>NC_056080.1:7390981-9890981 GCF_016772045.2 Ovis aries | reverse complement strand
ATTCATGGGGTTGCAAAGAGTCGGACACGATTGAGCGACTGAACTGAACTGATTCTGACCAGTATGAGGTGATATCTCATTGTAGTTTTTATTTGCATTGTTCTAATAATTAGCGATGCTGAGCATCTTTTCTTGTGTCTGTTGGCCATTGGTATGTATGTCTATTTAGGTCTTCCACTTATTTTTTGATTGGATTTTCTGGCTTTTTTGTTACTGAATTATATGAGCTGTTTGTATATTTTGGATATTAATGCCTTGACAGTCACATCATTAGCAGGTATTTTCTCTCTCAAGGTTATTATTGAATGAAGGAAGCTACATACTAAACAGTACTGGTGGATAATTTCATTTATTTACAGTTCAAACATGGGGAAAAAGTATATAGTGGTTAAGAGTTGAGATAGTGTTTACCCTTGGGAAGAGGGACAAAAGAGGATATTCTAGGTTCTAGGAATATTCTACTTTGTTATGTGGTCACTATTTACTTTTGTGAAAAGTCACTGAACTATGCTGTACTTTAAAAATTTGTGTATGTCAATTTAAACGATTATCTAAAGGGTTTGTTTATCAGGCCTGAAAAATAAGATGTCAGGGAAGAATTTTTAGAGAATGCTTAGAAATCAATAAGTAAAAAAGATTAATGACCTAAAAGAAAAAAGAAAAAAACAGGCAAAGCAATACAGCACTTAACATGGGAGAAATTTGGCAGAAACATTTGAAAATATCGATAACCTCATTAGTGTTTAGGGAAATGTATCTCCAAATAAAAATTTTAGATTTCACATTCTCAAGTTGGCAAAAATGTAAAGTCTAGATAATGCAAAGTTCTGGTAAAGGTACTAGGAGATGAGATTTCTTAAATGCTAGTAGAACTACAAATGGGAAAAACCACTTTGGAGAACAATTTGACCATAGATCATAAAGTTGGAGATGCACTATTTTTGATTCACCAGTTCCATTTTTAGGGAGCCATCTAGAAAAATTCTTAACTTTATGTAGCAGAGACAAGTATAATAAGAATGTTCTTTATAGAATTGTTACTGCAAAAGCTTATGAAAATTATTTAAATATATGATAAATGGAGAGTAGATAAAATATATAGCATATATTAATATAATAGAATACTACACAACAAATAAAATAACTGGAACCATTGTATCAAAACCATCAATTCAGTTCAGTTGCTCAGTCATGTCCGACTCTTTGTGACCCCATGAGTCGCAGCACGCCAGGCCTCCCTGTCCATCACCAACTCCCGGAGTTCACTCAGACTCACGTCCATCGAGTCCATGATGCCATCCAACCATCTCATCCTCGGTCGTCCCCTTCTCCTCCTGCCCCCAATCCCTCCCAGCATCGGAGTCTTTTCCAATGAGTCAACTCTTCGCATGAGGTGGCCAAAGTACTGGAGTTTCAGCTTTAGCATCATTCCTTCCAAAGGACACCCAGGGCTGATCTCCTTCAGAATGGACTGGTTGGATCTCCTTGCAGTCCAAGGGACTCTCAAGAGTCTTCTCCAACACCACAGTTCAAAGGCATCAATTCTTCCGCACTCAGCCTTCTTCACAGTCCGCCATAGTAGTTAGTAAAACATAATTTTAAAAAGCATATAAAATAATATTGTATATGATATTTGTATGCAAATGCACAGAAACAAACTCATAATGATGGTTCTTTTTCCAGGAAAGGAGAGACACAGGATGAGGGGAGGCGCACATTTCAGGGAGGGGCTTTTCCCATTGCATAAATGTGTAACTAATGATTTTTTTACTTAAAAATTACTGAAACAAAAAGTATAGAATATAAAGAATTTATAAAACTGTGTGGTAAGCATGCAACTATTTGTTATGTTATTTTCTCTAACTTTCTGTGTAGCTGTGATAGTTCATAGTAAAGTTTTAGCCAGAAGAAAAGGTGAAACACTGGGCTATTTTCCACAAAAGTAAACCCCTCTGAAAAGAAGAGCTAGTTATACGTGTGTGTTGATGACACTTAACTTGATCGATATCTCATTCCTACATTCAAAAGTACAGCCAAAAGCATTGGGGATTGTTTTCAGATGATAATAGCTGACAGTTATACAATACTTTCTTTGTCAGACTCTTCCTTTTCCTGCTCCCTTCTTGTCATTCTGTTTTCTCCCTCTCTCTTCCATCTTCCTACCCTTCCTTCTTTTGCTCTTTCAGCCTTTAAAAGTGTAAAATAGTGCATTTACTTAAAAAAACTGCATACAGCTTAACAAACTGTTGTGAAACAAAGTCTTTGAAAACCAAGATTGAGGTGCAGAAACATAGCATCGTCAGCCCCCAGAAAGCCCCATTTTGCTAGATTCTGTTCCGAAGGGTACATAGAGGCAGCATGAGGTGGAGCCTGTATTCTACGCTGGGTCATTTGGTTCCATAGTCTGTGTAATGTGTGTGTATACACATACCTTTCAGTTTCCTCCTATGTAGACTGAGTAAGGTATTCATATCCGACTCATAAAATTGTTGGAAAAGGCTAAATAATATATTGTAAAGTACTTATAACAGTGCCTGGTACATATAATTTGTCTCCTGCAAGGAAGTATGGGCCAGCAAACTCACAAAAGAGGTGTGAAACAAAACACATGTAGTTTCCTGATGTAATATTGAAATGAACATGTAAAATATTAGGAGAGGGCACACAGTTAGAGCTTGAGAGTCCTAAAGAGACCTAAACCTTTCCTACCCCCAGTACTTTTACATAAAGGAGAAAAGAATATTTTGCAATGGATTTGTAGTATAAATTCTGCATTTTGAAAGAGATGTGCATCCTAGGAGAAACACAGCAACAGAGAGACAACAGGAATAGGAAAGAAGATTATGCAGTGTGGTCATTGCTGATCACTATCTCATCAAAAAAGAAATTAGTAAGCATCACGTCCTAGAGGAGAGACTAAGGAGATGAAACCATAGAAGCACATTCCTGGCTTCATGAAACTAGAGACTAGTCATATAGATGAATTTACAAACTCAGTGAAAAAATAATGTAATGATAAAGGAAATACAGAGGGCCAGAGGAGCAATTTCATGCCTAAAGGTCACAGAAAGGCCTTCTAAAGGAGAATTTATGCTGAAAGAGAATGATTGTAGAGGAAACATTAGTTGTGGAGCTGAACAGAAAAGCAGAGACAAAAATTGAGAAGATGTGGCCAAAGCTGACTTAGCCTGAAGTCTAGACATCAGAGAACACTTTGGGGGCTACTCAATGCCCAGTGTAGTCTTTTTGACCACAGTGGACAATGGGAAAATGTGCTCAAGTATATCACATTAGCTCGCCATGTTTTCTAAATGCTTATGTTGGATTGTGGCTGATCTAAGTCACTTATCTTATGAACAGCTCTGGGGCTTCTCACTGAGATTGATAGATTAAATGTGATAACGTTATAGTTTACTGTATTGAATCTTTTCTACCATTTTTTCATTGTTTATATCCCAAAGGAAAAAAAATACAAATGATACTGGATTTATTTTATAAACAGAAAGCTCCTAGATTCCCTATAAAGACAGTGTCTCTGACCAAATAGAGTTGTGCTATCAAACTTCCCTTTTTTGGAAATCTTTAACAATTTTCATCCAACAATGTTTAAAAAACAGTTTTTAGTATTATAATAAACTGATGTTGTAAAATAGCACTTGGGACAAGTCATGCATTCTTTACTCATTGTTTAAACTGTGTCATTTCAACTGGACCTAAATATTAATTCACTTTTATTAGTTTTATAACATTTTCCAGGCAACTTTTAAATGGGAGCTGATTATTTTACAGATAAGTCTCTTACAGACTTGAGACCAATGGACCTTCCAAAAGGAGCATGAAAACAGCAAAATGTATAGTGTTCTAATTTTTAGTTCTTTCATAAGTGAGGATGATAAACTTATAGAATGGCCTATATATAGATTAAAACTTACATAATTAAAATTTTATGCACCACTGACTATCCATATCAATGTTATTTATACTAAAATTTTAAGTTTCAAGGGGCAAAAAACTGTGGTTGATAAACTTTGAGTTATGTAATTATTCTGGAAGACAAATGGGGATAGTGGGCTTTAACATGAATTTGCTGGAAGAAATCAAAATAACATAAATCTAAAACCCGCAACATCCCTATTTCTTCCTAATGGCCCTTTCTTTAGCTTTGAGGACACATTAATCCTTTTAATCTCATTTTCCAATGTACAAACTGAAGGTAGTCATGCCTATTATCTTCCAAATTAATAGCAATCATCAACCTTTTAAAGACTTTATAAAGGCAGTAGTAAAGGACTAGGATTAAAATTTGGAGATAATGGTCAGGTTGTACTGTACAAGCAAGCTAGTTCCTAGGAAGCTATGTTGTGTGAATGTGAAAGTTGCTCAGTCGTGTCTGACTCTTTGCGACTGCATGGACTATACAGTCCATGGAATTTTCCAGGCCAGAATACTGGAGTGGGTTGCCTTTCCCTTCTTCAGGGAATCTTCCCAGCCCAGGGATTGAACCCAGGTCTCCTGCATTGCAGACAGATTCTTTACCAGCTGAGCCACAAGGGAGCCTTATGGAACCTATGTTAGGTATGTTCTAAATTTCACTGAATGTGGCTGCTTTGCCTAAGTGACTTTATTTCATTTAGCAAGCAGTATATAGGCATTTTATATATACAGGCTTCCCTGGTATATATGTGGGCTTCCCTGGTAGCTCAGTTGGTAAAGAATCTGCCTGCAATGGAGGAGACTCTGGTTCAATTCCTGGGTTGGGAAGATCCACTGGAGAAGAGATAGGCTACCCACTCCAGTATTCTTGGGCTTCCCATGTGGCTCAGCTGGTAAAGAATCTGCCTGCAGTGTGGGAGACCTGGGTTCAATCCCTGGTTTGGGAAGATCTCTGGAGGAGGGCATGGCAACTGACTCCAGTATTCTTGCCTGGAGAATCCCCTTGGACAAAGGAGGACAGAGGAGCCTGGCAGGCTACAGTACATGGGGTCACAAAGAGTCAGACATGGCTGAGCGACTAAGCATAGCACACATATAGGCACTTTAATCACACCAGTTTATTAGTATGTATGTATTAGCAGTATGTATGGGGCTCCAAAATGGTTTGAATTTTCAGAGTCCATTTGAATTGATCCCATTTCTGACATAAAGAGGTTTATTAAAAGGATTTAGGGGATGATGAAATAATTGAAAGGGATGGGAGAGTGAAAGTCATGCAGTTGCAACTGTACTACTAATTTCAAAGTTACACAACCATAGCCAGGATCTGGAGTTGCAGAAGCTTCGGTTGCCATAGCCACAAGTGTCACTGCTTATTCATACCTGTGAAGCTGGAGAGTAGACCCTACGAGATGGAGGCCAGCAACCACACAGACTCATAGCTGTCTGACTGTTTGCAGCTTGCACAATATCTTTTAAAATTAGTCACAATTGTTGACATATATACATCACTATGGGCTTCCCAGATGGTGCTAGTGGTAAGAACCCACCTGCCAATGCAGGAGACGTAAGAGACTCAGGTTCAATCTCTGGGTCAGAAAGATCCCCTGGGGGAGGAAATGGCTACCTACTCTAGTATTCTTGCCTGGAGAATCCCATGGACAGAGGAGCCTGATGGACTACAGTCCATGAGGTCGCAAAGAGTCAGACACGACTAAAACTACTTAACACGCACACACACGCTCTACTATATGTGAAATAGATAACTAATGACAACCTACTGTATAGCACAGTGAACTCTTCTCAATGCTCTATGGTGACCTAAATGGGAATAAAAGCTAAAAAGGAGGGGAATATGTATAACTAACTTTGCTGTACAGCAGAAACTAACATAACATTGTAAAGCAACTATACTCCAATAAAAAGTAAACAAAAATTGAATTGTTAGTCACAATTGGACTTTTATATAATATAACCCAAGGACTAAGTGATAAAAAAACAACCACTGTTTACACATCTTGATATAAAATAATAATAGAAAGGAGGAGAGAGAAAAAGAAATATGATTAGTATATAAAGATATATACATAAAATGACAAGGAAAAAATATCTGTGGCTACAATATTCCTCAATTTGGCAACTAATCATGGGGTTATATTTGCTGTTTACAAATGTCTTTCCTTTTGCCTTTGAATAGTATTTCAGCTGGTTAGAATTGTGTATATGGTGAGATAATGTCACCCAGTATGGTGATGAACTTACCACTGCCATGAAAACCAAACAGGTTAGAATTCTAATCCCAGTTCTCCATCTTGGTGCCAAATACTGTTTTAGTCAATTACATGCAGAAAGCAACAAAAACAAAACATTAGATATTTCAAGTAGAAAGGAATTTACTATAGAAAATTAGGTGCTAGGAAACTCACTGCAAACAAGGCAAGAGCTGAATTCAGGAGGGCTAATGGTTTAAAGATCACACCATAATGGCTCTGATTAATAAGGCAGGAAGCAGTTACTGTCACCACCGCAACTGAGCTTCTCATTCGTGGAACTAGTAAGTAGACCCTGGAATGTGGGGTACACAGGTACTGCAATTGCTCATGTCCACTTCACTTTGCAGACTCCAAAGCATCGGGAAGATGTCTCTTTTTATTTTAAATTTCATACACACACAGCTTACTGATGAAATCTAAATCATGTCACAAATCCTAGCTGTATGGGAGTCCGGTAAATGTAGTTTTTAGTCCTCTAAACCCCCATGAATACAAGGTAGGAACAAAGAAGGGCATGAGGAAGTTCTGTGCTGCTGTTGCTACTGCTGCTAAGTTGCTTCAGTCGTGTCCAACTCTGTGCAACCCCATAGACGGCAGCCCAACAGGCTCCCCCTTCCCTGGGATTCTCCAGGCAAGAACACTGGAGTGGGTTGCCATTTCCTTCTCCAATGCATGAAAGTGAAAAGTGAAAGTGAAGTTGCTCAGTCGTGTCCAACTCCCAGTGACTCCATGGACTGCAGCCTACCAGGCTCCTCCGTCCATGGGATTTTCCAGGCAAGAGTACTGGAGTGGGGTGCCATTGCCTTCTCCAAGTTCTGTGCTAGCACACTTATTATCACAGACATGTATGTTCCTTCTTGGCTTTTGTTATTACACCCAGTCTTACGAGGAGTATCTTTATGCACACACCATTTCTCACATATCCTAGGAATTGTATTGTTGGCTTAAGAGATAATGCACATTGAAAATTTCTATTAAGCACTGCCACTCACACAGAGTGTGTTCTGTGGCTCAGAAGTATTGGCATCACCTGGGATGTGGTTTGAAATGCAACATCTCAGGCCTCACCTTCAACCCACTGAACCTGAGTCTGCATTTTCACAAGATTCCCAAGGTTTGTATGCACATTTCATTTTGATTAGTACCAGGATAGGGATTGTACATATTGAATTCCCAGTGGCAATATATGTATGGTATTCTCACAGTATCTTCACTAAGACTGTGCTCAGTCTTCTTAATATGTTTCAAATTAATATTTGAAAATAGCATTTCTTTTTTATGAATGAAACTGAGCATCTTTTCAGATTAAATAAAATGATTTTACATCAGTTTCTTTGAACATACATTATATATCTATTGAATTACTGGTCTTATCAACTTAAGAATGTCTTTAACAGGAAGAAAACTAACCCTTCATCTTTGCAAATATTTCCCCCATTTTGTCATTTTCCTTTTTGTTTATAGATTAATTTCCATACAGAATACACACATATTTTTATCTGGTTGATTTTGTTAGTCTTTTGTTTCATAAATTAGAGATTATTGTCCTATGTTTAGAAAAACTTTTATTGCCTTGAAGTTATTTTAAAGACTCGTGTTTTGTTTTGTGAGGATAAAATCTTTGATTGATCAGAATGTATTTTGGTGAGCAGTAAGAAATAAGGATCTAACTGGATATTTAGCATTGAAGACTGTACACCATGAGTTCTTAGCCTGGCATTCATGAATGCATAGAGCACTTAAAGTCCTGAAATTGCATGTGTAGTTGTGCATGGATTTTCATTTTTCTGAAGCAAACATCTGTAGGGTTCATTAGATTCTAAAAAAAAACAAACTTAACCATTTCTCTATGTGTCCATTATTCAATATGGTTTCAGTTACTTTCTGAATATTCATTAGCCCCAAGTGTCCAGTCAGATCCTTCTCTTTACCTTCAGACATGGGCATACCAAAGTTGATGGGGCCCAGGGTAATCATCAGAATCCTTATAAGACAGGCAAGAAGATCAAAGAAGAATGAGATGGAATGACAGAAGTAGAGATTGAAATGATGCACTCTGAAGATAATGGAAGGGGCCAGGAGCCAAGGAATACAGATGGCCTCTAGAAGTTAGAAGAGTCAAGGAAGTAGATTTTCCTCTGGAGTCTACAGAAGGCATCAGCCTTGCTACAGGGACTTTGATTTTAGCCCCTTAAGACTCATATAGGCCTTTTGACCTCTAGATCTATAGCAAAACACATTTGTCTTATTTTAAGCCACTAATTTTTTGGTGATTTATTAGGATAGCAATAGGAAGTTAATACATGTTATACCATTGGGAAGGCAGCAACAAAGTAGCTCAAGAACTTAACAAATTTGCTAGTCTCATAACAGGTGATATCATGGGCCCAGATGATACAGCATCCAAGCCCGTCTTAACAGGATACATTTATGTAAAGTTAAAGGAAAAACACACTGGACTTGCAGATCAGCTCTCTTCTGTTCCCCTAAAATTGCAAACAACTGGGGCGTTACTGAAAAGATGGACGGAACTGAAAGAGATGGAAGTCCGTAGAACTTTGACTCTTTTTTCCCCATCTGGCACTCTTACCTTCTTTGTCTCTTTTAGACTCTTGTGCCATACACCTTTCTGTCAATGTATGAAATGTCTAGTTATGTCCCTGTTTCTCAAATAGGGGGAAAATGTAAGCAAAGATTCTCAAGCAGAAGGGAACATGGCAGTGAGGCATGCCCAAAGGTAAGAACACACTGAGCATTAGAAAACTAGAACTGAGTTTAACTTGGGGGCAGAGGAGAAAAGTGGAGAAACACTAGCCAAGGCAGGTTTGAATCTAGCACATGCAATATAGTCCGAATGTTGGTACCTCCTCAAAATTCATTTGTTGTAAGCCTAATGCCCAAAGTGATATTATTAAGAGGTGGGGACTTTGGGGAGGTGACTAGGTGATGAAAGCAGAGCCCTCGTGAATGGGATTAGTGCCATTATAAAAGAGGCTCCAGACAGCTCCCTCATGCCTTCCACTATGTGAGGACACAGGGAGGAGCCAGCAAACCAGAAGAGGGCTCTCTGCAGAACCTGACCATGCTGGCACCCTGATCCTGGGCTTGCAGTCCCCTACAACTGTAAGAAATACATTTCTGTTATTTATTAGGTCTGTGGTATTGTGTTGTAACAGCCTGAATAGATTAAGACACCACCCACCTCTTGAAAATGGGCACCTCGTGTAGCCTGGTCCCATGCCATCTGAATATCTCACTTCCAAAGCCACAGTAAGATACTGTCACTGTGACAATATGGTCAGACAACCAGAATTTGTAAACCAGGGTCAACTCATAACTCCAGCCTCTTGCTGCCCAGGGGAATCTGTGGAACTGAAATTGACAGACTCCTTTCAAGGCCACAGGGAAGAACCTTTAGTAACACTTGCTTCGGAAGATCTCTTTCCTTAACCCCAGTCCCCTGCTCCTTTAAGCCAGAGTTCTATCATTCTCTAACTATAGTCAAAGACAGCATTTGTTTGTTTTTAGAAGGCATTGACAGACAGACAATGTTAGCCAAGCCAGATGCATTTTCATGTTTGATGAAATCCAAATAGTAACAAAAATTGCTAACGGGATGTTGAAGAGTTCAAAATGACTGAGGATAGTCATCACCACTGTGGAGGGGCCTCAGAGTGGGTATAGGTAGCAAGAATATCTAAGGTGACTTTGAATGGAGCTGTATTTTGATCATTTTACAAATGAAAACGTGCTAATGTAGTCATGATGTAATTAAAAATAAATTTGTAAAGAAAATGCCTGTATTTGAGAAGCTGAATGTTGAGGAACTAAAGATAAAAAAGACCCCCAAACCTCAACAATAAGAAAATAGCACTGAAATCAACCCAGATAAAAGGAAGCAAATGATGCCTTTACATGGATGAGCATAATCCACCTAGAGATGGAATATCAAGGGAAAAAGAGATATTAGATATTAAGATGACTAAAGAAGAGTCTGGAATAGAGTCAGGGCATACCACAAATATACAAGGAGAAGCAACTCTGTTATTCGTCTTCATTCCTCTGGTTCTAGAATAGTTCCTTGTAATTATGCATGCCTACATGAACACACATTGGATCTGTTTTCTCTTATTCTTTTATCATGTAACATGTGATATAGTGACTGCATCATAATATTTAAGTTATAGGATATTAAGAGAAAGAGTAAGCATCACTTAAGGACTTATCTCCTCATCTGGGAAAGGAGTTAGTATGTTTTTGGTTGTACACAGGATCATGTTAGGTAGAATTATGACCTTGTTATTGTGTTTGGAGATTAAGCATGGTTAAAGGAGATACATATTAGTGTCAAGCTGACAAGGTGTGGCCTTGTGATGGGTGATTTTATATATCAACTTGACTGGAATATGAGATACCCAGCTATCTGCTTAAACATTGCTTCTGAGTGTGTCTGTCAGAGTGTTTCCAGAAGAGATTAGTATTTGAATTGGTGGACTGAATAGGCCAGATTGCCCTGTCTGAGGTGGATGGGCATCATCCAACCAGTTAAGGGTCTGAAGAGAACAAAAAGGTGAAGGAAGAGGGAATTCTGTCTCTGCCTGGCTTCTTGAGCTATCAGTCTTCTCCGACTCTTGGCCTGGGACGTACACTGTAGATAGTCTGGCTTCCCAGGCCTTTGGACTCAGGTTGGAATTTATATCGCTAGATTTCTGGGTTTCTAGCTTGCAGATGGCAAATCCTGGGACTTTTCAGTCTCTATAATCTCATGAGCCTTATAATAAATCTCATTTTAGATCTCTCTTTCTTACCTTCTTTCTCTCTCAAGATAGATATCTAGAATGAGATTTATTATAATATTTGCATATATATACCCATCCAGTCCATTCTGAAGGAGATCAACCCTGGGATTTCTTTTGGAAGGAATGATGCTAAAGCTGAGGCTCCAGTACTTTGGCCACCTCATGCAAAGAGTTGACTCATTGGAAAAGACTCTGATGCTGGGGGGGATTGGGGGCAGGAGGAGAAGGGGACGACCGAGTATGAGATGGCTGGATGGCATCATGGACTCGATGGACGTGAGTCTGAGTGAACTCCGGGAGATGGTGATGGACAGGGAGGCCTGGCGAGCTGCGATTCATGGGATCACAAAGAGTCGGACACGACTGAGTGACTGAACTGAACTGAACTGAACTGATACATAGTACCTCTATATTCATTTCCCCTATTGGTTCTATTTCTATGCAAAACCCTGACTGATATAGAAGGAATGTATAAATACTACTTGAGATTTTATAGTCATTGTGGCCCCGTGTGTCTATTGCTATTCCCATACCATTTATTCATTCACTTCTTAGAATTGAATCAAGTTCTCAATGAATCCTTTTGTTAATTTCATAAAAACATACCTTAAATGAGTCACATTCCATTGTCCTGACTTTAAGCCTAATGCACACATATGGAAAATAAAAAATTATGTTGATTAAAAAATAAAGTATAACAAAAGAACTGAGAGAATCAGTAGAGAAAATGGGGAAGTATTTTGGACATGGTAACACTTTGTGCAATTGTGATCTGTAATTACATTATTCAGTCTTGTGTGACAGGCTGAGACTGAGTTCCTGAATTGCTCTCGGTGGTGGGTCCAGTTTCTGTAGCTGAGTTGTTGTCCCTCACAACCTTTTATTTTGTTCCCCTTAAGCAGGGCCTATTTGTTTCTCCTTGGAAGTGTTGATGGATATGAACTGGTCCTTTGTATTCTCTTACAATATGTCCTTCCTCATCAGTGCTGCCAATTTGCAAGAAGATGTGGAAGCTGAGGTGCCTACCAGCATATTGAGACCCTAAGTTTATTGAAATGAAAAATGATAAAAGGCCCAATGTGTCCTAATTTGGCCATTAATTATGCTTTTGTAGCAAATAATTAAAGGGTCTTATGAAAATGCACAGTTATTTGAGAATTATA
Source organism: Ovis aries (assembly GCF_016772045.2). Taxonomy (NCBI): domain Eukaryota; kingdom Metazoa; phylum Chordata; class Mammalia; order Artiodactyla; family Bovidae; genus Ovis; species Ovis aries. The sequence continues at coordinate 9,878,813 of NC_056080.1, read as the reverse complement.
AATAATTCGTTATCACTGATAAACTTTGAGCTAGAATTGTCTTATCAGATTTTCTGTGCAGTTAACGTGGAACTATGTTGTGACAATGAGGGTAATAAATGCATAAGTATTGATAGAACAAGGAAGGGAATGTCTGGAATAAGAATGGCAAATCTAAGGCATGTGTGTTATCCTCGTTCTCTTTCCAAACCTGTGGCCAACATCAGACTCTTACCACTTTAAGCCAGAAGAACATCAGAATCCTCCTCAACACAAAGCTCTAGGAAAACACTGCATGTTCATTGGTGTTGACCAAAGACTTAAAGCCTCTTGTCATGTCCAGGAAAATGTAAGTGTATCAAAGTGGAGGAACATAGGCAGCGGTGCTAGGAAGAGGCTGAGGAGCTGGTCAACATGTTATTGCAAAGGGATGCAGTACAATAGCCAACTAGGTGATTGCCTTATTCATAGAGCCAAAGAGCGTCACTTCTCAAAATTTAAGTATCAGTACAGGAGAAATATCAATAACCTCAGATATGCAGATGACACCACCCTTATGGCAGAAAGTGAAGAGGAACTAAAAAGCCCCTTGATGAAAGTGAAAGTGGAGAGTGAGAAAGTTGGCTTAAAGCTCAACATTCAGAAAACGAAGATCATGGCATCCGGTCCCATCACTTCATGGGAAATAGATGGGGAAACAGTGGAAACAGTGTCAGACTTTATTTTGGGGGGCTCCAAAATCACCGCAGATGGTGACTGCAGCCATGAAATTAAAAGATGCTTCCTCCTTGGAAGGAAAGTTATGACCAACCTAGATAGCAGGTTGAAAAGCAGAGATATTACTTTGCCAACAAAGGTCCATCTAGTCAAGGCTGTGGTTTTTCCAGTAGTCATGTATGGATGTGAGAGTTGGACTGTGAAGAAGGCTGAGCACCGAAGAATTGATGCTTTTGAACTGTGGTGTGGGAGAAGACTCTTGAGAGTCCCTTGGACTGCAAGGAGATCCAACCAGTCCATTCTAGAGGAGATCAGCCCTGGGTGTTCTTTGGAAGGAAGGATGCTAAAGCTGGAACTCCAGTACTTTGGCCACCTCATGTGAAGAGTTGACTCATTGGAAAAGACTCTGATGGTGGGAGGGATTGGGGGCAGGAGGAAAAGGGGATGACAGAGTATGAGATGGCTGGATGACATCACCAACTCGATGGACGTGAGTTTGAGTGAACTCTGGGAGTTGGTGATGGACAGGGAGGCCTGGTATGCTGCGATTCATGGGGTCACAAAGAGTCGAACACAACTGAGTGACTGAACTGAACTGAACTGAACTGAACTGAACATAGAAATCACCTGGGGATCAGAATCAGCTTCTGATTCGATAGGTCTTTATTGGATCCCATTATTCTGCATTTCTAACAAGCTGATAGATGTTGCTGACATTGCAGGTCCAAGGATTGCATCTTGAGCAGTGATGATGGAAATTTACTTACAGAGAGTTAACTCATCTGTTGGGCACAAGACTCCATACTCTTCCTCTGTGTTGTAGAGGAGAGAGACTAGAGTAGGAGTCAGAATACCCAAGTTCAAGTTTAAGTCCACCACTTATTTTGTGACCTAAGTCTTTAAGGCCAATTTTTCTTATTTGTAATATTGGAACAGAAATACATACCTTATGCACTACTCAAGGGAATCAAATAGATATCTTTGTGTGATATTTAGAAAAGGCTCATTAAGTGTTAGTTAACTCTGAACCTGTCACAATCACTAGTATTCCAAGAAGACTCAGAATTTCTGGCTACACACCACCAAAGTATCTAGAAGAAAAATTTTATCAGCCTTCCAGATGGCTGTCGACACGATGCCAAGCATCCAAATACTTGGACTGCATTCAAAACATATTCGACAAGCATTTTTCTCCCTTTCAGATGGGTGTTTTGGCCTCAAGAAGACAGAGTGAGGGGATTTTACGTAGAAAGATGTTATCTATCTAACTTCACTGGCTCTTTTGTATACTTTGGAGCAGCTTACAGACATCGAAGAATGGTAATGCATGCAACATGGATAATCTCAATTGTCAGAAAGCCTTTGATAGTGTTCCATCTAATGGGCTGCCTAAACCCAAGACAGCGGGGATGCTTGATAGAACCATGGGAAAAGGAAAAATTGGCTAGAGAACAAAACAAAAAGTTTAGAATAAGACAGAATATAAAATAGATAGAAGATGGGGTTGCATTCAAAGAACAGAGGAAGAAGTCCAGATGATTGCATTGTGACTGTGACATAGATTGATGTGCAAACTTCCCAGGTGGCGCTAGTGGTAAAGAACCCATCTGCCAGTGCAGGAGACATAAGAGATGTGGGTTCGATCCCTGGGTTGGAAAGATCCCCTGGAGATGGGCATGGCAACTCACTCCAGTTTTCTTGCCTGGAGAATCCGCTTGGACGGAGGAGCCTGGGGGGCTACAGTCCATGGAGTCGCACAGAGTTGGACATGACTAAAGGAACTTAGCACATGAGCTACAGAAGAGGCAATTAGGACTATGGCTTTACCATACAAGAGCATCAAGCTTGATGGTGATGTGAACTTTAGATGTCACTCAACATTATAAGGCCTACATATTAGACTAGAAAGACAGTTAAGGATACTTGAAATGATGTGAAACCACTTCTGATTTAAGAATTAAAAATAGCCAGCTGCAGCACAAGACTTTTACTAGAAATTTTGTCTTTAATTACTTAATTTTAACCCTGGGTGAATAAGAAAAACATATTCTTTTAAATCAGTGGTTCTCAAGTAGGGGCAATTTTGCTTCCCCTTGACCTCCAGGGGCATTTGCAGATGTGTGGACATTTTTGTTTGTCACATCTGAGGGGGAGGCTGCCATCCAATGGGACAAGGCCAGGGATGCCACTGAACAACCTGCAGTTCACAGCACAGCTTCTTAACGGAGTTCTGCAGCCCAAATGTTAACAGTGACAACATGTGAAACCTTGTACTCTGAAGTGCACAGGAGGGAAGAATTCACAAGAGAAGAATGTTCTGTACAAAGCATCTGTCTGAAAAAACCATTTGTTGAATGAAGTACTCATTATCACTGCAGAAAAGTGATCTAATACTAGAAACAGGAGGAGGGGAGAGACAGAAGAACAGCAGAAATACAAGGAGAAAGATTCCTTCTCAGGCGAAAACCACGAGCAAAGACGTTTAACCTTGCTGTGAACTTTTGTGTCCCCTCAACTGGTGTTCCTCTTGGGTCTTCTGCTTAATTCACTTCATATGAATTGGTCTGGAGTTTGCTACAGAACAGGATCTGTAAAAAACATCTGTTACATTCTGGCGTGCAGATGTTTGAGTCTGTACATGCCAGCCAGTCCCTTACCAACATCATTCTCTTTTAGAGAAAAATGTAGGTTCAATGAGAGAATGAAGAAGGTAGTTGGAACAAAGAAGGAATTCCAGAAGTTTTTAAAATGTATAAAACTGATTATTTTCCTTTATTTTATGTAATATAAGAGAAGAAAGTAATTCTTCTAAATTCTTCTAAATGAACTTCTAGATGTCCCTAGAGGCACATTAAAAATAAAAACAGGCCTGCTTTCGATAACCACATTCTAGGACCAGTGGAACAGGCAGCTACCATATGGTGTACATGGAATGATTTCAGGGATTCTGGAGAGGACTCCGGTCCCTGTTGTCCACCCTAACTCTTGTCATTTCACCCTAATGGCCACTTTAGAAGTTTTGCTTACTGTCATGGCACAAAACATTCTTTTCAAGGTTCCTCAAGCAACTTACTCAGCTAACTCAATTTATTAGTTAACATGGTGTGTGTGCCCTTAGCTGCTCAGTCGTGTCCAACTCTAACCCTATGGACTGCAGCCCACCAGGCTCCTCTGTCCATGGGGATTCTTCAGGCAAGAATATTAGAGTGGATTGCCATGCCCTCCTCCAGGGGCTCTTCCCAACCCAGGGATCAAACCCAGGTCTCTCACATTGCAGGCAGATTCTTTACTGTCTGAGCCACCAGTTAACATGGAGATGAACCACAATAGAATAGAACATAGCTCATAAGTTGAAGAGAAGTGGGAGAAAAGAAATCTGGCTGAAAATAGATAGCAGAAAAGCTGCCTTAATTTGCATTTTATTCAAAATTCAGACTTATTTGTAAGAAGGCAGGGCCCTGAATCATTCAGAATTCCCTCTTTCTTAATTCATTGGAAAGCAAAACAAACCTGTGTCAGGTTCTTGGCTAGCAAAATGATGCTTATTGACCTCTGACTAGTTCTACTTAGGAGCTTGTAACATAGAGCTCCGGAAGTTTGTCTAGTTTCCCAAAACGAGAGGGTTTATCTGGTGGAAGGGGTGAATTATGTTGACTAATGTCATGCCAGAGCTAAGGACCCTTGAAGCAACTTGAGAAGAACTCTACAACTAAGCCCGTTTTTATGCACAGATATTCATAGAAACTGGTAGTGTCTTGAGTTTCAGCATTATTGTCATCTTTCTTGGTTGCATTATTTACAAAGGTTGATAGAGCCCTATAAATTAATTTATTTTTTGAATTGGTTTGTGAGATATGTGTATGCATGGGAACATAGACACTATATATCTTAATAGATAAATGTGAACATTCTTTTCATCCTTTTTTCATGTTCTATTTTAGATTTTATTAAGGTATTAGTGAATTTTAAAAGTTATATTAAATATCAAATAGGGCTAGGTATGGGGCTTCCCTGGTGGCTCAGTGGTAAAGAATCTGCCTGCAATGCAGGAGCCGCAGGAGACACAGGTTTGATCCCTGGGTCAGGAAAATCCCCTTGAGGAGGGTGTGGCAACCCACTCCAGTATCCTTGCCTGGAGAATCCCATGGACAGAGGAGCCTGGTGGGCTACAGTCCACAGGGTCTCAAAGAGTTGGACTCGACTGAAGTGACTGAGGACAGGGCTAGGTATAGGACTTTCCAGGTGGGGCTCAGTGGTAAAGAATCTGCCTGCCAAGCAGGAGACCTGGGTTCTACCCCTGGGTCTGGAAGATGCCCTGGAGGAGGAAATGGCAACCCACTCCAGCATTCTTACTTGGAGAATCCCATGGACAGAGGAGCCTGGCAGTCTACAGTCCATGGGGTTGTAAAGAGTCAGATGCGATAGAGCGACTAAGCAACAACAGGGCTAGCTATGCTTCCCTTTATTACATTTTTGTGGATCCCAGCTTATCATTGCAAAATCCACATTTTTGTTTGCAAATGGGAAGGAGCAAAAAGACAATGGTGAATCGGTGCCACCACTTATCCTCAACTGACCCTTTAGTGAAAGGGGTCATTAAATGCATCTTATATCTGTATCTATATATATATCTACCTTGTGTATGTATCTTATCTTATATACATATCTCACCATATACAAAGGGGGAGGATATCGTTATATATCTTATATGTATATATTTAAAATGATTCTCAAAGGACACAGATGGCCAGTGTGAGTTTCCACCAGCCCCAATGCTAAGCAGCCAAGAATCTATTGAGGTGCTAGTCTGTCTGGCAAATGCTGCCTGTAGTTTTATCAAAGTGGTAGAAGCGTGATACTGGGGTGTCCTGAGTATAGAGAGAGTTCCTCACTGGCTCTCCAAATTCTGGTGGTTGTTTAAAAATCTATTTTGCATATGTGCAAGCTTTGGGGCCATTTTCAATCACTTCTAAGACTCTCTTTTCTCCCACTTATTTCAGAACATTTAAGAGGGTCATGAGTAATATTGATAATGTGGAAACTTTACAAATGGGAGCTGCTCAGTTTGCATTTGTCGATTGTCATATTTCAGTCATAGATCATTGTCACCATAAAGCATCACTTAAGTCTCAGTAAGTGAAGATGACAGTTAACTTTCCGCATGTGAGGGATTGATTCATGACTTTGAGTCGGTCAGTCAGAAGAAATGTAGAAGAATATAGAGAAAGCATGCAAGAGTGAAGAAGACAGGGTTACAGATTTCAAACAGCTTAATAAGGAAGATTAAATATCTATTTTTTGCCTTGTTCTTTCTCTGCAATAGTCATTTTGTAAATGTTCTGTTGGCACTAACCATTATACATATTTTTGAAGTTGATGCATATGTTTTATGGAAGAAACTATCAGGGACTTGGCCCTGGATTATCCTCTAATGTAGTGTACTCATAGACAAACCCACACTGAGGGCATCACTATTACCAAGCATGTGTAAAGTCCTGACCCTGGAGGGTATAAAAGATGCCTAAGAAAGAGTCTACCCTCAAGGAAACTGCACTAATGATGGTGGCAAGAAGACATACTTCAGAAGGTTAGATGGCAATAAAAATGTTTTCCTTCTACACCAAGACATGTCGTTGGTGACGGGTACAGCCAATACTTCCTTACTAGGCAGAAAAATGTAACCCTCACCCTGCAAAGATCTCTGCATCCTCATCCCTGGAAACTGAAATGGTACCCTGCACAACAAATCACACTTGCCAGGTATGATTAAGTTAAGGCTATTGAGATGGAGAGATTGTTTTGGATTATCTGGGTGGACCCGGTGGTATCACAGGGACTTTCTAAGTTGGAGGCAGGAAGGTCAGAGGCAGAGCAGGAGACGTGAGGAGTAAAGGGGATCAGAGTAAGACAGGGCCCTGAACCAAGGAACTCAGACGATCTCTATAATCTGAAAGAAGCAAGGAAACAAATTCTCTCTTAGAGCTTCCAGAAGGAAGCAGTCCTACTGACCCATTTTGCATTTCTTACTTCTACAATCAATTTGTGTCATTTTAAGCCACTGAGTTTGCAGTAAATTGTTACAACTGCCATAGGAAGCTAATGCACTTTCTATAAGAATGCACCTCATTTCAGTGAACCCTGAAGTCCACAGCTGTCAAAGGGAGGTGAGACAAAATCACTATTAAGTACTGACACATCATATTCTTGACTAATTAAATATCTAAATATGCATTCTTTAGAGAATAAAACAGAGCAGAGGAAAAGCAGCCCAAGTGCAGACAGGAGGAGGTGGGAGGCAATGCGTAGTTTCTCTGTCTGAATTTGCAAAGTAAGGAACGAAGGTGGTATGATTTTCAGGACTTCTCCAGTTTCAACTCCATTTGAGGTGAAGTATCAGAGGATTGTGGTCCAAGTCTACCAAAGCCATTAATTGTTGGTTTGATTCTCAATAATGAACAAAAGTGGTTTTTTTTGTTTTGTTTTGTTTTTACTGATGTCAGTTTTACTCAAACTGATGTCGTGTTGCCATTATCAGGTAAAATTGCAATGTTATGACAGAGATTTTTTCTATCAGTCTACAAAACTTTAGTTGATTTTTTTTTTTTTTTTGCAAAAAAATAATCTTGGTTTATAGAAGACCTTGAGGTGGGGTGGAAATGGACATGAAGGATCAAAGCAGAAGTACTAATTTAGGGATGATGGCACAGTGAAGGCAGCCAGTTCCTCATTGTGAGCCAGGCATCTTTTCCTACTGAAATTCACAAGAATAAGATAGAGTAGTAGTATTGCAAGCACCATAAAAAGAAAATAAATAAAGTAAGAAAGTCACTTAAGAATGAGAAACCACTTGGTGTTCAAAGAAATATGTTTTTATTTTTAATTGCTATCCTAGGATCACTAAGGGACATGGACTTCTTATCTTAAAGGTCCTAGGAAGCTCAAACTTCAAGAACAGAGGATAACAAAGAAAAGATCCCTGTACATATAAAATGCCAGATATTGAAGTGGCATTGGAGGATCCAAATGAATACCTCAGTAGTGATGCAGAGACAGTTTTCACCAGGGAATCTGGCCATGATGGGAACTTCAGTGTGAGATGGCAGGGAAAGTAAAAAGGAAACAAAACACACCCCCTCCAAAAGAAGAGAGAGAGAGAAATTAAGGCAAATAAAAATGATTTATGCAGGAACATTGTTGGGAAAGAACAACACTTCAAGAACTGAAGTGAAAAAATCTAAGATGCCACCTTAGTGTGTTAATCTCCCCCTTAGTTCTAAAATCAATTCCACACCCTAGCTGAGCCCTTTCATGTGCTTCTAGGTTACAGTAACAGTGATGGTTAATAAGAGCCAGCCCCTGTGCTAAGTACTACCGCCCCCCGCCCCATACATTATCTTCCTATGGAAGGTAGAGAGACAGATGAGAAAATCAAGGCCTAAGCTACTTGCCTGAGACCTCAACATTTCCAATATGGAACCACTCTCAAATTAAAATCTCTCTGGTTCCAAAGGTCATGTTTTCAAGCCCCCTACTATACTGAAGTTAAATTCACACATGGCTGCAAGAATATTTTCTGGAAATGTCTTGGCCCTTATCCCTTCCATTATTGCTTCTCTCCCCTTCTGTCCATCTTTCCAGCTGTAACTCCTATTAATTGCATGTTGGAGCCCACCATTTCATCTGTCTTGTTTCTTGGCTCCTATTGTGTGTGTTAGTCACTCTGTTGTGTCTGACTCTTTGTGACCCTATGGACTGTAGCCCACCAGGCTCCTCTGTCCATGAAATTTTCCAGGCAAGAATACTGGAGTGGGTACCCATTCCCTTCTCCTGGGGATCTTCCAAACCCAGGGATCGAACCTGGGTCTCCCACATTGCAGGCAAATTCTTTACCATCTGAGTCACCAGGGAAGCCCCTATTGAGAAATTTTCAAATATTTATCCTTCTGCTCTCTGATCTTCTTGTTAGCTCTCTTTTCTAACTCACAGTTATCTATTCAGCTGTATCCACCCTAATGTTCAGCTTATTTACTGAATCCTTTATTATAATCATCAAATTGGATTCATCTATTATCTATCCTTGTTATTTCTATGAAATTTGATTTCCTTACATGCTTTATAAGTTTTATCTGTGAGCTCATTTTTAGAAGAAATGATCTTCTATAGGAGTCCTTTAATCAGCCTATTATTTGCCTATGATGGCCATCTTTGTCAGGACTCTATGAGGTGTCTCATAGCCCTTCATCTCTTCAGCTGTGGAGGCATGAACAAGAGACACCCAGGGCAAGTATGCAGCAGATATCCCTCACAGTCATCCTGAAGGAAATCTAGCAAGTGGTTTGTAGACTAGACTGGGAGTTGGAAAACTATAGCCCATGAGCCAAATCCCCCTCTTGATTATTTTTGCAAATTGAGTGAGCTAAGAATGATTGTGGCATTTTTAAATGGTTGGAAAATACATAATATTTTGTGACGTGAAAATGACATGAAATTCAAATTTCAGTGTCCATAAAGAAAGATTTACTGGAACGCACTGTGCCCTTTTGTGTACATATTGTCTGTGGCTGCGCTCACCCTACAGTGGCATCGTTGAGTATGTGAAACAGAGAACACATGACCCACAAAACCTAAAGTGTTTATTTTCTGGGCCTTCACAGAAAACTTTTGCCAGGCTAAATCATCCCTGTTTGAAAGTGAAAGTACAGTCCACAGATGTACGTCAAAATTCTCTGCTGATATGAAGAAAACTCAGAGCCACAAAATAAAAAAGAAAGGCTGTGATTGCCAGTACCTTCAGATACCAAGGAAATATCTAAAATGCCCCCACTTCGCACCATTATTTCCTCAGGAAAACATGCCATTCCTCACAATGACCACCAGATGGCGACTCCAATGGTGGCATGAAGGTTCATCAACATTTACTTACATGATCCTTGCTTTTCTGTCTTAGAACCACAGTGAGGAACTGGTATGGGTACGCAGCAAATGGCCATGAAAATAAAGAATTAAGTTCAATTTTAAAAGGAACAGACTCCAATATTATTCTTGTCTCCTTGATCCTTCTTTTCACATGGGGAATAGAGGTTTGCATTACTTCACTGCTCACTTCTTGGTCAACGATTCCTGTGTCTTTTTTTCCATAGTATGTTAGTATCTATCCCTATAGCTTGTCCAAAGTTGGGATAACATGTACACTGCTTTCTTTCTATTATTAGCGTAAAATCATTTTGGCATTTAAAGGTATATTTATCAGAATATCAACTTCCATGAGAATATAATGAAAGGAAAAGCTACTTTGAACTGACAAACTTAGTCCAATCTACATATCACTGGTGAGAGCTCATGGCATAGTCACATAAGAAGCAAGGGCAGCCCCCAAAACAGTGCCAGATGTGGTGGTTGCCTTGCAGTGATCACCCCTCATGATGGAAACGGAGCACAATTGTTGGTGGGCAGTTAGCATCCTGCCATAATGAATATACATCTTTAACTCAAAGCACTTTAAAAAAAGAAAACTTAGTAATTGCTGTAGGTTCAGAAGCGTCTCCTCAAAAGACATGAAGTTCTAACACCCAGTACCTCAGAATGTAACCTTTAGAAATAGAGTCATTGCGGGGCTTCCTTCATGGCCCAATGGTAAAGAATTGCCTGCCAATGCAGTTCGGTCCCTGATCTGGGCAGATCCCACATGCTTCAGAGCAACCAAGCCCATGTGCCACAACCATTTGAACTTGTTTTCTAGAGCCCAGGCACCAACTACTGAAGCCCTCGTGCCCTAGCGCCCAGGTTTCACAACAAGAGAAGCCACCACAATGAGAAGCCCACGCATCACAAGCAGAGAGTGGCCCCCACTCACCACAACCAAGAAAGCCCGTGTACACTAACGGAGACCCAGCATAGCCAAAATAAGTTATTTCTTTAAAAAGAAAAATAAAAGAAATAGAGTCATTGCAGATATAGTTTACCCCCAAGTAGAAAGTCTGTATATATTCCAGATATATTAGGTATTTAACTATAATTTAATTGAATTTAAATTAATTGAATTTTAAATAAATTTGAGCAAATTCCAGGAGATAGTGGAGTACAGAGAAGCCTAGCATGCTGAGCAGGGGTCACAAAGAAATGGACATGACTTGCAACTGAAAAATAACAACAAAGTCATTTAAATTTAAAACTAATTTTTATTACTTTTATGCTGCTATTAATAGTGAAGTAAGTCATAGTCATTATACCACACAAATAAGGAGAAGTTTAAGGAGATGGAGAAGGCAGTGTGTTCTTTGTGGATATTTTCTTTTCACTCATCATTCCAACCTCATGTGGTTCTGCCTTGGTTTTTGGATGGAAACAGAAGGATGTTTTCATTTCCAAATGCACAGACTTTCAGCCTTTCAGATATCTTTATCATGTGTCTCTTTGTTCAGTCCTATTGGCTCAGACATCTCTGGTGACTAGTCCTGATACCATCCGCACTTTAGAATGTCATGAACCCGAGGAAGCTTAAGAGACTTCTCAGGAGAAAGGCAATCTCACTCCGTATGGAGATCTTAGAATAAAACACTAATGCCAAAGGCTTGGTAATGGCAGAAGGTCTTTATAAAGGAATATATACGTATATACTTTTTGGTTCAGACATATTACCTGGAGCAGAATTTCTCTGCCTGGTGTGATTCTGCACGCGCCTCCCCTGGGCAGGTTGACAATGTCCAGGCACAGATTTGGCTGTGACAACTGACAGTTAGTAGGTAGAAACCAGGGAAGTTGCTAAACATCCTACAATGTACAGGTCAATCCCCTGGCAGAGAACTAGCCAGTTCCAAATTTCAGTCATGCTGAGGTTGAGAAACCCTGACATAGAGTAACACGTATAAAAATAGTTCATATTTAGGTAATCCTTTTATGGCATTTGCTTTATTCTCAAAGCTGAAGTTTCAAATAGAATAATCTTGAGAATTCTAAGAATAATACTAACTTTCCGTGAAATTTGATCATGTGCCAAGCACTGTGGTAACTGCTTTGTATAAGCAGGAGTGACTTACAAATTCCCAGATCTCAGTTTTGCTTTTGATGTACAAAATTGAGAATCTAGGAAATAGAGAATTTACAATTTTTTACATTCAATTTACTTATGAATAGAACTTAATTTAAAAATCATAGAAACACTAAATAAATCATCAAAGACTCTTAATTCCATGAGTGCTAATGCTTTTAGAAAAAAAACCATAAACACAAATAAGCATAATATTACTCTAAGATGGACATGTTGAGAATGCGTCATCTTTTTGAAGAATATTTATCCCTTTGAGAAAATGTACATGATACAATGTTCAATTAAAAATTCAGCTAGAAAAGTATGATTCCAATTCATAGTGATACTTTTCTTTATAAATGAATGCATTGACAAAAATAGTGGAGAGAAAAATGTAATGAATGAAGTATACTAAAATATTATTGTTTTTTTGAGGTAAGTTTCCTCTTTATTTTGGTTATTTTATAAACTTTCCACACTGAATATGCTTATGCACTACAAAAGACTGAGGGGAGGAAAACAAAGAGGGAGAGACAGAATGTCCTTGGATGGAAACTCTTAACACATTCAGTGAATAGAGACATACTTTTGATTAAACTATTTATGACTGATAATATTGGCTTCATTAATTGTACATAATTGTATGGAAAATTTATTAATTATACAGAATAGGTCTGATGGGATAAATTATCCTTTCCATATTTGAGGAAATTTAAGCAAAATTAATTACTAGCTCACCTAACCAAATGTGCTTTGAAAGTCTTCATTTCCTTCATGATGTGTCTATTTCTGCTCAATTTTGTTTTTGAAGGTGTGCGAAAATGAAACATTTCAAATGTTAGCTATATTTATTTCAAACATTCTTAGGTATTTGGCTAAATAGAGAAAAATTCCTGTATTTGTATTTAAGGTTCCTTTACCTATGAATCTAAAAAGAGATTGTTGAGAGAAATTAATTCCAACTTCCCACTACCTTTTAAAAAAAATTCAGTTTGAGATCTTTCACAACTCAGACTTCTTAGAACTCTGGCTTCTGACCACAGATGCTTAAGATAAATAGTATGAAACAGTCAAAAACCATACCTCAGTATTCTGAGCTTTGTACTTGGGAATGCAGCAAGGTACACTCAGATTCAGGAATCTTCTCTGCTCAGTTACAAGCATAGATGAAAAGACTCTGGCCCAAATGTAGGAATGGTTTCCTCAAAGATGAGAAATCATTTTTTCCAAAATTAAACTGACAGGAATTTGAAAACTAGTTACAAATTTCACATTGAGTTAGCAGACAGGCTGTTCCAATTAGGAATGGTAAAAAGAGGCTCATTTCTCATTTCTCTTTATTATTATCAAAAACACTTGATCGACGTTGTACTCAAGTGGTAGCAGACCAGTGGTTCTCAACCAGGGTGATTTTTCGCCCCCAGGGGCCATTTGACAATGTCTGGAGACAGCTTTTGGTTGTCACAACTTGGTAGTGGGACGCTACTGGCATCTGGTGGGTAGAGGCCAGGGATACTAATTTTGAAATGTGTGTTCAATAGATATGTGTGTTCTTGACATTGATTGTATTTCCAAAATGGATTTAGAATTTTTAAGGTATCTGTTACTGAGAATTGACAGGAGCCTTGAAATCAGGAATCCAGGACATTAACATGCAAGCTATGTAACTTTTAATTTCCTTAACACTGTAAAAACTAGTAGTTTTCAGAATTTAAAGTTGTATTCATTTGTTCCTACATGGGAATTTTTCTTATATTTAAACATGAAGCTAAACATTAAGTAGGAATGTTTAAGTAGGAAATGTGCCGATCATTAAGTTATTTTCTCTCAGCCCAAACTCAGTCTTCTATATTTTCCTCTTGATATTGGAGCTGAGAATCTGAAAACTTCATTTTCCTTTTGCCAGTAGGGTACTGGCAAGGAGGGTACTGCAGGGGAGACTGCAAAGCTGGAGGAGGCAGAAGGGACTTGCCCTTTACTGTTTGCTTCTTGTTCCTGTCAGTATCACCCTGGCAATGACTGTTTAGCTGGCAGTGGCAGTTGTTTCCAAGTTTCTAGATTTTTAACCCCCCCCCCAACCCTCATTGTGCTACCTTAGAGGTACCAGCACAGGCCAATCGGTACCCTCTCTTCAGAGGTCTGGGTACTAGTTCTCTGCTGACCTCCTCTGATCTCCTAGGCTCCAATATCCCCAAACTCTTCTCTTTATTTCCTTAGCCCTCGAGTGGCAACTATTTCTTGCAGTTACTATGTCTGTTTTACCTCAGTGGGTCCTTATGTCCCGTTCAACCAATTCCTTATATCTAATTCTTTCTGTTAAAATACCTGGTATGATTGTCATTTTCCTGACTGGATCCTGATTGAAAAATTAAATCTGTGTTTGTTTGTTTGTTTTTTACAAATGATTGCCACAGTATAGTTCTTTATACTCATCTGCAATATGTAGAAGTATGAGAAACGTAAGTTTCAACACTGCTTGAACTCTATTAAGAAACAAAACTACCAGAAAATTAACCAGAAAACAGATAAAGCTATAGGTATTGTCATTTAGAGTCTGCTATTTTATACCTGGTTTCTTTAGGCTGACTTAAAATAACATCACGTGTATGGGATTACATTCTGTTTCACCGGTGGAAATCTTTTTACGGCGTGTCTTTTGATTGTCCAAATCATTGGACAGTTTTTGGTGGCATCCTTCAGTTCCTTTTCAAACTTATCAAATACTCCCTTAGGTTCATAAGGGATGAGTGATCATAATTACTTTAGCCTACATCACTGGATGCCCAACCATTCTCCCCCTATTATTTAGAGCAACCAGACACAAAATAAAAACTCATTATCCTCAGAGCATAGCCCAACTGTGCTCCCGAATGTCAGTACTTTCAAAGAGAGTACTCAGTACATTCTGTGAGAGTCTTTAATCCATCTAAGAGTTGCATCTGATGGTGGTACATTTTTACTGAAGAAGGCATCAGAGATAAGGTATTATTTGAGTTGGATCTTAGGGGATAGACATAAGTATTCTAGGTGGATGGGAGTGGAGAGGAAGACATGTCTGGGGGAATGCTTTGTGGGGAATTAGTTGTGTGGGCTGCCCTGGAATGCAGATGTGGGGGCAATGTATGTGGTTAACCATGTGAGAAACATGGGCTGTGGCCATGCTAAGAGGAGGGCATGGCAACCCACTCCAGTACTCCTGCCTGGAGAATCCCCACGGGCAGAGGAGCCTGGCGGGCTGCAGTCCATGGGGTTGCAAAGAGTCAGACACGACTGGGTGACTAAGCACACACACATGCCGTGCTCAGGAATAAAATTTGGCCTGCAGCCAAGAGGAAGACATTGAATGATTTTAATCAGGGAACTGGGGTGAATAGGTCTGTGCTTTAGAAAAATACTTCTGGTAGCCATGAAGGGATCAGATTAGAGGAGGAAATTTGAGGCTAAGTGAGACCCAAGTGGGGAGCCTTCTCTTTATCCAGATGGGAGAAGGTAAGGCCATGAACCAAGTTGATGGCTGTAAAGGTGGAGAAAAGGATATGCAAGCTTTCCAAAATTATAGTAATTAAAAAAACACCTTAGGACTTACCTGGTGGTACAGTGGAGAAGAATCTGCCTGCCAACTCAGGGGCTATAAGTTTGATCCGTAGTCTGAGAAGATCCCACGTGCTGTGGAACAACTCAGCCTATGTGCCACAACTACGAGCCAGCGTTCTAAAGTCTAGGAGCCACAACTACTGAAGGCCAAACACCTAGAGCCTGTGCTCCGCAACGAGAAGCCACCACGATGAGAAACCCATGTACCACAATGAAGAGTAGCCTCCACTCACCACAATCAGAGAGCCCTGCACAGCAATGAAGACCCAGCACAATCAAATAAATAAATCAATAAAACAGTAATCTTCAAGGAAAAGAAACTTAGCACCCAAAGCTGGGAGAAGTGGGAAATGGCAACTGAATGCAAGGTCCTTGACAAAATGAGAAATATAGAAATAGTGGATGCGGGCAATTTCACCTTGTCTCTGTCCCCTAGAGGCCCTCTTCCTATCACTTTCTTACCATGCTTTGGATATGTAAGATATCCAATAAGTATTTGTTGCATGATTTCCTTAATTAGGTTAACCTTCTTCAATTGCTATTCTCAGGCCTCTATTTTAGAAAAAAATTTCACTTCAGTTTTATTAATAACATTTGAATTTCTATAGTAGATATAGATAATTATTGTGTCACATATGAAAATATATCGTGAATGGGAGACATACTTTTTATTTTCCTCTTTTTCTTCTATTTCTTCTCTTTTTTGGGGAAATCAACTTTGACATTCTAATTAAAAGATAAAAACCAAAAGCAAATTGACTGCAAAGTTTTTAGGTATTTTTAATACTGAATATGCAAATTCCCAAATATGCCTTTAGCAGAAGATGAGAACTTAGTGGTGAAGACTTGAAGGTGGGAGGTGGGTCTGGCAACACTGTGTGAATGTGAACGCTGTGCTTCTGCAGGGCTCAAATTGGCCTCAGAATGAGGAAGAGGAGGAGGAAAGAGCTGCCACACTGGCAGCGGCAGAGGAGGAGGGACACGAGAAGGGGAGGAGGAATAGGAGTAGAGAAGTAGACGCTGAGTTAACCGAACAGTGGATGTTGAGCTCAGTAGTTGACTCAAACCTGCTAGAAACCATATTGTGAATGTTGGTCACAAGTGCTACTATAAGGAGTGATATTTAAAACCAATTTTGAGTTCTGTTTGGAATTCCTGTTGTGTTTGAATGTTTTCTAATTTAAAAAATAGTGTACTAAGGACTAGATAGTGACTTCTAATGCACAGGTTTCCTTTCTTGGGCAATAGAAAAATTCCAGAGTTAGTATGTATCTTGCACTATTTGTGAATATACTAAAAACCATTCATTTTTACACTTAAAGAAATTTGAATCATAGTTTTAGTTCATGTTTTAATTGTCATCTTAAGTTCTATTAATGAAATTAGTAAACTGTTTCATGTGACTTTTTATTGAAATATGGCTCATGTACAGTATTATATGTTATAGGTGTACAATATAGTGATTCATACTTTTAAAAGTTTATACCCCATTTATAGTTATTATAAAATATTGGCTATATTCCCCATGTGGTAGCTTGAGTTCTGAATTCAGTCTCTCAGTCATGTCCGACTCTTTGCGACCCCGTGAATCGCAGCACGCCAGGCTTCCCTGTCCATCACCAACTCCAGAGTTCACTCAAACTCACGTCCATCGAGTCAGTGATGCCATCCAGCTATCTCATCCTCTGTCGTCCCCTTCTCCTCCTGCCCCCAATCCCTCCCAGCATCAGAGTCTTTTCCAATGAGTCAACTCTTCCCATGAGGTGGCCAAAGTACTGGAGTTTCAGCTTTAGCATCATTCCTTCCAAAGAAATCCCCAGGTTGATCTCCTTCAGAATGGACTGGTTGGATCTCCTTGCAGTCCAAGGGACTCTCAAGAGTCTTTCCCAACACCACAGTTCAAAAGCATCATTTCTTCGGCACTCAGCCTTCTTTACAGTCCAACTCTCACATCCATACATGACCACTGGAAAACCATAGCCTTGACTAGACGGACCTTAGTCGGCAAAGTAATGTCTCTGCTTTTGAATATGCTATCTAGGTTGGTCATAACTTTTCTTCCAAGGAGTAAGCGTCTTTTAATTTCATGTTGTAGCTTATTTTATACCTAATACTTTTTACTTTTTAATCCCCTACCCCTATCTTGTCCCTCCCCATTTCCTCTCCCCACTGGTAACCAGTAGTCTGTTCTCTGTGAGTCTGCTGCTTTTTTGTTGTATTCACTAGTTTGTTCTATTTTTTTAGATTCCACATATAAGTGATAACATACAGTTTTTTTTTGCCTTTGTCTGACTTATTTCACTTAGCATGTACATGCATGCTAAGTCACTTCAGCCATGTCTGACTCTGCGACCCTGTGGACTGTAGCCCACCATGCTCCTCTGTCCATAGGATTCTCCAGGCAAGAATACTGGAGTGGGTTGCCATTTCCTCCTCCAGGAGATCTTCCCAGTGCAGGGATCAAACTCCTGTCTCTTAGGTCTCCTGCATTGGCAGGCAGGTTCTTTACCACTAGCGCCACCTGAGAAGCCCAAGAATACTGGAGTGGTTTACCATTCCCTTCTCCAGGGGATCTTCCAAACCCAGGGATCAAACCTGGTTTCCTGCATTGCAGGCAGATTCTATACCATCTGAGCCACAAGGAAACCCTCACTTAGCACAATACCCTCCAAGTCCATTTATGTTGCTGCAAATGGCAAAATTTCATTCTTTTTATGACAGAGTAGCATTGCTTTGTGTATATGTATACTACTGCTTCTTTATCCATTCATCTGTTGATGGACACTTAGGTTGCTTCCATATCTTAGCTATTTTAAATATTGCAGCTAGGAACATTGGGGTACATGTTTCTTTTCAAATTACTGTTGTTGTTTTCTGATACATAGCCAGGAGTGGAATTGCTGAGTCACATGGTAATTCTGTTTTTAATTTTGTGTGTGTGTGTGTTTTGTTTTTAAGTTTTTGAGAAACATCCATACTGTTATACACAGTGGCTGTACCAATTTACAGTCTCACCGCAGTGTAGGAGATTTCCCTTTTCCCCATATCCTCACAAATATTTGTTATTTGGGTTCTTTTTGATGATAGTCATTCTGACAGGTGTGAAGGGATATTTCATTGTGTTTTTGGTTTGCTTTTCCCTGATGGTTAATGATGTTGAGCATCTTTTCATGTACCTGCATTTCCTCTTTGAAAAAATATCTAATCAGGTCTTCTGCCCATTTTTAAATCAAATTTTTAAAATAATTTTTGTTTCTTTACTTTTGGCCGTGCTGAGTCTCTGTTGCTGTGTGGAATTTTTCTCTAGTTGCGGTGAGTGGGGGCTGCTCCCTAGTTGTGGTGTGCAGGTTTCTCGCTGTGGTGCCTTCTCTTGTGCCGCATGAGCTCTAGGGCACGTGGGCTGCAGTAGTTGCAGCTCCTGGGCTCTAGAGCACAGGCTTATAGTTGCTTCACAGCATATGGGATCTTCCTGGATCAGGGATTGAACCTGTGTCTCTTGCATTGGCAGGCAGATTCTCTACCACTAAACCACCAGGGAAGCCCCAATCAGGTTGTTTTGTTGGTGTTGAGTTGTATGAGCTCTTTATATATTTGGGGTATCAATCCCTTATCAGTCACATTGTTTGCAAATATTTTCTTCCATTTAGTAAGTTGTCTTTTTGTTTTGTTGATGGTTTCCTTTGCTGTGCAAAAGCTTTTAAGTTTAGTTAGGTCCAGTTTGTTTTTTATTTGCTTTTATTTCTTTTGCTTTAGGAGATAGATTCAAAAGAATATTGCTATGATTTATGTAAAAGAGTGTTCTGCCTATACTTTCCTCTAGGAGTTTTATAGTGTTCAGTGGTGGCTCAGATGGTAAAGAATCTGCCTGCAATGTGGGAGACCTGGGTTTGATCCCTGGGTTGGGAAGATCCCCTGGAGAGTATGGCAACCCACTCCAGTATTCTTGCCTGAAGAATCCCCATGGACAGAGAAGCCTGGCGGGCTACAGTCAGTGGGGTCTCAAAGAGCTGGACATGACTGAGCAACTAAGCACAGCACTTAACATTTAAGTCTTTAATCCATTTTGAGTTTGTATATGGTGTTAGAGAATATTCTAATTTCATTCATTTACATGTAACTGTCCAGTTTTCCCAGCACCACTTACTGAAGAGACTGTCTTTTCCCCATTGTGTATTCTTGTCCCCTTTGTCATAGATTAATGGGCTATAAGAGTGTGGGTTATTAAAGAGTATGGGCTTTCTCTTCTGTTCCATTGATCTATGTATCTGTTTTTGTGCCAGTACCACACTGTTTTAGATTACAGGAGCTTTGTAGTATAATCTGAAGTCAGGGTGTTCACTTGATTTTTAATAGATTTTATTTTATTGCTATTTTAAATAGCTCATATATTTACTTGGTTCAAAAGACAAATATATGAAATGCTATTACTTGAGAAGTTTTATTCCTATGAATATTTACTCTTATTTCCCACCTTTTCTTCACAAAAGGTATTATTCTATACACAGTATTATATATGTTACATTATCCACTCAACAGTGTTACCTGAGTATCTTCCCAGACTGGAACATAGGAAACTTTCTGACTCTTGGATTTACAGTTGCACAGTATTCCATTAGTGGAAGCCAGAGAATTTAGTTAATCAGTCCCCTGCTTCATCTGTTTTTTTTTAAAACATAAAGAAACATCTAAATAGAATTTCAAAATGTCAGTGAGTAAAGAAAACACATACACAACTCACACAGATGTACGGCTTCAAATATTTCAGAATGGTTTCAGAATGAACAGAGTAAAGAAACTTCTTATTTGTTAGGTTCTAAAACAACAATTTATAGAAAATATACTATAGAAAACTTATTTGGAATCAAAATACTTATCAGTTACAGAAAAGAAAAATGTCAGTGTCCATAGTGCAATTCTTTTTTTCAATATTTTGAATGAGGATACATTTCTTTTTAAAGTTTATTAGAGGTTCATATAATGGTGCAAATTCTGTAATTTTACATTTAATAGTAAAACAAAGCATTTTATCATAGAAAATTTATTTATTTTTTGAAGTTTTATTGAGTTATACTTAGTCTGTGTCTAAATTTGAAAGCATAAGCAACATGCTTTCATAGATTGCAGCAAAGTAGAAATGTTTAAGTTCAAACATGCAAAAGGAGCTAATTTTTTACTTTTACATTTAATAGGACACAATCAGCCTTTTATGACTGATAATAAATTTAATTTAAAAATCTTATTCAAAGGAATCTTTGATTAATCCTAGATTTAAAAATCCACAGTTTTTAAAAACAAGTGGTCAGTTTTGCATGTGTTCATACTCTGTAACAAAGCTGAGATACAAACGGCAACCTTTGAAAAAAAGCCAAGAGGTTGAAAGTCAGTATATCAGAGTCTTTTCCTATTCATGCTGATAAAAAGCACTGACTTTATATCATTTATACATTCAGCAATTATATCCCGTTGTGTAGGAAATAACGAAAAATGAGGAACAATCAATAAAATAGATGCTGTGCCAGAAAGAAAAATCTGTTCAGACATTTGTTAGCATGAATGATTTGATCATGCTAACACTGGTTTTTGAATAAGTATCATCTATAATAAAATACATTTCCCAGTGAACTAGAGGGTGAGATGATCGCAGGTGAATTTTTTGACAATTTCATTGAGTATCTGTTAGTTGTTTTCCATGTAATATACATTGGCAAGTCTTGAGGGCCAAACGTAGCATGTATGACTTTTAAAATCTTTGTGATAGTCACCAGAATAATCTCATTTAAAATCTAGCTTGATTTTTAAATGCAACTGATTTTGGTACTTTTAGCAAAATGGTATAAGAAGTTGTTTTTTGAGAATTATTTTTCAATGTGGCCTTCGAAAGGAAATTTATTTTCTTTCCCTGGTGTATAGAGCAACACCAATCACAAGTTCCTCTTTTATTGCTCTTGTAACATTCCCATATCACAGGGACTTTTGCTCATTCCCTTATAACTGTGCTTTCTAAGTGTTCATTAACTAATTCAATCTATTATTCAATTTATATATTTTTTAAAGTCTGTTATGTGAAAAGCCATGTACAATTTGCTGTTTGAGAAGCAAAGTGAAAAGTGTATGCCTGCTTAGTATACATGTAGTAAAACAAAATAGAAACACGTGAAATTTTAAATAGTGACATATAAAATGGATAATATGAAGTGTACCAATATAAGAGGAGGAAAATGCAGGTAGGATACATGTGATTGCCCAGTACACGGAGTGAACAGATACCATGTGCGATGCAGAGAAGATCAAGGTGTGTATGGGTGTGAGTTTGGGTGGCTTCACAAAGAAGGAAAGATAGCAATAGGCCATGGACAGAATGGGTGAGCAGAAGGTAAGGAAGGTCAGCAGGCGTGGAGATACTTAGTAAGAAACCTTGGAGAGGAAGAAGTCATTCTGTTTGGGGCCAGTGACAATGCAAGTGTGGCTGGGGTCAAACATAAAAGGAGGAAAATAGCAAGCCTGGGAAACTGAGGTTGGAGTCAACCAATGAAAGGTCTTGAGTTTGGAAATAGGGACAAATTTGCCATTTATTTTCTCCATACTGGGTACTATTTATTCATTCACCAAGAATTTATGGAGTGCTGGGCATGGTCCTGAGGAGCTGGTCATGAAGCAGTGACTAAGATGCTCAGAGTCCCTGCTGCCCTGGAGCCTTTGTTGTAGAAGGGGAAGACAGAAGATAAACCACAAAGCAAATTAACAAGATCATTTTAGTTACTGAAATCATGGTGAAAATAATGAAATAGGATGATGAGAAAGACGATGATTGAGGGCTATGGACGCATTTGAATCACATACATGTGTTTTTTAAAGCAAGGAAATAACACTATCAAAACCATGTCTTAATGAAGTTCCACTTATCTTGACTTGATAAACACACAAATACCAGTGGTAAAGAGGAGTCTCCTGGCCTCCTCACCTCTTATGAGTTTTATAAAACATTTACTGAATGGAGCTTTTCTGGAGACTATTCTTTAATTTTGTTTTGTAAGTTAAGATCTCTAATGATAGAGATTTTGATCCAAGTAGAATAGTGAGTTCAAGGCAAGTTGTCACCTTTCCAATATAGGTCAACAGGAAGTTTCTTTGGGGGGTTTTGGTTAATGATAACATTGGAGAGGGGGCCAAGGCTTTGGAAAAGGAGTGTTCCCTTGACCCATACACTGTCAGTTACTGTGCATGTTCCTTCATGATCATTTCCACTGAATGTTATCATTCTTAAGGAAAAATAAATATTCGTAATGCCTATTGATTTCAGTCTGTATTTGCACAGGTTACATGAATCAACACCATTTTAGGCAAATGAGCCCCTCACCCTGCACCCTGTGACCAGATGGGCAATGTTAAGCCAACAGCATAGTCAGCAAAAACTGCCAGTAAATATGAACAGAAATGAGTGTTTCAGATAAGAAATGATCTCCTGTTCGTGCTGCCAGAAAACAACTGTGTGAGTTTAGCACTCTGGCTGAGGGTTTCTGGAGCAAGTCAATTTCATAATCTCCTGATCTCTGCTTGAAGATGCAGATCCCAGCAGTTCGTTCTATTGGTCTCTCACCATGAAAGCACATCTTCCTTTCCTTCCAAAGTTTTATTCATTTTCCACCTCCTTTCAACTTGTAGCCAGAGAATCATTGCAGTATAGCAGAAAGAAGTGGACTTTGAAGTCTGGAAGACCTAGGTTCATAAAACAGCTCTATCTGGATGGCTCTGGGGATCATTTCACTTTTTAAGCCTCATTTCCTCTTCCATGTAGATCACTGACTAAATGCTTACCATATCTGAACTTTAAATAATGTAATGACTATAAACTATAGTATGTATATGTATGTATGTGTGTATATAAATGAATGGATGAATGAATGGATACCTTGCACATAGAAGAAGATATACAGACAAATGTTGGAAACTAAGCACCCCATTCCTCCCCTTCCCCCTATAATTCCTTGTTTGGAAAAATTGCTATTATTCTGTATGTGTACCCAGGCCATTTTCTTCTCTCCCTGTTTCCATAATGTCTTAAAACTGTGATTTGCAAACTTTAATATGCATACAAATCACTTGGGGATCTTGTTAAAATGCAGATTCTGATTCAAAGAGTCTGAGGTGGGCCTGAGATGCTGCCTTTTCTTTTTTTTATATAAGTTCCCAGGTGACACTGTGGCTGCTGGTTCATGGAACATGGTTTGAGTGGCAAAGTGTTAGAAGGAAAATTGAAAAGATAGTGTTAGGAATGCATTCAGCTACATGTAATACAACATCTAAGAGTGCCTTATCAAATTTTGTTCCCACACATCAAGAAATCGAGAGGTGGCAGATTGCTGCTAGCATTACTTTTGTGATTCCGTGATATCTTAATTTTCCCTCATGTTTATTGGTGAGTGGCCACAAAATGGGTGCTGCAGTTTCATGCTTCATTTTCACATTCAAAACACCAAGAAGGGAGAAGGCCCATGCCAAGCTGTTTTCTTTAGTCGTGAGAACAGAAGCTTTTTCAGAACTCTCTGAAAACTTTATCTTATGTTACAAGTATCATCTTGGTGTCATATGGCCAATGTTGCTCCAAGATAGCATGAGAAAATGAGTCTTCTAGGAAGAAGGAGAGAGTGGGTATTGAGTGGGCAACTAGTAGAGTCTGCCCTGTGTTCATCCTATCTTGGATAAATAACTTCTATATAGCTCTTCTCTGATACCTAACCTCTTAATATACACTTAAAATATTCATAATAACTTCTGTAGGCTGAATGTGTATGTGTTCCCCTGAAATTCATAAGTTGAAACCCAATATCCATTGTGATGGTTTTTGGAGGTGAGGCCTTTGGGAGGTGATTAGGTAATAAGGGCAGAGCTTTTATGAAAGGGATTAGTGCCCCTATGAAAGAGACCCCAGAGAGATCACTTGTTCTTTCCACAGTGTAAGGATACAACAGGAAGATGGCCTTTTATGAACCAGGAAGCTGGCCCTCACCAGACATTGAATTTTTGCTGGCATCTTGATGTAGACTTCTCAGACTCCAAAACTGTGAAAAATAAATTTCTGTTGTTTGTAAGCTACCCAGTCTAGGTATGGTTATAGTAGCCCTAACACATTAAGACAGTAACTCTTTGAAGATTTACTTAGCTGCTCTAATTGGCCAACTGCTTTTTATAGCTCTTATATCACATAAGACTAATATGATCTTCAAGACTACAGAAAATATAATTGTGAGTAAAGTCAGCTTTCAATTATTTAAGAAAATATTCAGATTCTTACTGAACATAGACCACATCACTTAAGTAATCCAGACTCTTAAATACTTTAATTTATATTTAATTAGGTCTCAGTGAAGGAATTAGATGCTAAGAATAATAGGTCAAAGGGAACATGGGAATGTTAATCCCTTAACTATAAATAGAAGACTAGTGATACACAATAAACACAGATCAAAATTAAGTTCAAAAGGCACGCCTGAAATAGGCTTTTGCAAATGGGACTTCTAAGGAGGAATTATTTTAGCAAAAATGGCTTCTATTTTAAGAAATCATGCATGTTATAGTAATATATTTAGTGGCAAATAAATTAGTGGATGTCTAATAAAATTGCATGAAAAAGAATTCTTAATATGAAGAGACAAGCAGATTTATTTTCTAGGAAAATTGAGCCAACTCTTAGGAAATGAGAAATACAAAATTAATATTAAATTAATTTTCATTAATATTAGATACCAATAATAAAATCAGATTTCAATTACTCAAAACTATATTGATATTTCACCCACTTTATTTACTGAATCAGTCAGTCAATACACATGAGATCTTTAAATAGTCTGTTAGGGACCGTAGACTAAGATTTTAAGTAAACGTAATTACCTCTGTGTCCTAGTATGACATGAACCAAAAAAAAAAAAAAAATCTGTTCCCAGAGATGATGTGCAAAGATATGGTTTTGACTTTAGATACAGATTTGGATTTAAAACATTCACCTGCCACCTTCTTCAGCTGACTGATGCTAGACTATTTCCACACTGTATTACTAATGTTGACCACATAGTATTGTTCTGAAAGTTAAATGAGAGGATGGGTAGAGTGTCAAGCACTCAGTAGGCCTTCAAAAGTGTTCTTCTTTCCTTCTCTGTACCTTTCAGAGAATACTCAGTCTTCTTTCTGTTACTTGGTTTTCAGATATTAGATTATCAGAAAGGTGCTTTGAGGGAAAGTATGGGAGGCAAGAGACTGTGAAAGCCTAACAGAGTGACTCTATTATTTTAAAGTATTATAAGCCCCCAGGACATCTGAAATAAATACTAAAATAACATCTAAAAGCAAATGTAAATAATTTTTACAATTCTCTACTCTTTGATTGTTTGAAAGTCTCAAGCTTTAGCAAATTTGGCCATAGTACAGATAATTAAGAGTTGATTAATTCCATTGACTAGATTTAGGCTCAAGGACAGCTGGTTTGGCTTCATACTTTGTTAAATAACATCTTTTTAAGAATCCATGTCAATTAGCGTCTGAACTTAAGAAGTCTTAACGGCAGAGAGAATTTGGGTGATAAAGATCATTTCCAAAGAAAATGGGTATGCTACTACTGCAAAAATGAGGAGCAACTTCCTACTTGACGTTTTGGAACAAACCAGGCACATTCACCATTACAGCAATATCAAAGTGGCTGGTTTCTTTTTCTGTGACACAGTAATCATTGTTACCTATTATGTCTAAGATCATAAAAATGATTGATCATATTTTTGATGCAGGATTAAAGCAGGCAAGGGATAGAAGTAAGGCTAATTTATCCATTATATCCTATGAGCATATGATTAAGGCTTTGGGGCTTTTTAGGGATTTAAAAAATATTTAAGACACAAAATAAAATTTATAGGCTCAAGAATACAAAGTGAAGACTGTAAAATGAATAAATGTTTAATTAAATGTCCACAAAGCCTAACATTATGTCAACTTCAATAATTAATAAACTTAGTATCCATAAACATTTCAGTATATTTGAAAACCATCAGTAAGTTATATTTTCTCACTTTGTGAGAGTTGGTGTGTGTGCCTGATGACTGCTGAGAAATTATAACCAGTTCATAAATCAGAAGTTACTTGTAGCCAAATATCATAAAACATAATTATAAAATTGTTAAATTTTTTGCAGCAGTTGAATTATGCTTCCTTTGAGATGTGGGTTTGTTTTAGTATGTTTTATATAACGTAGAATGGGGACTCCAAAAGTAAGAGAGCATACTTAGACCAGCCCTGGTAGTAAAGACTTGTTCAGTCACTCAGTAGTGTCCGACTCTTTGTGACCCCATGGACTGCATCATGCCAGGCTTCCCTGTCCTTCACTATCTCCTGGAGTTTGCTCAAACTCACATCCATTGAATCGATGATGCCATCCAGCTATCTTATCCTCTGTCCCCCTGTTCTCCTCCTGTGCTCAATCTTTCTAGGTATCAGGGTCTTTTCCAATGTGTCAGCTCTTCACCTCAGCTGGCAAAGTATTGGAGCTTCAGCTTCAACATCAGTTCTTCCAATGAATATTCAGGACTGATTTCCTTTAGTATGGACTGGTTGGATCTCTGTCAAAGGACTCTCAAAAGTTTTCTCCAGCCCCACAGTTTGAAAGCATCAGTTCTTTGGTAGAGACTTGATTGTATATAAAAAAGTATGAGTTAATGAGCACCCATCTTATAGAAATCCTATAATATAGAAAACTCAGTAATGTGATTAATATTTGATATGCAATTATGGCTGTTATTGGCAGAAGAAATCTCTAAGTTTTATACTTTAATGAACAATTCCTCTTTAAAATCTTCTCTCATCACCTTTCTTTTCCTCTGTCCTTACTGATTCCATATTTTAAGATTTCTCAAATATAAAATTCTAGACTTGGTTTTCATGGAGTGTCGTAACTTACTTATAACTGACACAGTTATCTATAGCTGTGAAATTAAGGCTTTGTCTTCCTGGTATCAACATTGCCCTTTCCCATTGCCCTTCGAAATAGTCCTTCACTCCTCCTTAATCTTCATTCGTTTACAAGTTCATTCAGCATTTATTAAGCCTACTATACCAGACAGTGTGATAGGTTTGGGGAATGTGAAGGTGCCTGCCTCAAAGAACCGGTAATCCAACTACCTAGAATTACTGTTACGCAAACATGAGCACTGTCCAAACAGACATACTCCAGTCCTGCTGAAGCACTGTTTATTGGGGGGAAACTGAAGAAAACAGAAGCAGTGGCCAGTGTGCAGGTCTCTAGGGCAACGCACAGAAATCTGGCAGGACTGGACACTAGACCCTAGGAGAGGGGAGAAATAAAATAGAGAGGAAACTTAATACAAAGGACAGCAGAAATAGAGAAAAAGGAAAAACAGAAAAGAAAGGTTGGAACAAAGGAAGAGCATACGATAAGATGGAAAAAGGAACCCAAATAGTTTATAATCATAATAATTATAATTAACTCTCTAGTTAAAAAGCACTGATCAGCAGCCAAAATGAAAAAAAAAATTTTTTTTCTAAGTTGTATTGTTTACAAGAAAGGTCTACAGTAAAAAAGCACAGAAGTGTTGGAATTAAGATAATTAAAAATATTATATCAGATAAATATTAATCTAGAGTTGATATATCCATAAGTCCTCAAAATAGACTTTGAGGCAAAATATGTTACTTAGAGGGCCACTAAATATCAATAAAAGTTTTAATGAGTAAAAAATTTTGACAGTTTAAAACTTGTATTGTTTAATAATAGAGCTTCAAATTCTGTAAAAATAGATATTGATAAATTATAAGGAGAAATAACAAACTTACAATAATTGAAATAGTTTTTACTTTTCCCTGTCAGTAACTCATAGATGAATAAAACCATAATGATATAGAAGTTACAAGGAAACTTGAATATATATGTATATATTTACATATATATATATATAGAGAAAGAAGGGTTGATTATAGTAAACAACTGTGCTATATATTCTTTTCAAGCACATGTGGAACCTTATAAAATTTGAATACACACTGGAGCATAAAATAATCTCAACAAATGTCAAAGAACATTATCATACATCTCATCTTTTCTGATCACAACTACATTAGAAATCAAAGCCAAAACAATAGAAAATAAAAACATACCCTACACTTTTGGAATTTAAGAAAAAAATATATAGTTTAAAGGAGAAATATTGGAAATTTGAAAATACTTATAATTTAAATATATTAAAATACTATTTATAAAATTTGGGGGATGCAACTAATGTGATATTTAATAGGAAGTTTATAGACTCAGATGCTTTATTAGTTCAGTTCAGTTGCTCAGTTGTGTCTGATTCTTTGTGACCCATGGACTGCGGCATGCCAGGCTTCCCTGTCCATCACTGACTCCCAGAGCTTGCTCAAACTCATGTCCGTCAAAGTGGTGATGTCCAACCATCTCATCTTCTGTCATCCCCTTCTCCTCTTGACTTTAATCTTTTGCAGCATCAGGGTCTTTTCCAGTGAGTCAGTTCTTCACATCAGGTGGCCAAAGTATTGGAGTTTCAGCTTCAGCATCAGTTCTTCCAATGAATATTCAGGACTGATTTCCTTTAGGATCGACTGGTTTGATCTCCATGCAGTCCAAGGGACTCTCAAGAATCTTTTCCAACACCACAGTTCAAAAGCATCATCAATTCTTCAGTACTCAGCTTTCTTATATTAGAAGACTAAAAATAAGTGAAACCTCCAAATTAGAAAGCTAGAAAAATCACAGAATAAGCTCAAGGAATGTAGAAAGATGAGAATAATAGATAACATAAATTAAAAGAAAGATAAAATAGTTCAAATAAAAGCCAAGTCATTTATTGTAAAAGATTAACAGTAGTGACAAACAACTGACAAAATTCTTAAAATAGAGAAATCAAAAAGCCAAAAGCCCACAAAACAGTATTAAGAATATAAAAAGGACTGACTACAGATGCCGCAGAGATCCAAAAGCTAATGAGAACGACTGGCTTAGACTGTGTACAAGTTTTATGCAAGGGAGGTTAGAAGAAAGAGTATATAGCATAGGTTGAGTGCTGAGGTAGAAAGGAGGAAGTCTTCTGGTTTTCTCAGAGAACTAAGAAACAGGGATCTCAGTGAGAATGAGAAAAGCAGATAGGGAATTTATAGCTCCTTAAAAGTAGAAAAAAAAGTGTTAAGTGTTAGTCACTCAGTTGTGTCCAAATCTTTGTAACCCCATGGACTGTAGCCTAGCAGGCTCCTCTGTCCATGGAATTCTCCAGGCAAGAATTCCCTTTTCCAGGGGATCTTCCTGACCCAGGGATCTACTGCATTGGAGGTAGATTCTCTACCGTCTAAGCAACTAGGTGTGGTTCCTTGACTATCCTGCAAATCACTGTCATTGATCTTTTTTACACCTTTTCACCAGAATTTACTCCTCTAAAGAAAAGTACAAGTATTTCCTTTGACAAAGACTTGGGAGGCATGTAACTTAGTAGTCATGATGCCTTTGGCCAGAGCATTTGGGCAACCCCTCATGCTTAGCACCATCATGGTGAGTGCTTTGAGAACATATTTAATTTTTCAACTCAGTTTAAAAAGCCACTTGGATCAACCCTGATAAGAAAGATGAGTCAAGGTGAAAAACATATTTTGAACCAAAATAATCTGTAACTTTACAGAAACAAGTGTTATTTGCTTCTTAAATGGCATTAGAAACCCTTTGTATAAAGGATTTCCACATATTCCAAACAATGATAATACACACCATCTCCATGGGTGGTTATGTTGGAGTACTCATTCAGTTGGCAGGTCTTTAAAAAGAAAATTTGAATTACCTTTCTCAGGATAATTACTCATTTAATGTTTATTTTGATTGAGGAAACAGATTAATAAACCCACTTAGTATTTCATAGGTGCTCAAAACTGGAAATTATTTTGTCAATGTTTAATATCTTTACTATAATATATATGTTAAAGAGAACATACAGTCCCTACTCTGAGAAGTATATTTCTCGATGATCCTTTAAACAAAATTAGCAATAGACTGGGGTATGCATTGATTTCTTTAGTTAACTATTTAAGATTTACTATATGAGTGATAATTAAAGAAACTGCACACATCTATAATAATCAAAATGTTTCTCTAATTCCAATTAGATGATTAATCGACTATTCTTTATTAAAGTTTTTTCTGTGTTTGTCCTCCAAGAATTGAGTAATCTTGTCACGAGTTGAATTAAATAAGCTGGGAACTGGGGGTTAATTTTCCTTACACCGATGGTACCAATATCATCAGTGGTACTAGTTCAATTTATGTCACTACTGTTCTTTTCCTGATGCTTTATAATACAAAAATGTTTTTCTGTCATCAAAATGTAACTATAAATTCAGTGGGAAGTAGAAAGTTTATTAATTAATTTGTTTATGTCATCATAAGGCTTGTGTCCAGAAAGAATGAACAGAAGATTACATGAATATATATTCAGTTCAAAAGCTGATTTGTGTGAGTACCATATGCATGTTGGTAGAATAAACGTTTGCACCCCATCTTCCTTTTTATACAGCCAAGAGCTCACAGAGCAGTGTTTTTCCATTTGGATTCCATCATTTATTTTGTTTATCACTTCCTGGCCCTTTCCCACGGGACAGCACCAAACTGATGACTCAGGTTTCAAAAAGCCACTCAATAGGTCAAAGATAAAGTTACTTCTCTTCTCCTGCTAGCCCCCTCCTCCTTGCTTACTTTATCTTCATGTGAACGCTGTTGAACTGCATCACAAGACACATACATGCGTGCGCGCACACACACACACACTAAAAAGAGGAGCAAGCCTTTGCAAAACAGTGAGTACATGCTTAGCCCCCAGTCAGATATTTTTGCGTTAATCTTTTTTGTTCCTGCAGAGACAGAATAATTGGCATCATAAAGCCATCAAGTTCAACCCAGGTTTCTAAGTTCAAGTCAGAGGCTTGAGTTCTAGGCCCAACTCTTGAAATATATCTTGTGAGTAATTTCAACAGTTGATGTTCTATTTGTTTCAAGACTTTTTTCACTAGTCACTCACCTGCCCCCACAGCATGGTAAGTTACATATCCACATAAAATATGGTGTGAAACCAGTGCCAGATTCCCAGGAAGAAAGCTAACGAGAAGCATTATAAGTAATAGCTCTTGAAACGACTTCGGTGTCAGTCTTCTTAAGTGTACTTCTGGAAGAGTTCTTGTCAAACTATTCATGGTTAAACAAATGTATTGCTCTCTTTGAATACAAGTAATTTTAGAATTTTTTAAAAGTTAATTTTCCACATTTTATAAATATTTTCCTTCAGCCTAAATTGTGGAACATGCTAACTATAAATTGTGTCAAAATAGCAATAATATTTCATAAGTCCAGATGTCCTGTTTCACATAAAAGAATGAAGATTTTCCTTGTTTATTTTGGCAGATGAATGAAACAGGTGACCCTTCCATTTGGTCCCACAAAAACAGTTAACAGTTTCTCTTCGGTCAAAACAGGAAGGGAATTTTGGGGGCAACCCTCCAGCTTGGGGACCATATTGCCCTCAGGCCTTTGAAATGTAGATCACAGACTTACATGACCTCCATCTAACCCCATTCTCCAGAGATGAAATAGGGACCAAGGGTGTTCAATAATTGGGAAGGTCCAGGTTATATTAACCATAGATTCACAAGATTGGGTTGATCCCCCAGACACATGGATGGCTAAGGGAGCTTCAACAGATCCAATGACGAGAGTTACGTGGACTCATGGGTTGGCCATTTCTCTTCCTTAGCACTCTCCATCCCTGCCTAAACCCTGCCCAGTGGCTGCAGACTTCTGACAGTAAGTGGCAGGCACCGCTGTCTACCTGGGAGCTGGTATTCCCACTCTTTGTTTAACAGAGTTAATATCTGGAGGGAAGTGAGTTACTTGTAAGATGAAGTCCGTTCTACTTGCTCTCTCACAGCCCTTTGTGGTATCATTATCTGTGACATTCTGATAAGGCTCAGAGTGGAGTGGGCTGTGGGGATCAGCCAGCAAGTCCAAGACAGAGCAGGAACTAGAATCTTTGTTTACCCCTGGCCTGTTCTACATCATTGCCTTCAGAAAGAAGCCAGCAATTGATCATCAGATGCCAGAACATGATATTGCTCCATGAAGACAAACACTCTGTTGCCCTATCCATCTATTGTTTTGTGAGACCAAACTTTGAATGTTCTTTTGCATTTTTTAAGCTTTTAGTTTCAGTATTTAGACCTTAGATCCACAAATGAGTTACTAATATTCCCCAGTATATAATATATGATCCCCTTTATTATCATTTAAAGCATTTATTCTTCCCCTTTATTTTCCTCTCACATTACACTACCCTGACAGGTTGAATATATGTCTTTACATAGGCATGTAGTCTTGAAAAAATTTCTCTCATAGTCCACTGTTATCATCAGTCCAGGTGATATCTCTTTCTGATTTTGTCTGTTTTCTTCTTCATTCTGAACCCTGTATTAGGCATACACCCTAACACGGTTAATACATATCTTTGAATAAGAATGTATTCTAGGAAAATATTCATTGTTGTTTTGCATTTTATATTTAAAATTTTAATTTACATAAATGATGTTGTATTCAAGATCTGATTCTGTTTCTTATGATTTTACTTAACTCTATCATTTTAAGATCTGTCTTTTTTGTGTACTTCCAGTTTACTGCTTCTAATCACTGCTTTGTTTTCTATGGGTGACTTTCATTTTGGTGTTTTTAATTTATTTTGAGGTCACTTGTTCACAATGGTTTTAGATAGTGGTCCAAATTACTTTTCTTTATAAATAGAGCCAATTTTCAAAACATTATCCAAGAAACATTATTGTCATTGGTTTTGAATGAAATTAGTCAGGCTCCTCTCTCTCCCCTTATTTTAAAGAAATTTTAATTGAAATTGATTGAAATGCCTAAATATTTTGCTTTCTTTCTTCATTTGGCTAGGTAAGTCTATTTAATTCAATTAAATGAACATTTCTCAAGCACCTACTCAGAGCTAAATATCATGCTGAGTACTGGGAAAGTGAGATAAATTGAAGCCAGTGTTCCTTTTTGCTTTACAGTCTAGTAGGGGAGACACTTCCACACTAACAACATAATGTAGAAAATGCAGTAATGAAGGCACATACTGAAGGTTATAAGAACCATGAAGAGACTTCATAGAAGCAAAGTTCAACTGGGCCTTGATTCTTGAAGCAGGTGTAAGTGTTAGACATTTTTAAGGAGGTTAGAGGTCACTTTCCAAAAAGAAGAAAAGGCCTCTTTAAGATACCAAGGCGTGACAAGAGGTGGGTTTTAAGAGCAGCCAGGCAATGCCATTAGGAGGAAGGAATGGTGTGAGTATGAAATGCCAAGTTAGATCATGACTGGTTAAGATCACACATGCTTCTGAGAGCTGGTGGTAGTCATTGTGGTGCTCAACTGGGAGAGGATCCTAATAAAGTTTGAATTTTTGGAGTAAAACTTTGGGCCAGATGAATGCAGCTGAAAGAGGAAGAAGCTGATATCAGGGAGACAAATTAGGAGGCAGTTGTCAGAATCAAGGGTGAGACAATGAGGGCTTGCTTCACAGCAATGGTAGTGGGGAGGTGGAGGAGGGGATGGATTGGAGAGGTATCCAGGAGCAAAATCATTTGTAAACCACCAGTGGCTCTGGAAATTGAGCAGAAGGCCTCTGAATTGATTAGTTAGTGCAGTGTGTCTGGTTCTTACTTGTTTAATATGGCCATGGCCTAATAAAACTGTGGTGCTAAGTTTTAAGGCTGCAGTCCTGTATAGAACTTGAACAAATTTCTCTCTGGCTTAGGAAAACACCTGATGGGCCTCTGGGCTCTGTAAAGGTCTGTTGCAGGACCTAGTCACAGATGAGGAGTTTGAGGAAGATAGGGCTGTCTGCTTTGTGCTCTGGAAAAAATAGATTTGAGCTCTCAGAACTGGTGGAAGTGAAGGGGGACTGAGATCTGTGGAAAGAGAATAAGAGGATTCTCTATAACAGCTATGGCTGAGGAAACCCAGGAGTGTTGATGCCCAGTTTCAAATGACTTCTAAGACTGTGTGGTAAATCTCCAGTTTTTTCAATCTTTGATAACCTCTACTATAGAATTCAGCACTTTTTTGAGTTGCCCTTTGACAATGAAGAAGAGGATACTGTGCATCCAGCCTGGGGCAGAGTGGTTTGAGGACAAAGGTAGAAGAAGCCTGGAGAGGTAACTGAGGATGGCAGGGCTCAGGAGTTCAAGGGAGGAGGAATAGGTGTCCAACACTGCAACACAGACACACCCAGAAATCCTTAAAAATACCAAAGTAGCACTCAGGGCTGGTGAAGTGGACAAGAGCCTAGATTTCAGTTACTTTAATTGGAAACTTAAGGGAAGGGCAACTCAGCAGGTCAGAGGCACTCCAGTTACAAGATAACCAAAACATTCATACCAGTCCTAAGCATTTTGTATCTATACAAAGACTCTAAACCCAACTTGGTGTGCTCTGTGTGGCCTGTGTTTCCTCAGTGACTGAGAGAAGATGGGTTATACTGGGTCCAAGATAACTTCTGATTCTAAAATTCTAAACTAACCTGATCGGCTGCTTTAAGTGCTGACTAACATGGTAAGTCTTGCAAGTGGTTTTCAGAGTGTTGTTTTGGTTCACCACATTGTACGCCAGGGTCAAATGTCTTCTCTTGGTGCTTTCCCTCAATCACTCTCTGCTGCCTTTATTTCATTTAATGGGGGAATGTGCCTTATTCACACCCCAAATCTTCAATCAGTTGAAATTTTTTATACAACTACAAAGAAGGAAATACTGCATTTTTAAAACCTCAAAATGACTTGACGTGTTCAGTTCATAGCTAGAGGGGATTTAATCCTCTTTTTACCAGGGCCTTATAAGTTCTAGAATAAAGAGCATACATCCCTGCTTGGTTCCATTTTAAATGAATTGTGCTCCTCCATGACAGTTTTGGAATTCCTAAGCACCTTTTCTCTGCTGACCACTTATTTCACCTCCGACTTTTGGGGCTACTGCTTTTTTCCCTAATTGTGGACTTGAGATTGCTCTCAAAATAATTTTACTGTGAAGCTTATGTCTCTTCTCATTGTGGCAAAAGTGATATGGGCAAAACATATACTACTTTTATTTTCTAAAATTAAAAAAACATAGTTGTGCAACAGCCATAAGTAACTATTAATTATGATATCAATAATAAAAGCATCTTTGGTCTCTACTCTGTAACAGACAAAAGAGTAGTTGCAGAGAAAAGTATTTGCTTTTCAGTCTGTACTTTTCTAGCCTGTGGTAGAAAGAAAATATACTTTATTTAATGTCTGTAATTCCCTTTAGTAGATGTGTTCCGTGGAATGCAATTGTTGCCATATCCACTGATGAGTAATAGTTGGGACACATTGTAGATTATTTAGAAGAGGAATCTATTAATTTTTCCTTTAAATTAACCTGTAAATTAATTTAATTCCTTTAAATTAATCTATTAAAATTATTGTAGGGAAACAATTATTTTGTTCAGTTCCTTTGCTGAAATTTAGTACAATTCCATTCAAAGTACTTTCTTTTGGGGAGAGGAAATTTGCATTAAAATATGTATGAAGAAATAAAATTCATCAAATATAAATCATTTATAGAATATTCAAATTGAAGGTATAAGAATGCCAGTAACTAGATAAAAATGAGGTGGTGTAAGAAACAGTAATTTCAAAGAGTAGTATTAACTTGAAACTATCTTTTCCAAAGCATGAAGAATAATAAAGCAGCTATTTTACTGCCAAAACAATTTTGAATTAACAAGAGAAGTCTGGCTCCAAAAAAGACCACCAGACTTGAAGCTAAAGATAGTGCTAAGAACACACTCAGTTCACCCAGCTCACATTTTTGTGGTGACCCAGTAACAAAGGAAAAGCTTATGGCATCTTTTATGTTGTTGCAGATGGATGTAGGTCTTAGCATTGAGGGCAAAGCTCATTTTCCTATATATCCAAAGATCACTGGTGCACATCTTTTGTGGATAAATATATAAATATTTTGGTTTACTCTCAAAATTTTCTTGTTTTTATCCATGTTGTGTTACTTATATTTTCCACAGAATGAATGTATTCAACTTCAAAACAGCACCATTCATTGGGAAAATTTCTGTAAAATCACAGATGGTTTCTTTGGAAGCCCCAGTGTGAAAAAAAATCAAGGCACTTCACAGAGGAGGAAAAATTTCAGTTCCTATAATGCATTGTGTGTACATGTTATGCAGGAAAGAAATGTTGGGTGGCCATTGTGAAATTAATCAACTCTCTGAAGACCAGTTTCATTTCAGAAAAAAATTTGGGGAGTGGAAATTTCTATTAGAGAACTTTTCTAGGGTTAAAAAATTGTAAAAACTAATGGAAACATTATAACGAGTTGTTCTTTATAAACATAAACACTTGGAAAGAAAGAAATCGAAGTATGAATTATGAGCAATCAAAATACTTCCTGTTTTCTATCAACTAATATACCTACCAAAATACAAAATAAAATGTTAAGTGTAATTGTATTTATTAATTAAAAAAAACACTCATTGAGTGTTAACCATGTGTCAGGCACAGTCCTAAGCATTTTACAAGTATTAACTCATTGAATTCTCATAATAGCCCAGGAACAAAAATGGCTATTGTCCCATTTTTTCAGTGGAGGAAATGGAGACACAGAGCTGGCAAAGAGCAGAACCAGAAGTCAAATGCAGCCCTGATTCCAGCATCTGTGCTCTTCACCCCTTGTTCCATTGCCTCTCAGATATGTCTTTGCTATGTGCATGATTTGCTAGATGATGGTCCATGAAGAAAAAAAAGCAAGGTAAGCTCTCTAACACTGCAATATTCGAGCCAGAGATGCTTGTAATAGGGGAGCTAAGAGAGCTTTCTTGTTTGTCAGTGCTCCCTGCTCCCCTCCACACCCCTCCTGAGAGGGTGCAAACAAACCTCTTTGCAACCTGTCAGTGTGTAATTTCTGACCCACCACCTTTTTATTTCCATTCCTTCCTATGTTTCTATTCCTAAAAGCCCCATTGGGCAGAGAAGAAGCAATCTGGGTTGATGGAATTTCTCCCCCTGCCTCAGCTCTCAGTCTTGATTCTAACCTACGTATTGTCTTTCTAGGAATGATGAAGGTATGAGTCTCATAGATAATCAGGGTAAAGAACCTGGTCCCAGGATGGATCCACTGATATGCATAAACTTTATATGTTACAAGAGCTAGTATCTTTTTTTTATTGGCAGATAATTGCTTTACAATGTTGTGATCTCTGCTGCACATCGACATGAATCAGTCATAATTATTTATACACACACACACACACACACACACACACACACATATACACACACCCCTCTCAGGGGCTTCCCAGGTGGTGCTAGTGGTAAAGAACCTGCTTGCCAGTGCAGGAGACATAAGAGACATGGGTTCGGTCCCTTGGTGGGAAAGATCCCCTGGAGAAGGAAATGGCACCCTACTCCAATATTCTTGCCTGGAGAATCCCATGGACAGAGGATCCTGGCAGGCTATAATCCATGGGGTCGCACAGAGCTGGAGACGACTAAAGTGACTTAGCAGAGCACAGTACTCCCTCTTGTGCCTCCCCCTCCATTCCACCTCTCTAGGTCATCACACAGCACCAAGCTTGAGCTCCCTGTGTTATACAGCGGCTTACTGCTAGTTATCTATTTTACACATGATATAGTGTATATATATCTCTGCTGCTTTTTCAAATTTGTAAGAGCTAGTATCTTAATTAATCTTGCTTAGTTCAGTCCCACTTTTTAAAAGAATTCCTCTATCATCTGTACAGTACTGCAATACTCAAGAAATTCATTAAAAAACTGGTGTTTTTCCATGTGAGTTATTTGTATAACTGCTCAGCTCTCCTAGTTAATTCCCATTGTGGTTTCTGTGGAAATAATGAGGCAACTAGCTTAGAAATTGTGTTCTGCAAAATTTCCTTTAAAGCCTAACAAATAATGAAAGTTACATGTTTAAACTTTGCTTTATAAGACACGTTTATTTTCTTTTAAAAACTGATTTTACTACTATGACATTGTCATTTGGTATTTATGTAGCACTAATTCATTGTGGATGAGTGAGTGAACAAAGATGCCTGACACATGAGTGGATTTTTATCAGCATCTGCATCATAAGACTAGCGAGTTAAAGGACTGCGATTGTTTAGAGATTTGGCCAGAGTAACATAGTTGGAGTTAGGAATAACCCCTTGAATCTTGGAGTCTTGTTTAATTAGTCCATCTACTGCTGATCATTTGCATTGTTTTAGATATTTCTGACCTAGAAATCATGACATTGGGACTGACCTTAATAGCCCAATGTGATATAGGCTCTAGAAAATACCTGATTTGCGCAGCTAAAGAATTCAGGTAACACTCAAGATCTCTATTGTGAATTCCCTCCCAAGTAGATACTCCCCTTGAATGTTTGTTTGTTTTTCTTACCCCAGGTAGAGTGTTTTACTTCCCTGTTGAGTTATTGAGATAACTGTAACTCTGTTGACCTGGCCTCAGAAAACTGGAGAGGACCCTGACTTCATTTCAGCACCAGTTTCTGCATCTTGTCAGGTCTTGTGTTTGTTTAAAAGATGATATATTTTGAGGTCAAATTAGTCTAAGCACCAAATTTAGGATTTTGTGAAAGAGAAAAAGGCAAAAGGGCAAAGGTTTGCAAAACCTAATGTGAAGAGAAATGTTTGTGTAAGGTTTTTTAAGAATTAATGAAAACATGAAAGGTCATTGAAACACTGCCACTTGCAGGGCTATGAACCCAACTAACAGCAGTGTCTGAAAGCATGAGAACTAGAAAGTGCACATGCCCTTAAAGGCAAATGCAATGCAGCGAAGTCAGCCAATGGAATGTGTGCCAAAACTATATTTAGTTTTGGAAACTATAATTTCAGGGTAAGTGAAGTATATTACAAAGATTTTTTTTTTTTTAATCACAGAAGTACCGTCTTTTCAGAGATTATAGATCTGTGCGTTGAATAGGAACTCTTGGTCTCCTGAAGATAAATGCCATTGCCAATCAGGGAAATATTTTTAAAGCCTCTAACAGGTCTCTTAAGAGAAGCCAGACTTTGCTTTTTTCATAAGGACAGTGAAGTGAGCCTTGGGAAAAACTTCAGGTCTATTAAAGCTTACTCTTCAATTTGCCTTTGTTGCTCAGGGCTTTTAAGGTCACCACCATTTGCCTTTTTAAAAAATAT
Source organism: Ovis aries (assembly GCF_016772045.2). Classification (NCBI taxonomy): domain Eukaryota; kingdom Metazoa; phylum Chordata; class Mammalia; order Artiodactyla; family Bovidae; genus Ovis; species Ovis aries. Next base: position 9,839,213 of record NC_056080.1, on the reverse strand, counting down.
ATATATATATTTTATTGAAGTATAGTTGACTTATAATATTTCAGGTACACAGCATGGTGATTCAGTTATACAAATACAGATATATTATTTTTAAATTATTTTCCATAATAGGTTATTAACTGTAGTTCCCTGTGCTATATAGTAAGTCTTTGTTGCTTGCTGCATATCTATTTTTTAAATAGAAATATAGCATTCTATTCATACTAAGTCAAACAACTGGAATCTAAATGTCATAATTTTTTTAGTTAGGCAAAAAATCATAACTTTTCTAAAATATATGTTCTACATATTTTTATATATGTATGCTGCTGCTGCTGCTGCTAAGTCGCTTCAAAGCCAGAAAGAAAAACACCAATACAGTATACTAACACATATATATGGAATTTAGGAAGATGGCAATGACGACCCTGTATGCAAGACAGGGAAAGAGACACAGATGTGTATAACGGATTTTTGGACTCAGAGGCAGAAAGTGACTGCAGGATGCAGCATGCTTGGGGCTGGTGCATGGGATGACCCAGAAAGATGTTATGGGAGGGAGGTGGGAGGGGGTTCATGTTTGGGAATATGTATACAAAATTTTAAAATTAAAAAAATAAAAAACTAAAATTAAAAAAAAAAAGAGATGGAAAAATTGGAGAATATAAACTAAATGAAAAGGGAACACTGAATATGAAATAGAAAAAGTGAAACAAACTAGATCAAAGTAAAAGATTATCATATAATCCAGTTGCTTTTAAACATGACTGCTCATGAGAAACATATCTGGAGCTCTGGAGAAAAAAGCAATACCTGAGCATTTGTGTTTTTTTAAAAAATTTCAAGATAATTCTGGTATGCATCTGGATATGGGGAGGGAGGTGGGAGGGGGTTCATGTTTGGGAATGCATGTAAGAATTAAAGATTTTAAAATTTAAAAAATAAAAAACTAAAATTAAAAAAAAAAAGTGATTATAGGTTTTTCTGTTCAGTTCAGTTCAGTCGCTCAGTCGTGTCCGACTCTTTGCGACCCCATGAATCGCACCACGCCAGGCTTCCCTGTCTATCACCAACTCCTGGAGTTGACTCAGATTCACGTCCATTGAGTCAGTGATGCCATCCAGCAATCTCATCCTCTGTTGTCCCCTTCTCCTCCTGCCCCCAAACCTTCCCAGCATCAGAGTCTTTTCCAATGAGTCAACTCTTCGCATGAGGTGGCCAAAGTACTGGAGTTTCAGCTTTAGCATCATTCCTTCCAAAGAAATCCCAGGGCTGATCTTCAGAATGGACTGGTTGGATCTCCTTGCAGTCCAAGGGACTCTCAAGAGTCTTCTCCAACACCACAGTTCAAAAGCATCAATTTTTCGGCGCTCAGCCTTCTTCACAGTCCAACTCTCACATCCATACATGACCACTGGAAAAACTATAGCCTTGACTAGACGGACCTTAGTCGGCAAAGTAATGTCTCTGCTTTTGAATATGCTGTCTAGGTTGGTCATAACTTTTCTTCCAAGAAGTAAGCATCTTTTAATTTCATGGCTGCAGTCACCATCTGCAGTGATTTTGGAGCCCAAAAATATAAAGTCTGACACTGTTTCCACTGTTTCCCCATCTATTTCCCATGAAGTGATGGGACCAGATGCTTCGTTTTCTGAATGTTGAGCTTTAAGCCAACTTTTTCACTCTCCTCTTTCACTTTTATCAAGAGGCTTTTAGTTCCTCTTCACTTTCTGCCATAAGGATGGTGTCATCTGCATATCTGAGGTTATTGATATTTCTCCCGGCAATCTTGATTCCAGCTTGTGTTTCTTCCAGTCCAGCATTTCTCATGATGTACTCTGCATGTAAGTTAAATAAGCAGGGTGACAATATACAGTCTTGACATACTCCTTTTCCTATTTGGAACCAGTCTGTTGTTCCATGTCCAGTTCTAACTGTTGCTTCCTGACCTGCATACAGATTTCTCAAGAGGCAGGTCAGGTGGTTTGTTATTCCTATCTCTTTCAGAATTTTCCACAGTTTCTTGTGATCCACACAGTCAAAGGCTTTGGCATAGTCAATAAAGCAGAAATAAATGTGTTTCTGGAACTCTCTTGCTTTTTCCATGATCCAGCAGATGTTGGCAATTTGATCTCTGGTTCCTCTGCCTTTTCTAAAACCAGCTTGAACATCAGGAAGTTCACGTTTTGCGTATTGCTGAAGCCTGGCTTGGAGAGTTTTGAGCATTACTTTACTAGCATGTGAGATGAGTGCAATTGTGCGGTAGTTTGAGCATTCTTTGGCATTGCCTTTCTTTGGGATTGGAATGAAAACTGACCTTTTCCAATCCTGTGGCCACTGTTGAGTTTTCCAAATTTGCTGGCATATTGAGTGCAGCACTTTCACAGCATCATCTTTCAGGATTTGAAATAGCTCTACTGGAATTCCATCACCTGCACTAGCTTTGTTTGTAGTGATGCTTCCTAAGGCCCACTTGACTTCACATTCCAGGATGTCTGGCTCTAGGTGAGTGATCACACCATCGTGATTATCTGGGTCATGAAGATCTTTTTGTACAGTTCTTCTGTAGGTCCAGACCATTTCTGTCCTTTATCGAGCCCATCTTTGCATGAAATGTTCCCTTGGTATCTCTAATTTTCTTGAAGAGATCTCTAGTCTTTCCCATTCTGTTCTTTCCCTCTATTTCTTTGCATGGATCGCTGAAGAAGGCTTTTTAAAATCTCTTCTTGCTATTCTTTGGAACTCTGCAATCAGATGTTTATATCTTTCCTTTTTTCCTTTGCTTTTCACCTCTCTTCTTTTCACAGCTATTAGTAAGGCCTCCCCAAACAGCCATTTTGCTGTTTTGCATTTCTTTTCCATGGGGATGGTCTTGATCCCTCCCTCCTGTACAATGTCACGAACCTCCATCCATAGTTCATTAGGCACTCTGTCTATCAGATCTAGTCCCTTAAATCTTTTTCTCACTTCCACTGTGTAACCATAAGGGAATTGATTTAGGTCATACCTGAATGGTCTAGTGGTTTTCCCTACATTCTTCAATTTCAGTGTGAATTTGGTAATAAGGAGTTCTTGATCTGAGCCACAGTCAGCTCCTGGTCTTGTTTTTGTTGACTGTATAGAGCTTCTCCATCTTTGGCTGCAAAGAATATAATCAATCTGATTTCGGTGTTGACCATCTGGTGATGTCCATGTGTAGAGTCTTCTCTTGTGTTGTTGGAAGAGGGTGTTTGCTATGACCAGTGCATTTTCTTGGCAAAATTCTGTTAGTCTTTGCCCTGCTTCATTCTGCGTTCCAAGGCCAAATTTGCCTGTTACTCCAGGTGTTTCTTGACTTCCTACTTTTGCATTCCAGTCCCCTAGAATGAAAAGGACATCTTTTTTGGGTGTTAGTTCTAAAAGGTCTTGTAGGTCTTTATAGAACCATTCAACTTAGCTTCTTCAGCATTCCTGGTTGGGGCATAGACTTGGATAACTGTGATATTGAATGGTTTGCCTTGGAGACGAGCAGAGATCATTCTGTAGTTTTTGAGGTTACATCCAAGTACTGCATTTCGGACTCTTTTGTTGACCATGATGGCTACTCGATTTCTTCTGAGGGATTCCTGCCCACAGTAGTAGATATAATGGTCATCTGAGTTAAATTCACCCGTTCCAGTCCATTTTAGTTCGCTGATTCCTAGAATGTCGACATTCACCCTTGCCATCTCTTGTTTGACCACTTCCAATTTGCCTTGATTCATGGACCTGACATTCCAGGTTCCTATGCAATATTGCTCTTCACAGTGTCAGACCTTGCTTCTATCACCAGTCACATCCACAGGGGGGTATTGTTTTTGCTTTGGCTCCATCCCTTCATTCTTTGTAGAGTTGTTTCTCCACTGATCTCCAGTAGCATATTGGGCACCTACTGACCTGGGGAGTTCCTTTTTCAGTATCCTATCATTTTGCCTTTTCATACTGTTCATGGGGTTCTCAAGGCAAGAATACTGAAGTGCTTTGCCATTCCTTTCTCCAGTGGACCACATTCTGTCAGCGCTCTCCACCATGACCCGCCTGTCTTGGGTTGCCCCACGGCGTGGCTTAGTTTCATTGAGTTAGACAGGGCTGTGGTCCTAGTGTGATTAGATTGACTAGTTTTCTGTGAGTATGGTTTCAGTGTGTCTGCCCTCTGATGCCCTCTTGCAACACCTACCATCTTACTTGGGTTTCTCTTACTTTGGGCGTGGGGTATCTCTTCACGGCTGCTCCAGCAAAGCACAGCCGCTGCTCCTTAACTTGGATGAGTGGTATCTCCTCACCGCTGCCCTTCCTGACCTTCAACATGAGATGGCTCCCTCCTGCGTCCGCGCAGCCACTGCTCCTTGGACATGGGGTTGCTCCTCCCGGCCGCCACCCCTGGCCTCGGATGCAGGATAGCTCCTCTCGGCTGTTCCTGCGCCATCGCAGCCTGGCACTCTCGGCCGCTGCTCCTGACCTTGGACGTGGGGTAACTCCTCTTGGCTGCCGCCCTCGGGCATGGGGTCTTCCCAGCTTCTGCCCCTGACCTCAGACGTGGGGTAGTTCTTCTCAGCCGTGCTTAGTGCGCCGGTCGCAGCCGCCTGACTTAGTGCGCTAGTTTTGCTGATATAGAGTTCTATTATTTTTCTCTTGACCAATCATGATACAGTGGTATTGAGTAATAGTTACATAATCACAATAGTAAATGATGTTTATCAATTTTCACAATCAATAGCCAGACAAAAATAAAGAATATAATTGCAAGCTATAATGGGAACATGATTAACTTTACAATATAAAGTAATTACATAAAATTTGGGGGGTTCAAGCAGAGTGATGTGGTAAGTAGAAGTGCATACAGGCACATGTTTTCATCCACCCAGTCAGTCTATGTCTTCTGGTTGGTGCATTTAATCCATTTACATTTAAGCCAATTATCAATATGTATGATCCTATTATTGTTTTCTTAATTGTTTGTGGTTTTATTTCTTTGTAGGTCTTTTCCTTCTCTTGTGTTTCATGCCTAGAGAAGTTCCTTTAGCATTTGTTGTAAAGCTGGTTTGGTGGTGCTGAATTCTCTTAACTTTTGCTTGTCTGGAGAACTTTCAATTTCTTCATCAAATCTGAAGGAGAGTCTTGCTGAGTAGAGTATTCTTGGTTGTAGGTTCTTCCGTTTCATCACTTTAAATATATCATGCCATTCCCTTCTGGCTTGTAGAGTTTCTGTTGAGAAAGCAGCTGATAGCCTTATGGGAATTCCTTTGTAGGTTACTTGTCATTTTCCCCTTGTTGCTTTTACTATTTTATCTCTATCTTTAATTTTTGTCAGTTTGATTACTATGTATCTTGGTGTGTTTCTCCTTGGGTTTATCCTTCCTGGGACTCTGTGCTTCCTGGACTTGGTTGACTATTTCATTTCCCATGTTCAGGAAGTTTTCAGCTATTGTCTCTTCAAATATTTTCTCAGGTCCTTTCTCTCTCTCTTCTCCTTCTGGGACCCTATAAGGCAAATGTTGATGCATTTAATGTTGTCCCAGAGGTCTCCTAGGCTGCATTCATTTCTTTTCTTTCTTTTTTCTATATTTTGTTCTGTGGCAGTGATTTCCACCATTCAGTCCTCCAGGTCATTTATCCATTCTTCTGCCTTAGTTGTTCTGCTATTTATTCCTTCTAGTATTATTCATCTCTGTTTGTTCTTTAATTCTTCTAGGTCTTTGGTGAACATTTCTTGCATCTTCTCAGTCTTTGCCTCCATTCTTTTTCTGAGATCCTGAATCATCTTCACTATCATTCTTCTGATTTCTTTTTCTGTAAAGTTGCCTATCTCCACTTTATTTAGTTGTTTTTCTGGGATTTTACCTTATCCCTTCATTTGGGACATAACTTTCTGGTTTTTCATTGTGATTAACTTTTGTAATATGGTTTTTGTTTTAGCTGCTGTGAGACTGTGTTTCTTCTTGCTTCTTCTGTCTGCCCTCTGATGGATGAGGCTAATGGGCTTGTGTAAGCTTCTTGATGGGAGGGAATGGTGGTGGGAAAAACTGGATCTTGCTCTGGTAGGCAGGACCTTGCTCAGTAAAGCTTTAATCCAATTATCTGCTGATGGGTGGGGTTGTACTGCTTCCCTAGTAGTTGTTTGGCCTGAGGCAACCCAGCCCTGGGGTCTACAGGCTCTATGGTAGGGTTAATGGCAAACTCCAAGAGGGTTTATGCCAAGGGGGACCTTCCAGTGCCCCTGTATCTGTGATGAGCCCCTGCTGACTCATGCCTCTACAGGAGGCCCTTTAACCCTAGCAGGTAGTTTTGGACCAGTCTCCTGTGAGGTCATTGCTTCTCTTCTCTGGGTCTTGGTGCACACAAAACTTTGTTTGTGCCCTCCAAGACTGGAGTCTCTGTTTCCCTCAGTCCTCTGGAAGGCCTATAATCAGATCTCACTAGCCCCCAGTGCCAGATTCCCTGGGAATTCCCAATCCTTTGGTCAATTCCCCAGGCTAGGAAGCCTGATGTAGGGTTCAGAACCTTCACAATAGCACAAGAACTTCTTTGATATTATTGTTCTACAGTTTATGGGTCACCCACGCAGTGGGTATGGGGTTTGATTTTATCGTGATTGCGCCCTCCTACTGTCTCACTGCAGGTTCTTCTTTGTTGTTGGGCGTGGGGTATTTTTTCTTTTTTGGTGGGTTCCAGCATCCTCCTCTTGATGATTGCTCAACAGCTAATTTCAGTTGTGGTGCTGTCACAGGCGGCAATGAGTGCACATCCTTCTACTCTGCCATCTTGAACTAGAAGCCCCCTTTGCCTTTTGATTATTGTCTTAGTCTGAGTTTCCTATAGGCAAACAGAAATCAAATGGGCTACCACCTCAGAAATGTCTTTTTTCATCACTGTAGCTAAGGCAGCCCACAGTCCCTCTGTTTTCCACTCTTTATAGTATATAGTAGTCCTTGAAGTTATATATTAATTTGTTTATGTATTTGCCATGTGCCTGCCTTTATAATTTGATAAGCTCTTTGAAGGCAGAGATGCTTTTTTTTTTTTTTTCTGTTTACTGCTATATATCCAGCACAGAGGAGAATTCCTGGTGCATAAGTTGTTGCTCATATTTGTTTACTGTTTGAATAGATGTATAAAGCCATGATCACCCGTTTTAAGGCAAAACATTTCAAGAGATGCTTTGACTAGAACTTGGAGGTTCAAACACACCTACTGACAACTATTTGTGTATGAAAACTATTTGACTAATTTGAGACAGGTCAGTCAAGAGATTTGTGCCAAAGTTTCTTTCCCTAGAAGGATGATATGTGAAAATCAGCATTTTGAAGGTGTCTTGTGGTTGCCACACAAAAGGGGCTCCATGTTGGAAAAAGTTTCATTTCCATTAGCAATAGAGCCTAAAAGCTGACAAAGGAAAAAAGAGGAGAAAAGGTCTTTCTCACCAGCAGGTTACTTTCATTTGCCTTTTTCAGTGTTACCAAAGGAAAGTGTCATTGAATCCAATGTCTACCTTTAAAAAGTTAATGATGTTCTACATTAGACTGATAATTTGAGCCCTAGAAGAGAAAGAAGCTAGTTGACCATGGGTTAAATCTTTTCAAATAAAGAGAGGCATTAACAAAATATGGCATGAAAAGGCTCTCAGTCATCTTTATCAATTACTCTATTCCTCCAGGGTAGTTTGGGATTATGTTTTATCTGGCCCTTTCATTTCCAGTGTTTTTAATTTGCCTTTTAAACAACAGTAAATGTCAAACCAGGACACTGAAGCAATCTGTGAAAACAAATACTTTATCTTGCTGGAAATCAGTAATAATAAATCCATCTGGCTTATCCTTAGAAGTCTTAGCCTCTGGATCTGGTCAATTATCTGAAAATCCCACGATTCTCCTTTGGAAACTTTTTTTTTTCTAGCAAGATTCTGACTCAAAAAAAGTATATTCTCATCTTTGCAATGATTTCTCCAGTAAGTTAAAAATGTACAAAAAGAAAAAAAACAACAACCCTCTTTTAGTTATAGCCAATATATATTTTGGATCAATAATACTCATTTCTTAGTTGGTGGTTGCAAGGGATGCATTAATGAATAAATCAAGAGATAGATTCCAAAACTAGTTTTAGCTGTATATATTCACTGCATCTCTCAACAAATCTTGAAACAGACTTTAAATACACACACACAAACATATATATATCTCAGAACTATTTGGCTCAGTTGAGTTAAAATGAACTGAGCTGGAAATGGTGAATTTTATGGTATGTGACTCATATTTCAGTAATGATGTTTTAAAAGATGAACTGAGCTAATTAATGTCACAGATGCAATTCAGAATAACAAATAACATTACAGAGGATGACTTCAGTGTGTGAGGTGGCAAGAATTCTAGCTCTAGCAATCTCTCATTCATTTACTGACTTACTCATTTTTTTTCATTTAAATTAGTGCCTACCTTGTATCAAGCATTGTAGAATATTCTGAGGATACATGATGAATAGAATACAGTATCCCATATCATAGGCATATCATTTGTCATTTTTGTGCCACAGATTTCTCTATTTCTTCAGTAAATGGACTGGATACTGTGCTTTTCTTCTTGTATGAGTCTCATTGCTGGTAGAGATAGTAACAACTAAGTCAAAGAAAAGAGGCATAGATTTGAGGACATACTGAATGCATAAAAGATTGCCTTGGCGCTGCTGAGCTGTAAGTGCTTACTGTCAGTAAAGTATACATTTTTTTAAATTCAAGACTTTTTGAATAAAAGGTTTATGCGATCAAATCAAAGTGGATTATTTCCTCAAATCAGGCTCTTGAGGAGTTTAAGCATATTTTTTTCTATTTTCTTAATGATCCACATTTTGTCACATTGTCTGAGCCAAATAAATTCTTTCTTGGCCCTCTCTGCTTTATCAACTCAATCTCCATTTAGAAAGACACCGTTTGGTCCAACATCAATTTGGAAATGCCTCAGGGATCATCTGGCTCAAGTTCACTGACTTTCCATTGACAAGAACTCATCTGGGCAAGAGGAGCCCTTCTGAGTAAGAAAAGGGAATTTAGTAACAGTAACTTCTCATAACCTTAAAACCTAGTTTTTCAGGGTTGGCCTCCTTTCACTTTATAGATAACAAGAATTTGATGAGCTTACCACCACTCTAAGGACATCAAGCAAATCATAAAAGGCAAATAATGGCCTTCCACTCAATTTCTTATGAAGTTATGACAAACCTAGACAGGGTTCATGTTTGGGAACGCATGTACACCCGTGGTGGATTCATGTCAATGTATGGCAAAACCAATACAGTATTGTAAAGTAAAATAAAGTAAAAATAAAAAAAAAATTTTTTTTAAAGCAGAGACATTCCTTTAACTTAAGAGGAACATGTAGTAGGTAAAAAGTGCCCCAAAGAACATGTTTAAAACACTAGATAGTGATACTGGGAAAAACATTTAAAGGTTTATCCTGGAGGGAAAAGGGCTAGAACTCTTTCAATAAGTGAGAATATGCACAAGACACACACCTCTGGCTGCCTGATTCCCATCTGCATTCAGAAATTATGAAGGGAAAGTTCAAATTAAATGTATGACATTCCTGTTCGTGTTTTAGGATGACTGTGATCTTTTGGTCTTCTTAGCCAGATTTCCTTGTGGCTCAGACGGTAAAGAATCTGCCTGCAATGCAGGAGACCTGGGTTCGATCCCTGGGTTGGAAAGATCCCCTGGAGAAGGGAAAGACTACCCACTCTAGTATTCTTGCCTGGAGGATTCCATGGACAGAGGTGCCTGGCAGGCACCATAACATCGCAAAGAGTCAGACATGACTGAGCGACTTTCACTAGCCAGATTCAACATTCATGAAGTGCAAATGGGAAATAGATGGGTTTTGACAATGGACAGGTATGGGTGTGAATCACTAATTTATGAAATGGTAATAAGAATATTCACATCACAGTAATATTGTGTAGAAATTATCTGTGTAAAGTTCTTGGCATGGAATAGGTGCTTTAAAAACATTAAGCCCCCTTTCCTCCTTTCTTCCACACCTGACTCCCATACCCAGACACTCCCAGTCTTGGCTATGTGGTCTAGATTGGGGTCCCTAACCTCTGGGATCTAATACCTGATTATCTGAGGTAGAATTGATATAATAATAATAGAAATAAAGTGCACAATAAATGTCATGCACTTGAATCATCCCCAAACTACCTCTCTGTCCCCCAGTCTGTGGAAAAATTGTCTTCCACAAAACTGGTCCCTGGTGCCAAAAAAGTTGGGGATGACTGGTCTAGATCATGTGAATCAGGAGATTTGTGTGACATTATTTGTCATGCATCTTCCATAGAAAATATATTTTAAAAACCCAGTTCATATTATGTGTTGGGATTAACTTACTGGCTCCATCATTGACCCCTTAACTTGTGTAAATCCTGGCTCTGCCATTTATTAGGTAACTTAGGCAAGTTTTTAACCTGTTAGCAACTTGGTTTCCTCATTTGAACAATGAAGATAATAACTACACAGGATTAAATAACATAACCTATGTAATACACTTGACAAAGTACTTGATGCATATTAGGGGTTGGATTTTATTACTATCACTGTTACATTATTAGGTATTTGATTTGTAATGGTACATAGACAAGCTTAGACAAGCCATACTATGTGCCTTATTTTGTAATCCATGCTAATAAATTTTATTAATAGGTAATAATTATATGTTTGTTATATATCAGTGTGTTATTCACTCAGTCATGTCTGACTGTTTACAACCCCATGGACTGTAGCCTGCCAGGCTCCTCTATCCATGGATTTTCCAGGCAATAATACTGGAGTAGGTTACCATTCCCTTCTCCAGGGGACCTTCCCAACCCAAGGATCAGACCTGGGTTTCCTACATTGCAGGTAGATTCTTTATCCTCTGAGCCACCAAGGAAGCCTATAGACATCTCATAGTTATTAAGTCCATGTATCAGAGAAAGTACTGAGTCTCTCTGAAGAACTAAATAATTTTGTCCAAGGTTGGTTGGTCTCCCTCCTCCCTCGCTCGGTCTGTCTGTCTGTCTCACACACGCCCCTAGGATTCAAACTTGATAATGTCCAACTCAAAGGCCATGCATTTAATGAAATAGCAATAGTTTTGATAAGCAGATACCTGTATCATAATTGCTTTTTTTAGTTCTTCCACAACAAGTCAAATCAACAAAAACACCTTCCTCTGGTTCAGTTCAGTTCAGTCGCTCTGTCGTGTCTGACTCTTTGTGACCCCATGAACCGCAGGACGCCAGGCCTCCCTGTCCATCACCAACTCCCTGAATCTACCCAAACCCATGTCCATTGAGTCAGTGATGCCATCCAACCATCTCATCCTCTGTTGTCCCCTTCTCCTCCTGCCCCCAATCCCTCCCAGCATCAGGGTCTTTTTCAAATGAATCAGCTCTTCGCATCAGGGGGCCAAAGGATTGGAGTTTCAGCTTCAGCATCTGTCCTTCCAATGAACACCCAGGACTGATCTCCTTTAGGATGGACTGGTTGGATCTCCTTGAAGTCCAAGGGACTCTCAAGAGTCTTCTCCACCATCATAGTTCAAAAGCATCAATTCTTTGGTGCTCAGCTTTCTTTATAGTCCAACTCTCACATCCATACATGACTACTGGAAAAACCATAGCCTTGACTAGACGGACCTTTGTTGGCAAAGTAATGTCTCTGCTTTTGAATATGCTATCTAGGTTGGTCATAACTTTCCTTCCAAGGAGTAACCATCTTTTAATTTCATAGCTGTAGTCACCATCTACAGTGATTTTGGAGCCCAGAAAAATAAAGTCAGCCACTGTTTCCACTGTTTCCCCATCTATTTGCCATGAAGGGATGGGACCGGATGCCATGATCTTCGTTTTCTGAATGTTGAGCTTTAAGCCAGCTTTTTCACTCCCCTCTTTCACTTTCATCAAGAGGCTCTTTAGTTCTCACTTTCTGCCATAAGTGTGGTGTCATCTGGATATCTGAGGTTATTGATAATTCTCCCGGCAATCTTGATTCCAGCTTGTGCTTCCTCTGGTGCCTGAGGATAATTCCAATTTTCTGAGATGCACAGGGTGAGAGCCAGCAGGGACCTGAAAAGCCAAAGATAATTAGAATGGGGCTGGGAGGTTGATTTATAATTATCGATTGAGCCCTTAGTCTTATGTGATATGAAATGTTCCAGCACTGGGAATACAAGGGGAAACCAATAAGTCATGGCTCTTGCTGCATGAAACTTTTAATCTTGGCAATGTCAGAGCTTGAACATATATAACTGCATTAATAAATACCATATAACTAGCATTTAGACAAGTGCTATGGTGAAGAAAAGGTCTGAGAGTAAGAGTACGTATAACATCTACCTAATTTAGCCCAGAAAGGAGAAGAAGTCAGGGAGAACTTCTCAGAAGAGTGACATTTGAACTGAGACCTGGAAGGTGAGAAGGGATTTATTTTGCTCAAGCTTAGTTGACTGGGCTAGTTAGTATCCAAACCTGAATTATACGTTAGACCTATGATTCTCATTTCTGGGTTTCTCTCACTGCTCTATAAATCAACAAGTTCTGACAGTTTGCCTTTGCCAACTCCATGACACTGCTTTATAAATCCATTTCTATTTAAAAAGGAGAGGAAATCCCTTAGATTTGGCTCCCTGATTCACAACCTGCTTATTATCTTTGAGTGTCTTATTTCCGTTCCTATATTTTTAAAGACATGATGGGAATTCTTTGGTATGTCTCTAATGTGTGTCATCACAAAGCAGTGAACTGTGAAAAATACCCTAGGAATTCCCAATAAATTGTACAGGAGGCAAATGAAGGGCATCCAGCTATGAACCTGAGCAGTTCTCTTTTTTCAACTAGATCCCTGGAGGTTCTTTCTAGAGCAAACCTTACCAGGATTTGGTTCTACATAACTTTTGAGGAGTTTGATCAGCTCCCACCAAAGGCATTTCTCTTGGGTTTGTTCTGTGAAGTTATTTGTATCTCAGGTATGTGCTCAGCCACTTTAATGCAGAATGAATTAAACACCAAAAAAGGTACCCTAAAGCATCATAGCCCTCCAGATGTTAGTGTCTTTTTCTGGCTTGAGCCTGTGATACACTTCTGTGTTTTGCTCATCAGTTACATAACCAAGTCCCAAGGGCAGAAGTTTCCTGAGGGGCAGAGTGGACTCCATTCTGAAGGAGACCCATGTGGGGGACCCAGCTGTAGCTCAGCTGCTGCTATGACAATGATGGCACCAAGCTTAGCATCTAGGCAGAATGTGCCATGAATCCTTCTCCTTTCTTTTAAAATGAAATACTGAAAAGCATTCTTTAGCCATTCTCTTGCCCTGTTTTTAAAATCTTTGAGATTGCTTTTTTGCTCAATGAATTCTTGGCTCTGGGTTTTATCAAGTTGTAAGAAAGAATGAGAAAGAACCAATGGAAATAGTGAGAGACTTTATTTTTGGGGGCTCCAAAATCACTGCAGATGGTGACTGCAGCCATGAAATTAAAAGATGATTGCTCCTTGGAAGAAAAGCTATGACCAAGCTAGACAGTATATTAAAAAGCAGAGATATTACTTTGCAACAAAGGTCCATCTAGTCAAAGCTATGGTTTTTCCAGTAGTCATGTATGTATTTGAGAGTTGGACTATAAAAAAGCTGAGCACCGAAGAAATGATGCTTTTGATCTGTGGTGTTGGAGAAGACTCTTGAGAGTCCCTTGGACTGCAAGGAGATCCAACCAGTCCATCCTAAAGGAAATCAGTCTTGAATATTCATTGGAAGGACTGATGTTGAAGCTGAAACTCCAATCCTTTAGCCACCTGATGTGAAGAACTGACTCATTTGAAAAGACCCTGATGCTGGGAAAAATTAAAGGCTGGAGGAGAAGGGGACAACGAAGGATGAGGTGGTTGGGTGGCATTTCTGACTCAATGGGCATGAGTTTGAGCAAGCTCTGGGAGTTGGTGATGGACGGGGAAGCCTGGCATGCTGTAGTCCATGGGGTCGCAAAGAGTTGGACATGACTGAGTGACTGAAAACTGATGCTTAAGTAGTATAACAGAGTTCTACAAACTGGGTGGTTTAAAACAACAGAAGTTTCTTCTCTCATGGTTAAGGAGGCCAGAAGTCTGAAAGCCAGGTGTCAAGAGGATGGCTTCTTTCTGGAGGCTCTAAGTAAGTAAGTAAGTGTTAGTTGCTCAGTCATGCCCAACTCTTTGCGACCCCATGGACTGCAGCCCACCAGGCTCCTGTGTCCATGAGATTTTCCAGGCAAGGATACTGGAGTGGGTTTCCATTTCCTTCTCCAGGGGATCTTTCCAACCCAGGGATTGAACCCTGGTCTCCTGTACTGCAGGCAGATTCTTTACCGACTGAGCTACAAGGGAAGCCCTAAGGGAGGATGTATTTCATGCCTTTTTCCTAGTTCTGGTGACTGCTGGTGACCCTTGGTGTTCTGTGATTTGTAGACGCACCATTCCAGTCTCTGCCTCCATTTTCACATGGCCTTTTCTCCTGTGTGTTTATGTGTGTCCAGATTCTCCCCTCCTTTCTCTTATAAAGATGGCAGTCATTGGATTTGGGACTCACCCTCGTTTAGTCTAACCTCATTTTCACCTAATTACATCTTTGAGGACCCTATTTCTAAATAAGGTAACATTCACTGATTATAGCAGTTAGGACTTGGACTTATCTTTTGGGGGAGGATACAATTCAACCCAGCACACGAGGTAAAAAACCCTGCAGTCTGTTTAATTTTCCTTCCCTTTCTATACTGACTGAAGGCACAATTGAACCATTATACAGTGTAAAATCTAGTGGTTAGTGTTTATGGAATTTTAATAAAAGCATATCCAGGAGGTGATGGGCATGTTCTATATTTTAATTATGGTGGTGGTTTGATAGGTACACATAGCTATCAAAGCTCATTGTTACAGTTTGTTGTATGTAGATTATTCCTCAATAAAGCAGGTAAAAAAAAATATATCCCTGAGGCACAATACCAATTGTTTTTCTTTTCTCCTTTCTTTTCTATGCTCCATCCCATCTTGTCAGTAGAAAAACATATAGGATAAATAGGTTCTCCCATTTCCATCCAGATCCTGGGGAAAAAAAATAAAATTTTCAGAGGAAAAAATCTATATTATTTAGTTACTTTCAAAATCAGAAATACTGACAAATGTTTGGACTGTGAACATTTTAATTAACAAAATATTAAAAATTTTTTACATTATTATATAATTCTCCATCTTCAAAAGTAGTTCTAAAACATATGCTATGGAAAGGTTTTAAAAACTACTTTAACCACAGCTGAACCATGTACCATGTTCAGAAAAAATTAACTTACCTTAAGATTCCAAGTGCACCTTCACCCACAAGGACAGAAGAAAGTAAAACAAAGAAGGAAGGCCATTGGCACAAAAATGCATGTTCAAAAAAAAAAAATGCATGTTCAAAAATGTTTATAAACACAAATTAAGTTTAGTTGTCAGTTAACTTTATAATATTAATGTTATTATTAAAAGTGTCTTGCATCATTTCAAAGCCAAAAATGAAACTGATGATGGTCACTCATTTCAGATTTGGTGTTGGAAAATTCTTTCAAATGCTAGTTGCAGGTAAACAACAATTGTTTGTTTTATGCTTTGGTTCCTAGAACTCTGCTAAGCACATCTAAACTGGAACTTAAGATTTTTATATAATCTTGCTTTTTACCTGCCTCCCTAGGGGGTATCCTGAAAACAGAAGAGTTGATATTTAGAAATACTGTATTCATACCAGTTGGAAAAATAAACAAGTAACAGGGTAGAACACTGTGTTTATGCAAACCTGCTT
This sequence comes from Ovis aries, assembly GCF_016772045.2. Taxonomy (NCBI): domain Eukaryota; kingdom Metazoa; phylum Chordata; class Mammalia; order Artiodactyla; family Bovidae; genus Ovis; species Ovis aries. Next base: position 9,823,390 of record NC_056080.1, on the reverse strand, counting down.
TTTAAAGTTGAGAGGATAAAGATGAAACACTAGAAAACATAGAAGTGAAACTGCTGGTTGCTCAGTCATGTCCAACTCTTTACAACCCCATGGACTGTAGCCCACCAGGCTCCTCTGTTCATGGGATTTTTCCGGCAAGAATACCGGAATGGATAGCCATTCCCTTCTTCAAGAGATCTTCCCCACCCAGGGATTGAACCTGGGTCTCCTGCTTTGCAGGCAGATTCTCTATCATCTGAGCCACCAAGCAGAGAAGACAATGGCAACCCACTCCAGTACTCTTGCCTGGAAAATCCCATGGACAGAGGAGCCTGGTGGGCTACAGTCCATGGGGTCATGAAGAGTCAGACATGACTGAGCGACTTCACTTTCACTTTTCACTTTCATGCGTTGGAGAAGGAAATGGCAACCCACTCCAGTACTCCTGCCTGGAGAATCCCAGGGACAGGGGAGCCTGGTGGGCTACCATCTGTGGGGTCTCACAGAGTCGGACACGACTGAAGCGACTTAGCAGCAACAGCAGAGCCACTAAGGAAGCCCCAGAAAACATAGACGATATTGCTAATATTTGCACAGAAAATGACAGAATGAATGGTGTTAAAAGTGGCTTTTTAACACAGAAATAGGCATTTTCCCCTCTTCATTAATTTTGCTTTTTTTTTAAGGTCATAATTGATAAGAGATGGTGGAATTAGACATACAAAGTTGGGGGAAAGTGAGAAATATGAATAAGAATAGTCATTTAGGTTTCTGTATATACTGTCTGAAGAAATTGTCATAGATCTTGATGTTAACTAGACGAGTATGAAAACTAGGTGCCTGTTTTAAAGGCGACTGGGTGCCTTTTAAAGAGTTTTAAAGGCAACTGGGTGCCTGTTTTAAAGAGAGAGTTCATGGTTCCAGTTCTGGGCAATGTGAAACTGATCCAAAACACTGAGTCAAAAAACTGACCTGTTGGTATATAAATGTAATAGAGGGCAAAGAATTTTCTACACTCTGCTCTGACCCAAACTGTCTTTCATTTAACTTAAAAAGTGCCCTGCCTTGAAAGACCATATTGGTATTATTTAGTTGATATTGACAACATCTCTAAAACTTGGAGAGGGAGGTGAAAATCCCAGCTAGACTCTTCACTGGGTTGACTATGAGTCTTTTTCTAAGAGTTTTAAACAAAGGTTTCATTAGCAAATTAGAAAGGTTTGAGTAGATCCTTTGAGTGTAAGACCAGGTGAACTCACACTAGGGATGGTCCTTCAGTATAGCTGGATTCGTCAAGTAATTAAAAAATATTGATTTTGTATAGATGATAGTACACTCCCATCACTCTGCTTGTTCTCTCCAGGATGCTCTATGCTAGGCACGCTGCATACATTAGGTCCTTTACTCATACTCAGCCTTTTTTTTTTTATTTAAATTTATTTATTTTAATTGGAGGCTATACTCAGCCTTTTGAAGTGAACATGATTTTGTAGACTGGGAAGTGAGGATGAAAATTGTAAAGTGATGTGCTCAAGGTCACATAGCTAGATAAGAAATCAGCAAATTGAAATGCATCCAGAAATGGTCCCAAAGCACTTCCAAATTGAACAGCTTCTTAATCTGCAATTCTAGTCCTGCAAGAGTTAGTAGCTGAGGTTAGATCACATGGATCTGAGTACTAGCTCTGCCACTTAACTAGGGAGTTAGATGCTTCTAGATCTTGTTTCCTTCATCTGTAGAACTGGGGGTTAACTATTATAGCTGTGAGTGCGTGTATCTATTGATCTGGATAGTAAATGCATAATTTCACCCCAGTGCCTGCCACATAGGAAGTTCCAACAACTGTTTTTTGTTCTTATATTGTTATAATAACAATTGATTAAAGGGTTAGGAGCAAGCTGAGTAGATAATCTTGAATATAACATTAAATTTAAGTTATCAGATAATATGGACATGTTTGGTGCTTTGTGCTTTTTCCCTTTAGTGTTTGCATGAATGTTTTTTCTGGATATCTCTTTTGGTATTATAATATTAAATTGTCATTTAAGGTAGAGAGTCAAACTTATATCTTAGTCTTTTCACCTCACAGTACCAGTTAGGACTCAATCTCTCAAATACCGTTTTATCCTGTAAATTATTATATTCACTATCTAGAGAATAACTATGATACCATTTCCATCTTTTGAAAATGATCATTGCTCCTCAGTGCTGGGTTGGTGTTTAACAAAGTGAGTTTTTGCTGATATTACCCATATAAGATTATCCTGCAAAACAAGATTTATTTCCACTGACATCCATCATTTGTAGTTTAAGTTCTTGAATATTATATTCATTCAGGGAGATCCTAGAATATGAATTTTAAAAAACCACTCTTGCTTCAGCTGCAAAAAAGAAAAAAATCCTAGCTTAAAATCAAAAAGAATTTTAGGCATGGGGTAGTATGACTATTTAATTAGAATTCTTAAGGTCTGTAAAAGTTCTTCACCTGTTTCTCATATATTCCATGTCATACAGATTAAAATCATGTCCTCCTTTTCATATTTCAGGAGCTTGGAGTTAGAACCTTTGACTTCTATGGGATAGTCAGATACTGTGAACTGTTTACCCTAGGTACCACTAAGAATGTAGAAATGATATCAGAGGAATCACAGTCAGTTTGAGAGGCACAGGCAGGATGAAACAAAAATCAGTGGTGCTGCTTAAGACTTATTGGAAGCCAATCAGATAGAAGTCTGAAATATTATATGGCAGTAAATCAGGAAGTTCAATGTGATTTGGGACTATATAAGCAATGGGATTATATAACAAACAAGGGTAAAATAGGATGCCCTAACCTGGAATATTGGACCTCAGCATGGAAAAGAAATAAGCAACTGGAGGGTGTCCAGAGGAGATCATCTACAATGATGGTTTTAAAGCAAAATATGAACTTTATAGTGTAGCCAAACCACAAAGTCAGACCCAAGGGGCATGATAGAAATCTACAGATAGCTTGAGGGTCTAGACACCAAGGGGAAAGAGGAATCTTGGCTGGAGATAAGAAAAATGTCAAGGGATAAAGTTAAGAAAAGGGAAATTTAGGTTTAACAGAATATATTCCTTGGTAATAAGATGTATGTTTGTAGAACAGTGTCTCAAGGGAATAGAAAGAACACTGATACATTTTCAAGGATCCTTGATAAGAGGATAGCTTGATGTTCAGAACTTTCATTAGAATATTCTTGTGCCATGACCAGATGGAATAGATATATTTTTTATCATGAATTTCTAGGATAATTATAACATGATAGTGAACACACTGTTCTGCCCTTCAATAAAAGGTATCCTAAGGCTTTGATTAACTTCAACTCTGAGGAAAAAACAAAACCCAAAACAAATAAAGACACTACTTCTCAACATTAAATGCCCTAATAAATGAGCAAAGTTTCAGAGACTTGATTTTTAGAGTTGTTGTTCAGTCGCTCAGTTGTGTCTCATTCTTTGGGACCCCATGGACTACAGCATGCAAGGCTTGTATTCAAAACTATTTCTTTCTAGGCTTTCAGTTATATTGCTTCTGAAGCAGGCTAATGAATTGTAAGAAAGATTCTGGGGATCAATGTAACAAAACCAGTCATTTTTTAAATTGGTAAATGAAACCCAGATCTTCCTTAATCAAGCCTGGCATAAAATGGCAGTCAATCAGAAAGGCCAATGTGAATTGGGTCTGTCTAAGCAAAAGGGATTATATAACAAACAACAGCAAAATAGGATGCCTTAACTGAGAATGAATGAAAAAGCCATGCACCACAGTGACTGCAAAATAAGACTAATAACAGTCAGATTGGAAATCACAATACTTAAAAAAAATACTTAAAAAATCCAAACAATCTTATAAAATCTTTCTTTCCAGAAGTGCCATTACATTTTCCCCATGTGTTTTAAAAACACATATACTTACACCAGGTTTCCAAAAGGGAGCCAGGGCTTAATTTTATGGATATTTAAAACAATTTGTTCATTGTTTCCTTATGCCGGGGCAAGCTCTAGGTTGATGGAGTCAGGACCTGTTGAAAACAAGATGATGAATGAACTGGATGCTTCTGCTCTAAGCCTGAAGTGGCAATAGAAGAGTCTCTCTGCTCATTGGCTCCCCAGCATCCATGACCAAGCCTGTATGACTTTGTGCCTGGCCAGTATTCTTATTAGCCCTACATCATTGTGGCAGGGTTGCATTTTCAACCCCATGGTCATCTTTTGTGGTTAGAGAAATATTTAACATATATGAATTATAAATTACATTTGCCCAACCACCGGAATTGTAAGTAATCCTGTGAAGTGTGACTTTGCTAACCACGTACTCCAAATGCCAAAATCCAACAAAGCATAACCAGTTCCATACATGGGTATCCAAATGGCAGACATTGTTTTCTTTGCTAGTGACAAGTTACATGATATTGTGAACTAAGGAAAGGTCAGGCAAGACCCTCCGTCTTTTCTGTCTTCTGGGATTTGTTTGAGGAGGGAAGAAAGCAAATGACAACAATCCCCCACATGTAATTTGATGTGTGTAGTCAGGCAGGAAAGTCAGCAATTTTAAAGCCTATGGCTCTCCACAGCACACCTAATCAACAGCCACTGGAAAGTGTGCTTATGTTTCAGGGTGAGAAGACCTGGGCGGCAGGGAGGGTGATAGGAAATTAGTTTCTCACTTTGTCTTGTGGTGGCAGATGGATCATAACGCTACAGGAGGGAACTCCCTGAGCACAGTGAGTCCCGCTGCATTTACAAAAGTGGGTACATCAGAGATCCTGGGGTCGGAATGAAGCCCTTTGTGGATGTGTTGAATTCTTCTGTTAATTAGATTTCATGATGTGACCTTTACTAGACAGTCAAATACCTAAGACTGTTTAACACATTTTTTAAGACAGGAAAGACATTAAATTTTCCCCTGAAAATTTTACTGGGCATAAAACAAGCTTTCCAAAATCCATGTCGGACAATTCTGATATGATACACAACAGAAGGCGAGTGTTTGTGTCAAACACTTGCATTTATAAGTTCATAGTAAACTTCTGTTCTTTAATGAAAAGTAACGGTAAAGGAAAGCCACCTTCCCATTTGCCTAAAATCCTCTTCAGCCAGAAGGGGTAAAAGAAGGCACAAGAACACAGTTAAAGTACTCAGGCATTTCCAACGTTTTCTCTGTTCCCCTGCTGAGATGATTGTGAGATGCGTTACGAAACATGTTAGGTAAGAAACATAGAAGCCTCATAGAAGCAGGCGAGACTTTGAACTTTATATTCTAAGGTGCTCCCAGACTTGTTTTCAACAGGGAACATGGACATCGCCAGCGTTTTCCAGCTTCCCAGGAATGTAGCCGCAGCGCTCTGCACCCAGAGGTGTCCCACAACCGAACTCTCTCGGAGACTGCTCGCTTTCTAAGCGCCAATCCCCGCAGCCTGTGGGCTGAAGCTGCGCGGGGCGCCTGCCGCCTGCTCGGCCCCACTAACCCCTCCTCCTCGAGTACAGTTACTGCGCGACCCTTACAAGGCGAGGACCCCTCGCTACCCCCAGTTTTCTTAGTAGGTCCCCATCTCCAGCCCATTCATCGGCAGCCACTGCATTTGAACTGAATCTCTATCCTTCCTTTTTAAAAACAAAAACAGCAAGGCTGGGGCGGGGCGGGGGGGAGAGGAAGGCAGGAGATTTAACTCCAACTTCAGAGCAGCCGTCTTGGGCTGCCCATCTGACACCAGTGGGTGGGGTGCAATCTGACACTTCCTTTCCTTTCCAGAAACGTGAGTGGAGCTGGCGCCCCCTTCGATCTGGGGGAGGGGAGACCGGGGAGAAGGTCCGCACTTCCGTCCTCAGGGCTTTCTCCCCAGGAGACCCGGTATCAGTGGTGAGCAGCGCTCCTCTCTCTGCGCAGCTCCCAGGTTTGGCGCCTGGAAAACTCCACGTTCTGCTTTCTCCTACTTCTGGCTCCGCCCCAGCTCCAGACCTGGCTTCTCTCCCACCCTACCGGTCCGGGCCGCCCTCTTCGCGCTGCCTCTAGCGCGAGCGTGCGGGGACATCCCGAGCCAGCCCTGGGCCCAAGGCTGGGTTGAGAATATTAAGGGTCCCTCTCCGGCGGGTCACGGACATCCGACACTGGGGTTCTTCCCTTAGCTCCCTGAGCGCAGCCAGGAATTCTCTCCCACCGTAGCCACTCAGCCGTTGGAAGGCCCTGGGCGCTGCGCGCTCCGTGTCCCCACTTTGTAGCGAGAAACTAGCACCTCAGGGGAGCCTGGAGCTTGGAGACACTCTTGCGCCTAGCCAGTCAGAGGAGTGGGCGCAGCAGCTAAGTGGTGGCGAGACGCGTAGCTTCAGGGGCCCGGATACGGCGAGGGTGCCCTGGGGCGCAGATCGGGTGCCCAGCTCCAGCGCGGGAGGAAGTCCCTCTCACAGCGAGCGGAGAGCGAGGGACGCGCCCTGGGCGCACGCCCAGGAGGCCTCCTCCTCAGCCCTCGGGACCGTCCTTAGGGCGCGAGGAGGAGCTTGCTGGAGACTTCGAGGCTGTCCAGAGCCAGAGAGCTCGAGCGCGGCATCTCCTGCCTCAGCTGGGAAGGGGGAGTGGCGCTGGCCGCCGGAGCTGGGAACCCAGCGAGCGCCTGACCTTCCTCTTCTTCCTTACCCTCTTCAGGACTTAGGCTCTGCGGGAAGGTTCTCGCCACCGAAGGAGTCCTCCCTCCCCACCCCTTTTCCTAGAAGGCTGGTGATGGATCTCCTGCTTCTGCCCCCACCGGGGCATTTGGAGCGCGCTGGTGGCGCGTGAGCCGGGAACTGCCCTCTACCGCCCTCGGTGAGCCTCGGGCCGACGCCGCCTGGCAGCCTCGCCTGAGCCCCCTTGCTTCCTGGTCCCCAAATCGCTAGCAGTTCCGAGAGCTGGAAGAGGGTGGCCCTCAGGCACAGCCCGCCGAGATGTCCGCGCAGAGCCTGCTCCACAGTGTCTTCTCCTGCTCCTCGCCGGCCTCGGGCAGCGCGGCTTCTGCCAAGGGCTTCTCCAAGAGGAAGCTGCGCCAGACCCGCAGCCTGGACCCGGCTCTGATCGGCGGCTACGGGGGCGAGGCGGGCGCAGAGGGCGGCTCGCGGGGGACCAGCGGGGGCCGCCTCTGCTCCCCGCTGTCCCTGGCTGAGGGTCTTAGCCCTCGCTCGGCGTTCTCTCCCCGGGGCCCACCTCCTCGGGCCAACCGCCTCCCACCCCCTAGACCCCTCTGCTCGTCCTTCTCCACACCCAGCACCCCGCAGGAGAAGTCGCCGTCTGGCAGCTTCCACTTTGACTATGAGGTCCCGCTGGGTCGCGGCGGACTCAAGAAGAGCATGGTGTGGGACCTGCCTTCGGTCCTAGCCGGGCCAGGCAGTGGTCGCAGCGCCATCCTTTGCTCTTCCGGGGGAGGCCCCAACGGCATCTTCGCTTCTCCCAGAAGGTGGCTCCAGCAGAGAAAGTTCCAGTCCCCACCCGACAGCCACGGCCAACCCTATGTCGTGTGGAAGTCCGAGGTAGGGTCCGGTGCCGCGTGTCCTCGTGGCCCAAGGCTGGCCACCTGGGCAGTTCTTTAATTACTTCTCGTTTACACAGCCAGAGCACCTCTGAGGGGCTTTCCTGGTGCGGCTGTTCCTCTGTGGCTGGTGAAATGGTGTCTGGAAATGGGACGTCCCTAGTGGCCACCCGCATGTGTTTGTTAGGACTCCTTGGCTCCGCACGGAGCAGTGGTAGGAGCTGAGGAAGAGATGCTTTCTGTGCGGCAGGTGATTTCAAAGGGTCACTTATCCCTTCAGCCAATATTGATATTTTTTGGAACTCCAAATGGTCTAGTTCTAAGCTGTTTGTCAGGATTGGAGGAAATCATATTTTGAAATATTTCTGCCATGTGGTTATTTTACAGAGAATTTGAAGGTGGTGTCAGTATGTGTGTGTAGGTCTGTGTGTTTGGGGTTGTAGCTACTACTAGAATTCTCTAGTTTTGATTTTTTCTTCTCCATAAAAGTTTAATATCAGAGATCTATGGTATTAAGCACTAGTTTAATCCTGGAGAAAAAAAAAAATCTCTGCTTAAGGCTATCAAAGATCATGGAAATATGCCCCAATTCCACTAAGGGCAACCTGTAGTTATTTCACTAGCTACATGACTCAAGAATCATTAGCAAATAAGGGACTCAGAGGGAGCTACTGGTACCTTTAAAAATGTTTGCTGGTTAAAAAGAATGGAGAACAGAAGTAATAGGAAACTGTGGTTGATGTGTACTTGGAAAGCTGCATGCTTTTAGAGAGTAAATACTAGTTGTTTTAAAAATGAACAACTCTTGTTCAGTTCACAAACTCTATAGATTTGCCTTGGGTCTGTTTCCATAAGGGGAGATTCCATCCATTGTAATGAAATATTTTAAAGTACAGTTAGAATTACAGAAATGGAGTGCAACACCATGTAATTGCTGGAGATTTAGACTAAAGGAAGAAAATACAACCAAGAAAAACAGTTGGAAAGTAGTGTCCAATAGTATATACCTTGCTGTCTTAACATGAGACAACTAACTATGAAATTTTGGCTTTTATCAGACCTCCTTAGAAAAATCGATATTTAGCAGAAATATTTGCATCATTTGTTGGTAAAATATTAGTTACTGTGTCAAAAATAACTGCTGGTGTTGGGTGGGGAGGATGGATTACAAATACTAACAAACACTGTTGACTGTCCTGCCCATTTTCATGAGGAAGGTAGACAGTAGAGAGAAAAGTCAAATAGGAGAGGGAGAGATTCTCTCCAAACCAGAGAACTCAGCATTAGGAAGAGGGTCAAGAATCTAAATGCTGAATTTCTGTTGGTCTTTAGAGGAGCCTGGATTCCTACTGTATATCAGAAGCACACACTCGCAGATTAGCCTGTAGGAGTTGAAAGAGAAAGAAATGCATAAAGCAAGCCAAGTTCTTGGATTGGGTAGTCACTGACATTCACGTTTAAACCAACTGCATCATTAAGAATGTCTCTGCTTTTCTTTGCAACTGTATGTACTTGGAATATAGTATGCAGATGCTGTTTGTCACTATTATGATCAAAAGGCAATCTACTGTGGATGAGCACAACAGAAATTTTCTTCTTATCCATTAAAATCTCATCATCAATGGACAAATATCTGAACTTCAGCAATACTGAGTGGCTTGAAACTGTTCTATGCAGTGTACAGGCAGTCTTCAGGCTCACCTACCATGACTTTCATCTCTTTTGTAGTGGTTAAAACTAAGTACATAGCCATCTAACAAAAGAACAATTTTTTTTTCATAAAATGTTCATGTGTGTGTGTATGTAATCCCTTTAGTCTTGAGGCAAATGTGGAATGATTGGTTAGAATCCTGGCATGAAAGTCCAAGGCTGATTTTGTTTGAGTCCCAGATATCCTAACTTAACCCCAGGGTCTGGAACTTAATGGCCTGGATTACCTTTCAAAGGTTTAATGCCTTGGAACCCTCTCAGAAACCAAGGAAATTCATCCTATTGAGCACTGCTTGTCCTTCTCACTTGTAAGCAAGCTGGGTCCTTTGTCCTAAAAGAGAATCTTTACTAATGATGTCAAAAGTCCAGCATGTGAGCACCTTGCAAGGTTACTCATGGGCCCTGGAAAGGAGATTTGGATCGTACAGACTTGGTTCTTATGCTTCTCCTGGTCGCTCTGGCTTGGGGTTTCTCTGCCTCTGTACTATTGACAGCTGTGGCTGAGTAACTCTTTGCTCTGGACACTGTCCTGTGCATTGTAGGATGTTCAGCAGCATCCTGGGCCTATACCCACTAGATGCCAATAGCACCCTTCCCCACCAGTATGACAGTGAAAAATGTCTGCAGACACTGCTGAATGTCTTCTGGGGGTCAAAATTGCTCCAGTTGAGAATTCCAACACCAGTGAGTTGAATGTAGCCCACAGGATGGCCATCTTGACTGCCCACAGAAGTGCTTTCAGCTGTCAGAAAGTTTCCTTTTGGGGTCTTCTTCCGATTCCAAAACCATGTAGATCCTTCTTGAGTCTTGCCTACAGATTCCATGGATCTCTTATAGTTTATTCAGCTTTCAGTTTCTCTTCCATTGAATCCATGGGCAAACATGAGAATTCACCTTCATTCAGATGTAGCCAGCAATGGATCACATCCATCTCTATTTAGTTCTTCAAACAGATTCTCTGGTTTTAAACTAAATTGTTCAAACAATGGCTCCTGCTCCCCAAACTCTCCTAAATGCCTGTAGCTCTATGCCTTCTGTTCATTCAGAGCTCACAAATGGCAATTTTATGGCTTAAAATGAGGTGTTAGACAAAGTCAGCTACAACTCAGTATTTCCTTACTATGTGTTTTAGGATTACTGTAACAAAATTTGAATCATGGACATGCTGGGTAGAATATCTATTGAGTTGAAAATGGGAGAAGAGAAAGGGATAAATGTACATGGTGATACAGCTGGTGCACATTTCTCAGCTTTGTTCTTAGCAGCCAGGTTTTATCCTTTACTCTGATCACAAACAGGGGAGTAAGGTCTCATTCTAACCCTGGGGTTCTAATTATTTTGGATCAGAGCTGAGCTGACATAGAGTTTGCCAGCCTTTATCCATGAATTCTTTTTTCTTCATTCACACCACAAGAACTTCTTGAGCACAAGCATTTCTCTATGTACCAGGAATGAAGAGAGGCTAAATTATGGCTTCACCCATTAAAGAGCTTACAGTCTAAGGAGGGGCATGGATGACTCAACCAATAGCTGCAGTGCAGAAGGGTCAGCACAGTGAGGGACTGGGGAATGTGATTCACAGTGCTTTGGGGAGTCTTAGAAAACTTCACTGTGCAGAAAACACTTGAACTTGTTCTTCAAGGGTGATTGCCATTTATCAGAAGAAGAAGGGATTCCTTGATGAAACAGAAAGGAATGGACCTGCAAAGGCACAGGGGTGCTGGTGATGCCAGAGTTTCCATCAAAGAGAACTTAGAAGAGCTTAAGTGCAATAGTTTGTTTGGAGGAGGAGGTTAAGTTATCTGAAGTTTAATATATGTAGCAACCACATGGTTTTTAGTATAACAACCTAATGAAACCAGAAGTGAGACACATACTTGGAGGTATGCAGTGCTGTGCTTAGTTGCTCAGTCGTCTCTGTGATCCAGTGGACTGTAGCCCACCAGGCACCTCTGTCCATGGAGATTCTTCAGGTCAGAATACTGAAGTGGGTTGCCATGCCCTCCTCCAGGGCATAATAACTATCTATGGGCTTGGATAAAAATGGCAGAAAGGCCAAAGCACATTGCCCATCTTCCAAGACAGCCTTTGGCATCAAATCTGCAGGGAAGTGAAAGGATGTTTTTGAAGTTAGAAGTTTGGTGTGCCTGGAGCATAGGCTATATCTCACTGTATGTTAGACACTAGCATTCAACAGGTTGGGTAGGAGTTTGGACTCTGCATTTCAAAGAATAGTAGTTCTCAACCTGGAGGCAACTTTGTTCCCAGGGGACATTTAGCAATGTCTGAAGACAGTTTTGGTTGTCATAACTGGGGATGATGAAGTATTAACTTCATTTTGTGGCTATAACAAATTACCCCAAATGTATGGGTTAGAGCAATACGAATTTCTTATCTTATACTTGTAGAGGTCAGACGTCTGAAATAGGTCCCCTTCGATTAAAGGCAAGGTGTTGGCAGGGCCACATTCCTTCTGAAGGCTCTAGGGTCCATTTCCTTTACTTTTCCAGTGTCCTCATTCCCCCATCTTTAATGCCAGCTGTGTTCTAGTTTTTTCTTCCTAAGACACTCTTAAGGATGCTTGCAATTACATAGGGCTCACCTGGATCATCCAAGGTAATCTCATCGCTTTAAAGTTGGTTGATTAGCAACCGTTAATTCTGTCTGCAGCCTTAATTCCCACTTGCCATGTACACTAACATATTCACCCGTTCCAGAGAGTAGGACGTAGAAATCTTTGGTGGGACATTCTTCTGCCTACTAGGAGGGAAGGTGCTAGTTGCATCTAGCTGGGAAGAATCCAGGGCTGCTGCTAAACACTCTACAGTGCACAGGACACCACCCACAACAGAGAATTGTCTCAGTTACCTCAATGTCAAGAGTGCCCAGGCTGAGAAACCCTGTGGTGGAGAGTGGGGTAATTGGTGATTTTTAAGTATGGGTGTGTAAGATGATTCAATATGTGTTTTAGAGAGATCACTCTAGTGTTTGTGGGGGGCATGCATCAATAGGATGAAACAAGCAGGGGGACAGATACTCAAAGGAGATAAGCATGGGGTAACCATGCGAAGCATCCTACAAATAAATGGGAGTTGGCATAGAAACATAGCACTTCTATATTTCTTACTTTTCCACTTTACCAAATTGTTTTTGCACTATTGAGCTACGTTGAATAGTTTGGTCTCAATAAACCAGTGGTTTTCAACCAAAGGGTAGGTTTGCAGCCTGGATGTATCTGGCAGTTGTTCAGTCATATCTGACTCTTTACGATCCCATGGACTGCAGCACACTAGGCTTCCCTGGCCTTCAGTATCTCTCAGAGTTTGCTCAAACTCATGTCCATTGAGTCGATGATGCCATCCAGCCATCTCATCCTTTGTTGTCCCCTTCTCCTCCTCCCTCAATCTCTCCCAGCATCGGGGTCTTTTCAAGTGAGTTGGCTCTTCATGTCAGGTGGCCAAGTAATTGGAGCTTCAGCTTCAGCATCAGTCCTTCCAATGAATATTCAGGGTTAATTTCCTTTAGGATTGACTGGTTGGATCTCCTCACAGTCCAAGGGACTCTCAAGACTCTTCTCCAACCCCACAGTTCAAAAGCATCAATTCTTTGGCACCCAGCCTTCTTTATGATATATGACTACATGGCAATGCCTGTTGACATGTTTGATTGCCAGTGCTGAGGCTGGGAACATGTGTTACCAGCACGATGGGTAGAGACCTGGGATGCTGCTAATCATTCTACGCTACACAGGAGAGACTGCTGCAACAAATCATTCTCCTGCTCCAGTTTTCAATAGCTCCGAGATTGAGAAACCCTATATAATGTACTACTTTATAAAAAAAACTGAATTCTCAGTTTTGCTTTCTGGTACCATTTTCTCTCATATTTCTGGCTTTACTCTGTCATTTCTTCTTCTTTCCTGGTATATGTCAACCAAGGCTTTGAACTGGGAAAAATACCATTTTAAAAGAAAATGAAGATAGGGAAAAAACATGGGGTATCTAAACATATGTGTAAGAAAGAATTGAATTGTAATATGTAATGACGAAAACTGGTATTAAAAGTTAAAACATGGGCAGAGAGGAATATTGTGATTAAAAATAGAGGTTCACCCATGTCGAAAGAGGAAGTAATTAGAGTAAGGCAGCTTCAAACAAGATATTGACAAAGGGCATTTTACAAGGAATTATTTCTGAAATCTGTTGGTCTCTGGATGGGGTGTGTGTGCGAGAAGCCCAATGGCCCCCCTTCACACACCCCAGCCCACCACGATTGCTTCCACACCCACATGCAACCACCACAAGTGGGGAGGGGACATGAGGCATATGCCCCGCCAAAAAGTCAGTTCCCCATGGCAGGTGGTGAGGACAACCACGGACGAGGCAGCACCTGGCCCCCAACAAGAGGGGGGAAACAGGCATACCTCTCTTACCATCTGGACCACCACCCCCCCCCCACCCCCCGCACTTCTAAGAGAGCCACACACGGAACACACATCCCTTGGACTGCAAGGAGATCCAACCAGTCCATCCTAAAGGAAATCAGTCCTGAATATTCATTGGAAGGACTGATGCTGAAGCTGAAGCTCTGATACTTTGGCCACCTGATGGGAAGAACTGACTCATTGGAAAAGACCCTGATGCTGGGTAAGATTGAAGGCAGGAGGAGAAGGGGACAACAGAGGATGAGATGGTTGAATGGCATCACCGACTTAATGGCATGAGTTTGTGATATCTGGGAAGCTCTGGGAGTTTGTGATGGACAGAGAAGCCTGGTGTGCTACAATCTATGGGGTCGCAAAGAGTCGGACATGACTGAGAGACTGAATTGAACTGAACTGATGTCTGAAATCAGCATAATGCCCTAAGAATTTATAACTGGGGAAAATATTCACTTTTCATGTGCTTTCTCTTGGATTATTTCTCTGCTAGAATTCATTTCATTTCTAAGGTAATTTTTAACTTGAATAGAGGATAATATTAAGACAAGTTCTTCTGAGATTGAACTGAACTTTCACCGGGATTTTGGAATTTGACGATTGGCAAGAGCATATTTTAGACCTGAAAGGACCTTAGGTAGCATCTAGTTGCAGCCTCCTTACTTTCTAGTTAAAGACAGATTGAAAGAGTTAAGTTCAAACTCAGACAAGTTGAGGGCAGAACCACCCTGAAATCCTCCTTGACTCAATACGAACTGCAAAACTTCTGGAAAAAGTAAGCAACCATGAAAATCTAGAACTCTGGCAATCTTTTTTTTCTAGCCCCATTACTTAATGAAACAATTTACTCAAAGTTGCCCAAATCCCATGACTTTCTTAGACCTCATTTGGCTGAACTTCTGGGCAGAAGTGACAGCACTGTTCTGCCCACCCCCACTACCTGCCCTCCCCTCCCCACTATGCCCAGAGGAGTCCCGGGTCCCTCCCTGCTGCCTGATTCTCGGTCTGTAGTGTCTCTTCCTGCTCTTCTGTTTCTGTGCTTGTCACCCACACATCCCCACAGTCCTGTATGTTTCCTTCAGATCATTCTGCCTTGATGATCTCATTCACTTTTGTGACTTCAGTCATTATCCCTCTTGGGGACACTCATAGTTCTGTGTGCTTGAGCATCTAACATCTATTCCAGTTTCTTGCAAGACATCTGCTCACGATGCCCACTGGACTCCTCCTGGTCTGAAGTGGAACAAATCAATCCCCTTTTCTTTGAGCACACTTCACTTTCCGTATTTCTTATTCTTGGTTGGTGTCACCATTCTAAGGCCAGTTTAGTTTTACCAGGCCAGAAATGTCTTCAGTTTCCCCCCTCTTTTTTTTTCCTCCTGTCGTCTCCAATAAGTTATCAAATCCTGTTGTGTTTATTTCTCATTTGCTCCATGCTTGAAAGGATTTGAAGAGGAATGTATCCAAGTTCTTACATCTCTCTCCAGCTGTTCCTTCTCATTGCTGCTGCCTAGTTTGGGTCCTCATTTTCTGTGACCTCCTGCTTGGTCACCCTGCCTTCAGTTTTCCCCTCTTCCCATCTGGCTTATGGGCCTTCTATACCAAAGAAACAATTGTAATCACATTAACTGCCTGAGTAAAAACCTTTGCTGGGACTTAGTGTGTACAGAATGAAATCCAAACTGCTTAGCCAGTCATTTCAAAGCCTTTTACACTATAATCTTAGCTGACCTCCTCCCCTTTCCCTAGGAATTTTCATCCAACAAAAGCAAACTAGCCACTCAGCCAGGTCGTCATTAAATTGTTTGTCAAGTGCCGGCTGTGCCCTAAACACTGGAAGTTTGTGGAATAAACAGGCATGGCCCTACAAGATGCTTACCCCTTTGTGAAAGCAATCATTCCCAATAAATAAATTGTTGCACTTCCTCAGAATGCAATGGCATTATGACAGGAGGACTGTGGTGGACACAATAATGCCCGCCCCCAGGATGTCCATGTCCTAATTCCTAGAACCCATGGATATGTTACCTTATATGGCAAAAGAGACTTTGCAGATGTGATTAAGTGTCTTGAGATGGGGGAATGATACTGGATTATCTGGGTGAGTCTAATGTAATCACAAGGATCCTTATAAGAAGGAGACAGGAAGATCAGAGTTAGAGAATAAGATATGAGGATAGAATCAGCCAGAGAGAGACAGACAGACAGATGTAGAAAGATACAGAGACAGACAGACAGACACATACACTGATTTCAAAGATGCTACACTGCTGGCTTTGAAAATGGAGAGGGTAGCCATGACCCAAAGAATGCGGCAGCCTCTAGAAGCTGGAAAAGGCAAGGGAACAGATTGTCCCTAGAGTCTACAGAATGACAGTGGCTTTGCCAACATCCTTCTCCTAGCCCGGTGAGACTTCTGATCTCCAGAACTGTAAGAGAATAAGTGTTGTTTTAAGCCATGACATTTGTAATAATTTGTTACAGCAGCCATAGGAAGCTGACACAAGTACTAAGGAGGTCTGGGATGTCTCACCTGAAACCAGTAGATAAATAAGGAGGCTTTTGCCAAACAAAAAAGAAGGGAAAATATAGAATGGTAGGTAATTAAGAGGGTCATAATATGCTTCAAGAACTTAGAAAAATCCAACTGAAAGCACCTAGAGGAGTAGGAAGATGGAGAAGCATGAGTCTGGCTGGGCCTTGAGCTTCATGATGCAGTTCAGGATTTTATGATTTAATGTAAAGGTCTCTGCAGGGATTTTTTTCTCTCCTCATTCTGCTTTTGATTGCCTCGTCCCATATCTGAGAAAACTTCATCATACTTTATGACTTAACCAGATGTCACCTCCAAAGAAATATGTTTTGACTATCATACATGTCGCGACAAATTCATGATTTACACAAATGTGAGCTCAGCTTTCCATAGCTAGATTGTAATTTTTTTAAGCCTGCATAGGGGACAGTGTTTCATATCAGAATCTATTCAATGACTGAGGGAAGCTGTGTTCTGACAGTGATTCTTCAAATCCTGAGACACACCTTTGAGGCATGGTATCTTAGTCTAAATTTTACTGCATTCTCTTTGGGCCATTGCTTATGATAAAGAAACTGAGATTATAACTGCAACTATGTTCCAATGTGGCAAAAATGGAAAGGAATATGTGGAAATGGAATTAGGTACTGCGTTAGCTAGTAAAGAATGATGTTTTCATTGGCTATTAGGGAAATACACATCAAAACCACAATGATATACTAATTCATATGGCAATATAGTCATATGGCTATAATAGAAAAGATAATATCAAGTGTTGATAAGGATGTGGATAAATTGAAACTCTCATACACTGCTGGTGAGAATGTAAAATGGTGCAGCAGCTTTGAAAATACTTTGGCAGTTTCTCAAAAAATTAAACATTGACCGTATTACTCAGCAATTCTACCTTTAGGTATCTACTCAAGAGAACTGAAAATACGTGTACACAAAGATTGTAAGTGAGTGTTCATAGGAGCATTGTTCATCATGGCAAAAATGGTGGAAACAATCAAATGTCTATCAACAGATGAATGGCAAACAAAACAAGATATATTTATTCCTTGCAAGATTATTCAGCAATAAGAAGGCCTGGAGTGCTAATATTTGCTACAACATAGATACACCTTGAAAACATTACACTAAGTAAAAAAAGCTAGGTAAAGGACCATATATTGTGTGATTCTCTTAATATGAAATGTCTAGATTAGGCAAATCTCTAGAGACAGAGAATAGGTTAATGGTTGCCAGAAGCTGGCAGTAGGTGTGATGAGAAGTGGACTGCTAATGGATACCTGGTTCCTTTTTGGAGGGATGAAAACATTCTGGACCCTGATAAAGGTGATGTTTGCACAGCCTGAGGAATATACCACAAACCTCTGAACTGTACACTTTAAAAGGGTAAATTTTATGGTATGCAAACTTCAATATCAATTCAAAAAAGAATACTGTTGATGACTTTTAGAGAAAATATATCAATATTGTTGCTACATCATCTTTTCAGTAAAACATAAACGTGAATGAAGAGAGTTATGTAGCAGGCCCAAGCCTAATGTGTATTAAATGCTGTCCTTGAGAATGCAACAAGTAGATAGTAACAGCTCTATCAGATTCAATGGAGGAGTCAACAGCCAGCCTGGGATTTTCTGAGACTGGTTACTGTGGAAATTCCGTGTCCTGATTAGTATGCTTTGGGAGCAAGTGCAGAGAAGCTATTAAAAAGATTGTTTTTCAGAATAGGCAGAGACTCTAAAATGTACTTACAATCTTGAAAAATTGCTTGGTCATATCACACTAGAGCTATTGAATAGCCACAGATTTTTAGGAGTCATTAGAACTAAAAGCAAATTGACAAAATACCACACATCTTGTGCCGATGGACAAGAGGAGAAGGCTGGATTGGAAATGAATTGAGTTGGGTGACCCCATGGATCAAGATAAATAACACGGTTTTCCTTCGGTATACCTGGGCACTTGTGGAAACAGGCGAATTAATACTACCCATAGGAGCTGAAGGGCTTCCTAGGTGGCTCAGTGGTAAAAGAATATACCTGCCAATGCAGAAGATGCAGGAGATGCCAGTTTGATCCCTGGGTCAGGAAAATCCTCTAGAGGAGAAAATGGCAACCCATTCCAGTATTCTTGCCTGGAGAATCCCATGGACAGAAGAGCCTGGTGGGCTGCAGTCTGTGGGGTTGCAAAGAGTCAGACACGACTGAGCAACTGAGCATGCATGCACTGAAGCTGAAGTGTGAATAAGCATCAGATCAATTCTCAGCTTGCATTGTCAATAATTTCTTTTCTCCGGGGTTGATAAATAGTTAGGCAAGCTGAGACCCAAAGGTGGATGGGGAATGGGAAAGATAAACCTTAGGTGACAGTAGCCACATTGCCTCTGGGTTTATTCTAACAAGGTTTCTGCTATAGTTAATAATTTGGTTTATGGAAATCCTGAACCAGGCCACCAGGTTTTCTGGCTTTTGAGCAAAGTAGCATTGTGCTCATAATGGAACTTCCAATTGATTCCTTGTCCACTTATTTCAGTTGTTTGCTTCAGATTGTTGGTGTTGTTTAGTTGCTGAGTCATGTCCTACTCTTTTTGTGACCCCATGGATTGTAGCCCTCCAGGCTCTTCTGTTCATGGGATTTCCTGGATAAGAATACTGAGGTGGAAGGGAGGGGGGTTCAGGTTGGGGAACACGTGTATACCTGTGGCGGATTCATGTTAATGTATGGCAAAACCAATACAATATTGTAAAGTAATTAACCTCCAATTAAATAAATTTATACTGAAAAAAAAATAAAAAAATACTGAGGTGGGTTGCCATTTTCTTCTTCGGGGGATCTTCCCAACCCAGGGATTAAACCCACATCTCCTGCATTGGCAGGCAGATTCTTTATCACTGAGCCACCAGCATAGGTGATGATAATAATAAGTGAAATAACAGTTATTAATAGTGTTTGTAGAATGCTCAGTTTTTTTTATTATTATTACAACAACTCTGTGGGGTGATAGAGTCAACCTTCGTTTTGCAGATAAGGACACTGAGATTCCAATTAAGAGGCAGCCAAGCCTTAGTTGGAGAAGAAATGAAGTGAATGGGTTAGAGCTGAACTCTGATCCAGACCACCTGGATTCAAATCTCAGCTGTGCTCTGTGACCTTGAACAAATTACAAAGCATCTTTCTGCCTCAGTTTCATCATCTGTCAAATGAGGTTAATTAAAGTGCCTACCTCAAAGAGTTTTTGTGAGGAACTCATAATCTGATTACTTGGAAAGTGCCCAGCACATAGGAAGTAATAAAAGATGGTTAGTAGAGCAAGGTTACATAAAATGGAAGATGTGTCCAGGTCACACAGCTAGGAAGCAACAAAAGTAGGACTTGAATTAGAGTATTAGTTGAAAATATTTATTCTGCACCTACAGTGTGTTCCAGGAACCTTACTCTTTCCACCAAGGCACTCAAAGAGGGCTTAGGTGATCAAATGAATGAATAGACCTGACTGAGTTGGACAACAGCAAAAGGTAATTGAAAATTTATCTTCAAGTTGTTAAGTAATGTATACTTTTCATGATAGGCATTGGAGGCTGTCACCCCAGGGATTTGGACTAGTGACTTGGAACACAGGAATTTGCTGGACTTGCATTGTGGATTTGGTGTAACACAAGATATGCTAACAAGCCAGGGGGTAACCTTCATTCCCACACACTAGTCCCAGTAACTTCATTGCATTAGATACTTTTTGTTTGGAGAATACTTAGCATGTTGGAAACTGGTTAGCTCCCAGTTCAGTCCTGGTTCTCTAGCTGGCAAATGCCATGTACTTTCTCACTTGAAGCCTGGTGTTCTCACTTCCTCACGCTACCACTATCATGTGAGCTCAAGCTGACTATTGTTCATGGCTAATCTCATCAACATCTTCCCAGGGTAACAAGGCAGCATCACTAAGTTGAAACAATACCATCTACACTCAGATGCTTTTTTTGCTCAAAATCTAACCATAACTCCCATTAACATTTCTAGACTGACTTTGGCATTCTATGAACAAAATAGAATGTTGGGATGGAAGAGCCGTTAAAGGTTTTCTATCCAGTCGAGATATCCCTGTGGTGCTTAAATCCTATCTACGACATCTCCAGGCCCAGCACTGGCCCTGCCCCAACGGAGACCTTCAGAGTTCTGCCTTTAGATTATCATAGACATGGTTAATTCTTCCTGGAATTGTGTTCAAAACAAGCCTCCCTAGGACTTTTATCATGCTACAAATGAATTCTGCCTCTCCCCTCATACAGATTATCACAAATATTGCATTATCATTGTCAGTAAAGAAGTATAGGTTCGCTTATGAAAGCATCTGTTATGAAAGCTTATGAAAGCTTCTGAGCATCAACACAAAGTTTGGTCATATTTTCTCTTTGACAGAGAAAAATCATGGATATATATAAAACCAGAATTGAAGAACTGGTTACATGAAAATTAAACTATTGACCTGAAGGTATCTGGCAAATTGCTTAGAGAAATCCAGGATTAGAACTTTTTGTCTCTAGGTTCTTGCTGCTAACCCAGTGAGTCAGGTTTCTTCCTTTGATGATTTATAAAACAACTCAAAGACAGGTGCACGTTTCATATTGTATCACAGAGGGTGGCTCTGGGTCTTTCAGCATGCTCCCAAAGAGGCATGTTGAATCTGGCTTCTAATGGAAATATATTGTCAAAAAATCGTGTGGTCAGAACGTGTTTGTCAAAACGCCAATAAAATAAAAGTGAAAGGCGATATGGAAATAGTAAGCAGCCTTGAATGTCATGAAGTGTGATGTGAGTCCCAGGCTAACTTCAGAAGCTCAGAGTCATGAACTCAGTCATGAAATGTTGCTGCAATGACAACATTTTAATCCTTTAATTTATGATTAAATTGGAAATAAATTACTTTTTCACTGAGGGTGCCCTTTTGAAGATCAGTAAAAAGTGCTATGCAGATGATCAGATATTTAGGTTCTTGTTCAGGGTTCTTATAACTGAAAAAGGTTATTCAGAGTGACAAGATATTTTTTAGAAAGTGAAATAGTTTATTTCTCTTTCCAGTATTATTCAGAGTTTCATTTTTTCCCAGGGGAGAGGGATGGAAGCTAGATACAGAAGAATCAATATGTCATGATTGTCTAGTCTTTCCTCATCTAGAAATATCCCTTTTGTAGGAAATGTTTAAATAATGCTATGTATTTTACTGATCCCATAAAGTATCATTTCTAATTTATATAAAGATATGGAAGATATAACTTATGTAAATATTCACTGGAATCTAAAATCATTTAAAAAAGTAATTTTTTAAAAGTTCAAAGTAAGAACTTTTACTTTCAGAGTTCAGAGTAAGAAAGTTGAATGGTCAAGAAGAAAATTAACTTACCATACTTACAAAGATTCCTTTTGCGTTATTAATTAAATGTTTCTATGCAATATTTTGGGCTTCATTCATAGCTCAGTCAGTAAAGAATCTGCCTGCAGTGCAGGAGACCCAGGTTCAATTCCTGGATGGGGAAGATCCCCTGGAGAAGGAAATGGCAACCCACTCCAGTATTCTTGGCTGGAGAATCCCATGGACAGAGGAGCCTGCCAGGCTACAGTCCATGGGGTTGCAGAGTCAGACATGACTAAGCACATAAACCACCACCACCATGCAATATTTTTAGGCTTCCCTGGTAACTCAGCTGGTAAAAATCTGCTGGCAATGCAGGAGACCCCAGCTTGATCCCTGGGTTGGGAAGATTCTCTGGAGGAGGGTATGGCAGTATTCTTGCCTGGAGAATCCCCATGGACAGAGGAGCCTGGCTGGCTGCAGTCCATGGGGTCGCAAGGAGTCAGACACAACTGAGCAACTAATCACAGCACAGCACATGCAAACTTTTTACAAGGCAGAAAAATTAATTTTTTTTCTCTTATTTGGAATGACTTCTGCAGAGTTTTAGACCACAGTCTATTAGTGAAATTTTTCTGACTGTATGTCTATTCATACAGCTTTTAAGTTCATGATAACACCTTGCTTTAGAAATAAAAATGTTTGGTTGGATGTTGCCATGTATAATTGGAACATGGATAAATCATTTTGATAAAAATCAAAACTTTTAAAACTTCATGAAAAAAATTGTGGGAAGGGCACAAGTTCTGTGTCTTAGTTTGAGTTCCACCAAAGAAAGGACCTGGGTGAATGATCACCTTCTTTGGGAGGTGATCCCGGGAAGCAGGAATGACGAAGAAAAAATGAAATGCCATTATAAATTTGTGTCATAAAATTCACATCTGTGAACAAAGGAATGACCACGATTCCAGCAGGACCACTGGAAAGCATGCAGAATGCATCTCAGAATCATCTACCTGTGTTTCTGTTATCTATTTCGGTATAACAAACAATCCCCCAACTTAGTGATATGACTCTATGGGTCAGGAATTAAATGATCACAGCTCAGCTGGGCAGTTCTGCTCCACAGGGCATCAGCTGAACTCACTCATTTGGCTGCTTTTAGTTGGTGTCTGGGATGCCTGGAAAGTTCAGGATTTCTACACTTATATGTCTGGTGCATTGGTGATCCTCCATGTGGCCCCTCTCCCCGAGAAGATAGCTGGGGCTACCTCACTGCATGGTAATCTCATGGTATTTGGTCAGCATGAGTCACAGGGCCGGCCCAGATTCAAGGGCTAGGGAAATAGACTCCACCTGTTAATGGGAGAAGCAAAAATCACTTGTGGCCTTCTTGGATCTGTTTCAAGCTAAAATATGGGGAGATGGAGAATGTCTCCATTGGCTTCTTTTCTTTCTTTAAAAAATCTTTACTGAATTTGTTACAATATTACTTCTGTTTTACGTTTTGATTTTTTTGGCTGCAAGGTATGAGGGGACTTAGGTCTCTGACCAGGGATCAAACTCATATCCCTCTGCACTGGAATGCGAAGTATTAACCACTGGACTGCCAGGGAAGTCATTCCATTGGTTTCTATCCTGAATTGGTTGGACCTCGTAACCTCTTGCACGCGACCTAGTGTTCACTAGAGATGAATCACTAGGAGCACAAAGGTCAGTGTGAGCTTGAACAGAACTAACTTCCCAGCACAATCCTAGCCAAATTCAAAAATTTTAGCACAGGCTCATGGGGAGCAGCAAGTAGAATGTCAACCACAATCTTATTTAACTGAAGGACAGTATAATCATAGACTTCAGAGGTGTGTAAACCTGGGGTCAAATCCCAGAGCCACTATTTACAAGGTACAAATTTTAGTTTCTTCACCTTTAAAGGGAATACAACTATTCTCTTTGTAGGAGGTTGTGAAATCAATTGGTGAATGCACTTAGGCCCCATGGGCCATGAGGTGTCATACAGCTATGTCTATTGTTTATTACTCCATCTGCTTCATTCCTAAATGCTGTTATAGGCAGTGAACATGGATCTTATAATACTTTCAAAGGAAAAAAAAGGCAACAATACTATTTTTGGCTTTTTAAACTCTTAAGAAAATATGCAGTACCTGAGGCAACTATGTTACAGTGCAGTTTTTCCTCTACATATTAGGTTTTAAGATTTGTGTACAGTAATTAAAATTGTATCAAAAGACTGCTATTTGTTTCCTGTCAACTTTCATATACATACACCCATGAGTAAATGGCAAAATAAGCCCTTTCTTATGCAGAGTTGGGACAAAGAAGTTAAGACTATACATCCAATCCTGTAGTAGTTGTTCTTTAGGTAAGAGTTATTATATTGATTTCGGAGAAGGCAATGGCACCCCACTCCAGTACTCTTGCCTGGAAAATCCCATGGATGGAGGAGCCTGGAAGGCTGCAGTCCAGGGGGTTGCTGAGGGTCGGACACGACTGAGCGGCTTCACTTTCACTTTTCACTTTCACTTTTCACTTTCATGCACTGGAGAAGGAAATGGCAACCCACTCCAGTGTTCTTGCCTGGAGAATCCCAGGGACAGGGAAGCCTGGTGGGCTGCCGTCTATGGGGTTGCACAAAGTTGGACACGACTGAAATGACTTAGCAATAGCAATTATATTGATTTATCTGCTGCCCTTAGGGAATTTCCACATATTCTTTAGTAGGCAGTAACTGCAGCTGTGATACCCCTTACCTCCAACTGGCTATTAAAGTATCATTGTGCAAAGCTACTTGTTCTTAGAACTTACTCCATTGAGATCCTTCCAACTGACTGAATGTTAATAAAACTATAAGCAAGGTGAAAAGACAGCTTTCACAATGGGAGAAAATAATAGCAAGCGAAGCAACTGACAAAGAATTAATCTCAAAAATAAACAAGCAACTCCTGCAGCTCAATTCCAGAAAAATAAACGACCCAATCAAAAAATGGGCCAAAGAACTAAACAGACTTTTCTCCAAAGAAGACATGCAGATGGCTAACAAACACATGAAAAGATGCTCGATATCACTCATTATTAAAGAAATGCAAATGAAAACCACAATGAGGTACCATTTCACGCCAGTCAGAATGGCTGCGATCCAAAAGTCTACAAGCAGTAAACGCTGGAGAGGGTGTGGAGAAAAGGGAACCCTCTTACACTGTTGGTGGGAATGCAAACTAGTACAGCCACTATGGGGAACAGTGTGGAGATTCCTTAAAAAACTGGAAATAGAACTGCCATACAACCCAGCAATCCTGCTGCTGGGCATACACACTGAGGAAACCAGAATTGAAAGAGACACGTGTACCCCAATGTTCATCGCAGCACTGTTTATAATAGCCAGGACATGGAAGCAACCTAGATATCCATCAGCAGACAAATGGATAAGAAAGCTGTGGTACATATCCACAATGGAATATTACTCAGCCATTAAAAAGAATACATTTGAATCAGTTCTGATGAGGTGGATGAAACTGGAGCCTATTGTACAGAGTGAAGTAAGCCAGAAAGAAAACACCAATATAGTATACTAACGCATATATATGGAATTTAGAAAGATGGTAATGATAACCTTGTATGCGAGACAGCAAAAGAGACACAAGTATATAGAACAGTCTTTTGGACTCTGTGGGAGAGGGTGAAGGTGGGATGATTTGGGAGAATGGCATTGAAACATGTATATTATCATATGTGAAACAAATCACCAGTCCAGGTTCAATGCATGACACAGGATGCTCGGGGCTGGTACACAGGGATGACCCAGAGGGATGGGATAAGGAGGGAGGTGGGAGGGGGATTCAGGATGGGGAACACATGTACAGCCATGGCGGATTCATGTCAGTGTACAGCAAAACCAATACAATATTGTAAAGTAATTAGCCTCCAATTAAAATAAATAAATTTATATTTAAAAAACCACAGAGGAACACAAACAAGTATCTTGGGTTAGAACAGGCTTTCTAAAGCTTAGAGACATGAGGTGGCAAATGAAGAAATTTAATTTTTGTTATCATTAGTTGATAATTGATATCAGCTACTGGAGTATTATCAATCATTCTTACCAATTAACTCATTCACCAAACAATTCAGCACATCTTAAGTGTTGAATTCTGGCTTTATCAAAATGATAATTGTTACAATTAATATTTTTGAATGCTTGCCTTGAGCTCGTTATCCTACTACATGCTTTAAAAAGGAATGGATCGGGCATATAGCCAATAAGCTAAGTGAATGACTTGACTCCGTTTCCCAGAATGCATCAGGCCTACACAGCTCACCGATGAAATCACTGTGATTAAATTTCTGAGGCACACCTAAGGACACATGGTTGTCACAGTGCAGTAGCAGTGGGAAGATGACCACAGTGGTAATCACTCTAGGCCAAGGCCCAGAGTGCTCCCAGGAATTGGCTTACAGAGACATCAAAGTGATTGGCAGTGGCTCATTTGGGGTCGTGTACCAGGCATGGCTGGCAGACACCAGGGAACTGGTGGCCATCAGGAAGTTTCTCCAGGACAAGATGTTCAAGAACTGAGAGCTGCAGATTATGTGTAAGCTAGATCACTGCAATATTGCAAGGCTGAGATGCTTTTTCTATTTCAAAAAGGAGAAGAAAGATGTTATTCAGTTGCTAAGTCATGTCCAACTCTTTGCGACCCCATGGACTGCATGGAAGCATGCCAGGCTTCCCTGGCCTTCACTGTCTCCTGGAGTTTGCTCAAACTCATGTCCATTGATTCAGTGATGCCATCCAACCATCTCATTCTCTATCACCCCCTTCTCCTCCTGCCCTCAGTCTTTCTCAGCTTCAAGATCTTTTCCAGTGAGTTGGCTATTCACCACAGGTGACCAAAGTATTGGAGCTTCAGCATCAGTCCTTCCAATGAATATTCAGAATTGATTTCCTTTAGGATTGACTAGTTTGATCTCCTTGCTGCCCAAGGGACTCTCAAGACTCTTCTCCACTAGCAGTTTGAAAGCATCAATTCTTGGTCACTCAGCCTTCTTTATGGTCCAACTCTCACATCTGTACATGACTACTGGGAAAACCATTGTTGTTCAGTCACTCAGTCATGTCCGATTCTTTGTGACCCCATGGACTACAGCACACCAGGCTTCCCTGTCCTTCACCATCTCCCAGAGTTTGCTCAAACTCATGTCCATTGAATCAGTGATGCCATCCATAGCTTTGACTGTACAGACCTTTGTCGGCAAAGTGATCTCTGCTTTTTAATATGCTATCTAGCTTTGTCATAGCTTTTCTTCCAAGGAGCAAGCATCTTTTAATTTCTTGGCTACAGTCACCATCTTCAGTGATTTTGGAGCCCAAGAAAATTAAGTCTGTCACTGCTTCCCTGGTGGCTCAGATGGTAAAGCATCTGCCTGCAATGCGGGAGACCTGGGTTCAATCCCTGGACTGGGAAGATCTCCTGGAGAAGGAAGGATATGGCAACCCACTCCAGGATGCTTGCCTGGAAAATTCCATGGACGGAGGAGCCTGGTGGGCTACAGTCCATGGGGTCGCAAAGAGTTGGACATGACTGAGCGACTTCACTGTTTCCCCATGTTTTCCATGAAGGAAGATGAGGTTTACCTAAATCTGGTGCTGGAATATGTGCCTGAGACAGTGTACCAGGTGGTCTGCCACTTTACCAAGGCCAAATTGACCATTGCTATCATCTATGTCAAGGTATATATGTACCAGCTCTTCCAGAACTTGGGCTACCTCCGTGCTCAGGGTGTGTGTCACCCGTACATCAAGCCGCAGAACATGCTGGTGGACCCTGTCACCCCTGTCCTCCAGCCCTGTGATTTTGGCACTGCAAAGTGGTTGGTCTGAGGGGAGCCCAATGTCTTGTACATCTGTTCTCAATACTACCGGGCCCCAGAGCTGATCTTCAGAGCCACTGAAAGTGAAAGTCACTCAGTTGTGTCTGACTCTTTGTGACTCCATGGACTATAGAGTCCATGGAATTCTCCAGGCCAGAATACTGGACTGGGTAGCCTTTCCCTTCTCCAGGGGATCTTCCCAACCTAGAGATCGAATCCAGGTCTCCCGCATTGTGGGCAGATTCTTTACCAGATGAGCCACAAGGGAAGCTCATTCATTAATGTGTGTGTGGTTAGCTGGTTGCCTGCTCCCTGAGCTCCTCCTAGGCTAGCCCATCTTCCCTGGGGACAGTGGGGTAGACCAGCTGGTAGAGATCATCAAGGTACTGGGAACACCAACGTGGGAAGAGATTTGAGAGATGAATCCCAACTACACAGAGTTCCAGTTCCCCCAGATTAAAGCTCACCCCTCGACAAAGGTATTCAAATTGAATGGCCCCTGAGGCCATTGCACTCCACTCTAGCCTGCTCACACTGGAAGCCTGTGCCCAAATCTTCTTTGATGATCTTCAGTGTCCTGGAACCCAGCTCCCCAGCAACCGCCCACTTCTCCTTTCTTCAATTTCAGTCCTCTCCTTTCTTCAATTTCAGTCCTGTCCAACTCACTGTCCAACCATCTCTCAACACTGTTCTCATCTCTTCTCACTTGAGGACCCCAACAGGTGCTCCCTTCCTCACCCCATCCTCATAAACTTTAAGTAACGCTCAGACCAGCCTGGACTTGACAGTTGACTGATGCCTCAGCTCTTCTCACCAGCTCTTCCTGAGGGCACCACCAACTACCCCTTCCATCTGGGAACCCTCAGGGGGCTGGGAATGGGGGCCATAGCCCACCAAGCTCTTTCCCTGACTGGGCCTCTGGACTAGAGGGCAGAGGTAATGAGTCCCTCTCCCCACCGATGGGAGGGAATAGAAGGAAGGACAGAGGATGAGGGGTGGGCATGAGGACTTTCTACCCCTCAGCCCCCTCCTCTCCCCCAGGTCTCCACCTCCTTCAACCTCCCTGCCCTCCTGTGTCCCTTGTGAATGGAACCAGAGCAGTGCCTTTCCTCTTCCCTTCCCTGGCCCCTGGGTGTGAATAGATTTTTTTTTTTCCTTAAAATGTCGATTCACACCATCCAACCTGGACTCTTCCCTTCCTACGGCTGTGTTCCCCCTCTTGTCCTCTGCCCCTAAGGCCTCCTCCCTCCTGTCCCCACCCTGGAGGGCAGAGGCAGTGGGGGAGCTACTCATGTCTTAGTTTCCACAGTAAGACTTGCCTGTGTACAGACCTCCATTCGATAAATTTTGGCATTAAAAAAAAAGCAATGGATCACTAAATCCTCAAAATAATCCTAGGAAGTTTGAAGCCAATAAATGGCAAAGGGAGGATTTAAATCCAGCTCTGAGAATTCCACCCAGAAAAGAAAATAACATGTGGTCCTTGTTCCGAATGTTCTCAGTCTAGAGGGACATGTTATAACAATAATAATGGCTAACAATTATTGAGTGCTTACTTGAGTCAAACTCTTTTAGAATTACTTTATTTGCATGACTTCACTGAGTTCTCATATCAACTGCATGAGATGTTTTTATTAGCCCAGTTATCTAGACAAGGAAGTTTAGACACAGAATTAAGTAATTTGCTCTAAGTTACACAGCTGGTAGGAGATTGGGTCAGGATTTGAATCCAGATAGCCTGTTTTTTGGAGAAGGCAGTGGCACCCCACTCCAGTACTCTTGCCTGGAAAATCCCATGGATGGAGGAGCCTGGAAGGCTGCAGTCCATGGGATCGCTGAGGGTCGGACACGACTGAGCGACTTCCCTTTCACTTTCCACTTTCATGCATTGGAGAAGGAAATGGCAACCCATTCCAGAGTTCTTGCCTGGAGAATCCCAGGGACAGGGAAGCCTGGTGGGTTGCCGTCTCTGGGGTTGCACAGAGTCGGACACGACTGAAGCGACTTAGCAGCAGCAGCAGCAGCATATAGGCTATATTCAGAATCTTATCACATGAGATAAAAGAGAGTTTTCTAGATAATGCTCTAAGAATGCATAAGAGAGAAAGTCAAACTCTGCCTGAGGAAGCCAGAGGAGATGATATTTCAGGTCATTCTTCAAATAAGGAACAAGATGATATTTGAGGTCAGTCTTCAAATAAGGAATGTGTCTGGCAACAGGGATGGGGAGGAAGGCAAGTAGAAGAAACAGAATGAGCAAAGGTATGAAAGAATTAGTAAGCAGGGCAGTGTCCAGAAACTAAAAATCATATAATATGTTTCAAAGGTAGGTCATGAATTCTTAAATTGTTTTGCATATGAGTTATTTTTTTACGCAAGCAGCCTTTAAGATTGAAAAAAAAGCAGGACAAACAATAAATACACACTATCTTTTTAACTTTACATTTTGAAAAAATTTTTTGGCCTGACCCCCGCCTCGTGTCTTGTGGGATCTTAGTTCCCCTACTAGGGATCAAACTTGGACCCTGCCAGTGAAAGCATTGAGTCCTAACCACTGGACCACCAAGGAATTCCTGAAATAATTTTAGATTTACAGGAGAGTAGCACAGATAGTCGGAGAAGGTGATGGCACCCCACTCCAGTACTCTTGCCTGGAGAATCCCAGGGACAGGAGAGCCTGGTGGGCTGCCGTCTGTGGGGTTGCACAGAGTCGGACATGACTGAAGCGACTTAGCAGAAGCAGCAGCAGCAGCACAGATAGTACAGAGGGCTCCCGTATACCTTTATCCAGCTTCCCCTAACATTAATTTCTTATATAACCATGGTGCATTTATGAAAACTAAAAAACACACCTTGGTGACAGGCTTGTTACCAAAGTAGTCTTGGAAATGCCAGCTGAGGTACTTTTAAGAGAAATACAGAACTTACTTGGATTTCACCGTTTTCTTTTGTTAACTAAAATTATTTTACATTTGTTTGGTTAAAGAAATGGAGTTACAATATTAATGAGGTCATTTTTATTTTAATAATTTTTAATTGGAGTATAGTTGATTTACAATGTTGTGTTAGTTTCTGCTATACAGCAAAGTGAATCAGTTATACATATATATCCACTCATTTTTAGATTCTTTTCCCATATAGATCATTACAGAGCACTGAATAGAGTTCCCCGTGCTGTACAGTAGATTCTTACTAGTCATCTTTTATACTCATATATAGTAGTATGTATCTGTCAGTCTAATGGGTTCATATTTTTCACCAGTAAAAGTGGCAAAGGTAAAAATGATCAGTTCTCAAAGTTAGCAAGTTGACAAAAAAAGAAAAAAAAAACAACTTATAAAGTGGTATCAGACTTCGTAGTTATTTGGCAATACCTGCTAAAATATTATCAGTGTGTGTACTTATTAAAAAAATTTTTTTATTTAAATTTTTTTACTTTTTAGTGTGTTAGTCACTGAATTGTGTCCAACTCTTTTCAACCCCATGGACTAAAACCCGCCAGGCTTCTCTGTCTGTGAAATTCTCCAGGCAAGAATACTGGAGTGGGTAGCCATTCCCTTCTCCAGGGGATCTCTTTCCAACCCAGGGATTGAACCTGGGTGTCCTGCATTGTAGGCAGATTCTTTACCATCTGAACCACCATTAGAGTATAGTTAATTTACAATGCTGTGTTGTTTTCAGGTGTACAGCATAGTGATTCAGTTATACATATATATATATATATGCATATATATATTCTTTCTTTTTCAGATTCATTCTTTCAGATTCTGCAATAGGTTAATACAGAATATTGAGTAGAGTTCCTTGTGGTATACAGTAGGCCCTCGTTGGTTATCTCTTTTGCATATATTAATAGTAGTGTGGATGTCACTGTTTTTCACATTAATGTTCTTTTTCAGTTCCAATTCCAAGATCCCATTTAGTTAGCACGACTTAGTTTCTTCCAAGCAGTCTTTCATGATCTTTCCACATTAAAAAAGTGCCAGCCAGGTATTTTGGAGAATGTTTCTCAATTTTGGTTTGTCTGATGTTTCCTGATGATTCAAGTGTGGTAATGGCAAGAATACATGCAACATAATTTGAACACCAAGGGTCACTGTTCATCTACATTAGTAAAATATAATGTATCTGTTAACAGTGATTTTTTTTTAACCAATCAGCCACATATTCCTGTCCTGCCTGTATGGTAGCGTGGTCATATGGTTCCAGTACTGAGGGTATAGACTGTGGCTAAGGGGCTAAAGAAAGCCACATCCTGACAGTGACAGCACTAGCAGCCAACGTATGTGATTGGCCCTTCAGCCATATGCTTTCTCTCTAATCTGGATTTTCCCACCCTTCTTCTCCGTCACATCAGAGGCTCTCTCCCAGGGTACTGCTTTGTCTGCCTTTATTGCCTCCCTGGGCCATCAACAGGCATTTCTTTGGGTGCTGTATTTGTTGGCGTGTGAGATTGGGAGAAATCCAAGATCAAAATGCTCTTTGTCATTCCCCTATCAGAGGGGGTTGGAAGAGTTGAGCTTTGAATAAATATTCATTTACATCAGCAGCATTCCTCTGTACTTGTCCAGAGCTTACATCTCTCTTGTTAACAGTGCTAGAATAAACACATAATTCTACCAAAATATTAGCAGTGTGTGCTGTTTTCTTTCACTTGCCAAGATTGTTTTATAATAAATGCCATTAAAAAAACATACCATTGGCCAACGTCCTCAGCAATTACATTAATATCTCCAAAGAGCAAAGTATGGATTTGCGAGGTGCTTTGCAGAGAAAAATGGAATACACCTTTATACTGCATTCCTTGAGTATACTGATCTTGTTACCCTTCAGCTTGATTTTAACTTGAAATATTTCTCTTGGTTAACAAAAGTTGATGTCATTATTTTCTATGATACTAAGTATCTCTTGCAAGGTAAATCTAACATACGGTTTCTTTAAAACTGAGCAATACTAAAACAGACGTTTGTAATGTGCTTTCCTGGTAGAAATTTGTAGATTAAATTGGATATTCATGTTTGTCAAATAAAATTTCACTCAAATGGAAGAAATGGGTTTTCTCATGATTTTGTCCACTTGTTAATATTATGTCTTAGTTTCAGCTCTCGCTTCTGTCCTTTAGAGATGCAAATTATTGTTTCCCTCCTTGGTTGAATACTAGTCCCATATTTCCTTTTGCCTATAGGATAGTTCTCCTTATAGGTTCCATCTCACTTCAAACTCTAAATGTTCAAATAATTAGTGATCTTTTCTCCCTGAAAAGGAACAGTAACTAAATGAATAAACATATCACAACCAGCTTTTTCTCTAAACTTTCCTGTTTTCTTCCATGATAACCATTTTTGTAGCCTTAGAACCTTGAAAATATTTTTGACTGTTCCTTCTCGTTTATATTCTGTATTCATATGGCCCCATATAAGGGAAGACTTATCCCTCTTTCTACACAGTGGCCATATTTATCTTTTCCTCTCTGTCCATCCTGGCACTGACCCTCATCTGTCATCTAGTCCTTCTAACTAGCTTCCTGAATGAGATTTTTCTCATTTCAATTCATACTTTCTTCTTCCTTAAGCACTAATATCATCATTTGATTTCCATGGCACCCCACTCCAGTACTCTGCCTGGAAAATCCCACGGATGGAGGAGCCTGGTAGGCCACAGTCCATGGGGTCGCAAAGAGTCGGACACGACTGAGCGACTTCCCTTTCACTTTTCACTTTCATGCATTGGAGAAGGAAATGGCAGCCCACTCCAGTGTTCTTGCCTGGAGAATCCCAGGGACGGGGGAGCCTGATGGGCTGTTGTCTCTGGAGTCGCATAGAGTTGGACACGACTGAAGTGACTTAGCAGTCCTTATTACACGTAAGACAAAATATCAAAAAAAGGTTTTTAAAAAAACAAAATATGTCATATAGACTTTTCCTATAGTTGTCACCCATTATCAATAGTTTGTACCTTTTGGTTGCCAAGGAGTAAATTTCATGGTATAGATATACCATAGTTTATCTATTAACCTGGAAAATAGTATTTGGCTGGCTTCCAGTTTGGGGTGATTATGACTAGAGCTACTATAAACATCTGTGTAAAGATTTCTGTGTGAACAGGAGTTTTCATTTCTCTAGGATAAATTCCAGGATGGGGATTGCTGAATCATATGGTGAATATGTGTTTAACTTTATGAGAAACTGTCAAACTATCTACCAGGATTGTTGTACCATTTTGTATTCCTACCAGCAGTGTGTGAGAATTCTAGATTTTCTGCATCCTTGTCAGCATTTGGTGGTGTTGGTGGATTCCATTTTTATCCATTCTAATATGGGTACGTGTGGTATCTCACCATGGTTTTGATTTGCATTTCTCTAAGAATGAACAATGTTTAACATCTTTTCATGTGCTTATTGGCCCTTCTTATATCTACTTCAGTGAAGTATCTGTTCAAGTCCTTTGCCTATTTTTAATATTTTTATAAGGTAAAATGCTCCCTAGGTTTCTCTAGGTAAGAGCATAATGAGAGCATCCATTTTCTCACACCAGTGGAAGCAGAAACTTCTAGCTTTGGAAGGCTGCAGTGTCAGAAAGTTTGAGTTTCTGGTGAGAGTGGCATCTGTCTGTGTGGCTGCTGCAAGGTTGAGATTTTGGAGGTAACATAAACTATAGCATCTGGAGTTGGAGGAGGATCAAATGCAGTTTAATTATTAGGTCAGCTCTATGCTGTTCTGAAAACCTTTTGGAAATTGTTCTGGAAAACTTGGTTCTGAGCCTCTCCATGATCCTCAGGTGCCCAATATCTTTTCAACTCCATTTCTGATGAGCTGGAGTCAGCTTCTCAGAACTTAGACAAGAATTATATACTGCACCAGTTAGCTATGGTTAGAATAAACTGTTTAACAAACAACCACAAAACTTAGCTTTGTGTACCATGGAACAATTATTTTTGTACCTTCTTCTGTAGGTTAATGAAGTAGTTCTGTTAATGTGGGCAGAACTTGGTTGATCTCTGCTGTGTTGCTTATGCATATGTGGTTATGTAGCATATTGGCAAAAGACGCTTCATCTCAGGTCCACATTGTCTCTCATTCTCCAGCAGACTCTCACAGCAGAGACAGGGTTGTAAGATAGGGAGAAGATGCTCCAAAGTCTCTTGAGGCATAGCCTGCAAACTGTATACCATCACTTCTGTTGTCTACTATTGTTTGAGCCACAAGGCCAACCCAAATTCAAAGAATAGGGGCATAGATGCTGCCTATTAATGGAAATTTCTGCCACATTGCAAGGCCCAATTCAGAAATCAATACACTCTATATATAATTGACTTGGAATTTTGAAGTGAGTGTGTATAAAAAGATAATTCAGAAGGAAATACATCAAAATATTAAATTATAATCTCTTCAGATGAATTGAAATCTCCTTTTTGCATTTTTGTATTTTCACTCATCTCAAGCATGTATTACTTGTATAAAGTTAAGCAATAATTATAAAAATTTTTATAGAAGCATAGTTGATATATAATGTGTTAGTTTCAGGTATACAGCAAAGTGATTCAGTTATACATATACGTGTATACATAGATATCTTCTTTTTCAATTTCTTTTATAGGTTATTATAAGATATTGAATATAGTTTCCTGTGTTATACAGTATGTTCTTGTTTTTTAAAATCTATTTAAAGTGAAATGAAAGTGAAAGTCACTCAGTCATGTCCGACCCTTTGCGATCCCATGGACTACACAGTCCATTGAATTATCCAGGTCAGAATACTATAGCAGTAAAGGTCCATATAGTCAAAGCTATGGTTTTTCCAGTAGTTATATATGGGTGTGAGAGTTGGACCATAAAGAAGGCTGAGTGCTGAAGAATTGATGCTTTCAAAATGTGGTGCTGGAGAAGACTCTTGGAGTCCCTTGGACTGCAAGGAGATCAAACCAGTCCATCCTAAAGGAAATCAACCTCGAATGTTCATTAAAAGGACTGATGCTGAAACTGAAGTACTTTCTTTGGCCACCTGATGTGAAGAGCTGACTCATTGGGAAAGACCCTAATGCTGGGAAAGATTGATGGCAGAAGGAGAAGAGAGTGACAGAG
Organism: Ovis aries; assembly: GCF_016772045.2. NCBI lineage: Eukaryota > Metazoa > Chordata > Mammalia > Artiodactyla > Bovidae > Ovis > Ovis aries. Next base: position 9,787,890 of record NC_056080.1, on the reverse strand, counting down.
GACAGGATGATTGGATGGCATCATCGACTCAATGGACATGAGTTTGAGCAAACTCCAGGAGATAGTGAAGGCCAGGGAAGCCTGGTGTGCTGCAATCCATGGGGTTGCAAAGAGCTGGACATGACTTAGCGACTAAAGAGTAACAGCAACCTGTTGTAAAAGTGTGTTGGGCTTCCCAGATGGCCCTAGTGGTAAAGAACCTACCTGCCAATGTTGGAGAAATAAAAGATAAGTTTCTGGGTTGAAAGATCCCCTGGAGGAGGGTGTGGCAACCCACTCCAGTATTCTTGCCTGGAGAATCCTCATGGACAGACGAGCCTGGCAGGCTACAGTTCGTAGGGTTGCAGAGAGTCAAGCATGACTGAAGCAACTTGGCACGCACAGGAGCATAAAAGACGGGGTGGTTACTTCTCTCTCTGATGAAGGTGCTAACATTTCCTCCCAAATATCAAGAACTGTAAATTTTAGCCCTCTGGGGGGTAAACTTGTTTAGATTTTTTTTTTTGGTATAAAATTTTAAATGCACCGTTTTTACGTGGGAACCTCTACTTTTAAACAAAACCTTAAGTGTTTTTGTACTTACATTTCACAATAGCTGTCAAGAAGTAAGAATGTAAAAGGAGAGACATTTACTCTTATCTCTTAAGCTGGGGAGACTGGAGTCATGTGAGAAGGAACTCTGTGCTGTGGACTGTTCTGTTTGACTGTTGTTGGATGGATGGCTGGATGATGGATCTGTGATTGAGGTAATGGATAAGAAAACTGATTTTCTTTCTCAGTGCTTTCTGGAAAGTCTCAAATTGTTCTTCACAAAAAATGTAGGGAGGTTCTACAGGAGTACCCCTTTATTAAGGAGATTTCAGTTATAGCCTTTAGTTTTTTTGAAAAAGCTTTATTGAGATTTAATTCATACATGACACAACTCACTGATTTAAAACATAGAATCCATTTGTTTCTCTTTTAGGCCCAGAATTGTGAAAACATCAATTTTAGAGTATTTCATCACCCCAAGAAGAAATTCTGTATTCATTAAGCAATCACTCCCCATTCCTCCTTGTCCCCAGCCCCTGGAAACCACTAATCTGCTTTCTCTTTCTGTCTCTTTGGATTTGCCTGTTCTGGGCATCTCATGTAAATACAGTCATACAACATGTAGCATTTCATCTCTGTCTTCTTTTACTTAGCATAATTTTTTCAAGGTTCGTGTATCAGGACTTCATTTCGTTTTGTTACTGAATAGTATTCCAACATGCAAATATTCCAATGTGAGAGCACATCTGGTTTATCTGTTCATCAGTTGATGGACATTTGGGTTGTTTCTGCTTTTTGGCTCTTATGGATGATGCTGCGATGGATTCTCTTTTACAAATCTTTGTGTGTGGACATATATTATCAATTCTTTGGGGTGTATACCTAGGAGTGGCATTTTGGAAAACACTAAGGTTTTAAAAAAATTCACTGCTTAGGCTCATTTGGAAAATATGACAATGGATAGTGCTGGAAAGGTAGTGGTTTTTGTTTTTGTTTTGCCTACCCAAGGTGTGATTCAAAGGCATGTTATATGTAAATGTCTGAGGAGAGTTTCCAAAAAAGCAGCTCTACAGATGCTTCTGAGCAACAAGACCAAAGTTGGAATAAGTGCTCGGCATCTTTAGGTGAGTATTTGAAGCAAATTCTGCTGCTTGTTTCCAAGATATACCACATATATAAGAAATTAAATCTTATATTTAATATTGAATGTAAGGTATATTGCACATTGTTGTTATTACCATACATACATGATGAATTGGAAAAGATGCAATGGCTCCATGCCCATGGACTGAAAATGAGTAAAAGAAAGGGTAACGTTATAAACTATCCATTCTGTCAAGAACTATAGGAAAGATATGGATGTTTGTTATTTTTTAAAATGGTATTTTTCTATTGGGAGAAAAGCATAATGAGAAAAAAAGATGAGAAAGCAAGTGATGTTGTCAAGCTTTTGCCAGAATATGATTGATAATTACCTGCAGCTGAGCAGAAACCACGTGGGCATGCTTAGAATTTGCTCAAGCAGTTTCTAGGCTTTCTCCCTGTGGGCTGTTGAAATTCTTCAGCCCTAAGAGCATTTATTTGAACAAGGAGAATATTGCCTTGTTCTGACTATAGAGTCTATTCAAGCATGCAGAATGCATGTTTTGCTGAAATGCTCCAAAGACAGGTTGTGGAAATATTTATAATGTACACATCAGTTTATTCATATAATTTAAATGTATGCTTTTGTAATTTTAATTTTTCTCTAAAGTTCTTCAGTATCTATAAGACCAAATTTATTGCATCATTCATCACATGTGGTGTGACCTTCTTCAGGCTGAAAGTGTCCATTCAGCATATCACAACTAAAAGGTTCTCCTCCTTCTTAAATGCCAAGGCTTTGAGCTACTTACCATAATTGTTGGTGTGCCAAATCCCAGGCTTTGCGCCACTGTTGCTGAAGAATAAGATAAATGACTTTGGAAGAAGTTTTCTCCCAACTGGGTGATCTTCTCAGAACCACAAATGTCCCCTTCTTCCATGCAAGGGAATAGATTGCACTCTCCCCTCTCTCTGTGAGTATAGTTTCAGCAAGTCCTTGTCATTGCTGTTAATTCAGAGGTGCTGTCAACTTGAAGGTGACATGTGAATGGTGAATGGTGGATGTGAAACAAGGGGGCTCCCCACAATTCTTCTTTAGGAATAATATGATTGCTATGCCTTGATCCTTTATGAAACCAGACAGTTAGGTGACTGTTTATCCCAGGGACAAGTCTTTTCCCTATACCCTCTTACATTTACCAGCCAAGAAAAGAATTGATCCCTCAGTCCATCCACCAGCAAGTATTTGTCAAATACCCATGCCTCTGTCATTGTTCAAAGCCTTGTAAAAAAACAAAACTGCTTCAGCCTTCATACAGATTACCATTCTGGTTGGATAGGACACAGGAAAAGTTAGAGAATAGCATAGAGATATTAAACTGGAGTAAAACTGTATTGGAATACCTGCTAATTCCATCTAAATTGAGAGGATGGAGAATTTGGAATGATTAGAAGTGATTAACAAAGACCTCATAGAAAGTGGGCGACCTTGAACTGGCTCTGGAAGAAGATAGACTGTCAATATATGAAGTGGAGGCTCTTCCAGGCTTCTGAGGTTGGGGAAGAAATATGAGCAATGGCTCAGAGAGAGAAGCAGCCTGAACAACAGCTCCAAGGAAGAAGCAGTCCCTGCATGCATGAGATTATGATTGGAATTTCAGTTAGAGGATAAAGCAGCAAAGAAAGCTGGTTTGTAAGCACCTGAGCAAACCGTTTACTTTCTTGATGTTTCCTTGTTGGTCTCATAACATGTTTTCAATAAAAGAGTCTTCAAAGGACAAGGACTGTTGTGGTCCTTTGAAAAACTGAAAAACTATTTTTTCAGGGACAGCTGAAAAACTGTTTTTCACTGTTTGCGTGTATATATTCAATTTGAAAAATGCCATGAAGCAAACAAAAGCAGAGTTAGGATGAAGACCCAATTCCATATACAAGTTTCCATCTTCAATTCAATGAAAAGATTAGTCCTTTTAGGTTTTTGTTTGTTCAGATGGGAAGTAAAATATAGACATGGACCTAGAAGATAATGCAGATAACAGGTTTGTTTTCTTGAGTGATGGATGTGGAATTAACAGCTCGCCTGATGAGAGAGCAGTGAGGGTGAATTAGAATGCATGCTTGGTTTTCCAGGGCATTGCTTTGGTCTCTTTTATATTTTATTGGATTTTTAAATTATGGGATCAGAAGCTTATCAAAAACACTGCTGTAAGAGAACACATTGAATACAATTAACAAAAGGATTCAGTCCTCTGTTAACATCAGCAGTCATCCAAACGTGTACTTTTTTTCTAGCATAAAGTCATAGCTGTAGGGCTGACGTTTTGCTTATTAAAAATCACTTAAAATCTTAATATCAGATCAGGTCAGTTGCTCATTCATGTCCAACTCTTTGTGACCCCATGAATCGCAGCGCACCAGGCCTCCCTGTCCATCACCAACTCCTGGGGTTCACTTAAACTCAAGTCCATTGAGTCAGTGATGCCATCCAGCTGTCTCATCCTCTGTCATCCCCTTTTCCTCCTGCCCCCAATCCCTCCCAGCATGAGTCTTTTCCAATGAGTCAACTCTTCGCATGAGGTGGCCAAGGTACTGGAGTTTCAGCTTTAGCATCAATCCTTCCAAAGAATACCCAGGGCTGATCTCCTTTAGAATGGACTGGTTGGATCTCCTTGCAGTCCAAGGGACTCTCAAGAGTCTTCCCCAACACCAAAGTTCAACAGCATCAATTCTTCGGCACTCAGCTTTCTTCACAGTCCAACTCTCGCATCCGTACATGACCACAGGAAAAACCATAGCCTTGACTAGATGGACCTTAGTTGGCAAAGTAATGTCTCTGCTTTCCAACATGCTATCTAGGTTGGTCATAACTTTCCTGCCAAGGAGTAAGCGTCTTTTAAATTTCATGGCTGCAATCACCATCTGCAGTGATTTTGGAGCACCCCCCCCAAAATAAAGTCTGACACTGTTTCCACTGTTTCCCGTCTATTTCCCATGAAGTGATGGGACCAGATGCCATGATCTTCGTTTTCTGAATGTTGAGCTTTAAGCCAACTTTTTCACTCTCCTCTTTCATTCTCAATAAGAGGCTTTTTAGTTCCTCTTCACCTTCTACCATAAGGGTGGTGTCATCTGCATATCTGAGGTTATTGATATTTCTCCCAGCAATCTTGATTCCAGCTTGTGCTTCTTTCAGCCCAGCATTTCTCATGATGTACTCTGCATAGAAGTTAAATAAGCAGAGTGACAATATACAGCCTTGATGTACTCCTTTTCCTATTTGGAACTAGTCTATTGTTTCAAGTCCAGTTCTAACTGTTGCTTCCTGACCTAAAAGGAAGCTTAAACAATCATAACTCAAGTTCACATCTACTTTTAAAACTCAATGGGATTTGGGAGTTGATGCTGTAGCAGGTTGGTGATGATCTCTGTCAGTATTTCCCTCCTCCCTTTTCTCTGTTGTTCTTACTCTTACTACACACACTCTCTAAAATATATGACAAAAGTAAAATCCTGTGAAAATTTATTTTGAAGCCACAGTATCATACAGGTGTCTAATTCAGAGGGAATATCTTTAAAATAATTTACATTATTTTTGTAATCTGTACCAATGTCCCTTTTTAATTTCAGTCTTATGTTTCTGCCCCCTTCCACTCCTGCTGCCTTGGCAGGCTTTTCCCCTTTCACATTTCTTAGATTCTGGGTTTTCATTCCTGATTTTTGGCATTCAGAAATCCCTTCAGAAGAGACTTTCAATTCATGCTTCCTAAAACCTCTAATTTTCAGGTTAGCTAAATTATAAACTTCCCCATTTACAAGTGTGGCATTCCTCTGCAGCCTAACATTTTTCTAAAAATAGAATTCATTATCCATTAGATCGTATTCATTCTAATATACCAAATTAGTGCTTTAACCTTTTGTTCTTACTAGCTAATAACATTTTCAATTTAAAAATGTAAGTCTTTTAGTCTGGGGTTACATGTGATTTTTCTTTCATCTGTTGGAAGTGATTATTTTCTTCCTTTGGGTTGGAAATTAAAACTTGAATTTAATATTAGGAGAGTAGTAATTTGGCCCTATTTTCTCTGTCTGCCAACTGACTCCTTGTTCAGTGGACAGATACCAGGAAGAGTTATTGTTACAACTGAAAACAAGTGGAGATTTTAATGAAGGGTATAGAGTGAATTTTAGATGACAATTTTCACTAAAAATATCTAAACAGTTTAGCCAAATTAGTTGTGTGGTTGTGCAGACAATTCATTTAAATGTCTGAAATTCGGTTATTTGCACACAGAACCCAAACATTATTTCAGCCTTCAGTTTTGCATGTATGCCAACTGGCCAGCAATTTTTGAAGATTTAGTTCTGTCAGATTTACCTCAGACCACTGATTTTGCATTGCTTCTGTCAGTATTTTTCAGTGTTATGCTTGCTCTTTTTGGACTTTATCATTTTCTTCAGTCCAACAGTAAACATTATTCAGAATTTATTTTATGTTGGAGTAGATAGTCTTAGATACTAATTGCCTAATAAAGGCTCTCTTTCCCACTTTTTGTTTCTTCTCATGGTATTGTTTATATTTTACCTTCAATAGTTGTCCCACTACTGTATGAAAAACTTGCAGTAATTGTTGTCCGTATCTGCGCAATCCTCTGATTTGCTTCCTTATGGGAATTCAGAATAAGTTTTTTCCTGACTTAATTGAAAACTGTCATTCTTGTTGCTCTGGCCATATTGTTTTGTCAGGAACGACAACCTTCTTTGTATTATGAACATTATTTCTCATTTTTCTTTCTCTGTAAGGAGAAATTAATCACTGTTATCTGAATGTTGATGGAACTACTCAAAAACTAACTTCAGAGAGTCTTAAAAGAATCATTTTAACTTAAGCCACCCAACCACTAATAATTAGGAGAATTAAAAATGCCAATAAAAACATTATCAAAATTTTCATTTATTATAGCTAATACTTCAGAGAAAGGAGTAAAAACAATTACAGAAAAGTTTAATTAGGTTTGGGAAGAACTTGGGGGACAGAAACATATTTAAACTTAGTGAAGTGACTTTTTGAGTCTTTCACAGAGAGACATTTGAATGAAAACTCTGCTTATTATCAAAAGTTAGTTTTTCTTTTTCCTCTATTGGTGTAACAGGGTTTTCTCTCAAAGAGGAGCTGAAATAATTAGCCTAGTGATTTTTGCTTCCACACATTATTAGGGGAATAATCGTGATGGAGTGAAAGTGAAAGCAAAATTTAGGATAATTTTTTTTTAAGGTTGAAATTGTTAGGATTTTATTTTGTGGTCCCAGAAGAGTCTTGGATGGTGGCAGGATTTTGTATCAAATATTATCATTGTTCCCTTTTGTTATATTGTAATGAAGTTGCCTGCCCTAAACATCAACTTGACCGTTTCAACTCCTATGTTTGAGGTGTGCTGCTGGCATAATCAGACCACGATAAAACCCATGATGTACTGAGTAATGAATGTTATGCAATAAGGACTTATTATTTTTTAATTTTTTTAACGAGAAATTTTTATTTTATTTTTTCTGCTTGTTTATTTTTATTTATTTATTTAAACATAAATTTATTTCTTCTTCAGAAAAATCTCTATCTTGCTAACTGTTGATTGCATATTGATTAATCAATTATTTTTCCCTCTTGCATCAAATTTTTCTGCTTAAATTTACAGCTTATAAGTGTGTTAATAAGGCACTGCCTTGAAGCAATATTTTAATTATTAAGTAGTTCAGTTTATAGAGCATTTAATGCAGATATTTTTATCAAATTGATCATAGCATAAAATTTTCTATAACATAGAAACTGGAAAAATTCCAGTTTATAATTGACTGAAGTTATTGTTAAATTTGGCCTGATCAAAATTTGGATTTCATATTCCATGGTTACCAGTGAACTCTCTGTAACAAGCTGTGATTTTCTTGTGATGGCAAGAATGCTGAGTGATTGTGATTTTTTCTGGTGTCAGCCATTCACATGATTTAGGGCTTCCAATTTCACATTGTGTACAGAAATGATGATGCTCAACTGGGGTTTGATTTGCTGAGCATGGAGATAGCAGCCTCTTCCCCAAATCTCAGTTTGATTTCAGACCAGCAAGTCTTTTAATTCTGTGAGCCTTAGACTTAGTTTTAAGGATAAACCTGGGGAAAAAAAAAAAACCTTATCTCAATCCCTGTCCTGCAGAATCCTGGAAATTTTCCATAATCTTCTTCCTTAAGCCATTAGGGATCTTTGTTCACTACAAACTCTAGAAGTGCCTGTTACCATGAAGCTTTAGGAATTTTTCTGATATCTCTTCTAGTATCCTGATAACTGTAAAGAAGGGGAAAAAACTATGCAAAAAAAGAAGACTCTCATTTACAGTCCATTCCTCTAGTTGGCTCTCTTTCTGCATTGACAGTAAAAAGTTAAAACAAATTACCATTTTATGTTGAATTCACATCGAATAATAAATGAACAAATAATCTGAATGACCAAATGATCTCTGGCTGGTGCTAGTAAAAATTACTATTTGTTGAGCTGATTGACCAATTTAGTGAACATGAATGCCTACTACTTAGAGTATTTTTGCTTAGGGTGTTCATATAATTTATTGTAAAAATTAGGACACTTTGATGTGCAGTGTTGTACAACTATCACCACTATTTTCAAAACTCTTCATCATCCCCAATGGAAACTCCAAACTCATTAAACACTCATTTCCTCTCCCCTACCAGTCCCTGGTAAAAACAGAGGTATTTTTCCTGTCTTTATGAATTTGTCTATTCTATATTCATATAAATGGAATCATGTGATATTTGTCCTTTTGTGTCTGTATTATAATTTTGTGTCTGTATTATTATTTGTGTTTGTGTTATTTCAAGATTGTACATGTTGTAGCAGGTATCAGAATTTCTTTTTAATGGCTTAATAATATTCTATATATATTTATATATTATTTTATTATATATAATAATGAGACAGGGTGCTCAGGGCTGGTGCACTGGGATGACCCAGAGGGATGGGATGGGGATGGAGGTGGGAGGGGGATTCAGGATGGGGAACACATGTACACCCGTGGTGGATTCATGTCAGTGTATGGCAAAACCACTGCAATATTGTGAAGTAATTAGCCTCCAATTAAAATAAATAAATTTATATTTTAAAAAAAGATTGTACATGTTGTAGCAGGTATCAGAATTTCTTTTTTATGGCTTAATAATATTCCTTATACATTTTATTTTATTATATATAATAATATATATTATTTTTATATGTAATAGAGTAGAATAATATTAATATATGTGGTAATATTCCATTATATATATATATATATATATATATATATTCTTTATCCATTCATCTGTTGATGGACACTTGTGTTGCTTTTTACCTTTTGGCTACTGTGAATGGTGCTGCAATGAACACTGGTATACAAATAAAAAGAATCAGGACACTTTGGAGTGTCAAAAGGTGCACTATCAATAATTATACCAGAGTAACAAGGATAACATAAAACTACTGATCAAACCTCACCTGAAATGTCTTGTTCTTCTCCCTTCCACCTGCATTCAAGTGGTACCCACTTTAGAAGGGCCAGATCAACTCTCTTCCAAGAAGGATCTTTGGAGTATTTTGGCCTTCCTTTTGCTGAATTATCGAGGCATCAGTGGTCCAAGCATGTCAGAAATTAGAATGTTTTATGTGCCTAGGAAAGAATTATGTGCTGTTATTTGATGTGTATTTGCTCTGTCTTACCTTCTTGAGTGCAAAGACTATGTCTTCTTGAAACACTGACAAACACTGCAAGTGCTCAAAGTCAGGAGAGAAGAAATTCTTGTTGAGAAGTTGACTATAAATAATGCTTTGATCAATATCCCCATATATCCATCTCGAACTCCACATCTTATTATTCTAGTAAGAAGCATTGCCAAAAGAGGAATCAGTGATTCAAAGGTTATGAATAATGTTAAGGATTTAGGAATATTGCAGAGTTACTTTCTGGAAAGGTTAGGCCATTAAACATGCCTCTGAGTATTTCACGTGCCAACATTAAATAGTTAAAAAAAATTAGCCACCCTGAGAAATAGTATCATTTTGTTATTTTAATTTCTATTTATCTTATTTTATTTTCACATGGCTATTAGTTGGTTAAAGCTCGCTCAACATTTAAATGAAAATAATTTGCTGTGTATATAGCTTAAACCACCAAATGTAAAAATAAATATATAAATATGAGGAAGTTTGTAAGCGAACATCTATAAAGTGTTCCTTATGTGCTTTGCGAATATTATTTGATCCTCCTGGCAACTCTAAGTATGAAAGTGAAAGTGTTAGTCGCTCAGTCATGTCTGACTCTTTGCGACCCCCTGAATTATAGCCTGCCAGGCTCCTCTGTCCATGGGATTCTCCTGGCCAGAATACTGGAGTGGGTTGCCATTCTCTTCTTCAGGGGATCTTCCCGACCCAGGGATCGAACCTGGGTCTCCTGCACTGCAGGCAGATTCTTTGCCACCTGAGCCATCAGGGATAGGTACTACTATAATCCTCATTTTATTGAAAATAGGCAATGAGCAACTTGCTGAGGGCAGCACAGTTAAAGAAAGCATGTTTTAAACTATTCCTGAAAAGAAAGTGAAGTCACTCAGTGGTGTCCGACTCTTTGTGACCCCGTGGATTGTAGCCTACCAAGCTCCTCTGTCCATGGGATTCTCCAGGCAAGAGTACTAGAGTGGATTGCCATTTCCTTCTCTAGGGGATCTTCCCGACCCAGGGACCAGCGATTCAGTTGTCTTAGTTCAGGCTACTACAACGAAATGCCATAGACGAGGTAGCTGAATGCGTGCACGTGTTTGTGCTCAGTCATATCCGGCTCTTGCGACCTCGTGGATTGTGGCCTGCCAGGTTCCTCTGTCCATGGAATTTTCCAGGCGAGAGTACTGATAGCAGAACAACAGACATTTAATTCTCTCAGTTCTGGAGGTTGGGATTCCAAGATTAAGGTGCAGGCAGATTTGGCTCCTCGTGAGAACTCTCTTCTTGGCTTGCAGATAGCTCCCTCTCCCTTTGTCTTCACATGGTGGAGAAAGAACTCTGGTCTTTTCCTGTTCTTATAAGGATACTAATCCCATTATGGGGGCCCCCATCCTCGTCACCTCACCTAAACCTGATTACTTCCCTAAGGCCTCACTTACAAATACCATCACACTGGGGGTTGTGGTTTCACCATATGAATTTTGAGGAGACACAAGCATTCAGTCCATAGCAACAATATATCAAAAGGATGAATTGAATCCACGTCAATACTGCTTCCATGTATTTGTGAAAACTGGAAGAGTTTTTAATTTGACCGTTGAGCTGCAGTTCCTGCTAAGTCTTAATGTATCAAACAGAATTAGAGAAATTGTATTTAGTTTTTATACTGCGATCATTTATGCAGAATCTGTAGGAGTTAGATTTAGGTCAATTAAAAACAATGTTCTAAGGGAAAATAAAGAAGGAGATAAATAATCTAACTTAGAGGGCTATTGTTCAAACCAAATTGCTTTGCAAGTGATAATAGTTAACCTGTGATTGGGGTGTTTCAATTCTCTGCCTCAAAGGCAGGTTTTAATAAGACACGAAAATAATAATCCCACAGGTTTTATGTCAGTAGGATAGGAAATTGCTATGTGTTTTGTTAGGAAATGAAATATGCCTTTCCAATGGTTATCACCCTAAAACACACTTTTCTCTTACTTTTATTTTCTTAACTTGATGTCTTTGCTAGAAAACATATATGTTAGCTAATCTGTGGCCAGCAGCAAGTGTCTGCATGTTTTAACTATTCCCAAACTTCATTAATTAAGTAGCTTGAAAATAGTGCTTCATTTCTAGTTAAATATTAATAATTTAACCATTAACATTGGATCATCAGGAGAATATCAATGTCATATTTAAAGTAAATACTCTTGATGCATTAAAGGACTCCAGTCAGGTATTAGAAAGTAAAACTGTTTTCTCTAGACCATGGCCATTTCATGGGCCAGATTCAGTCTTGCATGCAATTTTTTTTTTCTCACAACCCAGAAGAATTATTTTGTGACACATGAAAATTACATGAAATTCAAATATCAGTGTCCATAAGTAAAGTTTTATTGGAACAGACACACTCATTTATTTATGTATTGCCTCTGGGTGCTGTTGTGCTATCACACCAGAATCAAGTAGTTATGGCAGAGACTCTATCCCCCAGAAAGCCTAAAATAGTTACTATTTGATCATTTGTAGAAAATATTTGCTGACACCTGCTCTAGACTTCTGTGCATCTCTTCGCCCATACTTTGTGATCTTTTAAAACAACACTAGAACAGACACAACTAGGGGAATCATGCAATGTGAAAAGAAGTTCATTTTACCTTTTTAGGGAAGAGATGATTACAGTTTATCTTGATGAATTTTTTATTTAATGATATAATACTGCAGCACAGACAGCATAAGCTCTTTTATCTATGCATATTTAAAATGATCATAGATTTCCAGGGGCCAGAATTATCTGAAGTGTTATTTCTGTTCCCTCTGTGTGAGTGACATGTCTTTTAGCACAAAGATCAATAACTGTCTTCAATTTATTTGTTTTCAGCATTTTAAAAACACAGTACCAGGTAGTTCAATGGACTCTTTCATTGTTATTTCATTTAATCCTCTCAAGAGCCCAAATAAATTTTGCATATCGATTTTAGTGATGAGGAAATGGGCCCCCCAAAGTGATGTTTTTTGTTTAACGTTGGATAGCTAATCAAAGATTGCTCCAGAATCTATACCTTAATTCACCTAATAGCAAAGCTTCACCCAAAGTATTTTGTCTTATTGCTAAAGGAAGAATGTGATTAACATGGGTCAAAAATCTTTTCCCAACTCATTTTTTTCTACCCCATACTATTCTTCCACTCATCCAAATAGAAAACAATATCTATGCATTCATCTATCTTTCCATCCATCTATCCATCAAATATCAAATGTTTATTGAGTACCTAGTCCATGCCAATCATCATACTAACTGCACTAGGCATTAAGCATACAGTTGTGAGCACAAGAGATGTGGTCCCTGTCCTCATAGAGGTTACAGTCCTTTTTCATCTACCAGAACTACATGGAAGATGAGTTTTATTTGCCCACAGATCTCGGGCTCAGGCACCCCCATCACATATGGAGTTGGATGTATACATAGTTCAGCACCTGCCATTTCAGATGTCACTTGAATTGGACTTCTTGAATATCTTGCTTTTGTGAATAGTCTAAATAGTGGAATGAAGATGTTATAATTTAATTTTAAATGGAGGATGAAAAATGTGTCAGACATTAGCCTTTAAAAAAAAAAAAGCATAACACTTTACTTAAGTATTCGCCTCGGAGCTGCTGAATTCTACTAACCACCATGTATATCTTTGGTTATACATTTTTCTTGATCCTGTTCCAAAAGATACTTACCTATTACTTGTTTTGAGAGAACAGAAACCAGCAGAGGGTAATTAAAAAACTTGACCTCTAGGCTAAACAGACATTAGGCACTGGTTGGGGAAGCCTCAGATTCTCTTCAAAGAACTTTCTGGTGAAACTTGGAAGTGCCGTATGGCTGCTGGGAGAAGTTTTGTTTTGGTAGTAGTTACTGGTTAGGCTCTGTAAATTTTCCTTTCAGAAGTTTGGCTGGTTCTCAAACACTGCCTTTAAGAATTGTATTTTGTAAGTTAAGAGCAGAAGCTATTATTAGCTGTGTGTTTGTGGTTGAAACATGAGGTCAGATTTGGCAGAGAACTCTTGAGGGTGTGTGAAGAGGAACCTCAACCCAGCATCTTGCTGCCACTTGGTGCCTTGAGGAGCAGCTTATTCTTAGGACCAGAAAGAATGACTTTGCCTTCCAATTTGCAGGATTATGTGCTTTAATAATGAAATGCTACCTTTGGCAGTTAAGGAGTGACCTGTTGCATTTTCCCCCGTAATTCAATGTTCTACAGAGGAGAATGTCTTATTAGTTCAGTGACCATGTTGGTCTTATTTATTATTGTACCCCCAGCTCCAAATTCAGTGCTTGGCATAAATAATAAATATTTGTTAAGTGAATGAGTAAATTAAAAATGATGGTAAAGAGAAAGTTTAGATTAAGGACAGAGGTTAAATGAAAGAGTAGATGTTTGTAGTCAGAGCACATTTGTGGGTTAAGCATTTCCAAGAGATGGCAGATACCCCAAGGTGAGGTGACCTTGGAGTAAATCTGGAGTTTTCTGGACCAGAGGAAATTGAGAAACCGTGACATTATGGGTTGCACAGATGCTGAAATCATTAAAGGTAATGACAGGGAAGAAGGTGAAGATAGAGGAAAGTAGCCAAGTGCCCTCCTTTTGTAGTTCTCTTGGGATGAATTGACTAATTTTGTTTAGATGTAGAAATATATGTAACACCTACAAGACCCACTCTCCAACTTGTATGCATTCATGTGCGTGCATACGTGCAAACCCACACACGTGCACACACACGGAGTAGTGTCTGAAGCATCTGAGATGATCACATGACAATAATAATGGTTAAATGCTCATTGTAGGCAAATAACCAAAATTAGCCATGGTTGGGAGCTATGGAATGATTAGTATACATAATTATTTTCCACTGATAGCAAAACAGAAAATATTTATACACATCTGAAATTTTTAAACAGGGAGAAAACAATTCTAGTTTGCCAAACTGTCTTTATATCCATTTTGTTGAAAATGCTCTGTATTAGGGAAGAAGAGTTCATCTGTTCACTGCCTGCTTGCTTTGATTTTTGCTGGTACTTTCAGGGGAGCTTTGGAGGAAGTGGTTATCATTATTCCAGTTCACAGTCATACCTAAAATTGCGTATGACTAGAATTTCTTTATGCTCTGATAATCAGCTTGCTGTAGAGTACCACAGAAGGAAACATAGTCTTGCTGCTGTTTGAAAGTGAAAGTCACTCAGTCGAGTCCGACTCTTTGTGACCCCATGGACTGTAGCCCACCAGTCTCCTCTGTCCACGGGAATTCTTCAGGCAAGAATACTGAAGTGGGTGGCCATGCCCTCCTCCGTGGGATCTGCCCAACCCGGGGATCGAACACAGGTCTCCCACATTGCAGGAAGATTCTTTCCCAGCTGAGACACCAGGGAAGCCATGCTGCTGTTGGCATAGATGCAAAATATACAAGGAATATAGCTATTTTAAAAGGAAGCTTTTGTAAAAATAAACTCATAAGGCTTTCAATAAGGAATCCTTCAAATCCTCAATTGTAGACAATAATGCAATTCTTTTTTTTATAGGTTCGTTTATATCTTTAGTAAATCAGAAGATGATGTTAGAGGACAGTTGTTCTTCCATTGTAACACTCGTAGAATTTCACTGTAGCTTTCAAATAATTGTCTGTGAAATAGTTTTGTGATTTCTCTTTCAGAAGTTTAGCCATGACAGCAAAATCATAAATATTTCCCCCTATGTCAAACATTTTAGGTGGCAGTTGGATCCACCTAGTACATTTTGTTTCCCTCTAAAATCTCAAATATTACACAAGCCAGTTCTTTTCAACAGTTGTGGCTTAATAAACAATTGGATAGCAAAGTGATTTATTGCAAAGAAAATGGTTCATATTTGTCTCATTTTTTTCTCAGATTTAAAGTGACATTCAGCACACTTTTATATCACATTGTTAATGAAAGTTTGATAGCTCAGTTGGTAAAGAATCTGCCTGAGTGCAGGAGACCCTGGTTTGATTCCTAGGGTGGAAAGATCGGCTGGAGAAGGGATAGGCTACCCACTCCAGTATTCTTAGGCTTCCCTTGTGACTCAGCTGGTAAAGAATGCGCCAGCAATGTGGGAGACCTGGGTTCAGTCCCTGGGTTGGGAAGATCCCATGGAGAAGGCAAAGGCTACCCACCCCAATATTCTGGCCTGGAGAATTCCATGGACTGTACAGCAAAGAGTCGGACACAACTGAGCGACTTTCACTTCACTTTAATGAAAGTTTACCTATGGCTCTAAAAATAAGAAAAAGAGAAAGTGAGTTGACTAGAAAAATAATTTTAGAATTTGAATTTTGTGGAAATAGTAGCTTTGTTCTAAATGGGGCATGCTCACCAAAGGCTTGGAGGTTGCAAATGCCAGTCCCTGCACTCCACAGGGAAAATAATTTCTATAATAACAACCATCATTTAATAAGGGATTATTACTTATCAAACTATGTACTGGGTGAATTTGATCAATAATTACATTTAGTCCTCCCATTGTTAATCTTGTGTAAATTCTGTTAAACCTCCCTTTACATATGAGAAAACTGAGGCCCAAAGATTACATAATATACTCAATGTCATGAAATCAGTAAGGGCAGAACCAATGTTTGCAGCCAGGTTTGTGTTCTAATCACTTCGACCTAATTATGCTGTAGCTGCTGCTGCTGCTGCTAAGTCGCTTCAGTCGTGGCCGACTCTGTGCGACCCCATAGACGGCAGCCCACCAGGCTACCCCATCCCTGGGATTCTCTAGGCAAGAACACTGGAGTGGGTTGCCATTTCCTTCTCCAATGCATGAAAGTGAAAAGTGAAAGTGAAGTCACTCAGTCGTGTCCGACTCTTAGCGACCCCATGGACTGCAGCCCACCAGGCTCCTCCGTCCATGGGATTTTCCAGGCAAGAGTACTGGAGTGGGGGGCCATTGCTTTACAGTTGCTACCACTGAGGGAAACATGATAATAAAGACAATTTATTTGTAACATGTATGTTTATGTATTTATGGCTAACCTCAGCATTTTTATATGTTCTAAAAAACTCTATAAGTGGTATGATTTTTAGGTATCATTCTGCAACATATTTTCTTTTCACATCATAATTTTAATTATTCTTGTTAACTCTTATATGGTATTCTACTAAATACTTCATGCATATAATATCAATTCTTTTATCTTTTTCTATTGATGAACAGCATTTTCTTCAAAATTTCGTTGGGTGTTCTTAGACACTTCTTTTATATAAATTTTATGATAAACTTTTGAAGTTCTAAACAATCATATTGAAATTTTGTTTGGAATTTATTTATTAATTTAGGAAAATTGACGTATATGATATTGAATCTTATCATAAAATGGTGTACTTCTTCATTTTTGCGAGTGTGCATGTTCAGTCATGTCCAGCTGTTTGTGATTCCATGGGCTGTAGCCCGCCAGGCTTCTCTGTCCCTGGAATTCTCCAGGCAAGAATACTGGAGTGGGTTGCCATTTCCTTCTCCAGGGGATCCTCCTGACCCAGGGATTGAACCTGAGTCTCCTGGGCAGCAGCATGTGGATTCTTTACCACTGCACCACTTCTTCACTTAGTAAATTGATATTCTCTTTTCTTAGCACTTAAAAATGTTCTAAACACACCTTATGCTAATTTTATTACATGTATTCCTAGGAGCCTTATAGCTATAGCCTTATTGATATTTTGTATGATGTATTTTCTTCCTAATTTGGTTATTACTGGTATATGGTAAGACCATTGATTATTGTGTGTTGAACTTCTCCTATTTGTCCTAATAATTTGTCTATAAATTCTTCAGGCTTTCTATGAAAGATCATCATATCATCACCAGTGTGTGATGTTTTCTTTCTTTCTAATCCTTATACCTCTTTACTTTTGTTTTGTTTTTGTGTATATTGATTATGGCATTCGGAAAAGGCTAGAGTGACAGTGGTGATCTAACATTTTGTTTGAGGGCTTTTTTTTAATGCTTATCAGTTTAAGAAAGTCTCTTTTAATTCTTATTTGCTAAGAGCTTTTAAAATAATGTATAAGTGATGATTTTTATGGACTTTTTTCCTTTAATATGATGTGGTATATTATATTTTTAGCTTTATTTTACTTTGAACCATCCTTGCATTATTGATATATATGCTAGATTTTAAAAATTCTTTCAGACTTTGACATCTATTTTTATTGTCAGGTAGTTCTACAATTTTAATTATTCATACAAACTTATTCATATAAAATTATTCATCCCTATCAAACTGATATAAAAAACATTCTGGCTTCATTCAGAGAATTGGTTAATTTTCCCCATTTTCTGAAGTTGTTTGAACAAACTACAAAACTGTCTGGGCCTGATTGACATTTTCAGGGGCATACTTCTAATTGTCAATTAAATTGCTTTAATGATTATCTATTCTGTTTTGTGTCTTCTTGAGCAATTTTCACAATTTTAAAATTTCTTTTAAATTATCTATTTTATCCACATTTAAAAATTCATTTCATTATGTTCATATTATTCTTTCATGATTTAGAAGCTTTACTGTACTTGTATTATTAATTATTAAGTTCTGCATCATCAATTATTAATATTTGTATTAATTATAAATATTTATATTATTAATATTGTGTATATGTGTATTTTCTCTTAGTATATCTTAAGATTTTCTATTTTATTCTTTTTAGTAAAAAAAAACTTTCAGTTTTACATATCTTTATTATATCTTATTTTCTATTTCATCAGTATCTACTTTTCTCTTATAGTCTATTTTTCTTGTGTTTTATTTATTCTTGAAATGCATTGAGAATATATCATAGGTCAGGCACCACTGATATATTTGGCATACAATTAGTACAAAACTTTAGCAGTTATTAGAAATAACTGTTCCTGATTTAGCCAATCCAGCCTTCTTTTTAGAATTCCTAATAAGAGGTTCTAGATCTCTAATAAATGTCTAAAGTTGGAGACCCTCAAACCATCCACCCTGATTCTTTTTTTTAAATTAATTTATTTTTATTGAAGGATAATTGCTTTATAGAATTCTGCTGTTTTCTGTCAAACCTCAACATGAATCAGCCCTAGGTATGCATATATCCCCTCCCTTTTGAAACTCCCTCCCCTCTCCCTCCTCATCCCACCCTTCTAGGTTGATACAGAGCCCCTGTTTGAGTTTCCTGAGCCATACAGCAAATTCCAAAATTCCCGCTGGCTATCTATTTTACATATGGTTACGTAAGTTTCCATGTTACTCTCTCCTTAAATGGTCTTTCACAAGTCTTAATTTTTTTCTCTTTCCTCTGGTTTCTGGGCAAATTACTTGCTACCAAAATATAATTTACTAATTTACTTTTCAGCTATTTCAGGTTTAAAGATTATCCCATCTTTTGAGTTTTCAGTTTTAAAAACTATATATTTTTCCGATTTTCAATTGATTTCTTTTTACAGTTGCCTTTTCTTCTTCCCTTCTGCTTGATTTTGTGTCATAATTTCTTCTATTTTTGCAGATGTGATTTCATCTGTTATTTTCCTGAACATTTTAAACATACTTATTTTAAAGAGGGTAGGATGATTTGAGAGAATAGCATTGAAACATGTATATTACCATATGTGAAATAGATCACCAATCCAAGTTCAACACATGAAACAGGGCACTCAAAGCTGGTGCACTGAGACAACACTGAGGGATGGGATGGGGAGGGAGGTGGGAGGGGGGTTCAGGATGGGGGACACATGTACACCATGGCTGATTCATGTCAACGTATGGCAAAAATCACTACAATATTGTAAAGTAATTAGCCTCCAATTAAAATAAACTAATTAATTTTTTTAAAAAAGAAAAAAATATTTTTCAAACTATTTTATAAAATTAATTTCGTCAGAGTGAACTAACATTCTGAATATTTATACTATTGGCTGTCTTTTTCAGTGTTATATTTCTTCACATGTTTTATAATTTTGGTTCATAGGCTAATTTTGAGTGGGATGTTTTGTTTGTATTTTTCTGGCTCTCTCTTACTCATTTGTTCTTGTTCTTTCATTCTCTTTCCTCTCTCTCTCTCTCTCTCTCTTTTTTAGTGGGATCTCTCTCTCTCTCTCTTTTTTTAATGGGATCTCATTGTGTCTGGCATTTTTCAGTTGACTTCTACCTGGGTCCCCAGAACACAACCACATTAATATGCTGATTTGGAGTTCCTGTCCCGTAGTGAGATTTGAAATAATACAGAGCCAGTCTCCAGCCAGTAGCATCTTCGTTCAGATCTTGGTCTAAGCAGACTGCGTTGATGCCGCTTGCTTCCATAGGTCTTCAGCTACTTATAATCCAGGATTTCTCAGTAAGAAAACTGTTGACGTTTTGGTCCAGATGGTTCTTTGTTGTGAGGGACTGTCTTGTGCATTATAGGATGTTTACCAATATCCTTGGCCTATACTCAGTAAATCCTCATTAGAAGCACTTCTTTCTCTCTAGTTACATCAACAAAAATGTCTCCACACATTGACAAAAGTTCTTTGGGGAACAAAGTAATATCTTCCTCCTTGATAACCAGTGGTATAATCTGTAAGTCCTGGGATCAATTAGGAATAATTGACTTAACTTCTTTTAACAAGCAGAGTGTTCTAGCTTTACACCTAGAATATGACCCATGTTTAGTGCTTCATATTAAATAGAGGACTTTAAATCCCCCACTCTAAAAGAAATTTCTGCCCCTGCCCCTTTTAGGGCCCAGCATCCAGCAGGCTGTGACTTCATGCTCACTGCTACTGGTTCCTGAGGATGTATATTGTAGTTTGTATTTTGCTGTTGTCTTTTGGTATTTTCCTTTTATATTTTACTCTCACAATTATCTATATGAAACAGAGGGGACACACTACAACCTAAATTTAAAATTCTTTCTTACCCACAAGTCACGTACACCTGGTTAGTCACTTCAGTCGTGTGCGACTCTTTGAGACCCCATGGACCGTAGCCCGCCAGGCTCCTCTGTCCATGGGATTCTCCAGGCAAAAATACTGGAGTGGGTTGCCATGCCCTCCTCCAGGGGATTTTCCCCATTCAGGGTTTGAATCTGAGTCTCCTGCGGCTTTTGCATTGCAGGCAGATTCTTTACCTCTGAGCTACAGGAAAGCCCAACAGTCAGAAGGAAAGTCATAGAAGAAAGTTTTACAGAAAGTGTTTAAAGATTTTTCTTTGAATTTGAGTTTCTTTTTCCTGTTTGTTCAATTCCTTTAGATACTTTTTTATTACCTCCCTGCCTCAGCTTGATTATGATTTTTTTCATCTTTTTAAAAATTTATAACAAAAGCCACTATAAACCTGTTTTGTTTGTAGCCAAATCATGTGTTTAGCGTATTGATCAGACTAAATAAAACCTCTAGATATTTTTTAATGATTTGTGCAGACATGTCTCTGTGGCTTTATATATTATCTCTTTGGGACAGAGAATAGGCATTGCATGTTGCAAATCAAGAAAATGAGATTATCCTACAAAGTAAGGAGTAGAGTAAAGGAAAGTGCTGCCTGTAGTTATAATGCAGAAGGACATTGAAGTATGTGAGAGAGAAGAGGGCAGCAGGAGATTTAGACCTTGCTGGAAAATCTTCAGGAATGAAGCAAAATGTAGCCAAGTTGGAACCTACTCAGGCCCTGTCCCTCCATGTTAAAGTTAGTTAAGTCAAGTCCAGTATCTATTTATAGTTAAGCTTTGGTTTTTATTTAATGATGTTGGACAAGGATAGGAGAGTGGGGGAGGGGACTGCTAGGAGGAAGGGAGGAGGCAAAGCTGCTGATATGCTGATTTGTTGTTTGGACCCAGCCCTTCATCACACACAGATTTCTAGCCAAACATAATGAAAATTAGTTTTATTAGAGGGCAGTAATCCATGTCAACATTTTCACTACAAGCCGAGTGAAGACATCAAGTCCCTAAAGACTGAATAAACTGTAGAACAAATCATGCTGCTCTTTTTCATTGAGTCACCAGACGTGCGTTGTCATGGATCCCACCTAAGGCTTAAATGCCTTTATAAATTATGCTTTTATATGTTAACAAAATGAAGTTAATAAGACAATCCTGCATTAATGTTTAAACATAGATTGTTTTCGAGCTGTAAAGAGCCTTAGAGACAGACAACTAATTCAACATTTCAGTGCTGTAGAGGAGAAAACCAAGATTTGAGAATTCAAGGAACTTGTTTAAAGCTGCAAAGTATCTTGGTTCCAGAACAGGGACTAGATCCTATGTATTCCTCCTAATCCAAGCTGTTGCTACTTCTGCCCCAAAGAGAATTAATTTTAATTTTGGTCGCTAGCCATAAATACTTTTCTGGTTGACTTATGTTCTCTGCTTTTAAAGTTGGAAATAGATTAAAGTTTATAGTTCTCATAAATTAGCTTCAGTTACTAAGGAGATTAGTGTATTATTAATCCCTCCTATTTAAAAAAATTCTTTACTAAAGCCCACCTTCCTTGAAAAGTGATATTATCCAAAGGATTAACTCTCCAGCCATGCACTCAGAGAGGATTGTGAATAGGGATGGTCTGCATTTTGAAAATCTTTGTTTGCCTATTAATTGTCTGGGTTTAAATGTTGTAGAAAAGCAGAGGGGCTTATATTGACAATGCTTGTACTTAAAGGTGTAGATGAAATGTCTTCTATGTATATGTAACCGTTGTTCACTCATGCAATTTGATTTTATGTTGGAATTTCAATAGCATGGATTGGGTAATGGCCATCTAGTTATTTATCCACTGCTGCTGCTGCTGCTAAGTCGCTTCAGTCGTGTCTGACTCTGTGTGACCCCATAGATGGCAGCCTACCAGGTTCCCCCGTCCCTGGGATTCTCCAGGCAAGAACACCGGAGTGGGTTGCCATTTCCTTTTCCAATGCATGAAAGTGGAAAGTGAAAGAGAAGTCTCTCAGTCGTGTCTGACTCTAGCGACCCCATGGACTGCAGCCTACCAGGCTCCTCTGCCCATGGGATTTTCCAGGCAAGAGTGCTGGAGTGGGTTGCCATTGCTTTCTCCTATTTATCCACAAGACGTAATATTATGTATGAAGAAGTATGTTATATAGAGCAATCACTTTTTATTTCTTCACTTCTTCTTTTTGGTGATTTCTACTTATGGCACATGTATGTTGTCCATGTCAATTAGCCATGTATGGGCCCACTACAATTTACAGTAAATCATTGGGTAAAGTGTTTTATAGAATACATGATACTATAAATGTGAAAATGATATAAACCCCTAGAATATATCAGCTATCAATGAATGTGCTTAGTCTTTCAGTTCTGTTCAGTTGCTCAGTCATGTCCAACCTTTATGACCACATGGATTGCAGCACACCAGGCCTCCCTGTCTATTACCAACTCCTGGAGCTTGCTCAAACTCATGTCCATTGAGTCGGTGATGCCATCCAACCATCTCATCCTCTGCTATCCCCTTCTCCTCCCACCTTTAGTCTTTCCCAGCATCAGGGTCTTTTCCAATGACTCAGTTCTTCGCATCAGGTAGCCAAAGGATTGGAGTTTCAGCTTTAGCATCAGTCCTTCCCATTATATATTCAGGACTGATTTCCTTTAGGATTGACTGGTTGGATCTTCTTGCAGTCCAAAGGACTCTTAAGAGTCTTCTCCAACACCACAGTTCAAAAGCATCAATTCTTTGGTGCTCAGCTTTCTTTATAGTCCAACTCTCACATCCATACATGACTACTGGAAAAACCATAGCTTTGACTAAAACAACCTTTGTTGTCAAAGTAATGTCTCTGCTTTTTAATTTGCCGTCTCTGCTTTTTAATATGCTGAGATTTCTACTTCTTAAAATGGAGTCATATACTTTGGTAGAATCTTCCATTTTGAAGGAAAGCTGATGTGCAACATAACCATTTATGTGTGGGTTAAGTCACTTCAGTCGTGTCTGACTCTTTGCAACCCTATGGACTATAACCTGCCAGGCTTCTCTGTCCAAGGGATTGCCAGGCAAGAATACTGGAGTGGGTTGCCATGTTCCCCTCCAGGGGATCTTCCGGACTCAGGGATCGAACCAGTCTCTTATGTCTCCTCCTTTGGCAGGCAGATTTTTTATTACTAATGCCACCTGGGAAGCCCCATTATGTGTATGTGTAATGCTATATTGTTTTCCTGTGGTGCTATAACAAATTACCATAGACTTAGTGGCTTAAGGAGCTTCCCTTGTGGCTCAAACAGTAAAGAATCTGGCTGCAATACAGGAGACCTGGGTTTGATCCCTGGGTTGGAAAGATTCCCTGGAGAAGGGAATGGCAATCCACTCCAGTACTCTTGCCTGGAAAATCCCATGGACAGGGGGAGCCTGGTGGGCTGCGTCCATGGGACTGCAAAGAGTCGGACACGACTTAGCTGCTCACTTTCACTTTTAGTGGCTTAAGTCAGCACACAATTATTAACTTACAGTTCTAGAGGTCAGATATCTGAAATGGGTATCAATAGGCTAAAACTGTGTCAGCAACTCTGTGGCCAAAGCTTTTATAGTTCCCTACCCATTTAAGAGCCAGGTTGTTCACTCAAAGGAATGTATTATGATGGCTAACACATTAGACCAGACCAGTTTTTCAACCTCAGCCCTACTGACATTCTGGGCCAGGCAATTAATTCTTGGTTATGAAGAGCTGTCCTCTAAATAGTAGGATGTTTAGCAACATTCCTGGTCTCTCTCACTAGATGCCAATAGCACCTCTTCTCCAGTCCTGACAACCAGAAAATGTCTCCAGATATTGCCAAAAGTCCCCTACGGGGCAAAACTTCCCTGCTCCTCCTTAAGAACCGCTGGACTAGGTAGGCATAGAAGGCTTGGGTTTGAATTCTGTCCTCCATACATTACTTTGCAACCTGAGGGTGTCACTTGAACCTGTTAAAATATTTCAACCTTTTAAAAATGAGTAAAATGAGCCTCAGAAGGGACAGTATAGATAAAACAAGTCTGTAAACTGTAGTTGTTCTGCAAGAAATCAGCATTGTTTATATTTATCTATGCTTAGCATTTGAATTTAAGTATAGCTATTAACAGTTCAGCACTGATACACTGTCTCATAATATTTGACTTTTTAAAAAATGTTCCATTTATGACAATAGATTATGGCTTGAAAGAGATGTTTTAGGCATTTTTTCTTGGCTGTTGGTGCTTGTGAGAGGGCAAAAATAAGTAGGACTGGGTCTTTTTTAGTGGAGGACCATCTTTGAAATAACTAGGAGTTGCTTTGTGGCCTTCTCAATACTCACAGAGTGCAGCCTGCCCATAGAACTTGCGCAGATGTTCTGTAAATTACTTTGATCCATCTAGCAGTTATTGAACATCTGCTCCTGCTGGGAACAGTGCTAGGTCCTGGAGGTAGAAAGAAAAATGAGTCAAGGTTCTGTCCCTTAGGGTACTTACAGGAGTAGTAGGAGAAAAGGCGTCGACTACTGAAGTGCTTTGAAAAGAGTCAGGGCAATATAAAGAGAAGATTCAGTTTGTAAAACAAGCAGTGAATTGGGGGAAGGGCTGACCAAAGTGCAGAATGAAAAAGCTCATGGATCCACAGAATGGATCATCATTCACAGAAATAGGAGCACAGCATGGAGGAATGAAGTGGAAAAGGAGAAGGTGGGAGCACAGTCTCCCTGAGAAAAGTGGGCCCCCTTCTGGAAAGGGCAGTTCTCAGGAAGAGACAATTGGAGCTAATATGCACAGTGCTGGAAATGGGTCCACCAGGGTGAGGGAGCCTGGAAATGGTACCGCAGCATCCACTACAGGCTCTGATGTCCCTCAACCTTTTTTTCCTAAGGAGGCTTTAAATTTAAAAATATTTTTAATTGAAGTATCATTGATTTGCAATATCATATTAATTTGAGGTGTACAGCATAGTGATTCAGTAGAAGCCATTTTTAGACTTTTTTCCCTAATTGACCCTTCCACATGAAATTTTAATAGTATAGATATGCTGTTTATTTATTTATGTAGTGCATGTATATCTGTACTCTATACATAACAAAGAGTAAATTTTCTTCTCCCTCCAAAATCAATTTTTACCCTCTGGGTGATGATGTCACCCTGCTGAGAATGCATGCACTAAACCCATCATTAATGAATTGTGTTCTTGTTCTTGGTTTCCCTAATGCATAAAGGCCTTACCAATAATTTTGTGTCAGGGGCTGCCCTGAAAACAACTCCCTTATCAGCTCTTGAGGGAAGAGACTAGAAGTGGAGATTCTGAGAAGCACAGACACAATGATTCTGCTTGTGTGCCTTGTGTCTGCCCAATAGGTCCTTGAGGTAGGGCTTGAGGTGGAGTTGACTGTGTGGGCCATGTAGAAATTTCTGTTTGCCAAATTTGACATACAGGGAAGTAGGTGCCGCCAGCAAAGTTTCCTGCCCTCAAATGGACCATGTGGCACATGAACCATGGGTGAGGGACGATGATGGCCTTGAGACTAAAACCCTTCTAGTTTCTTGCCAGGCACTTCTGGCTTGATCTGGGGTTATTAGAAACAGGTCAAACTAAAAATAAAGTACATTCTTATATTCTCTTTTGGTATTTTTATTCATGCATAGAGCTCCCTCAGAAACCTGGGAGTGGGGATTAGAGGTAGACGGCAGGCAGGATTTAATCCAGAGGTATCCTGCCCACCAACCACAGACTCTTCCTAAAAGTGTTATTGTATTTCCCCTTTTCCAAAGAATGGCAGCCTGGCCACAAACTATAGAGCCAGAAGTATGATGGGACTGATGCTCAAAAGTTTTCTGGCTTAATTATAGATAGTAAAATGACAGTTAAGAAGTATAGTGAAGTCACTCAGTCGTGTCCGACTCTTTGTGATCCCATGGACTGTAGTCTACCAGGCTTCACTGTCCATGGGATTTTCCAGGCAAGAGTACTGGAGTGGGGTGCCATTTCCTTCTCTAGGGGATCTTCCTGGCCCAGGGATCAAACCCAGGTCTCCTGCATTGCAGGCAGACGCTTTACCCTCTGAGCCACTAGAAGCTCTGTCAGGGCTTCTAGTAACTTTGTGTGTTAGGTTTTGGTTGCTCTTAATCTAAGCTGACTGAACTAGCTTAAGGATGTTTCATAAAAGTATTATAGGACTACCCATGGATTCTAAGAGCAGGGATATAGCCAGATAGCAGGAAAAGTTTGGAACCTAAAATTAGAATTATACATGTAGTATTCTGTATACTGTCCCTGCTAACATCTGCTTGATTCATCTTTTTCTGTTCACCATCCTCAGCTTCTCGGTGCCCATGGTGACCAAAAGGTAGCCTGCTGTTGGAGGTTATATCAAATGGGCCCTGCTCCCCATCCACAACCTGACAACAACCCTTTAGCCTTGCAGTTCCTGTTTCCAGATGCAAAAATATAATTGAGCTTGCTTAGGTGGAGTGAATACTCCAGTTTCGTCAGCTTAACCAAACAAATAATGGCTTCTGGAGGCCACTTCCTAAAGTGGGAGTAGATTGCGTTAGCAAATAGATAGTAGGTCCCAGAGAAAAGAGCAATGAATTGTTGGCTTGTAAAAGTGTCTGTTTATAGGCAGTGATCACTGATTTTCCCACCTGGGGTAAACCATTCAGTTTCAGGAAATTATGGGCATTTTGAATAATGGAAACTTGAGTGTTTAAACAATATTCTTTCCTTGTTTTAAGCCTACAACTGGTAGGCTTAGTTGATTGGTACATAACCAAGGAATAATAACTTGATTTAAGTTTTAGTTACAGACTCATTCTTAATTCTTGAATCAGAATTCTTATGACTATCTACTATGGATCTAAAGGAGAATGAGCGAGAATGCAGAAGAATTAGAAGCAGAGTTGAGTGGTGGTTACCAGGGACTGGGGTGAGGGAAACGGGGAGATGTTGGTCAAAGGGCACAAATTTCCAGTTATAAGATTAAAAAATTCTGGGAATCAAATATCCATTGACTGCTAAATGGATAAATAAAATGTGGTACTTCCGTGAAATGAAATAAAAACCAATGAAGTACTGATAGATGCTATGACATGGATGAACCTTGAAAACAAGATGCTAAAGTGAAAGAAGCCAGGCATAAAATGTGACATATTGTGTGATTGTGTTTGTATGACATGTCCAGAATAGGCAAATCCATAGAGATAGAAAATAGAGTAGTGATTGCTAGGGGCTGGGGAGAGGTGCATGGGAGAATGCGTGCAGTTGCTAACGGGAATGGAGTTTCTTCCCGGGCTGATGAAATGTTCTTAAATTGAGTGTGGTGAATGTGGCATGACTCTGTGAATATACTAAAGCCCACTGAATTGTATACTTTAAATCCTGAATTATATCACATGTGAATTATACCTCAATAAAGCTGTTACAAAATTAAAGGCATATTTTTGTGTGTGTATCTATGTATGTTTCTGTGTACATATACTTAACACATATTTTTGACCTTTCTGGTTTTGGCAAATGCAGCAAGAATCATTATTCAGTTCAGTTCAGTCGCTCAGTCGTGTCTGACTCTGCAGCCCCATGAATCGCAGCACGCCAGGCCTCCCTGTCCATCACCAACTCCCGGAGTTCACTCAGACTCATGTCCATCGAGTCGGTGATGCCATCCAGCCATCTTATCCTCTGTCGTCCCCTTCTCCTCCTACCCCCAATCCCTCCCAGCATCAGAGTCTTTTCCAATGAGTCAACTCTTTGCATGAAGTGGCCAAAGTACTGGAGTTTCAGCTTTAGCATCATTCCCTCCAAAGAAATCCCAGGGCTGATCTCCTTCAGAATGGACTGGTTGGATCTCCTTGCAGTCCAAGGGACTCTCAAGAGTCTTCTCCAACACCACAGTTCAAAAGCATCAATTCTTCAGTGCTCAGCTTTCTTCACAGTCCAACTCTCACATCCATGCATGACCACTGGAAAAACCATAGCCTTGACTAGATAGACTTTTGTTGGCAAAGTAATGTCTCTGCTTTTGAATACGCTATCTAGGTTGGTCATAACTTTTCTTCCAAGGAGTAAGCGTCTTTGAATTTCATGGCTGCAGTCACCATCATAGTGGGCCTTTATTCCATACGATTGCTGGAGGAATGTGTGTAAGAATCCTGAGCTCTGCCATTGGTTGTGTGAAACTGAGTGGGTCATTTCACCTCTCTCAGCCTCAGGTCCTCATCTGAAAAATGGGGATAAAAAATCCTCTTGGCACTTTTTAAAGAATGAAATGAAATAATATATGTAAGTCAACTGATCCATTAGGCAGAGCAGGCACAGCACTTGGGGCCCATAGTACTTCAGGGACCCACAGAATGGTTTCAATTCTTTTACTCAAAAGAAAAAATATATACTTTTAGGTCCAGGAAAATGTCTTAATAATGTATAATATTAATATGCTCATTTTATACCAATGGCATAGAATATGTACTATATACTTTTTTGTGAAGGAGGGGGCCCATGAAGGCTTGCCTCAGGCCTGGGGAAGGCA
Organism: Ovis aries; assembly: GCF_016772045.2. Taxonomy (NCBI): domain Eukaryota; kingdom Metazoa; phylum Chordata; class Mammalia; order Artiodactyla; family Bovidae; genus Ovis; species Ovis aries. Next base: position 9,759,069 of record NC_056080.1, on the reverse strand, counting down.
TCATGTGCAATTGAATGTGGCAACTCAGTGGCACTGGCTGAGTCTATCTTATTGCTCTGCAAACTCAAGGAAAGTGAAAGCATTAGTCACTCAGTTGGGTCTGACTCTTTGTGATCCCATGGACTGCACCCCACCAGGCTCCTCTGTCCATGGGATTCTCCAGGCAAGAACAGTGGAGTGGATTGCCATTCCCTTCTCCAGGGAATCTTTCCAACCCAGGGATCGAACCCAGGTCTCCTGCATTGCAGGCAGATTCTTTACTGTCTGAGGCTCCAAGGAAACAAACTCAAGGAAACCTTCCTCTAAAACCACACCAGCAATTTATCAACAGGGCAGGCAGCCTGTGCAGGGCAGCTCACCTGCACACACCTGGAAGCATCCACCTAGAGGTGAGGAGGGGCTCTGGATTGGCCAGACAAGGTTACTGGTTGGTTTCTCAGTTTGTTAGTGCCTGTCCTCCTCTTGTAGGGCATCTTTGTCACTGTTGCTCCTATTTCCTGAGTCCCTGTTATGAAATAAGCACTTTATGTTCCTGTGGCTGATCCTCATGATGTCCTGGAAAAATAACTTGTGCTGTCCTGAGAATAACAGGTGCAGTCATGCCCTTCCCCGTGTTCTCTGTAACCTTCTAATGTTACCCACAGCTGCAGTTTTGGGCATGCCTATAGCTTCTCACTGCAAGAAGTCTGCCACTGTCATCTTTGTCATCTCTTCTTCCCTTTTTCCTCCTCCTTCTTGACATCTGCTGGGGGAGGGAGCTTCCTTTAGCATCCCACAAGCTTGTTTTGTTGCATTTGGACATGCAACAAAAACCTGAACTTGCTGAGGGGAACAGACACTCCACAGGCCATCCCTCAATTAATGGTGGAAAGAGGTAGGTAGAAAAATGCTACTGTCTTCTCCTTTGTAGTGGGTGATCCTCAGATGTGTTCTTTGTGGTTTCTCTGACAAGAGTGTCTCTGACAAGACTGAGCCCCTCCTGTCTATAGCAGGAACCCGCTCACTGATACACCTCTCATTGGCTTTTCTGCCGTTTCTACCTTACTTCCCCACTCTCCCTCTTGGGCTTCTTGAGATCAACTCCCATGTAAACTACCTGCATATCCATTTTTCTCCAGAGTCTTCTTTTGGTGGATCTCAAATTAATATAACGAATTTGTAAATGCAAAAACACAGGTTTGAGAGAAATTGGGGAACTTGCCCTAGGTTCACTGGCTGTAAACAAGTAGAGCCAGGTTTGCAACCCAGCTGTCTGATCACAGGGCATTCTGTCTCTCAGCCATTACCATGACTACTATTAGAGGCCAGGAGTTTCTTAATTGTGATGAAGTCTGCCATTCATGATGCCACAGAGATATCCAGCTGAGACCTAGGTGGGCAAAAACCACATAGCTGAAAGCACAGGAAATCATCAGTCACACAGCCAGCCTTGTCTAGCTCTGAAGATTAGGTGCCTTCTCCTAAGACCCCATGCTTCTCCTGGGTATTTATGATGGTGATGATGATGATGTTGATGATGGTGGCAGCAGCTTTGGTGGTCATGGCTTACTAACTCATCAGTGTCCTGTGTACCACAGTCATGTTGTCATATTTAATACATCTCACAATTTTGTAGGAAAGAAAAACAGCATCTCTTTATATTTTGAACACTAAGATATATCAGAATCATAACTTTCTCATTTAGATTATTGTTCTGTTACTTAAGTTGATTTATATGTGTAAGAGGAGTGTCGTTTCAGTCATTCTGCTCACACAGTCCTGCCACTTTTGCATGACAATCCATTACTTTCTCTAGAGTTGTAGTTGTGAAATATCACTTCATAAAACTGAAATTTATTTATGAAATGGTAGTAAATGGGAGATTAATGAAAATCAGGCTTATCTATTTTTTCCAGTGAGGAGGACAAAACATCTTTAAATAATAGTCTGTTTTATGTGCAAAGTATAATTTCATACAGATTGTACATTTAATTATTGAATTAGTATTTCTGAAGTAAATATCCTAAAAAGAACCAAAATGTGATTATTTTCTCTGATTTTTTAAATTGTAGCCTGTAGTGTTGGGTGTGCTCTTAAGCTCTTATACTGGTTCACTTAAAACTTTGTTGAGAGAAGCCAGAAGATTACAAGTTATTTATTAGCCCGGCTTTGGGACTACTATTAAACATAAATTTAAACTACAATATAAGGTCATTGTACAAGTATATTTTCATGTCTAATTTAACAGTAACCAAACAGCCAGCAATAAGAACTAGATTACATTCCTTCATTGCTATTTTTAAAATATGTATTTATAAAGGAGGATGGAGATTTTTAAAACCCTGAACATAACCTCAAATTGTCAGTTACTTTGCCTTTAATTCTAATTTGTTAGCTTCATGAATTTTTCCTCTGGGCACCTCAAACATCACCTGACCTGTCTCTGAACACTAGGTAACGGTGGGCATATCTTCCTTAGCTTGCTTTGATTTAAACAGAATCTGGAACCGACTAGTGTGCTGTAGTCAGCACCAGTGACCCTCTTTTTATATCCACTCACTGTTAGAACTGACTTTTTCAGGGAACTCTGGTCAGAAGATAGTGCCTGTGAATAAGTTCTGTAAATTGTGCGTAGTCACTGTCTGCCATCTTTTTAGACTTTTAGACAGATATTATCTCTTGAGAGGGTGGAAACTATGATAACAGAAATAAGTAGAAATTAGATTTTTTTTAAATATAAAGCAGCAATGAATGTAGGAAAAAATGAGAATTATATGTTGTCAAAATGCAAAAAGGCAAAACAAAAACAAAACCCCATGGTCTGCCAAGGAACACATTTATACAGATTATAATCCTACCTGTCTGTAAGTGACAGGTAAGTATTTAAAAATCATAATGAGGACCCTTCTAATGTTCTAAATGTAATACATAAAAATTTTAGGAATTTCATGTATAGCTCATGAATTAGCAACTGTAAGCACTTAATTGAATTAATACTTACTGAGGGGGAAGTATTTGAGCACCTGAAATAAGAAACAGAAGAGAATTAAGCATTAAATGAGGTGATTTCGCATTGTGGCATTTTTAATCACTATATTTTGAGCAACATTTGCGTTTTGCTGAGTGTCTTTCTAACGTATTTATCTTATTAAATTACTATTGATAAAAGAGGTTTCATTCGAGGGTGCAAAAGTGAAAGCAGCACCTAAATTAAAAAATGACTAAACTGACTCAGGCTCAGATGGAGATTATAAGATTTTAAAAAGTAAAACCAAGCCTCAGGAGGTCTAAAAGCAATTCGAGAAATTCGTGGTATCTTTCACATTGAAAATATGCTCCCACTGCACTTTCCCCTAATGTTCTTGGACTTCCTAAGGGAGATCCTGGTTATTGATTTCATTTTCAGTTTAGCTGATGGTATGACCCCATCAGCATCCATCTATTCATTCTCTCTGGTTTCAATCATTAATCCTGTGCTCTCCAAAATCTGCCAATCACCTTGAGTCTCCATGGACAACTCTTGCCCTCAAAGAGATCATAAAGCATGCACATAATTATAAATAAGTGGAAGCTGCAGCGTCTTCTTGGGGTTCTCAAAAGTCAATAACACAGCAAGGAGCTTCATGAAATGTAAGACAACTCTGAAAATCATCACAGGGACACCCGCTAAGTATTGTACCTCCATTCTTGCACAGTTTTATTAGTTCTCTCACTTCATTTATATAATTTAGAAAATCTAAACCACTTCCTATCCTGTCCAACTGGGCATCACATTCAAATAAACAGAAATACAAAAACCCCCCATAATAGGGGGGTGAAAGAAAGTGGAAGTTAAATTCTCCAGACCAGAATACTGGAGTGGGTAGCCTTTCCCTTCTCTAGGGATCTTCCCAACCCAGGGATCAAACCCAGGTCTCCCACATCGAAGGCACATTTTTTACCAGGTGAGCCACAAGGGAAGCCCAAGAATATTGGAGTTGGTAGCCTATCCCTTCTCCAGCGGACCTTCCTAACCCAGGAACTGAACTGGGGTCTCCTGCATTGCAGGCGGATTCTTTACCAACTGAGCTATTAGGGAAGCCTATACCCAAACAGGAAAGCACCTTAAATCTTTGTTACAGTCAAAAAATTAAGTTGTACTTTAAAGAATTTCTTATTCTTTAGACAGTTAAAGTGAAATTAAATTCCATGGCACACAGAAAATCTTCAATGACCTAAAAATCTCTAAATCCTACTCATCACAGCATAATTTTTGTCTCTCATCACTTTCCTCTTTTAACTCCCCTCTCTTCCCTTTCCTCTTCCTACTCAGCTCACTCAAAATCTTGTGTCTTCCACAGCACTGCTCCCCCAGCCCCCCATCTAGTTGCTTTATGACTCTGTTCTTTTCTCCCTGGGCTAGGGTTGCTTTTGACATATAGGTCATTCTGTCTTCTCTGGATTTCATTCACTTCACCTTTCTATCCATTATCTAGATCAATACAAACAAAGGCGAAGCCCTGTACTCTCTAGGCCTGCTGTTGGTTTCCAAGGCAGAAGTAGAGATGAAGGGACAGCTCCCTTGCTCTGCATCAGCAATTATCATTTTAACCTGGCACTCAGAATATGGAATCTCTCATGAAAATTTAAGAGCTTTAACCACAGCACTCAAACCCAATCCTAGGGACCAAATGGAGACTGTTGCCTCCACTCTCCTCCCTTCCCCTCTCCCTCGTGTACAATCACTAACTCTTCTCTCCTTTGTCAGTTACTTAGCATAGATCCCCTAGCAGATTGCTGGATGCCAGCTGTAGTGGATACTCTGGTGCTCTGTCCAGGGATTCAGGGATAACTCACTCAACCCAAGCCACTGGGAATGGTACCTGCTGAAGGCTCACAGCTGTTCCTTTGGCTGGACTTGTTTTCTGCTCCATAGAACTGACTCTCCTAAGGTTACACTCCCTCTGAGAGGGCAGTCCATAGCCACTGACTGGCTGATTTGGAGATACAAAAGCCTGGCCTCCCTGCCTCTTAAGGGCCACCCTGGCTCAACCTCCTTGTCTGGTCACCTGAGATCTCCATTGCAATTACATTGCAGGCCAGCTCTTTCTGCCTGATCCCTCCCTCCTTACTTCCTCATAAGTTTCTCTCTGGGATTCTCTCTCTTTTTTAAATTAATTAATTAATTTATTTTGTATTTTTATTTATTTTTTTTACTTTACAATATTGTATTGGTTTTGCCATACATTTACATGAATCCACCATTCATTGGGATTCTCTAAGAACCTTTCTGCATGAAGCTCCCTGGCTTCATGAGTCTTCTTCTAGGGAACCTAATCCTAAGAGTACCACAAATGGTGCTATTTGTTGAGGATAGAAGCTCCAAATAACCTAGGTTTGAGCCTAATAACACAATAAATAACAACTGTATCTTTCGTGTGTTGTGTAGATTTCATGTGAACACTGGAAATTTCTAGATGTCTGTAGAACATAGCCTTCTAACTCGCGCATGAAACTTGGAGCTGCTTTGTGATTTAAGCAGAAGTTTCCCATTGTTGAACTCGGTGAATAAGTCATTCATTTCTGCCTTCCTCACAATTATTCCTCATCAAAATGTATTTTGAGTGCTTGAGTGTTTTTGTTCTTTTGGATCATACTGATGGGCTCTTTGTACACTGTAATAGCTTGTGTTCTCAGTTCTCCATTTGTTTCATGCAGTGTGATATTGCGGTGTACTAGAGTGGGTAAAGTATATTTTCACATTCCACTGTTGTTGATTTCGGCCATATGACTTGCTTTAGCCAGTGGAAGATTAGCAGATGTGATGCAAGTACAGGCCTTACATATGATTACATGGTTAAGTTTGGCCTTTGGTCTCCTAATAATGCACTGATTAGAATATGCCCTAGGTAGCCATTCCCCTTTTAGCCTGGGCTTCATAGAACAGATCTAGATCCAACCTGAAGTCCAGAGCCAAACCCAGCTGACTCTAGCCAGCAACAGAGTTAACTAAGTCATGTGAGCAAGGAAATGCTTATTTTTGTGAGCTCCAGAGTTTTGGGGGTTGTTAGGTAATATTGCAGCTACAGCTGACTAGTACATACCATTATTTTTCTACTCATGGTTTAGCATTCTTCTGCTTAATTCATCTTAACATCTCTTCCTTTTCCTCTTCTGAACTTTATGGTTTTCTTTGGTTCATGCTCTGAGAGCCTCTAAGCCCCAAAGTCCTGTTTTTCCCTGTTGTACTTTCATGTATTTCAGTGGTGTTATATGTGGCATAAAAGGGATAAAGGACAAAGTCATTTGGGTTGGCATAGACTGAGAAAGCTCTATGCATGAAGTGCTACATAAGCAAGTCAGGGAAGACAAGGCATATTTCAGCTTCTGTGATTCTTTAAGAAACATTGCATTAGCCCCTACTATGTACTAGGCACTGAAGAATGCAGTGATAAGCAAAGCAGCCAGGATCCGTGTTATCATGGAGTTTATAGCTTAGTCTTGGAGGCAGCCGCTAGTCACACAGTGACACAGAAAGATACTGGCATGAATGAAAGGTGGAGACGTTAGGGGTAAATGTTTGGGGATTCACAATTGGAAGCCTGACCAGCATGGTCACCAGTAACTGAGTGTTATTGGTGAGGAAGTAACCTGGTTAATCTGTGTGCCTGGGCAGGGGTTGTAGAAAGGCATCGTTCTTTCTAAGACTTTGGATTAAAATGGTAGGGCTAGTCTCAAAGGACTGATAATGCAGAGGTTTCTGGAGCTTGAATTTCATGTCCATGGCAGCTGTTGGTGTGAGCACTTCAGGGTCCTTACCCCTAGAACTCTGTAGGCCTATTACCCCCATATAGGCATCCCTGAACTTCATCCCTGGATTTAAGGGTCCTTGATACCAGTCCTCCACTGTCCCTTTGTGTGGAGGGAGTGCCAGGTTGGGAGTTTCAGGCATCAAGAGTAGTAGCTGAAAATCCCTGGATCTCTCATTCCTGCTGTCACTCTCTGAAGTTTGGGAAATGATCACACTAATCCCACTTGGTTAGAATTCTTTTAACATAAAATAACTTTGGTTTACAGCCAGAGTAGTTGATCCAAAGGAAGAAGTTGAAAAAGCATTCAAGGAAAACATTTTTTCCTTGATTTTAATCCCATACAGGGGAATAGGGAGATATTACACAACAAAGGAAATGAACATTGTACTCTTTAACAAGTCTCCTCAACCTGTGAGTCTGAGTCAAAAGAGAACAATATTCACATCAAATGTTCCTTGGCACAGATCCTCTTAATCTGAATTGTATCTGCTGTTTCTCGGGATAAAAAAAAAAATTTATCAATGGCTGAAATTGCTTGAGAACTGATTGTGGAATTTCACTTCTGCTCAGGGTTTAAAGGACACTTGACAGCCACTACCAATGGGATATACTAGACAATCTCAGTGCTCATTTCCAGGATAGGAGCCCATCTCATTGACATCCTTATGAAGATTGAATGGGTTGGTCAATGTTGAATATGTAGCTGCAACTCAGTGATTTAGGTTAGTATTTTTAATGGCTTCATCCATTAAAAATTATGAATATTTTTCATTTCCATTTTGACTTATCATATTCTTTCATCTTGATAAATCAAAGGAATATGATAAGGCATATTTACAATGGACTAAATGTTTATGTTTCCCCTACAAATTCATATGTTGAAATTCTAACCCCCAAGGTGGTTGTATTGGTGGGTATAGCCTTTGAGGGTAATTAGGTCATGAGAGCAGATGAATAGGATTAGTGCCCTTATAAAAGAGACCCCAGAAAGATCCATGGTTATAACAAAAAGACAGTCATCTATGACTCAGGAAGCAAACCTTCACAAGACACCAAATCTGCTAGTGCTTTGACCTTGAGCTTCTTAGTCTCCAGAACTGTGAGAAATACATTTGTTATTTATAAGCCACTCAATTCATGCTATTTTTTGTTATAGCAACCTGAGTGGACTAAAACTGTGTGACTAAAAAATATACCTTTAAGAAGATTTTGTTCTTTATGCATAAACCTAAGTCCTCTCTCCATAGTTCTCTTTTCTTCTTTAAGTATAAATTACAGTATTTTTCCTGGTAAATTATATTCAGATATATAATCCCTCTTTCCCCATAACATGAATGAAGAAAAAAATGTCCTGTTAATAAACCAAACATCTTGTATTAGAGTTGCAGAAACCACTGGCCGTTTGATATTTCAAGTCTGAGGTATTTGAAGTATCCCTCAACACAGACACATATACACAAACAAGGTGTATAAACATCACACACATACACACACACACCCCACCTTGTATTTGTAAGTCAAAGTAGCAATTGAGAGTAAGACACACACTGAAGCATTCTTTGGTACCTTTTTTTTGTGAGAAACAAAAAGGCTTTCATATTGAAGTTTGGTCAATTAAAAACAGGACCGGAATTTTCACATCTAAGGTCCTCTTCATTTGAATAGCATTCCCTATTTCCCAGTATAAAAAATTATACTCTTACGGGACTGAATTACCTGAGAACTGATTTAGGAATTTCACAATTTCTGCTTAGGGCCTAAATGCTGCTTGAGAGCCACTACCAGTGGCATGGACTGGAGAACTTTGGTGTTAAATTCTGGGACAGGAACTCCACTCCATATTTTAGACCCAAGATCATATTCTTGGTGATTTCTTGAGCACACAGCCCAAATCAAGTCTACAACGAATGTGCATAATGACAGTCTTTAGTACTTTGGCCACCTCATGAGAAGAGTTGACTCATTGGAAAAAACTCTGATGCTGGGAGGGATTAGGGGCAGAAGGAGAAGGGGACGGCCGAGGATGAGATGGCTGGATGGCATCACGGACTCGATGGACGTGAGTTTGAGTGAACTCCGGGAGATGGTGATGAACAGGGAGGCCTGGCATGCTGCGATTCATGGGGTCGCAAAGAGTCGGACACGACTGAGCGACTGAACTGAACTGAACTGAATGGTCATAAAGTCAGGTGGGCCAGTTCACTGGCTCTTAGTCATTGGGAATTGCTCTTTGTTCTTCTATACATCCTGATTTTCTGGGCAAAGCATGAGTCCATAAATACTCAGGTGAATTGAGTTAACCCTACCCAGTGGGAATTTTTGCAGCTTGATGTTAGAAGACTCAGATTTTAAATGTTAATTTTTATTTTATATAGGAGTATAATTGATTTTTAATATTGTATTAGTTTCAGGTGTACAGCAGAGTGATTCAGTTATATATACATATATCCATTCTTTTTCAGGTTCTTTTCCCATATAGGTTATTACAGAATATTGAGTAGATTTCCCTATGCTATACAGTAGGTCCTTGTTGGTTACCTACTTTATCTATAGTAGTGTATATATGTTAATACCAAACTCCTAATTTATCTCCTTCCCCCACCTTTCCCCTTTGGTAATCATGCATTTGTTCTCAAAGTCTTTGAATCTGCTTCTCTTTTGTAAATAAGTTTGTTTGTATCTTTTTTTTTTTTTAAGATTCCACATATAACTGATATCTCATGATATTTGTTTTTCTCTGTCTGACTTCACTTCCTATGATAATCCCTAGGTCCATCCATGTTGCTGCAAATGGACTTATTTCATTCTTTTCTGCAGCTGAGTAGTATTCCATTGTATATATGTACCACATTTTCTTCATCCATTCATCTGTTGATGGACATTTAAGTTGTTTCCATGTCTTGGTTCTTGTAAATAGTGCTGCAATGAGCATTGGGATGCATTTATCTTTTTGAATCAGTTGTTTCTCTAGATATGTACTCAGGAGTGGGATTGCTGGATAATATGGTAGTTCTGTTTTTAGTTTTTGAAGGAACTTCCATACTGTTTTCCATAGTGACTGTAACCAATGTACATCCCCACCAATAGTATGAGTTCCCTCTTCCCTTTTCTCCACATCCTCCTCAGCATTTTTTTTTTTGTAGACTTTTAGATGATTGCCATGCTGACCAGTGTGAGGTGATACCTCACTAGTTTTGATTTGCATTCTTCTAATAATTAGCAATGCTGAGCATCTTTTCATGTGCTTTTTGGCCATCTGTATGTCATCTTTGAAGACATGCCTATTTAGATCTAGAAGACTCGGATTTGAGTTCTGGTGCTTATGCTTGCACATCACTGCTCTGATTCTCAGTCTCCTCCAATGTTAAATGGGGACAATGATAATTCACCACATAGAAGTTTAGTAAAGCTGAAAGATGTTGAATGTAGGAACTGAGCTTGGAGCTGGCATATAAGCATACCTGGAGATTATAGACAGTGGGCTTTGCCATATCAGCATCCCTTTCCTAGACTTGGGTGATACCCATTAGGTGAGTTGTGATGTCAAGCAGATTCACACCTTCCTCTGTGGAGGCTAAAGGCACAGATCTTTTTTCTCCTGCCCCATCATGAGCATAGCAAGGCCATGTGACCTAGACTCAACTAGTCAGATTCTTCTGCCTGAGCTGTTCCCTTGAGTGAGTGATGGAGAGACACAGGCCTGGAGATGACTAGCAGGCTGAGCAGGCACCAGGTCCCATGGCAGTGACATTGCACAGGCATTGTGGCAGTGGCAGGTATCTAGGATAGTTTTGTTACATAGCTTCCTTTCATTCTTGTGGGTTTTCAAGCTTGACTTGAAAACAGTGATAGTCTTCCAATATATTGCAATATATTCTTTTTATAAAGTCAAAATCAGGTTTCTGTTGCTTGCAACCAAGAATTCTGGCAGATAACCAGACATACATTTTGTTTGATACACTTTAAAGTGCCTTATTAATGTGAGGTATTACTTTTATTATTGTGATGTGTCATTATCTAAGGAAAATCCCATGGACAGAGAAGCCTGATAGGCTGCAGTCCATGGGGTCGCAAAGAGTCAGACACGACTAAGTGACTTCACTTCACTTCAAGGAATAAATTAGAAATATTTTTGAAGGATTCAAAATTAGCCTTTTAAAAAGTATCAATTGCATTTTTAATGTTGTAGCAAAATGTCTAGTAATAGGGAATATTTATGATATAAATATTTCCAGGTTTTTAAAAAATCTTTAATTACCTTTTGGACTCACTACATTTATATCCTTGCTCAGCAACCTCCACCCACCCCAAACAACCCAATATACACAGCCCTACTATGACCAGCAAAACCACATGGTTGTTGTACATTCTTTTCAGTCTTTATCATCTTTGTGTTTTTTCTACTCTGCTGGACATATGTTCTTGGTTTCTTTCAAATGCTTTCATTCTGTGGTGGTTCCTCAGATATTGCTCAGTTGTTCTGTTCTCAGTGTTGGCACTCTCCCTGGACCACTTTATCAGCCGCCATGGTTGACTGTGGTTTCTGTCAACATTTATGGTTGGTAAAACCTTTACTGTACTGAAAACTCCAAAAGGGAAGGGATTCCTTCATATTCACCTCTACATATCTGTAGAGACTAACATAGTACCTGGCACATAGTAGAGATCTTAAAGAATCTTTCTGGAGTTAACTTTGTTTCTTATATTCTGATGGTATCAAGTCTCTACTTTTAGCAAAGATGGCTTCTGAGTTCCTGACCAGTAACATTCACAGCATATCTCTACTTGGATTCTCCAGAGGTCTCAAACTCAACATGTTTTTAAAAATTTAATTACAGTGCTTACTCTGGACCATAAGTGATCTGTCCCTCTGTGTCCCTGGCATCTGGTCTATTGAGGCAGACATTTAAGACTGACCTTCTTTTCAGGAGTCTTTACCCTCACATTATTCATCACGTCCTCTTGATTCTCTCTCCAGCTCTACTTCCTTTTCCTGGCATCAAGCCTGTACCAGTTCTCTTTTGGGTAGGTCCAAAAGCCTCTCACATAATGGGACTCCGTCAGACGGACCCTCCTCCCATCTAGTGCTTTGTCACTCCCACAGCCCTCCCCCAAACCCTACTAACTCCTGCTTGTCCTTCAGAACTTAACCTCCACCAGTTCCACACAGTCTATGGGGTTTGTACCTCTCTGTATCAGATGCTCTGAGTGCCCCTGAGCATTTGCCATGCTTCTTCACTGAGACCTGTTGCCTTCCATCTACCAGCACATGCTGTCTGCCTCTTTGGACACTGCAGTCTGCCTGGCCTCATGATGGTGCCAACTGGAAGTGCCAAGCAGTTCGCATCTGCCAGGATCAAGCCTTAGTCTAATGACAAATGAATATTAGTACATACACACACCAACTTCCTTAGCTTTGTTGGAATAACTCTGAGACATATTCTACACTGTCTCCCAGAAGTCCCAGCGAGATCAAACCCAAGTTGCCAACATTGCTAATTTGCACTACTGAACACCTTCCCTTTGCTGTCTCACTTCATACGCTACTAGTTTCCTGGGAACACCTCCAAAATAAATTATATGCACTCAAATGCTTGCTCACTACCTATAACTCAGATCAATCCTGACAGAAGCCTTTAGGAGACTGTAGAACATCCCTCAGAATCATCCCAACTGGGAGCCCAGGAGATCAATGTATTAGTATTTGCTCCTCAACACCTCATTTGTCATCAGCAATGCCTGCTTCCAGGGGCATTAACTTTCTGGTATTTTCCAGCTTGCCTTCCTCGAGGAAGTCTTGCTCCTTCAGCCAGAAAAAAAGCCCTGAGGCAGAGATTTACAGGTATTCCCGGTGGGTAGCCTTCAACAGGCAGAGTTGAAGGTCGAGGTCAAGGGTGAAGCATCAGCAGTATCTGCTCTATGGATTTAATTTTTGTACAAGATTTTGTTATATTGCCACAACGCAGAGATTTTGCTGTTTGCTTCTAGGTCTAAAGTCTTGAAATAGAATGCAAGACTATTTTGCCCCCATATTAAACACTGAGAACATCTAGTTGCTTGACAACCTCATTGAGCTGGTGTGTTAGCATCCAGATAGGCTCTGGGATTATGTAGTCAAGATTACAACTGTCCTTCTGCATACTATTTTCCTTTGACTTGCCTTAGGTTTTCATGAATTCATGCATGAGCAGCACCCTGGCCTGGGTTCACCAAATGGTTTCTGAGAGTATGGCATATCTTGGTCATCTACCTACAAGAAAATTTACAGAAGAAAAAAGAAAAAAAAGCTGCCCTAAGCCTCAAGACATTTGATCACTGAAAGCCTAGACTTATTACAGATTGGCACCTCTATTCCATTTACTTTCTGCAGTCTTTATTTTTCACAAATGGAAACTTTTGTTTTGAAACTGTGTTCGATTGTGGGGCTGTGTTTCTTAAATGAAAATATCTATTTGGATTATAAACATGGCACTATAAATTGGTCTTCCTTTAAGTGTGTGTCAGTTTAGCGTATAAAGCAGCTGAATCAATCATCTCTGCACTCCCCCAGCCCAACCCTCTTTCAGAGTTCCCTGTGAAGAGCACCAGGCACACTGATTGCTGAAGCCAGACTCCTGAATGTCAGTTTCAGCCATTTTCTCTACCTTGTGCCCATCCCACATCCAATCATTTGCCAAGTGCCATGTCTTCTATTTCTTAAATATCTCTTCATTCTCCCTCTCTACACCCTCACTGCCCTATGTTCAATCACACCATGGCTTGTGACAGCCTCAGGACTGGACTGTTTGCCTTCAACTTGATCCGTCAATGGAACACTGTCTCCTTTTGTTTTTCTTTTTTTTTTATATTTTATGGAAATGTATTTTACCAACTAAGTAAAAAGTGTAGACCATAGAAGGAAAACCCCAAAATATTATTTGGTTTGTTGCATACCAAAACATGAAACATAGAATCTAGAAGTATCAGAATGCATAGAATATTGCTATCAATAAATATGAAAATGACAACCAAAGAGAAAACAGATACGTGTGAATAGGCATTTCCTTTTGTTTTTCAAGTGGTTTGTCGGAAAAATGAAAATCTGACATCCACCTCCCTATTGAAATGCTTTGATATTTCTCCACTGCTCTTCAAATCAAGTCCAAACTCCATGACCTTGTTTGTAAAACCCTTGGGGATCTGAATCCACCTCTTTACTTCTTCATCGCTAGTCTATCACTATCTAGTCTCTACTTGAATTCTGTCTCAAACAAAATAAACTCTTCAGCTCCTTAAATACACTTTGTGTTCTCTTACTTTTAAGTCTTTATGTACGTTTTTCCCTCTGCCTGGAACATTATTGCTTAGCCGTGATTGCTTGCTTTTCTCAAGAGACAAGTTCAAGCCCTGACCTGATGTCAGTTTTTGATTAAAAATGTTGACTTTGGCTTTGTTTTTTATATTAACAGTGATAAACTCCATAATTCCTTACAGTTTTTAGAATGATACTTGCCTCCCCCCAGGGATTCAAAGTAATGTTTAATGTAATATATTTGAAAACAAAAAAAAAAAGGCAAGAGTCAATACCCTGCCATTATCATCAAGATTAAAGTTGGTAGAACAGATGTTAATCAGCTCTATTAATTGGCTATAAACTTCAGTCCTATTGAATGTTTCTTGGTGGTCATAGACAAGCTGTAGACTAAGTTAACATGGATTCCTAGCTCTACCATATTTTTAAAAGCTATCAACATTTTGGCTCCAAACTTCTTTTTCTCTTCATGTCTAGATTGCCAGACCATTTTGTCTAATTATAACAGTACTTGGACCTTATGATGAATTTGCAGAAAATCACTTCTGAAAATGGCTGCTTAAAAAACAGTGATACAAATGCATGCAGTTGAAATTAATCAAAAGTATTTCTGAGTAAACATTACCCTTGAGGCCCCATGTTAAGTCTGTGAAAAGCAAGATAAGCTCATAATTTACATCAAAGTTTACAGGATGACCAGCCATCCCAGTTTGCCCAGTCTTGTGGGAGGAGAGGGAGGACTGTGAGATGTAATTTTTCAGTGGTAAATTCAGAAAGTCCCAGGCAAACCAGGATGGGTTGATCAGAATATGGGTTCATAGCAACTCCATTTCGTAGAAAGCACCTCACAGTTAGTTTTGAGAAAAAAATGATTTATTAAATGCTTGGATCATGTGGGCAAAGAAATATTAAGACATTCATAAGCCAGGAAAATAACCCGATCAAAGACAACATGGTATGAAACCTTAAAGAGGGTCTCAAGAACTAGATTAACTGGGCTTGAAAATAGGTGTAGTAGGTTGGGAGACCAGAATAATAGGCCAAATGTGAACAACCTCCATATTCCAAGCCTGGAGGGGCCAGACCTTATTTATGAAGTGCTTGGGTGATAATTTAGATAATCTGGGACAAGTTTAACCAAAATGACCATATAATAAAAGTGATGTTTTTGGAGGAGTAGTCTAAGCTTTGTTTGGATCTTTCATTTCTAAGAGAATGGAGAAATTAGCAGGAAATTGTATTCATCCAGAAGACATTGTTGCAGGCTTTGTTTTCTACTTTGCAAGCAAAAGCAAGTATTCAGAAACTTGTGCTTCGTCAACAATTCTTAACAAGATATATTGAAAACTACCAGGTTGCCTTATTTTATGTAAAACTGCTTTGTGAAAATATAGATTTACATATGCAAAAAATTGAAAGACTTATTTCTTGTATTAAAAGATAAATTTCTTTCCTAAATTAGTGTTTAAAATAGTATTTTAAAATAGTTTTAAATTTGGGAAATATTATTTGTTATATAATATGAACATTGATTTACTTAGCTATCACTTCTCTGCTTAACTGGGACCTGCAGGATCAATAGCAGTTACTGTGATGAAAAAACAGGGAATTAAAGTCCAGGTAAGGAAAATACATGCAAAGACCTTGAGGCTAAGAAAGTGTGAAAAATTCAGGAAATTAAAGGAAGCTCTCGATGACTAGAACAAGAAAAGTAAGATGGAGCTGTGGGAAATGAAGCTGAAGAGAGGTACATGGAGAAGTGGTTAAGGACTTTGGACATCTTCCTCATTGTTTATAGGGGGCTCTTAAATGTTTTAAGCAGGAGAATGGCAACCATATGCTAAAGCCAGAGCCAACTCATTGGCATGTGATCTGTGCAGTAACACAGGATCCAGTGTTCAGAGGGGTCCGCACTTGGTTTAAGGCTCTGTTGTCACCATCTTGGAATTCTTAACAATTTTTGAATGAGGTGTCCTGTATTTTCATTTCTGGGCCCTGCCAATTATGTACTTGGCTCTGGCCAAGGCTCCAGGTAAATGGAGCATGGTGAATTCATGGCTACTGAATGCTAAGAGGACCATTTTTTTCCTGTTTGCTGTTTAAACAACAACAACAAAAACCAGACTATAAGGGCAGTTTTAGGTTCACAACAAAATTGAGGAGGTACAGAGATTTCCCATATACTCTCTGCCCCCACCTACAGACTACCTTGCTATTGAAATCCTGTACCAGAGTGGTACATTTGTTACAATTATGTTGATACATCATCATCACCCAAAGTTTGTCATTTCCATTATAGTTCACTCTTGGTGTTGTATATTCTGTTGGTTTTGACAAATGTATAACAACATGTATCCACCATGATAGTAATATACAGAGTAGTTTCATTGCTGTAAAAATCCTCTGTGCTCTTTTTGTTCATCCCTCCCTCCCCACCCTTCTTAAACCCTAGTTACAGCTGATCCTTTTACTGTCTCCATAGTTCTGCCTCTTCCAGAATGTCCTATAGTTGGAACCCTATAGTACATAGCCTTTCCAGTTGGTTTCTTCTCAGTAATTTTTTTCCCCTTGTTCAGCTTTGGATAATTCTACAGGCCACCCTATAATAGCCAAAGGTCATATTTTTACTCCTGGAATAATGAGAACAGGAGGTTTTTCAGGGGTAATCAACTTTAGAGGGTTAAAGGACAAATAAACATTCCAATGGCATGATATTCCTGGGTGATAATGTGAAGAAAGCATGGATGGATGCGGCAATTTTTATTCTGATGTTTTCTTCAGGCAGTTTTATGTTTCTAGATTAGTGCAGGGTATTCACAGAGTTGCCAAATCTTATCAACCAACTACTCATTCACTGCAGATCCTAAGGAAATAAACTTCTAGAAAACTACTAGCCAAAGATATCTGTTAAATATAACTCCTTAGATCCCAGACAGTAAAATTACTGTGCATGCCAAACGCTTATGAAAGAAAGTGAAAGTGAAGTCGCTCAGTCGTGTCTGACTCTTTGCAACCCCATGGACTGTAGCCTACCAGGCTCCTCCGTCCATGGGATTTTCCAGGCAAGAGTGCTGGAGTGGATTGACATTTCCTTCTCCAGGGGATCTTCCCGGCCCAGGAATCAAACCCGGGTCTCCCACATTGCAGGCAGACGCTTTACTGTCTGAGCCACCAGGGGAGCCAGTTAATGACATATTTTCTGGGGACTGACAAGGATTACAGGTGCAAATATGTTCTAACAGGATGCTTGTTGCCCTTGAGGATCATCTTCTATCTAACCGCAGATTTACCAGAGAATCTACAAGCCACGCTTTTCCCAAAGTGCAGCCCTCCCCACTAACAGTTTCCATTAAGCTAATGACTCCTTGCTTTCTGTGCTATATTGGACTTTAATTCTCTCTTCTTCAAAGAAACCAAAAACTGCATCTTTTTGGGCTTTTCTATAAATTTTATATTAGAATGTGTCAGAAATACTGTCAAGCTTTTATTATTATGTGTGTGTGGATTGTATCATTCATATACTATGTTTCTGTGTATACTATATACTGTGAATAGTTTTGAGGGGTTTTTCTCCTTGTACAATTAAAACATGCTTGTTGCATTTTGCCAGATCTTCATCTTTTTTTTTTTTTTTTTTTTTTTGCTTTCTTGTTCCAATCAATTATGGCGCACACTGGCTCCTGGGGGCTTTCACACCCAACAGCCAGTACATGTGTCTCTTTTTGGGAGGACCAACCTGTGGGTCCCACTACTTAGTGAGCACACAAATTCCTGGGAATTTACTCCTCCAGCAGATGAGTAGGACATGGTGGGGCAGTCAGTAACTGATTGGTATTGTGGTACTATACATATGTGCATGTGTGTGGTGTTTAAATATTCCAGCTCCCTGATGAGATAAGTAATAAGGAACCCACACTGTCTCCCCAACTTCCCTCAGTCCTGTGGGTTGATTCATAGTTAACCTTCCCAGAATCTTTGCCTGATAACACATCTTTCCTTGGCATCTTTATTTTCCTGGTCTCACTTTCCCATTTTGCTTCTTGTTCATCCTGGGAATACTTCTTATGAATCACTTTTGCACAATTCTTCCCCTCAGGTCTACTTTGAGGAACCTACTCTAAGAATTTGCTCATGCAGAAAATTTGCAGATCATTGAAGATGTTAAGAAAAGAAGAACACGAAATAAATCACACACCATTCTCCTATCCCAAGACACTCACTGTCAGCCTTTTTTCAATGAATAAAAAAATTTTATTGAGGTATATTTTGCATCTCATATAGTTCACCCTTTCAAATATATATTTCAATGAACTTTTAGTAAATTGCTAAGTAGTCTGTCCATCACTGCAAATTAGTATGAGAGCATTTTCATTACCCCAAGAAGACATGTCATACACATTTAAATGACATTAATCCTCATTTTCATCCATCCCAGCCCTTGGCAACCACCATTCTACTTTCAGTCTCTATGAGTTTGCCCATTGTGGGTATTTCATATAAATGGTATCATGAAATATGTGATCTCTTGTGTCTGCCTTAATTTAGCATAATGTTTTTGAGATTCAGTAATCTTATAGCATGTATCGGTTCTTCATTTCTCTTTATTACCAGATAATATTTCATTGTTTGGATATACCTCCTTTTGTTTATCCATTCGTCAGTTGGTGGACATTCCAGTTGTTTCCACTTTTTGGACTATTGAGTAAGGCTGTTATGAATATTCATCTGTGAGTCTTTGGCCATATGTTATCAATTCTTTTGGGTATATACCTAGGAGTGCTGGGTCACATGGTAATTCTTTAAGGTTTTGAGGAACTGTCCAGATGTTTTATAAAGCAACTGAACTATTTTACAATGCATCAGCGTATGGGGATTCTAGTTTCTCCACATTCTTGTAAAGACTTATAGTAATTGACCGCTAAGAGACTCCATCTTTGTAGAGGTGTGATCTAGATTTTTCTCAAACATGAATGGATTTTTAAACCTCCTTATCATTGTAGTGTATTTTTAAAGTATCAGATCCCTATCCAGGGCTATAGAGCCCTCTGAACACAGAAAGTTAGTATAATTTGTGTTTTCTCTTATTCTATTTGTCTTCAGCCTCCTTCTGATTCTCTTTATCAACCCCTCTACTTCTCCAAAATAAGGCTGATAATTAAAAACATGCCCAATTAGTCTTATAATTATTTTTTCTTCTCAACATCAGCTGACTACTTTTTAAAACAGATTTTCGTGGGAGCGTTTTGAGTGTCTCATCACTGAATTTCAGGCTGATGTACTCGGTTCTCATAAGCTAGAGATAAGCTAACAATTCACACATATCAAGGGGGACTTGGGAAGTGAGGGCAAAAGTTTTTGCAATGAGGTAAATTTTCTTCTGCAAGTCTCTCTCTCTTTTTTTTTCTTCAAGTCTCTTAATGAGACATCACCACATGACTGGGCTGGTCTGGATTTTGTCACTCTCATGTATCAACCTTTCCCCTCCAAACCAGCCTATCAGGTTCCTCATTAGATAATTTTGTTCAGACTCAGCATTTCAGCAGATAGTAACTAAATACCTTCTTTCCTTCAC
This sequence comes from Ovis aries, assembly GCF_016772045.2. NCBI lineage: Eukaryota > Metazoa > Chordata > Mammalia > Artiodactyla > Bovidae > Ovis > Ovis aries. Next base: position 9,739,436 of record NC_056080.1, on the reverse strand, counting down.
CCAGAAAAGCTCCCTGTTTTTTTAGAAAACAAGAAGAGCTTGCTGAAATACTTCTCAGAGGCAGGCTTTCCAAGTGAGTGTATTTTCTCAGGCTTTTGATATTTCAATCTATTCACAAACTCCTAGAAGTACAGTATGCCCCTTTCCATGCAATCTTTTGCCTAATATCCATGCATGAGAAGTTCCAAAAAACAGTTATAAAAGTTCTTAATTATTTAAAACTCTGGTGAGACAAACCAACACGAATTTCAGTGCAGCAGATGAATATATCTTATTACCCTACATATAGCTATTGACAATAGGATTACAGATTAAACAACAGATTACAGATTTATTTTTTAATTACAGCTTTATTGAGAAATTAACATACCAAAAATTCACATTTTAATTCACCAAAAATTCATATACAAATCAGGGATTTTTAGTATATTCCTGGAGTTGTATAAACTGTCATAACTATCTAATTCTGAAACATTTGCATTGCCCCCAAAAGAACCACTGTGTCTTTTGGCAGTCACTCCTCATTCCTCCTTGTCCTTCCCAGTCCTAGGAAACCACTAACCTACTTTCTGTCTGTATGGATTTGCCTTTTATGGACATTGCATATACATGGAATCATGCAATACGTGGTGTTTTGAGGTTGACTTCTTTCATTTAGCCTAATGTTTGCAAGATTCATCTGTGTTGTAGCACATGCCAGTACTTCATTTCCTTTCCATGTTGAATACTCTTCTATTGTATGGATATACCATATTTTGTTGATTGATTCATTTGACAGACAATTGGGTTGTTTCCACTTTTTTTTGGCCGTTAAGAACAATGCTTCTATGAACATTAGTGTATACGTTTTTATGTAGACATTTGCTTTCACTTCTCTTGGGTATATGGGATTCCCTCGTAGCTCAGTCGGTAAATAATCTGCCTCAATGCAGGAGACGGGTTCAGTTCCTGGGTGAGAAAGATCCCCTGGAGAAGGGAATGGCAGCCTACTCAAGTATTCTTGCCTAGAGAATCCATGGACAGAGGAGCCTGGCAGGCTACAAATCCATGGGGTTGCAAGAGTTGGATACAACTGAGTGACTCAACAACCACCACCACCACTCTTCAGTGTATATCTAGGAGTGGAATTTTGGGCTCATATTGTAACTCTTTGTTCACGTTTTTGAGGAACTGACAAACCATTTTTGCAAAGCAGCTGTATTCTTTTAAACTCACAATAATCATGGATAGTGATCTACATTTGTAGATCAGGAAATGGTGACCCAGAGAGCTTAACATTTTTTGTGTAAGCTAATAAGTCAAGCCCATAATATTCAAAATGTTGGCTCATTCCAGAAATGAGGCCCTCTCAGATTCCTCTAAGAATATCTAGCATTCCTTAAGAATGTCCATTACCTGGGGTAATGGGTGTGTCTACCTCAAATTATGAACATCTCAAGATTCAATTCTGTAAATGGAAAAACATCTGTAAAAATCATACTTCTGTTTTTAACAGCAAAAAATGTTAATTCTTTCTACAGTGAACATGCATCACTTTGAAAATCAAGGAGATGGGTTAAACATATAGAAAAATCATGCCACTGAAATCATGTTACTATAAGGATTTATTCTATTAAATGAAATTAACTTTTCTTCATTTGTTCTTTCAGTGGGGGTGAAGAATCCTGTGGCCCAGAGATTTTTCCAGTGTTTTCCATCTTGCAGTATATTAAGGGATTAGTGTTTTCAGGAAATTCATTTCTGCTGAAAGACTCACTTTTCTAGCCCCTCAACAACATCATAGGGCTTCCCAGGTGGCTCACTGGTGAAGAGTTCACCTGCAGTGCAGGAGATGCAAGAGATGTGGGTTCGATCCCTGGGTTGGGAAGATCCCCTGGAGGAGGAAACGGCAACTCACTCCAGTATTCTTGCCTGGGAAATCCCATGGACAGAGGAGCCTGGTGGGCTATAGTCCAGTCACAATGAGTCAGACATGACTGAAGACACGCATATGCACACACATACACACACCAGTATATGTGCTCTACTCTAGTCATTCCCAACAGATCTCTCCTCAGGACTGACCCTATGGAATCTTTTCTTGAAGAGAGCAAATCCCAGATTTGTTTCCTGTTTTAAATTATTGGGAACTGATATCTCAGAACCATGCAATTATTTATGCTTATAACTGCATTCCTCTCTCCAGTCACAGTATTCTTTATTACTGGCTGTAGTTCTTGGAACCCTTTAACCATTCTTGATGCAGGGTCTTCTTTCAGGTTACCCTCTAGGCCTATAATTATCTTCCAAATTCTTTTTTCCCTGTATTTTAAAAAAAGAAGCATAGTTAATTTATAGTTTTTTGTTAGTTTCAAGTGTACAGCAAACTGATTCAGATATGAGCTTCCCAGGTGGCTCAGTGGTAAAGAATCTGTCTGCAATGCAGGAGACACAGGAAATGGTGGTTCTATCGGGAAGCTCCCCTGGAGGAGGGCGTGGCTACCCACTCCAGTATTCTTGCCTGAAAAATCCCGTGGACAGAGGAGCCTGGTGGGTTATAGTCCATGGGGGTCACAAATAGTGGGACATGACTGAGCAACTGAGCATGCATGCATGCATATGCATATATATATTCATTCTTTTTCAGATTCTTTTCCATTATAGGTTATTACCAGATTTTGAGTATAGTTCTCTGTGCTCTACAGTAGATCATTGTTGTTTACCTATTTCATATATATGTTAAGTTGCTTCAGCTGTGTCCGCTATAGACTATAGCTCACCAGGCCCCTCTGTCCTTGGGATTCTACAGGCAAGAATACTGCAGTGGGTTGCCATTTCCTTCTTCAGGGGGTCTTCCTGACTCAGGGATGGAATGTGCATCTCTTATGTCTACTGGATTGGCAGGCAGGTTCTTTACCACTAGCACCACCTGGGAAGCCCATTTTATATATAGTATTTATATTTTATATACAGTAGCTTGTATATGTTAACCCCAATCTCCTAATTTATCTGCCCCCTTCCCCACTATCCCTTTTGGTAACCATAAGTTTGTTTTCTATGTCTGTGAGTCTATTTCTGTCTTGTAAATAAATTCATTTGTGTGTGTGTGTGTATATATATATATATATATATATATATATATATATATATAGTAGATTTCACATGTAAGTGATATCAGATGATATTTGTCTTTCTTTATCTGGCTTACTTCACTTAGTATAATAATCTCTAGGTCCATCCATGTTGCTGAAAATGGCATTAAGTATTCTTTTTTATGCTGAGTAATATTCCATTATATATACGTATTGCATCTTCTTTATCCATTCCTCTGTTGATGGACACTTAGATTGTTTCCGCATCTTGGCTCTTGTGAATAGTGCTTTTGTGAACATTGAGGTACATGTATCTTTTTGAGTTTTAGTTTTGTCTGGATATATGCCCAGTAGTGGGATTGCAGGATCATATGGTAGTTCTATTTTTCGTTTTTTGAGGAAACTCCATACTTTTCTCCATAGTGGCTGTACCAGTTTACATTCCCCCCAACATTGTAGGAGGTTTTTTTCCCCTCCATACTGTTTCCAGCACAAATTCTTATCTAGAATCCCTTTTTCTTTGACAGGCATGTATTCTTCATGTGGATTACCAAACACATTGCTTTAAAATTTATGCAACTTCATACCTTTCTATCTGCAGTCATTATAATCATAACATTTTGGAGCTGTGCACACAAAGGTTCAGTACTGCAAAGCAGTTTTGACAGCAGAATGGTCTGAATGTATAAGAAATCCAGGGAGACTCTTGCTTGATAAATGAAGTTGCTTATATTCCTTGAAACAGTAAGGTAATTCACAACACTCCCTCACACAGCAACCTGTGAACATACCCTCCTCTTTGGGATACTGTATGGGGTATGATCCTGGAGGAGGGCAAGGCAATGAAGGAGGAGGGCAAGGGCAAGGTATTCTTACCTTGAGAATCCTGTGGACAGAGGAGCCTGGCGGGCTAAGTCCATACGGTCACAAAGAGTCAGACACAACTGAAACAACTTGGCATGCATAGAGTATGACAGAATATTGGCCAGGAAGGCGTCACTGGGACCTGCCACTCTCTAAGGGGCTGATAAACACTCCAGAGGATGAGGATTAAATGCCCAAGAAATGGATTCTGCTTTTGGCTCTAAACCTGGTCAGATTGGCAAAATATCAATTACTTGGTAAATTAGACCTGATTAGCCAAAGTGAGTAATTCAGCATCTTTCTCTTATGGGGTTTTAGTGGCTGACATGTTCCCATTCAATGATAATTATCCATCAAAATAATAAACACATTTAGCAGATTTTCATTTTTGTAAAACTCTTATATAGATTTAATAGCACAGTTCTCATTAATTTTATTCCTCAATACTTTATAGATTTAGTTTTGTTTGTTGGTTGTTTTCCTTATTTAGATGAAATCTATTTTTCCATTATGTTTTCAATTTGGTTATTGGTGGCATATAGGAAATCTATTGATCTGTATGTTGTTCTTATAGCCAGTAACCTTATTTCTTTTTTGTACTAATTCTAATAAATTATAAATTCACAGGGTTGTATTTGAAGATAGGAAATTATTTCTTGCCAATAATAACAATTTGACACAGTCCTTTTCCACATTTAAGCTCCGTTTTGTCTTCTCATCTTATGTATTGATGAAGACTTCTGGTACAGTGTTGAATATGGGCATCTTTGCCTGCTCCCTGGTGGCTCAGAGGTTAAAGCGTCTGCCTCCAATGTGGGAGTCCTGGGTTCGATCCCTGGGTGGGGAAGATCCCCTGGAGAAGGAAATGGCAACCCACTCCAATATTCTTGCCTGGAGAATCCCCTGGAAGGAGGAGCCTGGTGGGCCACAGTCCACGGGGTCGCAAAGAGTCGGACACGACTTTACTTTCACTTTCACTTTGCTTGCTCCTAGGAATAATGGGATCACTTCTAACTTTTTACTGTTAACTTAGCATGATTTCTAACAACTTTTGGTAGATATCCTTGACTAATATAAAGCAGTTTCTATCTTGATTTATTAGTATCAATAGTTATGTTTTTCTTTTAATCTGAGAAGTCTTTGAAATTTTGTAAAATATATTTTAGTATCTGTTGAGATGACAATGTTATTTTCTTTGACCTTTAATATAAGAATATAGAGAATTCCATTAATAGCTATCCTAATGTTGAACCTTTTTGAATTCCTGGGATAAAGCCAACTTAATCATGATTTGTTATTATGTACTTTTTTATTTACTTAGCTTTGTAATATTCTTCATAAAAATACTTATTGGCTGAGTATATAAAAATATCTAATGAGCCATGAAGTTGTTTGAAATTATTAGCAGGAAATACAAATAAACTAGTTGGCTATAATATTCACTTTTTTTCTGAATAATTCCATTCCATGCAGACATGAGCAGTAGAATTTGATCGTAAAAGAGAAATGACTTCTTGGCAGTGTAGACCATGTTTTCCCTGGTCTTAACATTGAGTAGCCTGTGTGGCTTATTTTGTATGTTTAAACAACCTGTTCAAGTTCACCAAAGTTGCAACAAGCATCACTTACTGACAAAACTCCTGACATTTACTTGATTTAAATGTGTTGCATAGCTTTTTCTTTTATTATTTGCCAAGAGCAGTTAGGAAGGTATAGCTGTTCAGAATATTAACTCCTGGTTTCACACCCAACCTCTGCCATTAACTGGCTATGAAAACCTTAATTCTTCAATTTCATCATTAAAAAAATGAGACTATTTAAAAGTACCTTATGGGTTATTATGAATATTAAATAAGTAAATATAAAACACTTAAAATAGTACTCAGAGCATGGTGACTGTTATGTTTTAGCTGTGATTTTAAATAATCAAATCAGAGTTGTTCATTTTGTTACAGATGTCAGTATCTTATGATCACACATGAGAAATTTTTTTCTTATATATGACTCATGGAAGCATCCCACGTGGAGTTTGACTAGTCTTTCACTCATTCAAGGCATTTCTGAAAATAGGCAGTTTTGTTTGACTGTTTTTCCAATAAAAAAAGTGCTGGCTGATTTTTCCAAAATATTTTACATTTTGGAAAATTCAGAAAGATGAGGTTGAGGCTGATTATCAGAATAAGACAATCTGTCTACAGATACAAAGAGAAAAATCATCAAACATTGGCAACCTGTAATCAACAAGCAAAGGGACTTGGAGAATATGAGTTCTGAGTGGCAAGGGATAACCATCACCTCTCATTGTTCTCAACAAGGCTCTTCTACGACCTGTGTGTGCACAAGGACAGTTAAGACTTTGCCAAAGTATCTTTTGGGGAATAAGAGAGAGATTGACTGATGAAGAGATTGAGATTGTGTGCAGACTATTCCCAGACTGACTTCCTGGATTCAAATCTGAGCTTCACCATTGCTCACCAGCCAGTTGACCTTGGGTATGTTTCCAACGCCTCAGTTCTCTTTTCTGTAAAATGGTGATGATAATAGTAGTTAATTCTCAGGGCTGTGGGGAGAATTTCAAGGGAAAATCCCTGTGCAGGAACAACATAGAGCCCTGCACACAGGAAGTGCTCAATCCATGGTGTCAGTCATTAACACAATGAGGTCAATTATTTAGCACAAAAACATTTGTTATCAGTTCTTTTTGTTCTACTCAGCAGGTCATCATATCTCCAGTTAGGCAGCATGCTGTATATGGAAGACTGGCAGCAGGGGAATTCACTGTTTGTTTTTTTCTAAGACAATTCATTTCTTTTTTAGTATATTCAGAGTATTCACAGATATATGCAACCATCACCACAATGAATTTTAGAACATTTTGATCACTTCCAAAAGAAACCTCATACCTTTTAGCTCTCAACCTCTCTCTGCACACACTGTATCCACCTAACTAGCCTTAGGTAACCACTAATCTACTAGGTAACCACTAAATTGCTATAGTTTATTCTGGACATTTCATATAAATTGAATCATAGAATATTTGGAGTTTCATGACTGGCTACTTTCATGTGCTTTAATATTTTCATGATTCATCCATGTTATAGCAAGTATCCGTACTTCTTTTTTATGGCTGGATAATATTCCACTGTGTGGGTGTAGCATATTTTATCAGTTCACCCATTAATGGGCATTTGAGTTATTTCTACATTTCGGCTATTAGAAATAATGCTGCAGTGAATATTTGCATACAACTTTTTGTGTGATTATGTGTTTTCAACTCTCTTGGGCATGTACCTAAGCTTCTCTCATAGCTCAGATGGTAAAATGTCCGCCTGTGATGCAGGAGACCCAGGTTTGATCCCTGGGTCAGGAAGATCCTCTGGAGAAGGAAATGGCAATCCTCTCCAGTGTTCTTGCCTGGAGAATTTCATGGACAGAGGAGCCTGGTGGGCTACAGTTTGTGGGGTTGCGAAGAGTTGGACACAACTGAGCGACTAACACGCACACACACACACGTACCTTAGAGTAAAGTTGTTGGTTCATATTCCGTATCAGGAACTGTCAGACTATTTTCCACAGTGACTGTGCCATTATACATTCTCCCTAGCAGTGTATGAAGGTTCCAGTTTTTCCACATCCTCACCAACACTTATTAATATTCTAGTGGCTGTGAAGTAGTATCTCATTGTGGCTTTGACTTGTACTTCCTTAATGATCAATGATGTCAAACATCTTTTCCTATGCTTTTTGGTGATTTGTATATTTTCCTTGGGGAAATGTCTATTTGGATTCCATTTTTAAAAACTGAGTTGTTTTTTCAATTGAGTTGTAACAACTGATTGATTTTATTGAGCTCTTACTCTCTGATAGATCACTGCTGCTCACACATCTCTGTATACATAGGGGCCCTGGTTAAAATGCAGATTCTGCTTCACTAGGTTCTGTGTGGGGCCTGAACATCTACATTTCCCATTAGCTCCCAGGTAGTTCTGCAGCCCATAGAGCCCACTTGAGTATAAAAGAAGGATGTTATTTCCAGGGGCTTAATTTCCTCCACAGTGTGAAAGAACTGTAGGAAACATGAGTTCAGAAAAGAAACTGGAAATGAAAAATGCAATTTAATGAAGTTAATTGTGAACAGTATGGGTTTGTTCAAATGAGTTGCTTTTTTTGATAGTCGTCATCCTCATAGTTTCCTCACTTACCCTATTGAACATATTATTTCACTTCTGAGGGGATGTCTCTGGCATTTAATGAGTCATTGCAGTAGTTAAGGCTAGTTGCAGTGGCTGGTGGTATAATTTGGAGGTGCTTTCTGTTCTGCTGTTGAGACATTAAAATGGAAAATATGAAGCCAGAAATGGTTTCTCTGGGAACGCACATACATTGTTAGAGCTCATAATGAGCCTGTCAACATCTTCTTCTCTGTCCCTCCTAATGGGAGATTTTGTCTCCTGACACAGTTTTCAATGAGACTTTCACAAGTGCTGAGTCTCGTACCTTTTACAGTAAAATATTTGCCCAGATGAAGTAATCTCCTTTGGAATTTGAGATTTCTCTCTGAAAATACAGCTAAACCTGTAAGCTGTGAAGAATTATAATGATTTATCTAGAGATACCTTTTAAGCAGCTGGAAGCACTGGAAATTTTCTGCACTGTAAGTTTAGGGAACTTAGGCCGAAAATCTCTGCCCCCAGATAAGTGGGCCTTAGGGAATCTGCCATATTCTTAGGTGAGAGGGTGATGGATGGTGAGTTCATTTATACAGTCACTTAATCAAGATCTTGTTCCTTTAGTAATTAACATTTAGTATACACATATTGATGAAATTGGAAAATATCTACTCTGAAGTAATGTGACTATAAGTTTTAAATTTAGCTTCAATAATACGGTTTTAATTTATAGTGGTATGCTACAGTAACACTATAGTATTACTACACAGGTAATACTGTGAGGCCAAGGGTTTGTAACCTTCTCTTTATTTCTTAGTTTAGAAGGCAAGTACAGATGCTCTGTAATCAGCCCTTGAAAGTGTTTACTTTTTCCAAGTGGGCCCATGATTGTTCAAATGTTTCTCTAAGGAAAGTCCCCTTGAATAGAGGAGTCATCCTCAGTCATGAAAGCAAAAGAGATCCCACACATGCACCATCAGTACTGAAGTGACAACCCTCCATTTGTGAAGCACAGTCACATTATTTAGATGGTGGAATCTCCACCATGTTATTTGCCAGCTGGTCTTAGGAGACTGGAGTTGAGGGCAATGCCCATGCCTGACTGCTGAGTCCCTAGGGCCTCTTCTGTCCTAAGCACAGCAGTGTTGCCTTTACATCTTTTTCATACTGAGCCTCCACTCCTTTAACTCTTCCTTTAAAAGTGTAAAAATGCTCCTTTCTCCTTCCTTCCTCCCCCTCCCTCCCTCCCTTTCTTTCTTTTTTCCCTTCAAAATTTAGTGAGAATACGCATACATCCTAGAGAGTGTGCCAGATGTTAGAACATAGTACTCCCTTGAGATAATGATCTTGATGTGGTCCTTGAGACAGTCATACACTGTAGACTGAAGAGGAGGAAGTGCAAGTGTGGGCAGAAAGATGATGAGTTCCATTTTGATTTTTAAGAGCTAGGGAGCCATTTAAACAAAGTGCCTCATCAGTTCAGTTCAGTTCAGTTCAGTTCAGTTGCTCAGTCGTGTCCGACTCTTTGTGACCCCATGAATCACAGCATGCCAGGCCTCCCTGTCCATCACCAACTCCCGGAGTTCACTCAGATTCACGTCCATCGAGTCAGTGATGCCATCCAGCCATCTGATCCTCTGTCGTCCCCTTCTCCTCCTGCCCCCAATCCCTCCCAGCATCAGAGTCTTTTCCAATGAGTCAACTCTTCGCATGAGGTGGCCAAAGTACTGGAGTTTCAGCTTTAGCATCCTTCCTTCCAAAGAAATCCCAGGGCTGATCTTCAGAATGGACTGGTTGGGTCTCCTTGCAGTCCAAGGGACTCTCAAGAGTCTTCTCCAACACCACAGTTCAAAAGCATCAATTCTTCGGCACTCAGCCTTCTTCACAGTCCAACTCTCGCATCCATACATGACCACTGGAAAAACCATAGCCTTGACTAGACGGACCTTAGTCGGCAAAGTAATGTCTCTGCTTTCAAATATATTATCTGGGTTGATCATAGCTTTCCTTCCAAGGAGTAAGCGTCTTTTAATTTCATGGCTGCAGTCACCATCTACAGTGATTTTGGAGCCCAAAAAGATAAAGTCTGACACTGTTTCCACTGTTTCCCCATCTATTTGCCATGAAGTAATGGGACCAGATGCCATAATCTTCATTTTCTGAATGTTGAGCTTTAAGCCAACTTTTTCACTCTCCTCTTTCACTTTCATCGAGAGGCTTTTTAGCTCCTCTTCACTTTCTGCCATAAGGGCGGTGTCATCTTCATATCTGAGGTTATTGATATTTCTCCCGGCAATCTTGATTCCAGCTTGTGTTTCCTCCAGTCCAGCATTTCTCATGATGTACTCTGCATATAAATTAAATAAGCAGGATGACAATATACAGTTTTGACGCAATCCTTTTCCTATTTGAAACCAATCTGTTGTTCCATGTCCAGTTCTAACTGTTGCTTCCTGACCTGCATACAGATTTCTCAAGAGGCAGGTCAGGTGGTCTGGTATTCCCATCTCTCTCAGAATTTTCCACAGCCTCATAGGTCTCTGTAAAGCTGAGAAGAGAGGTTGAGAGAGATAAAGATTTAGGTTGCCTTGGTCAATGGGCTAAATCCAACAAAATAAGTTATAACAAGTATAAATAAAAATTCTTTAAAAGAGGTAAATGCAGAAAAACCACCAGGATAGAGGGAATACAACTTAAAAGAATGCTTATGTGTTTCAGCTGAGAATAAGCTGGCAGCAGAAGCAAACTTGCTGAGGCAATTTCCAAAGAATAAAATTTTTCTTGGGTTACATTAACAGAAGTATAGCATCCAGAATTAAGGATGTCGTCGTCCTGCTGAATTTTAGGCTGGTTGAGACTATAATTAGAATAATACATTGAGTTCTTAGCTCATGAGCTATACAAAATAGGGGGAAGCCTAGATTTTGTCTGTGTCCGATAGCATGCCAACTCATGCTCCAGAGATTTCTGTTACATGTAACAGCCACTCATTACATTTAAGTCTACATCTAGGTGTGTGATCTTGGCCAAGGATGTTAGGACAATACTGATACTCTTGTTGGAGAGTTACTATGAAGAATAAATGGGGAAGCACATGTCAAGCCCTGGATACAGCCCTTGATATATAACAACCTGAAAGTGAAGTCGCTCAGTCATGTCTGACTCTTTGTAACCCCATGGACTGCAGCCCACCAGGCTCCTCCATCCAGGGGATTCTCCAGGCAAGGATACTGGAGTGGGTAGCCATTTCCTTCTCCAGGGATCTTCCCGACCCAGGGATAGAACCCAGGTCTCCTGCATTGTAGGCAGGCGCTTTACCATCTGAGCCACAACCCACCACCTGTGCTCTTCTTGGGTCATGTGACCTTGGGTAATCTCTCCACTATTCTGGGCCTCTGCTTTTCTGAAAAGGAATGTGATGGAATTAGATGATTCCAGAGTCACTTCCTCCTGATGGCAAGTCCCTGGGGAGAACATCTCCAGTTCTTTTCCTAGTGTTTTCTTTCTGGTCATGGGATCACACTGCCTTCAAAGGGCAAGCCAGAAGCGTCAGTGACTATGGCAGCAGTCCTCAGAGGGTGATGGATGACCAGTTGGTAGGCAATCACCTGTCTTCTGAGATAAATCTGAAGCATTTCTGCTCTGTATCATAGAGTCTCCCTGCAGGACTGACCTTTGCCTGTCCTTGGTGATGTCTGCCTGGTGAACTCACGTTTTATTGGCTTCTTTCTTTTCCCTGCCTTACTTCTTCACTCCCCTACCATTGTTTTCTGGTGTCACATCCTATGAAGTGAAAGTCACTCATCTGTGTCTGACTCTTTGCTACCTCATGGACTATACAGTCTATGGCATTCTCCAGGCCAGAATCTGGAGTGGGTAGCCTTTCCCTTCTCCAGGGGATCTTCCCAACCCAGGAATCGAACCCAGGTCTCCCACACTGCAGGTGGATTCTTTACCAGCTGAGCCACCAGAGAAGCCCAATTGAGTGAGTGAAAGTCGCTCAGTCATGTCTGACTCTTTGTGACCTCATGGACTGTATAGAATTCTCCAGGCCAGAATACTGGAGTGGGTAGCCTTTCCCTTCTCCAGAGGATCTTCCCAACCCAGGGATCAAGCCCAGGTTTCCCACATTGCAGATGGATTTTTTTTTAACCAGCTGAGCCACAGAGGATGGCCCCTAAGAGATGCCTGTGTCTAATCCTGAAACCTGTGAATATGCTACCTTGCCCAGCAAAGGGACTTTGCATCTGTGGATTAAATTAAGGACTTTGAGCTGAGAAAGTAGCCTGAATTATCCCGGCAGGCCCAGTATAATCAACTAGGGTCTTTATGGGTTAAAAAGGGAGGCAGAGCACTCAGATTCAGAAAAGAAGAGATGATGACAGAAATAGAGTTTTAAAGATGCTATGCTGCTGGCTTTAAAGATGCAGAAAAGAGCCACAAACTGAGAAATGCAGGTGACTTCTAGAAGCTGGAATAGACAAGGAAATGTATTTTCTGTTGGAGCCTCCAGAAGGAATACAGCCGTGCCAAAATCCTGGATTTAGCCCAATGAGATCCATTTTGTACTTTGCCCTCCAGAATTTAAGACAATAAATTTGTCATGTTTTGAACTGCTAAATTTATAGTAATAGGAAACTAATAACCCTCCTAAGTAAACTATTTGCCCAGGATGAATCTTTGCTTTGATCTCTACTTTTGGGGTAACCCCAGTTAAGACACTTCCCAATCACACATTGTATACTTATTTCTATTTACCTTAAAATATCAGTGCTTTTACATTATTCAATAGGCATTAAGTTGTTGTGTAATTCTCTCTGTTTGATGTTGCTCTAAGATTAGTCATAAAGATGAAATGAACTCAGCTCTTCCCTGCAAGGAGCTTACAGTGTAATGGTGGAAATAACCCCCTGTGCCTATTTAGTGCTTTTTTTCTCAGTAGTCACGTAACTGTAAGTATTTAATAAGCATTCACTGTGAACACTGATCAGAGCAATAGCATATATACATATATGCCATAGTCACTGCCAACAAAAAAGCAAATTCTCAGATATAATTTTCAATAAAGCGGCAGTATCCCCCTAAAAGAGGCCAATCTCATTTTGTCGGCGAGAAAACAAAAAGGAGAACAAGGAGTTCTAAGTGAAAACAATGCAGGATCCCATTTTAGGGAAACTAAAGCACTGATTTCACCTTCTAGTTCCCGTAAGAAGCATGGAAAGTTTATTTTGTTCCCAAGGAAATTCACTGTTGTTTAGCTCCTGAACCATCAACACATTTAAGAAATTATAACCTGCTGCAGCATTTTGGCTGTGAAACGTATTGAAAGTTGAAGTCAGATGCACAAGATATGAGTTCAAATTCTGGATCTGTCAGTTCATAAAGTTACGTGATCTCAGGCAAAAGTGTAACTGCTCTCAACTGCATCTGGTAAATGCGGATAGTTCCACAGCTAACTGGCTTATGGAGGGTGGCAAACACTAATGTTCACAGCCCTTCTCTGCTTCATATAGTTGGGCATCTAGGAGAGTAAACTTCTCCAGCCTTTTAGGCTCAGATTCTGGAATCCTGTTCCTTTCATTTCTGTGAGCATAGTTGACATTCTCTCCCAGATCCCCTCCCCTTTCTTTTAACCCTTTGTCCTAAATGCAGTCAAAAGTATCCAATGTGTGTTAGCACTTTAATTCTAAAGGTGTGTGGTCAGCCTTCCAGGTCATCACAGGTGAAAGTTTTAGTAAATGTTTCACTGTTGCATAACATGTCGCTTGTTTTTTCAACCACTGATATTTATTACCTCTCTGCCTGTTACCTGCTGGCTAAGCCAATTCTACTTACTATAGTATCAGGTCTTGGTTACAGCAGTACCTCATGGTAAAATTCATATATCTCTTCTAGGCTGGCTAACTGTTGTAACGAAAAGCTAACTGCTAGGACAATCTGAATGTTTCTGTGGCTTCACACAATAAAAGTTTATTTTTTTGTGCTGGCATTGGAATTGAATCAGGCATTTGAAGGGCAGACTTCCATGCAGGCATTCAAGGACTCAGTCTTCTTCCACCTTGCGGTACCTCCACCTTCAGTCTGTGTGCTCCATGGAATGGCATGACCTGGAGCTCTGTCTCCATTCCATTGACCAGAACTCGATCATATGGCCCCATCTTAGCTGCACGGTAGGGGTGGGTTGGAGAGATGTGCACCCATGGTTTAGCACAGATTCTTAGTCATCAGCTTGCCATTTCTGCCTCTCTATGCTTTCCTCAAAATGTTGCTATGTGGGTTAAAATGCATAATAGATGGAAATTCCTTTTAGAGGAAGAAGTGTGGCATAAATCAGGATTGTTTTCCTCAAAGAAACCTTGTTGTCTATTATGATTTAGTTCTCCTGAACACAGTTAGGTACCCAATAAGTCAGCGGGGTTTAAAGGACCTAACCCCTGATCACCAGTTATTAACACTGTTCTTATGGAAAATGCCTATCCACTTCCAAACCACTGGCCTAAAGTCAGCTACTAAGTTATTAGCTTTCTCTATAAGCTTTATTGAGTTCATTTTGATTTAATTTCTGCCTTATCATAGTTTAATTCAAATTTATACTTGTGGTTTTATGTGATTTCATGTTTTGTCTATGTTAAAGTATGATTGTCCCTTGACCTTGACTTACCGAAGTCATTAGTAACAGTTACTGATTTTCTATTCTATGTCAGGTACGCTCTAGGTATGTTAAGTACATTCTCATTTTAATCCTCCTGGTGACCCTGCAAGGCATGCACAGTTACCTCTATTTGATTATTGAGAAAACAAACTCAGAGGTTTTATATTTTATATTGGTTTTATATTGCTGTGTGACAAATTACTGCAAACTTCTGGTTGTGTTCTGTACTGGAGGCTCTTGGGGGAGAATCACTTCTGAGCCCATTCAGGTTGTTGGTAGAACTCAGTTTCTCATGCTTGTAGGACTGAGGTCTCTGTTGCCCTGCTCACTGTTGTCTGGGGGTCTTTCTCAGTTTTCAGAGGCCATCAGCATTTCCTGGCTTGTGGTCCTTCCATCTTCAAAGCCAGAAATTGCATGCCAAATCTTTCTCAGGTTTTCAGTCTCCCTGTCTTCTGTCTTTTAAAGGAGTCATATGATTAGAATAGGTCCATCCAGATAATCTCCATATCTTGAGGTCAACTTGGGACTTTAATTACATCTACAAAATCCCTTCTTATTAGTATCTAGATTAGTGTTTGATTGTTTAACCAAGGAATGGGAATTTTGAGGGGCCATCTTCAGAATTCTGCCTGCCACAGTAACTAAGTCGCCAATTCACCCAGCAAGAGAGTTGTAAGGCACAGACTTGGAACTCAGTCTATGCAGCATGAAAGTCTATGACTTTTCCATCTACCAGGCTGCCCCTCTACAGAAATGAGTGGTGGGAAATACCCAAAGAGAATTCCTAGAAGGAAAGCCCAAGCCTAATTCCTAACCTAGAAGCATGTAATTTAAATAATTATTACATGAAAAATTGTAGATTCAACGTTTTAAAACTCTGCATCAAAGTAATACTGGCTCTTTCCAAAATGGCACCACCACAGAGGTGATACAAATGTGGGCTACATAGACAGATCTGGATAAATTCCAAGAGCTGCCACTTACTCAGAAACCCTAAGCCTCAGTTTCTGCACAGTAAAATGGGAATAATGATAGTATCTTAGAGTTGCACTGAGAGACTGAAACAATGACACTTACGTGATGTTTTTCATAGTTCCTGAGACGATGTAAGCATTCAGTTGCTAACCATCACTATCATTATCATCATCATGTTGCTATAGCCTACCTTCAGCCCAGATGGTAACTATGTAGTATCATAGTATCAAATATTTATAGTTTCATATCAATAATGTATAAAATATACCATGCTCATTTATCATATGAGCAGAAAAAGTTATTATGCCTATGATCTCACTTTTAGCTTGCATTTTCTTCTGAAATCTCAACTGCAGATTAATAAATGTAAGACAGTAATTTTTTTTGGTCTCTTGGAGACTCAGAAAAGAAGAGGGCATATTTTCTCTGCTATTCTGGTAATTTAGAGTTTGTCCACTCGGTACTGATTCTGCCAATAGCTTAAATGGATATATTTCATGTCAAAACTCATGAGACTTGACTTAGTGTCACTTTCAGAGCCCTTCTCTTACCTTGCCTTTCTCCTGTTCCCTCTTGCTCCAAGACCCATTATTGGAAGGTCTCTCACATATGTTTCATTTTACTTTTACTCCAGACTCAAGCTTGCTGTAAACAAGAAATTTATTTTTGGTTTTTTGCTCTGCATTTTATTCTGAGCTTTTCTTTTCTGCATTTTCGCCACATTCCTAAGCTTCTGTTAAGCCAGCTTTTTAAATGTGAGAGAAATGAATGTCATGGAATGAAGACTTTGTGGCAGCCAACAGAAGTGCCTGTTGAGTCCTCTGTGGGAGGAAGCTTGAGACCCCTGGATTATTTAGGCAGACATTTGCATGAAGTAGTAGGAAGGACAGAGGTCTCAGGAGGAAGCCCCAAGGCTATTTCTAAGCAGCATCTACTAAAGAAAATGTGGGGCTCAGTTAGGATGGGGGATGTGATTGGGCGAGGCTGCTGCAGTGCAGACATCCATCTGAAGTCAGTAATAGCAATGCTCATTGGTACAATAGTGTTACAAATGGTGCCAGAGTCAGAACTTAGAGTTTGATCACCTTATGAGGATTCCATGTGTTATTAAAATGCAAGAGGAGATGAATTTTGAATTAATAAAACTTTGAAATCCTTCTAGCCTTCCTACCTTCTTTCAGTACCTAAGCTAGCCACCTTGGACATCCTTTACAAAGTAACAGGCCTCTTTTGCTTTACAAGTTAACCTTTTAGTATTTTTGTTGTGCAAAACAGGATTTCTCAGTGACACTGTTGATATTTCAAAGTGAAAATGTTAAGTTGCTCGCTCAGTTGTGTCCAACTCTTTGTGACCCTGTGGACTGTAGCCCACCAGGCTCCTCTGTACATGGAATTCTCCAGGCAAGAACACTGGAGTGGGTTGCCATTTCCTTCTCTAGGGGATCTTCCCAACCCATTGCAAGCAGATTCTTTACCATATTTGGGACCAGATGATTCTTTGTTGCCCTTTCAGCATTCACTCTTCATCAGAAGGCTGCTTATTGGAAACACTTGAAACTTTGCATGTGCAGGCTTTTTTTTTTCCTCATGATAGGAAGTTCTGGGAAGTTAATGGCTATGAAAGCACCCCTCAACCAGCTGAGGGAATGATGAATGGGAAGTTGGTGGTTAGTTGCTCCAGCATCCTAGTCCCTCAACCAGAACAGTTCTAAGGAGTGTTCTATACTGTCTCCCAGCATTCCCAGGTGGGATTAAGCTCCAGTTCCCACAGAAATAACTGGTTTGATAACACACCTCTATTGATTTCTTTCCTTTCTCTGACTCACCTCCCAAATAAACTACACTCAAATCCTTGTCTCAGGGTCTACTTACTGGGGAACCCAAACCGAGATTCTATGTTCCAAACATGGCAATTCAATATGTTTAGAGAAATCGTGAGCTAATTCGCAGAGATTTGCCTGTGAAATGCTGTTGATTGGTGTTGTCACCAAGTGCTCTAAGGCCTGCATCCTGGGTGGGCCAGGGTGTGCACCAATGTGTATGTCTCTGATGATTGGACGTTGTTATTTCTCGTGGGTTTGTTCTGAGTGAGCTTTTGGGAATTGTGTTTTCCCACAAGTTCCACAAATGTTTCCACATTTTAGAAATTGTTTGAGCATGCTCTAAGCCATGACTTTGAAAGTCAAATAGTTTGGCTGGTGATATTATTTTTAAAGAAACAAAAACAGTTTTGTTTTTAATTTTGGCTTTTGTTATGCTTTGCAATCTTTTTCTGCTCTAAAGGCCTTAACTTCCTTTGTTTAATGCAGGGCTTTGCATGATGCTCATGGAGGTATTTCATAGACATTTTTTATATGGATGTGATTGCAATGAATTTTTTCTGATAAAATTTGCATTCTAAAGTTCTTATACATATAGTGTTTCATTTGATCCTCAACATACCCTGAATAATAGGATTATCATCACAGTTTAATGAAAGAGGAAACCAAGTTACAGAGAGTTTAAGCAAGTTTCTGTTTAGCACTTCAACTATTCCTGAATTAACAAAAACTTCCCTTAATGTAAACAGCATTCTGCAAAGACACAAAGGGGGAGAATGTAATCTCCAAGGGAAGCGTGACATATATTAGCAAGCTATAGGATGTGGTGAACTTGAGGGTGAAAGGATATAGACCTCAGCCTTGGTCGTGAATCTTGTCTTCTTTTAGATTTTTAACTGACTATATTCTCCTGGCTGGGAGGGAAGCAAGCACTGTTTGCTAGTATGCTTTGATAAAATTAATGCTAGTGAGTCAGAGATTAAAAAGCAGCATTTCCCCAGGTGCTTTTCTCACCTCCACTATTGCCTTCAGTCTCCAGTGGTTTCTTGGCATAATTAAAGTTACCGTCCATCTTTTCTGCATTATCAGGCAGGAGCCCAGAGGCACCACTGTGTTAGTTCACACACTGTCTTGCTTGCACTAAATTTGTACCTGGAGTGAAGAGGAAATGCATCACTATTTAAAATATCGATGGGTCTTGAGGTCAAGTCCAAAGCTAGTAGTCTCTCTTCCTTCCAGTAATTTGACTCTTGCTGCTGATATCCAGCTCTGAGTCAGAGTCCTCACTGACAGTGGCCACTGATGTTGAGCTCAATTAGATTTTTCAAACCTTTGCCTGTTGCTCACTCTTGGTACCCAAGTTGCTTTTATGGTACCCAGTTAACTCACCTTGCCCTTCCCCCAACAGTGAGCCCCAGTTAGGATTAAGCCATTCTGCACTAACCAAGAATCAGATGGGAAAACAGAAAACTCTTAGATGTTTCAAAAAGAAAGTGATTTATTACGTTAGAGGCTTACTAAAGAACTGAGAAGGACTACAACTAGCATTCTAGAATTTAGGAAGATGGTACCTTTAAGAAAGCACCACTGATGATCTCAGCTACCTGCTAAACCTGGAAGCACCTAGCAATTCCTGCATTTGGCATCTGCCAAAGCCTACACACTTACTTTCCACTTTCTTTGTTTAGTGCCGGGCTTTATATAATGCTCGTGGAGGTACTGGGCTTGGTCTTCTGGCTTGTGAGTGTGTCTTGTTTGTGTGACCTCACTGAACTGTGATGGCATAGATTCTAGAAAATGCAGCTCCCAGACTTCTAGCCCTGGGGATATAAGAAACAGCATAAAAGATAGAATATGACATTGAGTAGCTTACTGTTCAGACCATATCCTGTCTCTAGAAATTTTCTGAAGCTGCTCTGTGAGACTGGCGCGTTCAAAAAGAAGATGTTATTTCTCCAAAATTGAAAGCGCTAAGGAAAATATTTATGATCAGGGCAGGTCAATAGAAAAAAAAGGGAGAAATCAACTGGAGAGATAGTGGCCCTTAAAATTAAGATTCTGTAATAGTTGTGATAGTTGTTGATGTGAAATAGGAAGATAATGGGACTTAGGCTTGAGGCAGAGCTACCAGGCAAGTTGGGCAATGTTGTACCCATATGCTACTATACTATGCATAGTTGTACTCTGAGATTTCCTACTTTCTGGTAAAATATGTTGTGCACTTTAATCGACTGGCTGGATGTCTATTCTACTCCTATATGCCAAGGTCAGAGTCTTGAATAAATCTGTTCAGCCAGAGACAGGCCTTGGAAAAAGTCTCCAGAAGGCAATGGGAATTGGGCAGAGGATCATCCCTATATACCTGCTCTATCAAACCAGTCCTACATGGAATGGGACCTGGCCAGGAGGGCTAGAATCACTGTGGTATATTCTACTTGTCATCTGATTCACAACATTTGCTTCCAGAAGCTGTGCTTTTGGCCTGGGTACAAGACTGGCAGGCAGAAGCATCCATGAAATCGACATAATGCTGTTTAAAAATGTTACTGCCTGTTACGAGTGACAGAGTCTAATTTATTCCTCATATATGATTTATTCCTCATAGAATGCTAGTTGTTGGTTTTTTGTAATGTAAAATAGTCTTTGTACATTTATGTTAGGTTTTGTTAGGCAATTTTACTCTACTTAGATTAATTAATAATAAACATCAAGCTATGATGTGTTTTATTTTTTCCTTGAGAGCACCTTATAAAACCAGGCCTCTGTAAAAAGTTTTTTTGTATGAGCCTATGCATCTAGGGACTCCTGATTTAATCCAACTGAACATTAACTTCAAATATTCTTAATACCTTGATATCTAATGCTTCGGTTCCATTTTTTACAGAAAATTTATATTAGAATTATAACAAATATTCTGAAAATTTTAAAAATTCTGATTGCAAAGTACTTTACAGATATATATATAATATTGAAATTTTGTTTCTTTGATAATGATTAGCAGGCAAACAGAAAGGCATAATAACTTAATAGTGAAAGTATTAAAATTTAAAACTATTTTCCAAAGAAGTTAATTAATTGGAAGCTGTATTTTTTTCCCTTTCTATATATTTTAGAGATGTCCCTTAGTTGTACTAAACACTGGTTTATTGTCTCTTCTTGCTATCTCTCATTTTATTTTATTTTTTCTTGGAGTAAAAACACCTTTTAGACTTCATTTGATTTTTCTGTTGACAATGATAAGGTAATATGTAAACAAATTTTTTTATAAGAGAGTAGGTTTAGGGGCTGCATCTGACTCTTTATGACATTTAAAACATGATGTTTTAAACCTTGAAACTAGTGTAAAGTTTGACAAGTCAAAACTAAAAATGCTAAGAGTCATAGTACAGAAAATAAGGCCTGCCGGAAATCATTCTAAGCTGTTAAACAATGACTTATCAAACAGCATTATTTTTCAGTTGTACAAGAAGCCAAGAATACCAATATTTATTCCAGAATTTAACTTTACTTTGATTTACTGTGTAAACATAAATGTGAATTTATGGCAATTCCTTTTAGACTTAAGTTGTGACATGAAATTAGGACCTGTTAACTGTAATCAAGGTTTTAATTATTATAAATGAGAAATATGTGCAAAGTATGTTTCCAGTCTTTGTATAAATGCATTATTGTTCTGGCTCATGGCAGTATCTTTCTGATTAATCAGAGGGTGTGTACTTATTTGTACATGCATGCATGTAAGAAAGAGAGGAATATTTACTTTTTGCTTCTCATTATATATATCTTGTGGGATTTCATAAAACTGAAAATTAGCTAGGAAGAACAATCACACTCAGTTTTCTTTATGAGACATTTCCATATGCCTGCTCTGTGACCCATGTTATTTATATACCTGAACATCTTTATTAATCTGAATTGGTTCTCTTCTGGTTTTTTAAAATAAGAGGATATTCCAACTCTTAGCTTATTTAAATACAGTTGGTAATTAATTTTTCAGGAGTTTTAATATTGAAATTTCTTATTCCAAATAATATATTCATTTCATATCTTTTTGTTTTCATTTCATATCTTTTGAGTTTTCTAATAAAACAGCATTTCCTTTTCTCTTTTCAGCTCAGTCCCTTGAAAAATGATATTAATATGTGGCCATAAGGATGCATTTATCCCAGGTGCTTAATGGTCATTACATTTTTTAAAATAACTTTTACTTGTTGTGGGGTTTCTCCCCCAAGCAGAAATTAGTCAGTACAAACAGATGGCATAGAAATTTCACAACAAGCAATTAAATTAGAAATATGACAGTTGGCATGTGTTCAAAGTAATAAAGTTCCAAAAATAGAAAGTGAATCAAATTAACATAAAGGCATTAACTTCTTCTGGGTGGCGTGAGTTTGCAAACGTCTTGAGTAATTAGATTTGCTTATACTCAAAATAGCCAGTGAACCTTGAGTGACATTGCATTTCAAAGGTGGGAGCCAGAGGGAAGGTCACTGTTGGTATTACAGTGGCAAAAAAAGAATCGATTTCACTTTGTTTTTCTTGGGAACTTATAGGAAATTTGGCTTCACCAAATATAACTATTTCTTTTGGAGTAATAGCCAGCCTTGATTTTATTAAATGTATCATTTTTAAAATATATTATTTCCTTGTTATATACTTATCAATGTTGAACAGATCATATATATTTATGGTTAAAATAACTGAGATGGTCCAAAACAGTATGTGCCCTTTAAAGGTCTCTCTCCCATCTCAATCCTGAATCTAACATTTTACTTATCCGGAGATGACAACTAATACTGGTTTCTTTTAATTAAAATTAAATTGAGGTATGATTGACATATAACATTATGTTAGTTTCAGGTGTAGAGCATGATGATTTAATATTTGTATATACTGTGAAATGATCACCATGATAAATCTGTTTAACATCCATCACCTTCTAGTTTCTTGCAAATATTTACATTCTTCCTGTGATGGTATATACATTTGTAAGCATACATCTCTCTCTCTCTCTCTCACAGACACACACACACACACACACACACACGTACACAAGCACACACAAATTTTAGTACACTATTTGTACACAATTTCTTACACTTGACATTCCTTGGAGATAGATATAGTTTCATATCTCTTCAGGTCCTTTATTGTATTTAACCTGTTTCCTACCGATGTTGTTTGGCGTCCTTTGCTTTGGATCAAGGGTTGACACTTTCTCTAAGGGACAAGTAGTAAACATTTTAGGCTTTGCAGGCCATGCAGTCTCTGTCACAACTACTCAACCGTGTCCTTATATCATGGGAGCAGCCTTAGACTATATGTAAAGGAATGGATGTGGCTGGGTTTCAGTAAAATTTTCTTACAAAAACAGGCAGCAGGTCAGATTTGGCTCCTGCTCTGGATGATCAGACTATTTTAACAAGCACTGTTATAGCACCAAGTACTGTGACTGGCCTTCAGCAAGTGTTTAGTAGATATTTGTTTATTAATTGATAGGTTGTCTGGAAAATTTTTATTAGCAATAAGGAGAATGCTAAACAATGAAAGACTTGAACAGGACATCTTGGTATCAAAAAAAGTTAAAAGGAAAATGCATGACATGAACAACATTCTATATTTGGTGTTAAAAAAATTTAAGGTGGTACTTTGACTTCTTTTTCAGTGCAGTAAACAGTAATGAGAAAATTATATAATGGAGGAAGGACTTAACTGACTCCTCCTAGCACTGCTACTCTCTCTTCCTATGGGCCCTCAGTGTCACCAGAAAACTCAAAATCACCTGCAGAAGCGGGTCCAATGACTCGTGTTGATTTTGGGCAGTGAGTGTATCTTCTTGAAAATGACTGTCATCCCCATTATGTCTTCATCTTCATGTCCTTCATGACTTTCCCCTCATTCTCTTGTGAGGGACCCTAGATATCATGTGATAGCTTCCCTTTTCATTAGACACTAAATTTGATACCTTGGACTCATTTGAAGTTGTAGATCAGGAATCAGCAGGCCAAGTCTTGCAGGCCAAATCCAATCTACTGCTTGTTTTTGGAAATATAAAGTTTTATTGGAACACAGCCACACCCATTTATTTATGTGTTGACTGTCTTCCTTCACATTATAACCTGAGTAGTTGAAACAGAGACTGTAGAACTCACACAGCCAAAAATATTTCTTATCTGGCTCTTTATGGAAAAGGTTTTGCCAAATCCTCTTGTAGATTGTACGATTCTTTTCTCACCTGAGAATTTGGCACTCTCTTCTCTAAAGCTGCAGGGGATTACTTCTAATTTTTTTTTTTTAGACTGAGACCTTGAAATAGGATTGTTTCTTAGTTTTTATAGAACAGGCATCTTTGGTTGATTTGTCTTTTCACACAGTGAACTCCTCTTTTATTGAGCAGACAATTATTGAACACCTACTATGTTCAAGCCTCGGAATACAAAGGCAAATAAGATTGATTTCTTGTTCTAAAAACCTTGGCACCTGATGGTTGACACAGATAAACGACTTAGTGGTTATATTAAGTGATAGAAATGTGAAGGGACTGCTATGGAAGGAGCCATCATATTATCCTGGAAGACTGTGAAGTCTTCCCAATGCAGGAAGATGAAGCTTGAGCTAAGTTTTGCTGGATGAGTAGGAGTAGGTCAAAGAAGGAAGAGGAAGGCATTTAGGCCAGGTGAAGTGTACACTTAGCATGCATGAAAGTGTTGAGGTCTTAACCACTCTAAAAAAAGGAAAGAAGGGATGACAGAGACAGAGAGAAAGATCAAAAGCATGGGTGGTACAAGAGTGGGTGAAAGTATTGCCTCCTCTTCCATACTGCCACTAGCTATCAAGGGATCATGACCTTGAAATTGCTGGAACATGCAAGACTCTAATGTTCTGGATCTGTTGCCATCTCTGAACTCTTCAAAGAGAAGTAAGATAAGGTTTGTTTCTTCAGCTGAAAAGTAGGTATAGCCAGAGCAGACAAGTTGCCAAAGGCAAAATGACAGGTTCCAGTAAATCTCCAAAGTAGTTAACCTGGAGGTAGAGGGAGTTTACTTGATTTTACTCTAGAATTCTCCATGGTTGAGGGGGACATCTTCTTGGAAGTACTGTTTTCTTTTTCAAACTCTAGCTAAAGCTCTTCATCTTAGGAGAGCAAGTAGGATTGATAAAGTCTTCATAACCCTCTGCAGCCCAGTTCAAGTTAAAAGCAAGAGAGAAGAAAACAAAAGCAAATTAAGCCTATTCTTTTGCCAAGAAGAAGTGTTATTTGATTTTTATTTGCATCCTGAATGTTCCTTGGAAAAGAACATGCCATTTGGCAATGTCCAAAGGCCTGTTGACAATCCTCCGACATCATTTTCTGTTTCCATTGCCTCACTCGGCACGAGGGCCCTCATAATCTTTCCAGTCAACGATGAAGCCCAGATGTTGTGGATAAACCACAGCCTTTGGGGGGGGGGGAATAAGCAAACACCAATAATAAATAATGCCTCGAGGTCATGCTGTGGCCCCCTCTAAAGTGTCCTGATGGTCAGGCCTCATTGTTCCCAGCACATTGCTTGGATTTTAATTTTGACAGAAAATAACATGGAGCCTACAGGCTTGGGAATGGTAACTCCATCCCAAAGATTCCTGGTGATGGTCCCATTCCAGCTTTCTTTAACGTGGTGACTTGAGTGCACATCGTGGTGTGTCAACAAGCCATTTCTGTTGAGAGTGATGTAGCGAGTCTGCTCCCAGTCTGGGTCATTTCTCATCCATACAAAATATTGGAGACCATGTTAGCCTTGAGTGTAATTTGGGAATTAAGATATGCTCAAAAGAAAGCCTGGGTTTGATTAACAGGTAAGAGGTTAGATAACTCCTTTCTTATGATTTGATCCCAAATTCCCATTTTATACTGTGGTACTCATGACATTTTTCTAACTAAGGATGACTTGATGTTACCTACCATGGGGATGGGTTTTGGGTGAAGTTTCTCATGCATTCAGGTTTTTCCACGATAATTAACACTGGATTAAATCAAAACCCTCATCTTTAGAAAAAGTCAGTCTTCTTCCCATTTTGAAAGGATTATTCCTGAAAGGATGTTGTTCATGCTTCGGCTCCTGTAATATCTCTATTCATTTTTTTCATGGGATTATTGTTTGTGTCTTTTTTTTTCTGTATACTTTTTGCATTTCAGTAGAAATAAAGAAGAAATTGCTGAAATTCAGGAGACTGTTGTGGCTCTGGGGGTAAAACTTGCAGTCTATTGGTACCGTTTGTGATCCCTGCAGGCTCTTAGCATTTTATTTCTGTTTCAGGATTGGGGCTGCTATCTTTCTCATCATAAGTAATCTAGCATTCGTGCTGCATTCTATTCATAGCTGTCATGCTATCTCTGACAGCATAATTTCAAAGCTTCTGATCTGCTTCCAGAAAAGACTCTTACATGAGTGATAGGATTTATAGAGGAAACTGTCAACTCAATAACAGGTATTAACTTCTTGGAAGGAACAAAACATCTAGCACCATCTCCTCCTCCTCCCTTTGCTCCTCCTTTCCTATTAGTAAATCTTAGTCTGCAATAACTTTGTGTTTCGTTTTAATCACGGTGTCTTTGTTCTTTTCAGTAACAATGCCCTAGGGTAGAAAACGTGATTGTTGTCATAGGGGAGAAGCAAGGAAAAATACTTATTTTGATGAAGATTTGATAAATACCTACTATGTGCCAGACTCTGAACAAGTTATTGGGACACAAACATGGATAAGACATGGTCTCTGTCTTTGGGAATGTGTGGACCTAGTAGTGTGATAGTCATATAAATATAGTATAATATAGGAAGCAATAAGCAGGACATTCTAGAAGCACTAAAGACTCTGAAAGCAGAGCCATTTCTTGGAGAAGAAATTCAGATTCTAATATTAAATTCATGAAAACAAGGGCAACCTTGGAATTACACCATAGCACAATTAGCTACAGTTTGTTATCCTAATAATAACTGGTATCCTATTCTGGAGAAACTCCTTTGTTTTAGTCCTCAAAAAAACCTACTTTTGTGGGAAACACAAAATAAGAAACATTTTGCTTTTTGGGGGTTGGAGGGTGTGAGACTTTTTGAGGAACTCTGTTATTTACAAAGAATGGGTCTATTGCCAGAAGTTGCCCAGTGGAGTGTTGGCCAGTTAAATAGCAGCCTTACCATGGTATGGCATAGGTTGGCCAATTTGCACTGGCAATGTGGCCTAGCCTCTTCCTTGCAACTCAAATCACCTCATGAGCCCTGGGAGCCACTTGAAGGTCAGAGGTACCACTAACTCTGACTCTATGCACCTCGCTTTCCTGGAAAGAAAGGTGTTGGATCTTAACCCATTACTCAGGAAAGTGTACTGAGCATTCATTATGTAATAAATAATAGCATTTGCAGGAGGAAAGAAGAGGAGTGGAAGGATGGTGGTGATAGTGATGTTGATAATGATGATGAGGATGAGGATGATAATGCTAATAGTGTTGATAATGCTGCTGCTGGCCTCTTGATTATAAGGACATATGATAACAATAATAATGGAGCAGGGTCTGTTCCTTACTTATTCTTCCATATCTGTACTTGCATTTGTGCACAGAGAAGGCAATGGCACCCCACTCCAGTACTCTTGCCTGGAAAATCCCATGGACAGAGCAGCCTGGTGGGCTGCAGTCCATGGGGTCGCTAGGAGTCAGACACGACTGAGCGACTTCACTTTCACTCTTCACTTTCCTGCATTGGAGAAGGAAATGGCAACCCACTCCAGTGTTCTTGCCTGGAGAATCCCAGGGATGGCGGAGACTGGTGGGTTGCCATCTATGGGGTCGCACAGAGTCGGACACGACTGAAGCGACTTAGCAGCAGCAGCAGGAATTTCAGAATTGTTGTTGAAGGATGGAATGAACAGTCAGTTTCTCTCTTAAAAGGCAACACAGAGCTTGCTACCCTTCATGTTCAATACCCTCCAATGGACTTCGATTTCATCAGCATTAACACCTATCTTTCTTGCCTTGGTCTATGCATTCTGTTGCTCCTCTGGTATCACCCTGAATTGTATTGTTACTGCTCCCTAGACACACTGGCTTCTTTGCTTTTCTTCAAATATTCATATATGTTCCCATCTTAGGGTCTCTGCACATACTCTCCCATCTGCTGGAATGCCTTTTCACCAACCAGCCTTGTGGCTCCCTCCTTTACTTTCTCAAATTTCTGCTCAAATGTCCCCTTCTCAGAGAGGTTTCTCCTTACCAATATGTGTAAAAAGGCATCACCCCTGCTTCCTTCCCATGTCCCTTTATCTGGAGCTATGAGCTGAATATGTCCCCCTCAAGTTCATATGTGGAAGCCCCAATTTATTCCCACTATGATGATATTTGGAGGTGAGGCCTTTGGGGGTGATCAGATCATGAGGGTGGCACCCTCATGAGTGGGATAGTGTTTTTATAAGAAGAGATGTGAGAAAGATGATCTCCCTTTCCAACATGTGGGGATACAGCAAGAAGACAGCTATTCATACATAAATCAGAAAGAGGGCTCTCACCAGACATAGATCTGGTGGCATCTTGATCTTGACTTTATAGCGTCCAGAACTGTTAGAACTGAATGTTTATTGCTTAAGCCATTTGGTATTTGTTATAGCAGCCCAAACTAAGATTTTGGGCTCTATTTTTCTTTGTAACATTTACATGGCATGCATTGTTTGTGTACTTATTTATTGCCTTCCTTTTCTCTCCCACTGTGTCTCCACTGACTGTAAACTACATGAGGGCAACTACTTCATTTCTTTGGAGTTATTTCCCCAGAACCTAAAACAGTGCATGGTACATAGGCATGCATTTGTAAATGTTGGTAGATGACTTTGAAATGAATTAATGAGTTGTTTGTACCATCAAAAAAACATGTTTTACAACCAGGCTTGTATTCTGAGACATCTTTCTAGGTTTGTCCTTCTCATCACCCTTTTGGTTGTATGAGCCTTTTCAGGACAAATATTCATCAGAAACTTTCGTTGTTCCCAGTGGATCCCAGGGCAGCCTCATTTGCAGAGTAGTTGCTCAGTAAATTCTTATTCATTGAAAGGCTGCCTAAAATGCCTTCCTGCCAGGATTGCCCTTGCTTCTTGCTCTGCTTCACCACATTTTCCAACCTCCTTGTTTTCCTTCGTGTGTTTTTGCCATGTCCTCATACGTCTTTTTCATTGTAGATATTTACGGGAGAGGGAGATTATACAAAAGCATTTGTGCCTCTACTCTCAAATAAATGAGGTGGGCTCAGGTTCATTTTGTATTATTCATACCACCAAAGATCAACTACCAAGAAGGTTATAAAAGTCAGAGAATATATTTTTTTCTATCTTTGATGAAATGCAGATCCTCTCTTTTAAAACCCCAAATCTCTAACTTTTTTTAAAAAAAAAAAACTGCGTAAGATGATTCTTCAAAGGAATTTCTGGGTGATCACATTTAGATTTTTGCCATAGTTTTTTTTTTTTTTTAAGCATTTTTGGCAGCTTTTGAATATAGTACATTTCCACAAACTCAATGCCCTAGAAATGTCTTTCTGAAATAGTTAAACCCATGTTGCTATTCATGCTGAACTCAGTATCACTGCCTCCCTTACCCAAAGGAGCTTGGCCAGTCACTTGCCAGCTGAAGCTGGCCTGGTATTTGCTGACACATTTTTCAAGAACTGGTTGTGCAATACATGTTGATATTCTCTGTTCTTCTTCCTTCCCTTATTCATCCATTTGGCTCCTTCCTCCTTTCCCGACTCCCTCTATTCCCTCCCCTGTTGGCTTTTTGGAATCTATTATCTGCTTTAGTCGGAGAACCTAGTGGTAAACTGCCTCAAGGATAAAAATACTCCGCATTTCAAATCAGAAAGGACTGTTTTTCATATTTCTTGAGAATTTTGTTCTGTCATAAGTCTTATTTTAAAAAGTTTTAAGCAAGTTCTTTTTTGTTTGTTTGAGATTGGATTTTTCTACTCTCAAGCCTGATTTGTCACAAATAAAACTTTGAAAACATACTTTCTTACATCCTTCCTCACAAAACATATCCTCAACGAATGGCTGTCATTTTCATTAGAAGCATTGTCTTAATATTACATCAAATAAACTCCTCCAGGTTTTGCTTCTGTGTGTATCATCTTCTCTTATAGCTCGTTGGATTACCTTGCTGTTGTTACAGCAGGACAAACTGGGTGGCTAAAACAGCAGCAGTTTTTTCTCTCACAGTTCTGGAGGCTAGACGTCTGAGAGCAAGGTGTTAAGAGTGGTTCTTTTCAAGGGCTGTGAGAGGAAATCTGTCCTGCGTGTCTCTCCTATTTCCTGGTGGTTGCCGGGCTGTCTTTGATATTTCTTGGCCTATGTGCATCAGCCGCATCTCTGTCTCCCATCTTTACATGGCGTTCTCCCTACAGACACATCTGTCTCTGTGTCTAAATCTCCCCATTTCACAAGGACGCCAGTTATATTGGGTTAGAACCCACTCTAATTACCTCATTTTAACTGGATTATCTCTGTAAAGACCCTATTTCTTAAAGTTGCATTCTGAGGTCCTGGGGTAAGAACTCAAGCAAATCTTAGAACAACTCTTTAATGCTCATCTTCTGAAAACTGAAACTCTGGGTTTAGTAAATGGAACCCATCTTCTTCTTTATCACGTCTTTAATTTTGACTCTTTAGATACAGTAAAACTTCACCTGATTAGGATGAAAGGCTGTAACAGATGGAATTTTCCTAATTTACTGAGAATTAGCTTGTAAATGACACTGTGAGTTACCAGCTCAGATTCCTCCATTAGAATATACATTACTGAAACTTTGACGACTAACAGACTTTCCATTCAGTTCGTAATTTCCATTCTGACCTTTCATTCTTCATCCAGGCCCACATTCTATTTCACAAACCTACCTGCCCATAATGCACAATCAAGATATCCTAGTATTATCTGTAACTTTTGTATAGGTCCCTTTTTCCCTATTCTAATCACGCCTCCATCTCCTGAATCTTGCATCTCTCTCTTGCATTTGTGTCCGTTCTCTGAATTTCTTCACTCACCGTCCCCTAAAGAATTTGTCTTAGATATACTCTACTGGCTCTCACTGTCTCAAATCAAGTTGTTAGTTGGGCCACCCTGGGCAGCTAGGTCACCACTGCCAACAAGTCCACCCACCAGCACACAGAACAGACCCCCTTAGTTTCTCCATAAAGTGGGGAATTTGACAAAAGAATATATTGTCATCTCGAGATAAGTACTATGATAGCCTCCTAGAGTTTTTCCATGGCTAGTCTCTACCTTGTCTGATTTGATTAAGGTGCAATTATTTGAATAATCTTTATAATGCATTAGAGAAGGAAATGGCATGATTCTGAAAATTCGATTTGCTGCTCAAAACTTTTCAAGGTCCTCCCCTCCCCAGTTGCCTATTCAATGAGTGCAAATTCCTCAGCCTGACATTTCACCTTCATATATCTGCTAGAGCTCCAAACCAGTGGCTCTCAGTCCTGGCTGTGCATTGAAACCACTTGGGGAAATTTACAATTAATTGATGCCTGGATCTCACTCCTAGAAGTTCTGACGTAATTAGTCTGGGGTGCATTGAAAATTTGAAAAGCTCCCTAAGTGATTCTAATGTTCAGTCAAGGTTGAGAACCACCTATTTAGAGCAACAAGGTCTCCAGTGTTAATGTATACGGTAATTGCCTGGTTCAAATGCAGACTCTGAAATTCAGCAGGTCTGAGGGTGATAGAGTCAGCATTCTGAGATCCAGGACCACATTTTGCCCATCATTGTGTCTCCAAAGTGTACTGTAAAGATTCTCAGTGAATATTTAAAAACTGAATTTTTACCTACCCACAGCTTTCCCACATTTTCCTCTGTACAGTGATTTCCATGTAAACTTAGGCCTACCTCCTCTTGGAAACATCCACGACCACAACCAGAAGGCCAGCATTTTCTTCATTCATTCGTTCATCTGTTCGACCAACATTTACCAAGTACCCTTTATGGCCAGATACTGGGCATTGGGTTAATAAGATGACATTCCTGCCCTCAAGTTTACATGTTGGTGGAAGGATTATGCTCTAGGCTGGCATTTTATAGATTTTCTGGTCAAGAACCAGGTGTTTTGTTCCAATCTGTTTTACTTTTGTAAAATAGAAAATTCGGCTCTTTGATGTCTCCGCAATGTTGAATAAAAGTTTCCAAGTGAGTGTTCTCAGGTTCTTCACTAGTCATGGGAATGGCAGTAACTAGTTTTTTCAGGATACAGTAGTGCATGGATCCCGCTCTGAGTACCTCTGCTCTAGCACCTTGCCAGACTAAGTGGAGTCTGTGGACCAGCTGCACCAGCATCTCCAGCAGCTTCTGAGAAATGCAGAAACTCGGGTCCCAGCCCAGGCCTGCTGAGTCAGAATCTGCATGTTAACTCGATCCCTAGAGGAGTTGGATGAGCATACAGATCGAGAAGCACAATTCCAGTGCAGTGGCTCTCGACTTTGGCTGCATATTAGATTTCTCTGGGAGCTTTAAAAAATTTCACTGACCAAGCTGTATGCCAGACAAATTAAGTTAAAATCTCTGGGGTTGGGACCCAAGCATCAATATTTTTTTATAACTCCCCAGGTGACAGTGAGAAACAGCCTATGAGAACCAGTGCTGAATGATTCAGAATCTAGGAGGTCATGGAAAGTGGTTGCTGTTGTTCAGTCACTCAGTTGTGTCTGACTTCTTAGTGACCCCATGGATCATAGCCCGCCAGGCTCCTCTGTCCATGGGATTTCTCAGTCAAGAATACTGGCGTGGGTTGCATTTCCTTCTCCAGGGGATCTTCCTGACCCAGGGATTAAACCTGCATTTCCTGTATTGGCAGGTGGATTCTTTACCACTGAGCCACCAGGGAAGCCCGGAAAGTGGTTAAACCATTGCTCTAACCCTCAAATCAGCTTAGGTTTTCAGAGACCCATTTGTCACTCCCTTCCCTTCTCTTAGGAAACTCAGGACCAAATACAGAGTATTGTGTGGTGGGCAGTTTTAGGAAGACTGCTTGGGTCAATGGTTCTTCACCTTTCTTTGCCTAACAGTTTGTGAAATTGAACAGGTTCATCTTTAAAATGTGGTTTCAAGGGCTGTCTTTTAAACTGGCCTGGATCCCAGAGTGTGCATTGGAGCACACTGAACACATTTCATTGGGGTAAAGACCAGCAGCTATTCTTTTCCCTCTTCTTTTTAAGGGCAGAATCTGCTCCCAGGAAAGTACACCAGATACTGTCTTTTCCAGCCTCCCTTGTGGCTTAACTATGACCCAGTTTTGTCCAGTAAGATGTAAGGGCATGGTGCTGAGAAGCTACCTCCCTGATAAAAGGAGAAGCACAAGGAGAAAGTTTATTAGAGGTCCACGCTGATGCCCACTCACCTCTACTTTTTAGTGTTTCAATTTCTACCCCTGGCAGCTCAGATTGCTCAGTGGGCCAATTGGTTAAAGAAAGAGAAGGGACTGGAAAATAAATCCTGCTTAGAAATACTCCAGTATCTTCCTCCAAATGTGGGCCATGAACCAGTTGCATTCGCTCCACCTAAGCAATCATCAGAAAGCAGCACCTCAGACCTCGACCTGGACCCGCAGAATCAGCAAGATCTCCAGGTGATTCCTATGCACACTAAATTTTGAGAAGTGGTGGTCTGTAAGAGACGGAGTTTTCTTTCTGGAACAGCTTTGTAACATCCCTGATCCTTCTGATGCCGTGTTAGGTGGGCTTGCCACAGAGGGAAGACCACCAAGAGTCTAGGCACATTCTTCACTTGGGAATTCAAACATCCATTTTCACACTGCAGTGTAACTGTTGTTACATGTTCCATTGGAAAGTCACTACCTAGATGCCATCATGTCGAGCCACAAGCTATTTTTAGGCTTTCTGGACAGGCCAAAGATTCTGCTGCCCAAATGACTTCAAAAAATGTGAGGCTGAAACATTTCAGATTTTCCTGTAACTCTTGCTTTTGAAATAATGTCTTGGGTGTTTACTCTTGAGTTCAGCCCCATTGTACTAACTAAAGAAACCCATGTATTACTATGTCCCATTTAATGGATTGTGCTCCTCCCCTCACCCCACATCTTCATTTACAAAGATGTGTCATGTTTCCTGGCACTGTTTTATCTGAGAAATAGAACCAGAAATGGATTTTATATGCATAACGTTTTATATACGGTCATCATCTCCATCTCAGATTTTTCTTGGGGTTTGAGATGGGAAAGAACATTGAATGTAGACCTGGAGAAAAGAGGGGGTGGTGGAGGTTCAAGTTTCCTCAGTTTCTGCTGGAGGAGTGTGGAAGCTGCCAGGAAGTGATTAACAAATAAGTAGGCAGCCACCTGAGACAGTTCACGAAGCCTAGAAGAGCAAGTGTAAAAAAATACAAAACCCAGCAACACATGCTCCTTCAAACAAAAGGAAAATGCCATGGGAGAAGGAAATTACCTAAGTCTAATAGAATTAGTCAAAAGTGGTTTCCAAATGTGCTTCATTACCCCTTGCTTTGTAACCCTCTGAACACTAAGCAACACTCTCATGGAATCTGGGAAAAAAACAGATGTGAGTTTAGGCTTAATACTTTCTTAATCCTTGGGCTATTATAGTTTATAGTGTTTTATAGATACATATTTGAAGAAGTCTTGCTACCATAATTAAATTCTTCTCACCATGATCATTTTAAAGGGCTTAATGGATGGAGAAAGACATTTACGTACAGGGAGTAATCTTTTATTGTAAACCCAATAAATGCTGGGCATTAGGGATATAAATATAAATAAGATAATGTTCCAGCATAAAAGGCAAAACCAATATATAAATCAGGAGTCCCACAGAAGACAATAAAATGATCCTTAAATCATAGTTCATTTCTTAATTCTTCCAGTAGGGGAAGGCTCCTGTTTCATATTTTTCTTTATTATTTTGAAGGCAGAACTTCAAAAGAAATAAAACAGAAGGTTGGCAGCAGGCAAATCACAGTGACTCCATTCCTGCATATCCAGATGGCATCACCCAAGTTTACCTTCTTAAATTGAGAATTCTTTCCTCTTTTCACAAAAACGTAATCCATTATTACTTTATTCTACTTCACTTTTTTAAACTGGAAGGAAATATGCAATTGATGGTAAGATAGTCTTTGAATAATAAACTTATTAAAATTTCCTGACCGCAATTTGAGGTATTACATTGAGCCAACATCAGCTCATGCAGTGTTCAGAGCAACTTTTATTCCTATTTGAGAGATGTTGAGACTAGGTTTAAGGTATAATTTTCAACAAATCTCAGCTAGAAATGAAGGGATTTAGTCAGGGTGTCCATTTGACCCTCAGGCTTAAGTTTCTAAATGTTGGCTTGTACACTGTTTTCTAATCTGGAACTCATAGGTGATGAGCCATCTTGAAACCCAAATCTGTTTTATAAAAAAAGTGTTAATTTTATCTGAGAGAATTAGTTCCTATATGAAAAAGTCTGAAGGAAGGAATCTATACAGCTCCCTGAATTTTTGTATTTTAAGTTTAAGGGGTGTTGAAATTAATAAGGCTATTATTCAATCTGATATTTACAAATAAGCACAATATCTACTTGAAATCAACGATTGTTGAAAGGTGTCATAGTTTGGAGAAAGGAATATTGATTTGTCAAATAGAATGTTTCTTATTCCTGAGAATATATGTAATAGAATCATGAAACATTTGTAGTTGCCAAAAATAACTTCCTATATTATGTAGAGCACTCCCCTCCTCCTTTATTTTATAGATGAGAAAATCAGAGAAGGAAAAGCATTTGCTCTAGGCTACACAGCTTGCTACCAACCTGAGAGGTTGTCTATTCAACACTGTGATGGATCAATCTCCAGCTGAACATTAAGTATAATCATGAGCTATTTACATATTTTTGGTAGGAAGTTTCAGGATGATGAGATCATTTCTTCAAAGATTTTTCTTATTTATTTGTTTAAGGTAATTTTTAATTTCTGCCAAACAGCTTCAGCCCTATTTGAAAACTTGGATTATGTAAATCTAGCATGAAATATTTATCATTTCTTCTATTTGCTGAAATGTTTGATCTTCTTACCACTGTATAGGAACAGGCTGGATTCAGAAAGGCTGATTGTTTATTCACAAGATAGAAATCACACTATGCAAATGACCAACATGTCAGTGTGAAATTAAGTTCCACCAGAGAACTGACAATATGATACTGACCCTTGCTTGAAACAAATAAACAAGATGAATGATGGAGTGAACTCCATTCCAAACAGGATACCAACAAATATAATGAAAACTTAAAAAGACTCTTGTTCTGGGTGCCAGATTTTTCAACCTCAAAATAAAGTGATTATGGAGTCAATTTCTAAATGACAGGAATAACCCAGCCTCTAGGGCTGATTAGAACTTTGGTCATATTCTTAAAGCTACTCAGGTTTTTGGCATGCTTTAAACATTTTCCACTCTGTTCCGCATATAGTAAATCCCTGACTTCTGACTAAAGTTTGGCCTGTGAAATTTTCCCTGTACATGGATTTTAAGCATTCAAACATTTTGTGTTCTCTGAAATAAACATTAATTTGACTTATAGACCCCTGCTGTTGATGTATATCCTGTAGTCATATATTAACTTTTTTATCTTTTAATTTACTCTTTCTCTTCCCCATTACTGAGCATTATCCATCACGTGGCAAGTGCACATTTCAGATGTTTTATGTATCACTTTGTATGCTTCATAATGCCAAATGTCTAAAAGTATTTAAACCAGCCTAGATACAAGGGTTGTTGGCAGCCCTAAGACTGAAAAAAGAAAGAAAGTAAAGTCACTCAGTTGCTTCCAACTCTTTGCGACCCTATGGACTGTAGGCTGCCTGGCTCCTCCATCCATGGGATTTCCCAGGCAAGAATACTGGAGTGGGTTGCCATTTCCCTTGGGATCTTCCTGACCCAGGGTTTGAATTGGGGTCTCCCACACTACGGGCAGACTGTTTACCGTCTGAGCCACCAGGGAAGCCCTAAGGCTGAAGGAACCTTCTGAATCATCAAAGATTGAGTTAAACTGAATATAGTCTTAGCATTAAAGCAATTTTCCTGCATTCTTATTCTTTGAAAATTGGTACCCTATCTATGAGTATATGGCTTGACTGCTTTGCTCAGTTCCTTAGGGAATCTTGATTTCAACAAAGATTGTTAAAATTAAGCAAATTTAAAAATTAGCACTAGAATTTAAAATTTCTCCTTCCCTTTTCTACACACACACACACACACACACACACACACACACACACACACACACACCCCACAATTATTTGTAGGGTTTAGGGACCCTGCATATAGCACACTGTTTAGGGTTACTGTCTTTGGAGTTAGGCTATCTTGACTTAGACTCAGCTTTGTCACCCACTTTTGACATTGGCAGGCTCCCATCCTCATGTGAGCAGCAAAGTGGGGGAGGATAATACTTACCTTTTAGCATTAGGATTTAATGAAATAATTTGACCAAAATACTTTTGCATCTTCCAAACAAGGGTCTCTGAAATTTGGCTCTACTAACATTTGGAGCTGGATCGTTCCTTGTTGTGAGACCATCCTGGACACTTACTAGAGGATGTTGAATAGCATCCCTCGCCTCCACCCATTAGAAGCCAGTAGCGCCCACTCCCCCCTTCATTTCTAGTTGTGACAATTGAAATGTCTCAAAACACTGCCAGATGTCCTCTGTATGTCTTCTTTGGAGAAATGGCTAAGTCTTCCACCCACTGTTTGATTGGGTGGTTTGTTTTTCTGGTATTGTACTACATGAGCTCCTTGTATATTTTAGAGATTAATCCTTGTCAATTGTTTCATTTGCAGCTATTGTCTCCCATTCTGAGGGTTGTCTTTAAATCTTGCTTACAGTTTCCTTTGCTGTGGAAAAGCTTTTAAGTTTAATTAGGTTCCACTTGTTTATTTTGGTTTTTAATTTCCATTACTCTAAGTGGTGGGTCAAAGAGGATATTGCTGTGATTTATGTAAAAGGGTGTTTTGCCTATGTTTTCCTCTAAGAGCTTTATAGTTTCTGGCCTTATATTTAGGTCTTTAATCTATTTTGAGTTTATTTTTGTGTATGGTGTTAGGAAGTGCTCTACTTTCATTTTTTTTACATATAGCTGTCCAGTTTTCCCTGCACCACAATGGCCATCTTTTCTCTATTGTATATTCTTAACTTCTTTGTAAAATATAAGATGCCCATAGGTTTGTGAGTTTATCTCTGGGCTTTCTGTCTTGTTCCATTGGTCTATATTTCTGTTTTTGTGCCAATACCATACTGTCTTTATGACTATAGCTTTGTAGTATAGTCTGAAGTCAGGCAAGTTGACTTCTCCAGCTCCATTTTTCTTTCTCAAGATTACTTTGGCTATTCAAGGTCTTTTGTGTTTATATACAAATTGTGAAAAATTTTTAGTTCCAGTTTTGTGAAAAATGCCATTGGTAGTTTCATAGGGATTGTGCTGAGTCTCTAGATTGCTCTGGGTAGTATAGTCATTTTCACAATGTTGATTCTGCCAATCCAAGAACATGGTATATCTCTTCATCTGTTTGTGTAGTCTTTGATTTCTTTCATCAATGTCTTATAGTTTTCTGTATCAGGCCTTTTGTGTCCTTAGGTATGCTTATTCCTAGGTATTTTATTCTCTTTGTTACAATGTCTACCCCATATTTTAATATGTCTATATGTTGACTTAAATAAGATCATTGCTAAAAAGATTAATATGTGCCAGTTGATCCTTGAATTTGTCTCCAGCAAAAGCCCAAATAATTTTTTACCTTTGCATCTTTGACTCAAAGATTCTTCAACCTCAAAGAGGGTCTTTCCTTGTCAGCCTTAACTACAGGCTCAGGTCTCATAGATAGCATATACTTGAGGTGGAAATGAGAGGGGAGTGGAGAAAGCAAACCCATTTTCGGAAAATGGAGTCTGCTCTCATGCCTTGCCATTATACCTTTCTGAATGTCTAGCCCCAGTCTGAGACTTGAGTTTGGGTAGATTGCTTGAACTGGGAGGTTAGGGGTACATGCATGGAATAAATCGGTCTATAAAATATAGAAGATTTTGTCCACCTCTCTCCTCTTCTCTCTCCCATTGTCCCTCCTCTGATTCCATTGGCATGAGGACTGTCTTCTGGGGAATGATCTGACAGGCATAGAATTTAATAGTGATTTTCCCCACCATTATTTACAGCTCCGCAAACAAACAGTCTAAATCTAAGTAGGAGAAAGTCTCACCACCTTAAAGATAGACATAATTCACAAAAGGCTCAACGTTCCCATTGATATGCCTTTAGTTCAGTTGAATTGACATATTGGAAACCAAACAGTTATATGATATTTACAGAGATTTTTATAAATGTTAACCAATTCAACACTCATATTAAATAGATGTGGTTGGTATTATTATTTATCCTCATTCCACTCATCAGGAAACTCAGGCACAGAGAGGTTAAGTAACTTGCCAAAGGTGGTAAAGCTAGTAAGTGGTGGCACCAGATGTGATAAGCCTTGTATAACAGAGATAAGTAAGAAGCCTGTAGTTTCATGGGGGACCTCTAAATTGTTAAACCTGTGATGGAGTGTGTGTATATGTGTGTAAGTGTGCTCAGTCATGTCCAACTCTTTGTGACCCCAAGGACTG
Organism: Ovis aries; assembly: GCF_016772045.2. Lineage (NCBI taxonomy): Eukaryota > Metazoa > Chordata > Mammalia > Artiodactyla > Bovidae > Ovis > Ovis aries. The sequence continues at coordinate 9,700,194 of NC_056080.1, read as the reverse complement.
TAGCCTGCCAGGCTCCTCTGTCCATGGGATTTTCCAGGCAAGAATACTAGAGTGGGTTGCCATTCCATTCTTCAGGGGATCTTCCCTACCCAGGGATCAAACCTGCGTTTCCTGTGTCGCTGGTATTGGCAGGCGTATTCTTTACCACTGAGCCATCACGAAAGTGCCCTCTACCCTCCATTCGCCATGATAGAGTGGTGCAGTGCTATTAATTTTGCCTTTTTATTTTCTGTATTTCTGACGGTTTGACCTCTGGAACCTTGCTGTCTCTGGAGGGAAATGCCTCTCCCAGGCCTAGTCAATTCCTAATCACAGTAAATAACTCACCTGCAAGCATGCCTTTCATATGCAAACTAGCCGATGCAGAGCTTGGACCCCAACCATTTCTTTTATAGGGCTCTCATGCTCCAGGTCCCTACTTCCCAGTGCTAATCACCCCAGGGCAGACACCAAACACTAGAGACAGTTCTTGCATCCCTGAACCTATTTAAAGTATTTATACTAGCCAATTCTAAGGCTGCTTACAATGCCTAGCCTATTCATTTCCTTGAAAACCACAATAAAGGCTCTTGTCCACATTTCCCCTTTGCTTTCTCAGCCTCCTGACTGACCCTAGTTTTCCCTGTGTGGCCTTGTGTAGTATGGCATGCACCTAACTCTTGGGACCTGTTAGTCACAAACTGTCTTTTCAGTGGCAATTGTCTCCTGATCTATTGGCCTCACCATCAGTTCAGTTCAGTTCAGTCGCTCAGTTGTGTCTGACTCTTTTGTGACCTCATGAATCGCAGCACGCCAGGCCTCCCTGTCCATCACCAATTCCCGGAGTTCACTCAAATTGACATCCATTGAGTCAGTGATGCCATCCAGCCATCTCATCCTCTGTCGTCCCCTTTTCCTCTTGCCCCCAATCCTTCCCAGCATCAGAGTCTTTTCCAATGAGTCAACTCTTCCCATGAGGTGGCCAAAGTACTGGAGTTTCAGCTTTAGCATCATTCCTTCCAAAGAACACCCAGGACTAATCTCCTTCACAATGGACTGGTTGGATCTCCTTGCAGTCCAAGGGACTCTCAAGAGTCTTCTCCAACACCACAGTTCAAAAGCATCAATTCTTCGGTGCTCAGCTTTCTTCATAGTCCAACTCTTGCATCCATACATGACCACTGGAAAAACCATAGCCTTGACTAAACAGACCTTTGTTGGCAAAGTAATGTCTCTGCTTTTCAATATGCTATCTAGGTTGGTCATAACTTTTCTTCCAAGGAGTAAGTGTCTTTTAATTTCATGGCTGCAGTCACCATCTGCAGTGATTTTGGAGCCCCAGAAGATAAGGTCTGACACTGTTTCCACTGTTTCCCCATCTATTTGCCATGAAGTGATGGGACCAGATGCCATGATCTTTGTTTTCTGAATGTTGAGCTATAAGCCAACTTTTTCACTCTCCTCTTTCACTTTCATCAAGAGGCTTTTTAGTTCCTCTTCACTTTCTGCCATGAGGGTGGTATCATCTACATATCTGAGGTTATTCATATTTCTCCTGGCAATCTTGATTCCAGCTTGTACTTCTTCCTGCCCAACATTTCTCATGATGTACTCTGCATATAAGTTAAATAAGCAGGGTGACAATATATAGCCTTGACATACTCCTTTTCTTATTTGGAAACAGTCTGTTGTTCCATGTCCTGTTCTAACTGTTGCTTCCTGACCTGCATATAGGTTTCTCAAGAGGCAGGTCAGGTAGTCTGGTATTCCCATCTCTAGCAGAATTTTCCACAGTTTCTTGTGATCTACACAGTCAAAGGCTTTGGCATAGTCAATAAAGCAGAAATAGATGTGTTTCTGGAACTCTCTTGCTTTTTCCATGATCCAGCGGATGTTGGCAATTTGATCTCTGGTTCCTCTGCCTTTTCCAAAACCAGCTTGAACATCTGGAAGTTCACGGTTCACGTATTGCTGAAGCCTAGCGTGGAGAATTTTGAGCATTACTTTACTAGCATGTGAGATGAGTGCAATTGTGTGGTAGTTTGAGCATTCTTTGGCATTGCCTTTCTTTGGGATTGGAATGAAAACTGACCTTTTCCAGTCCTCTGGCCATTGCTGAGTTTTCCAAATTTGCTGGCATATTGAGTGTAGCACTTTCACAGCATCATCTTTCAGCATTTGAAATAGCTTAACTGGAATGTCATCACCTCCACTAGCTTTGTTCATAGTGATGCTTTCTAAGGCCCACTTTACTTCACATTCCAGGATGTCTGGCTCTAGGTGAGTGATCATACCATCATGATTATCTGAGTCTTGAAGATCTTTTTTGTATAGTTCTTCTGTGTATTCTTGCCACCTCTTCTTAATATCTTCTGCTTCTGTTAGGTCCATACCATTTCTGTCCTTTATTGAGCCCATCTTTGCATGAAATGTTCCCTTGATATCTCTAAGTTTCTTGAAGAGATCTCTAGTCTTTCCCATTCTGTTGTTTGCCTCTATTTCTTTGCATTGATCACTGAGGAAGGCTTTCTTATCTCTTCTTGCTATTCTTTGGAACTCTGCATTCAGATGCTTATATCTTTCCTTTTCTCCTTTGCTTTTTGCTTCTCTTTTCACAGCTCTTTGTAAGGCCTCCCCAGACAACCATTTTGCTTTTTTGCATTTCTTTTCCATTGGGATGGTCTTGATCCCTGTCTCCTGTACAATGTCACGAACCTCAGTCCATAGTTCATCAGGCATTCTATCTATCAGATCTAGGCCCTTAAATCTATTTCTCACTTCCACTGTATAATCATAAGGGATTTGATTTAAGTCATACCTGAATGGTCTAGTGGTTTTCCCTACTTCTTCAATTTAAGTCTGAATTTGGCAATAAGGAGCTCATGATCTGAGCCACAGTCAGCTCCCAGTCTTATTTTTGCTGACTGTATGGAGCTTCTCCATCTTTGGCTGCAAATATAATCAGTCTGATTTCGGTGTTGACCATCTGGTGATGTCCATGTGTAGAGTCTTCTCTTGTGTTGTTGGAAGAGGGTGTTTGCTATGACCAGAGCATTCTCTTGGCAAAATTCTATTAGCCTTTGCCCTGCTTCATTCCATATTCCAAGGCCGAATTTGCCTTTTACTCCAGTATGGCCTCACCATACTTGAAAAATAATAAAATCTCCTTTTAAAAACAGTTGTGTGCCCATGAAGCTCCATACAGGCACATGGGAGATGAGCACTGCTGGACATTGCTTTCAGGCCACTCAGATGTACCACAGTGTGCTACAAAATGCCATTCTTGTGCCATTGTTCATCCATAACCACAGTTGGCTCCCCACTGCCCTGATTTGTGTAACAGATGACTGTTCATATGTTGCAGTACATAGAACCATCACTTTGCTTACACAGTACCACTTACAAACTGCTTCCAACACCGAGTGATTGCCTTGTCCCTTCCTTATCTGAAGGAGCACTGTGCCTTGTTTAAAGAAACAATCTTTATTGAATTTCCTGCTTATTCTCTTGGGGCCATGTTGGTGGCAATTAGCCATTTCCAATGATGAAAGCCACTGTTAGCCGCTGGTTGGGAACCAATCACATTTAGAGGCCTCTGCGTAGGATCTAAGACTCTCTTGAGCTGGACTAGTCATTTGGTCGAGGAAAGACACTTATCTGTGAAATGGATAATTTAGATTGTGGAACTCTTCCCAACTTCCAAAAGGTGAACATTTACCTTGATTATTGAAAAGAAGATTCTAGAACTGGGTGAAAGAGTAAAAGGAAATGTAAGGTTTCTTGTAGCAGAGAGCTCCTTCCTTTTCCTACCAGCTTTTTCCTAAGGCTATAGTATTGAATCTCATGGTACTTTTTCTAAATTAATTTTAAATATTGCAATTGCTGATTGTTTTGGTCCCTAGATACCCAATAAGCTTAGAGCTAACTGGTCTGCCCTGGCTAGTTATCTCCCTAACACTTATTGATTTTCATCCTACATGAATTGAAAAGGTCTTAGAGACTAAATTAAGGGCTAGTGGCTGGAAACAGAGTGTGGAAAACCATGAAGAGATGTACACTGTGGCCACAGGTCAGTGTGGGCCTTAGTCCTTTCTGTATCCGCAGCACCTAAACAGTCAGTGCTTAGGCACCCTGCTAAAATTAATTGAATGAGGGTGTTTTCCAATGTCAGATCGCTTAGGCTATTTAAGAAGTGTGAATTGTGGTCTGGATCTCTGGGAAACATTTCCTGAGAGAATGGGAAGAAAATGTTTACCCCCAAGTGTCTAAGTTTACGTCCATGTGGGTGGCTAAGGGGTCGTCTGTTCAGTAGGGTTGCAACTAGGCACAATTACAGATAAATTGACTTTCTTGGAATCAATGGAATTGTTCTAAGATTAATTCATAGAAATGAAACAAACCCCTTACATGGATCTTGCCAAGAAAGAGTAATATTCTCAAGCCCTCTACACTTGCTTGTTATGAGTAAGTTAATTGTCTCAGTGTTTCACTTCTCACACAGCACTTGGAGAGTGCTGCTGGCATCTGGTGGGTGGAGGCCAGAGATCTCACTAAATATCCCACAGTGTATAGGATAGCCCCCACAGCAAAGAATTTTCTGGCTTCAAATATCAATAGTGCCAAGTTGGAGAAATCATGATTTTTATTTACACAGAACAACTGGATTAGTTGCCAGGAATCTATGCTGAAAATTGAGTATGCAGAATATTAAGAAATGGAGAAAATGATTGTTTAAAATTACTTTAATATTTAAAAAATTAGAAACATTTTTTGAAAAGCCAAATGGTTTTCATTATTGATGTCTTACCACTGAGATTATATATGTAGCTTCGATCCCTGGGTCAGGAAGATCCCCTGGAGAAGGAAATGGCAGCCCACTCCAGTACTTTTGCCTGGAGAATCCCATGGATGGAGGAGCCTGGTAGGCTACAGTCCATGGGGTCACAAAGAGTTGGACACGACTGAGTGACTTCACTTTCTTTTCCTTCTGCCTTTAAGAAATTCAGTCATTGGTTACTATTGTACATGTTTGATACATTAATTCTTTAACAAGTAGAGAAAAAGTTACAAAAATATTGAGTTCTCCCACAATCTTCATTTAAAAAGCCATTCTGGGTCTCCTCTCTGGGCAGTTGACTTTTTGAGAAGAACAGATTTGTTGCTCTTCTTCTCCTAGAGATAAATTTTATTGGGAGATGCTCAACCACAAAGGGCTAAAACAAAGAGAAATATAGTTCAAGATTTCAGAGTCCCTTTTCATTATCAGATTTAATTCGGTTTGGACTCTTTAAACATGAAAGCCCGATATTCTGATAGTTCCAAATGTCTCAGGTTAGAAGAAATTTAGTATGACTGATTCTTTTTCTCAAGTGATCTGCAAGACCAGTGAGCCAGTTCAATGTACATATTCAGTATTAAAAATATCAAAAGTTACTGTTAATCATGCTACTGCTGCTAAGTCCCTTCAGTCGTGTCCGACTCTGTGGGACCCCATAGACGGCAGCCCACCAGGCTCCCCCGTCCCTGGGATTCTCCAGGCAAAAACACTGGAGTGGGTTGCCATTTCCTTCTCCAATGCAGGAAAGTGAAAAGTGAAAGTGAAGTCCCTCAGTCGTGTCCAACCCTCAGTGACCCCATGGACTGCAGCCTTCCAGGCTCCTCCATCCATGGGATTTTCCAGGCAAGAACACTGGAGTGGGGTGCCATTGCCTTCTCCTGTTAATCATACCATAATTAATTTTTGTCTCTTTTATTTGTATATACCTTGGGCTTTAGAGAGCTATGAGAAAGAACTCTCTATACCTTGTAGAAATGATGAGCATATATTTACAAGGAGAAAGTCCCCTTTCTGTCACAAAAGATATTAGAATTTTTATTTTTATCTATGTCTTTAAAGTGGGTTCTTGAGTCCTATGATTCTCAAAGTAGGGTCTGAGGAACTTTTCAGGGTTTCTGAGTCTCAGGAGTTCCTTGAGGTCAAAATTATTTTCATTATAATGTGAAAATATTATTTGTGTATTTAACTCTTATTCTTTTAGGAGTCTACATTAAAATTTTCATAAGATTACATGGTGTGTGATGATTGATCGTGTCATTACACTGTCAGCTAATGGAGTGTGTGCTTATGTTCTAAAACTTTTTCAGTTTTAATTACTAAATCAATAAATAGTATACATAAAATCCACATAAATGCATGCATTTGGAGCCCTAAGTACTTTGTAGGAGCTTAAAGGGGTCCTGAGGCCAGAAAGTTATGAGAACCACTGCTTTAGTGAATGACAGAGAACACGAATCAGGTTAAACAAAAAATCAGGGCTCAGAATACTTCAAATACCATGGCTAATAGCATGAGCCAGCATCATCTCTTATTACTTTGTAGATATCAGGGTAGCAAGAGGCTCTTGGATTCTGTGAGGAGCTTGAGAAAACCAGAAGCAGTTGTTTCTGAGTTATTGTTTCAAATCTAGTGTCTAATTTGGAGTTTTGATATCTTGGCAGTATTGACATTTTGGGTAGGATCATTGTTGGTGGTGGAGGTTGTCCTGTGCATTATAGGATGTTTAGCAGCTGCCCTTGTCACTGCCCGTTTGATGCCAGTAGCAACCTCCAGTTGTGACAATCAAAAACGTCTCAAGACATTTCTGAATATCCCCTGAATAGCTAACTACCACAGTTGAGGATTATCTATAAAAGCTCTGTTGTCACAATAGGACATTTATGCTTACATCCCATTTTCCAGAGTTTAGTTACATGGCCATTCCTAACTGTAAAGGAGGCTGGGTAACATGACATTTTAGTCTAGCTAGATATATGCCAGCTTAGATTGAATCCTCAGAAGAAAACAAATATCAAGGGGCAGCTCCAAGCCTCCATCATTCATTAAGAGAGAATTCATGTGTGCAATATTTGTGATTATGATGGTGTATTCTATCACCTTAAGACAAAAAATAGTCATTGGATTTTGCTAAAGTATTAGGTCCAGAAATTTGAAGGTTCTTTCAGAGAGACAATTTCTAACTCATAATTGTCTTTTAAGTAAAGATCCTATTATGCTGTTATTTGCAAGATTTAAAATACAGCATTTGTCCTTAGTAGATAAAATTCAAATATCAGAAACAAATATGAAAATAATTGTACAGACTCTTTACTTTCTCCTAGTCATATTTTGGTCAAGGAATATGTTTTCTTCGCTTCTTTTCACACCAATAGCGAAATTATTTTTCAATTTTCATTAAGATTTTATCCTCTCTCTTAATTGTACATAAGAAACAACAACAAAAAATCTATCTCTTAATGAAAGTTAACGTGATTTGCATGAGGTTCTCCAAGAAGCTGGATCTGAGTCTAGGATTCAAGTTCAAGGGGGTTATTTGGGGAATATGATGGGAGGAGTAGAGAAGAAACATGGGAGAGAGAAGGAATAAATCCAATAAAGAGTGTATTATAAAACAAATTTCCACTTTAACCAATGGAATACAGTCCCTTTAAGGAACCTGAGAGTCAGTATAGAACATGTATCAGAGTTATCCAACCCAAGGGCAAGGAAGCTGGCTGTTTATCCTCCAACCCTCATATGCCATTGGCTCTGGGCTGCATCCAGAGACACGAGCTCCCCAGCACGTCTGGCCTGTACTGTCTCTGACTAAGAGAAGGCCCTTAGGCAGGTGGTTGCAGACGTGTGCAGCAGGATGCCATTGATATGTACCGAAACACTGAATGTTTAGAGGATGTGCTGTGTCTGGCCCACCCTATAAGCTGGTCAGTTGGCTCAGCTCACTCACCAGCCTCTGGCCCACCAGCCTTGTTGTATGTTATGCTGTGGGATTATTGAGGTTGGCTAAGCAAAGGAAAACCAACTGATACAGGACCTCAAAAGGATGCTGACAGAATATTTGGATAATGAGTAAACGCACAAATTTCATCAACTTGATGATCACGAAGACACATAATTTAACAGAAACGTGAAGCTAGTTTGCAAGAACCATAGCAATGCAGCTAAACATTCCACCTCAAAGGAGATCTGCAGAACAGCAATGGGAAGTTGAATGTTTTTGCTGTCGTTTAACTTGAACATATCACAGATCCATCCCCTCTAGGACATTAATCAGGGACATCTTTGTACCATACTTACTGTCAGATGATAGCCAGACCTCTGCTAATGAGCGTCTGGAATGCAGCCCCAGAATCAATGTCTGCTCCAACACAGATGGGCATGGAGATGAGACAAGTGGGTGCTTTGGAATGTGGGGAAACAACATGGTGGCCTGAAGAAGTGCACACGCCCTAAAGGCTCTGTTTATAGCACATTAGAGCTGCTGGATCACTGTGGCCTGCTAGTTGCAGCAAGAATGCTCATTATTTGGAGCGTGTGCTGTGCTAAGTCACTTCTGTCATGTCCGACTCTTTGCGACCCTATGGATTATAACCCACCAGGTTCTTCTGTCCATGAATTTCTCCAGGCAAGAATACTGGAGTGGATTACCATTCCCTTCTCCAGGGGATCTTCTCAACCCAGGGATCAAAGCTAGGTCTCTTGTATTGCAGGCAGATTCTTTACCATCTGAGTCACCAGGAAGCCCTGCTTTTGAGCCTAAGTAAACCAAATAGCCTCATGTAAGGGCCCAGTGCTCATCGGCAGATATTGCTTGAGACCACACTATTTGCAGAGTAGCAATTTAAGCAATCTATTGAAGAAGACAGTATGGCTACCTTGAGCCTCACGTAAGTGGGACTGATTCTAGAAAGCAAGTGTTGGTCAGTGAGCCAACGGACATGAGGAAGAGATAGAGACTTCTGTGGGCAGCGGAGAGTGGGGGCAGGGGACCGCACATCAGTGGCACAGTATGTGGTTCAAAATATAAAACTAATAAGATTGAGTGATATGAAGGGGAAATGGCGAGGGTGGGGGGAAATAACAGGATATCAGTATTCAGAAGTATACACTAAAAGATCCTGTACCTGCACTGTCCGATACAGTAGCTCCAAACCACACATAACTATTGAGCACTTAAAAACTGCTGAGTTCGGGGCTTCCCTGGTGGTGCAGTGGTTAAGAATCCACCTTGCAATGCAGGGGATACCGGTTCGTCCTCTGGTCTGGGCAGATCCCAAATGCCTCCGAGGAACTAAGCCCATGTGCCACAACCACTGAGCCTGTGCTTTGAAGCCCAGGAGCCACAACTACTGAGCCCTAACTGCAGCTACACAAGCCTGTGTGCCCTAGAGCCTGTGCTCCGCAACGGGAGAAGCCACTGCAGTGAGAAGCCCTGTGCATTGCAATCAGAAGGTAGTCCCTTCTCGCTGCAGCTGGAGAAAGCCCACCCACAGCAAGGAACACCCAGCACAGCACAAAAATAAAAATAATGTTTTACAAAGTGGTGAGTTCAGATGGAGATGTGCTGTAAGAGTTAAGTAGGCACACTGGATTTCAAAGACTAATATGAAAAAATACATAAAGTATGTCATCAATAATTTCTATGTAGGTTATATGTTGAAATGGTAATATCTTGGCTATATTGGGTTAAGTAGAATATAATTTAAAATCAATTTCATATGTTGCTTTTTACATTTTAATATGGATTTTGAACTGTGGTGTTGGAGAAGACTCTTGAGAGCCCCTTGGACTGCAAGGAGATCCAACCAGTCCATCCTAAAGGAGATCATTCCTGGGTGTTCATTGGAAGGAATGATGCTAAAGCTGCAACTCCAGTACTTTGGCCAACTCATGCGAAGAGTTGAATCATTAGAAAAGACTGATGCTGGGAGGGACTGGGGGCAGGAGGAGAAGGGGATGACAGAGGATGAGATGGCTGGATGGCATCACCGACTCAATGGATGTGAGTCTGAGTGAACTCCGGGAGTTGGTAATGGACAGGGAGGCCTGGTGTGCTGCGATTCATGGGGTCGCAAAGAGTCAGACACGACTGAGCGACTGAACTGACTGACTGACTGACTGACTGATGGCTACTAGAAAATTCTAAGTTACATAGTGGCTCTCAACTACGGGTTGTATTATATTTGTATTGGACAGAACTGTTCCACACCAGTCCAATACATGTTCCGTGTTCTGCACCAGTGATTCTCAACCAGGAGTGATTCTTGCCCTCCATGGGACTTCTGCAATGTCTGGAGACATATTCGATCATCACAACTGGAGGGGAAGGAATATTGCTGATATCTAGTGGATAGAAGCCAGAGATCTGCTAAACTTCCTACTATCAGAGGCAGTCCCACAACAGAAAATTATCCAGTTCTGAATGTCAACAGTGCCGAATTTGAGATACCTTACTTCAGGTGATACAAGGATATTTTGCTTGAATTATCTCACTAAATCCTATGAATTCCAAGATGCACTGGACACCCCATACAACAAAAATGATCCAACATCAAATGTCCTTAGTGTCAAGGCTAAGAAACTCTGCCCTTGCCACCACTATAGGGTGCTGGGAGACCCAACAAGGGGCTACAGTTTCAATTTAAGTGTGAGGGTGTAAGGGTTTTCTCTGGAGTGAAGACAGCGAGACCCATAATAACATCCTCTGCCGTACATCTGTGAATCAACAGGCAGTACATTAAATACCTTCTATTGGTGCTATTTAATACCCAGGAGAGCACTAGTGAGGTGGGGAATATCTCCATTTTACTGATCACATTGCCTGCGGTTCATAGGACTCAAGGAACTTGATTGACCAATTTCACTTAGGGAGGGGGAGGCAGATTGGAATCACAACCATCTAACTCCACTGCATGAGCCTTATCCACCACAGGGACGAGGACTGTAACCGCTTAGATAAAAGTTCAAGTCTCCAGATACAATCTTTTTCTGTCCATCAGGAGGCCCATTCCCCTAGTCAAGTCACCTCACTGGTTTCCTATTGACCACTTCTGTCTTCCAGTTCTCTTCATGCCGCAGTGATCTTTCCCCAAACCCTAAACCTTTCAATATTTTTTAAATTACCCTTCAGGTATATTCTTTGTCATGGGTTAGAAACTATGAATGGATTCAAGGAATTTTTCTTAAGTCTGCACGATGTATTTGGAGCTGTGCTAAGAATTAAAAATAGCTTCACAGCATTATGTTAGTGACTGTCATTAATAGAAATGTATCTCATGGACAGGCTTAATGATGGCACTCTTCCCTGTAAACAAAGATTTGAGGGGCAGTATTTTGCTCATGTAGAGTGGGACCTGTGACCATGTGGGTAAAAACACATTTAAAAGATTTAAATAGTTATCAAACCAGCAACAAGTGTGTTGAAATGAGAACACTTTCATTTGGGGGTTAGGGCAACTTACGTTTTACTTTAAACAGTTTTAACTTTAAATCTACAGGTTTGTTCTACAAACGATCAATACTTGGAGGAAAGAGCTCTGATTTATATCTTTTTCTGTATTTCCAGCAGTAACTGGATTCACAGTGCACTTTGCTAGATACCAGCTATCAATTAAGTCAAAAACCCTGTGATGATCCTGAAATAATTTTGAAAGTATAAAAGCTCTTAAGCGCCCCCTCGTGGGGACAAGGTGATATATTATACTATATATTTTAAAATACGTTACTGAAAATCTCTCTTCACCTTGATAGCCCCAGCATGACTTAAGGCCTGTGAATAAAAAGCAGAAAGTGGTATCTTCTTAAAAATATACATTCTTATATCTTTTTTATTTAGTTTACCTGATGTAGTCTTACTCGTCTGTCTGCCCCCGCCTCTGCCCTTGTTGTTGTTGTTTAGTCGCTCAGTCATGTTGAGCTCTTCTGCGACCCCATGGACTGTAGCCCACCAGGCTCCTCTGTCCATGGGATTTCCCAGGTAAGCATACTGAAGTGGGTTGCCAGTTCCTCCTCCAGGGGATCTTCCCATCCCAGAGACTGAACCCAGGTCTGCTGCTTGGCGGGTGGATTCTTTACCATTGAGCCACCTGGGAAGCCCACCCTCCTCTGCCCTAGGCATTACAAAAAAACCTTTTGTATTAGTTGCAGTACGCCTATGTCCTGAAAAGAATGAACTCTGAAATCTGACCGAATTAATAATATGCAAGTTTCTTTCCCTCTTATATCACCATCCAGTGAAGATATTTGATGAGCAGCCTTCCTTGTGGTGACTCAGAGCTCCTCACATCTTGTAGCTCAGCCCTAAAGGAAGCAATCAGAAGGTATTTTAGGATGTATAGACTACAGGCTCTCTGTCAAAATGCTGCCAGCTCCATGGTTTTGGCATGTGAAAGCAGCAGTAGATGATATGTAAATGAATGAGTATGGCTGTGTGCCAATAAAGCTTTGCTTATCAACACTGAGATTTTAATTTCATATAATTTTTATGAAATATTCTTCCTTTTTAATATTTTTTAACCAGAAAAATGTAAAAATCATTCTTAGCTCATAGGCAGTACAGAACCAGAGGGCAGTTGTAGCTTGTTGACCCTTGCATAGGGGTAAGGAATCTTTTACTTCCGATCAGATATTGGAGAAGGGTCTTAAACGGGAGATTTTTCTGGACCAGTCTGGAAATAGTGCACCATCCCTTCTGCTTCCATCAGTGGTTGGCCAGAACTCAGTCATATGACCACAGCCAGGGAGGAGAGGGAGTAGGTTTTGGTGAACACGTAACAGTATAGCCACAAAACAGTTCACCTCATTAGTTTAAAAATGCGATTTCATTCATTCATTCATTCTTTACTAGTTGATGCCATTCCTTAGCCATATTCTTCATAATCCCTTTGTATGTATTGGGTTTAAAGCCTAAAGGTCTTAAAGCGAGTATGTTCAAGAACATATTTGTGATATTATAAATACCAAATATTTATAATGGCTAAGAAATGGCATCAAAGAATAAAGAATGAATGAAATTGTATTCTTAAAGAAACAGCATGAACTCTTAATAGAGACTGTGGCTACACTGCTAAGTGTTCACCAAATCCTTTTCTAATGCCTGTTCACTTCTGCATGTCAGCTCAAGGCAGGTCAATGTTCTCACAGGATCTGGCAGGGGCAGTGTTTCTCAGTCATGAGTGTGCGTGTGATCACCTGGGTATCGTACCAGCACTGCAGGGTGTCTGCACTTCCACATCTTTAGTATCAGTCATGTTGGTGTTGCTGGTCTGGGGACCACACTTTGAGTAAGACTCAGGTTTTTCATCTCAGTCATCTTGTGTACATTTGGCTTTAATGGCTGGGACCCTATGCAGCTGTCTGGATTTTGGACAAAATGGGGGTAAAAAGAGATAGTGAACTGAAGCCCAAAGCTTGGGCTAGCTCACATTGTGTTTTTTGCTAGGAACAAAAAAACAACAGTCTTTTCTTTGGCATTTTTCATGCTGCCTTACAGAATTTTAAAAGCCTAGCCCAACTTTATATCACTGAAATGATCAGACAGAATTAATGAAATACTCTGCTTTTCCCTTATGTCTACTTTGGGACATTTGAAAAGCAAGAAGTATTGAGTACTGTAGCATTATTATCCCACAGAATGAGCATATTAAATACTTCTCATATTTGCACATTTTCATTGGTTTCTTTCCAATCTCTACTGGCTAGATCTTTTTTGAGAATGAATTTTACTATATCATTGTCACTTTCTTGTTTCTATAATAATTAACTCAGTATATGGGGAAATATTTTAGGATGCTTTTCATGGAAATATAGGCATCTTCAGAAGTGCTAGAAAACCTAACATTGTTAAAATCCTAACAATATTCAGAGTTTGTCATATATTTGTGGGGGGAATCTAAGTTTATTTACCAATGCCTAATAATGTTCCTAGAAAGTAAAAATAATTTCTAACCCAAAGTAGTACATATCAAAGCAGATATACTCTCAACTCTGAAATTAATGAAGAAACGTGATCATAGAGGAAACAACAACATATGAGGTCTTTGTACATTGTAGACTTAAAACTGAAAGGAAATATCAGTATAAGATGTGCTCCATCTAAGTATAGAGTGAAATGAAATCATCTCTCCATGTCTGTGCTCAGTCGCTCAGTTGTGTCTGACTCTTTGTGACCCCATGGACTGTAGTCCACCAGGTTCCTCTGTCCATGGGATTTCCCAGGCAAGAATACTGGAGTGGAGTCCCATTTCCTACTTCAGGAGATCTTCTCCACTCAGGGATCAAACTTGCATCTCTTGCGTCTCCTGCATTGACAAGAGGATTCTTTACCACTAGTGCCACCAATTTGAACAAATTTTAAAGCAAGAACGACAAATGGAAATTAAATATCTGATGCAGTTCAGGTTTTAAAATAAATCTCATAGCACAAAAAAGTAGCCCCTGTCATTAAGTGAACTTGACAAATATGAATCAACAGTATATCCAGAAAAGAAAGGAAATTGAGTGATAGGTGAGTGGTGCAGGGTAGGATGGGATGTTGTGACCTAACTGGAGTGCTTATATTTATTTCATGTTATTTTTCACCTTGCCAGGAGAGGGCAGCCAGTCCCCACACTGAAAATCACCTAGCAAATTAAATTTCAAATTTGCATCCACTATTTTCAGAGATTTTTCTTTTAAGCTTACATCAACTGTCCATTCTACTGACCATAATTGGAAGCTTGATGCATTCAAAGAGCATTAAACAAGCAGATCTGATTTGGAATGTCTTTGCCCTAGTCAGCAATTCTGTGTCTGCAAGTTTATGAACAACCTAGATTTCTTTGTCTGTAAAATAGATGTAATAATACCAGCTGCCTCCTCAAAGTGCAGCAAATAATGTTCATGAAAGCCCTGTGTCCATTTATTCATTCATCTCTTCACTTAGTCAATGCATTTAAGCCTTAATAGTCACAGTTCTGGATGCCAAAATCCAAAGATGAGGATTACACCGACTTTGCTTTCGAACGATCCTTTGCTAATTGAATAGAAACGGGATGGTGGCGCTATAACTGGGCCGCAAATAAAGGGATAGACTGGTGAGGCTTGGTCCTGTCTGCTCTATAGCCCTGCCCTGTTGTCCTCATCTCCCACTACTCTGCCCTTCACTCGCTCCATTCTGATCATTCAGACCTCCCAGCTGTTCTTTGAACTCAACGAATTCCCTGCTTCTTTGAGGATTTGTATTTTCAGTTTCTTGCCTGAGTGCTCTTCCCTTAGTTATCTACAGGACTCACTCTTAGGAGTTGATTGTTAGGTCTTGTCTCACCTGTACAGTCCTTAGAGAGGCCCCTCTGTGCACATTATCTGAAATAGCATCTCCCTCTCTATTTCACTTTCTTTCAGTCTGAGAATTAAGACCTCAGTCCCTAAAGCATCCTTTTGTGTGTAATGAATTAACTTCTCTCCTATGTGTCTAGAATGATAATAGCTATGCATTGTATTTAGAAAACTTGAGAAATAGTTATCACTTTCTGTGCTCTGATGAGACAAGCAAGTTGAATCTGTGGTTTAGTTTCTTAGCTTATGATACTGTATTATGAATATGTTTGTTTATTTGTTTTTCTTTCCTTTGTCTTCACTGAAACATAAGCTACAGGAAGATAGGAATGATGGCATGTTCACTGTGATACCTCCAGCACCTAGAACCATGCCTGGCAATATGTCTTTGTTGGACCAATGAATGAATGGATGACAAATGAATGAATGGATGTTGAGAAAGCACTGGCAAGGTAACTCTTGATCTGAATCTACTAAAATAAGCAGGGACTTCCCTGGTGGCTCAGATGGTAAAGAATCCACCTGCAATGCAGGAGACCTGGGTTCAATCCCTGGGTTTGGAAGATTCCCTGGAGAAGGGAATGGCTACCCAGTCCTGTATTCTTGCCTGGAGAATCTCATAGACAGAGGAGCCTGGCAGGCTACAGTTCATGGGATCTCAAAGAATCAGACACAACTGAGTGACTAACACACACACATACACACACACACACACATACACAAGGTAAGCAGAGTTTTACTTGGGAGTGGGAAAAGTATTCCAAACAGTAACACAACATGGTTTGATGAAATGGACTTGTAAACCTAAGAGTGCCATATTCAGGTAAAATAGTAGCTTTCTGAAGTAATAAATCCATACTCTTCAGCTCTTCTGGGGTTTTTCTCCTTCTTTGAGGAGTATTATATACTATATGTATATTGTGTTATTCACAATATATTTTTAACAAAAATAAGTCATATTCCCTGAACAGATTTCCACCTGTTGACTGTGTGTTCAGGAAAATACAAATTTTAACATTAGCCGAAAAGCTATATATAATTGAAATTTAATCTACCAGGGAAAATACTACTAGATAAAATTTCAAACCTAGCACATTACTTTCAGAGAAGGCGATGGCACCCCACTCCATTACTCTAGCCTGGAAAATCCCATGGACAGAGGAGCCTGGTAGGCTGCAGCCCATGGGGTCACAAAGAGTCAGACACGACTGAGCGACTTCCCTTTCACTTTTCACTTTCATGCATTGGAGAAGGAAATGGCAACCCACTCCAGTGTTCTTGCCTGGAGAATCCCAGGGACGGGGGAGCCTGGTGGGCTGCCATCTATGGGGTCGCATAGAGTCGGACATGACTGAAGTGACATAGCAGCAGCACATTACTTTGGCTTCTCAGAATTATTCTTCTCTTATTAATAAAAAGAACCACACGTCAACCTGTTGATTAAAGCAATAATATTCCCCCAGTGCAAAAATCTCTCTCTCTCTCTCTCTTTGAGCAGTGAAGTGTATATGCAGTGACCACTAGATCTCTGCTACTTAAAGTGTGGCCCTGGACCAGTGCTGGTCCTTGTGTAATCCTTGAAGGTATATAATGAGATAAGCAAACCAAGTGAGAGGATACACATTTAAAATCTTTAATGGAAATTTGACAGCATAATTTTATACGTAATTTATTTTATTTTTATTACATTTTCCCAAAACATCAGTCTACAATGAATTCAAATGGAAAAAAAAAAATCAAACCCTGGTGTTTGAGTACAGGTCGTTTGAGGAACATTGCTATAGATGGTGTCCCACAAAGTCTAAACTATCAGACACACGGAAGATTTAGCTTGGAGTTCATAAGCCTCAAACTTCAGGCAGGTAGCAGTACCTCCTAATAGTGCTGAGAGCTGATTTTTATGAAGCACTTACTACGTTCTAGCTGTGCTTTGTCGCTCAGTCATGTCTGACTCTTTGCAACACCGCCAGGCTCCTCTGTCCATGGGATTCTCCTACATTACTGAAGTGGGTTGCCATGCCCTCCTCCAGGGGATCTTCCTGACTCAGGGATTGAACCCAGGTCTCCTGTATTGCAGGTGGATTCTTTACCATCTGAGCCACCAGGGAAGCCCGCTGTATTCTAGACATAATACTAAAAACTTGAGAGCTATTTTTAGAGTAAGGAATGGAGAAAAATAATAGTAGTAGTTACTGTGGTGGGGAGAGGAGGTACCATGAAAATGACAGGTGTTCTTGGTCTGTGCCAGCCAGGCTTCTTTTAGGAATTATACCTCAGCTGATAAAGAATCTGCCTGCAATGCAGGAGACCTGGGTTCTATCCCTGGGTTGGGAAGATCCCCTGGAAGAGGGCATGGCAACCCACTCCAGCATTCTTGCCTGGAGAATTCCATGGACAGAGGAGCCTGGAGGGCTATAGTCCGTGGGGTCACAAATAGTCTGGGCACGACTGAGTAGGTTTGGCACTCCCTTTCATTCAACATTATAACGAACCTTCTCTGTGTCAAATCCAGCACCCATATATCATTATCTTAAGCCGTCAACAAAATCCTTACTGAGAAGAAATGAGACTCAGAGTGTCGAGGAGGAGAAAACATGGAGTCAGGGGCCTGGGAACAAGGGACTGGAAGCTGGCTTCCGGGGAGCTGGGGCGGGGAAAGGCAAGAATCTTGGGGGTGGAGACTCAGCGTTCATTTGCATAACCAGCATGCACTGCACGCAATATAGATTGAATTTACTATTATAATTCATCATAGATTTCTTTTAAACGTAGTATATCGATGAATGAACCTTTACGCACTTAAGTGAAAAGATCTGCCGCAAACTCTTGACCCAGAGTTACCCTTGATGCTGCTCACCCTAACTGTGTTAGGAGTGCTGTTTCTCAAGGTGGGTCTTTTGTGGTGCACTTAGTATGCGGCTAGGTTTTAGGAAAGATCTAGGCTGCGCGGTCATAATTTTTGGAGGCTTTGTCAGGTGAACAAAGCCAATATGGTTGTATGCAAAAACAGACGTTATCAAATGGCAGCTTTGAAACAGGTGCTTTTTTTTTTTTGTGGGGTTCTTATACATAAGAGTTTTCTTTGTGTTTGTTTACTGTTTTAGATTCTGGCTTGGTCAGTTCATTTTCTCAGTTATGTCCGATTATTTGATAACCCCGTGGACTGTGGCTTTTTGGGTTTTCTTATCTCCCGTTCTCAGAGCTTATTTATACTCATGCCCTTTGAATCTGTGGCGCTATCTAACCACTTTATTTTCTGTTGTTTTCTTTCTTTTTCAACCTTTAGTCCTTCCTAGCATCAGGGTCTTTTCCAGTAAGTCAGTTCTTTGCATCAGGTGGCCAAACGAATTTCATTGTCAGCATCAGTTCTTCCAATGAATATTCAGGACTGATTTTCTTTAGGATGGGCTGGTTGGATCTCCTTGCAATCGAAGGGACTCTCAAGAATCTTCTCCAAGACCACAGTCCAACAGCCTCCATTCTTCCACCTTCAGCTTTCTTTACAGTGCAACTCTCATATCCATACATGAGTACTGGGAAAACCATAGCTTTTATGGGATGGACCTATTTTGGCCAAGTAATATCTCTGCTTTTTAATACGCTGTCTTAGTTGGTCATAGCTTTTCTTCCAAGGAGCAAGTGTCTTTTAATTTTATGGCTGAAGTCACCGTCCTCAGTGATTTTAGAGCCCAAGAAAGTAAAGTCTGTCACTGTTTCTATCGTTTCCCCATCTATTTGCCATGAAAGATCATGGCATCTGGTCCCATCACTTCATGGGGAATAGATGGGGAAACAGTGAAACAGTGTCAGACTATTTTTCTGGGCTCTAAAATCACTACAGATGGTGATTGCAGCCATGAAATTAAAAGACGCTTACTCCTTGGAAGGAAAGTTATGACCAACCTAGACAGCATATTGAAAAGCAGAGACATTACTTTGCCAACAAAGGTCCATCTAGTCAAGGCTATGGTTTTTCCAGTGGTTATGTATGGAAGTGAGAGTTGGACTGTGAAGAAAAGTCAGTGCTGAAGAATTGATGCTTTTGAACTGTGGTGTTGGAGAAGACTCTTGAGAGTCCCTTGGACTGCAAGGAGATCCAACCAGTCCATCCTAAAGGAGATTAGTCCTGGGTGTTCTTTGGAAGGAATGATGCTAAAGCTGACACTCCAGTACTTTGGCCACCTCATGTGAAGAGTTGACTCATTGGAAAAGACTCTGATGCTGGGAGGGATTGGAGGCAGGAGGAAAAGGGGACAACAGAGGATGAGATGGCTGGATGGCATCACCAGCTTGATGGACGTGAGTTTGAGTGAGCTCCAGGAGTTGGTGATGGACAGGGAGGCCTGGCGTGCTGCGATTCATGGGGTCGCAAAGAGTCGGACATGACAGAGTGACTGAACTGAACTGATGAAACCAGATGCCATGATCTTCGTTTTCTGAATTTTCAGTTTTAAGCCAACTTTTCCACTCTCCTCTTTCACTTTCACTTTCACTTTCATCAAGAGGCTCCTTAGTTGTTCTTCACTTTCTGCCATAGGGGTGGTGTCATCTGCATTTCTGAGGTTATTGATGTTTCTCCCAGCAATCTTGATTCTAGCTTGTGCTTCATCCAGCATGGCAGTTAACATGATGTATGCTGCATATAAGTTAAATAAGCAGGGTGACAAAATATAGTGTTGACGTTCTCCTTTTCCAATTTGAAAGCATTCTGTTGTTCCATGTCCAGTTCTAACTGTTGGTTCTTGACCTGCATACAGATTTCTGAAGAGACAAGTCAGGTGGTCTGGTATTCCCATCTTTTGTAGAATTTTCTGCAGTTTGTTGTGATCTATATAGTCAAAGGCTTTAGCACAGTCAATGAAGCAGAAGTAGATGTTTTTCTGCAATTCCTTTGCTTTCTCTATGATCCAACGGATGTTGGCAATTTGGTCTCTGGTTTCTCTGCCTTTTCTAATTCCAGCATGTACATCTGGAAGTTCTCAGCTCACATACTGCTGAAGCCTAGCTTGGTTATGCATATATATGTATATATCTAAATTCTCTTTTTTTCTGATTCGGTTCCATTATAGTTTCTGACAAGATACTGAATATAGTTTCCTGTGCTATGTGACAAATCTTTGTTATTTTTGCATTCTTAATAATACCAACCTCTCTCTCTTTTTTTCATCCAGTTCTAGAGGTCATAGATGATTTTTAGCAATTTGCTATCTTAGGGTTTTCATTTTGCCTTTTCAGCTCTCCAATACATGGGTTAACCATTCTTTATATTAGATTTTGCCTATGAAAATAATTTTATTTCTGCCTTTTGACAGGACATGATTGATACATCAACTACAGTTAGTTATTCGTTGTATTTGCTTTATAGCTTATTGAAATCTTAGCTTAATGAAATCTTTCATTCTAATATTTTTATTTTACTAGAGGAGCCTGGTGGGCTACAGTTCATAGGATCACAAAGAGTTGGACATGACTGAAGCAACTTAGCATGCAAAAAAATAAGGTAGCTAGGAATAAACCTGACAAAGATGTATATGCCATAGAAGGAAATATTAAAGAGCGCCTAAATAAAAGAGAGATATACTATAATAATACATTCATGGATGGGAAGACAAATACCCCTAAATATGCCAATCTTCTCCAAATTAGATCTTAGACGGAGGCCTGGAATCTGCATTTTATCATCCTAGGAAAGTTTGAAACCGTGGTTTTGGACCAACTTTAGAAAACACTGATGAAGAAGGATAGTATTTCAAGTCATAAATATCTTCTCCAGGACATTTTATATCAAGACCTTCAATGGTGCCTAACCTCACAAGTATTCTGTATTTGTCTTTATCATTATACACATTTCCTTGAAAGTCTGTAATTCTGGCTGAGACTTATGGAAATAAATCAGAACAAAATTCATGAAGCCTGTATATGCAACATGTGTATTTGAATTTTTCAAATGCATGTACTCTCTCCCAATATTCCAGACAGGACAAGAGTTTTTATTTGAAGTGTCCTGTTCCTTCTGGAGCTGGCACCCCAGCATGTGCCAATCTAATCGTACCCTCCACAGCCAGCCATCAGTATGCCTGAGCAAGCTGGCTATAATAATCATTTCTAAAACCTTACAGTGTCTGCCAGAAACATGGAAGTGTATAGCAAATGCTGAAATTGGCCAAATTCCTATAAAGACTAAAATCAGGGTGAGCACCCAAGGACAGCATTGGGTAATCGAATCAATCACCTCTTTGTTCTACAGAAAGGCAAATATTCCTTTGCACTACCTGCAACCCCAATAGTGTGTAAGAAACATGAAATTCAACTATTTTGTTGAAATAATACCCTTGGCTATTTTAAAGGTTGGTAGGAGCTTTCCTTTCTCTGAAAATACTCTGAGGTAGACAAGTCAAACTAGCATGGTTACTTTATCACCTGTTGATCCTTCAAGACATGGCACAGATGTTACTTTAAACCTTTCTTAAACTTCCCCTGCACTAGTAGAAAATAACGCTCAAGATCTTACTTTGCAATACCTCTATCTTCTGAGTGATGTTAGTTTTTCTTTTCAATTTTCTTTATTGGAATACAGTTGAGTTACAATGTTGTGTTAGTTTGTGCTGTACATTGAGTCAGTTTACATATACATATATCCACTTTTTTTAAGATTCTATTCCATATAGATTATTCCAGATGAATTATTTTACTGTTTGTTGTCACTCTCCACTGTTGGCCTGAGAGCCCTTATTCTAAATTGTGATATGCCTGGTGTCTAATTAAGGGCTCAGAATGTAGTAGGTGGGCTTCCCAGGTGACTCAGTGGTAAAGAATCCACCTGCCAATGCAGGAGACACAGGAGATGCAAGTTCCATCCCTGAGCTGGGAAGATCCCCTGGAGAAGGAAATGGCAGCCCACTCCAGTATTCTTGCCCAGGAAATCCCATGGACAGAAGAACCTGGCGGGCTACAGTGCATGGGGTTGCAAAGAGTTGGATAAGACTTAGTGACTGAGCATTTACACAATGTAGTAGAATGTAGTAGGCGCTCAGTAAATGTTTAAGTGATGAATGAAAACTTTCTGTTGCCACCAAGTTTACCCTGGGATGATCTTGGTCCTGTGGCTGCCTGAGGTCTTGTCAGTACAGGAAACTCTCTGAGAGGTCGCAAGAAAGGATATCACCTGGGCAATTGGAGGTTTGGCCCTCGTCTGTATAGATTCAGAAAACCGAGTGGTCAGTGCATTTTCACCATTCAGAGGTTCTTTTTCTCAAAAAGTATGTATTGAGGGCTTTCTCTGACCCTGGCATTCTGCTGGGTGCTGAGAATATAGGAGTTTCATGAGCATAGCCCCGGCATTCACTTCATTTACCACTTGGCTGGGGGGAGTCCATTCAACAAGCCCTAAAAAGAAACAACTCAAGGGAGTTCCCTGGTGGTCTAGTGGTTAGTTATGATTCTAGGCTTTCACTGCTGGGGCTCAGGTTCAATTCCTGGCAGGGGAACGGAGATCCCACAAGCCAAAACACAAAACAAGACAAAAACCAAGCCCCGTGTACTGGAAAGTAGGACTGGCCTGGTATGGGAAGTACAGTGTGCTAGAGTTGCAAAACAGGAGCACCCAAAATATTTTGAGTGCTCAGGGGGCTTCCAAACACACTCCCAGAAGGCACTGTCTCCAGAATATGGCTCTCAGGCCTGATTTACAAAATCAAAGTGTCCCTTTATTAATAATGAGCAATGGAAGCATCTCACTGAAGGCAAATGTACGCTGTGGACAGAGAATGTTGCCTGCCATTTCAGTAAACAAAGGATGTTGAGACCTAAAGCTACCAGGCACCACTGTCACCCTGAAGGTGGGCCCTGAGTGGATTCAGGATGGAGAAAAATAGGATACTGCCCCTAGATAGTTAAAGTGTGTATCAAAGGAATGATTTCAATGGGCCCAGACTCTTGCATCTTCCCATACTAAAATCAGTAACTTGAGATGTGTGTTTTTGTGATTAGCAGTGATCTTTTGATGTCTGATGGTTGACTACATATTTTTTCTCAGCAAAGAACTTCCTATATATTCTGGCTCCTCCCTTACCTCTTTTTTTTGCCCCACTGAGTGGCTTGCAGGATCTTAGTTCCCTTAGATCCCTTAGTTCTCCAACCAGGGATTGAACCTATGCCCCCTGCAGTGGAAGCACAGAGTCCCAACCACTGGCCCGCCAGATAACTCCCTTGCCCCGTTACCTTTTTGGAGCAGTCTCTGAGAACTAAGAGACTGCATCCTGGGCTCAAGTCCTCAGTGAGTTTGCCAAATAAAACATAATTTGGGGGAGTTCTCTGGCTGCCTAATGGTTAGGATTCTGCACTTTCACTGACAGGACTGGGGTTTGGTCCCTGGTTGTAGAACTGAGATGCCACAATTAGGTTTGTGTTTGTCTTCTCAGTTGACTACACACATCTCCATTCTGTTTCTCTCTGGAGTCAGATTCACACAGGGAGACAGATTCTAATGGGAAGGTTGTTTGGTGAGCAAGAAATCAAAAAAATTCTCCCTGTTAAGAGGCATTAGATTTGAATGTTGGGGCTTCCCTCCTCACACGAGGGATAGCCTTGAAGATGGAGCCGTTAGTTTTGAACTTCTCTTTTTTGATCGAGATCCTCTCTTTCCCGTTGAATGGGCTTTGCCAACCTGGCCTCACTGACTCCCCTTTTCTAGGTTTCCACTCTTCTGATGAGATACAGTGCTTCTTGAGATTTGTCAGTACCTTTGATCATATTATAGAGTATGATGAGGTCTGCTAATTTACTGCCAGCAAAGACAGTGTAGTAGTAGTAGCTTGTGTGTGTGTGTTGTGTAAAACTAAGAGCTAGCAATGACCCCACTTAGGATGTCACACACCAGGGGTAGTTGGCTATATTAATCAGGGAGTCTGTATCACAGCTTCTAGCTACTCTAAATGTTTCTGTTAGCCATAGCTCAATCAACAGCAGAGACTTTGCTAAGTAGTGAAATTAAGGTTAGAAATGGATTTTCACTGGTGAAATTAGTAACGTGTTAGCCAGTATGATGGGTGTCAGTAATGGGCTAAGAGTCGTGAAATTAATAACACTCAAGACATGTGCATTGCTTAAAATTTGTGAGTCTCTTCAACCTTGCATTTACAGGGTATGAGAA
This sequence comes from Ovis aries, assembly GCF_016772045.2. Classification (NCBI taxonomy): domain Eukaryota; kingdom Metazoa; phylum Chordata; class Mammalia; order Artiodactyla; family Bovidae; genus Ovis; species Ovis aries. The sequence goes on along the minus strand of NC_056080.1, from coordinate 9,675,916 downwards.
CCTAGACATCTGAAGCCTGTTCCCTAAGGAGTAATACTACAGGCCAAACCTCTAAATAACCCTGTGTCCAGCTATGAACTCTGAGGGTTCCAGTTCCCTGATCCTGGCTGCAAGGCCAACAGAATCCTGCAAGTTGATCTCTTAACCAGACACATTGCTGGGAGCATCATTGAGCTTACTACTCCTAATAACTTTGTGCCTCAGGCTCTTGGTTGTTGTTAACATCTGAATAGTGTTATTCTTTCAGTCCTGTCAGACTTTGCAATCTCATGGACTGTAGCCCCACAGGATCCTCTCTGTCCATGGAATTCTCCAGACAAGAATACTGCAGTGGGTAGCCATTCCCTTCTCCAGGAGATTCTTCCCCAGGATTCAACCTGGGTCTCCCACTTTGTAAGCGGACTCTTTACTGTCTAAACCATCAGGGTGACTCTAATCACTATTAAAAAAAAAGTGTCTGCCAAAATAGGAGGGCCCAGTTCCATCCCTGGGTCATGAAAATTGTCCAGTACATTTGCTCAGTTCTGTCTGACTGGCTTTCCTATCCGTCACTACTTCCAGGGCTTGCTCAAACTCATGTCCACCTCGGTGATGCTATCTAAGCATTTTTCCCAATGTCATCCCTTTCTCCTCCCATCTTCAATCTTTCCCGGCACCAGAAAAATCTGGAAAACCCATTCACAATTATGAGAACCTTACTGAGCAAAGACCAAGCAATCTTACTGACTGAGCAACCTGACCTGCCCCATGAGAAATCTCTATGCAGGTCAAGAAGCAACAGTTAGAACTTGACATTGAAAAACAGGCTGGTTCAAAATCTGGAAAGGAGCACATCAAGGCTGCATATGGTCATCCTGCTTATTTAACTTATATGGAGATTACAGCATCTGAAATGCCATGCTGCATGAAGCACAAGCTGGAATCAAGATAGCTGGAAGAAATATCAATAACCTCAGAAATGCAGATGACACCATCCTCATGGCAGACAGCAAAAAAGAACTAAAGAGCCTCTTGATGAAAGTGAAAGAGGAGAGTGAAAAAGTTGGCTTAAAACTGAAAATTCGGAAAACAAAGATCATGGCATCCAGTCCCATCACTTCATGGCAAATAGATGGAAACAATGGAAACAGTGACAGACTTTATTTTCGTGGGCTTTAAAGTCACTGTGGACAGTGACTTCAGCCATGAAATTAAAAGACGCTTACTCCTTGGAAGAAAAGCTATGACCAACCAAGACAGCATATTAAAAAGCAGAGATATTACTTGGCTGAAAAAGGTCTGTCCAGTCAAAGCTATGGTTTTCCAGTACTCATGTATGGATGTGAGAGTTGCACTGTAAAGAAAGCTGAAGGCCAAAGAATGGAGGCTGTTGGACCGTGGTCTTGGAGAAGATGCTTGAGAGTCGCTTGGATTGCAAGGAGATCCAACCAGTCCATCCTAAAGGAGATCAGTCCTGAATATTCATTGGAAGAACTGATGCTGACACTGAAATTCCAATAGTTTGGCCACCTGATGCAAAAAACTGACTTACTGGAAAAGCCCCTTATGCTGGGAACGACTAAAGGTGGGAGGGAGAAAGACGACAGAAAATGAGATGGTTAGATAGCACCATTGATTCGAAGGGCATGAGTGTGAGTAAGCTCTGAGAATGGGTGATAGGGAAACCTGAAGTGCCGCAGTCCACGGGGTTACAAAATAGTCGGACATTGAGAGAGTCAGCCGAGCAGACCAAAGCCTAGCCTCAGAATAATCACCCGATAAACACACAGATAGCTTTCAAATATAACAACCCGAGAAAAAAAAAAAAAAGCCTGCCTCAAAACTTTCACTTCGTAAGGTCTGTTTTTGCATACAATGATGTTTATCTCACAAGGCCTCCAAAAATTGTGTCACTGGGCTTATTTTCCTCCTCAGGCCTAACTAACCGAATCCTAAATACAAGACAAAAGACTCAGCTTGAGCATGAACAAGAATAAGCCTAAGAATGCATCAATGTGCCTGTGCGCATATATATATGAGGGAACACGCACTCCTAACATAGTGAGGCTGAGGGGCGTCAAGTTTAAGTCCGGGTCGAGTTTGCAGCAGATCTTTTCCTTAAGTATGTTAAGGCTCATTCATCGAAATACTATGTTTAAAAGAAATCTATGGTAAATTGAAACTATCGCGAGCAGTGAATTCTGGTTATGCAAATATTCGCTGAGTCCCCACCCCCGAGATTCACGCCTTTCCCCGCCCCAGCTCCCAGGAAGCCAGCTTCCAGTCCCTTGTTCCTAGGCCCAACTCCATGTTTTCTCCTCCTTGACACTCTGAGTCTGATTTCTTTTCAATAAGGATTTTGTTGATGGCTTAAGATGATGATATATGGGTGCTGCATTTGACACAAAGAAGGTTCACTATAATGTCAAATGAAATAGAGTGCCGAACCTCCTCAGTCGTGCTCAGACTATTTGCGACCCCAAGGAATATAGCCCTCCAGGCTCCTCTGTCCATGGACCGCCAGGCAAGAACACTGCAGTGGGTAGCCATTCCCTTCTCCAGGAGAAGCTTCCCCAGGATCGAACCTAGGTCTCCTGCTTTGTGAGCAGACTCTGTCTAAGCCATCAGGGTGACTCTAATCACTATTTTTTAAAAAAAGTGACTGCCAAAATAGGAGGGCCCGGTTTCATCCGTGGGTCATGAAAATTGTCCAGTTCATTTCTTCAGTTCTGTCCGACTGGCTTTCCTATCTGTCACTACTAACACACAGGGAATGTGCAAACTCATGTGCACCGAGTTGGTGATGCTATCTAATGGTTTTCCCCAATGTCGTCCCTTTCTATTCCCATCTTCGACCTTTCCTGGCACAAGAAAAATCTCCTAGAAAGCCCATTCACGATTATGAGACCCTTACTGACCAGAATCAGTCCTGAATATTCCTTGGAAGAACTGATGCAGACGCTGAAACTCCAATAGTTTGGCCACCTGATGCAAAGAACTGATTTACTGGAAACGACCCCGATGCTAGGTAGGACTAAAGGTGGGAGGAGAAAAGAGACGACAGAAAATGAGATGGTTAGATAGCACCATTGATTCGAACGGCATGAGTATGAGTTAAGCTTCAAGAATGTGTGATAGAGAAATCTGAAGTGCCAGAGTCCTTGGGGTACAAAACAGTCAGACATGACTGAGAGAGTCAACTAAGCAGACCAAAGTCTAACCTCGGAATTTCACTAACCACACAGAAAGCTCTAAAATATAAGGACCCCAGAAAAAACACCTGCCTCAAACCTTTTACTATTGCAAGGGCTGTTTTTGCATACATCGATACTGGCCTTGCTTTTTCACAAGACCTCCAAAAATTGAGGGTAACGCAGTGATGTTTTTCCTTAGACCTAACCGTGTACTAAACGTGAGGCAAAAGACCCAGCTTGAGGATGAGCACACATAACACAGTTAGGGTGAGGAGCGTCAAGGGTAAGTCCGGGTCAAGAGTTTGCAACAGATCTTTTCTCTTAAGTGAATGAAGGCTCATTCTTCAAAATACTATGTTTAAAAGAGATTACGATAAATTGAAATAGTAAATTGAAACTATATTGCATGCAGTGCATGCTAGTTATGCAAATATTTGCCGAGTCTCCGCCCCCGAGATTCGCCCCTTTCCCCGCCCCAGTACCCGGGAAGCCAGCTTCCAATCCCTTGTTCCCAGGCCCCTGATTCCATGTTTTCTCCTCCTCAACACTCTGAGTCTGATTTCTTTTGAATAAGGATTTTGTTGACTGCTTACGATAATGATATATGGGCGCTGCATTTGACACAGAGAAGGTTCACTATTGGAGAAGGCAATGGCACCCCACTCCAGTACTCTTGCCTGGAAAATCCCATGGACAGAGGAGCCTGGTAGGCTGCAGTCCATGAGGTCGCTAAGAGTCAGACACGACTGAGCGACTTCACTTTGACTTTTCACTTTCATGCGTTGGAGAAGGAAATGGCAACCCACTCCAGTATTCTTGCCTGGAGAATCCCAGGGACGGGGGAGCCTGGTGGACTGCCGTCAATGGGGTCGCACAGAGTTGGACACGACTGAAGTGACTTAGCAGCAGCAACAGGTTCACTATAATGTCGAATGAAAGAGAGTGCTGAACCTACTCAGTCGTGCCCAGACTATTTGCAAACCCCACGGACTATATAGCCCTCCAGGCTTCTGTATCCATGTAATTCTCCAGGCAAGAATTCTGCAGTGGGTAACCATTCCCTTCTCCAGGAGAAGCTTCCCCAGGATCGAACCTGGGTCTCCCGCTTTGTAAACGGACTCTTCACTGTCTGAGCCATCAGGGTGACTCTAATCACTATTAAAAAAAAAAAAAAGGTGACTGCCAATATAGGAGGGCCTGGTTCCATCCCTGGGTCATGAAAATTGTGCAGTTCATTTGCTGAGTCTTATCCAACCAGCCTTCCTGTCTGTCACCAACACTCGTGCTTGCTCAAACTCATGTCCCTTCAGTTGGTGATACCATCTAATTGCTTTTTGCACTGTGGTCCCTTTCTCCACCTGCTTTCAATCTTTTCCCAGCACCAAAAAATCTCTTGGATATCCCCATTCAGTGTTATGGGAATCTGACCAAAGATTCCCATACAAGATGGAGGAGTAGAAGGTTGTGCCCTCATCTTCTCCTGGGAGAAGTCCAAAATTACAAATCAGTGCTGAACAACCATCAACAGGAGAATGTTGGATCCCACCAAAAAAAGACCCCACATCTAAGGGCAAAGGAGAAGCCCAAACAAGATAGTAGGAGGGGTGAAATTTCATTTAGAATCAAATCCCATACCCGCCAGTGACACTTGGAAGGCTCAAAGAAAACCTTGTGCACAGCAGAGCTCAGAAACCCCACAGAGACTGAGCCAGAACTGTGTGTGAGTGTCTCCTGTGGAGGGATGGTGGGTCAGCAGTGGCCTGCTGCAGGGGCAGGGGCTCTGTGTGCCGCACCCTGTGGCATAAGCTGTCTTGGAGGAGGTCGCCATTAACCCCAACCATAGAGCCCCTGAGCAGACGACGCACAAACTGCAGAACAATCATACCAAAGAAATTGTTGCACTGTTAAGGAAGTTCTAGGACCCACAACAGATTTACCAACCTGGGGCTCTGGCAAGGGAACTGAGAACCCCCAAGGAATTTGACTGTGGAGGCCAGTGGGATTTGCTTACAGAACTTACACAGGACTGGGGAAACAGACTCTTGGAGGGCACAAACAAAAGCTTGTGCACACCAGGACCCAGGAGAAAGGAGCAGGGACCCCACAAGGGACTGACCCAGGCTTGCCCGTGGGTGTCCAGGAGTCCCTGGCAGAGGCGTGGGTTGGCAGTGTACTGCTGCAGGGTTGGGGGCACTGAGTGCAGCAGTGCTTGCCTGGGACCTTTGGAAGGAGGTGGCCATTATCTTCATTACCTCCACCTTAGTTTGGTCTCAGGTCAAACAACAGGGAGGGAAGACAGCCCCACCCATCAACAGAAAATTGGATTAAACATTTACTGAGCATGGTCCCACCCATCAGAACAAGACCCAGTTTCCCCACAGTCAGTCTCTCCCAGTAGGAAGCTTCCATAAGCCTCTTATCCTTATCTGTCAGAGGGCAGACAGAATGAAAACCAGTGTCAAAGAAAACTTATCAAATTGATCACATGGACCACAGCCTTGTCTAACTCAATGAAACTATGAGCCATACCATGTTCAGTTCAGTTTAGTCCCTGAGTTGTGTCAGACTGTTTGCAACCCCAAGGACTGCAGCATGCCAGGGTCCCTGTTCATCACCAACTCCTGGAACTTGCTCAAACTCATGTACATCAAGGTGGTGATGCCATTCAACCATCTCATTCTCTGTTGTTCCCTTCTCCTCAAGCCTTTCATCTTTCCCAGCATCAGAGTCTTTTCTGATGATTCAGTTCCCCTATTTTGACAGTCACTTTTTTTTAAAATAGTGATTAGAGTCACCCTGCTGGCTTATAAAGAGTCTGCTTACAAAGCGGGAGACCCGGATTCGATCCTGGGGAAGCTTCTCCTGGAGAAGGGAATGGCTACCCACTGCAGTATTCTTGCCTGGAGAATTCCATGGACAGAGGAGCCTGGCAGGCTATAGTCCGTGGGGTTTGCAAATAGTCTGGGCACGACTGAGTTTGGTTCGGCACTCTCTTTCATTCGACATTATAACGAACCTTCTCTGTGTCAAATCCAGCACCCATATATCATTATCTTAAGCCGTCAACAAAATCCTTATTGAGAAGAAATCAGATTCAGAGTGTCGAGGAGGAGAAAACATGGAGTCAGGGGCCTGAGAACAAGGGACTGGAAGCTGGCTTCCGGGGAGCTGGGGCGGGGAAAGGCGAGAATCTCGGGGGCGGAGACTCAGCATTCATTTGCATAACCAGCATGCCGTGCACGCAATATAGATTGAATTTACTATTTTAATTCATCGTAATTTATTTTAAATGTAGTATTTCGATGAATTAACCTTCACGCACTTAAATGAAAAGATCTGCCGCAAACTCTTGACCTAGAGTTACCCTTGACGCTGCTCACCCTAACTGTATTAGAAGTGCTTGTTCTCAAGGTGCGTCTTCTGTGTTGCGCTTAGTATGGTTAGGTTTTGGCAGGAATATAGGGCGTGCGGTTCATAATTTTTGGAGGCTTTGTTTACCTGACAAAGCCAATATGGTTGTATGCAAAAACAGACCTTGTGAAGTAGAAGTTTCAAAACAAGTTTTTATTTTCCTATGGTTGTTAAACTGAAGAGTTTTTTGTGTGTTTACTGTGCTGAGTTTTTGTCTGCTCAGTTGACTTTCTTGGTTGTGTCCATCCGATTATTTGGTAACCGCATGGATTGCAGCTTTTAGGGTTTCTTTATCATCTATTTGTGGAGCTTACTCATATCATAACCTTTGAATCCGTGGTGTTGTTTAACCATCTCATTTTCTGTCGTCGTCTTTTTTTCTCCAACTATTAGTCCTTCCTGGCATCAGGGTTTTTTCCAGTAAGTCGGTTCTTTGCATCAGGTGGTCAAACTATTGGAATTTCAGTGTTAGCATCAGTTCTTCCAATGAATATTCAGGACTAATTTCCTTTAGGGTGGTCTGATTGGATCTCCGTGCAGTCCAAGGGATTCTCAAGCATCTTCCCCACGACCACAGTCCAACAGCCTCCATTCTTTGGCCTTCAGCTTGCTTTACAGTGCAACTCTCACATCCATAATGAGTACTGGAAAAACCATAGCTTTGACTAGACAGACCTTTTTCAGCCAAGTAATATCTCTGCTTTTTAATACGCTGTTTTGGTTGGTCATAGTTTTTCTTCCAAGGAGCAAGCGTCTTTTAATTTTATGGCTGAAGTCACCATCCTCTGGTTTTAGAGCCCAAGAAAGTAAAGTCTGTCACTGTTTCCATCGTTTCCCCATCTATTTGCCATGAAGTGATGAGACCAGATGCCATGATCTTCGTTTTCTGAATTTTCAGTTTTAAGCCAACTTTTCCACTCTCCTCTTTCACTTTCACTTTCACTTTCATCAAGAGGCTCCTTAGTTGTTCTTCACTTTCTGCCATAGGGGTGGTGTCATCTGCATTTCTGAGGTTATTGGTGTTTCTGCCAGCAATCTTGATTCTAGCTTGTGCTTTATCCATCGTGGCAGTTAGCATGATGTATGCTGCATGTAAGTTAAATAAGCAGGGTGACAATATATAGCCTTGACGTTTTCCTTTCCCAATTTGAAAGCAGTCGTTGTTCCATGTCCAGTTCTAACTGTTGGTTCTTGACCTGCATACAGATTTCTAAAGAGGCAAGTCAGGTGGTCTGGTATTCCCATCTTTTGTAGAATTTTCCACAGTTTGTTGTGATCTACGTCAAAGGCTTTAAAGCAGAATTATCTTGCCTTTTTTCTGGAACTTGATGTTATTGTTAGTTTTTTCTCTGGCACTCTTTCTTTTTCAGTGATGATCGGATGCTGGCAATCTGGTCTCGGGTTCTTCTGCCTTTTCTAAATTCAGCTTGAACATGTGGAAGTTCCCAGTTCACATAGTGTTGAAGCCTGGCATGGAGAATTTTGAGCATTACTTTGCTAGTGTGTGAGATGAGTGCAGTTGTGTGGTAGTTTGAGCATTCTTTGGCATTGCCTTTCTTTGGGATTGGAATGAAAACTGACCTTTTCCAGTCCTCTGGCCAGTGCAAAGTTTTCCAAATTTGCTGGCATATTGAGTGGAACACTTTCACAGTATCATCTATTAGAATTTAAAATAGCTGTCGGAATTCCATCACCTCCACTAGCTTTGTTCGAAGTGATGCTTCCTAAGGCCCACTTGACGTCCCATTCCAGGATGTTTGGCTCTAGGTGAGTGATCACACCATCATGGTTATCTGGACCTTGAAAATCTTTTTTGTATAGTTCTTCTGTGTATTGTTGCCACCTATTAATATCTTCTTCTCTGTTAGGTTCATATCATTTCTGTCCTTTATTGTGCCCATCTTTGCATGAAATTTTTTTTTCATATCTCTAATTTTCTTGAGGAGATCTCTAGTCTTTCCCATTCTATTGTTATTCTCTTTTTTTTTTGCATTGATCACTGAGGAAGGCTTTCTTTTCTCTCCTTGCTATTCTGTGGAACTCTGCATTCAAATGTGTGTATCTTTCCTTTTCTCCTTTGTCTTTAGCTCCTCTTCTTTTCTCAGCTATTTGTAAGGCCTCCTCAGACAACCATTTTGCCTTTTTCATTTCTTTTTCTTGGCGATGGTCTTGATCACTGCCTCCTGTACAATGTCATGAACCTCCATCCACAGTTCTCCAGGCACCCTATCAGATCTAATGCCTTGAATCTATTTGTCACTTCCACTGTATAATCGTAAGGGATTTGATTTATGTTATACCTGAATGGTCTAATGGTTTTTTCTACTCTCCTCAATTTAAGTCTGAATTTTGGAATAAGGCGTTCATGCTCTGAGCACAGTCAGCTCCCGGTTTTGTTTTTACTGACTGTATAGAGCTTCTCCATCTTTGGCTGCAAAGAATCTAATCAACCAGATTTTGGTATTGATCATCTGGTGATGTCCATGTGTAGAGTCTTCTCTTGTGTTGTTGGAAGAGGGTGTTTGCTACGACCAGTGCATTCTCTTGGTATAACTCTGTTAACCTTTGATGTGCATTATTTTGTATTCCAGGGCCACATTTGCTTGTTAATCCAGGTATCTCTTGACTTCCTAGTTTGCAGTCCAGTCCCCTATAATGAAAAGGACATCTTTTTGGGTGTTTGTTCTAGAAGGTCTTGTAGGTCTTCATAGAACCATTCAACTTCATCTTCTTCAGCATTACTGGTTGGGGCATAGACTTGGATTCCTGTGGTATTGAATGGTTTGCCTTGGAAATGGACATAGATAGATCTTCATTCTTTCTGAAGTTATTTCTCCACTCTTTTCCTGTAGCATATTGGGCACCTACTGACCTGGGGAGTTCATCTTTCAGTATCCTATCTTTTGCCTTTTCATGCTGTTCATGGGGTTCTCAAGGCAAGCATATTGCAATGGGTTGCCATGCCCTTCTCCAGGAGAATCTTCCCCAGGATTGAACCTGGGTCTCCACATTGCAGGCTGACTCTTTACTGTCTAAGCCATCAGGGTGGCTCTAATCAGTAAAATAATAATAATAATAAGCTGTCTGCTATTATAGGAGGACCTGGTTCCACCCCAGGGTTGTGTATATTGTCCAGTTCATTTGCTCAGTCTTATCTGACTGGCCTTACTTCCTGTCAGTCGCCAACACCTGGGCTTGCTCAAACTAACATCCATCTAGTCAGTGATGCCATCTAATCATTTTATTCAATATTGTCCCTTTCTCCTCCTGCCTTCAATCTTTCTGAACAGCAGAAAAACCTCAGGGAAAACCTCATGCAGGCTTATGGGAATCTTACTAACCAAAGGTACAGCAGAAAAACCTCTTGGAAAACCTCGTTCAGAGTTATGGGAGTCTTACTGACCAAAGATAAAACCTGTGATTTCAAATGATCAACCACACAGAAAAACTCTTAGCTGCAGAAGTCCTAGAAAAACTGCCCAAAGTCACCCTCTTTTCAGGATCTACTTTTTCACACAAGAATGTTGGCCTTGTTTATCTCACAAGACCTCAAAAAAGTGTGGGTAGCTCGCCTTTTTTATCCCTTGGGCCTACCTAACCAAATCTCAAGTACAACACAAAAGACTCAGTTCAAGCAGGAGCAAGAACAAAGGTAAGAATCCCATACTATCACCTGTGTACATACTCATGAGGAGAGATACACTCCTAACACAGTGAGGCTGAGGAGCATCAAGGGTCAGTCCCGGTCAAGACTTTGCAGCAGTTCTTTTTAGGTAAGTGGATGAAGGCTCATTCTTCAAAATGCTACGTTTAAAAGAAATCTATGATAAATTGAAGTACTGAATTGAAACTATATTGCGTGCAGTGCATTCTGGTTATGCAAATGAACACTGAGTCCCCACCTCTGAGATTCACACTTTTCCTGCCCCAGTTCCCACGAAGCCAGCTTCCAGTCCCTTGTTCTTTGGCCCCTGACTTCGTATATTCTCCTCCTCGAGGCTCTGAGTCTGATTCCTTTTGAATAAAGGATTCATCACCAGGCTAAATCTCAGAATGGTTTTATGGAGCAAATTTTTTTTTACCACCTGCTCTGCCTTCTCAGTCCGGGCGGGAAAACCTTTGATCCGTCCTGTGACTGTATCTATCATGACTAGTAGGTATTTATTCCCTTTAGAAACTGGCATCTGGGTGAAGTGCATCTTCCAGTCCTCTCCTGGGTAGGTCCCATGCTGTTGGATGGGCTGGGCCAGCTTAGGTCTTCAAGCTCCTTGGGGGTTGTTTAATTGGCAGGTGAGACAAGAGGAGACCACTTGCCTTATAGTCATTTGGAGGCCTGTTCCTCTGAAGGACCTTTCTAGTAATCTTTGGAGGGCCTTCTCCTCTAAATGAGTGGTAGCATGTAAGAAGTTAACCAACTTCCACTAGCGGTTCCCAGACAGAAAAAAGGAGTCCCTCCTTTTGGGACCACCCCATATGATCTTCTTTGAAAGCCCTCACTCTTAGCTTTAAGAGTCTTACCTTCAGTATATGAAGGAGTTTCTAGCAAATTAGTCTGTGGAACTAGGGTGGCAACCCCTATTAGGTCACTGTTCTGTAATGCTGCTGTCTTAGCTGCCTGATCAGCTGCTTGGTTCCTTCATGCCACTTCTGTGCTCCATTTTTGGTGTCCTTTACAGTGGAAGACTGAAACCTCAGTGGGCAGATGGACTGCCTCCAAGAAACTAAGGATTTGATCATCATACTTGATTGAGGACCCTCAGGTCGTCAAGTGGCCTCTTTCTTTCCAAATAGCAAGGCATACTTGGAGCCAGTGTAAATGGCTGCTCTTTTTACTTTTCCCAGCTTTAAAGCTCAAGTCAGCTTTATGAGCTTTATGAGCTCAGCCAACTGGGCTGGAGTATCTGGTGGCAAAGGTTTAGCATCTGTAGTCTCAAAATTGGAGACTACTTCATATCCAGCTCTTCTTTTTCCATCTAAGATAAAGTTGCTTCCATCAGTGTACCAGATTTCCTCAGGATTCATCAGAGGATCTTCTGATGATCCATCTCGGGGTTTTGTCTGATGGCCCAAAGTTTCTAGGCAAGAGTGATTGGGGAGAGAGCCCTCAGGGTAGGCAGGAGAGTAGCTGGGTTAAGAACCTCACAAGGGAATATAGTCAGACCTGGATTTTCCATCAGCACTACTTGGTATCTGACGATCCTTTGATCAGACATCCATAAATGGCCTCTCTCATTCAGGAGTTGTTTCACTTGGTGGCTAATAAAAAATATTTAATTTGCCTCCAAGAGAGAGTTTTAAAACATCTTCTATCAGGACTGCAATAGCTGCAAGATTTCGAAGGTAGGGAGGACAACCTCGGGTGGTTGGGTCTAGCCTCTTGGATATGTAAGCTACTGGCTGGGACTCAGGTCCCAACCTTTGAGTTAAGACTCCCAAGGCTATTTCCTTTTTGTGGACATATAGTTGGAATGCTTTTTCCAGGTCTAGCCATCTCAAGGTGGGTGCTTGAGTTAAGGCTTGTTTTCCTGTAGCCTTTGCCTCCTTTGGAGGAGTTCCCCTTGTCAATGGGATTGAATCAACCTGTCCCTTTAAGCTTTCATATAAGGGCTGGGAGATTAGACCATAGCTGGATATCCAGATTCTACAATACCTGATTAGCTTCAGGAAAACTCACAATTGTTTTCAAGCCATGGGGGAAGGCAACTGCAGGATTCCTTGTACTTGGTTGGAGGATAGCCTCCTAGACCCATGTGTCATCTGAACTCCAGGGTAAGTGACCTTTGTCTTAATCATCTGTGCCTTAGCACAGGAGACTTTATATCCCCTCCCTGCCAAAAGCTTAGAACCTTAATCACATGTTGTTTGACGTTTTCCTCATCTGGGGAGCATACTACTAGGTCATATACATATTGCAATATTTTCCCATTTGGTCCCAGGTCCAGATCTAGAAGATCCAGCAAAGAACCTGTCAAAACAGGTGGGGGCTATCTCTGAACCCCTGGGGTAATACTGTCCAAGTCATTTCAGCTGTAGGGGCTGAAAAGTTTCCCACAAGTTTATCACAAGGGTGGCTCCCAGCTTAGTGAGTATATCTCTTCCCAACAAGGGAGTAGGACACTCAGGGACCACCAGAAACTGGTAGGAAAATATTTGTCCACCCCAGAAACAAAGAATTGCTCAGGTAAATCTTGTTGTAATTGTTTTTCCTGTAGCACCCAAAGTGGTATAGGTTTGGGAGGAAAAGGCTCCGGAGTAGGAGGTCAGGACAAAATAGGTAGCCCCTGTGTCAACCAAGAAATTCTCAGACCTACCTGCCGTATCCAGTTGAACCCTTGGCTCCATCCCCGTGATAGTTATCTGTAACTGGTGGGCTGGCTGGAGTGGGCTGCTTCAGTCCTGTTGAACCATCATAAGGGAAGGCTTGGCACTTGACCTTGAGGCTCTTGGGTCCTGAGGGCAGAGTGCTACCCAGTGTCCCAATTGATAGCATTTATAACAAGCCATTTTAGGAGACTTGTCATGGTTTGGACACTTCTTTGGCCCAATGTCCTGTCTGTCTACAGATTAGACATTTGCCTCATGCCTTGTCCTTCAAGGACTCGGGGTTTGCCATAGGGCTTCCCTGGAGGGCAGCTAGCATCTGGGTGTGCCTTATCTTTTTCCTTCTCTCTCTTTCCGGGGCCTTGGACTCCCTCTCCTATTCTCTGTGATAAAAGGTATTGGTAGCTATCTGGACCGTCTCATCTAAAGAGGCAGCAGGGTCCTGCTGCTATAGCTGTTGTATATTTTTCCTTATGTCTGATGCACACTGGGACAGGAATTTGTCCTTTAAAAATCACCTGTCCCTCATAAGAGTCTAAGTCCAGATTGGTAAACTTTGGAAGGGCCTCTTTTAGACTTTCCAGAAAGGCAATGGGGTTCTTGTTGGACTCCTGAGTTATTGTTGAGACTGGGCACAGTCCCACAACTGTTAGGCTTCCTTCTATTTCCTTGGGTGGACTTACTTAGGGGTGAGTCTTTCTGAAGCTTATCCTACCCAGTACTGTTGCAACCTGAGAGCTGGGCATCCCTGGGTTAGGGTGCAGATCCTCAGGCAGGTTGAGGCATGTCAACCTTCTGGAGATCAAATCCCCAGGCAGGTTGAGGCATGTCAACCTCCTGGGACCCCTGGACTGGCAGATCTGCGAGCAGGCTGAGGCGTGACAGTTTCCAGGGGACCAGATCCCTAGGCAGGTTGGGGCAGGTCAACCTTCTGGGATCCCCAGATTGGAGCTAGGGGTCCCCAAGGTCTCCAGTGTGACTAGTGCTGGGTAGGATTAAGGGGCTGTAAACTTAACTCATTGCCAGTTTGTCCACCTCGGATGGGAAGATACCATGATGTAAAGCAATCCAAGCCTGTGCCTTGAGACTGGGCACCTGGCGAAATAGCTCCAAGCCTAATCCTCTTAAGGTGATATAAGACACTGATTTCTTCCTCTAGTCCTCCATAAGAACAGTTTAAAGTGTCTCCAATGGTAAACATTTCATTGTCATAGACCCATTCTAGGTAATAACAGAAGTAATGACAAAGGAGTGGGTTAACTGGTCCTGTTAGGGGCATTCAGTTCAGTTCACTTCAGTTGCTCAGTCATGTCCGTCTTTGCAACCCCATGAATTGCAGCACTCCAGGCCTCCCTGTCCATCACCAACCCCCGGGGTTCACTCAAACTCATGTCCATCGAGTCAGTGATGCCATCCAGCCATCTCATCCTCTGTCGTTCCCTTCTCCTGCCCTCAATCTCTCCCAGCATCAGAGTCTTTTCCAATGAGTCAACTCTTCGCATGAGATGGCCAAAGTATTGGAGTTTCAGCTTTAGCATCAGTCCTTCCAAAGAACACCCAGGACTGATCTCCTTCAGAATGGACTGATTGGATCTCCTTGCAGTCCAAGGGACTCTCAAGAGTCTTCTCCAACACCACAGTTCAAAAGCATCAATTCTTTGGTGCTCAGCTTTCTTCACAGTCCAATTCTCGCATCCATACATGACCACAGGAAAAACCATAGCCTTGACTAAACAGACCTTTGTTGGCAAAGTAATGTCTCTGCTTTTCAATATGCTGTCTAGGTTTGTCATAACTTTTCTTCCAAGGAGTAAGCATCTTTTAATTTCATGGCTGCAGTCACCATCTGCAGTGATTTTGGAGCCCAAAAAGATAAAGTCTGACACTGTTTTCACTGTTTCCCCATCTATTTGCCATGAAGTGATGGGACTGGATGCCATGATCTTCGTTTTCTGAATGTTGAGCTTTAAGCCAACTTTTTCACTCTCATCTTTCACTTGCATCAAGAGGCTTTTAGTTCCTCTTCACTTTCTTCCATAAGGGTGGTGTCATCTGCATAACTGAGGTTATTGATGTTTCTCCTGGCAATCTTGATTCCAGCTTGTACTTCTTCCAGCCCAGCGTTTCTCATGATGTACTCTGCATATAAGTTAAATAAGCAGGGTGACCATATACAGCCTTAATGTACTCCTTTTCCTATTTGGAACCAGTGTGTTGTTCCATGTCCAGTTCTAACTGTTGCTTCCTGACCTGCATATAGGTTTCTCAAGAGGCAGATCTGGTGGTCTGGTATTCCCATCTCTTTCAGAATTTTCCACAGTTTCTTGTGATCCACACAGTGAAAGGCTTTGGCATAGTCAATAAAGCAGAAATAGATGTTTTCCTGGAACCCTCTTGCTTTTTCCATGATCCAGCAGATGTTGGCAATTTGATCTCTGGTTCCTCTGCCTTTTCTAAAACCAGCTTGAACATCAGGAAGTTCACGTTTTGCGTATTGCTGAAGCCTGGCTTGGAGAGTTTTGAGCATTACTTTACTAGCATGTGAGATGAGTGCAGTTGTGTGGTAGTTTGAGCATTCTTTGGCACTGCCTTCCTTTGGGATTGGGATGAAAACTGACCTTTTCCAGTCCTGTGGCCACTGCTGAGTTTTCCAAATTTGCTGGCATATTGAGTGTAGCACTTTCACAGCATCATCTTTCAGGATTTGAAACAGCTCAACTGGAATTCCATCACCTGCACTAGCTTTGTTCATAGTGATGCTTCCTAAGGCCCACTTGACTTCACATTCCAGGATGTCTGGCTCTAGATGAGTGATCACACCATCGTGATTATCTTAGTTTTTTGAAACTCAAGTTTATCTGTGTTATTGATAAAAATTGTGGGAACAAATAAAATGATCCACCAGAAGAAAGTGGTTAAGCTAAGATAACTATCATGCCTTGAATACTAACTATCTACCATATCCTGAATTGAGAGTTTTATACATATATCTCATTTAAATTTTACAATACTCATAGAAGAAAGACATATCATTTAAAACTTATTTTACAAATGTGGACACTTAGGCTTAGAGAAGTTGTCACTTGTCTAAGATCAAACATCTACTGAGTTGTAGAGCTGACATTCAAGCTCACATTTAACTTTGGCCTGGACTTTTAAATACTTCATTGCAGTCCAGGTGTCAAGTAATATAATACTTAGCAAGCAGATGGACTAAAAGAAACACACATGCACACACACACAGATGCTTGCATGGGCGTCTTTCATATCAGTCAAGTTTCATCTGGAGTATTTCTCCTTTAGTATTCTCCAATCATTAAATCAACGGTTTCCAAACTTTCCAGTTGTGAAGGATTCCCCTCCTTTATTTTAGTCTCTCATGGTTCAGATTACTAACTGTGGTAGTTTTAGTTTTTGCTGTCTAAAAAACTCCCACATAATGGCATAATGATTTTTGTACTTTAAAATGAACTCATATATGATTTCACAGTAGCAGCAAACAACATATGAAAAATGTTAAATTTTACTTCTTGAGATCATTTATTTATTCTACAAATGATGTTTGGTGAGAATAAAGTTTTGAGGATTACTTTGTATGACTTGAGATTCTCCTCACCCCTGCCTCCGAGCATTATGTACCACTGGTTGGGAATCTTTAAACTAGAGCAATTAAACTTAGACCCAGAATGAATGAGCTTCCTTTCCTGAATGCAGAAATGAGCTCCAAGGAAACTACTGAAGATAGGGATAAATGCAAAGGGCAGGGAAGTGGAGGGTCCATGATTTGATTCTAGACCATAGAAGATACTTCTGGTGCCCTACCCACATCCACTGGAGGCTTTAGACTGCAATGACATAAAACTCTTTACTAGAAGCCTTTCTCTGCCACCCCTTCCTACTTCATGTGTTCAGCCAATAGCAGGGGAATCTGGAAATGGCAGGAAGTTCTACCCAGGAAGCAACCCTTAACATGACCTTCCTTGCCTCTTGGGTGGGCAGATTTTAAGTCAAGCCTTCTGCAGTCTCCCATAGGACCCAGCAGGGTTGAGCCCTGGTTGCCCACAGTAGTCACCTGCTCATTAATGTGCTCTGAATTGGCCACTTTTCCTTCCTTGTCTCATTCCTCCCCTTGTGTCCAAATGCTATTTGGGACCAGTTCTCAATTAAACTACTTGCACACTTTCTGATCTCACTATCTGCTTCTGGGAGAACCCAAGGTTAAGGTATGAATTAAGAAATTATTTTTTATATTTTCAAACTCTGCTGTAGGTACCAATAGTTTCAAGATTAGATTCAGTTCTTTCTCTGATATTCAGTGCCTTGAGAATGAGTCTAGCGTTTTTGAGAGCTAGTAGGTTGAAGAGCCTGGTTAATATCAATTCTCAACAGAGGGGATGTGTAGTTACTAACAACATGTGCAAATAGAGCTTGACACCATTATTCTTGTGCAGGTTTTCTTCCTCTGTAAATTTTGGTCATTGTAAATAAATAATTTACAGATTTTAAAAATATAATACATAGCAAATAACTGTTGTCCTTCAGTGCCTCCCTCCTAGCATTTTTTGGGGGACATTTTCCTTGAACTAAACTATGGAAGATAAATTAAATGCTTTTATTTGGTGAAAACATTGTGTAATAATAGAACAATGTATCCACTCAGCCTCATGCCAAGCAATGTGGGATAGTAAAAGTGAAATTAAACTGGGAGTTGGGAGCCTTGATTTCTGCATGACCTTGGGAAGTCCTAAAACATCTCCAGGTCCAATTTCCTTAGAGACTGAATTATTTCTAAGAATCCACACATCAACAAATGTGTATGATCTCTTTCACCACTACAAGTTCTAGTGTAAATTGCAGAATTGAAAGGGATGCAATCATGGACAGACTTCAACATCTCAAGCCTTCCTGCTCAACCACCCTGGAAAGAGGGCATGCTTGCAGTACCTTAAATACCTCTGAAGATAAGTATATGATTAGGATAGGCTAGAATAGTGGTTCTAAGGGTGTCCTAGGGGACATTTTGCAATATTTGGAAACATTTTTGGTTGCCACAACTGAGGAAGAGGAGTACTAGTGGCACCTAATAGTGATGCTTCTAAACATTCTGCAGTGCACGGGACAACCGCCATAACAAAGAGATGTGTGTGTGTGTGTGTGTGTGTGTGTGTGTGTGTGTGTGTGTGTTAGTCACTCAGTTGTGTCTGACTCTTTGTGACCCCATGGGCTATAGCCTGCCAGGCTCCTCTGTCCATGGGATTGTCCAGGCAAGAATATTGGAGTGGGTTGCCATTCTCTTCTCCAGGGCATCTTCCCAACCCAGGGATGGAACCTGGGTCTCCCACATTGCAGGTAGATTCTTTACCATCTGAGCTATCAGGGAAGTCCTAACAAAGAGTTACCCAGTGCCAAATGCCATTGGTGCCAAGGTTGACAAATTCTGGGCCAAAATAAGCTAACAAACAAAACAAAGTGTCTTATGGCTCAAAACAATAGATTTATTTATTTTCACTTCTATAACAGTTTAGGGCACTTCAAGCTAGACTAGGATGGAGTTGAAGAAGTCAAAAGGGATAGACCCAGTTCTTCTCCATGTAAGGATGCCATCTTATGATGTTCTCTCTCTTTTTCAATGTTTTGTTTTCAAGGGACTTAAAGTCCCTCCATTCCAGCTGGCTAGAACAGGGGAATGGTATGGAGGAGCATGTGAGAAGTTTATGTGAGCCAAATTGAATAACACACAGCTCTTCCTCTCATATTCCATTGGCTGGAAATCAGTCAGTGAGTACTCCTAACTCCAGGACAAGTTGAGAAATATGGACTAATCATTTGCCCAGAAAGAAGACGAAAGAGTACTGCTGCCTAGTTAGTATTCTCTGCTCTAATAAGCAATTGTACTACTTCCTTTGTCATAAAAATGAGAGTGAGAATAATACCCTTAGTTGTTACTCATGTGTTTTCTGAATTTGTGTGCATTTTGTGTGTTTACTTATTTAGTTCTTCCAGTTGCCTAATTGGGTACATCTTGTCTCCGTTTTACATTTCAGGAAACCGAGGCATGAGAGGTTAAATAATTTCTCCAAAGTATTCAACTAGTAAGTGTCAGAGCCCAGTGATAAACTCAGGCTGATGCTAAAATCTGAACCCTACTCATTGTACTCCCGTTCTCATTTTCTCCTCGAGTATCCTAGTTATTATTTCTTCTGTCGAACCAAAACCTGCCTTTCTCTAATCCCCACCCCCACACGTTGCTGGTTACACTTTTGTCATTGGGGAGAAATAGGCAAATGTTCTTTAGACTTTCTAACACAGGGGAGTAGAAGCATGGGTAGAAATCACGAGATGCTGGGCCAGGATGATGGCAGATATAAGAGATGTAGCGTCCACAGGGTGGCATCTTGACTAGTGAGTATTAGATCTGAGACACAGTAAGTACTCAGTAGCTGTTTTTGTTAAGTGAAAATATGAGTGCAGAGATAGTTCAGAGTTCCCCCAAAATAGGGTTAGAAATAGCCACATAAGATTTACAGGTAAGCTGGATGGTCCGTGTCTGTCCATAGAAAGTAAAATTTAACAGGAAAATTGGTACATTCCATTGGGAATTTTGTATTTGGGGGTGGTCTGGCAATGCAGAGGCTCGTGGGGACTTTTGACTCCATCTCAATAACTTAGTTTTCATTTGTTGTTTTCAAAATGCCAGTAAAATTTCATGAATCACATAAAATTTTGAGATAAACTCAAATAGAGTTTAGAGAATGTTTTGAGCAAATAAATTGTTTACTGCTCCTGGAAGGGGACAGATTTCTTCTATTACTGATTTGTATGAATCACTTTTTAATAAACAAGATGATTTTGTGCCCACGACAATGGCACATTCTGTTCTTTTAGTACAAAATATGTTTTAAAAGAAAAATAAAAGTGAAACATTTAGCAGGGAGATGTCCAAAAAATATTTTAAGAGGTGTAAATTTCCATGCCCAAAAGTTTTGTTTTTTTTTTTTTTACCTTATTTCAGAAATTTGGCCAAAATTATTGAGAGAGAGCTTTGGTAATCAAAAAAGGAAGAGGTATATTTTTATGCCCTAAAAGGCATATATTATATAGCTGCTACTCAAATTGATAATTTGAAGAAATAAGAAACACAACTCCCTAACATGACAGTGTGATAAACACAGAGCCTAGGGTAATCACTGCATTAGAATGAAACTTTCCTTTCTTGATGAGTGTATTAGTAAAAGGTTTAGGAATGATTATAAAAAAATTCTTTGTGCCCTTACTGACCTATGAACTAATATTTTGTTATCTGAGAACTTGAGACAGTTTTTCCTCCGATGTGAAACATTGGTCCTGCTTTTTAGGAAATGATAATAGATACTCCAGTGCTCATTGCAACATTATTCACAATAGCCAAAATACGGAAACACCCTAAGCATCCATCATGGATGAATGGAATCTAGAACAAAAAATAACTTTGGACAATAAGAGTAGGTCAAATTAGGAATATATCAAAAATGACACAGAGGAGTTTGAGTTTCTGCTGATAAGAATGGAGAACTGATATGCTAGAAGAGAAAAGACTGTGCATGCCAAAGAGATCAGAAATGGGGTGTATTAGGCAGCATAAAACAGCGATTGTCACATGAAGGCAATTTGGTCCCCACAGGGGATATTTGTAATGTCTTGAGACACTGTTGGTTGTCACAGCTAATGAAAGGGTAGTTCTACTGATTTCTAGTGGTAGAGGCCAGGGATGCTGCTAAACTTCCTATGATATTCTAAAAAGTTCTCCACAACAATGAGCTTTCCAGCCCAAAATGTCAATAGGGCTGAAGTTGGTAACCCTGTTACAGGCTAGTTGCTGCAAGAAATAACCCCATATCTCAACAACTTAACAGATATCTATCATGCTCATGAAAAGACCAAAGCAAGTGGTTTAGGTCAGTGGCAGTCCTGGAAGTTCTTCAAGTAACCACTCAGGGACTCAGACGCCTTCCATTGTGTAAAGCCATTGTCTTTTACATGTAGGCATGAAGGTAGTCATGGAA
This sequence comes from Ovis aries, assembly GCF_016772045.2. Taxonomy (NCBI): domain Eukaryota; kingdom Metazoa; phylum Chordata; class Mammalia; order Artiodactyla; family Bovidae; genus Ovis; species Ovis aries. The sequence continues at coordinate 9,654,969 of NC_056080.1, read as the reverse complement.
GGAGTATGAGAGTGTGTTTGTAGAGAAGTTCAGTTCAGTTCAGTGAGTCGCTCAGTCGTGTCCAACTCTTTGTGACCCCATGAATCGCAGCACGCCAGGCCTCCCTGTCCATCACCACCTCCCAGAGTTCACTCAGACTCATGTCCATCGAATCAGTGATGCCATCCAGCCATCTCATCCTCTGTCGTCCCCTTCTCCTCCTGCCCCCAATCCCTCCCAGCATCAGAGTCTTTTCCAGTGAGTCAACTCTTCTCATGAGGTGGCCAAAGTACTGGAGTTTCAGCTTTAGCATCATTCCTTTCAATGAACACCCAGGGCTGATCTCCTTCAGAATGGACTGATTGGATCTCCTTGCAGTCCAAGGGACTCTCAAGAATCTTCTCCAACACCACAGTTCAAAAGCATCAATTCTTCAGCACTCAGCCTTCACAGTCCAATTCTCACATCCATACATGACCACTGGAAAAACCATAGCCTTGACTAGACGGACCTTAGTCAGCAAAGTAATGTCTCTGCTTTTGAATATGCTATCTAGGTTGGTCATAACTTTCCTTCTAAGGAGTAAGCATCTTTTAATTTCATGGCTGCAGTCACCATCTGCAGTGATTTTGGAGCCCCCCCAAAATAAAGTCTGACACTGTTTCCACTGTTTCCCCATCTATTTGCCATGAAGTGTTGGGACCAGATGCCATGATCTCAGTTTTCTTAATGTTGAGCTTTAAGCCAACTTTTTCACTCTCCTCTTTCACTTTCATCAAGAGGCTTTTTAGTTCCTCTTCACTTTCTGCATATCTGAGGTTATTGATATTTCTCCCGGCAATCTTGATTCCAGCTTGTGCTTCTTCCAGCCCAGCGTTTCTCATGATATACTCTGCATATAAGTTAAATAAGCAAGGTGACAATATACAGCCTTGATGTACTCCTTTTCCTATTTGGAGCCAGTCTGTTTTTCCATGTCCAGTTCTAACTGTTGCTTCCTGGCCTACATACAGATTTCTCAAGAGGCAGGTCAGGTGGTCTGGTTTTCCCATCTCTTTCAGAATTTTCCACAGTTTCTTGTGATCCACACAGTGAAAGGCTTTGGCATAGTCAATAAAGCAGAAATAGATGTTTTTCTGGAACTCTCTTGCTTTTTCCATGATCCAGCGGATGTTGCACTTGCTCTTATGTACGTAGGACCAGAAGTGACCCATCATTTCCACTGACATCCCTTTGGTAAGACCCCACCTGAATGCAAGATGGCTAAGAAATGTGCTTTAGTTCTGTGCCTAAGAAGAACTATGTCTCTTGGAAGGTGGTCACGAGTCTTACTCCTCTTTGAAATCTCAGCTCACTTGGGCATAGTTCACTGTCCACATTTCATGCATGATTGAACAGATGTGTAGAAATAAAGAAGGTGGGAATAAAGCTTTGTTGTTGTTGGTGGTGGTGGTACTTTGTTTTTTACTGGGGTCTCCTGGAGGAGAGGATGATGATTTAAGATATAGAACATGATGAGTTTACAGTAATGGTAAAATGTTCTAATAGAACCAGACCCTAAAATATTAGATGAGTGCAGTATTGGAGATATAGTTTTGGCACTAATTATCAGTTCAGTGGATTTCACTGCTATATCCTTGGAGCTCAGTTCAGAACCTGATCTTTGTAGATCAGGATCCTTGGGTTGGGAAGATCGTGTGGAGTAGGAAATGGCAGCCCACTCCAGTATTCTTGCCTGGAGATTCCCATGGACAGAGCAGCCTGGTGAGCTATAAAGAGTTAGACACAACTGAGCGTGAGCAGGATGAGCTTAGCTGCTCCACAGCATGTGAGATCTTCCCATCAGTTGAGTGGATTTCACTGCTATGTCCTTGGAGCCCAGTTCACAGCCTGGCAAAGAACAGATGATTAATATATTTAGTTGAATGAAATAGATCATTGGTGTACATTTCAATAAGAGAAATGAGGAAAAGTATAATTTTGCTTTTCATTAGAATAGAAAGAAACCTGATGCTAACGTATCTGCGTATCAGTTAGCTATTGACACATAATAAACCACCCTAAACCTCACTGGTTCCAAAAAGTAAATATCTACCATTGGTCACATACCTATGCTCAGATAAATGATCCTTCTGGTCTTGTCTGGACTGCGTTGTACATATGCGGTCAGCTGTGGGTGGCTCTGATGATCTTGGCTACCTCTCTCATATATTTAGAAGTTGGCTGATTTAGGATAGTCATGGTGTGAAAACTGGGCTCATTTATGTATGATTTCCATCAGACTCTTCTGAGCTTTTCTCATAGTATGGGTAAGGATCCATGAGAGAGTAGATGTACTCAAGATTTCTTAAAGTTTAGGCTGAAAACTGGTCTCATCACTTCTGCCAAAGCCTGTTAGCCAGAACAATGGACAGGACCAGCTCATAGTCAAAAATGGGGAAATAGACCCAACTCTTAATAGTAGTCATTGCAAAGTCACATTTCAAAGCATGTGGATATGGAGAGGCTATTAGCACCATCAAATAAAATCAGTTCATCACAGTGTGGAAGGAGGTTACTATATAGCAAGACCAAGCACTATCCTTGATTTGTTCACTTTTGAGCATCCTGATCTCCAGGATAGTAAATGACATTCTTAGAATAATTTCAAGGTCAGATTTATTACTTGATTTGTGAAGAACTAATTAAAATTCTAGAGTATTCCTCGCCCTTTACAAATAAGTATCTTTCAGACTAAAGCTAATGGCTTTATATGTTAAATCCTGGCTCAGCTTGCCCTGAGTTATTCTAACCATTTTCATGTCATGGTACATAGAAAAAAATAATTTTGTGGCACATGAGAGTAAAAGAACAAGGATGCTTATAGCTGGAAGGACTGGCCTTGGAGGTTCTGACTACCCCAGGTCCCACCTGACTGGACCGAAGGCTTCCCACCTCTACAATCTGTAACCCAGCAGCGGGTGGGCTGACTAGGATCTTCTGTGGTAAACCAAAATAGTAATGAGTCCAATGACTCACCACATATTTGCAAGACCAAGCTGGAAAACAAACCTATTGACTCTCAGTCTCATGCACTTTCCATAAAACCATGTTGTCTTCAAAGATATGTCTCCAATCAACATATGTTTAACAAGTGTCCACTGTTTGTCTTGAAATGTGCAAGGTGCTGAGGGTGATATAGAGGTCATATATGGCCTGGTCCCTATCCTCCCTGGGGTTATAGGGAAGGAACTCTCATCCACCTATTTTGGTCTCTTTTCTGGCCCAGTGTCTAGTCTAATGCAGGTAAGGAGGTTGGTGCCTGTTTCTTCTGGAGTTGCAAGCTTGGCATAGTCTTCCACCTCTGTTTTAGTAACTGCATTTCAACATAAAAGGTAATCCACAGAAACACAGGGAAAACCACTAGTTTACTTAAGAATCCTTGACAATAGGAGGCGGTATGAGGCATGTGTGGATATGAGAGTTGGACTATAAAGAAATCTGAGCACCGAAGAATTGATGCTTTTGAACTGTGGTGTTGGAGAAGACTCTTGAGAGTCCCTTGGACTGCAAGGAGATCCAACCAGTCCATCCTCAATAAAATCAGTCCTGAATATTCATTGGAAGGACTCATGCTGAAGCTGAAACTCCAATACTTTGGCCACCTGATGGGAAGAACTGACTCACTGGAAAAGACCCTGATGCTGGGAAAGATTGAAGGTGGGAGGAGAAGGGGACAACAGAGGATGAGATGGTTAGATGGCATCACCAACTTGATGGACATGAGTTTGAGTCAGCTCTGGGAGTTGGTGATGGACAGGGAAGCCTGGCATACTGCAGTTCATGGGGTCACAAAGAGTCAGACATGACCAAGCGACTGAACTGAACTGAACTGATGAGGCTTGTATAGCTCAATGCAGGAGATCCTCTGGTTCTGCTACTTTTGTGCTATTTTAAATATGTTCATTTCCTGTGATGAAATCACTACTAATTATTTACTAGTTTATTGTTTGGGAAGGGAAATCACTTACATTTTGCTACATAGTAAGCCACTTGAAAACTCAGTGCCTCCAAGAGAGGTGGAAAAATTTTTTCTGGAGAGAGCCAGATTGAGTATTTTCAGCTTTGTGGTCCATATGGTCTGTATCACTAATATCCATGTCTGCCATTATAGTGCTGAAGTGGCCCTCGGCAATACATAAATGAATGGCAGTGGCTGTGTTTCAATCCAACTTTATTTATGAACACAGTGTTTCGAATTTCATATAATTTATAAGTGTCACAAAATCTTCCTATGCTGTTTCCTTCTACCCTTTAAAAATCTAAAATCCATAAATAGCTGGCTGGTGGATGAGTTAGGTGGCAACTGCCCATAGTTGGTCTGCAGGCTAGAGTTCATGATCTCCTGGCCTAAAAGGACCATCATTACTACTTGTTAGTCTTCAGGGTGGGTGGGTGAGGGTGTGGTGGAGCGATATAAGCTTGGGCCCAGTGACTTTATTTCAGGGTCTGGATCCAGTTAGTCTTGGCTTCTCACCAAGTGAAGGCTCATGTTCTCATTTGTGTGTTCATTCTGGGGCTCAGGCTTAGTGGCAGCAGCTCTTGAGTGAGGCTCTGTTCATGGCCATGGCACAAGAGAGCAAGCCTAGTCATCCAGACACTTAAGTTGCCTCATGCAGGCTAACATTCCATTGCTCAGAAGCCACTTGGTGGAATTTGAAATCAGCAGGCAGGAAAATACACTTTTTAGTGAGAGCAACTCCATATAGTGTGATTTCAGGAAATGGGGCTATTAATGTCATCTACCAGTCACATTTCTTTTCCTTTATTGAAAGGTGTAATGTAATGGTCTCCATTTATTTTTCCTCCAACTTTGTTCAAGGTGGAAAAGAAAGGAATCAACAATCCATCTTGGATTCTTTCCAGAGAGAATAGCTTCCTGTGACTATTACTCATTTGCAGGAAAATGTCATTGATAATTTTGCCCTCATTTGATATCTCTTTTACTGGAAAATGCACATTACACATTTTTGGCCATTCCACAATCTAATCTGATATACTAAAGGTCAACCAAATGTTTCTGTGAGAGAATTTCAAACCGCCTACTGCTGTGACTAGCTTTTGCTTAGCATATGAAGGGTCCCTGTTACCCAGGAGTTCCTCTTATTCTGCATACCAGGAGGTGAGAGTTGATTCCTGGAAGTTGGATCTATGAACCCACTGGGCCTTTTCCTGCAATGGTTGTCTTTATATCATTGACTGAGGGCTGTTTCACACAGCTTTTTTTTGCCTTTAGCCACATTCCTTCCACTTCACCATTTGTTGATGCAACTTTTAACACAGGACAAAGTGTCTTATGTTTTTCTAACCTTTCTTATTTTCTGGATTTTTTTTCTGATAACCTTCTGCATTTTAAAATTATGAATTTAAATTCCTGAATAGAACATTTCTCTAAACAACACCTCTTTTTTAAAGCATGTATACTGAATTTTAAAAATAATAAATCAGTGAACAATCATCTTTCTGAAGCAAAACATCAAGAAGACCAAGAATGCACACAGTCCACCTGGCCAGGCTAGGAGGGCCACTTAGCTTTGTAAGACCTCAGTGTTTGCATCTGAAAATAAAAGTCAATCCCAACTTGGAAATTATGTGATTCTGAGGTATCACAAAAAGGACAAAACTAGAATTGTGTATAGCATTGAAATAAAAATTCCAAAAAGTTATTTTTATCATCTGAATATAGACCATATATTGGACCAAAAAACATTATTCTTGATCTCTCAGTTTCTTCCCTTCTTTTCTGCCCCCAACTCTTCCTGATCCTGAAAGTGAAAGTTGCTCACTCATGTCTGACTCTTTGCGACCCCACAGTCCATGGAATTCTCCAGGCCAGAATACTGGAGTAGGTAGCCTTTCCCTTCTCCAGGGGATCTTCCCAACCCAGGGATTGAACCTAGCTCCTCCTTACCAGCTGAGCCACAGGGGAAGCCCAAGAATACTGGAGTGGGTAGCTTACCCCTTCTCCAGGGGAGCTTCCTGACCCAGGAATCGAACTGGGGTCTCCTGCATTGCAGGTGAATTCTTTACCAACTGAGTTATGAGGGAAGCCCTTTCCTGATCCTAGGTACCATAATCTCCAATTTTATTTTCTTTACCTGGTAAGATGACATGAGTCTTTGAGGAGCTTCTTATGGACAAATATGCATCTCCCCCAAATTCGTATGTTGAAGCTCTGACTGAGTGTGACTGTATTTGGAGTAAGGAGTAATTAAGGTTAAATGAGGTCATAAAAGTGGGGCCTGATCCAATAGTATCAGTGTCCTTATAAAAAGAAACATCAGAGAACTTGTTCTTTCTCATTCTTTCTGTGTGCACACAGAGGACAGGAGAGATTCCCCTAACTTTACCTTTTCATAATTAATTACATGAAGGTATTTATGAACACCTGCATGAACATCGTACTGGATATGTCACACACAACAGATCCAAAAGAAAATAAACTTTCCCTTTTGATCTATAATATGTTGTGTACCATAGCTACAACTATGGTAAGACTTCTTGTGATATGTTTAGTAGTAAAACCTTCAAGAAAGCAGCATGGTGGTTGAGAGGGGAAACCCTGGAGCCAAAACATGGAATAGTTAGATCCTCGCTCTCCTTCCCACTGGCTGTGTGAGTTGGCAAGTTGTCTGAACTCTCTACGCTTGGTCTGTAAAAGGGGGGGGGGGGGATAATTATATCTACTTCATAAGGTTGCTATGCATATTAAATGAATTAATATTTGTAAAATGTCTAGATCAAGATATAACACAAAATATACATGATCTCAGTGTTTGATAAAGAGAATAAAAGTAAGCATAGAAAATCATGAAATGTATTCATCCATACAAACAAAATTAGAAAAAAAGGGGGAAACATTTGGAGTTTATGTGATAACTCATATATGTAATTGGGGGATTCTGTGAAAACCTTGCTATTTCTTCCACAAAGGCAGGAATGTTGAGACTGTGACAGGAAAGGGAGGGGTAGGGAGTGGATAGTATAGATGCCTGGATCTCAGCTGTGACTTTGCCACTGGATGTCCTTGAGCTAGCATGTCACCTCCCCTCCCTGGACCTTGCTTCTTCCTGTCTAGAAATAATTGGATTAGATCTATATATTGGCTTATTTGAAGACTAGAAAAAAAAGATCTTTTGTGATCCTAAAAGCACATTGTACAATGCTATTAGGTCACATTGGTTAAAGGTTTTACTTGAGTGAGAGGCAAAGAGTAAACGATCCTAAACATTTTAAGAGGTAAGAAAATTCACTTAAACAACAAGAGAAAATATTGAGATATTGGTACCTAGAAGCTTGAAATATTATATCAAGATTATTTTAGTTCTGAGCATTGGGCACAGGGGTGGGGAAATAATTTGTGAGTCACTGAAATTTGTCCAATGACGCCTTTACAGCTGCTCTTGGTAGAAAAATATTCCTAAACTGACTCTACATATTCAAAGATTTGGAGATTGGGAAAAGGTGGTCACTATCATAGGGTGAAAGATTTTAACCTGAAAACCTTTAAGAGGATTACTGATTAGCATCCCTGTTTATTCTATACTCCCTGCTTCATTTGGTGGCCAGTGTTGGCTGGGGGACCATGCAGCCTCAAGACTTACTCTAGATTTATGGATCTTCCAGGTGATTCTACAGACTATAGTTGCAGTGGTAGAGTGTTTTATGTGCCAGATGGCTTAAATGGTTTAGATGTCAATGCTGCAGCCAGATTATGAGTGTGTGTGTGTGTGTGAGAGAGAGAGAGGTCAGTCAACGTAGACCAAGGTTGCTCAACATCGATGCTATTGACACTCAGAGGCAGATGAGGACTTGTGCACTGCATGCTCTTTCACAGCATCCCTGTCCTCTACCAGCTAGATGACAGAAGCACCTCCCCCACTCCCTGCAAACACACGTCAGTTGTGACTATCGAAACTGTCTCCAGATATTGTCACATGTCCCCTGAAGGATATGGTTGGCCCTGGTTGAGACCCGTTGCCTAGACAATCAGATGGCCTGCTCTGTCATTGGCTGAGTGACTAGGAAGGTACTCAGCCTTTGTGAACCTCGGTTTCTCCCCTACAAGAATGGGGGTTAAAATCAGTAACTCAGGGACACGCTAAAGGATTGAGAATTCATGGAAGTGAAAATGCATATTAGAAATAATTATGCTGTCCTTTTTGAAGACACAAAAGCAAATTTCCATACCACAGAAATGGTAGGAGCCCCAGAGATAAATGCTCCTGTCAACTGAACAGATATCTCTGGTTTGGAAGATGTGTAGAGTGAGATGTAGAATCTTTCCTGCTCGAGTTCACCCTCTAGAAACTGCTTAAAAGCTGTGACCCAGAGAGATGTTATGGGGAGGGAGGTGGGAGGGGGGTTCATGTTTGGGAACGCATGTACACCCGTGGTGGATTCATGTCAATGTATGGCAAAACCAATACACTATTGTAAAGTAAAATAAAGTAAAAATAAAAATTAAAAAATAAAATTAAAAAAAAAAAAAAAAGCTGTGCTCCCTTCACCATCCCTTGTGCCATCCTACGGTCACTTCGTGGAGAGTGTAGGCAAGGAATTCACCCTGTAAAGAGCAGTTGTTAGCTGCCCCTCCCTGATCATAAACATTCGTGTTCCTTTGTACCAGATGACTGAGTCACAGACCGCCAGATAGTTCTCAGGAACTCCTCTCCCCTTTAGGGCGAGGTTTTTTATATTTATACTCAACTTTCACCACTGAGTAACCCGTAGGGATTCAGGAGTGTATTAATAGATGAGGCTCAATTAAACAAGTATCTAGAGTCCTACAAGGCTCTGCGCTTGGTAAACAGTGGTAAAAACAAAGATTATTACCACACATCATGCTAGAGTAGGGAGGAAAAGCTTGTACATAAACAACACTAATAAAAGAGCGAAAGACACAGGCTAAAGAGAAGAACTAGAAACTTCTGACTGAGGGCTGGGGATAAAATCAAGGAATAATTGTGGGAGGATGAGACATGCATTGGGGGTTTGTACGTTGTATAGAATTAAGGTAATCCTCAGTCAAGTTCTTCCTTATTCTCAAGTTCATGTCTCTGTGCCATTTATATGATTGATTTATCCTAGTATAAAATGAAGGTAATGCAACCTAACTTGTCTAGGCTACCTCAGAGAGTAAAACGAGAGCTTGTAGGTGGGATGCACTACACTGGTCTTATTGAGTGGCTTGTCGGCTCCATTAGTCCTTCTCTCATATGTTGCTCTTGGGAAGGAGGAGATTTCAGAGAAGCTTCCATGTTGGTTGAATGAGAGCCATCCAGACAAACCTATCAGTCATTTTCTACTTTAAAAATAAAACCCCACCTTTCTTCTGGATGTCTTAATTTACCATGACTAGGGAGAAGTATTAAAAGGAGCACCTACTAACTTTTGGGTTTGCTCTCCCCATTAGGACTTTCCCATTGTGGCATCTGAAATATCTCTATAACTTTGTCTGTGGCTGTTAACCATTTCCATTCATGTTTTTCAATATGTGTTTACCTCCAGGAAAGCATGAAACCACCATCCTCCACTCACTGTCTTTTCCTGAATCTCTCTTCAGCCTTATGTCTCCTGGCTAAGTAAGCAATGTGTATGTGTTTTCCTCATTTGGCAAAAGACCTACTTGTTTAGCACTTGATGGGGGTGAAAGATATAGTTGGGTTTTAATCAATGCTTTGGATTGCATCTTGTTCAATAGACAAGCAAGTTTAGACAAAAGGACTTAACAGAGTTCTAGGCTTCCCTCTTAGCTCTGTTGGTAAAGAATCTGCCTGCAGTGTAGGAGACCCTAGTTTGATTCCTGGTTCAGGAAGATCCCCTGGAGAAGGAAATGGCAACCCACTCCAGTATTCTTGCCTGGAGAATCCCACGGACAGAGGAGCCTGGCATCTATAATCCATGGGGTCTCAAGAGTCGGACACAACTTAGTGACTAAACAACAACCAGCAGAGTTCTAGAATATTTAATTATAAATTTAAGACACTGGTTCTTAGCTGGGGGAGGAGTGCTATTGTCATCTGGTTGGTAGAAGTCAGGAATTCTGCTTAATGCATTACAATGCACAGGACAACCTTACAACAGTAAATTATCTGTCCCAAAATGTAAATAAGACTGAAATTGAGAAATCCTGATTTAAAATAGATACCTGATTTCCAAGGAGGCATAGAAATTAAACATAATAAATGAAGAGCAATTACCAATAAAAGTATAACTGAAAGAAAAGAAGCAGAAGCATACATGTCACCATGCTCCTGAAGTGACTTTGTCATTTGGGCTAAATATTTTACTAAGTTTGGGATTTCCTGACAAATGAAAAAAAAGGTGGGGAAGGGGAAGAGACAGTTCTTGGGCTTCCAAAACAATCTTTAATAAAAAAGTTAATAAACAAAGACCACCTCCCCACTCTCTCACTGAATTCAAAGAGAAATATATCCTGTAGGGTTTTATGTATGGGACATTGTGTAATAAAATAGACATTTTCAACTGTGGTTTTACCAACGACATGGATTATGTGTGTGTGTGTGTGTGTTTATGTGTGTACACACAAATGGATATTTCTGATCTCAGCTCTTTACCAGAAAATAACAGAGGGTATGACATTGGATCTTGTGAAATTAAAGGCATTTCTTTGAGGAACTGAACAAGTATGATCTGGGTATTGTCTTTGTTTCTGATCTAACAAATCAGGGGTAGAGTCTCTGAAGATCTGAGAGAGATGGCTGACATTTCCATCAGACTATGGGATTCTCTCTTTGGGTTATCAAGTGACTTCAACGAGTTTTTGGCAATGGCTAAAGAGTAATCAGTTCATGGTGGAATTGTCTGATGAGTACCTGAAGTGCTGGCTTGAGCTCATTCAGTGGTATTTATTTCTGGTCTACTTTCTATCATCCAGTGTGTTAGTGTTCAGGCACACAAAGGTGATTAAAATGTGCTTCCTGTCCTCAAGTAGCAAAGACTTGTGTGTGCTTCCCTGGCATGAAGATCTGTAAATAATCATGAATTAATACACATAGTAAAAAAAAAAATACACATAGTAGAGGAATGTGCAATGTGCCGTAAGAACTCACATGACCAAGTGATGACCCTGGGGTGTAGGGGAAGCTTCAGTGAGGAAGTGAGGTTTGAATTGTGTGGGTTATTGAAGAACTCTTTACAGAGTTTATCTGCAAACATTTGATATATAAAATACATGCAGAAAAGTGTATAAATCATAATACATCCCTGGCTCTATTTTCACAAAGTGTACCCACGCATGTAACCAGTGCTTAAGGAAGAAATAGAGCATCACCAGAAACAGAATCCCAAAAAACCCTCACACCCATGTTCCAGTAATTATCTTCCCCCCAAAGTAACTATGGCCCCAACTTATAACCATGTAGTTTAGTTTTGCACATTATATAGGTGTAGTCACATGTTACATGTTATTTTGTGTCTGACTTTAGCATTTTTTGTGAGATTCATCCAGGCTTTCATCTGTCACTATAAATCATTCATTTTCATTACTGTGTAGCATTCCATTGGGTGAATATACCACAATTTATTTATCCATTCTACTATGGATGAACATTTGACTTATTTCTAGTTTTTTACTATTATAAGTTGTACTTCTATGTATGTTCTTGTACATGTTTTTTAGTGACCACGTTTATATGCTGCTATGTGTATACACATAGAAATGGAATTACTGAGGCTTAGTAAATGGCAACCCACTGCAGTATTCTTGTCTGGAGAATCCCATGGACGGAGGAGCCTGGTGGGCTAGAGTCCATAGGGTCACAAAGAGTCAGACATGGCTGAAGCAACTTAGCACGAACACAGTATACACATATATTTTGGGAAAAAAAGTGCTTATTTTTGCTTCCAACTCTTAAGTTGTGGGGCTTAATAAAATGTTTTCAAAACATTCTTAGGAAAAAGATATTTTACTGTCAGCAGGTTACAGTGTAGTAGGCTAGTAAGTTAGGTGGCGATGGGGGGGGAGGCACAGAAACAGAGGAAGCCCCCACAGATGAGGCAGGTAGACCAAAGCAGTGATAATGGAGAGTCTTGGGAAGGACCGTTGAAGGAAAGAAAGGGCCACATGAATATTTATTATCTTAATAAAAAGAAAAAAAGGTGGACCAGGTGACTCTTAATGTTCTTTCAAATTCTCTCATTTTGTAAAATCACCTACAGGGAAGTTGTTACCTTTGATAAGGCAATTTTCTCCCTTCTTCAGATATCCTCCTATGCCAAAGACTTTGTTGGGAAGTACTGTTCCTCTTCTAATAAGAAAATTGTAAGTAAATAAAACAACCCACAACAACCTAGGTCTGAATCAGTCTTTGAGGAGAAAGCTGGTGCACACACACAGAATATAGCTCAGTAAATCTTCCTGCTTCCAGATTGTTTCCAGCTGAAGTCATGCTTGGCAAAACCAGATGCCTCTGAATGTAAAGATGACCTTTGTCCAGGAGCAGACCTCCATGCGGCTCCTTCCTCTTCCCGTTTGCATCCAGCAGTGCCTGAGAGAGGCTGGGATCAGAGTCCCTTCAGGCAGTAAGAGTGAGATGGAGGCAAAACAAGGACATTAATGCTGGGAACCAGAGGTCAGGGAACCTGAAGCTAAGGGTAGCAAGGAGATGTGAGGAAACGGGTCACTTCATAAACAGCCAAAAGGGGAACCTTTGCTCTCAAAAGAATTATTGGTGAAAAACAAAACAAAAAGAGTTAGAGGATCTCTGAATCTTGGAGGGACATTGAGAAGGAAAATAAGGACATGCCATTTTGATTAAGAAGGGAAAATAGTGGAGAAGCCCAGGATTACTATTGTGAAGATAAATGAATTAATAGGAAAAGAATCCTATGATATGTTTAGAAGGAAGGAAAACTCTGCTTGATGAACTTATGAAAACACTTTCATAAATGTAAACTTCACAAATATCTTCAGATCAAACGCGTGACTGACTAAAGATGAATGACCTCAAATTCAACCAAAAACACCAAGGTTATGTCTACACACAAAAGTCGGCTTGACTCAATGCATTAGGGGGAGAGAAGATTAAGTTAATAAAACAACACCAAATCTTAAAGTGCCAAATACCTGCTTTGCCTGAACGTTTTAGTTTTCACTTGTTTTGGCATCCTGTAGACACAGCCAGAATATATTACAACAACAGAAATATCCTGTTCTGAGATGTTATTTTGGTTACAGGGAAAGGGACAAGTGCATTCCTAGATATAACTCAGTCAATGGGTACTGCTAGTTCTTAAAATCTTTTTTCAGAAATTGCTAGAGACCCTGACCAAATACAGTTAAGTATATTCATTTTAAAAAGCTTCCAGAAAATGTTGTTTTACCAAGTGGCTACAAAACATGGCCAGAAATAACTAGGTCACATTTTCTATGTGTGTCGACTTTTATTTCAACAAAACAAAATATTCTTTGAGAATTTGGACAATATATTACCTTTAAAAAATTTTCCTCCCTCCCCCAAAATGCTTTGATATTATCAAACTTTTGTTTACTTTTTATCATTTAGTGTATGGGATGAGTGTTACCACACTATCATTATGATAAAAATAAAGTTCCAAGAAGTGAAATGAGTAGCCTAAAGATGTCTAGGCAGGGAGAGTACTGACAGGTCTTAAAGAGGGTCTAATGATTTTTTTACCTTGATGCCTCCACTGGACTTGGTTCTAATTATGTGCTTTCATTTCAATAACACAAGTGTAGATGTCTGTTTATGTATGAATGTTGTAAAAATGGTATTAATATGTACAATATTTTTGCTAGTTTAAAATAATCAGAATGCACTTAACCAAAGTGAATCATCCTCAAATGTCAGTGCTAGTGAAGAACACATGGTGATTCTGTGAATCTCACTCATTGGTCTGAATATAAAGTTAGCACAGTAGCTTTCTTGTGACTCTTATAATAGCAGATATAGCATAATAAATCTTATAATAGGCAGAGCTTGTTACTATGATAATGAAATATTAAAAGTGCAGAAGGACAGTATCCACATAAGAAATTTCCCTGTGTATCATCCAGGCTGCTTTTGGCTGCATGTTTCAGAATATATAACTGAAAGCTGCTTAAACAGTAAGGAAGATTTGAATTTCACCTAGGCATTATATTAGTTATCTATTACTATATAGCAAATTACCACAAAATTACTAACTTTGTGGCCTGAAACAATACTTATTTATTATCTCACAGTTTCTATGGGTCAGGAGTGCAGACACAGCTTAGCTGAATCCTCTACTTCAGGGTGTTTTACAAGGCTGCAATCAAGGTGGCAGCCTGAGCTGGAGTGTTATCCGAAGGCTCAACCAGAGAAGGATCCCTTTTTAAGCTCATTCTAGTTGTTGGCAGAATTCAGTTAATCAAGGGCTATTTAACTGAGGGCTTCAGTTTCTCAGTGGCAGTTGACCAGAGGCCATCCTCAGTTCTTTGCCACGTGGGCACCTCAGGCCACTCAGTGAGTGAAAGAGGACATTTATACCTTTATTATTGTGAAAGAAAGACTTTTCTAGAAAGTCAGACTTTCCTGGCAGACTTCCCCTGAGGTCTCATTTGTCAGTATTGGGTCATGTGCCCATATTGATATTGTAAAGGAGTCTGGGAAAGTTAAGTGTGAGCATATGACATTTTTACCCTTATTAAGAGACAAGTCTCTGCCAACAAGGAAAGGTATGTGGAGGGCAGGAGCTGGAGACTTGCTGTTGAGGAGACAATAAATATCTATAACCAGCAACAGCTACTAAGGGACAGGCTTTTTCAAGGACATGTGTCAGTAGTCCTGTTTCACATAATGGCTGAATTCTCTGCCTCTTTTCTCTGGTCTTGTTTGAGATGTTTATTCATATAGTGTGCTGCAATGTCATTGAAGTTTTACTTGGATGAAATATTTTTGAAAACCAAATGTAAACATAGGTTCTGAAGCTGCTCAGAGTTCCCTGTTGTTATTGTTTTTATCCCAGTGTTTCCTGAATCAATTAGTAAGCTAGTTATAAAATTCTTATTCTCAGATTTCTTATTTGAAAAATGTTATGTTTCTTATGTTTCTTTTTTATTTCAAACCAAAATGACTAGTTTTAAAATTTAACTTCCACTCATCTAAGTCATTGGTTTAGATAATCATTAAAAGAAAAGCAGGTTGTAGTACAATCATCTGATCTACCCTCCACCCCTACCTCTTCAGCAAAAGGCTCCAGATAAATACCCAAAAGTGGATTCATTGCAAAAATATCCTCTGTAATCAGAGCTGGAGCTTGTGACCATCAACACCTTCCAGCCCTCCTTGTAAGTCCATCAAAGCCTGATGACCACCTCCCATAGGTGAGCCTAATACCAGTCAACTTGACCATCCATCCTAGCTGACTTCCAGGAGTTTGCCTAAAATGACTCTACTCCTGTACCACTCACTCCTTTTGGTAGTCACATTGCAGTTTGCTCTTGCAGAACTTCTTTTCATACTTGAAGAAGCTAAATCATGTCTCTTTCCATCCTATAATTTGCTGTTGGTGGTCTGGACTCAAGTGACTAAGCTCTCTTTATTCCTTTCGAATTGAGTCACATTTATTCGGCCCATTTGCGATGACCTTCTGGAGCCTGCTTCTATAATCTCCCTCAATTACTCTAATGCTCAGTGTTGTGTCAGCCACGGGTTTTTAAAGCATGTCCAGGCATATTAATTGACTGATCCAGTGCTCAGTTATGTCCCAAATGGTCTGACCGTTTTGTGGGATTTTAAAAGAAAACATGCTAGAGGGAAAGCAGAGATTTTTATTAGTTCCCTTAATGCAGTGGTTCTCCTCTCAGCCTGGGTGGGAGGGGAGGATTGAGCCCCCAGAGGACATTTGGCAATGTCAGGAGACATTTTTGGTTGTTACAGTGGGGAGGGAGGATGTACTGCTAGTATCTAGTGGATAGATCCCAGGCTGCCAATAAATACAGCACAAAGAACATCAGCATCTCTTCAGCAAAAGATGACCTGACCCCACAGGTCCATGCTTCCGAGGTTGAGGAATCTTGATTTAAGAAATGGCCTCTGGTTTTGTATGGGAAATTTTATACAGCAATTTGATATGAATTTCTATTAAATATTTTTATGTGCAAATGTAGAGCCCAAGTCTTAACGTATTTCTCCACATCTTTGTCTCATTTCTCTCTTGAGCAATTCTAACTATTACATCTGGACTCCCACAGCTGAACTCCCTGCCAACACCCTTAGCATTCTTAATCTCTTCTCCATATCCCAAACCACTGATAGTTGAGAGCACAGACAGGGTTGTATCAAGGAATAGTCAGGTAAGAAAGCTGCATCTGTGGGCACTTGCCACCACTCCTGCTGGACTCAGTGCTGCTTTTGTTCCATTAATAATCTCTCATTGCCCTGTGATCCTCTGTCACTCTCTACAGATCCAAAGTGCTGGTCAGGAGCATGTTATTGAGTCTGAGCTTTACGGATGGGCTGAAAATCAGGAGATTCATAAGTTTAATCCACCTGGTAATTTCCATCCCCTATCAACATTTCAATTCCCCAGAAATAACTACTGTTAACAATTTGTTGATTATTTTTGCAAGTATTTTCAATGCAGATACAGACATATATTGTATGATATACTTTTTATAATGCACATGCAAGTTTGAGTTGGCTAAGCTGTAATCAGATTCCTGTAATTCAGTGGATTCAAGAACAATGAGATTCATTTTTCCTTCAAGTCAAGGCCTGATATATGGAGTCCAGATTGGTGGGCAGATCTGCTCTAATCATTTGGGGATGTAGGATGACTGTGTCTTTGCCACTTTCAGCACATGATCCTGCAGGTCCCTCTGGGAGTCACCATTCCACCTACTGACAAAGAGTGCAATGCAGCCTGAAGAAGGCACAAGACCTAACTTAAAGGACAGGCTTGGGCAAGAACCTACTTGCATGGCCATGCCTAACTGCAAAGGGGGCCAGGATTGAAGTATAGCTGGGCACTTTGTTTCTCTCTCTCTCTCTCAACATAAATAGGACCACATCATGTAAAAACTCTAGCTCAAATGTTGTCCATATAAAGATGCATCCTTTTAAAAGAACTATTAACTTGAATGAATGGATTGTGTATTTTTGATTCTCATAAGGCACATGTGTAATTTTTCCCCATGAAGGGGCTCTTTTTAGCCCTTCAGTCTGTTTAAACTGTGATCAAAAGCTCAGCACAAATAGGACTTGGCCAATATACAGTAGTGTTTTTTGAGTGACCAGTTAGGTTTTCTTTTCTTTAGCCATTCTTTTTTAGCATAGAGATTTGCATTCTGATATAGAATGTTTATAGACAAGCTATGACAAACCTAGATAGCATATTAAAAAGTGGAGACATTACTTTGCCAACTAAGGTCCGTATAGTCAAAGCTATGGTTTTTCCAGTAGTCATGTCTGGATGTGAGAGTTGGACCAGAAAGAAGCCTGAATGCTGAAGAATTGATGCTTTTGAACTATGGTGTTGGAGAAGACTCTCAAGAGGCCCTTGGACTGCAAGGATATCAAACCAGTCCGTCCTAAAGGAAATCATTAGAAAGACTGATGCTGAAGCTGAAACTCCAATACTTTGGACCTGATGCGAAGAACTGACTCACTGGAAAAGACCCTAATGCTGGGAAAGATTGAAGGCAGGAGGAGAAGGGTATGACAGAGGATAAGATGGTTGGATGGTATCACTGACTCGATGGACATGGGTTTGAGCAAGCTCCAGGAGATGGTGATGCACAGGGAAGCCTGGTGTGCTGCAGTCCATGGGGTTACAAAGAGTGGGACACGACTGAGTGACTGAACATAGACTGTTTGCTTTGTAACTTTCCAACATCACGTATTAAAGAATTGTTCATTTGTTCTGTTTATTATTGCACTGTTTTTTTTTTAATTTTTTCAAATTCATTTTGGTTGGAGGCTAATTACTTTACAATATTGTAGTGGCTTTTGCCATACATCCACATCAATCAGCCATGGGTGTACATCTGTTCCCCATCCTGAACCCCCTTCCCACCTCCGTCCCCATCTCATCCCTCAGGGTCATTCCAGTACACCATCCCTGAGCACCCTGACTCATGTGTTGAACCTGAACTGGTGATTTATTTCACATATGATAATATACATGTTTCAATGCTATTCTCTCAAATCATCCCACCTCGCCTTCTCCCACAGAGTCCAACAGTCTGTTCTTTACATCTGTGTCTCTTTGCTGTCTCACATATAGGGTCATCGTTACCATCTTCCTAAATTCCATATATATGCATTAATATACTGTATTGGTGTTTTTCTTTCTGACTTACTTCGCTCTGTATAATAGGCTCCAGTTTCATCCACCTCATTAGAACTGATTCAAATGTATTCTTTTTAATAGCTGAGTAATATTCCACTGTGTATATGTACCACAGATTTCTTATCCATTTGTCTGCAGATGGACATCTAGGTTGCTTCCATGTCCTGGCTATTGTAAACAGTGCTGCGATGAACATTGGGGTACACGTGTCTCCTTCAATTCTGATTTTCTCAGTGTGTATGCCCAGCAGTGGGAATGCTGGGTCATATGGCAGTTCTATTTCCAGTTTTTTAAGGAATCTCCACACTGTTCTCCATAGTGGCTGTACTAGTTTGCATTCCCACCAACAGTGTAGGAGGGTTCCCTTTTCTCCACACCCTCTCCAGCATTTGTTGTTTGTAGACTTTTGGATAGCAGCCATTCTGACCAGTGTGAGATGGTACCTCATTGTGGTTTTGATTTGCATTTCTCTGATAATGAGTGATGTTGAGCATCTTTTCCTGTGTTTGTTAGCCATCTGTATGTCTTCTTTGGAGAAATGTCTGTTTAGTTCTTTGGCCCATTTTTTGATTGGGTCGTTTATTTTTCTGGAATTGAGCTGCAGGAGTTGCTTGTATATTTTTGAGATTAATTCTTTGTCAGTTGCTTCATTTGCTATTATTTTATCCCATTCTGAAGGCTCTCTTTTCACCTTGCTTATAGTTTCCTTCATTGTGCAAAAGCTTTTAAGTTTAATTAGGTCCCATTTGTTTATTTTTGCTTTATTTCTATTACTCTGGGAAGTGGGTCATAGACGATCCTGCTGTGATTTACGTCAGAGAGTGTTTTGCCTATGTTTTCCTCTAGGAGTTTTATAGTTTCTGGTCTTATGTTTAGATCTTTAGTCCATTTTGAGTTTATTTTTGTGTATGGTGTTAGAAACTGTTCTAGTTTCATTCTTTTACAAGTGGTTGACCAGTTTTCCCAGCATGACTTGTTAAAGAGATTGTCTTTTTTCCATTGTGTATTCTTGACTCCTTTGTCAAATATAAGGTGTCCATAGGTATGTGGATTTATCTCTGGGCTTTCTATTTTGTTCCATTGATCTATATTTCTGTCTTTTTGCCAGCACCATACTGTCCTGATGACTGTTGCTTTGTAGTATAGCCTGAAGTCAGGCAGGTTGATTCTTCTAGTCCCATTCTTCTTTCTCAAGATTGCTTTGGCTATTAGAGATTCTTTTGTATTTCCATACAAAATTTGAAATTATTTGTTCTAGTTCTCTGAAAAATACTGTTGGTAGCTTGATAAGGATTGCATTTTATCTATAGATTGCTTTGGGTAGTATATTCATTTTCACCATATTTACTCTTCCAATCCATGAACATGGTATATTTCTCCATCTATTTGTGTCATCTTTTATTTCTTTCATCAGTGTTTTATAGTTTTCTATATATAGGTCTTTTGTTTCTTTAGGTAGATTTATTCCCAAGTATTTTATTCTTTTTGTTGCAATGGTGAATGGAATTATTTCCTTAATTTCTGTTTCTGTTTTCTCATTGTTGGTGTATAGGAATGCAAGGGATTTCTTTGTGTTAATTTTATATCCTGCAACTTCACTATATTCATTGATTAGCTCTGGTAATTTTCTGGTGGAGTCTTTAGGGTTTTCTATGTAGAGGATCATGTCATCTGCAAACAGTGAGAGTTTTACTTCTGCTTTTCCAATCTGGATTCCTTTTATTTCTTTCTCTTCTCTGATTGCTGTGGCTGAAACTTCCAAAACCATGTTGAATGGTAGTGGTGAGAGTGGGCACCCTTGTCTTGTTCCTGACTTTAGGGGAAATGCTTTCAATTTCACCATTGAGGATAATGTTTGCTGTGGGTTTATCATATATGGCTTTTATTATGTTGAGGTATGTTCTTTCTATGCCAGCTTTCTAGAGGTTTTTTTTTTTTTTTAATCATAAATGGATGTTGAATTTTGTCAAAGGCTTTCTCTGCATCTATTGAGATAATCATATGGTTTTTATCTTTCAGTTTGTTAATGTGGTGTATCACAATGATTGATTTGCAAATATTGAAGAATCCTTGCATCCCTGGGACAAAGCCCACTTGGTCACGATGTATGATCTTTTTAATATGTTGGGTTCTGTTTGCTAGATTTTGTTAAGGGTTTTTGCATTTATGTTCATCAGTGATATTGGCCTGTAGTCTTTTTTTGTGGTGTCTTTGTCAGGTTTTGGTGTTAGGGTGATGGTGGCCTCATAGAATGATTTTGGAAGTTTACCTTTCTCTTCAATTTTCTGGAAGAGTTTGAGTAGGATAGGTGTTAGTTCTTCTCCAAATTTTTGGTAGAATTCAGCTGTGAAGCCGTCTGGTCCTGGGCTTTTGTTTGTTGGAAGATTTCTGATTACAGTTTTGATTTCTGTTATTATTGCACTGTTAAGTAACAAGGGTAATTAAGATGATACACAGTGCATTGTATTCTGTTTTCCAACAACTGGAGACAAGTCTGAATTCCTATAATGTCTGTTGCTGGTTTGCTTTTAAACTGTTGACATACCTCAGAAGAGGCAAGGATGGCTGAAGAATAACATGATGCCCATTTCAGTTCTGACCTTCACTGCTTCAGCCCCCCTTCACTGTTTTTTGGCATTACAGTGTTAACATTAAGTATTCTTCCTGAAAAAATCGACAGGGCTTTTGTCTGATAATCTCAATGTTGACATTCTATGAATGAGTTTTGACCATAAAATCGAATCTATGGTTAAGCACAACAGTTTTAGTATAGTCTCCTTACACCTCTACCAATCACTTGAAAAAGAAAGAAGAAAAGGTGGAGAGCTTGTAATACATGAGGCACCTCTAGGTTTGGGTTTTCCCAAGACTATGAATAGTCATAAACTGTCAAACAGAAGCAGACCTGAACATCAATTGCCATCTTAAACACTGCCACTATCTGGGACAACTCCTTGCAAATCATCTGTATTAGTTTCCTATTGCTGCCTAATGCATTACCATAGATTCAGAGGCTTAAAATAGCACACATTTATTAATTAGTTCAGTCTCGCTGGGTCAGAAGTCCAGGCATGGCTTAACTGGGTCCTCTGCTCAGTATCTCACAAAGCTGCAATCAAGGTGTTGGCCCAGCTGCATTTCTTTCTGGAGCTCAGAGACCTCTCCCAACTCACGTGGCAGAATTTAGTTCCTTGTGGTCATAAGACCAAGTTTCTGGTTTTCTTGGTGGTGGGTGGCAAGGAACTCCACTCAACTCCTGGAGTCTAGTCACATTCCTTGCCACATGGTTCTTTAACAAGGTCTCTCACAGACCTCCTAACATGGCAACTTACTTCAAAGCCGGCAAGGGAGAGTGTATTGCTCTAGTCTGCTAAGATAGAGCTATATGTGTGTGTGTGTGCTACGTCGATTCAGTTGTGTCCGACTCTTTGTGATCCTATGGATTGTAGCCCACCAGGCTCCTCTGTCCATGGGATTCTCCAGGCAGGAATACCAGAGTGGGTTGCCATGGCCTCCTCCAGGGGAATCTTATTGTTCCAGGGATCAAATTGGCAGGCGGGTTCTTTACCACTAGCACCATATATATAGTGGAAAATAATCATGGGAGTAGCATCCTGTCACCTTTGTCATATTCAGTTGGTTCAAAGTTCAGTTCTAAGCTCTGCCCACATACAAGGGGACTGGACTACACAAGGATGTGACTCATTAGGGGTCATCTGAAGGTGTGTATGCCACATTGCTTTTATGATTTAACTCTCTGCCTTCTTTTCATTTAATCTCCAGTGCTCCTCTGATGCCTGGTTTCAAACCTCCACCTGTTTGGTCTGCACATTATTTGATTCACATGTCTGTTACTGTACATGAAGATTTGTTGGGGCACAGTCATGCCTGTTTAAGTATGGTCTCTGGTTGCTTTTACACTTAGTGGCAGAGTTGGGTAGTTGCTACAGAGACTGACTTGTGCTATGTGCTAAGTCTAGCTGATAATATTTGCTATCTGGCTCTTTATAGAAAACATTTGCCCACTTGTGCTATAGAATAAAGAAGACCAAGTTTGTTTCTTTTTCATTTGAAATTTCAGTAGCCCCTATTTGTTCCAACCTGTTCCTTCTGCCAATATTCACCCTAGTTGACTCTCTTGTTACTATATACCTGCATTGACACAGTCATCTCCTAATTGGGACCCAAAAGCTAATTAGATCTTTTCCCCTTTGGAGCCTTTGTTGGGTTGCTATTGATTGAGCATCAAAGGCTCTTCCCTATTTGGTTCCAAATTCTTTTTTCTCTCTCTTTACCTGTGCTCTTTAATAGAAACCCATCTTCCCCAGGCAGGCTGACAGCAAACACAAGCTCAAAGACTTTACTCAGTTTTATCTCTGTTGTGTGATTCATTTAGCACTTCTCATAAATTGTCCGAATTTAATCATTTTCTCTTACCCTATATAAGCCTTGGAGCCTCTGTAGATCATAAGATCATTGCACCCAAGAAGTGTGTCATATACTTTGCATCTGATAAAACGCTTAGCATTAGACTGAGCTGGAAAGGAGGTATAGGAAACATACACCGTTGATAGGTCTGTATGACAAACTGCCTTACTATATAAAAAGGAAAGTTTTGCTCTATTTTATGTTATTTTTAATGGTGGTGATAATTTTTTCAGTTCAGTTCAGTCGTGTCCAACTCTTTGTGACCCCATGGACTATAGCATGCCAGGCTTCCCTGCCCGTTACCAACTCCTGGAGCTTGCTATATTAAAATTTTTCTTTAAATAAATAAAAACTTACAAAAAGGTTGAACTTTTCTCTAACCCATTTGGGAGTAAGTTGCCAACGTGATACCCTTTCACTGCTAGTACTTTAGTATGTAATTCATCTAAGAAATGGCCACAATATAATCAGCAAACTCAGGGAATTTAGATTGATATGTTACTTTCATTTATTCCTGGGGCCCTATGCAAATTTTACCAACTGTCCCAATACTCTCCTTTGTATCAAAAAGATCCTGTCCAAGATCAGGAGTTGGATTTAGTTGTTATGTTGTTTTAGTCTCTTTCAATCTGAAACAGTTCTTCAGTCTTTTTTGACTTGTAGGACCTTGATACTTTTGAAGAGTACAGGCCAATTGCTTTGTAGAATATCCCTAAATTTGTGTATGTCTGATAGCTCCTCATGGTTGTTGTTGTTGTTTAGTCGCTCAGTCATATCCAACTCTTGCAACCTCAGGGACTGTAGCCTGCCAGGTTCCTCTGTCTATGGGATTTTCCAGGAAAGAATACTTGTGTGGGTTGCCATTTCCTTCTCCAGGAAGAGATCTTCCTGACCCAGGGATTGAACCCATGTTTCCTGCATTGTCAAGCAGGTTCTTTACCACTGAGCCACCTGGGAAGCCCTCCTCGTGATTAGGTTTAGGTTTTTTGTTTTTGTCAGAAATACCACACTAAAGGTATAAATATCTTCAGTTCAGTTCAGTTCAGTTGCTCAGTCGTGTCCGACTCTTTGCGACCCCATGTATCACAGCACGCCAGGCCTCCTTGTCCATCACCAATCCCCAGAGTTCACTCAAACTCACGGCCATTGAGTCAATGATGCCATCCAGCCATCTCATCCTCTGTCGTCCCCTTCTCCTCCTGCCCCCAATCCCTCCCAGCATCAGAGTCTTTTCCAATGAGTCAACTCTTCGCATGAGGTGGCCAAGTACTGGAGTTTCAGCTTTAGCATCATTCCTTCCAAAGAAATTCCAGGGCTGATCTCCTTCAGAATGGACTGGTTGGATCTCCTTGCAGTCCAAGGGACTCTCAAGAGTCTTCTCCAACACGACAGTTCAAAAGCATCAATTCTTTGGCGCTCAGCCTTCTTCACAGTCCAACTCTCACATCCATACATGACCACTGGAAAAACCATAGCCTTTAATTTCAGCATCCATTGATGTTTCTTGACTAAATTATTACAGTGATAGTTGCCATATGATAACTTTGTTTCCATCAGTCCTTCTACAAATAGTATTTGGCATTACACCATATGGACAAGCTTTCTACTCTCCCTATTTGCTTATTTATATAACATGAACACCCTATTCACCCCTTTTGTGACTCCAGAAATCCATACCTGGCCAACACTGTTGTTTCCCTGTGTGGGCCTTCCTCATGGCATTTGAGCTCTAACTGCCAGCATCAGACAGCCTGGAGCAAATGCTCTGCTCAACTTACTTGGGCTCTGATTTGCTTTGCTGGGTTGCCACCTCTACCTTACCCTGTGCAGATATGTACCCTGCATGGCCCACCTCATAACTCTTAGATTGGAATATTTAGAAAGAAAGGAAGGGAAAGAGGAATCTCTCACATTCTTCTCATCACATGATATTATAATTGATTTACTTTCTCACTGTCTGTCTTCCCCTCTTCATTTGCTCCATTCTCTGGTAAGTTTGTAAGACCTAGAACATACTTGCCCTGAAATAGGCATTCAAACATACATTGAATGAATAAGTGAGTGAATGAGTGAGCAAAGAAAACATGGAAACTTCAGCTGGTTCGTCCCCTGAAAATAAATCCTAACAAGCTTAACATTTTCTTTCCTTTTATCCCTTAAACTCATTTTAATTTTGATGTAGAATTCACCCATGGTAACCCAGTGGTTGTTTTGGGTTTCCTACTTGACCTACCCTGATGTTGGCGTAAGTTTATTTTCAGGTCACCACAGCTCAGCCTTTTTTTTCCTTGCAAGAGAATGGCTAAAACATCATTTTTCCTTATTAGGAGGCAGCTCCTGTGTTTGTGCTGGCCTCACATTTCATGCCTCCCAGGCTTCTCCTGCTTCTATCCTGTGTGCAGGCTTAATAGTAGGCCTAATGGACATTTCGATACACGGAGAGCAAAATCAATCACAATCAATTGCTGCTTCTGTCTCAGAATCAAAGTGTTATTCAAGAAGACATGTACTCAGGAAAGCTGCTTCTACACATGGAAAGAAAGAATTGAGGACCACTTCTGCAAATGATATGAGTAATGAGTTGGAGAGAGAAGGCAGTAAGGCATCCAGATGCTCCTGGAATCAGGAGGCACATTCTCATCCTTTCACCAGCTTAGTAAATTCCTGTGGGAAAACCTTCCTCTTGAACCTGCCAGCTGGGGAGATGTAACAGCTACTATGCTCACTCCCCCCACCCCAAGTCATCACAAGGAAAACAAGCAATGTATATGAATGAGCACTGCAATTTAAAATTATATTTTCATTTAGCTTTGTGGCTCAGCTGGTAAAGAATTTGCCTGCAATGCAGGAGACCTGGGTTTGATCCCTGGGTTAGGGAAGATCCACTGGAGAAGGGAAAGGCTACCCACTCCAGTATTCTGGCCTGGAAAATTCCATGGACTGTATAGTCTATAGGGTCATAAAGAGTAGGACATGACTGAGCGACTTTCACTTCACTTACCATTTATTATAGGGGGCTTCTCAGGTGGCACTAGTGGTAAGAACCTGCCTGCCAATGCAGGAGATGTAAGAGACTCAGGTTCGATCCCTGGTTTTGGAAGATCCCATGAAGGAGGGCATGGCAACCCACCCCAGTATTCTTGCCTGGAGAAATCCCATGGACAGAGGAGCCTGGTGGGCCCCAGTCAGTGGGGTCGCCAGGAATCAGATACGACTAAAGTGACTTAACACAGCACTTATTATAGCTACTTCCTCCCCCCACCCCCCCCAAAAAAAATCACATATTACAAAATGCTGTGTAATTTCTGAGTTTTTTATATTTATGTGTATGGAAGAGAGAAAAGGTAGATGGACCTTTAAAAAGAATGTTTATTTCTTAACTAAGAACTGCTTCAGAGGCTGAGAAGGCAGACTACATTATGTAGACTCAGAATATTTTTGGAAGTTAAATGGCATTTCCTACAATTTTGCTTCTAATGCATTCAACTGCTCACCTCTCTCAAAACACCTTGTGCCTTGCATGCCCTTTGAAAGATTTATTTCTTTCCTCTCTCTTTTCTTCTAAAACGTTTCCCTGATAAACCCTCATTCATCCTGTAATGAAGAACATTTTCTCTATGAAATTTCTAACAGCTCTCCAGCGAGTTTAGAACAATTATCATGCAATGAAATTATGTATTTACATTCTGTATCCACCATGGGCTGTGAATTTCCAGACGGGGAGATGTTGTATTTCATTTTATTTTCTTTATGTTAAGGGTCTCAAGTGTACAGAATTGAAGTAATTACACTGGCTAGCTCATGACAGTCTTGAGTGATGTGTTATGTGTCTTTTCATTTTTAGTAACTAGCCTTTAATAAAAGAATGGCTAACAGCAAAACAACGAACTTAGGCCCACCTGGGCTGAATTCCTGTGCCACTTAGCTGTGTGACTTTGGGCAATTTACACAGCCTCTCTGATCTTCTGTTTTCTCAATTGTAAAATAGGAATAATAAAAAGGTCCTATTTAATAGTTTTTCTTTTTTTTTTCTTTTTTAGTGTTAAATGTAATACTGAAAATCAAATACTAAAGAGAGTTTCTTGACGATAAACAGTTGGTAAAATTTTAGCTTTTTTTTTTTTTTTATTGGAATGAAGCTGAACACATACTTGATAAATGAAACCTCCATGAAGCTTTTTGGAATTCCAATCTGTTATAAAACTATTTTCCCTTTTCCTTTCTTCTCCCTCCCTCTTCCCCCTCTTCCTTCCTTCCCTCTTCTTCCTACTCCTCTCCCTCCCTCTTCTTCCTTTTCCCTGCCCACACCATCTCTCTCTTTTCCTCTCTCCTTACCCCACCCCACTTTTGCCATCTCCGAGCATAGCTGCAGCACAAACCAAAGCAAAGTTGAATCGGGTACCGAGGTCTTTTTCAAGGGAAGCCAGTTTTCAAGCTCAGGCACACTCGACTTCTAGGATGCAACCCAAACACTATCAAATAACAGCATGAAGCTTCTTTGCAGATAAGGCTGGAATACCTCATTCTCCAAGGTTGTTAAATTTAAGGGAAGTGAAACCAGGCATTTTATAAATATTAGTTCAAATTATTCTCATAGCAGTTCTGCATTTTTGGAATTATTATTCCCAGTTTACAGATAAGGGAATTGGAGCCAGCGTCACTATAAGAATTAGTTTGATTGTAGGTGCAGTCTCAGTTCTTTTTGCTTCCCTGAGGGTTTGTTTTCTCATACTACAGACGTAGTCTATTTCTACCCTTTCTCCCGATAGTCACGGAAGATGATCAACGGCCAACAGAAACATCCATCCTTATAGCTCACGGCCCCAGAGAAAGTGAAACACTGTTGTGGCATCCAGTTTCTTGACCAGTATCATGGGAGGACTATAATTGGGCTTTGTCTTGGGGTATTTTCATTGGCAGGCAAATGCGCAGTCGACAGTGGTTTAAGCAAAAAGAAAATATTTCCTTATCTCACAGATCTAGAAGTCTGAAGGTAGGGTGCTCTTGGGTTGATTCAATGACTTACTATAATCAGGAGCTGGGCAGTGTGTTGTGAATCTTTTGAGTTTATACTCCAAGTTGCAGATGACTGTTGCTGCTCCAAATATCAAGTCTTCATGTCAGAGTCATAGTAGGAAGGAAGTTTAGTAAAGAGGTCCTTCTGTCCACAACAGTCTTATTTTTGGGAGTTGATCTCTACTCTCTAAACTGTCTGGAGATTTCTCTTTATATTCCATTGGCCAAGTGGGTCATATGTCCATCTGAGACCAGTCAGTGGCTTGGGATGATGGAGTTACCATGAATGACTTGGAACAGTCATGACTCAGCCTCTGAGGCTAAGGGAAGGGACAGCTCCCCGGATAGCAACGGTTTTTGACCTTCAACCTGAACACACCACAGGTTCCCTGGGCAGGAGAGAGTGTGTGCTGATGGTCATTGGTAAGGTGATGGCTGGGACTTCCCCAGTGGCTCAGTGGTAAAGAATCCGTCTGCAGTGCAGGAGCCAAAGGAAACATGGGTTCGATTGCTGGGTCGGGAAGATCCCCTGGAGAAAGAAATGGCAACCCACTCCAGTATTCTTGCCTGGAGAATTCCATGGGCAGAGGAGCCTGGTGGGCCACAGTCCATGGGGTCACAAAGAGCTGGACATGACTGAAGCGACTTCAGTTGCATGCACGTGTGCACGCAAGGTGATGGCCAGTGTCAGCCATAGCCCATTTTGGACTCATGTCCATCCCTCAGATCTGTTGAGGATCATGGATGAGTTCTGCCTCTGATTGTGTTCCCCACATATGGACTCTGAAACTGGGATTCATGTGAAAGGGATTGATCAGGACAAAACAGTAAGGGAAGTGGGATAAAGAGTGGAGGGAAGCTCCACAAGGGTTCGGGGTCCATGAAGTCCCCTCCAGAGAGTAGCTTTAGCTCATCCCCACGGAGGAGCACTGGGAACAGTGTGGATCCCACTCAGCACTGCTGTCCCTGTCGGGTTTCTGCCCCCAGCCCTGTGGGGGCACTTTGTGCTCTCCACGTGTGCAGGTGAAGGTGGTTGTGGAAACTCGAGTGTGGGCCTCCAATTAGGAGACACAACACTGGCTGTTGGGAATAACAAGAGTCCAGAGCTACTCAGCACAACACCAGGGAAGGGATTGGAGGGGGTGAGCAGAGCCCTGAGGGCATCTGCCACAGCATCCATGAGAGTCCAGACCTGCATCGTATGTACCCCAGAGCCAGATGGTGGGTGGGCATTGCTCAGTGGTTGCCAAGTGAACTGGAACGCTCTGGGCATGAGAGGATGGCTCCAATGGAAAGGTGAGTGCTGCAAGGTCAGCATCTCAGGGCACCCCTTTGTAAGCCCTTTGCATGTTTCCCTGACTCAGGAGGGCAATGCACGGCTCTTGCACATGCACAGAAATGTTGGCTCTACAGGTACGGTGGAGTCAGCCCGGGTCTCATCTTCAAGCTAGCTGCACATGAACCCAGCTGTCAGTGATGACTTATACCGTGGCTCCTCTTCCTGCTGTAGGTCCCTCTGACTCTCTCTAGTTAAGCGTAGGGTTTCTCAACCCTAAGAACTATTGATATTTGAGGCTTGATCATACTCCACTGTGAGGGTCTGTCCCGTGAACTGTCAACTTTTTAGCAGCATTGCTGGCCTCTACCATCATTCCTCCTCCTCATATGACATATGGCCCCCGACCTTGCAAAATTGCCCTTGGTTGAGGCCTACTGGCTTAAAACACTGGCTCCTGGAACTCTGGCTTGCAGGACTTCACCTGCTCTCCTGGGGTAAATGTCCTCCACCTGGTGGAACTCCATAGGCTTCATGTGAATTTGTCAGATTTAGTGCCACAACTCTTTTCTTTTGTGTTATTTAGTGAGTTGATTTGGTACTTGAGTCTCGTCTCTCCTGTTCTAAGGGAGGAGTACTGTGTCTGGATTCCATCTCCTCTCCCTGCTCACACTCACCCAGCATGGCCAGAGCTGAGGCCTTCTTCCCTTAGAATTTGAGTTGCCAGATTTAGCAAATAAATTTGATTTTCAGTGAAAATCATTTTTTATTTTGTTGAAAATCATTAACAAATGATTTTTCAGTGTAACTCTATCTCATGCAATATCGGGGATATGTTTGTACTATAGAAGTATGTGTTCTTTATCTGAAATCGAACTAAGTGGCTTGTATTTTGTCTGACAGCTGTGCTTGATACATTCCAGCTCCAGGGACCCCAGCACACAAATGTCACCATTACTGACTCCTGATGCACTCGGCTTCTTTCACCACAAAATCCTAGCTCTGCTGCCTAGTTTCTGCTCCATTCACCACAGCCTCACCACTTAGACTGTTTCTGTCACAACACTTAAGCATAGTCCACTTCCATAGTCCCTTGTCCTTTCCTTCTCCTGCTTTTGTGATCTGCCCTCAACTCCTCACAATGGACTTGAGTTTTAAAGGCCTGATGGCCTGATAGATTTGTGTGTGGATGGGCACGTGTGTGAGAAAAAAATAATTACTGTCCCTAAGAGAAGCACATGGGAATAGAATAACCAAACAGTCATGGAAGGGCTTCCCAGGGGGCACTAGTGGTAAAGAACCTGCCTGCCAATGCAGGAGACATAAAAGAGCTGGGTTTGATCCCTGGGTCCTGGGTTTGATCCCTGGATCGGGAAGATCCCCTGGAGGAGGACATGGCAACCCACTCCAGTATTCTTGCCTGGAGAATTCCACGGGCAGAGGAGCCTGGCAGGCTAGAGTCCATGGGTTTGCAAAGAGTCCGACAGGATTGAGGTGACTAAGCATACACACACAGTCAGGGAGGATCCTGGGGAAAGAATTCTCCAGCATTCCACACTAGTCCCTATTCACAAAGCTAGTATACCCATGAAAATAATAGAGTCAGAGGAAAAAATCCTCCATAAATAATAACACTCCAGAGCACATCCTCATAGTTTATTTTTAAAGATCAGATACAAGTAACCTTTGATATATTGCACATACTTTGGATGATTTTTCTAAAAGATTTTGGTTGTTAATACTATTGTGGCCTAACAAAGAAGCTGAATTTTGTGTTGTTTGAACAAAGCAAGTCAAAAAATAAGAAAAAGTGTATGCTTGTCATCTCCCTTAGACTTGCTAATGCTGTTCTGTGTTAGAAAGGCCAGTGATAAACTTTTGGTGGCTTAGAGACCTACAGCTGTGTGCAAAGATGCAGGAGGCAGCCTCGTGGGAATCCCACATCCAAGTGACTCACAGAACTCATGTCTGTTCCTTTAGTAGCCCAGGGGAATTCGGGCGTGGGTTATAGTATATGTATTTCTGTGTTCTTTCTGAGTATTTTGGTTCATTCAACTAAAAAGACTAGAAGAAAAAAAGCAGCTAATGTGCTAACATTTTAACAACTACTAAAACATTACTTAAAAATAAAGCAGCTTTATTGAGACATAATTCACACACCATAAAATTCACCCATTTAAAGTGTACAGTTATATGGCTTTCAGTATATTTACAGAATCATGCAACTTTTACCATAGTCAATTCGATTTTTATCACACCAGAAAGAAACCCCATACCCACTGGCTGTTACTCCTCATTTCCCCCACCCCTACCTCTAATCTACTTTCTGTCTCTCTGGACTTGTTTACTCTGGACATTTTGTGTCAGTGGAATCATGCAAAGTGTGGTCTTTTGTTTTTGGATTCTTTTACTCAGCATAATGTTTTCAAAGTTCGTCCATGTAGTATCATGCATCAGTAACTTTATTCTTTTTATTGCCAAATAATATTCTGTTATATATACCACAATTTACTTATCCACATATCAATTGATGGACATTTGTGTTGTTTTCACTTTTCAGCTATTATGAATATTGCTGCCATGAACATTCATGTATTATACAAGTTTTTGTGTGAATATATGTTTCACTTCTCTTGGATAGATGCCTAGGAGTGGCATTGCTGAATCCTATGATAACTCTATATATAACATTTTGAGGAACTACCAAACTATTTTTCAAAGTGACTGCATCATTTTAATTCCCACTAGCAGTGTGTGAGGATTCCAATTTGCCTTCCTTCTTGCCAACGCTTGGTATTACGTGTCTTTTTGGTTATAGTGCTCCTAGTGGAGGTCGTATGGTTTTGATTTGTGTTTACCTGATGGCTAATGATATTCAGAATCTTTTCACATGCTGAGTGACGATTTGAATATCTTCTTTAAACAAATGTCTATTATATCCTTTCCACTTTTTGAAATTGTGTTTCTCTTTATTATAGCACTACAAGAATTCTTTACATTTTGGACACAAATTCTTTATCAGATATATGATGTACAAATGTTTTTATCCCATTCTTTGGGTTATCTTTTCATTTTCTTTATGTCTTTTGAGAACAAGAGTTTTTAATTTACAGAAGTTCATTTTATCTATTTTTCTTTGGTTCCTTATGCTTTTGGTATTGTATCTAACAAGGCTTTGCCTAACTCAAGATTATGAAGATTTACTTCTATGTTTTCTTCTAAGAACTCTGGTTTTAGCTCTTACATTTAGGTCTGTGATCCATTTTGGAGCTTGATTGCAGTGGGCCAAGTACAAAATAAAAAATGCAAGGCTGCTTTTGAAAAAGTTATTAGAATCTCAAGATGGCAACAGCTGAGCATTCACCCATGTTCAGAGCCTTTCTGAGGATGGAGCCCTGTGCACAGGTTTCACCACCCACCCTCCATGAAGCTGGCCCTGAATAGAGTTCTTCTAAGTTTGAGAATTTGTAGATTACATCTGCCATACGGTACCACACTATAATCAGAATCACATATGTGCAGATGCTTCCTGAGCAATGGAACACCCACCATGACCTGTTGATCTGAAAGCTGCTACTTTGTCTGAAATGAGTATGCAACTAGATGTCTCCAGTATTAAATCTTTTTGGCTAAATCTTTGGAGCTGTGGTGCAAGGAGCTGGACTGTGATGTTGCCCTTGTTTGGGAAGGTCTTTGCTGATCGTACAGTCACGCACAAGCTCCACTCATCCAAAGGCATATGAGCAATCTTCTGACACCCATGGCCCTCAAGCTCAGAACCCTGCAAGTCAGATTAACTGTGACTGCAGAGTGCACGGGTTGTTATGAGTAACTCTGGGAGAAAGCTGCATTTGTTTAAAGTGGGCACTGAAGTTGATTCTGAATGCAATTTAAGATATCTGTGACAACCAGATCATTGTTTCAATAGCCTCATTGCCTGCCTGAAGCTTTAGCATGTATGAGTGTTTTTGCTAGGAAACAGAAAATGTTTGGGTTCCTAATTTAGAGTTTGTTCTTTTGTGAGTTCAAAGATTTGGGGCTTCCACATCTCAGCAGGCTCCTGTTTTTGTTTCCTTGGGACCTCAGAGAACTAGAGCTCTGTGTCACTTTGCCCTAGGAAGAATTTTGTTGTTTATCAAGGATATTCTTGATAAGTGGCATATTTGGAATCTCCAAGAAAATGAGAAAATAAGTACAAGTGAACACAAGTTCTGAAGAATTCCCCACCCCTCAAATCTTCCTGGCTTTAGATTTTATTTTTGTTTTTTTTTTATACCTTGTCAAGGTATGATTTATAGTCATAAAATACACCAGTGTTCAAGTATACAGCTTAATGAATTTTGAGAAGCGTACACACTCATTGTGCAGATTGAAATATAAAACATCTCCATCACCTCAGAAAGTTTCCTTATGTTCTCCTCCAGTTAGTTCCCCTTCCCAGAGACAATCACATGACTTAGGGACTGAGCACGGATCTATCTATCTATCTATAGATATATATGGGTATACATATATATGTGTCTCCACATAACCACCTCAACAATCAAGTATTGATTGTTCAATATTTCAGATATTTCTATCACCACAACAGCCCTTCATGGCCCCTCCCAGCCAATGCCTTCTCCCCTCATACCAGGCAATCATTGATATACTTTCTTTTGCTCAGCATGTTTTAGAGATTCTTGCATATTCTTGTGTATTTGGTAGTTTTTTATTATTGAATTATATTCCATTGTATGAACATATTATAATATGTTATACCTATTCATCTGTTGATGAACATTTGAGTTTTCCCAGTATTTGGCAACTATGACTATAGCTACTTTAAATATTGTGTACAGTTTTGGCAGGGGACACATGTTTTCATTTCTCTTGAGTAAATATCAAGAAGTAAAACGGCCATGTCATATGGTTAGTGTATGTTTAATCTGTAAAAAGCGATCAAACAGTTCTCTAAAGGACTTTCATATTTTACACTCCTATTGGCAATGTATGAGAGTTCCAGCTGTATTATATTCTTGCCAACCTTTGCTGTTCAGTACTGTAATCGTACAATATGTTTCAGTTCCAGTAGGCTTATAGTGATACCCTCATTGTGGTTTAATTTGTATTTCCTGATGACTAATGAAGATAAATATCATGTGCTTATCAGTCATTCATGTATCTTCTTTTGTAAAGTTTCCAAATGCTTTTCCTAGTTTTAAAACTTGCCTAAGTTTTTAAAAATTTATTTGTAAATGGTAAGAACTTTTTATATATTTTGGGAGCAAGTTGTTTGTCAGATATAAGTATTGTGGATATTTTATCCTAATGTGTGTCTTGCCTTTTCATTTCTTCATAATTTCTTTCAAAGAGGAGGAGTATTTAACTTTTATAGAGTTCAGTTGTTAATATTTTCATCTAGGCTTATTGCTTTTTGTATGCTAAGAAATCTGCCTACCACAAGAGTGCAGATTTTCTTCAGTACTTTCTTTAAAATGTTTATATAGTTTTAACATTTACATTTATGTATATGTTCTACCTGTCTATCTATGTATAAATAGATAGTTATATAGCATGAAATGTTTTTTAAAAAAACCTTTTTCCATTACAATCTATTGAAATTCTGTTCTTGACCATTGAATTACTTTTTGACACTTTCGTTGAAAATCAATTGATTGCAGTATGTGTGTCTGTGTTTGAGGATTCTCTATTCTGATGTTTTGTTGTGTATATCTTTATGCAGTATCACCCTGTCTTGATTTTTGTAGCTTTAGAGTAAATCTTTAAATCAGGTAATATAAGTCCTCTAACTCTGTTTTGTTCAACTGTGCTAGCTAATCTTGGCTCTTTGCATTTCTATAACATTTTATAATAAGTTTATTAATTTCTGAAAGAACTGATGCTAGAATTTTAATTGTGATTGCATTGAACTAATCAACTTATTTGTGCCTAAATTATTTTCTCGGTAATATTCTTAAATTTTGAGTTTTTCAATTATGCATATATTTTAGTACATTTATCCCTGAGTGCTTTATGCATTTTGGATACAATTTTTACTAATTATATTTGTAAACTATATTGTTTTCCTAATTTCACTTTCCAGTTCTTGGTTTAGCAAACAGAAATATAGCTGTTTTTGTACATTGACCTTGCATCCTGAGATCTTGCTAAATCTACTTATAAATCAGTGAATTTGGGCATAGATTTCTGGTTTTTCTTCCCACGTAATTAATACATGATTATGTTTTCTGGAAATTAATTTAGCCTATTTTGTTTCCAATGTGTTTCTTTTGTTTGTCTTGTTGCACTATCTATGACCTCTTAATGAATTTCATTATGGTTTTGCTAAGAATTTCCTTGTTTAATGCCTTTTCATATGTTTATTGACCATATGAGTATTTTATTTTGAAAACTTCCTGTTTATATATTTTTCCATTCATTATTGAATTGTTCGTTTGCATTATTTATCTGTAGAACCTTTTGAAAATATATCTGAATACAAGTCTTTTGTTAGATATACGTTTTGTTAACACTTTTCCTAGTCTCTGACACGTCTTTTTCACTTCAGCAATGGTGTCTATTCATGTGCAAAATGTTTTTAATGTGATGAAGTCAAATTTATCAGATTTTCTGTCCTAGGAATTGTTTGCCTATTCCAAATTCATAAAAATATTCCAGGAGCTTCTATTCTTCTAGAAGCTTTTAAGTTTTGGCTTTTACAATTAGCTCTATGATTATTTTGAAAAAGCTATATGTGTATTTTTCTTTAATTTACATAACATTCAAAAGACTTTTCGCCATTTTTCAAATGTAAATTTGAAAAAGATAAAAAATATATAATATATAATGTTGGCATTAGGTAGGGAAACAAATAGTTATGATGCTGGTGATACAAATGCATGCAGTCTTTTGGTATACAAAAGAGCTAATTCTGCAGTAGGAATCAAAAGCATTAAAATTAAAAATGTTAATTCCTGAGAATTAACATTCAGATTCAGAACATTTTCAGATTCAGAAATTTGTTCTGTGAAAATAATCCATTAACATTCAGATTCAGAACATTTTCAGATTCAGAAATTTGTTCTGTGAAAATAATCCTAGATGTCTGCCCAAATTTAGCTTTAGTTCACTTCAGTCACTCAGTCATATCTGACTCTTTGCCACCCCATGGACTGCAGCACTCCAGGCTTCCCTGTCCATCACCAACTGCCAGAGCTTACTCAAACCCATATCCGTTGAGTCAGTGATGCCATCCAACCATCTCATCCTCTGTGTTCCCATTCTCCTCCTGCCTTCAATCTTTCCCAGCATCAGGGTCTTTTCCAATGAGTCAGCTCTTCGCATCAGGTGGCCAAAGGATTGGAGTTTCAGCTTCAGCATCAGTCTTTCCAATGAATATTCAGAACTGATCTCCTTTAGGATGGACTGGTTGGATCTCCTTGCTGTCCAAGGGACTCTCAAGAGTCTTCTCCAACACCACAGTTCAAAAGCATCCATTCTTCAGTGCTTAGCTTTCTTTATAGTCCAGCTCTCACACCCATACATGACTGCTGGAAAAAAACAAAGCTTTGACTAGATGGAACTTTGATGGCAAAGTAATGTCTCTGCTTTTTAATATGCTGTCTAGGTTGGTCATAACTTTTCTTCCAAGGAGTAAGCATCTTTTAATTTCATGGCTGCAGTCACCATCTGCAGTGATTTTGGAGCCCCAAAAAATAAAGTCTGACACTGTTTCCACTGTTTCCCCATCTATTTGCCATGAAGTGATGGGACCAGATGCCATGATCTTAGTTTTTTGAATGTTGAGTTTTAAGCCAATTTTTTCACTCTCCTCTTTTACTTTCATCAAGAGGCTCCTTAGTTCTTCTTCACTTTCTGCCATAAGTGTGGTGTTATCTGCATATCTGAGGTTATTGATATTTTTCCTAGCAGTCTTGATTCCAGCTTGTGCTTCATCTAGTCCAGCATTTCCTATGATGTACTCTGCATATAAGTTAAATAAGCAAGATAACAATATACAGCCTTGATGTACTCCTTTCCCGATTTGGAACCAGTCTACTGTTCCATGTCCGGTTCTAACTGTTGCTTCCTGACCTGCCTACAGATTTCTCAGGAGGCAGGTAAGGTGGTCTGGTATTTTCATCTCTTTCAGAATTTTCCACAGTTTGTTGTGATCCACACAGTCAGAGGCTTTGTCATAGTTGATAAAGCAGAAGTAGCTTCAAGCATGTGTTATCACAACATTTTTTTTTAAGGGCCAAGGAAGAATGAAAACAGTCTCTAATAGTGGATTCTTTAGGTTATCATATACCACTATTATGGAAAACTGCCTAACCATTGAAGATGATGCTGTAGGATATTCAGTGTCATAGATGATGTTCATATACATTTTAAGTGAAAGATGAATTAGAAAACTGAGCTTATGGGTTGATAGTGTTTTGATCTGTGTGCACACACACAGATGCCTACATTCTTACCCCAGGAATTTGTACTTACTCTTGTTTCTAAAGCACATGTTTTTCAGGAAAAAATTGTATATATTTAAAATTTTGTCTCTAGAAGAATAGAGAGTGTGAGGGAAGGGGAAGCATTGAGGTAAGTGATAGCTGGGAGTCAGTGTGTTACAATGAGAACATCTGTTTTATGCTAGAAAATGTTTTTAAGTTACCATCTGCTTTTATACTTTTAATGTGTTCCTTTGATTTCATATCTTTATTCTTCTGTATGTCTAAGAAAAGGGGTAGCTAGTCCCTGCCTATGAATTGAAAGCATGACAGAGAAAAGTGCTCCTATCCAAACCATTTCTCTTACTGCCTAGTATTGCATCATTAGGGCTACAGTGCCTTGGGTGATTTATAATTTGGGGAGATTCATGTCTCCATTTAAATTCCCTTTGAATGGAAACAGAAGTAGATGTCAAGAAGAAACACTTACCTGATCTAGGGAAGGGGGATGTGGATCCGAAGGAGCACCCACAGGTGAAGCTGTAGATGGACTTGGGGATGAAACCGTGCTGGGCTCCCTGGCATTTTGCCAAGGCTAACTCAGGTTTAGTGTGAGGGTAGCACCTCCAGAAGCCTGTGCCCAGGTCTTTCTGGAGTCATATGGGCCTATATCAAGCTTCTGGCCTGTGGGAAAGAGTAATCAAAAGTGCACAAAGTCTTGGGCAACCTTGTTTGAGGCACCTCCATCCATGATACACCAGGTTCAGCACTCTGAGGGTGTGCACTGGACTTTGTGCAGCTAAAGGCAGTTATCAGAAAGGCAGTTTAATCAAGGCACATGTGTGAAATGCCAACTGAACTCAGGTCTAATGCGGGAATTCTCCATCTTATTCATCTTCATCTTTCAAACACTCTGTGTTACAGTTTTTCAGCAGAAGATTCACATGTAGATAAAAGATACCTTTTAGTCCAAATTGTCCAAATGAGCATTTGGAGTATTATATTTGTTTCTTGGGGCTGCCAAACAAATGACCGCAACCAGGGTGGTTTAAAACAACAGAAATTCATTCTTCTCAGCTTGGGAGGTCAGAAGAGCAAAATAAAGGTGTCAGCAGAGCCACATTCCCACTGCATGCTCTAGAGGAGAATCCTTCTTGGCCTCTTCCTAGCTTCTGGTGGCTCCCAGCTTCCTTGCTGTTCCTTGTCGTGTATTAATAACTGCATCACTCTAATCTCTGCCTTTGTTGTCATGTGGCCTTCTTCCCTATGTGTGTCTGTGCCAGTATGTGTCCTCTCCTCTTTTTATAAGGATTTAGTCACTGGATTTAGGGCCCACTCTCATCCACTGTGATTAATTTAACTAATCACATCGACAAAGACCCTATTTACAAATAAGTCACATTCACAGGCACTGGGGGTTAGGACTTAGACATTTCTTCTGGGGGAGCACAGTTCAGCCCACTACAAGCATATACAATAGAAACATCACTCCAAATATCACTCCTTGGCTGCTATGTTGTACCATTAAGCTGAAATTCATTCCTCTTTATTGCATTTCTGACCCCCTACATCTCCCTTGTCTTTGGTTCATAGGATGACTCTGGGAAGGCCCCTAGGCCCTTCTCTGGAATTTGTAATGGAGATCGTTCATGCGTTTCTGTATTCACAGAAACAGAATGTTCAGCTTTAGCTCCCAAGAGAGTTAGAATTCTGGCAGCGTTTGGAGGGAAAGTGGATGTGAGGGAACGGCAGGGATGCTAAGGGAAGATGAGGCCCCTGAACGTGGAGTTGACCTAGACAGAGGTCTGGGGGGTGACATCCTAGAAGATGACAGTCCAGATAGGGATGAAGAACCAAAGACTGAGTCCAAGCAAACAAATGCGCAAGTCTGGCGCAGTGGGAAGCATGGGGTAGATATACAGAATATGGAAACTGGGGCCCACCTTGGCAGACAGGCAAAAGGAATAGAAATTTGTTGTTCACATCCAGTCTCTCAGCTGGGCCTCTCAGCTCTACAGTTCCCTATACAGCTGTCCAGTATCTTCCCATTTCCTCCGCTGAAGCCCTATCCGAGCCTCCATCAGTGCTCTCCTAGACAGCCAATTCCCTCTTCTTCTCCTGCCATCCAAACTGCTCTCCAGAGGGCCACTAAGTTCTCTTTTTACAATGTAAATCATAAGTCACTGTATGATCTTGTCCCTGCCCACCCATCCCATGTCATTATACTTTAGCCACTCTGCTTTCTTTACATTGCTTTAGCATACCAAGCTTCTGGCCCCCTCACAACTTTGCACCTGGAACTCTCTGGTTCTCTGGGGCTCTACACCATCTGGACTGTCCCCCCAAGTTGTTGATGTCTGCTTCTTGGCCTCTACTCCTTGGAGTTACCTTCTGTAATCCTTCTGTCTAAAGTCATGCCTCCCCATCACTCTCCATCCAAAATCCAATTTTATTTGTCACAACCTGAAATTATCAAATTCGTTTATTTCAATGGTTCTTAACCTGGACCAATTTTGCCCCCAGGTACATTGGACAATGTCTGAAGATGTTTTGGGTTGTCATCCCTTGGGAGTGAGGGTAGGGTGCTACCACATCTGGTGACTAGAGGCCAAGGATGCCATTAAACACCCTACAATGCATAGAAGAGCCCCCAAATGAAGATTTATCTGGCCCCAGGTGTCAGTAATGCCAAGGTCATGCCAATGTTGAGAAACTTTGATATATTTGTTGGTTTTCTATTCTCTACCTATGTTTGACCTTCTCTTTCAATGTACATCCCAAGACAGCAAAACCCTGTTCTGGCTTGTGTTTTATTCACTCCTCTATCTCTGATCTCCAGAACAATGCCTGGGCCATGATTGGTGCTCAAAAAATCATTGATTGATAAAAGAATGAATAGCTTCAAGCTGTGCATCTGACTTTTTGAGCCTGGGAACCTTGCCTCCATGCTCCAAGCTTCAGTGGCTTCGTCTGTAAAATAAGAATCATAAAGGTGCCTAATTTATTAGAGTTATTGACTGAATAAATGAGAAAATTGCCTCTAAGACACTGAACAGCATCCGTGGTAAGCAGCAGCCCACGATTCCCAGGAGCACTTACTGTTGTCGTGTGCCCTTTGCCCTAAACTTTTGCTTCCATCTCCTTTTCCCTTTCCCATGTTTAGAAAAGAAAAAGTTCTTTTCCCCCTCACTTTGGCCTGAGTTAGCTGTCTTAGCTCTGCACTCTCGCTTTACTTTACCTCTGTAGCCATGCTCAGATCCTCTCTCCTGCTCAAGTACACGTTTCTTAGAGACGAAGACAGGGAATATTCTTACTGTAGACCGTAACAGCTCTTAGAGCACGCTCACACAAGAGATACTCAACTAAATGTGTTTCTAAGTGTATTAAACTGCTGTTGACCTAGTTCAGCTCCAGTATTAGGCAGGTTCTGGATCCCTGGGCTCAGGGGTTAGACTATGAACTTGCCCTTCCCCTCAGGATCCTTTCCTTCACTCTCACCACTTATGGGGCTAGAGAGAGTTTTCTTTATGTTCTATTTTGCCAATTATTAAGATAATTTATTTTTACATATTAATTTGGGGAAGACTGATATTTTTACAAAATTACATCTTCCTATCCAGAAATGGTTCTTCATATATTCAAGTCTTCTTTAGTATCTTTTCATGAAATTTTATTGTCCATTCACACACATGTATATCATTAATGCAAATTTCTTACAAAATTGAGTCATAGCTTTCTTATAGTTTTTATGACAATTATAAAAGGGATTTTCAGTTTTGCTGTTGTTGCTAGTTCAATAAACTATTGATATTTAAACAGCCCTGGTGGCTCAGATGGTAAAGAATCTGCTTGCAGTGCAGGAGACCTGGGTTCAATCCGTGAGTTAGGAAGATCCTCTGGAGAAGGGAATGGCAACTCACTTCAGTATTCTTGCCTAGAGAATCCTATGGACAGAGGAGTCTGGCGGGCTACAGTCCATGGGGTCTCAAAGAGTCGAACTCGACTGAGTGACTAACACTTTCACTTTTGCTATATCAAAACATTTAAAGTAAATCTTTTAATTGTTCTAAAATGACATTAGCATTATATTGTCAAGTTTATAATTTCCATTGAGATTTTTGATACAGTAATTTTTTAGAAGAATATTTTTCTTTTTTATTTTAATTTTCAGTTGTGAAAGGGTTTTTTTATGATTTTACAACTGTCTTTTTAAAACTATTTATTTTATTTTGTAAATTTGTGATGAGCTGACCTTCTTATTTTGGGATAAAACTTACAGAAAAGTTGCAAAAATTGTGCAGAGAATTCCCTCCTGCCCTGAACCAATTTCCATTCCCTCTGATGTTATCTTTCCACTGTTCTTTGATCCTCTTTTTCAGCCTTCTGGTGAGACAAACCCTTCAAAGAGACCCAACTGCTGAAATGTAAATTTTTAATTTAGTCTGAGCAGAAAATATTGTATATGCAAATGATAAAGAAAAATGTCTAGAAAGGGGGTGGAGGTAAGGCCACACTACTCTTCCCAGGATTGTTACATAATTTGGGAGGCTCAATGCAAAATGGAAGTGCTGAGCTCCTTGTTCAAGACTTATTAGGAATTTCAAGATGGAGACAGCAGAGTATTAAATGAATTGTGGGGCCCTTTGCAGTGCCAAGCCCTGGTGACTGCCTGGGTTGCACACCCATGAAGCCAACCCTGACTATTCCAACTGATATTTCAACTTCCTTCATGGTCTCAATATCTAGCAGGTTAAGGGAAAGTCTTTTG
This sequence comes from Ovis aries, assembly GCF_016772045.2. Classification (NCBI taxonomy): domain Eukaryota; kingdom Metazoa; phylum Chordata; class Mammalia; order Artiodactyla; family Bovidae; genus Ovis; species Ovis aries. The sequence goes on along the minus strand of NC_056080.1, from coordinate 9,612,737 downwards.
CATAACCAGGCCAGATCTACTCATATGTGAATTTTTCTAGAACCATACTCCAAGTCACAAGCTTTGCAGCTTGCCCACCTTCTAAATTTCAGTTCAGAAGACTCTGAGGTGAGGACAATGGTATTAGGTACCCTGAAATGGCAGCAAAGCTAATTCTAAAATAACATCCGCGTTAGCTCACACAGGGTGATATTTTCTTTGCTGAAGATTGGCAAATGGAGTGTTTGTTTTGAGTGCCTTCCAGTAATACAAGTAGCCAAGATTGCTTGGAAATTGTACCTGATGCTGAGAGGCTCTTGGTGAATATATATTTTTTTAACCAGGTTTACTCATTTAACTTGTCCAAATGGGACAGTTTCACAAAGGAACCTATCAGCCAGTCTTTTCTGATGAAATCACAAAAATACCTATGGGGAAATGAACTATAAAAGTTCTTGGGAAGCTGGGATTTTGAAAGTATCTAGGAAATACACAGCTGGAAATTGATTTAGCTCCATCTTTTATTTATCAACCTTCAGCAGCATTGTATTTTGAAGTCTGAGGGCATGCTGTCTACTTGTAGTATAATAAGTCCCCTACATGTGAACCTTCAAATTGCAAACTTTCAAAGATGCGAATGTGTTCCGACATGCCAGCTGTCATACTGTGCTTTTCAAGGTATTGTAAGATTAAAAATGTTTCCTTTATTTTTGTTTGTTTGTTATGTATCATTTGTGTTAAAAGTATTATAAACCTACTAAAGTACAGTACTATATAGCCAATTGTGTGAGTTGAGTACCTAGGTTAACTTTGTTGGACTTAACGAACAAATTGGACTTAAAAACAGAGTCTTAGAACAGACTTCATTCATATGTAAGGAACTTACTGTACTTTCTTAGCTGACCTAGCCAGGTAGCTGCACACCCAGATCGATCTTCAGTGTGACTACACACCTCTGGCCATGCACACACACCCTTAATTTCTGCACTAGTGTCCTAGTGATATACTGTGCTAAGTCGCTTTAGTCGTGTCTGATGCTGTGCGACCCTATGGACTGTAGCCCACCAGGCTTCTCTGTCCAGGATTCTCCAGGCAGGAATACCGGAGTGGGTTGCCATGCCCTTCTCCAGGGTTCTTTCCAACCCAGGGATCAAACGTGTGTCTCATAAGTCTCCTGCATTGGTAGGTGGGTTCTTTATCCTAGCCACCACGTCAAAGAAGGTATCCTGGATCTGTGGTGGCTTTCTCCTATTTCTACTGCACAGGGACTGGCTTCTCTATGAAACAGCATCCCACTCATTAGGAGAGATGCACCCATCTGTCTCTCCTCTCTCTCTTGATGCACAGGAGTTGTTCCACTGGCTTCTGGGAACTGATTCCCACTGAAAGCAAATGGGCAGATGACCGCTTAGAATCTGCTGTCTTGCTCTTCCTGTGTGTGTGTTTTGTGTGCAGCTGGTGTGCAGACCTAGTACTTTACATCCTGCCACTCTGGGGCCCTAGTTCCTGGAGTGTAAAGAGGTCATTCACTCAGAATTTCTGGCTGTATTTTAGTGGCTTGAAATTTCTAAAAGTCTCTAAGAGACTGTTTAGGAGGCTGTCAGCATTCTATGGAAACGATATAAGCATAAATCAAATATATATAATTATTATATAACTAAACATATAAGTTTGTAATAACTATATATAAATATTAACACATAATTATGTAAATATATAAATAACTTTAAAGCATAAATGATATATGTGCTGTGCTGTGCTTAGTTGCTCAGTCGTGTCCAACTCTTTGTGACCCCATAGACTGTAGCCCACCAGGCTCCTCTGTTCATAGGGATTTCTCCAAGCAAGAATACTAGAGTGGGTTGCCATGTTCTCCTCCAGGGGATCTTCCCAACCCAGGGATCGAACCCAGGTCTCCTACATTGCAGACGGATTCTTTACCAACTGAGCTTCCAGAGAAGCCCAAATGTTATGTATGTACAATTAATATATATTATATATATAAATGAAATTATTAGTCGCTTAGTTGTGTCTAACTCTTTGCAACCCTATGGACTGTACCTGCCAAGCTCTTCTGTCCATGGGATTCTCCAGGTAAGAACACTGGAATAGGTAACCATTCCCTTCTCCAGGGAATCTTCCTGACCCAGGGATCAAACCCTGGTCTCCTGCTTTGCAGGCAGATTCTTTGCTGTCTGACCCACCAATGCTGCTGAAGGTTGATGACTAATCATTTTCTAAACCACCTTCTCCAAGGTAACTCATACTCTGATCTCTGTCACCATAGAATAGCTTTCTCCATTTTTCTACTTTATGTAAGTGGAATCGTGCTTTTTGTACTCTTTTGTGTCTGGTTCTCTTGCATGTCGTTGTATCTGTGAGTTCACTTACAGTGTTGCATTCATCTGTCGTACTTCCTTCCACGTATATGCCACAATGTACCCATTCTCCTGACGATGTGCACTGGAGCTGTTTCCACTGGCCAGGTTTAAGGCAGGAAATTTTCCTGTCTTATGATTGGAGAGAGGGGTGTTTCTCCTTGCCACAAGGTTATATACTGTTGGAGTTCCAGCTTTATGGGAACGAATGTTCTATTCAAATTGCCGCCTTGGGCAGACTCTGGAATTTGCATTTCATCTCCTGAATCCATGAGACCAGAAAACTAGAACTTAGATTCACCAGGTTCAACAAATTGCTTCTAGGCAAACAGTGGCTATTGAGCTACAATGTCCTGTCTAGTTATTTTGAGACCTAGGTGTTTCTTATTTTCTTGTCTACTCATGCATGCAATTTAATGGATTTTAAATATGTCATCCAGCATTTATAGATGTTTTCTGTGGAAGGTCAACTTGATATTTATTCTGCCTTACTGTAAGAAACATAAATAAATAAATATGTATGTCTTAAATGCCCCTTGGTTTTTGAGACCAATGTGTCTGTTCTAAAACTTATAAAAAATGAGGTACACTGATATTCTTTTCATCCATATTCTTTCTCAACTTATATAAGGACACCAAAGAGATTATAATTTTTGCTAAATAAATTTTCTTCTTCTGCTTTTGTGAGGATAACTATAAATATGTTCATTTCAAAAGTTTGGGCTTGTTTCTTTTTAATACTGCCTCCACAAATCACCTTTGGGTGATTCAGGCATAAAATATTTTTAAGGAACTGTTTTTTACACAGTTTTGAGTTAGACCAAAGATGGAAGTATAGAGACAGGAATAAAAGGAAACATCTATTATACAAAGAGAAAAATAATGGTTGCCATTGAGGAGGTCTAGAGAAAGTGCTCTGCAAATTCAGAAGAGAGGTGAATTTTTGGATTCCTTTTGAGTGGATCAGGAAAGTCTCAGTGTAAGAGGACAATCTGAGCTGAGCTCTGGAGCGGGGGCAATGATGAGCTTTTCTTTTGGAGGAAGAGGAGACATACTCACTGCATGAGCTCACATGGGAGCATATAGTTGAGTTGTCTGTAAGGACACATTCCTAGATTAGAACTGTGCTGTCCAACATGGCAGCCACTGACCCCACATGGCTTCTGAGAAATTGACATGTGGGTAGTGCGAGTGGACAAACTGACTGTGAAAGTTAAAAGTGAAAGTGTTAGTTACTCACTCATGTCTAACTCTTTGTGACCCCATGGACTGTAGCCCACCAGGCTCCCCGTCCATGGGATTCTCCAGCCAAGAATACTGGAGTGGGTTGCCATTCCTTTCTCCAGGGGATCTTCCTGATCCAGGGATTGAACCCGGGTCTCCTGCATTGCAGGCAGATTCTTTACCGTCTGAGCCACCAGGGATGTTGGTTGTAATTTTATGTAATTATAATGAAGTTAAATTTAAACTTTAATTTAAAAAAATGATGCTATGTTCAGTTTTTGGAAAATGTTTAAATATGTTTGGTACAACTTGGGTATGTGAGTTAACTTTTTCAACTGTTCATTTTATGAAACCTAAATCCAAATCAAATATTTGTAATGAAAATTTATTGTCCAAATTGAGATATGCTCTAACAATGCAAAATATTTTATTAATCGTTATTTTTACATTAATTGCATGTTGAAATGATACTCTTTGGGATATTTGGGTTATATAAAATATATATCATTATGATCAATTTCACCTGTCTAGTTTTACTTTTTAAAATCTAGCTACTGAAACATTTAAAATTACCTATGTCTCTTGCATCATATTTCTGTTGAACAGTGCTGAAGACAGAGGAAGTTTGGAGCATAAAGTGGGAATGTCCTAGGAACTTTAGAAAGTTAACTTCTCTGGGCTTAAGTTTCCTTATCTCCTATGGTTCTTACCTCATACAAGTATTGAGAGGGCAAAATTAATTTTCATGCAAAGCCCATATAAGCACAGTAACAACTGGCTCAATAACTGGGTGTCAGTGTTTTTTTTTTTTTTTTTTTAAGTTTACATATGAATTTTTATTTTTATTTTTATTTTTTTTTTATTTTTTAGTTTTTTATTTTTTAAATTTTAAAATCTTTAATTCTTACATGCATTCCCAAACATGAACCCCCCTCCCACCTCCCCTCCCCATAACATCTTTCTGGGTCATCCCCATGCACCAGCCCCAAGCATGCTGCATCCTGCGTCAGACATAGACTGGCGATTCAATTCACATGATAGTATACATGTTAGAATGTCATTCTCCCAAATCATCCCACCCTCTCCCTCTCCCTCTGAGTCCAAAAGTCCGTTATACACATCTGTGTCTCTTTCCCTGTCTTGCATACAGGGTCGTCATTGCCATCTTCCTAAATTCCATATATATGTGTTAGTATACTGTATTGGTGTTTTTCTTTCTGGCTTACTTCACTCTGTATAATCGGCTCCAGTTTCATCCATCTCATCAGAACTGATTCAAATGAATTCTTTTTAACGGCTGAGTAATACTCCATTGTGTATATGTACCACAGCTTTCTTATCCATTCATCTGCTGATGGACATCTAGGTTGTTTCCATGTCCTGGCTATTATAAACAGTGCTGCGATGAACATTGGGGTACATGTGTCTCTTTCAATTCTGGTTTCCTCGGTGTGTATGCCCAGAAGTGGGATTGCTGGGTCATAAGGTAGTTCTATTTGCAATTTTTTAAGGAATCTCCACACTGTTCTCCATAGTGGCTGTACTAGTTTGCATTCCCACCAACAGTGTAGGAGGGTTCCCTTTTCTCCACACCCTCTCCAGCATTTATTGCTTGCAGATTTTTGGATCGCAGCCATTCTGACTGGTGTGAAGTGGTACCTCATTGTGGTTTTGATTTGCATTTCTCTAATAATGAGTGATGTTGAGCATCTTTTCATGTGTTTGTTAGCCATCCGTATGTCTTCTTTGGAGAAATGTCTATTTAGTTCTTTGGCCCATTTTTTGATTGGGTCGTTTATTTTTCTGGAGTTGAGCTGCATAAGTTGCTTGTATATTTTTGAGATGAGTTGTTTGTCAGTTGCTTCATTTGCTATTATTTTCTCCCATTCAGAAGGCTGTCTTTTCACCTTGCTTATATTTTCCTTTGTTGTGCAGAAGCTTTTAATTTTAATTAGATCCCATTTGTTTATTTTTGCTTTTATTTCCAGAATTCTGGGAGGTGGATCATAGAGGATCCTGCTGTGATTTATGTCTGAGAGTGTTTTGCCTATGTTCTCCTCTAAGAGTTTTATAGTTTCTGATCTTACATTTAGATCTTTAATCCATTTTGAGTTTATTTTTGTGTGCGGTGTTAGAAAGTGATCTAGTTTCATTCTTTTACAAGTGGTTGACCAGTTTTCCCAGCACCACTTGTTAAAGAGATTGTCTTTACTCCATTGTATATTCTTGCCTCCTTTGTCAAAGATAAGGTGTCCATATGTGTGTGGATTTATCTCTGGGCTTTCTATTTTGTTCCATTGATCTATATGTCTGCCTTTGTGCCAGTACCATACTGTCTTGATGACTGTGGCTTTGTAGTAGAGCCTGAAGTCAGGCAAGTTGATTCCTCCAGTTCCATTCTTCTTTCTCAAGATTGCTTTGGCTATTCGAGGTTTTTTGTATTTCCATACAAATCTTGAAATTATTTGTTCTAGTTCTGTGAAAAATGCGGCTGGTAGCTTGATAGGGATTGCATTGAATTTTGTTTTTTTTTTTTTTTTTTTAATGAGATAAAGAGGAAGTGAGTCACGTTCTGCAGAAAAGGGGGAAACAATAAGGTTGCCTGATTTTATAAAATAGGTGATGGCTTGAATGGTAAGAAGGATCAATGCGTAATAGTGAGGGAGTGTGGTGAATCAGCAAACGCAACTATGGAAGCTGAAAGAAGATGGCAGGTGATGAATGAAAGGTGGAATTGGAGGATTGTTCTAGGCTTGGAAAGCAGTTTTAACTTTACCATGAATAGACAGGGTGTAGGTGGGAAAGCCAGGTCACCTGCTATGACTCTTTTTAGCATCTACAGAATGACACACTCCTTTGAGCCCAGTTGCTTAATTTGATAGGAAAAAAGTGGAAGGAAAATTGTTCATAAATGTTGGTTCTGCTTTGTGTGTGAGGCCTGCTGCAGCTAAATAAAAAGGAGCAATTTATCTAAAGGTAGGTCTAAGGAACTTCTGATGAAATATTGAAGAAAATGAACAGTGTATACAGAGGGAAGTAAACTCATGAAAGAAAGAATTGGCAAATTTTTTAGCTTTGCAGTTGGACTTGCTTGACAATTACTGAAGATAAGGAAAAGAAGGAGGGTTTGACTGAGATTTGTTAATTTTTGTAAACAGGTAGGAACATCCTGTGTCTTTCCCCTCTAATTACAGTTTATGAATAATTGTTTGAGTATTAGGACACCTGTCTCTGTGCCTTTTAATATATTGTTATGTGTACTCCTTGTTTATCTGTGATTTAGTTTCAGTTTTCATGTCTATGTGAGGTAGACATCAGTAAAATTAATCACATCATCTTTAAAATGCTAAACAAAAAAGCTCAGCAAGAAATATTTGAAGTGAATGCACAGTGATTTCTTTCAAAATAAAGAAAAGTAATTAATAACTTTGTAAATATTCCCCATTAGGGGAAAGCTTCACTGTCCTCGACCACAAAGAGGTCATGCTTTTTATATTCTCAAGGTGGAATTAATTTTACATTTTAAACAGTGCATAAATGAATATGAGATTTAGGTGAATATATCAGAAAACTCAAATAACAGTAGCTCATAAAGATAGAAGTATTTTTAATTATTATTTAAAGGAGGCTGGATCTGCATTTACCTGGGGCCAATGTTCCTTTAGTCTCCCTCCTCCATCTTCCCAGGGCCTGTCTTTCTCCTTAAAGGAATTTCTGGTCTAAGATAACTGCTACTGCTACTGTAGTAGCTTTACAAGGACACATCACAGGCTGGGTGAAAGTGGCAGTATTGGTAGATTTCTGGGAAGGTTCTTTAAAGAGCCTAGCCAGGTAGGAAAAGCCAGGCGTTTGAGTACAAATGGAGAACTCTGATCCTAGGCTAAGAGATGCTTTCTCTCTGGTTTGTTCATACTGCCTACTGGTACAAGTATATATTTGTTAGGGGTACAGAGCATGGCTAGGAGGTAGACAGTAGTTTGATAATCAGTTCAGTTCAGTCACTTAGCCATGTCCAACTCTTTGCAACCTGATGGACTGCAGCACACCAGGCTTCCCTGTCCATCACCAACTCCCAGAACTTGCTCAAATTCATGTCCATTGAGTCAGTGATGCCACCCAACCATCTCATCCTCTGTCGTCCCCTTCTCTCCTACCTTCAACTTTCTCAGCATCAGGGTCTCTTCCAATGAGTCAGTTCTTCCCATCAGGTGGCCAAAGTATTGGAGCTTCATCTTCAGCATCAGTCCTTCCAATGAATATTCAGGACTGATTTCCTTTAGGATTGATTGGTTGGATCTCCTTGCTGTCCAAGGGACTCTCAAGAGTCTTCTCCAACACCTCAGTTCAAAAGCATCAATTCTTCAGTGCTCAGCTTTATTTATGGTCCAATTCTCACATCCACACATGGCCACTGGAAAAACCATAGCTTTGAGTAGGTGGACCTTTGTTGGCAAAGTAATATCTCTGCTTTTTAATATATTGTCTAGGTTGGTCATAGCTATTCTTCCAAGCGTTTTTTAATTTCATGGCTGCAGTCACCATCTACAGTGATTTTGGAGCCCAAGAAAATAAAGTCTGTCACGGTTTCCATTGTTTCCCCATCTATTTGCCATGAAGTGATGGGACCAGATGCCACAATCTTTGTATTTCTAATGTTGAGTTTGAAACCAGCTTTTTCACTCTACTCTTTCACTTTCATCAAGAGGTTCTTTAGTTCCTCTTCACTTTCTGCCATAAGGGTGGTGTCTTATGCATATCTGAGGTTATTGATATTTCTCCGGGCAATTTTGATTACAGCTTGTGCTTCATCCTGCCTGGCATTTCCCATGATGTACTCTGCATATAAGTTAAATAAGCAGGGTGACAATATACAGCCTTGATGTACTCCTTCCCCAATTTGGAACCACTCTGTTGTTCCATGTCTGGTTCTAACTGTTGTCTCTTGACCTACATACAGATTTCTCAGGAGGCAGGTCAGGTGGTCTGGTATTCCCATCTCTTTCAGAATTTTCCACAGTTTATTGTGATCCACACAGTCAAAGGCTTTGGCATAGTCAATAAGGCAGGAGTAGATGTTTTTCTGGAACTCTCTTGCTTTTTTGATGATCCAATAGATGTTGATCTCTGGTTCCTTTGCCTTTTCTAAATCCAGCTTGAACATCTGGAAGTTCATGGTTCACATACTGTTGAAGCCTGGCTTGGAGAATTTTGAGCATTACTTTGCTAGTGTGTAAGATGAGTACAATTGTGAGGTAATTTGAACATTCTTTGGCATTGCCTTTCTTTGGGATTGGAATGAAAAACAGACCTTTTCCAGTCCTGTAGCCCTGTTGAGTTTTCCAAATTTGCTGGCATATTGAGTGTAGCACTTTCACAGCATCATCTTTTAGGATTTGAAATAGTCAACTGGAATTCCATCACCTCCACTAGCTTTGTTTGTAGTGATGTTTCATAAGGCCCACTTGACTTCCCATTCCAGGATGTCTGGCTCTAGGTGAGTGGTCACACCATTGTGGTTATCTGGGTCATGAAGATATTTTTTGTACAGTTCTTCTCTGTATTCTTGCCACCTCTTCTTAATATGTTCTGCCTTTGTTAATCCATATAATTTCGGTCCTTTATTGTGCCTATCTTTGCATGAAATGTTCCCATGGTATCTCTAATTTTCTTGTAGAGATCGTAGTCTTTCACATTCTATTGTTTTCCTCTATTTCTTTGCATTGATTGAGGAAGGCTTTCTTATCTCTCCTTGCTATTTTTGGAACTCTGAATTCAGATGGATATATCTTTCCTTTTCTCCTTTGCCTTTCACTCCTCTTCTTTTCTCAGCTATTTGTAAGGCCTCCTCAGACAACCATTTTGCCTTTTTGCATATCTTCTTCTTGGGGATGGTTTTGATCATCACCTCCTGTACAGTGTCACGAACCTCCGTTCATAGTTCTTCAGGCACTCTATCTATCAGATATAATCCCTTGAATCTATTTTTCACTTCCACTTTATAATCATAAGGGATTTGACTTAGGTCATACCTGAATGGTCTAGTGGTTTTCCTTACTTTCTTCAATTTAAGTCTGGTTTTTGCAATAATGAGTTCATGATCTGAGTCACAGTCAGCTCCTAGTCTTGTTTTTGCTGAATGTATAGAGCTTCTCCATCTTCAGCTGCAAAGAATATAGTCAATCTGATTTTGGTGTTGGCATCTGGTAATGTCCATACGTAGAGTCTTCTCTTATGTTGTTTTAAGAGGGTGTTTGCTATGACCAGTGCATTCTCTTGGCAAAGCTCTGTTAGTCTTTGCCCTGCTTCATTTTGTACTCCAAGGCCAAACTTGTCTGTTACTCCAGGTATCTCTTGACTTCCTACTTTTGCATTCCAGTCTCCTATAATGAAAAGGACATCTTTTTTGGTGTTAGTTCTAGAAGATCTTATAGGTCTTCATAGAACCATTCAACTTCAGCTTCTTTGGCATTAATGGTTGAGGCATAGACTTGGATTACTATGATATTGAATGGAAATTGCTTGGAAATGGATATTGCTTGGAAATGAACAGAGATCATTCTGTCATTTTTGAGATTCTACCCAAGTACTGCATTTCGGACTCTCTTGTTGACTATGAGGGCTACCCCATTTATTCTAAGGGAATCTTGCCCACAGTAGTAGATGTAATGGTCATCTGAATTAAATTCACCTATTCCAGTCCATTTTAGTTCACTGATTCCTAAAATGTCGATGTTCACTCTTGCCATCTCCTGTTTGACCACTTCCAATTTACCTTGATTCATGTACCTAACATTCCAAGTTAGGTAATATGCAGTATTTTACAGCATTGGACTTTACTTCCATCACCAGTCACATCCACAGCTGAGCGCTGTTTTTGCTTTGGCTCAGCCTCTTCATTCTTTCTGGAGCTGTTTCTCCACTCTTCTCCAGTAGCATATTGGGCACCTACTGACCTGGGGAGTTCATCTTTCAATGTCCTATCTTTTTGCCTTTTCATACTTTTCATGAGGTTCTCAAGGCAAGAATACTGAAGTGGTTTATCATTCCCTTCTCCAGTGGCCCACACTTTGTCAGAACTCTCCACCATGACCCATCCTTCTTGCGTGGACCTACACGGCATGGCTCATAGTTTCATTGAGATAGACAAGGCTGTGATCCAAGTGTTCAGTTTGGTTAGTTTTCTGATTGTGGTTTCCAATCAGTCTGCCCTCTAATGGGTAGGGATGGGAGGCTTTTGGAAGCTTCCTGATAGGTGGGACTGGTTGTGGGGAAATCTTAGTTTTACTCTGATGGACAGGGCCATGCTCAGTAAATCTGTAATCCAATTTTCTGTTAATAGGTGGGTCTGTGTTCCCTCCCTGTAGTTTGGCCTGAGGTCAAACTCTGGTAGGGGTAATGGAGGTAATGGTGACCTCCTTCAAATGGGCTTATGCCAGGACTGTTGTATTCAGTGCCCTTGGCCCCATGGCAGCCACTGTCGATCCACACCTCTGCCAGAGACTCCTGGACACTCACAGGCAAGTCTGGCTCAGTCTCTTGTGGGGTCACTGCTCCTTTTTCCTGGGTCCTGGTGCACACAAGGTTTTGTTTGTGCCCTCCAAGAGTCTGTTTCCCCAGTCCTGTGGAAGTTCTGTAATCAAATCCCATTGGCCTTCAAAGTCAAATTCCCTGGGGGTTCTCAGTCCCTTTGCCAGATCCCCAGGTTGGGAAATCTGTTTTGGACCCTAGAACTTTCACAATAGTGTAAGAACTTCTTTGTTATAATTGTTGTCCAATTTGTAGGTTGTCTGCTCAGTGACTCTATGGTAGGGTTCACATGCCATGCCTCCCAGGCCTGCTGCAGACAGAGCCCCTGTCTCCAGGCCACTGCTGACCCGTGCCTCTGCAGGAGACACTCAAACACTCAAAGGCAGGTCTGGCTCAGTCTCTTGTGGGGTCCCTAAGTCCCTGAGCCCTCCGAGCATCTCTGGTGGGTATAGGGTTTGATTCTAAATGTGACTCTGCTCCTACTGTCTTGTTGGGGCTTCTCCTTTGCCTTTGGATGTGGGGTACCTTTTTTGGTGGGATCCAACATTCTCCTGTCAATGGTTGTTCAGCAGTTAGTTGCAGTTTTGGAGTTCTCTCAGGAAAAGATGAGCGCATGTCCTTCTATTCCTCCATCTTGTCTGTTAACAATTATAGTTCCTACATGTCAGGCTCTGTTTTAACCCTTTTATATATACACACAGATTTGATCTTTTCAAGAACCTGATGAGATGGGTTACACATAAGAAAATTGGGGTACTGAGGAGTTAAGTAACTTGTCCAAGGTCACCCATATATAAGAAGTAGGAAGCGAGTCAGGGCAGTCTGGCTACAAGTCCATGTCCTTATCATCCTGCTGAACTGCCCTGCACTTCCCTATGCTGACTCCTGGGTGGCTAACAGTCCCTATGAGTGCTTTACCTCAACTCAGGGTTTAGCAGCAATGCTAGGATCAGATAAAACCAACAGAAAAATCAGAATAATCAGGCAAGGATATGAATTGTCAATTCCCGGAGGAGTAAACAAACAAACAAACGAGAAGAGACATGGAGAAGAGAGGGGGTAAGAAGGGGGAGAAAAGGGAAGGGAAGGGAGATTATTATTATTAAATATATGAGGACATCCTCAAGCTCCTTTGTTGTTCAGTTCAGTCGCTCAGTCGTGTCGGACTCTTTGCGACCCCATGAATCGCAGCATGCCAGGCTTTCTGTCCATCACCAACTCCCGGAGTTCACTCAAACTCATGTCCATCGAGTCGGTGATGCCATCCAGCCATCTCATTCTCTGTCTTCCCCTTCTCCTCCTGCCCCCAATCCCTCCCAGCATCAGTCTTTTCCAATGAGTCAACTCTTCACATGAGGTGCCCAAAGTATTGGAGTTTCAGCTTCAGCATCATTCCTTCCAAAGAACACCCAGGACTGATCTCCTTTAGGATGAACTGGTCGGATCTCCTTGCAGTCCAATGGACTCTCAAGAGTCTTCTCCAACACCACAGTTCAAAAGCATCAATTCTTTGGCACTCAGCTTTCTTCACAGTCCAACTCTCACATCCATACATGACTACTTGAAAAACCATAGCCTTGACTAGACAGACCTTTGTTGGCAACGTAATATCTCTGCTTTTGAATATGCTGTCTAGGTTGGTCATAACTTTCCTGCCAAGGAGTAAGCGTCTTTTACTTTCATGGCTGTAGTCACCATCTGCAGTGATTTTGGAGCCCCCAAAATAAAGTCTGACACTGTTTCCCCATCTATTTGCCATGAAGTGATGGGACCACATGCCATGATCTTCATTTTCTGAATATTGAGCTTTAAGCCAACTTTTTCACTCTCCTCTTTCACTTTCATCAAGAGGCTTTTTAGTTCCTCTTCACTTTCTTCCATAAGGGTGGTTTCATCTGCTTATCTGAGGTTATTGACATTTCTCCCCGCAATCTTGATTCCAGCTTGTGCTTCTTCCAGCCCAGCATTTCTCATGATGTACTCTGCATAGAAGTTAAATAAGCAGGGTGACAATATACAGCCTTGATGTACTCCTTTTCCTATTTGGAACCAGTCTGTTGTTGCATGTCCAGTTCTAACTGTTGCTTCCTGACCTGCATATAGGTTTCTCAAGAGGCAGGTCAGGTGGTCTGGTTTTCCCATGTCTTTCAGAATTTTCCACAGTTTATTGTGATCCACACAGATGCAAATGAACACAATAATGAGACATCACTTTAAATTCAACATATTGGCAAAAGTTAGAAAGCTGGAGATGCCAGGCATTGGTGAGGACCTGGGGATCTGGGACTCTTCATGCACTGTCAGGGTGTAGACTGGTACAGCTGTTCAGGGAGGGAATCTTTTTATACTTGGTCAAATTCAAGTACCTTACCCCATGATCCAGCACTTCTGCTCCTGAGTATATATATCCCGGAGAAACTCTTGAACAGGTCCATTAGCGACAACACAGAGATGTTCATCAGAGCATTTTTTGACAGTGGGGAGTTTCAGGCAACCAGTTGTTCATCCCTGGGGGAATGGATAGGTTAGACACGCACTTGGAAACATGACGCAGCAATTCGAAGTGCCAGGCTGAATATATGTGTAGCAACATGAGTAGGTGATTTTTTTTTTTAAGGGTTGAATCTCTGTCCTCTTCTATTAGTCATTAATTGAAGTTGACCATTTGTTCCAAAAGTTTATTCCTTCAGAGAGTCTCTCAATTGCAAAACTTTTAATTCCTATGCTGATCTTGGGGACTGAAGAATTAAGGACCCACTGAAAACATTAAGCTCCCTGGAGTACACCAAAGGTATGCCACTCCTCCTGCTCAAAGTGTCCTTCTTCTTCAACTGGTTAGTGCTTCTTCACCTTCTGTCACCAACTCAAGTGAACCTTCTCTGACTCATGCCTGGGTCCATGTTCTTCTTCTTCTTTGTCTGTACAGCACCAAGTACTCACCCCCATGATATGAAACCCCCATCGTCTTGTACCCTGATTTGCCTTTTTACTTTGTTTACCTTTCCCACTAGACTGTGAGGTGAGGGCCGTGTCTCAGACTTCTTTCCCAGCTCCTTGCTCAGTGACTGGATCACAGTAGGTGATCAATAGATGTTTTCTGAATGAGAAATTAATAAATGAGTAAATGAGACAAGGATGAATGAATGAATGGCCTAGTCAGGAGCCTTCCCATGAATCATCTCATACTGTTGCTCATGTTTCACTGGCCTGCATCTATTGTCTTTGCAATGCTCAAGGTTGAGAGAAGCTGGAAATTAAAAATATTTTGGCTGAACACACTGTCCTCCCCAAAGGACAGAGGGGCTCTCTAACCAAGGACACAGCAAGAGTGAACAACCAACAGTCCCTTCTCTATAAACTAATAATGGTGTCTTACAACTGAACCCCCTGAGAGCACAATCTACCCTGTGGGTCATGTCCTTTCTCTGATCAATGACTGGTCAGCAGTTTGATGCCCAAAGTCTGATCTATTTACAACCAGTCCTGTTCTTCCTGACTTCCATGGAATTTTCTGTCTCTTCTATTTCTGTCTCTTTTGCTGGTTTATTTTCTGCAAGTGGAGCTCATCTCTGGTTTTATGAGTAAGCACTGTCTGAATTAGCTGGCATCCAATTGGGGCCTATGTTATATTTTAAAGTGAGTGACTTTGAACATTAAGTCCATCTCAGCTCTGCAAGCTACTGCCTTCTTGGGAGCCAGGCAAAGACAGACATAGACAGAACAAAGTTTGCCATTCTGACTTTGTTCTAAGTTATTTTTCTAAGTTATGTCCATCCTGGAAGGACACACTCATTGAATGAAAAGTAGTCTGGAATCAATATTTAAGTGAAGAGTATGATTGCTCCTGGCCTCTGTTGCCTCTTTCTCTCTCTCATCCTTTTCCATATGCTGTTTCCCTGTCTTCTCTGGAGCACCCATGGTTGAATGCAAGGCAAATTCTTCTGCATACTGTGTGACTTGCACCTGTCGCTCCACTCACCCAACACCACCTGCCACTCTCCTCAGGTTCTTGTGGGCACTGCAGTCCTGAACTGAGCAGGAAGAGAGAAATCTACCCATGCCACTGACAAGAGACATGTAAACTGCTACCGTCACGTGATAGTGAGCTGAGATTTCAGCCTGGGACAGACTGTGGTGAATTTCCCAACCACTGAGCAGACAACAGGGGAGAGATGGGAGCATTTTCTCACATCCTTCCAAGGGTCTTACCACTCCATTAAAAAAAAAAAAAAGAATTTCAATCAACCACGCAGCTAGTAGAAACACCTACACGAGTTCAGCAAGGTGCCAGCATGAGTCCAACACTTGCTGCTGTTGTTTGTTTGATCTCCTGTTGCGTCACCATAGGATTTAGGTTAGAAAGTTGTGAGAAAATATATCATAGAGTCTTTGCCACAGAAAATTGTGAATTCCAAACTCACCCTGGCACAGCTGATGTGGTTGATTTGGGGAAAGAAAGGGCTGCTTCCTAAGATTTGGGGGGATCCAAATGTCATTCTAAATCTCATAACAATTCAGTGAATCAGTTTGGAGTAAGGACACGGCATGGTGGTGATGTTTTCTTTCTTGACTGAGTCATTAAAATGACAAAATTGCTAGATTCCTATTATGTTCTTCCTTGACCAGGACTACAGTAAAGTTGGGACGTGTTTTCAGAGGGTTGGGAAGGAGGAAACACAAGGACACCATTGTACACCATACAAATAAAGTAAAAGGTCATTTTCCCACATCTTCTCAAGGTTTAATCTTAATCTGGGACAAACACAGTTTAATATTTTTTTTATGTAGAGGACACTGCTATGGGTGGAGCAGAGATGAGGCAGTTCCCTTTGACTCAGCTGTGACTCAGCTCAGGTCACATCTCTTGGCCTTACTTCTCAGAGAGAATTAGATGTGTATGATTTTACAAGTTGGACTTTCTTTTATTAAACATTTTAAAAAGCACTAGAAGGAAATGTGCAGCCCATCTTGTGCTAAAAGGCCAGCAGACACTGTTGCTTTCTGATTGCCCCGGTTCATTTTGTGTCTCATAAATAAAATATTTCTGCCAAAATATGGAAAATATCCTTGCCCTAAATTGGGAAAACAGCTTTGCTTTAATTTCCTTCCCTGCAAGTTGGCAACTGGGTAAAAGAAAATATTTTTACTTCCAGAAATGCTGTTGTCCCTCCTCTAGGCTTCCTCCTAAAGACCTAGGGTATGAGCAGTCTGAGGGGCATCCTCTCTGATCAGTTTCTGGTCAGGTCTGGTCTTTTTCTCCTTGACATTGGCCCCTGGTTTTCAGCCACTAGAGCCTGTGGCAGGGAAGATTTTCTGCCTGCAGGAAGTCTAAACTCCAGTCACATCTTTCAATTCCACCCTTAGCCTCCAAGATAGGAATGAGGCTTTCTTGATAACATTCTGCTGAGCAGTCCTGCATGCAAGAAACTGTTTGTTTCATCATCCCTGAGATATGTTTCCAGAGCCTGGTTGTGATGATTACAAAGAAATCTGTACCTTGGTGAGATCTGGGGAAGAAAATTCAGTGAGGCGCATCTATTAACACTGACACCTTGTTCGTTTATTCATTCAGTAAGTGAAGCTTCTTTGAGTTTCTTCTCTGTGTCCAGCAAACGTGCTAGGCACTTGAGGTATCAAAGTGAAAAATAGAGATACCTGCTGCCTTCATAGCTAATACTCTAGAGGCAACACAGACACAGGCATTTTCTTTCTCTCACTCTTTTTAAAAACAGCTTTATTAGAGTATAACATATATACTGTAAAATTCATTCATTGTAAGTTTACAATTCAGTTATTTTGAGTAAACTTGTGCAGCTATCACAATAATTCAATTGTGGAACATTTCCATCACACCCATAACATCCTTCGTCATTAACAGTCACTCTCCTTTGCTCATCCCAGTCTCTGGCAGTCTCTAATCTACTTTGTCTCTAAAAATTTGTCTATTCTGGACATTCTGTATAAATGGAATCACACAACACATGATATTTTTTGTCTGGCTTCTCTCACTTCCTATACATTTTGAGGTTTATTATGTTGTAGCATGATTCAGTACTTCATTCCCTTTTATTGCTGAGTAGAATTCTATTGTATGAACATGCCACATTTTGTTTATCCAGTACCTAGTTGATGGATGCTTGGCTTGTTTCTGGGTTTTTTGACTGCTGTGAATAATTCTGCTGTGAACGTTTCTGTACCAATATTTGGAAGGATATATGTCTTCATTTATCATAGAGATACCTAGAGATGGAATTTCTGGGTGAAATACAGATGTTTAAACAAGTATTTATAAAAAGTGAGTGATTTAAGGGCAGGAAAATTCAGTCTGGAAGCTGTAGCATAGTTTATTATCTCTAGTCATAGAATACAGGATGAGGAATAATCTGAACATACACGTTCAGATTCTTCTAGCCTACTGACTGGGTAAACTTGGGGAAAATGGCTTCACCTCTCTAGATCTATCGCCTTATCTATATATGGTGATGTTAATACCTATAGTGGATATTATCGTGAGGGCAAATTTAAATAATTTGTTGATTGCCTGACTGATACATGATATTTGAGGATGTCATGTACAGCTTGGTGATTATAGTCAATAGTACCATATTACATATTTAAAAGTTGCCAAGACAGTAGAGTTTAGACAGTCTCATCATAAGAAAAAAACTGTGTAACTCTGTGTGGTAATGTACATTAACTAGACTTATCATGGTGATTATTTGGCAACATATACAAGTATTAAAACATGATGATGTGTACTTGAAACTAATATGTAGTGTTACATGTTAGTATTGTGTTACAATTGACATATGTTAATTACATCTCAGTTAAAAGGATGAAAATAAAACTTACTTGAGAAATAAAAGTACATAAGGCTGTCAGAAATTATTCTAAAAGATATTTAATAATGAAAAATTCATACATGTTACTCAGGAAAGTTAGTTTAAACTAAGCTGATCTTAGGCAGTCTGGCTTTATTTGGGCCACTCTGTTTGAAAGACTCTAAAGGAAGAAAGTTTGGATTTCCAAACACTCAAGGATGTTGCATCGACTTTTTGTTGAGGGAAGGCCTGCCTGAGAATGGATGTGGCTTCCAGCACTACTCATGTCCTCAGCCCCTCTGTACTGGTATGATTAGCTCCCACTGAAAGAGCCAAGTGACACTCACTCCTGTGCAGGCCTGCTCCTTTAACTGGGCTGAAGCACCGTGGTTCTCAGAAGTAGGGTGCAGATGTGTTTCCTGCCATCAGCTCCTAGGAGGGACTAACATTCTCCTATAGGATTGACTCCTATAGGATCTAAATGGAAAATTTATCTTGGAAAGGCCTTTGAGGAAGACAGTGTGTTCCTTCACTGAACTCATCAACTTTGATGTGTAGAAGCAAAGTGAAATTAAACATCCCTCCATTAAGTCATTCAATGAGCATTTATTAAGTCTTTTAGGTTCAGGTACTATACTAAATGTTGATGAGAGAATGAACAAGACAGGAATCTCTACCCTCATTTTGGTCTCTAGTAAGGGGAGTCTGTAGGGGAGCAGTAAGAAATACATGATAGAATTACAGGTACCTACAGTGAAGGCAATCAAAGCAGGGAAAGGAACAGGGGTCATCAGAGAAATGAGGATGCTATTTTAGAGAAAACCAACAAAAACTCTCGGAGATGGAAATTTGTTTCTGAAGAATGAGCTGCTGCCCTTTGAATGGGGCTTCCCAGGTGGCTCAGTGGGAAAGAATCCACCAGCCATGCAGGAGCCACTGGAGGTGCAGGTTCGATCCCTAGGTCAGGAAGATCTCTAGAGTAGGAAGTGGCAACCCGCTCCAGTATTCTTGTCTGGAAAGTCCCATGGACAGAGGAGCCTGGGGACTACAGTCCATGGGGTCGCACAGAGTCGGCCACGACTGAGTGACTAACACACCCTTTGAATCATGATAAGACCCTGTATGATCTCCTCCCTGCTCCCCCACCTCTTCAGTGGTTTCTCATCTTTAATCACCACACAGCTGTCACAGCAGCTTCTTAGTCCTCCTTGAGTAGATCATTCCTTCCTTCCTCAGAGCTCTCTACTGCCTCTTCTCTCTACCTGGGACGATTTCCACATGGCGGGCTTCTCCTGTGTCCAAGTTTCTTCCTGACTAATGAGTTTGGTGAGGCTAGACGATTCATTTGAAAGCATGGGCTGTGAGCAAAAACGAATGTTGTTACTTAATGCCCAAGGTGGTAAATGTCCCTCCAGCTCTCTCTAGGCCGTATGTTAAGATGGTCAGATCACAATTTGGAGGGCCTGCCATCAGCTAGAGTCCCATGAGTAACTAGGAGAAGCAGAGCCCCCTGAAAACCCATATTGAACACCTATCATGAGTAAAAAACGTTTTCATTTCATAAAACACTGAGGTTCCACGGTTAATTTGTTGCCCTGGAATTACCTAGCCCACTCTGACTCATATGGCCCATTTGAATGCAACAGAAACTATTGTCTCCCATTACAAACACAGAAACTGAGATACCAGAAAATAATTTACCTAAGGTCACACAGCTGGTAAGCAGAACTGAGATTTAAACCCAGGTAGTTTGGCTCCTAGGACTGTGCTCTAAGCCCCATCATAAGCTGCACAAGGAACACAGACAGGTGCACTTAAATCTAACTAATAGGTTAAACCAAGAAAAGCATAGTGGAAATTTCCAGCCTGAGGGAGCTGTTCTGGGGCAGTACACACAGCAGGGGATCAATAATTGTTAAGTGAATGAGTACATCTTTTTAAGGAGCAGTGTGTTCTGTTTCTGTGGCTGGGTAACAAAATACCACAAATGTAGTGGCTTAAAATATCACCCATTGATTATCTCACAGTTTCTGTCAGCAGTTTAGATATCTAACTGGATCCTCTACTTAGGATAAGATAAAACTGCAAAGAGGGTATTATCTTGAGCTCAGAATCCTCTTCCACACTCATGTTGGAAGAATCTAGTTCTTCATCATTGCAGAACTAAGGTCCCTCTTGCTGGTCCCATAGACAGCCAGGGATTTCTCTCAGCTCCTAGAAGCCCCCAGATGTGCCTTGCCACATGGCCCTCTCATAGACTTTTTCCTAACAGGGCAGCTGACTGCTTCAAGGCCAGCACGGGAGAGAATTTCTCCACTCAACTACTATGGGGTCTTATATAACATCATGTCATCATGGGAGTAACATCTCCTTTGCCATATAAGGTAACCTAATAAGGTAACCTAATCTACAACCTTACCTTATAGTTCCCATCCCATTCCCAGGTCCTGCCCACACTCAGTGGGAGTGAGGTATACCAGGCATATTGCAGGGAATGTTGCAGGCCATTTTAGACTTCTGCCTACCACAAGCAGTGAACAAACAGAAACTGTTATACTTTTTTTTGGTTAGTCAGATTCATTGGCTACTGTGGAAAAACTCAAATTTCATAGTCTATACAAATTTTTGTTGTTGTTTAGTCGCCAAGTCCTGTCCAACTCTTTTGTGACCCTGTGGACTGTAGCCCACCAGGCTCCTCTGCCCATGAGATTCTCCAGGCAAGAATACAGGAGTGGGTTGCCATTTCCTTCTCCAGGGGATCTTCCTACCCAGGGATCAAACCTGCGTCTCTTATGTCTCCTGCATTGGCAGGCGGATTCTTTACCACTGAGCTACCTGAGAAACCCATAGTTTTACCCATGGAAAAATAAGAGAGTTAAGAGAAAAGACATAAATGACTTTTAGACCACCAAACATGGTTAAACAAAGAGATATGTTCTGTACGATGACTGGGGTGAATGGTGATTTCAAGATACGTGAAACTAATTTTTAATCAATTTCATTGTGGAATAATTTTATACATAATAAACTATGTCTGCTTCAG
Source organism: Ovis aries (assembly GCF_016772045.2). Classification (NCBI taxonomy): domain Eukaryota; kingdom Metazoa; phylum Chordata; class Mammalia; order Artiodactyla; family Bovidae; genus Ovis; species Ovis aries. Next base: position 9,591,765 of record NC_056080.1, on the reverse strand, counting down.
GTGTACATTTTGATAAATTTTGATAAATTTTGATAATTGTTTTAAAACAACCACCACCGAAAAATAGCAAAACGTTTCGATTACTCCCAAAAGGCCCCTCATACCCCTTTGCCATCTAGAGTTCTATCCACACCTCCAATTCCTACCCCAGGAAACCTGTCCAGTACCCCATATTGTTGTTGTTTAGTTGCTAAATCGTGTCCGACTCTTTGCGACCCCAAGGACAGTAGTCCATCAGGCTCCCCTGTTCATGGGATTTTCTAGGCAAAATGCTGGGGTGGGTTGTCATTTTCTTCTCCAGGTTATCTTCCTGACCCAGGGATAGAACCCACATCTCCTTGTAGGCAGGTTCTCTACTGCTGAGCCACCAGGGAAGCCCCAGTATTAGCTCTTAATTAAAGAAAGGCACTATGATTTAGCAGCTGAGCATTTACTAGTTGATTCCTCCCTCACTTTGATTCCTTCCTTGACCACGTACTTGCTGTGTGACCTTGAACAATTTACTAATTTCTCTCCACCTCAGTTTTATTATCTCAGGACAGTATCTCTCTCAAAGATAGTTGCTATATCAAAGAGCTGCCATGAGAACCAATTTAGTTAATATATGAGAAGCATAAATAGTGTTTAGCATATAATGAGTACTAAATAAGTGTTTACCATGTTTCTTTTATTGTTATTGTCAGCATTGCTTGCTTCAATTACAGAGCCATTTATAAAGATGACTTATGGAAGATATTTAATGTACATTAAAGTCTATTTATGCCTCTGCCTAGAGTCCTCTTTCCCCAAATATCAATTCTCTAATGTCCCCCTCTTCTACCATTTTCTCTAATCTCAGTCTCTCATTGAGAATCCTAAACACCTTATCTGATATTGCAAATTGCCCCACCTTACTCCCTCCCTCTTGATGCTTCCCTATCCTGTTATACTTTTTAAAAATTGAAGTATACTTGATTTATACTGTTGTGTTGGTTTCAGGTGTATCGCAAAATGATTCAATCATACATACACACACATATATACATATATATATATGCATACATACATGTATTCTTCATATTTTCATTATAGGTTCTTACAAGAAGGAAATGGCAACCCACTCCAGTGTTCTTGCCTGGAGAATCCCAGGGACGGGGGAGCCTGGTGGGCTGCCATCTATGGGGTCGCACAGAGTTCGACACGACGGAAGCGACTTAGCAGCAGCACAAGATATTGAGTATAGCTCCCTGTACTGTATAATAGGACCTTGTTTATCTATTTTACATATAGTCATTTGTATCTTATACGTAGCAGTTTATAGTAACTCCTAATTCATTCCTCCCCATCTTTCTGCTTTGATAACTACAAGTTTGTTTTCTATGTCTGTGAGTCTGTTTCTGTGTGGTAAATAAGTTCATTTGTATTACTTTTTAGATTCCACATGTAAGTGATATCATATAATACTTATCTGACTTACTTCACTCAGTGTAATAGTCCCTAGGTCCATTTATGTTTCTACTGATGACAGTATTTCATTCTTTTTATGGCTGAGTAATATTCCATTGTATGTGTATATATACACATATATGTCTAAATAAATACACACACACACACATATATACAAGATATATATATACACACCATGTTTTTTTTTAATGCATTCTGTTAATGGGCCTCTAGGTTGCTTCTGTATCTTGGATATTGTAACATGTATCTTTCTGGATTAGAGTTTTCTCTGGATATATGCCCAGGGGTGGGATTTCTGGATCATTTGCTAACTCTATTTCTAGTTTTTGATGGAATGTCCATACTGTTCCCCATAGTGGCCTCGCCAGTTTACATTTCCCACCGACAGTATAGAAGGGTTCCCTTTTCTCCTCCCACCTTGGCCTGTTATACTTTTAATTTGTCCCTACCATTTATCACTGTCTAATATTCTAAATGCAGCAGTGAAAGTCGCTCAGTCATGTCCGACTCTTTGAGACCCCATGAACTACACAGTTCATGGAATTCTCCAGGCCAGAATACTGGAGTCGGTAGCCTTTCCCTTCTCCAGGGGATCTTCTCAACCCAGAGATCAAACTCCACTCTCCCACATTACAGGTGGATTCTTTACCAGCTGAGCCACAAAGGGAGTCCAAGAATACTGGAGTGGGTAACCTACCCCTTCTCCAGGGGATCTTCCCGACCCAGGAATTGAACCAGGGTCTCCTCCATTGCAGACAGACTCTTTACCAACTGAGCTATCGGGGAAGCCCTAGCTCAGTTGGTAAAGAATCTGCCTGCAGTGCAGGAGACCCGGGTTTGATCCCTGGGTTGGGAAGATCCCCTGGAGAAGGAAATGGCAACCCACTCCAGTATCCTTGCCTGGAAAATCTCATGGACAGAGGAGCCTGGTGGGCTGCAGCCCATGGGGTCGCAAGAGTTGGGCACAACTGAGCGACTAACTAACTAACTAATATTCTAAATAATTGTATATTCTATTTCCTGTTTATTGTCTGTCTCTCCTTGCTAGAATATAAGCTCCACCAGGACAGGAATGTTTGTCTACTTTGTTTGCTGATTTATCCCAGCCTCTTAGAATAATGTTTAGTACATAAACAACACTCAATAAATACTTGCTGAATGAAATGGACACCTGTAGTATGAGCTTGATATATATTATCACATGTAATTCTCACAACAAAACCATGAGATGTAGATGTTATCACCACCATTTAATAAATTAAGAAAGCAAATACTAGAGAGATGTAGTAGCTTGCCAAAAGATACACAATTAGTTGGTGCAACTCCAAAACATACTCTTTTAGCCGTGGTGTGCCTTATGGAGGAGCCTGAGGGCAAAGGTGATGAGTCAGGAATTATTATCTAGCTTTAGGAACCCACAAGCAATTTGTATGTTTACACACATTGGATTTTACACACTTGCTTATGCCAAGCTAATTCCTTATTCCTGCTTTGCCACATTTCAAAATACTGGAATGGCAAGAGGCAGAGGCATATTTCTGAAGAATGAGCTCATTCCCTGGCATGCAGCCTTGCCAAAGTCTTTGTAAATCTATTGCAGAAGGTTGGACTCCATCAAGTTTAGGATTACCTTGCTTTACTACAACTGGGACCTCAAGAGAATCAAGATTTAAGTCATCATAGCAACTCTGTGAATCAAGGACCATCCTATTAGAGGAAAGAATTTATTTTCATACTGAGATATGTAAAGTCTAGACATCACGAAGTAAGGATGTCAGTTACGGACCTGAAAATTCAGCACACATTTGGTTTCTTTGCTCTATCTGCCATGGTATGAGTTTTCCCAAACCAGACGTTGAGACTGGAAATTGAGTGCAGGCAGTTTATTTGGGAGGTGATGCCAGGAGCACAGTGAGGGAGTAGCAACATGATACAGAGAAAAATAGGAAGCCAATAAATAATATGTTAATGAGCTGATAACTATTGTGGGAACTTGGAGCTCTGTTCTGCTGAGAAACTATATAGAACACACCTTGGAAATGTCCCATTGGGGTGTGATGAAGTGGGGGAATGCAGGCCAGCATTGGGAATCTTTTCTGAGCCCTCAGCCTCTCTGCATTTCCAGTCTGCCTGTGCAAGTGATCCAGCACTCCCTCGGCCAGGAGACTATCCTGAGGCAGACACAGGAAGCCGTCTGAATGTAAGAAACTGTCTGCAAGGGTCCACTGTTGAAAGACGAATCTCGCTGTGTCTCTCGTATTTCATATATATTGTGAATAGGGGCAAAACACCTGTGTTTTGGAATATTTAAAAAAATATATTTGTATAGTGAACATCCTTGAGAGATGAAGGCCATGTCTCCCCCTAGAGGGAAGGACAGGTCTGTTTGTGGTCCAGCATAATAAAGATAGTGTCTCCCTCTGGGACTAAGTTCAGGCAGGGTTACTGCCCATTATAAAAATTTATGCTCCCTAAAGCTCAGGGTTCCTCTCCTGCAGTGCAATCCGTTATGTGCACAGGTGTCAGCTGAATCTCTTCAGGTCGCCTTGTGGGACGCAGCGGAAAGAGGAACTGGGGCCAGAGCCGATACTCTGGCTACTACTACTGAGTGCTGGGAGGAATAAACTATCCATGACATCTCCACACTGAGTCTCTGACTTCCATGTCTCTTGTCTTCTGCCAGCACCCATGAAACTGTGGCAGGAAGCCTTGTTCACTTGCTAGTAGGGTCAAATCTCAGACCTTTCACAGTACTGGAGGGTCTCCAAGGTGGATGTAGGGGATATGGACAGTATTCAGACTGTGACTAGTACATGCAGTGTTTCTCTCTCTTGATAGTGGCATTAGCCTTGATAGTATTAATACTAAATCTCTATTTTATTCTCTATGTTTGATTGAGCCTCAGAGCTAAGCACTGTGTTCCTCTAGTACTATTCCCCTTTTAAGGATAACAACAGCAACAAAAATAATATTGGGGAAAAATCTCTGAACATGGAAAAATGTGCTGCCTATTGAATACTCATCACATATTCATTTCTTCAAGGCCAGACACCTCTTCTAGTTTTGTATAGAACAGATTCACTAGTTAGTGAATGTCATAATTCCTTTATTTCTAAATTATGTTGAACATGTTAGAAAATTACCCTGATTGTCTTTTGTAACCAAGGTTTTATGTTGTTCCCCTTTTCAAGGAGTACTTTCATGTTCAGTTATATGCAAAGAAGGTTCATCTTTACCTGGGTTCTAGGGGATATTAATGGGCTTAACCCAACCCCTGCCTCTAGTCATATTGACAAAGAAACTGAAATTCTTTATTCTTAGATACCAGGTCTGCCATACATCAAAATTCCATAAATATGTGAGTCTATAGGTAAATTCTCTTCTATTTCAGTTTTTGTTGTCTATTCTGTCACCCTTGCCACATTCTCTTACTGACATTTGATAGGGCAGGTCACTCTACATGGATTTTTTTTTTTTCTTAAAGAAAATCTCAGCCATTCTTGAGCCTTTTCTTATCAAGTTTCATTTAAAAAATTAGTTGAGATTCTGCTTGGAGTTTTATGAATTTATCTTAAAATTTGGGGTATATTGAAACATTTACTCATTTTGTCTTTATATGGTATTTATCTCCATTTACTTGGACTTCTTTAGTGGCTTTCAATAATTAAAATGTATAATTTTCTTAAAGCTCTTATATAATCTGATAGCTTTTTTCTTGACTACATTATATATTATTTTGCAATTTAAAATGGCAGTATTTAATATTGCAGTTTATAACTGCTGACTTCAAGTTTATCAAAATGTGATTTGTTTTTACATATTGAAATTATTGCAGCCACTTGTTAATTTTAATAATTTATCTGGGGAATTTCTTGACTTACCTATCTAGGCAGTTATATCATCTGCAGATTATGCAACAAGCTAGAGTTTTTAAACATTTTCACATATATTATGCCATCTGATTCTCCCAGAGCAAATATTTATCCCATCCTAGAAATGAGAAAATGTATCCACAGATTTTAAGTGGAATAGTCTCCTGTCCTCTTTTTTCAATATCGTATGAAGCCTCCTGAAATCACTCAGCATGAAAAGATGATGAAAATTACAATTAGAGAGAAGTCACAGATAGTGAAAGTAGGTGAAAAAGAGGAAAATAAGCTCAGTTACCATGTGAACATCAAAATATAATGAATTGGCTAGGTTTTGATTTATTGACCATAGAGACTTAAAAACTCTTTTTCTCCCCCCACCCCGCCCCCAGTTTGCAAGGTTTAATATTATTGCTATGTTTACTTTAAAACTTTAACATTTTTCTTTTGCCCCATTTTTCTTTTGCCTGGGCTAATGGAATCCTTGGCTGCGCTTATACAACCATGGCAAGATCAGGCTGCTCCAGTTTCAGATGGTCACTTCCTAAGTGGTAGCGATGGGTATCATTAACTGTTCTGCCTCTCATAATGCTTTGGAGAATGACAAAGATGTCACCAGCGAGTCTAGCCATGTTTATATCATCCTAACCATTATTTCAGGTGGAAGGTCACAGTTTTCTTGTTTTGTCTTCATGCTGCAGAATCTGCAAAAGTACTTTAGAGTTTGGGTTCTGAAAGAGTATATCCCATTTCTTCCTGTGGTTATTTTCAAAAGAGGCCTGGAAAGCAAATGGAGGAATTTCCATTTGGTAAATATAGGAATTTCTTCCACTACCTTGGAGAATATGTTTCCTCTCCAATGTCAAGAAGATATATTAGAATCTGCCCATTGAATAATGAGGAAATTGAATCCAGGAAAACTCATGAAAGATTAAGTATTGGTTTCCATGTTTACAATAAAGACCTGGCATCTCCCCAAGTTGTGCTTGAAAAAAATGTTATTTGTTATAAAGCCAAATAGCTCCTATTCCAAGGTAGTACAGTATTGGTTCATAGTCTACAGTAATTCCAGTCATGAAGCCAAACTGGACTGAGGTGTATGTACTAAATACAAAATATTTTGCATAATATGTGGCCTGCATCATAAAGTCTCTCCCATGCCAAATGCTACCTAAAGTGCCTAGTGTGGACCAAAGACTTCAGTTCCCCAACTGAACCATCTGTTTCACATGGAAGTAGAAATTGAGAATTTGTAAGCAGGACTTGCAGCTGTGACTCACAATAAAGCAGGAATGGATCGGCAGTACAATCAGTAAACAGAACACAGCATAAGCCTAATCAACTCCAAGACCTGAAAACCACACTCCTTGATTCTTGCCAATGCAGTCCCATATGGAAACTTACTATAGGAAATACTCCAGTGAATTCAAATGCCAGATTGTTGAAAAGCCTTCTCCAGAAAAATAAATCCCTCTTATTCAGGCAGTTGCTTCCTTTTGAAAAAAGATCCCCTTAGTTTTAATTCAGGGGCTACAAATTAGGCCTCCTTTCTCTTTTTCGGTACTCTGAATGCTTCCGGGAAAGTATTTTAGAGATTGTATTTCAGAAGTGTGAGTTTATAACAAAGGAGGTCCATCATGGAAGGTTCCATGAGAGCCCACTCATTTCACGAACCTTCAGTAAACAGTTTGCCTCTGAGACTGACCCTTTTTCCAGACTCTGGCATGACAGAGACGGCATGAGACAAAACCAAGGGAAGACAGTGAACCCCACCTGAAGTGCAAAATCACAGGAGATGGCTCCGGAAGATGTATAATTAAAGCACATGAAAATGGAACAATTATCAAAAATGGGAGCTGACACATGTGCTCTACATGCTGCTGTGCTTACTCTTCTTTTGCAAATACTATTACAAAATAAAAATGTGGATTGACAGGCTTTTTTGAGCCTTGCTAAGCAACAGCATACCTTCAGAGGGCTGGAGATACGTCACGTAACTCATATGTGGCTCAGTTTTGCCAGAGTAAAAAGAATACTCTTGATACAACCAGAAGTAATTTTGAGATAACTCAAGTAATTTACTTAAACTTCTTGGAAATAAACAAACATTCAACCAGAAATACTACTTATTGTCTTTCTCCTTTTCCATCTACCATCCTCAAGGACTATAACCAGATCCATGCCACTTTTCAAGTGCTCAGATCCTCAATAACCACTTTTGTGAGGCTCAATTCCCCTTGGAAGCCAGGGCAGGCACATCCTGAAGCTGGGACAAGTCAGATCTTTAGCATGCTGGAGAAAGAAATATCTAAGAACACTCAAAACTTTGTAAAAAAAAAATATACTTAGCCCTTCTCACATAAAATTGCAGCAAATAAATTTAATACATCCCAAATGAAATTGTAGCTTACCTGTTTCTATGTTCTGAGTGACCCAAGGGTATATAATTATTTCTGGGTTTTTCAAACCCACAGTAGCATCACCTTACTTTGAATAGGGGCTTTTATAAATGCCCATATAAAGATGCTTGTAAGTCAACCTTTCAGAATATAGTGGTGAGGAGTAGTTTTGGAAAACTTGGCTTTGACAACTTTGCAAGGCTAAGAAAAAAATGTAGAATTCATTTAGCTTCTGCGTAGCTTCCTTTGCTATTTGTCTTAAAAACTCAGTGAGCTTCCCACCTTTGGACAAAGCTCAGGGGACTTTGCCACAGAGAGAGATTCTTGTGTTCAAATTGCTGCTTCTGTGACAAGTCTCCTTGGAGTAAAATTCTGATTAACTAGCATGATTGTTGTGTGAACTGCGTGTTGAAATTTTGAAGATTTGAAATTTTAATTATTTGCTTACTGAATTTAAGTCGCTCAGTCATGTCTGACTCTTTGCCACTCCATGGACTATACAGTCCATGGAATTCTCCAGGCCAGAATACTAGAGTGGGTGGCCTTTCCCTTCTCCAGGGTAACTTCCTAACCCAGGGACCAAATCCAGGTCTCCCACATTGCGGGTAGATTCTTTACCAGCAGAGCCACAAGGGAAGTCCAAGAATACTGGAGTGGGTAGCCTATCCCTTCTCCAACGGATCTTCCCAACCCAGGAATCAAACTGGGGTCTCCTGCATTGCAGGCAGATTCTTTACCAACTGAGCTATCAGGGAAGCCTATTTGCTTACTGAAAAGCATACAATTCTTCAGAGGTATTATTCTGAATGTAAACAGCTATAAAAAGAAAACTAAGCATAGCCTTAGTCAGGAGAAGTGGGTCTCTCACTTTGTATGATCTTAGGAAAGAAAATCATTCAAGGAGTTTCTGGATATGCCTTTGATTAGGTTATGTGGATGAAACTATTGCATACACTATAAAACCTTATATAAGTATGCTGCTGCTGTTGCTAAGTTGCTTCAGTTGTGTCTGACTCTGTGCGACCCCATAGATGGCAGCCCACCAGGCTCCCCCGTCCCTGGGATTCTCCAGGCAAGAACACTGAAGTGGGTTGCCATTTCCTTCTCCAGTGTGTGAAACTGAAAAGTGAAAGGGAAGTCGCTCAGTCGTGTCCAACTCTGTGTGACCCCATAGACGGAAGCCCATCAGGCTCTTCCATCCATGGGAGTTTCCAGGCAAGAGTACTGGAGTGGGGTGCCATCGCCTTCTCCGGTATAAAACATTATTATTCTTACTTGTTGGGTGGCCAGGACATCATAGACATGCAAGCAGATATCCCTCAAATGAATGGATAGATAAATGAATAATAGGTACTCTAAATCAGTCAATGGAAAATTTAGAATTTCAGGTTACATCTCAACTGACCAAAATCTCCTGCCAGAAGTCTGAGATGGGAAGTAGAGGTGTGATTCATAATTGTTCTTTTTTGCGCTTTTCTAAATTATTGTGTGAGTTTCTTTTATTATCCTTTGGTTTTCATCTTTTCTTAAATGTGAATCAAAGCAGTCCCTGCACTTCAGCAGACACTTATTAAACCTTTATTAAATATCAGGGAAGATATCATCTCTGCCTTCGAGGAGTTGCCAGTCTACTGGTGAATTCAGACATTTAAAAGAAAGTCCCTACAATGGGGCATTTTACGAACAAGTGCTATTTGGTCATGGAGAAGCGGCATCATCTTCACCTGGGAACTCAAGGATGTGGCCCCTGTGCAAGATGAAGGAGGCCCTGTAGACAGAGGTGCCAAAGGAGAGCTGAGCTGAGAGGACAAACTAGTGGGATTGTTAGTTGCTGGAATTTTGCCCTTCAGAACATTCACTTGGGTTCCTAGATTCTGCCTTCACTCAGAATTTAAGTCCATCTACAAAGAGCCTTGGTGCTTTCCTTGAGCTGATCTCCATATGTAGAGCCCTCATTCACTAGAGGAACCGTGTGTTTTTTAATCAGAGTGTAGTGGCTTTACAATATTGTTTTAGTTTTAGATGGACAGCTTTTGTTGTTCAGTCGCTAAGTTGTGTCCAACTCTTTTGTAACCCTGTGGACTGTAGCGCACCAGGCTCCTCTGCCCATGGGATTCTCCAGGCAAGAATACTGGAGTGGGTTGCCATGTCCTCCTCCAGGGGATCCTCCTGACCCAGGGATCGAACTCATGTCTCATGTCTTCTCCATTGGCAGGTGGGTTCTTCACCACTAGCGCCACCTGGGAAGCCCCATATTTCATTATAGATTTTTTTTACATTTTTTAATATAAGTTTATTTATTTTAATTGGAGGTTAATTACTTTACAATATTGTATTGGTTTTGCCATACATCAACATGAATCTGCCACGGGTATACACGTGTTCCCCATCCTGAACCCCCCTCCCACCTCCCTCCCCTTGCCATCCCTCTGAGTAATCCCAGTGCACCAGCCTTGAGCACCCTGTATTGAACCTGGACTGGCGATTCATTTCATATATGATATTATACAGGTTTCAATGCCATTCTCCCAAATCATCCCACCCTCTCCCTATCCTACAGAGTCCAAAAGACTGTTCTGTACATCTGGGTCTCTTTTATGGTCTCACATACAGGGTGATCATTACCATCTTTCTGAATTCCATATATGTGGGCTAGTATACTGTATTGGGAGTTGGCTCATTGGAAAAGACTCTGATGCTGGGAGGGATTTGGGGCAGGAGGAGAAGGGGATGACAGAGGATGAGATGGCTGGATGGCATCACGGACTCGATGGCCGTGAGTCTGAGTGAACTCCGGGAGTTGGTGATGGACAGGGAGGCCTGGCGTGCTGTGATTCATGGGGTCGCAAAGAGTCGGACATGACTGAGCAACTGAACTAAAATGAACTGAACTGATACTGTATTGGTGTTTTTCTTTCTGACTTACTTCACTCTGTATAATAGGCTCCAGTTTCATCCACCTCGATGATTACAAGACAATAGGTATAATTCCTTGTGCTATACAGTATATCCTTATCTGTTTTATAGACAGCAGTTTGTATCTGCTAGTCCCCACTCCTCATTTCCCCCTCCCACCCCTCTCTCCTTTGGTGACCATAAGCTGACTCTCTGTGAGTCCGTTTCTGCTTCTCACATGCACTCATCCATATTATGTTTCGGGCCTCACAGGTAAATGAGAACATATAACGTTCGTCTAACTTGCGGGCTTCCCAGGTGGTGCTAGTGGTAAAGAACCCACCTTTGCAGAAGATGTAAGAGACACAGGTTCAATCCCTGGGTCAGGAAGATCCTCTGGAGAAGGGAATGGCAACCCGTTCCAGTATTCTTGCTTGGGAAAACCTATGGACAGAGGAGTCTGGCAGGCTACTGTCCATGGGGTCGCAAAGAGTCAGACACGACTGAAGCGTGTAACTTGTCTAACTTGTTTCGCCAAGTATAATATTCTCTAGGTCTGTCCATGTTGGTGCAAATGGCATTATTTCATTCTTTTATACGGCTGTATAACATTCATTCATAAATATATATATGTGTGTACCTCACATCTTAATTCAGATACCTGTTGATGGGCACTTGAGTTGCTTCCATGTCTTGGCTATTGTAAATACTGCCTCTGTCAACATAAGGGTGGGTGTATCTTTTTCAATTAGCATTTTGGGTTTTTTTTGGCTCTATGCCCAGGAGTGGGATTGTGGATCATATGGTAGCTCTATTTTTAGTTTTTTAGGGAACCTCATACTGTTTTCCATAGTGGCTGCACTAATTTACATTCCCACCAACAAAGTACAAGGGTGAGGAACCACATATTTGAATGTTCATATCAGTTTTAACTGAAGTTTTATTTCTTTAATTGTAATGCCTGAGTATACTGATTCCTCTATTAAAGCAATCAAGTCAGATAGCACTGGGAGACTGCACTGTGAACTCAAGGGGGTTACAGGAAATGTGCCTTGGCTCTGCTGCTATGGCAACAAGTGGTTCTCCTGCGTTCTGCTTCCAGCATAGGCCACAGTGATAACATTTTCTTTTGGAGTGATTAAGGAAAAAACTTGAGAAAGCAATAAAGGCGATGACTTGGTGTTTGTCTTTGCATTTAAGAGCTGAATTATATCCCCGCATCTACTAAAGGGATCAGAATGGGCTTTTGGAAGGTGCAAGTATTGTTGGTAACTCTTCCCTGGGGCTCTGTGTGACACTGGCCTCAGGAAAACTGAATGTGCGTAAGGTGCAGGAGGGCTGATCATCGCGTCTGAGCTGTGCTGCACAGCTGGGTCCGTGAGTGAGAATGTTTGAGCCTCTCAGGTGGGAGCTCTACTAACAGCCTCCTTGATTCCCCAGCCAGATACCATCCTTTGGTGCTTCTCAGTGTGGGAGTGGGGCGGGCACGTGGTTTTGCACCACCACCACCCCCCACACACAAACACACATTTGGCAAGGTCTAGGGCTTTCCAGGTGGTGATAGTGGTACAGAACCTGCATGCCAATTCAGGAGACACAAGAGACACAAGTTTGATCCCTCGGTTAGGAAGATGCCCTGAAGGAGGGTGTGGCAACCCACTCCAGTACTCTTGCCTGGAAAATCCCATGGACAGAGGAGCCTGGAAGGCTACAGTCCATGGGGTCGCAAAGAGTCGGACACGACAGCCACTGAGCACACACACGAGAGAACTTTTTGGCTGTCACGCTGGGAGAGGTAGTACACTAATGGCATTTAGTAGGTGGAAGCCAGAGACGCTGAGAAACATCCTACAGTGCACGGGCCAGGCTCCCACCACACAGACTTGTCTAACCACAAGCGTCCATAGTGCCGAGGCTGGGAAATCATACTGTAGACCACAAAGTGCACGATTTTGGAACAGCTAGCTTTCAGGATGCAAGAGTAGTCAGTATGAATAAGAGGCCATGAAATGGATTTGAATCTTCAGGGTGAAGTTTCTGGACTCCTCATGGGGTGGTCAGAGATGGTCCACCATGGAAGAAGGTGCGTTATTAACCGCAGCCTCTTGAGAGCCTCATTCAGCTGGAAGCTTGCGTGACTCAGAAGCCCGAGAGGCTCAGGTGCTCATTTTCAGAAATAAATTCCTTTTGCTTCTCACTGTATGACTTGTTTAGAATTTCACGTAGGTAGCAGAGCACATGGAAATGACACGTTGGTTGTACTTTGTTTGAACACCATGTGTTGAAATGCCTGCAAGAGCAGCAAGCTGTTTTCCAGAGAATTTCATTAATCACCCTTCTCATCAACCTGGGATTATACACACAGGAGATAGCAAAAGAAAACACAGCTAGTGATGATGACTCACAGACATAGAGAACAAGCCAGTGGTTCTTAGTGGGGTGAGGGGAGGGCGTCAGGGATTAAGAGATACAAACTCTTAGGTATAAAATAAGCTACAAGGATATACTGTACAGCACAGGGAGTATAGCCAATATTTTATAGTAACTAGAAATGGAGTACAACCTTAAAAATTGTGATCACTATGTCGTATACCTAAAACTTATTTAATATTGTACAGCAACTATACCTCAATTTAAAAAACCACACTCACACACAAACATGAACACACATGCACCTAAAAACATGTACATGTGTAAAATCTTGGAGATTTTGAACATAAATCACTTATCAGGCTCTGTGTAAGTATCAACTAGATGTCAGCCTAATTCTTAATATTCTGGAAAACCTCCCTTAAAGGGGCAAGAGCACACTGCCTTGTGATCGGTATCTGGGGACCGCTGTGATGATACGTGTGTGTATACAGCTCTGGAATGTGCTTACTCATCCGTCATGGCTGTCAGGGTGAATACCTCACCTGTCACAGGGAAATAATACACCCCTGTGTAAGCGTCTCTAAGTGTTTCCCAGCGGCACTCTGGGGGTTCACGGCCTGTCAGTTTTTTCTGAGCCAAGGCTTTTCAGACATGTCCATCCACCAGTGTCTACTAGCATATCTGCCCAAGGCGTTTGTGGTCACTGATGTCAGTCAGATACAAATTGCCCTGGAATCCTTTTGAATCCTCGGACTTTGTCCTATCAATTCACTAAGCCTTTATGACCACACCTCCTGCGACGTGCCAGACCCCAGGCCCCAGGCTGCAGATCTGGGAATCTGGAAGGTGTGGTCCCTGCTTTCCAGAGAACTCAGTCAGGGGAGGAAAGTGCAAATGGAGAACATCCAGTGGATTTTCATCCCAGAGAAAGCATAAGAGTACAGGGCCAGGAGTAGTGCAGGGAGCGATGGGAATGCGGCATGTGGATGTCAGAGGAGGGCTGACCTGGGAGCTCGGCCATAAAGCCCCAGTGAGAATGTACCTCGGCAGAGAGAAGAACAAGATGCAGACATGGAAAGAGAACAGCGAGGTCTCTTCCAAGGGCTCACATGCAATGTACTGTGGCTGCCCAGATGTTTCAGTCTCATTACTTATGAGATGTGACGGGTCTATCCAGCATTTTAGAAAGACCATTCTGGAAGCAGAGAAGGGCATATGTGGACTGGGACTTAGGAAGGTGACGGAAGGAGGCTGAAGCCAGGGAGACCAATGAAGAGACCCTTCATTGGTGGTGATAACCAAAAGTAATGGGCTTGAGAGAGATCTCTGATGTAGGGCGGACTGCCCTTGTTGCCTTGTTGGGTTGGGAAGTGGGGGTGGTGCCTCAGCTGGCAATGGCACGGAAAGCTTAGTGGGACATCTGGCTTCTCAGAATTTTCAAAAGCATCCTATTCCCAGCCACCTCAGATTAGCCTAGAAACCAAGTCAAAATAGCTTGCTCCCAGTCTCCCACCCCAAACCACAGTTCTGTGTATATAATTCTGGAGGCATCACTGGCCCCTGGGCTTCCCTCATAGCTCAGTCAGTAAATCATCTGCCTGCAATGCAGGAGATGCAGGTTTGACTCCTGGGTCCAAAAGATCCCCTGGAGAATGAAATGGCAACCCACTCCAATATTCTTGCCTGGAGAATCCCATGAACAGAGGAGCCTGGCGGGTTACAGTCCATGAGGTCGCAAGAGTCGGACATGACTTAGCAACTAAAACCACCACCACCACCCATTCCCCCCACTCCCACTCTTACTGCCTACCTCTGGCAATCACCAGTCTGTTTTCTGTATCAGCTTGGTTTTTATTTTTTACATTCCACCTATAAGTGAGATCCAACAATATTTGTCTGACTTATCTTAGCATAATGCAGTTTACACATTAGTGCAATTTTTTCCCAATGTACTTAATATTCACCAGGAAGGAGGAGGTGTGGTCCGTTTGATCAGGAGTGGAATTAGCTGAATCACAGCAAGAAGACAAAGGAAAGGCAAGAAGAATTTCTGCAGCTGACCTAGGTATCCAGGTTAAATAAGGAAGGAGAGTCCTTATCTGAAGTTGACAGGGGGCTGATTATCTGGAAGAAAATCGAGACAAGAGGAAGGATTGGAGGTGGTGCTTAAAGACTGAAATATTTGAGTTTAAGATTCCAAAGTAGTACAGTTAGGGTAGAGGCAGGAGAGAGGGTGACTGGATTTGCTTGGAAGTGAAGGCCATTGCAATTAAGAAAGCATATGTGTGGAGAAATCTGTGTTCACTCCTCTGTACTCCTTTCTTCTAGAAATCTGTTTTGGTTATTGCTAGTTTCATTAACATAAGAGCTATCTCACAGTGACCTTGGAACATTTTAGGACAGTTATATTCTATAAAGTAGATAGGTCTCCATTATTTAAAAACACTCACCACAACAAATTAAAACCCCTCACTCCTGTATTGGGAAATGCATATATCAGTCCAACTCTTTTTTTTGTCAATTACAAATCATTTATGCAAATTGCATGATTTCAAGTGAATACTTTGCAGAGTCAGCATCCTTTAGAAACATCTATCTTGCTAGAACCATGTGTTTTTGACTTGTGATTGCATGTTTTTTTTTTTTTGTTAAGTCTGTAGATAACATCCTTTCTTGAAGATTATTAATTATACGTACAAATACCTTCTGTGAAAGTGTCTACTTCAAAGAAGCCAGAGATCTAAGGCAGAAGTAAGCAAACTGTTTCTGTAAGGGGCCAGAAAATGACTATTATTGGCTTTTCAGGCTGGAAGGTCTCTGTCACAAAAACTTGACCTTGCCTTTTTAGGCCAAAAGCAGATGTAGACAGTATATGAACGAATCGTAGTTGTGTTGCAGTAAAACTTTATTTACAGAAACAGGCTATGCACTCAATTTGGCCCACAGGCTGTAGTTTGTTGACTCTTAATCTAAGTTAGTAAAAGACTCCTGTATGTTGTAGAATTTTGTGAGAAAGTCTCAAGTTCAAATATTAATTGGCTTGACTTTTCAATTTTTCCTTTTTCTTTACATATATATTATAGCTTGCTGTGACTCTATAGAAAGGAAATAACTGGTAAATGAAGATGACACATGGAAAGTTCAAACTATGGATCATTTGCTGTGCTCAGTCGCTCAGTTGTGTCTGCCTCTTTGTGACGCCATGGACTGTAGCCTGCCAGGCTCCTCTGTCCATGGGGAGTCTCCAGGCAAGAGTACTGGACTGGGCTGCCTTGTCCTTCTCCAGGGGTGGATCGTTTATGGAAACCTAGTAGATGATCATGGACTTCCCCGATGGCTCAGTAGTAAAGAATCTGCCTGCGATACAGGAGACCCGGGTTCCATCCCTGGCTTGGGAAGATCCCCTGGAAAGGGAAATGACAACCCACTCCAGTATTTTTGCCAGGAAAATCCATGGACAGAGGAGCCTGGTGGGCTATAGTCCATGGGGTCTCAAAGAGTCACACATGACTTAGTGACTAAATAACAACAAGTAGATCATGATAGTCCATTGTAAACAGTGGTCAGGTTTGTCATCTTAACTTGCTTCCTTGAACACTCAAGCATGTCCTCCCTGGTCTTGAAGAAATGTGGGTGTCTGCCACTGCAGTGCCACTCCCTTCAGTGATGTAATCTATAGACACAAGGCAAACGGTGTAACTCATACTGTACTGATGCCTGTATTCTAAAATATTTCCTCATGGAAATTCAGTATTTTGGACTGAAAATCTGTTCCCAGCTTTTAGAGACTTTTCATTAATAAGCACCTTTTCTTGATAGTAAACTATGAGTGAGTGAGTGAAGTCACTCAGTCGTGTCCAACTCTTTGCAACCCTATGGGTTGTAGCCCGTCAGGCTCCTCCATCCATGGGATTTTCCAGGCAAGAATTCTGGAGTGGGTTGCCATTTCCTTCTCCAGGGGACCTTCCAGACACAGGATCGAACTCAGGTTTCTTATATTGCAGGCAGACTCTTTACCATCTGAGCCACCAGGGAACCCCTAGTAAACTATAGCTTGACCAAAAATATCTCTGACAAGATGTCAAGACTTGATGTTCCTCTTGTGATTTAACAGACATAATGAAATAGAAGGATACTTCTCACAAATAAATATTCCTTAGAATGTCAGTCAGAGTTTTGTGGTTTCCTTGTCCCCTGAATATATTTAAATACTTAGCATTAAGGCTTATTAAGAGGTTGCCACTCTCTGAGGTGGTTTGATGTTTCATTTAGGACCCTGAAGGGCTGTTTTTGATCAGTCATTCTTTGGAGTTAAATGTGTGTACATTGGTAGGACAGGAAAGGAATGGAATGTCAACTTTCTGCCAATGACTCTTCTGGCTGAAAGAAATTTTTTCTTTTCGGTATGAGTCACATGGAGAATCTATCTTAGGAAAGGATAAAAAAAAAAGTGAAAAGCAATTAAGAAGGGAAAAAACTGCTTACATCCATGTTGGTCCTATTCCCATTGAAAAATGGGTAACAAATAGCATTTTTTGGTTACTGCTTTTTCTTTTTAAAGCAAAACTGAACTTAATGAATTGCTCATTTGGCACATGCCCAGATGAAATGGGCTTTATTCGGGACTCACTGTGAAAGAAGATAGGAGAAAGCATCATCTGCCTTTCTCACTCTGAACATGGAGATTCTCATCAGAGTGGTCAGTTGGGACAACTGCAGGGAACAATATCTGAAGGGATCCTTTTATTCCAGATTATGGAGCAAAAACCAAAAGAATTCATTAAGAATGATTAACTTCTGGATGGAATAAATTAGATTTACAATTGATTTCAAACTGTTACTTGAACATATACAGTAACAGGAGTCTGACACTCATTTTATTAATCCTTCTGCATGAAGCAACTGGTAAACCCTTAATGTACTGTGGTGAAAAGTTAACCATGCCAATTTGCGACAGGATCTCCCTTCTACACAGTCATTGGGCATAGCAGGTAGTGCATGTGTTCTAAATCTCATGCCAGTGTGCTTTGGAATGGGCATGACCCATCTTAGGTATTGCTCTAGCTTCTGCTCATACTAAGTCAGGGTTTCTTTTTCCTTTTTTTTTTTTTTTTGCTATTTATTTTTCAATTGAAGGCAAATTGCTTTACGATGTTGTGTTGATTTCTGCCATACAACAATGTGAATCAATCATCATTTTATATGCATATATATACACACATATATACACATATTATATCACTTCAGTCACTCAGTTGTGTCCAACTCTTTGTGACCCCATGGACTGCAGCACATCTTGTCCATTACCAACTCCCAGAGCTTGCTCAAAGTCACGTCCATAGAATCAGTGATGCCATCCAGCCATCTCATCCTCTGTTGTCCCCTTCTCCTCCTGCCTTCAATATATATGTATATCTCCCTTCCCTCTTAAGCCTCCCTCCTCTCCCTCATCCTAGCCCTCTAGGTCATCACGGAGCACCAGGCTGAACTCCCTGTGTTACAGAGCAGCTTCCCACTAGCTATGCATTTTATGCACGGCAGTGTATTGATGTCAATGCTACTCACTCAGTTCATCCTATCCTTTCCTTCCCCCGCTGTGTCCGCAGTCCATTCTCTACATCTGTATATCCATTCCTTCCCTGAAAATAAATCCATCAGTATAATTTTCTAGGTTCCATATATATGTGTTAATATGCGATATTTGTTTTTCTCTTTCTGTAAGTCAGGTGTTCTTAACCTCTGCGACCACTGATACTTGGGGTCAGGTGATTCTTTGTAGTGAGTGCTGTTCTAGGCAATGTGGGATGTTTAGCAGCAGCCCTGGCTTCTACTGACTAGATGCCAGGGGCACCCCTCCACCTCTCCCACTCCACCCCTTCCCCATTATCACAACCGAAATGTCTCCAGACATTACCCAATATCCCCAGGGAGGCAGAATGACCCTGATTGAATAAATCTGCTTTAATTTGATATAGCACAGCCTTGGTTTGGTATCATTTAACTGATATCCTAAAAAGCACCGGCTACAAGCCAGTGCCACCTTGGGCTTCTTTGTGTGAGTGTGATCTTTGCTTTGCAGTGAGTGGTATATAAAGAAGAGGGTATGTGTGTAGGGTGTGCACACATCTAGATTTGTCTGGAATAGCTGAGTTTTTGCCTCTTGCCTGGATGTAATTATTAAGTAGCATCACCCAAAAGAATGTCCAAATGGGGTGAAAATTATCCAGTGCCCTTGCCATCTGGGGCACTTTGACTTTGGAGAATAGGTATGAGTTTTAAAGACTCCTACAATCTCAAGAGGCTCTTTTCCTCTGCAGAAGTCTTTGACTCTTTGCTGTCCTGTTTCGGAATCTGGAAATTTACCTATTTCATGCCTACATGAACTGCATACTCAAGTCTTAACTCCTAACAACTTCAATTTTTAACCAGCTAGGCAATGTGAGCTCAGACAATAGGGAAAAGAATGGTGCTTTTAAAAGAATTTTCTTCTCTCAATAGAGACAGTTTGAAGTTCTAAGTAAAGAAAGAGTTGCAACTGATTTTATAATGGCTTTTATACTGGCTTTTACAATCACACTATTACTGGGATCAGACTTCCTGCTTGGATAAGTGCTTTGCAATACTTCAGACAGAAGAGACTGAGTTTAGAACAGACTGGGCTACAATAGAAGGGAGCTGAAGAAATCAGAGGTGGTTTGAAAAGCAATCATTCCTTTGGTCATAAGAATAAGGAAAAACATTTTTTTATTCCTCAATAAATCCTGTCAAACATAGGACAGACTGCTTGTTAAAGCCTTGAGTGGACGTTTGGATTATGTGGTTCCTGGCATGTACCTTTGCTTAAGAAAGCACACAGAAAATCTCCAGGTAGTTATATGCACTCTAACCTGTAATCAGAATCAGCCTCCTACTTGAAAATATGAAGATAAGATTTTCAGTCCATAGTGAAGGCAAGATAATTATGTGAGAACACTCCATTTCAAAGGTTAGCATTAATTTGGTTATCTGTAATTCAGTGTCAGCTGAGATTTGATTTTTAAAGTAATACAAATTCATGGAATCTGTGAGATGTTGGATGTGCCATCTCCCTTCCTCCCCATACTTTTCTTCCCTTTTCAGCCTCCTAGAACCTTCATTTTCCCTTTAATCCAGACAGAATCCTCTGGGTCTGGAGGGCCAAAGTTACAGTTCCCTGACCGGAAACAAAATAAGGCCAGGTGGCTTCACCTACTAACAAGTCCTTGTCCCAATCTCCTTGACTTCACACTGGGATGATTTTTCTCCCTGGGTACACCTGGCATCAACATTGTAGTGGGTGTTGTCTCTCACACTTTAATGAAAGTTGTGTTTTTCTCTTCAATTGGATTTCAGTAGATTTTTCAGGTATTTCCTGAGTGTTGTTGCTTTTCCGTCTTGACTGTGAAATACAAGTTGGCAACTGTGCTGTATTTGCCTGTGGTTGTCAGTCAGTAGCCTCCCGTTGAAACGATCATCTCCAAAACTGGTCTTTAGCTCAGAATAATTACCCCTTATCAACTAAAGGAAACTTCCTATAGGGAACGTGGTAGAAGTGATTGTTTATAAAATCATTGAATTAGATTATGCTTTGAAAAGTCTATTTCATACTTTCAAGTTATATATTAATAGAAAACTGTCTTGGGATATCGTGTTTAAGGAGAGTATGAGCCTGGCTCTAAATGACTGCAAGTGACAGCAACCAAGTTGTTGCCTTTTAAGGGAACATCCTATATGAGATGAGATTCACCTGAACCTCAGCTTAAATGCACTCAGAATATAAGAAGTCAGTCTCACAGTAGTGTACCAGAAGACTAAACAATGTCCAAAATAGTGTAACTTTGAGTTGCATAAGTTTAGAATATTAGTATTATAGGCCTCAGTGCCTATTAAGAGGCTATGGAGCCCTGCCCTTTGCCTTAAGACCCCCAAATCTCCTTTCTTTGACTGTCTTTCTCACCAAAAATATGCTATCATTTTTTCTGAATGAAGAATGTTCTTTGTCATCAAAGAATATGCTTTGTCAATAGCATAACCATTCTCATTACAAAGAACTGTTTTGGGGAGCATTAACTACATGATGCACATAAGTACTGTGGGCACAGAGAATTATGGAATATTTCTTCTCCATGAACAAGACATGATCAAGGGGAGGACAGGACAGAAGCAGTGAGAAAGTACAAAAAGATAAAAGCATGTACTAAGTGTTCAATGACAATGGATGAAATACCAAACAATAAAACTGAAGGTTAAAATTTCAGTAAAGAGTTAGTAGGAAAAAAAATACAATCAAAGATGGGAGTTTTCTTTTATCCATTAAGAATTACATTGTTAGAAACAGGCTGTCAGAAACAGAACTGAAAGAATGTCTTAGACAAGGTAGGTAGTAAGTTTTCTTACACATAAAACAAGTGAAAGGATTGGGCTAGTATAGCAGTTCTACAATGTCATTAGTGTCTCGAGTTCTCTCTGTTTTGCCATTCCTAGTGCCAGCTTTCCTATTCAAGATTGTCTCATTATCACAAAATGTCTGCTATATGTCCAGTTATCATGCCCATGTCTTGGACAGAAAGCATAAGGAAAAGGGGCGCTCAGAGGGTCATCCTTGCTGAGAGAGCTTCCTTTTAATAATTTCTTAGAAGCCTTCCACCCAATGCTTGGTCTCTGATATCTTTAATGTTTTCAGCCAGGTTAATACCTGCCATAATTGGCACCTCCTCTGTTGTCATGGTACCAATAAATAATAGAAGAATGGATACTGGATAGATAGTAAGTTTTAGTATACAATTCCACTTTTGCTGATATTGAAAAATCAAAACCACGTAGATCTTCTAAGCCAGAGGTGGACAAATGCCTATGGGCTAAATTCAGCCCACTGACTATTTTGGCAAAAAAAAAGTTTCATTGGGACTCAGCCACACCCATTAATTTATGTATAGTCTATGAATGCTTTTGCATTGTCACAGCCAAGTTGAGTTGTGACAGAGACTGTCTGGCCTGCAAGACCAAAAATATTTTCCATCTGTCCCTTTATGTGAAAACATTGCCAACCCCAATTCTAGACAGATAACCGAATGGAAAAATGGGCAAAAGAAGGAATGGACTCTGTAAAAGGGATCGCTGAAGACCAATACACATATGAAAAGTGCTCTAACTCATTAGTCATCAGGGTGATGTTAATTAAAACCACAGTACAGTACCACTTAGTACCCATCAGAATGGCTCTAATTAAGGAAGAGTGAGAACTGATAATATCAGGTATTGCATTAATATGGGACAACTGGAATCCTCGTACATTTCTGGTAGCAGTATAGGTTGGTACCAATACTTTGGGCAACTAGTGAGCAGTACTGCTAAAGCAGAATATATGTCCTCCCTATAATGGAGCCATTCTATTCTCAGGCATATACCCAAAAGAAATGCCTACCTATGTTCACCAAAAACCATGTTCTAGAATGTTCTTATCAGCACTATTCATTAATAACCCTAGACTGGTAACATGCAATAGTGATGAAAGACACCAGATGAAAAAAAAAAATACTGTCCACTGCAGGATTCTATTGATCCAAAGTTCAGAAAAAAGGCAAATAAAATCTACGATGGTGCTGGTCAGGAGAGTGGTTCCTTTTATGGGGTAAAGGTTGGGAGCGGGTTTTTCTTGCTCTAAGTAGTCATTAAACAGGGATGTTCACTTTGCAAAATGCACTGTTATGCACTTATAAATTCAGTACCATTCAGTTTATAAATGTATTATATCTCAATAAGGAGCATCACCCATCCCCCCAGAAAAAAATCCATATCCTTTAAATGATGGAAACCTTGCAGTGAGTAGTTAGTTTTCTATTAAAAATGTTGCCTAGATGATGTGTTCTTCCTCATACAATCTCAGGAGTCTCCACAACAGGGGCAGCCCTTTGTTTGAGACTATGTTTGCATTCTAGTCTCAGTAACAAATGGGACACATTTTCTGTTTCTGGCTTTCTGCGTTAGACTACATTCCCCCCTGACAGTGTGGCCGCCTAGGTGGTCTCAGCTCCAAGCAGCCCCTGCCCAGGATAAGGAGGTTGTATCTCAGCTGCACTGGATTAACCCCCTGAGCAGACCCTGTGCCCCTGGGCTTTCTGGCCAAAGAAGAAAGTGAAGGTTGCAAGGTCAGCTGAATGTGTAATTCATGGATCCCGAGAAGGCCTTTTGGAAAGAGGGTTTCCCCCCGTTTCTGTTTAGTCTTAACATTGTGAAGTTGTAAAGAGGCGCTGGAGACTGAGAGAGCTGTTTGTATGCTGTGTTGTCTGCCTCAACTGCACTCTCGAGTTCTGGCTGGCTGCCCAGTCTTGTGTGGGAAGCTGCCTAAGATGTGTGTACTTCTCCAAAACATCATTTTTAGATTTTAAAAAGGATTAAAGTATTATTCCTCCAAAGCCAGAAACTCAGGCAGCTTTTAAAGGAGAAGTTCAGAAGAAATAGCCAGGTCTTTTTAAAGAATTACCCAAACTTTTGGCTGATTAGTTCAGTTCAGTTCAGTCGCTCTTTGTGACCCCATGGACCGCAGCCCGCCAGGCTCCTCTGTCCATGGGATTCTCCAGGCAAGAATACTGGAGTGGGTTGCCATGCTCTCCTCCAGGGATCTTCCTGACCCAGGAGTCGAACCTGTGTCTCCTGCATTGCAGGCAGATTCTTTACCAACTGAACCACCAGGGAAGTCATACAGACTAAATGAGCTAATATGTGAGGTACTCAGAAGACTTAGAAGTCACAGCCCATTAAAAATTTGATGCAATAAAAATAAATAACAATTCAAGTTTGCTTTCTTGAAATGTCATAAGGCTTTTAAGACAGGACAAAATCGTCAGACTCTAAGGGCCAAATGTAGACATGAGTGTTCTAGAATCTTCTGCGTTTCTCATCTCAGAGCACATGATATGGTGTATAATTGAATCCAGCGTAGACATATGCAAAGTCTATTCAAATTTGGAGTGACTTTGGAGGAACAGCATGTGTCCAAAAGCAGGTTTATACTTGCAAGGTGAGGGCACAGGAAAAGGTTTTCTTTTGATGAAAATTAGAAAACCCCAATCAATGAGAGGGAAATACTTTGACAAATGATTTGAAACTTGTGAATACAAACACAACAAATGTTTGCTTTTGGTTATGATTTATATTGCTCTAGAAAAAATGGGAGTAGGGGGCTGACTTCTGCACACCAAATGAATCCCATATACATTTACCTGAGACTTCTGGAAATAACAAAGGTATGTCTCTGAAAGCTTAGATATGCGGAAAAAGAGAATCCAGTTTGGAAGTATGCCTGCTCTAAACAGGCTGGTTTATCTTAGGCAAGTTGTCTGTCTGCTTCAGGGCTACAAACGAAATAAAATAATTGAAATGTTAATTGAAATATATGAAAGATACATTTTTTAAGTCCAAAGGAAAGACTTATAAAACTCCAGGAGGGAGAAGATGAATACTAAAAGTAGAAAAAAGATCAAATGAAATAAAGCGCTATTTTAGTTTTCTAAGTCAGGGGTCAGCAAAAAATTTCTGTAAGAGAACAGATGTGTTAGGCTGTTGGAAGCAGCCATAGATAAATACATGTATGAATGGATGTGACTGTGCTCCAGAAAGACTTTATTTATGGATGCTGAAGTGTGAATTTCACATAATTTGAATATCATCAAATATTATTCTTTTGATTTTTCTTTCAACCATTTAGAAATGGTAAAAACCATTCTTACTCCTATGCCAGATCTGAGACAAACATCTCCCCTTGCTTGTTCTTTTAGAACAAGCAAAACCAAAAAATGTTGAAGTACAACATGCCTTCCTTTTCAGGTTTTTTTGTAAATTATTTGAGTGATGGTTTTCTACCTTTGGTATTTTCCTGGATTTTTCTCTGATGCTTTATGCCCCTGCTAGAATGCTTTGTGCCCCTGTAGCACTTTTTAACATCACCTGTCATGCATATGTTAAATGCTCATCATGAACTGAAATCCTGGAGACAGACTTCAGAGGAAAAAAGATATTAGCAATAGAAAGTGGTACAGAAGCGCCTCTATTTATGGAATTTCAGCTTGTGTACTTTCATAGATACAAACAAAACCATACTCTGGAATAAAGCCTTCTGGCTCTCTCTCACCATCAAAATATGCACTAAGAGGTTCTGGGAGCTCTCTTTGTTTCTGCTTCCCCCTGCCCCTGACCTTGTTTTTCAATTTACCTAATATTTACAGTACTTCTGTTTGGTGCTGAGTTTTGCCATTAACCCCATCTTGTATGATAACCTCAGGGGAAATGAGAGAAGAAAATGCTAGTAAGAAGTAGCAGAAAGAAAGACAAGATAGAAACAATTTTTCAAAATCCAAATAGGTCAGAAAAATTGTTGCAAGTCCCTTGGCAGGAAGAATAGCTTTGAGGACAAAAAACTTCATCATGGAACCTGAGAGTTCTATACCTATGTGATAATAGCAAATGTTGATACAGAGTTTATATATGCTCAGCACATTTCTAACTAACTGCTAAATACACACACGCACGTATACTAATTTAGTCCCCAGAAAAAGATGGTAATCAACAAATGATGTCATAAAATGATTGATGAAGCAGAGAAAAATTTAAGTGTATGTCTGGGGATCGACATTTTAGACCTATTTTTTTTAATTGATTTACAATTTTGTGTTAATTACTGCTGTACAGCAAAGTGATTCAGTTATATATACGTTCGTTTTCATATTCTTTTCCATTATAGTTTACCGTAGGGTATTGAATGTAGTTCCCTGTGCTCTACAGTAGGACCTTGTTTATCTATTCACTATATGATAGCTTACATCTGCTAACCTCCAAACCTCCCACTCCATCCCTCGCCCCCCACCTTGGCAACCACAAGTCTGGTCTGTTCTCCATGTCTGTGAGTCTGTTTCTTTTTTGGAGATAGGTTCATTTGTGTCATATTTTAAAGTCCACATAAAAGTGATATCATGCGGTATTTTTTTTTGTTCTCTGTCTGGCTTACTTCATTTAGTATGATAATCTCTAGGGCCATCCATGTTGCCGCAAATGGCATTATTTTGTTCTTTTTATGGCTGGTAGTATTCCACTGTATATATGTACCACATCTTCTTTATTCATTTATTTGTTGATGGGTATTTAGGTTGTTTCCATCTTAGACCTATTTATGATAATCCAAGGGAAAGAAATAAATCCAATAAGTAAAATAAACCAGTTGTGAATGGTTCCATGGGTTTGCAGCTTTTGAAATTTATCCAAACTTAAAGTCCATCACTAAATGACAACTGGAGATGCAAAAGCTGCTGGGAAATTCCCCATAGTGCAGAAATTCTCTGTATGAGCAGATTAACCACTTCAGAAGATTTTCAGCATATGAAATGAAATAAGTCTACTGTGGGCAAAGATGCCAGATATAGTATTTATCAGCAAGGAAGGGGGTAAGCTGGAGTATGAAGTCTTAGAAGATCAATTCATACTTCACTGGAAATACATCTGGGGCTGCCAGCTTCTACTCTGCTCAGGATATCTGGACATAGGAACAGTCATAAACAGCTTTTAGAGCTTAAAAAGTTTTCAACCAGAAAGTATAGTGGATGCTTGCTATTGGTAGTCTGCCCAGAATATCTCGGATCTTTTACCATTCTGTGTCTGTTCCATCCCGCCATTTCTGTGTGGTTTGCTTCTAATGACCAACATCTGTGAACTTCTTCTGAGGATTTCCCTTGGGGTTCTTGAGCAGTTTCCCTGTACCCACAAAGAACAGGAAGTGCTTGGGAGTTTACATCACCCTGGGGCATCCCATAGCCCATGATTGGTGGCTGTGAGAATATTTAAGCTCAGCTCCTTTGGCTTGAGGTGGGACAATTCCAAAGCTCCCCTCAGGATCAGACTGAGACTGAGACTCTGCCAGAAATCACACCATTACTTGATTCCCTCCCCTTTCATACCCTGTTATGCTTATCCCTTACCAGTTACTCCTGGGAACATGTCCTTACTAAATCACTTACCCATGAATCTTTATCTTAGTGACTGTTTCTGAGGAACTCTACCTAAGGCAAGAAGCAACTGTATTATTAAGAGAGAGACAGCATAGGGCCTTCATTTGGCATTGAAAGAATAAATGAAAGAATGAACTTAATGAATTAATAGAAGCCGGTCGTTAACCTTGAACCACACATGTTATAGTCAGGGAAACAGGAAAGGGATAAAACATTAACTGACATTTTAGACTTGCAGATCCTATAGTGAAACTGCTTACATGGTGCAGCCCCTTAAGCTGATGGTCATACAGGCTCATTCTAAATGTTACTGGGAAGAGCACATCTCCACCTCCCAGGATAGCTGCCTCCTCTTGCATTAGTCAATTTATTATAAAGACCTTCCATCTTTCTTTCCGTTCCTTTCCTTTCTTCCCTCCCTTCCTTCTCTCTGTGTCTGTCTCTGTCTTTCATAGTTTTATGGAAATAGAAAAGAGTCCACCTGCAATGCAGAGACCTGGGTTCAATCCCTAAGTTGGGAAGATCCCTTGGAGGAGGGCATGGCAACCCACTCCAGTATTCTTCCCTGGAGAATCCCCATGGACAGAGGTGCCTGGGGGGCTACAGTCCATGGGGTCACAAAGAGTTGGACATGACTGAGTGACTAAGCACAGCACACAGCACAGAGTTCACATTTCATACAATTCACCCATTTAAAGTGAATCATTCAGTGGTTTTCATACATTCAGAGCTGTGCAACCATCTCCATAATTAATTTTAGAACATTGTCATCACCCCAAGAAGAATTTGTGGGCCCTCTAGCTATCAACCCTCTCAGCTCCCCAACCCCTTCTGTCCCCAGCCCTACACAGCCATGGATCTACGTTTGGTCTCTGTAGCTTTTCCTGTCCTGAACATTTTGTGTACGTGGAATCATGTAATATGTGGTCCATTGTGACTGGATGCTTTCACTTAGCATAATGTTTTCAGGATTCATCCATGTTTTAGCATATGACAGCATTTCATTCCTTTTTATGACTACATAGTGTTCCAGTGTATGGATAGACCACATTTGATTAACATTTGAGTTGTTTCTATCTTTGGCTATTGTAAATAATACTGCTATAAACATAAGTGTACAAGTTTTTGTATGGACATGTTTTCATTTCTCTTCACTGTATACCTAAAAGTGGAATTGCCAGGTCAAATATAGAAAGTTATTTCTTATGCTGAGCCAAAATCTGTTTCTTCATAATTTCCACTTGTGATCCTGGTCCAGCCTTCTGGAGAAAGCTGACCAAGCTTTCCTTTCTTACACATGACATCTCCTCAAACCGTTCATCATTGTCCTCATGTTCATTTCCAACTTTCCCAGGCTGAATTTTCTTTGTTCTTTAGATCAGACCACTGTAAAAATGGGACTTCACAGAAATGCAAAATGATAGCCTTGAAGCTGTCATACTGTCTGTTATGATGTACAAAACAGCTCTCTTTTGCTCCAAATCTCAGACTGTCCCTTCAACCATAAGGAACTAGTGGCCGACAACTTTGCTTTGCCAAGACAGGAGACAAAGAATTATTTCTAGGTAGGAAGGTTTTTTTTTTTTTTTTTCAATAGTACCTGAAGGAATTTTTCCCTTTGGAATATCTAAAAGGACTAACAATTTGTGTAATTTATACACATTTGTCATTTTTGGACATGTTCATGTGAGAAAGTGAGTTCCATGGTCTTGAAAAATAAAATTTAACAGAAATCAGTTATCCCTAAGAGCTTTGAAACAAATAATGTATAGCATTCTTTTTACTTTTAGTCATGAAGACACTGAAGAGAAAACTTGACAAAACCACAGGAAAAATGTAACAAGTCACTCAGCAGGCTCTGGGTTATGATCAATGAGGTCAAATGTTATGTTTATTTCTTCTTCAGCAATTACAAATGAATCTTGCTTGTTTTTTCAAACATTTAGAGATATTTTCCACCTTCTTTCAACATTAAATCCAGAGCTCTGGGTGGATTCTGACATTGTCTTATGCCAGCTGCTTGACCTTGAACAAGTCACTCAGCCCTTCTAAGCATTACTTTCTGCATCTTACTCCCATGATGGCAGTGGTTCTCAAACTATGTTGTACATGACAGCAATCAAGGGATCTTGCTAAACATATTATTCCTGAGGTGGTGCTCTAAGAAATTCTGATTCAACATGTTTTGGGGAGGTCTACACAGTCTATTTTTTTTTAAAATCCCACCCCAAGTGATTCTGATGCATGTATTCCTAAAGACTGTATTTTCAGAACCACTGATTAGCTATTTCTTCCTGATCCCTTTTCCTTTTGTCCTGTCTTCTGCTGAAAGGGAGAAGGTAATATCTTTCCAGGTAATATCTTTCCATGTATGTTGTGTCTATGAACATGAAGAAAGATGGCAACCAAGCTTGAAATAAGCAAATATCCTAGTCTAACACATAGAATTCTGATATATTAGGATTATTGTGACCAGAAGGACAATTGTATCCATAAAGTAGGGTTTGTCAACCTTGGCAGTATAAACATTTGGGACCAGATCATTATTTGTTTTATGTATGTATGTGTTGGGCGGGGGTCGGTAGGGATTGTCTTGTTCACTGTGGAATTAAGTATGACTAGCCACTACCTTGGAGAAGGCGATGGCACCCTACTCCAGTGTTCTTGCCTGGAGAATCCCAGGGACAGGGGAGCCTGATGGGCTGCCGTCTATGGGGTCGCACAGAGTCGAACACGATTGAAGAGACGCAGCAGCAGCAGCAGCAGCCACTACTTACTGATTACCAATAGGACATCCCCTAGTGTGTCTCCAGATCCTGCCACATGTCCTTTGGCAGACAGTGTTGCCCCTGGTTGAGAACCACTTTCTTAGAGCATGGTCCCAAAGAAAAAGAATCAAGAAATTAAACTTGGCTCCATTGCACAGCAAGGCAAAGAAGGCAATGCCAAACCATTGATGTTCGACCTTTATGTGCCAAGCATTCCTTGGAGATCTGGAGCTCTGGTCCATGCTCTCTATTTGGTGGATTAATAGGATACAGATAGGTTAGGTGACTTGGCAAGCAAAGGACATTCTGTTTCATTCTCCTTGTTTTATTACACTCCTAAGAGCGAACTCTTAACGTTTGCCTTATATGTTCTGCTCACTATAAAAAATTTAAATCACAATCATAAAATAGATTAATTAGGGGAGGGGAACTGATACGTGTGGAATTGCCTGAAATGGGTGTCATCATTCATAATACTGCTGAAACTCCAAAACTGGGGATTTTTGAGGATGTAACAGTGGTTTCCTTGGGTGACTAGTCAAGTGCTCTAAATGACTCTAATAATAGCTGCCAGTTTTGATCATGCAAATGGTCAGTTTTTTGCACCATCTGTTAGCCTTTTGACATGCTATGCTGAGTGGAAACGCACTTGCATGTAAGTTCCAAAACTTAGTCGTACTCTTCCACTCTAGGGAAATGTCTTCTTGTTTTCTTTGTTGGCACAAGACCCACTCCACTAAAAGAAACTGTGTTGTTGGTGTGAGATGTACTGCTAAGTGGAAATTATTAAAGAGTGAATTTCTTATGTCTATGAAGTATTTGTTTCTCAGCCTCTGTACCCTTGATGTTTGGGGCAGGCTAGTTCTCTGTGGTGGGAATGTTGTGCATTATAGGATGTTTAGCAACATCCCTTGCTTCTGCTCACTAGATGTAAGTGGCACCCCCACACAGCTGGGTCAATAAAAAGTATCTCCAGACATTGCTGTGTGTCCTCTTGGGGGAAAATTGTCCCTGCTGAGAACCACTGGCCTAGGAGGTATGGATGGGGCACTGGCAGCATCTGCCTCCCCTCTTCATAAGAAGACACCACAGCGACTTAATGAATGAATCTGACTTATCAAAGAGTCTCTACTTTGAAACATACTGGAATGGCCTGTGAAGAGATTTGGACCCAACTTCAGTTACATCTCAGCCCCACCATTTACCAGATGTACGAAACAAGGGAAGCACTCTCATGAATAAAATGGAGATAATTGTACTCTCCTCACACAGTTATTCTGAGGGTCTAGATTTGCTATTTGTAAAGCCTCTGGTTGAACAAAGGGCCAGCAATGTAGGTGCTCAATAATGAGTGGAATTGCTGTCATCCCAAATTAGCACCTGCAGCATTGGTATTGTCATGAGTGTTCCATAGGCTTTACATGCTTGCCACACCGTGCAGAGGGAAGGAGATTGTAATTGGTTGGGTGGAGATAATAGAATAACATTAAATTATGGATATGATGAAAAGCAGTTTCTTGATTCTCCAACTGTTTCTTGGGAAATCATAACTAGAGGGAATACAGTCTTTGTGTTTTGTTTGTTTGTTTGTTTTTTGCTTAATGAGCCTGAAATAGAAATCTTATTTTATTTTATTTTTTAGAGAAAGAAGATTTTAATTACATTATAATTCAGTTCAGTTCAGTTCAGTTGCTCAGTCGTGCCTGACTCTTTGAGACCCCAAGAATGACAGCATGCAAATTTTATTTTAGAAACATCTCTCTGTGGATACTTTTTGAGGGCACTCTCCTTGGCTCCAAGTCACTGAGTAGCAATTCTTCAGTGAAAATAACAAAATGGAGAGAAAAGGGCAAACCAGTGATGCTAAACTGAGCCAGTGAACAAAAGTAATGGTCACTTTTGTTTTCACCCACACCTCTTTCTCTGCGTCCATAGTTCATCAGATTCGCAGTTCCAGTTGTTGATGCGTAGCTTCGTGATATTCTCTGTAGTAGGGGTCAAGGTTGAGGGCAAGAGTTCTGAGTGAAACTTTCTCCTCTGTCCTGTATCACCACAGCCCCAGGCATCATTCTGGGGACCTCCAGGAATTACTCAGTCCCTGGTCATTGGACCAGGTCTGTCTTTGGCTGGCATTCTGTCTCTGTAATGTACCTGGAGAGAGGAACAGGGCACTTCATTCTTCCTTGGATCTGTCCCATCCCCATATCCCTGTTAAGGTTAAAAGGAAGGGGGGAAGATTATGACTGTGGAACAAAATGATAATTCCTTAAGTGGCACTTATATTTATAGTTTGGTTGCTGAGGTTTGCCCCCACCATACTGTATGCTGAACTTCTGCCTAAAAATATATCCTCCTTCACTGAGAAGATTAACTGGTATATCCATTACTGTTACTCACACATGTGGATGGACTCAGCAATAGTGTTTCCAATGCTATGACTCTAGCACAGCTGGTAGGTCTTTCTTCATTTGCAAGAGACATGTGATTTTGGACAAAAAGGACCTTATGCCTGCTTCCCCATTTCTCCTTCCCAATCCTGGAGTTTAATTTCCTGAATTTTATCTTCATAGCCCCATGAGAAAACCTAGAAGAGAGACAATTTTAAACTGTATTCAGCCTTTATATAAACTATGTTCAGTCTATTTATACTGTAGTGTAAATAAAGATTCTAATTGGTATGATCAGTTTGGAAAACTGTTGGGCATTGTCCAGTAAAGTTGAAGATATGCATGCCTATGAGCCAGCAGTTCTGTTTCCAGGTTTGCACCCTATTCAAGGGCGGGCACATGTGCACAAGGAGATAGGTATACTGATGTTCAAGCTGTGTGTTTTCAGGAGTCCAAAACTGAAAAAGACACTAACGTCCACCAGCAGTAAACGTAGACAATGGACTACTAGACAGCAATGGGAATGAACAAACCATAGCTACATATGACAACATGGAAGAACGTTAGAAACATGATGTTGAGTAAAAGAAGCCAGATGCAGTAAAAATATAATTATGAATCCATTTATATAAAATTAGAAAGAAGGCAACACTAAGCTCTAAAATTTGTGAACACATAGCTTCCTAAAAAGTAGTAGTCCTCAAACAGGGGTGATGATGCCTCCCTGCCTGCAGGGGACATTTTCAGTGTCTAGAGATACTTTGGCTTGTCACAACTGTGGGAAGGAGATAATACTTTTATTGGGTGGGTAGATGCCTGGGATGCTGCTAAACATCCTGTGATGCACAGGATAGCCTCCACAACACAGAATTATTGGTATGACAACAAAATCACAAGCAAAATCAAAGCAAAAATAAACTATTGAGACTTCATGAAGCTAAAAACTTATGAACAGCGAAAGGAACAATCAACAAAACAAAAAGGAAATCTAAAGGATAGGAGAAAATACTTGCAAACCACATATCTGATAAGGGGTTAATATTCAAAATAGAGAAGGAACTCTAAGAACTCAGTAGCAAAACAAAAATTTATCTGATTAAAAAATGTGCAAAGGACCTGAATAGATGTTTTTCCAAAGAAGACATACAGATGGCCAACAGGCACATGAAAAGATGCTCAACGTCACTATAAGGGAAATGCAGATAAAAACCATATAACCACCTTATACCTGTTAAGATAGCTGTTATCAAAAAGACAAGAGATAAAAAGTATTGGCAGGAATGTAGAGAAAAGTACACTGTTAGTGAGAACGGAAATTGGCACAGCCATTATCAAAAACAGTACGAAGGCTCCCCCCAAAATTTAGAATTAAAAATAGAACTACCACATGACCCAGCAATCCCACTTCTGTGTACATATCCAGAAGAATTGAAATCAGGGTCTCTAAGAGACATCTGCATTCCCATGGTCACTGTAGCATTATTCACAATAGCTAAGCTATGAAAACAACCTTAGTGTCCATCTACACGGATGAATGGATAAAGAAAATATGGTGCATATATGTACAAAGGAACATTCTTCAGCCACAAAAATTCCTACCATTTGAGACAACATTAATAGACCTTGAAGGAATTCTGTTAAGTGAAACAAAGCAGAGAAACACAAACACTGTATGATCTCACTCACTTGTGGCGTCTAAAAAACTGAATTCCAAAATAGATGATAGATTGCTAGTTACCAGGGACCGGCAGTGGGGGGATGAGGAGATGTTGGTCAAAGGATTAAAAACTTGCGGTTATGAAATAAATTTTGAGCGATCTAATGTGCAGCATGGTAACTTTAAGTAACAGGACTGTACTGTACACTTGAAAGTTGCTAAGAGGGTAAATCTTAAATTCTCTCATCACACACACAAAATTGTTCACTGTGTGAAGTGATGGAGGTGTTAAGTAATCTTATGATCATCATTTCACAATATGTGTGTGTATCAAGTTACCACACTGTACACCTTAAATTTGCACCATGTCAGGTATAGCTCAGTAAAGCTGGTGGGAGGATTATTGGTCCCCTAGTGTCAGTAGTGCTGAGACTGAGAAACCCTGCTATAAAAGGGAAGCAAATAACTCTGTAAAAGACAAGACAGTGTCTGCCCCTGGTTTGGGGTTGAGGGGAGGGTGTTATAATGCAGCCAAAGGACACTAGCAATATTCTATTCCTTGATCTCAGTGATGGTTAGATGGGTGTATGTTTTGCAATAATTCATTTAGCTGCGCATTGTATGTTATCGATTTTTCTGTTTCAAAAATTTAACAATACTCTTGGAGGTGGGTTGACAGGATAAGCAGGATGGAAGAGTATAGGAGGTGGGTTTGGAGGAAGAGGTTCCCCATCTAAGAGGGCCCCACACCTGCTCTGTCAATGACAGGGCTGGGTGTGCAAGAAGAGCCTCATGCTCTGATCTAAGTGCATTTTAGTTCTCACATGGGCCTTTGGCTCCTCCTACACCCTGAAGCTGAATTTGCTTTCATGGATTTAGATAAAGTTTTCCTTTAAAAAATGTAATCACCCTTGGGTTGGCATGAAATGTGGAAAATATTAACTCAGTTTATAGGCAGGCAGAGTAAATGCAAACAGAGAGTTTAACTTAAATGTCCTGGCCAAGAGGGCAGCTGTCAGTACTGGAAATGCTGTAATATTTGGGGATAGGAAGTCATGAAAATGCCACTGATAGCGTGACATATTTTCTCTTAAAAGTGATGCTAGTAGAGAAACTCCTGAAGATTATTTTTGAGTCCTCTCTGGGGAAAATTGTAAACATCAGAGAAATTTATTTTGAAAAAAGATGACTAACCAAAAGAGAGCATTAGCTCATCAGGCTCTTAACCAGTGAATGTTATGAACTTCAGCCTTTTCTGAAGTGAGGTTTTTATGTGTTCTCTTTATCGCCCTCCATCACCCCAAAAGATCAAACCTGAATTTTGAAACCATCTGCCATTTAATGAATAGGTTAAATGACCTAGAACAATAACTGCAAATTATACACACTTAGAATATTTATTGAATAAGTAACCTAGTGAATAGTTAAATAACGTGGAAAGGATACTTGGAAGTAGAGATGTGCAAAAAAAGAATTTTTTCTTAGAGTGGTGTTTAAAATATACCTTGAAATAGATTCAAATAAAAACAATATGTGGAATTCAAATTGTTTAAGATTTTTATTGAATTATAGTTGATTTACAATGTTTCAGGTGTACAGCAAAGTGATTCAGTTATACATATATATGCATGCACATATATTCTTTTTCAGAATCTTTTATATTATAGGTTATTACAAGGTATTAAATATAGTAATGTGCCTCTGTTAACCCCCGATTCCTAATTTATCCCTCCCCCTTCTCCTTTGATAACCATCTTTGTTTTCTACTCTTTCTGTTTTGTAAATAAGTTCCTTTTTATCATTTTTTAAGACTCCATATATCCGGGAGTTGGTGATGGACAGGGAGGCCTGGCATGCTGCGGTTCATGGGGTCGTAAAGAGTCAGACACGACTGAGCGACTGAACTGAACTGAATATAAGGGATATCATATGATTAAGTTGTTCAGGATTTAGCAGACCTCTTAGAGTTCTGCACAATCTTCTAGATCCTTTGCTAAGTCTTGAAGAAATGGATTGAGAACTGAAGAGGTGTATAACTCACTCAGAGATGAATTGAAGAGTCTTGCAGCATGGACTGATGATTTCTTTTCTTAGATGCTTTGTCCTATCTCCTCAAACCTTTCAAACACAGAAAAAAAAAAACAACCCTGTTGCCCTTGAAAATTTAAGTCCAACTTAGCAATGACAATTTAGCAAGAAATCTGCTAGCAGACAGAAGTCATTCCTAAAGTGTAAGTACACAGTTTGGGGAGTGATGAATTATTTTTGGCTTACAACAATGCTGTTTAGTGACTTAATAAATTTTTCAAAGACAGAATACAAACAAAGATCTAAGATAACCCAATTTTGACCTGGAGGTGACATGTTCAAGGATAATGGTCAAAGCACTATGTTTAAGCTTTTTTTTGTTTTTTTTTTTGTTTTTAATCCAGGGACCTGATTATTATTGTGTGTATGTAGATAGACAGATAATGAAATTTTTTTTTAGGGAAAGGGATTTTTAGCTTTGAGGGCTTAATGGCAGGTGTAAAAGAGGAAGAAGTCATTAGGCTAGAGAGCTCCTTTTTCTAAATAGAGCACCAGGAAGCAGAGGTCGACCTAGGGTATTTGCATATGCATGTCCTCCTTTGGCCGCTCCAGCAGCACTCTTTTAAGGGTGCCAGGTAGTGAAGCTTGTACTGCTTCTCCTCCTTGTTCTGAGGGTCTTTGATGACATAGCTCTAAGGGTTGCTTTCAGCAGAGGAGCAGAGTGAAAGTGAAGAGGGGACTTTAATGTGTTGTCTTTCCAGATCTGCCTGGACGTGTCTGAGAGTAGGGAGGGCCTCTAAGGTGACTGGGTTCATTCTCTTCACCCACTCTGCAGAGGCAAATGTGATCTGAGTAAGGCAGGCTGAAGGGAGGAAGTCGCTCAGTCGTGTCTGACTCTTTGAGACCCCATGGACCGTAGCCTTCCAGACTCTGCTGTCCTTGGGATTTTCTAGGCAAGAATACTAGATTAGGCTGCCATTTCCTTCTCCATGGGATCCCAACCCAGGGATCGAACCCTGGTCTCCTGCATTGCAGACAGACGCTTTACCCTCTGAGCCACTAGGGAAGCCTGCAGGGAGGAGACCTGGGCAAATGGCAAAACTGACTTTCTCTTAAGACTGATAGCACTCTGGCTGGAAGTTCCTGGTTTGGGCCGGGGGTTGAGTTTAAATTTATTTTTGTTTCTTTGCTATTACAGTATAAAATACACATGGTGAAGGGTGTAAATTGCCCAAACCTGAACTGTACCATTCAGTGAATTTTTACACATGGGTGTCTTTGGGTAGCTGTTATACAGAATAGGATACAGAACATTTTCAGAACCCTAAAAGGTTCCCTTGCATCCCCTTCCCAGTGAGTACCACCTCCCCATCTTGCAAATCATGATTCTGGCTGCTGTCACCAGAGATCACATTTCCCTATTTAAGTTCAACATGTAAATTTCAACTTCTGAATAAATAAATGGAATCTTATAGTACGTTCTCTTTTTCAGTCTGATTTCTCTCTCTGGACACAGTGTTTGTGAGAATAATCCATGTTGTCGTGTCCAACAGTAGCATTTTCCTGTCATTGCTGAGCAGTATGTATTCTCTTGTATGGAGGGACCAAGGTAGGTTCCTCACGCACCAGTTGATGGACATTTGGATAGTTTCCATGTTGATGATTCTGTTTAAGGATATTATGAATATTCTTGTACGCGAGAAGGACACTGACATCCATGTCTCTATATATTTTTGAGTTGGGTCAGAGGGTAGGCATATGGTCAGCTCTAGAAGATGTAATCTTACAGTTTTCCAGGCAGATGACCTGTCATGGCATCTAGTAGTAGATTCTCTAGGATACCTGCACCCCTGGCTTCACATTCTCACACCTGTGAAGAACTGACACTTGTGCATGCATGCTCAGTGGTGTCCGACTCTCTGCGACCCCAGGGACTGTAGCCCACCAGGCTCCTCTGTCCATGGGACTGTCCAGGCAAGAACACTGGAGTGGTTTGCCATTTCCTTCTGCACAGGATCTTCCCTATCCAGAGATCGAACCTGTGTCCCCTGCATTGGCAGGCGGATTCTTTACCACTGAGCCACCTGGCAAGCCCGGAATTGACACAAGCCACCCACAAATCCATCCTCTATTTAATAGCCACCCCCTCTTGGGCTTGGAATGAATGATTTCATAGAGTCTGGAGTTTCTCTACTCTGGTCCCAATCCCTACCTTTGTCTGGATGTGGCTTGTGAGAGGCTGCTGGTGAATCACAGAATGTCAGGCCTGGGGAGGGACCTTGGCGCTCAAAGTGTAGGCTTCCACCAGGGGATTGAGAAGTAGAAGTCAGTTTTAGGTGGCGTTGTGAATCTGAAGTGTGTGCTAAAATCATTCAGTTAATCTGGCAGCATTTGCAAATAGTGTGTTTCTTCTCTTTCCAAATCCTCACTGTGTTGTTTTCTGATTTGCTAAGACAAAGAAAGGAGAGTTCCGAGCGCTCCCCCACCCCCAACTCAGCTCCATCCTGGCACCCACGTTAGTCTTCAGTGCCAGCTGAATTCCTGCAGATTTTCCAGGACTCCCCCGTGCCGCCGGGTTCCCTAGACATGCCCAGGTCCTGCACGCCCTCTGGGACTCAGTTGGCCTGAAGTGGCGAGGCCCAGCAAGCCTCCAGCCCGGCCTGCCTCTCCTCAACGGCTCCCCGAGGCAGCTGACTTGGCCCCTCCTGAGGTTCCCGCCACTGAGATTCTCTCAGAGGAAGACTTCCCAAAGACTGAAACTCCACCCTCCCCGGGGGCCGGTTCCGAATCGGCTTTCGGCGTCAGGCCCACACCTCCTTCAAAGTTAGTCAAAGTCTCTTTCTTGGAAACCCAAGCTCTCTCCCTCTCGCTGGTTGGTGAAGGCGTTAGCAGCCCCGGCCCTGGCATCCCGGGGCCGTGGGCTCGGGGAGGGGCGGGGTGGCAGGAGTTCGGAGCGCCGGCCGCCCTGACACCTGTCGTGGGCGCGCTCGGTCGCTGTAGCCCCCAAACAGCTGGCAGCGGCGGTCGAGACTGGGGCTCGGCAAGAGCGGAAGGAATTAAACGCCCGCCCATCGAATCTGACTCGGCCTCTCCCTCCTCCTCCTCCTCCTCCTCTTCCTCCTCCTCCTCCTCCTCCTTCTCCTTCCCCTTCGCCGTCGCCTCCTCCCTGTCCCCACCGGCTCCGCGGCGGGACGCTGGTGCCCCGGACGCTTTGCACCGTGCTCTGGGCGCAGGGGGCAGGGCTCGAGTCTGGGGGCTGCCCGAGGATGGCGGTAAAATAGGGGGACCCCGGAGAGGCGCCACGACCCCAGCCTGAGCCCCAGAGCCCGCTACTGCTCCCCCGGTGGCGACATGGGGGACCCGGTGAACCGCGAGAAACCGCAGCTGCACTATGCGGTGAGTGTCCCGGCGCGCGCAGAGGCGACAGGGGGCGCCACACGGCCGACCTAGGGGGACGGCGCGGAGTTGAAAGGATTCGGGGCTCCGCAGAGGTCCTCGGTGTGTGATTGGGGGGGGAGCGTTGGAGAGTGCCCCGTGCGTCACCCCTAGTGGCACCAGCTCTGAAACTCGGGTGCCCCTTAGAAGGGGAACCCCCACTCCCAGAGCCCGTGGTCCTCTGCCCCGCGCAGTGGTCACTGCGTTTGGGGTCGGGGACTGGACCCTGCCGCCGCCTCTCTGGCCAAAGTTGAGAAATGGGACTCCCGGGGCTGACCCAGGTTCACCCACCCAGTCTTCGGTGAGATACACCACAAGAACCCACAGAGAACTGGACTGGAGGTCGGGCGACTTGGCGATCCCAACGTGTGACCAGTGGACCCTCTGGAGAAGCCCTGCAGGGCGCGTTGGGGTGCCGCCGGTTTGCTCCTTGGAAAGGGGGCGTGCATTTCCCTAGGAGTTTGTAGCGGGACACAAGGTTGCACATTTTCTGATTTAATATAAGAAGGTGGTAGGGTGT
The DNA here is from genome assembly GCF_016772045.2 of Ovis aries. Lineage (NCBI taxonomy): Eukaryota > Metazoa > Chordata > Mammalia > Artiodactyla > Bovidae > Ovis > Ovis aries. The sequence continues at coordinate 9,551,973 of NC_056080.1, read as the reverse complement.
TGTGTGTCGGTGGCCTCTCTTCCTGTTGCCTCAGATATTCCACATTTCTTGGGGTCCTACTGTATGCCAGGCACTGTGCGGAGCTGGGGACCTCAGGACACACGAGAGATAAAACTCGTGGAGTTTGCCTCCTTTAATGAAGGAATCAAGATTTCTAGGTGAATGATAGGACCGACCAGATCCAGATTGTCGACTGAGTTTCTTTTTGAGAAAGAGAGAAGACTTAAGAAAAAAAATCCAATGAACATAGAGTTGTTTCTGAGGAATGGATACTACTTGTAAAGATTCTGAGCACCGCCTCCAGGAAGCCGACAGGCATCTATGTTAGTTTACCCCAGTCTTTGGACTTGTCTCTGTGGTAGATGTGTGGCTTTGATGTGGGGCATTGCAGTCGTTCTGGCATCTGCTACTTTACTGAGTTCTCCCTGACATGATTTTCACTATTGAGATGGGACATTCTAGGGGCTGACTTTCAAAACTAGGGAGAATTAAGACGGAAAGTTAGGAATCATCAATATTTATAATAAGACAGAGGCAGTTATCTGCTGGGAATTCGTGTCCTCCACAATGCACTCTCCACATTTAAAAAAGGGAAAGCTTTCAAGGAAGGAGTCGAGGTGAACAGGGGTGGTAGGTGCAGAGGCCCCGGGGAGCTGCTCCAACTGGTTCCCCAGGCCATAGTAGAGTGGCTGGTTGCGGACAGGGCGGGGTTGGGGGGACTCAACAGGTTGGGCTCACCGCGACCTTCTGGGGTTTCACTTTGCTGCGCTGGAAAAAAAAATGAGGGCCTGAGTTAGGAAATCGTTAAGGTTCCTTCTCAGGCACCCATTCTAGGAACCTATGATGGCTCTTTCTCTAGTTTTGCCAGCATTATTTGCCTTGAAATGCTCAGTGAGTAATACTCTTTCTTCAGTGCTTTTTTTCATTTGGCCAAGGGGACACTGTATTTAAGACATCAGTGGCTCACATTTTACTCAAATGTTCATCAAACATTTTTGTAGGCCAGGTATTTATAAGTTACTAATGCCTGTTCTTTCTTTTCTTTTCTTTTTGATACACTAGCGGCTCAGCGATTTGCCTTTTAAAGCGGTATTAAGGGCAACCCGTTTTCAGCATAGGTTTCTTTGCACAGAAAGATCTAGGGTCTGTGCTCATTATGTCTAATCAGCATCTCATCCCACTACCTTCTGATTTTGAACTGTGTGCTGGCGCCCTTTGAATTGTAATCTGAGGTGTCAATATCATTTACAAGGTGAGGGAGGAAAGGTGAGAACTGACTCCTTAAAAAAAATCTATTCATTGTATGAATGATTATTGCCTTAATTATGCAAATACACCCAATGCATCATGAAACAAATTAAAAATTATTTTCAATCAGATGTCTCATTTTCCTAAAAGCAAAAACTTAAGAGTCAAGCAGATGTTAATGCCTCCTCTTGCTCTCTGAAGATATGCTGATGAAATCCCCCTGTATTCTAGCACAGATGACTACATACGTATTTTCTGATTTAAGACTCAGAAGGAAGATTCCAGAGAGAATGTGTTGGCTCTCAGGTCGGAAGAAGTCACCCCGGTCCTCTGAAAGCATGCTTTAGAATGACAAAGCAGCAGTGCTCAGCAGCACTGTATCAGTCACAAGTCAAAAGAATGTTCTTTATTAAGTGTGACCCATTGTTTTTCATATTAACATAACCCTCTATGGCTTAAGATCTATTCCAACGCTGCACTCTTTGTCTGCTTCCCCCACAGTGATTGAGGTAATTCCAAGAGCTTCTTTTGCCTTTTCGCATAAATATTCCACTTGTTTTGCCCAACTTGGTTTTGCCCCATTGTGTATTATCCTGGAGTCCTGGAGGCTGGTTTTTTTTTTTTTTTTTTGTCTGCATCTTCTAGAAAAGAATTATCCTCAGGTGTTCTCAGTATCTCTTGCCTCCTCTGAAATCTAATCCAGGGGCAAGTAATACTCTTTCTTCAGTGCTTTTTTTCATTTGGCCAAGGGGACACTGTATTTAAGACATCCGTGGCTCACATTTTACTCAAATGTTCATCAAACATTTTTGTAGGCCAGGTATTTGGCCATTTTTCCAAAGATGATGAAATAGTGAAAATCTTAAGAATTGCTATGAGTTCTTCACTCATCTTTTCAAATGGTCCTAATAATGACAAAGAGAGAAATAAAAAACACTGAAGCAGAGAAGAGCATCCTGCATTTATAAAATCAGTTAGCACTTTCCTGAAATATAGCACAACTGTCTTGTTTTATCATCAAAACAAAAATGCAGCCAACATTTTCCTCCCAACCTTTCCTCCCACGGTTTTCCCACATGGAGTTTATGGTGACTCCATCCTCCCAGCTGGGTGTCATCCTTTGATGCCTTTTGGTGACTTGGTCAGCTTCGTATTTTGAAAATCCTGCTTTGGTCCCAGGATGGGGTAGAGGGTGAGGAGGCGTCAAATTGTATGCTTCCTGGCATTTGGACCAGGGAGAGATGAAGGAGACGCTGTCTACCTCAACTGAGCTGGAGGTTGAGTGCAGTCAGCATATTTTAGAGATGCTTAGGACACTGAACTAGCCAGACTGCATTTGGAGAGGCTATAGCGGGTTTTTTGGGCTCCAAAATCACTGCAGCCATGAAATTAAAAGATGCTTACTCCTTGGGAGGAAAGTTATGACCAACCTAGATAGCATATTCAAAAGCAGAGACATTCCTTTGCCAACAAAGGTCCATCTAGTCAAGGCTATGGTTTTCCCAGTGGTCATGTATGGATGTGAGAGTTGGACTGTGAAGAAAGCTGAGTGCCAGAGAATTGATGCTTTTGAACTGTGGTGTTGGAGAAGACTCTCGAGAGTCCCTTGGACTGCAAGGAGATCCAAACAGTCCATCCAAAAGGAGATCAGTCCTGGGTGTTCTTTGGAAGGAATGATACTAAAGCTGAAACTCCAATACTTAGGCCACCTCATGCGAAGAGTTGACTCATTGGAAAAGACTCTGATGCTAGGAGGGATTGGGGGCAGGAGGAAAAGGGGACGACAGAGGATAAGATGGCTGGATGGCATCACTGACTCGATGGACATGAGTTTGGGTGAACTCCAGGAGTTGGTGATGGACAGGGAGGCCTGGCGTGCTGCGATTCATGGGGTCACAAAGAGCCGGACACGACTGAGTGACTGGACTGAACTGAACTGATAGAGGGTCAAGGATGACATGCACAAATCAGTGCTTGCCTGACAGCACTCCTAGAGAAACTGCAGCTTCTCACTATTATTGTCTTAAACATGTTGCAAAGTGTTTGGACACTGCGTCAATTTCAGCCTCAAATCCAGCTGGTGGGTTAGGTTTTCTATTTTGTGGTTGAAGAAATCCCAGTTTAGAGCGGTGGAGTTCAGGGTGGCACAGGTGGAGTTGGTGACAGAACGGAGAGTTTTATGCACATGCCCTGATCCCACAGAGTTCATTTGACTCAGAAAATTGAGTTAGAAGAGCCAAATTCTCCTCCCTTCTTCCTCTTTTGTCACCACAATAAACCAACAATCAAATATCCTACTTTCAATGACTTAATGTGACCCTTCATATCGTTGAATTACACAGCCAGATAGCTCTTTAATTGGACTGCTATAGACAAAACCCCAAATTTGCGCATCCATTAAGTTGAATGCCATTTTGTCTTGTGTTTCTCAGCCTCAGCAAAATGAATGTTTTGAGTAGGATTGTTCTTTGTTGTGGGGCCGTCCTGTACCCTGTACAATGTTTAGCAGCATCCCAGATATCTACCTACTAGATACCACAGCCCCACCCACCCCTAGTTGTGATAACCAAATGTATCTCCAGACAGGGCCGAATGTCCCATAGAGGGCAAGATTGCTCCCATAGAGACCCCCTGGTCTATCTAATTTTCATGTATATTTTTAAGAAGATGTAACGTTTACTGTGTAGTGAGACTGAGAAAGAAAAGACAGAGTAAATGTTCTGAATATTCTATATATTCTATTCAAAGAACATGCAGAACTTCAGAGAAAGACCAACACAGAGGTTCAGAGACAGCCTCAAATGCAGCCCAAGTGCTGGGGGTATAATAATGAGTCAGCCTAGTTTCACTGATCGTGGCCTTAGCAGTGTTCTCCCACTTTTGTTGAGCCCCCAAAAGTCAGATCGCTTGGCCTGAGTTAAAGATTACCTTAGTCTGCCTTTCCCAACAGTCCTCATCTGCTTTCTTGCATTAACTCCAAAGAGAATATTGCAAACCTTGATCATCTACCAAGGTCTTGTGACAAATGCCTAATTTCATGACAACCTGTGCAATTAAGTATGGTGACTTCAGTAGAATCACTACAGTGAATATTAATTTTAGAACAAATTATCGGAGGCGTCTTGGAACAACATGGAATACTGTTATCCCCAGCATCTCCCTGGAGGCACTCACTTATTTTCACCCTCGTTTTTTGAAAGAGAAACAATAAGGTTTCATGTTGCTGCCTGTAAAGATAAGTCTACAGGTGGGTTACGTGTGTTCTGTTCACTGAGGTGTGGCAAAAAGCAAGGGACTTAGGCTTTGATTTGGGACATCTGCCCATGGAGTCCAGATGTCAAGATACAGCCATTTTCGTCCCTTGACTGGTCCACTTCTGAGCTTCTCTGTTGCTGACATCACTTCCTGTTTGGTGCAGTCCCCTATCCTCTGTGCTCTTGACCACAGCCTCGTTACTAACCGCTGACTCTTTCCCTGCTCTACTTATGGTTCCTCCTCCCTAAGGAACCCACTGGAAGGGCTAAGCTGCTTACCCTGGCAGGGAGCCTTTCCTCACCCAAATCTGTTGAGGTCTTATTATGAAAGTTTCCAAGTTTGCTTTCTATGAACATTTGATTTTGAAAGACTTTAAAGCCAGTAAGTCTACTTGATAATTCAGTGGTGCTGGTTACAGGATGGGTGTGTGTGTGCTCAGTCGCTTCAGTCGTGTCCGACTCTTTGTGACCCTGTGAACTGCAGCCCACCAGGCTCCTCTGTCGATGGGATTCTCCAGGCAAGAATACTGGAGTGGGGTGACATGCCTTCCTCAGAGGATCTTCCCGACCCAGGGATTAAACCCATCTGTCTGCATTCCCAGTGGATTCTTTACTGCTGAGCTCCCGGGGAAGCCCCTGATTACAGGCTATTCTTTGGTAATTCCAAAAACACCCGGAACTGGGCACCTTTGCAGCACTGAGCTGATATGGATCAATTATCATCCATCAGTTCTGCCAGTGTTGACATCTTAGGAAATTCAGCAGAATTTGTACTGGCCTGCTGCATGGCTCAGAATTCACTTTTATGATACTCTGCTTGCTACTCGTTTGTCTCCTCACAAAAGCCCAGATTTTGCAAGTTACAAATCAGAGGGAGATTATTGAATCACCTTAATTAACACCTCTACTAATCGTGGATACCTTTTCCATTCCCCACCCCCACCTCCTAATGTACTTTCTTTTCTGCTGCCCTGAGATTTTCCTGAATATAACCTCTGGTTTGGAACTCTCATCATCTTAGGAAACCACATCTCCCATCCTTCAAAACACTTCTTTTTTTAAAAAAGTGTTATTTATTTAGTCATTTATGGCTGTGCTGGTCTTCACTGCAGTGTACAGACTCTTTGTTGCTGCATGTGGGCTTGCTCTAGTTGTGGTGAGCAGGGACTCCTCCCTAGTTGCTGGGTGTGGTCTTCTCATTGCGGTGGCTTCTCTTGTGGAGCACAAGCTCTAGGGCTCGCAGGCTCAATAGTTGTGCAAGGTCTCAGTTGCCCCGCGGCATGTGGGAGCCTAGTTCCCAGACCAAGGATCGAACCCATGTCCTCTCATTGAAAGATAGACTCTTAACCATTGGACAACCAGGAAAGTCCCTCAAAACACTTGTTAAGCACCACTGCTAGTTGATAAATAATCGGATTCCTATTGTATGTTGTGTAGCAGAGATATCTGTTAATCATAAGAAAACAGATACTACCCTTGGTCTCAGTCCTTTCTGATCATAAACTTGTGTTATTTACTTTTTCTGTTCCCCACCTGGTGATAACTCTGAACCAAATACACTTGAGTCTCACCTTGGTCATGATATTATTGTTCAGTTGTATGTACTCTTCACTGGGTTTTTGGTTTCTCACCTGTCCTCACCTGTATCTCTCTTGGCCTTTCCTGCCTCTGTAAATGGTCGGTGACTTGGTGACACCAAGCCAGACACCTGGTGTCATCCTGAAGGCCTCCCTTCCCTGCATCCCCCACCTTGCATCTGGCCCTGCCAGGTCTGTTTGCACAGCACTCCAAATTCATCCTCTTCTTTCCAGCTGCACTGCTGTCATCTAAACCCAGACACACAGCATCTGTCATCCTCATGAAGGCAACATGGTAACCCTATAGTCCAGTCGTGGGACCAGTTGAGATCTTTTTTAAAAAATGAGATTGTGACATTTCAGTGCTTAAAGCTCTCTGACTGGTTTCCATTACACATAGACTAATACCTTCATCTATGACCTTGGCCTTCCAAGTCCTCCTACATAAATCTCCCTGCTTCCTAACACCCTCCCTCAGCTTAACACCGCTCAGCCACATCAGTGTACTTTCTGTTCCTCAAATGTGACCAGCTCTTTCCTGCCCTGGACCTTTGTTCCTGTTGTCTCTTCTGCCTTAGATGTTGTATGAGTCTGTCTATATATATGTCCTATAAGTTGCGGGGAAAAAAAACTCACTTCCTCGACTGCTCTCTCCAAAGTGCTTCTGAGTCCATCAATTACCATTGATCATAGCACATAGATGGTGCATTCGTTGTCTGCGCCACTACTTGGTATTATATTATACATGTTAGACTCCCTACGTTCAGGGCAAGGACCTCATCATTCTTTTGCCATGATATTCCCACTGCCTAGAATGGGTCCTGGTACAGGATGGGCACACAATAAACATCTATGAAGAAATGAATTTGGCTACTTGAGTGGCTTCACCTATACATACCACAGTCCACAGTGGATTCAAAATTTCACTCATCACCAGCTGATGATTGCAGAACATACTGGCTTGAAGGCTTCATCCAATTTCCACTAAATGAGAATCTTCAAGGCCTAGGCTTGGCATCAGTGATTCTGACAGCAGCCATGTTTGGAAACCACCAATTGATTGAAATACATGGTAGACCACGTACTGTTCAAGAAGCCTCTACAAAGTCTAGATTCCACGGTAAAGGGGATCCAGAGACTTCAACGTAGGGCTTCTCCTGAGGTGACTCTGAGGTAATGGAGTACCAGTTTTCAGAGAGGTCTTTTGCTTTGTAACCTGGCATTTTCATTTCAGCTGAATGCACCAAGAGTACAGGAGGCACAGGAATGCCTCCTCTCCCATAGTGTGAGGGCAAACATGTCCCTTAGCATCTGTTTTCTAGGTAGTCTAAGCCAGTGGTTCTCAACCAGGGGACACTGAGAAATGTCTGGAGGCATTGGCAGTCGTCACAACTGGCAAAGGATGCTACTGGCATCTAGTAGTTAGAGACCTGAGTTGCCGCTCAACATCGTGCACAGCACAGCCTGACAGGATTGTCCGTTCCCAAAGTCAGTAGTGCTGAAATTAAGAAATCTTGCCTTAGATTTATCTCTGTAGACATCAACATCTTTCCGTTGGTGAGGTTCATTTTGTATTGTGCTCTCTCAAATGAATTGTATGTCTTTCCCTACTGTTTAAGAGTGAGACAAAATGTGACTTACCTCTTCCAGATGTGAGCGAGTCATGGCTATGAGCATCATGTTTCACACTGTGGGGGAAGGGTAATGGTGGACCTTCTAGAAGCCTCACTGCCTTGGGCTTTTTGCTTCTTCACTCCTCAGCTCCTGAGGCCCTTTGTCATCTTGGATCTTGTTTTTAAACATTTCCTGTCTTCTCTCTTCTTCAGGGGACTCCCTGATGCATCAGTGTTTAACGATCTTGTCTCAGTTCACCACCTCTATTCTGAGATAGCTGGAATAGCAGTTTATTAAACATAGTAGTCCTGGCTCTAGAATTCAGTTCAGTTCAGTCACTCAGTTGTGTCCAACTCTTTGTGACTCCATGGACTGCAGCACACCAGGCTTTCCTGTTCATCACCAACTCCCGGAGCCTGCTCAAACTCGTGTCCATCAAGTCGGTGATGCTCTAGAATTAGTGATCATCATATCCCAACCAGGATGTGAGGAATTCTCCAAAAACCTGCATGCTTGGATGTTGGGTCCATGACTGTAGGTGAGTGGGGAGCTAGGGTCTGTCACTCTCCAACAATCACTTGTTGAGGATGTGATACAGACTAGCCTGCTCTGGGGGAAATGCAAAGGCACTGAAAGAAAAACAAAAGTGAGAAGGAGAAAGTTAGCTTCTCCCAGCTCTTCTCTCTCAGTTCCATCCTGGATAAAAATCTCTCAGTCAAGACACACCTCCTCGGTCCAATGTGGGCCCCTCGCCAACACAGGAGGACAGAGTGACAAGATCAGTCAGACTTGAGTCATTGCCCACTGCTATTGCTAAGGAGGCAAACTGATTCAAAAGCATTGGATTTAACATAATAAGTGCTTAATTCCTTTTCAAATTTTAAAAATTATATAATTTTCTATGATCTTCATCATCCTATGATTTGTTCTAGGACTTAAATGGTTTTTAACTGTCCTTGTTTCTCTATATTACTTCTTGGAATGGCAAAGTCTTACATGGAAGCATCTGATTGGCTGGAACAGGTCATATGATTTCATGTTAATTTTAAAGGGGAGAGAAAAGATCTCCCATTAGGAATTTCATAGTCGGAGATGTGGACTATTGGCCAATAATTCTATATGATATATTGCCTTGAAATAGCAGTTTGCATGATGAAGCGTTAATAAATGAACAAATGTCAACTGAAAAAAAAAAAAAAACCCACAAAACTCCCAATCAGCCCAGGGTGGCAGGTGTGTTGACATTCTATCTGCCACTGACAAAGACTGTGGGGCCCCTTCTCAAGCCCTGGCCACATCAGTGAATGTTAATTAGCATGGCCTGTCTTAGATTGTAAGTTCTGAAGTAATAGGGGAGTAAATAGTTTTAAAAGTCTTCAGTTCAGTTCAGTTCAGTTGCTCAGTTTGCGACCCCATGAATCGCAGCACGCCAGGCCTCCCTGTCCATCACCAACTCCAGGAATTCACTCAGACTCACGTCCATTGAGTCAGTGATGCCATCCAGCCATCTCATTCTCTGTCATCCCCTTTTCCTCCTGCCCCCAATCCCTCCCAGCATCAGAGTCTTTTCCAATGAGTCAGCTCTTCCCATGACACCTCCAAAGTACTGGAGTTTCAGCTTTAGCATCATTCCTTCCAAAGAACACCCGGGGCTGATCTCCTTCAGAAAGGACTGGTTGGATATCCTTGCAGTCCAAGGGACTCTCAAGAGTCTTCTCCAACACCATAGTTCAAAAGCATCAATTCTTCGGCACTCAGCTTTCTTCATAGTACAACCCTCACATCCATACATGACCACTGGAAAAACCATAGCCTTGACTAGACAGACCTTTGTTGGCAAAGTAATATCTCTGCCTTTCAATATGCTCTCTAGGTTGGTCACAACTTTCTTTCCAAGAAGTAAGCATCTTTTAATTTCATGGCTGCAGTCACCATCTGCAGTGATTTTGGAGCCCCAAAAAATAAAGTCTGACACTGTTTCCACTGTCTCCCCATCTATTTCTCATGAAGTGATGGGACCAGATGCCATGGTCTTCGTTTTCTGAATGTTGAGCTTTAAGCCAACTTTTTCACTCTCCTCTTTTACTTTCATCAAGAGGCTTTTAGTTCCTCTTCACTTTCTGCCATAAGGGTGGTGTCATCTGCATATCTGAGGTTATTGATATTTCTCCCGGCAATCTTGATTCCAGCTTGTGCTTCTTCCAGCCCAGCGTTTTTCATGATGTACTCTGCATATAAGTTAAACAAGCAGGGTGACAATATACAGCCTTGACATACTCCTTTTCCTATTTGGAACCAGTCTGTTGTTCCATGTCCAGTTCTAACTGTTGCTTCCTGACCTGCATATAGGTTTCTCAAGAGGCAGGTCAGGTGGTCTGTATTCCCATCTCTTTCAGAATTTTCCACAGTTTCTTGTGATCCACACAGTGAAAGGCTTTGGCATAGTCGATGAAGCAGAAATAGATGTTTTTCTGGAACTCTCTTGCTTTTTCAATTGCAAAATTTTGGACTAAGATTGCCAAATGAATGCAGTTATTTAATATCTTTTAATGTACCTTTTCAGATTTTCTGGTTCTAAACTTATTTTCAAAAGACCAACTATTCTGCTTTGTTTTATTAAGTACTTTCTGAATACTTAAAAACTTAAAGATAGATCAAATGAAACAAAAAGGACTACCACCCATCCTTATATGGTACTGCTTTGTCTGTCTTGATGGTGACTGGTTGGATGTGGCTGTGGGATACATCTCAGTTTGGGTAAATTATACACAAAGTACAAGACTACTTTACTCAAGTATGAGCAGTGTTGATGAGGGCTCTTTCCTTGAAAGATGTCATGATCCTTTGAAGTGGAAATAAGAACCGGTCAGGATTTTCTCTCCATTTTTTTTTGTTGTTTGACACATTCTTCCAAGTTAAATTTGTATAGTAAAATTTGAGTGTTTGGAGTGCCAAATACATTAGATTTCTGAGATGAAGTTTTCAGAGGAATTTAGAGTTATGGCTTTGGGGAAAAGTTGCCATGGAAACAGCAAAAGATGTTCAGATGAATCAATTTTAAAAATATTTTTTGAATGACCCCTTTCTATAGCTGACTGAGATCTTGGTAAGAAAGGTGTCCATCCAAGTGAAATAAAGAGGCTAAAAGTATGTCACCAGTGTGTGGAGCACTTCAGTTGTGTATTTGCTGAGCTCCCCTGTGCCAGGGAACACATGAGCTCTGCCCATCGGGACAGGACTCTTGGACATCACTCTGAAGTCCTTACTTAGCAGTGCCTTTTTAATTCAGTGCTGTTTTAATTCAATCCACAGAGTAATAATCATTTAGCAAGGAAATGGGATGTCAGGTTTGCTGAGGGAATTTGAAAATGGTCACACGTAGTATTATTTATGTAAGTATTTATGCACACGACCTGTAACAGTCCCATTATGATGTCAGTTTGATGGTCTGAGCAGCATGTAAACCACAGTCTTAACTTCGATCTCAGAAGATAAGGTGTTCTCCCACCTTAGCTACTGACTCACAGAGAAGGGCATTGTATCCATAAGAATGTGACAGGAAACAGATGGGACACTCAAAAATGCCTAATTTAAGGAAAGGACTATTAACCAGAATCAACAAGGGGTGGTAAGGTACATAGAAATTAGCAGTGGGGAAGCCGTGACCGCAGGGAGACAGAGAGGGTCCAGCATTACCAAAACCCGTTGACTGCCCACCTCACAGGAAGGGACCCTGGAAAGGCACCCAGTGAGGATTGCAGCAAGGGCAAAATATAGAGAAGCAGGGATGGAGTGGGATGAGAGATGAATATTCTGACCTCTTGGTCTTCTGCTCGCTCATCTCCTTCTAGTACTAAACCCAACAAAATCCATTGAGATCAGTTTCAGAGGGCAAAGGCCAACACAGAGAAGGGAGGACATTTTTTGCTTTGTTTTGGCAGACATGGGGGAGAATTGGCAAACAAAAAATTCATCATATGCATGTCAGTCTTGTTTGAGGTGTAATTGCATTATGAAAGACCCTAAATTCCTGAGTATATAGAGGACGCCCAAACTGCTTACAATGGCTCTTTCCTCTCCCCATGGGTTATCTATATTACCATATTTAAGCTAGTAATGTGTCATACCAACTCTGTTTATGATGTGCATGCCTTTAATATTCAAAGCTTGTTAAAGCCCTTACTTATCATGTATTATACAGTGATGTATTTAACCCTTAAAGTTATACATCAACACCAATGGGTTAACCTGTGCTTTATTCTCATTTCTGTCTGTTAGTAAAGGCGTGCTTACAGCTGAAGACTGCAGTTGAACCATCCTGTACTCCAGTAATTTAGCAGAGAGAAAGCTCCCATTTCAACCTTGACTACAGAAAGGGCCTCTCATTCTTAAGTTAGTTCCTCCTCAAGGTCCCTGTGTTTCCACTTTCATAACATCCATCTTACAAGTAAATTGCATCTTTAAAGATCGTATTCATTATAGAACTGAACAATCCAAAGGGCCAGAGACCGGAACCAGGGCCCATGTCTAGACTCCATCTCCTTGGTCACATGAGGCATGTGCCTGGCACTGAGTGTGTTCTTGAATGTCAGCCAAAGTAATCAAGAACTTAATGCTCTTAGAAGTACTTAGACTGATTTACCATCTTAATAATAATAACAGCCAATACTTACTGAATGCTTTCCATGAACTCTGGACATATTACCTGTAGTATCTCATTTAATCCTTTAAAGACCCCTGTTAGTTAGGTCCTATTATCATTCCCACTTACAGGATGAGGAAACCAAGGCACTGAGTTTGGATCTTTTTCAAGGTCACAACAGCTAATAAGCAGTGGAACCGGGACTCAAGTCCTCATTAGTTTGACTGCCAAGTCTCAGTGCTTGAACCACTGCATGGTGGCTGACTGCAAAATGACACTGGGTTGAGATGTTACCTTTGAGATGACAGTTTTAAAAGCTTTTCATTTTGTAAATATTCTAGAGTCATAGGAAGTTGCAAAAGTAGAGTAAAACCAAGAGAGTCCATGTACCCTTTATCCAGCTTCCCTCAATGATAGCATCTTCCATAATTACAGTACAATTTCAAAATCAGGAAATTCACATTGGTATAATGCTGCCAACTCGACTATAGACCTTGTTCATGATTCAACAGTGTTTTACATGCATTCCTTCATATTTTGTGAGGGAGGGAGGGACAGTCAGGAGGGAGAGAGAGACCGAGAGATGTCCGGGCAATTCTATCACATGTCTAGATTGGTGTATCTGCCACCACACTGAAGATACAAGACTGTTCCATAGCCACAGAAGAGCTCTCTCATGCTACCCCTCTGTAGCCACACCCACATCACCTTCTACCTCCTTCTCTAATCCAGGCAACCACTGACCCGTTCTTCATAAAATGCCACCTTTTAGATTACTTCCTCTGTCCTTCTGGCACAGCGGGAACATTCCTATCTCCATCGATCATTTATGTCAGAAAGGTCCAGAGACCTAACAGAAGAAAGCTAAAGTGAATTGACACTGAGATCAGAGAGGATTTTGGTGTTCTTGTTGTTAGTAACATATACAACCACAAATAAAGAACATCCTGTTTGGTATTTTTAGCTGAGCATTGTGGTTATTTTGTAATTCCAACTGTTGTGTTTTCTTTAGCAAAGTGCTTTTTATTGAAACAGCACAGAATTTAGCTCCTGCATGAATGCTCCATGCTCCTTCTCTGCATGACTATTCTAATGGAACATCCATTTCAGGAATGACAACTGCATGGTTGAACTTGCAGCTGCCTGGGAAAGGTACAGGAGAGCAGGCACTGTATCGTCCAAAGGTATTTATGGACAAGGATAAACACAAGTCCCACATGCATTTGCAGTAGCCACGGCCCAGTTGGGCAGCACAAATGTTGTATAAACCCTGATGTTAATGGCACACATGAATTTTTATTCATTCAATTCAAAGGGAGTGGCAGTTCATAGACCTCTCTTGGGGAAACGTTTGAACCTTATCAAGATTAGCTGGTTCAAAAAAAAACTTAATAGCTGTTTTTATTCAGGATGGCTGCAGAGTGAAACCTTATCATTCGGGACACAGTTCTAAAGACTTCCTGAATTTATTTGGTTCCCACTATTTAAAAAAAAAAAAGTAGTAAAAAGGGCTGATGCTGTCTGATTCTTCTAACATAGGCCCACTCTTATTGGATACTTGAATTATTAGTTTTTTACTAATAATCAGTTTTACTATAGGATTTGCCTTGATCTTTATTAGAAAAGGAAAATATTTTTTAAAACCTCAACATTCTTAGACCAGCCTATGGCTTTCAATTCAGTAGGCAGGGAAGGCCCTCATTACCCTGTGGGTCCTTCATATCCCCTTGTAGGGACTGTAGGAAGAACCTGGGTGTGAAGAGCTACGGGGCCTTCCAGGAGATTTCTGCACTAGGTGACACTGTTTTATTTTGGATATTAAAAAGGAATGAAGTAGAGAACTCCTGCCATGCATACACATGTGCACACAGACATACAAAATGGTGCTTTATGCTGTGTTATCGAAAATGTAGAATTGTGTTTCTTTCAGTTAGCTATTGCCACACTAATTTGCTGCATAAAAAAGCTACTTTGAAAATCAGTGGCTTAAAACGACCATCACTTATTTTCACAGATGTGTGGCTTTATCTGGCAGAACTCAACTGATGGGCCCGAGGTCAAGCTGCCAGCCCTACAGGGCTTTACTTCCTGACGATTCCATTCTACATGTGTTTATTCTAGGACCTAGGTTGGTGGGGCAGCATGTATTTGGAGAAGTGTGGATGCACAATATGACAAGTGGAATTGACTAAGGCTTCTTAATGCGCAGGCTGAGCTCAGGCACACTCTCATCTCTACCCATCTACCATTGACCAAGGCAAGTCATGACCAAGCCTAAGGTCATTGAGTAAGGTATACTTCCTCCATGATGGGGCCATGGCAGGGGTGTGAGCACAGTAAGGGGTGAAGAAATAGGGCAAATCATTCACTTTCCCACAGTATGTAATCAAATTTTGAAAATACTGACATGTTTAAGAAGATGCAAATCTATCTCAATTTTTTCCTATTTGCTCAATGCTTCCTTTCTGTTACGTATCAATATGTATTTCCTTATGACCTAATTAAGCAAGAGAGGCAGGATAATGGGACGATCCTTCTGATACCAGTCTCCACAAATCCACATTGATTGGATATATACTGAATAGATGTTAAGGGAATATTATAGAAATAGACTGAATCTATTAACATTTAAACAGAATCATCACAGTCTTCCCCTGTTTCCTTGGGCTTAGCAACACTGGTTCCTCAATATATTAAAAGGAAAACATTCACCTCCCAGGAGATTTTTTAATTCGTTTTAATTTACTAGTGTCACTTTACAAAGATTTATAAATTGGGCTCCGGTTTTTAAAACCATCTTCTGAGATTGTGGATGAGGTCATTTACAATCAGAAGAAACAAATATTAATACCGTAGTTCAAACAAATCAGAGCCAACATTTGGAAATTAGCTGATGAGTTTGATCAACTTTGCCATGTACATGGATAAACTAAATTAACAATAATGCACATGCAGAGAATTTCCTCTCTGAAGTTTAAAACCTTTGCCCTGTCTTCCTCTAGCAAATCAACTGACTGAACAGTTGCCAAATCCCATTTTGTTTTTCAGTTTACTCTGTAGGTGGTCATACCTAGTAGAGCACCCACCATATCACAGTCACTCAGTTGTCTAAATCCGAGGCCAGCAAACTATGGCCCATGGGCCAAATCTGGGCTGCTGCCTGCTTTTTTTTTTTTTTTAACAGCCTGCAAGGTAAAAATAGACAAGTATTGCATTTTGAAATAGTGGGAAAAAATCCAAAGAACACTAGTTCATCACATGTGAACATTATATGCAATAAACATTTTAGTGTCCATGAAAATAGCTGTGCCCTTTCGTTTACATATCAACTCTGACTGCTTTCAGGTTGCACCAGCAGAGCTGAGTAGTTGCGACAGACTCTATGGCATGCAAACGCTAAAATATTTTCTATCTGGCTCTTTACCCAAAAAGTTTTCGGACTTCTGGTCTGAAGTTGCGTCTCAAATGAGATAGATCTACTGTTATATAAGTGTGTTACTGTTAGTGACTCAGCCGTGTCCAACTCTTGGTGACCCCATGGACTAGAGCCTGCCAGGTTCCTCTGTCCATGGATTCTTCAGGCAAAAATGCTGGAGTGGGTAGCCCTTCCCTTCTCCAAGGGATCTTCCTGACCCAGGGATTGAACCCCAGTCTCCTGCATTGCAGGCAGATTCTTTACCATCTGAAGCCACCAGGGAAGCCCACTGTTATATAATAGCGAGGGCAAAAGAAAGGGGACACATATGGTCTGTGTGGAGAAGAAAGTTGAGTGTGTTCAGATAAGGGCAAAATAGCACTGAACATTCATTTATTCACTAGAATGTGTGGAGAACCAGATGTGAGTCCAGTGCTAAAGGAAAATTTCAAAAAAGGATAATATCTAGTTTCTACTCTCAGACTTCTTCTTAATTAAAAAGTAAGATGCATTCACATAGAGCTTATAGTGTCTAAAACCTATCCTCTTCGTCTCCTTCTCTAAGTCACCAGAAAACCCTCTGCAAGTTTTAAGTTAAAAATTGTGTTTTCTCATATTTTCCCTCATAGCTCAGCTGGTAAAGAATCCGCCTGCAATGCAGGAGACTCCAGTTCAATTTCTGGGTCGGGAAGATCCCCTGGAGGAGGGCATGGCAACCCACTCCAGTATTCTTGCTTGGAGAGTCCCATGGACAGAGAAGCCTGGCAGGCTATAGTCCATAGGATTGCAAAGAGCTGGACACGACTGAGAGACTAAGCACATAGCTTATTTTGTAAACATTCTAGGCAGAAATTTTTTCGCAAACTTTGCTATTCTTACCCCTTCAAAATGGAGAGTTGAACTCGGAAAAATGTCATTTACTCCTTGGTTTAAAGTGCTGGCTCTTGTTTTGCATTTGCAATTTTTACATTAATGTGTTCAGAACTCCCTCAGAGCAAAGAATGTAAAGGGCCTCCAAGGGCTGACCCTAAAAACACCAATGTCCTTTTCTTTAAACTCTTTAAACTCTATATAGCTTGCTGACTGCAGCCACAAGAGATGGGCGGTGAGAGAGCTGTTGGTCCTCCAGTGCAGCCTGTGTTTTGCCAAGGGATGTGGCCCCATCTTATGCTTTGGGATGTTTCTTTTGGCTGACTCTTCCACATTCTTGTGACCCTTTGAATGGAGATGTCTTTACAGCTTTAGCCCTACAACCTGGCCTCCCCGCTATCATTTCCTGCAGGTCTTGTCTTAGATCCCAGCAACTTCCTGAGTAAATATCACCTTGGTGTCTCCTAAGAGGAACTTGGGATGCTCACAAAACCTGATTCCCACCATACGTGAAGCATAATGTCCATGAGTGTTCCTGTCATTGGACTCTGCAGAAGGCAAGCCTGGAATTCCCTTCAGTTCCAGAGTGGGGGGCAAGCTATAGAACAGGAGCACTGAACAGAAAACCAGGTGAATGCCCCTGAGGGTGGGGATCCTGGCACCCCAGAGGAGGAAATTCCAGTTGAAAATAGAAAGCAGGTCAGCACCCTTGTGAGAGCCAGTGTACTAGACTCAGAAACTGGCAGCCTGGGGGCCTGTGAAGGCCGCTATCAGAAGTCTGTGAATTGGCCTGAACAAGGCTGTTGTGTTTTAGGGCAGTAAATTGGGTGGTACAAGCTCAAATGAAATGTGATTTATCTACTTTCACAATTGTGCTGGGCTGGAGAGTTATGGGGAAATGACTTAATTTCATACATTTGTCATGTTGACCAATGGTCAATTCTTTAACTTACCATGATAAGAATTTTTTTCATTGGTTGTTAAGGGGCAAAGGGTTATTTTGTAGAACCTATTTAATAACCTCTTGTTAATTTAATTAAAAGATCTCAATTAGTGATTGTTCCTTAAAATAACAAGATCTATAATTAACTTGGAAAGCTCACAATATTACCGGGTTGCTAAGGAAGTTAGTGGCTTTATGACTAGTCTGATGAATTTCCAGAATATCTTTAAAGAGAGTCTAGAAACTTTATCATAGCTCTTAAAAGCTATGGAACAGGATGTCATTTGGGGAAGTTTCATTTGCTTGCTTGAGCTCGTGATCCAAATTTGGAGGAGACTAAATTTCTCCAGGGTTTTGTCTGCAAATGAAGTTAAGAATATGTGCTATAAACTCTTTTAAACCTGTGAAGAGTTTGATTGGGGTTGAGGGGATAAGAATACTGGAAGAGAGTAAAATGGACACTTTTGACTTTAATGAGGAAAACATTGCATGATGGAAAAATGCTGTCTGTTGGTTGGTTGTCATAAGCTTTAAAGTAGTATTTTACAGTGGAAAAACATGTTTTGTAAGACTGTTTTTAAGAGGTTTCTTTGCAACCTTTCATTTATTTGTTACTAAAAAACTTTAAACATTGCAAATAGCAAAATCTTGGTGTATAAGTAGGATTTTGTTAAAGAAGAGATGTATTTTTTATTTATATTCCGTATGTGTGTGTGAAGATATAATACTTTCTACAAATCTCTAGAGATAGAAAGTAGATTAGTGGTTGCCTGAGGCTAGGGATGGAAAAGGGGAATGACTCCTCATGGTCATCAGGAATGTTATTAAGGTGACTGAGATGTGCTCAATCTGGATTGTAGTGGTGGTTACAGATTTTGGTAAACTTATAGGTGAATTTTATGATAGGCAAAGTACATCTCAATAAAGTTGTTTGTAAAGAGTAGGCCTGGATAAGAGAATCAGAAAGTATATATTTGCACATGAAGGACTGAAATCAGTCTTACACAGCCAAACTTGAAATACATTAGTAAAATTATAGTATATCTTTTTCCCTTCTAGACCACCCACTTAGAAAAATAAAAATGTAAGAAATAAGACGAAGCCCCATTTTTTATTCCTTATTCGGGGTTCACAGAAATCTGACCAAGCATACATTTGTGGTTAACACAGAAACATCCTACTGAACTAGACACTCTAGACTTCTAAGAAATTCAACTTTCTAAGTGAAGTGCTATCTTAGTTTTGTTACAATTTCCATTTTAAACAAAGGCACATTAGAAGGTGATTGTTTGCTTTACTACACTATTTTCTGTAGTGCTCTTTTAGCAATCACAAAATCAGTATGTATTTAAAGCAGTGTCCTTAAAAAAATAAAATTCCACTGCATCCCAGCAGTATCCATTACAGAAAGCAAAGTGCATGCCCAAGGGTCCTTCCTCCTCTCCTTGCCTCGGTCTGTGTGTCTCTGTGAGTACGAAAGCCCAGTGTTATGTTTACAGCCTCATGCGAGGATGTGACAGGGGCACTCAAGCTCAACGGCTCTCTAGCCCTAGCTCTTGGTAGCAAGACCCTGGGAAGGCCAGAGGGTGTGTGGCCACAGGTCCCTGCTCATGCTCCTGAGTGAACACTTGACAGGTTTCCAGTGAATGTGAAAGTGACCAAAATGTCGGTCATGTCCGACACTTTTTTGAGCCCATGGACTGTAGCCTGCCAGGCTGTTCTGTCCATGGAATTCTCCAGGCAAGAATACTGGAGTGGGTTACCATTTCCTCCTCCAGGGGATCTTCCCGACCCAGGGATCAAATCTGGGTCTTCTGCATTGCAGGCAGATTCTTTGCCATCTGAGCCACCAGAGAAGCCCCTCCAGTGAATCATGTGGTGCAAGTCAGAGATGCCCACCCTTTCTCTTTTCTGAGGGCTGTGGAACCAGATCGCCCTGGCTGTGGCACATGTATCTTTTATGCCTGGAGAAATGATGTTTATGGCAAGATATCCAGGCTGAAGAGTTATTAGGTTGGCCAGGAGAGGGAGAAAGCCCTCCAGAAAGAAGGAATAGTTTGTGCAAAGACCCTGAACAAAGAGGAACAGCAGGTTCAAATAGCTGAATGAAGAAAGTTCAGAGTGAGTAAGGGGGAGAGAACATAAGAAACATTTGGAGAAGTGGGTGGGCTTGGGCAAAAAGAATGACAGGGTCTTGTAGGCCACAGAATAAGAATATTAGATTATAGCCTAGGACCAAGAAGAAGTTATTGAAAAATTTTAAACAGTGTGATGGTGTATGTGTGTGTGTTGTGATCAATTTTCTCATCCATAAAAAAAAGACATGATGAAGTAGTATTAGAACCTTTGGATACTCAAGATGGGAGGTTCTTTCTTGCCAGGATAGCCACAGAATCTCCAGCCCAGGATATCTTGTCAACCCCAATAGGAAGAATTCATTGATGACTACTGTGGGATTCTGGGCTTCCCTGGTGACTCAGATGGTGAAAAATCCACCTGCAATGCAGGAGACCTGGATTCTATCCCTGGGTTGGGAAGATCCTCTGGAGAAGGGAACAGCTACCCACTCCATTGTTCTGACCTTGAGAATTCCATGGACAGAGGAGCCTAGCAGGCTACATACAGTCCATGGGGGTCACAAAGAGTTGGACACGACTGAGCAACTTTCACTCACTCACTCACTTTGGGATTCTACTACTTTAATGTCTACTTCTGACTGTTCCTGGCTCCTCCTGCTCTGTCACCCACTGAACAGCAATTACTACATCTCTCAGATAACTAGGAACAGAGAGAATCCCATTAGTTAGTTCAGTTTGAGCAGTGGCATCTGTGCGAGCAGAATGATGTCAGCATGCCTCTTCATAAGCCCCTACTGATTCAGTGACTGTTAGTCAGTCAACACCCCTGGACTAATCAGATATGGGTAAGGGTGGGTTTTTATTACCTGGAGGGTAGTTTGTGCTCTAGGAGCCTCCAGCGGCTGCTAACCTCAGCAGAGATGAATGTGGGCATGGGAAGAATTGTGTTGCTCTTCTCAGTAACAGATAAGCAAACTACTGCAAAGAATAGCAATTAAAAAAATCTTACAGAGTTGTGGCAAGGACAACAGATATTGTAGGTGAAACTTATACAGTGCTTGCCTCACTGTTTGCAACAATGCTTGTCAGTTAGTGTGCACTGGGAAGTTGGTTGTTATTTTTGCTATTAATCATCGCATTCCTCCCACCCCCACACACTATGTCACTTCAGTAGATTCTGCTTAACAGGTTACCAGGTTGGGGTCTTAATCTTTGATGCCAGAACCAGTGATAATACCTTTGCCCAATGGATGGATGATGTATAGCTCTATTTTTATAGTATTTTTTAAAAAGTTATGTTATTGAAGTCATTTGTTTTCTTTAGTTATTAATCTCACTGCTTCCTCCAACATTTTGTTGAAAAGCATTTCATCATGTTTTGGTTAAGTCATTTATGGTTAGCTCACAAATTCCGGTCTCAGTACAGTTCCTCACAAATTCCTTAGGACATTCACTGTGTTAGCAGAAATTAAAAAAGAAAAAAAGAACTATGGGATATATTCCTATATCTGATTCCTTCACAATTCTGTTGAATTTCATCATATACCTCCACCCCATTTACCTCCAAATGGCCAGTAAGCATATGTAACATGCATACATATAAGACATGCTCAAAATCATTAGCCATCAGAAAAATGCAAATCAAAACCACAGGGATGAACCATCTTATAACTTCTAGGATGCTAATAGTAAAAATGACAGATAATAACAAGTGTTGGTAAGAAGATGGGAAAATTGGAACCCTCATACCCTGCTGGTGGGAATGTAAAATGGTACTGCCACTTTGGAAAACAGTCTGGCAGTTCCTCAAAAAGTTAAATATAAAATTACCATATGACTCATCAATTCCACATCTAGATATCTACCCAAGAGCAGTGAAATGTGTATCCACATACAAACTTGTATATGAAGGTTCATAGCAACATTATTCATAGCAACATTATGGTCAAAAAGTAGAAGCAATCCAAATGTCCATTAACTAATGAATGAGTAAATAAAAGTTGACATACCCACATAATGTAATATTAGTCTGCAATAAAAGAATGAAGTACTGTTCCATGCCACATCATGGATGAACCTTGAAAATATCATGCTACGTGAGAGAAGCCAGACACAAAAAGTCACGTTGTATGATTTCATTTATTTTGAAATGTCCAGAATAGGCAAATCCAGAAAGTAGATTGATGCTTCCCTAGGACTGTGTGGGAGACAATGGGGAGTGACTACTAATATTTATGAGGTTTCTTTTGGAGGTGACAAAAACACTCTAAAATGGTTGTAGTGATGGTTACAAAACTCCATGAACATATTAAAAACTATTAAATTGAACATTTGAAATGCATGAATTATATAGTATGTGAATTTTTTCTTTATAAGGTAGTTATAAAAATGATAAAGCCAACCAATGCCAGACTTGAATGATGTATTCCACGGTAAGGTAATTGTCTAAGTATATTTACCTCTGGAACAAAAGCTCCTCGGTTATCTCTTGGATTGACCAAAAATTTCATTTGCGTTATGGAAAAACTCGAATGAATTTTTTGCTAGCCCAATATTTATGAGTTGGTTTGCCATACATGTACTTAAGAAACTTCTCAGTTTACTCAAAATATACATGACAGGCAGTTTATTTTATGTTGTGAGAAACAAACAGAATGAGCAAGGCCTGTTGACGAGAGCATAGTGTGGCCTCTCACTGAAAACTTGGGGTACATTTTAGTGCCCCAAACCCACATATCCCACACATTAATCAGGGCCAACATGCTGGGAGCAACCATGACTGCCAACCACAGGAAACTAGGATGCATTTTATGTGGACATTTGTAGGCAAATGTAGCATAATCTATTTAACTGGTGTGGTAGTTGCGGTGATGGGGTGTGTGTGTGTGGGGGGGGTGTGTTTATAGCAAGCTCAGTCAGAACGCCCTAGGCCAAACAGTACCACGGACCTCTAAAGGAAGAGAGACTAATATCTTGGAAAATGCATTCTTGCTTGCTCTCAGTTGTTCAAGGATTGCCCTCCTCTGCTGAGGTCCAGTTTAGTCTTCAGTTGCCAGAGGATCAAACTGAGAAAAAGATGTTTCTCCAGATACCTCCTCTGTATCAAAGATTTTACTCTGTGCCTTTGTGTGTACTTTCTAACCATAAGAACAACTTTCTAGTGGGGGTTCTTTATCCTACTCTATAGATGAGGAAACTGAGGTTTGTGGAGGCTAAATAACTTTCCCAGAGTCACAAGGGTATTAAGTGGTGGCACTAGGTTTTGAATTTCTATTAGCTGACTCCAAAGACCAGATTGACTCCTTCATGTTAAACTGTTTTTCATCTTCCCAAGGGGAAAGTTTTACTCTTTTGCTATTGACTTAATTATCATCATTAATAAAGCAGAAAAATGAAAGCTCTTCCAAGAAGATGGTTAGAGCATAAACTTTGGACTATCCAGGATGTGTGCTTATCTGGAATGACTCATTCCCAGATGATCCAGGGTCGCTGAGGATTTGCTGTACTGGGCCTTAAGAGCTGTGACCTACTCTTTTTAGAAAATATTTTTGGAGACATTTTTCCTTCCTGAGGTTACCCATAGCAGTGTCCTTTGACCACATTTTCTTTGAGATCTAGTTTAGAAAAAAAATCTATAACCACCCACAAATACAAAATTTCTTAAGAAGAGGCTTTCAGGGACATAAAACTTACAAACTGAAAAGAAAATTTGGTTCCTGTTGGCAGGCACTGTTACTTTCATTGAGTTCTAACTTCACAGAATGGTTCTTAGATAAATTGAACAAATGCAAATGAAAAGGATTATTTTATATTTTAATCTGTACATTCCATTAAAAACACTGAAGATGACTTGACTAGATTGGAAGTCTTGATGCTTAATAAGCCTCATGTTCATCTTCGGACTCTTGCTCGGGTGGGATATGTGGAGTTAAACTTTAAGGCTTTGATGCAAGGGTGACCTTGTTGCCAACCTGAAGATTCCTTGTGACTATGGCAGGATCTGGAGCCAAAAGTTAGGGTGGTTTCCATTGGTGGGGTACAATACAGCTGAGCAATGGGAGATGCAAGGGTGGAGAGGCTCATCTGAGAAATGAAGAGAATGGCTTGGCCTCTGACCCCGTGAATCGGCCAGGTGGTGGTGGTGAAGATGGAGAGGAAAGGCCAAAAAGCAAGTAGTACCTGGAAAGCATAGAGTATTTGAACTCAGATATCTGTAACATATTTGCATTCATATATTCAACATTTTCTCTTCTCCTGCCTTGTATAGGCCTGGCCTTTCTCCATCTATGTGTCTTTTTGAAACATTGCAGGATATTTAACATTAGCACCTAATTATAGGTCCGTTTCAATGTTACAGCCTGTTTCATCTCTACTTTAACATGGTTTAAGTATGTCTGCAAAGGAAGAAAATTTACTTACATTGTTAACCATTGCTTTCATGTCTCAAAACAGCAGATTTGTTTATCTGACAGATTTTGCCAAGCAGGCAGTGAATGAAATTTTAGTTTTCAAGGATGTTTGAAGTTAACATTTTGCAGTAGATAGCCAAGCTCAGTCAAGCAACACTTTCTTATGAAAGCATCTCCGAGCTCAACATAAATCATGCCTTAAAGCAACATTCAGCTTTCAGACCAGCACTGTCCAGTAGAAATGTAATTCAAACCACATAGGTAATTTAAAAATTTCACATTTAAATAAGTTTTCTAAAAAAAGATAAAAAGAAACAGTAATATATTTTGTTTCACCTAAGACATCTGAACTGTTACCATTTTGATATGCAGTCAGTAGTAAAATTAGTAAGGAGACATGTATGTAGGTATATTTCATTTCAATCTTTGAAATATGGCATGTATTTTGCACTCCTAGCACGTTTTAATTCTGACTAGCTACATTTCAAACACTGAGTAGCCACAAAGGCCAGTGGCTACTATATTTGACACTAAGGCTTTAGAGGACTGAATTAGAACCTAAAAGGCAACAGATTTGACTCAGTTCTCTGCTGGGGAAGTTTTCATATCAATCAGTGGGCTTCTCCACTCTCTCCCATCCTACAGACCAGCTCTGGGCACCCAGGACTGCGTTTCTGTTCTCCCACTGAAGCACTCAGGATCTAGAGTCTTGGAAGGTACAGTGCGGGTGGAGCCATGTTTCATGTTGCGTGGTAAAGCCAGCTACTTTTCTCTGCTGGTGTCCCACTTGGCTTTGAATTTCAGCCCCCTGGCTTTCCTACACTGGGCAACTACCGCAAACTGTTGTTTGCAGTGATACCTGTTCCTTTCTAAGAAGATGAAGGCAGTAATCAGATTTGCACTTAGCACAAGGTGTTCAAGTGACATTACGTACTTGTTTTGGCCATCCCCCGCTCCCAAATTGCTGGGGTGTATCTTCATCAGGGGTTATATAAATAGGAATTGCCCACCTCCTAAATAGAGTGTGTAATACAGGAGGTAACCTAGGCATCCTCCCACACCCTGCCACAATTGACGCCCACTTATTCCCCAGAACACCTAAGCCTTTATGTAATAGGGCCCTGGGAAGAAGAGAAGTGGCAGGCGAAAGAGGAATAGATAGTTCAAACAGCGCTCATGTGTGAAACATTTAGATCCAGCCCTTAGATGCAAGACTCTCTTCGCTTCCAGTTTCAGGATTTGTTACATTGCAATTGTGGCTTGGTTGCCAGGGCAGCATCTTGGAGCTGATACTCACAGAGTGAGCCAGCGGTTGCTAGACCTCTTGATACAAACACAATTTCAGACAAAGTCATCCTAAGGGAGAGGCGACTCCTGTGTCATAAAGCCTGAGTTGTATGATGTGTTTCCTCCTGTTAATTGGAGAGAGAGCTCATCTATTTTGTTAATTCATTTGCTATATAAAGTTTTGCTTAAATTAGACATGGGCTTGAAGCATGACTCACAGTCTTTGATGTTTGGGAAACATTCAGAGACGTTGGAATCAAAGTGGATGGTAATCTTTTAGCATATAGTTTTAAGATAAATGGTTGATTGAGTTTCTCAAGAACTGGCTGAATTTTTTTTAAATTTTGAAATAGACAGGGTTGCCTGTTTATTGTCACCCTACTCATAATGACTACCCATAGTGTCAATGTTCATGTGTACAGATGAGACAAAACCCGTGATGATACTTCCACCACATGCAGGGAAATATTACTTTGCCATTTTGCAGCCAGAGAAGTTTTTGTTTTTTAGAAACAGTTGCTGGTTGTGGGCTGAGAGGGTATCAGCATTCCACAGTATGCCAGCTTATAGAGAAATACCCTTAAAAATCACTTAAACATGTAAAGTTTCAAAAGAATTCATTGAATATTAATAATAGATGTACCCTGGTAAATCTGCTCACCCAGTGTCATTTACATACTAGACAGTTGGTTCTCATTCAATCAGTTTTGCCCCCTGCCCCACCAGGGGACATTCGGAAATGTCTGGAGACATTTTTGGTTTTCGCTAGCGGAGTAGGGGTGGTATGTTACTGGGGCATATTGGTTCAAGATCAGTGATGCTGGGTAAATATCTACAACGCACAGGACAGCTTCCACCACAAAGAATTATCCAGCCCTAGGTGGTAAGGATGTGAGATTGAGAAACCCACTCTAGACATGTATTTTTCTAGAGTTTATATAGTCTCTTTTCATTCAAGGTTTTGGCTAGGCTATTAGGATCGTCTACGTAAAAACCGTCCAGTTTTTTGTGCTGACTGGACATAAAACTGTGAGTGTTAAAGTCAAGATGATGCCTATCTATAACAACTGTCAGAAGGAATTTGTGTATTGGGTGCGAGCCTGGCTTAGCTTCCCTTAGATGTCCTCCTGGATCCCAGAAATATCATACTTTTTCTCTTTTGCCCCACCGAGCTGTGTTTCAGGAAGAATTCCTCCCAAAGTTTGTGGTCATCATGACCAGTGTGTTCTCAGATCCTGCCATTAGAGCCAAGCAGAGTATTTTTGGAATGTTGATGAATGTGCTGAGATTGGTTTTTTTAAATAGCATTCTGCTATGCAACACCATGATACAGTCTCCTGAACGGAGCTGATTCCAAGTGGAGGCATGACCTCTAATGTCAAATAGTAAACTACTGAAAACTTATCAAAACAAACAGCACAAGGGATTTCCAAATCTCCTAACATGACTAGGATCTGCACTTGCTGTCCCCCCATATACATAGACATCCCCCTTCTTGAAATTCAGACCCTCACATATTGGGAAAGAAATAGAATACTGCACAGTCATAAGACAAGTATCATTATACAGTGAAAGGTCAAGCTAGGTTAGTGTTAAACATTGAGTCTAATGTAGAAATCTAAAAGTTAGTGTCTTAAAATACTAAGCCACAGGAGTGAAAATAGAGGCTTCCATGGTTTGCATTTTGGCTGCCTGTTCTTTAGCTATGAATTCCACCTGAAGTAGAGGCAGATGTACTTTTTAGTGAGGGAGGGCACAAATTCACTGGCAATCATGTCACAGCATGTGTTGGCCTTTCCTTTCATGATTGGAACAATGACTAGCCTCACTTTGCCATCTTCTTCCTTTCATCCAAGATGCCCTCCCTCCTCCCACCTAAATCCAATGCATTCCTGAGTCCTAGCTCAGCTTTCTCATTCTCCTGGAAGTCTCTGTAGGTCTTCTAAACTTGATTTCTCTCTCTGCTGAATTCCTGTACCCATGTCTCTTTAGCATCTTAAAAAAAATGGAATTCACATACCATTACATACACAGTTTTAAAGTGGACGATACAGTGGGTACATTCACAGAGCTGTGCGTCCATAACCACATATTTGAGAACATTTTCTCATCACCTGAAAAAGCAGTGCAGCTTCCATTTGCAGTCAGCTCCCTGCCATTTCCCTTCAACACACCCACTCCCAGTCCCGAGAACCACTAACCTACTTTCTGCCCCTAGATACTTCATATAAATGGAAATATGCAATATGTGTTTGCCTTTTTTTCACTTAGCATAAGGTTGATCCAAGGTTGATCCATGCTGTAACATGTATCAGAACTTCATTTCTTTTTATGGCTGAATTATCCTTCATCATATGGATATACCACATTTGCTTATCCATTCATCAGTTGATGGACATTTGGGTTTTTTCACTCTTTGACTATTATGTATAATACTGCTAAGAGGATTCACATTTGAAATTTTGTGTAGACATATATTTTCATTTCTCTTGAAATGAAATATACCTAAGAGTGGAATTGCTGGGTCATACTCTATGTTTATCCATTTAAGAAACTGCCAGACTGTTTTCCAAAGTGGCTGCACCATTTTACATTCCCACCAGTGGCATATAAAGGTTCTGATTTGTCCACATCTTCTTAGACATTTTGAGCTGCACAAGCCTGTTGATATCACTTTTTGTCTTCAGGATGAACTCCCTCACACACGTTAGTCTCACTTCCCAAATTCGACTACAAGCTTCTTAAGACAGCAATCCATTTGTTCAGTCATCATCTTAGGAGATGTTTCTTAATTTCCTACTGGGTGCCAAGAACTACTAAGTCCTAAGGCTACAAATATGAAAAAGCTCATTTTGTGGAGGAGGCGCATATAATCACAATAGCCCATTTCTGAGCGACAGGTGTGGTAATGACCGCCTATTCAAGGAACAGCCTTTGCTTCTCAGAATTCATATTGATTGTCTCCCTCCCACAATGTGATACTTAAAAACACCACTCAAGCCTATTATTTAATCCATCCTATTTTAGAGAAAGAACAGAACTCTGTGTGTGTCCTCCTTTTGTCCAAATGTAGAAGGTCTGATTTTTCTCTTGGGCTTTTGTGTTTCAGTACCACTTAGCAAATATGCTTAAGAAAATAAATGCCAGCAATATTTCTAGCAGTAACTTTGGAAGTACAATGTGAGTTATTTTGAAACAGTGAATCATCAAGAATGTTAATCTGTTGACTTGTCAGTATAAAAGCTGTTTGAGACTCTAGCTAAAGAGAGACAAGGAACCTTCTAAAAGTTTAAGTCCTCTGGATTCAA
Source organism: Ovis aries (assembly GCF_016772045.2). Lineage (NCBI taxonomy): Eukaryota > Metazoa > Chordata > Mammalia > Artiodactyla > Bovidae > Ovis > Ovis aries. The sequence continues at coordinate 9,523,328 of NC_056080.1, read as the reverse complement.
AAATAAACTGTCCATATGTTGCTTTCACCTGCAGTCAGTCTGGTTTCATGGTTTTCTTTCTTCAACTACCAGTCAAGAGAAATTAACATATTGGAATCGCTAAATCATGTCAAGAATGAAAAGAATCAAACTACAGACTGTTGAAATAAAAGACTTGTTATTGCCATATGAAAGTACAATTACCCAAATATAAGAATATGATTATTAAAACACATCTTATAGTGTGCCTTTTAGTGACTTAACAGTAGTATCGCATTGTTTTCATTTGATTTCTTAATTACCTAATATAAAAATGTCAAATCAGCAATGCCAGAGCATGTGTGGATGGAACTGGCTTGCATTTAGGAAGATGTTGATACTTGATGTGTTCAAGGAGAGAGATTGGCACTTCTATTCCAGTTTGTAAATCATATCAATTTTAAAACTGACTTAAACATTCTTCTGAGATTTGTTTGGGCTCTGAAAAGAGGTTTGTTTATTCCAAAGAAAAATTAAGAAGCTAAGAGTGAATTGTGTGTTTGTATTAAATATAGATGAGTGAAATTCATATTGACTCTGTGAACATATAAAAACAATAAGATTTTCCCATGGGTTCAAGGTTTTATTAACACTTACAAAACACTTACTATTTACCAAGCACTGGTTTAGGGTTTTTACAACTACTAACCTCTTTAATCTTGATAAAAACCCTAGAGAACACATACAGTTATTATCCCCATTTTATAGATGAGAAAACGGAGAGTTTCAGTAACTTGCTTGAGGTCAGCCAAGTAATTAGTGTAATCCCATGCAATATGTCTCTAGAGTGCTTACTCTAGTCTGTCTCTCAAAGAACACGCTCATCAAGTTGAATAAAGATGAGGATTCTGTTTGGGCATGACATTATTCCAGGTTTCAGAGGGCAGCTGGCTGCAGGAATTTTCATACAGTCTAGGATAGCAATGAAATTAAGTATGTGAGATAAAATATATACATTGTAACATTTCATATTATAGAATATATGTATTACATTTTCATATTGTATGTTATGCACATATGCATGTATATGTATATATTCTACATACACATATATACGTAGCCCCTTGCAGGCTACCCTTTCCTGTGTGTTTCCATGGCCTTGATAATGATGTGAGCTCCCCATCCCCAATCCTCCCTTCTCAAACTTTCAGGAACTTCTATGCTACTAGTATTCTTGGGAGTTATTGTTCTTTCTTCTTGGTATATTGAAAGATCAACAATGTCGCTCTTTCTCTAGAGGCCAAGCATGGATCATGGAAGAGAGGTTCAAAGACCTTGAGCCTGTCTACAGTTGGGCAACCTGACAGTAACTTTTCTGCTCTGGAGGCAGCTCTTCTTGTCATGGTTCTGACATGCAGGGGATATTTCATGGCAGTGGTTTGTATTACCAACTTCTCCCAAGAATGACAAACCTGTATTTATCTATTGGGCAGTGGCTTCCCAAAGATGGGCCCCATTTATGAGCAGTTCCTACTGGCAGTAGTTCCCCCTCAACTAATCATTTAGGGTGTGTGGTATGGTGGTGGTGGCGTGTATGTGTGTGTGTGTGTATTTTAGTGGGCTAAAATAATGAGTGTTATCAAATCTTCTGTGCCTAAAGGATGTAAAATTAAGTAGGACATCACATGTGCTCATGACAGTAAGTTATAAAGGCAGAAAAGACACTGGGTTGAAACTAAAATATCCAGACAATATCTGAGATTTTTTTAATAGAGCTTATGTTAAATAGATGTAATGAGTATAATCACAGCTGTATAGGCTTCTTTAATATGTCAGTGTTTCTCATTTTGGAATTCATTCCAGAACTTATTTTTAAATGGGCTGCTAGGTGCACGGTATATTACCTTGTCTTCCAAGTGCTGTCTCTGAATTTAGATACTGGATCAGTATCTACCAAGAATGACAAAATTATGAGTCCCAGAACAGTCCTGGCTATAATAAGCACTCAATATATACTTTTGAACGAATAAGTGGACTGACTACAGTTTTACACAAGATTTAGGTGGCACTAGTGGTAAAGAAGCTGCCTACCAATGCAATAGACATAAGAGATGCAGGTTCGATCCCTGGGTTGGGAAGATCCTCTGGAAAAAGAAATGGCAACTTGCTCCAGTATTCTTGTTCGGAGAATCCCCATGGACAGAAGAGCCTGGCGGGCTATCATCCATAAGGTCGCAAACAGTCAGACATGACTGAAGTGACTTAACACACACACAGAACAAGATCACTTTAACCTCTGTTCACTTTGGAAGAGCGAGCAGTTACTATAAGAGGGGCAATCAGTCAGGATTGTCTTTTGTCACCTCTAAATAAAAGGACAACTGAGAAAGGGTTGGAGAAATGTGGGGCATTGGGTGAGCAAGATGGTTCCCCTCTTGGACACCATCAAGGAACTGTCTTGTGTGGCGTCATGCTCAGAGCCAGAATTTGGTTGACTTCTTGTCCTTTTTTTTTTTTTTCTTAATGTATGTATTTTTAATTGAAGGATAATTCCAATATTGTGTTGGTTTCTGCCGTACATCAATATGGATCAATATGGATCAGCCATGGGTGTACATATGTCCCCTCTCTCTTGAGCCTCCCTTCCACCTCCCACTCCATCCTACCCCTCTAGGTTATCACAGAGAGCCGGTTTGAGTTCCCTTGACTTTTAAGAGGTTCTAGAGTTCTCCTGAGATGGGAGCTGTAGTGTAGGTTAGTGATTCTCAACATAACCTATTGTGTTTTGAAATGTTTACTTTTCAATATCCCATTTACCCTCTTGTCTGTGTGTGTGTTAGTCTCTCAGTCATGTCCAACTCTTTAAAACCCCATGGATTGGGGCCCACCAGGCTCCTCCGTCCATGGGATTTTCTCAGCAAGAATACTGGAGTGGGTTGCCATGCCCTTCTCCAGGGGATCTTCATGATCCAGGGATTGAACCTGGGTCTCCCTCACTGCAGGCAGACTCTTTACCGTCTGAGTCACTAGGGAAGACAACCCTCTATTCTATTGGAAGCTAAAACTAACCTAACACTAAAACTGATAGTGAAGTCTTATGCTTTTGCTATAAAAAGTATGAGTTCCATGTTTCTGATATGATAATACTCCTACAGGGTGATTCATAGGTTAAACCATTAGAACAGAAAAGAGGAAATATTTTTACTCTTCTTTTTAAAAACAAATACTATTTTTTAAAAAACCATATCACTGGCATAGCATTCAGCTCTTTTCACAATTGATTGTCTTTAAGCATACAATCTTTAACTGTGAAATCATTCAGAGAAAATTATTTTGGAGAGGAAAATGACAAGAGAAATAGTTATGTAGTCAGTTTTTGATTATCCATGATGATTTTGCCACTGGAATTAAAATCCCATTTTAACAAATAGCAACAGTTACCATCTCTTTCTTTGCTAACTCTTAGAACAAAATGTTTTATTAGGAAACAGAACTGAATTTTATTTCTCCTCCTGAGCCTTGGGTCTGTCTTGTATTTTTACTTTCTGTAGCACCTGATGTTTCCCCCATCTCATCAGTGTGCTGGAGCTGGCTTGTACTGGATGGAAAACCAATTGTGTGTATCTCTTTCCAGCTCCATGTTCTGTTTCCCCACCTTGGTACCCTGAAGTCTGCCCCAGTGGGAGTATTTGTACCATGGAAATTGACAAAGGCTGCAAATCAGGGTTTTCCCCCAGAGTTAATTATTAAGCATTTTGCCAGCACACTACTGCCCCACTCAGTCCTCACTTTTGTTTTGGATAAATATCTCTAAAATGTGTTATATGTCAGCCTTTGTACAAACAGAGGATGTGAAGGAAAAAGTCACTCTTCCTTGGCCTCATTTTAATGATTCATATATCTGTGTTTGCTTTTAGTGTCTCTTTCTTCATGTTTCCCATCAGGAGGCTTCTTCCTTTTGAAAGCATTCACTCACTTCTCATTTTTTGACTCTGATTATAGCCTGTGACTTAGAGAAACAAGTTCACTAGGTACGCGTATTGAAGAAAAACAAATGAGAGTTTGTGGAGTTCTGTAATATTAATAGAATAAAGTTTGTGAGTAAAGCCTTGGCCCAGATCTTTTATGACAACTAGTTTGATTGCTAGGACTGGCTTCATGGGCATGAGATCTGAGCAGTCACTCAGGGCCCAATGCCCAGAAGGGCTTCACGCATGGCGAAATGCTCTGCAGTCACCATCTTGAAATTCTGAATACTTTTTGAGCAAGAGATCCTGCATTTTCATTTTGTTCAGGGCTCCATAAATTATGTAAGCAATCCTGATAGTTGTTCAGATTTCTGTTTTACTTCTGATTTTAGAAAGTTGAATTTCTTAGAAGTCTGGTGTCTAGATCAATGGGGTGTTTCTATATCAACCACAGATGAATGCTTGGTCAGATCACTGTAAATCCTAAGTAGCAAAAAAAAAAAAAAAAAAAAAAAAAAAAAATTGGTGGTGTTCTCATTTATTGTATTTTGATTTTTTTAAGGGAATGCCTAGAAAAGAAAAAGATATAATGGTAAATGACTTATCTTAAGTTTGAGTGTATTTTCCTCACTTGCAAGTAAGTACTTTTTGATTCTCTTATTAATGCATACTTTAAAAATAATTTTATTAACATATTAGCTGCATATCACAAAACTCACCCAGTTTAAGTGTACAATTCAATGACTTTTAACAAATGTCCATAGTCGTGCAGACAGCCCTGCAATCTTCTTTACAACGTTTCCATCACCCCAATGTGATTGCTCCTGCCTTCACACCCTCTTCCCACCTTCAGCCCCTGGCAACTGCTAACCTACTTTCTATCTCAATAGATTTGCCTTTTGTGGACATTTCAAATAAGTGGACTAATAAAATATATGACCTTTTTGTGACTCATTTCATTCACACAGTTTCATGTCTTTGAGGTTCATCCATGATATCACACATAAATGTACACTTTAAGGCAAAAATTCATATGAGGTTTGTGCAGGGGAAATAATCTCTACTGTTCTTATCTGTGAGTACACACTCATTTTACCTCAAATTTCCATTTAGAATGGAAAGGTAACCCAAGTGAATTGCAAAGGATCCCCATTTTCAACATCTACCCACATACCATTTGGCACTTTCAGATCAACCATTTACTCCACCTCCTAAGAAAGTTTGCACTCTATTTCTAAAAGTCTACATGAGCTTGATATTTGATTTCCATTACTTTCTGGAATTATCACTCAATTGCAAAGATATTCTGGCAGTTATAGAGAAGCTTTTTTGAGTTAATGTTCATCAGTATTAAAAATACAGATTTCTTAGCTTAAAAACAAAGTAAAAATACCATGAATTAGAATTCAGGCTTAACAACTCTCAGCTGAAATCCTAGGTTTACTACTCAAAGTTGTGACCTTAAATAAGTTACTTAATCTCTCCAAGATTCAATTTTCTATAAAGCTTTATCATTATTTCTGTCCTTATTATTTACACTGGCTTCCTTTTCTTTTCTTTTTAACTTAAGGGAAAATTTTTATTGGAAATGTCTTCTTAATGGGGGTTGGGGAGTGCATGTTTTCCATTAAAGAAAGCTCTGTTGACCAATATTTCAAATTGTCCTTGTTTGGCTTTTTTTTTTTTTTCAGTGAAATCATGAGTTTATTTAAAAAGATTACCTAAGAGGGCAATCATAAACAGTTTCTACATTCTCTTTTTTTCCTCCCAGTATCTTTCTCTTTATTGTTACTTTGAAATGGAAATGAGTCTCTTTATAAGACTTAACATTTGAAACAAACCATTTTAGTATTTTGTATTTTGGTCAAAACAACAAAGAGTATAGAGGTAAACTCATCAATGTTTTTTCAGAAACACCTTGTTTGGCTTTCTAATGATTTTTAAATGCAGATTGATGATGATGGTTTAGTGCAGCCCAGACTCCAGCAACCCCTTGCACTGTAGCCCACCAGGCTCCTCTCTCCAAGGGATTTCCCAGGCAAGAATACTGGAGTGGGTTGCCATTTCCTTCTCCTACACTGACTTTCTTTAGGGAGTGGAACTATAGAGGATTTCCTCTTTTCGCAGTCAATTTCTGGTGTTTTGGTTTTTGCTTTTCTTTACTTCTTTATTTTTTAAAACAAACATTATTATTCTTTAAGTAGGAACAAGTCACGATTTCAAAAGCTTAAATTGTTCTCTGACAGATTTGTAATCATTATATGATCTCTTATAGTGCTATTACTCAGCTTTTATAAATTCTAGAATCCATAAAAATATGAAATTCCATTTCTTTTAAATAAAAATATCAGTGATTGTTTTAAAATCATGAATAACATAAGGGGACTGACTATTTCATGAATTTGGCAGTGTCTTTTTCAGAAAACTCCTAGTACTTTACACTTAGGCAATGGAAATGGCCCCATCAGCAATCACAAGAGAAAGTAAGGAGTGTGATGAACACATTAGTTGGATGAGGCTTGTGGCCCTTACTTTCTCATTCTAGATGGTGTAATTAAGTAAGTGTTAGTCGTTCAGTCGTGCCCGACTCTTTGTGACCCCATGGACTGCAGCCCACCAGGCTCCTGTGTCTATGAGATTTTCCAGGCAAGGATACTGGAATGGGTTGCCATTTCCTTCTGCAGGGGATCTTCCCAACCCAGGGATCGAACCTGAGTCTCCTGAACAGCAGGCAGATTCTTTACCGACTGAGCTACAAGAGAAGCCCATTCTAGATGGTAATGGGATAAAATTTACTTTCTGAATATTCATTTCAAATGTGTATGTATTCTTAGGATTTTATCTTTGGTTCTTCAGAGCATGTTGAACAAATAAAGAAGGCATCTAGGTGAAGCTAAAGGACCCTGGAATCCAGAGGTCTTTGTTTCTATTTCTGTTATTTTTGAGATGCTCTGTGGTATATCAAAACCTCAGTTTTCCCATTGAGAATCAGGGTAATCCCCACTGTACTTCATAAGTTTTTCCTGAGCATTGAATGAGATAATTGATGAGAGGTTATTGTATAAATGTAAAGACTCCCCCAAATATGAGCCAGTATGTTTTCTAAGATCATTTATTACTTGCCGTCCCTTTAATATTTCTCTCCCCCAACACTCCTCTACTGATGAACAGTAAGGATACCTTCATGTTTCATCAAGGCTTGGAATGGCTGTGGGTTTCTTTGAGCTCACCAATCAGTTATTATTATTGATGAGTTAATCAATAATCAATACCTGAAGAAGAAAAACAGGATAAGGAAATGAGAGTGATGGTGTAGGGTTGAGAGTAGTGCCTTGAGAGAAGACTTGAATAATGAGAAGGAGCCTACCATGTAGAACTCTGCTGTAATCAGAGCATTCCAGAACAGAGAACAGCAAATGCTAAGTCTGAGGATTGTTGCCTGTGTTGATATAAAATCAACATGGAATGGCTGCCCCTCCAAAGGAGTAACTGAGTTGTTTTAGCCCACACTGGAAGCTAAGATAAAGGTATGTGGATTGCGTAACAGTGAAAGCTCTGATTTAGGATGGAATAATTCCTTACTTGAGGAATGCTTTTTAAAAACTTTTCTGTTTCATCTCTATGCCCACATAGCGCCTAGCCCAAAGCTAGGGGCTCAACCATTGATGGTTCTCAATGCTGGCTGCAAATTAGAATCCAGGAAACTTTCAGCACTTCTGTATCCAATGTGTGGCCCTTAGACCAGGACTATTAGTATCAAGAAATGCAAAACCTCAGGCACATCCAGACTCACTTAATCAGAATTGACATTGTAGTAAGATCCTTAGATAATCTACATACACATTGAAGTTTGAGATATGCTGTACAATATCATGCCAAAGGCCAGGAGAATCTTCACTTCTGGAGATTCTGATTCATTTGTTCTTGGGAAGAGCCCAGGCATAATTTTAAAAAAAAAGCACCTCCAATCTTCAGTTGGTCAGAGTAGACTGTGGGGCCAAGTTTGACAACCAATGGCTTAGTATTTCCCATTCATAGGCCCTCAATAATGGATAACTGTCAGGTACTCGGGGCTTTCCAGGTAGCACAGTAATAAAGAGTCCTCCTGCCAATGCAGGAGCTGCAGGAGACTTGGGTTTGATATCTGGGTTGGGAAGATCCCCTGGAGGAGGAAATGGCAACCCACTCCAGTATTCTTGCCCGGAATCCCATGGACAGAGGAGCCTGGCTGGCTCCAGTCCACGGGGTCACAAAGAGTTGGACTCGACTGAGCATGAACACATGTACCAAGTACTTGATTTCATCAATTATTTAAATTGCCTGTTTTAGAACACCCAGTCGTGTTTCAGTGTTTTCTGACATACTACAAATAGTCTTAATAATTTGTAAATCTTCCTCTAAAATAGTCTTCGGTTCACATTTTAGAATTATTGTTACCACAGATCAGGGACTGGAGATAACTGATTAGTTTCTGTCATCTTTAAGCCAGGTAAGACTTTTTCTTCACCTTTAGCCACACCCACTTTCCATATTTGGAGTCATATTACTTCTCAATATCTACTTGCTTTGCAGTCCTGAAAATCATCCTACTATCTCACATTCATTTTTATTTCTATAAAATGAGCACATTTACTAAGTGGTTTGGTAGAAATAAATATAATGTATGGCTTTAAAAAGCTTCATTTTTTTCTACAAATATATGATGTGAGGAGTTTTAAATGTAATGTTCAATGTGGATATATTATTTCAGGCACCATTTGTTAAATATTGATCATAAAGTGTGCTCTTTAGAAGTCTTCATTTAAAGGACTTTCAGCTAGTTTGAATGTAAATTCCAACAATCAAATTCAATTTGAAACCAAGTTTTCATTTTGGCATACTGATTCTCTAGTCCTCCATCTTTAACTGTGTGGTAAACCCACAAAATGATTTTATTAGTGGTTTACTGTTCTCTGGGAGGCTTTTTTGTTTGTCTTTATTTTGGCATATAATTTGTGCATGTTGAAAATTGTTTCATTTGTGTTGAGATTGGAAGGCAGTGTATATTAGTTATTATTTGTGGAAACATGAACTTTATTGTTTAGAGCAGGGTTTCTCAGCCTTGGCACCATTGATATTTTGAGCTGAATTGTTCTTTGCTGCCGCCAGCGCTGTCCTGTGCATTTTAAGCTGTTAGCAGCATCCCTGGACTCTACTCACTAGTTGCCAGTAGCATGTCCCAGTTATGACAATAAAAAAAATGTCTTAGACATTGCCCAATGTCCTCTGAGGGGACAAAACTTTCCCTAGTTGAGAACCATGATGTAATGCAGAAATGAAAGAAAAATAATCTAGGTATCTTAAAAAACTAAAAATAAAGTTGCTGTATGATCCATCAATCCCTCTCCTGGGCATATATCTGGAGAGAATCCTAATTCAAAAAGACACATCTACAACCCCAACATTTGTTGTAGCACTATTGACAATAGCCGCAACAAGGAAGCAACCTAAGTGTCCATTGACAGGTGAATGGATAAAGAAGTGGTACATATATGCAACAGAATATTACTCAGCCATAAAAAGAATGAAATAATGCCATTTGCATCATCATGGATGGATCTAGAGATTGTCATACTAGGTGAAGTAAGTCAGAGAGCGAAAGACAAATGCCATATGATATCACTTACGTGTGTATGGGAAATGTAACACAAATGAACTTCTTTACAAAACAGAGACAGACTCACAGGCATAGAAAACAAACGTATGGTTACCAAAGGTGTAGAGGGAAGGGGAGGGATAAATTAGGAGTTTGAGATTAGCAGATGCACACTACTATATACAAAACAGATCAACAACAAAGTCCTACTGCACGGCACAGGGAACTATTCCATTTCATGTAATAAACCGTAATGGAAAAAATGTGTATGTATGTATTACATATATAAAAATCTATAATACATACACACACATATATATATATATATATATATATATATATATATAGGACTTCCCTGGTGGCTCAAATGGTAAAGCGTCTGCCTACAGTGTGGGAGATCTGGGTTCAATCCCTGGGTCGGGAAGATCCTCTGGAGAAGGAAATGGCAACCCACTACAGTACTCTTGCCTAGAAAATCCCATGAATGGAGGAGCCCAGTAAGCTACAGTCTGTGGGGTCACAAACAGTCGGACACGACTGAGCAACTTCACTTTATTATATATATATATATATATATATATATATAATGAAATCACTTTGCTGTACACCAGACACTAAAGCAACATTGTAAATCAACCATGCTTTACTTAAAAAAAAGAATCCACAGATGTTTTATGATCTAAATAAAACACTTCATTTCTCAGTGTTGCTAGTTTTTATTTTGTGGCTTGGTGAATTGATATCAGTGTGAAGAGCACTATTACATTGGATTTCTATTTAGAGATGGTTACAAATATTTATAATAATTAGCTAAGAAAACTTTCTCCATTCTGAATTTTAAAGCTCTTTAAGTCAAATGGAAAATCAAGTAATTTATCTGCCAAGTTAAAATAAGGAAATAACTTTGACCGCAGTTATTGGAGTGCTTCAGGTGCAAGTGCCTGTTTTGGCCTGCTAACCTCAACACAGGGGACCTCACACTTTTACTCTGGATGTGCAAAGCAGTGGGTCTCCGCCCTGGCTGCTCACTGGAGCAGAAGAAATGTTGTGCTTGGGCCCTAACCCCCAGACATGCTAGCTCACTTGTCTCAAGAGGGGCATAGGTATGTTTTCGGACTGCCCAGGTAATTCCAGAGTGCAGCCGGGGTTGACATCTGCTGATGTAAGGAGATATAGCTCCACTGCCTTTATCCTTCATCCATCACTTTCCCACATTTACCTGTGGCCTGCTTTCTTCCTATCTACACAGCGCTGACCAGACTCTTTTGCCTATCCTTGATTATTATTTTTTAACCAAATGATTTTTCCCCAGTGTTTTTCCTTTGCTCAGACCTGGACTTGCAAGGAAACAACTGGCTCAGTCTAGTCCACTTAATTCATGACCTTCTTTTGACTGCTGCCTTCATTTCAACTGTTAACCTCATTCTACCTGAAAAACCTTTATTGTTTTAAAACAGGTATTTCTTCTTTTGCCAGCAGATCACTATCCCCAATCCCCATTTATGTTTCCCATTATTACTTGCCTCTTTTCCCTCCTTACAGCTTAATTTTATTTCTTTCCTTTGTGCTCCCTCTTACTTATTTTTCCATCCTTAAATGACATGCTCACATTTTGTGGATTCTTAAGTGTGTTTTTTTTTTCTTCAGTTTATTTATATATTTATTTATTTTTAATTTTTATTTTTACTTTATTTTACTTTACAGTACTGTATTGGTTTTGCCATACATTGACATGAATCCACCACGGGTGTACATGCGTTCCCAAACATTAACCCCCCTCCCACCTCCCTCCCCATAACATCTCTCTGGGTCATCACCGTGCACCAGCCCCAAGCATGCTGTATCCTGCGTCGGACATAGACTGGCGATTCGATTCTTACATGATAGTATACATGTTACAATGCCATTCTCCCAAATCATCCCACCCTCTCCCTCTCCCTCTGTGTGTTTTAAAATGCTGGGAGAGTATGTTTCACTTGATGCTGATCTCTTTGCCTTTTTGATCCTCACCTGCCTGTTATTTTTAACTTGAGACTCATGTGTTCTGTTTGTGCATTGGTTATTTTAAATCAATGCTCTTATGTCCCTGTTTGCCCCACCTGAGCATTTCAATGTGACACCTCATGTCTGCAGGGCTCCCAGGTTCCTATTATGGCTGGTGGCTCTGGGCCAGGGAAACCAACCCAGGCCTCAGGCATCTCGTCACGTCTGGATTCACCTCTCCCCTTCCCGCAAGACAAGCTCACCTGCCTTATAACCCAGGAGCCAGCCTCTTCTTAAACCCTGTTGTCGCTATTGCACTTCTAAATAATATCTAACAGTCTTTCTCCTTGGCTTGCTTGAGGGTATTTCTGCTAAACCCCACCGGCAACTGTCATCTTGTTCCTTCAGCTAGTTCTTGTGAAATAGTTCATAACTTGCCTCATTGCTAAAATGTATGCCACATGCTCTCAATTCTAGTATCTGAATCACAGAAAAAGACCCCTTGGATTCATCCTAGTGATGGTGCAGTGGAGGCTCCCGCAACACAATATATGGGTGGGCTCCCTTCGGCCTTTTCATTCAAACTTAATTATGGATTCATCGTGCCTGCTATGTCCCTTTCCTTCTTCTAGTTTTACACAAATAGTCTTGCTTTCTTGTCCCCTCTGAGACCACAACACCATACCTGTTCCAGAAATATCACCTGACTTGTGATTTTCAAAGCCTGAGCTTTTGTTTGTGTGTGCCCAGGTACAAGAATATTAACATGACTCCAACTTCATGAGAGACCCAGTATATCCATACCCAGTTGTACTTTTCCAAACACCATTTTAAAGCCTCTAAGTTTAATTTACAAATCTCATTTCACTTGTAAATCTTAACAGGTTTGCATTAATGTAAAAAGAAATACTGCTTTTCTGTTGATCCTTTTAAATACCAGCCAGTGAGATTTCCAAATTTAACCCTTAAAATTTCACTGAGCAAATAAATAGTCCTTATGAGGTCTAAATTTCCAGATTTAATACATTAGATTTTTCTCAAATATTTGAACAGTGATTATAAACTTAAGTCATTAAACCCTAAGTATTTTAATTAAAATCATAAGTTTAATATGTCAGATTCTCCCAAACAATTCAAAGACTGCAAAGCACAAACGAAATATGCATATCCTAATGTATTGACTCCAGAAGTTATCATACTCAGCTCAATAGTATTTAAATGAAAGTTTTATTAATCTCTTTATTAGCCCCATGTATTTTATTAGCACTAGGGCCTATATTAGTATTGATACTAGTATCAATACCAACACTAGCAATAGCAATAATATATAAGTTAAAATAATACTAGCACAAGTATTAGTGCTAATAGGAGTACTGGTATTAGTGCTAGTGTAAGTAGTACTGGTAGTAGTGCTAGTATAAGTACTAGTACCAGCATTAATATTATTTTTGCTAATTATTATTGTTAATGCTAATATTAGTGCTAGCATTGGTACTAGTATTAGCATTATAGTAGTACCAGCACTAACATTAGTATTTGCATTATTATTAGCACTAATACTAGTATTCAGACTAATATTAGTGTTTTTGTATTATACTAGGCTCATGGCATCCCACTCCAGTACTCCTGCCTGGAAAATCCCATGTACGGAGGAGCCTGGAAGGCTGCAGTCCATGGGGTCGCTGAGGGTCGCATACGACTGAGCGACTTCCCTTTCACGTTTCACTTTCATGCATTGGAGAAGGAAATGGCAACCCACTCCAGTGTTCTTGCCTGGAGAATCCCAGGGACGGAGGAGCCTGGTGGGCTGCCGTGTATGGGGGTCGCACAGAGTCGGATACGACTGAAGTGACTTAGCAGTAGCTTAGCAGGCTCAGCACTAGTGTTAGTAGTACTGCTATTAGTAGCATTTCTAGTGATGTTAATACTTAGCATTAATATTAACATTAATATCAGTTTTAACAGCAATACTAGTGCTTGTGTTCGTGTTTGTTCTAGTACCAGCATCAGTGTTAGTATTCACGTTACTGCTACTAATAGAATTACCATTATTAGTTGTACTAGCACCTACATTATCGTTAGCATTAGCCTTAGTCTTAGAATTAGTGATTAGTATACCTTGCAGAGTTTCTGACCCAAGGTTACTGACCCAAATGAGGAAAATAGAGATTGTGGATACAGAGTTATTGGTTGAGAATGTGGCTCCAAAGTTAAAATTCAGCTGTTTTAGTTGGCAATTTCTGGACCAAGGCACCAAGAACTGGAGTTTGCCAACCTGGCGCTACAACCTCAATGACCTTTGTTGAGCTACAGTCATTCATAGAGCAGTAGTATTTTCTGAGCCTCAACCTTCTCCTGCAATCTGGTGAATTGTGGTTACTTATATCCAAGAATTTTACTTCAGATCAGTATTTTCTTATTTGTTTTTCACTGAAAATTTCTGTGACAACTTTTTATTGCCTGATTGGAGAAAATGATCTATTCTCCTTGTTTGCCCAGGACTTTCTGGGACGTAGGACTTTCAGGGCTAAAACTAGGCAAGTCCAGGCTGGCTGGTCATCCTAGATTCTAGACCAGTGATTCTCTAGCCTCTCTAGACTGGGCTGGGAAACTTTCAAACATATCAGAGCCCAAGTCCCACCTCCAAAGATTCTGATTGAATTGGTCTAGAGGTAGTGCCCCAGCACTGATACTTTAAAAAATCTCCCCAAGCGATTTTCATGTGTAGCCAGGGTTGAGAACTACTGTTCTGCACTCCCTATCTAGTTGGAAACACCTTGTGCAACATCTCACCGCTCACCTTCACTGAATGGGATTCAGCAAATCTTGAACTGGATAAGCATGTGTGTGGGTTCATCAGTGGACAGCATTTCCAGTAAATATTCCTGGGGGCAATTAGGGCTTCCCTGGTGGCTCAGCTGGTAAAGAATCCACCTGCAATGCAGGAAACCCAGGTTCAATCCCTGGGTCGGGAAGATCCCCAGGAGAAGGAAATGGTAACCCACTCCAGTATTCGTGCCTGGAAAATCCTGTAGATAGAGGAGCCTGGCGGGCTACAGTCCTTGGGAACACGAGTTGGACATGACTTAGTGACCAAACCACCAGTAATGTACACCTTTCTTGCACATCATGCCATTTGTTTTTGAGTATTAATGTGTTCTCATGAAAGTGCAAGTGTTAGTTGCTCAGTCGTGTCTGACTCTTTGTGACCCCATGGACTGTAGCCCACCAGGCTCCTCTGTCCATGGGATTCTCCAGGCAGGAGTACTGGAGTGGATTGTCATTTCCTTCTCCAGGGAATTTTCCTGACCCAGGGATCAAACCTGGGTCTCCTGAATTGCAGGCAGTTTCTTTACCGTCTGAGTCACCAGAGAAGCCAATAAGGACTCTGGTAGTAGGTGTCTGAGCATCCACAGGTGGCACCTGACTTATGAAAAACCTCACGGTGCTTCCAGCTGGGGTGCAGGGCCTGGCAGTCCAGCCAGTCCTCAGCCACAGGGACCATGGGAAGAGCAGTGGCCAGCTCGGTTCTGGCCAGTACCTTCCACCATTCTAGGTCTGCAGACCGATGGTGAGGATCCTGCCTATGGCTCCTGCCTTCTCCAGCTCCTCTTATTCCTCCTCTGCAGCAGCTTCCTCATGTGTTCTCATGAGAATGTGTTCTCATGGCTTTTCATAAAATTATTATGTTTTTGTTTTGTTGCTTAAATTGTCATACCTTCATCAGTGAGAACGCCTCACAGCTGCCCCATTTGTCCATTTAGCACCATCCTTTTATTTAAATTTATTTATTTTAAAATTATTTTATTTATTATATTTGGAGGCTAATTACTTTAGAATATTGAGGTGGTTTTTGCCATACATTAACATGAATCAGCCACGGGTGTACAAGTGTCCTCCTGTCCCGAACCCCCATCCCACCTCCCTCCCCATCCCATCCCTCTGGGTTGTCCCAGTGCACTAGTTTAGAGTGCCCTGTTTCATGCATTGAACTTGGACTGGTCATCTATTTATCATAGGGTAATATACATGTTTCAACGCCATTCTCCAAATCATCCCACTCTCGCCTTCTCTCACAGAGTCCAAAAGACTGTTCTGTACATCTGTGTCTCTTTTGCTATCTCGCATATAGGGTCATCATTACCACCTTTCTAAATTCCATATATATGAGTTAATATACTGTATTGGTGTTTTTCTTTTTTACTTACTTTACTCTGTATAATCGGCTCCAGTTTCATCCGCCTCTTTATAACTGTCTCAAATGCACTCTTTTTAAAAGCTGAGTAATACTCCATTGTGTATATATATGTACCACAACTTTCTTATCCATTCATCTGCTGATGGACATCTAGGTTGCTTCCATGTCCTAGCTATTGCAAACAGTAGCACCTTCCTTGAAAGCATTCATGTTTCCTGGTGAGAAAAAGGTATAACAGATCCATCCTGATTTTTCTTGCTTCATGTTGTGGATTCAACTGCACTCCAAGGATCCGTGGTTCTTTTGAGTGGGGAAAGTTTTCAAGATAAAATCTTGGCTATAGAGGTGCACATCCTGTTGTTTTGCCAGAGTACTAATAGCAGCTAGATCTTGGATCCATGACCATCTCGGCAAATGAAATCCATTCTACTCAGTACTCTGTGGTGACCGAAATGGAAGGAAATCTTAAAAAGAGGGAAGATATGTATATGTATAACTGATTCACTTTGCTGCACAGCAGAAACTAGCACAACATTGTAAAGCAACTATACCCCAATGAAGATTAATTACAAAGAAGAAATCCTTAATTGTTTCATATGCTTTTTGTGTATCTCATTGGCTATCCTATGAGTTTTTCCCTGATTGTATATTTTTTCCCATCAAACTGATATTGCAATGTTCTTTGCCCTTTTTTTCAAGCATTAAAATTCTTTCACTCCTTTATTTACTATCTTTTCAAGTTTCAACTACGAATCAGAGAAATATGTGAATAGACTTTGGGTATTTTCTAATTTATGCTCAGAGACAGGGGGAAACACCCTGCTCTCTTTTCCAGGCCCAAACTCGATTTCCTTTTATAGTTTTGATAATTTCTCCCTTCTCCAGTCCTCATATTTTCTCAAGTTTCATCACTTCTCTGCCTATTTCTTCATAAGCCATAGCCAACTGAGTTTTATACACGAAGTGGAGAGTGGACCTCTACTTTGTTACTGTTTTAAGAGAGGTGGAGATGAATGAGCAGATTTACCCTCTCAGTCATATCTCAGGCTGATCATTTGTGTCTGAAATTACAGATTCAGGATATGGGTCAGAAATTTGGGATCAGAACAGCACAGCCACTAATGGCAGGGACCACAAACAGGAATCAGTAATAAAACCACATAAATGTTATTTTTCATGAGCTTCATACTCACCTTGTATTGTTTTGTAGAGAAGGTATAGGAAGAAAGAGGTAATATCCAGCAAAGTCCTTTTGTAATCTTCTTGACTTGTTGTTAAAATGAATCTTATTTTAAATTGTAGTATAGTTGATTTACAATACTGTGTTAGTTTCAGGTATACAGCAAAGTGATTCAGTTATACACACAGACACACATACATATATTTTTTTCAGTTCTTTTCCATTATAGTTTATTATAAGATATTGACCATAATTTGCTATGCTATACAGTAAATCTAGAATAAATCTTAGTTTTAGAATTCACTCTGAGAAGACAGTAGGCAAACCCTCACCATCCAAAGGATTTCCCTCATTTGAGATCTTGAGTTTCGTCAAGTCACTTAAGATCAGCGATAAAATCCCCTTGAGAGTTTCCAGATTTTTCTCCACAAGGAACCATGAAGTAGACTGTTTATTTGTGGAACTCCTAGTCCTAGTACTTTAAACTCTTTCCTTCGCTGACCTAAAGATAGCCAGCAAAAAAAAGACTCTTAAAAATACATGCTTTATTGATTTTGGAATGTTCTGGTGAATGCTAATCTGACTCATGTCGTTTACTTAGGGGTGGCTTTGGCTCAAGCCCCAAAGTCATTTTAGACAAGAGGAAATAGAGAATCTAATAAATAATACAGAGTTTACATATCCAGATACAAAATAATAATTATTGTTGCTAATAATATGACTATAGATGCCACACCCACCTCTCCATTTAGGTAAATTCCTAATAGATAAATCCAAGTGAAATTTGATATAAGTATAGGCTTCTTTGGACTTACTATTTTTGACTTTTTTGTTACAGGTGCATTTTCATTAGTATTTTTGTTAGTTTCACCTGTACTTTTACTTGTTTTGGTAAAAACTCGGTGACTCTTTAATGATTTAGGAAACAGTTTAATAAATATGTACATCCATGTTTCAGACTCATAACTACAAGTGATTATTTCTGAGAATATCCTTGGAAGCTACATCTTTTGTTTGTTCTAAGATGACAAAGCTATATTCATTTTGGTATATGCTCATTGTAAAAATGTTACAACTATAGAGAAAGTTGTAAAGACTGCATCATAGTAAGAAAAACTTCTGTGCAGGATCCATATGATATGCATACTCCTGCATCATTTTACATGGACATCAAGGAAAATGGGCCAGTAACTCACCAGAGCAGAGCCAGCCTTCACAAACACAGCTTTATGGAATTTTGTTTGAACATAAAAGCATTCTCTATATAATAATCATTAATTTAGTATTTGTGTGTGTGTGTTTGTGCTAAGTCGATTTAGTTGTGTCTGACTCTTTCTGACCCCATGGACTGTACCTCGCCAGGCTCCTCTGTCCATTGGATTCTCTAGGCAAGAATACTAGAGTGGGTTGCCATTTCCTTCTCCAGGGGGTCTTCCCCACCCAGGGATCAAAGCTGTGTCTCCTGCATTGCAGATGGATTCTTTACCACTAGCACTACCTGGGAAGCCCATTTTAGTATTTAGTTAACAAAAACCTTTATATCTATCTGTTCACTTACTTACTTGTGTTTGAGGGCATTGAAAGGTTTTTGAGAATGATCTGGATACCCTAGCTTTAAAACAAGTAAATGAAAACAGCTCCATACTTTCCTCCTAAGGTTGGGAGAAGTTTTATAAATATTTATTTATTTATCTGGCTGCATCAGCTCTTAGTTTTGGCCTGTGGGTTCTCGGCATGCAAACTATTAGTTGTTTTGTATGTGGGATCTAGTTCCCCAACCAGGGATCAAACTCAGAGCCCCTGCATTGAGAGTGCAGGGTCTCACCACTGGACCATCAGGGAAGTCCCAGATTGAGAAAAATTTTAATTAGTTGTTGATATTAATTGCTTAGCCCAGTACCTGTCCTATGGTGGTAGGCTTTCAGGAAATGGAGCTAAAGTCATTAGCACCTTCATTACCAACATCATCTTCTTTATCATTACCACCATCACAACAACCAACATGATCAGACCATCATCTTCACTATCATCAATCTTACTATTTTACCTTGTATAGATAGAGACATTCAAAGCCACTTCAAATTATTCCATGAACATAGGGATTATCTGAAAACCACTATGGTTCCTCTGCCTAAACGCTTGTTGTTCTATCTTGGAGGATTTCATTATTCATTGAAAAGACATACCAATTACTATACTGGGATATTAAAACACACTATAAAAATAAAAGCCTTAAGAAATTTTGCTCACAGAATTACCAGGATATTGATAACATGTCCGCTACTGGCTAATGGAATAGATAAAAATGGAAAGAACTGGGTTGGGATGTGAATAGCATTGTCTTAATACTTGGTTCAGAGATGCTAAAGGGAGCCAAGTGGCCGTTTCTGCCTACAT
The DNA here is from genome assembly GCF_016772045.2 of Ovis aries. Classification (NCBI taxonomy): domain Eukaryota; kingdom Metazoa; phylum Chordata; class Mammalia; order Artiodactyla; family Bovidae; genus Ovis; species Ovis aries. The sequence goes on along the minus strand of NC_056080.1, from coordinate 9,504,009 downwards.
TCTTTAAGTGCACCTCTTTCTATATTCTTCTTCATAATAAATTGTTGGCCACTGGCCATATACTTTTCTTATCTGTAAACTGCAGAACTTTCTTTTACGTAACATTATTTTTCACTTGTCTTATTCCTAATTCTTCATCTTAAATATCAAGAAAGAAAGAATACCAGGAGACGGTTAACTTTGTCATTTCTTGCCTCCCAGGATCAAAAATAGCTGTTGCTGCAGTGTTTGGAATAGAAAAACTTTAAAGAACCTTATATACAGAACTGGTTTGTACAGCCTTCTCTGCTGATTTCATGCCAGGAGATATTTTTATCCTGTTAGGAAGTAACTAAAAGCTTTACTCAACTCCGCCAGCCTCTGTAATGCATATCTGACACATGCTTGTGACCCTGTGAGAAAGTTCTGTACTCCTCCTGGTGGCGAAAGAGAAAAACTAACAATCGAGTTCCTCATGGGAGAGTGTTGATAGCTTATGAGATGTGTAAATGTTGCCATATGCTTTTAGCCAGTGTCTTGTGAAATTCTTGTCTCAACACCTTTGGTTGTTTTTGCTTTTTGGACAACAACCTTCTTTATCTTCTAAGGTCATTGGATGAAAGAGATTTGACAAACGGGCTTACCATTTTGCTTTAGAGAGAACTTGAGAAACCCAACTATGTCTTAAATCAAGATAATTTCAGGATCACAACACTGTGTTTGGCATATTAGTCACAGTGCTAGCTTCTAGGCCTCATGACTATAGAAATAGATGTTGGGCTTATTGTTTTTGCCTCTGAACACTAATTTCTCTAACTCAGTAGACAGAAATTTACCCTTCTGTGATAAACAGAGTTTGGAGAATGTCAGCTCACACAAACACTGTCTTTAAAAAAAAAAAGACAAAAACCCATCACCCCTTATTGAGCCCTGCTTGGGGGCCAGGCTGTATGCTACATGGTCAGATACATTCTGGGTCAATCAGTCCTTGCAACAACTCTGTGGGGTCGGACAATCCCACTCTTGATTTAACAATCTGGACACTGCTACACTGAGTCACATGGATAGGAAAATGGTCCAGCCAGACTTCAACTCAGATCTTTTTTTATTAATTGAAGTATATAGTAGATTTACAATATTGTGTTAATTTCTGCTGTACAGGACAGTGATTCAGTTATACATATGTGACGTGGCATGCATGTGCTTAGTTGTGTCTGGCTCTTTGCAGCTCCATGGCCTGTAGTCCTCCAGGCTCCTCTGTCTATGGAGTTCTCCAGGCAAGAATACTAGAGTGGGTTGCCATTTCCTTCTCTGGGGGATCTTTGTGACACAGCGATCGGACCCATATCTCTTATGTCTCTTGCACTGACAGGCAGATTCTTTACCACTTGCACCACCTGGGAAGCCCTTTACGTGTGTGAATATATATATATATATATATATTTTTTTTTTTTCACCACTATGGTTTATCACGGGATATTGAATGTAGTTCCCTGTACTTTACAGTAGGACCTTGTCTATCCATCCTATATATAATAGTTTATATCTCCTAATCCCAGACTTGACTCTATCCCTCCTCCACCCCCAACTCAGATGTTTTTTTTTATTTGGAACTCATTCTCTAAGCCAGTGGTTCTCAGTGGGGGCACTTTGACCCCTAAGGACATTTGGCAGTGTCTGGAACAATTTTAGTTGTCACACCTGTGGAGGAGGTACTGGCATCTAGTGGATAGAGACCAGGGATGTTGCTAAGCATCATATAATGCACACAGTGGCCCTCACAACATAGAATTATCTGGCTCCAAAGGTAGATAGTGCTGAGGCAGAGGAAGCTTGCCTTAAACTAATACTACATAAAATGTGGTTCTTGGACCAATGGCTTCTGAATCACTTAGAAGCTTGTTAGAAATGCAGAACCACAGGCCCCATACTAGAACTAGTGAACAGAAAGCTCTGGAACTGGGATCCAGGAATATGTGTTTCAACATGCCTTCTCCGTCATTCTTGCACACTCAAGTGGGACAAGCTCTGCTGTGAAACCCTAGGCCATTGTGTGTTATATTGAGCTGGACACAATTGTATGGTTTCCTCATCACTTTCAGTGTTCCATTGTTGAATAGAAGTTTCTCTTCAGGCATCCAAAAGGGGAAAGTCTGGCATTTACTAGGAACAAGTGTGACTCATGGGGAAATCAGCACAGTTACAAACCCAGGAACCATGCCCAGATGAAAGTCTAGGGGGCTCTTTTTTTTCCTGTTTTCTCAGCCTAAGGAGGGAAGTCTTGGAGACTCAGTCCAAGTTAAAAAAATGTGAGTCTAAGCACTGGTTTGATTTGGGGTTTGATTATCTAAAATTAGGCTTGCAATTGAACTTAGTGAATGACCTATTGAAGAAAATAAAATCCACAAAGTGTTAAATTGAAAATTGCATGAGTTTCTGATTTACTGACAGTTACCAAACAGATCTTCAACTCCGTATGTACACTTTTTTGGACCATAAATTGTTTTTTTGGAGAGCCAGTGGAATAAGTATTTTGATCTGGGTCTCTCTTCAGAAAAATTGCTCATTACTTGGTATTTTATGTGATTTGTGTGGGGAATACATTACAGGCAAGAATGCACTGTACAGAATAAACATTTCAGACAAGACCTACATACACGTTCAGGTAGTTTGTGCTGCAGTGCCACACCATTCTCTGCCTTATTCCTTAAACAACACTGCTGGAACTTAAAAAATAGCATTTATTTAAAATTTGAAAAAAAACCACAGTATCCTCTAATTTAGTCATTATATTGATGGACTCCTTTGATTTCAGAAAGTTAAAATTTTTGTAAAACCTAAAGAAGTTTTTCTAACTCGTCTATTTTTTCCTTCACCATCTATATTAAAGTTAGAAGAAATGAGTATTCTCCTAAAGTAGTCTGTAAAGGTTGGCTGCATTCAGATCACTCAGGGTGGTAGACAGATTCCCTGATCTGCTTCTCCTGGGTCCAGGATTGAGTAGCTGGGATGCTCAGAAACCATATATTTTTAAAAATGTTTTTGAAGTATAGTTGCTTTACAATGTTGTGTTAGTTTCAGGTGTACAGCAAGGTGAAACAGTTATACACATACATATATCTACTCTTTTTTATGGAGAAGGCAAAGGCACCCCACTCCAGTACTCTTTTTTAGAGTCTTTTCCCATACAGGTCATTACAGTGTATTGAGTGAAACTATATTTTTTAAAACAGCCAAGTTTTGGAGCCAACACTAGAGTATGAGTCTTCAGCATCAAATGTTTCCAAATGTGAAGGGATCAAACTGATGCATCTTAGTTATGGTTATATTATTTTGGTGGCAGAATATTTACTGTAAATATTTTATACTGTTGTTAAGTGGTCAAAAGTAAAAATCATTAAACCTATAGGCTAACGTATATATAGAAGTTCAATAAAAAGTGTGTTAGTCACTCAGTCATGTCTGACTCTTTGTAACCCCATGGACTGTAGCCCGCCAGGCTCCTTTGTCCATGGGATTCTCCAGGCAGGAATACTGGAGGGGGTTGCCATTTCCTTCTGCAGGGGATCTTCCCCACCCAGGGATCAAACCACGGTCTCCTGCATTGCAGGTGGGCTCTTTACTGTCTGAGCCACCAGGGAAGCCCAGAAGTTCAAAAAGTTCAATAAGGATAGATGCTTATTGAGTAGAGGATTTGGCAAGTGAATAAAGGATAAAACAATTAATTTACTAAGGCATTTATATGATCTCTGTACAAAGTTGCTGTGACTTTGGTAGGTAGAAAAAGAAAGGCGAAACCACTTGGCAACCTGAGGATTCGGGGACAGCAGCATCACTGATGAACGCACTCTAGAATGATCGTTGATCAGACACTGCTAAGGGAGGTTGGGAAATAGATGCAGAAGTTTTCCAAGTAAGTGAAGTTTTACCGTGTACGTATTGACTTCCATTTTCCTCAATGTTATTCACGTAACAACCAAAAAGTGCGCAAAGTGTCATTTTGAGAAGTAGCATTGAGCATCTACCCTGCCGCCAGAGCCAGGCAAGGACGTGACTAAGCCACTCACTTCCGGCCTTTGAGGGGCCGGTGTTCAGAGCACGAGGCTGGGGCATGAACTGCTCCACCGAGCTGCAGACTGAGGGACAGTTTGCTCTGTGTGAGCACAGAGGACAGGGAACTGCAACAGGCTGTTTCTGAACACAGGAGCCTCTGAAGATGGGTCTCTTTTCCCCATGCTTCTGCTTCTCCACTGTGGCTGTGGCTGAGCGAACTCTGCTGTAATCGGGAGGTCTTCAGAGAGCCCCGAGGTGTTCAGGAATGTCTGCAGAGTCCCAGAGGTCTGGGGACGGTAGAGTTCCCCTCGCTGGTTTTCCTGTCTCCCCTCATCCATCACTGTCCTCACGGCCTCCTCTCACAGGCTCTGAGGGCAGAGTTTAAGGCTGCCACAGGAAACCAGAGAACCGTGCTCATTAAATAACCTTAGTTAGAAACACGATATGAAGCTCATCAACTCTGGCCAGAGGGAGTCTCAGAGCTTCCCCATCTTGAGAGGAAAGTTCACTGGAAAGCTTTGGGTTTCTTTCCATGTTTAAGATCATCTGAATAGTTCAAGCCCCTGCATAACAGACAAGCCAATAAGTGGAGGCATGTCAATCATAATTTTTTCAAGCACCCAAAGGAATAAATATTGCTATTTGTTGTTAAAGGATTTTATTTGTTAAATCTCATGGCACAGATTTTTATTTCTGGTGAGAATTTATAGAATTGTATGCTCTGCAGGAACCTAACTTGTTTGCCGATTCCTCCTTGTCATTTCTGAAGAATTCTTGTAGACTCCAGAGTCTGGGTTACTTTATCTTTTCCTGTGCCAAACTGGTGCTTCCACCAGGGCTCAGCAGGAAAGAATCTGCCTGCAATGCAGGAGATGCAGGTTTGATCCCTAAGTGGAAAGATTCACTGGAGAAGGAAATGGCAACCCACTCCAGTATTGCTGCCTGGGAAATCCCATGGACAGAGCAGCCTTGTGGGCTACAGTCCATGGGGTCGCAATGAGCTGGGGACAACTGAGCAACTAAAACAACAATGCCAAACTGAGCAGTGACTGAGAGACAGTACAGGGGAGCCCGAATGACAGCATGAGAAAAACAGGGAATGTTCCTAGGACCTCTTGTTTGTTTAGGTCTTTCCAGTGACCTCTTGTTTGTTTAGGTCTTTCCAGTGTGAAGACAACACGTTGACTTGGGGGTATCATGGCAACAAAAGAGGACTTCCCCACGAGCTTTTCTGTGTCATACATTCAAAGGCTCTATAACACATAACATGGAGCTTATCATAAACACTGGGTCAGAGGTTACTTGTACTCAGGTGGGACATATTTTAAGAGAGAGAATCTGTGGGAAATTTATGAGAAAAATCGATGGATGTTTTGTTGTTTCACTAACAGGAATTGCTCACTTTTTTTCCAGGACACATTTTCCCCTTAATTCTCAAGTAAGTCACTAGAGATCAGCAGCTCATCTGTGTAGTTTGGCAGGCAGGAAAAAGAAATGCTAAAATGTTATCAATGTTTATTGATCTCTAGGAAAGATACAGTGTCTCAGAATATTATCATGTAAGGCCAGAGGACAGTGAATGATCTAGAATCAATGATTAGTAGCAAGATTTTACTTTTGTACAGGGGTGTAGAGTATATAGACTCTATTATGTAATAGTCATATTAACTATTTCTGCTTTGTGGGGTGGGGAAAACAAGCAAATATTATTAGTTCACTCACTTCAGTCGCTCAGTGGTGTCCGACTTTTTGCAACCCCATGAATCGCAGCACACCAGGCCTCCCTGTTCATCACCATCTCCCGGAGTTCACTCAGACTCAACTGGTTTATAGAAGAAAGTTGAAGATTTAACCAAGATGTTACCATCTAATAAATGACAGAGCCTAGATAAGAAGGGAGGCCTTTGATTCCTTTTATGCACGTTTTTAGGAACCTTAAAAACAAAAAATCATGCTTCAACATACTCTAATTTTCTGATCACCTCTTTGTGTGTGTGTGTTTAAGATTTCTGGTACTCATAATACTTGTTTCCTTCATTTCACTCTTGAATGAAGATAGTCTTCAAGTGTTTTTATTGCTGAGGGTTGGAGCTTCATCTGAGGTGAGGATCGAGGTTGAAGGCCAGGCAGGGAGTGGAAGAAGGTACCGTGAATTGGGGATTCACAGTTAGCAAAGTTGCAGTGTGGCATCTCCTTGTGCCTTTCTTCCATCATCACTTCTCTGTCTCTGACAGAACCAGGCTGGGAAAGGCTCTGGCTTTTCAAGACCCATGGGATTAGATTAGGTCTGCCTGGATAATCCAGGGTAATATCACCGTCTCAGGGTCCATACATTTAATCACAGCTGTGAAGTCCCGTTTACAAGGCTCCAGGGGTTAGTGTGTGGGCCTCTTTAGGGGGCTGTTATTGTGCCCACCACACCATCTTAGTCAATGGATGTGTTTCTGGTACTCTGTTCCCCATCACCCTCCACCAGGTTTGGGAGTGCATGCACATGACCATCTCTTTTTTCTTCTCCTCTCTGTGTGTGTTTGCTTTGGAAATGAACAGAGATCATTCTGTCATTTTGAGACTGCACCCAAGTACTGCATTTCGGACTCTTTTGTTGACTGTGAGGGCTACTCCATTTCTTCTAAGGGATTCCTGCCCTCAGTAGTAGATATAACGGTCATCTGAGTTAAATTCACCCTTTCCAGTCCATTTTAGTTGCTGATTGCTAAAATGTCAATGTTCACTCTTGCCATCTCCTGTTTGACCACTTCCAATTTACCTTGATTCATGGACCTAACATTCCAGGTTCCTATGCAGTGTTGCTCTTTACAGCATTGGACTTTACTTCCGTCACCAGTCACATCCACAGCTGAGCACTGTTTTCACTTTGGCTCTGTCTCTTCATTCTTTCTGGAGTTATTTCTCTACTCTTCTCCAGTAGCATATTGGGCAGCTGCTGACCTGGGGAGTTCATCTTTCAGTGTCATATCTTTTTGCCTTTTCATACTGTTCATGAGGTTCTCAAGGCAAGAATACTGAAGTGGTTTGCCATTCTCTTCTCCAATGGACCATGTTTTTTTTCAGAACTATCCACCATGACCCATCCATCTTGGGTGGCCCTACATGGCATGGCTCATAGTTTCATTGAGTTAGACAAGCTGTGGTCCATGTGATCAGTTTGATTTTATATAAGTCTGTGTGTGTGTGCGTGTGTGTATACACACATACATATATATTTTGTTTTCTCTTTTCATGGTGTATCTCTATTTAGCCCCCTTTTTACATTCTATTTTTCCTTCGCCATCTATTTCTTTTTTCCTTTATGATTATAATTCTTTACCCCTCCTCTTTACCATTTTGTTTGCATTTCTTATATATTTGGCTATTTATGGCTGTTTTGAACTTGTTTTATCTTCCTGTTCTTTTCTCTCTAATTTAATTTTCTTATCACTTTTTTTCAAGCCTCTTTGGTCTCTATTTTTGTACATCCTCAACCCAATATTTTTCTGTCCTTCTTCAACTTCCCCTCCTAACCCTCGCTCTAATCCACAATTCTTATCTCCATGCACACATGTTGTTTCACTTTGGTGGCTCCTTCAGCTCTGACCATGCAGTTTAAATTTGAGTAGACAAGATAGGTGGAGGAGACATAGCAGGGAGAAGCCACTGGTGCTGAGACTCACAACCTAGGCTTGTATCAGTTTGCCTTAGAAGGCCCCAAGTTCTACACCCAAACTCGACCCTCTGGAGCTCCTGCTAAAATCTCTTAGGGAGACCTTGACAGACAAAAAGTACATAGCTGTTGATTACACATATGTAAATATATCTATGTGTTCAGTAGGAAGGGTCAGAATAGAATTTGGAGTGACCTAAAATATTTAGTATGGATTAAATTCTTTTCAGAGTAAATTTTACTACTTTTACAACAACAATGACAAGCTTTAAAAATATAAACATTCTATATCATTGCTTCCTCAATTTATCTTTGTTTATGTTGTAGAATTCTAATAAAGTGAGCATTTGGCCAGCTGCAGAATTTTTTATTTATGGATATTGCTGATAATAATGTTACTGATAATGAAATGGAATTACACATGTGTAACTGAGGTTTTTAGTCTTTTTAGACCACAGACCTAATTCGTACAGAATAAGATCTCAGTTATACATTCTTCTCTCCATAGAAATGCTCATGCACAAAATTCTATATTCATTTTCAGGAGATTCCATTCATAAACTCATTCTATAATTATTTACTGAGCATGTACAAAAAGCAAAACAGGATTACTGTTCTAGGCATGATAGCTATGTCAGTGAATAAAAAGGTTACATCCTTTTTAGAGATTACAGAGAATAGGGAGATTGACAACAAATCAACAAATCGGTAATAAATAAGCAGACAGAATGATGGACCAGAGTTGGTAGGGTGCTAAGGAAAGCTTTCTCAGGAGGTGATATTTCATCGGAGATGTGACATAATGGAAGAGCTGATTTTTAAAGAATGACTCAACTGTTGTAACATCTTGCTATCACTTAGGTTCCTGCGTAGGAAGTCATTTTAGATAGACAGACAAAGCCCTTTTTGTCTGTTAATGTGAAGAGCAGGTTTTAGTTTAAATTCTTACACATAGCCCTGAGTAACTAGAAATTAGCACATTCCAGGGAAGACATACTCTTTCAAAGTTATTTGGTTTTCCAATTTGACTAAACAAACATGTGATTAGCCATTAAAACCATAGCTCCAAAGATGATATTAGATTGCCCACTTCTGGGTAATTGACAGAAAAAATCATTGCAGATCAGTTTTGAAAAGGAAATTTTTAAAAGCTGACACCTTAAATTTTTACAGCATTGTTTGTGATGCTGGAAGTGTTTTATATTTGCTGTGTCCTAGTGAATAATCTTCCTTAGAGGTTTTCCAAGCTCCTGTTGTTTGAAACACTCCAAGGGCTGGAAAGACTGAATCTCTAACCTAGAGACAGGCTTTCTTAATATCTCAGTGGTGGCTCCCAAGTTCCTTGCCAAGTAAGCTGCAGTCCTCCTGAATCCAGTTTTGGATCTTAAAGCTGCCCTGAGTTGACTCACTCTGTGTCTAGTACCACGGAGAGCATGTCTGGACTGTGGTGACTCTGAGAAGAGGGCTTCTCTTGAAACCCCAGCCCTTTGCCTCAGAAGGCCAAGCTGTAGAGATATCTTCTGGGCCCTGTGGTTGTATCTTTGGATAATTTCCATGGGTCATGGCTTTGACTCTGGTGTTTTATGTTACACAGCTGAAAGGCAGATAATTGCTTGGTCTCAATTAATAACAAGAAATTGCCTGGACATTGAAATATTAATCAGAAGGGTGGGTGCTGCTCTTTTAGTCAAATGCTGATTAATTTAATCCCAGTTGTATTTCCTAGAGGAAAGAGAAATTTGGTTACAAACACCATGTCTTATTTTTCATCATTCACAGTCCCATCACAAAGGAAATAAATCACAAATCAAATTTACCTCACCAACACTACCTGTGCCCATGTTACTATAGTGTTCACAGATGTTCAGTCATCCCATTCCAGTGAAGCTCAGTTGGGAAAAACTGGTTAAGCTGTGTCTATGCCTTTCATTTAAATTTCATCCTCAAAGTATGACCTTCAGAATGTCACATCTTGGGGAGTGGTGGTAAATTGCTTTTCATAGTGAAAGCAGAATTCCTTTATGTTATTTATGTGCTAGAAATGCAAACTTCCTATTATCTAAATCCAGAGAGAAGGATTTAATTTTCAAAAGTTAGAAAGTTCTCTGGTCAAATGTTAAACCTTGTGCTTTAGAAATCTGGGCAAACGTTGCTACCATTTTCTTTCTTGCTTTATTCTTTTCTTTTTTGTGTGTGCGTGTCATTATTATGAACTCAAGAAGGCTAGTGATGTGGCGTTTTTTCCCCAAAAGTGGAAAAAACACAATCTCTTGTTTTACATGAATTTGTTGGGCTGATTTCTCTCCTACTAACATTCACGTATTCTGGGATTGAGGATTGGCTACCATAAGCTCTTTACAGGGTCAATACTGACAGGCAGAGATTTAGCATTCTAACTAAAAAATATATATAGAAGTAAAAAGAAAACTAGAACTCATTCATATAAAAATTCAGAATATTAGAACCTTTAGTTTCATGTTTAGGAATTTTTATAAATAATTTTTATTTCAATATCTCCATATGGTAAGTCATTTCTTGAGTCATTTTTTGCACCTGATAAAAGAGAAAGGAACAAAGCAACAATAGTTGTCTTGGCTTTTGTATTTCCAAAGTCATTCCTTAGCTTTTCAGTATAATTAGAATTGTAAATCATTGCTCTAATTAAGTTATTAATAATTTCTTAACTCTTAAGATGCACATGAAATGAGGAATATGAGATTAATACTCTAAACATGGAGATTTTAAAAAATAAAATCACTCTTTATCATTACCCACTTATATAGTTATAGTTAGTGTATAGTTAATCATTGATTCATTAATTGGAAAGTATTTGTAGTAAGAAAAATGTTATCTAGTTGTATATATTGGCATGAGGTAGTAAAAGTGGTAATAAATAAATATAGATATTAATTATGTACTCTATTTACCTAGAAAAATATACTGTTGAATTTCCCATCTGATTTTAATGACACATCTAGATATCATGAAAATAAAGCTGTAGCAGATACTTGAAGGCCTTTGGAAGGAGAGAGAAGGAACATTTCAAAAGCAGTTTGGATGTTAAGTTGCAAAATTATTTACGGCAGATGGTCTTGTTTCCCTTTTTGTTTTATCAAATGTGAGTATTCATATCTTAAAATTGAAAGCAATACACCAAGTTTTTTTTTCATTTAAATTTGGTTTTTCCTTATTGATTCTTGGTCCTCAAATAATTATAGGTTTGCATTATTTAAAAATATATAATGAGATACATTAAATCTAAATTGAGTAGATACAGGGACATTTCTTATGTTACAGAGAAGTCTTTTGGATGTATTTGTCTTTTCCAAATTATTATTTTGATACTTAGGATGTGAGCATAAACTCAAGTACTAGTATTTATGATATACTTGCAGAAATCCAAGATACTGAATATCTATGTTACTACCTGTCTTTTCCCACTCTATGTAAAACTAGACATTATCTTTCTCACAAATAGTATTTGATTCATTTGTCAGTGATTAACTATATACAAAAGGGATATTAATAGAGAAATTTTTAATAAAAACTTCTTTGTACTAGCTTTTACTGTCATGTTAAGGATTATAATTATTTTAAATTATTGAAGATATTTATGAATGCTTCAATTTAAGTCAATTATTTGTCAGGGCAAGTTGAATTTTTTAGTGGAGGACAGAGGAGCCTGGCATGCTGCAGTCCATGGGGTTGCAAAGAGCTGGATATGACTTAGCGACTGAACAACAACATCATCATATTTTAGTTAGTTAGGGCCAGATAGTAAATATTTTAGGTTTTTTTGGCCTTACGGCCTTTGTTGTAACTCTGCCATTTTAGCACAAAAAACAGCCCTAAAAAATACATGAATGAATGTACATTGTGGGTTCCAATTAAACTCTACAATAACAAGAGGGACTGAGTTTGGTTGATAGGTTTGCCAGCTGCTAGCTTAGAGGATAAACAGCTGTATGCCTGTTGAACCAATTTGGTGAGAGAAACACTTGAGTGAAAATCTTTATTTTGATGCTGCCCACGTCCTTGCTGTCCATTCTTTATCCCTCCAATAAGGTAATAGAAATGTGCTGGAGATTTTTCTCCCTGTCTACACAGAGACCTTAAGAAATTTTTGAGATTTATGCACCAAGTGAGATGTCAGTGCCAAGTGCAACCCTGGTGGAAAAAATATGTTAATTTTGCTCATCTTAATAAATGCGTTTCCTATTTCAGTCTTCCTGATAGTTGGGCCAGTCTTTATTATGAACATTTTTCTATTGTAGCTGTCCTTTGAAAATGACCTGGCATCCAGGTCCCAAGATAGTTATCTCAGGATGGAGCACGATTAGCCTGTAGATAGGCTTCAGGAAACATTCCCAGGTAGCTCTTTGAACTCTCAGTGGGAAAGCCATTTTCCTATGTTCTTCATGCCATAGGTACTGTGGTAAAGTCCAGTGTTAAATGAATAAGTCAATGGATGAATCAATAGAAAAGTATAGTCTACAGTGAGCTTTGAATTGTATGAGGTAAAAGCACAGCACATTGTGACTCTGAATTCATCATCCAGTTTTACAATGACCAAATAGTCAGAGATAACTTTTCCAGTGAGAGAATTATCTGAGTTTCTGATCTGGCTTTTTCCCTTCCATTGTTGACTCTACCCAGAGAAAGAACATTAGTCCTACATTAGGACTGACATCAGAGGAAAGAGAAATGTTTATAGCTGGAGATGACCTTAAAGATGAGGAAGAGGATAATAATTTTGATGGCTACAAGAATGATTGTGACCCCATTGATTTAAATAGCAAGTTATTATTTACAAAATTCTATTTCAATCCTATCACTTTATGACAGTTAAAACAAAGATTCCGGTTATGTGACTTTTGAAAGACTAAAGGAAAGAAAGTGAAACTGAAATATTTGGAATTTTGCCTCCTGATACCCAGTTAGGAAAAAAAAGGAGACAAAGTTTAAACCAAGATCTTGTTTGAAGCATCTGTTTGTTCAACCCCCCCTATTTTTCTGATGTTCACTGTTTCTTCTGCTGGTAATACTGGGTTTTAGAAGAGTTTTACAGTCAGATTGCTCATGGCTGCCACTACTGACACTTGACAACTGGGGAAGGCGGCCATGGTGCAGAGAACTGAATCTGCCCAGTGCCGACTGCACATCCATGAACTGGAGTGTGTCACCAGCTTTCAGCTAAATGTTTGTTCCTGCTTTCCTGTGAATCTGTCCAAACATCAGAGTTTGTAACTCCTGCCTATACTGGTAACTTGATAATTTAGTATACCCAAACGTCCATTTTTAAGGAATGATTCATAGTCATCATTACTTTCTGATGTTTATCTTGAATACCTTCTAATGTTAAGGTTTGAGTATAACAGAAGAAATGGAAGGGAAGTGCTGGATAGAGTGGAATGGGGAGGACGGCAAACTGCATTTTAATTATTATGATGACAACAGTTTCAACTGCCACCATTTTTTTAAACATTTTCAAGGGATGAGAACAGGATTGTTTAACATTTATTATCTCATATCATCCTCACACCATTCCCCTAAGATAGACCTTATTCTTTCTATCTTACCTGTAAGAAAACTGAGGCTTAGAGAGATCAAGATCACTTAGGTAATAAGCGATAGAGTCAGGATTTGATTTCAATGCTGTGACATCCACAGCACACGCTCATAAGCTCTAAGTGATACTATATCATAGTGGTTGGTCTCTACGTTGTGGCTAATTAGGAATAATTGCAGACCCTCACCACTCAAAGTGTGACCGTCAAGCCAGCAGTATCAGTATCACCTGGGAGCCAGTTGAAAATGCAAAATTTGTGCCCCTCTCCCAGACTTGCTGAATAGAATCCAAATTTTCACAACAGCTCCAGGTGATACATTACACTTCAAAATTTGAAAAGGGCTGGCTTAGGCTTTTCATCAGAGAAGGCAATGTCACCCCACTCCAGTACTCTTGCCTGGAAAATCCCATGGACGGAGGAGTCTGGTAGGCTGCAGTCCATGGGGCCGCTAAGAGTCGGACACGACTGAGCGACTTCACTTCACTTTATTCTGTAAAAAGTGGGAGCAAAGAGATGGAAAGCTTCAAGTCTACAAATTTTAAAAGGGTGACAAATACTTGTTTATTAAATTATTTTAAACCTTTTCATCCTTTGTCAGGTATTTTTGTAGGCTATGGAGATAAAGAGGTGGATGTAATACTATAGAACATAACAGAATAGATAATACCCTTTAAGCTTGACAATAGCAATATTAGGAAGCATGATTTTAAAATAAGAGTTAACCTTATGGAAGTCATAAATTGAAAGCATCTTTGTTTGTTTTTCAGTCCTATATCTTAAGAAGTGATATAGTCTAACCTTTTTTAATTTAAAAATCTTCAAACAATTTCAAACAGATTACTGGAAGCTGAATCCAAATGTGATCATTAAGACAAGTTAGAAGTTAATATCGGAAGAGGGATAAGAATGCTGTTTTAGATGATAGGAAAATAAACTTGCCCTCTCTAATGTGTCACCTGGATCTTCTGACAGATATGGAACCATTAGCCAAATGGGCCATGATGAAACTTTGAATACATGTAAGCTTTTGAAAGTTCATTATCTTTTGTGGGTTTCAGAATGGAGTATTTATCTTAAGGGTTTATCCACCCTGATCTGTACCTCATAAATGAAAACATAACATGTGCATCCTCCATGCTGAAAAATAAACAACCTCATTTTTTTGTAAACAGCAATGCAATATGCTTAGTGAGATTTACAGATGCATCCGTTTAGATAAACCATAAGAATCCTTTTCTTTCTCCTCTAGAAGCACCACATTTTTTTTAAGTTGAAGTATCGCTAGTTTATAGTGTCATGTTAGTTTCAAGTGTACAGCAAAGTGATTCACACACACACACATATATATATAGATCCTTTTTCAGATTCTGTTCCATTATATGATAGATTATTGCAAGATATTGAGTACAGTTCCCTGTGCTATACAAGAATCGTTATTAATAATCGGTCCATATGCGAGACCCATGGCCTTGGATACTACATTAAAAAATTCATTTTATTAGCAGTGCTCCTTTCCAACCTGGAATAACTCTAGTGCATAGTAGGGAATCAATTAAAATTTGTGGGGTGAGTAAATAAATCAATTGGCTTTTCAGAGATGCTGAAGAAAAAAAAAAAAGCACTATCCATCATTCCTATTTTAGTTCTTCAGAGTGCAGAATTGCTCCAAGACAGCTCACATAGATAGTTCCGGGTCAGTACAGGAAACAAGAAAGGAGAAGGCAAAGGCTGACCTTGAGGCTTTGCCAACTGTCTCTTCTATTCTTGTCTTGTTTCCTTCATTTGGAGAAGCAGATGTGCCTGCCTGATAGGGTGGAAGCCTGAAAGCTTCAAGATCTAGAGGTAATAACATCCTGGTCTCTCAAACTTCCTGGGTGATTCATTGGCCAGCCACAACTGTGAGATTCATCATTTCCAGAAACCCAGCCCCAGCAGTGCTCTTATGAAATGGGCTTATGATCCGGAGCAAGAGACAATAATTGGCAAATTATGGATAGCCATATTGTCTATGCATAATACTTCATAAGCTTAAACCAAGCTAATTTAAAGCTTGACATATTCCTTTGTTATAGATAGTTCCATTTGAAAGCACTGTGTCAATTTATCTTGTGGCAAAAGATCTATCACAAATGAAATTCAAATGAGCTGCCAGGCCCTATTTCTTTCAATCTCAGAGGTAAAGAATTTGTCTTCCTACCCAAATTCCATGCAATCACGCTTCCTCAGGGTCAGCTCTAGATAGCAGCATCTCACTTTCCTCTAGCTTCAGCTTCTCTTCTACACACTTAATTAGCTCCTCATATCAAAACCTTTCCTTGAGCAAACGTCTCCTGAAAGCCATCTTGTTTTTTTTTTTTTTTATAGCTACACCTTGCATAAAGGTAGTTTATATTCAAAACTACTTCACATACTCATCTCTATTCACTTCTCAATCCTCTGCCAGCTGGCTTTCACCCTATCACTCTCTTGATTCTGCTTTTTCCAAGGTTATGGACGACCTCATTCCCAGTTCAGGAAGATGAGTCCTTATTGCACTTAAGCCCTATGGCCTTTGAATTCAGCTCTGTTCTCCCTGGCAACCTCTTTTCCTCCTTTTTTCCATAACTCCTTTATTTCTCTCCCTACATTCCAAGGCAATACATCTTAATCGCTTTTGCAGGCATCTTTTCCTTCATTTGTTCTTAAACACCTTTCCATTTCAGCCTTCTTCACTTAACACTACTCACATTCCCTTCACTGTGTTGTTAATTCCATGGCTTCTGCTACCATTTACTTTGTTTCAGGATCTCTTGTGTTGCAGAGAACAGAGACATTCTTGGTTATTTTAGATAGTCAAAATTCATCTTAAAGTTACAAGTGAAGGAATGGAAGAGGAGAAAAACCTCTTAGTACTTGGGAGCACTGGAACGCCACTCCAGACAGGACCCGAAGGAACTCATCACTGTGCAAAGCTTGAGTCTTTAATGATGGTGGACATTTACCAGGCCATAGACTCAACTTCACCTACCCAGTCACTGTTCCCGTCTCTCGCTTTCTCTCCCTCCCTTTGCCTCTCCCGCATCGATCCCCCCTTCTTCAGCCCTTCCTTCTCTCTAGCCTCTAATAGCTTTACTCTCCTCTTTCCCACAAGGTTTCTCCTCATCTGTGTCATCTGCTGTCTCCTTCTTTCGGCTGTCTTTGACAACCCATAGTTCTCTGAGTTCTTCATTCTCTAAGGTAAAACACTGCTGACATTTTTATATTTGTCTTCTGACTGCTTTCAGTGACTTCTGAAACTCGGTAGAATATATATGTATATACATGCGTGTAAAGAAACGAAAGAAGGAGGGAAAGAAGGAAGGAATGCAACTCTGAATGAGATGGACCCATTTCATCTTTGTGTCCTCAGTGGCTGCCCATGGTATTGAAAGGTTGCTGTTAGGAGCCATGAATAACACCAGGATCCATGGCCTCCGGAGGAGAGGAATTATGTAATAAAGTTTTATTAGAGTATAAAAGGGGCTTCCCTGGTGGCTCAGCTGGTAAAGAATCCACCTGCAGTACAGGAGATCTGGGTTCAATCCCTAAGTTGGGAAGATCCCTTGGGGAAGGGAACAGCTACCCACTCCCATACTCTGGCCTGGAGAATTCCATGGACTGTACACCCGTGGAGTCGCAAAGAGTCGGATATGGCTGAGCGACTTTCACTTTCAAAGTATAAAAGAGAGCGAAAGCTTCTGACACAGACTCAGAAGGGGACTGAAAGAGTGCTCCCTTGTTAGTTTTTAGCAAGGAGTTATATACCTATTTAATTTAGTTCAGTCACTCAGTCGTGACCGACTCTTTGCAACACCATGAATCGCAGCACCCCAGGCCTCCCTGTCCATCACCAACTCCCGGAGTTCACTCAGACTCATGTCCATCGAGTCAGTGATGCCATCCAGCCATCTCATCCTCTGTCGTCCCCCTCTCCTCCTGCCCCCAATCCCTCCCAGCATCAGAGTCTTTTCCAATGAGTCAACTCTTCCCATGAGGTGGCCAAAGTACTGGAGTTTCAGCTTTAGCATCATTCCTCCAAAGAAATCCCAGGGCTGATCTCCTTCAGAATGGACTGGTTGGATCTCCTTGCAGTCCAAGGGAGTCTCAAGAGTCTTCCCCAACACCACAGATCAAAAGCATCAATTCTTCAGTGCTCAGCCTTCTTCACAGTCCAACTCTCACATCCATACATGGCTACTGGAAAAACCATAGCCTTGTTGTCTCTGCTTTTCAATATGCTATCTAGGTTGGTCATAACTTTTTTTCCAAGGAGTAAGCATCTTTTAATTTCTGGCTGCAGTCACCATCTGCAGTGATTTGGGAGCCCCAAAAAATAAAGTCTGACACTGTTTCCACTGTTTCCCCATCTATTTCCCATGAAGTGATGGGACTGGATGCCATGATCTTCGTTTTCTGAATGTTGAGCTTTAAGCCAACTTTTTCACTCTCCACTTTCACTTTCATCAAGAGGCTTTTTAGTTCCTCTTCACTTTCTTCCATAAGGGTGGTGTTATCTGCATATCTAAGGTTATTGATATTTCTCCTGGCAGTCTTGATTCCAGCTTGTGCTTCTTCCAGCCCAGCGTTTCTCATGATATACTCTGCATATAATATACCTATTAGCAAGCTGCTAATTAGAAAAAAGAATACGCCTCAGAACTGAGAGAGTTGCATCAGGCCCCTCACCAGCAACATGCATTTTGAGATAGCGTTGGCACAAGGTGAGTCAATCTGGGCCATAAGACAATTGACATGAATCTTGAAATAAGGCAGATTTCCAAGCAAATGCATAGTTCATTAACATAGCTTAAGAACGATATTTCCATGAGGAAAATGCATTGGTTAGCTCAAGGTTTGAGATAAAGTAAGTTCAGGTGGAAATAGGTGTCACCATGACAACACAGGATTAGATGAGAAAAGAAAAAAAAGCATCTGCCACTTGCAGTTTCATTTCCTCCTGCCGCTTGGGGACCCCCAGCTTCCTGACTGAGGCTGTTAACACTCTCAATATAACAGTTGCCAGTTATTGAGCACCTACTGTATATCTGAGATTATGTCATTTATGTGTATTTCTGACATTCACACACTCCTAAAAAAAGGTGGTATTTTCCTTTCTTTTTAAACATATAAGGAAACTGTGGCTCTCAGAGACTAAATTACTTGCTCCAGATCATTGTGCCAGAAATGGTGAAGCCAAGATTTCAAAACTGTTATGTTTTCAAGGACAAATTTGAGTACCTGAGTAAATGAACACAGTATGGTTTCCTGTATTCATTTTTAAATAAAACAAGGAGTAACCAAAGTATATTTTGATAATAGTGATTAAAAAATAATTTATTGGTTGTTTATATCACTAGAATATTTAGCTTGTGAAGATACATACCAAGAGGAAGAAATAACTGTCTTCAAATTAGGAAGGCCTATGGGCTAGGTTGAATGAATTAGAAGGGATTCAGCTATAAGTACCAGAATACTGTCTCTCCAACATAATGAAATAGCAATGAGATTGCAGTCTAACATAATAAGAATTTCAGAGTGGCATGCGATCCTTGGACAGAATATTAGAGTAGCTGATCTTTCCCCCTGCAGGCTCTGGCATGCTCCGTGTGTTGGCTTTACTCTTGGGCTTGCAGCAAGATGGCTGCCTTAGTCCCAGACATCACATTGCCAGTAACAGTGACTGGAAGAAGAAGTACAGGCCATCTCTTCCTTTCTCCTTCTTAGCCAGAGACTTTCCTAGAAGCTTCTTCATATCTCATTGGCCAAAATTTGGTTGCTTGCTGTGGCAATGACTGCCAGTTGCTGCCCCTTCTCCCCACCCACCTTTCACTGCCTCCCATACAGCTAATTGTGGCCATGTAACTAAGTCCCCACTGATGAGGGCCTCCTGTTGGCTAAAGTACAAATATACCCTCCAGAGTTCAAGCAGCCATGTTGGACCTGATAGTCAAGTAAGCTCATGTAAGCCTCATCCCTGTGCTGTGGCAGTTCCCCAGGTTGCCTAACAGCGACTTCTTTTCCCCTAGAGGGAATTATACTTGCATCTTATTGAGAGCCACAGTTCTTTCTGTGTCTTGCTCTTTTTCTAATTGTTATATAATTTAACTTAACCTGCTATCCATTTCCCTTCTTAAAACAATCCTGGCATATGCAGTGGTATAATTGCAACTTACTAAAAACAATGAGGATCTGTCAGATGGACCCATCTAACAATGAGATGGGTCATCTCCCCTTTGTCATTTGGGGGAAGATTAAATAGCCAAACAGTGTCAGGCCTCTATTTGGAAGGAGTGGAGAAGGGGAAATGACTGTTGGATCAGCAACAGAGGCTGCTAACCAAGTTAAGTAACTTTCCCAAGGTCATGGATAAATATTGGTAGAAGAGAACTTCTAATTCAGGTTGTCTAGAAGCAAGTTCAGTGGACTTTACCAGCTGAGGTTAGTTGACAATTTGTCATTGATACTACAAAGGAACTTCATACACATCTGGGAGAGGACACCGCAACATCTATTACTTTATTCCCTCTTACTAAGATGTAAATGGTTTGCAGTTACCTCTGCATTGGTGAGAATTGGCAGCCCTCTCTGGTGCTCTTGCCTGGAGAATCCTGTGAACATAGCAGCCTGGCAGGCTACAGTCCATGGGTTGCAAGAGTTGGACATGACTTAGCAGCTAAACCACCACCATGTAATTGTTACCTGCACAGAGAAATAGCAGGCAGAGCAGACCACCTCAGAGTTGTGTACTTGGCCAAGTAGTAATTTGCCTTGCTAATGTTGTTTGCCTGAGGTAAATGCTAAAATAGCCTGTATTCCTAGCACGGAAACTGGGCAGAGTGAGGATTGATGTGAACTGGGATTGTTTTGAGTTGTGAAAGGAAGGCAGTTCTAACATGTGTTTGTGGGTTTTTTACAGTTTGGAACCAGTTTGAAAAACAACCCATATTGCACCATGCTTGTGGATTTCCTTGTCAACACTCCTGATGCTGACCCTAGAGATTTCATCTCCCTTAACATGCTTAACATCCATTTGGGGATAAGGCATAACACTTGGATTTTAAGGGTAGTGGCCTTGTTAGTGATTTGTGGAGCGCAGTAGCCATCTCAAAAAGCAAAATCAGTAGGGATGACATTGCTCAAAGATCTTATACCTCAACTTTATTTTCTATGATTTTTTTTCTTTTTTTTTTTTAAGAGGACCTTCAAAGTGAAGGATCAGAGGGAATGTGTTTGTATATTCTCTTCATCAACTAAAGATGTAGAAAAACAGTTTGCATTTGTGAATGGTATTTGTATACAATTCAAAGTCACATTTTATCTGTGTGACTGATTAGTAAATTGCTAATGGTCTTCAATCCCAATGGATTTTTACAAAATTATTTCACTGAAGCATCTTCTTAGAAGACAAGGGAAGGAAACTTG
Organism: Ovis aries; assembly: GCF_016772045.2. NCBI lineage: Eukaryota > Metazoa > Chordata > Mammalia > Artiodactyla > Bovidae > Ovis > Ovis aries. Next base: position 9,483,303 of record NC_056080.1, on the reverse strand, counting down.
TTTCATGGTGTGAAGCAATGCAGTGCACAATTACAGTGTTTATTAATGCTTATACTAAGGTGGCTTGGAATAGTGAATGTATTGAAATATGGTGTTTGGAAGTTTGCTGCTGATATACGTTTTGAACAAACCTTTTAGTATATGTTACATGAGATTTGGAGGTTATAATTTTTATATTTATGAGCAAGACTGTTTAGTTACCTTTAACTTTCCTTTAAGAGATATTTACAGAATTAATGAATTTGTTAATTATAAATGTTCCTCTTATTTTCTAATTAAGTTTCTTCTTTTATTCTGAGTGATTATATGTATTCCGGAATATTTTCTAAAAAAGTTGCACATAAAAAGTTTTTTATGACATCACTAATTCCGTTTGGTACATTTGTATTACTAATCAATGGAGAATTTACCCACTCTGTTACATACAGATTTTTTCTAAACTAAGATGAATTTATTTTTAGGAAGATAAATACATAGGATTTAATTTTGAATTTCTGCAGGACTTTCTATTAAACTGTTACTAGACATGAATGGATGACCTTTATGATGATAAAACAGAATTAAATAATCTGAACTGATTTTACTCTTATAAAAAAGCAATAGAATTACTAAATTATGGGAGAATTTACAAAAGGACTGAGATCATTTATGGCTCTCTGAGGAAAACAAGATATAATTAAGAAAAGAATTATCATATGACCTAAAAATTCCACTCCTGAATGTATTCCTAAGAGAAATGAAAATCTATGTCCATACAGAAACATGTATATGAATGTACATGGCAGCATTATTTATAATAGCCACAAAATTGAAAGAATCTAAATGTCCATCAAGTGATAAATGGATAAGCAAATGTGATATATGCATTTAATGGAATTCTATTCAGTCACAAAAAGGAATGATGAATGTTACAACATGGATGAGACTTGAAAACATTACACTAAGAACGTAAACACAAAAGGCCCATACTGTTTGACTGCATTTATATGCGATACCCAGAACAGGCAAATCCACAGACAATGAAAGGAATTTCATTGTTGCCAGGGACTGGGGGAGATTGGAATGGGGAGTGCGTGTTATTGAGTATGGGTTTCTTTTGGGGTGATGAAAATATTCTGAAATTGATTGTGGTGATGGTTGCACAAGTCTATGAATATACTAAAACCCATTGAGTTGCATACTTTCAGTTCAGTTCAGTCGCTCAGTCGTGTCCGACTCTTTGTGACCCCATGGATTGCAGCACACCAGGTTTCCCTGTCCATCACCAACTCTTGGAGCTTGCTCAAACTCGTGTCCATAGAGTCGGTGATGCCATCCAACCACCTCATCCTCTGCTGTCCCCTTCTCCTCCTGCCTTCAATCTTGCCCAGCATCAGGATCTTCTCCAATGAGGCAGTTCTTCACATCAGGTGGCCAAAATGTTGGAGTTTCAGCTTCAGCATCTGTCCTTCCAGTGAATGTTTAGGACTGATTTCCTTTAGCATGGACTGGTTTGATTTCCTTTCAGTCCAAGGGACTCTCAAGAGTCTTCTCCAACACCACAGCTCAAAAGCATAAATTCTTCGGCACTCAGCTTTCTTTATGGTCCATCTCTCACATCCATACATGACTACTGGAAAAACCATAGCTTTAACTAGACAGACCTTTGTTGACAGAGTAATGTCTCTGCTTTTTAATATGCTGTCTAGGTTTGTCATAGCTTTTCTTCCAAGGAGCAAGCGTCTTTTAATTTCATGGCTGCAGTCACCATCTGCAGTGATTTTGGGCCCCCCCCCCCAAATAAAGTCTGTCATTGTTTCCATTGTTTCCCTATCAATTTTCCATGAAGTGTTGCACACTTCAAATTGGTTAATTTTATGGTATGTGAATTATGTCTCAATTTAAAAAAAATCATAGTGAAGACCCAAGTTTGAGAAGAAGCATACCTGGTTGATACTTCTAGTTACTTTGTTCATATAGCAGATATTTATTAGGAAAATCACTGTGTCCCTAGGACACTACTGGTCATGACTTATAGATATCCAAGGTACTACTTGGGCTTTAAGTGACTTATTAGCACAGAGGAGAGATGCCTTTTGGCATTCAGACAGTCCTGTGCCACTAGCCAGAGGGACTCCATACCTGAGAATACTGCAAACTTGGGGGAAGAAAGGAGAAAAATTACTATAGCTATTTGAATGCGGTGGATAGAATTAGAAGTGTGATCAACTGACCAAAATACTTATCAGATTTGAAGACCAATAAAGAAAGGAGCCAAATTCTGAGAGTGTAGGGTGCAGATTTCTCTAGCTGTATCCCTCATCTAACTTGAAGAGAATTTCCCACCAACTGAATGAAAGAAAAGTCAAAAATCCCGTGAATCAGAGCCCGTTGGACTTCATCCATCCCCAATGCTCTGGCAGTGATTAAGTCCAATGATGAAATGTGAAGAATGATGCATTGTGTATGTATCTGTTATTTTGATATTAATTATAAAAGGTGACTAAAAGAAAATGACTTCGCAATTCAGTGGAGTTTGGGGTTCGGTTATAAGCATGCTATTGCAATTAAAATCCACAATGAAATACTCAGACACTGCAGGAGAAAATGTGGTAGCATTCTCAGTTGACCTGAACTATCATCTACTGGCAGGTAATATACTATGATGAAATTCCCCAGCAACAAAAGGTGAAAACAAATTAATTAGAGGCACAGTCTCAGTTAGTACTAAGTGTATTACCAACATAGGAATAAAGAGGCAAAGGGAATATTTGAAGAGATCATGCCTTCTAGCAAACATGCCCTGCGATAATGTTCTAAACTTGTTTAACAGTGTAACATCATTTTCCTCATTTCTGGATCAAAGCAAGGTAGATATTTTGTGTTATTTAATTATGTGATAAATTCTCAATTTCTTTTGAAGTAATTTAACTATATAGTGAATAGATGGATGTAAATCTTCTAGAAAGTTTTATTAGATATTAAATGTGTACATAATAAAATATATGCCATGTATCTTAGAATATTATATCAAGTAATTATATTAAATCATTACAGTATTGAATCACAGTCTAGCAAAATTCACTAATGTCCCACCAGATATAAAAAAGTATAACAATGTTTTTTAAAAGTCAAAAAACTTAGCAGTGATGAAAGTATTTAAGGAAAAAACCCCAGGGAATTCCCTGGCAGTCCAGTGGATAGAATTCCATGCTTCCACTGAAGGGGAAACAGTTGGGGAACTAAGATCCCACATGCTGAATGCATGGCATGGCCAAAACAAACAAACAAACATATTGATACTATGATATTTTGCCACAAAACAACCAAAGCAATTTTTATCATTCTGACATCAAAATACTTCCAGTCAGGTTAGAGTCACACACCCTAGTGAAAGCAGTCAAGCAAATAGCCACTTTACCAAACCAGAGTTTCCACTGTTGGCTAATTATTCCTCATTCTTTAACCTGAATCCCCTGAAGAAAAAACGGAAAGTTAACCAAGCAGCAAGTGGTTGGTGAACACCTACCACATGCCTACTACCTGAGATATTGTAGGGAACATGAAAAAGCATAAGACATCATTCCTAGGACCAGCCTTAAAATTCTAAAGTTTGGTTCAGGCCTTTATTATTTAATTAGCATGAATCCACTTATCATGGAGACTACACCACTTGCTACACACCTCAGCCACCCAAAGCCATCAATAAATTTCTTCTCTCTCATTTCTAAGCATCCTCTTCTCCCTTAATGAACCCTTGCCTCTTCTTCATGAAGGGAAGTGAAACTCGCTCAGTCGTGTCTGATTCTATGTGACCCCACGGACTGCATAGTCGATAGAATTCTCCAGGCCAGAATACTGGAGTGGGTAGCCTTTCCCTTCTCCAGGGGATATTCCCAACCCAGGGATCGAACCCAGGTATCCCACATTGAAGGCAGATTCTTTACCAGCTGAGCCACAAGGGAAGCCCTGGGGTTTTTTATGCCTCTTCTTCATATATTTCATCAAAACAGTGTAGGAGAATTGAATCTTGGTGGTGCAACCTCAGAGATCATGTACTTGACCTCTCACTGAAAGTAGAAATCCTTTTTCTCCACATTGGTAATAGATGATCAAATGGTTAGCTACATGAACCTCTGAATTTAAAGAGTTCTCTTCCCCCTAAGCCACTTATCCTTGGGTAAATGTTTTCTTTAGAAAGAATCTCCTCGGAAAGGTCCAGGCCTACTCCCAGGAATTCCCATTCAGTCATTTGAAATCTGCTCTCTTGAAAGATAGGCCAGATGTACTACTGAATTCCCTTGATGGCCACTCAAATATTTTAAGCCAGCATTTTTCATACCCCACAGTCTCTGCCACTCCAGACTGTAATCTGTGAAGGTCTCTCAGTTGTGTCTGACTCTTTGTGACCCCAGGGACTGTAGTCTGCCAGGCTCCTCTGTCCATGGACTTCTTCAGGCAAGAATACTGGAGTGGGTAGCCATTCCCTTCTCCAGAGGATCTTCCCAACCCAGAGATTGAACCCCAGCCTCCTGCATTGCAGGCAGATTGTTTATGTTCTGAGCCACCTGGGAAGTCCCACCACTCCAGACTAAACAAACTCAAATCCATTTGTGAAATTAATAGATTTATTAATGATGATATATCTAGAACTTTCCCTCCTCCATCCACACTGCTCCCTTCAGGGCTTGCTGGATGGGTCCATGTCTTCCAAAGGTGTGGCCTCCAGAATACAGTTTGATACTCCAGGAGTGCCCTGACCTGAATGGAGTACATTGCGTTACTGTTTTTATCAGGTTGGATTCTAAAGTTCTTTTCATGCTGCCCAAGTTTCCGTTACCTGGTTTACCACTTTTGTCAGACTTCATCTGAGCTTTGTGGACAATATAAGAGCTCTACCTCTTCCTCAAACTGCTTCTCTATCCCAGATTAATTTTGTTACAATTTAAATGCAGTTCAGTTCAGTTCAGTCACTCAGTCATGTCCGACTCTTTGCGACCCCATGAATCACAGCATGCCAGGCCTCCTTAAATGCAGACTTCTCTCTAATTTTTTGAATCTTTTTGTCTTAGTCTCATCCTAGACTTTTGATCTAATTAAATTATTTTAAGTTTAAACTATAGTTTAAAACACTAATTCTCTCTCCTATTATCTATTCCTTCTAGTTATTAGTACATGATATTCATAGTTTTTACATCCATTTGAATGTGTAACCATTTCTGCTACATGTTATATCTGGTAAATTTCCAGAAAAAAATTTGTCCAATACTTCACTGAAATGGCTCAGACGGTAAAGCGTCTGCCTGCAATGCGGGAGACCTGGGTTCACTTCCTGGGTCAGGCAGATCCCCTGGAGAAGAAAATGACAATCCACTCCAACACTCTTGCCTGGAAAATCCCTTGGACGGAGGAGCCTGATAGGCTACAGTCCATGGAGTCGCAAAGAGTCAGACATGACTGAGCGACTTCACCTTCACTTTCACTTTCACTGAAATTGGTCATTTACCTAAACCTTTTGGAGTCATCCGTGGGGAAAATATATTGAGGCTGATACACTACTGGGGCACCCCTGTAAATACAAGAACTATATATTATTGTGTTTACCTTTGAGTTTACTCTATCATAGAGAACATTCCTTTCATAACTAAAATCCCATAATTAATAGTCAAAATGATGATGATGGTGATAATAGTGGTGGTAGTAATGATGATTATAATGATAGTAATGATGATGATGGTGATTGTGGTGATGGTGGTTGTGTCTCTTTCTAGAAGCCAGGTTCTGTCTTAAATGCTCGGCAATTATTATCTCATTTAATCATCACACCAATCTTGTAGGGTTAGGTGTTATACACTGACCCTCACCAGTTTGGGCATTCACAACTATTAGATTCTCTTTGATAGATAACGAAAACCACTGAAGAACTGTGAGATGGTAACGGCTACCTGCCCACTCCACCATATCACTATGTGTGTGTGTGTGTGTGTGTGTGTGTGTGTGTGTGTGTGTGTGAACGTGCTAAGTTTCTTCAGTCATGTCTGACTCTCTGTAACCCAGTGGACTGCAGCCGTCCAGGCTTCTCTGTATGGGAATCTCCAGCCAAGAATACTGGAGTGAGTTGCCATGCCCTCTTCCAGCTGTATAAGTACATGTTCATTTCAGTTCAGTCACTAAGTCGTGTCCTACTCTTTGCGACCCCATGGACTGTAGCATGCCAGGCCTCCCAGTCCATCACCAACTTAGAGTTTACTCAAACTCATGCCCATTGAGTTGGTGATACCATCCAACCATCTCATCCTCTGTCGTCCCCTTCTCCTCCTGCCTTCAATCTTTCCCAGCATCAGGGTCTTTTCCAATGAGTCAGTTCTTTGCATCAGGTGGCCCAAGTATTGGAGTTTCAGCTTCAGCATCAGTCCTTCCAATGAATATTCAGGACTGATTTCCTTTAGGGTTGGATTTCCTTGCAGTCCAAGGGACTCTCAAGAGTCTTCTCTAACACCACAGTTCAAAAGCATCCATTCTTCAGCGCTCAGCTTTCTTTATGATCCAACTCTCACATCCATACATGACTACTGGAAAAACCATAGCTTTGACTAGATGGACATTTGTTGGCAAAGTAATGTCTCTGCTTTCTAATATGCTGCCTGGGTTGGTCATGAGCTTTCTTCCAAGGAGTAAGCATCTTTTAATTTCATGGCTGCAATCACCATCTGCAGTGATTTTGGAGCTCAAAAAAATAAATTCTATCACTGTTTCCACTGTGTCCCCATCTATTTGCCATGAGGTGACGGGATTGGATGCCATGATCTCAGTTTTCTGAATGTTGAGTTCTAAGCCAACTTTTTCACTCTCCTCTTTCACTTTCCTCAAGAGGCTCTTTAGTTCTTCTTCACTTTCTGCAATAAGGGTGGTATCGTCTGCATATCTGAGGTTATTGATATTTCTCCCGGCAATCTTGATTCCAGCTTGTGCTTCATCTAACCCAGTGTTTCTCATTATGTACTTTGCATGTAAGTTAAATAAGCAGGGTGCCAATATACAGCCTTGATGTACCCCTTTCCCTGTTTCGAACCAGTCTGTTGTTCCATGTCCAGTTCTAACTGTTGCTTCTTGACCTGCATACAGATTTCTCAATAGGCAGGTCAAGTGGTCTGGTATTCCCATCTCTTTCAGAATTTTCCACAGTTGATTGTGATCCACACAGTCAAAGGCTTTGGCATAGTCAATAAAGCAGAAATAGATGTTTTTCTGGAACTCTCTTGCTTTTTCCATGATCCGGCAGATTTTGGCAGTTTGATCTCTGGTTCCTCTGCCTTTTCTAAAACCAGCTTGAACATCTGATTCACATATTGTTGAAGCCTGGCTTGGAGAACTTTGAGCATTACTTTGCTAGCATGTGAGATGAGTGCAACTGAGCGGTAGTTTGAGCATTCTTTGGCATTGCCTTTCTTTGGGATTGGAATGAAAACTGACCTTTTCCAGTCCTGCAGCCACTGCTGAGTTTTCCAAATTTGCTGGCATATTGAGTGCAGCACTTTCACAGCATCATCTTTCAGGATTTGAAATAGCTCAACTGGAATTCCATCACCTGCACTAGCTTTGTTCATAGTGATGCCTTCTAAGGCCCACTTGACTTCACATTCCAGGATGTCTGGCTCTAGATGAATGATCACACCATCTGGGTCATGAAGATCTTTTTTGTACAATTCTTCTGTGTATTCTTGCCACCTCTTCTCAATATCTTCTGCTTCTGTTAGGTCCATACCATTTCTGTCCTTTATCAAGCCCATCTTTGCATGAAATGTTCCCTTGGTATCTCTAATTTTCTTGAAGAGATCTCTAGTCTTTCCCATTCTGTTGTTTTCCTCTATTTCTTTGCATTGATTGCTGAGGAAGGCTTTCTTATCTCTCCTTGCTATTCTTTGAAACACTGCATTCAGATGCTTATATCTTTCCTTTTCTCCTTTGCTTTTCACTTCTCTTCTTGTCACAGCTATTTGTAAGGCCTCCTCAGACAGCCACTTTGCTTTTTGCATTACTTTTCCATGGGGATGGTCTTGATCCCTGTCTCCTGTACAATGTCACGAACCTCCATCCATAGTTCATCAGGCACTCTATCATATCTAGTCCCTTAAATCTATTTCTCATTTCCCCTGTATAATCATAAGGGATTTGATTTAGGTCATACCTGAATGGCCTAGTGGGTTTCCCTACTTTCTTCAATTTAAGTCTGAATTTGGCAATAAGGAGTTCATGATCTGAGCCACAGTCAGCTCCTGGTCTTATTTTTCCTGACTGTATAGAGCTTCTCCATCTTTGGCTGCAAAGAATATAATCAATCTGATTTCAGTATTGACCATCTGGTGATGTCCATGTGTAGAGTCTTCTCTTGTGTTGTTGGAAGAGGGTATTTGCTATGACCAGTGCATTCCCTCGGCAAAAGTCTGTTAGCCTTTGCCCTGCTTCATTCTGTACTCCAAGGCCAAATTTGCCTGTTACTCCAGGTATTTCTTGACTTCCTACTTTTGCATTCCAATCCCCTATAATGAAAAGGACATAATTTGGGGGTGTTAGTTCTAAAAGGTCTTGTAGGTCCTCATAGAATCGTTCAACATCAGCTTCTTCAGCATTACGGGTCAGGGCACAGAGTTGGATTACTGTGATATTGAATGGCTTGCTTTGGAAACAAACAGAGATCATTCTGTTGTTTTTGAGATTGTATCGAAGTACTGCAATTCAGACTCTTTTGTGGACCATGATGGCTACTCCATTTCTTCTAAGGGATTCTTGCCCACAGTAGTAGATGTAGTGGTCATCTAAGTTAAATTCACTCATTCCAGTCCATTTTAGTTTACTGATTCTTAAAGTGTTGATGTTCACTCTTGCCATCTTGTATGTATGTGTGTGTGTGTGTGTGTGTTTGTGTATAACCATTTATTAGCCAGCTGGCATCCCATATTGAACCTGTTTTGTTAGCTTGACAACAACAATAAAAATGTTAGATGCCCTGTCCTTTCAGGTACTCTGAACATCTCTTTGCATGAAAAGTATACCTGATACAGTCACAAAAGATGACTGTCTCATTAGCAATCCTAGACTCTTTATTGGTGAAGGTGCACCACTGTATGGGCACACCGTCCCCAATGATGAGGTCAAGGAGACTGACCAAAAAGTATGTGGAACAATTAGGAAAGAGGGAATTGAAACAAGGAGTGAGGGAATAAGGGTAAAATTCATTTGGGCCACATGTCAGATATTCAAACTCATCCTAAACTTGATATGATCAACTGTTGAGAAATAGGTGTGGCCCTTAGGACACCTGAGCCCAGGTTGGCATACATGCCACCTATAATTTTTTTTTTCAGTATAGTGGCAGTTTTACTGTTGCCTGAGACAGATTGCTTCTGGTCAAATGAGGACACTCCAGCAAATACATCAGCACTGAAGACTTCTAAGCACTCATCAAGCTGGGTAAATTCCCTGAAAAGAAGGAGCTTAGTTTTCAGGGTGACTTGAAATTAGAACTTTGTTCCCCACTGTTTCTATCTTAAAATACTTTTGCCTGGGAGAAAGCACTGTGTGAAATTAATACCTTCTCCAACTCCACACCACCATACAAATTGACCTAACTTGGATGGGGAAATTCTTTCTTGCTGTCTTTCCAAATGTCTTAAGAGAACCCCTTTGGAGGGTCGGGGCTTACCTTTGTGTATTGATCAGACTGAATATTTCAAGGAGCTCTGTCTACCCCGGAGGGTAGATTTTTTTTGAAACATGTGCAATAGTGCAAACGATAGTGCATTTCACAACTGATGCAGATGTGCATACTTATAATTTACCTTCAGTTTGGAAACATGTTAATTAGGCACTAATTTCTAATTAGCTACCCATGGATGACTGTGGAACTGAATATGGTTGTACTCATTAATCCACTTTGAAGGCATTTTTCAGGTGGGTTAATATTCACATTGTATGGAAAAATAATATGTATTCATATACATATACACAATATATATACATCTACCTGAGTAAACATAGTATGTATACTTAGTACAAAGTATACATATATTGATATTTGGTATGCCAACTTGAAAGATCATTCTCTGGCATTTATTTAAAAAAATAAACTCAAGTCTGCTCTTACTTCACTTTGGATTCTCCATGGTGCTAGAATATTTTATCCTTTGGATGGTTAAGTGAGAAAGATATAACAACAAAGCTGAAGTGTCATTTATGGCTGTGTATTGGAGAATTAAGGGAGTTGATTCAGGTTGCTGAAATCTCTCTTCTGGCCCTCTCCATGGAAGACAAGTCACCATAGTGAGCTTGATCCCTGTCTGTGCCCTTGCCCTTTGCTTAATGACTCTGAGTATGTGACATAAGATAGCACATCTGGAAGACCCTCTGCTCTTTCATACACTACCCTGATCTTCAGTGATTCCTATGCTGTCTTTAAGTAAATAATAAAGGCCTTGGCTTCTTTTGCTGGATCAACTGAGGGTATACTGGATGTACCTGCTTCAGTAAATCCATTGCTTCATTTGGACTGGTTAACAGTGCGTGTTTTTAAGGTGCCTAGGCTGGGAATATCCTTCATTTCCTAGTGTAATTATCCAACATCTCTTCTATTGCCTTATTAGCTGCGTGTGTGAGGGGGGGACTATTTGAAATTGTACTTTATCAGTTTGTACCAAATTCTTCCTGCCATTGATGAGAGCAGTATCTTTTGCACACGTTTCACTAATTTAAGAGGACTATTATGTAATAGTGAGTTTCTCAGTTGATTCAAACATGATGTTATTTAGGTCCGAAGTCTAAATTTGATTCTGGGGCAGGAAATGGCAACCCACTCCAGTATTCTTGCCTGGAAAATTCCATGGACAACAGAGTCTGATGAACTATAGTCCATGGGTTGCAAAGAGTCAGACACGACTGAGAGCACATGCATGCATGCACTAATCTTGATTATGATTCTTTCACTTCCTGTCCCATACTTTGCCTGGTTGTCCCACAGTTGTCTTTTGGACTTGGAAGAGTCAGTTGAGAATGAAGATTAACAAGGGCAAATCAATCCCCACAGTCAAGTACAGGCAAGAGAACAACATTTAGAGTACAGAGCTCAGGCCTGGATTATGGTTCATCTTTTCCTCAAGAAAAGACAGACATTTCTATATAGATGGAAACATATTTGCATGGAGCATTGTATAGTGGAGTGTGTGTATGTGTGCATGCACGTAAGGTGTCTATATGCATGTACATGTGTGCATCAGGGGAGGAGTAGATCCGTTGTCACATTAATGATGACAGCAAAAATACCCACTGGTTACCACGGAGCAGGTCATGTGCCGACTGTTGGTCCTGCTGTATGTTTATTTGTGCAAGGGTTTACTATAATACTCACCCAGGCATTTCCAGAAGGAAAGGGTGAGGATTGATTTGTCAGTGCCTAAGGGTCTCCCAACATGTGGTCTACTACAACTCTGTTTGTCAGTGAGTTGTTTGGGCCTCACAGGAATTTTCCCACAGAAAGGATGTTCTAACTGGCAGGCTCCCAGGACCGCCTACAAATCCATTTAACCATAACAGAGCTGACGAGCACTGTCAGGACTGGAGTTGGCTTCCAAATGGGAAGTCAGCCTGGTATTAATAGCACAGTTCCAGCTGCACTTTGGGTCCAGCAGACTTCTGATGGACCGGCCTGGGAACCCAGGCGCTCTTTGTAACATTTATAGAAAATGGATTCCTTGGTGAGCATGGTGGGAAGGGAGTCCTGTGGTGGCTTGAGAATCATGGCTACCCATTTCCCCCTTCTCTAATCACTGCCATCGTCGGTATCCAGCAGGAAGAGACTAAGGTGAATCCTAGGGGAATTCTTCTCCCAACTTCAAGTCTGGGGAGAGCCTGCCCTGGTCCTGGTCTGCTCGCTTGGGTTGACTGTTCCCATGTACAGGATATTTGTAAGTTGGGCGTTCCTAGGCCACTTATATTTAATTGTTTGATGCAGATGTTTAACATAGTAGCTATTTATCCATGTAAAATTTACATAAAAATTACAGGCTTATTTTTATTTGAGACATGTATTATTCATTTTGACTGATTTCAGCCCTGATGATATTTTTGTGCTTCTTTAATGGGTTAAAGGCATTATATTTATGCAAATTGAAAGGGTGTGTGCTGTTGCAGTAAAACATTCCATTTTCTGGTTGTAGGAGGAAATAAGAGAAGTGGGTGGTACCACGGTGTGTGTGTGTGAGCATAATTTGAATTTGACCCAAAGTTGTGTACTTTGAATATGACCCAAAGGTGTGTTGTTCAAACCAAGATACGCTTTAAGATATTAAAAATTGAGTTTGTACTCAAGAGAGCACTTTCTCAGTAGTGTATTTGGAAATATTTCAGACCAGTTTTTTCTGCAGAAGTTACAGACCTAAAAGATTTTTTTCCCCTGGAGGCTCTTTGAATATATAATTTTTTTAAAAGGATTTTTAAAGGCTAGATGGCAGCAAGGAAATTGTTTTCTGTTCATCTTAAGTAAATATCTCTGTGATATAAGTGCTGTATCAGAGTTATCTTATGGGCTGCATATGACTCAGAGGGAAAATAATTTGTTTAGTAACTTGATTTTCTTCCTTTTTTTATGATTCACAAGTTGTCAAGCTCATCCTGTTTGGGACATTATAAATGTAGTAGTAGTAGTATTCACTTAGTTGTGCCTGACTCTTTGAGACCCCATGGAGTGTAGCCTGTGGGAACTTGTAAATGAATAACAAATTTAAATGTAAATCAACTGAAATGTATATGAAATCCTACTGGATTCTTAGGAGGTCTCTCGGTATTTATGAACCACACTTCTCTTTTCTATTCTGTTTTGGAACACAGTCATAAATGCAAAAGGAAGGTTTCAGTACCTAATGACATTTATCCTTATAATATTGGGCCCCTTCAGCCCAAGCATTGAAAAACTGTCTGGAGTTGGAATTGCTGAGACATGGAAAACTTTTCTCTAGAAGGATTTTTTAAAATAAAAATTATACTTTAAGATTATGAGTATAGAATTATAACATAGACAATTCATCATACTTAATAAGCCTCTCTAGATCAATCTAGATTATCTCTAAAAGGTCTATTTCACCCAGTCCCATAATTACATACTTGGGGAAGTAAAATGAAATGTATAGGGTTTTCAGAGTGACAGATCTATCTGGAATCCTTCTAACCCAGTGGTTTATTGTGTAGGAAGGGGAACTGGAGACCCGAGGAATTAAGGGACTTGAGTAAGGCTGCTGTAGTGAGGGCAGGGCTAGGAGGGCGATGAGCTACAGTGAGAATGTCTGTCACCTGTTAAAGGCCTTCAATTTCTGGGGTTTACTTCCATCTTTTCATTTAACCCTCACAACAGTTTTGCAAGGCATGGATCATATTCCAGTTTTTAAAATGATAAAACTGAAACATGGGAGGTTCTCTAACTGCTTGAAGTCAATAGGCATTAGGAGGCAGAGCAGAAATTCAAACGCACACCCCCTGATTCTGAGGGTCTGGTGTCTCCTGCCTTGAGCTGTTTTCACTGTATCAGGGTGGTTCCCTGGCTTCAGTATATAACCTAAAATCCAAGCAGCATTCTGTTTTTCTACATGTTTACAGGCATCACTCATCTTTTTGAGCTTCACTTTATCACGCTTCATAGATAATGCTTTTTTCACAGATTGAAGTTTGTGGCAACCCTGTGACAAGCAGGTCCTGTCTGCACCATTTCTTTTTTCAACATTATTTGCTTACTTTGTGTCCCTGTGTCACAGTTAGGTACTTCTCACAATAATTCCAACGTTTTCATTATTTTTGTGTTTGTGATGGTGGTCTGTGATCAGTGACCTTTGATGTTACTATTAATACTATAACCTCCTGAAGGCTCGGGTGATAGTATTTTTCAGCAATATTTTAAAATAAAGATATGTGCATTTTTAGACATAATGTTATTGCATACTTAATGTTGTTGTTCAGTTGCTCAGTTGTGTCCAACTCTTTGTGACTCCATGGACTGCAGCATGCCAGGCTTCCCTATCCCTCACCATCTCCTGGAGTTTGCTCAAACTCATGTCCATTGAGTTGATAATGTCATCTAACCATCTCATCCTCTGTTGCTCCATTCTCTTCCGACCCTCATTCTTTCCCAATATCAGGGTCTTTTCCAATAAGTCAGTTATTCGTATCAGGTGGCCAAAGTATTGGAGCTTCAGCTTCAGAATCAGTCCTTCCAATGAATATTCAGGACTGATTTCCTTTAGGATGGACTGGTTTGATCTCTGTGCTGTCCAAAGGACTCTCAAGAGTCTTCTCCAGCACCACAGTTCAGAAGCATCACTTCTTTGGTGCTCAGCCCTCTTTATGGTCTGACTCTCACATCTGTATGTGACTAATGGAAAAATCATAGCTTTGACTATTTGGCAAAGTGATGTCTCTGCTTTTTAATACACTGTTTAGGTTTGCCATAGCTTTGCTTCCAAGGAACTTTTAATTTCATGGTTGCAGTCACTCTCTGCAATCATTTTGGAGCCCAAGAAAATAAAGTCTGTCACTATTTCCATCTTTTCCCCCATCTATTTGCCAGGGGATATCCAATAAATAGCAGAAAATAAAGTAAGTGAGATGGTGGTAAGTGTCGAAGAAAAAAAAAGACAAAGGGAAAAAATCAAGGAAAGGAGACACGAGAAAGATGGGATGAGAGTTATTTAAAAAGGACTTTGCTGTGAGTATGTATTTGGGAAGTGTTTGTTACTGCATTATTGGTTCAGTGAAAGAAGCTGGCAGGTGTCTATTTTTTCAGCAGTTTCCTTTACAAAACCATAATATTCCATTCTCTACCAGTGGTGAAAGGCTTATTCTAACTCCATCTCCATCATCATGATACATCTTCCCATCTGCCCCTTGTGGGAACCATTGTTATCCCCATAGTATCAAAAAGAGAAAACAGGGGTTAAATGAGTTACCCATAATTGGAGAATAAGACAAGCATAGTGCCTGGGCTACTCTTTCCAAATATCTAATTCACAGGGAAGGAGAATCTCAGAAATGCTAAAATGACTAGCCCAGAATTACATGGCAAAGTGCTCAGTATTTTATTTATCCAGCAAGATATGGATGGAGCTTCTACAGTGGGCCAGGCTGCTGAGATGGATCCAGAAAGTAGTATTCACAGGAGATGTTCTCTGACCTAGGGGCACATGCAGGGACCTCTGTACCCTACCCAGTGCTCATTTATGCATACCATGATGGACAGTCTTCTCTTTTTTCCAGAGTCTGAGAAGAATGGTGTTCCCACTTTTATTTCCCACTCTGCATTTCTAGTGTGTTATGGATTAAATGAGACTATCAGCTGGCCTGGGGACCAAAACAACTATGTATACCATTGTTTCCATGGGCAAATGCATTTAGACTTTCACACATCCAGCCATCTTTACAAACTTTCAGACTGGGGGGTGTCTGAGTTGGAGAATACAAGCAGAGATTGTTTAGAGTCCATCAAGGCACTCTGGCTGCCCAACCTCCCAGATATTGACCATTGCCTGGAGTAAACAATATCCTCTTCAGTCCTAAAGCATCAAATGAGATACAAATGAGCAATAATAGCTTCCTCAAAATTTTACGGAAAAGATTTTATTTTCTTTACTTGGAAGGGAAAGTGACGGTCACACTTATTTACCTTTAAGGAAAAGGTCTTCAAATGGTAGTCTGTGGATTGTGCCTACCAGCCATTCTATAGTTTGTCATAGTTCTCTAGGGCTATGGGAATCTACAAGGAGATTGTAGCTCATTTAATCTGTGTTTATTCTGTTATCTATGTATGAGACTCAATTTCCATACACGGCAACAGCCAGTCTAGTACCACAAGTGTGTCTTGAATGGAACAGAATGGAAAGCAATGTTCTCTTGGCCATCACATATGCTAGCAAGTATCATTTTCCCATCTTTCTTCCATAATGCGAATGCCATGGGCATTTCAGTTCCTGTTCTACATGCCTGTCATCATCTGCTTGATTAGAATGATACTGCTGTAGATAATAAGTACTTTGAATTTATATAAGCTTCTTAAGGAATGATGAACTTAGATTGAACTGCAGTGAATGCCTCAGTAAAATTCAAAGGAATTATGATTATGGTTGCCTTGGCAACCATAGTTCTGTATTCTCTTTGTTTTATTACTTACCATTTTCCTATATTGAGGTCATTTTGAGGAGATCATTAAGGTCTCATTTTCAGTTTATGAGGCTTCTGGGAATGATACAATTTCATGTAGCTACAAATGTATCTCCTTTTCTTAAAATTTCCCCAAACATTGGAATGTCTGGGCATGTGGAATGAACTAAAAATAAGCTATTATTTATGTTGACACCTACATGTCATCTTTACTCTCTATTAAGGTAATTATTTATAAGGACTGAAAGACATTGTTACTTTACATTTCTCCTTAGCATGCAAATATGACTTTTCATTGGTTTCAAAAGTGAAGAATTCTTTGTCAATAAATTTCCATAAATGTTTTTACCTATAATGCAGTTATTAAACTGAAAATAACTAAACAAGAAAAATAGTTTTACTTTAGGAAAGGGCCAGTTTGAGAGACAGTCAAACAGTGATATTTTAACAGCATATTAAATAATTAATCATCAACACATCCTCTGTTAAGTTTTTTGGTAGACCACATTAGTTTTTTTAAAGAGAAAATGTGGTAATTAACACTAGAATCTTTATAATTGGTTTATTGGTATTAAAAGGAAAATATAGTATAAATTATATATTACCATATGACTACAATATAAAAATCATTGTAAAACATTTTATTTTGTCCAATTACTTACTATTTTAATCTAAAGGAAAATTCTATATGTTAACATTCTAGGACAGGAGTTAGGAAAGTTTTTTGTAAAGGGTCAGATAGATGGTCAATATTTTAGGTTTTGGGGCCACACAGATTTTTATTGCAACTACTCAACTCTGTAATTGAAAGCATCCAGAGACACCAAGCTGTATTAAATTAATACCATGTTTATAGAAACAGATGGCAAACTGGATTTGGTCCTCAGGCTGAAGTTTGCCAGGGCTTCCCTAGTGAATCAATGGTAAAGAACCCACCTGCAATGTAGGAGATGCAGATTTGATCCCTAGGTTGGGAAGATCCCCTGGAGGAGGGCATGGCAATCCACTCTAGTATTCTTGCCTGGAGAATCCCATGGACAGAGGAGCCTGGAGGGCTACAGTCCTTGGGGTCACAAAGAGCCGGACACAACTGAAGTGACTGAGCACACACGCACAGGAGGGTAGAAGCAGACATTTCATGATAGATTGCTTAGTTTAAAAGCTAGTAGAAGAGTTGACAAAAATAAGCTAATAACATTTCCTTACATGTTGGGCAAGTTCAAAACTGAGCTTCAGTGTCAAAGGTCTGACATCCCCTACCTGAATATAACAGCAATGTAAACTGAGTCAGTGAGATGAAGCCCCTTTGCCTATAGCTGGCTTCTCCATCCTTGTGGAGTTTCCTTGGTCACCTGACACCAAGTGAAACGTACATTTTCATCTTTATTTTCCTTTAGAGTATTCTCTGGTGCTTTGTTCAAACTAATTTTATCATCCTCTTTTAGGCTTAGGGTGTCCCTGGTGGCTCAGCTGGTAAAAATTTGCCTGCAATGCAGGAGACCTGGGTTCGATCCCTGGGTTGGGAAGATCCCGTGGAGAAGGGAAAGGCTACCCACTCCAGTATTCTGGCCTGGAGAATTACTTGGATTGAATAGTCCATGGGGTCACAAAGAGTCAGACAGGACTGAGTGACTTTCACTTTAGGTTTAGTCAAATGTTTCAAACATAAAGAAAAGTACAGAAAAAAAGTTTTAATAAATTTTAATATTTAATAGTTTGATTCAGATATTTTAATCTTTTTTAAAAATAAATAATACATATGAACACAGACAAAGCCTATACCAGACTTTTAATGTGTATGATTTTTCCATATTCTAACAATTTTTAAAGAGGCGGTTTATTTTTAGGTGGATCTGCATTTTTCCTACTTATTAAAGTGAATTTTTCTTGAGATCCAAAAGGATGGAAAGATTAGCGAATTGATTTTAGATGTGCAAATTATCGTTGGTACACAGTAGACCAAGTTGACCTGATTTGATACATTTTAATGTCCATCCAGGACTAAATTAATGCTATGAGTTTACTTCCAAGAGAGACCTTGCAAATTCCCTATATCTCTTCCATGTGGTAAATGAGATGTGTGATTAAGAGACAGTGAGTATAAATCATCCTAATTCATAATCAAGGACTAAAGACAGCTTTTCATTTCTATAGTGACTTATTCAAATGCATTATTTTTCTCTGCTGCCCTTAACACAGTTAATGCTTTGTGGAACAAACGCTTTCACAAACATTCTGTCATTCAATCTTTGGAATGTCCCATGTGGTGGTTAGAACAGATAGTACTGCAATCGTCTCCTAGGTGAGGAAATTAAGGCACAGTGATGTCAGTGCAGTGCTTATAAGTCTTGGCTGAACCTTAGTACCACTGGGTGAGCTTTGATAAAGGACCTGTGGATCCCTGAGCCTACCCACAGAGATTTGATACAACCAGGCTGGAACGGACGGAAAGTGTTAGTATTTTTCATTGATTCTTCTGTGCAGCCAAGGTTGAGAATTTCTGCTGGACTAGGGAACTGATCAAAGGTGTTCAACCCTGTGGTTCTCAAATGGGGGCTATTTATCCACCCCCACCCTGCCAGGGGAACATTTGACAATAAGACACTTGATTGACACATGTTGGTTGAGGACACTACTGGCTTCTAGTGAGTAGAGAAAGCAGAGATGCTGCCAGAACATCCTACAGCCTTACCTCTCAACGTAAAACTCTCCAGCCCCAGGACTTCCCTGGAGGTCCAGCGGTTAAGACTCTGCACTTCCACTGAAGGGAACATGAGTTTGATCCCTGGTGGGAGAACTAAGATCCCACGTGCTGTGCAGTATGGCCAAAAATAAAAGAATGACAGAAAAAGAAAAAACAAAAAAAATCCCTATCCAACCCCAAATGTCACTATGTCAGTTGAGCTGAGGTTTAGAAACTCCTACTTAACCTCTAAGTGTTGGACTGAAGTCCCTCTGAGTCTAAGCCATTGTTATTTCTTCAGTTCTAAATTGCTAAATTATTCAAATTAGTCATCCTCTTATTATTTCTCTAATAATACATTTTTAAAGTGACTTTAAACTTTTTCAGGAACTAGGTGGTCTCGTGTCTTAACCACACTAGGATAGGCAGAAATCCTACTTTTCTCAGAATACCAAAAGTAACACAAAAACAAGCAAATAGCCACAAAGGATACAACATCAAAAAGAAAAGAACTATTTCTTAACTTAAATATATGTATGATCCCAAATAAAAAATGTGAGTTATGTAAAGCAGTGGCTCTCCAAATTGAGCATGCATTGAAATCCCCTGGAGGGTTATTAAAATACAGACTGCTGGGCCCTACCCTCAGAGTGTCTGATTCCCTAGGTCTGGTGTGGTATTCAAGCACTTGAATTTCTAAATTTCTAACAAGAGCTTCCAGCTGAGACAGACTCTTCTGGACCTGAGAACACACTGAGAATTACAGACGTAAAATGTGTAATAGCTTCTCAAATGCATAACCTCAGGACTATCTATTAAAGCATCAAGTTAATATTCCTAAAAATGCAAGCATTATTTCATCATAGTATACACATGATTTTAGAATATAATCCATCAATAAGTACAAGAACCTTCCAGTTCCATGATTACAATCAGGACAGACCTATGAAATCAAACCGTTGTGCCCACTTCTAAGAGCAACAGGAGCTAGCTTCAGTAAGCTTCCTGTCCAGAACAAGTCCAATGTTAAGAATGTACAGCTGACCATCTTATCAGAAATAAAAAAGTGACAATACCCTGAGACATTTTAAAATGTATCTAAGGTACATGATATACATTCTTCAAATTATAAGGAGATGCCTAAATAAAAAATGACTTGAACAGAATTTTCCTACTTTTGGACACATTAACACATGATTGTAGGAGGGTGGATGGATATCTAAAATTTCAGTGAAATGTATTGCCTATATCAAATAA
Organism: Ovis aries; assembly: GCF_016772045.2. Lineage (NCBI taxonomy): Eukaryota > Metazoa > Chordata > Mammalia > Artiodactyla > Bovidae > Ovis > Ovis aries. The sequence goes on along the minus strand of NC_056080.1, from coordinate 9,463,193 downwards.
CAAATCCTAATTCCTTAACAAATTGGAATATTGACATAGGTGGCTAAATAATCATAGAATTAAACATGGAATCTGAAACCTATTTCAGAAACAAGTCAATTACTTTTCCACTTCATCAGTCCATGACACTCTAAAGGTAGCAGCGATAAAGGTGGTGTGGTTTGTGATTTTCATAAACTAGCCTTAAGTTAGATATTACAGCATATTTTGTAGGTGAAAAACCTAAACCCTGAAGAAGCAAAGTACATGTCCCTTATTTTCCACAGCAAGAGCTCGTAGAAACTAGAATATGCTCTTATCTCTGCCTCTTAGATGTTTTCTGAATCTCTTGATAGTGAAGATTTGATCTCTTTCTAGAACCTGGCACACTTCCTAGTACATACCAAGGGATAATTAGGCTTTTACTGAATTTACTTAAGTGGGTTTGTGAGAAGTTCATGCATTTCTGTATTTCATGAATTTTATATTGCATATTTCAGTCCCATTTAAATTCAGGATCCTTAACCCAAAAATCCCAAATAAGATCCAGTCTATACTGTCCAAAGTACAAACTTTAATTATGAGCTAGGGATTAAGAAAAATAAAGGGAAACTATGGGAGAATTTTCCAACAAGTAAGCACTTCTGTTGTATCGGCATTGATGATATATATGGCAGTCAACAATGATAAGACTTCCAAAGGATAACTAAATAGCCCTGTACTGTAAAATATAAATTTTACACTTCTAAGGGAACAAATAAAATCTAAGAATTGGAAAAAATATACCTAATAGCATCGTTCTGCTCCAGTGTTTAAGAGCAAACCGAGAAGTTGCTATGGCATTGACTTACACGAGCATAGCAACAGAGCGAACTCAGTGATTCAGCTTGATAAAAGAGGAAATTATCTCACCATTTCCCTTTCCCTAAATCAGTCAGATATCCAAGTATTTCATGTTGAAACGGTATATCCATCAACATGTTCTAATGGATAAAAGTCAATAGTGGGGATGGGGAGGAAGGTCAAGACGAAATCTGTATGACATATGCTTACTTTAGAGAATGCAACTCACATCTAAAGAATCTATTAATATCTCTGCATCCTGCTTTCCCCCGATTGAATGGGGTTTGTCAGTGGCTTATACTGAGTGAATATTGGGTGAATATGAGTAATAATTTGGCAAAAGACAACAATTTATCAGTCCGTATAACTTCATTCTAATGAAAGTTGACTGTGGTATATTTTGAGAAAGAAACATTGTTCGGCCGTGAAACTGTAATTCCCTGTGTGCAACAGCCCTCCAGGGAAGGGATAGATTATGCCAGCATAATATGTGAAGTTTAGTCATTATCACTTGTATCAAGCAGAGGTCAGCCGTGGGTGTATATGTGGGAGGCACCACTGTGGTGAGCCAATACAAACAGAGCCAAATGTCACAAATAAATGCTGACATTTTATCACATTATTATTTTAAATATTATTTTACCACTGTGTTTGTTCTTGTATTGTTTAACCTCCACATCTTTATTTCCCATTTCCTTTCTTTAAACTGATAAATGAGAATTTGGCAAGTATGGTTTGAGTCACTACTTGACCATGAACATGGGAAGTTAATTGACCCCACAAAAGAGCCCCAAATCCATGAAACTTGGATTCTTAGATTTATTCTGCTTTTTTTGTTTGCTTTTTGAAAATACAACAATTCTTTATTTATTTATTTTACTTAAAAAATTTATTTATTTAAATCGGAGGCTAATTACTTTACAATATTGTAGTGGTTTTTGCCATACATTGACATGAATCAGCCACGGGTGTACATGTGTTCCCCATCCTGAACCCCCCTCCCACCTCCCTCCCTATCCCATCCCTCAGGGTCATCCCATGCACCAGCCCTGAGCACCCTGTCTCATGCATCGAACCTGGACTGGCAATCTATTTCACATATGATAATATACATGTTTCAATGCTATTCTCTCAGATCATCCCACCCTCGCCTTCTCCAAGAGTCCACGAGACTGATCTGTACATCTGCGTCTCTTTTGCAGTCTCGCATACAGGGTTATCGTTACCATCTTTCTAAATTCCATATATATATGTTAGTATACTGTATTGGTGTTTTTCTTTCTGGCTTACTTCACTCTGTATAATAAGCTCCAGTTTCATCCACCTCATTAGAACTGGATTCAAATGCATTCTTTTTAATGGCTGAGTAATATTCCACTGTGTATATGTATCACAGCTTTCTTATCCATTCATCTGCTGATGGACATCTAGGTTGCTTCCATGTCCTGGCTATTGTAAACAGTGCTGTGATGAACATTGGGGTACACGTGTCTCTTTCAATTCTGGTTTCCTTGGTGTGTATGCCCAGCAGTGGCATTGCTGGCTTGTATGGCAGTTCTAGTTCCAGTTTTTTAAGGAATCTCCACACTGTTCTCCATAGTGGCTGTACTAGTTTGCATTCCCACCAATATACACTATATACAATATACCCTCTTACACAGAGGGTTCCCTTTTCTCCACACCCTCTCCAGCATTTATTGCTTGTAGATTTTTGGATAGCAGCCATCCTGACCAGCGTGAGATGGTACCTCATTGTGGTTTTGATTTGCATTTCTCTGATAATGAGTGATGTTGAGCATCTTTTCCTGTGTTTGTTAGCCATCTGTATGTCTTCTTTGGAGAAATGTCTGTTTAGTTCTTTGGCCCATTTTCTATTTATTCTGGATTGACTTGGGTTTCAGAAACATATAATTTGATTAATTTATTTTAATTTACATATAGTAAAATTCATCTTTTGGAGGGGTACAATTCTGAGTTTTGACAAATACATTAAAACTGTGTAACCACCACTACAATAGGGACCCAGAGGAGCTCTGTCATCCCCCCTACCCCACAGATTCCCTCCTGCTGCCCCTTCATAGTCAACCCCTGCCTGAACCACCCCAGGACCTGTCATCAAAAATCTGTTGGTGCTCTTCTATTTTAACTATTTTTTCCCTTCTCCATTCATTCACAGTACAGTCTATCATGTGCTAGGTTCTGTTTGAAGTTCTGGGGATGAAATAGTGAATAAGATTCACATGGAGCTTTCCATGCAGAAACAAGATAATTAACAAAAGTGAATCTGTAATTCCAATGTGTAGTAAACAGATCCTGCTTGCTCCTATGACATACCTATGAAAAGCTATGACAAACTTAGACAGCATATTAAAAAGAAGAGACACCACTTTGCCAACAAAGGTCTGTATAGCCAAAGCTATGGTTTTCTGGTAGTCATGCACACATGTGAGAGCTGTACCAGAAAGAAGACTGAGCTCTGAAGAATTGATGCTTTTGAAATGTCCTGGAGAAGACTCTTGAGAATTCCTTGGACAGCAAAGTGATCAAACCATTCAATCCTAAAGGAAATCAACCCTGAATATTCACTGGAAGGACTGATGCTGAAGCTGAAGCTCCAATAGTTTGGCCACCTGATGCGAAGAGCCAACTCATTTGAAAAGACCCTGATGCTGGGAAAGATAGAGGGCAGGAGGAGAAGGGGGCAGCAGAGGATGAGATGGTTCGATGGCATCATCGACTCAATGGACATGAATTTGAGCAAACTCCAGGAGATAGTGAAGGACAGGGAAGCCTGCCATACTGCAGTTCATGGGGTCACGAAGAGTCGGACATGACTTAGTGACTGAACAACAACAATAAGCAGATCCCTGTGATAACAAGTATCGGAAGATGAAAGCTCATTTTAGACTGAATGTTAGAAAAGGTGGCTCTGAGAAGCTGGCATTATATCTGAGGACTGAAGTCTAAGAAGGAGCCAGCTATGTGAAATGAGCAAGGGGTGGGGACACATGGGCAATCATTCCATGCAGAAGGAACATTATATGGAAAACAGGGGTCAGCAGTCCCAAGAGTGAGAGAAGAAAGCAATGGCATGAGGTGCTGTGGACAGATAGGCAGGGTCTAGCTAAGGTGTATCAACTTCATTCCCTTGCAGCAGGACACCATCAGGTAAGTCTGTACCTGAAGATGATTTGATTGATGTTTTGAGTTCTGTGTAGAAAGTTGTTTGTTATAGAGTGAGAATGGACTCAGGGCAGTTACTGGGCCATGGCAACCATCCAGTTGACTGCTGACAGGCAGCAACTGTGGAGATGTAGAAGGAATGGATTTGAAATACATTTTAGAGATAGAGGGCTTTCCTGGTGGCTCAGCTGGTAGAGAATCCACCTGCAATATAGGAGACCTGAGTTTGATCCCTGGGTTGGGAAGGTCCCCTGGAGAAAGGAAAGGCTACCTACTCCAGTATTCTGGCCTGGAGAATTCTTTGGACTGTATAAGTCCATGGGGTCTCAAAGAGTTGGACACAACTGAGTGACTTACACTTTTCACTTTCCATCCATGTTACAAATATGAATTCATTCACTTATATTTATTGAGGGCCCATAATGAGTGAGACTCAGATGAAGAAGTAGGGATATAATGTTAAAGAGGAACCTATAAGATTGGAGGCAAACTGGCAGGAGAGATAGGACTTCATTCAACAGTCTCACACATATGTGTAAAATTAGTGTGACAGTAAGTTTCACAGAGGAGAGGGTTCTATGAGAGGGCATAATAAAGAGATTTGACTTAGTCTGAGCAGAGGTTGGGTTCTGCAAAGGTGTCTCAGAGCACTGAAGAATGAGGAGTGGGGAGAGGGTATTGGATAAAAGATCATGTGATAGAAAAGCAGAAATTTGGGTTCTCAAATGCCAGATACACTGTGATTCTGGTTTAGGAGTCCAAGAGTACATACCAGGAACATGCATTTCCACAAGCACTTCAGGCAACCTATTTCCTCCACAAATATTTATTGAACACGGAAGTAGGCCTGAGACTCTTCCAGGTGCTGAGAATTCAGTAATTCATGTTAAAAGTTTGCTTCTTTCATGGAGCTTGTTTCTGATGAATCTGATTCAGGAGATTCACAGACCCTGGGCACATCTTGAGAAGATTTGACTTAAGAGATGTTAGCCTAGAACAGGACCGTGAAGAGTGCCACCATTTAGAGCCTGAAAGAAGGAAGAGCAGCAGCAAAGAAGCTCATGATCAAGTGACTAATGAAGGAAGAAATGAGGAAAGTGGTGCACATAAGCAAAAGTGGGGTCCATGGGGTCACAGAGTCAGACACGACTGAGCGACTTTTACTAATGGCGGTGGAGAAAATGGAAAAAAACAGAGAAGTAAGGGTAGAGAAAGCACTTTAAAGTGACAATAGAAATAGTATAGTGTTTGCAGTAAAATAACGTATATTGGTATCTTATAGAAAAATAAATACACTAAAAACATAAGGAAGTAAATCAAACTGGTTGATTATCGTTTCATGTCTCTATCTATATTTGCCTTTCCATCTATTTATCTCCATCGTGGTGCATTTTTTTTTTCCTCCAAAAAGAAATACTACAATCATCAGAGATTATCAGTAGAAAGATTCTCTGGAGGATCAGACAAGAGGAAGCATTCTCAGGACCCATTAAGGGGCCTGGAGACAGTGGGCTCTAGAACTTGTGTGGAGAACTTGAAAGCTGTCACCTTTTGAAAGAAAGGACTGTAAGAGGTGAAGTAGACTTAATCTGTGCATGTCCCCCTGGGATCTTACTAACTGACCCAGAGGAATTAGATTGAACAAGCATGTGGAGAATGTCTGGGGATCATAGTTTCTGTTATATCCTGTAATGGCAAGAGTGGCCTGCAGAAGCTGTGCATTCTGGGTCACCACTAGAATCAGGGTTAGTGTTTCCTGGGAACTGGAGAAGGGAAATGAAACCAGACCATGTCTAGATTCCTTCCCAGATCTCTTGAGTTGAATAATTTGAAATTGCCATTTTTATAGATCCAAAATGATACAAAAATTAACCATTTCATACAGTTTGACCAAAAAGTATAATTCTGATACTACAGTGCAAAAGTGTAGATGGTGGAAGACCTTCTTGTTGGTTTAAAGATTGATCCGTTGGTGCAAGTATGCGACCGTATATTAAAGCCTCTCAGTTTTGTGAGCCAGACCAAAGGCATTCTTGTTCCTGTACTCTATTTGAACAGTATATTTGATGAAAGAGTGCCAGCATCATCTATTTATTACCCTCCATACTCAGCGATTATGTGACAAGAAAGGAAAAGACCTTTAAAGCTGGGGTGATTGTCTAGACAGTCCTAAAATAGCTCTTCCCAGGTGCAAAGGAAGCAGTAAAATGCAGACAAAGCATGAGGGTCCTTTGCCAAAAATACAGTGCATTTGAACTTTCGTAAGCTCCTTGTAAATTCTAAAGGAGAAAATCGCCAGAAGACTAATCTTGATAATTATGATCACTAGTAAAAATGGTATAGTGTTAGCAGAAAAATAAAATCTGATTGAGGAATATACCACCCCCTCATACAGAGGCATTCTCTACATGCTAAATTACATAGAAATTTTTGGGATAATTATTTGAGTAATTTAGAGCTAAAATAGTCCAGGCTAAAATATTTAGCTGACTGAAACACCTGTGCAAGCTTTCATTTAAAATATACAAAAAATTGGTTTCATTTTTCACTTCACAGTGGAGGTCTTGTAGTAAAAACAAAATAGTTTATGTAAGTCCCCTGTCAAGTCATATTCTGTAGCATTGGTGCAGTTAATAAGATTGCATTGAATCCAAAATGCATTTTTGTTAAATAAACTGTGGTAGTGGCTCATACCCTAGAATATAATTTGACAGTAAAAAAATGAGCTATTGATACATTCAACAACTTGGGTGGATCTCAGGGAACTTACACTGAGTGAATAAAGCCTGTCCCCCCAACAAGCTACATGCTATATTATCTCATTTATGTAACATACTTGAAATGACAAAATTATCCAAATGGAAAACAGATCAGTGGTTGCCAGATTTAAGAAGGTGGTGGATTGAGAGGGAAGTGAGAGTAACATAAAGAGAATAGCAGGAGGGATCCTCGTGACTATGGAATGTTCTGTGTCTCGACTGTTGTGGTAGTCACATAAATCTACACATGTGATAAAATCGCATAGAATGAAATACACAGACACCTTTACATCCACAAATGAGTGCAGGCAAAACTGGTTAAATCTGAATAAAGTCATTGTATGCTATCAGTGTCAGTTTCCTGGTTGTGACATTGTATGCAAGATGTTACTACTGGGGGAGGCTAGGTGAAGGGTACAAAAAGGCTCTGTATTATTTCTTCCATCTGAACATGAATCTACAATCACCTCAAAATAAACCATTTAATTAAAAAATAAACTTTCTCAAAACCATTGGCATTGGTTCAAACTCTGTTTCTTAATGTGGGAAGAAAGGCTCCACCCGATTTGGGGATGGTGGAGCCTTCTGAAATCACCAGGGAACCAAACCACATGTGTATCAGTAGGTAAAGTTTCTGCACTGTGCATAAGGGAATGGGTGTGCTCTTTGGAACATTTTAGTTTGCTTTGTGTGTTTTGCACCCTAAAAATTTACGAGTGAAGGTGAATACATGAATACATACATCTCTAAGATTCATCAGCACTCTAAATACAAGAGTAAAACAGGTGTTGTTGGGAGGTTCTGCGATGGCAAGTGTGGGAAAAAAAAACCCCTGGATAATTGAGTTTATTCAAATTGAGAAGGCCTATTTCTAGGGGACATATCTAAGAGAAGCCTGTTGAAAATAAGGGTAGCAGAAAGACGGTCACTGAGTGTGAGTGATGTCTCTAGTACTTGTGAGAACCCACTTAGTTTAACCCTTTAAAGTCTATTAAAGAAACGGAAATGAATAGATTACATTCAGAAGTAAACAGTTTGGGAAATGTTCTTGTCCTTAGGTACTTTACTCTCATTGACTTAGCAATATACTGAATTTTGTTAGCTGTTTATACGTAGCTTCACAGTTGATTTTAAAGTTGGTTATGGCTAATCACTTTATTTGCCCAGGGAAGTCCAGTCAACCAATAGTTATCAGTTATCTTCCCCATGACAACACTGGGTGAGGTGAAATACCAAGATGAGACCAAAAGTGCTTCCCCATGGTGGCTGCAGACCTCCAAATCTAATCAAGTGAAAAAATAACACATAGTAAATCAACACCACCTATACTGCATTTGAATTCAGGTAGATAGTTTGGTTTGTGGGCCTAACTGCCTTTACTTTGCAGCTCACAGAACCCTGTGTTCGTCCTACCTGTCTTAAGCAGTTTCATTTGCTTACAGTGTTAGCTCATTTATTTTGCTTATTTTATTTAACAAGCTCTCTAAACTACTGACCATATGCCAGGCACTATAAGAACATCATAAATATTAGTTCATTTTAGTACTCAAAGCAAACCTAGATTATTTGCATTTTGCAGATGAGGCAGCTGAGACACAACAAGTTTAAGTCACTTGCCCAAAGTCACATAGCTAGTCAAGTATGCTTTGCTTTGGGGATTTGCCGCCAGATACTAGCCTCTATGATCAAGCCATTAATTCATGTTCAGCTGGAGTCCTAAGTCAGGCAAAAGAGATGCTCACATCTCAGATGTGACTGTATTCATTCCCTCTGGCTTTATTCCCTCATTCAGTCCTTCCTTCATCAAGCATCCTTTAAATGTTCACTATGTTCAAAGCATTATGATCGGCAATGTAAACACAATATGATTTCGGCTCTCATGGAATTTACATGCTATATAAGAGATAAGACTTACACATAAGTCCTTAGGATGAAAAGTCTTTGGGACAAATGTCCTGACAATGGTCCAGATAAAATGTCTAGGGGAACGCAGATCAAGCAGTGATGGTTTCCAGTTGGGGAAAGGAAGGGAGGATTATTGAACTCAGCCTGAAAGAGATGTCATTTGAGTGAGTCTCCAGAATAGGCAGTGTTCATACTTGCAAAGAAACTTCATCCTGCTAGTCTATTTAAGCCATATTCCTGAAAAAGTGTATGTGCTATGATTGGAGACTAGGGTAATGGTATGGAGAGGAGAAGAAGGGGGAAGGAAGAGACAGTCTAAGGAAAATGGAGCATACACTGAGAGGTAGGATGAGACCAGCATGTTGGCCAAAGCCCTGAAGGATTGTCAGTTGTCATTTCACATATTGGGTAACTCTTGAAAGTTTATAAGCCATGGAATGGCATCAATAAACTTCTGCTGGCAATGAGCAGAAGGGATTAGAGAATGGGAGGCTGCAAGTAGGGAGACTATCCTAGCACATGAATCCATTCAAATACCTATGAGGGGCTCATCAAAGACGTAAACCTTAGAGTCACCACATGACTCAGTAATCCCACTCCTAGGGAGATGCTTAAAACATGCAATTCTACTCCAAGGTATATGTTTCAAAAGAATTGAAAGCAGATATTCAAAAATATTCTTGTACGTGAATGTTCATTGCTGCTCTGTTTACAATGCCCAGCCAGGGAAAGCAGCCTGGATGTCCATCAATAGAAGAATGAATAAACAAAATGTGGTCTATGAAGGAAATGAAGCACTGATTCATGGTACAGCATGGGTGACCCTGAAAACATTAGGCCGCATATTATAGTTTCATTTACAGGAAACATCCAGAATAGGTAAATCCATAGAGACAGAAAATGCATGAGTGGTTTCCAGGGGTTGGAGGGAGAGAGGGAGAATGAGGAGAGATTAGTCATACTACTGATTTTCCTTTTGGGATGGTAAAACTGTTTCAGAACTAGATCAAGGTAATGATTGTACTAAATGCCATTGCAGAGTACACTTTAAAAATGGCTAATTGGATTTTGTGTGAATTTCACCTCAATAAAAAACCAAAAGAAAAAAAAGCCTATTTGAACTTGGGCCAAGGTGAGAATGTGAGAATGAAGAGGAATAAGTAAGAGAAGTCACTCGGGAGAATTGGCCAGTTTAGTGGTGGTAATAAGGGAGAACAGGAAGGGGAAAATCCTGAAGGTTCCAGCTAGAGTGCCAAGATGAATGGTGACTACATTCACCAAGTGACTTGAATGATTAACCAGACCTATTGTCTTCATTTTGATGCTGCCACTTGCTAGGTGTGGGTCTGTGGGCAAGTTTGTATACCTTTCTGCCTGGACAGTGGGGACACTGGTGTTGTCATGATGACTGAATGAGTGAGTATATCTGGAGCATCACACATAGGAGGCCCTCAATGACTGGGGAATGCACAAAGGATGACACTTATTTGTTTTTTCCAACATTAGGCTATCCTATTCAGAGATGCCAAAATGGTAGTTACTATACTTTCTGGAATTCTAAGAAACATGTGTATCTTGTTATGTGTGTGCATTCCTGCTTACTTGTGTCCAACTCTTTGCAACCCCATGGACTGTTGCCCACCAGGATCCTATGTCCATGGAATTTTCCAGGCAAGAACACTGGCGTGGATTGCTATTTCCTTTTCCAGGGGATCTTCCTGACCCAGGGATCGAACCCACACCTCCTTGAGAAATTTCCATAGGACTTTTAGCCAGCATGGTGGGGCACCCTGGGCTTAGAATTATGCTTAGAAGAGTAGCTAGCCTGTGTGTGTGTGCTCAGTCCCTCAGTCATGTCTGACTCATTGCAGCCTCCCGACTGTAGCTCATCAGTAGTAAGTGTTAAACAATTGTTAGCTTTAGTTGTTGCTGTTGTTATTGTGGTGGTAGTGGTTGTGGTTACAAAACGATGGCCAGAATCTACTTGAGAATATATTGGGTTGGCCCCCAAAATTCGTTTGGTTCATGAATATGTTGTCCAATAAAGTTCTTCGTGAAAGTGAAAAATCTTTTTGAACTTAAAACCGAGCGAACTTTTTGGCCAGCCCAACATTTTTGACACAGATGCAGTTCTTGAACAACTTGTTGTAAAGAGATGAGATAGAGAGCAAAAGGTTAACTAAGACCATTTAATCACTAAGTTGCAATGTTGAAAAAAAATGACTACTCCAGTGTTGATCCATAAAATCTTTACCAACAGAGACAGAATGAGTAAATCAGTCTCCCACCAGCAGCTCCAGGAACTTCCCCAAATGATCTCATAATCCTGGCATCAACAGTGTCAGCTCTGTCAGCCTTCCTGAAATTTATTATTAAAGTGAGGAACCTGCTCTTGTGTAGGTTTAATGGGATTAGTTGAATTACAAAGATGATAGAGCTGCCATTTAGAGGAAAAGCGCCTTTCTACCACTTGCCTGTTTTAATGAGTCCCCAACATCCCTCTATGATTATCAAGTCAATTTCCTTTCATAGATTAGCTATTTTATAGTCCTGGGATAATTTGTTGAGAACATTCAGTTATTTAGTCTGAAGAACAATCTAGCTGTGGGTTAATATTCTTTGGATTGAATGGGTTGAAAATTAAATGAGAGTAGAATCTTTGAACTCAAAAACCTTTAGATGAATTTTGGCAACTCCAGGGCACCAAACTAACTTTTGACTTTGGAGATAAGTTGTACTAAAAAGATTTTGTACTGCTTTCCACCCAATCTGGTCCACTAAATGCTGGTCCTCTAAATCACTGGGTACATTCCTGTGTCAACAAAGGTCCATCTAGTCAAGGCTATGGTTTTTCCAGTAGTCATGTATGGATGTGAGAGTTGGACTACAAAGAAAGCTGAGCACCAAAGAATTGATAATTTTGAACTATCGTGTTGGAGAAGACTCTTGAGAGTCCCTTGGACTGGCAAGGAGATCTAACCAGTCCGTCCTAAAGGAGACCAGTCCTGGGTGTTCATTGGAAGGACTGATGCTGAAGCTGAAACTCCAATACTTTGGCCACCTCATGTGAAGAGCTGACTCATTTGAAAAGACCCTGATGCTGGGCAAGATTGAGGGCAGGAGGAGAAGGGGATGACAGAGGATGAGATGGTTGGATGGCATCACCAACTCAATGGACATGAGTTTGGGTAAGCTCTGGGAGTTAGTGATAGACAGGGAGGCCTGGTGTGCTGCGGTCCATGGGGTCTCGAGAGTCAGACACGACTGAGTGACTGAGCTGAATGGAACATTTCTGTACCATAGCTATACTGCTGCAAAGTAATACTACTCAGATGTTTGGGGATGAACAGTACAAAGTCTGGAAATGACTTTAGATACCTAATTATTCTTCCTTCAGTAAAATGAGAACATTATCACCAATCTAATACCAAAACAGCAGCATTCACAACACAAGAATGATTTTCTTGTAATGTCAGGGATTCAGTGTAAACTAAATAGTGAATGTTTGAATGGGCACCAAGTTAATGCATGGCCCCTTTCAGTTCAGTTCAGTTGCTCAGTCGTGTCCGACTCTTTGCGACCCCATGAATCGCAGCACGCCAGGCCTCCCTGTCCATCACCAGCTCCGGGAATTCACTCAGACTCACAGCCATCGAGTCAGTGATACCATCCAGCCATCTCATCCTCTGTCATCCCCTTCTCCTCTTGCCCCAAATCCCTCCCAGCATCAGGGTCTTTTCCAATGAGTCAACTCTTCGCACGAGGTGGCCAAAGTATTGGAGTTTCAGCTTCAGCATCAGTCCTTCCAATGAACACCCAGGACTGATCTTCTTTAGGATGGACTGGGTGGAGCTCCTTGCAGTCCAAGGGACTCTCAAGAGTCTTCTCCAACACCACAGTTCAAAAGCATCAATTCTCTGGCGCTCAGCTTTCTTTGTAGTCCAACTCTCACATCCACACATGACTACTGGAAAAACCACAGCCTTGACTAGATGGACCTTTGTTGGCAAAGTAATGTCTCTGCTTTGAATATGCTTTCCAGGTTGGTCATAACTTTCCTTCCAAGGAGTAAGCGTCTGTTAATTGCATGGCTGCAGTCACCATCTGCAATGATTTTGGAGCCCCCCAAAAAATAAAGTCTAACACTGTTTCCACTGTTTCCCCATCTATTTCCCATGAAGTGATGGGACCGGATGCCATGATCTTTGATTTCTGAATGTTGAGCTTTAAGCCAACTTTTTCACTCTCCTCTTTTACTTTCATCAAGAGGCTTTTTAGTTCCTCTTCACTTTCTTCCATAATGGTGGTGTCATCTGCATATCTGAGGTTATTGATATTTCTCCCGGCAGTCTTGATTCCAGCTTGTGCTTCTTCCCGCCCAGCATTTCTCATGATGTACTCTGCATAAAAGTTAAATAAGCAGGGTGACAATATACAGCCTTGATGTACTCCTTTTCCTATTTGGAACCAGTCTGTTGCTCCATATCCAGTTCTAACTGTTGCTTCCTGACCTGCATACAGATTTCTCAGGAGGCAGGTCAGGTGGTCTGGTATTCCCATCTCTTTCAGAATTTTCCACAGTTCATTGTGATCCACACAGTGAAAGGCTTTGGCATAGTCAATAAAGCAGAAATAGATGTTTTTCTGGAACTCTCTTGCTTTTTCGATGATCCAGCGGATGTTGGCAATTTGATCTCTGGTTCCTCTGCCTTTTCTAAAACCAACTTAAACATCTGGAAGTTCATGGTTCATGTATTGTTGAAGCCTGGCTTGGAGAATTTAAGCATTACTAGAATGTGAGATGAGTGCAATTGTGCAGTAATTTGAGCATTCTTTGGCATTGCCTTTCTTTGGGATTGGAATGAAAACTGACCTTTTCTAGTCCTGTGGCCACTGCTGAGTTTTCCAGGTTTGCTGGCATATTGAGTGCAGCACTTTCACAGCATCATCTTTCAGGATTTGAAATAGCTCAACTAGAATTCCATCACCTCCACTAACCTTGTTCATACTGATGCTTTCTTTTTTTAAAAGTATGAATCTATTCATTTTAATTGGAGATTAATTACTTTACAATATTGTATTGGTTTTGCCATACATCAACATGAATCCACCACGGATGTACACGTGTTCCCCAACCTGAACCCCCTCCCACCTCCCTCCCCATACCATCTCTCTGGGTCATCCCAGTGCACCAGCCGCAAGCATCCTGTATCATGTATCGAACTTGAACTGGTAACAATAACCCTGTATGCGAGACAGCAAAAGAGACACAGACGTACTAATGCTTTCTAAGGTCCACTTGACTTCACATTCCAGGATGTCTGGCTCTAGATGAATGATCACACCATTGTGATTATCTGAGTCATGAAGATCTTTTTGTACAGTTCTTCTGTGTATTCTTGCCACCTCTTCTTAATCTCTTCTACTTCTGTTAGGTTCATATCATTTCTGTCCTTTATCGAGCCCATCTTTGCATGAAATGTTCCCTTGGTATCTCTAATTTTCTTGAAGAGATCTCTAGTCTTTCCCATTCTGTTGTTTTCCTCTATTTCTTTGCATTGATTGCTGAGGAAGGCTTTCTTATCTCTCCTTGCTATTCTTTGAAACACTGCATTCAGATGCTTATATCTTTCCTTTTCACTTCTCTTCTTGTCACAGCTATTTGTAAGGCCTCCTCAGACAGCCATTTTGCTTTTTTTGCATTACTTTTCCATGAAGATGGTCTTGATCCCTGTCTCCTGTACAATGTCACAAACCTCCATCCATAGTTCATCAGGCACTCTGTCTATCAGATCTAGTCCCTTAAATCTATTTCTCATTTCCCCTGTATAATCATAAGGGATTTGATTTAGGTCATATCTGAATGGCCTAGTGTTTTTCCCTACTTTCTTCAATTTAAGTCTGAATTTGGCAATAAGTAGTTCATGATCTGAGCCAAAGTCAGCTCCTGGTCTTGTTTTGCTGACTGTATAGAGCTTCTCCATCTTTGGCTGCAAAGAATATAATCAATCTGATTTCGGTGTTGACCATCTGGTGATGTCCATGTGTAGAGTCTTCTCTTGTGTTGTTGGAAGAGGGTGTTTGCTATGACCAGTGCGTTCTGTTGGCAAAACTCTATTAGTCTTTGCCCTGCTTCATTCCATACTCCAAGGCCAAATTTGCCTGTTACTCCAGGTGTTTCTTGACTTCCTACTTTCGCATTCCAGTCCCCTATAATACAGAGGACATCTTTTTTGGGTGTTAGTTCTAAAAGGTCTTGTAGGTCTTCAAAGAACTGTTCAACTTCAGCTTCTTCAGTGTTGCTGGTTGGGGCATAGGCTTGGTTTACCGTGATATTGAATGGTTTGCCTTGGAGACAAACAGAGATTGCATTTTTGAGATTGCATCCAAGTACTGCATTTCAGACTCTTTTGTTGACCATGATGGCTACTCCATTTCTTCTAAGGGATTCCTGTGCACAGTAGTAGATATAATGGTCATCTGAGTTAAATTCACCCATTCCAGTCCATTTTAGTTCGCTGATTCCTAGAATGTCAACATTCACTCTTGCCATCTCCTGTTTGACCACTTCCACTTTGCCTTGATTCATGGACCTGACATTCCAGGTTCCTATGCAATATTGCTCTTTACAGCATTGGACCTTGCTTCTATCACCAGTCACATCCACAGCTGGGTATTGTTTTTGCTTTGGCTCCATCCCTTCATTCTTTCTGGAGTTATTTCTCCAGACTTTGTTTCTTTCTTAGTAGGAATGAATGCCAGATGCCCTTTGCTTACCTCAGCTTCTCACTCCTAACCCATTCTGAAACTTTACACCAGTTTCCTGAAATGGTGGTGACCCATAACCTAAAGACTCATAGACACCCAGGAAAAGTAAACACACAGGAAATTTCTTTTTCCCTTCATAGTATGGTGTTTTCTATTTTTCTTTCCTTTGGGTGGAGTAAAACATGAGAAATTTACACACTGCTAGTCCCTGCTGCTGCTACTGCTGCTAAATCGCTTCAGTCGTGTCCAACTCTGTGTGACCCCATAGATGGCAGCCCACCAGGCTCCACCGTCCCTGGGATTCTCCAGGCAAAAATACTGGAGTGGGTTGCCATTTCCTTCTCCAACTAGTCCCTAGTATAGTAAATTTAAAGTAATTTATATTTAGGAACACAGTTTGTTTTGTTTTAATTTAATGTGCATTTATTATATAATACATGGATTATTTGCATTGTCTATTCATGACTTAATTAAGGATTTCTACCATGACATTATTTAGTGAATTAGTTTAAAAAATGATTTTATTTGGGAAAGAGACTAATAAGCCAGTGAAGAGAAATTTTAGCCAGAGTTTAACAAGTGTTTAGTTCATGATGAGGCATTTGCAGCTGTAAGCAATCATATTACTCTGCCATCACTTAGGTCTGTGGAAAATGAAGATGTTTACCTAGGGCTGTTAAAAGTTCGATTTTTATAGTGAATCCTAAGCAATACAGAATATCACTATGGCTGACATTGGGGTGAGGAAAAAGATAGTTATTCAAACTCATTGCTTAAGCTTTAGCTGTTTTAATTTTTATGATGTTTTTCTTATCATGTCAAACGATTCCTGTTTTGCAGTGAAGCATTGCTTCTCACTCAGTATCAAAGTATTAATACATACTTTCTGCTCAAATAAGATATATTCAGTTAGAGAATAGCAGTGTGAGGATTACTCATTTCAGACTGTTTCTATTGTCCCTTCAATCTTCCATTTTGTTTCTTGTTCCCAAAGATGCCAACAATAACAAGAAGGGTAGTTAAATTTCTGCCTTCCATGGAGGAAGAAAACTGTCTTTGGTAATAACATACTCTCCAATAAGGGATTCTCATCATATTTGAAGTGGGTGATCCTTGCTTTGTTACACTAATTAAACCAAGAAATACTTTAGAGCAAGGTTTCTCAGCCTCAGCACTGTTATCTTTGGGACCAGATTTTTTTTTTTTTTTAAATGAAGGGCTGTCCTATACATTGTGGGATGTTAGCAGCATCCCTGATCTCTACCCTCTAAATGCCAGTGGTACCGTACCTCCCCTTGTTGTGATACCCAGAAATGCCTCTGTGTATCCCCAAATGTCCTCTAAGGTGGAAGGTCACTTTAGTCGAGAATTACTAAGCTAGCAAGAAAAACAGAACTATATTTTTTTTAAAGAAGTTTGATCTGGGATGTTTTCCTTTTTCAAATGAAATCTATTTTAGACTCTTATAATTTCAGTTTTTATAATTTCAATAATAAATGTCAAATAATTGCAAAATAAAAATTTAGGTCTGAGATGATTATTTGCGTGGGAATGTGAATAACAGAGTGACAGTATTTTCTGAACCAATAATTTATTGTACAGACTAACAAAGATTTTATTCTGATATGCATTTAATTATATGAAATGTCTTCTGGTGATATGATAATATGATTATACTTGATAAATGAATCATCTTTATCAGAAAATTATAAAAAGAAATGAGAAAGAAATAAACAATTTAGAAAATAATAAGACCGTTCGTATTTTGTCTTATTATTGAAGTGGGCAGTTTGTCCTCACTTGACTTGCTCAATAATTATTCTTAAAATTTCCTGACATGTCTTGTCAAATTTGAATAATTCTTCTATAATGTCAGTGAATATATCATAATTTTCATAGTTATTGATAAGTATTTTAATCTCTGGATATATTATCATTAAGTAATATAGTCACATATTTTTAAATAAATTTGGCTAAGAAAATTTGCCTATTTTCCTTATTTGGAAGATTAATTCCTCAGATTAAAAATCTAAGTAGAGTCAACCACCTTTGACCTGCATATACTTTTTCTTTGATCATTTTACCAGCAAGTGCTATTAAGACAAATTTTACGGGTAAAATCTCACTTAAATGGTTATTGCAATTGACTATTTCTGAAATAATCTCCCTACAGAGGGTTTTTGCCAGCTGATTCCTGAGTAATTCATACAAATTATCAATATTTATCTATGATATATATGATAACTAATGTAAAAATTTTAGAATTTCAAGGTATACCATCCTCAGTAATATTACTCTGAGACTCTGTCCAAATAGGAAAAAAAGATTGTTTTCCTTCATTTAAAGTATAACATAAGCAACATTATTCCCATGCAGTTTCCAATGATAACACAATCTGTGCTTCCATTCTGGAGAGAGCATTATGCGAAACATTGATAATGTTTCGGTTTAAGCCTCAAATTACAAATGCTGGATGAGAATCTTTAGAATTTTCTTAAGATCATCAGAAGTATTTTAATGGGTTTTAATAATTTCTATGTCTAAGAAGCAGTCACTCCAGATTTGTCAATCTGTTGTGATAAAATACAAAAATATGTATACAACACTGTGGCAAAATTAACAGAACGAGTTCTGTATGAATATAAACTTTTGAACAGTTTTATAATATTTGCTACAATTGATCAAGCAAGTTTATATAAATGTGTGCTGTCAATGCTTTTAACTGGAAAAATTCCCTCACTCCCACCCCAAGACACTTTTGCAGTGTCTGGAGACATTTTTGTTGTCAGAATTGGGAGGTAGTGGTTGGCTTCTGGCATCTAGGTAGTGAAGACCAGGGGTGCTGCTCAACATCCTTCAATGCATAGGACAGCCTCCCATGACAAAGAATGACCTGGCCTCAAACATCAGGAATACCAAGGCTGAGAAACTCTGTACAAGAGATGATTCACTAAAATATTTTCCTTTTTCTCCAACAGTTTTTTGAGATGTTCCTCAGACCTGGGACATTTTGCATCTCTAAAGTTGACATTAGTGTTTCACTGAGGATGCCAGCTGTTTTACTCATATATATCTCATCACAGTACAAAGAAAAGATAATTCCATAGTTGGTCACTTATCTCATTTTCTAGAGCTATCATTTTAACTGCAATTCCTTCATAAAGATTTCTCGCTAAGATACCAGCAGCTTTGATATTTATGGTCAGTTTATATTAACGATGGGAGTAAAAAGTTTCACTCTATTCCTGTGGACAAGTGTTCTTGAATTTCTGAAGCAAACTTGTTTTGATAACTTCTTTGAGTGTTATTGTGCTTTTAAAATCTTAATTTGGGATTCATGTTGATGTATGGCAAAACCAATACAATATTGTAAAGTAAAAAAAAAAATTGGAAATAGCAAAAAAATAAAAATAAAAATAAAATAAAATCTTACTTTGAACAATGTGGAAGCTGCTATAGCCAAACTGTGCATCTTTTGGTGTGATGGGTAGTTATAATTTCTTTTGGCACAATTAAAATAAATAGGATTACATTCAATTTGAAAATGAGTGTGTGTGTGTGTGTGTGTGTGTGTGAGAGAGAGAGAGAGAGAGAGAGAGAGAGAGAGAGAGAGAGATCTGTTGAAGTTCTAGGAGCTAAGATCTGAGAACAAACAGACTTTTTAAAATGTATTCTTCTATTCATGCATGCATTCACTGTATTGGGAAGTTCCCTGTGAGTAGCATTTATCTCACTATTCTTTAAAGATTACACATCTTTAGAAAAGATATTCAGTTTGGAAAATGTTTACTTACTGCATCCTTTGTACTAATTTTTACTTCAAAATAGCATTTTGCCACTAAATTTGTGCCTAATCAAACAAATTAAAACTATAGGCCAACTGTTACCTATGACAACTCTTATAGTCGCCATTTCTACTATTGTACTGCTTCCAGTAAATTATCTTCACAATTTGAAATAAATTATCTTTTTATATTGGGCATGTCTTTAACACAAAAAACAGAACCTAACACATATACAGCTGTAAATGTTAAAATGCAGATATTCATATTATTATAGCTTATGAGTACTTTCTTTTTGACATTTTTTTAGTGGCAATTTTACTTCAGTATTGCTGACTCAGTTTAATTACTCAGTCGTGTCCAACTCTTTGCGACCCCATGGACTGCAGCATACCAGGCTTCCCTGTCCATTACCAACACCCAGAACTTGCTCAAACTTGTGTCTATTGCGTCAGTGATGCCATCCAACCATCTCATTCTCTCTTGTCCCCTTCTCCTCCTGCCTTTCATCTTGCCCAGCAGCAGGATCTTTTCCAATGAGTCCAGTTCTTCACATCAGGTGGCCAAAGTATTGGAGCTTCAGCTTCAGCATCAGTCCTTCCAATGAATAATCAGGACTGATTTCCTTTAGAATTGACTGGTTTGATCTCCTTGCAGCCCAAGGGTCTCTTAAGCATCTTTTCTAACACCACAGTTCATCAGTTTTTCGAAAAGTATCAATTTTTCAGCACTCAGCTTTCTTTATGGTCCAACTCTCACATCCATACATGACTACTGGAAAAACTATAGCTTTGACTAGATGGACCTTTGTTGGCAAAGTAATGTCTCTGCTTTTTAGTATGCTGTCTAGGTTTGTCATAGCTTTTCTTCCAAAGAGCAAGCATCTTTTAATTTCATGGCTGCAGTCACCATCTGCAGTGATTTTGGAGCCCAAGAAAATAAAGTCTCTCACAGTTTCCATTGTTTCCCCATCTATTTGCCATGAAGCAATGGGACCAGATTCCATGATCTTAGTTTTTTGAATGTTGAGTTTAAACAATGATTGCTGACTGTATCATTGTTTCAGTGGCTATTTGCTAAAACATTTTCAATTAGGGGTATTTTGAATGCTTAACGTAAATGAGAGGGTCTTATAGATAAATTGGAATTATTCCACAAAGTTTGATGTGCGTGTGTACATGCACACACATCTGTTGATCTACAGATATATTGAGGTGGAAAGAGAGACTTTCTCTGAACTGCTCAAAGCACACATCTTCCTTTTTCTCCATTAGGGCACAAGTTTTTTTCCCCCCCATTCTTCCATCTATCTTGTTCTCACATGAAAGACATTCGGGATAGGTTGCAGGTGGCCTGTAATTTATAATCATTTCAGTAGTGGCATTCATCATTCTTGGGATTATTTCCTCTCTTGACACGCATTAACTCCTCCTTCAGACAGTCTTTGATTTGACCTCTTCTGTAAAAATTTGCCTCCCTTTTCAATGTCTGCATTTCACTTTCTGGAGAAATAATGTTTGTTTCTCAAGGATTTGAACAAATGGGATATGAGGTTTTCCCCAACTGCACCAGAGCAAAGTGACTTTCTTTTTCTCAATCCTGCAATTGTTTACCCATTAAAGTCACCAATTACATTTCCTTGTGTATACATCTTGTCTCCCACTAATTGGTACCCACCAGGGTCTGAGACAGCACAGCCCATATTCTTTAACTTAACCCTGAAGAAATGCAGGCCTAGCTTTTATTTAGGTTAAAGTTGGCATCTGGGGAACTGTGTTCCCATTGCATGCTGCAAACCTGAGCCAACACAACCCCTAAGTCAAGCGCTGTCAAATGAACATGAGGAAGCAGGCCACAGAACTGTCTGAGAAGCTTTGCTCTTTGAACCACATCTTGAATATGGCTAACATGGTTGACATCCAATGAAGCCAAAATTTACTCAGGGTAATATGGTTGGTTCAGTACTGTAGACCTAAAAAAGAGAGAGAGAGAGAGAAGTTAGGAGAATAACATCTGCTTTTCTGTGTGATATTTTCCCCAACTGTTTAGAGAATTATAAATTGCTCCGTCAAGAGCTTGTTTACAAGAGCTTGGCCAATTTCAAAATGAAGCTGCCTTTGCGTTGTCCCTGTTTCATCTCACTGTTTGGAAAATAAATCTGAATCGTTAAGATGTAAATACATCAAGTTAAAAGCCAAAGGCAGTGAGAACCAAGTAAAAGCAAGAAATGTACCACAATGTAACTTTTCTCCTGGGAGGAAGAAGGTACATGGTGATAATATTTATATCTTATAATTTTTTTATTGAATTAAGTGGAAAGAATTTGAAGCACCAGAATATCTGTTTTGTATAGTATGTAACACTATGGTTTTTATTAACAATTTATGATAATGAAATTCAAGCATGTGGGGATAACCATATGTTCACTAAACTATAGATTGGTAGTGAGAGATAAAGCATAGGCAGGGCTTCTCAAAGTGTAGGCTTCACACCAGCAGCATTGCATCACCTGGGAACTTATAAGAAATGCAGATTCTTAGATTGTGTCAAAGACGTGCTGAATCAGAAGCTGGGGACAGGATAGAGGAACCTTGGTTTTATCAAGAAGCCCTCCAGGGGATTCTGATGCACATTCAAGTCTGAGAACCACTGGTATGTAGATGGGCAGAAGATGGATGGGTGGATGGATATACAGGTACAGTTATAGGTGTGTTTATAGATATAGACATAGGTAATAGGCATCAATACAGATATAAATACATACAAATATAAATAAACATAGACATGTGGATTTATATGCAAATCTAGATATTTGAAATTGCCATCACAGGATTTTTGTAGAGGAGCAAGCTATTTATTTTTCACAATTATATGATTGAATACAGCCTGTTTTTTTTTTTTTTTTTCCTAGGTAATGACTTTATGACTTACAAAGTGAGAAACTCTGCTTGGGACTCATTTGTGGCATGTTTCTCCATTAGGTTCATTTAGTGTTTATCCTACCATGTCTGTCGCAGGGGTAGTTTCCTTTGCTACAAAGCTGGTTTTCTCTTCTTTCTCCTTTGTTCTCTTTGAGGCTGCTTTCTGTGATTGGATGTACAAGTGAATGGTAGCAGAACTCTGATGCCAATGATATTCAGTCCATTTTGTAGAATTTTTTTTGTTTTGTGTTTTACTCTTGCATTTTTATTTTTGAGCATGTATAACTCGTTTTCAACCAGCCATTCATATGAAGCACTGTTTACAATGGGGTCATGTTAGGCAATGGCACCCCACTCCAGTACTCTTGCCTGGAAAATCCCATGGATGGAGGAGCCTGGTGGGCTGCAGTCCTTGGGGTCGAGAAGAGTTGGACACAACTCAGCGACTTCACTTTCACTTTTCACTTTCATGCATTGGAGAAGGAAATAGCAACCCACTCCACTGTTCTTGCCTGGAGAATCCCGGGGACAGGGGAGCCTGGTGGGCTGCCGTCTATGGGGTCGCACAGAGTCGGACATGACTGAAGCGACTTAGTAGTAGCAGTAGCATGTTAGGAACAACTTAAACATCTGATAAAAAGAAAGGTTTAAAATATCTTAAAGTAGATTTCAAAATAATATGATACTATTCGGGAAGAAATATCTCAATATGCAAGAAAAATATTTGGGAGAATATTCACTAAAATATAATCAGTGAATGATTCTTGGATTATGGATTATTAAATATTCCTTTTGCTTATTTTTATATTTATGATTTTATAATTGTAAGCTTGCTTTGCTTTTGTAATAAGCAACAATAATGCAAACTAATAGTACATAAAATAAAAGTTATAAGAGATGGATTATAATTTTTTATCTTCTCCTCCTCCCCACTATACCCCAAATGGAATGGTCTGTTAATTATGCCAGCTCTAGTTTGTGCATCAGTTTTCAGATTTTAAAAAATAGATGGTAAAATTAAATGACAGATCTGAGCACAGAAATGACAGGAAGTTCACTGTAAATAGATAATTGATTTAGTCATTGAAACCATGCAGAATTCCTATTTAAGGAGAAGGAATATTTAAGTGTATGTGGCCATAAGAAAATGTCTCCCTTTGCTTTTTACGCAAGATGTATGGTGAGTCGTCATGCTCAGGAAGTGTTTTGAAGTGGATAATGGCTCTTTTCCTGATATTTGCAGACACATGGCTTAATCCTCTTTGGAAAGCCTTCCTTTGAAGATAAACATAGATGATGGTTTTAGCTTAATTCTCCTTCCCTAAAATCACTTCCTGCTTTGAAATTATACAATTCCATAACAAATGTGGATAAGCAGTAATTAACAAATGGGA
Organism: Ovis aries; assembly: GCF_016772045.2. Classification (NCBI taxonomy): domain Eukaryota; kingdom Metazoa; phylum Chordata; class Mammalia; order Artiodactyla; family Bovidae; genus Ovis; species Ovis aries. Next base: position 9,439,659 of record NC_056080.1, on the reverse strand, counting down.
AAATGAGCCATTTTATTTCTGTCCTAAACATAAAGCTGAACTCTTGGAATTGTGCCCCAAGCTGGGACTTGGCTCATTTCTCCAAGCTGTAGGATGCCCTGGAATAAAGCAATGTGCTGTGAACTGTGATGGTGGACCCTGGATTAATTTGATGCTCCTCACTCATAATAATAGGAAAACCCACTTAAACCAGTTTAAATAATTAGGAATTGTAGAGGCTTGTGTCACTCAAAATTTCACAAGTATGATGGGTCTTATTCAGTGACTCTGGTCTTTTTCCTGCAATTCTCTTGCCTTTATGTTTCTCTAAGCATCTCTATAGCTCCCCTGGTGGCCCAGACTATAAAGAATCTGCCTGCAATACAGAAGACCTGGGTTTGATCCCTGGGTTGGGAAGGTCCCTTGGAAAAGAGAATGGCTACCCAGTCCAGTCTTCTTGCCTGGAGAATCCCATGGACAGAGGAGCCTGGCGGGCTACAATCCTTAGGGTCACAAAGAGTCAGATGTGACTGAGTGACTGACTGACTGACTAAATATCTCTAAGCTCTTATTGAGAGAACCTGTGGCAGTCTGGGAATAAATCTGACGTTTAGGGCAGTGGTTCCCAACTTGGGGTAATCCACCCACAGGAGACAGTGTTTGGCAATGTCTGGAGATGTTGTTGATTCTAACAATTGAAGAGATGCTACTGGCGTCCAGTTGATAGAGGCTAGTGTTGCTGCTAAGCATTCTTCACATACAGGGCAGTCCCCATGACAGATGACCCCAAATGTCAACAGTGCTCAGGTTGAGAAACCCTGACAGAGAGGAAGAAAAGATTTCCATCTTCCTATGTCTCTTGCTAACAATCAAAGCAAGATTTTGCAGAAGCCTCCAGACACCTTTCCTTCACGTGCTTTCATCTGGGTTCCAGGATCAGGTATGGGCAGGAAGGGTGATATTACCAAGATCAGCTCATTTGGCCCTTAAATAAATGCGAATGCCCACTCTACACATTGTGTCCACATGAAGAATAAACACACTTCGTGGAACAGTACTATTTTGTTCTGAGCAAAAAAGGGCAATTCAGGTCTCGTTAAGAATCCTGTGAACTGCCAAAGAATAACCACTCTGTGTAGCAATCCAAGTCCCCACTGTGGGATTTGGGAGAGCTCTTCTGCACCCCTATTTCTTTTCTGGGTCATCTGCATCAATACCTTTCTAGAGAAAGATAAGACTGGAAGTGACTCACTAACAATCTGAAGACTTTCTCAGGGAAAATTATCTTCAGTGAGGAGGAATGAGAAATGAGTATTTTAGGGAGGGTTTGAAGAACCACTTTCTATGCTGAGTCATTTAGCAATTTTTATTATTAATCGAGATGAGAGATGATTTTAGCTTGGACCAGAGTGGAACAGGGGAAACGATGAGAAAAGGTCAGATTCTACCATGTTTTGAACATAGTGACAGTGAGATTCACTAATGGATTGGCTGTGGGGTAAGATATGGAGTCAGAGGTGATAGGAAGACAAGGTTTTGGCCTGAGTCACTGGAGGGATGAACTTAGATTGACTTAGCTAGGGAAAACCGTAGAGAGGGAAGTTGGGAAGAAGTTGAAGAAGTCAGGGAAATCAGGAAGAAAGGTCCTGCTTGGCTACACAAATTAGGGAGTAATAACAGATGGGATATTTAATGGGAAATATGAGGGTCAAGGGAACCCTGGGGAAGGCAAATGACAAAAGCAAAGACAGGATCTGGAAAGTAGGAGAGTGAACAGTTCTGTTGAGCCAGAGTGCAGGGTTTACTGGGAGGAAGGGCAAGAGAAGGATTCGGAAGACTGGATTAGGGTCAGGTCATGGAAAGCCTAGGGTCTTGTGCCGAAAGATCTCAATTGACTGAAGAACAGTGTAAGGATTTTGAGCAGGGAAGGGCCATGTGAAGAGAGGAAGGTCACGGTGGACCAGGCAGGAACTCATCTCCAGCCTGGGGTCTAGGGGCTCAGCAGCTGTGGCGCACTGGGCTTAGTTGCGCTGCAGCGTGTGGAATCTTCCCAGTCCAGGGACTGAACCCATGCCCCCTGCATTGGCAAGGTGGGCTCTTAACTGCTGGACCACCAGGGAAGCCCTCCTGCTTACAATTTTCATTTTCTTAACACTATCCACTTATAGCCTAAAACATAGCCTGGCCTAATGATTCATCCTTCCCCTCCAGGTGAGAAATGCCAGGCCCTTTCATCTCCTGTGGACCTATAGGCTCACAAAAGATATTTAACAAAGATGATTCATTTTCCTGAAAAAATTATTGATAATCTGCATTTTCGGACCTGTAATGAGCTTAACATTAATTAGTAGCGTATGTTTTTCCTTTATGTGAAACATTATCTTGGATTTCTTAGAGTTAAACCACAGATTTAAAGAGCGGGCACTGTTTTCTGTTGTATATTTTTCTAAAACAATACACATAAGTCTAGACAAAGAGAAAAGAATAGCTTTCAAATTTTATTTGTGTAGGAATTTCCTGAAAATTTTCTTAAAATGCAGATTCCTGGGCAGGAGTCCTGTTGTGGTTGGTTCAGGGCTGACTCCAGCTGGTCCATTTTGTCCATTACACACCATTATCTGATTATGGGGCCTGGAAACCGCAAGCTCTCCAGGAACCCCCACAAATGTCTACAAGCTGAAAAGGAAATTATTGGCTCCCAAGGTAATAATGTAATTTCTTACCTAAAAGCATAGTATGTCAATTTCACTGTCAGTATTTTTAACAATCTTATCACATCTAAAAGCGATTTATAATGTACATTTTTCTCTCCTAGCAAGTATTCCTGAAAACACATTATGATCACTTAAAAATAACAGCCAAACAAGAATTCTATGAGTTACTCATTGCCAAATCATGTCAAAATCAAAATTATAAAAATTCTTTACAAGACTGTGATAGGCCTCAAAAGTAAGTGCTTAAAATAACAGTCCTAAAAAAAAAAAAAAAAAGCATCCCTAGGTGATTCCAGTCACACTTGGAGAACCAGTAGTTTAAGTGGATGTTTCATATTACCAAAGCCTTCTTGTCTTCATCCAATCTTTTATCAAATTTCTCAGCGCTCACTATGTGCAGGGCAATATGCTCAGTGGTGGAAATACAGTCATGAACAATATTATCCTTGTGAAGCCTCCAGACCAATGGGAGAGACAGTCAGTAGACAAATGGACAAGCATATGAAAGCAATTACAAGCTGAGATAAGTGCTGAGAAGAAAATCAACGGAATGTTGAGATCAAGAAACCAGGGAACATTGATTTCAGATTGAGAAGGTCAGAGAAGCCTTTAGCAAGGGAGTGGGATTAAAGAATAAAGAATGAGGAGGCAGGCCTATGAAAATTCCTAGGAAGAACAGTTCAGGCACAGGAACAGCACGAGGAGAAACCCCTGTGCAGTACCCAGCTCGTCTTGTTTATGAGTGTCAGGGCAACGGGAGGAAAGAGAGAGGAACGATGGCGTGGCTGAGGAAGCCAGTCCAGACCATTTTGCTCAGGGCACTCCTTTGCCAGATGGACTGTATTCTAAGTGAAGCGAAATGACAGTCTTTGCTTGTTTGTTTGTTATTTTTTTATTAAAGCTTGGGCATGGAATGGTATTTTATGTAGCATTTGAAAGCCCAGCTCTAGACTCAAACTGATTGAGTGTGAATTGTGGCTTTGCCCTCCTTACTCAATCCCTTACCTGTAAAATGGAAGTAATAATAGTACCTACTTCATAAGGATGTTTAACATATTTTATAAATACATTATAAGCACCGTATGGTGCATGCTAAGTCATTTCAGTCGTGTCCAGCTCTTAGTGACCCCATGGACTATAGCCCGCCAGGCTCTCCTGTCCATGGGATTCTCCAGATGAGAATACTGGAGTGGGTTGCCATGCCCTCCTCCAAGGAATCTTCCAGACCCAAGCACCATATGTGTTTTGGTAATGAAGGTTTGTGTTTAAGAAAAAAAAAAAAAAGAAAGAAAATCATTCTGGGTTCCCCTCTGGGAAGAAAGAACCATGCAAGGGCAAGAGTGGACATGGTTAGGTTGGCTAGAAGGCTGTTCAAGAGAAATATGATAGAGGCTGGAGGTGGGATGATGACAGCAGAGTTGGAGAAGAGGGGTTTGTTTCCTGATTTTTTTTTTTTTGAAGGCAGAGTTGACAGAAACTGGGAATAGATTAAATGTAGGGCATGAAGTGAAGAAAAGAATTAAGAGAAACCATTTGGTTTCTGGCTCAACTAATTGGGTGCATAAAAATCATCTTCATCACTCTCAATCATCATCAATATCATCGTCATCAACCTTTACTGAGCAGATCTGCATGCCAGGCACTGAGATAAATGCTTTACAAACACCTCTTAAGACATGGGAGGCTTAGGCACAAAGACATTTGCCAGAAAGGAAAGTCAAGAGTTCAGCATTGGATAAGTGAAGTTTGAGATGACCCTGAGATACCAGATGGAAGGGTCAAGAAGGCAGTTGGATAGTCGACTCTGTAAAACTCAGAGATGACTGGTTTGGAGATAATATTCACGAGTCATGAACTCTGCAACGGAATTCACCACAGTGTTCTTTTACATAATGATTTGAACTGTTCCAATAATGTTTTATTTCTTTTGGCCTACTCCTTTCTTTTTGAGTTCAGGACCTGCTTCCTAACAACCTTTGTGTCAATTGACTTTTCAGTCAGTTCTCCACAGTGTAAAATAATGCATTGCATGAACATTTCTGATTCTGAATAGAACTCAACTGAGCTCAACTTGTCTACTCTGAAGTTCATGTTCTTCATGAAACATTTCCTAGTTAAAACTCAAAGAAACTTCAGTTCAAGTTATGGTCTGAAATCAACAGAATTATATTCATTGATATGGGTATAGAAAATCATTTATTTACAGTGTTTAAAGTGACATTTAAATTGACATTTGAACAGTTTTTCCAATCCCACACAGTTAGTGGCATAAGGTCTTGAGAAAGCATGAAACATTTTTTTATCAGCTTCATATTTCATCAAGCTTGCCAAACACAGTTCGTTTTCCATAGAAATTCACAAACCTGAGCAGTGGCCAAATTTTCAGAGTCGCTGAATATCAGCCAGTGAATAAAATTGTTAAACCCTTTGATCACCCCCCCACACACTTTTTTTCCTTAAAAAGTAACATAGCATGTGCCTCTGAGTTTTATTATATGACATCTATTACCCACAGCACTCAAACGTGTTTGAGAAAAAGCCTGTATGAACATTTTGGCACAGAATGAACACAGACAGGGTCTATTGTGAACATTCATTTGCAACCTTGCTTATCCTCAGATGGGAAAGCCTTCTCCTCTACCGATGTTCTTCAGAGGTCAGTGGTACCAACTTGTAAAAATGAATAATTTTTTAAAACATTTATTTTGCTGAAGTATAGTTGATTTGCAATGAGTTTAATTTCTGCTTTAGAGCAAAGTGACTCAGTTATACATATATATATATATTCTTTTTCATATTCCTTTCCATTATGATTTATCACATGATATTGAGTATAGTTCCCTGTGCTCTACAGTAGGACCTTGTTGTTATCTTGCATTCACTAATCCCAAACTCCCAATCCATCCCTCCTTGTTGGCAACTACACGTCTGTTCTCTATGTCTGTGAGTCCGTTTCAAAGATAACTTCATTTGTGTCATATTTTAGATTCTACCCGTAACTGATAGCATATGTTATTTATCTTTCTCTTTCTGACTTATTTCACTTAGTATGACAATCTCTAGGTCCATCCATGTTGCTGCAAATGGCATTATTTCATTATTTTTTATGTCTGGTGGTATTCCATTATATATATACACCACAGCTTATTTACCCATTCATCTGTCGATGGACATTTAGCTTGTTTCTGTGTCTTGGATATTGTGAAAAGTACTGCAGTGAACATTGGGGTGTATGCATCTTTTCAAATTATTGTTTTCTCTGGATATATGCCCAAGAGTGAGACTGAAGGATCACACGCAACTCTATTTTTAGTTGTTTGAGGAACCTCCATACTGTTCTCCATAGTGGCTGCACCAATGTACATTCCCACAAGCTGTAGAGGAAGGTTCCCTTTTCTCCACACCCTCTCCAGCATTTAGTGTTTGTACATTTTTTTGATGATGGCCGTTCTGACCCATGTGAGGTGGGACTTCATGGCAGTTTTGATTTAGATAAAAATGAATAGTTTTAAGGACTTTTAAAGGTTGAAAAATTTCCGACAAATCCAAATAGGCAAAAATTACACATTGGTCCAAAATGTGATAAATTCCAAACACTGTGTATGATTGTCAGTTGGGGCCTCTTGTGAACCTTTCTCTTAAGACTTTTGTCCTAATATCAGGATGCTCTGATTCAAACAAAATCTTGAGCAGGGGACAGGGTGTAACTAGTTATCATGAAGAAAATGATGTTCTTGGCCACTGGCATATTGTGCCCAAGAATAGTTTGGAAAGATAAAGGCTATGGAAATAAACTAATAATAATAATAATGAGTATCATTAACTAAAATGTCAGTAACTCTAATGTAGTTCTCTTTGTGAATGATAAAATTATATGAGAATGTTGAATCTCTTTAACCCAGTGAACATTGTGCTTTTCTCTTCACTGAAGTGGTTGCCTCATTGGCATCACCTGATAATTTCATTTTTATTTATAATTGTAAAACTGCACAAGAGCATGTAGAGGCAATACTCTTATTTTTTTAAATGCTCCCCCCCCCAAAAAAAAAAATAAAGCTCCTTTTTCTTCAAGGAAAAAACAAGGTGAAGAGTAACGATTAACTACTGAATTTCGGCTATGAAAAAGTGACTGTGCTGTCAGGGGCCACTGTGCTTAAGTCACGCCTCATGTATTTGGAGAGGGTGGCTCCATGTGATAACGGAGCAAGTGTGAGTTTGGAAGGACTCTCACCAATGGGAACCGTGGGTGTGCTGGGAAGGGAGTCACCGCCAGGGAATGAAGGAGAGGGCGGAGAGGGGCCAAACCCTGAAGCTGGAGCAGAAGTCTTAGCAGCAGTGTCCTAGAAAGGAAGCTGAGGAGAAGGGTCCCGACTTGCCAGGGGCCAGGAGTCACAGCTCATGCTTGACAGAAGCCCTGTCTCACCATGGCCCCTAGCAAGCCACGTAGGTGAACCTGCCAGAGTCATGGTGATCTCAGAGGACCCCAGTGTAATTGGGGAAGTGTTGTGGAATGGGAATAAGCAAGAGCTAACACTCCATTTTTTAATGAAACAGCTTTATTGAGGTTTAATTCACATACCTTACAATTCATTCATTTAACGGGTATAATTTAACAGTATAGTTAGAGTTTTGCAACAACTACTGCCATCAATTTCAAAAGTTTCATCAGCCCCAAAAGAAACCCTGTGCCTCTTAGTCATTGCTGCCCCCAGTCTTCCCATCTGCCTCAGGCTCCCCCGTTCCTGGGGTTCTCCAGGCAAGAACACTGGAGTGGGTCCTGGCAACCACTAATCTTTTGCAACTCTATAGATTTGCCTATTCTGGGCATGTGGGCTACCATCTATGGGGTCGCACAGAGTCAGACACGACTGAAGAGACTTAGCAGCAGCAGCAGCAGCAACATAGAACTGGAATCATACAATATATCATCTTTGTGTCTAGCTTCTTTTTTCAGTGTGATGTTTTCAAGGTTCATCCATACTGCAGCACGTATCAGTTCTTTCCTTTTTATGGCTGAGTAATTCCATCGTATAGGTATGTCACATTTTGTTTACTTATTCATTGGTTGATGGACGTTTGGGTTTTTCCAGTTTTTTGGCTATTGTAAGTAATACTGCCGTGAACCATTTTGTGTACAAGTTTTTGTGTGGATAAATATTTTCATTTTTCTTGGGCATATAGTGAGGAGGGGAATTGTTGGGTCATTTGATAACTTCACATTTAACATTTTGAAATGTTAACTGAAAACTGTTTTCCAAAGAATTTACATTCAGACCAGCATCGTATGAGAGCTCCAATTTCTCCACATCCTTGCCAACAGTTCTTTGTATCCATCTGAGTGGGTGTAATGGAGTATCTCATCGTGATTTTGATTTGTATTGCCCTGATGGCTAATGCTGTCAAGCATCTTTCTTTTCATATCCTTATTGATCATTTGTATATTTCCTTCAGAGAAATGCTTGCCCATTTAAAAGTTGGGTTATCTGTTTATTTATGATTGAGCTGTAAGATTTCTTTGTATATTCTGGGTCCAAGTCCCTTATCAGATATATGAATTAGCATATCATGTAAATGGTGTGCCCCCTCCAGCATTCATATTGCACCTCTACCATTTACGTAACCATTTACCTCGGATTTATAACTTTCAGAACTTTCCCCCTAGTAATTTCTCTGTGCCTTTCCGCCTCGTGTGCCAAAGGAGGCCTTTCAGAGCTGAGAGTTCCCCAGGGTGTCTGACTCAGAGGATCACAGTGACCCCAGGCCTTCTCCCTCCCAGGGCCTCTAGCTACACATTCCAGCTGGGGAGCCTGCCTGCCCGGCTCCTCCAGCTCCCCAAGCAGTATCCCCGTCTCCAGCCTCCTTCTCTGTTCCCACACTGACCAGGGGCTCTGCGTGGGGAGGATGGGAGGTCAGTTCTGCCTGGAGCTGCTGCTGCTGCTGAGGTGTAAGGACCCTGCAGAGGTAAGAAGATACGGTGCGTACATTTCAGGCTGTGTGTTTGCGCCTCCTGCCTGAAGTGCAGCAGGACCCAAGCCAAAAAGATCGTGGATGGCTTCATCAGGTAATAGTCCTGGAGCTGCAACAGGGGAAGGTAGACACAAGCAGGAAAGGGTGAGAGAAGCAGTCACTTTGGAGGGATTAACTCAGTGCTAGCACCTGAGTCTCTTTCAGCTTCAAAGTTCAGATGGTTCAAATGACACTTCAGATGTCTCTGCCTATTGCTTTAGGAGAAGGTTCAGAGCCTTCAAGCCAGGCTGGCTGGGATGCTATATATCATTGCTAAGACATTCATATTTTTATTGAACACGTAAAGCAAATCTCAGTAAGGATCTGCCATTTCTTCAGCACCTTTCCTTTTGGCTGTCTTTTCAGTATTTAAAAATGGATGCAATTTGACTTTAGCAATGCACATTGGCTTATATTGTTAGTGTTGCATGCATCTTGGTGGCCTTTGATTGCAATATTTTTCTGAAACAGAGAAAATGAATGTAGGAGCAGATTTGATGATGGCAGTGTCACCTGGCTAGTCTGTGGTAGAACCTTTGCTTTTGAGCTTCTCTTTGGGTCTGGATCATTGGATGCCATATAATGATGAAAATTCAGGAAAAGGGCAAATCTTGCCCTTCCCCTCAATACAATGGAGGATGAAGATTCTATGACATTTACAAGCAGAATGGGTACTGATGTGAAACCTCAAAATGTGGTCCTACTATTGCATGCGGCAAAGACAGATAACTGATGGAGCAAAGCAGAAAGCCTTGGTTTTGCTGCTTGCGACCTTTGGTACAAACCTTGTTTTGTGTGGTTCCAGCTTTTTATGATTTCATAGAAAGACCTAAAATTTAGAATATTCCAAAGGTGTTCACAGAGCTTAAATACTTGTTGGTTTTATATAGCTACAAGTAAAGGTTTCTTTGAATCCTTCCTAAAGGAACAGAGGGTATCATATTAAACATTAGCTTATTTGATGAATGTTTTTAACACCAAGAAGGTGAAGCCACAGGCTTTCCTACAGATCAGCCATCTCTTACCTTAAACTACGTGACCATCTACTTCAAATCATAGGTGGAGTTCTTCCTCTCTATTGTGCGCACATTGCCACTATCTATATATTGTTAAAAGTAGTGTAAATATATGACAATTATTTAATTTGTTAAAAACCAAATTACTTTTGGAGAAAATTTATTTGTCATAAGTCACCGTCATTTACAATCTGTTGAATGATCCATTTTGAAAGAAGGGCAAAGACTTAAATACTGCAATTCTGGTTATTTACAGTATTAGCAGCTATAACAGAAATCAACTTGGGCTGCAGTGAGTGCAAGTTCCAAGCTACCTAGCACTGTTCATCCAACACAGTTTTCTTCTACCTGTGGGAAAATGAGCCACAAAGGCAGTAAATCCCCTTTTGTTTTCCAACTCTCTTCGAAAATCCTACTGATAGGAATTGTGCATTTAAGCAATGTTCAGTAAATATGGTTAAAAATCCATCACTGTTTTTTCTATTAAAAAAATATTTTGCAGTTGCTCACTTGTGGCTATTTCCAGATTAAAAACAAAATATCTGTGGAAACCAGGTTGAGCCCAAGTTCCTCATGATGGGGAGAACATTGGATTTTGTGAATCTTCCTTCTGAGCCTGAGTTGGTTTCTGCATGTCACTATGCAAGTTCACAAACGTTTCCTTCCCTAGTCAGCACCCCGTGGGGGAGCCAGTTGGGAGTGCCACCTTGATAGCTAGGACTTGTGGAGGCTTCAATGCAGGAGGCTGTTGAGATACTGAACCTTTTCGTGTATTTTAATCTGGACATCAAGTGCCGGGTAGAGAAAGTATGCCAGCCAATTAGTTCTGAGTTAATGTCCTGAGAAGAGTGTGTCAGCAACCCTCCTCTTCTGACCATTCTCAGTGAACTTTAGAATGCCACTTGAGATGGCCTCTCCATGTGTGTTGGATATGAGTTCAGTGCGCCTCCTGGGAAGCAAGATAATGCAGGGTCAAGGCCTGAATTTTCTACATGTCCTTAGTTCCCACTGTAGCTTTCTCTGAACAAATCAATGAAAGACAGCACCTAGCTGTTCCCATAAGGTCTGGACTTGTGTTTGTTTGTTTTCAATCCACCTTTTGGAGCCAAGGAAAGGGTGAGGGCCATTTATGCTCAGGTTCACACTCACAGCTGGGATGGACAATTCTCTCCTGGTTGCCATGGCAATGATGCCCTGGAGTGGGGATACTTGCCCATATTTGCAGAGCTTTCCTCCCCATGTATGGTGGTTCACCACAACTGCAGAGGCGTTATCGGATTGAGAGTTCTGGAGCTTCCTTTACAATGAGCTCTTTATCAAAACCCTGGGAGGTCAAATGGGCAGGAAAAATTAAGTGGCAAGAGGAGACAAGCTTTATGACTCTGATCAGTTGAATTTATATTTGCTGTTAGTCATATAAATTGGTTTAGTTAGGATCCTAGGAGCAGATGACAAATTAGTTAACCTTTTAAATGATACTCATCAAACATGGGACAGGGTTTGTGTTTTAAGAAATACCTCATTTCTTTTTCAAGATGAATGTTTGAACACCTCCTCATCTATAAACTGAGAACAGAGACAAGTTTTCCTCTATAAGGTTGTGAAAATTGAAGGAGCCAATACATGTCATGTGCTTAGAACAGTGCCTAGACTATAACAAGAGCCCAGTAAATGTTTGATGTTATTATTATTAGCTTTACTTTTATAAGACTGTGTGGTAACTTTTTAATGCAAAGGACAGTTCCTTGAGTAGATATTAAGCATACCGATGAGCCTCCAGATATTTTTCTAAATCTCCCTCAAGGAGTTTACCAGTTAGTAGAGAGACCAAAGTAGAAGCAAGTAGTTTCTTGAAATAGAGGCACACCCAACATATTCTGGGAAACCTCGAGGCCTGAGCGCTCCAGCCTGTATGGACCAACAAGAAAAGGTCTCCAGATGAGGAGGCATTGAGCTGAAGCTCGTTTGTGGCCATTCTCCTGATTTTTGGTGTGTGGAGGCCAGGAGGGAGGGGCTTAATCACACTTGGAAGAGTGTCCTGAGTTTGATATTTGGACAGATAAGATGTTCTGTGTCTTGAGTCCCTCAAATATTGTAGGTTCCCCAAGGTCTGCACGCAATCAAAGTAGGTCTCCTTTACTTACATCACACTGCTTTATATTCCCATGGTTGTCAGAGGTTTTTGGTAATAATTTTGTGATCAAAACTTCACTCATCAAATATTGGGAGACTGATGGTTCTGAAAATCATGAGAATTAAGGCATCTTAAATTCCTGCCCACTCTTTGCACACAACTACTTATCTCGTTATTCTGCCAAATTCAAGCAAATTTAAAAACCAGATGTTTCCCAAACAAACTAAATGAGCTCTAATTCAGTGCTTATTCTAATGGCTAATGATCTGATTATTTTTCTCCTCCTTTCTTACTCAGCTAACACAACCACTTTTATGTAACTTCAGAAGAAGCAAGTAACTATTCTAATTTCTGCAGAATTGCCTTGATTTAGAGAACTCAGCTGATTTAATCCTAGAGTGACCATCTCTTCATCTTGCACGTTTTCTTTAACAGCCTGGTCACTCCCCAAGCTGTTTAGAGTTTTCTGATGCAGTTGATACAGGAAGTGAAAATCCTTTAGTATGAGGTCCTATAGCAAGTTCGCTAACTTTGAGATGTGAGTTTTTGGGTTTTCTTTCTAGTCATGTTTTTAAAATGCATACAGACTCAGACATTTGTCCAGAGCCTCATTCTTTCTATACGTTAGGTTTTGAACGCACAGCATGACTCAATGTTGGTGTTCTTTTCCAGAGTAGGGTTTCTCAACACGAGCAGTGCTGACATTCAGGCTGGATCATTCTTTGTCGTGGGGGTCTGTTTTGTGCATTGAGGATGGTCAGCAGCATCCCTGGTCTCTCCCTACTAGACGCTGATAATACCACTTCAGGCCCATCTGCATCTGCGCATTGTGACTCCAGACGTTGCCACACGTGCCCCAGAAAGCACTGCAGCCTGGTTGAGTACCCCTGCTCTAAAGAAACACAGTTTGGTAAAGAAATGCCTAGAGGGGAGTTAGCTGAGCTGAGACCAATGCCAGAGTGACAAGGAAAGGTTCAGAGTTGGACGTTGCTATATACGGGGGCCAGGCCTTACAAAGAAGGTAAAAGGAAGCCATTTGGAGGGAGAAGTTCTAATGCTGCGGCCGCCAGTGAGCCCATACTGCCCTCCTGGTGGATTTACTCTCCTGCTGCCTTTAGAGTGACCTTAGAGGTGGCGAAGAACAGCCTCTGGGGGTGTCAGATAGAAGGCAGGGACCGTGGAACATAGCCGTCGTGAGAGAGGTGTTCAGCTGGCTCTGAGTCAGAGATGGCACATTGACACGAGGCGGTTGTGTTTGACTTTGGAGCCTTTGGCAGAGAAAGCTTTCATATTTTCAAATCTGTTTCAGTCCCTGCTTCCACCTGTGTAGTGGCCCCTTTGTGGGTCTATACAGCCAGGAGAAGGCTCCCCCTTTCTGAATATGAGTGGTAGAACGTGTTGACATAAAAGGACTCAGAGATGGACGTTAGTACCACTTATAGATGAAGAAATTGAGGCACAGAGAGGCAAGAAACTCATCCAAGTTTCCACAGCAGATAGGCCAAGGTCACGATTGTGACCCCAGGACCCCCACATTCCACAGATAAATTGGAAGCATGGAAAATTCTTTGAAGAGGAAAACAAGATCTGGCTGTTCTGAGGGAGATAGTTAACATTGTTGTAAATTTTTTTTGATTAAGAAAAAGAAAATAAATGCTGCACCTTGGACTATTTTTTGTTGACCCTAGGGCCTGTTATTTGTAAGGGGCCTTCACTGATCTTGATTTTTTTTTTTTTTTTTGATGGGTGATTCAGGCATGATTTATTGAGGGAGATATTTGGGGACCTAAATGACCATTTCTTTCCTCTCACTTCAACCTATTCTGTCCTCACCACTCCCAGCCCTATCTTATTCCTCAAGCATTATCTGTTTCTAGAAGAGCCAGGTGTTTCAGATAGACTAGATGGCTAGCTATTCCCTTCTCCAGGGGATCTTCCTGACCCAAGGATTGAACTCGCATCTCCTGCATTATAGGCAGATTCTTTACTGTTCCAGCTACCAGGGAAGCCCATCTTATTTCTCAAGTGTTATTTATTTCTAGAAGAATCAGATGTTTCAGATGAAGACAGGATGAATTCTTCCCAGCAGGGAAGTGTTTTGGAATAAGTAAATTTCAGCCAGTGACTCCCTAGTGATAAGGCTCTAGACCAAATGAGAGCAAAGGGAATTATAAGGCAAATCACAAAACAACAACTAAAAATTCAAATTAACAAGAATTCACAACAAACACAGGCTAATGGCTGTTTTATTAAAGCAATGTGGAACACAGCTAGAGGCCACTATGTTCTGGAAATGTAGGAAATTGGTTGAAATCATTTTTCTCTTGTGATCCCCATGTTAAGCCACAGTCAAATCCCTTTTAAGAAAAATCAATACAGTTCCTTGCTATTTTGTATTCTTTTTAAAGCATTGGCCTTAAACTCAGTCTTTTCCGCAAGTGTTTATTGCTAAGGGGCAAACTTCAGATTTGGGAGAAAAGTCAGTGTTTTTGTGTTGAGTTGTGAGAGGAAGTGGTCAACTTGACTTTGTTTGTAAATAAAATGAGCAACTTGACCTTTTCCCCTTGTATTTTTGTATTGAAAGAAGTATATTATGCCTTGATAATGATAATTAGTACAATAGCCGTAGAGTCTCTAAATGATTGGAATGGAGAAAAGTTTTATTTTAAATTTCAGATTGTTCAAATAGCATATGTCCTTTTACTAGAGGTAAACTTCGTGGACATGTAAGTGTGTCTGTCGGTGTGTGTATTCTCAAGCACGCAGGTACCCATTTATCCTATGTTGTGCTGTCAGTTTGAACCACAAAATAGAAAAGAATGTAAATATTTTGCAACGCTTACAGGCAGTCAGCCACTCTCAGGGATGGACGAAAGTTTGTTATTTTTTTCTTTATCTTTCCATCAGCTTACACTTTGGCCTAATTCCAGTGAAACCCTAGGTCAAGGGCAGCCCCCGCCTTCTACCGCCAGTGTGGATGTGGCTGGTAGAGGACTGAAAATAAATGACCATTTCTTTGGAACTAAAAGTGTCTGTTACAAGCAGAAAAATCAATTTAGTGGAACTCTGGATTTGTCTATTTTAAAAGAACACCAGAAGGGAAACCATTTTGGAGTGTGTGATTCAACCTCAGGAAGAGAAGGGTGTTTCTAGGGTTCTTAGAAAATTCCCATACAAGATTGTATTTCCTGGAGTGCTTGGAAAATGACTTGTAATGGATAGTTGAGATATTCAGTTTTAACCAGCAAGTCTTTTTGTTTCATCTTTTGTTTAAAATCTTCAAATTCCTAGGAGTTGCTTTTCTACCTCAAGAGGCAGTATATAGAGCAGCACTGCCTAGTAAAACTCTGGTTGGTAAACGGAATGTTTTGCATCTCTGCAGCCCAATATGGCAGCCACTAGCCACACATGTCTCATGTGACTGAGGAACTGAATTTTAAATTTAATTTCATTTAAAAAAAATTGAATAACCACATGAGGATCTTTACTGAACAGTGCCAAGTGTAGAACATCATTACCAGTCAGCATATGTCTTTGATTTTAAATATTCCATTATATTATCACCCTAAATTTTGATTTGTAAAATGTGACAACTATTACTCTTTCTAACTAAGTGATGATTACTTCCAGGTAATCTTTCATTTCCCATCCTCTTTGCATGCTAACAATGCATATATTATAATAATGGGTCTTACACTTTTATTCTAATTTTGCTGCTGTGCAGCATTGTTAAAGGACTCTTGCCTTCCAAATAGCTTATTATCCAAGAGCCATATATCTGGCAAGGAGTAATAAGCATTACTCATGAATTTAAGGTGCCAACCTTGGGTTTTCTTTCAAATTGTTTTCAATTTAATGAGACCAAACTTCCCATAAAAAAATAGGGGGTTATGAAAATAGAGCCTAGAATTTAGCATGTTAAATTGCATCTTCTTTTGCCCTTTCTAATAAGTGAACTGTGAGTATTTTCTGGTTAATTAGAATGGGTATTGACTGAGGTTGAACTCTTCAGATGATTCAGACCCGATGTAATTAAGCATAGGAGAGAAAAATATACATTATAACCATTTGAAGCCCCAAAGTAAAATTAGATAATTGGCTAATTTTAAGTCAGTAGTAGTTTAGGTATTATTTGAATCAAAAAGAGAACCAACTCATTTAATTTGAAGTTATCACAAGCCTCCTCTCTTTAAGGGTTTAGGACTTAAGACACTGAGTTTTCTCTTTGACCTGCCTGCTCTTTGAATCCAGCTAATCTTTGATAGAATTTCAGTAGGAGCTGCTTTGGTGATCATTTCTATTTTACTTTATTTTTGTTGTTTCTAAATTCTTTTTCCTTAACTTTATAATGCTCATATCTTCTTTGTTGTTTGATTGTATTATTCATTTTTGTTCCTGCTAAAGCCAGTTGCCCCTTTCCTTTCACCCTTCTTTGGTCCAAATATTTCTCTGAAAAATCAAGTACATATTAACTGATTTCTGCTGGGAATTTACCTGAAGGGGACTCACCAAGATCCAAAACTCACATCAAAGGGAACTGAAGGAAGGAGGTGTGTCTGAATT
The DNA here is from genome assembly GCF_016772045.2 of Ovis aries. NCBI lineage: Eukaryota > Metazoa > Chordata > Mammalia > Artiodactyla > Bovidae > Ovis > Ovis aries. The sequence continues at coordinate 9,423,247 of NC_056080.1, read as the reverse complement.
GAAGCAGAAAGAAGGGAAAACAAACTTTATAAATTAAATTTGTTCTTGATTACAGAATTTATTATATTTTTGTAGAAAAATTTGATCTTCATACAAACAGATGTATCTTCCTTCTAGTTTTTCTCTACACACATTTATATATGTGTGTTCAAATTATCTACACATTATGAAAAGTGAAGTGTTAGTCACTCAGTCGTGTCCAACTCTGCGACCGCAAGGTCTGAGGCTACAGTCCATGGGATTCTCCAGGCATGAATACTGAAGTGGGTTGCCATTCTCTTCTCCAGGGGATCTTCCCCACCCAGGGATCAAACCTGAGTCTCCTACATTGCAGGCGGATTCTTTATGGTCTGAGCCACCAGGGAAGCCCTGTTTACATGTTATGGTTACATGTAATAGTCACATTTGATATACAGTCTTGGTCTTCAATTTTACTTTATCACATTTTTTTCCACTAATAAATTTTCTTCTAGAGATACTTTTTGCCACATAATTCCTTCAGATACATATAGACAAATTTCAGAGAGATGCAGGTTCTCAGTAGAATACATAATCATCTTTGAACATGTCTTACCATACATTTTGATGACTCTCTTTGGGTAATTCCTAGACATATATTTGCACCCTGGAAAAGTTATGGATATTGAAACCCTCACCAACAAGGAGTGAATGAGAGCAGAACAGATTTTTAAATGTATTAGTGACATGGGAGTGGTTATGGTGAGATGAGAATTTCCTTGAGGTTATCTACTCAACTTCATCTGTATTTTTAGCTTAATTTCAAAGACATAGCACACCCTTGACAATAATATACTCTTGTGTTTCTTTTTTTGCTGATTTAAGAAGTTTTTATATATGCTTGTGTTTATTAGTGTATTTATGATCAGTGTTGCTATTTATTTCAGCCTATACTTTGACTCTTAGTCATTATTATCTAGTGATTTTTCTTCCATATTTTATTCAAAAACATACAACACTGGGCAACTAAGCTTGAGTTTGAATGAATTATAAATGCTCCTTTTTATTTAATTTACATCAGCTTTGTCAGTATTATGTGGTGATACTTACAAAGTATGTGGTGTAAGTATTACATGGTGATACTTTGTGTTACACTAGGTAGCCACACATATCTACATGTAGGTTGTCGACTACAGTCATCTGCCACAGATAGGCAATCAGGAAATTAAATAATCTCAAAATGACTGGAACTTCCAGAGTAACAATCCAAAGGTCAGTGTACTTTATAAGAAAATGTATACAAAGTAACCTACACATTAGAAGATGTAAAATACACTAACAAAAAGAAGGAATTGCCTGGAGCAGGAAGGAATGATTAGACTGACTTAGTAATATCAGGCAATTAAAACAGGCATGAAAGCTTTATTGCTTCGGAATTTCCAAGACATCTCGCTTCATTGATGGATGTTCATAAGTCTGATTCTGGACCATCAAACAGATCCTATGTTGTGGTTAACATGCATGTCCATTATAGAAGACTATGATGAAAATGGTTTATTTATTTTTTTTAGTTCTACCAGTTTATTGCTACCAACCCATCACCCTCCACCCTCATGCACACGTGCTCAGTCATGTAACCCCATGGACTGCAGCCCGCCAGGCTCCTCTGTCCATGGACTTTTCCAGGCCAGAATACTGGAGTGGGTTGCCATTTCCTTCTCCAGAAAATGGTTTATTAAAACATATGTTTGGGCATTTAATACAGAAGTTTCAGTTTCTTGTCACTTACGCAGTATACCTCATTCCATAGTGAGCAGTCTTCAGAGTCCAGAGCCTGAACTTTTCCCTGTAATTCAAATATGTGGTTTGAATATATGTATATAATTTGAATTATTATAAGACAAGAATAATTTTGTCAGTGACTTTCCCAAATAGAGAATCCTCTTATATCAGAAAACTTGAAAGCAACTCCTGTCTGGTTTGAAATTTTGTGTTCTTTCCAATATCACACATAGTTTTCAAGTAACATCATTCCTTATATCCTGAAAATGTTTCTCAGTATGAATAAACATAATAGCAATATTTTCATGAGTTGTGGAAGACAAAGTGTGGTGGGGGCATATATTTTGGAGACTATACCAGTATATATATTTCTATCTTTCTACTGGATTTTTTTTTTCAGGAAAGTCATTGACAAAACAATTCTCCTTAGTCCTGGCCATATAAGCATCACATTGTTGGAAGAGAAAGTTTGCTGGCGTGACATAAATGATAGGGCTCTTGATGTCGATGTCATGACCCACTAATCAATTATGACCCACAATTGAAAGACACTAGCATGGAAATAGAGTGCGTCATTCACCTAGAGATAGATGGTTCTAAGGTTGGTTATTTCAGGGGCACTGAAGACCTAGAGAGTTTCTGCCTTTCTACTTGTCCCTCCTGGTTATAAGATGGCAGACACAACTCCAGGCATCACATTCTCAAACAAATAGATCCAAAGACAGAAGAGCATTTTTCCCTAGCGTGTGTATACACAGTTTTCTTTTTTAATGCATTTATTTTTTAATTGAAGGATAATTGCTTTACAGGCTCAGTAACAACTTAGGTACACAGTTTTAATTAGAGGGTAATTCTTTTTCCCAGAAGCTCTGCCTCTCCTATTAGATTTCCCTTTCAGCCTCATTCATTGTTCAGCTCCCAATACAACCAATCCCTAAACCAATCACTAATGAGGGAAACAGATGCCACATTTGGTGTGGATATGGTATTTTATAGTAACTGATGCCATAATTGGAGGAGTGAGCATTTGTTCTATGGGACAGGGGAGGGGGCTCCTCCCTCCTGAATTTGTGGAAAGCCTGATGCTGGGATTAATTCCAGCACCGCCAACAAGGACCGAGTGGTGAGGAAAACTATCTGCCTGGGTCAGGAAGATCCCCTGTAGAGAGAAATGGCAATGCACTCCAGTGTTCTTGCCTGGAGAATCCCATGGACAGAGGAGTATGGCGGGCTACAGTCCATGGGGTCGCAAAGAATTGGACATGACTGAGTGACTAGCACTTTGTTTCATATTTGCCAAGGCATTTTGACTACACTTCTGCCATGGTCTTAACACTATTAGGCTTTCTCTTATCATTATTTGTGAGCTTATTTTAGCCCTTTGGTAGATTCTAGATTGCTTAAGGATGGGGACTTACCATTTTTATTAGGACATGGAATAGTGCTTTACCCTAGAGGGTGATTAATAAATACATACTAAATTGATTAAAATTGGCCTATGTCAGTTGATTAAAAGCTTTCTTTCTGACTTTTTTATTTATTCTAAATTCTTTAAAATCAGGTTATTTGCTTGAATATTGACACCCTCCCAGTAATGTTTATTCATTCCAGAAAATGATTAAGGGGCCTTAATCATTAAAGGTATTAGAATAAAGTTACTGTGGGTATTGTGTAATATAAACACTAAAAAAACTGTTTACAATTCTGTTTGGGTGTAGGAGGAAAAAGGAATTCAAATATAAATATAAATGGGAAAGTAAAGCTGTATTGAGTCCATTTTATGCATCTGTTAACATTTTGAAGACTATACAGTAGAATTTATCATCTTAAAGATTATGAAGTGAAAGAAATGACTTGTATATAAAACCACTGTGATTCCCTATTTGAAGCTCCATTTAATATAAGTTTTCTTAGGAAAATACCTCAAATATTTAAAATTCAGTACATTATTTTATGTATCACATAATTTCATTAAAAAATTGCTTTCAGTAGAATGAGATCAAAAGACCAGATTTTGGTTACTAATGTGGTGTGAAGTATAAAGCCAGTGCTCCAAGTTTTCATTTGTTTTGTAATATAAACATTTCAGAAAAGCTTATCTTTTTAATGTAAAGAATTCTTCATATAAACTTCCCCTCATTTGGTTCTGGCTTCCCAGGTGTTTCAGTGGTAAAGAATTCTCTTGCCAATGCAGGAGATGCACATTAGATCCCTGGGTTGGGAAGATTCCCTGGAGGAGGAAATGGCATCCCACTCTAGCATTCTTGCCTGGGAAATCTCACGAATAGAGGAGTCTGGTGGGCTACCATCCATGGGGTCACAAAGAGCTGGACATGTCTGAGCAGCTGAACAACAACATTTTGTTCTGGCTCAGTGACTATATACTTCTTCATAATTTTTCACACTACCAACTACTACAACTACTATATAAACTCCTATTTTTTTAAAGTTTTGAGATGGTGTAATTTAAATTGTCTCTAAAAAGAAATATAGTCCTCATTTGCCTGCAGAATGGTCAATTTGTAGGTGTAAATGAGCAGTTCTTATCTTATTCAAGAAGATCCATTTATAATATCTTCTTTCCAGTTACATGAAATGTTAAGTTTAATTCAGCACAAAATCAGGAATGATTTTTTAAACTTTTTATTGTTTGCTTATTTTTAGTTACAGAATTTACTAAGTAAGGTGGTGGTAGGAAAAAATCTTTGTGTTCTTGTGTCTTTCTGAAAGCAACTGAAGTATTTACTTCAGGTCTCTTCTCATTTTCTGATCTTTTAATCCTGGAAAAAAATTGCAAAAGAAGCAAGTAGAACAATTTACAAGTATTCTTCGTGAGTACCATTTATAGTAACAAATATGGGTTCAATTTTGCCAAAACAAAATTATAGCCATTGAAGTTGAACTCTGTAATTTTCAAACTTTCTTTGTTGTCTCATAGTCATTAGATATGAGGTGTCAGGATGGAGGCCCCTGCCTTCAGAATACTTAAAACAATTATTGAATAATAAAATAACAATTGCTATCTTTTGTTGAGTACTTTCTGTATGGTCATTTCTGAACTCATCACTTTATTTTCTTAAGACAATTCTAATTTTAGATGGGAATTTTAGAGAGTTCAAACTACCTACCCCAAATCACCTTTCCTTGAATCGCTCTGGCAAGGTTTATAAAGTTCATGACATTAATTATTAATAAAGAGATAAACGCACTTTTTTGAGATAAACACATTTTCTATACAAAGAGGTAACCTGTACCTTAGACTAGAATAATCAACTGTAGGCACCAGATTATTTGGGATACAATCATTTTTCAAATATGCTCCATATTTTGCACAAATATGCCTGTATTCTCCACAAATTTGCCCATAATTTTGAAGCCTTATATAACATAGAATTTTTATAGGGAAACTATGGGATTTGTTCTTAGACAAAGGCTTGAAAGTTATCTGATTTAGTTACTTCCTCTCATTTTAAAGGGAAAACACCCATATAGTTGAAGTGACTTGTTAAACAGCATCTCCTTTTTGGGTGCAGAGTTATAACTGGAACCCAGGTATCCTGGCTCCCCATCCAGGTCATTTCTACCCCACCCCTCACCTTCTCAGTAGAAAATCATTAATAACATTTATAGCTTGGAATTGCATTTGAAGACTTACATACAGAAGAATTACATAATCTCATACACAAAAGTGAGGGTTTATATATATGGATAAGGCTCGCTTATTGACTATTTCCCACTCACTTGGAAGAGTGGGAAAGAGCTTTCTGTAATGAAAGGATATTTTGTCCTTTACTGTGAAGACTTACTGCTAAAAGCTTAATCTACAGAATCCCAGCACTGAAAAGGAATCTAGCAATCTGTCCTCTTTAGCTTCCTCCAAGTTAGATTAAAAACCACTTTAAACAAGTAATTTTCCTTTAGGTTTTTTTTTTTTAATTTATTTTTAATTTTAAAATCTTTAATTCTTACATGCATTCCCAAACATGATCCTTTAGGTTTTTAAAGAGACCTCCCACCTACCTGTTCAAATATCTGCATCCCCTCATTGGCAAAAATTACCCTTTAAAAAGAAATCTCCGGTTCAATTCTAGCCTATTCTTGCTGGTCAAACCTTTGAAAGATAAAAAGAACTAATGTTCCCTTATAGTACTGTCTGTAAAATTAGCAGGTTTCAATAATAGATATTCTGGTAGGAATTCAAAGTAATTACGGAGTTTAAACCCACCATAAAAGCTATTGTGTTAATTCTAAGCCATATAGATGAACTCATTTATAATATAAACTTACAGCACATACTTGGACTAACCGAATCACTGAGCTGGAGCTGGAGCTACTGAAACTGTAGGCCTTGGACTGTGAGAGATTTTCAATCTCTGGGGGGGCCATTTTCACTCGACCATTTTCATAAGTGTTGTAGTGACTTCAAGGTATACTCACCACTTCCTCCCGCTTGGTCTTGTCTGTTGCTGGCCAAGCTTCCAGAGGCAGGTCAGGAAGCATGGGGGGCAGAGGCTGCATGGGGAATATCGGAGGCAGAGGTGGCTGTGGCGGCAAGGGCTGGATGGGGTGCACGGGTGGCTGGGGCTGCAGGGGCTGCAAGGGCTGCAAGGGCTGCATGGGCTGCAGGGGCTGCAGGGGCTGGTGAGGCTGCGGCTGGATGGACTGGGGCTGGAAGGGCTGCTGGGCGGGCAGAGGGAGGTTTGGCTGGTGGTGTTGGGTTGGAGTCATGGAGTGTTGGCCAGGAACTGGCATCATTGGTTGCTGGGGGACCACGGGCTGCTGAGCTGGCACCATGGGGATGTGGTGATGAGGCTGCAGGGCGTGATTCTGGGGAGTCTGCTGGGACACCACGGGAATGATTTGGTGGTGCAGCCATCCACCCATGGGTTCGTAACCATAGGAAGGGTACTGGTGAGAAACAAAGAGTCAGGTTTACCATCAGCTCCATTGACTTCCAACTGGAGAAGCAGCAATGTTTTCTTTGTCAATATGGCAATATTAATATTTACTCAATTTTCTTTTCCTGTGCAAGAATTTCTAACTGTGTATACAGATTTGACCGCTTACCAACTAGAGTTCCCATTAGTGTCTATATGTGGCATAGATATGTTGCCTCACTTAAAAAGGGAATTGAAATGCATGCTTAATATTTTAAGGGAATAAAGAACCAAAAAAATCTACATACCGGGTGTCTTATCATGCTCTGGTACCACTTCAGAGGGGTGAGCACCTTAAGAGAAAGAGAGATTAGAATACATTTGTTTTAATTTAGTTGCATGAAATATAGACTCACTAATGCAGTCTCGTCAATACTGATACCCTGAAAATAGGAGTTCTGAGGAAGAAAGAATAAGGTAGACATTTGTTAGGTGCTTCCTATGTGTGAGGTTCCACCTTACAGCCATCACACACATTTTTCATGTTTTCTTAGATACTCTGAGGCAAGTATCATCACTTTCACTTTTACAGACAAGGTCATGGAGAGTTAGAGGCTCATGAGCTTGACTGAGATTATAAAAACTGTAAGTCTGTTTAATTCCTCAGCTCCTGCTCTTCTTTACAAGAGAAAAAAACAGAAAATTAATGTGATATAATTTTAATTATATCCTTTTTTGATGTGATGTAGCAATGAAAAAAAATAAAAGAGGCAGAAACACTGTCCCTCATACTAGAAACACAGGTTTTCAGGTCACATATGTCATCCTTTTAAGATATAACAGAAAATCTTGCCTCAAATTTTTATTAACACTTTTCCTCAGTTTGTATGAGTAAACAAACACATGAATTGTCATTTGAACCTATGAAGGAAGTAAGATTTTTCCTTCTTTCTAAGCAGTATGTATTTGTTTCACCCCAGGTCCAGCGACTCCTTCAGATAGTAGTACAGTATTTGATATCATTACAATAAACAATTATTAACTTTGCTCAAGTCATACTTAACAAAGCACCTTTGATATTGCATAACTATTTTGCTCCCCAAACAATATTTTGAAGGCAGGGTATTATCATTATTTCCCTTCTCCAGATGAGGAAACCAAAGTTCTAGAGAGAGAAAATGATTGACCTAATGTCTCATGGTAAGTATGGGGGTGAGGAGAGCCTCAAACCCAATTTCCAGAAATCTCATGCTTTCCATTGCTCTCACAGACCACTTGGTCACTAATATTTCAGTAAGGACAAATGAGGGAGATACACAGAGTGTGAATATCTTAGAATTGGGAGTTTTCCAGCTGGAAAGGATCTTAAATAATATCTTACCTGATTCCCCATGTTTTACAGGCTGGGATAGAACAAAGCTGTTCAGCCAGAGTTCATTTCTGCCCTACCGTGCAGTCCCCCTGAATGGTAGTTCATGGGAGATAAACTTTATAGCCATATAAGGAGGAGAAACTGAGTCAGAGAGGCCAGGTAGGAGGGTTCTGGGGCAGTGAAGGCTTGGGATGACCCACCAGGGCTTAAACCAGGAAGCTGGTAGTGAGAACTGAAAAAGTGGGACTGAGAAACATCTCGAATGAAGAATCAACACACTATTCTTTACAGAGCCCAGGGCATCGTTAACTCAAACAATGGTCAAAATTAGTAAAGAGAAAAATTACCTCATAGCTGAAGTTGATATAACCAGGGTGCCCAGGATGAGGTGGTAGCTTTTATAGGAAGGGGGAAAGGAGAAGAAAAAGAATGATAAAGAGGAAGAGAAAAGGGAGGGGGAGAGAAAGAAGGGGAGAGAGAGAGAGAGGGAAAGAGATTAAGTCAATATGCAATTTTCACATTAGGAGAGACTGCAGCTACTTTTAAAAAATCTATATAGTGCAGAATATATTTGAGGTCTACTTTTAGTTTGAACATGTGCCCTGTGTAGGAGAGGAGCCCTCTTATTTTAAAGAGGTCCAGAACAACTAGATGTCCTAAGAACAGAAACCAGCACGCATTTATCCTCCCCTGATCTTCAGACACCTCTCCGTCCATGTAGTCAATCAGTGTTACTCTAGCCCACCCATCATTTTATTTCTTGATGAAGCTGTCTACTGAAAAAATATTCACAGCCTAAAAGTTGAGAGTTATAGTTTCTTCAGCGGGAGTTTTTAGGACTTCAAGACCAGGAGGCAACATCTCAAGTTACCCAGAGAGAACTGCTCCGAGGAGGCGATGGTGGGGAGCCAGGATATATAAGAATTTTGTAACAAAGGGCAGGTAGACTGAATGTCAAAAGAGTATTGTTAATGAAAGAAAACCAGATATCTGTAGTGCTTTCTCTGTATACAGGCAGGGGGAGGAGTATGGGCTCACTGAAATCATTCCTTTGGTCTGCAGCTCAGCTATCTGGGGCCAGCGTCCTGTGTTCGCCTTTCCTGAAAGCTTCCTCAGGGCTCACTTTCGGAAGTGACTGCAATCTGATGGCTTCTAGATGGCAGGTATTCCTTCCTCCCTGAGGTCCCCTAGGGCTCACCAGCTCACCCTGAAGGGGGCTGCAATCACTGATGACTGTGACATCCTTTGTTTACTGATATGGCAGGCAATATTCCTTGTCTCAAAACTCACTCCAAGTTGGGGAGAAGGGTATGTTTTTCTTACACAATTACAAAATGCCAGCAAGAAGAGAATTGTCTCATGAACATTCCCTTATAGATCAGGAGGTGGCTATGTGCTTAAGTAAAAGATATTACTCATAATTGGCATGCTAAGTAAATAACACATGAGCAGCAACAAAAGAAACAACTACGTGTGAATCAATGCATGTGAAAACAAGATGGGTGTGGTACAGTGGAAACAGTATAAATCACATGGGAAATGAGAGTTGATTTATGAAGTTTTGGCTGATCCTTTTTATTATTCTGTCATCTTTGTATGATTCTGTCAATGTTTCTATGGTAGAAAAATTTTGAAGCTCAAAATAAAAAAAAAACAACCTGAATAATTATCGAAACCAAGACTGTCTGTCTTGTCAAAAGTGGAGGCCAAGTGATTGATGCCTGCATTGTGGAATTCTGGTTGGCCCTGAGGGGTGGGGGGAAGGGGGAGAGGAGGACCTTTCAGACCATCCCCCTTAGACTGTGAGCTGATTAAGGCTCTGTTCTTTTAAAATGCTCAAATTTCATAAGAGGGTTTATTCCTCTCATCTGAGTGTGAATTGTTTTCCTTTTAGTTAACTGCCTTTCCTCTATATTCTTGATAGAAGCCCTCAGAGAATAGGGGTGTTAAATTGAAGACGGGAAAAGGGACTGAATTTGCAATGCTGGTCCCCTCAGGGACCTAGGAATTGCCACAATGCAAGATTTCAGGAAGGCAGAGCACAGAATCTTGGTCTTATGGGTGAGAGAGGAAGAGAGGAGGCAGATATTCAAGCTTTGCTGGCTTCTGGTTGTATCAACTGCTCTTTAGGCCACTGAAAAACAGATGGGTACTGCTTTGCCTGCATGTGATCTAACCTCTTGTGTACCTGTATTTAGAGAGAATTGGTCAGACCTCCCAGCCCTTGGTACATCTGAATATAACATGTATCCATATGTATTGAGCATAGATTGGATTCCAGACAACCACACGGACGTCCTTCACTTAACAGGTACACCCAAAAGGATGAGGGCTCTTGGAACAGGGAGATGGTTCAAGAAAGGAATTCCTAAATCTTACCCTCTGAAGGTCCACAGCAGTGGACATGAGGGAGCAGGAAAATATTTGGACACTTGTGAAAAGCTGAATTGTAGAGAAAACTGACATTTTTGTAATATTTGCCTAAGGCTGGTTGAATACTTTCTCTGGAGGCCTTTCAACGGTCCCTTCCAAAAGTTTCCTCCATCTAGAGATGGGTGATGATATTTACAGGCTAATTGTTCCAATAGAATCTCCTGGGGTGCTTGTTAAAATACAGAGTCCTGGGCCCCACCCCAGCTGTACTCAATGAGAATCTTTGACAGAAGCATCTGGGAATTCATTTTTTTATAACAAGCTCTTCAAAATGTTTCTTAAGCACAGAGACATTTGAGGAAATCTGATCATGTACTGTTTTAAACCCTAACGCTTACCCACTGTGGGGCAGACTTTTGTTTCCAAGTTTGTGAAGCTGGACATTTACTTTTGAAGGAGGGGTTTTACTCACAGGCATAGAGAAGGCTGCTCCCAGGAGGCAGGCAAACAAAATCCAGGTCCCCATTTCTTGATAGCCCTGAAATACAAGTCAACACCCATTTTTCTTATCTCTTCTCAAAGAAGGACATAATTAATGCTTCATAAAGCCCACATAAAAATCTATATTAGTCTGTTGCTAATAAAAATGATGGACCATTTCTTGTGAGATTACTTCACTCCTATATGATTCCAGTTCTCAACCCTTTTTATTATTTCTGGAATTATAGTGGTAATAAAGATGTTTTTCATTTAGGTTGAGAGCTGAACAAGCTTTAGGAACATAAATGGCATGAATTTGCAGGCCATTTTCCTATACCTATATAGCCTGTAGAGTCACAGAAGCTAAATGTAGGTTATAATTAAAATGATTAACAATAGAATTAACTCTAAAACTGAGATCATCAAGGTGCATACTATTTGATACTGTTAGAACCAGGAGGCGCAGAAACGTTGGTTTTGGTACCATCCACCTGAGCACTGCTACTGTTAAAGATCAGTCATCCGAGAAAATAGAATAAGGAAGGAATGGAATTTAATTTCAGGTGCTCTGACTGACAGGACTTAAGACCCTCAGGTAACATCCTTAAGCTCCAGATGTGGAGCAAAAGATGTGGTTGAAGAGAGGGGAGAGGATGGTGCTAATATCCTGTTATTCTCTGAATGTCGAATGGCTTTTATTGAAAAGATTCCATATTTAGATGATGACATTTTCCTTTTGTTTGACACTGCACTGTAATTATTCCACAAATAAGACCCTTGGAACATGAAGCAAAACAAGCCATCCTAAAATACATTGCCTTGTGGTGCAAATTACTGGCTAACTTTGAGAACTGTCAGAAGAAAAGCCTTAAATTTGCATCGGAAATGAGTATCGAGTGTAATAATGCAGGCTATGAGAAGTACACTGACATTTTTACCTCCTAAATCTGTTTTGTTTTTTGAAGTTTGCATTAATGAGGAAAACCATTTTGCTGATGGTTCTGTTTGATGGAATTAAATGAAATGTTTTTCAAAGTAATGTATCACAGCCTGTGAAAATTTACTTTTGCCTTAATTGATAAGTAATTAAATATTTCGCTGTGAAATTTGGCCCTGAAAAGTGCTTTGAGATTCTGGACCTAAAATTTAAAGAAATATAGACAAACATTTTGCTGCATGGGAAAGTAACAATTCATTTAAGTAATCAGTTTAATTTAATCATGGTCCAGCTGAAGAAGCAACTGAATATTGACAACATAAGTTATTAGACATATAGAACACATTTGCATCTTTTGAACATGAAATGCAGAAAAAGAAGTAAGTACAATAGAAAGGATACCAAATTATGAATAAAATCCACATACCTTTGAACACACGTACTCAGTAAGTTTCTGTCTGAAACTCAGGGATGCTTGATTCTTTAGATTTCTTCCAACTAAGAGCTCATTTTATACCATTCACAGCATCTAGAGCAACCAATCAGGTTTCTGAAGGAAAAATGTGTTGAGTGTAACTAAAAATCCCTGCATCATGACTTTTAGAAGCTGTGATCAAATATAAGACTGTATGTTGTGATTAGTGCATATAGTCTTTCATTATAGGCAATAATAGGTTTAACAGGCAAACAATTTCATCAGTCTGTTTTTAGGTCAGCAAATGAGTTGACTGCACATGCTGATATATTCAGATTTACTATTAAGAAACAGCCATGTCATTGTCTGTTCCCTGGTTCTAATGAACATAACATTGTTCTTTACCAAAAAAATGTTAGATGGTTGAGTTTCTATAGTCTAATCAATGTGTCCTTTAGGGTTCCCCAGCCCTCAGATCAGGATAAATTGATTGAAATCTCCATTCTGGTAAAATCCCAAAGCTCTTGCCAACAATTCTCTAAGGAATTATAATTTCAGGATCACCACTGCTCTTTTTGCTACTTCCATTGAAGATATTTTCTCTGTTCCCTGTGAAAATTCCTTTATCACCTTCTCCAAACTTTATCAACCTTTGTGGTGATAAAGGTAATTCCTTTATCACCTTTATCACCATTCTGGTGTCCACTGAAAGAGAGGATAAAGACCCTTCTCCTTGGCCTCATTCTGTAACCCATCTGCCATCCAAGCCACCATGAACTCAAGGTTCTCCCAGTAACCAAACTTTTACTCATGATTTGAAGGACAAGGCCAGGGACATACCACATACCACACCACACACTTAAAAACACATTTTAATTCCTGCAAACAAATGTATATCACAGGAAGCATTACCCTGGCTCCCCACCCCACACAGCAGCTCAGCCTCTCTTAGTATGATGGCCCTTCTTAACCTACATCCTTCTGGCCCAATCCCACATTCTCTCATAAGCAAATCCGTTTTACTCTTTTTTTTTTTTTTTTCTTTCAGAGACTCCTAACTGTCCTTTTAGTTATCTTATCCCCATGTTCACAGCAGCCTCCCCTTTGCCTGAACAACCACCAAAGCCCTATTCTGAGAGGACCTCCAGTCTAGCCATTAAATTTTTTTATTCTTCTACCTTAGTAAAGAATATGGACTTTTATTTTGTTCTAAAATGTGATCAGTAAAAAAGCAAAATTTATTGGAGAAGGAAATAGCAACCCACTCTAGTATTCTTGCCAGGAGAACCCCATGGATAGACAAGCTGAGCGAGCTGTCGCAAAGAGTCGGACATGGCTTAGCAACTAAACAGCAACAGCTATATGGCACAGGTAACTATATTCAATATTCTGTGATAAACCATAATGGAAAAGAATATTTAAAAAGATGAATATATTTAAAAAAACAAAATTTGTGACTATTGATTAGAGGTAGCTGATGAGGAGTCTATCATTATTCAATCAATAAAGGAAATTCTCATTATATGCCCAGATACTGCTAGCAGTATAGCTGGATCTTTTTGACTACTTAAGTAATATTTCTAAAGTTTCTTCATGTACATATATCTTTATATTGATACTCCACATTGGCTGAATTAAATTCAAGGAGATAATATCCATGAAAAGCAATATAGTATTAAGAACTGGAGGTTAGACTTACCTGTGGGTCCTGAACCCAGCTTCACCAAGGGTTGAGGGACTTGAGAAGATATGTAGCCTCTCTGAGCCTCAGTTTTCTCATCAGTAAAATGAGGACAATTCTAGAGCCTACCAAGAGGATTTGTGTGAAAACTAAATGAGAGACATCTCTGGGGGGAATGGAAAGTTATCACCTTCTTCCACCCCAGCACTTGGCACACAGTTACTGTTTAAAAATGCTAACAAATAAGATTCTAAGATAATCCTTGGGGATGAATTAGTAGAAAATGAATGACCATTGTGAAGAAAGGTAAGGTAGACCTCTCAACCATAGAGATAGAGAGAAATTACAAAAGAGAAAGTGGAAAGTTATAAGAGGCAAGTATGTGATTGAAAGGGAACATAGAATATGCTTCTAAAAGTCAATTGTGCCCATAGTTTGCATTTATTCATGAGTGTATTTATTATATTTCAAAGGTAAGAAGGATTCCTTTTGAAGGAAGTTGCAAAATGGATTCCTTTTGAAGGAAGTTGCAAAATGGATGGAGAATTGATATCAGCTTACTTGGAGGGAGAGGAGGTGGGAGGTGTGTGGCAAGGAGATAAGGGAGCGTAGGAGGGACAGTACGAGGGAGAGGAAGGAAAATGTAGATCGTATTATATGCTTTTGCAATCTTTCTCCTCATTTTATTTAACTACATATGTTGAAGTGCCTGAAAAGATTAAGGACAAGTCATTTGCGAACTAATAGTGGTTTTGTAGGTTTATAAAATGTGTCTCATTATTTTGCCTCACCTTTCAGCAATGAGAGTCATACATTTGGCCACAAGGATCAGCAAAATGATTCTTTATTATGGCATTAATTTCTCTGGTCCATCAAATAGTGAGTCATTGCCAATCCACCATGGGCACTTGTTCAGTATAATGGCAAATACAATAGAAACAATATGGTTCTTTCTATTAATTTCTCCCTACTGAATATCCCAAGTCACTAAAATATCCCAAGGTACTAAAATATGGATCTCTATGCTTGAAATCTCTTCCACTAATTTAGGTCCCACAGGCAATTTAACAGTTACTCAATGTTTTTCAATTGAAAAATTTTTCCTATAAGCAGTTGTTTCATTTATGAATAAGTTAACTTTATAAAACAGAACTTACTAGACTGAACTTACTAGGCTTATTTTGTTAGGTAGAGGCTATAACATTTCCAAAGTATTTGAGTTATTGTTTTTTTTATTCTCTGACATCAAATATTTTCTTTTTTTTTTTTAAATCACCATTTCAAAAATGCATCACAAAATAAAATATTTTCCTCTATGGAAATATCTATGGAATATCTGTGATAGAACGACCCAGAATTTATCTTTATTCCCTTATGCATTCATTTCAAATATATATGTGGAATACTTATGAACCTATGACCATTTGCATTACTTAGGGGACAAATATTGATATATGAATCATTTTATTCCTGTTTCCAAAATCTTTTCTCCAAAATGGCTAGTGAATAAAATGCCCTTATAGATTCCCATTCTTGCTTAATGGGAACAAGGAAGATCAGAGAAAGGGTTACAGAAACATTACATTCAGACACCTTCTGGCCCAGAAAGAGCTGCTCTAACTCTCTCCTGATTTTTGTGGAATCAAGCAGGGGCTGCAGGACATGCAATTCATGTAGAAGGGCCTCAGACTGGGATTTTGGCACAAATCAAGAACCAAATGGTCCCTGCCTGCCAGTGGTCAGAGATGAGGCAGTTCAGTTCAGTTCAGCTGCTCAGTCGTGTCTGACTCTTTGCAACCCCGTGCACTGCAGCACACCAGGCTTCCCTGTCCATCACCAACTCCCGGAGTATGAAAAGAAATGAGCCAAGCATGGGTTAATCCCAGGCAACTAGAATTTAACCCACTGCCGTCACACTCCTTACTTTGTCCCAATCAACTACTCTTAGTAAAGAGAAGCCATGGAAATCAAGAGGCTTAAGCACCCCTTGAGCTCTGAGTGGAGGCATATCTTAAATGGCTTCACTTCCTGCAATGCCTGGCCTCAGACAAAAAGTTAGATACTCAACAACAACAAATTTCATGCATACAGAAAGTTTTCATGTGGTGCTTTATAGTTTTTTAATAAGTTCTTTTGGCCATTTTTTCATAGTTACTCTTTTTCTTGACTTACAACCCATCACACTTTGCTGTTCTCACATTCCTTATGCTAGCAACTTCTCCCCTTGTAATCTGCTGATTTACAGTACGCTGGAAAATCACATGGCCAAGCATGTTAGGAATATGTGTGCACTGTAAGTAAAGAGATGCTCTAAGCTGAGGTGGCCTGGGAGGCTTACTTATGAGAAAAGCTCAAAACGTTCAGTATTGTGGCCTTGGTTTTTTAATGCTGGGAGGACATTTTGTTTTGTTTTTGCATTTTCCCCCTTTGCTCAACTTCCTGGTTTTCAGCAGTGGTCGAGATATGCAAGTGACATTTGGATAAGTGAGGTGTTATGAGTTCCAGAAGACTTTCCTATCATCTGTAGGAGCCTATTTCTTGAATCTTCCTTTAAAGCAGATCTACAACTCTCTAGTATTCTAGAATACTTTCAGGAGTGGGTTTTCTTATCTGGCTGGAACTAAAGTCAGATTTTAGGTATTTCTTCTGTAGACATTTACTTAAAAGAAAATATCATTCTCCAGGCTGGTTGTTTTGTTTGGGTGCCTTGCTGGAGTAAAATTGTACCCTCTTCAGAACCCAGGGACACCATCACTCATTGATTCCAATAAACACACTGACTTCCCTTTGCAACCTTTAAAAGTCAGGTATTGTGTCATACTTTCTTGGGAGCTCTTTGGTAGCTAGAAAAATCTCTTTTACATGTGTCAATTAATTGATGAAAATGTAGAGAAATTATCCAGGATATAACGAAAATCTTTCAAATGTCCTTAATCTATGCGGAGTCTCCTAAACAAAGAAATCTTGCAGTAATTTAGATAAGCTTTTAAACAACTAAGATGGATACCTCGGTATTGCTGTCAGTGCTCCTACGGACTTTCATGCAAACAGCCTCTGATAAGGACCTAAAAAGGGAGATGCTGTAAAGGATTTAGAATCAGTTATCACAACATCCTCATTATATTTGGCTCTGACCTGTTAGTTTAAAGTGTAATATATTACAAGCAAATATACTATGATAGATAAAATTGATTTTTTTTCCTTATTTGAAACTGAGTTAATTTGCTTGATATAATAAAGTTTTGTTATTATTATCATTAGCTTTCTAGGCTTCAGCTGAAGGTGTAATTTGAAAAGAATAATAGCAAAAAACCTAACCTCTCTCACCCATATTCACGTATTTTAGTGACTGCAAGCCATCAGTACATATTCCAGAATATCCTGGACTCAACTGTTTTATGGCTGGTCATTTGAAGCTATGAGGAAAAACAGGAATCTTCTACTGGCTAACAACATTTAATAAGTGAGTAGACTTGGGATTTAAAAAAAAAAAAGCATCAGAAAAGCAGTAACGGGGTAAAGAATTAGAAAGAAGAAGGGTATATATAAGAAGACAGAAGTGCATGGTGATTGTATTCAAGGTGGTGATCAAAGGTGGTGACTGGCTCAGCAAGCCCCAAGTGTCCTAAAATGAAAAAAAGAAACTTTCTGAAGCAGCAGGAAATACAACAGCACTGTAGTAAAGGGACATAGTCCTAGGACCCTAAACTCTTATGCCTCAAAGGCCAACACTGTGATCTAACTTCAGTAGCCGCTGCTGAGCACTTCCTATATGCCTAGCACGGTCATTGGCGCTGGAGTACAAAGATGAATAGGTCAGTGACCCAATTCTCAAACTGCTCACAGTTTCTAGAAGCATTATTCACTCTGCATTGGGGTGGAGAATGCTAGGAGAGGGTATTGGAACAGATGGTCCTTTCCACCTTCAGGAAGTGAACACGCTCTCGGCCTATGTCTGTGTTTGTGGAGGAGAAAGGGATGAGGAAGGTAGAGAAGGAGCGCAGCGACAACAAAAGACGCGGGGCTGTGGGAAAGGCGGCCACTTAGAGGCTTCCAGGGGCCCTCTGGCTGGACTGGGGCGGGGCATATTAATTTTCCCTGGGATCGCTTCAGTCTTTCAGCCTGAGGCCCTGCAGTGATTGGACATGAACGGATACCCACACGCTGAATCACCAGGGAAAGATTCAGTTATAGGCAGTGCCTGCTGTTTCCAAGGACAATATAAAACAGATAGAAGTGTTTATGAAACAACATCCAGAACAAAATGCCTCCCAATGGGGGACTGGTTCAAATCCACTGTAGCACATATAAAGGTTATCCATCTGTATTTGGTGACATAGAAAGATGCTTGTGATACATCAGTTCAGTTCAGTTGTGTCCAACTCTTCGTGACATAGTTAAGTAGAGAAAAAGATTTGTAAAGTCTTTTGGCTCTGAAATGACCCTCCTTCTCCTCCTCTTTCCTCTTCACCCTCCTTGTCCCTCTCTCCCTTTCTCCAGTTGGGGAGATAGTCACCAAAATGTTAGCAGTAGTTTTCTAAGAGACTTATTCCTGAAAGCTTTTGGGAAACCAAGATTTTATTTCTTTTAAATAATTGGTGAACAGAACAAATGCAGGAGAGATACAAGAAGTTTAGTGTATAATATTGCTCATCCCTGTTCAGAGAGAGTGCTGAGTGATAGGCCTGGATCTTTCACAGGCCCTAGCTTTATTTAATATTCATTCTCAGGGGGAATAAAAGCTGAACATACAAATCAAAGACCAAAGAAATGATTTTTAAAAAGCTATAGGGTCCCTTTTAGATCACTAGTGAAAGCTATCTGAATAATATAAGCACACACAGAACTCATACAGCTTGTAATTTGTCAGGTCTGTAAGCATTTCCTAAGTATCTGGTGGAGCAGTTTTCAGTAAGGGAAATTATATGCAGATGGATAGTATGTTGTTTGGGTTATAATTAACTGGTAACTGTCAGGAGTGAAAATGTTATGTCTGTGTTAACAGAGGTAACACAGTAACATAAGAACAAGCATTTTTATTTCTGCTTATTGAGCAAAATACACCAAAGTAAGTTGCACTTTCCTAAGGGAATTCAATGTACACATACTCAGATTGGTAGTCTCCAAACAAAAGCAATATGCTATGGTGGAGAGAACTTGTCTTTGGTAAAGGACAGCATAGGTTAGAGTTAATGGTTGGGCCATTGAGCCATGATGCTTGACCTGAGCCAGTGTTCTTGACTGTTGTATACTTACCTCACTACCTGGAAAATGGGGAAACATCAGTAACAGGAAGCTGGTAATGTCTTGAGCATACAATTGACTCTTCCTAAACATGATTTCCAATATTTTGACAATTTCACTACTTGCTCAAGGAGACACAGCAAAAGAAACAGTTCACCACCCAAGAGGTTGGAAATGCTCATTCTCACATATTTGATATGCAGAATTTCTTCTATTGTTCTTGGATAGAAAATTCTTACTTTGTTACAATTCAGTAGGATACCTTTCATGTTCATTTCTTAAGGAATTACCCACAAGCACATAAGTGTGAAATGTCAGAATGCTATTTTCATATGATCAGCTAATTCTACAGGGAACAAGAAATAAATGGTGAAACCTAAGTGCAGGCAATGTCTCCAGTTTTGGTTGTGTTGTCATTTCTGGTATCCATTCTCGTTATTGTTTTAGCTCATGGCTCTTTGAACATGGACAGCACTGTGAGCCGCTTTTCAGCTAGTATTTTCTTTATCACATCCCTCAATTATATAAAATTCAGTGATAGTAGTTGAGAGTTATTTCCAAACTTCTATTTAAAAGGCCACATCATGAATGGTATGTCTGGAATATTAACTACATTTGAAGTTGCTCTAACTCTGAGGAAATAAAGTAGCAGGAATGTGAAAAGTTTTTCCCGACCCAGGGATCAAACCTGAGTCTCCTGTGTCTCCTACATTGGCAGGCAGATTCTTTACCACTAGCACCACCAGGAAGTCAATAATTCTACTCACATCCATTTTATCATAGGAAGTTTTACTTGAAATTAAAAAGATGCAGTCACCCATCACAGAATTCAATGGAGTGAGTACAAGTTTCTTCTAATTGTAGATGACATTTGCCCCAGCATAATGCTAACACAGCTTGAAAAATCATAAAATCTATTTTTTTTAATGTTACCTCATGCATCATCTTGATTATTGTGTGCTCTTAGGAGAATCACTGTCCTGTGCTAAGTTTCTTCTCAGTAGCATTCCATATGCTTCCAGAATTTTTAAATCATTGGGATAAAATGTTTATTGAGTATTTGTAATATTCAAAGCCTAGCACACATGTAAACATATGGCATGATATCCATACAACACAATATTATTCCGCCATAAAAAAGAATGAAGTACTGGCAAGTGCTGCAACATGGATGAGCCTTGAAAACATGACGCTAGCTGAAAGAAGCCAGACACAAAAGGCCGTATATTGTATGATTCCCTTTTCGAAATGCCCGGAATAACCAAATCCATAGGGACAGAAATTAAATTCCTGGTTGCCAGGATGTGGGAGAGAGAAGCATGGGGAGGGACTGCTAATGGGTTTGGGGTTTTTATGAAGAGGGTGATGGAAATGTTCTGGAATTGGATGAGTGGTGACAGTTGTACAACCATTTGGCTATACTGAAAGCCACTCAGTTGTAAACTTTCAAGTGGTGAATTTCATGGCAAGTGAATTATATCTCAATCTGAAAAGAAGACATATCAAAAATATACACATGCCATTGGTCTCTACCCTTAAGAAGCTTACCTCATCTTTATACAGTATATAAAGTACAGAACCAGGAAAGGTTAAACACAGTGCAGTGGTATGGAATAAAAGTATGTAAGAGTTGCCCTCGATGATACAGCTGATGGTGATGACAGCAATGATGATGAAACTAAAGTTTATTAAGTGTCATCTGATGTTCTAGCATTTAACATGTTTAAATAATAGTTGATTACCTTCCACATGCCAGGCATGTTCTACATTCATGGAGTGTATCAGTGAACAAAAGGCAGAGATCCCTGTTCACAATCTCGCAGACAACAATATGAGCAACAGATATGATAAATAAAAGATATGTTAAAAGATGAGAAGGGCTAAGGAAAAGGAAATACCGAGCTGGCTAAGGGGCATTAAAATGCTGAGTTGCAAGTTACAGTAGGGTGGCCAGTTTTAAACAAAACCCAAGCATCTCTTGGGGAGAGCCAACACAAAGGCACCAACACGGAGGCAGGCTTGGCATGTTGGGGAACTGGCAGGAGGCCAGTGCTGCTGGCATAGTGTGAGGTAGAGGCTGGAGTATAAGATGAGGTCCAAGAGGTGACATCTTGTTGGGCTTCCGTGCTTAGCAATTAAATGTACAATTCCTTACCTGAAATATGCTGTCATTTACCATGAATCAGAGGCTTTGGAAAAAGGAAGAAGGGTGTCTGGAGTTTGGGAATGCAGAGGATTTGAATAGAGGTAAAGGCTATTCCATCACAGGGCTTTGTCATTGGAAACAGCAGAAATGGAAAAATGCAGAGGGCACTTGGGTATGCAGAAGAAGACCAACTGGGCAGGAGCAGGGATTTTAGATTGGAAAATAGTGATGCAAGTGGCCAGTGGGAAGAGAGAGACCTGGATGCCAGGGCAAGGAATGTGAGTTGTGTACAGCTGGCAGCAGCGAAGCATTCCACGTTTGCTCTCACCATGCTTGCTTTCTTGGGTTTGTAACATGAAAGTTTGTCAGGAACGAGGAAGTTGAAGTGGGAAGTGGTTGGCTGACTTGGCCATCTTTACATCACAATGAGAGCTAGAGTAGACCAGACCCCTGGGAACCCACCCTGTCCCAGGCACTCCTGACCTATTAGCTCACAGATAAATGCAATATCTGCAAGGGCCCCAGACCAAATAATATTATGGAAAAAAATAACTTTCTGGGAACATCTTACTTTAAAAAATGAAAGTCTGTATTCTTTCCTATAAAATACAGAATTGCATTTAATAAGAGCTGCCACAGAATATTCTTGAGCCAAACCTAGAGCTATTCAAAAATGCCCTTGCTTAGTCAGAAATAAAAGCTACTTAATGAAAGATCTATAAAAAGAATTTTAATAACTTTATTGTCCTAGCATTTATATATCATAAAGTTTACCTGTTTAGAGTGTACAGCTGAGTGGGCTTTAGTATATTTTTGTATCTTTACAAAGTTTGTAACCATCCCCACAATCTAGTTTCAAAACATTTTCATCACCTGAAAAGAAATCCCATATTCATTAGCAATTGCTCCCTATTTCCCTTTGCCCAAGCCCTAAACACCTACCAGTCTGCTTTCTGTCTTGATGGGTTTGTCTCTCCTGGACATTTCCTATAACTGGTATCATACAATATGTGGTTGGAAAATGGATCTTGGAGAACCTCTCTAGCAGGGTTTCTCAGTGTCAGCATCCTTGGCATTTGGGCTAGATCATTCTTTGCTGTGGGTCCGTCCTATGCATGTAACATGTTAGCAGGATCCCAGCTTCTATCCTCCAGATGCCAGAACTACCTCCTCTCCCAGTGATAACAACCAAAAATGTCTCTGGACATGGCCATATGTTCCCTGGGGAGGAAGGGGAACAACAGTGCTCCCAGTTGAGAACCACAAATCTATACTTACCTAAGAATTGAGCTGAGTGTAGAGGTGTAAGAAGTGGGGTGGATGTCTGCACTCAGCCTCTGTGGTGGAAAAACCACTGTTTCAGGGTCCTTGACAATCTGAATGATGAACCCCGAGTTTTAAAATTCTGTGATTTCTTTTAGAAAAGTGAAGAGATAAATAGGGGAAATGAGTTATTTAGATAAAAATTACAGTTGAAAAAAATATCTGATGGGAAAAACCACCCACTTTTCAGAGTATTAAAAAAGATTAAAATTGTTATTTAAAAAAAAAAAATAGTATGTCCCAGTGGTCTTCACCTTCAATATGCAGATTTAGAATCATGGTGCCAATAATTTAAAATGTATATCAATTTGGATTTGGCGTGTTCTATGCTACAACTGTAACACTGTATCAGTCGTTCTCAGAGAGTTATGCTTAACTCAGCTTTAAAATTCTACTGCAGATTATAAGTACCCCTTGAGCAGCAAAAAGAAGCATGAGATTTGATTTAAACCGTGGATAATGAAAACAAGCGGGCAATTGCAATTTAATCATATCCTACTAATCTAACAGTCTAAGGAATGAAGAAAGAGGAAACACGTAGGCTTGAGAAATGTGTACACTTCAGAAAGTCAGTTTATAAGCGTGACCTCTTTTCTGTGAGTGGACGAGGCCCTCCTCCTCCCTGTAACCCATTTACAAATGAATGCTAGTTCTCAACATCTGCCCTGGTCAGAGTGGGAATCTTTAAGTTATGGAGATAATAATTGGCCCATTTCCTGCTCTCAATTTTAAAGAAGTGTTTTCTCAAACTGCCTGAGTCTGTGTAACCTTGACTGTCTAGAACTTGATGCCCTGTGTATGGCAGTGCTATCAGACTCTTCCCACTCAGTTCTTTATAGAACTGTTATGAGGATTAAATGAAATAATGCCAATCAAGCACGTGGACTACTGTTTAAGCCTGTTAAGCACTTAACAAACTGCTAGCTCGTATATACACACCAGCTGAAACATCTGAAACCATAACATGGTAGAATACCACCTTGTGATCAACTTTCTAGTAAAACTGCACACATTGAAACCAAGTGTCAACAAAAAATAGTCACAGCCTAGGACTTGAGAGTTATGTTCCATTAGATGGGAATTTTTAGGACTTCGAGACCTGGAGACAGCATCTCAAGTAATCCTGACAGAACTGTTCCCAGGAGGCAGGGAAAGGAGTCAGTCAGGTTATACAGAAGTTTGCAATAGGACCAGATTGTCGTAACATCAAAAGATTATTGTTAATTAAGGAAAACCAGATATCTGAAGTTAAGGAATTTAGCCCTTTTCTATGTGTGGGTAGACGCAAGACTCTGGGTTCCCTGAAGTTATTCCTTTCCTGCGCATCTCAGCCTGGGGCTGATGGCTGCCACTGCCACTTTTTCACTCATCCTACCCCTACCCCGACCCCACTCCTCAGCGCTTTCTGGGCTCAGAAATTCACATTTGGAATGTCAGAATCACCAATGGCTGTGACATCCTTATTTATTGATATGGCAGGAAATACTCCATTTCACATAAGTCACATTGAGTCCCTTTCCAAAATGCTTCTTGAAGGGCCACCTCTGATTCTTTTACAATATAAATTCAGAAGAAATTTGTTTCAGTGCAGACTATAGTTTAGAGCCACTTGGGTAGCTTTTAAATAACACTCTGTGTCCCGTTCCACCTAGCTTCTGATTTAATTGGTCTGAGCAATGGCTCCAATTCATCATGGTTTAGAATCACCTGGGGAGCTTTTACAACTATAGATGGCCAGGTGCCACCTCTAGAAATTCTGTTTCAGTTGAATATAACGTTCAGCCAGAGTTGAACTCCATGGGACACAATCTAGTCTACCTTATGAATTGTTAATATATGTCTTGTAGACATTTACTGTGTATGAAAAGCTGTAGTTCTATCAGCTATACCCAAATCAGTGGTTCTTTCTTTCAAGTGAAGTTCCATTCAGTGCCATAAGTGGAATTAAGTACACTCAGCACAGTGGCATTTGCAGTTGGTTATAAAATAGGAGTGTCAGTACACGTTGCTATATTTAAAATGGATAACCAACAAGGACCAGCTGTACAGCACAGAGAACTTTGCTCAGTGTTATGTGGCAGCCTCGATGAGAGGGGAGTTTGGGGGAGAAGGGATACATGTGTATGTATGGCTGAGTCCCTTTGCTGTCCACCTGAAACTATTACAACTTTGTTTATCAGCTATGCTCCAACACAAAATAAAAAGTTTAAAAAACAATAGGAGTATTGGACCCACTGAGTTTTAGCATGATGGCAAACCCGCAGTGAGCACTCAGAAAACATTTGTTGACGATGGTTCAAGAAAAAAGTTTTCCATGGTCTGTAGGTTTATCTACGAGTGAGTATTTCATTTCAAACAGATTCTCTCACAGAGTCTGCATGAGGCTGCTAAAATGTTGATTCAATGAGTGAGTGAATTTCATGAACCACCCATCTGGGTAGGTTACTTTGGGTGTAGCTGTTTTGATTTTTCCTTCCTCTGAATATACAGTTTTGTTCATGTAATCAAACAAATCCAATTGTTTTGTCATTTTGTAGACACATTCTTTGTGTGGCCAAGAATCCCGTTTGCGGTGGCCACACCACAACTAGGTTTGGATGTGGAGCAGCCCAGCAAACAAGTGTTAATTTGAATCAATTGTTAAGATTGCCAGCAACAAACCAACAGGGACCACCCTCACTGGATTCAATTAGGAACCCTGCAGGCTAGGCAGTAGGTTTATCTTATTAGCATTGCCTTCATCCAGCAAAACCCCTTACTTCCCACGTGATGACATAACAACCCGCTCAAATGTAAGGCGTATCTTGTTCATTTTAATTTTCTCTATGCCCTTCTCCTCTGAATACAAACACAATACATGTTAGTAAATAAACTCAAACAATATTGAAATACATTAGGCAGAATGTTAAAATCCCTAAGAAGCCCCTCCTCAAGCAAAAGTTACTGTTAACCATTTGAGAATATCCTTTCTGCTTTTTCTGTGCTTACACTCACACGTGTTTCCTATAAAATTTATGATAGACATCATGCCATTCTGCAACTTCCTTTTTTGCCTTTATATAGCATGGACATTTTCCCAAGTTTATACAGAGAGTGCTACTTCATTTTTCTTAATGGCTGCATAGAATTCCGTTCACTAGATATCCCATTTTGTAGTTTATGTAGCTAGTTACCCACCGATGGATATTTAGGTTGCTGATGTTTATATATGTATGTGTGTGTGTGTGTGTGTGTGTATATATATATATATATATATATATATATATATATATAGAGAGAGAGAGAGAGAGAGAGAGAGAGAGAGAGAGAATAGAAGCGTGTGTGTGAGTGCTAAGTTGCTTCAGTCGTATCTGACTCTTTGCAACCCCATGGACTCTAGCCCGCCAAGCTCCTCTGTCCATGGGATTCTCCTGACAAGAATACTGGAGGAGATTGCCATGCCTCCTCCAGGGGATCTTCCCAACCCAGGGATCAAACCTGCATCTGCGGCAGTTCCTGCATTGCAGGCAGATTCTTTACTGCCGAGTTTCCGGGGAAGCCCCTGTAAAATAGAACGCACATGTAGCAAAGGGCACCTATCATATATAAGCTTACAACTTCATGTTTCCCCAAAGTGAACACACCTATACCATATGAGGAAACATGACCAGCACCCTGGGCTCCCCTTGAACTCCCTTCTAGTCACTTCTCCCCTACAGTAACTCCTGATTTGTCTTTTTTACAGCACAGATTTGCCTATTATGCTTTGCATTTAGGGTTTTATACAGTATGTTCTCTTTTGTGTCAGACTTCTTTTGCTCAGAATGATGTCTGTGGAATTCATCCATAGTGTTGTAGGTGGTTGAAGTTTGTTTATTCATTCTCATTGCTACACAGCATTCCATTGTGTGGGCATATTTACCACAATTTATCCATTCTACTTTGATGAGTATTTGTGTACTTTACAGACTTTGATTGTTGCAAATAACGCCACTATGAACAGTCTTGCATGCATGTTTTGGTGAACATAGGCAAGTACTTCTACTGTTACGGAGTTTGTTTTTTGCTATCAGAGTTGATGTTGAGGTGAACATCTTTGTAAATGTATCTTGCACATTCTGTATTTCTGCAAAACACATTTTTAGAAATAGAATTGCAGGGTCAAATGGTATGCACAATTGTATTCTGAGTAGATATACAGAAATTGCTTTCCAAAAGTATTTTAACTACACCCCAAGCAGCCCAGTTGTGGCTGCATCCCTTTGCTACGTCCATTGCCTGTGACACAGACACTGCTGTTGCGTCTTCTGGACTATAAGGACAAGGCTAATGAAAAGCCAAAGCTTCATGCCCTGGTGGGCTACTGCTTTTCCCACGTGGCCATTGAAGGACAAAATTAAAATAATGTAGTATTCCAGGATGGCAGGGCAGAGTGTGAAAGCACCAGCTGAAACTATTGAGTAAATCGATGCTATGAGAAGATGCACCAAATGGACCCTGTGATTCTAAGTGGCCCCATCCCTGGTTGAGATAACCTCATTTCCCAGATAGAGATTCTAGCCTAGAAATGAGAAGGCACACGTCCTACCAACAATTAGCACCCTCAGAATACCCTGTCCTGAGGAGGCATTTGGTTTGGGCAATGTTTCCTTGTCTTACTTTGAGCGGAATCGTCCCTTGTTTTGGGAGCTGTCTTGGGTCCTCTAAGATGTCTAGCAGCATCCCTGGCCTCTGCCCACTAGATGCCAGTAGCACTCCACCCCTCAGTTGTGACAACCAACAGTGCCTCTGCATATGGCCAAAGGTCTGAGGAGGCACAACCACCCCCAGTTGAGAACCACTGGGGGTTACAAGGCCCCTGGCTCTAAGTCAGATTACGTGGAGACTGACTCCACCACTTCCTGTCACTTGACCTTGGGCAGAGTACTCAAATTCTCTGTGCCACGGTTGGCTCATCTATAAAAACAGAGATATTAATAGTAATACTTAACTTAATCAGGTGTTGTAAAGATTAAATGAGATTCCTCACATGAAGCATGTAGCACAGACTTTGGCACAAAATAAACATTCTGAGTTGTTAGCTTTATCAGTTGTAATCTTTATTATTATTATTTAAAAACCTAGGTGGTGGAAAAAAGTATTCACTTTCTGGAAAAGGATGTGGATAATGTGAATCTGAAAAACATCAAAGGACAGTGCTCTTGGAACAGGCAGTGGGAAATGTGGAGAAAGCATTATTTAAGTGCTATGAAGGAAAACAGCAGCATTTGGTTGTACCTCTGTTCCTTCTCAAATTAGCCTTTATGGGAACCAGAGTTTGTGGAAAATGGACTCTGGCAGCAGAGTTAGGCATTTTGAGGAACATACTCAGTCACCGTGGAGGAAGTATTTTACTGAGTTTCTC
The DNA here is from genome assembly GCF_016772045.2 of Ovis aries. Taxonomy (NCBI): domain Eukaryota; kingdom Metazoa; phylum Chordata; class Mammalia; order Artiodactyla; family Bovidae; genus Ovis; species Ovis aries. Next base: position 9,395,276 of record NC_056080.1, on the reverse strand, counting down.
TGGTTAATATGAAATTAGTAAATTTTCAATAGTTTGTTGAACCCTTTTATTTTAAATAATAAAATTAAGTTCAGTGCTAAGGCAGCCATGTTGTTTTTGCCATTATCGAGGAGAGAATTTTATGTTATGAGCTTTGTTGGGGTGAGTCATCATAGTCCGGATTCCAGGGAACATTGTCTTCTGGTCAGTGGGACAGAGTGGCTTTCTGAACAGGGTTCTAGATAAGGGCTGTGAGGCCTGGGCTGAGTCTTTGTGTTGCCAAAGTGCCATCTTGGCGAGTCACTTCTTTCCTTTTGGTCTCAGGTTCTCAGCTGAGCAGGTAGGATTAGCTCAGCATTTCCCAGCTCTGTTCAGAGGAATCTGAGGGGCGTGAAGACATATTCTGAAAAGAAAAAAAGAAGAAGAGGTGAGATTGTAGCAAGTGCATTTAGAAGATACTCTGAGTTACAATGCTCCCTCTTCAGGATTTCTCAAGTTTTCCTTAGCTATGGTAACTGTGACTCTTTAAGATGGGGCTCACATGAACAACTTTCTTACAGTTACTTGATCATGGAACAGTTTGGAAAATCCTGCATTAAATAGTTTGAGTCCCTCGTAAGGCATAGATATTTTCTGACTCCCCCTGGATTACTTTTCTATTGCTGCTGTAACAAATTACCACAAAATCAATGACTTACAATGATACATGCATTATCTTAAAGCTCTAGGTTTTAGAACCTGACACAGGTCACAATGGACTAAAATCAAAATGTCCACAGGGCTGCATTACTTCAGGAGGCTCTAGAGGAGAATTCATTTCTTTGCCTTTTCTAGCTTTTAGGAGCCACCCACATTCCTAGGCTCATGGAACCCTATCTCCAACTTCATAGCCAACAAGATTGAATCTTTGTGACCAATTTTCCAAGGTCATATCTCTCTATCACAGTGAAATTTGCTGGAAAATGTGCTTTTATTTCAAAGGCCTGGGTATTTATATAGGGCCCATTTGGGTACTCCAGGGCCTCTCTACATCTCAAAGTCATTACTTTAATTACATCAGCAAAGTCCCTTTTGCCATGGCAACATAAGTTGAACCTTGAACAGTGCAAGGGTGGGCATCAGGGGCAGTGACCCCCTGCGCAGTTGAACATCCACATCCAACCTACAGCGGCCCTCCGTAAATGCAATTCCTCTGCATCTATGCTTCCATATCAATGAACTTCAGATCATGTAGTACTGTAGTATTTACTTTTGGGGAAAAAACCCTGCATATTAGTGAATCTGCGCAGTTCAAACCTGTGTTGTTCAAGGATCAACTGTATTTCCAGGTTTCAGGGATTAGGGTGTGAACATCTTTGGGGAGGCCATTATTCTGCCAGACACATTATCTGTCTAGTGGCTTCTCCATCTCTCGGCAGTAGAGGCTGTGAGGGACTGTTCTGTAGAGCCAAAAAGAAGCTCAGAGAGTCAGAAAGAAAGCTTGATTATCTTTCTTATTTATTTGCTTCTGGCCCTATTAAATGTTGCAGGATGGAATGACTACCTTGCAAGAGGTACTAAGCTCTTCTGGCTTTTCCTCACCCAAAGAACAATAAAATCAAAGAACACAAGGGTAATTAAAACAAGGCTAATGAACTGTTCTGTGCAGTTATTTTGTTTTTAGCCTCTCTCCTTATATAGACAAGAATATCTCCTTGAAAGGAACTAGACTCTGAACTGTACTTTATTTTTTGAAACACGTAAAATTGCCAGGCTAGATATCAACACTTAGTCATTGGAATTAAAATGTGAGCATAAAGGGATTAAGACTTTACTTGCTCTTTTTGATATAGCCATTACCTGGCTCAGTTTCTAAAAAAAAAAAAAAAAATTAACATTCCAAACGTTTAAATTTTTCAAGCCACTCATGATCATCAGCCTGTGAAAAGAAAATAAATTGAAGAATTGTATTCCTTCTCACTGTTTAAAGTTCCAAAGCTAATCTATATGAAGTGGAAGTACTATATAGGCTTGCTTGTACTTGATGAAGTCTGACACTGTTTCCACTGTTTCCCCATCTGTTTCCCATGAAGTGATGGGACCAGATGCCATGATCTTCCTTTTCTGAATGTTGAGCTTTAAGCCAACTTTTTCACTCTCCTCTTTCACTTTCATCAAGAGGCTTTTTAGTTCCTCTTCACTTTCTTCCATAAGGGTGGTGTCATCTGCATATCTGAGGTTACTGATATGTCTCCTGGCAATCTTGATTCCAGCTTGTGCTTCTTCCCGCCCAGCGTTTCTCATGATGTACTCTGCAGAGAAGTTAAATAAGCAGGGTGACAATATACAGCCTTGACATACTCCTTTTCCTATTTGGAACCAGTCTGTTGTTCCATGTCCAGTTCTAACTGTTGCTTCCTGACCTGCATACAGGTTTCTCAAGAGGCAGGTCAGGTGGTCTGGCATTCCCATCTCTTTCAGAATTTTCCACAGTGTATTGTGATCCACACAGTCAAAGACTTTGGCATAGTCAATAAAGCAGAAATAGATGTTTTTCTGGAACTCTCTTGCTTTTTCCATGATCCAGAGGATGTTGGCAATTTGATCTCTGGTTCCTCTGCCTTTTCTAAAACCAGCTTGAACATCAGGGAGTTCACGGTTCATGTATTGCTGAAGCCTGGCTTGGAGAATTTTGAGCATTACTTTACTAGCGTGTGAGATGAGTGCAACTGTGCGGTAGTTTGAACATTAAAAGGCATTGGAAACAGTGTCAGGCTTTATGTTTTTGGGCTCCAAAATCAGTGCAGATGGTGACTGCAGCCATGAAATTAAAAGACACTTACTCCTTGGAAGAAAACTTATGACCGACCTAGATAGCATATTCAAAAGCAGAGACATTACTTTGCCAACAAAGGTCCGTCTAGTCAAGGCTATGGTTTTTCCAGTGGTCATGTGTGGATGTGAGAGTTGGACTGTGAAGAAAGCTGAGTGCCAAAGAATTGATGCTTTTGAACTGTGGTGTTGGAGAAGACTCTTGAGAGTTCCTTGGACTGCAAGGAGATCCAACCAGTCCATTCTGAAGGAGATCAGCCCTGGGATTTCTTTGGAAGGAATGATACTGAAGCTGAAACTCCAGTACTTTGGCCACCTCATGCGAAGAGTTGACTCATTGGAAAAGACTCTGATGCTGGGAGGGATTGGGGGCAGGAGGAGAAGGGGACGACAGAGGATGAGATGGCTGGATGGCATCACTGACTCGATGGCTGTGAGTCTGAGTGAACTCGGGGAGTTGGTGATGGACAGGGAGGCCTGGCGTGCTGCGATTCATGGGGTCGCAAAGAGTCGGACACGACTGAGCGACTGAACTGAACTGAACTGTACTTGATATTTTATTTCACGTGAAAGGAATGAACTGAAAAATGAGTTTTGCACTAAAAATATTTTAAAGTGTTAGGGTTTGAACTCATGTTGTTTAAGTTTTTGTTGTTGCCTTTGTTTGGCTATTTGTAGTGTTATCATATGATCCAGTAATTCCACTCCTAGGCATGTACTCAAGAGAATTGAAAACATGTTAACATGAGTACTTTTACATGTACAGCTCTATTCAAAATGGCCAAAAAGTGAAAGCAACCCAAATATCCATCAATTGATGAACGGTTAAACAATATTTGGTATATTCATATAGTGAATGTTTTTCAGCCATAAGAAGGAATGAAGTACTAATGCATGCTGCAGTATGGATGAACTCTGGAAACATGCTTCGATAAGGAAACCAGAAACAAAAGGCCACGTTTTGTATAATTCCACTTAAGTTAAAAGTCAAAGATTGGCAAATATATGGAGACATAGAGTAGGTTAGTGGTGGTCAGGACCAGAGATGAAGGGGGAATGGAGAGTGACTGCTAATGGGTATAGAGTTTCTTCTGGGGGTGATTAAAATATTACAGAATTAGATAATGGTAATGGTTGCATGTATCTGTGAATACACTAAAAAAAAACCACTGACTCATATACTGTAAAATGATAATTTCTAAATTTTATGTATGTAAATTTTATCTTTAAAATTGTATAAAAACTTTGGGTATCTGGTCTGACGTGTAAAAAGCTTGGCAGATACCCCTCCACCTAACAAGTACAAGTCTGAACAAACTGAAAAGTCAACAACTCTGCTTAGATCCATTAGAGAAGAAAAGTCAGAGGGCACACTGATGCCTCTAAAAATTGGAGAGATCAACAGGTGAATACTGAGAATCACAACTTTTTGAAGCAGCAGTCTCTAAGGGAACCAGTGCTAGAGTGGGGAAACCTGAACTGCATTGGCAAATTGCTGGCGACTCAGTGTGAATAACTCTGAGAGTTGAGAACCTCAGGGAAACCCAGTCATCAGGAGGCTCCCACACTTTTGTAAGTTTTACCTCCTGGATCTCTACCAAGTTCACAGATGATGTGAACATTGACATATAAAATCTAAAATGATCAACAAATATCCTGAAACTAATAAGTAATTATAGCAAGGTTGTAGGACACAAGGTTAATTTCCTATATACCAGCATTCAACAAGTAGAATTTAAACTTATACCACAATACCATTTATATTAGCACCCCGCAAAATGAAGTACTTAGGTATAAATGTAACCAAATTTGTACACCATCTATTGAGGAAAACTACACAACTTCAATGAATAAAAACAAGGAAGAATTAAATAAATGGAGATATTCTGCATGTTTCTGGATAAGAAGACTCAGCGGTGTCAAGACGTCAGTTCTTCTCAACTTGATCTTCACATTCAAGGGAATTCCAGTCAAAATCCCAGCAAGTCATGTTTGTGGATACTGGCAAACTGATTCTAGCATTTACATGTGGAGACAAGAGACCCAGAACAGCCAACACAATTGAAGGGGAACAAAGTTGGAGGAGCGGCACTATCTGACTTCAAGACTTAGTATAAAATGGCACTCATCAAGACAGTGTGGTATTGGCAGAAGAATAGACAAATAGATCAATGGAACAGAACAAAGCGCCCAGAAGTAGACCCACACAAATACAGTCAATTGATCTCTCCCACAAGAGCAAAGGCCAGACAATGGAGTAAAGTTAGTCTCTTCAACAAATGGTGCTGGAACAATTGAACATCCACAAACAAAACAATGACTCTAGACACAGACCTTACACTGTTCACAAAAATTAGCTTAAGGTGGATCACAGACCTCAATGTAAAATGCAAAACTATAAAACCCCTAGAAGGTAACACAGGAGAAAACCCACATGACCTTGGGTATGGTGATATAACAACAGAGGCATGACTTCATTAAAATAAAAAAATCTCTGCTCAATGAAAGACAATGTCAAGAGAATGAGAAAATAAGTCACAGACTGGGAGAAAATATTTGCAAAAGACACATCTGATAAAAGGTTGGTGTCTAAAATATACAAAGATCTCTTAAGATTCAGCAATAAGAAAACAACCTTGTTAAAAAGCAGCCAAAGACCATAACAGACACTCCACCAAAGCAGATCTATGGATGGCAAATGAGCACATGAAAAGATGCTCCATGTAATGTGTGATCAGGGATATGGAAATTAAAACAGCAATGAAATACTACTATACACTTACTATAGTGGTTCAAATCCACAACAGTAACAACAGCAGGTGCTGGTGAGCAACAAGAACTCTCGTACATTGCTGGTGAGAACGCAAAACAGTACAGCAACTTTGAAAGGTAGTTTGACAGTTTCTACCAAACTAAATACACTCTTCCCATATGATTCAATTATCCTTTTCAAGGTGCTGAAACTTATAGCCACGTGAAAATCTGCACATGGATGTTCATTCATAATCACCAAACCTTGGAAGCAATCAAAGTGTCTTTCAGATGGTGAATGGATAAATAAACTCTGTGACATCCAGACAATAGACAATTAGAGCCAAAAGGAAATGATCTATCAAGCTGTGAAAAGACATGAAGAAACTTGAATGCATAGTAGAAAAGCCCAATCAGAAATGACTATGTACTGCATGATTCCAACTAGATGACATTCTGGAAAAGGCAAAACCATGGAAACAATGAGAAAATCGGTGATTGCCAGAGGTAGGGGAAGAGAGAGATGGATGGATAGGTGGAGCACAGAGGATTTTTAGGGCAATGAAACGACTGTAGGTGATACTATAATTGTGAATACATGTCATTACACATCTGTGCGGACCAGTAGAACATACAACATCACACATGAACCCTAATGTAAACTATGGATTTAGCCTGACGGTGACACGTCAGTGTAGGTTTGTCAATTCTAGCAAATGTGCCCCTCTGGTGGGGATGTTGGGAACGGCGGAGGCTGTGCTTGAGTAGGGGCAGGAGTTGTATGGGAGTCTCTGAACCTTCTACTCGGGTTTGCTAGGAAACTGAAACTGCTCTGAGAAATAAAGTCTATTAAAAATGCATTCATTTGTTTTACCTCTCCAAACCCCAGTAATATTTTACTATAATTTACTTTTTAGACTTCAGTTTCTGTACATTTCATTGCTCAAAGGAAGCATTTGTTCCTTATGTCAAAGCAGAAGTATTTAGATAGGTCTGTGAAACACTTTTTATCATTTTAAACATAGTATATTGAAGAGAAAACATTTCTGGACGAAAAAAAAGCCTGAAACATGGCAACTAAAAAGTCAGCTCTGTGCCAGTAAGTGCAGATGGCTTGTTTTTATGTTATACCTGGCATTTTGTGTTGTTCTGCAAATTAAGTTGCCCATTTTACATGTTTTGACACTTAATAGTAAAAGCCAGAAAGTAAGATTTTTTTCATTTTTATTGGAAGTGATTTTAGCTACTTTAGAACAAGTGTCCTAAATATAAGTATTGCCTGCCAGTCTTGTTTCCTTGCTAATGGACACAAAATAGTTTTCAGTTTAGACTCAGAAGTGTACTTTCCCAAAAGCTTTCTTTCAATCAACAAATATGCAAAAGCACAAAATGTAAGTGCTATTTCTTCAAAATGCCATATCTATGTGCAATCTAGGCAGAGTGAAAAGGCCCAAATATAAAGAGTCAAATAGATTTCCGATGTTTAAATGTCAAGAAATTAGCGAAAATGTGATGGGTGGGGTGGTGTGATAGTTGCAGAAGAGGGAGGCAGCCTATGAAGCTAGAGTTTTCTGGGAGAATATCTGACATTTAGACATTCCCCATCCTCTCTTCCCTCCCTCCACAGTGAGACATCACAAGTTATTCCCTTCGTAGCTCCAGGGTCTAGGTCGTTTGGGGCCTCAAAATACACATAAAAGAAAACTACTCTATTGAGCAATCTATAGATTCATCTGCTCATACATACGTACATGTTGCAATGGGAGCTGTAAAAAGGTGATTCCTTTGCAGCTCTGTCATTTCCTGTGCTGCGTGTCTGGTGATTTCTTTTCAATGAGTCCAGAACAGGACCAACTAACTTTTTCTGTGGAGTTGTAAATATTAGTCATTGGCAGTCATACATCGCTAGTGCAACCACTCAACTCTGCCATTCTATCAGTCATGGCCCTAGATAAGGTGGAAATGAATGGACCTTGACTGGGCTCTAGTTTACAAAAGCTAGTGGGGGCTGGATGTAGCCAGGGCTGTAGTCCATCCACCTGTCCTCTAGGTTGATAGTTGCTACCTCAAGGTCAAGTCATGCCTGAATCGATGCTAGGAGTAATTTATTCTTGATATTGGATAATTTAGAAACTTCAGAATTGTATTTTGTAAGAAAAATAAATGAGAGAGGATTTGAGATCAGCCTAGAGTGCCCTCACACAGTCATTCGGATGTACTTTTGGAGTCATACCGCCCATACTTTGAGAGAAAAGTTTGGTACTCACAGGGAGGTATCATAGTGCGGTGGTTAGGACCCCAAACTCTGGTGTTAAGGCTCATGAATTTGAATCCCAGCTCAGTCACTTACAATCTATTTCCTGGGACAAGTTAATTGCTTAATGCTTGATTTCTTTCTCTGTGAAATGAATACATATTAATATACCTTACCTCATACAATTGTTTAATGATAAAAATAAGGAATACATAATTAGGGCTAGGAATAATGATGGCTATAGGTGGCACTAGTGGTAAGAACTCACCTGCCAATGCAGGAGACATAAGAGATGTGGGTTTGATCCCTGGGGTCAGGAAGATCCCCTGGAGGAGGAAATGGCAGCCTACCCCAGTATTCTTGCCCAGAGAATCCCATGGGCAGTGGTACCTGGTGGGCTATAGTCCACAGGGTTGCAAAGAATCAGACACAACTGAAGCGACTTAGCACACACACACACATATTTACATCCACAAGAAATGTTAGTTATTCCTCACCTATCTAAATTCCCTGAGGATGGTGCATAGCTCCCTGCTTATCTTCTCTGTGCTGTGAGTCACTGGCAGGCAATCCTTACCACTGATAGTTGTGTTGACTACAAACTCTGATGATGCTAAGGGATTGTAATTTTAGGTTTTCTAACATTAAAATTTTTTTTCTACCCATAGACAGATATTTAACAAGGAAGAAGGCAGGAAAACTCAGTGTAGAAAATCAATCAATAGTGTTTGTAATTGAAAATAATATTGGAACATGTTGTTAGACTACATTGAGAAAGCTCAACAAAGGGATAATGTGCCTGGAGATTGTACAGTATGCTTCTGATGTTGATATCACTGAACCCTGGAATTCCTTGTCCCATTAATATTAACCGGTGGCATGGAAGTCAAAGTGAAGACTCATTAGAATAAATAAGTTCAATATTTTTTGAAAATCACAGAATCATATTATTTTTCCTTGTAACCATTTTCCAAATTGTCTTCATATTGCCACATTAATTAATCACTGCTTGGAACATGCTTTTATGAATTCCATGACTTCCTCCCAAAAGTTTGTCCTGCTATTTGCTTTACTCACCACAAAATGGCAGGGCAGGGTGTCAAAATCTAGGGTAGGAGAGAGTGTGTGTAGCACATGTCTCATTCATCATGCATATTACACGCATTGCTCAATCCTCCCCACAGGACTGTTTTTTTAATTAAAGTATAGTGCGCTTCCCTGGTGGCTCAGATGGTAAAGAATCCACCTGCAGTGTGGGAGACCCGGGTTAGATCCCTGGGTTGGGAAGATCTTCTGGAGGAGAGCACAGCAACTCACTCCAGTATTCTTGCCTAGAGAATCCCATGGACAGAGGAGCCTGGTGGGCTACTCTTGGGTCACAAAGAGTCGGACACAACTGAGCAACACTTTCACTTTCACACAGTTGTTGTACAATATTATATAAGTTGCAGGTGTATACAATTTTAAAGTTATTCACAATTTTAAAGGTTATACTCCATTTACAGTTATTACCAAAAACTTGACTATATTCCTTTTGTTGTACAAAATATCCTTGCAGCTTATGTTATACCTAATAGTTTGCTTACTATTACTCCCCTACATCTGTCTGGCTCCTTCCCCATCCCCTCTCCCCACTGGTAACCACTAGTTTGTTCTCTAGGTCTCCCACAGGACTCTGTAACTGAGCCTTAGAGTGGTTAGATACAGACATGGCTAGCTGTGGGCTGAGCTGGGATTCAGAAGGACCACAGAACCCGCCCTGCAACCACTGTGCTGTCATCCACATCCCGTTTGAAGGAAACAGTGGCAAATAAGCAGATGAGACCTGTTTATCACACCTCAAAGACTAGGGCCACTTCACTGTGCTACCGTTAAAAATATTCCTCATCATGTCCATGTCAGTAATCATAGAAAGTGGCATCTGGATCAAGCCTGTGCAAGGGAAAAATTTTTTTTTAATGTATGGGTGTACAAATGTGGGGACTGAATTGTTACTTGGTAGCATTATCAGATTTTATTTCTGCCACCCCTGAGAGAGAAGGAAAGAGATCAGAATCTACCCTTGGTATCAGGGAAATCTGGCAGGGTCAGTAAATAAAGGACTAGACAGTGTACCTTTCACATGGCAGCGTGGCAGGATGTGAGAAGGGAGAAGTGGGGACAGCAGGAAGAGAGGCACCGGTGCATGGAGCACACTTAGTAGAATTTGGAGAAAAGTAACGACCTTAGAGAAAAAGTGCAAGGAATGTGCCACTGATGATTTCCTTAATCGCAGACCTTTGCAATGATTCTCATCCTGTACCACACATTGGAATCCCCTGGAGAATTTTGTAAGCCTGCCAGTACCTACACCCCAACCCTAAAGAGTCTCACTGATTTGACCTCTTCCTTTACTGTCCAATAAGATAGCCACTTGCCACAGTGACATTTATATCAATGAAGATGAAAGAAAATTAAAAGTTCAGTGACTGTCTGCTTAGTCACATCTCAAGAGCTCATTAGCGTGGGTGGCTAGTGGCCAGCATATCAGACAGCAGAAAAATTTCCATAATCACAGAAAAGTCTATTGGACCTCTCTGGTCTGGAGGGGGACGAGGGCATGAGTATTTTTGAAAACTGCACCAAGTAATTCTTTTCTTTTTTTAACTGAGGTATACGCTAAGTAATTCTAACGTGCAGCCAGGTTAGAGAACGGCTGGTCCTTGTAGTGAAAGTCACTCAATTGTGTCTGACTCTTTGTGACCCCATGGACTATACAGTTCATGGAATTCTCTAGGCCAGAATACTGGAGTGGGTAGCCATTTCCTTTTCCGGGGATCTTCCCAACCCAGGGTAGAACCCAGATCTCCCGCATTGCAGGCGGTCCTTGTAGAGTTTGTTCTAAAATTTGTCACCACCTGCATCTGAACTGATTTCGCTTTTGTAGCAAATATTCCAAGAATATTATTAAAACTAGACTTTTTTTCTGCAGTGTAGTAACAGATACATATACTTGAAAATGAGATGCGAACATCTCACTATGCCCCTGAAGGTGTTTCTCCCAGTATATTGGATCTGACTCTCTGGGGAATCCACATTTATTGGACAAACTGAAGGACTGTCATAAAGAAAGCATCTCTAAGCACTGCTTGCTTTATTGGTCCTGTGGGAAATAAAGCCCATGGGCCCAAACCCAAAGAATGGACTTGGAGACACGAGGTGCAGTGGGAAGCGAGGCTTTAATGATGGTCTTGCAAGATCGGGTGGCTGGTGGGCAGGCACACCCAGAGTGGTTACAATGGGTGTTTCATCAGGCACCCTAGCCCCTCCCCCAGTTCCTCACTGGCTGAGTACTATGGGGTTAACAATCTTCCCGATGTCACCTGGATTTATTGTTCTTCTTGCACTCTTCTTCCCATTCTTATGTTTTGAATTCACCAATAGAATGAGCCCGAGTGAAAACTCCTAGGCATTCCACTATCCCTTTGTCTGGATTTTCCCGCACGAGGATCCTAATGGCTATTACATCAGCAGGCTGTCACTCTAGGCTAGTTGTCCTTGAAAGTGGACCACTTTCAGTTTTTATTTCTTACACTGCCTTAGTCCCTTTCTGTCAGTTGATGCCATGCGCAGAGCCTCCCTTTACCACTCACACTGTAGACCTCAGTGTTTACTTCCTCTTGCTCTGCCTTCCTGTCTGTTGTGCACCAGTTTGCGTCATTCATCTTTCCTCAAACACCGCTTTCACTGTGTCACGCCTCTACCCCAAAACTTGGAGTGCGTGTTCCGACTTGTAAAGGATATGACCCAGGAGGCTTTCTAAAATGCCTGTTTCTCCTTCTTTCAGACACCAGCCCCCACTCTTGCTCCCGGAGGTAATCTCCACGTCAGCTTTCTGTTTGTTTCCTCCAGCTGCCCTGCCTCTGTGTGCACGTTTCTGTCCCTCTGTTTCGTAAAGGCTTTGGGAACTCAGCTGCCCTCCATTCATTTACCAGATTTCTCCCAGCTACAGAGGAGCCATCCGGTCCTTGTCGGGTGCTTTGTGCTGTATTCAATTCGTGCATGTGTCTTCCAAGAGACTCATTGAAGAAAATGCCCCTGGCGTGCTGTGATATAGCCTAAGGGTTAAACCCATTGCACTTGGAAACAGGCTGCCTGGGTGTGAATTCAAGCAAGTTACTTTCTTGTCTGCAAAAGGAGAACAATCCTAGTACCTGCCTCCTAGAGTATAGCAAATATTCTGTAAGCCCCAACTAAGTGTTGGGCTTCCCTTGTAGCTCAGTTGGTAAAGAATCTGCCTGCAACGCAGGAGACTTGGGTTCATTTCCTGGGTCAGAAAGATCCCCTGGAGAAGGAAATGGCAACCCACTAGGTGTTCTTGCCTGGAGAATCCCATGGAAAGAGGAACCTGACAGGCTACAGTCCATGGGGTTGCAAGAGTTGAACACGACTGAGCTACTAAACCACCACCACCACCAGGTGTTAGAGAGTCTTTGTTGTGGTTTTTATTGTTTCAGATCTGTGGCCTTTAGTAACTTTCCAGATATCTAGTACTTGGCTTTGATGGTAGGATCTGAAGGATCTGAAAGTTAGTCTGTCTGCAAGTGGGTGACAGTAGGAGCAAGAGGATACTAGAAATCAGACAAAGGTCAAGTGCTGGGAGTGAAGAGGACAGATATGTATTGTTAGGGAAGCAAATGATAGCCACGAGAGAATGCAGAATTGTCCTTCTGTGTTTTTACTTGTTGTTGTTTAGTCGCTCAGTTGTATCCCACTCATTCGCTACCCCATGGACTGCAGCCCACCAGGCTCCTCTGTCCATGGGATTTTCCAGGCAAGAATATTGGAGTGGATTGCCATTTCCTCCTCCAGGGGACCTTCCTGGCCCCGGGATAAAACCCATGCACTGCAGGTGGATTCTTTACCGCTGAGCCACCAGGGAAGCCCAATATAAAGGTAGAGTCTGATAATGCAACTAAAAGATACCACATCTTCACTGTACTCTGTACAGTATCAGAAGGATTGAAATGTCCTTAACAATTTTTCACATTTTTTATGTACCATCACAAAAAATATTAAGACCTCAAGTGCTAGTTCTATGTTACTGGTCAAAAGAGGGTAATTGGACCAGCAAAAGTTTTATTAGTAATAAATATGATCTAGATGAAATTTCGCTATGCCATATCATCATATCAAGTCATAATTCTAAAAGATAGAAGCATCACCGATTTCTAAATATTTGCTATATATTATTTAAAACTATTTATCCTCTTGTTCATAAAAGACTTTCTACATGTTCTGCAAAATGACTTATAAAGAATAGTTTTTATTTTATCATCCAATTGATCAGCTACTTTCTTTCCATGTGAAAATGTTGAAACTGAAGGAATGACCTGCCATGTGGATCAGTGGGGAAAAGTACATGAGAAGTTCCAGGGATAGGACTCCAGATTCAAACTGTTTAGAATTGTGATCTGTGTGCACAAAAGAAGTTTAAAAAGGTTCATGTTGATGCATGGCAAAACCAATAAAATATTGTAAAGTAATTAACCTCAAATTAAAATAAATAAATTTATATTAAATAAACAAACATATGCACATGTAAAAACTAAATAAATAAATAAAAATAAAAAGGTGAGGTTGATTGCCATATCACAAATGTTCCCACATCTCACCATAATGTTTGTTACTCACTCATATTGTTGGGCTTTCCTGGTGGCTGGAGACCTGGGTTCGATCCCTGAGTTGGAAAGATCCCCTGGAGAAGGGAAAAGGCTACCCACTCTAGTATTCTTGCCTGGAGAACAGTCCATGGGGTCACAGAAAGTTGGACACAACTGAGCGCCTTTCTCTTTCACTTTCATATTGTCCTAGTCTCTATGATTGGTAGGATGGCTGTGTCCCAAACAAGGATTCAAGGACCCAAGCTGTTTTTTCCTGTTGCTCCACTGTCTTCAACACAAGAATATATTGATTTGGTTATTCACTGCCTCAAAACAACCCCCACCCTCCTCGCCTCCCAGCTTCGGTGGCCTAAAACAACCACCGCTTTATTCGCTGATGGTCCTGCAATCTGATCTGGGCTCAGCTGAACACTTCTGCTGGCCTTGACAGAGGTCACTCATAAGACTTCACTCAACTGGGAGGTTGTCTGGAAGCTGGGTTGAGCTGAGACATTGGGACAGCTAAGCTCTTCTCACGCTCCATGTGGCCTCTCCAGGTGGTCTCTCCAGTAGAGTAGCCACAGTTATGACATGGTGGTTCAAGGGTCCCAAGAATGCAGAAGTGGAAATTGCCAGGACTTCTTAAGTCTTAGGTCCAGAATTATCTCATTGTCATTTCTGCCACGTTTGATTGGTTAAGGCAGATCACAGAGGTGGTCAGAACTGAAGAGCAGGGGATGCTTGGGCATGAATATTGAGAAGTGTGGTCCATGCTTGGGATGACCTCATGTAGCTTTGAGAGATGTTGTCTCCAGGTTTTTATGAGCCAAGGCTAGAAATGAAGCCTATCGCTTCCTCCTACAGTCCACTGCTTAGAGTTTAGTCATATGACCACTACTCTGTACAAAGGAGACTGGGATGGGTCATCTAGCTGAGAGCCCATGAAGAAGTCTTCATGCAGCCTGTGAGTCTTTTCCTCTGTTTCTATATCTCCATGACCACACCCATAAAATGCAATTGTGGGAGTGAATGAGTACCACATATGTAGTGCATATCACCTAATACATACTCAATATTTTCAATTATTATTATTATTTTCTGTTTTGCAATGAATATTTGATTTTATTCTGTTTAAATCAGCACACATGGGAATGGATGCCATGCAGAGGAATCTGAACTTTATCCATGAGCTAAAGAGGAGACATCAAAGGGTTTTAAGCAAAACAGTGGTATCATCAGAAATGTGTTCACTCCAAAAGTTTGAGAGTGGTTCTATAATATTTTTGCCCTGAAACTGCAAAATGTCCCTAGTGATATAAACAGTAATAATCCAGAATAAGAGTCAGGAGTAAATGCTTAATGGCTTAGATTTTGAGGCTGTAAATTGTTGCTTGGTATCCTTGGCTAATCAAGAGTTAAGTGGGTAAAAGATTACCGTGTTCCTGGCATTTTTTTCTGGGTGGCAAAACTCTTCCAGAGATTAGACCTTATGATTGCTTCCTGATACTTATTTCAAAAGCTGGTTGGGTGACTTTTTGGCTTCTTCTTGGTTCTACTTAAAGAGTATTTGAATCTTAAAGAAGATTCCTTATGTCACCCTTGGTTTTTCTGGCTTGAATGCATTTTCCCAAAAAATGCCAGAGATACTCAGCTTCTCCATTATTTCTGCATATCCTCTCAAGGCTTGACTTGTTTCCACTGTTAAAACAAACCAGGAATTTCACAAGACATTGTCTCTTGAGATTACTTGAGATTAGCCACTTGAAGAAGTGCTTACTTTCACATGAAACGTTCATGGACCTGACAGTGTGTATCTCCATCAAATGAACAGGCCACTCCAGGCTTAGGTAATTGTACTCATTAAATCCCTGTGTCTATTTCTTACTGAACACCATGACGTGGCTCTGACTACGGCTGCTTGTGAACTATGGCTTTGTCTTCCAGCCAATTTCATAGAAAAACTTCAATATAGTAGGGATCACAGCTGCATTACTTATGAGCTGTGAATTTGGTAGTAAGTTACTTAACCTCTTCAGCTTCTGTTTTTCATCTATTATATGAGGATAAAAATGTAAACTACTTTTTATAATTCTTTCATCAGTTAAGTGAGTCAGTGCCCATAAAATGTTTAGAACAATATCTGACACTTAATAAGGGCTCACTGAGGACTACAGGCTGTTTCCATCTATTCATAAACTGAAAGATCACTTGCCTAACAATGACAAATGAATTGCATATTTATCATTTCCATGCAAAGTAGTATATTAAATAACTTTGATTGGTGGGTCTAAATTCCATAAATGAGTATTCAGATTACATGAACCTTATTCACTATCTGCTGAAATGATGACTTTTCAACATCTGAGTTTTGAGGGCAGTGGAGGTGAGGGTATATGCTACAACAGGCAAATTTTTACTCTGAATTTCTCTTTAAGTGTAATTGTTCTAGTAAAGAAAAACATCTGATGTATTTTATTGTTTTTAAATTCTTTTCTCTCACTAAATAAATATCAGGAGCAACAGAAGCTGTGTGTGGCTTATTTCAAGTGATGATTAACCTCACAGAATCCTAGTAAAAAATGTACCGAGTCCCTAAATTTTGAGTCAGTAAGCTCTTCCATGAAATCATTGCTCAGTTTGTCAGTTATAATCACAGTGATTCTTTTGTTGGAACTCACTTGCGACCACAGGAGAACTATAACTTCATATTGACTGGAAAACAAAGATGCCTTTTTGAGTTATTTTTGGTTCCGTACCATGTGGAATACATGGAGATCAAGGTAATTAGTGATCACGGTATGTTTTTATTGTTTCCTTCTCTCTCTGTTCTTCAAGGCTGTCTCCCCGCTGCCCCCACCCCCAACCTGCACCCTCTTAAACGGGGCCACAGTGGTTCCCCCGACTCTGACCTCCACACCCCCTGTGCAGGAAATGAACAACTTCTCAAGGACTATTGTTTTACAAAGAGCGTAAAATTCAGAGCATGTGTTGTGCTTCAGTATAAGGGAGAATGAAACCTTTTTGTTTTTTTAATGTTTCTTTTTTAACTAGTGTTAGAAAAATGAAGAAGTCAGTGTTTTTAAAATGGAATGTAAGAATTGAGACTTTATCCTAAACAAAGAAAGCACCCTATGTGCTTTATCACGCTCTCAGAGGTTTTACCCGAGGCTTCCGTCATTCTTTGGTTGATTCCTAATAAGGACAGTTTGCACAGTTACAATCCAATTACCATTTGTAGATCCCTGTGGAAAAGGGGATTTTTTTTTAGAGGAATCCTTTTCTAACTCCAGAATATCTCTTCAAAATAGTCTTATCAAAATAAAAATCAGGAAATCCAGTTTCAATTTCTCTGCATTCTTTTTGTTCCTCCCCCTTAACACTGCTTTCACACACACACACACACACACACACACAGTCACTCGCACACTCACTCACTCACTCACTCAGTGACACAGCCTGTCTCCATTCTGAAGGGACAGGAACTTCTCAATGGTCCGATGAAAAGATAGCATTTTTTTTTTTTTTGGTCCCGAGACGTATGGTAGCGGAGGTCTCTGGCAACAAAAGGTATCGTGGGAGTCACAGCTATGCCAGCTGGGCCACTTCTCAGACACTCGCTGCAATCTGCCATTTCAGGATGTATTTTTCATCAAAAAAATAATTTTTTTTAAACAGACTCAAGTTCCTACTCCAAGCTTAGCTCAGTGAAATTAGAGAGGACAGCAAAGACACAGCTGAATGTAATTCATGGGTAAGCAATATAAATATCTATACTTCCTCTTTTCCAGATTATTGTGATATAGTGTTGTGATTCTTCCACATTTGTCTTGTGATTTGGGAAGAAAAGTGGATTGATTAGTGTCTGAGATGTGTGACAGCTAAGTCTGTCTGTGCCAATGGAGATTTATGGGAACATTATTTTTAGATTGATTGATGATATTGGAGCAGCTTGAAATGAGCAAATCGGACCAGAAAGGAGCGTGCCGTGATGAAGTGGATCTGGGCTGATTTCTACAAAGATTCAGCACAGGCTGTTTTCAGGTCTGAAAGGGTAAAGTAGCTTATGTCCCCCTCTAGACTTCTTAAACTCAGGGCAAGGTTTTAGTTGCCGTGGCTATGATAAATACGGGCTTTGCAGAACAGCTCAGACATTAGATAAGCCTAATCATAAATCGAATGTGTTCTGCTTTATAAAAGAGTAAAACCTTAAGCTTTTGGATTTTTACATAATTTCTGGTTTATACTATTATAAGGGTATGTCTCAGAATGAAAAGATTCGGTGGTGGAAAAGGCAGAATGTGACTCTTACAATGCAGATCCCACTGCTACTGTAGGGGTCACCTAACTTCTTTGGATTTTTCTTTGCTCCTTTGCAAAGGTAGGGATTGGACTGATTCATCAGGAGAAGTGGTGAAATACATATGGTTGTGAGTGACTAGATTCTGGAATCTCCATCCTGGCTTCAAATTCCAATTCTGCCATTTACTAGGTGCGTGATCTTGACACATTAAAATAATCTCATCTGAAATATGGGAATAATAATGGTAACAAAGTTCTTAGAGTTGTTGTAAGAATTACATGAGTTAATATAAATAAAGGACTTAGAACAGTAGCTAGCAGAGAGTGGACAATGCTAGCCATATCTCCCAGGTCCAATCCATCTCTGGAAGTCTGTCATTCTAAATTCAGTGAACTAAATTTAATTATAGAAAGACAAGCAAAACCATCAGCTGCTGGAGCTGTCATTGAGAAGTTTCTAATTCTTGAAAGGGTCTCCATTTTTCCACACTCTTGGGATCTGTGCGGGCTCTTTTATCTCTTCCCCATCCAAGATTCAAGTGAATCTTAAAACTCAGAATTAAATCGGTGGCTGGTAGACAAGTCCACAATTCAACTCAGGATACTCAGAGATGAAACTGGCCTTTTGTTCTGACGTTTTCGCCTTTGGGAACTTCGAATATGTGGTTGTGTCTCTTCCCTGCCAAAGGTTCTTTCCACTGAAACAAAATGTATGAGTGAAACAAGATGTGACGAGTGACGTTTGGGAGTTTTTTGTTTGTTTGTTTGTTGTTTTTTGAGTGGTGGTAGCACAGCACTGGGTTTCACAGTGTTCATTTCAATTTTGGTTTATCAGTAATCCAGACAAATAGGCCATTTGCAGAGAACCACTTTTATTTCACTCCAGCTTTTACATGCTTTACAATGTCCCCAAGTCTTACTATGTCATGTGATATCTTTATAGGTTCTTTGGGATGTTGCCCAGAGAAACAAAATCTTAGGAGAGGAGAATGATGATCCCAAAGAGAAACCCTAATCATAGGTGTGCCTTTACTTTTAGTTTAGTCCAGGGGCCAGCAAACTTTCTCTATAAAGAGTCATATATTAAATATTTCCACCTTTACAGGCCAGACAGACTCTGTTAGAACCACTCAACTCCGCCATTGTAGTGTGAAAGCAGTTGTAGACAGTTCCGAAAGGAATGACTGTGGCTATGTGCCAATAAAACTTTATTTGCAAAAACAATCAGTAGATGGGATTTGGTTCACAGGCAGTAATTTTCCAGGCCCTGGCTTGTCATCATCCCCATTTCATAGATTAGGAAAACAAAGCATGGGGAGAGAAAATAAGCTTGTGAAAAGCCACATGGCTGGAAAGTGGCAGAACTGGGACTCAAGCCCAGGCAACCAAGCTTGCCAACCTTTGCTTTTAGCCACTGCCCCAAGCTGCCCCTGTGTCAATTCATACTTGTCTGGGATGCTCATCTCCTGAAATCTGCCTGGCTCATTACCTCACCTCCATAAGAGTTAGTTCAAATTATCACCTTCTTAGTAAGGTTGCCCTGGAAACCTTCCCAACACTCCTGATGCCCCTCACTTTCCTCTACCTTCTCTTTTTCTTTGGGGCTTATCACCTTATCACTTGCTGTGTAATAGACTCATTGATTATGTTTATTTCTCATCAGTTTCCTCCACTGGCCTAGACACTCCATGACAGGAGAGCTCTTTGTTTTGTTCCCCAATGAATCCACAGTATCTAGAATGGTGCCTGGCTTTTCTTTTCTTTCTTTTTTTTTTTTTCCGGTGCCTGGCTTTTCAAAGGTACTCATTAATATTTGTTGAATGAGTGAAGTCCATTTTTCCATCATGTTACTCTAACATATTTTGGCACCTCTTGTACTAGCAATCAATAGCTAATATACTAAGGGAAAAAGTAAAAATGCACTGTTATACCAACCAAATTTTCAGAATTTTCTAAAGTGTCTGCTTTTGAAAAAAAAAGCAGAATAGATAAATAATACAAAAAATTAAGCGAGATATAGAAGTATTAAATATTCCTAAAGATCTGTTGAGAAGGAGTGCTTGAAGAATCAAGAGAAGAAGAATTAGCAAAAGTTATTTTGTTGAGTTCATAAAGGAATAACCCCTTTGATGAGCCCAAACAGGAGTGTGACAGCTATGCAAATACCCTCAACTTTGCCCGGAAACTCATAGGGAAGGGATTTCCTTGCCATTGGAGATGTGTTTATTTTGGAGTTCTAAAGAACTAGGCAGCCCTTTTCAGAAATGTTGGTTGTGAGCCTGGTGTTTAAACTTATGCCATGCTTCAGCAAGTATTAATTATTAGTAAATGACAGGTGGCCACAGTAGAAGACAAAAGATATTCAGCCCCTGGCATGGTTTATCTAAATGGCATGCCAGTTTTCCCACCCTTAACTTACTGATCTGGTCTTTTCTTCTGCTTCTCACCTATGTGGAATCACAATCCCGCTGTGCATGCGTGCATGCTAAGTCGCTTCAGTCGTGTCTGACTCTATGCAACACTATGGCTTGTAGCCCACCAGGCTCCTCTGTCCATGGGATTCTTCAGGCAAGAATATGGAGTTGGTTGCCATGTGCTCCTCCATCTTACTCATAGTGGAACCGTTTATTCATGAATTCAACACACATTTCTTAAGAGTTTTTGATATCACTAAAACTGCTAAGTTTTTGAAAGGGAGGCCAATTTAGAGGAATGATGGTTAAAATTAATTGTAACTTTGTGTGTGTGTAAGCATGCTTAGTCACTCAGTCCAATCTGACTCTTTGCGACCCCATGGACTGTACCCCTTCAGGCTTCTCTGTCCATGGAATTCTTCAGGCAAGGATAGTCAAGTGGGTTGCCATTCCCTTCTCCAGGGGACCTTCTTAACCCAGCAACTGAACTCCAGTCTCCTGCATGGCAGGCAGATTCTTTACCATGTAAAGTCCAATTATAACTTTAATTACCATGTATTCAGGGCTTGCTGGGAACTCATACACACTCAGCAAGCAATTCACTTGCATTGTCTCATACCATCACTACAAACCTGGGAGTAAGTATTATTCTTTGCTCCATCTTATTTATGAGAAAACTGAGGCTTAGAGATGTTCTGAATCATGCCAAAGAGCTCATAACCATATGAATCCAATTCTTTACTGCCATCCCAGTGGGTCCCAATCTTTATTGTGCAAAGATGAGAATCTTCTGAGGATTCTGGTTTATGGCGAAGGTACTTGGGCCCTGTTCCTTGTGACCCTAATTCCCAGAATCTGCCTTAGAGCCCCAAAACCTACATGTTGACAAGAATCATCTGCCCAGGTAATTCTACTGCCCCAGGTCTACAGGCCATATTTTGAGCAGCCTTGAATCACTTCTTGTTGGCTCACTGGGCTTTGGGAAGTTTACAGTTGGATGAGGTTAAAGAGATGCTGCAATTAGAGACGAGTCTCAAGGACATAAGAAAACAATGTGGTATAGACCAAAACCAAAATCATTTCAGTCAATTTTATTTCATGGGAAAATCAAGTCTGTTTGTAAAGATGCGATTTAGCTCAGAAGAATGACCTTTCTGAATAAATCACAGATATTAGATGGTTGGTTTTTCAGTTTGCCTTTTGCTTCTTTTTTCTCAATGTGGAGACATATACTTCTGGTGGGAAGGAAATCTCTTTAGTTAATGCTTTCGGTGATTTGTTCTCCAGCTAATGAAGATTTGAGGCTTTTTTTGTTTGTCTCTTTTAAATTGGCTTGTGGCGTTTGTCCTTCTTAATGCTAATTCTAAATAACTTCTAGGATTCTGTTTATTTATATAACATACAGAAAACTACATGTATAATGTACATAATCATGGATAGCATGCATAAGGGTATATATAAGGGTGCATACCTTTGATGATAAACAAAACTGATACTTGAGTGTTAATATCTTCTGACACCATCATTTTAAGGAGATGGTGTGTGATTTGGACCTAAGAGCAGACCTAACTCATGCTAGGCCAGGTTTTCTCCATCTCTGTATTGTGAACATTTGGAGCCAGGTAGTTCTTCATTGTGGGCACAGGGGGCTATCCTGTGTATGGTAGGATGCTGAGCCAATCCCTGATGTCTACTCACTAGTTGCCAGTAGGAAACCCACCTGAGAGTCATGATATCCAAAAATGTTTCCAGAAATTGCCAAATGTCCCCTGAGGGGGCAAAATCACCCCCAAGAACCACTGTGCTATATCCTTTTGTTACCCTTTATTAGTGCTGCCCCATGGTATCCCAGAATGAAAGGATATTTTTTAAAATATCAAGGTCTTTTGTCTATCCAGAAACATTGGGTCACTTTCAATCTCACATTTATGAAATGAAAGCAAATTAGAAATCATCCACTTTCAATCTAAAAGAAAAAATCCTGTGACAACCTCTCAAAAACTGGATCTGAAGAGCCTTAAAATGAGTCATCCACTTATGAGATAAACAGTCACCAAAGAAAAATGCTGGCCTGGAGTGTGTATTTCAGAATTGAGGAACAGCCAGAAACATTCTAGGCTGTGCTGGTGGGCTTTGGCACGCTTCTGGATGCTTGTTTATTGCTTCGTGGCCCATGTAGTGAGTGTCACAGGGCAACACTGACCTTTGTGTTTGTGTCTTCTTGCTCATAAGAGATTTGATGTGTGAGTGTGAGTGTCATAGGTTCATTATTCCTCAGGTCTCATATTCTTACACTTATTTTCTGCCCCCATATACTGGCATTTGGGGGCTCATCTACAAGCTTTGTTTCAAAAGACTGTTTCTTAGCAATTTATTCAAATCCAGAAGATATTCTCCCTCATAGGCACAGTATTACATGAGTTGGTGAGTTTCCAATTTCCTATTGGACTCATGATGTACCTTATCCATGTAGTTCTTAGACTGACAGATATTTATTATTTGTGAATTATTTTTTCTTCAGTGGTAATTAATTCCTAGGTACTATCTTGGGTACTGGGAACACCAGGGTCAGTAAAGCAGATGAGGCTCTTGCTCTCATGAATCTAGCTGATACATGTAGCTCATGATGCAGGGTGCTAGGGACTGGGTCTTGGCCATGTGAGAGTAGATGCCAAATAAATGTGCATAGGGGCTAAGTGACCCCAATCTCTTTATATCAGGGGTTGACAAACTACAGTCAGTGGGCCAAATTGTTTTTGTATGATCTCCATGCCTAGAAAGCTTTTTGCATTTTTAAATGGTTGAAAAAAGTCAGAAGAATAATATTTTGTGACTTGAAAATTATGATATTAGAATTTTAGTGCCTATGACTAAAAGACGCTTACTCCTTGGAGGGAAAGTTATGACCAACCTAGATAGCATATTAAAAAGCACAGACATTACTTTGCCAACAAAGGTCCTTTTAGTCAAGGCTATGGTTTTTCCAGCAGTCACATAAGGATGTGAGAGTTGGACTGTAAAGAAAGCTGAGCACTGAAGAATTGATGCTTTTGAACTGTGGTGTTGGAGAAGACTCTTGAGAGTCCCTTGGACTGCAAGGAGATCCAACCAGTCCATCCTAAAGGAGATCAGTTCTGGGTGTTCATTGGAAGTACTGATGTTGAAGATGAAACTCAGCCACTTGATATTTGGTGGCTCAACTTTGGCCACCTGATGCAAAGAGCTGACTCATTTGAAAAGACCCTGATGCTGGGAGAGATTGAGGGCAGGAGGAGAAGGGGATGACAGAGGATGAGATGGTTGGATGGCATCACCAACTCAATGGGCATGAGTTTGGATAAAATCCAGGAGTTGCTGATGGACAGGGAGGCCTGGCGTGCTATAGTCCATGGGATCTCAAAGAGTCGGGCATGACTGAGCGACTGAACTGAACTGAACTGATGACTAAAATTTTATTGGAACTTTTGTTTACATGTGGTTTATGGCTGCCTTTGTGCTGCATTGGCAGATCTGAGTAGTTGTGACAAAGACTATATGAACCACAAGCCTGAAATATTTACTATGTGTAACTTTCTAAAATTCTAATTAGTGGGGAAAGTGCTTTCAGGATTCTAGTCTTGGAAACTTTCCAGCTTAAATCATTGGCGGGATACCTATAGTGTGAAGCAGCACTTTAGTACCAGGAGATAAAAATCTGACAGGTCGAGATCTACCTTCTACAGTGTTTGGGAGCTTATCGTCATCTGAACTCAGTCCCCTTGACCTCACCAACATTCTCTTCTAATGTTCCCTCCTATTCCTTCTCTGTTAGTTTCCTATTTATCACTGATGTGGCAAATTATCATAAATCAAAAGCATCAGAAATCTAATGTCATACAGTTTTGGATGTCAGTCTCACTCCACTGAGACCAAAGGCTGCATTTCTTTTGGGGGCTCTGGGGGAGAATCTGTGCCTTGCCTTTTCCAGCTTTTAGTAGTTGCCTGCATTTCTTGGGTTATGGCTCTTTCCTCCATCTTTAAAGCTGTCAGCCTAGTATCTTCAAATCAATCTCTCTCTCTCTCTCTCTCTCTCTCTCTCTCACACACACACACACACACACACACACACACACACACACACACACACATACACAGCCACCTCTGCCTCCCTCTGGTAAGGACTCTTTGATGACGTTGCATTCATCTGGATAATCCATAATAACCTCACTATCTCAGGATCCCTTAACTTAATCACAGCTACACAGCCCCTTTTGCCAGGTAAGGTAACATAGTCACAGGAATTAAGAGGTGGCCATCTTTGGGGGCAGAGGCTGTTATTCTGACTGCCACACCTTCTGTCTAGTAACTCCACACTATACTTCTCTCTGCCTCCACAGAACTTGACTCCAGGCTGAAGAGCATCTCTCAAGCTTCATATCCACCAGTCAGGATATTGTAGTGGCTAAGTAGGTTTTCATCTCTGAGTGTCAGGTTCAAGTCATTTGTTGTTGTGGTTGTTGAATGAATGAGGAATGAATGAGGTTATGGCATCACTGCATTTGTTCAATAAAAGAAAGCAGAACATGCTTACTGCTGGGTGCCTTAAAGCTCACGTTTTGTTCAGAAAATCACATCTTGTGGTAAATTTGCATCTTTCTTTGGTGGTAGTTAATGTCTTGAATTATCTAGGAAGAAAAGACTTACTAGAACCCAACCCAAATCTGGTCAACATTTGAGCACAGTGGTTCTCAATCCTGATTGTGTGGGCCAATCAGAAAACCATATATATAGGTGCTCAGCTGCAGAGCAGATACCTGCCCCAAAACTTCTGTTTGGTCATTAGTCTAGTCTCTGTCTTTGCTCATATTTGACAGTTTTCATAATATAAAGACAAATATATTTTACACACATAAACACTGTGATCCTGGGAATTCTAGGAAGAAGCAACCAGGAGATGTGGACAGCTCATGGACTGCCCCCCGCCCCCAACACACACACACTGGTCTTTGTGGTTCCCATGGGCGCCGCATCTGGGGACTCTGTCCTAAGCTGTAGCAACCTGAATGAAGAAATGAGGAGGCAGGAAAAAAAAAAAAAGGTGATTTCAGACTTCAGGGTAAATGCTTCATTGAGAATACTCTGATTTGAACTTTAGGATAACCTGCATAAACCTTGGATGAATGTTTTGAGAAAAAACTCTTTAATTTTAAAAGATGATGTGGATTGAGACAAAGAAGGTGGATGCATTCGACCAAGTATCCTAAGTCCCCTACATATGAAAGAGTTCTGTTCCAAGATTGAGATCATAAGTCCAATTTATTCATTAAGTCCAACAAAGTTAGCCTAGGTGCCCAACTAACACAATTGGCTATATAGTACTGTACTGTAATAAGTTTATAAGACTTTTCACACAAATAATACGTAAAAACCAAACACAAAAAATAGCAAGCTTTTATGTTTGCCTCTGGACATCCTGGGCTTGAAATAAAGATATTATACTACTGTACTCTATACAGTTGTTGCTATTTAGTCGCTCAGTCGAGTCTGACTCTGCGACGCCATGGACCATATCCCACCAGGCTCCTCTGTCCATGGGATTCTCCAGGCAAGAATATTGAAGTGGGTTGTCATTTCCTTGCCCAGGGGATCTTCCTGACCCCAGGGTCACTAAATTATCACACCTTAAAAAGCAATCCAACTGTAATTCTAAGACATGTTTGCAGCTTTCCCAGCCATTGTGTTGTGACATTTCCTTGACTCTATGTGTGCTTGGCTCTGAAATTAGACGTCTTTATTCTCAAAATGTCTCTACTGCATTAAGGATAAAAATAAAAATGAAGAACACTGTTCTAAGTCATTTAGACAGTCACACACCTCCTGACTTTATCTCAAGATACTATGAAAGTAGTTCATAGTATCACAGGGTTAGCCTGTGAGTTGTGTTCATTTTATAATTTCCGCAAAATGAACCTCGTGTTTCCAACTTAAAAAAAAAAGTTAAAATTACATGCACTTAATTTGAAACGAAGTCATTAAAAATTCACAATGGTGGAAATATAAACTGGGAACACTGAAAAAATTGGGACCTAGGGGAAGATGGAGATTATTTGATGTCTTATGACTGCAAAAGACAATGAGATGGTGGAGAGGATGAAGGGTGATGAACTGAAGTAGCCCATACAGACTTTTCCATGTCTGAATGAACTCTTCAGGCTTCAATTATTCAAGTTTCTGGTACATTATGTCTGTGATTATGAAACAACTTGGTCCATTACCCATAATCAAAAATGTAACTGAATGATATTTTTAAGATGCCACACATTTGATAATACATAGCTTTTGAGATGTCTTCGTAGTCCCTCTTCATTTATTATTTGATAACTTTCTCTCCTAGGAACATTGTTTTTTCAGCCACGTCCTAAGGATGGGGTTAAGAACCAATTGACTCTGGGGACAGTTTTGTCTCCTTTGAGAAATGACTTTTCCAAAGCCTGATCAATGCAGCTGCCGTGCTTTCAAGAAAGCGTCCCATTCTTTTCTCTTTCTGGGTTTGTCTGTAGCCTTCTCTGGAACCATCAGCTGCTGCAAGAACTAAAGTCGCAGGAGACAGCAACTCCATACATTCAAGTCTTTACAAATAGACCAAGCCTTTTCTCCCTTTTGGCTAATAATTCCAAATTTTCCAAAGAAGTTACAAATTCTACGAAGTTGAGAGTCATGGGCTATGATGTATAATGGACTCAGAGGAATTTAAAACACCACACTTCATTTTTTATTATGCTAGGTGTAGTCATTTGTGAACAGTTTCCAAAACTATGTATTACTTGATTGCGAAGGAACCATTGTAGTTGAGAGAAGAAGATGAAGGCTCAAGAAAGATGTAACCTAGCCAGATTCTATTTTGCCAGATTTGGGAATGTGTTTTATTTATGTTTTTAGAGATAAAATATCACTTTCAAAATCTGAACATATTTCTTCTCCACATGCCCCCCCCCCACACACACAGACACACACCAGACCTAATTCCCTTCTGCTCGTTCTCATCTTAGTGATTTAGTGTATCAGCCTCCCAGTTGTCCAAACCAGAAATGTTTAAGTCATCCTAGATTACCCCTTCCCAGCCCCCCACTAGATACAGTTTGCCCCCAAGCATCTTTGTGGTTCTAAGTATCTCCCCATCTATTCCAATTTCAATCAGCATCCTACCTAGTCCAGTGTCTCTTCTGATCTCTGCATCTTTGGCTTGCTTTCTTCCTCAATTCCTTTACAACTGTGTTTCTAGTCCTCTTTCCCTTATGCAAATTTGATCATGTTCCTCTCTTAACCAAGGTTCCTTAATGACTAGCCGTCACTGGCTGAGTAAAATCCTACAGAGATAGCCCTCCAGGATCTGGCCCTGATTTCTATGTGGCTTTACCTCCTGCTGTTTCCTTTCTTCTAGCCTTGTAATTTCTCCTAAACAAGCCTGTTCCCTCAAATTCATTTGCCTTGGCACCCACTGAATTTTTTTTCCAATGTTGCAGTTCTACTGAGCAAACCCTTACTCCTCTTATTCAATTTCAAGCCTCCAGTGAAACACTGACTTCTTATAAAGCCTTCCTTCATCCCCAGATTGATATCAAAGTCTTTTATTCTAGGCATCCCATTGCATTTGGCTCTTACTTCTAATATCACAATCTCTATATTTCATGGATTGAGTGTGTTCTTCATAACAAAATTCAACTCCTTAAAGACAAGGACTGTTGTCATTTTGATAATCTCAAGCCTAGTACTATTTTTAGCATGTAATAGGTGTTCATTACATTTTGTTCAAATTAATTATACAGGAGGACATTTGTTGTTGTTTACTCGCTCAGTCGTGTTCGACTCTTTGCGACCCCATGAACCTCATGAACTATAGCCTGCTAGGTTCCTCTGTCCATGAAATTTTCCAGTCAAGAATCTTAGAGTGGGTTGCCAGTTCCTTCTTCAGGAGATCTTCCCAACCCAGGGATTGAACCTATGTTTCCTGCTTTATACGCAGATTCTTTACAACTGAGCCACCAGGGAAGCCCTGGAGGACATAGTAAATTAAAGAAATAAAATGTATCTTGTAGGAATTGGTTTATTTTACTTGAGCCATAAACTATTATACATAGGTTGGCAAATTGTAGCCCACTGTCCAAATCCAGCCTTCCACCTTCTTTTGTAAATGAAGTTTGATTGGCACACAGCCATACCCATTCACTTATCAACTATGGCTGCTTTCATGCCACAAAGGCAGATCTGAGCAGTTTTGACAAAGACCACATGGACCACAAAGCCTGAAATATTTACTTTCTGGCCTTTTACAGAAAACAGATAGCCAACCCCTGCTACAGATAACAAAGCCATTGGAGGGCATATTTTTAAAATGCTTTTAAAGAATAGGTATGTAATTCCATTTTGACACTTCAGGTAGCAGTAGGCTCCATTTGATACCTAAACTTCATATTTAGAAATCACCAGGGACTTCCCTGGCAGCCCGGTGGTAAAGACTCCACGGTTCCAATGCAGGGGACCTGAGTTCAATCCTTGGACAGGGAACTAAGATCCCACATGCCTTGTGGTAAAGCAAAAAAAAAAAAAAAAAAATCACCAGCTCATCTGGATCTTCCCATCTGGGATGCACTTGTGTGTGCATGTTTAGTGAAACATAGCCTTCCCTGTGAGGTCTTTCCCAGCGCCCTGCACCCCTCCCCCCAATCTAACACTAAATCTCTGTCTTCTGCTAACACTTCCAGGCCCTTCCCTGCTTTTTCCCCCATCCTTAGCTGTTATTATTCAACACACTATATTCTTTACTTACCCTGGTTTATTTTCTACTCCTGCCAAAGTGGTGCAGTGGTAAAGAATCCACTAGCCAAGGAAGAGACACGGGTTTGATCCCTGGGTAGAGAAGATCTCCTGGAGGAGGAAATGGCAACCCATTCCAGTATTCTTGCCTGGAAAATCTCATGGACAGAGGAGCCTGGCAGGCTACAGTCCATGGGGTCACAAAGAGTCGGACACAACTGAGCAACTGAGCATGCACACCAGAGTATATCTCCATTTGCTAAAACAATGAATAAATAAATTAGTGAAATCCTAGATAAAGAGGGGGAAAAAATCCAAGCATTAGCATACTTCCATTTACTCTTTCGAATGAATCATCTAGGCAGGAATTTGCTACCAGTATGGAAGAAAGGTGTCTTAATGGTCTCTGGGGCCAGTCTTTCTGTCTCTCTTCTTTCAGGTGAATAATTAATAAGGATGATGAAGTCTTTGGGGATTCCTTAATATTTCCCGCATCCACAGCAAATCCCTGGGAGTGTCTGTGGGGCCCAACACTGTTCCTCCTCCCAGAACTTTTCTTGATTATTGAGGAAACAGTAGCTACCTCATCAAAGCTGTTGTGCCCTGGCTGATATCTGTGATTCCTAGGAATTCCTTCTCTGTGAGGGGACATTAGGTTTCAGAGGACTGTGAAGTATTGTTTCTTATGTCATGACTTTCTCACTGTCTGCCTTAAGAGTAGAGATATTCACTCTCAGTGGAATCAGCGATGTATATGTGTGCACACAAACAAACCCAGGATTGTGGGAATCTCTGCTTTGATTCTTTGATGTGGAGTATTTTCACATCAGATGTCTATATGAATATGTACTTTTTATTGATCTATCTCTATATTTAGTATGATGAAAATAACTCATTAGACTGCTATAAAATAGAAACTAAGTGGTCACAATTTAGCATAGAATTTAAAAGCCTAAGTCTTTTTAGCTCAATTCCTGATTGATTTTAAGTCTTGTAAGTTTTACAATTTGGGGGAAATTACCTAACCTTCCTAAGCCTTAATTAATCTAGATTATATTTGTGTACTGTGTTTGCTCAGTTGCTTCAGTCATGTCCAACTCTTTGTGACCCCAGAGACTGTAGCCCACCAGGCTCTTCTGTCCATGGGGATTCTCCAGGCCAGAACACTGGAGTGGGTTCCCATGCCCTCTTCCAGGAGATCTTCCTGACCCAGTGATCTAACCCACATCTCCTGCATTTCCTGCATTGCAGGTAGACTGTTTACCCAGTGAGCCACCTGGGAAGCCATATTATATTTATACATACTATATATTACTATCAGAGAATGGCAACCCACTCCAGTACTCTTGCCTGGAAAATCCCATGGACAGAGGAGCCTGGAAGGCTGCAGTCCATGTGGTCACTGAGGGTCGGACATGACTGAGCGACTTTACTTTTACTTTCACTTTCACTTTCATGCATTGGAGAAGGAAATGGCAACCCACTCCAGTGTTCTTTGTTGTCCCCTTCTCCTCATGCCTTTCATCTTTCCCAGCATCAGGGTCTTTTCTGATGATTCAGTTCTCCTATTTTGGCAGTCACTTTTTTAAAAATAGTGATTAGAGTCACCCTGATGGCTTATACAGTAAAGAGTCTGCTTACAAAGCAGGAGACCCAGATTTGATCCTGGAGAAGCTTCTCCTGGAGAAGGGAATGGCTACCCACTGCAGTATTCTTACCTGGAGAATTCCATGGACGGAGGAGCCTGGAGGGCTATAGTCCGTGGGGTCGCAAATAGTCTGGGCATGACTGAGGAGGTTCGGCACTCTATTTCATTCGACATTATAGTGAACCTTCTCTGTGTCAAATCCAGCACCCATATATCATTATCTTAAGCTGTCAACAAAATCCTTATTGAGAGAAAATCAGAGTGTCGAGGAGGAGAAAACATGGAGTCACGGGCCTGGGAACAAGGGACCAGAAGCTGGCTTCCCGTGAGCTGGGGCGGGGAAAGGCTTGAATTTCGGGGGTGGAGACTCAGGTTTCATTTGCATAACCAGCATGCACTGCACGCAATATAGATTGAATTTACTATCTTAATTCATTATAGATTTCTTTTAAACGTAATATTTCGATGAATGAACCTTCACGCACTTCAGTGAAAAGATCTGCCACAAACTCTTGACCCAGAGTTACCCTTGACGCTGCTCACCCTAACTGTGTTAGGAGTGCTCATTCTCAAGGTGGGTCTTTTGTGTTGCACTTAGTATGCGTAGAAATATAAGCTGTCTGGTTACTAATTTTTGGAGGCTTTGTCAGGTGGACGAAGCCAATATGGTTGTATACAAAAACAGACCTTGCGAAATGAAAGTTTTGAGACAGGTGTATTTTTCTGGGGTTGTTATACTTAAGAGGTTTCTATTTGTTTCTTGTGTTAGGCTTTGGTCTGCTCAGTTGACTCTCTCAGTCGTGTCGGATTATTTTGTAACTCCGTGGACTGTGGCTTTTCGGGTTTCTCTATCACCCATTCCCAGAGCTTACTCATGCCCTGCGAATCCATGGTGTTATCTAACCATCTCATTTTCTGTTGTTTTCTTTCTTTTCTAACTTTTAGTCCTTCCTAACATCAGGGTCTTTTCCAATGAGTTGGCTCTTCCCATCAAGTGGCCAAAGTATTGGAGCTTCAGCTTCTGCATCAGTTCTTCCAATGAATATTCAGGACTGATTTCCTTTAGGATTGACTGGTTTGATCTCCTTGCACTCCAAGGGACTCTCAAGAGTCTTCTCCAACACCATAGTACAAAAGCATCAATTCTTCCATACTCAGCTTTATTTATAGTCCAACTCTCACATCCATACATGGCTACTGGAAAAACCATATCTTTGACTAGACGGACCTTTGTTGGCAAAGTAATGTCTCTGCTTTTGAATATGCTGTCTAGGTTGGTCATGGCTTTTCTTCCAAAGCTTTAGTAAGCATTTTTTAATTTCATGGCTGCAGTCATCATCTGCAGTGATTTTGGAGCCCCACAAAATAAAGTCTGTCACTGTTTCCATCATTTTCCCATCTATTTGCTATGAAATGATGGGACCAGATGCCAGGATCTTAGTTTTTTGAATGTTGAGTTTTAAGCCAACATTTTCACTTTCCTCAAGAGGCTCTTTAGTTCTTCACTTTCTTCCATAAGGGTAGTGTCATCTGCATCTCCAAGGTTATTGGTATTTCTCCCGGCAATCTTGATTCCACCTCGTGCTTCATCCAGTCTGGCATTTCACATGATGTACTCTGCACAAGCAAATAAGTTAAATAAGCAAGGTGACAATATACAGCCTTGATGTACTCCTTTTCTGATTTCGAACCAGTCTGTTGTTCCATGTCCGGTTCTAATTGTTGCTTCTTGACCTGTGTACAGATTTCTCAGGAGGCAGGTCAGGTGGTCTGGTATTCGCATCTCTTGACTTTGCATTCCAGGATGTCTGGCTCTAGGTGAGTGATCACACCATTGTGATTATCTGGGTCGTGAAGATCTTTTTTGTATAGTTCTTCTGTGTATTCTTGCCACCTCTTCTTAATCTCTTCTCCTTCTGTTAGGTCCATACCTTTTCTGTCCTTTATTGTGTCCATCTTTGCACGAAGTGTTCCCTTGGTATCTCTAATTTTGCTGAAGAGATCTCTAGTCTTTCCCATTCTGTCATTTTCCTCTATTTCTTTGCATTGATCACTGAAGAAGGCTTTCTTATCTCTCCTTGCTATTCTTTGTAACTCTACATTCAAATGGGTATATCTTTCCTTTTCTCCTTTGCCTTTGGCTTCTCTTCTTTTTTCAGCTATTTGTAAGCCCTTCTCAGACAACCATTTTGCATTTCTTTTTCTTGGGAATGGTCTTGATCCCTGTTTCCTGTACAACGTCATGAACCTCCGTCCATAGTTCATCAGGCACTCAGTCTATCAGATCTAATCCCTTGAATCTATTTGTCACTTCTACTGTATAATCATAAGGGATTTGATTTAGGTCATACCTGAATGGTCTAGTGGTTTTCCCTACTTTCTTCAATTTAAGTCTGAATTTTGTAATGAGTTCATGATCTGAGCCAGTCAACTCCTGGTCTTATTTTTGCTGACTATATAGAGCTTTTCCATCTCTGGCTACAAATAATATGATCCATCTGATTTCAGTATTGACCATCTGGTGATGTCCATGTGTAGAGTCGTCTCTTGTGTTGTCGGATGAGGCTTTTTGATATTACCAGTGCATTCTCTTGGCAAAACTCTGTTAGCCTTTGCATGATGGCAATTAGCAGTAGTTTTTTCTGTTACTGAGAAATAAAAATGAATAAGTTTCCATGTGTTCCCATAAAAGAGAGGAAGCAGTATCTTGAAATATCTTTCCACATGGTTTTCTTCATGTCATTTTATGAGATCAGGTGACCTAGAAGATTCTCCAGACTGGGATGTTTGCAATTGACTGAGAAAATCCACAGTTAACTAAGAATGGGTTGGATTTTAGGGACTGAGAGCTGATTTTGGAACACAAAAAATAAAGTTTGCTTGACATTATGACCAATTGAGGCAGAGGCTGAGGTCTGTGAGTCGCAGATCACTGTGTGACCTTTGATGTTTTCTCCCTTGTTCTGCAGGGTGATTTCACCTGGAACAGTATGTCGGGCCGCAGCGTGCGGCTGAGGTCAGTGCCCATCCAGAGCCTCTCAGAGTTGGAGCGAGCCCGCCTACAGGAAGTGGCTTTTTATCAGCTGCAGCAGGACTGTGACCTGAGCTGTCAGATCACCATTCCCAAAGGTAAAGCCCCATTTTGCCATTCCGTGAGGGATGTTGCCAGTCAAACAAATGCTCTGCCAGAGTTACGAGCTGCAGATTCGTCTCAGCCCTACCACTGACTCAGGAAGGAAGCTACAGCTTCTGGGACATTGGCTGGCATGGGCGTCCAGTTTGACAGATGTGTTCAATAGGACAGTTTACATGTCAACTAATATGTTTATTAAAAGGAAGATTGACTTGGGGCATTAAAGGGGAAAGCCACGTGCATCTCAACAGTCTACATGGCTTCAGCACAACCAGTTAAAAAGAAGTTTCAAAAATGTCCACTTAAAAGATTAGAAGAAAAACCATGTCTATTTCAATATGGTTTCAAAATGACCAGTTGAATGTTTTAGCAACCTGTTAAACACGTCCTTTGACCTTATGCAAACCCAGAATCAGTTATTATACCAATGTTAACTTATTTTTATCCACCTCGCATTCTCTGTTAGGGTTCACCACTATAATGCTGAAGCCAGTGCAGGCCTAGTTGTCTGATGTTTTTACAAACACAAATCCTGATTCTACTAGAAATGGGAAACATAAATTTGAAATCCTTTGATCCATAAAGCCACATTTCAGAATGTTTTCTATTTTCTATAAAGGTACTTTTTAATGTGTGTTAGCATATACAGAAAGGTAATTTGAGGTGGAGTGAAAAGTTGTGATGCTACACAAACAGGGTAAACCTGACATGAAAAGAACATTGGATGCTGTGCCTAAAACTTACATATAAAAGCTAGATTGCCTTGACAGATTTCAGTATCTGCAGAACTTCTCCTTTGTTTTCTTTTATTGAGGGGTTGAGGGAATGCTTCATGAATAGATACTCATAAAATAGTTCATATCATGCATATGTGCATACACATAGATATGTAGTTCTCAACCAAGGATGATTCCCCCACCCCCAGGTAGAATTTAGCAAAGTCTGGTTCCCCTTTGAGTTTTCACAGCTTAGAGGAAGGATGCAGCTGACATCTAGGGGTTAGAAGCCAGGGATGCTGAACATCCTATAATACACTGGACAGTTCCCCACAGCAAGCTTTGTCAGGTCCCAAGGGCCCAAGTGTAGAGACTGAGCAACCTGAATATACATATGAACACATGTGCTTACATTTTGTCAACAACAGTGCTGGTGGGGCTATTTTCTGGGCTTATTTGTGGCTAATGGTAACAGTACTAGCGTGGGACTCTGAAGACTAGAATATGAGGACTTGTCTGGTCACTTCCCCTCCACAGGTGAGCTTGTGTAATTCACCTCTCTAGTAGGAGGTTCTTGACTAGAGAGAGCAGCACAAAAACACTGACCACCCAGAATTTTTCACTGGATGATGACTCTCAGGGCCACTTTTATTCTTTTTCTTAAAAAATTCTTAAAAAATTGAAGTATAGTTGATCTACAATGTTATATTAGTTTCAAGTATACAGCACAGTGATTCAGTATTTTTATAGACTATACTCCAAAGGTATTATAAGATAATGGTTATGGTTTCTTATGCTGTACAATATATCCTAGATGCTTATCTATTTTACACATAGTACTTCATACCTCTTAATCCCATATCCCAATCTTGCCCATCTCTCTTCCCATTCCAAACCTGTAATCACTAGTTTGTTTTCTACATCCATGAGTCTGTTTCTGTTGTGCTATATACATTCATTTATTTTTTGCATTCCACATATGAGTGATATCATTCAGTATTTGTCTTTCCTGTCTGACTGATTTCACTAAACATAATATTATCTAAGTCCATCCACATTGCTTCAAATGGCAGAATTTCTTTCTTTTTATGCCTGAATAGTATTCTATTGTGTGTGTGTGTGTGTGTATATATACACCACATCTTCTTTATCCACTCATATGTTATGAATACTTCAGTTGCTTCCATATCTTGGCAATTGTAAATAATTCTGTCATGAAATATTGGGGTACATGTGCCTTGGTTCAGTGGTAAAGAATCTGCCTGCCAATGTAGGAGACGCTTGTTTGATTCCTGGGTCGGGAATATCCCTTGGAGAAGGAAATGGCACCCCACTCCAGTATTCTTGCCTGGGAAATCCCATGGACTGAGGAGCTTGGTGGGCTACAGTCCATGGGGTCACAAAGAGTTGGACATGAGTTAGCAACAAAACAATTTGAATGTGTGTTTTTTTCTAGGTATATACTCAAGTGGAATTGCTGGATAATATGGTAGTTCTATTTTTAGTTTTCTGAGGACCCTCCATATTATTTTCCACAGTGGCTGCACTGGTTTACATTCACACAAACAGTGTTGAAGGATTCCCTTTTCTCCACATCCTTGCCAACATTTGTTGTTTGCAGACTTTGTGATGATATCCATTTAGCAGATGTGAGGTGATATCTCATTGTGATTTTGATTTGCATTTCTCTGATGGTTAGTGACGCTGACCTCTTGACCATCTGCATTTCCCTTTTTGGAAGAATGTCTACTCAGGTCATCTGCCCGTTTTTTAGTTGGGTTATTTGTTTTCTTTAATGCTGAGTTGTATCAGCTGTTTTTGTATGTTGGATACATACAACCCCCTTATTGGTCACATCGCAAAAATTTTCTCCCATTCCATAAGTTGTCTTTTTTTTTTCTTCTTTTTCGGTACTGCATGGCATGTGGGATCTTAGTTCCCTGACCAGGGATCTAACTTGTGCCCCCTGCATTGGAAGCATAGATTCCTAACCACTGAAAGTCCCCATAGGTTATCTTTTTTATTTTTCGAGGGCAAAATATTAAGTTTAATTACACCCTGTTTGTTTATTTTTGCTTTTATTTCTTCTGCCTTAGGAGATAGATCCAATAAAATATTGCTCCGACATGTTGAAGAGTGTTCTGCCTATGAGCTTTATGATTTCAAGTCTTATATTTAGGTCTTTAATCCATTTTGAGTTTGTTTTGGTATATGGCGTGAGGAAGTGTTTTAATCTCATTTTTGGGCATTGGCTCTTTTCAAAAAATTGTATGTTTTATTTATTTTTGCTTGCACTGGGTCTTTGTTGCTGCCCTTGGGCTTTCTCTAGTTGTGGTGACTGGGGGCTACTCTCTAGTTGTGGCGTGCGGGCAGCTCATTGCAGTGGCTTCTCTTGTTGCAGAGCATGGGCTCTAGAGCATGTGGGCTTCAGTAATTGCAGGTTGCAGGCTCCAGAACCCAGACTCGATAGTTGTGGCACATGGGCTTAGTTGCTCTGCGGCATGTAGAGTCTTGAACCCATGTCCTCTGCATTGGCAGGTGGATTCTTTACCACTGAACCACCAAGGAAGTCCTAATCTCATTTTTTGACATGTAGCTGTTGAGTTTTCCAAGCACCATTTTTCCAGGAGACTGTCTTTTCTCCATTGTATGTTCTTGCTTCCTTTGTCATAGAAATAGACTTATTTCTGGGCTCTATGTGTCTAATTTTGTATCTGGGCTCTATGTGTCTAATTTTGTATTAGTACCACACTGCTTGGAGTACTGTAGTCTAAGGATTAGGAAGGTGATATCTCCAACTTTGTTCTTTATTCTCAAGATTGCTTTGGCAATCCCAGGTCTTTTGTGGTTCCATACAAATTTTAGGATTATTTGTTCTAGTTCTGTGGAAAGTGTCGTGGGTATTTTGATAGGGATTGCATTAAATCTATAGATTGCTTTGGGTAGTATGGCCATTTTAATAATATTAATTCTTCCAGTCCAAAAGCATGGGATATCTTTCTATTTTTTGTATAATTTTCAGTTTTCTTCGTCAGTCTTTTATAGTTTTCAGAGTATAGGATTTTCACCTCCTTGGTTAAGTTTATTCCCAAGTATTTTATTCTTTTGATGAGATTTTAAATGGAATTTTTAAAACTTTTTTCTGATAGTTCATTATTACTGTATAGAAAAGCAACCGACATCTGTATGTTATTCTTGCATCCTGTGGCTTTACTGAATTTGTTGTTTAGTTCTAATACTATTTTGGTGAAGACTTTAGGGTTTTCTATACAAAATATCATGTCCTCTGCAAATAATGGTAGTTTCACTTATTCCCATCTAATTTGGATGCCTTTTATTTCTTTTCCTTGTCTGCTGGCTGTGGCTAGGACTTCCAATACTATGTTAAACAGAAGTGGCAAGAGGGGCCACTTTTATTCTTTAAACTGGTATCTTGGACTCTGTTGAAGGTCATGAAAGAGTTCAGGAGAAGGCAGAGGCAGGTTAGGCCAAGGGACTGGTGGGACAGGCACATTTCACTGACTGATGCCTGGCTCCTGCGGCTTTTTCATCGTACTCTACTTGACACCACAACCATAGCCAGTTTCTCCCAGGAGGAAATTCCTAGCCTTGTTATATCTTCTCATGCTAATGTAACAGAGATACTCACCTCAAGTAAGAAGAAAATCCCTTTGGCAGTTGGTGAAAAATGAGTACTAATTGTCATCAGGCTGGGTTGCTGCTTCTTCCTAGGATAACTTCATTCTGCCTCATCTTGTCTTTGTTTGGTTTTAGGTTGGAGACGAAACCTGCCCTTGCTTCCCTATCAATTCACAAGATGGCCAGGTGGGGTCCAAGAGCCCTGTCTCTGTTTTACAAGAACAGATGATCTTTCAGTTCCTAAGAAAAAATTTTAATAGAAATGTTGGCAAGCCCAATTTATAGTGAAGGAAACGATGACTCTAAAAAGTTATATGAAACCCAGATTTGAGACATATCAGATGAGATATCAAGGAACAAATATTCTTTGTAATTTTGTTTTCAAATCCAGTTAATTAGATGTTTCTCTTTGTTCTTCTCTTTAAAGAGTCCATTAAATAAATAACCTTTAACAAACAGAGAATTTTATATAACTTATCTGCTAGAAGCTCTGTCTCCATTGCTTATCTCTGTGGCTATTTGGGTCCTAGTACATTCAGGGAAAGATTTGTTCTATCAAGATGTTCAAAGGTGTTTGGGCCTCAGGAGTTATTTTGACACTTTCTATCAAAATGGGAGCTAATGATTTACAAATCATCTCTTACTTATGAAAGAGAGAAGGAATTGTGTGGTTGGGTGGGAAAAAAAGAGATATCACCCAAGAGTTCTAAAACTACTGTTTGGGTGAGATGATTATAGACACTGAATATTTACCAAGATCAAATGCATGGCTGGTGCTGAGTGCTATGATGGCAGCTTCAGTCTAAGGATGGCTGGTTTTGTTCCATGCAAAAACCTAAATGGAGATTCTAAACAGAGTCAGAGTCACTGTATGAATTTACTCAGGAAAATAAATACAGATGCCACGGTCTAGAACCTAAACTAATGATATAAAGCCTACTGAGATAGTGGGTATAATGAAAATGGAAACATATTCAAGCTCACATTTTTGCTCTTTGTTACCTTAGAATGACTGTGCACGCATGCTCAATCACTCAGTCATGTCCAACTCTTTGCGACCCCATGGACTGTAGCCCACCACACTCCTCTGTCCATGGGGATTTTCCAGGCAAGAATACTAGAGTGGGTTGCCATCTCCTTCTCCAGGGGATCTTCCAGATCCAGGGATCAAGCCCACATCTCCTGCATCTCCTACACTGGCAGGCAGGTTCTTCACTACTGTGCCACCTGGGAAGCCCCTGGAATGTCTATAGAAATTTATTTATGGGTATGTTTGGAGGACTGTCTTCCTCTATGAGACTGGTGCTTCCATAGCTCAGATGAATGATAATATAATGTATTCATCAGCTGCTGGGATTCACCATAGAGAGGGAAGAACTGAAGATTGAGGGTTAGGAAATTACTGGAGTTATTTCCTAGAGTGGACTGCAGTGGTGGGATCCAAAGCCACAGGTAGACAGTTTGAGTTCCTGAAGTTTAGTAGTAGGTGGACATGGGTTATATGGGTACAGGTGCAGGCAAATTAGATGATGGGAAAGCATGTGGAATTTCACTCCAGATTGCCTCTCTTCTCTCAGCAAAATAAGAAACAATTTCATCTGTTAGGAGTGGGGATAAGAAGGAGGTCCTGGAGGTTTGAGGAAGGAGGAAAAGAATGGAAAAGCAGGAAGTGAATGGACCAGCAATGTTGCAGGATTACAGGGCAGCCCAAAAGGTCTATTCGAGGTTAGAAGCTGGGAATTTAAATTGCAGAATAAACATCCGGGCAGCTTTGTTGTTGTTGTTGTTGTTGTTGTTGTTGTTCAGTGGTGTCTGACTCTTTGTGACCCCATGGACTGTAGCAAGCCAGGCTTCCCTGTCCTTCGTTATCTCCTGGAGATTGCTCAAATTCATGTTCATTGAGTCAGTGATTCCATCCAACCATCTTATCCTCTGTTGCCCTCTTCTCCTAACAATGGAGTTAGGATTTTCTAGTTGAGTTCAGTCTTGGTAGGGAGGGACATGGCAGTTTAGAAATCTGTGGTAAGAAGAAATCTAGACCCCTCAAAGATGGCCTGGAATCTTTGGCTATTTCCTTCACATGTCTAAATCAACTTTGCAGATGTGATCAACTTGGGTCTTTGAGACAGCAAGATTATTCTGGATTATCTGAGGATTAAAACTAATCACATGAATACTAAGAAGCAGAGAAACTTTCCTAGCTGTAGTCAAAGAGAGATATGACTTTGGAGGAATAGTCAGAGAGATGCATTGCTGCTGGCTTTGATGATAGAGGAAAGGGCCACAAGTCGAAGAATGCAGGCAGCCTCTAGAAACTAAAGAAAGGCAAGGAAACAGATTCTCACTAGAGCCTCTAGGACAGAATGCAACCCTGCTGACACCTTGCTTTTAGCCCAGTGAGACTCATTTCAGACTTCTGGTCTCCAGAAATGTCAGTAATAAATTTAAGTCATTTTAGCCACTAAGTTTGTGGTTGTTTGTGACAGCAGCTGTACTAATACAGTATACAAGAGAGTGATTATAGCCTCAGACCATGAGATCTAAGCTGAATAAGAAGAGAAGTTAGAAATAAATGTAAAAGACATATTTTTCTTAAGTAAGAAGAATCAATTATATAAAGATATAAATCATGTCCTAAATTATCTATAACTGGGCATGGTTCCAGAAAACATACTGAAAGAATTAATTTTTGTAATATCACTAAATTGATCTAAACATCATCTTGGCAAATAATTATATGAAGGTAAGTAGATGGGGAAAAATCTGAAAAAGAGGTCAAACAGAAATTATCCCTAGCCATTTATTAAATGTTATAAAACTAAAGCAATTAAAAGAATATTGTACTGCTTCACAACAGGCAGATCAATGGAAGATAATAGAGCTCAGAATTGAGCTAAAATAAATATGAGAACTTATGACATAAACATTGCATTTCTTATCGGGGGAAATGATGGGTTATTATTGTATTTCTGACAATGAGACTACCATTGAGAAGAAAAATTGAGATTCTGACCTTACTCCTTATATCAAAATAAATTGATGTGGAAGAAAGATTTGAAGATTTAAAAAATGAAACTATGAATGCACTAAAACAAAACATAGCTAGATATTAATACATTTTTAGATGGAGGAAGTCACTACACAGAAAACATAGAGTGACCTATTTCACTACATTTAAAAAAGAATAGAATCATCTGTGTGGCAAAAAAGTAAATAAACAAATAAATAGAAATGCATAACACATTTGAAAAACTAAAGGCTAACTTCTCTAGGATACAGAGCTTTATTACAAATTAATACAAGAAAGAAAATAATTAAAATGTGGACAAATTATAGGCATCTCACAGGAAAAGATATTCAAATGATTTGTAAATATCTGTAAAGGTGCTCTCACCCTCATATTCATTCATGAAATGCACGCTCAACAACAGGGTGATTATTTTTCCCTCTTAGATTGGAATGACTCTCAAAGTTGGATAGTATATTTTCCCAGAAAACAGACTCTCATATACTGTTGATAGGAATATAATTGTTGCAACAGCTTTCAAGGCAATTTGACAACACTGGGCTTCCCAGGTGACACTAATGGACCCGTCTGCCAATGCAGGAGACCTAAGAGTCGCGGGTTCAATCCCTGGGTCAGGAAGATCCCCTGGAGAAGGGCATGGCAATCCACTCCAGTATTCTTGCCTGGAGAATTCTATGGACAGAGAAGTCTGGTGGGCTAGAGTCCATAGGTCTCATAGAATTAGATATGACTGAAGGGACTTAGCATGCATGCAAATTTGAAATGGCCCAATAAAGCTACTTCTATGAATGTATCTCAGATATATACTTGTCAAGATAGGCTATTTATGTATTAGTCAAGACAGGCCAACCACTTAGTCCCTTAATAGTATAAAAGTGTCTTTCAGGCACCATCTAATGCAGGTTGGCCATAACGATCAGGAGGGTGGACTGTCCTCCACACAGTCATGCAGGAACCTAGGATTCTCCAGTCTTGTGACTCCTCCCTCCTCTATATCTATTTAGCCAGGAGACACACACAATAAAAATGAGCAAGATTTACGTAAACCTTATAAGATGAGTGATGAGTTTAATCTGTTACTCCCATCTAGACTTAAGCCATTTCAATGAGGAAATTTTGAAGATGCTATAGAGAATCTAGTGTAGAAATAAGGATGTCTTTCAGTGGGAGGGATCGTATCTATCAATCGAGTTTTCCTGTGAGCTTGAGATTGCCCCATGGAAGCAACCATGGAATGTTTCTACCTGGTCAAAGGCTGCTCTTGGCATAGGCTCTTGAATCAGACTGTCTAGTCTATAAATGGCTCAATCCTTAACAGCCCGATCCAGGAAACAAATGTGGAGATCATGACTGAGAAATGAAACATCTAATGGCCTTCACGGGCTTCTCTGATGGCTCAGTGCCAAAGAATCTGCCTGCCAATGCAGGAGACTCAGGAGGTGCAGGTTCAATCCCTGGGTCAGGAAGATCCCCTGGAGGAGGAAATGGCTATCCACACCAGTATTCTTGCCTGAGAACTCCCATGGACAGAGGAGCCTGGCAGGCTACGGTCCATGGGGTCGCAAAAGAGTTGGACATGACTGAGCAACTAAAAAACAACAACAGCAACAATGGTTTTCACGAACTTTTCATTTATTCAGAGCACATCAACTGAGTTGTGTTTATGTATCAGGTTCAATTAATATTATTTGGATAGCATTTTAATCCAAATGGTCTAAGACAGGGGTTAGTGAACTGGCACCCACTGGCCAAACTCAGCTCATCATCTGTTTTTGTAAATACAATCTTATTGGCACACAGCTATGCTTATTCATTTACATATTGTCTATGGCTGCTTTTGAGCATCAGTGGCAGAGTTGAATAGTTGCAAGTCCTTATGCCTCACAGAGTCTCAAACATTTACTATCTGGCCTTTTACAGGAAAGAAAAATTGCTGACCTCTGGTCTAAGGTAAAATGAAAGGAAGTGACTAGTTGATGCCTAATATGTAAAGCAGGTTAGTGTAGGTGATATGGCTTAACCTCATTATAGTGGAAACTAAATATTTAAAGCTGAATAGTTTCACAAAAGAGAAATACATATTCAAGTTTTCTTCAGTGCTGTTTTTTTTTTTTTCTTCACTTAATTTCTGGTATCAAAATTGAGAAAGGCTTTGTTTGGAGAAGGAAATGGCAACCCACTCCAGTATTCTTGCCTGGAGAATCCCATGGACAGAGGAGCCTGGTGGGCTACAGTCCACAGGGTCGCAAAGAGTCGGACACGACTGAGTGACTTCACTTCACTTCACTTGTTTACGTATTTTGAAAACAGTATCATGGAATGAAGAATAGCTGATGGTTTAAGAAAATGTGGCAGTAGTCTAATAAAAGAGTACCCTGATGCCTCAAAATTGCTCAGTTATATGGCTTCCTTATAAAGTGGTCCCTCACCATTGTCCCTCAGGCTTTGTAAAACCCAAGTAAACAACTCAATGAAATCAAGAGAATGACATTCTTGGTTGGTTAACACTGCAGCTGTCTTTGGTTTGTGATTTGAATGTTGATTTTAAAAAATAAGGGCAACCTGGTGGACAAGGCAGTTGATCTTGGGTGTTTATGTAACAACCCTAGACAGAAACTATAACTGTCCAATTTCTGCATTATCCTTGCTGCCGTTGTCCACTTGGAGAGGTGAAATGCTAGAACTGTTTATCAGAGCTTTCTGTGTAACTATGGGTTGCCCGAAAAGTTCATTTGCAATTTTTGGCCAACCCAATAAAAATGAAGTTGAAACCTACTTTCAGATCCCCAAACTCCAGTGTAGGTAAAAATGCTGATAGGAAACAGTCACCAAATAGGGTGACCAAAAAAGAATGCAGGCCACTGGGCTCAGAGACCCTCAGCAAATGTCTCCAGTGTGTGAGCTGTAGAGATAGTCCCGTCTTTTATGTGTTCACAGGCACCAATGATATGATCTCCCCAGAGAGTTGTGATTTCCCATGGGGTGAGGCTATTTCTTATTTGTCTCTGAATCTGGAACACTGGTTATACTGCCCAATACCCCAGTGACTCTCAGCAAAATCTTTGAGAAATGTATGCATACCTGCATATTTACCTTTAAAAGTAAGCTCCTGCCTTCACTTTTCCCTATCTCTCTAAAGACCAGCAACCATCTTTCTCTTGTGTTCCCCAGGATCCTCAGTAATGATTTTGAAATGGCAGTGCTTCCCTATTGCTTCACCCCATGCCCAGTTTCCGACTTTGATTGATGGTCCCACAGGGTTGACAAGATA
This sequence comes from Ovis aries, assembly GCF_016772045.2. Taxonomy (NCBI): domain Eukaryota; kingdom Metazoa; phylum Chordata; class Mammalia; order Artiodactyla; family Bovidae; genus Ovis; species Ovis aries. The sequence goes on along the minus strand of NC_056080.1, from coordinate 9,350,898 downwards.
TTTGAGCAAAGTAATAACCATGATGAGCTGAAAACATTGCCTAACGTTTTATACTTATCTGTGGCCCTAGGGAAAGTACCCCACTCATCTTCAGTTCAGTTCAGATCAGTCGCTCAGTCATGTCCGACTCTGCGACACCAGAATCGCAGCACGCCAGGCCTCCCTGTCCATCACCAACTCCCAGAGTTCACTCAGACTCATGTGCATCGAGTGACGAATGAAAAGTCATTTGTCATCATCATCATCATCATCATATCATCACCATATCACTTTGTCTTGTATCTACCCTCAATCCTAGGTCACCCCATCATTATGTCTCACTTTAACTATAACCTTAGACTCTGCTTTCCTCAATTCAAGACTTCTCCCCAATTCTGCCCACTGCACCTAAAAAGCAGCAGTGTAATCTTCAACCACAGAATCTATTCCTTTGTTGAAAAACCAACTCCCAAGGCTTGCATTGCCTACTGAGGTTACTATCAAAGCTATTTGCAATACTCTTTCACTTAAAAGAAGGAATCTGTTCGGTTTGTAGCCTGTGCTGAGCATGCCCCACAGATTTAAGTTTGTCTTAGAGGAAAAGGTTTCAAACTTTTTGTCCAAAATCTGTAGTGAGAAATACATTTTATATCTCATCCCATCAAACACACATTGTTATCTGAGATACACCTCTACAATGTTCTCTTCTATTGCCTTCTGCTCAGTCGCTTCAGTCGTGTCCGACTCTATGTGACCCCATAGATGGCAGCCCACCAGGCTCCCCTGTCCCTGGGATTCTCCAGGCAAGAACACTGGAGTGGGTTGCCATTTCCTTCTCCAATGCAGGAAAGTGAAAAGTGAAAGTGAAGTCGCTCAGTTGTGTCCTACTCCTAGTGACCCCATGGACTGCAGCCCACCAGGCTCCTCTGTCCATGGGATTTTCCAGGCAAGAGTACTGGAGTGAGGTGCCATTGCCTTCTCCACTATTGCCTTCTATGAGCCACCAAATTTTCATGATTCATTAATAAGTTATGACCCACACACAGTCTTGGAAAGCAGATGGAATGGAGAAGAGATGATCACAAAGAGCAAAAAAATGTCAGCATAGAAAACTTTCACTTGTTCATTACTGTGGTCCTTAGGGCCTTGGTAAGATGGTGTGAAGAAAGTTGAGCACCAAAGAATTGATGCTTTTGAACTGTGGTGTTGGAGAAGACTCTTGAGAGTCCCTTGGACTGCAAGGAGATCCAACCAGTCCATCCTAAAGGAGACCAGTCCTGGGTGTTCATTGGAAGGACTGATGCTAAGGCTGAAACTCCAATACTTTGGCCACCTCAAGCGAAGAGTTGACTCATTGGAAAAGACCCTGATGCTGGGAAGGATTGGGGGGCAGGAGGAGAAGGGGATGACAGAGGATGAGATGGCTGGATGGCATCACCGACTCGATACACATGAGTTTGAGCGAACTCCGGGAGTTGGTGATGGACAGGGAGGCCTGGCGTGCTGCGATTCTGGGGTCGCAGAGTCAGACACGACTGAGCGACTGAACTGAACTGAACTGAAGATGGGTGGGGCACTTTCCGTAGGGCCACAGAAAAAGGCTAGACCCTTGGCCTAAGCATCTAGTGCCTTCTACTTGGAGCCCAACAGTGGAGTGTCACCCAGGGGCTTCCCGTGCTGCTTCACTGCTCCCTCTCCTGTACCAAGCTGGGCCTACAGCCTGAAGGAGGGCGCCATGTGGAGTATGAGGTTCTGAAGAGGTAGAAACCTCTGATGGAAGCTATAATGTCATGTCAAAAATAATCCACAGGGTCTTCCCTGGTGGTCCAGTGGTTAAGAATCCACCACCCCCAATGCAGGGGACATGAGTTCGATCCCTGGTATGGGAAGATGCCACATGCTGCAGGACAATTAAGCCTGCGCACCACAACTCCTGAAGCCCGAGCACCCTGGAGCCTGAGCTCCACAACAAGAGAAGCCACTGTAGCGAGAAGCCCACGGGCTACAACTAGAGAGTAGGTCCCGAGCACTGCAACTCGAGAAAGCCTGTGTGCAGTGTCAAAGAGCCAGGGCAGCCAAAAGTTAAAAAAAAAAAAAAAAAGTAGTCCATATCCTCCAGGAGTTCTTAGTCAGTTGACAGAGAAAGCACAGATACATCAACTGTATTAAAACACAGAGCAGGGGATATCATCCTATCCAAGTGACCTGTGGTGGCCCTGACATATGGAAGTTGCCTTATCTACCTATTCCAGGAAAGCCAGAAATGACGGCGAGGTTTCGCTGCAGGTTTGTTTTGTTTTGTTTTGAAATTCTCTTCTTGGATGCTCTCCTCTATGCCCCAGGGCTTTTTACCACGTCAAGCTCTCGAGTGTGTGCTGCTGTATGATTCTGTTCTGGTGCCAAGCAGGCAAGTCAGTACAATAGTCAGTGGTTATTTACGCCATATGTTTTGTGCCTTCATATTCACAAATGGCTTCCCTCATGCTCTCAGACAATATAGGTTTCTATCTGAGCTCTTGTCCCTACTGATTACATTTACATATATGGATATATCTTTGTTGGAGTAGCAGCTATTACTGCACAAGGCTTTGGCATCTTGAACAAAACTTTTGTCACTGCATTTTCTGAAATATTCTGGCACCTTTCAAACATTTCAAGACTACACTATTCTCTCTTTTGGGATCATGGCCCAAAAGTAAACTTGATAATTACCCAGAATGTCCTATCCTTGAAATATGAATAGGAGCTTCCATTTTTGCTTTTTTCTTTGTTTCCCTTTGGGCAAAACAAAGGCAAATAAGTATTAATTGAAATTAAATACTGAGTGTGTTTTTTTTTTTTTTAATCCATCAAGCTTTCTAGATAATTTGAAATTGAGCCCTCGAGATATTTAAAAATTCAATCAGTGGGTGTTTCTAACATTTTTATAAGTGGAAAACTGTGGGAAAGTAGTTTAAGGAGGTCTTCATTCAAGATTGGAGAGGGCAAATTACAGCCCACAGGCCAAATTCAGCTCACTGCCTGTTTTTGTAAATAAAGATTTATTAAAATGCAGCATACTCATTTGTCTCTGTATTGTCTAAGGCTACTTTAGTGCTTCAACAGCAAGGTGGAATAGTTTTGGCAAAGGCCATGTGGCCCACAAAGCCAAAAATATTTGCAGTCTGGACCTTTACAGAAAAAACTTGCTGACCTCTGATTTAAGAGATTAACATTAATTAATTTGATATAGTAATTCACAGTTATTATCCATGTGTTGATCAACTATACCATCCCATTAATTTCAATTTCTTCACTATCTTAGTTTTATTTTTCAATAATTGAGTGTTTTTTTTTTTAGTTATCAGAACTTCATAACTCTCAGATGTTTTAGTGTTTATATCATCTGTAATCAAATATTTTTTCTTCAAAGTGAGAAATAAATTTCTTTGGTGAAACTAAACAAGAAAGAAATGTCAGTATTTTAATGAGTTGCTTAAACAGCTGAAGCCAGCATGCAGGTCATAGGAATGTAAGTTATGCATCAGATGAGTGACTTTAATAATAAGTTAATCTCCAATATGGGTTGATTTTTAGCTTTATTACTACTATCTGGTTTGATAATTGAGCATTTAGCTATCTTTGTCTTTAAGGACTTCACTTATTTACAGATTTGCAGTTCTTTGTAATCTGATCTTCCTGTTCCTACCCTCCTTCCTTATCTCAGATGCCACTCAAATCCAAATCTTCCAGGGCTGCCTAGCATTACCCAACAAGGCTAGAACAAATATAAGTAGAAAAACACATCCTGCAACAGTTTTGAATTATCCACTGTTAGGTTAAAGCGTCTGCCTGCAATGCGGGAGACCTGGGTTCGATCCCTGGGTCGGGAAGATCCCCTGGAGAAGGCAATGGCAACCCTCTCCAGTATTCTTGCCTGGAGAATCCCATGGACGAAGGAGCCTGGTAGGCTGCAGTCCATGGGGTCGCAAAGAGTCAGACACGACTGAGCAACTTCACTTCAAAGATGCTTTGGCTGCAAATGACAGAAACCAAAAAAAAAAGTGAACATATAGCAAAGCAATTGATTATATTTCTTTACTAGGAGCCCACAGATAGGCTAATTCCAGGACTCATTAATTCAGTGGCCTTCCACCTTTTTTCTCTGCCACAATCATGGGTCACTTCCTTCTTTGTCTGGCTTCTCTCCTTGTCACAAAATGACTGTGGTAGCATCTGGCATCACTGCTTCTGTGGCAGCATGAAGAGGCAGAGAAGAGAAGTGACTCTTCAGCAAGTATTTTTTTAATAGCAAAAAAAGATTTTCACTGCTGTCTCCTAGCAGGCTCCCCTCCCTTCTCAATCCCTAGAACTGCAACACCTGCCAGTGCCCAAATCAGTATGGCAAGCAGAAAGAACTAGCTTGACTTAAGATTCCTTTCCTGAGCCTGGGGTGAAAACCCATCTCGGGATGCATGACCACACAGAGGGTGAGCACATAACAAAACAGGGAAGGAAAAAATTGGATGGGGTGTAGTAGGATAAAGATGGGTTTAGATTAGAAACTATTGATGTCCATATAGCAATGTCATCTTCTGCCATTGCAAACAAGCAGTAGGGAGGAAACCATTCTTAGATTGATTTGCATTCATGTCTAACAGTGCTTTGCTTTTACTGCTCAGGAAATAATTTTAAGAAATTGAATGGAAAGGATTAAAGATTCAATCATAGCACTGTTATTTGTACAGTATTTCTATAGCATAAGGGGCTTCCCTGGTGGCTCAGCGGTAAAGAATCAGCCTGCAATGCAGGAGACCCAGGTTTGATCCCTGGGTCGGGAAGATCCCCTGGAGAAGGAAATAGCAACCCACTCCAGTACTCTTGCCTGGAGAATCCCATGGATCGAAGAGCCTGGTGGGCTATAGTCCATGGGGTCACACAGAGTTGGACATGACTGAAGTGACTTAGCACACATACATATCATAAAGAATCGCTCAAATGGTTCAAAGAATAATCAAAAACAGGACTAGGAAAGGAAAGGATGAGGAGCTTAATAGTCTTCATCCAACTGTACCATTGAGCCAGTGACTGAATCTATGAGAGCTGTTTTCATGACAACAACTGGCAGAAATTTGGAGGAGTTTCCACGGATTAAAGTCTATGACTTAAAGATAATTGATTCCCTTCTTGCTTATTCATTATAAAATGATATCTATCCAGAGAAGATAGGTAGCATTAGCCCCTTAGAGAGGTCAAAATTCACACCATGTGTCAATGTCCTTGTCTGAGTCTTTTCAACTTGACCTGCAAGCTTTGGCTTTAAAACAAGTAATGCTGAAACTCCTCTAATTTGCAATTTAATATCCTTGAGTTACCAATCTAGGGTATTTCTTTGGGATGAATGCTTTCTGTCTTTTTGTTCTCCTACCTCCTTGCTTTACTTTATGCTCCAGGAAAGAAATATAACTTAAGGAAATGACTTGCCAAAAGCCATTTTTCTTGTCCTGATATTTGGACACTTTTGTTTTTGCAAATACAATACCTCCATAGACTAAGTTAAAAATACTGTTTTCAACTCAATGTATGCACAATAAGAGCTTCACATTCAAGAGCCTGGAAGGGCAGACTAGCTCCTAGTTTGAGAGAAGGTAACAGCAGAGCTGTTCTTTTGGATCATGAGCTTATACCTTTATTATTTGTTTCTTAACTCATAGTACTTGAAAGTGGAAAAAATGACAGCAAGGAAAAGGTCCTTGTAGGGTATAATTTGTTCACGACCAGTTATTACAGTAAGCAGTGATTACACAGAATGCCTGGTTAAGGAAAAAACCATAGTTGAGCTTTTAAGCCCGTGGCATCCAAGCCATGCAGACAGCTTTTCTACCTCACATTTTGGTAGAATAACGAGACATGCTGGACAAATTGAATAGCTCAATGTTTTCTGTCCTAGAACCTTACTTGTTTTGAGGTTCAAGAATCTACAAGATCTTATTTTTTCCCTCTTGAGAAAAAATTTCAGAACTAGAGGTTAAAGTGTCTGCCTGCAATGCAGGAGAGCTGGGTTCAATCCCTGGGTCGGGAAGATCCCCTGGAGAAGGAAATGGCAACCCACTCCAGTATTCTTGCCTGGAGAATCCCATGGACAGAGGAGCCCAGTGGGCTACAGTCCACAGGGTTGCAAAGAGTCAGACATGACTGAGTGACTTCACTCACTCATACTCAATTACCTTGCCAAATAATTTACACGAAAGGAGAAAGGTTTCTTAGTGTTTAGTTTAGCTGGAAAGCATGACCTCCAAGAGCTGTCTTTCTTTACAACAGTGAGACTCACAGAATGTTCTTAGTTTCTGACCATGGCTTTGATAATTTCACTGCCACTTCAACATGTAAACTGTGGGGATTACTACATTTCTCAAGTACTTTGGGGAGCCTTGGCCCTAAGGAGAGGCATCAGCGTTGCTTAAGAATACCATAAATATTTCCTTCCCCGAGAAACACAGACACTTTGGAAATTAGATTTTGAAAACTCTAATCCACAAGGTGATAGCAGGATGAAGAAATAGTGTTGGATAGATTGGAATTTAAACCAAGAAGAATGACTCATTGACCTGGTTTCTACCTGCTTTCTATTTCAATCAAGGTTAATGGAAAAACTGCCAAGGATAAGGTGATACATAAATGGAAACTTTAACCTAGATAGATTTGATTAAATAGCCAAGAGTCCATGGCCTGAAGTATTTCTTGAAAATAGCGTGAGCATCTCTATATACAGTGAGGTTCAAAGTTGACTGAAAGGCAGACAGTTTGGGCTCCAACAGATTGTTTCCCGCTTTTTCTGTATAGATTGTTTTCTTCCAGAATTCTTGTTTTTCACTCTCTAGAGCCCTAGTTTCCACTGAAAAAAACTATCAGTGTCCCCCCTCCCCCGAATTTGAGATTTTCTCATCTTTTTTCACCAGTAGAACACTTGCTTGATAAAAGTTTGGATTACTAGGAATAAAATACTAAGAGGCTTAGGACAAGAATGGATTTCCTAGACTCAGCAGGCGCCATATGATTTATTGGGAGAAATCCCCACCAAAATTCAAAGGCTCCTGAGAAGGGTAACTTCATCCTTTAAGACTGAATTTGAGGGGCTTCCCTGGTGGCTCAGTAGTAAAGAATCTCCCTGCCAATTCAGGAGACACATGTTCAATCCCTGATCCGGGAAGATCCTACATGCCACACAGCAGCTAAGCCCAGGCGCCACAACTCCTGGGCCTGTGCTCTGGAGCCTGGCAATTGCAACTACTGAGGACTGTGCACCCTACATCATCCCTTAACAGAGGTTACTTGTTTTAGAATAGAGGAGAGAGCCCTCCTTTGGCTCCTGTCCTAAATATCTGGGGTCAATCCCAGTTTAACTCTTAGGCCAGAGTATCTCACTGGCTCTGATGGTTCCCCTGTCCTCGGACTGTTGCCACACTTCCAGCCAAGAAGCAGAGGTGGCCACTTTCCTGGTAACTACTACTCTTTCCCGTCCAGGCTGCTCTCCTTTTCTTTTCTTGGATGTACTTTGAATATGAAGCAGGCAATTCAAAGTAGCAGGGGCTCTTTTGAACTCATTCCACTGTGCATGCATGTGGCAATAACTGGCTCCATTCTCCAGCTCGAATTTTCCTGGAATATGATTTTGACTGGTGTTTTGGTTGCCCAGCTCTCATCAGTCCCTATATTGTTTTCCAGTGCTGATTTATTTAGGCAAATTAACTTACATCGGTGAGATTAATTATCCAAAAACACTAGACTTGGAGTGTGGGCCCAACAAATGGCCTTCAGGTGCCAGGGTCCATCAATAATATTATTCCTTCTTTGACAGAGCTCCAAACTGGAAATAAAATATCTGGTATAGACTTTCACTTCCCTTATTTTGGGGAGATCTGTGGCTTGAGAGCCACTGAAAGGGGATGCAGATGAGAATAAAGGATGAATTTTAGTTTTAGTGAAGGATTAAACATAGTTTTAGTAAATGCTTTTATAAGACATCCACAGATTGTAACTGTGGATTGTAACTCACCTAATGTACTTTCACACATCTGATTTAAAACTACATTTTGGTTTATCAGAATAGGCATCAGAACATGAAAAGTAAACAGATTCTGTACTAATCAGTGTTCTTGGATGCACATGACAGGCACCAAGTCTAGATAACTTAAAAAGAAAAACGATTTAGAGAACCTAAGAAATAGGAGGCATCTAAAGATCTTCTAACTAGCCACGTATGAAAACATCACCAGTGCCATGAAAACAGATCTGGTCAAGCCTCTCAACTGTCCACTTCCTTCCCAGAAAACATGCTACACAGAATGGCAGATAAAATGGATTCTTTATATTGGCCTAGACACATGTTTTCTTTCAGATCAGAGGGATGTGATTAGGAAGATTATTTCAATAGTTTCAGCTATGTCAGAAACTGGCTTGTGAGTCACCTTCTTGCCATAAAGTTAAGCTTTATGTGTGTGTTTCAGAAGTACTTAAGTGAGCACTACAAGCCTCCACTTTCTCACATGCTTGACAAATGAGTCTTCAGCCTTTGCTTGAATTTACCTAGTGCCTGGGGGAAAGGGCATTTAAAAAAAAACAAATGCTTAATTTGGGAGTCATTTTAGATTGGCAGAAAAGTTAGCAAAATAATGCAGAGTCCCCTTATGCCCTTCACCGAGTTCCCCCTAATGATAGCATCTTTTATAACCTTGGTACCCTTATCACAACCAAGAAACCAACATTGGTTTGTTATTCTCAACTGAACTACAGACTTTGGGTTTCACCAGTGAAAGTGTTAGTCGCTCAGTCATGTCAGACTCTTTGCAACCCCATGGAATTCTCCAGGAGAGAATACTGGAGTGGGTTGCCATTCCCTTCTCCAGGGAATCTTCCCGACACAGGGATCGAACTTAGGTCTCCCACGTTGCAGGCAGATGCTTTATTGTCTGAGCCTCCAGAGAAACCACACTAGATTTCACCAGTTTCCCTGCTAATAATATCCTTTTTCTGTTCCAGGATCCCATTCAGGATACTACATGCATTTAGCTGAGCATTATGTTTTATTTTAAAAAAAAAAATAACAAATGTTTCTAATGTCATACAGTTTCTGGGAATACCTTACCCTGGTTGTTCCGGTTCAAGTTCTGGTTTATGAGGTTTCCATCCAGGTGACCCAGGACTGCAGTCATCTGAGTGCAGTCATCCTCCGTGACCAGCCTGGAGGATCAGGGTCCAGGCTCACTCACCTGGCTGCTGGCTGGAGACTCCTCTTCCTCACCACAGAGCCCTTTGCAAAGGGCTTCTCATGCCATGGTTTCCCCTGCAGAATGAGGGCTGCAAGACAGAGAGCGTCTGAGAGTGAAGCCACAGGGAACAGTGCTTTTTTCTGAGGCTACACATTTCACTGCTGAGCAGTTCCATTTGCTGACAAAAGTGTCTTCCTACAATTTCCTCCTGAATCCTAGTTCTGGCCAATGAAGGGCTGGCCAGTAGGTCTCTTCACCCCCACCATGTTTAATCCTCTTAAAAAAAGAAGAAACGGTCTCCCTGAGTCTTCCCTGAATGCTAAAGATGCTCCATTCACACAACTGTTCCCCACCAGATGACACCATCTGGTGTCCCCTTCCCTGCCCCCAACCCCATCAGAGGAGAAAAAAAAAAAAAAACTTCATGGAAAGAAATAGAAGGTTGTTGACTCACGGAGTTTGCTCTATCTCCCTACCTGTAATCAGGACTTTGGTATAAAGATAGCTATAAGCAGACTCACATTTCTTTATAAACTGATGGAACTTGTTACTGTGTCCAAAATTCATCATTATATATAAAGGCTCATCGATTCATAAACATTTTTATATTGTTCTTTTAAAAACACATACTGAGATTAAAGTTGAGTATTGTGACCAGTCAGGAAATGGCAATGTTCCTAGTTCAGATGTCGCATGGTTTGAGCCTGTAGCTGTTCTCTAGGTAGAGTTATGCACAGACCAGTGGTGGTCAGCCAGAGTGGTTTTGTCCCTGAGGGACACTTGGCCATGTCCAGAGGCATTATCATTTGTCACAACAGAGAATGGGTGGGTGTTCTGGCATCTGGTAAACTAAAGCCAGAGATGCTGCTAAATACCCCACCGTGCAGAGGACAGACAGCCCCTCAGGACAGAGAGTTATCCAGCCCCACATGTCACTCATGCCAAAGCTGAAAAAGTGTGGCATAAATTATTTGCAGTTTCTAAAAGGCCACTTCCCATTCTGCCACCCAAGTGTGTCTTTTTTATGTCATTTTTTCCTCACTCTGTAACTGTGCTCCCCTTACTGCCTATGAATTCCTTTGGTTTGCATTCTCTAAGAGTCTGTTTTTCTGGTGCAAGTAAATAACAAGGCAGCTGTGGTTGGGGAAAGTGGGAGAGGTGCTGCCAAAAAGCATTCCTTCAACTTTTCTCTGCAGGATTTTTTTTGAAGGTTTGAAACAAGCTAGAACCTCCCTTGTAGGCTAGGATGGAGTTGCAAACTCCAAGGCTGGCCAGGTGTGCCATGGCTCAGGGGCACAGGTGTCTCTGCTGGCCTGGCATGAGTGTGAGGACTGTGGGGCTGGTGCTGCCAGCTCTCACACCTTCCTCAAAAGGTCGGGAATCCAGACACCTATGTGAACTTCCCGAGATTTCGCCTTAGAGCTTAAGGTTTTGCAAATCTCCGTGTTACTTAGAGATGATCATGCTGAGTAAGTAAGCCAGATAGAAAAAGACATATGATATCACTTATATGTGCAGTCTTAAAAAATGGTACAAATGAACTTATGTACAAAATAGAAATAGATACAAGGACATAGAAAACAAACTTATGATTACAAAGGGGAAGGGAAGGGAGAGAGAAATTAGGAGTTTGGGATTAACATATACATACTATTAATATATATAATAAATTATGAACAAGATCCTACTGTATAGGACAAGAACTATACTCAATATTTTGTAATAACCTATAAGGGGAAAGAATCTGAAAAAGAATACATACACACACACATATGTATGTAGAACTGAATCACTTTGCTGTATACTTGAAACTAACACAACATTGTAAATCAATTATACTTCAATTAAATCAATCAATCAATCACTGTGCAGGCTAAACACAGCTGGAGTAGTGGGGTGGGAATGTGGGTATGGTCATGTTGAACCCACCGACTGGTTCTGTGGCAGCAACAGAAGAGGGTTTTGTCCCCAGAATTGCACGTAGTTCTGTTTGACTTCATTTCACATCTCAGGCAATTTGCACAGGCAGTTTCTTCTCCTTTCCAATACTGTGATCTTTATGGAACTCTGCGAGTGAAGGAATTTAAAGGGACTTAAATGTTGATGTCCAGTCCCATATCCAGGTGCATCTCTGAATTTGGCCGTCTACATCCATTCTCTGCTATTGCTTCACTAAGGAATGGGCCTTAGCATGTTCTTGCCCATCACTCAGACTTCTTGTAGGGCAGAGTCTAAATGACCCTCACAGATGAACAGCCTCTGTTTTACAAATACCTTCAGAACCATCTCTCATGATGCAGAGGCCTAGCGACCTTAAACAAAGGATTTTCAGCTTCTCATCACAAGTATCTGAGTTCTCCTAGCCACCCCTCTCAAGACAGAGTCAGGCTTTTTATAAAGAGCTGTATTAGGAGTTTGGGTTTCAGTTCTACCACCTACCAGTCCTGCGATTTGGGGACAGTTTCCTTTAGTTCTCTGATGTTAATTTTCTCAACTGCAAGATGGATAGATAAAAAGGCTACATGAGTGGATTGTATGCTGATATGTGTTAGATAATATCATACATGCAAAAATAATTGATGCCCATCCTGGTGAACATTTAGAACTCAAATATTGTTAGTTTCTCTTTCCTCTGTCACTCTGTATTACTTTGGACATGTTGCTCTCTGTATCTGGTCTTTAATGTCACCTCCCTCAAATAGACACCCTATTTTCCTCACTATAGCACAGTGAGAAATCAGGAGCACCAGTTTGGTGTGGGCTAGTCCTGGGTGCAAGGTTTTAAATTTATCCCTTACCAGTTTCTGCCCTGGACAAGTTACTTAACCTCTCCTAACATCTATAAAAGCACAAAATATAATAGTGTGAGCTTTGTAGAGCTGCTATGAGAATGTAATGAGACCATGGATGCTCAGCTTCTAGTACATACTCCAAAATCACCAGCTCCTCATTGTCCCTGTATGCCTGTGTCACAAGGAAGTCATGGTTGCTGGATGAAATCATGGGCATTCAGATATTTAGAAAAGTTACAGGTACGAGAACTTTCTGGTGGTGCAAGACTTTCTTGCTGAGTTTGCAGCCCCATTCAACTCATGTAATTTTTACACTGGTGCCATTCCATAAAAATGACAAAGTCTTTTGTTATTTTTATTGAGGAATAACATATATATAGTGATGTAAATAAATATGAATGTCCACACGTACAACTCAATGGGTTTTTAATATACATAGCTCATGGATCATATAACCAACAGCCAGATCAAGCTAAGGAACAATCCAAGCACACCAGGAGGCTCCTTCATGCCCCTTTGCAGTCAGTCACCATTCCCCAAAAGTAACCCTTACTCTTCCATCTATCACCAAAAACGAGTCTTTCCTTGGACAGTATTTTTTACCCTTAGTATCTCTGCTGCTGCTGCTAAGTCGCTTCAGTCGTGTCCGACTCTGTGCGACCCCACAGATGGCAGCCCACCAGGCTCCCCCATCCCGGGATTCTCCAGGCAAGAACACTGGAGTGGGTTGCCATTTCCCTCTCCAATGCATGAAAGTGAAGAGCGAAAGTGAAATCGCTCAGTCTTGTCCGACTCTTAGCGACCCCATGGACTGTAGCCCACCAGGCTCCTCCATCCATGGGATTTTCCAGGCAAGAGTACTGGAGTGGGGTGCCATTGCCTTCTCCGTTAGTATCTCTAGAATCAACTTAATATGAAAAATACTGTTTAATAACCCCTACTCTCTGAATCTGATCTTATCTGATTAAAATTAGGAATTGTATACTTCAGTGCTTCTGGGCTCTCCCTGGAACCAACCCAAAACCTCCATCTGACTTCTGGTCATAGACAGTGCTGACAAGTCCTCATGGCATGCTCTGCCCTGTGCTCCTTTCCTGGAGGGAGACAAGGCCTAGGAGATATGGTTCTACTCTCAGAGAGCTTCTCATCTAGCTAGAGAAACCACCACTACCTGACAGCAAGTGAGACCATGAAAAGCCTCTCCTAGAGGGACAAGCTCATGTTTTGTTGTTCTCAACTCTCCAGAGACCCTGTTTGGTACTGGCCTCTCCCAACATGCCTAGATTAACCACACTCCATACCAATGAATCCTTTCCTCTGTGGTCACTTGGATGTGGAAGGCTTGCTGTCTTACCACCTGCTATTGTTTCATGTATGTCTATGGGCTCTCCCATCTAGGATGTGGTCTCCTGCAGGCACATGGAGGGCAATCCTCTAGTGCTTTTTCCAAGATGCCTTTGATCAGGATGTGTGACCCCAATTTTCTTTCCAGGTCACTGTAGCCCATAAGATAGTGCCCACTCTGGGACCAGTTAGTAAGCATATCGTTGTTGTTGTTTGGTTGCTAAGTTGTGTCTGACTCTTTGTGACTCCATGGACTGCAGCATACGAGGCTCCTCTGTCCTCCAGTATCTCCCAGAGTTTGCTCAAATTCATGTCCGTTGAATCAGTGATACTATCTAACCTTCTCATCCTCTGCCACCCCCTTCCCCTTTTGCCTTCAATTTTTCCCAGCACTGGGCTCTTTTCCAATGAGTCAGCTCTTCTCATCAGGTGACCAAAGTATTGAAGTTTCAGCTTTAGCAACAATCCTTCCAATGAATATTCAGAGTTGATTTTCTTTAGGATTGAATGGTTTGAGCTCCTTGCTGTCCAAGTCACTCTCAAGAGTCTTCTCGAGCACCATAATTCAAAAGCATCAATTATTTGGTGCTCAGCCTTCTTTATGATCCAGCTCTCACATCTGTACATGACCACTGGAAAAACCATACCTTTGACTATATGGACCTTTGTTGGCAAGGTGATGTCTTTGCTTCTTAATGCACTGTCTAGGTTTGTCACAGCTTCTTTTAATTTCATGGCTGCACTCACCATCCTCAGTGATTTTGGAACCCAAGAAAATAAAACCTGTCACTGCTTCTACTTTTTTCCCTTCTATTTGCCATAAAGTGATGGGACTAGATGTCATGATCTTTTTTTTTTCTTTTTTAATGTTGGGTTGCAAGCCAGATTTTTCACTCTCCTCTTTCACCCTCATCAAGAGGCTCTTTAGTTCCTCTTCACTTTCTGACTTTAGAGTGGTATCATCTGCATATCCGAAGTTGTTGACATTTCTCCCAGCAATCTTGATTCCAGCTTGTGACTCATCCAGCCTGGCATTTCACATGATGAACTCTGTATATAAGTTAAATAAGCAGGGTGACAATATACAGCCTTGACATACTCCTTTCCCAATTTGGAACCAGTCAGTTGTTCCATGTCTGGTTCTAAGCATATGCTGATCACTATTTGCACTGTAAAAACATTGCTGCTCAGTATGGATAGTCAGGAAGCTTTAATTACTTTAAAAGATAGAGTGGCCCTTATCACACTTTCTGGCATCTGAGGAATGATGGGTTGAACATAAACTGTTCTGTATGGTTGTAAGTACATGATACAGCAGTCTCTTGAGCAGATTCTCTATGCTGTATGGGAACAAAAGACATCCTTCAAAAAATGAAGAGTCAATCAGCAAACTACTGACAGATTGCAAGGAAGAAATGAGCAGTTTTATTGCATAGCTCTGTTTTTCCTGAGGATTTTAAATGCGAAAATGGCTAAAGCCATGCCTCCTTACATGTTATTGCACATCATCCATCATTTTGTCTAGTTGCCTATTAATAACGTTCACCTCTGTCTAATTAGGGCCATTTTTAAAGAATGTGCCTGCAGTGCAGGAGACTGGGTTCAATTCCTGGGGTGGGAAGAGTCCTGGGGAAGAGAATGGCTACCCACTCCAGTATTCTTGCCTGGAGAATTCCATGAACAGAGGAGCCTGGTGGGGTTTGCCAAGACTTGAACACGACTGAGTGACTAACACTTTCACTACCTGCCTCAATAGGGTGAATTTTAGCAAGTATTAATGAATAAAATATGTAATTGAGGCAAGAAAGAATACCTTCAGTATGATTCCCTCTCTGGAGGCTCCTCGGGTACTAGCAATAGTCTACATCTGAATTTGGCTGCTGGTTATGTGAGAATTGACTTCTTCATTATTACTTACTTAAAGTTGTTCTATCTTAAAAGAAAATGTCTCCTATCCTACATGTATTCTGGTTCTTTGACAACTTGCTTGAAATTTAGGATATGTCCACTGGTTATGAAAAATAAATCCCTTAGGATTTAATATATGGTTTAATTATTCTTCTGGCTCAACTATTAAAATGAAGAGATGATAGAATTTTTAAAGGAATATGCTCATAATACAGTCAAATATATTTGGTGATATGAACTAGTGATGAGCAAAGTGTTGCCTGCAAAGGCCCTGCTGTTGTTCAGTCACTAAGTCATGTCTGACTCTTTGTGACCCCATGGACTACAGCACACCAGACTCCTCTCTCCTTTACTATCTCCCAGAGTTTGCTCAAATTCATCTCCATTGTGTCGGTGATACTATCCACCCATCTCATCCTCTGCTGTCCTTTCTCTTTTTGCCTTCAATCTTTCCCAGCATCAGAATCTTTTCCAATGGCTTTTCCAAAGTTGGCTGTTTGCTTCAGCGGGCCACAGCATTACAAAGTAAAAGACCTGTTAGTTCTATTTGAAGAACAGATTAGAATCGTGTGCAATTAGTATGTTTAACGTCTATCTGCTATAACATGTCTATATGATAATGTCTGTGATGTCTATATGATGTAACATATAGAGGTTAATGTTTCTATGGTGTGACAGATCATGGTAGGCCCTGTGGTGAGACCATCTTTTAGATCCTGAAGATAAGAACATACACACGATGGAAGAGATTGATGGCTCTTTGCCACATCACAACTGATTTACATCATTTTCATCTACATATTTCATAACTGCCAAAGTGAAGACTGTCATGAACTATGTCCATTTTATGGGTATATTCCTTTGCTTTCTGAAGAGAAGGAGGGCTTGTGTGTGCCTGTTGATTATATTGTGATGTCTTCTGACTCCAAAAATTCAGAGAGGAGGTGTGGGGAACATCTGCAGCCCCATGAGGATCCCAGGAATGTTCATTTCTGTTGACGAATGCCTAGTCTGTCTTGTCCTGATATCAGTCTTGCCTTTAAGTTGTATTGGACTCAATCTCTTGCTTTACTACACTAATAAGGATATCTTGTGAAAAATAACAATTCTTAATCCCCTTTTAAACCCAAGGTTCCTTGCAGCATGGGCTGCATTTCTACTGATGGGTAGCAGTGCAGAGTCCTCATTTGCACTTCCTACACATGAAGTTGACAGCTGCATTATTCCAAAACACATTCTCACTATGATGACTGCCAGTATTTTATGATGACATACTAGGAATTCATTTGCAGCTGCCTACTGATATAGAAGGTATCTATATTCTTTAGTGAGTTAACCAGTGAAGTACATTTGTTGCAAGTGCATATATATAAGATGCTAAAAGGATCAATGCCTTACTTATTCTAGTAAAAATTAGAAACAACCCAAATGTCTGTCAGTGGGGGTGATGGGGGATGGTTAGTTAAGTTATGGTATGGCCATACTATGGACTACTATGAAACCCACCCCCCTCAAAAGAGAGTAGACCTGAATTTATGGAATGTGTCAGGCTCCCCATTAAGCACTTTATATGCAACATTTTATTTTGTCTTCACAACAACTCCATGAAATTCCCATTTTATAGATGAGGACCCTGAGACTTATCCAAAGTCACAAGATTAGTAAATGGTGTAACAATGATTAGATTTGAGTTCTATGGACCCCAAATTCACTTCCTTATTCAGTTACACTCTATTAGCTAATGGATGTCAAAGCTGTGTGTACTGTTGACTCCCCTCTCATGGAGATTTAATTTGAGATGACATTAGTTCGCATAGATATGAAGAGACTCATGTAATAGTAAAAGCAAACATATGTAAGTGTCAAAACTAAATGGCCTCTGAAGGAAATAAGTTTCCTGTATTTTCCATGGTTGAAATAGAATTAAAGAGCACACACCAAGATTCTGGCTATATGTTCAATTCAAGTTAAGAATTTTCATGTATTTTCAAGCCCATTACTCTGCTTAAAATGCCAAATTATGAGTAAAATGAGAGGTCACACTTCTGCTCAAATGTATTTACTGAAAATGTAAACTGTCATTTATCTGCTCGTTTTTACAACTTTTCATTTTTTAAATATTTACAGATGGACAAAAGAGAAAGAAATCTTTGAGAAAGAAACTGGATTCACTCGGGAAGGAGAAAAACAAAGACAGAGGTAAAAGACAGAATGAACTAAAGCAAATGTGTCTTCCATGGAGCATACTGGTTGAATTTGCTGGGGTTTTAGAATTGCATTGATTTACATGGTTCAACTCTATTATGTAAACTGGATTTCTACAGTGGAATGCCATTAGAGGCTGTTTGGGTCTACTCTTTTGTGTTCGAGTGGCCCTATACTGAATTGATGAGTTCAATTGGTTTGAGCAAAGTATGATTCATGCCAAGTTCATGGTTCCAATTATGAAGCTGCCCAATCAGCAGTGTATAACGAAAACCTGGGTTGAGTAGCCATGGATAGTATCTCTAACGCTAACCAGCTGTCTGGCAAATCTAGATAGTTAGGCAGGGCTAGTTGAGTGACAAAGAGTTTGGATTCGCCTACCATTTCTACTGGAAAGAAATAGTCTCATCCTCATGGTTAGTGAAGATGGGCTGTTGTCAGCATTGTAATGCTAGATCACAGCATACTCATTTTTTTTTTTTTTGCCCTGTGGGTTTTGGGAATGGTTGACTCTCTTCATACTGTCCCCTTCTGTGGATATTTAGGAAACCAATAGTTTAGCCACTCTCTCAGAGGTATTTGGCGGAGAATGCAATGGCACCCCACTCCAGTACTCTTGCCTGAAAAATCCCATGGACGGAGGAGCCTGGTAGGCTGCAGTCCATGGGGTCGCTACGAGTCAGACACGATTGAGCAACTTCACTTTCACTTTCCACTTTCATGCATTGGAGAAGGAAATAGCAACCCACTCCAGTGTTCTTGCTTGGAGAACCCCAGGGACGGGGGAGCCTGGTGGGCTGCTGTCTCTGGGGTCGCACAGAGTCGGACACGACTGAAGCGACTTAGCAGCAGCAGCAGCAGAGGTATTTGTGTTCCTTTTAAACTAATATTCATTGAGCCCGCATAATGGGCACCTGGGCCCCATTAGCCCAGTATATCTTTTTGTGGCTTGTTTCTACGTCTTCATATGAAATGACTGCTGAGTGGTATGGTCATATGAATGTATTTCATTTTATGTGTCATAGTGAATAAGTGTTGAGTAAGGGAGGCCATATGTCTTGCCTTGGCGTTCTTTTATATAATGATCAAATTTCTGCTTGAGAGTAATGAAAGGCAATGAAATCAAAGGTATAAAAATAAATGCATTGTGGTAAGTATTAGACAAGACCTAGATACACCACTGATCCCAGACTCTACACCCATATCTTGAATTGTGCCTAAAGGGTCATGACATCTGGTTCTTGGACTAAAAAGAGATAAAGAATTCTAATAGAAAAAAATGGTATTGATGAACCTATTTGCAGGGAAGGAATGGAAATGCAAATATAGAGAACAGACTTATGGACACAGTGAGGGAAGGAAAGAGTGGGACGAATGGAGAAAGTAGCATAGATATATATACACTACCATGTATAAAACTGATAGCTGGCGAGAGGTTGTAGGCACTCTGTGATGATCTAGATGTGCGGTGGTGGGAGAGGAGGGAGACTCTAGAGGGAGGTGATATATATGATATATATGTATGATATATGTATGATGATGGTTGATTTGCATTGTCATATGGCAGAACCCATCACAATATTGTAAAGCAACTTTCCTCCAATTAAAAAATACATTTTAAAAATAAAATTTAAAAAAGAATTCTAGAGAATAGAAAACTAGTGTTTTACTTCCCTTAGAGCATGATATCTCAATCTTGGGACTGTTGACATTTTCTACAGAACAATTCTTTGCTGTGGGGGCTGTCCTGTACACTGTCTGAGATGTTTAATATAAGCACCCCTGGTCTCTACCACTCGATGCCAGTACCACTGCTCCCAACCAGAGTATCTCCAGACATTTCAAATGTTTACCTCCAGCTGGAGGAAAGGACATGAAAATATCAAGGATCCCTGCCCCTGATTGCATTGTACTGATAGAATAATTTGTGAAACCTTTAAACATTCCAATGCCCCCACCTCAGAAAATCTGAGCCCATTTGTCTCTATAGGTACTGGGCATGAGTCATTTTATAACTTCCAATGTGCACCTCCTACGATGAGAACTCTGGTCCATACTAACCAGTTTACCCATCAGGGCACAGTCTACCGTAGCAGAATCTCATGTTAGCATAATGAATACAATGGATATTTACTCTTCTTCAGCTATCCATCATTGTCTGAAAAATTGTATTCTGTTCAATTAATTCATAAACTGATGCCCTTACATTTTAAATGAATATTAGTAGCCAGGGTAGCTTTTTTAATCTAGAGTTTTTACTCATCCTATTCCTGCCATGGGCCATCTTTATCTCATTAGATTAAAGTAATCCTCGGTGTTATAGAGTTATTAAAGGGATCATCCAGGCTGATATTAGTAATGTGTTATCTTTAAAGTTGTTTATTCTAAGATGATGATATTGGTACTGGGATCTGAACACTCAAAATGTAGCCGTGAGGTGATTCTTCAGAAGTGCCCATTCGTGTTAAATGAAACAGAATGAGCATTTCTGTTTTTTGCAGATGTTTTAATTCCCTCAGCAGAGGGAGATGTATGTGTGCTTCTCCATATAAGAAAACAGCAGGAAGTAAGGGTTGGGCAGGAAGGGCCAGGGGAAGTAATCAGCCAGTATGCACTGGGCTAGTATACCTTTTTCAGACCAAATCGTATTTAGATATTATATAGGCTCACTGAAAATTTGGCAGTGTTCTATGAGGTCGCACGGGGTGCTGGCTGGGAAAAGGAAGGCAGATTCTGGTGATTCCAAGGAAAAGATATATCATGTATCCAATTAAGGAAAGAAATATCAAGATATATGGCATAAGAGGTGGTTGTATTTATTTGTTTTTAGCTTTGATAGTTAAAAAGATGATATCCTAGGCTTCAGTCAAGCTTAATGACATGGCATTTTTTTCTGACTAGAAAGTCCTATGTATGTCCACACATCCATCACATGGATGTCCTGGGAACCAGGGTGTGATGGAGCAGTGTGCAGGGCTCTCACAGTTGTGGCCAGTTCACATTGTTTTCTGCCATTTGAATATTACCATTTGGGTTCATAACAGCTGCACATGTGAAAAATGACAATCATTTGAACTCAAGAGTAAAAGAAGGAAAACAGGAAACTCTAAATGACCTTTTGGGTTAGGTCATCTAAAAATAGATAGGAGCAGCTTTTTAGAATCAAATTGCTCTCCCAATAGAGTGACTCATTAAATGTTTGATTTGCTGCTATATTAATTGATTCAATCAGAGTGAATCATGTCCTGTGTTTTATTAAATTGCCTTAACATAATATACAACAGATCCTGTGACACTTCTGTGTCCCTCCTGCCACTTTAAGCAGTGCCCATATGACTTATGATTTCCATATGGAAACCAGGATTGATGCTGGTTCAGAAAACATATATTTTCATACAGAATACTTCCAAGTCCTTCATTTCTCTTAGTTAAATTACTTGGCATCCCAAAAGTATTTTTTCAACTTTCAGAACTTTAGAAAATTTCTTTCTTCTGTCAAAAAGAATCACTTTGGGGGAAAAAAGGTTTAAAAATAGCTGCTTTGTTCCAGTTAATAATGTTCCTAATCAGAGCACAAGGGGAATAGGTTTTACCATAGCCTAAGTCTGGGAGCTAGGTCCCCACTCTACAGGATATTTTCAGATGATGCCATATGTTTATCGACGTAAACTCTGGTGATAGTCAGGTCTAGCACCTTTCTTTATGCTGAAATGACGTCATGCCATGTTTTATTGTCCCTCCCTCTCTAGATGTGTTATGACATGTGAGCTGTGAAGTAGCCCCTATAGAAGAATAGTTGATACAACTTCATTCTGTGTCATATTAAATAACAGTTGAAACATCAAGTATTTGTTACTATAAATTAAGGAGGGGTGGCTTAATGGTACCTTTGAAAGGACTGTCACACCGCAGTGTAAAACATGATCTGGGTTGGAGGTGTGAGACAACAGTGGAGGGAGGAAGCCTCAATCCAGATGCCAGATCACTTTTTTTTGCATCTATTAAAAATTTTTTTTTTAATTTTGTTTTAATTGGCAGATAATTACTTTATAGTATTGTGATGGTTTTTGCCATACATCAACATGAATCAGCCATAGGCATACATGCATCCCCTCCATCCTGAACCCCAGCCCCCTCCTCCCTACCCCATCCCTCCAGATTGTCCCAGAGTACTGGCTTTGGGTGCCCTGTATCATACATCAAACTCCCACTGGCTATCTATTCTACATATGGTAATATATATGTTTCAGGGCTTTTCTCTCAAATCTTGCCTGCTCCTTCTCCCCCTGAGTTCAAACATCTCTTCTTTACATCTGTGTCTTCTTTGCTGCCCTGCACTTAGTTCTGGTGAAGGGAAGGTCCCGGATTGGGACCAAGGGAGCTGGTGAAAAAGGGGGCATGCAGGAAAACAGAAGAGGAGGAGGAAGTCAAGGAGATGTGAGGACATATCAGATGGGTCATTTAGGTAGACATCCACATCACCTGGGATGATGGTGGCCAAGGGTTCGGACTGCCAGGATAGAAGATAGCGATGAGCAGGGGTGCCAAGGAAGCTTGCAGCCCCAGGTTTCAGCCATGCAGTGGGAGGGAAGGATCTGGAAATTGCTGCAGGGAGCTGAGAGACCAGCACATCACCTCCAGGGACTCAGGACCACGGGGAGGCAACAGAGACAGTCTGAAGTGAGGATGGCAGGGGATGCCGTCTCCTCAGGAAACACAGAAAATAGATCAGAACAGGATACACACTGTCCCTGGCCCCAGAACATTGACTCTTGGTTAATGTCTTTATGGTTTGAAAAACCCATTATCAGTTTTATAAACAGCTATCAGCACAGAGTCCGTAGGTTTCCTTTTCCCTCCAACAGAAGAGGTTCGAGCCCACAGATAAGCCTGTGCCCAGCACTTTATTTACACAAAAAGGAAGGTTTTGCTCAACCTGGTTGGGCTGAATCCTCGATTTTACAATAACCACATTTCGAGAAGCAATTATATGCAAGGAACCCTGCCGAGAACTTTCCAGCGACTAGACACAAGTTCAGGGCATAGAGAGATCTATCTCCTCTCTCAAGCCTGAGAGAGTTCTCCGGAGAAAGCAATGAGAAATTAAAGAGATCAGATCAAAACACTACCACTGAAAGAATACATAAACTCAGCCAGGGAAGAAAGCCTATTAGAGAGAAATGAAAACCTGTTATAGGTGGCTACATCTCTTCAATGGAAAGAAAAGAGAAGTGAAAGAGTCATTTGGGGAGAATGACTTTATGTATTCCATCTGCTTCATTTGTATTCCATGATTCCAATTTACAAGTAGAGCAACAGACTTTTAGATATGAAAAATGACAGATACCGAAGGAAACCATATTACTTCTTTTTTGCCAAGGATAGTAGAAATCTCTAGCCGAAGCTGGTTGGTTCCCTTTATGTGGATAAAATGTCTAAAAAAGAAATCAATACTCCTCATATCATATTAAATCCCTGCAATGAATATGCCTACTTGAGCAGACACAGGTCATTTTATGCATTCATCAATGCCCTTTCTGCTGTCATTACTCTCCAAAAGTTTTTATGGATTCCAAATAGCCATCAGCCTTGCCATACACTTGTTCCTAGACTTGCCCCAACCTTTTTGAAGGAAAACTATTTGATTATTCCCATAGACGAGGTAGCACTGATAGACACAATAAATCCTGAGCTGCCTGTTTGGTTTCTAATTTTGCTAGTAGTGAAAATGACCTTTTACCAGTAGTGGCTATTGGATCTTGCTACCCTGTCCACATTGATTCTCAAAACAAATGCCTAAATTATTTTTTGTATCATCATGTGCCAAGTAATTTGGTGATAGAGGGTGAGAAGCATCTTCTGAAAATCCAGAAATGTGGAAGTTTTGATTTTTCACTTCAACATAAATTGCATGTTTTGACAGAACAAAAGGTGCAGACTTTTCAAGTGCCATTTCTGCTTTTCCTACAGATTTGAGTACTAGCCCAGTGATGTTCAAGCTGTTGCCATGGATCAAAGAGGAAAACCTTTTAGAGCCTCTTTCCACCTGATTTAATGTTCGCCTTTTCAACCTTTTAATTGTTTTCCCTTGATCATTCTGGTTTTATTCACAAGGGTTATAAAAACAAGGGCGAGGCTAGACTCCAGTTTCTGCTGCTAGGAGATGTAATTTTGAGCCTCAAAGAAATAATCCATTTAATTTAATTATTAATGCTTTTCAGCATGAATTTAAAATATTACCAATAAAATGCCTGGCCCTAAGGACTGGTGTGCTTACAATGTGTGTGTATACAAATGGATTTACTCTAGAGATCCAAAATGCAACTGTCTCCATCTCCATGATCCTCCTTCCCCAAAATTGTCCTTCCTGGAGGATGTAACAAATTATATCCTGGGCCCTTCACCAGATGGTCGGTGGTGAGAATCCACTTCTGTGTGTGGCCAGGAGAATGGCTTGAACGTAGATCATGAGAGTGACAGCACAAACCCAGCAATTGGAGGCAGCATGCGGGGGCAAAAAACACAAAGAAAGAACTGAACAAACTCCTTCCCCAGCTGCTCCTCTGCCTCTTGGGTTGTCATTTCGGCTGCGGGTCTTTGACTTGGAACCTCGAAGTATAACCACTTAGTTGAATTTCAGGCTTTCTGCATCTCTCTTAACAGCCCATGTGGTGGTGGTTTAGTCAATCAGTTGTGTCTGACTCTTTTGAGACCTTGTAGACTATAGCCCACCAGGCTCCGCTGTCCATGGGATTCTCCAGGCAAGAATACTGGAGTGAGTTGCGATGCCCTCCTCCAGGGGCTCTTCCTTACGCAGGGGGGATCGAACCCGGGTCTCCTGCATTGGCAGGCGGGTTCTTTATCACTGAGTCACCAAGGAAGCCAGTATGGCACATGATAGACTCAATTATAATGATTTATGTATCTGATTCTCTACTCCCTTACCCTACCCCACATTCTGAAGCCTACATGAGCATACTCCCCACTGCATAGCTTGACATAGTACATATAGGTATTCACTAAGTGCCTGTTTTTTGTTTGTTTGTTTGTTTGTTTTGTTTTTTAATTTTTATTTTTACTTTATTTTACTTTACAATACTGCATTGGTTTTGCCATACATTGACATGAATCCACCACGGGTGTACATGCACACTAAGTGCCTGTTGAATGAATGCATGTGCACAGAGTCTTCTCAGGCCTTGTAAGCTTTGGGGGTTCTTGAGACATCCATCAAAGACTTAAGTCTATAAAATGGTGTACTTATGAGGGGGCTTCCCTGATAGCTCAGTTAGTAAAGAATCTGCGTGCAATGCAGGAGACCCCAGTTCGATTCCTGGGTCAAGAAGATCCACTGGAAAAGGAATAGGCTACCCACTCCAGTATTCTTGGGCTTCCCTTATGGCTCAGCTAGTAAAGAATGTGCCTGATGCTGGAGACCTGGGTTCAATCCCTAGGTTTCAAAGATCCTCTGGAGAAGGGAAAGACTACCCACTCCAGTATTCTGGCCTGGAGAATTCCATGGACTGTATAGACCATGTTCATCCTATCAGAAATGTCACCTTTCTCTATAAAGTTATTTCCTTTAAACATTCTTGAGATACATGGAGAAAAGCTGGAAGCCTAGATTTCTAAAACCCTTGCTCTTTAAACAAACTGACTTTCTTTTACTGAGATAGAAACTTTGGCCTCTCTGACAAACCCAAAAGTCATCTCCGTATTTTTTGGATGGATCAGTTCTTCAGAAAACAGTCATTTGAATATGTCTGCCCTTCGATCTGCAACGTGACTGAGCGTCTTCCCTGGTCTGCTCTTCCTCTGTAAGTGAATGTTTGTTCTTTTGATTCCAGAGTTCATCCCACAAGCGTTTGGAATGCCCTTATCCCAAGTTATCGCAAATGACCGGGCCTATAAACTCAAACAGGACTCGCAGAGGGACGAGCACAAGGATGCCTCCGATTTTGTGGCTTCCCTCCTCCCATTTGGAAATAAAAGACAAAACAAAGAACTCTCAAGCAGTAACTCATCTCTCAGCTCCACCTCGGAAACACCAAATGAGTCAACGTCTCCCAATACCCCGGAGCCGGCTCCTCGGGCCAGGAGGAGGGTGAGTTGGCCACTGTTTTCTCTGACACTGAAGTTAGGACAATGGAAGAGTTCTAAGGTTATTCTCTGAGTCTTGGCTTATGTGAAAACTGGAAATATAGTTTGTGTCCAGGAATCTGTCAACAACCCCATTCAGGGAGAATTTGCACTGGCCCCAAGACACCTGACACACCCTCACAACCTTTCCCTGACCCCTTTCAAAGGCATTGGGTGCCTCTCCTTGGTTACCCATGATATTCAGAACATTCTACAACATCACCGCTGATCCTGCTCTAGTGTGATCTTCTGTTGCTACCAGAATTTCCTGTGAGACTGCGAGGCTTGAGGGCAGGGCCAAGTGTTTTTGTTAATCTCTTCATCTCATCTAAGAACTATGCCTGGCTAAGTACATTTGCACCTGTGGCTCAGATGATAAAGAAGCTGCCTGCAATGCAGGAGACTCAGGTTTGACCTCTGGGTGGGGGAGATCCCCTGGAGAAGGGAATGGCTACCCATTCCAGTATTCTTACCTGGAGAATCCCATGGACAGAGAAGCCTGGCAGGCTGCAGTCCATGGGGTTGCCAAGCATCGAACAGGACTGAGCTACTAACACTTACTTACACTTACTTCATAAACAATGAGATTTTTCTTATCAATAGGGAGTGGGTTTTTTCTCCAACATAACTGTAGAAACACACACACACACACATATCCGCTTTCAAATCAATACTGTAATAACATGGTAGGTGGTGCTAGTGGTAAAGAGCCCGCCTGCCAGTTCAGGAGATATAAGAGACATGGGTTTGATCCCTGGGTCAGGAAGATTGCCCTGGAGGAGGGCATGACAACTCACTCCAGTACTCTTGCCTGGAGAATCCCATGGACAGAGGAACTTGACGGGCTGCAGTTCATGGAATCACAAAGAGTCAGACACAATTGAAGCGACCTAGCACAGCACACAATAATATGGCTCCATTTATTAAGTGAGTACCATGTTCCAGGTACTGTGCTATTATTTAGCACTTCAGATTTCACATTTCATTCCAGGAAAGCTGAGTTTCTAGGCAAATTGGTTGATGATTAGCTGAATCAGGAGATAAATATCTCTGAAACTTCCTGGGTCATTAAGAGATCTCTCCTTTCCCTCTTGCCTGAAAGCCCAAATCTTTGCCATCTCCAGCCATCAACTCCTACCCTAGTTAAAACCCCGGACACTTTCCAGTTAAAATCCACAATGCTCAGTCAGCCTCCAATATTTAGAACCTCTCCAAGATTCAGGGGCACCTGAGCCACCCACCGCTGTTTCCAGCATTTCCCTGTGTTTAAAACTGAAGAAATGACAGCATCCTGGACTATTTGAATTTGCATGATGGAAGTGTTCTTCCAGTCCCATGATAATCTCTCAGACTGTGTGTATAAGTCTACAAGGCAATGACACCAAAATGCCATGTATGAGCTTTCTGAGACTCTAGAGCCCAGTCAATAGGCCTCCCCAGTGCCCTCCCCTCTGTCCAGGCCTTGCTAGGACACCAGCTGCCAACTTCTTCCTCCAGGTTTCATCAATGAGTAGGTGGCCATACAGACATCATTGGTGCCCTGTGCCCTTACCCTCAGCTCTTACCATTCCTAGCGTGCCAGCCCTCTTTCCACCTGTCACTGACTTCATTTCTTGGCTGGAGGCTCTCTCTGATGGCCAGAGACACCCACCCATGCAGATGACAGCCTGCAAGCAGGAAGACATTCATGTTACCTCCCTACCCCCACCAGAATTTGCCCTTAATCAATGACTCTGGAGACTTGTGGTAAGTACTTCAGCCCCCTCACTCCTAAGCGGGAATAGCTCTGAGGTACATGACCTACATGATCGTCCAGGTCCCCAGGGCAGTCGGGCTCCAGCTGCCCACAGGCTTGTCACGGGCTTGGCAGGGCTCCCTCCGCTGGCTGCCTTCACTTCCCTTTCTCATTTCCCCACTCCCTACAGCTATCTCCTGGGACGGTTCCCTAATAAAGCACATTGTGCCACTTCTGGGGAAAACCAAACTAAGACTGTTTATGGAATCCTATTTTAAAATCTACTTTCTAGAGCCATAGTTGAATTGTTGTTGTTTTTTTTAAATTCACAAGCGTTCTCTGACTTTACCTCATTCATCAAGTATGTGATTTTTTTTTTCTTGTTTCAAGGAATGAAGTGGTTGGGTCAAACTATTTTAATTGTATGTTTGCCATCTCTTGTCTTCCATTTGGAAAAAGTTGTCTATTGTTGAAATTGTAACTCTCGGTACCTTACCCTATGTCGTGAAGGTTTCCTAACTTTTTCAAAAGGTGTTTGGTTTTTTCCTTTTAAAATAGAAACAGCACAATTAAACAATATAATTTTAAGTGGGCAAAAGTGTTTATTGGACAGCATTGGGGTAAGCAGTTTTTATTTTCTCCATCTGTACTCTTTGTTCATGTCTGTGTATAATTTGCAGGGTGCAATGTCAGTGGATTCTATCACCGATCTTGATGACAATCAGTCTCGACTGCTGGAAGCATTACAGCTCTCCTTGCCTGCTGAGGCTCAAAATAAAAAAGAAAAAGCCAGAGATAAGAAACTCAGCCTGAATCCTATTTACAGGCAGGTCCCGAGGCTGGTGGACAGCTGCTGTCAACATCTTGAAAAACATGGTAAGCAGACTTGAGTGTCAGCAATCAAGTACTTTCATGTATTCAAGCATCATTCATTTAAACACCCAATTTCAATTCTATATTCATTTGATCAGGCTCTAGGTCGAAACTTCCTTTGTGAAGAAAGTTTACATAGTGTTGGCATAAGCCCAGTAGGGATAAACAAGATATGGTGGGGAGGGGGGGGGGCGGGGGGAGGTGATAAACTTGATGATATTCAAACTCCCTAGAGCCAAAGAGTCCTCAGAAGTGACACTGGAGACAGGAAATTGAAGGGAGGACAAGGTGTGTTGGGCTGGGTTATCCTCAGGGCCTCCTTTAAACAAAGCAGAGCCACTTCTATGTTCTTTACATGTTGAGATTACTCAAGGCTTCCTTTAAAAGAAAGAATCAACTTCTTTAAAAAAAAAAGATTGGGAAACCATTCCTTAAGTGAATAGAAGATATGTAGTTTTGGACAATAGTTTTCTATATTGTTATTTGCATTTTTGTGGAAAGATGTCCACTTAAAATTTCTTCATCGTGCCCCTTTTGGCAACTCAGTTCCACGTTATATGCTGACTTTAAAGCTATGTATGGTTCTTTAAAATCTTTGTTGAACTTTAGACTTTTGGCTCATCAAACTGCCATGTCTACGACCTGAATTTGTTTGCTATAATGTTAGCATGAATTTTATGGAATGAGAAGAGTTTATTAATTGCTTCTTTTTTCCAGTTTTATTGAGAAATAATTAATATACATCACTGTAATTACCTTTTTACTATAAAAATGATGTACTCATCATAATAAAGAAAACAAACAGAAAAAGAAATCCTCAAGATATACAGACATAACTACAGTAACATTCTCATCTATTTCTAGTAAAAGTGGGGCTTTACAAAAATTAATCATCTTGTTATATATGGAAATCACTAGATAACATATGAGTGACTTAATATAATTAATATGTATTAAAACTTTGCTTATGCAAAATTTTAATATGTAGATGTATGTGTGTATGTTCATGTGTTTGTTTATCTGTCTCTTCTCCTTAGAAGATAAGCTAGACATCAAGACAAGTATGTTAGATATTTGGAATTCCCAAAACTTAGTATCATGATAACAATGTAAATGTTCAATCAGTATTACATGAACAGAATTATTTTTCAAAATAGCTTAGCAAGTAAAGAGTTCAGTACCATGAATACAGAAATTCAGCCTATACTTTACTATAAGGTAGAAAAAGCAGCTCATACTTTTATAATTATAATTTTTCCTTGTAAAGAATGTAGAGAGTGAACCGTAAGGTACTTTAAAGAATTCTAAATGAGAAAATTCTACTCCAGTCATGCTCCAATCTACTCCGATCATCCAAAAATGCAGTGACAGGTTGCGTAACTGCTTTTGTGAAAGAAAACTTGGCATGTCTTTATATTTTCTGTTGGAAAATAAATTTTCATGAATTTTAATTTGTGAAATAGCATTTCCTTTAAGATTACTGAAAAACAGGGCAGCTCGTGTTTTCTTGGGGCGGAGGGTGGCATGGGAAATAGTTACAGTGCACTTTAGGGCCAAGGAAAGAAGATACCTGCATGATCTTTCAAGGTCCTGATTCTGTTCTGAGTTTCCATAATGCTTAGACCAAATGGCTCTGGAAAAAATAAGAGACAGGCTCAAATTCAAACAGATATTAATCACAAAAAAAGAGCAAACTTCAAAAGCAATTTTTGTAAGACTTTATTTGCCAGTTTTTGAAATGGATAGCAGAGAGTTTGAGTCACTTTAGCCTTATAGATATTTGTCAAAGATCTTTTCATTCTGTTTCAAATCGGTCTTGGACTTACACACACAATAATAAAATTAAAAAAAATGGAGAGAGAGGAAAAAAAAAACAGTCTTGGGCAGTAGTCTTGACTCCATCTATATGCGTATACACTACCCTTCCCCACTTTTACTTCACCAAATGCTTTCTCTACTATTAGGCCAAACTTCCTTAACCATCCTTGCTTTCTCTGAACTGCACATTTCAAACAGAAACAAACAAACAAAAAACCAGACAACATAACAAAGAGTCAGACTCTCTTCTGTCTCTCGATTTAGGCTGAGTTGAGGTGGGGGGTGGGTGCTGATTTATTATGCCTGCCCTCGTTACTTGAATTCTCTAAGCCTGGGATTCAAGTGCCTGGGGTCTAGTTTCCATTTCAGCTTCTGAGGAAAAGGAGAGAAAAGTGATTGCATCAATTTCTGGGACAGGGTTTAGCAATGTCACATTTCTTTGCCAGATCTAGGACTTTTTTGATGGACACCTGTTTTTTCTCAGTGACTGTCTCAAGTCAAGGTTACTGAATGCCTGGACTGAATCTTCTTGAGGAAAATGACTCTAAAGCTTATATCAGAGAATGGCATTGGCTATCTGAAGGCTGTCATCTGCTCTGCCTAAAAATTAATTAATTAAAAACTTAGATTATAATCAATTGATACATAGAAATTACAGTAATCAATCACTAGCTATTAATAGTTATTTTCAAAATCATGGTCACCTTTACTGAGTGGAAAAGTACTAAAATTGAGGAAATAATGACATAGAAATAGACATTTCTGCCCAGACTGGAGGAATTCAAGCAAAAGAATAGTCTCACGTGGGAAGAAAGTGCCCTTATGTGATATCTCACTTATGTAGAAATTTCAGCTATTTGGAAACCATCGAACCAACAAGAAAATAATGCAGCCAGAATTAAAATTGTGAAGTCATACTATTATAATAAGGGCTTACCAAGTGTCTCAGTGGTAAAGAATCTGCCTGCCAATGCAGGAGACGTGGGTTCGATCCTTGGGTCAGGAAGATGCCTTGGAGAAGGAAATGGCAACCCACTCCAGTGTTCTTGCCTGGAGAATCCCATGGACGGAGGAGCCTGGTGGACTGCAGTCCATGGGGTCACAAAGAGTCAGACACGACTGAACAACTGAGCACAGCACAGCACTATTAAAATAAAGTTTTCTGTTTTGCATGGAAATTCTCATTTACACTAGTCAGGGCCTATATCTCTCTGTAGGTGCCATATACAAATCTATGTATTTTATATGCATTGATTAATTGAATCATTGAACAACTTCTGAGGCAGATACTTATTATGCTCATCTTGTAGGTGAAGAAATATAATTCTGTGTTTGATTCTAATATCTGTATTATGTTGTTTTCAAGTCCCCACAGAGGTTAGAAGCAATAAATTAGGCTGGGGGTTGGCTGGACTCAATTATAAGGCAGACAAATTGATGGCAACAACAAGGAAGGAACAGAAGTCTTTTGAGAACAGATGCAGAGCAAAAATTCCACCCAAGAGCAGAGCACCAAGATGTACTTGTGCAAATCAGCAATGACTAGCCTCTCAGTATGATTCTCTCAAATTATTCTGGAAATTCAGGATAACACGTATAAGATATAAAAGTGATAAAAATAGTCCATTTTTTTGATATTATATTTTTGAATATTTTTGCATATTATGTTTTCTAACTGAGAAACTCTAGAAAACCAACTTTTAAAGTCTTATACCTAATACACAATGTGGCAAGACCATAAAATAAATATACAAAAATATATCCACATCTTATATAAGAGCAATAATATTATGTACTATACCAATAAAAGGGACTTCCCTGGTGGCTTAGACGGTAAAGCATATGTCTACAATGTGAGAGACCTGGGTTCTACCCCTGGGTTGGGATACCAATAAAATAATTCATTTATATTAATATCGAATGTACAGTATAGCTAGAATACCTGAAATAAGAAGTAAGAAACTTCTGTGAAAAAAAACTGCAAGCTTTACCAAGAGACATTAAGGAATTAAGAAACAAAGTAAGATGTCTACTTTGTTTCAGGATGGAAAGAAATAATGTTATAAAGATTTTAAACTTTTTCCAATTTAATTATATACTGGACTAGTCAGAACTCTTTCAGTGGCAAGAGAAGAACCCAGATAAAAATAGATTAAGCAAAGTACACCCCCCCTCCCCCACCAAAATCCTGTTTACATACTGGGAGTCTGAATATTTTATCTAGATTCAGGATCAGGCAGATTCAGGATGCAAATGATGTTTGCTGGCCCGTTTACTGTGTTTTCATGGTCTGTTGACTCTCACACCAGCCCTCTTCATGTGGCAGCAAAACAGACATGGGCAGCTACGATCTGGCATTGCCCTTATCCGAAATGAAGAGAAAGTAAGCCAGCAATGAAACAGTAAATGTAGGTGATGATCAGCAGTGGCAGTGACTGATGGCTTGCATAGGAAAATAAGTCCTTCACACATTCTCTGCCCCCTCGAAAGAAGTGCGTAATAGCTCTTGTGAGGTATTTCTGCCCCCAAATTCTAAGCGGAATAAGAGAAAACTCTGACTCTATCTCTTTAGAGGAAATAAAGGGGAGAAAGGAACGTATAAATGGCACTGCAGATTGTCTTCATCCAAACATTGAGGGAATCTACTGTGGGAAATCAGTGCTATATCTTCATCAAACCAATAATGTCAAGGAAAATGTATAAACAGCGAGGGGGGAAACATATACATTAAGAGACTGCAAGGCGCACCAACCGATCACAGTTGGTGAACTTTATCTGAATGTTGACTGGATACTTAATGATACTGCGGAGCTATTGTTGACCTTTCTAATTTGTGATCAATTGTTTAAGAGACCTAATTTTTTGGAGCAAGGCTTCTCAACCTTGGCGCTACTGACATTTAGGACTAGATAAATCTTCTTGGTGCATTGGCCCCATAATCCCACTTCTAGGACATGCTTTCAAGAGAATCAGAAAGGTAAACTGAGACAGATGTGCAGAGTTGTTCCTAATAGGCAAGTTATGGTATCAGAACAAGTGCATATGTGTTGGTGGAACCTATATTGTCATTCAGAGGAGAATATAAAGTGAATCTTGGCACATTCATGTAATAGGGTATTTTGTATCCATTTTAAGTAACATTTTACACAGAATTTTTACTGGCTTAAAAAATTCTTGTGACATAATATTAAGTAAATGCAGCAGCATTTCCTCTCTCAATATATACTTTTTTCATGGAGAAAGACTGTATAGAAACAAATCAAAATATTAAATCATTACTTCTGCATCAGGTATTTTTAAAGTATATCAGTTTTTACAGTTTTTGCACATTATAGATTTTCTTTCATAAGTACATGCTTTAATTATGATCAGTGAGACAAGAAATATCTATCTTCAAATTGATAAAGGGCTGGAAATTCATAGAAAACTCACGTTTAATTCTTCTGAATAATGAATAAAATGTTACAGTATTTTTTTCATATAGAGGAAGTGTGGAAAATACATAATACCACAAGAACAATGTTTAATCAGAAGATTTAATGTAAAATGACCCTGGTGCTAGCAGGGCTAACTTCTAGGTACCTGGTGAATCTAGCATGGCATAAATAAGCATCAGTGTGTGCTGTCAAGTCACCGTTACCCTGCATGTTGCAGCGTGGTATTGGCATTCTGTTTTATATCTAATTTGACTTGTTCCAGTTTGAAACCATAAAACAGGACTGAAGATTTTGTTTCCTTATTTGCAGGCCTCCAGACAGTGGGGATATTCCGAGTTGGAAGCTCAAAAAAGAGAGTGAGACAAGTAAGTGAAAAGCGGAGATGATATTGTACGTTTCACTTGACTTTTAGGTGAATTACCTTGTGCAAAGTTTGAGCTTATGCAAATTTATTTCTGAATATCTTTTCTACACCATCTCACCGATTATAGTATAATTGAGTCCCAAGAAGTAAAACGTGAGCTCAGAAGCTCAGAAAGATTTAGGATCATACAATTGAAAGCACAACATCTATATGTGCCCCTGGCATGTACAACATAACAAAACTAATTTATAAACATTTTATTGACACTGCAAATGCAGGAGATTCAGAGAGTACCTGATCAGTAAGTGAAAATAAATAGAAAACAATTATATAGTGCCCATTTCTACTAAACTGCAATATGAGTAATCCCGTTAATATCTCCTCTGTGAAAATGCTACATTTATAGCTTTAACTTCTCAAAAATAATTGTATTAATTTTCTATGGAACCATTGATTCCCCGATTCATCTTCTATGTGGGGATTATAACCCCTCAGTTTCCTTCAAAACTTTCCAGATTTCTTGCAAAAGAAGTTTGGTATTAGAGCTTCAGAAGCAGGTTCCTATGATTAGGCAGATATCTGTGTTCATGACAGCTTCATAAAAGACAAACCTTCCTTTGAGAAAAAAATTCATATGTTGGCTAACAGAAAATTAAAATATTATTTTCCCTCTGTTGGTTCCAACAGAAAGAAGTATGGAACCCAGAAATTCAAAAATGAAGCCAAATGAAAATAATTTTTAGTTGGATGAAGCTGAAGAAATGATAGTTGTTCATATTATTGAAACTAAGTGAAATAAATGCCTTCTTGTGTCTTTTTCTGTCCAGACAAAAGGGGTTTTTCAAAAGAAGTATGTTTTCTGTTTGGTTGGTTGGTTTTATTTATAATAGTCACTTAAGAGACTACTGAACAACAGTTAGCATTTCACAATAGGACTAGCAGAAGAAATGGCATGGTAACATTTCTTAGGCCTCCTGTGCAGAACTGCAGAATATTTTCAAAAGCGTTACCTCACTGAATTCGCCCACCAGCTGAGAGACAAGCCCTTTTCACCCACTTCTGAGGCTTAGAGAGATAAAGACATTTAATTCAAGACACACAGTTTAGATCAAGCTCCTTCCACAGTCCTTTCTTCCAGCACGCACACGCACGTGTGTGTGTATTCTCGCTCAGAAAAGAAACACGGTATGTTTGAACGGTCACAAATAGGAGTGGTGCCAATGGAAGCCTTCTTCATTCTGGCTGCCTGGTGCACACTAAGGACAAGTGACCTGGAATTGATGAGCCATTCAGGACAGTAATGGCCATTCTTATCAGGTGGCCAGGTGGCTAGTGACAGACATTATTCCTCAGTTATATCTTTATTCACCCAAGGGAAAACCTTTGCATGGAGATTTAATTATGGACTCTCCAAAAAAAATTATATACATATAATATAATAATAAGTGGTCAGATTTCAAGCATGAAGTATGCTCCACCTCACCATTTGATGTTATTATAACACTTCGATAAGCCCCTACACTTTTTCTTCAGAACAACTGTCACAGTATTAAGAGCTAATTAGTGACTGATGAGATTACCAGTTTATCATCTGACTGAGAGCTGGAGAAGGGGAAGGGCTTTGCCTCTTGACTCCTTACCGCACTTTGAGGACCTTTAACAAGGCCCGGTGCCCAGCAGGTGGGCAGTGCATCTGTCTTGAATGAACGACAGAGCACGTGAACACTTACAGAAGTGTACTGCCTAGAGCAGATTCGTAAACTCACTAACTTATTTTAACATCAGAGAACAATACCTAAGAGAAGTTGAACTGTCCAAGATGAAAGTAGGGTGTAGAGTTATGACTTCCTTCTGGCTATTGTGTTTTCCTACTGTGATAAACACTGAAGGAGTGAGGATAATGATGAAGGCAGGCAATCTTCCTGGAAAATGTTAATAAAGCTACTTTGACAAATCTAAGGCAGATTTTATTTAGTTATTGTCACCCTTCAAGCCTCAGAGAAACAAATGGTTTCTCAGGGTGTTTAATTTCATTGTTTGCAGAAAAATCTCTTTGCTTCCTTGTCTAGTATTTGTGGAAAATGTCAGAATTCCAACGTGGTAAAACTGCTGACATGCAAAACTGCTATACAATGGATTAATTCCTCCCTCCCACAGTCAGAGTTGACCTAACCCCTTAGCTCTTCCTCCCAACCTTCTGGATGTCGTTATCAAGCCCTGCTGCTTGTGTCATTAACAGTAAACCCACTGATACTTTTATTTAATAATGTATTTCCTATGCATGTGTGTGTATATATATATATATATATATATATGTATGTATGTATATATATATATATATATAAAAGTGAAAGTGTTAGTCACTCAGTTGCGTTGACTCTTTGTGACCCCCTGGACTGTAGCCCGTCAGGCTCCTCTGTCCATGGGATTCTCCAGGCAAGAATACTGGAGTGGGTTGCCCTTCCCTTCTCCAGGGGATCTTCCTGACCCAGGGATCGAACCCAGGTCTCCTGCATTGCAAGCAGATTCTTTATAGTCTTAGCCACCAGGTGGCTATAGATATATACACATATATATGGACTTATATGGGTTTCCCTGGTGGCTATATATATATATAGTGAAACTAACACTTTCACTTCATATATTTAGGGCTGGGTTTGCATAGACTCTATAGATCAAGGTCACATGTTGTTTGCTACTCCTTCCTGGGGTCTAGGCGGGGCCTGGGTAAACCTACTCCTCGAGGTTACGTGTCACAGCCCTTCTTTTGCTGGGTGCTGAATGTTGAGGTGTGCTGTTCTGAGACTGCCACTGGAACCATTGTCTTTCCAGCTACGTGAGGAGTTTGACCGTGGGGTTGATGTCTCCCTCGAGGAAGAGCACAGCGTCCATGATGTGGCTGCCTTGTTGAAGGAGTTCCTAAGGGACATGCCAGATCCCCTGCTCACCAGGGAGCTGTACACAGCTTTCATCAACACCCTCTGTATGTAACCCAGCCATCTGCGGGGATGTCTTACTGGGATGTCCCACTCACTCATCAAAACCTTGTGCATATGTTTCCTAATAGCTATTTTGACCTGATTTATCTATCTCTAATGATCGGGCTATTGGGGAAATTTTCTGAGACTTACCCTGGG
This sequence comes from Ovis aries, assembly GCF_016772045.2. Classification (NCBI taxonomy): domain Eukaryota; kingdom Metazoa; phylum Chordata; class Mammalia; order Artiodactyla; family Bovidae; genus Ovis; species Ovis aries. The sequence goes on along the minus strand of NC_056080.1, from coordinate 9,313,919 downwards.
AAAATTGGCAGGAAGAAAGTTGCCATGAAACAAATGGAAGTAGCCAAGAAACACTGGGCATGCCTTCAGACAACTCTAGGATAGTAGAAAGTGCTACAAACTGATGCTTTGGAGTAACAGAGAGGATTGAGTCCATGCCTAAAAATGAGTTTGCATTTCTGGAACCCAGAGTGAGAAAGGGGGATGGGAAATATTCCAGGCAGAGCCCAGAACCAGGACTTGCAATGTGGCTGGTTCAGGGCTAGAGGCATAGATCCCCAAAGGAGAACAGGAGGGCGACTGGGAAGAGGAAGTGGCTGGAACTGTGTGAGCCTCCGTGCGTTCCTTCCTGCTGCAGGTGAGAGGCTCACAACAGAGAAGACCCTGACTTTGTACTGGGTTTCGCTTATTGCCAACAAAAAGACTACCTCTTGTGTACTGCTCAACAGACCAGGGGCTCCAATCTGTTAGAAACTCAGATTTTAAAACATTCCCACATGGTTCACAAATGGGCTGTGATCCCTAAAGTTTGTGAGGATTTCCACCAAGAGAAGGAATAAGAAGAAAGTAAGGAAAATGAGGTTACCTTTCTCACCTGGATTAGAATGATTTCTGTGCGTGTTACATTTCCCCAGGTCGCGTTGATCTTTCTATCCCTAGCAGAACCTTACTGTTGAATTGCTAAACCAATGGTGGGGGCAGGAATGAAAGGTGACTTGCCTTGCTAATCCCTTTCTGAAGACAGTTGAGCCAGAAGGGCGTGACCTCCATCTTCACTTACTGAGAGCCCCTCTTCTTGCCTTGCTCAGTGCTGGAGCCAGAGGAACAGCTGGGCACCTTGCAGCTCCTCATCTACCTGCTACCTCCCTGCAACTGCGACACACTCCACCGCCTGCTGCAGTTCCTGTCCATCGTGGCCAGGCACGCCGAGGACAATGTCAGCAAGGACGGCCAGGAGGTGCGCCCCCGCTGCCGCCATGCATGCACGCCTCTTCCTTTTTCCTGTTTTGAAAGGGAGAGCTGAAAAACAATAAGGCGGCTTCTCTGGTGGCTCAGCAGTAGAGAATCCGCCCGCCAAGGCAGGAAACGTGGGTTCAGTCCCTGGGTCAGGAAGATCTCCTGGAGGAGGGCGTGGCAAGCCACGCCAGTATTCTTGCCTGGAGAATCCCATGGACAGAGGGGCCTGCCAGGCTACAGTCCATGCAGTCGCACAGAGTTGGACACGACGGAGCGACTAAACAAAAATGCATCTCAGTGCCACCTGGTATAAGCTGCTAGAGACAGGTTCCCCGCAGTCCTCTGGACGCCTCTGGAATGTTCTTGTTGGACTTGGCCCCCAACCTGAGGTCTTAGGCTCTGGTGTTCTTTGGTGCTTCAAGGTATTTTCCACTTTCTCCCTTGAACAAAGGAGAGATGCTGGCCTCAATTTTAAGTGACCTATTCAGTTCAATTCAGCCGCTCAGTCGTGTCTGACTCTTTGCGACCCCATGAACTGCAGCACGCCAGGCCTCCCTGTCCATCACCAAGTCCCAGAGTTTATTAGCGAGCAACTTATTTAATCTTAACCCTAACAGGAGACCTTCTTCCCTTTTTTGAAACCATGCAGTCATACTTGTCCCTGACTTTTTATTTCCCAGGAGAGCTCAGACCCTTTACTATGCTAACATGCATTGTAAATCAACAAGAAGGAGCCAAAGACATTCCAAGGTTACTTACCTCAGAAGCTTTCTATTTTAAATCCTATTAAGCAGAACTCAGCTGTGTCATGGATTCATTTCTGTAATTGTCAGGTTTCTTTCCCTAAGGCCATGCTCATATGTAATTTTTTTCGCTTTGATCCAGAAAAGCAATTCTACCTTTCTTATCCTCATCGTCCCTATCAGTGTGAGAATAGAACTTCCCTGAGTTAGCCGTTTATCTCCATAGCAGTTATTAGTGAAACTCTGCTGGCTTCAGGTTTCATAATATGACACTGACACCTTCCTTCAGCCCACACGGCTCTTCATTGGATATACTGTAATTCGCATAATTGTTAAGTAGTTATATTACCCGACTGGGTGTCAGCCTTTATTGACTATAAGCTATAGAATCATCTGCCTAATCACTGGGTTAAGGCAGAGCCCTGTCTGGGTTCCCAGTTACATGAAACGCCTCTCTGACATTTCTTAAGTACTATGTGTGAAGAAAGTCAGGTTTTAGGTGATTTAAGAAGGCACTGAGGAAAGCAAAATGTCCAGTGGAAATCACTTGTGCCTTTTTAGAATCATTTCCAGACTTTCTTTCAGTCCAAATGCTAAACAAGACTGCATTGCCTATGGCAAAGAAAAGAAAACATCCTTGCATGTGTGCGTGCTAAGTCGCTTCAGTTGTGTCTGACTCTCTGCAACCCCATGGACTAACACACCAGGCTCTTCTGTCCGTGGGATTCTCTAGGCAAGAATACTGGAGTGGATTGCCATGCCCTTCTGCAGGGAATTTTCCCGACCGAGGGAGCAAACCCATGTCTATTACATCTCCTGCATTGGCAGGCGGGTTCTTTACCACTAGTGTTGCCCGGGAAGTCCCTCTTTCCCCGGGGATGATGGGGGTCCCACCCTGGTTGTAAATACTTGGTAGCTTTATAACTCACCGATTCTGTGTTCTTGGACAAATCTGTTAACCTCCTAAACCTGGACTTCCTTACCTAAACTTTGGACACAAAACTCCTTCAACTGGTACTGCACAGTCATTGAGAAAACTAGTTTATTACAAGGCATAGAAAAATATGCTGGTAACAGCAAAGTTGTACGGGAAGCAAGAGATGACAAGGGTTTCTAGACACTCTTAACCTAAACCTTGAGTCAAAATGAAGGACCAGTAACCAAAAATTAGAGAGACAGAGGAAATATGAGGAGAGCATTGCTTCTGTGAAATGTTCAGAAGTTACAGGAAGATGTAGCCCACACAGCCATCTTGGACTAGAGGCTGCAGTGTGGGAAAGTACTGATGAGGTCTGAGAGGAAATTGGGCTAAGTTCCCAGAGTACTGAATGCCTTTGCCAGCGGTAGGTGGTTGATTCTTTTAAGCCATGAATCTTTGGAAGGAGTTGACTAAGGTGATATAATCTATGTTGTAGATTGGTTTGGGACAGGAGCAAAGTGAATTATGAAGGTTTCATAGGAATAGCAATGTGAAAAACAGCACTTCACATTATAAATGTTTCCATATAAGAGTGGCCTTGGTATCTGAATCGTGTATGTTCTGAGCACCTACTCTGTGTTCCTCTAAACCAGTGAGCATCATTCAGGAATTTTCTAATTCATGTTCCCGGAATGCCATGGCATCCTAGAAGGTGGAGAGGGTAAAAACACAAGGCAAATATAGAATTAGAAATCTCAACACAGAGTCACTGCAGAACTCCAGAGATGAAGTGATGAACGTGGACCAGAAAAGTTAAGAATCGCTTTGCGGAGGAGATTGAATTTAAACACCATATTAAAGGGTGTGCAGGGGTTGAGTAAGCAGGCCACATAAGTATGGCCTGGGAATGGGAGTTAGCTTAAAACCCCTTCTGGTAGAAAAGAAGGGTGAGGGAGGAGGAATGAGAGAGAAGTTCTTTATTCATGATGTAAGTTGCTTTGGTACAAACAGGTAGAGAACTCAGAATGGGCACACTGGAGTGAGAGAAAAATTCAACCATGAAATACAGTCAAGAAACCAAGCAGTTTTCAACTTTTGCTCTCACCTGTTTGTTAGTTTGTGCTAGGTGTGTTACCTGTCTCTTGGGCAGTTATTATGCATTGCAAAAGGAAGAAAAATGATGCAGAGGGTCAAGGAGCTTGGAGGCCCACACAGGCTCTGCCAGCACCTTACTATGTGAAATTGTTTTTATAAAACAGAGGAAGAGGAGGGAAAATAGAGTTGGGGTAGGGGGAGACTTGAACTTCCTCTTTTATAAGATGAATATCTTTTCTAATAGGTGCTTAAACTCCCATGCAGCAGCAGCAGCAAGGGGAGACCTGAACTTCCTCTTTTATAAGATAAATTTCTTTTCTAATAGGTGCTTAAACTCCCATGCATCACTGACAGGATCTTAAAGATGTCTAAAAGAAGGGCGTGAGAAAAATTATTGACCAGTAAATGAGTGCTTTAGGGGGAAAAAATAGTGGTATTTTATCAAATGTTTTGCTATCTTGGGTTTGTTTTGCTTTATTCCATTTTCTTCAGTTTGCTATTTGTTTTGCTCCTTAGGGGAAAAGAGAAATTCCCAAATGCAAGAAAGATTTCATCTCCTCTAGAGAGAATATTGCAGGGACATCATGGAAACGTCTAGAGCAGTGGTTTTCAGGTTATCTAAGAACTCCCTGGCATGGCATGGAATATGTGGTGTGAATGTATACTTTTTTTTTTCTTTTTTGGTGAGAGGGTCCATAGCTAGCCTCCAGTTCTTCAGAGAATCTTATGAGGCAAAAAGAAGTTACAGACCACCAGCACAGGGCTGGGATTATGGGCCTTTGATGAGATACAGGCCTCAAGGAAGTGGAAGCTTGGCTTTGGCTCTGTAAGCAGGGTCAGAACCTGACTCTCCTCACCCTGGCCGGGCTTTGGAGCCAGTTTTCCCACGTGCCCGCTGTGCTGGCTCTGTCAGCAAGAGTGAGGGGCAGAGGTTGCCTGGAACCAGGCTCTGTGCATCCCTTTCCTTGTCTGTAAAATAATGATGACCGCAGCAGTGGCTTCATCTTGTGAGGAGTGAGAAGGAATCACAACAGTCTGTGCAAAGCCCCTAGCCCAGTGACTCTACGTGCTAAACTTGAAAAATTTTTCTATTTTACTGACATATAGCTGATTTATAGTGTTGTGTTAATTTCTGCTGTACAACAAAGTAATTTGGTTATATAGGTACATTCTCTTTCATATTCTTTTCCAAGATGGTTTATTATAGAGTAGTGGCTCAAGTAGGGCTTGCCCGGTAGCTCAGATGGTAAGGAATCTGCCTACAGTACAGGAGACCTGGATTCAGTCCCTGAGTCAGGAAGATCCCCTGGAGAAGGAAGTGGCAACCCACTCCAGTATTCTTGCCTGGGAACTCCCACGGACAGAGGAGCCTGGCGGGCTACAGTCCATGGGGCTGGAAGAGAGTCGGACCCAAGTTAGCTGTGAGCACGCATTGTATATATCTCCCTGTGCTCTCCAGTAGGACCTTGTTGTTTATTCCATTCTATGTTTAAGTTTACTTCTGCTAATCCAAAACTCCCAATCCTTCTCTCCCTCACCGACATGCTGAACTTTTAATAAATGTGAGCATTCATATTCGGCTTAGAAATGATCTAGGATGCTTATTTAGAGATAAATGTTTTCCTTGAATTCTCTGATAAATAATGGAGCAAGCCCAAGTGCACATTATATTAGCCAGTCATAGAGAAAGGTAATGGGGGCAAGCAAGAGAGAGATGCTGTAACATGGGGGACAAAGGTGCATGCCATCTGTAAACAAATCTCCTTTCCAGTTTAAAAGACAATTAAGTAAAACCAACCAAAACAAAAAAAGTGTTAACAAACCACAGCATCGTGGTCTGCAGCTGGAATCTTGGTGCATTTTAACAGCGGGCTTGTGTTACATTCCCAAAATAGCACCAGGAGAAGACAAGTGAGCTGAAGCAGGGTTCTGGATTGTCCTTATACTAAACATTCTTTGCAAAGAAAACAAATTCTTCTATTTGATCATGTTGTCATTGTTTTAATTAGAAAACCCCAGTATTACTTTAAGAGGGGAAGGGGAAGCATTCCAATTGTCTCTGAGTTTTAAAGGGATGAATTTGAAAATAGAGCACATTTGGTTTTATCCTCAGCCATGAGTTTCCAGGAAGAGAAATGAAAAAGAATATGAAAACTTGTCAAGTTTTATATCGATAAAATGAAACAAAGGAAAAACGGAATTGAACCATTGTACATAAAGGGCACTTTCTTAAAAGTTCCCAGTGTTTACCACATGAAATCATTCCATTTGGCGGCAAACTTGAAAACGGCCTCGCCTTCTAGAAATAACACACCCCTTTATCTTTACTTTAGTGGTAATGATAAAGAATCCCCCTGCCAATGCAGGAGACCTAGGTTCGATCCCTGGATTGGAAAGATCCCATGGAGCAGTGAATGGCAACCCACTCCAGTATTCTTGCCTGGAGAATCCCATGTACAGAGGAGCCTGATGGGCTACAATCCATGGGGTTGCAAAGAGTTGGACACGACTGAGCTACTGAGCACCCACGCAGGCAAGTGCCATGCTGGGCTTGCAGGGCTGGGTAGCCATCCACTCAGGGCTCCATGGGACAAGGTGGGGACTCCAGAGGCTGAGTCTTAGCTGTGAGTCAGGAATTGATTCTGTGTTTGAATTTTATGCTGTCTCTCGAAGAATTTTATACCTGTCTCTCGAAGGCCGTGCAGACCTTCCCAGGCAAAGGAACCTCCCCAGGCATTCACAGTTCCCATACTTACCTGGGCATTTATAGATTTTCAGCAGATTTCAACAGGAGAAATAACTGGCCTAGATCAGTAGTTCTCAACCTGGAGCAGGTTTGCCCCTCAGGGGACGCGTAGCAGTGACTTTCATCTGGCCCTCACCAGGCCTTCCTGTAGCACCCTCTGCCTTGCTGAGCTTCCTGGGGTGCCTTGGCATATTTTATCTATTTCTGTCTTTGCATACAGTGTTCTCACCACTGTGGAGGTGCCCCCTGCACCAGCTCCTCTGTTTTCAGCCCGGCAAATTCTATTCTCCTTCAAGGTTTTGGGCAAATGTTGCCTCTCTTTGGAGTGTCTTCCCTGGGGCCTCCAGAGTTGATAGTTTCATACTTTATCCTCATGCATGCGTGCTCGGTCAGTTCAGTCGTGTCCAACTCTTTTTGACCCCATGGACTGTAGCCCGCCAGGCTCCTCTGTCCATGGGATTCTCCAGGCAAGAATACTAGAGTGGGTTGCCATTCCCTCCTCCAGGGGATCCTCTCGACTACTTGTAATTGATCAATTGCTTTTCTCCTCTAGAATGTGAACCCTTTAAAATAAGGAGTGGTTTGTGATCTTTGTTGAAAAAAAAATTAGAATAATTAGAATCCATGAAAAATGCCTCTATCTATGGTGGGTACTGAGTGGATGGAGTAATAAAGAGATGATGAATTGATGGATGAAGGGATAGATAGAGGGATGGATAGATGGTCAGTCGAATTGATGAACATCAATATTTTTTGAGAGCAGACAGGATAGAAGTTTTATATAGTACCAATTTCACAAAAACAGCATTCTAAAATTTTACTCAGTATGCTATTAATATGACCACTGAGCTATGAACTTCAAGATGTGAAGCAAAAGGAAAATGTGATGCCCTTCATGGATTCTGACAGAGATGATGTGGTCCTTGCAGAAAAAAAAATGAGAAAGTAAAAAGATTCTATCGATTATTTAACCACTCAGTGTTTTGAAAAGCAAAAATCACAACATCCTTGTATCCTCTGCTTCTATAGGTCACTGGGAACAAAATGACATCTCTAAACTTGGCCACCATATTTGGACCCAACCTGCTGCACAAGCAGAAGTCGTCAGACAAAGAGTTCTCAGTCCAGAGTTCGGCCCGCGCTGAAGAGAGCACAGCCATCATTGCTGTGGTGCAGAAAATGATTGAAAATTATGAAGCCCTGTTCATGGTGAGTGTCCCATGTTTGGCAGGACATCTCAGTAAGCTGCCTGTTGATTGCCTCTTGGTGGCATAACGAAACAGGGACACCACCTTTTGGCTCATAGTACTGGTCATTGACTGAATTCTCTGGAAGCCAGGCAATTTCAGTAGGAATAGAAATGTACCTACCTATGACATCACTGTAAGTTTATGATTCCACGTTTAAACAAACATATCCAAATTATAAATTTCACTTCATTGTCTCCTAAACAATAGTCATGTTTTGGAGTCACTTGATTAATTGTATAGCAGTGTCCTTGCCCCCAAAATTGATAAAAAGACTCCTTTTTGGAATTATATGTGGCCCCCATGAATTCATGTATTTATAACTATCTTCAGCAATGGCCCCTCCTCCAAGGTCAATCCGAAGATTCTGCTTCCTGCATGAAGCTCTACCTATCTTCCCTGTGTCTTTCTCACATCACTTTGCCATGTCACTTCTCTGTCCCTTGAACCCTATTACTGTTCCTATTGATGTTTATCTTAACATTGTGTTGAAGTCATGTATGGCTATTTCCCCTAGTAGATTTAAACATTAGTTAAACAGTTAAACAGTTAAACAGTAGTTTTAATGCATTTAAAACACAGGCTGTGCCCTTGTTATTGCCTCTCTGTATCCTCTGTACAATTTTGGAAGGCTCTCCATCTAGCAGGCACTCAGTAAATATTTTTTTTGATTTATATTGAATTTCTGGTTCCTGTTTTCCTTCAGAAAAACTTCATTGCTTGCTCCCACTTCCCTTGGATCATTAGAACAAATGCCAACTCTCTTCTGTGTCTATTCACCACTCATAGCACATATCAAAATTTGTAGGAACCTTCTTGATGGTTCTTCATACATTTCTTTTTTAATTTGCAGACACTCACTATAAATCTTACCTATTCTACTAGAGCCTTTAGTGGCTTTCTTCAGCTGAGTGTGCTAATTCCCTCTTTTGAATTTCCCTAATATTTTGTCTATGTTTATCAAAGGCCTTGCGTTAGATTTATTTCCATCCTTGTCTTATATCAGTTATTTTTGTAAATTTGAGAGCCAGTGGTTTAGAATATTTGCTTTCTCTGTTGCACCTTTGTGATCATGACCAAGTAATTCAGTATTCAATAAGCATCAATTTCAGTTTTGGGGAAATGGGGAAAAAATTAAAATATGACCTGTTTCCCAGGGTGGTTCCCAGAATCCTTTGATATGTGAAAGCATTCTGCAAACTGTAAAATTCTATGCAAATGTTCATCAATAATTGTATGATTTGGGCAACCCCAATTGGCTCAGATCTCAGCACTTCAGCACAATAGACACAAATATCACAGAAATTTTAATCAGATGTTTAGTGGACAGCCTTCCTGCTGGTGACATAGGGACCCCAGCTCCTTGCATTTTGAGACTCTTCAATCCCCTAGGATTTCATGGGCCAGATCTAAAAGGGACATCCATCTTGCCCACTCCAATCCCATTGGCCAGAACTCAGCCACAAATTGTACTTCACTGCAAGGGAAGTGGAGAAATGAATTCCTTCTGGATGCCCAGGAGGAAGTGAAAATGGATCTACTGCAGTGAAAAGTTCACTGAGGTAGAAATGTGTTTTGCTCCTCTTTGAGTCTCTGAGGCACTGCCTATGTGTTGCATGCAGTAGACTCTCAAAAAAAAAAAAACATGGAAAATTTCATGAACTCTGTATAATAAATTTCAGGGCTTCCTTGGTAGCTCAGTAGCAAAGAATCTACTTGCCAATGCAGGAGATGCGGGTTCAGTCCCTGGGTTGGGAAGATCCTCTGGAGGAGGAAATGACAACCAACTCCAGTATTCTTGCCTGAGAAATCTCATGGACAGATGGAGCCTGGCGGGCTACAGTCCATGGGGTCACAAAAGACTTAACACAACTTAACAACTAAACAGCAACAACAATATAAATTTCACCCTTCAGCTAAAATCCTCGTAATTAATTACATATTTGGGTAAATCAGATGTTTGAATTTTTCAACATTTTCATCAAATTTTAAGTCACATATCATCTTGCCAAGTAGTCTTGGCATTGCTTCATGCTCTGTAGATTAAAAATAATAATAATAATACTGCTTGTCAATCTGAATTCCATTCTCTAAATTCTGTATTCTAAGCAAAGTTCTTTATGTGAAACCACAAACCATCAGACATTTCTTTTCGCCTCAGATACTAGCAAATTGCCTCAGGGCCTCCTTCAAAGTCTAGTTGCTGCCATTTTGATTGTTCCATTCCTCTCCTTCCATTTCCTACTGCCTAGATTAGTAACAGCACCAGAAGAATGTCGATACTCAAGTCTTTCCCAGCGTTTTCCAGATCTCATCTCTGTCTGCCATTCCCTGTAGAGACTGATGTCAGAATTCTCTTGGGTAGTAGCTCATATTTGCGCTCCCCAGTTGTGATCTATACTTCTCAACAAGGCCTTCCGTGGCCACCTTGTCTAACATACAGCCCACAACCATGCACGCACATCCTCACTTCCTATTCCCTCTCCCTGCCTTTTCCTCTTAGCACTCATCATTACTCATAAGGACTTTATTCATTTCTCTTGTTCGTGTTTCCCCACTAGAATATAAGCTTTCTGTCAGAGTGAATTTTTGTTCATTTCCATCTACTTTTTTTTTTTACTGCATTACCCCTACACCTGGTACTTGGTGGAAACACAGGAAATATTGGTTGGATTAATGAATGACTCAGTGGTACCTCTGTGATGTATGATGATTTCCGTATTACCGATCCTTACTCCTTATGAAAAGGTATAGGCATGGAGAAATTAAGGCTACCTTTCTCAGAGTCAGTTCACCATTCACGTAAGCATTCTTGATCTCCTTAGACAACCTTTGAGATTTATATATTGAGAAGAAGGACAATGAAGTAGGAGGACCTGACAAAGATCTCTAGCCTAGGTCAGCAAAAAGAAAACTGACTTTGCTATAGTCCTCTCTTTACTATACATGGCTTCCCTGGTGGCTCAGATGGTAAAGGATCTGCCTGCAATGCAGGAGACCCATGATCAATCCCTGAGTCAGGAAGATCTTCTGGAGGAGGAAATGGCAACTCACTCCAGTATTCTTGCCTGGAGAATCCCATGGACAGAGGAGCCTGGTGGGCTACAATCCATGGGGTCACAAAGAATCAGACATGACTGAGCGACTAACACTTATTATACGTTAGCTCTGAGACCTCATCTTCTTTGATTTCCATTTCTTTAATTAGCAAAGGACTAGGTTAGAATGAATAATAACCAAGATCCCTTCTAGTTCTAAAATCTGCACAGTTCTATGCCCTAGCTTCACCTCTTTATTAATTAATCTCCTCACTTGTAGATGCTTTTTGGAATATTTGGCATTTCAGAATCTAGTTTGTTATTCTGACACTGGTGACTGGTTGGCAAAGCTGTTCTGTGTGAATGGACAAAAATTCATTCCTGTATATAGCTGTTTCATTTTGTTTTGTTTTAAGAAGCTTTCAGAAGTAGCGCAGTAATTCCAAACAAGAAAGGATGAAGCTAGACAGAACCTAATGGTTAAAGGTGGTTAGCTGTTGTACTCTTTCACAGTTCTTGGAAATGTTTATGAGGTCAGAGTGGGAGGCATCACTTCCCATTGGCGTCAGAAAGGAAGACTTGTTAGAAAAGGTGGCTGTGAGTTTGTCCTTCAAGGCAAAATGCACTCTAGAGGCGTGGTTCCATGGAACTGATGAAAGGGGTATAAAAACCCACAGAGGCCTGGCAGGGACCCAAAGCTTGTTCTGAGTGTTATAATGTCCTTCATTTCCACATGTTGACACTGCCTTTCCCAAGTGGCTAGTATCTGACTTAATGGGAAAGGGCCAAAAAGAACCTGACTTTGTCCCAGAATACAGAAGCGATACCCAGCTTTAGAGGCTGACCTGCAATTTGAGAGCGTGGCTAGGACAGTCTTTTTTTTTTTTTTTTTAAACTGGTTGTTTGCTTTTCAGACACTGGGTTAGAAATCATCCAGCTGGAAAGAGGTCATGATAACACCCACCACGATGATCACTCTATCAAAAGACCAAAGCAGCAGATTAAAATCATAGTTCTCAAACTTGAACATGCAGCAGAGTCGTAAGAAAAATCTGTCAGACATTCAGATTCCTGGGCTGCACTCCAGAGATTCAAACTGAGTAGCAATGAGATGGGGCCCAGAATTGTGCACTAATGAATGCCTCCAGGGCTTTCTGCTAGTTTCCTAATCACACCTTGGGAAAACCACATCTTGGGAAACTCCCAAAATGGTGGGAGGACCATGAGCTTTACAAACAGTTCCCAGAATTCAAATCTCTGCTGAGCCAGGTATTTGCTATGTAATCTTGGCCCTATTCTAAGTCTTCATTTTTCTGTTGGAAACAAACAAGCAAAAAAGATGAAGCTTTAAAGGATGATTTTGAGAATTAGAAATGATATCTTAAGGCTTCCCTAGTGGCTCAGACAGTAAAGAATCTGCCTGCAATGCAGGATACCCAGGTTCAATCCCTGGATCATGAAGATCCCGTGGAGAAGGGCATAGCAACCCACTCCAGTATTCTTGCCAAGAAATCCCATGAACAGAGCAGCCTGGCGGGCTACAGTCCATGGGGTTGCAAAGAGTTGGACATGAATGAGGAACTAACACACACACAACACACAACACACACACACACACACACACACACACAGGCACTTCAGAAATAGAGAGAAATCACTGCTATTAGTACATGAAATTGATCAGGTGCCTGCCCTATCAAAGTACCTCCAGAAGTCACCTTGGCAGTGATGCCCATCTGCACCATGCCATGTGACACTGTGACCTGCTCCCACATATATATACTCCTAGCCCTTTATTCTTTTCTTCCTTTTAGCTCTAGCACTTAGCACCTTCAGCTCACTGTGTATTATGCATGCTGAAACCTAATAGAATGCAAACTTCATGAAAGCAGGGATTTTTGCTTGTTTTATTCACTGATATCCACAGCACCTAGAAAATACTTGGCAGAAAGTGGGAGCTCAGTAATTATTTGTTTAAAAAAATACTGTATTGCTAAGAAAAAATGTGTTTTGTTGTTTGTTTTTAATTCAGTACCCATACACCTTAGATTCCTCAACCTTTAAATCATAACCCTCCATCCCTGATATCAGTAACTATGTAAAAATTGAAAACACAAAATCATAACCTCTCTGGGAACACTGAAAATCAAAGCGAAGAATCATTCATATCTAGAAATGATCAGTGGTATCACTGCGAGGCCGAAAGCATTCACCTACTCCATCAGGGACCCGTTAATTGTTCTGAAAGTTGTGGCTTCTGTAGCTGATGTTGGGAATGCCAGAGAAAATTCATCGTGGTGCTTGGAATTAATAAGAGCTTCAGAGCAGAGTGGAGAAAAGAGTCCGCTCCCTTTCAGGGCTGATACTACTAGGGCTTCTTTTTTGGAGAGAGGGAAAGAGGCAAAGGCACCGCCCTTATGGGCTGATGGAAAGTGCCGAGCACAGTGGAGACGTGGGAACGCCAGAGCGTTCCCACCCTTCTGATTGGTCAGCCTTAGCTGGGGATCAGCACAGCACACGTGGGAAATTTCAAATGAGAACTACTGGGAGCAAGGGTCAGAAGCTGTGATGAAGATTCCAAGCTTAGAAGCCAAGCCTTGCTCTGTGTTCTCTTCTTTCCCGGCACAAATTACATTTTCTTAAAATTTCTTTCGCATGCCAAGTCGAAAGGAGTCAAGCAGGAACCCAGATCGTCAAACGAGAGACCACCCCCTATCGACATAGCTAGATAATTATATGTGATTTCCATTTCCCTGTTTATATAACCACTGTTTTTCTTTTTTAAATAACCACTGTTCGTGTGCCAGGAGTTGGGCTAGTTATTATGTACATCATAATAATTTATTCTAAATTGCAGCACGATTTCATGAGAAGTAAGCCAAGAGTGTTTGCCCAAGTGATGCAACAACTATAAGTGAACTATTACTACAGTGTGATACTCCCCCCTACACAAAAGATGAGGTATTTAATATGATGTCTCATATATGGAGTCCATTTGGCCAGGAGTGGGTGGGGGAGAAAATGGGCAGTAAAGGGGACCTTCAACAGCATCGGTCCTTCTGAACTGATCATAACACTGACCCACTTGATGTCCAGGCCAGCAGATGGCTACAAGAGCCAGTGTGTGTTCCTGCTGGAGCCAGCTCACTTTGTCCCTATCTGTAATGACAGAATGCATGCACTGTTGCCACAGGGGGAGAGGAGCCAAAGTTTATTACACCTGATCCTTTTCCACTTCCCGTAACCTGTTGCCATGGAGCAAAGACTGTTCCTTGCTCTTCATCTTCCACGAGTCATCCCCCATCACAGCTCCATGACTGTATTTGTTCATGAATGCTTCCTAATTAGCAAAAACACTGCTTGGGATGGGTTGGCACGTGAGAAAATTTTTTTGAATTTCTTAATGCATTCTGACCCTTCAAATGCACTGAGACCTATTTACATAATATTAAGCCATCCTCCAAACCAGAGCTGCACAAAGGTCCAAGGCTGGGCCTGCCTATGTTTGAGCTTTTGCTCCCATAAATAGCCAAAGTGATTTCTTTGAGTGTGTTTGTTAGCTGAAAAGAAATGTCATCATGACTTTCAGTGACATTGACTTCTGCTGGGGAGTGTTAGGGAGTTTTCAATGCAAAGCATCCCTCTTGGTTCAGTGCCAAGTGGTGGATTGGTGCGAAACACCTGGTGGCAAGATAGAACGGTAGGATTGGGTCCTGGGAACTGCTCTTTCAGATGCCCTTAATGGTTTGTTATGGTGACTTAGTAAATGGAGAAAACTCAAACCATCTTTCCCTCTCTGTGGTTTATGGAATAAAATACATCATAGCAGTTATACCCGAGGCAATCATTCAAGGTTTCATTTTTAATTTGATAGGGTGGATTTTAATTGTGACAGTTTTATTCCTTCATATGTGCAGTGTTTACATTTTTTCTTTCAAGCAGGAGAGTCCAAAGTTCTTTTGATTTTTGAAATAGCATTATCCTTTGAAGGAACCTATGAAAATCTAAGGAGTTGAGTCTCCAAATAAACACAACCGTATATGGTACCCTTAGAAAATATCTAAAGTTGCTAAATACTTGAGTAAAACCCAATGGAGATTTTGCTTTGAAACAATAAATTGTAAAGGAAGAAGCCCTTTGGGATGGGTTTGGTTCCTTCACATAAACGTTCAGAATTGATTGATTTTAAAAAAGTAATACGCTTTTCACGATCCTACTCCTTAGTTTCCATTTCATTAGATGCAAAGTCCCAGAATAAAAAAAAATTTTGATTGAGTCATACATTTCATTTTTAGAGTTTTTGTATTGATGGCAACAGTAGTTTAAGAACTTATTAGAAAAATTCTAGTGATCCTCAGTTGGGAAAAGAAATTTGGTTTCCAACTCTAAAAATGAGTAACAAGGAAATTTTCCTATAGCCTGAGATTGGTACCCTTTCCAAGAAGAGAGAAACAACTAGACCAGTGTACACCGTGAAGACCAATAATCCTGGGTTATTGTTATCAGCATTTGTAGCAATTCCAACAACATTCATTCAGTATCCATTGCAGAGGAAGCACCAGCCTAGCTTGCGTTCTGAAAGAGCATAAAGTTGAGTGTGTGAGCAAATGAGTGAGTGGGTGAATGGTCCTGGATATGCTGGTAGGAGTTCCAGCTGCAACTGCAGTCAGCTATAGGTGGTGGCAAACGTCAGGATTTATTGGGCTGGCCAGAAAATTTGTTCAAAGATGTTATGGAAAAAACCAAATGAACTTTTTGGCCAATTCAGTATTATCTCACACAATAAGAAAACTGGGGGCACAATTTTAGCAGCTCAGTTGCACTTATCCTCTCTCTGGTCCACCATCTTTAGTTGAAGAGACCACAATCGTTTTCAGCATCTCTTGCAGCCATTATCACATCCAGTCACAAAGAGAGATGTTTTCTCTCCTGCATCTCTTGTCAATATGAAGGAGAGCCTTTTCTAGAAGCTTCTACAAGACCCCCCCCTTGGGGTCCCTTGGCCAGGATTGGCCCATATGATCTTGATGTAGCTGTGAAGCAGGCCAGTTGACAGAGAACTGCAACCTCTCGAAGTTCCAGGCAGTCAAATCAGATAACCCCTGTTTTCTGACAATGTGACCAGCCCAAAGACCTGAGGTCTGTCAGAAGAGAAAAAGCTAAAAGGTAGAAGCTACACAGAGTCTAGCTTCAAGAGGTCATACAGTGTAGCTCTAGAAATTCAAGGGGCAGTCAAGAATGAAGACATGTTGAGAGGAAATCCCAGAACTTCATTACCCACCAGAAGTGTTAGGCAGAAGAGAAGAGGCATGTTTCTTTGCAAGCACCCAGGATAAGAGGTGGAAATTGATGGCTGTTAGGCAAGAAAAAAAATCTCAGAACAAATATTCACATCTCCAAGTGATCTGCTTTTAGTTTTTTCTTTTAAGTGTTTGACTTATTTTGTCTATTTCCAATACAGTTTTTATGCTAAAGTTCTTTGCAACTCTTCAGATACTTTCAAATTTGTTAGCCCTTTGATCCACATAGCATCCCCGTAAAGGAGAAGGGGACAGATTTCCAGATTGAGGAACAGAATCCTAAAGAAGAAGGTTGATGTTTCCTAAGTTTATGTTAACTATAAGCAGCAGAGCCAAAACTGGAGCTCAGGAGCTATTGATTCTTGGTCAGATATTCTTTCAACAGCATCCTAATTACTGAAAAGGAATGTGTGTGTGGACAGTCTGCCTGGGCATTTCTTCCTCCTCGCCTTGAGCTGCTATTTCCTGTCAGTTCATTCTCTTCACTTTGGTTTCTCTATTAAGTATCTAAATTAATAGAAAATGAATACTCATCCTATTGAACTGAGCCAGTAATTTGAAATTTTTATTAAATAGTAGGAAATGAAATGTGCAAATGTGGACACAGATAAGAGGAATTATTGGGAAAACAGCATTGGATGCTGTTGTATGAATATTAAAAGTCAGTTCCAGGCATCATTTCAAATTCTCTACTTTCATTTTCCCACTGGCTCCAATTTTCTGAACTATTCCTTTAATTTTTAAACAAATGTGGTTTTATCATGTGAATTCTGAAAGCTGCTTTAAATCATTTTGTGACAAGATGGGCTATGAATAAATTAATTAAAATAATGGATTCTGTATTATACACTGTAGTCAGTCTTGTGTAATACATAGGAAAATAGTACCTACCCTTCCTGCAATACACAGATCCATACATATTTAAGCTATATTTTTTTCAGTCATTTGTAAATAGTGTCTCCAAGGCAAAAAAAGTACCAAAAGTCTTTTAGAAAGGAACTGTAGATAGGGTTATAGCACTGACCCTTTGGTTACCAAGTAAAGGTCACATATGCTACAGAAAAAAAACGTCAATAATTGTAATTTGTTAGAAATGAAGCCTACTTGAATGAGTAAAACTCTGAATTGCAGAATGGTTTTTGAAATTTATGCAAAGTTATTTTCAAATAATGATCCTTCCTGTAAGCTATTTAATAATGAATCTGAATTGATCAGAGAACTGATATTGTGATGTTTGCACCACTCCAAAGGCCATCCACTCCAGTTGTTTATTCTTAGTAAGAATGGATTTGGCTCTTGGAGCAAAATTTTTTATTACATGTCTAAGCATAGGAAATTTTAAATTAAACTAACTGGACAAAAATACACATAGTTTTCCTAATTTGCTCGTGAAAGTTTCTTAAAAAAAAAAATTATTGCATACATTGTTGGCCTATACGATTTTTTGCTTCGCAGTTCATTGTTTTTTAAAAATGAGTCCCCTCTCTTCTCATTTTCACCCTTTGAATTTTACTTTTGGAAAAACTGATGGAATCATGTATGTCTGTTGGGTCATATTGTTTGTAAACATTGTCAGTCTTTTAATTGATTTAATGTATTCAATAAAGTAAGAGAACAGATATTCCCATTCTGGACCTAAAAGTCCTGCTCCTCTCCTCTCCTTCCATTCTCATTCCTAGGCCATTGCACTTCGTCATCGAGCTTTAAGTACTATCTACATGTGTGTCCCCCAAATTTCTATGTTCAACCCAGGACTCTTCCTGAACCCCAGACCCTTATTCCTGATCACTTACTAGAGCTTTCCTTCATTTGGATGTATCACAGGCCTCTCACTCTTACACCAAAGTGAAGTGAAAGTGCTAGTCACTCAGTTGTGTCCAACTCTTCGCAACCCCATGAACTGTAGCCCACCAGGCTCCTCTGTCCATGGGGTGCTCCAGGCAAGAATACTGGAGTGGGTAGCCTATCCCTTCTCCAGGGATAAGCCCGACCCAGGGAGTCAACCTGGGTCTCCTCCGTTGCAGTCAGCTTCTTTACTGTTTGAGCCACTAGGGAAGCCACAGTTCTAGGCTCTACCCCCAGCCTCCTCCTCGTCCTGTAGCTTCTCTGTATCAGTAAACAGCAAGCCCATCCTTCCTGGGAACGTTGACGTCAGCCTCTCTTCTTCATCCCCTGCTCCCTCTCCTCTTCCTTCTCTCTCTCCACCCAGTCGATTAGCTGCTGCTATGGTCTCTACTTTCACTGTCTCCAGGATCCAAATATTTCTTGTCCACTCACCACGCTGGCTCAGCCCTCCCTTATCTCTCTTCTGGATGTATCGACAACAATTCCCCCATCTCTGCTTCCAGCTTCACCCTTTGCTTCTTTGCAATCTCCTAGCAACTCGGTAGCCAGAGTGATGACAAGTCGTGTTCGTCTTCTGCTCAGAACTTCCGGAGGCTCCCTGCCTACTTCGACTGAGCGCGGAAATTATTATCATGGATAAGACTCCACAACATCTGGCCTTGGTTACCTGACCTGCTTCCTGCCACTCGCCTTCTTCCTTTCACTCTGATCCAACTTCCCTGGCCTCCTCGCTGCTCCTGGCTCAACGTCTTGCTGTTTCTTTCTCCCTTCTCCTTGGAATGATTTTCTCCAGTTCCTTCCTCCTTTCCATTCTCTGCTAAAATGTCAGTTTCTCTGACAATCCCATTTAAATGGCACGCTCCCCCCACCCAGGATTCTTTGTTCCCTGTCTTGGCTTTATCTTTCTCCAAGTGATCCTTGCTATGTTTTCTGTTTATTTCTTTAGTGCCAGTCTTCCCATATTCACTGTCAGCTTCAAGGAGACATGAATTCTTGTCTGTTTGGTTTGTCGCTGAATCCCAGAATCCAGTGCCTGGCACTCGGGAAACATTCACCAAATATTTATGTAATGAATTAAAAGGATGAGGTGGGAAAAGGTCAGAGTGAGATGCACAGTGGTACTGAAGTAGAATGCGTGTGGGTATGACTGCTGGGGGTGGAGATGGGAAACAGATTTTGAGGCAAGCAAGTGAGGAGATGGCTTTGATTAAAAAGGGTTTTGGTCAAGTGTCTTGATCAGAGCATCGTGACAAATTTCTTCTTCAGAGAAGAAATTTGACATACGTGTTAAGGGAAACAGAGTACACAAGTTGGAAACTGAAGCTCCAGTATTCTGGCCACCTGATGCGAAGAGCCGACTCATTGGAAAAGACTCTTATGCTGGGCAAGATTGAAGACAGGAAGAGAAGGGATCAACTGGGGATGAGTTGGTTGGATGGCACCACTGACTCGATGGACATGAGTTTGAGCAAGCTCTGGGAGACAGTGAAGGACAGGGAAGCCTGGCATGCTGCAGTGCATGGGGTCACAGAGTCAGACATGACTGAGGGACTGAACAACAACAGGTTAGCAAGCTGTTGTATCAAAGGCCCATCTAAGATGGATCTTTGTTTTCGATTAAAAGCTCAAACCAGCTTGAGGAATTTTGGGGCTCACACAGCTGAACGATCCAAGAGCAAATGTGGCTTAGTCATGGCTTTACCTGGGACTCAAATGATGTCAAGAGACCCCTTTTTCTTTCTCTCCATTTCTTGGAATTGTTTCTTCAGTTGTCAGCACTATCTTCAGGCCCTGTATCCTGTCTCTTCAAAGTCCCCGGGAAGTTCTCACAGCTTTTCACTGCTTCTAATGAAGTCGCATGCTCATCACTCAAGCACCCATGCTTCAGTCTGGGGATGAAAGAATCATTGATTTAGGTGAAGGTACACCTCACCCTCAAGCTGAAGGTTGGGGAGCAGTTAGTTTTCCAGAGGGAACTTGCAATATGACTGTCAGGGAAATGAAAGCTGGTAATGGCTAACAGATGAGAACTACAAAGGGATAATGAGGGCTCAAACTTGGATCATTGCAGCTGGAATGGAAAAGAGAGGGAAGAAGTAACAGGCATCTTGGAGATGAAATCAAGTGGGTTTCCTGGCTCTGAACGTGGAGGGGAAAGGACACAGAGAAGCTTGAATCCAACCCAGCTTTTTAGCCTGTGTGACTAGGGTTTGGCAATGTCATTAATGAAGATTCAGAATGAAGTAGGAAGAACAGGTTTATGAGAGGAGGAAAGCATTTTGAGAAAGCATTGCATTTTTGAGAAAGCATTTTGAGAAAGCATTGCTTTCTCATCCCTGTTCTTCTTAATAAAATTGTTTCCAGCTTCTTAGAGTTCAAGATGAATTGAGTTCTGCAAAAGGCAGGAGGCAAATTCTTCCACCAACCACTTACTCTCAGAAGACTTGTCCCCACAGTTTTTAAGAGTCTTGTCTCCAAGCCCACATGTGAGAGAATCAGAATGAAAATGTATTTTCCCTCAATAGTTGAAATTTCCTTTGGTTGAGCATCTACAGAGTAGTAAACCATTGGAGCCAGGTTCAATCTTGTTTTCTAGAAAAGTCCTACACGAGCGATTTAGGATTGGAAGGCCATTCTCTCATGCCCTGAGGATTAAGCCTAGAGAAACCCATGATGCTCATCTATAACATTCTAGGGCATGCCTCATCCCATTGTGAAGCAAAAGCTCTTGATTGTTGATAGACCATGATGCAAGAAACAAGTGAAGGCAGGCACCGAATGGCCAAGTGACGTCTGCAAATGTAGTAGCGGCATTTTTTGAGTGTCTGCTATCTGCCAGGTGCTGTTCTAAGTTCTCGACAGGTAATGCGTCCTTTACATCACCACATCAATCAGCCTTTTTGGTGAGTCCTCTTACTGTTTCTAGTTTCCAGATGAGAACACTGAGACGTAGAAAGGTTAGATCCATTGCCCAAAGCCCCACAGCCATATACTGGAACTCAGACACAAGCAGCCTCTGGCTGCAGGGTCTGGCCCAATAAACTAATCATATGTTCCAGAACCACCCAAGACAGTCCTCATTTCTGCCTCTTGTCTTGGCATAGTTATAAATATGAACTCTAGAAAGTGTCCCCATTTGGACAAGAAGTTATGAACACCATTCCTCTTAACCACGATATTTTGCTTAAAGTCAAGAAAATCGAGTCCAAGCAACAGAGGGTTCCAAGTGGTTAGGCTCTATCTCCAGTCACGAGTGGAGTGACAGTTCACCCCACTTGAATTGAATTGAGTAGTGAATATGAAAGTGAAGTGAAAGTATTATTTGCTCAGTCATGTACAACTGTTTGTGATCCCCTGTACTATACCTCTATCCATGGAATTGTCCAGGCGAGATTATTGGAGTGGGTTGCCATTCCCTTCTCCACTGGATCTTCCCAACCCTGGGATTTAACCCAGGTCTCCTGCATTGCAGGCACATTCTTTACTGTCTGAGCCACCAGGGAAGCCCAGTGAGTATGACTCTCTGGTAATCATCCAGTTTGTTCTAAGAATGAAACTGGCTGCATGGGTTGGTGTAGATTTGGTTTTAACCAACAAATCCCTCTGTTCTCTTATACCTTTTGTGGTCTGTGTGACCCCATGGACTGTAGATAACTTTTGAGGCATCTGTTTAGACGCTATTGTCAGCCTGCCAGTGCCCACAGTTCACCTCTTGCTGGAGCGGTTTTATTTATGCCTTGACACTTGGTCCATGCAGGTTCCCCCGGATCTGCAGAATGAAGTGCTAATCAGCCTGTTAGAGACTGATCCGGATGTGGTGGACTATCTACTCAGAAGGAAGGCCTCCCAGTCTTCGTGAGTATGCTCGTTTTCCCATCTTCTCAAATCATCTTGGGGATGTCTATTTCCATTTCCAAAGAATTAGAAAAGTTTACATAACTCCACACAGGGTGACTTGAGTGGAATTTTGGTGACTTCCTGGCAAATCTGATCTGTCCCCCTAAAAAGAAAATCCTTGTCTTACCAATTGACTTGTCAAATTAGAAGCTGCCTTTTGGGATTTTTCTGTTTCATTTTTTTGTCTTTTTCCAGCCCCTTGAGACTGTGTTTACCAGAAGAAAAAAAAAAGCCACTAAATCACACTGGCAGGAAGCGCAGGAACTGACAGTGATATGCATCAGTGATTCCATTTCTACAGTCCTTAAAACTGTGCTTAGCAGCCCCCAAGGATGCGCCTGGGTGCATCTTACCTGTGTAACTTACCAGTGGGACAGGTGCATCACCAAACCACAGGACAGGCCTCAGCCAAGGCCTAGGTGGCCATTTGAAATGAGACATGTTCACCCTCTCGACTTGCCCACTCTTTATAGCTAGCATCCTTATGATAGAAACGCACACTGGTCTCCACAGGCCCGCATGTTTGCAATGAAGAAAATACAAGCCTCCCTGTAGGCTATGGTTTGCCACCATTTTTTCCCCCAAAGGAGAAGCACGGAATTTTTCCTGCTGGTTAGATTTTATGATTTCTCTTCACCATTTGCTATAGAGGCAGAGTGTATGGAGGGTGCCGAACATTAAACAAAGCCAGTTAAGGGGACAGTATTGCATCATGAACCAGGAGCGATGTTGCCATCAAGGCACCAAACCCGAAATTTGTGACAGGAAAAGTTGTGATCCTTCATGAAAGTATCATTTATGCTGTGCTTTTTAATCTACTGAATTTCAACAATTCTAAGACACATTTTCCCCTAGGTTTTATAATCTCTGAAATTAAGATTAATCTTTTTTATTAATTTTTATTGGAGTATAGTTGCTTTACAATGTTGTGTTCGTTTCAGGTGTACAGCAAAGTGAATCAGTTACACATATACACATATCCCCTCTTTTTCAGACTCTTTTCCCATAGGGGTCATTACAGAATATTGAGTAGAGTTCTCTGTGCTATTCAGCAGGTTCTCATTTGTTATCTATTTTAGACATAGCAGTGTGTATATGTCAATTCCAATCTCCCAATCCATCCCACCCTTCCCCTCCTTGGTATCCATAAGTTTGAGATTAATCTTATAATCAGTGACATGTCTTCATAGCCTTTTCTCTCTTAGTCATACATAAATACTGTAATGGTCTGTCTTATCCAGTGGTATCTTGGAAAGATGGACATGCATTAAATTTTTCTTTTATACTGCTGTTGAATTTGATGTACTAATTTTCATTTAAAACTATTTCAAATATTTAAAAATTATGTTTTTTTACAGAAATTTGGTGGAAAGAAATTGCACATTGTTCAGGCCTCCTTCTTTCCTGGGTCATTAACCCTGCTCAGTTCAGTTTCACTCTGTCCTGTAGAGCAGGGAAGAATTTTTAAGTGGATCATCCTTTCAAGAGCACTTTTAAAAATCCATTTTTGTGCCAATCATTATCAAGATAATTTCTGCTTCAAGTAAGACATTCTGCCTAGATTCAAGCCCTAAGAGCCAGGAGAGAATAAAAATTAATTCAAATTATATACATGGGCTAGCATTTCATGGTCTTACTTTTCATATCAGAGAATTGGGCTTTCTTAAACTTTCCCGAGATACCTAGCTATCATCAAGGTGTAGATTCTAATTTAAACTAACACAGGGCTTTTCTTCGCAGTAGATCTTGTGCCACCAGAATTTAAAGGAACTTGCTTATTTCCTTCCCCTGGGCAAGAGACCAGACACTATGGCCTTCTCTCTGTGAATCCCCCGTTAAGCTGCCTTAAACCACTTCTCTGTGGGAAAGCTAGAAAACACACACCTTAAAAAAACACTGATTTTGACTTGCCGAATTTCTTGCTTTTACATGGCATTTAAAAGTATATGAATATTATATGTTGAAAAATAGGTGATAGAAGTTATTTCTCTGTGGTTTTCAAGTACACTCTTTGCATATAAACACCAATAAATGGGCCTTTCTTTCTCTAATCTTAGGAAAAGGAGGAATCATATTAAGCCCATCCCAAGCTGTAGAGTGGTTTAGCCTCTTCTGTTGCCTGTCCCCCTAAGAACAAGAATTGCAAGGCCTAGGCAAGCTGACCCTATTCCAAGATGTTAGGTGAGTGACGGGGCTTCAAGGAAAGGGCCGTGAGGTCACAGGAGCATGGAAAATGTCTTTGGGAGAAGACTGGCTAAGTAAGGAGGAGTATTCAGTTTTTCCCTCTGGATACAGGTCAAACAGCAGCTCAGAAGGGTGATAATGCTGCCAGGAAATGAAAATACATACATTAGCAAATAAATATGAATTTTTAATGGCCATTTGAGGCTTGAAAGTCCTGACCCTCACGCTGTAGATGGTCTCTGCAGGCTTTACAGCGTGCTTCTCCACTTTACTGTGCATCTGGATCGCCAGGAGTTCTTGTTAAAAAACTCTCTGAATCAGTATATCTGGGGAGGGAGCCTGAGAAACTGCATTTTTAACAGACCCTCAGATGGTACTGTGCTATGGTCCACACTTTGAGGAGCAAAAGCTTAAAATCTCAAGGCAATTTTTTTTGAAGTATAGTTGATTTACAACGTTGTGTTAATTTCTGCCATACCACAAAGTGATTCTGTTGTGCACGTATGTATATGTATATATGTATATACATATATATACATTCATTTTTTTTAGATTCTTTTCCAACATGGTTTATCACAAAATACTGAGTATAGCTCCCTATGCTCTACAGTAGGACCTTCTTGTTTATCCATCCTATTTATAAAAGGTCACATCTTTAAGAGCTTGCAGGTTTGTTGAAGTAGGCCTCCAAGGGACAAATGGTATGTGCTGGGTCCCTGGTTCTCAGCCTCGTCTCCTCATTCAAATCACCTCGGGAGCCTGAAGAATACCTCCACCTGGGTGCTCCCCCCCCCCCGCCCAAGAGATTTGGATTCACTTATTCTGGGGTGCAGTCTGGACACCAGGATTTTCAAAGCTGCCATGTGATTCTCTCCCAAGTGGCCAGGCTAAGAACTGCTGAGAGCTGCCCCAGTAGACACTACATATTTCCTGTCATCCAGAGAGTTGAGGTTAGGTGATTTGTTACATTCCAAAGGGGGCTCTGTGCTGACAGAGAAGGCAGCCAGTGCTCCAGACCATAAATCCACATGAACTTTGGAGAAGAGAAAGAAATGTTTCCTGTTGTCTCATGGATAGCTTCTGAGAAGAGCAAGGATTTGAAGGGAACTTTGTAGGGCTGGAGAGGTTGTCAATAGGCCTGGATGTTTGGGGAGCTTGAACCAGGGCCTGGTCATAAAAGTAAATATGTCAGCTGGCTGGGGACATAGTAAAAAAAAGCTAGCCAGCACAGAGGGCAGAAGCCCTTAAATGGCAAGCTTAGTGGTGATGCCTAAACCAAGAAGCAGTGGTGAAGAGTTAGAGTGATGAGAGATCGTGGTCATGATAGATTACAGTGCTGACAAATTGCAGTACCCCAATGCTGGCAACACTGGCATGCCAATTACCCATCAATAGCACATGCTTGTATGATACAAAACGCTGGTCATGAGGTTTGAATTCAGAGCCAGATTGCCTGAGTCCAGATCCCATTTCTACTTCTAGTTAGCTGTGCTGTCTTGGGTAAATCAATTTCTCTCTCTGTCTCAGTTTCCTCATCTGTAAACTAGAGATAAAAAGTTATACTGGGATGAGGACTTCCCTGGCAGTCCAGTGGTTAAGACTCAGCACTTACAATACGGGGCGGGGGTGGGGTGGGGTGCAGGTTCGATCCCTGGTCAGGGAACTAAGATCTCACATGCCATGCGGCCAAAAAAATAAAAAGAGGAAAAAGTACTAACTTTATAGTTATTTGGCTATTAGAACAGTATCTGGCTTTAAATAAATGCTTAGTATTCATTAATGATCATTATCGCATTGCTTGGCATTTCATCATTCTGTTCATGTATAACTACTTACCAAAGTAGGATTTGGTAAGTAGATGTAAGTAGTCTTAAGTGGGGCGTCACTAGATTCTGCCTTGCTGTCCATGAGACAGCAACTTATGAAGGCAACGTGGCGCGAGAGAACCCATCCGTGTTAAGTTGTGGCACTCTGGGAAAAGGCAAAGCCCACCTGATCTAACTGGCATTGGGATGGTGGCATGGTTCTGGAGTAGAAAGAGGGGTGAGGACGAAAGGCACCGAAGTTGGGAAGGTGGCCTGATCGCATCAGGCCAGGTAGAGTTTGAAAGGGACAGGAAGTGGTTCCGTTTGCAGGTCATGAGCTGGAGGACCTGGATAAGCTGTGGCGCAATGGAAATGGACAGAACTCTTGTTCTGAAGATTTTATTTAGTGAAAACTCAGCTACAAGGGCTATAAAAGGCAAGAATGGAAAGGATTTTCAGGAAGACCACAGAATGGAAAGCAACAGTAGCTTCTAAAATGAACTCCGTAAGTGCAGTGATATGCACGAGCTCCCTCGTTATTCTCTTCCGACTCTTTGATTTATTTCCTGAAGCTTCTGTTCTGTGCCATCAATTCACATACCTAAATAAGGTTTTAGGTTCCCGTGCCCCACGTGGAAACTGCATAAGGTTTTATTTGGAGTGGACAAGTAAATTTTCAAAAGAGTGTCAAAGCAAGAACAAGAACATACTCATCATAATTTCTGTTTTGAAAGATGAAACATTTAGTAATATTTGGGAATTTCATGTTTCCATCTGAGTTGTTTCCTCTTCTGTCTGTGGCAACTGAACTGGGGGAGTGAATGGAGGATTCATTATTTTTTCTTGTGCTTGTCTACTTACATTTTTGGCTTCAACCAAAATGGAATGCCAAGAGGAGATTAGAAGAGATTTTTATTACTAAAAAGGCAAGACTTCTAGTTTTTTAGTTGCTTGTCTGGTATATATATTGGAATTATAGGCTCTTTTTTTTTTCAAAGATACTTAGAATAGATTCCCCCCCTGCCCCCGACCTCCTTGATTTAGGGATGTAAGGAAATAGGGGATGAGAACTGAATCAAAGAAGACAAGGTGTGATAAACACAGGCATTTGCAACAGAACAGAGCAGGGCTGGGACTAGGGTGAGGAAAGTGAGGTGCAAGTCTTAAGGATGTGCTAAAACAGTCATCAAAATGAACAACAATTAAATGTAGCAATTTTAAAAAACAAATGTTGTCGCCAAAGATCTACAATGAACAAAATAGCAACACAACTTTGGGGAGACCTGGGCAAGTTCTAATGTCTGTCTCCTGGTGGGAGTGTGGATCCATGTCAGCTTCTCTTTGGAGCGGGCTGCCTTTGTCCCTAGGATTCTGCATAAGGGATGTTTTGCAGAAGTGAACATGATGAATGTGAAAATCTTCCATAAATCCAGAGTGACTGTGACAGTGGATTCCTTTCCCATTACAATGAACAGTGTCGATGATGGTTATGTGCTTTGAGTTCCAACAGATGGAGGTTTATCAGTTCACGGCTAAGCCAAGCATGAAACCAAAGCAAGTTTGAAATCCCCAAGGATGTTTCTCACTGAGGTCGCTCAGCCAGGGGCCGGGCCGGCCACTTTCCGGTGATTGAACCGGAGTTTTCCGTCTATCCACAGAACGAGTTCTGTGCCTCCGGCTGCAGTGCAGGCCTGCCCACAGTACCCTGCCAGCGTGTTTACACCCTGACCTGGAAGGACCAGCTAAGGGTGAGAAAGCAATTCGCTCTCTGTGTCCATCTCGTGCTTGTTTGGTTGGCCGAGACTGGCCATGCGTGCTGTGGATGGTCCCGAGGCTTTCAGGGCTCACGGGAAAGCTCTCCAGTTATGGAGGCAAACCCAGTCAACTGGCAGTGTATCCACTCAGCATTCCCCACCTCAACCCATGAAATTCCAACACCTACAGAGACAGAACACCATGAGCCTCTTAACGATTTCTCACTGCTTAGAGTAAATATTTTCTGTAAATAAACACATGAATATTTTAGCCCTTTACTTGGAGCACTGAACTTAAAATTGTCTTCCGAGAGGTGAATCAGCTTAGGAGGCAAATCTTAGAGAAGATATCAGTGACAGCTTGTCTCGTTTTTTTTTTTCAAAGATACTTACAGGGAAGGTCCTGGATTTGTTTCCAGTTGATTTAATGATAAAGCAATGGAGTGACACTAAAATTTTTGAAAACTCTGAACTGCCAATATTATAGTGAAACTTCTGAGGAGTAAATATAATTGTTTCATTTCATTAATTGGTGGGCTTTCGTGTGGAAAGACAAGTCTTCCCAGGTGGCCCAGTGGTAAAGAATCCGCTGGCCAGTGCAGGAGACACAGGTTTGATCCATGGACTGGACAGATCCCCGGGAAGAGGAAGTGGCAACCTACTCCAGTATTCTTGCCTGAAGAATTCCACGGACAGAGGAGCCTGGCGGGCTAGAGACCATGGGTCTCAGAGAGTCAGACACGACCGAGCGCACATACATACATATAGAAAAACAACTCTTGGGTGTGGGTTCCTGGGCAAATTTGGCCACCACCTTACTGACCTCTGCTGAGAAATTAAAATGATAAATAGGAAATACTTTAAACATATAAAAGAGCCACCAACTGTAAGCATAAAACAAGGCATTTTACTATTGATTTTGAATTATTTTAAACTATACAGTCCAGGGAATTCTCCAGGCCAGACTACTGCAGTGGGTAGCCTTTCCCTTCTCCAGGGTAACTTCCCAACCCAGGGATCAAACCCAGGCCTACCACATTGCAGGCAGATCCTTTACCAGCTGAGCCACGAGAGAAGCCCAAGAATACTGGAGTGGGTAGCCTATCCCTTCTCCAGAGGATCTTCCCAACCCAGGAATCGAACCGGGGTCTCCTGCCTTGCAGGCGGATTCTTTACCAGCTAAGCTATCAGGGAAGCCCATGATTTTAAACAGTATTTATCAAATACATTTTCAGAGTCTCGACCCCATGCAATGTCACCATGCCCTCATTTATTTCAGTTCTCTCTCAACGTGTGATCAGAGTTGTTAACAGTAACTTCATCCAGTTGCTGCCACACAATGAGTTCTATATACATGTCAACTTATGTGCTTCTCCCAGGCCAAGGGGTTGCTTCACATAAGAGGCTAACCCAAGCTGTTTGCCATGTGCAGTCAACCTGCATCAGCTTCCATGGCTAAGTACACTGGCTGGGGAAAGAGGGATCCCCCACCTGCCCATGTTCTGGGGATGACCCCAGCCCCACTGAGGAGGTCCATGGGCTGTGTCTGCTGCTTTCGCCTCCACCCCCAGGGATTAGCTCTGACCTCCTTCTCTGGTTTCTCCCTGATGGGGGCTACAGGTGTGGTGACCTTGGTGGCTTGACTTGGAGAATGACACCAAAGAGCAGAGAAAGGCAGCTTGGCCCCTCCTGCCCCCCTCCCCTTATCATGTTCTGATCCATAACCAGATGGCATTCAGCGATCTGGCTCCTGCAGGCTGGAGCTGGCTGCGATGGGCATGCTCTCTCCTCTAATCCACTGTAGCCCTGCCAGCTTGAAGTCAGAACCAGCCCACTGCCCCCACTGCCAGCCGGGGCTGAGGCTGTGGCCAGTAACTCTGATCTCTCTGCTGACTTGCCTCTGAGGAGATCCATAGCCCACGGTCACATCTATAGGGTGAGGGAGGGCAGGTAGGCTTGGTATCTCAGGTTTGGTATCTGACTTCCCCCAAGTATCAAAATTACCTGGAGGGCTTTTAAAGCCCTGCCCCGAGAGGTTCCCTTTCAGTCCTCAGAAGCAGCGCCCATTTGGCTTAATGATCTGCTGTCACCATCTTGAAATTCTAGTCATTATTCTCACTGTGGGGCCCTGCGGGTTCATTTGGCCCTGAGCCCTGCTTGTGGTCGCCAGTCCCATCAGGAGATCCAAAGGGCAGCCTGCGAATTCGCATTTCCAACCAGCAATGCATTTCCCAGATGATGGGGACGCTGCCATGTCAGAAGTACTGTCCCTAGTACTTGAGATGTTCAAGAAATTTCTTTCATGGGGTGTTTTTCCTGATGCACGTTAACTGTTGACTGAATCTGCAACTTATGTTTTGCTCTATATATTCTCTTCTGTATGTTTTGTAAGACAGATGAGCAAGATATGAGACCAAACCATTGTGGTCTCCATGACCTTTCCAAAACTCTCTTCCTGTTGTAAGGGGGCCCCAAAGCATCTGTGGCCCAGATAGTTATTTTAATTTGGCAAGGGAATTGACTAGACTCTCTTTGAAACAGGTCATAAAAGCAGGTTTTATGTGCCCACTCTTATCGAAATAACACTGTGACTTATTCTTGCCGAGTAGACATAAGACACTTTCATTAATGGCTGGAAAAATGTCAACTAAACAGGGAAAAACAACTGAAGTTAGCCCGGCAATTTGATGTCTAGCCCTGGTCATAATGCAGAACCCAGATTCTGAGCTGAGCTCTGTGTGGCGACCAGTTCAGCACACTTATATTTGCTCATTCTCACAGTGGAGTGTCCTCAGTGAGAGTCAAACCCCATGATGACAGACAGGGGTCCGTTTGTTTTGTCCTGTGTTCCTTGCATAGAATCAGAGAGAGTTTCCCCCTTCAATTAAATGATGGCAGTTAAATCATTTTTTTTCTCCACTTTCCAGCAGAAGTAGTAAGTTCCTTTTATTTTTCCTTCATTCATTGGAAGCCTTAAGTTTCTGGAAAACCATCCTCGTGGGTTGTCCTCTGGCTCTTTCCCATAAGATCATCAGTCATTGGTTTAAAGAGGAGGCAAGGAAAGGACTGTTTATTCCATGTGGGTGGGAAATTCCCCACAGGGCAGAAAGTGCTTGGGGCCCTAACTGCCTTGGTGACAGGGAAAGTGTGTCACAGCTGAGTTGCCTTCCCCTGTCAGTAAGCCCTGCCCAAGCCCCCAGTGAAGCTGGACCCCCTGACAGCATCCTTTCTCCTCCTGCATACACAGAACCCTTAGATTAGGAAGGGCTTGCTCAGGCATGGGGTTACCTTCTATAAGATCACCAAGGATTTGTCTTGAAAAATTAATCCAAAAGAAAGTAAAGACCAGAGAAGTGAGGCGGGGCGAGGGGTAGGGGGGGGCAGCAGAAGCAGGTTTGGGAACTTTTAATCAATCTGTGATCATTTCCCTTTAAGATGTTGTCAGGGCCACTGTTTTGAGGAAAGTAGAAAATACAGATGTTCCCAGGTAAGACTTCAAACACTCTTGTCGTGTTCCTGATGTTCTTGTTTTCCTGTTCGGCTCACATTTTCACCATTATTTCTGTTGCTGTGACAACTCATGCTCATATAAAACTTAATGGATATGCTCATTAGTACGCTTTACATCAATTTGTAAAAGCACTCGTGCCTTGTAGAATCCTTTTAGGTGTATTTAAATACCATGGATTCCAGTGACGGTCATATGTTTATC
Source organism: Ovis aries (assembly GCF_016772045.2). Taxonomy (NCBI): domain Eukaryota; kingdom Metazoa; phylum Chordata; class Mammalia; order Artiodactyla; family Bovidae; genus Ovis; species Ovis aries. The sequence continues at coordinate 9,282,698 of NC_056080.1, read as the reverse complement.
TTTTTAGCCATCATTTTATCCATAAAACAGTCATTCCCACCACCACCACCACCATCATCATTGTCATCTTTGTTGTCAGGAAGGATGGATTGATTTACATTAGTATTTGGGTGAAAGGAGAAAAGGTGTCCATAAACTGCATGTAACATTTTACTCATAGTTTTGTCTGAATTATTTTTAATTCAGGATATTGAGGAAAGTTAAAGAGTTATCTACAGTTTTCCCTATTTAACAGATAGTGAGCATCAGATTTTAATTTTTAAATGGAAACAGGGATTGATCCAACAGGCATTTCAGCAATGCACCTTGAAGAAAAGGTTTCATCACTTCGCCCTGCTGTTTCCTGTGACATCTGTTGGGTTTTGCTGCCATCTGCTGGCCATTTCATAGAAATGCTTTCACCTGATTGACAGAAGTCTTGGAACCTTGCTCAGAAACTCTTTTTTTGTTTCAGCCCGTGTCCACACATTCTCCTGCCGTCATTTGTAAACCTGTCCGCTGGTTTGAATCTGGTCTCTCATTGCTAACACACTCACGTACCTGTAATTGTCTCCTTGTGCCAGAAGCCCTGACATGCTGAGGTCAGAAGTCTCCTTTTCCATGGGAGGAAGGCACTCGTCCACAGACTCCAACAAGGCCTCCAGCGGAGACCTCTCCCCTTATGACAACAACTCCCCTGTGCTGTCTGAGCGTTCCCTGCTGGCTATGCAAGAGGATGTGGTGCCGGGGGGCTCAGAGAAGCTTTACAAAGGGCCGGAGCCGTGTGTGCGCCGGGTGGGCCACTTGCCCTCCTCCAAGTCGAGGGAGAGTTCTCCTGGACCAAGGCTTGGCAAAGGTAATTCATCCAGTCCCTCTGATTGCATGTGGCCTGGGGTAGGCGCTTTGGACCTGGTCTCCAACCCTCCTTGTTTCATGTTTCTCTAATTCAATGAGCATTTACTGAGAACCTGCCGAACACTGATCCTGGGTCCGAGTCCCTGCACACCCAGCTAGGTGGGAAGCAGTCTCCAGCTCGGTGAGCCCCAGACAGTCCCAGCTGTCTCTCCCCTCTAGCATCCGAGGAACTTGCTGGCTCCTGGCCTGTGAGCTTGGGTACATATCTTTTAGTCTAAGATGGCACCCCGCCATTGCTGTTACTTTTATACAGAGAACAAGCTGAACTCACTATATAAGGAGCAGGCATGTTCCAAATAAGTCTCCATGGCAATGATGACTTTTAGGCAAAAGAAGATTTCCATGGTCAAATACATTTGGGAAAGCCTGAGTTAACCAAGCTAACCGTTTCTCTGCTGTACAAGTTCTCAAAAATCTTTACACTGCTAGCAGGCACCATGAATTTCCACGATGGGAGGGAGAGGATGGTTTGCAGCTTTTCTCAAATGTATTTGACCACTGGATGTTCGATTTTGTACTCACCCTCCACAGAACAATTCCTCGGGGTCAGGACTCGCAGGACACTTTTAAACTGATCATTGGAAGACACAGTACAAATTCTTGCTGCTGTATCACAAATATAAAGTTTTCGCTGAAAAGTCACTCCGAAAGGGCTCCCTTTTTTTGGTGTTTTTAATCACAGCAGCTTTATTTTTATTTCAGAAGTATTTGTTTCAAAAATTTCTTTTAATTTACAGTGAAAACAGTAGTTGGTATTTCCATCAAACATAAAATTTCTTTTTAAAATGTGAAAGTACTTGCCTCATCCGTGAAATGGACTCAGGGACATCTCTTCAGGATTAAATGAGAGAATGAATACATATGAACTGCTGAACACAGGGAAGCACCAGTAGACATTTGCTTCTAGAAATAGTCATTATCATCATGTTGCCAAATTTGTTTGTTTAGATGCTAAGTCGTGTCTGACTCTTTGTGACCTCACAGACTGTAACCTGCTAGGCTTCTCTGTCCATGGAATTTTCCAGGCAAGAGTACTGGAGTGGGCTATCATTTCCTTCTCCAGGGACTCTTCCTGACCCAGGGATTGAACCCATGTCTCCTGCATTGGCAGGCGGGTTTTTTTTTACCTCTGAGCCACCTAGGATGCTTTTAGGTTTCAGGATTGTAGTAAGGATTAGATGAGATGGTGGGAACACCTAAGATAGAACCTTAGGCTATAAATATTTACAGACAGATTATGGGGGGTGTATGAATAAACACATGCAGGACTGTGACTCTGCTGATGCCACAGAGGAGTATTCCCTAGGCCAGATAAACAAACTATAACCATTGTTCCTCTGTCTCTATGTTGATGCGGTTGGAGCTGTTGTCACCCATGACAATTCTATTCATTTCCTAGGGCTGCCGTAACAAGTGAACACAAACTTAGTGATTTAAAACAACACAAAAATTTATTATCATAAAGTTTTAGACGTCAGAAATCTAAAATGGGTCCACAGGGCTGTGTTCCTTCTGGACACTCTAGGGAGCAATCTGTTTCCTTGCCTTTTCCAGCTTCTGAGGCTGCCTGCATTCTTTGGTTTGTGGCCCTTTCCTCCATCTTTAAAGCCAGCAACATAGCATCTTCTATCTTGCTTCCCTCTTATAAAGACCTTTGTGATTACACTGGGCTCACACAGATAATCAAGGATCATCTCCTCATTCCAAAATCCAGAACTTAGGCATACCTGCAAGACCCTTTTCACTATACCATCTTCACAGATTCTGGGGATCATGACTTACTCTGTCTACCACAGCCATCACAGAGAAAGAGCCTTTTCGTGAATCCCAAATGGAATAGGCCTCTTAAAAGGCAGGTCTGCATCATATTCTGTCTTGTATCCATTGTAATCTTGAATAAAGTACTTTGAGTAGAAGAGGTGTCATAAAAATATTTATTCATTTATTTTTAATCTTCAGTTTTCATTTTGAGTGACATACTTTTTTTTTCACACTTCTTCCTAGATATGGCAGAGGAGGCTTTCAATATCTGGGGAACTTGGCATTCAACATTAAAAAGTGGATCCAAAGACCCAGGAATGACAGGTAAAGGATTATATTTTCAAACTAATATTGCATTTACTTTTAAAGTTAATTTTCTTTGCTTTTCACCTTACTATCATCATATTACATGCTTCTCAGATATTATTTGAGAAATGCTGTGTCAACTTAGGGAGAATATTCACAACCTAAAAGTTGAGTGTTATATTTTATTTGGGGGGAATTTTTAGGACTTCAAGCCGGGGAGACTTGGAGTAGTGTGAGAGAACTGCTCTGAGGAGGCAAGGGAAGGAGCCAGGTTATATAGACGTTTGCAACAAAGGGCAGGTAGTCTGAGTATCAACAGATTATTGTTAATTAAAGGAAAACCAGATATCTCGAGTTAAGGAATTTAGCACTTTTCCCTGTCCGGGAAGATGCAAGAGCCTGGGCTCTCTGAAATCATTCCTTTGATCTGCACCTCAGCTACCTGGGGCCTGTATCCTGTATTTTCATGTCCTGAGCTTCCTCAGGGCTCACCACAGGGAGTGGCTGCAGGAAGTGGCCACCATCTGATGGCTGCTAGATGACAGGTATTCTTTTTTGTCCTGAGTTTCTTCAGGATGGCTCACATTGGAGGGCTGCAACCGAGGGCTGTGACATCCTTGTTTACTGATATGGCAGGAAATATCCCATTTCTTAGCTGGAAATAGGGGGAAAGGAGATGAAACTATACCTTTCCACAAGAGTACATCAATCTTTGACTTTATTTCATTTGCAAGAGTTTTTAAAGATAATTATAATCATTCTGACTGTGTACCTTTATATGATTTGCTTACCTTTCATTCTCCAGTTATTTTCCATTACTGTCATTAAGGGCTGTGTAGTATTTTGGATGCATATTCATAGTTTATAGCCCAGTGTTGGGACCACTGAGTTGTTTCCATTTTTTAAGTGATGTTGCAATAAGTTAATGTCAGGGACCTCTTTTATGTACTTTTTGGATTTTGTATTTTAAATTATAAAAAAAGTTCACAAAATTTTAGAAAGCCAGTTAAAAATATGAAATAGGAAAGTGGGAAAATAGGGAAATTCCTAGGTGGTCCAGTAGTTACGTCTCCGTGCTTCCACTTCTGGGAGCCTGGGTTCCATCTCCGGTTGGGGATATAAGATCCTACAAGCTGTGTGATGCAGCCAAAAAATAAATAAATAAGAAAGTGGGTCAAAATATAATGAACCTATCCAAGAATTCAGAGATATAGTCACTTCACATTGCATAGAGGATACATTGGCTGTCCATGTCCCTTTAATCTCATTAGTATTGCAAATCACTGGGTTTGCATTTGGGTTTCTTTAAAAAACAAAATTGTATTTATTATCATTTGCCTGTATTTCTCACCAGTATTTTTCAATTTTTCTATTAATCAGCTGAATTTCACACACAGATTATCCTTATGCCATTGGCTATTTATGTATGCTAGTGTTTTAAAAATTGATTCTTACAAACTCTTCTTATAATAAAGACATTAACCCTTTAATCACATTGTTTGCCACTGATATTCCTTGCATTTTCTCCCTTTTTGCATATCTGGATTTTTTAAAAATATTTTACATGAGTAATTCTATCTCTTTTTTATGAAATCTTTCACAAAATGAATCTTAACTTTTACTTAAGCATTGGCGAATTAGTCATCTATATATTTTTCTCCGTCATAATATTTCATTATTTTAACCCTTAATTCATTAATCCATCTGGAATATATGTTAATATATAATATGAGGGCTTCCCTGGTGGCTCAGACGGTAAAGAATCCTCCTGCAATGCGGGAGACCTGGGTTCAATCCCTGGGTTGGGAAGATCCCCTGGAGGAGGGCATATAATATAAGTGTGTGAATTGTTTTATTGTTTCCCTGTGTGTGTGTGTGTGTGTGTGTGTGTGTGTTCCCTTCTTCATTGTTTTGTAATACTTCCCATATTATATTTCTAAAGCATGGTGCATTTTTATTGTAATGGCCTCTACTCCGGTTTGAGCATTTGAGTATTGACCCATTATCTAAGTGCATCTCACCTTATCCCATGAACTGCTTTACTGTCTTTCCCCCAAAGGATAAATTATTCCAAGATATCCTGCTCTGTTTTCCTTCTGCTGGTTCAAGTCTGATCTGTCCCTGTGTACATGTTTATATGCCCCTCTCCTCCCAAAATGATCAACAGGAGACAGGAAGCCTAGGGACACACGCCCCCAGGAACTCCTCATTTGCTTGTGAAACACACTGTTTTGCTCTCCTTTCAATTTCCTGAAGAAAGTTGTATCAGTTAGGGAAGGTTACAGACATCCTCTAAATGTCAGTGGCTTAACCTTTCACAGGTTGATTTATCCTCACTATGCAGTCCAGTGTGGATTGTGCAGGGTAATGAGGGGTGGGAATACTCTGTTCCAGTCATGCAGGGGCTCAGCTCAAGGCCCATCTAGCCAGTGGCTCCCCGGTCCTCAGAGGCCTCAGAGTCTTCCATGGTTGCTCCATTGTGGGCTAGAAGTTGAGGGAAGAGAGCAAGTCCAGACAACTAGGAGTGCATTTGGTGTTTTTCCTACTAGACCAGGCCTAGAAATGGCTTCCATCACACCTCCACATTTACTGCAAGGGAGGCTGGGAAATATCATCCAGGAAGGAAAGGGGATGATGGGTGAATAAGGAGCCAGTCTCCCCCACAGTGGCAGGGGTAGAATATACACAGGGGCTGCTGCCTTCCCCTTCTGCAACTAAATGGGGCATTTTCGATTCAATTCATTTATTCCTACGGCTTTGATTGACACAAGAGAAACATGGAAACACTATAATGTATGTTTCCTCCGGATTGCAAGTTGCACTGAACAGGAAGAGAACGTTCCTTTTACCTTCTAGGTTCAGAAAAGTTTCCATAAGCATGGCAGAGAGGGGCTTTCCGAAGGCAGAAATTTAGGCACAGGACTATTTAGTCTCATTTGACAGTGAAGCTGTTAGATGAACTGTGCTGATAATCAAGAAGCATTGGTCAGGTCTCTTACTAGAAGTTTTCTACTGTAGTCAGCCACAGCTAAACATGTCCTGTGCTTTAAAAAAAAAAATTTTTTTTTTTTTTTTAACTGGCAAGGCACCTCCAGAGAGAGGCTACAAACCAATTGTATTTCTCGTCCTTCTCTCTGGCTCCCAGGTTCCTACGGCGATATTTTTGAAAGCAGCTCCCTCCGCCCGGGACCGTGCTCCCTGTCTCAAGGGAACCTGTCCCCCAATTGGCCCCGCTGGCAGGGGAGCCCCACAGAACTGGACAGCAGTGCGCAGGCTATTCGGAGGACTCAGACCACGAGCCCGGCGGCCGAGGCGAGGGCGCACACCCCGGTGGCCCGCGTCTGCAGCACGCCCCACATCCAGGGCGGCGGGCAGCCCACACCGAGGCCGAGGCCGGAGCCGTGCTGGACTCTGAGCAGCGCCGAGGACCTCGCCGAGAGCGAGCCGGAGGGGGCCTGGCTGCAGAGGAGAGCCAAGCCTCTGCCCCAGAGACCTGCAGAGGGTGCCAGGCACGACAAGCGGCCTCCTCCTCCTTATCCTGGTCCAGGAAAGTCAACCGTAGCATCCCCGGCCCACCAAGCCGCCGAGCCACCGCTGTGGAGGCCGCGGAGGCTGGAAGAAGGCTCCGGAACAGCTTCGCAAGAGGGAAGCCAGGCAGTCGAGCCGCAGCGAGGGCACCAGGCCGCCCAGCAGAAAGCGAGCAGCGCCTACCCCAGTCCCGCCGGCGATCAGAACAGTAAGACCTTGGGGGAACCCAACTGGCTCGACTGGCAGAGGGAGCGATGGCAGATCTGGGAGCTCCTGTCCACCGACAACCCCGATGCCCTCCCGGAAACGCTGGTCTGAGCCCCCCACGCTCGCCCCTCACCTCCCAAACAGCCTTCTTCCACTCAATAGGGGAAAAAGTGGGTGTTGGACAATTGGGCACTTACTTATTTTTCTTCTTTTACACTTAAAAAAAAAAATAACACGAGAAAAGTCAGTACACTTAAAGATAGAGCACCCTAGGACCCTGACCCTTTATAATAAGATTCTATTGCATAGCCAGCCTTTAGAAAAAAACAAAAATGTATGTTAACGTCCGATCTAAAAGCTATTCACATTGGCTCTGTATAAGATAAAATTCTCGCTTTGGTATAGCTTAATTGTATTTATGTGTCTTCAGTTTTGACTCTTGTATATTCTGTAACAGATTATGTATGATAATCCTATATGTTATATTCACAGAAAACAGAAGGAACACATTTTTTAGTCACCTATTCTAAGTAATGAGATTCTATAGACTGTTCTAGAATATGCACAAGCGGGTTTCTGTGCTTTTGCCATAGCTTTTAACTGGGGACAGCCCTTCTTTCAATGCCTAAGAATAACACTAACAAAGCAAAATAGAACAGAATATGAGAAGCCATATTTTTATATAGTAGTGAGATACAAAAAGAATATAGTCACTGAATGCTTTTTCATATTGAATATGTTTTAAGGAAAATATTAAATTTGATACATTATGGAATATATTTTTAGAATCTGTTTAGAAAGAATTCAGTTAATGAAACAAGAGAAAGGCCGTGCCTGACAAAGAAAGAATAATTAAGAACTTGTCCTGCCCATTTTAGGTCAAATTCAACTTTATTATAGACCATATATAATATATATTTATAATGTACGATTTCTATGTATTTTTCAAAACTATAAACTGGAATCCAACTATAAAGTGTTTGAGTGAAAAGAGAGTATTCAAATTACAGAACATGGTTTTTCCTTTTGCCCCATCATCAGTATTAACCAAATTATATGCAGCGCTTTGTGAAGTAAATCATATTTGGAAAAAAAAACGGAGCTCTGTATTTACACTGTGCCAAAGGCTGAGGAAATGTTTTCTTTAGTAATTTTTTGTGTAATGTAAAATGTTCCTACCATACTTCAGTACATTTGAAGTTTTTCAACTGCAAAGCAATTTTTGACCAGCAGGTGGCAATTTGCTTCAGTATTTTATGAGATTTTTTTTTCACTTCATAAGGGAATGTGTATCATAGAAAAAGATTTTTTTTTTTTATAAAACATGCTACTCTGAATTTTCATATTGGCGATGACGTTTTCAGTGGTGTTTCTTCAAGTTCTTGTGCCATAATGAATAAAAAGTTAAAGCAAAGGCTTTGTTCACTGGCATTAAATCTCATGAATGAACCCACACACCATTCCACATACGCACTTCCCTATCTGCAAGTCCAAAGGTAATGAATAGTGGCAGGACTATCCACATACAGCCAAAGTTGTAGGTGGCTTGGAGACATAACCCAGTGAAATTGATATCTGTTGCAAGTGAAGGTTGATTGTCATTCATCTGAAGCTCAATTGTTGTTGAGGAAGTAGATGGGAACTCGGGTGGTTTCCCACGTGCTGGACAGGTGTTTCCCAACACAATCCTTGTATGTCATATCTACACAACAGGCCTTGGATGCTCCTTCTGTTTCAGGGTTGAAATGATGAAGTCTAGAAAAGCTGTCTGACATTTCTTAACCAGGAGCGGGGGCGGTGATGGGGGTCTTCGGGCTCTGCCCATGGGCCCAGCACTTCTGCCACTGGCGGGAATGTGGGAAGGATGTGCCTGCTGGCCTCTGGCTCTTTCTGGCTGCCCCCACACAGCCCAGAGTTGCAAACAAGACCCAGAGCAAATGCTGCCTGATTGTGGCTCACAGGTTGCTTTCCCATGCCACCTCCCCTCGTCCTCCTCCTGTTGACTGTGTTTTCTTGGCTTTGGATTTAACCCCTGTCTGGCTAGTTCTCTCTCCCCTTTCTGGACTCAACTACCTGATATATGGGGCTGCCCCCACTCCCCGCCACCACCGGGTTTTTGCCCTAACAGTCCTATTTTTTTTTCAACTGCCAAATCAGATGGCCCTGAGGTAGATGTCTGTGTCTTAAAAGGTAAAGTATGCCTATATATTAATGGTCAGATCTAGAATAGTCCAGAAAACATGGCTCAGAATATTTTTATGTAATGCAATTGTGTGTGTGTGTGTGTGTGTGTGCTGTGCCAGTGTATGCCCATGTATGTCCATGTAATGAACGATATTCACTCTCCCTTTCTCTTTAGATGGTTTAGGCCAGTGGCCATATTGTTAACTCAGTGAGTGAAGGCTTGTTTCTCAGATGCCTTTATCACATTGAAAATAAGCTGTTTTAAAACACACATGCACAAGACACAAAGACCTGAGTCAAAGTTGGAGTCACTTCTAACACCTTGTAAGTGATAGAATACCTGACAAGAAAAAAATAATGAACTCTTTCAAGTTGGACAAAACCATTTAAAAGGCTATCGAAGTCATTCATTCTTAGGAGCAAAGAGATCCTACAGTCAAGAAGAAAGCTGCCTGCTGACACAAGTCTTGCATCTTTGAGTACTGAGTCACCATCTCTGTGTATCTGGCAGGAGGCACAGTGATAGGACCCAAATGGCCAAACAGGAATTTGTCTTGATCTAAGTGGCTATTAACATACGTGTGTTGTGGGTTTTCATAGAAAAAAAAAAATCTCTTCTACCAATGGAGTTTGTGCAAATTGAAGAAATTTCTAAATAAGTCCAGCTTGCTTCTTTTTCTTATGCACATTTTAATACACATCTGCTTGGCAGATGAACAGCATTGGGATCAAATCAGGTTCCCATCCAGGCCTATGTGTACATCGCTCTGATAAGCAAACTGCAGGAGGCACCAGAACAGAGAAGAAAAGAAATGACTGAAGAAATGACTGAGTAAGAGGCACACTGAGATGAAAACAAGTCAACATCTCGACCCGACAGGATTTTAAAACAAGACTAAATCAGCAGCAAATGTTCTTGAGGGGAAAAAAAAAAATCCAAAACAAAGGAAAATTCCAATAAAGCTTGGAATTCTTCGGCACGGGATGGCTTCGTGAAGGCGTGGAGCTCCAGACACCGGTCTCTAGAAGTGCGGACCCCTGGGCTGGTGTGGCCTGCGGTCCCCCATGGTGCACACAGCAGCAGCCCCAACTGCAGGCCCCCCGAGGTCACAGAAAGGTCAGAAGATTCTCTCAATTCAGTTTGACCAACATCTGTTTGCCAGTGTTTTTTACACAGCATGATGAGCTAACATTTATTAAGGACACCCGCTCCGGTCTAAGTGTTTCACTCCCATTAACTCTTTCACCGCCTCATAAGCAGTAGACAGGAGTCACAACTATCCTCATTTTCCAGAGAGCATGAAAGACCCCGAGTGACATCAAATGAGTTGCCCAAGGTTGCACAGCTGGAAGGTGACAGAACCAGGATTTGGTGGTGGGCCATCCACGTGTGGGGCTTCCCAGGTGGTGCTAGTGGGTAAAGAATCTACTTGCAATGCAGGAGATGCAGAAAATGCAGGTTCGATTCCTGGGTCGGGAAGATCCCCTGGAGGTAGGGCATGGCAATCCATTCCAGTATTCTTGCCTAGAGAATCCCATGGACAGAGGAGCCTGGCGGGCTGTGGTCCATGAGGTCACAAAGATTTGAACACAACTGAAGCAACTGAGCATGCATGCATCCAAGTGTGCAGACCTGCTATTTGAACTGAACCTTCAGGAGCAAAGCTGTTTCTTGTTTCTCTACAAACAAGATGCCCACATTTGCTTAGAGGGTGTGTGTGTGTGTGTGTGCGTGTGTGTGTGAGCCTGTTAAGTCACTTCAGTTGTGTCTGACTCTGTACGACCCTATGGACTGTAGCCTACCAGTCCCCTATGTCCATGGGGTTCTCCAGGCAAGAATACTGGAATAGGTTTGAAGGGAAAAAACTTTCCCATACCCTCTTAATCACCTGGCAAAAAGGATTTATTTCACATGCATACAGGAACCAACAAAGGAAGTATCTGGCTCCTTAAATGGTTAAAGGTTTACGGACCTAACCTAGTAGAGAAAAGGCAATGGAGAGAAACAATTTCTAAGGGAAAACCAAATAGGTTTGTTTGAAAAAACAAACGAGTTTTCAGGAAACCAGACAGGAGATAAGAAAGTTTGTGATAAGGATGGTCTATACAGGTATGAGCAGTCTTTCTGTCTCCATTGGAACCATAAAACTCCCCCCCAGAGAGGGGATTTATAGTAGCTTCATTTCCCACAAGTTGCTTTTAGTCAGATAAGGGAAGCTCTAAAAGGCTTTTTTCTGCATCTGTTGAATCTCAAATGTCTTCAGCTTAAAGCCGTCTTGATGCCAAGTCTGGGGTTCTGAGTGGGTCTTCTCTAGCAGGGGAAAATGACTTAGAGAATGAATCAGAAACACGTTTAGTCATGCAGGAAAGGATCATGGCAAGTCAGCGTTCAGAGTCCTCCTAAATTCAAATCACTTTACTTGGTCAAAGACTCAGGAGCTGGGTCCGGAATCTGCTTGGGAAAGTCTGCCATGAGGGGAGGCTGTGGGCAGGTGAGTCGCCTGCTTCATTTTCCTTCCTGGCACTTTGCAGGAGGTGAGCTGATTGCCTTGCCCTTTCCCTGGCCTCCCACCAAGAGAGTTCCATCAGCCGCTGAGCCCATCTGGAGGGGCAGATGTCACGGTGGCCCTGAGCACAGCCGAGCTTGTCCAAAGGGCAAAGACTTGCTAGGGACCAGGGCCGTGCTGGTTGGCCTGTCACTGCTGAGCAAAGTGTGCAAACAAAGAAGCAGGTCAGCAATGACAGCTCTCAGACGCCAGAGGGACAGGCTGCCTGGCCCTGATGAGAAATTTCACAGCCATTCTGCAAACGAGCAGGTTATGGGTTGAGTTGTGTCCACTGTGGAAAAGCTGTTGAAGTCCTAGCCCTCAGTACCTTATGGCCTTATTTGGTAAGAGGGTCTCTGCAGATGATCAAGTTAAGATGAGGTCATTAGGGTGGGCCCCAATCTTGTATGACTGTTGTTCTAATAAAAAGGGGGGGGGATTTGGACGTTGACACAGACACGTACCCAGAAAGAACAACTTGTGAAGACTGAAGTTCTGGAATCAGCCAAGAACTGCCAGAACTTTGGGAGAGAGGCCTGAAATAGACCTTCTAGCACCTTCTGGCACACCTCTGTCAACATTTTGATCTTACTTGTTGCTTCCAGAACCATTTCTATTGTTAAAACCACTTCGATTGTGGCAGTTCGTTATGCCCTTGCAATTGAATATGATGAACAGAGCTCAAGAAGCGGAGACCACCCAGAACACCTCTGCAGCTGAAGGGAGCAGCCACCAGGAGAGGGTTTGCCTTTTGAGACCTCGACTCCCAAAGAAAGAGCACCCACTAACAGAGGGGTTTTCTGTCCCAGGTGAGAGGTCATTGCCTTCACCCCATTGTCATTGTCCTCTGCCCCCCGCCCCCCGCATCACCTACTGAAGTGATGTGAGAGGGTGAACTTTCCAAGGAAAGGTTTTCATTATGAAAACAAGACAAAGGTGGGATTGTGCAACATTCAGAACTGAGGGGAGCGGGAGGACTTCAAGGAACCCTTGGGAATAAGCCACAAAGGACAAGTGGCATTTACATGTAACCTTCAATTTCCCATTTCCTACTTGGGGCTTGGACCCACGGCTGTGTAAATACGTGGCAATTGTAAATACATGGCAATTTTAAATACATTGCGAAGATGGGGGTACGTGGAAGTGCAGAGGATTTGAAGGCTGCAGAGTCCAGTGAAGCTCAGACCCCGGTCAGCACCATTACCATCTCTTGGGCACACTCTCCTCTTAGGAATGCCAGTTCTCACAAGACTGACTGAATCAGGCCCCCTGGAGGTGGGCCCAGCAATCTGCATTTTAACAAGCCCTCCAGGGGATTCGGTCTCCACAAAATTTTGAGGAGCATCTAGCTGGGGAGACCACAGATGAGGGAGAGGCGGAGAGGGGGTAAGGCAGCAAGATCCAAAATGCTGCTCTAATGCAATACTTTGCCTGAACAGTATGGAATCATATTTTAAGTCAGGTGAAACAGATCATAAAATGTTTTTTGTCTTATGTTTTAACAGCCCATAAACAGACACTGTTTACTAAGCTTCCACTGTGGAGCCGAGGCCATTTCTTTCTCTGGGTGTGGGAGGGCCCACTTTCACATTCTTAATCCATCCACGGCCACTGTCTAACATCCCACTTCCAGTTTCTTTGCAGCAAATCGAAGAAACCACCGTGAAACAATGAACCGAGAGTTACCCTGGATTTTTACAATATTTCTCCAACCCTTTCCGACTTCATGGCCATATTTGTACTGATTCTGCTTTCAGCTCTTCTCAGTCTTTCCTTAGTATGTATGGATTTGGTTTATGCATTTATATCACATCTTCTTTTGTTTGGCTTAAGTTACTGACTCTTGGTAGACTGACTACTCAGTTAATAGAGGGATCAGCCAGCACATTTTTTCCCATTTTTCAAGTAGATTTATTGAGCTAGAATTAGAAACCAGACACTTCACACATTTAAAGTGTACACTTCAGGGGTTTCCAGTAGAGTAACAGAGTTGCACAGCCATCAGTTTTAGAACATTTTCATCACCCCTGAAAGAAAACCCTATACCCATTAGCACTCACTCCCAATTCCTCTCTCACCCCAACTATGGCAACCACTAATCTACTTTCTGCCTTTATACATTTACCTATGCTGGGCATTTCTATAAATAGAATCATACAGTCCCCAGCCCTTTGTATCACTTAGCACGTTGTTTTCAAGGTTCACCCATCTTGTAGCAGGAATCAGTACTTCATTCTTTTTATGGCTGAATAGATTCCATTGTTTGGATGGACGACAATTTTTTTTTTTAATCCAGTCATTACTTGATGGACTTTTGGGTTGTTTTTAAGCCCATTTAATAGAGGAAAAAGAAAGCACTGTTTAACCATGAATGGTGTGAAATTTTAAGAGTGCATCCACTGATGTACTTTATGTAAAAACTAGTCTGAAGTATGGAGAAGACAATGGCAACCCACTCTAGTACTCTTGCCTGGAAAATCCCATGGACAGAGGAGCCTGGAAGGCTGCAGTCCATGAGGTTGCTAAGAGTCAGACATGACTGAGCGACTTCACTTTCACTTCTCACTTTCCTCCATTGGAGAAGGAAATGGCAACCCACTCCAGCATTCTTGCCTGGAGAATCCCAGGGATGGGGAAGCCTGGTGAGATGCTGTCTATGGGGTCGCACAGAGTCGGACACGACTGAAGTGACTTAGCAGCAGCAGCAGCAGCAGTCTGAAGCAGGTTTTCAAAGCACTTATTTTTCCTTAGCTTAAAACATGGCATCACCCAGTCCATCAAATGTGAGAGAAATAGGCCACATAAAACCTAGAATTACGGTCAGAAAGGAAACTTTAGGAGGATCTATGGAAAGACCCAAAAGTCCATCAACTAATGACCTGATTTAAAAAAAAAAAAAAGGTCCTCTATCTTATTCAGCCATAAAAAGAATGAAGTTAGTTAGCCTTATAGACCTAAAGGGATTGTCCAAATCCCATAGCGGGTGCAGAGAGTCAATATGGAAATGAAGATTCCCCAAGCCTGTCTTCTTCTGTTACCTCCAGATTTGAAACACCAACCTACGAGAGTGAAGGGAAAATAATGAAATGACAACTAAGACTGGGGTTTTATCATTGTTTAGTGAAATAATTCTCTAGTGGGCACTGCAGTTTTCTGCAGATGATTTCTCTGGTTAATCTAAGCACCAGGCACTCTCCTGGGAATGTAAAATGGGAGGGGTGTGAGGACACAGGCCTAATGCTGAATTGACTCAAACTGATTAAAGAGAAACCTTATCTTCCATGTGTTGTGGGAGACTTCCCCCTCCCTCTCCACCTCTTATCTACTAGCAATAAGCAAGGATCATAAAGCTCTGACAGCATCTGTTAATAGAAGCCATCTGATGGGATGAAACTTAGCCCATTAAATGTTGGTCACTCAGTCACATCCTTGTCAGTGCAACCCCGTGGTCTGTAGCCTGCCATGCTCCTCTGTCCATGGGATTCTCCAGGCAAGAATACTGGAGTAGGTTGCCATGCCCTCCTCCAGGGGATCTTCCCACCAGGGAAGCCTATGAAGATGAAGTTGAAATTGTGCATGGAAGGCAGAGTCGTCTGGAGAAGTACAGCTGACCACGCACACACCCAGTGTTGCAAGTGTCAGCAGGGTCTGTTACCTGCAGCCAAAAACATCCTGATAATATTCTGCACCCAGCCATTGAAGGACCACAGGAACTCATCCCAGTAAGTCATCCTAAATGTAAAAGGAATAGCAACGTGTTTAAAGGATGATTCTGGGGCTTCCCTGGTGGTCTAAAGGTTAAGAATTTGCCTGCCAATGCAGGGAACACGGGTTCGATCCCTGGTCTGGGAAGATCCCACATGCCAAGCAGCTAAGCCCGTGTGCCACCACTCATGAGCCTGAGAGCTGCAACTCCCTGTCTGCGCTCTAGAACCCATGCTCTGCAGCAAGAGAAGCCTGCAGCTAGAGAGTAGCCCCTGCTCATCGCAACTAAGGCCCGTGCATAGCAACCAAGGCCCAGTGCAGCCATAAACAATCTTTTTAAAAAAGGGTGATTCTGCACAGAGCTCGCTCCAAGATAATATCCTGTAATTGTCCATCAGGACTCCACTCAACTGTTACTGTGAAATTGTTTCTCACAATTCCTGTGTTATACCACTCCATATGAAGTTTCTGCAGCCCTCATCACATGTGACAATGTATACGTTAAAGTGCGAAGTAAAAGCTAATTGTAAACATAAGCCTCATTGCCCCAGTAGATGTAGGCTCCCCCCAAATAAACTTTTCTTAGAAACTTTACTTTTCAATACCTGCTATGATTTCAGAAAAAAAAATTAGAATACTTTCCATGTGATGCATTGCTTTTGAATTGATTTTGCATACCTTTTACTTGCAGTAAACACAACTTTGTAATGTTTTTGATCTGGAGACATATTAAGTTGGATTTCCCAGGTGACTGAGTGGTAAAGAGTCTGCCTGCCAATGCAGGAGACACAAGAGATGTCAGTTGATCCCTGGGTTGGGAAGATCCTCTGGAGGAGAAAATGGCAACCCAGGCCAGTATTCCTGCATGGAAAAAATTCATAAACAGAGGAGCCTAATGGGGGTCCATGGGGTCTCAAATATTCAAATCAGACAGGACTGAGCAGGCACGCACATTTGACGTTTCCACGGAGGGGACACCTTTGTGATCCTGAGGACACAATGAGCTACATCTCAGGTTAGGAAGCACAACGGCCTAATTACAATCTTCAGTTTTGTCAAGCGGATCTGGCATAGTACTAAACCAAATGTCACATGTCACCCTGTCATGTTTATGGTTTTTAAAAGGTCAAAGACTGCTACCCATCTTTTTCCCTTTAGCGATTTTAAAGAACACGGGCTCCTTTAGAGCAAGCTAATTCTTATGAGTAACCAAAATCAAAAGGAGACCCTTCTGCTCCCTCTCTAGACAGACTCGTCTTGGGAGAAGCATGGCAAGGGGTGGGTACTGTTTCTCAGTTCTTCTTTGATTCTAGCCGCGCCTTTTCCGCCTGAATGACTAGGCACAGGTGATGTTCATTAAGCCTTTCCAGGCTATGGGCTCAGAGTGGGTTCAGGTGATTTGGGAGGTGATAAGGTCAAGAGGGTGGAGCCTCAGGAATGGGACTATCGGCCTCTAAGAGACCCCCCCCACCCCACGCTCTCCCCTTTCACAAGAACGAGCCCAAAGACGCCATCTCTGCGGAATCTTCCAGCGCCTTTACTCTGGCACTTTCTGGTCTCCGGAATGGTGAGTGATGAATTTCTGTTGTTTATAAGCTACCCAGTCGATGGTATTTGTAATAGCAGCCCAAACAAACAAAACCACTCAGTTCTTTTGTTCTTTTTATTGCCAAGAAAGCGAGGCCCAGAGATATTAAGCTTACATAGCAAGGGAAGGGCTGCGACAGGGCTCTAAACCAGCTGTCTGCCCCCAGGACACGGGTTTGTCTTCCCTTTTTTAAAAAAATTGAGCTTTAATTGCCATATAATATTGGGCTTCCCTAGTGGCTCAGATGGTAAAGAATCTGCCTGCAATGCAGGAGACCAGGTTTGAACCCTGAGTCACGAAGATTAGCTGAAGAAGGGCATGGCAACCCACTCCAGTATTCTTGCCTGGAGAGTCCCATGGACAGAGAAGTTTGGAGGGCTACAGTCCATAGGGTCACAAAGAGTCGGACATACTTTCGTACTTTCACCATGTTGGGCATTTGTCCTTAATTGCTTTATAACTGGAAATTTGTACCTTTTAATCCCCTTCACAAATTTTGCCTACCGGAACCCCCACACTCTGGAAACCACCAGTCTCACCAACTTGTCTATGAGCTCAGGTTTTTGGGTAGTTGTACTGTTTTTTTAGATTCTGCATATAGGTGAAATCGTATGGTATTTGTGTTTCTGACTTACTCCACTTAGCATAACGCTCTCAAGGTACTGCAATATTTTTGCAAATAGCAAGATTTTATTATCATGGCTGAATAATAGGCATATATGTCACACACTCTCACACACACACACACACACACGGGCTGCCCTGATGGCTCAGTGGTAAAGAATCCGCCAGCAATGCAAGAGACCCAGGTCTGATTCCTGGGTGGGGAAGATCCCCTGGAGGAGGGCATGGCAACCCACTCGTGTTCTTGCCTGGGAAATCCCATGGACAGAAGAGCCTGGCGGGGTGCAGTCCATAGGGTCACAGCTGGGCACAACTGAAGCGACTTAGCATGTATGCATGTACACACACACACGATATATGACATTTTCTTTATCCACTCATCCATGAGCAAACATAGGTTGTTCTGGGCTGTTGTATATAATGCTGCAGTGAACATGGTGGGGTAGGGTGGGGGTATCTTTTCAAGAAAAAGTATTCTTGATCACCACACACAGCCTCAACCCTATGGTGCCAAAAATGATCCATGGCATAACTCCCATAGTTGTTGCAGAGGTGAGGTGTGAAATGTGCAATTCTTCGGTTAAGGAGGAGTAGCTGATGAGGAATAAACCACACTGGTGTCTCATTAAAAAATTGGTAACTGTATATTCAATATATATTAAAAACATACTTAAGTGAATTTGCACTTAACCCATGGATTAACACAACTCTTTTAAAATCAGCATTGAGTTTACAGACTGTCCTCCCTAAGGTTATGAGTCCCCTGCAGGTGGGGGCTGGACCTTTTGCCTTTTTGTGTTCCTGACAGAATGTAGAGTGTCATAAACATTTCATGAGTGGATGGGAGTTAGGGCACGACTAGGAACACTACTACATTTTCATCTGCAGTCCCAGTTGGCACCCCCCCTTATTTGCTAATCCTTAGCTCGGGTGCAGTACGTTGTTCTAATCCTGAATAGCCTATGACGAAAGATGGAGCTTAAAAGCCTGGAGAATATCCAAAATGATTTCAAGTTATAAATGAAACCTCCTATCAGAACAGAGTATTGATCCCTGGATCTGATCAAGTATAATTTAGACACCAAGCAGCTCTTATGTCCAATAGGCTGTAGTCTTCTCTCCCCAAGTGGAGGGTGTATAAATGTGGTCTTGTCATCAGCTTCACAAGACAGTTTACTTTAGAGGTTTTTTTTTTTTTTTTTTTTTCTTCAAGAAATATTAGAATCCTTTAAAAAGGGGTGATTCCCCGTCTGTGGCTCAATTTTCAGTTTCCAGATGCAACACTTGGTTTCTCATAATAACGCCTTAACCTGTACTTCCTCAATGGCATTTAGGAGCAAAAAACATGTGAACAGTAACTCCCTTCCTCAGCGGGTGAGAAATATGTGCTGTGACGAAAATGGCTACCTCCAGCAGAAAGACTACAGCCGTCATTTCTGTAAAGATTATTTCTGTCTGATGAAGTATAAAATTACTTAATAGATTTTCAAAACCTGTTAATTATCAGGTTTATTTTCTTTGAAAATACACAAATATTTTGAAGTGTAGAAGTTTAAGTTTAAAAGTCCGCACAGACACACCAATGAAATTCATACCAAATGAAGCACTCCAGACTGCTAAGTTCATGTACTAACTTAACTCCACGATATTCAAGATAAATGAGTTACTACTATAAACACTTAAAACAAAAACAACCAACAGTCGTATTATGCTGCTGTAAGTTGAACAACCAGTGTGTGGGTGACTGATACAAAGAATTTCAGGGGCAAACTTAGAAATCCCTTAAAAAACAGATGTGAACGGAGAGTGAGTTGATGCAACCATTCTACATCTGGGAAAAATATTCTCCTTGTGAATTCTAGCAATGGATAAAATACCGTGTTTTAGAGCAGGACCATCTCTAACATTGTGACTTCAGCCAGACCTTCAAGGTTCAGGCAAGGGAATGGATGAACTCCAGAATGGGATTAAGTTGTCAAATGCCAGAACAGTGAAGCCTGCTTACATGGAACACAGTTACAGGTCAGAACAATGGGAATTAAAAGGAAAATACTTAAAAAGTTAAGACACATACTCCCAACACATGTGCGCCATCAAGTCATAGGGGAGTTGAAATTATTCTGGATCAAGGTCCAGTCTGGAAAAAAAAAAATCACAACAGCAAGAATCTGGAGAGCAAGACACACACACCTCAGGCTGGCAGAGTACATTGCCAGTGTGTGGCTGTATTTTCTTCAGGAGTCACTACTATATTTGATGGACTTGAGAAATGCTGGTAACTTGTATAAAAAGCCTAATAGAACACTTTTAAATAAAATATTGGACCAGGTCAAAGTTGAGCATCCTGTGGGCTCTCAGGTCTACGCATCAGTATTTAAAACAGGGAGGGAAAAGAGCAGCTCTCTTCATATTTTCAGCAAAGGTCTTTTTCAGAAGTTCAGACTTTTTAGATCAAATACACAGACAATACTGCAGTTAAAGGAGAAACTCAGGGACGGCCTCCCACTTCTCTACATGGGAAGAAAACTTAAAATGATGTGCCGTCAACTGCAAGGTACAAATGGAACTCAGAAGAGCACGCGCTGAGTACCCTTTGCTAAGTGGCATGGAAGGTAGGTGATCCCCTGGACATCCCTGTTACATTAGGAGCACAATTCAGTTTGGGGAAAATAGTTTAATGTACTTCTCAGAAAAAAAAATCATTTCTATTTTCTCATCTCTGACAAAGCAGTGCTTAGGAAGTCCAGCGCCACCAGGCCACCTTCATCCGGTCCCATACGGCTGACAGTGAATCCAACGCGGGCCGCACGTCCAGGATGGTGAACTGGTAGTCTTGGTTGACCTTACCCCCATCGTAGTAGTCAATGACATATCTCACTTCTGTCCCGCAACGGTTGATGATCCAGTCGTGTCTGTCGAAAGGCAGCTCGTACCTGGAATGAAAACATGCTGGCGGAGGTTACCACGCCTGTGGGATGCTGAGCTGGGGTTTAGGCGATGAGGAAGCCAGCAGGGCAGCGCATGGGGAGGCCAGCTCTCAGGGTCCACCTCGGATGAGAGGTGAGGCTCCGATAAGCATGGTCCATAGTGCTGCGGGAAGGTAGGGCTGGAAAGCGGGAGGTGCCCCCATCAGCGGACAGCTACCTGCTACAAGGGAAGAAGGTCAATGGCAGGAAGCACAGCCAGGCTGGGGAGGTCAGCTCAGCACCTGCAGAAATGCAGGTGAAAGCGAAAGTTGCTCAGTCGTGTCTGACTCTTTGCGACCCGTGGACTACACAGTCCATGGAATTCTCCAGGCCAGAATACTAGAGTGGGTAGCGTTTCCCTTCTCCAGGGATCTTCCCAACCCAGGGATCGAACTCAGGCCTCCCGCATTGCAGGCGGATTCTTGACCAGCTGAGCCACCAGGGAAGCAGGTGGGAGCTGTGAATCCATGACAACAGGGAGCATGGAGTGCACAGGTGGACGGCAGGAGTGTGGGAGGAGCGAGGGGGCAGTGCAAGAACACAGAGAAGACGACTCCAGTCAACGCTATGAGCAGTAGACAGGAAGTAACCCCAAGCTGCCTGCAGCGCCACCTTGAGGGAGCACAGGAGGTCTGCAGCTGAAAGTGAAGCATGTTTCGCAAGATGGCACTGCAGTTCTTTGACTGCCTGGTTTTAATGCCAAGAGCAAGCAGACAGTGACCTGAGGAACAGAACATTTCTGCAGGCACTCACCCCATCCAGGAGCGAATTCTTGCCCGTGGCGAATACTCTTTTGCTTTGCCTCCAAACCGGATCAGGGATGGACCACAAGGACACTCGCTAGAAATCCCCAAAGAAGAAATATCTATTAAGACAACTCTCTTTCCCTTGAAAAACAGTGTTGCAGTTTCTCCATGACACACATTTTTCTGTATACATTTTACATAATATTAGAGAAAGGTAACTGAAAAACCTCACAGAAATATCCCTATTTGCTTAAAAAAAATGCTGTGTTTTAACTTCTGGATCAAGTGCGTGCCACTCCCTCCCCTTCCTCTGAGTATCTGTGCTACTCTTGGCAGGAGTCCGGGTCAGGGCCTGTCCACATGGTGTACTCTCAGGAAAAAAAGGGTCAGGTATCAGGCATAAACTCTCCTCTTGCACGAAGAGCAGTTGGGGTTTCTTCCAGATGAATGTAAGAAAATCCTATGCTCCTCTCTCATTTGAAACCAATGAGCAATCTTCATGAAGAAAAAAAAAAAACCAGCTGCTCTCCCTAGGAACTAACGTAATCAGTGTTGGACCATCTCTTTAAATAACTGTACACAAGCTGACAGGTGGGGGGACAAGGTCCTGCTGAGACAATCTACTCACTCTCTGGGCAGACCCTGGGCTTGAACTTTCTAGGTGCCCTGCCAGCCCCCACCCCCAAGCTCACTGGGCCCCTGGGGGTTGCGGGGAGAGTCTCCTGGTCATCTGGCATGAGGCACACAGCACTGTCCCCTGCAGGGGGAGTGGAAAATACAAGAGGCTACTTGTCTTGGCAGCTGCTGTCACTGTAAAGACAGGCTTTGGCCTAAACAGGTCTCTCTAATGAACTGGGATGGAGCAAAGCACCCCACGTGTGATGGGCCCCAGCTAAGGGCTAGCCAAGCTCCTTTCATTCTCAGCTTTAACAACAGCATACTTGCAGCCTAAGTCTCCACATTGAGTGGATTTTGTCCAAGAAGTTAATCACATTTTGCCACGAATTAAAAACATGAGCCCCCAACCATGACGACATCTGGCTCCACGGAGACATGCCCCACCCCCTACCCTTCTCTAGGTGGAGCCCTCAAGCGGGCACCATTCTGGAAATGCTCACCCCAGATCGACTGAATCAGAAATCCTGGGGGTGGGGCCCAGCACTCAGTATTGCAACAAATCCCTAGGTGATGCTGAGGCAGCTCAAGTGTGAGGACCATGGCTCTGAACAGACTGATGGCCCACTGCCACTAACAACTGCATTTAGCTAGCCTCCCAGAGAAAAAGTGTGTAGTTTCTCAGTCGTGTCCAACTTTGCGACCCTGTGGACCGCAACCTACCAGACTCCTCTGACCATGGGATTCTCCAGGCAAGAATACTGGAGTGAGTTGCCATTCCGTTCTCCAGGGGATCTTGTTGACACAGGGATCAAACCTGGGTCTTCTGCATTGCAGGCAGATTTTTTACCACCTAAGTCACCAGGGAAGCCCCATCTCCCCAAGAAAAAATGATCATGTGTAAAGATGCCTCTTGATGTTTACTCCTGATAGGGATTCAATACATACTGCTATGTGAACAAAATCTCCCCCAGCTCCCTGGGGCAGAGAGCATTTTAGAGTTTCTCGGCCCTGTGCTCTGCCTGAAATGGACTGTGATGCGCCTCCTGTTGAGGTCTGCAGCCTATGGCCCCTCCCCTTGCATGTGGGCAGGCTTGTGACACCATGGGACTTCCCAGACTCAGTCATCACAGGAGATGCAGTGTCCCTGGAGCTTTCTGTAACTCTAGCTCTGGGAACCCAGTCACCATGGTGTGAAGAAGCCAAAGCAGCCACATTTAGAGACCATGGGCAGGCGTCCTAGCTGAGAGCTGGCATGGTATCACTTACCAGGGGAGTAAATGGGGCCTTTGAAGGCTTCCAGCCCACGGCTGACCACTAAGTCTCGGTGGCTGGGACCCCACTCATCAGGGAGCAGAGACCAGCCATCCCTGCTCTGTCCTTCCTGCACTTGGGACTCACTGAACCCACAAACATACTTAAATAGTCGTCATTTTACATGGCTGAGCAGGGCAGTCTGTCACGCAAGTCACTGAGACAGGCCTGCTACCGAAAATGTCTTAATAGAATAGCACAGTGTTGGACTAAAACCCTTCTATTTCTTTCATAGAAAGCAGCTATGAAATTAAGAAGATGCTGGAAGAATGGTTTTCTTAAGATCTCGAACATACTTACGCAGCGTGAAGGGCTTCCCATTTCAAAATCTCCTTCCAAGCTTGCTCATTATTCTGGTTGTGAATCCTAATGATATTATACATGTCTTTCTGACTAATATCCTCATCCTTCCATTTCCACCTAGGAAAGAACATTTGGTAAAACTTGACAAACATTACTGCGAATGCCATGTATTCATTTCACTGTGTCACCAAAAATCCGATTTATCCAAATATCCAGGATCCCTCAATTTTTCAAGTGACACTTTTTTAATTAGTATCACAAATTTCCTTTTTCTAAGTATTTTATGTAGGGTACTTAAAAAAAAACTTACTGGCTGTGATGGGTTAGTTTTATGTGTCAGCTTGATTGGGCCATGGGGTACCCAGATATTTGGTCAAACATCATTCTAGATGAGATTAACATTTAAATGGGCAGAGCGGGCCCAACTCTAAAAGCTGAAACAGAACAAAAATGCAGAGCCTCTGCAAGTAAGAGGGAACTCCTTCTGCCTGCCTGCTTTCCAACAGGGACATCGGTTTCTCTTCCTGCCTTTGGACTTGAACTGAAATATAGACTCTCCTGGGTCTCCAGCCTGCCGAGCCGATTGTGGTACGTCTCCACCTTCGTAACCATGAGTCAGTTCCTTACCACAAATCTCTATACGTATATCAAGATATTTACATCTTATTAGTTCTGTTTCTCTGGAGAATCCTAATACCTTGTACTTATATTCTGGTTAAGTCTGAAAAATCAGTTGGTTAGTATAAACATTTACTGTACACCTGGGGGATAAAACCTCTAACATTTAATTCTTAGATTAGATTCATCTAAAAATTAAATGTTAAAAAGGTTAGATTCACAAGCAAATTTATAGCCTCAGGAATATGCTCACTCACTCACCCTTTCCTTAACATCGCATTCCAGAACATCTGTTCAGAAGGATAAACCCACTTTTTATCTGAATCTGCCCTCGGAATAGATGATTCCTCTCTCACAGTAGATAGTGGAAATGGCTGGTTGGGGGCTGGTGTCTGATTAGGAGGTGGCATCTATGTAAAATAAGTGGGTTTAAAAAAAAGGTTGGAAATACAAAGTAGAAACAAGCAACATAATTACTTCCTGGAAAGCAAGGTATCACACACACACACCAGTTTCCTCATTAAACCAGCCACATCAGTTTCAGGCCTCTCGGTTGAGTCAGAGCGCAGAAGCTCTTTTCCTTGTTGACTTCACATAAATGGTAAATACATGCTACAGTCAAACATTTGGTCTCTTTCTCAAGGATTAGAAAGTAAAAACTAATACCATGATGCACTGCTACAAATTTCTGGAAAAGATGAGGCGATAAATGTGTGTGTATTGATATGTATACAAAACAGAATACCACCACTTTCTCGATGGCATTCTGTCACTGGCGGTCACACAAGGCTGGCACCCAGCTGTGCCTTAAGAGGCACCCCAACCTTGCAGTGTGCCTATGGTGTTTCCCCAAACCAGCAACACCTTTCTGGACTCTAGCCGTGCTGCTAATAGATCTCTCGCCCACCTAATACTCTACCCCGAAAGCAACATCCTCTGGCATGGCTGATTCCAGGTCAGCCTGCTCTGGCGCTCGGGGATAGCCCATGGCTTTCCTAGGCACTCTCTGAAACTACACTGAGTGACACAGTCTAGGTTTTCACTATGGGTGGAATATCAGACTTCTCCGTTTTCAAAGGACAGAAGGATCAATCCTAGCAGCCTGTAGTTTGGGAGCCTCTAAGAGCAGCCCTACATTAAAAACTTCTGGGCAGAGGGGCTGGTCGAGGGTTACCAGGTTAGAAGGATCCAGGTTCTCCTTACTCCCGGCCTTGGCGCCGGTGATGGGACACTGCACATACTCGTAGGCGCGCTCCTGGTGTGCAGGCACAGAGTTCGTTTTGCTCCCACAGGTTGAGTCTGATGGCTCAGCACTCACTGGACAGCCTGAAACAGATCAAGGGTGAAAACACTGTCACCACAAAGGCAGGACATCTGGCTCTCAATCCGGGCCCTGAAAAGTTGAACGTCTGGCCAGGGATCACCGGCAGAGACAAAGTCAGGATTCTACTGGTCACAGCTGCCAGGCGATAAGCTGGCTGACAATCTAACAGCCTACAGACCAGGAAGAGGCGCCATAAATTAACCTTCTCCTTGGAAGAGAAATGGGTACCCATTCTCCTATTGTGTTACCCCCCAAGAAAAACAAACCCCCCGAGTCTCAGCACTGGCAAGAGTAGGTACTGCCCATAGCAGGGGTTTAGGAAATGGAGCAGGGAGTTGCTATCAGCTGTTACAGAGGTACCTCTGGGGGCAGGGCCCCGCCCCCATGAATGGGTCTCCCCGACTTCTCTATTCCCCAGTTCCAGACAAGACCCAACGCCCACCAGGGCACAGGAGGCTAGGCTTTCATTATGGATGTCTTCTCTCAGGGACTGGGGACAGGAGGTAAAAATGAGCAGAGGAGCTGTCCAAAAGGCTCGTGGGGAAAATCCAGGATGTGCTGTGCTTGTGCCCTGTTCCAGGACGAAAACAAGACCACTTGGCTGAGGTTCGATTCGCTGTCAGGAGACAGCAAGTTCATCGAGCAAAGGCACCCACTAAAGAAAACGTCCCCCAGTCCACGTGGGATCCAGATGCCACTTCGAGAACAGCAGCGGGCAGGGGAGTCAATGCCTAAGGATCCCGGGTGCCACTGGAAACAAGTGTGTGGGCCGGGAAGGCGGTGCAGACAAAGGAGGCAGGCAGGCAAGGGTAGAACTGTGGCCCAGGAAGACAGCTCGTGGAAAGGAACCCTTATTTTGGGCAGCAGCAGTGAACACCAAGGAGACACTGAACTCTGGGCGCCCTACAAGCAAAAGACAAATTTCCGTTTACTTCCTTTCCTCTGCAAGGACCCTATAGAGCTGTCTACTGAGGGCTAGAGGGAGACTTGCTCCACCCCTCTCCTCGCCAGTCTCTTCTGGCGCACTGGTCCCAATTGGTGTTGGAAAGAAAATCCTGTTTATGTTTTTCATATCAGAGAATCAGTAGCCCCTTCAGTCTCCTACAGATGCCCACCTTCTTTCCTAATGGAAATTCATCTGACTGACAGCTCTCCTAGGAACACAGCAAATGAAATCAGACCCTAGACAGCACTGTGTGACTTTCTGGAGATGCTCAGAACAGACACACACCTGCTTCGCCCATGTCTGCCTCCATTCTGCCTGTAAGGAGAAACCCTAGAAGAGCACCAGACTGGTCCTTATTCAAGGCCCCAGAATTTTCGCTGGTTTTGCCACTTACTAGCTGTGTGAGTTGTAAGTTTCCTTAATTACGAAACAAAGGGGTGGGGGTGGGGGACGTTCCATGCAGGATTTTGAGGATGAGAATGTAAACTCCAGTAGGCAAAGGATTTGTCTGTTTTAGACACTGCTGTTCTCCAGTGGAAAAACAAAACACATAGAACCACTCAGTGCTTAGCACAGGGTGGGCAGGGAGCACATTCTTGTAGGCTGACTGAAGGAATGAACAGCTATAACACAGCAAGCGTCAGCACTAGGTAAGCACGCTAACACTGCTTCCTGCCCTCATGTCTGGAAACAAGAAGTCACACATCTGGTGGGTTCAGACCATACTTTTACAAAGACAATCTAAAGCAGCAGGTGGACCAATGAAAAAGGAAAGCATTTCAAGTCTCTCCTTTGCACCTAAAAAAATGGCAATGACTTATTTTTTACACAGAGAGTAATCTAACAGAGGGAGGAGTAAAGCTGTATGGATAAAGAAAGACAACATGATCTAGACCAAAGCTTCTCAGCCTGGGCAGTCTCGCCATCTGGGGCCAGGTGACTGTCTGTTGCAGGGTCTGCACTGTACATTGTAGGATATTTAGCAGCACTCCTGTCTTCTCAGTAGATGCACCCTCCCCTCTGAGTTACGACGTGCAGAAAGGCCTCCAAGCATTGCCAAGTGTCCTCTGGGCTGAGGGGGCCTTGCCTCCTCAAAAACCCGTTAAAGTAGACAATGGCAAATTGTTGCCCAAGATCTTCAGTCATGACCATGCTGCTGCTGCTAAGTCGCTTCAGTCATGTCTGACTCTGTGCGACCCCATAGACGGCAGCCCACCAGGCTCCCCCGTCCCTGGGATTCTCCAGGCAAGAACACTGGAGTGGGTTGCTATTTCCTTCTCCAATGGAGGAAAGTGAAAAGTGAAAGTGAAGTCGCTCAGTCACCTCCGACTCCTAGCGACCCCATGGACTGCAGCCCACCCTCCTCCATCCATGGGATTTTCCAGGCAAGAGTACTGGAGTCATGACCATAACCCTGGGCAATACTATATCCTCAGCTTACAGGTGATGATGGGTTGAGACTTAGAGAAGTAACTTGTCTACAGTCAGGTACCTTGAAAGTAACAACAAAAGGACCAAACCCAGGTCACCCCACTCCCAGGCCTTAGGAGCCTCACCAGCATGCTATACCACCTCCTCAGAGCTCTTCTGGAGAATTCTCTTTTTATCTTCTAGATAAATGGTCCATTACCTTTCACTTTCCCTTCATGCATTGGGCATCCAGACGTTGGGGCTGCTGTCTGATGATCTGAAGCAGCAGGGGCAGAGGTCTGAACTGTAGAAGCCGCAGGGGTAGATGCAGACAGGCCCATGGTGGGACTCCCAGTGTTGAATCCAAGCAATTCTAAATTCACACGGGCCAAACCAGAGAGATGAATGCTTGATGCCTGGGTTCCCACTATTCCCTTAGTATTCTTAATGTGGCCAACCCTTGTTTTTCCTTCTTGTCACCTTTATAGAAATGTACTGGGCAGGGGCTCCACTTCGCCCTCCACTTTGATGAGGGACAGCTTTAACAGATCACCCCCCTTGGGGACATACTAGTGTGAAATCGACACCTTTGGGGGGACGTTTCTAAGGGTGTGCGGACTTAGGGGGTGAAGTGAGGCAGTCCCTGAGAAACCATGTCATAGCGAGGGGGCTGTAGACCCGGGTTTGAAGGGAAGAGGGTCCCAAGGTGGTGATCCGATCAGAGAGGAAGCCCACCGAGTCCAGCCTAGACCAGGGGCACTAGGGAGAGGTGAGGGGCTGGGGGTCTGGGAAGAGTACGGCGCAGAAAAGAGATGAGAGGAAGGAAGGAAAGGTCAGCGGAGGGCACAGCGCGGCCGCAGTCTTCCCCGCACGGTCCCCGCGCGTGGCACCGTCGAGTCCCGGGATCCCAGACACCGCCCCCGGACTCTGCTTCAGCCAGCCTGCCCCTCCGCACCTGACTCCTGTCCCCGGCTGCCGGTCCCGCCTCTAACCGCCAACTCCGGCGCGGAGTGGCAGCAAACCGCCGCCACCACCTTCCCCTCCCCTCGTTCGGTCACCGCTGTTGCCCGGGTCACCGCCGGCTCTCGCTCACGCTGCTACTTCCTCTTCCGAAGGCAGGACTTCCGGGCGCGTGGGAGGCGGGCGCACCAGCCGAAGGCGGAGGGTTTCTGTCCACCACAATGGAGTAGACCCCGCCCCTCCTGTCCTCCTCGGCCTATAAAGGCAAGGCCCCTCTCTGGTCCCGCCCCTCCTGGCGAAGCCGACGTGAGACCTTCCTGCTTGAACAGACTTGCCCTAGGGCGAGGCACTTTAAGCTGCGGAGGCGTTGCATTGGAAGAGTTTTAAAATTTATACCTTTTGAATTGTATCCTGTCAGTTTTAATTATAGTAATGACTCAAGAAACATCAGTAGGTATGCAGAGCTGTGGCCGAATCTGGAGATCCAGAAATGAACAAAAGTTCTTGGCTCCACAGGTCTTGTTAACAGGGTGTGTGGAGTTCAGATCAGTTCAGTTCAGTCGCTCAGTCGTGTCCGACTCTTTGCGACCCCATGGACTGCAGCACGCCAGGCCTCCCTGTCCATCACCAACTCCCGGAGTTTACCCAAACTCATGTCCATTGAGTCGGTGATGCCATCCAACCATCTGTGTGGATTTGAAGGTCTGTATTTTCGCTTGCCTCTAACAGAAAGTTTTTTTTTTTTTTTTTCCATCAGGAAGGCAGGCGACAAATCCTGGTAGTGTTAGCTATATGTGGCACTGATAGCAATTACAGAGAAATGATGTTACATATGATTGTCATTTCTGTCTCAAAATACTACTATTCATCACTACTTTAAAATTAAAGTAAGTTTATCTTGTTATTTAAAATGTAAATAAAAAGCATGTGTCTTTCTGTATCACCGTAGTGCATCTGTGAAGTCTCTTTTCAGGAATTGCCCAGTGCCTGAAAGAACTGCTTCAGGCAAAATCATATTCCCTCTGTGGGGATAGGCTGCAGTGCACCTGAGCCCAGGCCCCTAGCCTCAAGAGGGACAACTCAGAAGGGCCATCGCAGCTTCAGAGCTGCTTCTAGGATGAGCTGAGGCTCCCACTCTGACTGCATTACAGTTCTATTTTTCCCTTTGCCTTGTCTTTCCGTCACTCCCTAAGTTGTTCATGAGGACATTTGTATGCACAAATTGTGTGGAATCTCAGCCTTTTTAACAAGTGTAATTTTGCTTAGATTTGATGACAGAAAATGACTACCATTTAAAAGATAGTTGATTATACTCACAGATCCCAAGAGTCGGAGTACATATCACACCATGAGGCGTCACACATGGGGCCACTGGGCACACCACTAGGCAGGGATGGAGAGGGGAACTGTGGGCATGAGCCTTTATTATGGTTTCCATAGGAAAGAGGGCTTCCTGGGTGGCACAGTGGGAAAGAATCCACCTGCCAGTGCAGGAAATGCAAGAGATTCAGTTTTGGGGTGGGGAAGATCCCCTGGAGGAGAAAACAGAAATCAGCTCCAGTATTCTTGCCTGGGAAATCACAGGGACAGAGGAGCCAGCAAGGCAGGGCAAGCAGGTTGAGGACTGGCTGATTTGAATAATTTCAGCAGGCTCTGGAGCATAGGAGCTATCCCCAGTTGTTTGGTACCTGGCCCAGGGGTGATGAGGGCAGGTAGATAGTGGCCCAGAATATAAGAGCCCAGTAAGGGAGGTGATTGGGGGCTGTGGGCTTAGATGCTCAAGTCAGGGAACTGACCAGCCTCTAGCCAGTGCCTCAAAACTGGATCAAGCCAGCATTTTAAAAAACTTTATTACTTTGGTGTGTATTTCCTGGGCAACCTAGCCTTTAACCTACACAATCTTTTTTATTTAATATGTTGATAACTAATAACTATATTTCAATATACAGTCGACCTTTGAATAACATGAGCTTGAACTGCACGTGTCTATTTACATGCGGGTTTTTTTCTTTCCAATAAATACTAGAATCTGGGAGTGGTTGAATCATGGATATGGAAGGCTGACTATGGGACTTGAGCTTCTTTGGATTTGGGGATCTGTAGTGGGTTCTGGAACCACTCCCCCATGGATACTGAGGAGCAACTGTAATTGGCTTCTTTTGTAATTTGTTTTATGCATGTAAAAATACTATTTTGAGAAGATAACACACTTCACCAGATTCCAAAGGGGCATGTTTCACAAAGAGGGCAAGAACCTTTGGTAATTGAAGAGACAGGCATGACAAATAACCATATTTGCATCTCAGTATTTGGATGTGCAGATTGTTCCTGGACTTTTGGAAGAAGTGACTATTGTGAGGTTGATGTGCAGCAAGTGGATAGAAAGGAAGGAGTAAGTAAAGAATGCTTTATAGAGAAGGAGCTACTAATACTGATGCTGGGAGTTACAGGAAAACCAATAGGTGGGTGGGAAGACTGTGGCAGGACACCTTTGGCCTCAGTTTCCACTCTGAATTGTTTCTTCTTGTTGGTCCCTCCACATTCTAAGTAACATGCTAACAACCATGCACACACATACACGTGCATCCCTCCCCTCTACCAATAGTTATAAACCATTTTGGATAAATCTTGTTTAGTATTTACATTCAGTTCAGTTTCAGTTGCTCAGTCGTGTCCAACTTTGTGACCCCATGTACTGCAGCACGCCAGGCTTCCCTGTCCATCACCAACTCCCAGGGCTTGTTCAAACTCATGTTCACTGAGTCAGTGATGCCATCCAACCATCTCATCCTCTGTCATCCCCTTCTCTTCCTGCCTTCAATCTTTCCCAGCATCAGGGTCTTTTCCAATGAGTCAGCTCTTTGCATCAGGTGACCGAAATATTGGAGCTTCAGTTTCAGCATCAGTCCTTCCAATGAATATTCAGGACTGATTTCCCTTAGGACTTTAGTATTTATATTATTATGACTATAAAAATATTTGTAATGACTGCTGATGACAGTTTTTCTTGTGCAAAATTTCCATTAGAATTTAATCCTTGTTTTCTTTTTCCCCTTTGTCTAGTTTTAAATGATTACCTGTCAGCATTCAAATATATTAACTACTCTGTATGTGGCTCAGATGAAAAAACGTCTGTCTACAATGCGGGAGACCGGAGTTCGATCCCTGGGTCGGGAAGATCCCCTGGAGAAGGAAATGGCAACCCACTCCAGTACTTGTGCCTGGAGAATCCCACTGATGGAGGATCCTGGTAGGCTACAGTCCATGGGGTTGCAAAGAGTCGGACACAACTGAGCGACTTCACTTTCACTCTATATGTACGCTCAGTCGCTCAGTTGTGTCTGACTCTTTGTGACTCCATGGACTGTAGCCCGCCAGGCTTCTCTGTCCATGGAATTTTCCAGGCAAGAATACTGAAGTGGATTGCCATTTGTTTCTCCAAGTAGCTACTGTATATGTTTTCTTTCCCCCAACCCCTTGAGTCCTCACTCTTGGATAAACACCTGACCTCTGCCACTGCCCAGTTCTAGACTGGAAACAATTTCTGCCTGTTGTCTCCCTGGACCCTGCTGTCAACCTTTTCCTGTCTTGATTTGGATCTCTGGTTCTTGAATGCTGTGTATTCTTCTTTGCATTGTTTTGGGAGCACATCAGTTTTTAAGGTCTTGGAAATCCAAAATGTTTGTGTTTTACCCTCCCACTTGACTGGTAGCTTGGATATATAATTCTAGGTTTAGAAACATATCATTCCAAATTGTGAAGTAATTGCTTCATTATCTTCTAGTTTTCATTGTTGATATTGAGAAATCAGATGTCATTTCTTTCTTTTTTTTCTTCCTCGATATTTTTAGGATCTTCTCTTCTTTACAGTGGTCTGAAAAGATGTGCTCTTTGCTTTCACTGGCTTTGCACTTGATGGGCCCATTCATTCTGAATACTCATATCCTTCATGTTAGAGATCTTGTTACTGAAAGGAGTTTATGGTGGCTTTGGCTGCTTGCTGCTCAAAAGCCAATAAACAGGCCAGATTGGTGGAAAAGAAAGGTTGCTTTATTTTAGATACTGGCAACTGAGGGGGAGGGTGGGGGTCATCTGTCCGAAGGTTGATTCCCTCTGTCTATAAAAGTTGAGAGCTTTTATAGACAGATTTGGTGGAGGGAGGGTTACATGCAGAGACAGCACAGTCATCTCTAATAGTCATCTTCAAATTGATCATCAGTGGTCTGACCAGCATCATCTTGATTGTTTTAGGTACAGTTAATCTTCTGTCCCAGGGTCCACTTGTTCCCATTTTTTTGTGGCCAGTTCTCAGAATTGTTTTGGTATCTATAAGACAGCTCACAGAATATGGCTCAGAATATTATCTATAGCCCTTGAGAAAGAACCAGAGGTCCCTGACTGTGCTTACTCACTACATTATGATTTAGTCTCCTTTGACTGTTTTCCTTTGTTTCAGCATTTCTCACTTCTCTGACTAAACTTATTCTTTGACTAAAGTTTTCCGCAGGCAAAAGGAAGGCAGAGGATATGGTAGGGGAGCAAGGACTATATGGTCCTGCTCTCAGTATTTTCTTATGTTATTAATTTTCTTAATAACTTGCTTCCCTCCTCTATCTTCATTCTCTCTTTTATGGAACTTCTATTACTCATATGTTAGATTCCTAGACTGGCAGTATAATTTTCTTATATTTTCTCTCATTTTCTATCACTTTTCCATTTAGCTTTATTTTTAGGAGGTTTTAAAAAAAATTTCCAGCCATTTTATTAGGTTTATTTCTATTCATGTATGAAATTTCCAAGGCGTGTATTTACTTGTGTATATGTGTGTATATGCATGTGTGCATTTGTGTGTGTTTGTGTGTGAGTGTATGTTTGTGTGTGTGCATGCAGATACACAGGCAGTGTAAACAGGTTTGCCAATCCATGGTAATGTGATATAAACTGCTACTGTCAGACCCAGAGTTTAGCAAAGAGGGAAAACGGAACCTCTCAGAGTTTCAAACAAAATTTATGATGGGTCCTGGTAAAATGAATCTCCTTTCCAAACCTGCAGTTACTTCTGTTTGTTCTCAGAGCTCTCACAGTTCCTCATCTCTTGGACAATTCTTTCCCATACTTCCATTTCTCCTATAATTCCCCATCTCTTCCACAATTATTCATTCTCTCTCACATTTCTTTTCTCTCATTATATTCTGATCTCTCCCACAATTCCCCCATGCCCACATTCCCTCCCCCCACAGTTTTGTTTTTCCCACAAGTCCCTGTATCTCCCACATCTCTGTGTTCTTTCCAGGAATTCCCTATGCTTTCCACAATTCTTTATTCTTTCCTGAATTTCCCTCTCTCTCACAATTCTATTTTTCTCCCACAATTCTCTGCTTCTCCCATAATTCCATCTTTCCCATTACTTTTGTGATGGAGGGGTTGTTTTTTTTTGGGGGGGTTGTTTTTTTAATCGAGATAAAGTTGGTGTATGTTGTACTAGTTTCTGGTGTACAACATAATGTTTTGATATATGTACGTACTGGGAAATGATTACCGCAGTAAGTCCAGTCAACATCCATCACACACTTAGATACAAAATTTTTTCTTGTGATGAAAACTTTGAAGATCTACTCAATTAGCAACTTTCAAATATATAATATAGAACTATTAACTGTAGTTGCCATGCTGTATATTATATCCTGAGAACTTGAAATTTGTATCATTTCACCACTTCACCTATTTCACCCTGCCCCTAACCCCTAGCCTCTGGCACCACAAATTTCTTCTCTGTATCTATGAGTCCTTTTTTAAAGATTCTATAGGTATTTATCTTTCTCTTTCTGACTTATTTCACTTACCATAATGCCCTCAAAGTCTTTCCATGTTGTCTCAAATGGCAGGATTTCATTGTTTTTCTGGCAGAATAATAATCATTGTACACAAATACCACATCTGTATCCATTCATCCATTGATGGGCACTTAGTTTGCTTCCATGTCTTGGCTATTATAAATGATGTTTTAATGAACATGTGGGTGTTATATCTTTGCAAGTTAGTGTTTTCATTTCCTTTGGCTAAATAACCAGAAATGGAATTGCTGGATCATATGGTAGTTCTTTTTTTTTTTTTTAATTTTTTGAGTAACCTTCATGCTTTTTTCTGTAGTGACTGCATCGATTTACATTTCCACTAGCAATGCACAAGAGTTTCCTTTTCTCCACATCCTCATTCTTTTTTCTTGTCTTGACAGGTGTGATGTGATATATCATCTGGATTTATTTGTCTTTACCTGAGGATTAGTGATTTTGAGCGCATTTTATATACCTTTGGCTATCTATATATCTTCTTTGGGAAAATATTCAGTTTTTCTTCCCATTTTTTAGTTGGGTCGTCTTTTTTGCCATTGAATTATATGAGTGTGTATATATATATATATATATATGGCATTAATACCTTATCAGATCTATGATTTATAATTTTTCTCCCATTTGGTACGTTTCCTTTTCATTTTGTTGATGATTTTCCTTGCTCTGCAAAAGCTTTTTAGTTTGATAGACTCCCACTTGTTTATTTTTACTTTTGTTGCCAAATCACCTCCAAGACCAATGTCAAGGAGTTTGCTGCCTTGTAAACTTGTAGGAGTTTTCTAGCAGGAGTTTTCTGGTTTCAGGCCTTACATTCAAGTTGTTAATCTATTTTGAGTTAATATTTGCATAGTGTATGATAGCAGTTCAGTTTCATTCTTTTTGCATGTGGCTGTGCACTTGTCTAACACCATTTACTGAAGAGACTGTTCTTTCCTCACTGTATATTCCTGGCTCCTTTGTTGTAAATAATTTGTCCATATATTCATGGATTTATTTCTGGACTCTATTCTGTTCCATTGATCTATGTGTCTCTTTTTATGCCAGTACCATACCATGTTTTGATTACTGTAGCTTTCAAATCAGCCTTTGTAGTGCCTCCAGCTTTGTTCTTGTTTTTCAAGACTGCTTTGGCTGTCTGGGAGTCTTTTGTGATTCCATATAAATTTTAGGATTCTTTGTTCTGTTTCTGTGAAAAAAAAATGCATTGGAATTTGAATAGGGATTGCATTGAATGTGTAGATTGTTTTTGAGTTTCTATGGTCATTTTAACAATATTAATCATTCCAGTCAATGAACACAGAATATTCTTCCATTTACTTGTGTTTCCTTTGATTTCTTTGATAAATATTTTATAGTTTTCAATGTTCAGATCTTTCAACTTCCTGGTGAATTTATTCCTAGGTATTTTTTTCTTTATGTTGCAATTGTAAATGAGAATGTCAGTTCACTTGACTCCCAAAATTCTGTTCTTTCCCATACTTCCAAGTGTTTCCCCAAATTCTATGTTCTTTCCCATAGTTCTGCTTACTCTCAAAATTCTGTGTTTTCCCCACAGTTCTATGTGTATCCCACAATTCTCTATTCACTCCCACAATTCTGTGTTCTTCCCCAAAGTTCTGCTTGACTCCCAGATTTCTGTATTCTTTCCCATAGTTCCACTTAACTCACAAAATTGTGTTCTTTCCCACAGTTCAAGATATCTCCCACAATACTCTATTCTTGCACACAATTCTATGTTCTTCCCCATAGTTTCATGTGACTCCAAGAATTCTGTTCTTTCCATATTTCCAAGTGTTTCTCAAAATATGATGTTCTTTCCCATAGTTTCGCTTGACTCCCACAATTCTCTGTTCTTTCCCACAGTTCCATGTTTGATGCATAATTCTACGTTTTACCCAAAGTTCTGCTTGATGCCCACAATTCTATGTTCTTTCCCATAGTTCAGCTGGACTCCCACAATTCCATGTTCTTTCCCCTAGTTCCATGTGTTTTTCAAAATTCGATGGTCTTTCCTATAGTTCTGCTTGAATCCCAGAATTTTCTATTTTTTCCCATAGTTCCCTGTGTCTCTCAAAATTCTGTGTTCTTCTGTATAGTTCCACTTAACTCCCAGAATTCTCTTTTCTTTCCCATAGTTCCATGTGTCTCTCAAAATTCTGTGTTCCTTCTCATACTTCCATGTATCTCCCACCATTCTCTGTTCTTTCTCATTGTTCCATGTCTCTCAAAGTCTCATATTCTTTCCCATAGATCTGCTTAACTCCCAGAATTCTCTGTTCTTTCCCCATATCCATGTGTGTAAAAAATTCCATGTTGTTTCTCATAATTCCATACATCTCCCACAATTCTCTGTTCTTTTCCACAAGTCTGTACACTTTTCCATATTTATGCTTTACTCAGAATTCTGTTCTTTTCTAAGATCCATGTGTCTCTCAAAATTCTGTGTTCTTCTCCCTAGTTCTCTATACCACCATAATTCTCAATTCTTTCCTTCCAGTAGATCCATGTGTCTAAAAAATTCTGTGTTCTTTCCCATAGTTCCATGTGTCTCCCGCAGTTCTCTGTTCTTTCCCATGAAAGTGAAAGTGAAGTTGCTCAGCTGTGTCCAACTTGTAGCGACCCCATGGACTGTAGCCTACCAGGCTCCTCTGCCCATGGGGTTTTCCAGGCAAGAGTACTGGAGTGGGTTGCCATTGCCTTCTCTGGTTCTTTCCCATAGTTCCTCTTAACTCCCAGAAATCATTCTTCTTTCACATAGTTCCATGTGTCTACAAAATTCTGTGTTCTTGCAGGAGATCCATATGTCTCCCCCAATTCTCTGATTTTTCTCATTGTTCCATGTCTCTCAAAATCTTATGTTCTTTACCATACTTCTGCTTAACTCCTAGAATTCTTCAGTCTTTCTCAAAGATCTATGTGTCTCTCAAAATTATATATTCTTCACTTTTTTTTCTGCTTAACTCCCCAAATTCTCTGTTCTTTCCCACAGATCCATGTGTCTGAAAATTTATGTTTTTCCCCATAGTTCCATGTTTCCCTCAATTCATTGTTCTTATCTAGATGTCTGAGTTATTTTCCATATTTCTCCTTGACTTGGAATTCTCTGTTCCTTCCCATAGATCCATGTGTCAGTCAATATTCTATGTTCTTTCCCATATTCCAGGTGTCTCCCACAATCCTCTATTCTTTCCTACTATTATGTGCTTTTGCCATAGTTCTGCTTGATACAGAAGTCTCTGTTCTTTCCCATTGATCCTTCTGTCTCTCAAAATTCTGCACTCTTTCCCCTAGTTTTACTTGACTCCCAAAATTCCCTGTTCTTTTCCAAAATTCTTTGTACTTTTTGATAGTTCTACTTGACTTGGAATGCTCTCTTCTTTCCCATAGATCCATGTGTCCCTCAAAATTCTATATCCTTGTTCTGCTAAACACAGAATTCTTTGTTCTTTCCCATAGATCCATGAGTCTACAAAATTCTATGTTCTTTATTATAGATCTATGTCCTTTCCCATAGTTCCATGTATCTCCCACAATTCTGTCTTCTTTTCCATAGTTCCGCTTAACTCCCAGAATTTTCTGTTTTTCTGCATAGTTCCATGTGCCCCTCACAATTCTGTGTTCTTTCCCATAGTTCCCATGTCTCTCCCAGAAGTCTCTGTTTTTCCA
This sequence comes from Ovis aries, assembly GCF_016772045.2. NCBI lineage: Eukaryota > Metazoa > Chordata > Mammalia > Artiodactyla > Bovidae > Ovis > Ovis aries. The sequence goes on along the minus strand of NC_056080.1, from coordinate 9,244,635 downwards.
CCAGTTCCATGTGTGATTCATCATTCTACCTTCTACTCAAATGTTCCACTTGACTCCCCAAATTATCTGTTGTTTCCTATAATTCCACTAGCTTCCCACAATTCTGTTCTTTCCCATAGATCCATGTGTCTTTCTAAATTCTATGTTCTTTTCCATAGTTCCATGTCTCTCAAAAGTCAATGTTCTTTCCCATAATTCTGCTTGACTCCCACAATTCTCTGTTGTTTCCCACAGTTCCATGTGTCTCCCACAATTCTCTGTTCTTTCCCACAGGTGCATATGTCTCCAACAATTTTCTGTTCTTTCTCACATTTCATTGTTTTTCCCCTTGTTCTGCTTAACTCCCACAATTCTCTGTTCTTTCCTGTAGTTCCAGGTGTCTCTCACAATTCTCTATTTTTTCTCACAATTCTATGTTCTTCCTCTAAGTTCCCCTTACCTCCCAGGATTCTGTTTTCTTTCTGTCTCCCCCAATTCTTCCCACAATTCTTTATTCTACCCCAAAGTTCCACATGACTCCCTGAACTCTGTTCCTTTCCACAGTTCCATGTGTGATGCACAGTTCTACATTCTACTCCAAAAAGTTCCACTTGACTCCCAAAATTCTCTGTTCATTCCCATAGTTCCATGCCTCTCAGAATTCTATGTTCTTTCCCATCATTCTGCTTGACTCTGACAATTCTGTGTTCTTCCCCGCTATTCCATATGTCTCCCACCATTTGATGTCCTTTCCCATAGTTCCACTTGACCCCCACAATTATCTATCAGTTCAGTTCAGTCGCTCAGTCGTGTCTGACTCTTTGCGACCCCATCATAGAACGCCAGGCCTCCCTGTCCATCACCAACTCCTGGAGTTCACTCACACTCATGTCCGTCGAGTTGGTGATGCCATCCAGCCATCTCATCCTCTGTCATCCCCTTCTCCTCCTGCCCCCAATCCCTCCCAGCATCAGGGTCTTTTCCAATGAGTCAGCTCTTCACATGAGGTGGCCAAAGTATTGGAGTTTCAGCTTCAGCATCAGTCCTTCCAATGAACACCCAGGACTGATCTCTTTTAGGATGGACTGGTTGGATCTCCTTGCAGTCCAAGGGACTCTCAAGAGTCTTCTCCAACACCACAGTTCAAAAGCATCAATTCTTTGGCACTCAGCCTTCTTCACAGTCCAATTCTCACATCCATACATGACCATTGGAAAAACCATACCCTTTGTTGGCAAAGTAACATCTCTGCTTTTCAATATGCTGTCTAGGTTGGTCATAACTTTCCTTCCAAGGAGTAAGCGTTTTTTAATTTCATGGCTGAAATCACCATCTGCAGTGATTTTGGAGCCCCCAAAAAATAAAGCCTGACACTGTTTCCACTGTTTCCCCATCTGTTTCCCATGAAGTGATGGTTCCAGATGCCATGATCTTCGTTTTCTGAATGTTGAGCTTTAAGCCAACTTTTTCACTCTCCTCTTTCACTTTCATCAAGAGGCTTTTTAGTTCCTCTTCACTTTCTGCCATAAGGGTGGTGTCATCTGCATATCTGAGGTTATTGATATTTCTCCCGGCAATCTTGATTCCAGCTTGTGCTTCTTCCAGCCCAGCATTTCTCATGGTGTACTCTGCATATAAGTTAAATAAGCAGGGTGACAATATACAGCCTTGATGTACTCCTTTGCCTATTTGGAACCAGTCTGTTGTTCCATGTCCAGTTCTAACTGTTGCTTCCTGACCTGCATATAGATTGCTCAAGAGGCAGGTCAGGTGGTCTGGTATTCCCATCTCTTGAAGAATTTTCCACAGTTTATTGTGATCCATACAGTCAAAGGCTTTGGCATAGTCAGTAAAGCAGAAATCAGTGTTTTTCTGGAACTCTCTTGCTTTTTTGATGATCCAGCAGATGTTGGCTATTTGATCTCTGGTTCCTCTGCCTTTTCTAAAACCAGCTTGAACATCTGGAAGTTCATGATTCACATACTGCTAAAGTCTGGCTTGGAGAATTTTGAGCATTACTTTACTAGCGTGTGAGATAAGTGCAATTGTATGGTAGTTTGAGTATTCTTTACCATCTAAGCCACTGGCTATACTGGAAGACCAGAATCCCCAGAGCAGGGAAGCTAAGTTTGAGTCTGGCACCTTAGACCACTCAGCCATCCTGATATCCTGTAATTCCCAATCTATATCACAATTCTCTGTTCTTCTTCAGAGTTCAGCATTTCCATATAATTCTCCGTCTCTTCCACAATTCTCCATTTTTTTCCACAATTCCCTTTGTCTCCCACAATTCTTCTACTCATCCAGAGTTTTCTGTTTTTTTCTAATAATTTCTTGGTTTCCTTCCAATTCTTTTCTTCTTCCCAACTTACCACTTTCTCTCATAATTTTCCATTCTTGCAAAACTTCATTGTCTTTCACAATTCTGTATCTCAGAGAATTCCCCCTTCTGTCCATAATTCTTTCTTCTTTTCTACCATTAATTATTATCTCATCTGTCATTCTCTGTTCTCTGTCAAAATTTATTAGATCCCTTCCATAATTTCTTGGAAGACCTGAGGCCCATCTCCAGAGTTTCCCAGGATTAGGCTTTTGGGAAGAGGGAACACAGAAGGTTTGGCCTATTCATGAATGGCATGGCCAGAGTGTGGGAAGGAAGCATGGGCCAGCAATGAGGACTTGATGCAGAAGCTAGGGTCTCAGCAGGAGAGCACAGCTAGCTTTGCATGGGATATAGGTGTGGCCAAGGAGGAAACAGGGGTGTGGCAGGAGGACTGTGACCCAGATGAGGCATGTAAGGCCACACAGCAAGGAGGGTCACGGTCATGTGGGAGTGGGGAATGGGCATGGAAATGTGCAAGGGTGTGGTGGAAGTGGTGGGAAGACTCCATCCGGGAAACAGTGGGAAAATTCATGGTTATGATGCAGTGCAGGTGACCTCGGAGGGCATAGCTAGGAGGGAAGGACAGGGGGGTCAATTTCTTGTCTCATACAATACTTTATTGCAGTACATGACAAAAATATTTTGTAATTATGTATTTTAAAGGATATTTATTTTACCTACCTATGGTTATGTGCACCTGTGGCTGATTCATGTCGATGTATGGCAAAAACCACCACAATATTGTAATTAGCCTCCAATTAAAATAAACAAATTAATTTTTTAAAAAAGAAATCAGAAAATATATTTTAAGGTTTCTATCCCTTATATTAGTGCCACTCAAAGTGTGTCACCCCAATGGGTCTAGTTTACACACTGTTATTAATCTGTCATGAGATGAGGAGCTTGGATTAGAGGAAAAGTAAGGCATTGCTTCCTTCATCAGGAACCTCTTGCTATGAAAAATACATTATCTCCACTAAAATTTTGCTTAGTGACAGCAGATTTAAATTCTAGTACAAACTTCATATCTCAGCTTGGACCTGGAACTAGCAATTCCTGCCTGGCATTTGAATGGCTTGCACTGTTCTATTACTTTGAGCCTAGATCCTGGTTTGTAAATGAGCCATCACTGAAGCAGCCAGTAAGCAGGCAGGGTGAAAGAGTCAATGAATCTTGAACAACGTCATTCATTCAACAGTATGTATAGAGCATCTATGATGCTTTGTGATGTATGCACATCTGTGATATGCCAGGTCTTGTGTTACGTGCTGAGAATACAAAGGTGAACACAGTGGACAAAGTCCTGACTCTTACAGAATTTACCTTCTAAGTGAATAAATAGATCAACCAGCCAATGAACGATCCAGTACACAAACAGATGATTTCAAAGTGTGAGAGATACCATGAAGAAAATGAAACAGGTGGCGCTAGTGGTAAAGAATCCGCCTGCCAATACAGGAGACGTAAGAGGTGCAGGTTTGATCCCTGGGTCAGAAAAATTCCCTGGAGGAAGGCATGGCAACCCACTCCAGTATTCTTGCCTGGAAAACCCCATGGACAGAGGAGCCTGGCGGGCTACAGTCCATGGGGTCACAAAGAGTCAGACATGACCAAAGTGATTTAGCACAGCACACAGTGTGACAGGAATTGAAGGGTGACGCTGCTACTCAAAGTGTTGTGGTCCATGAAGCAGAGATTTGCATCTCCTGGGAGCTTGTTAGAAATGTAGAATCACAGCTTCAATAGCATCCCCCCAGCACTGAGTCCAAGTCTGCATTGTAGCAGGCTCCCCAGGAGATCGGCTTGCACAGGACAGATTGAGACCCTGAATACAGCTTCAGCTATGGGCGTCAGGAAGACCTCTCTCTAAGTGGTTGGGGCGGGGAGAGGCATTTTAGCTGAGAAGGACCTAGCTCTGTAAAGATCAGGACAAAGAGCGGTCCAGATGGTGGTGATGGCACAGGAGAGGTCCTGTGATTGGAATGAAACAGGATAAGCCAATGGGGCCTGCGTGGGGTGAGTGAAGGCAGAAGGCAGGAGAGGATGCAGGGGCTGGAGCGCTCTGGGCGGGGAGAGGGGTTGGGGGCAGGCGGTGTATTTTCTTCTAAGTGAGATGTGAGCTGGAGGAGGGTTTTACAAAGAAGAGTTACTCACCTGACAACAGGAAGAGTTTGCTTTCTCAACTTCACTCTTCACCGCTCTGCAGTAAGGTCCAGGGACCTTCCCTTGGCAGTGCTGCCCATGACCTTCACAGTCTTTGCTGAGGCCTGAATACACGAGGGCAAGTTGCTAAGACAGAGCTGGTGAGCATCCTTGTAGCTCAGGGCTGCACAGGTCTGCCTGGATTCACCGGGGCTCACCACATCTGTGCTCAGAGGGACCATGTCCACATCATGTCTATCTCAGGGGCCAGGGCTGCCTCGCACTCTCTGAGATCAATGCCCCTTTTCATCAAAGGAATTTGTTGCCAGTAAAATTCAATTACTGGAGGTTATGATTCTACTTAATATTTTTAATACTATTGTAATAACTTCAGAGACTATATTATCGCTAATAAGTTCCAGGCCTTGTGTGTGTGTGTGTGTGTGTGTGTGTGTGTGTGTGTGTGTTTTATTGAGTTTTTATGAGACCAGGATCCCTAACATAAACCTTTAAAAAGTGAATTAATTCACTGATTATAGATAACCACCTTTTATTGTGGGTCACTCCCGACTTATCTGAACTCTACTTCCATGTGTCCATATGTACACAGGGCATCACTGTTTGAAAAAGTTTCTGTCATTTATAGCGGAACTTATTTAAGACTGAACTCTCCTTGATACCTGCCTGGGAGGGCATTGACAGGCCTGCCATAGGACCAGTTCAGAAAACTGAAGGTTGTCCTCTGATGAATGCTGACGGGGAGATGCCCAGCCTTTTACTGTGTTTGGGACTCCATCATGTATGACGTTTGATAGGAGGCAGGGCCTTGCTTCCATTTACAGCAGTGCTTCTCCAGTTCAGTTCAGTTCAGTTCAGTCGCTCAGTCGTGTCCGACTCTTTGCGACCCCATGAATCACAGCACGCCAGGCCTCCCTATCCATCACCATCTCCCGGAGTTCACTCAGATTCACGTCCATCGAGTCTGTGATGCCATCCAGCCATCTCATCCTCAGTCGTCCCCTTCTCCTCCTGCCCCCAATCCCTCCCAGCATCAGAGTCTTTTCCAATGAGTCAACTCTTCGCATAAGGTGGCCAAAGTACTGGAGCTTCAGCTTTAGCATCATTCCTTCCAAAGAAATCCCAGGGTTGATCTCCTTCAGAATGGACTGGTTGGATCTCCTTGCAGTCCAAGGGACTCTCAAGAGTCTTCTCCAACACCACAGTTCAAAAGCATCAATTCTTCAGCACTCAGCTTTCTTTATAGTCCAACTCTCACATCCATACATGACTACTGGAAAAACCAAAGCTTTGACTAGACAGGCCTTTGTTGGCAAAGTAATGTCTCTGCTTTTAAATATGCTATCTAGGTTGGTCATAACTTTTCTTCCAAGGAGCAAGCATCTTTTAATTTCATGGCTGCAGTCACCATCTGCAGTGATTTTGAAGCCCAAAAAAATAAAGTCTGACACTGTTTCCACTGTTTCCCCACCTATTTCCCATGAAGTGATGGGAGTGGATGCCATGATCTTCGTTTTCTGAATGTTGAGCTTTAAGCCAACTTTTTCACTCTCCTCTTTCACATCAAGAGGCTTTTTAGCTCCTCTTCACTTTCTGCCATAAGGGTGGTGTCATCTGCATGTCTGAAGTTATTGATATTTCTCCCGGCAATCTTGATTCCAGCTTGTGCTTCTTCCAGCCCAGCGTTTCTCATGATGTACTCTGCATATAAGTTAAATAAGCAGGGTGACAATATACAGCCTTGACGTACTCCTTTTCCTATTTGGAAGCAGTCTGTTGTTCCATGTCCAGTTCTAACTGTTGCTTCCTGACCTGCATATAGGTTTCTCAAGAGGCAGGTCAGGTGGTCTGGTATTCCCATCTCTTGAAGAATTTTCCACAGTTTATTGTGATCCACACAGTCAAAGGCTTTGGCATAGTCAATCAAGCAGAAATAGATGTTTTTCTGGAATTCTCTTGCTTTTTTGATGATCCAGCAGATGTTGACAATTTGATCTCTGGTTCCTATGCCTTTTCTAAAACCAGCTTGAACATCAGGGAGTTCACGGTTCACGTATTGCTGAAGCCTGGCTTGGAGAATTTTGAGCACTACTTTACTAGCATGTGAGATGAATGCAATTGTGCGGTAGTTTGAGCATTCTTTGGCATTGCCTTTCTTTGGGATTGGAATGAAAACTGACCTTTTCCAGTCCTGTGGCCATTGCTGAGTTTTCCGAATTTGATGGCATATTGAGTGCAGCACTTTCACAGTAACATCTTTCAGGATTTGAAATAGCTCAACTGGAATGCCATCACCTCCACTAGCTTTGTGCATAGTGATGATTTCTGAGGTCCACTTGACTTCACATTCCAGGATGTCTGGCTCTAGATGAGTGATCACATCATCATGATTACCTGGGTCGTGAAGATCTTTTTTGTACAGTTCTTCTGTGTATTCTTGCCACCTCTTCTTAATATCTTCTGCTTCTGTTAGGTCCAGACAATTTCTGTCCTTTATTGAGCCCATCTTTGCATGAAATGTTCCCTTGGTATCTCTAATTTTCTTAAAGAGATCTCTAGTCTTTCCCATTCTATTGTTTTCCTCTATTTCTTTGCATTGATCACTGAAGAAGGCTTTCTTATCTCTTCTTGCTATTCTTTGGAACTCTGCGTTCAGATGCTTATATCTTTCCTTTTCTCCTTTGCTTTTCACCTCTCTTCTTTTCACAGCTCTTTGTAAGGCCTCCCCAGACAGCCATTTTGCTTTTTTGCATTTCTTTTCCATGAGGATGGTCTTGATCCCTGTCTCCTGTACAATGTCACAAACCTCATTCCACAGTTCATCAGGCACTCTATCTATCAGATCTGGGCCCTTAAATCTATTTCTCACTTCCACTATATAATCATAAGGGATTTGATTTAGGTCATACCTGAATGGTCTAGCGGTTTTCCCTACTTTCTTCAATTTGAGTTTGAATTTGGTAATAAGGAGTTCATGATCTGAGCCACAGTCAGCTCCTGGTCTTGTTTTTGTTGACTGTATAGAGCTTCTCCATCTTTGGCTGCAAAGAATATAATCAGTCTGATTTCGGTGTTGACCATCTGGTGATGTCCATGTGTAGTCTTCTCTTGTGTTGTTGGAAGAGGGTGTTTGCTATGACCAGTGCATTTTCTTGGCAAAACTCTATTAGTCTTTGCCCTGCTTCATTCCACATTCCAAGACCAAATTTGGCTGTTACTCCAGGTGTTTCATGACTTCCTACTTTTGCATTCCAGTCCCCTATAATGAAAAGAACATCTTTTTTGGGTGTTCGTTCTAAAAGGTGTTGTAGGTCTTCATAAAACCGTTCAGCTTCAGTTTCTTCAGCGTTACTGGTTGGGACATAGACTTGGATAACTGTGATATTGAATGGTTTGCCTTGGAGACGAACAGAGATCATTCTGTCATTTTTGAGATTGCATCCAAGTACTGCATTTTGGACTCTTTTGTTGACCATGATGGCTACTCCATTTGTTCTGAGGGATTCCTGCCCGCAGTAGTAGATATAATGGTCATCTGAGTTAAATTCACCCATTCCAGTCCATTTTAGTTTGCCGATTCCTAGAATGTCGCTGTTCACCCTAGCCATCTCATTTGACCACTTCCAATTTGCCTTGATTCATGGACCTGACATTCCAGGTTCCTATGGAGATGGGGTTTTACTGCCCTCATCCTATCCAGTTGGCAATGTCTGGAACCGTTTTTGGTTGTCACACTAGAGGTAGAGATTTGAGAGAGTCAGTTCCTAGGCAGATTGATAAGAAGTCTGGGGGTGCCCAAGGAGAGAGGTCTGGGGTTCTTGAGGAGCAGATAGGGGTCTGGAATTCTCAAGGAAGAGGAAAGGACAAACGTTTTTTTTCCCCCTCTACATTCCTTAGTTTTAGTCATATAAAACGTTTTTTTTCTTTAAGCCTCGAACTGATGATTACATAATAAACAACTCAGTTTAAACTCTGTACTAGGGATTATATAACAATGTATCCTGCTTGAGGACAGTTTCTCCTCCTGAAAACCTTCTGGTTAATCCTGATATTTTAGAATGTATATTATGGGAGTGGGTCTGGTAGGATCTTTCTATTTTTAAGTTCTAACCCTGTTATCCTAAAATGTAAATTGTGGGAGTGGGCCTGGTAAAATTTTTACAACCTTGAGACACTCTTTTGATTGTAATAACCAATTAAAAAAAAGTATAACTCCCGTGCTAATACCAGCAAGGGGGGCATTCTGCGGCCCCCTTCTGATGTCTATTTCTGCGGCCCCCTTCTGATGTCTATGTCAGAAGCGTTCTCTGTCCCTTTTCTTACTTTAATAAAACTCTGCTACACAAAAGCTCTTGAGTGATCAAGCCTGGTCCCTAGTCCTGAAGTTAAATCTTCTTCGGAGATCACGAATCCAACACCGTTCACTGTAAGCTATCAGACTGCCATTGGCATCTAGTGGATCAAAGCCAGGGATGCTGCTAAACATCCTTAAGTGTCCAGGACAGCTCTCGCAGCAACGAATTAGCCAGACCCGTGGCAATAGTGACAAGGTTAAGAAACTTTGTTCTTGGCAAACCAAAGGCCAGAAACTTGCTGTCCTTGATACCTGGCAGCTAGAGCGGGGGCTCCTATATCCTCAACTTGGGCAGTATACAATATAGATGTACAGGTACTTGTGCATGTATGTGTGTGTGTGTGTGTACACTCGGTACTATAACTGCATTGGGACAATTTAACTTAATTCCTCATCTTTCTACCCCAGTTATTCTTTTCTTAATTAAAAATGTTTTAAATTTAACTTTTTAATTAAAAATGAAGTACAGTAGATTTACAATGTTGCATTAGTTTCAGGTGTACAGTAAAGTGATTCAGATATATACATAGTTTTCCAGAATATTTTCCATTATATGTTATTATAAGGTATTGAGTATAGTTCCCAGTGCTATACAGTATATCCTTGGTTATCTATTTTTGCCCCAATTATTCTGAAGCTGAAATGGTGGGAAAAGCTAGCATTTAGTGGCAAACTTGTTATTGTGATTAAATTATTAGACCAGTTGTTGTCACATCACAAGTGGGCCATTGCTGGTGAGCAGATGTAACATAGTGGACTGGAAGTGATGGGAGTAGCACTGGGCATGATGGGTGAAATGCACAGTGCTCTGCAGAGGAGCTGTGCAGAGCAGCGTGTTACCACCCGTCTAGGCAGGAAACATCAGGACAGTCTTGCTTGGAGGAGTGGGAGATTTCATCCTTTCTTCCCTGTGGAAATAATTGGTAATGGATCTAGTTTACTAATAATTGTGTGTATGTGTGTGCTCAGTCGCTCAGTCATGTCCAGCTGTGACCCCATTGACTGTAGCCCTTTAGGCTCCTCTGTCTATGGGATTTTCCAAGCAAGTATACTGAAGTGGGTTGCCATTTCCTACTCCAAGTGATCTTCCTAATCTCAGAATCAAACCTGCATTTCATGTGTCTCCGGCATTGACAGGCAGATTCTTTACCACTAGATAATAATTACCACAAAGAAAAATGGAGCAATAATCAGTTCAGTTCAGTTGTTCAGTCATGTCCAACTCTTTGTGACCCCATGAACTGCAGCATGCCAGGGCTCCCTGTCCATCACCTACTCCCAGAGCTTACTCAAATTCACGTCCATTGAGTCAGTGATGCCATGCAACCATCTCATCCTCTGTATTCCCCTTCTCTCCTGCCTTCAACTTTCCCAGCATCAGGGTCTCTTCCAATCAGTCAGTTCTTCACATCAGGTGGCTAAATTACTGGAGCTTCATCTTCAGTATCAGTCCTTCCAAAGAATATTCAGGACCAATTTCCTTTAGGATGGACTAGTTAGATCTCCTTGCAGTCCAAGGGACTCTCAAGAGTCTTCTCCAACACCACAGTTCAAAAGCATCAATTCTTCAGCACTCAGCTTTCTTTATAGTCCAACTCTCACATCCATACATGACTACTGGAAAAACCAAAGCTTTGACTAGACAGGCCTTTGTTGGCAAAGTAATGTCTCTGCTTTTAAATATGCTGTCTAGGTTGGTCATAACTTTTCTTCCAAGGAGCAAGCATCTTTTAATTTCATGGCTGCAGTCACCATCTGCAGTGATTTTGAAGCCCCAAAAGTAAAAACTCTCTGACGGGTTCCATTGTTTCCTCATCTATTTGCCATGAAGTGATGGGACCAGATGCCATGATCTTAGTTTTCTGAATGTTGAGTTTTAAGCCAACTTTTTCACTCTCCTCTTTCACTTTCATCAAGAGGCTCTTTAGTTCTTCAATTTCTGCCATAAGGATGGTGTCATCTGCATATCTGAGGTTATTGATATTTCTCCTGGCAATCTTGATTCCAGCTTATGCTTCATCCAGTCCAGCATTTCTCATGATGTACTCTGCTGCTACTGCTAAGTCGCTTCAGTCGTGTCTGACTCTGTGTGACCCCATAGACGGCAGCCCACCAGGCTTCTCCATCCCTGGGATTCCCCAGGCAAGAACACTGGAGGGGGTTGCCATTTCCTTCTCCAATGCATGCAAGTGAAAAGTGAAAGTGAAGTTGCTCAATTGTGTCCCACTCTTAGCGACCCCATGGACTATAGCCTACCAGGCTCCTCCATCCATGGGCTTTTCCAGGTAAGAGTACTGGAGTGGGTTGCCATTGCCTTCTCTGATGATGTACTCTGCATATAAGTTAAATAAACAGGATGACAATATATAGCCTTGATGTACTCCTTTCCCCATTTGGAACCAGTCTTTGTTCCATGTCCAGTTCTAACTGTTGCTTCTTGACCTGCATATGGACTTTTCAAAAGGCAGGTCAGGTGGTCTGGTATTCCCATCTCTTTCAGAATTTTCCACAGTTTGTTGTGATCCACACAGTCTAAGGTTTTGGAACAGTCATTAAAGCATAAATAGATGTTTTTCTGGAACTCTCTTGCTTTTTCAATGATCCAGTGGATGTTGGCAATTTGATCTCTGGTTCCTGTGCCTTTTCTAAATCCAACTTGAACACCTGGAAGTTCACAGTTCATGAACTGTTGATGCCTGGGTTGGAGAATTTTGAGCATTAATTTGCTAGTGTGTGAGATGAGGGCAATTGTGTGGTAGTTTGAGCATTCTTTGGCATTGCCTTTCTTTGGGATTGGAATGAAAACTGACCTTTTCCAGTCCTGTGGCCACTGCTGAGTTTTCCAAATTTGCTGGCATGTTGAGTGCAGCACTTTCACAGCATCATCTTTCAGGATTTGAAATAGCTCAACTGGAATTCCATCACCTCCACTAGCTTTGTTCATAGTGATGCTTTCTAAGGCCCACTTGACTTCACATCCCAGGAGCAATAATAGGGTTGTTAATGGAATTTCCTGCAGGTGTTGATTTGCTGTCCAATTCTAACATATAAACTATAGCCAAGGACCATCTAACATAATTTTTCTTTTGAAGGGGAGCAACAATATGGTAGGCTATATCTGAAATTACCAATTTACTGTGTAAAGAGAAAGCAAAGTGTAAGAAGGTAAGATGAGAGGGAGTATCAGAAATGGCTGCTGATTTTGAGAAATATGTAGGTTTCAGGGCAAGATGAGTTCAGTGTTGGACACACTGCCATTGTGATGACAATAGTTATGAGCAGTGAAATCCAAGAAGCAATTCAGAGTGTAGAACTGAAACTCAGGAAAAAGTGCTGGTTGCAAATAAAGAACTGTAAGTCATCTTACAGTTATGCGTTGGGTGGTAAAATCACAAATGGCAATGGTGGTAGTCTTCAAGGCTTTTTTCTTTGCTACCATTCCGTATTTACTAAAGAGCCTTCAGACTAGCTGAGCTTCCCTACTCAGAAGGGCATGCTTGGCTCAACCGCCTAGACATATTCCTGCCTCTTCATCAGTTTTATTTGTTATTGTAAGCATTATGAATTAATAAATTGGAGAAAAGTGAAAATGGAAGGAAGTCAAGAAGTGAGTTATAAGTGGCTATAGGAAGTGGTTTGATTTCACTGGAAAGTGGGGATAAAGAATTAAAGCCAGAGAAGACAAGTTGACAAACAATTCTTCCACCACCACCACATCAGGCACAGTTTTCCAAGAAATATGCTTCAGGGGATATTAAAATTCATGTTTTATCTCTTGAATCCTAGATATAGATGTTTGTGATATTATTTTATTGCATGGTCTCCTTATACAATAAAAACCAAAGATATGCAGGCTCTAAGTGCAGAGTTATTGGTACACATATTTGAAAGATATAATCAGAATATAGCAAAGATTTGGATTTTTCTTCTCTTTCTCTTTCTCTCTCTCTGTCTGTCTATCTGTCTTTTCTCTCCAGCGATGGCAATGTAAGGCTTTATAGCCAAGGAAATATACTGTAAATTATAAGGGGCTTCCCATGTGGTTTTAGTGGTAAAGAATCCGCGTGCCAGTGCAGGAGACTCAAGAGACACGGTTTGAATCCCTGAGTCAGAAAGATCCCCTGGAGTAGGAAATGGCAATCTACTCTAGTATTCTTGCCTGGGAAATCCCATGGACAAAGGAGCCTGTTAGACAATAAATTGTCAATGTAAATGCTAAAATATAATACTCTTGCTACTCTTCTCTGGGGCCTCTCTACTAATTTGCTCAAGGTTCCTCTTCAGCTGTACTTTCCTTGATGTTACATCAGAAGTAGAGGCAGCCATGTTAGTAGGAAGCCTAATACGTGAGGTTATCTGAGGAGTTCTCTTTTGCCCCAAATCAGGGTTCTCCAAAGAAACAGAACTAATAAAAGGTATAACTAGCTAGATCCTTAGAAATGTGAGGACTGACAGATCCTAAATTTGCAGGGCAGGCCAGCAGGCTAGACACTCAGCAGAAGTTGACATTGCAGGCTTGAGTCTGAAATCAGCAAAGGAAATATTTCCTGAGCTGCTACCACATGCTGGATATGGGCCAGTCTTGGAGGCCGTGGGATGGGTGGGACACATTCCCTGCCACCTCACCAGTACTCTAGGTGCTGAGACAGACACATCCTTAGGTGATTTCATTCATTGTGGTTACTTTATAAACTTACTGTTGGGAGTATAAAGAAAATGTGTTTAGCCTGGTGGCTCAGACGGTAAAGGATCTACCTATAATGTGGGAGACCCGGATTTGATCCCTGGGTGAGGAAGATCCTCTGGAGAAGGAAATAACCCACTCCAGTACTCTTGCCTGGAAAATCCCATGGACGGACGAGCATGGTAGGCTACAGTCCATGGGGTCACAAAGAGTCGGACATGATTGAGCAACTTCATTTTATGGCCTTTACTCTAGGCCATAAACTCAGTTGTCTTTTTGAAAACCATTTTGGCTATTTTTAAGTAAGTGTACAATTTAGTGGCATTAAATACATTTATAATGTACAAGCATCACCATGAATTGACCTTTAAAGGCTAATTAGGGGTTATTGCAGTGTATCAGACCTGTTCGATGCAATATTACACCTATTCTCTTTTTCCTTCAGTTAAGATATCTTGGAGGTTTTCCATACTGATGTGTAAAGTGTTCCCTTTTGTTTTTATTTAATAGTTGTACACTCTTCCATTATCCCTGGAGAAAGGAAAGGCTACCCGCTCCAGTATTCTGGCCTGGAGAATTCCATGGAATTCGCAAAGAGTCGGACACGACTGAGCAACTTTCACTTCACTTCACACTCTTCCATTGTATAGATTAATATACTTTATGTAACCGGTCTCTTGCTAGTGAACAACAAATTAGATTGTTTCTAATACTTTCCCATTACTAACAATGCTGCATTGAGTAGTATTGTACTTATACATTGTTTCGCACATGTGAGCACATCTGTGGAATAAACACCTAGAATCAAAATGACTGGGTCAAGAGGAAGTTGCTTTTATCTTTGATAGGTATTTCCAAATTATCATCAATAGGTGGTTATACCAGTTGACCTGTCCCTCTTGGAATGCATGTGTTTCCCCACACCTTCATCAGTACAATGTGTTGCTCTTTTTGTTACTGATTTTGTAGAAACTATTTATATAGAAAGAAATTAGCTCTTTCTAAAGTATGAGTGTATTAGTCTGCTTGAGTTGCCATAACAGAATAATACAGACTGAAGGGCTTAAACAACAGAAATTTGTTTTGTTCTGGAGGTTAGAGCTTTAGATCAAGGTGCTATCAGGGTTGGTCTCTGGTTTGCTGGCTTGGAGACAGCTGCTATTTTGGCCTCTTCTCCATGCATGTGCAGAGAGGGAGTTCTCTGGTGTCTCTTCCTGTGAGGACACCAGTCTTTTCAGATTAGGGCTGTGCCCTTATACCTAATTAACTTTGATTACCTCCCGGAAGACTCGAACACCAAATATAGTTATGTTTGGGTTAGAGCTTTGACACATGAATTTGGAGGGGAAATACGTTTAGTTCATAACGATGAGCTAGAAATATTTTCTCAGTTGGTCATTTTTCTTTTGTTTTTGTTTCAGGTGAATTTTGCTTTGTGTAATTTTTATGTCCCTTAATTTCACAGCCTTTTCTTTTATGGTTTCTAGGTGTGGAGCATGGTTAGAAGTACTTTAAGTCCTAAATGAATTCTGTTTTTTTCAAGTTAAAACAATTTCACCTGTTTAAACCCTTAATATGTTTGAAATTTATTCTGGTGTAAGGAATGAAGTACAGCTCTAATCTCCCCTCTATCTTTTTCATTTAGTCAATTGTCTCAGGGCTAGTTTTTCAATAAACCATCCCCCTATATCCCCCTACACACTGTGATTTGAGACATCATCGATCCCTGGGTCGGGAAGAACTTGCAGGAGGAGAAAATGGCAACCTGCTCCAGTATTCTTGCCTGGGAATATCCCATGGACAGAGGAATTTGGCTGGCTATAGTCCATAGCTCAGTTGGTAAAGAATCTGCCTGCAGTGCAGGAGACCCGGGTTTGATCCCTGGGTTGGGAAGATCCCCTGGAGAAGGAAATGGCACCCCACACCAGTATTCTTGCCTGGAGAATCCCATGGATAGAGGAGCCTGGCAGCCTACAGCCCATGGAGTCACAAAGAGTTGGGCACGACTGAGCGACTTCACTTTGGCTTTTCACTTTCATGCATTGGAGAAGGAAATGGCAACCCACTCCCGTGTTCTTGCCTGGAGAATCCCAGGGACAGGGGAGCCTGGGGGGCTGCCGTCTATGGGGTCGCACAGAGTCAGACATGACTGAAGCGACTTAGCAGCAGCAGCAGCAGAGCGACTAACACTAGTCCACAGGGTTGCAAAGAGTTGGACATGACTGAGCGACAGAGCACGCATGCTTGCTCATTATTAAGACACTAAATTCCCACATGTATGTGGATCTATTTTTGGACTTTGTACTCTGAGCCATTATGTCCACAAACATACCAATACCGTATTAGTTAAGTATTGGGACCATCTGGCATCATTCTGCTCTCATTATTCTTTTTCAGGCAGGATTTTTCTTGGTACTTTTGCTTGTTTATATTTCTGAATGAAATTTGGAGTTGGCTGGTCAAGGTTGTTTGTTGTTGTTGAAAGTCTGGATGGTAATTTTACTGGGGTTATGTTAAATTTCTATATTTAGGAAAACTAGAACTCTTTAGAAAAATGTGTCATCCTATACATGAACATGCAGTACCTTTCCAAATGTTCAAGTCTTCTTTTGCGTCCCTCACTACAATTTTAAAGTGTTTCTTAAAACCATTTAAAAATGTTGAGTTTATTACTTGTTATTTAAATGTTGTTTTTGTAATGTCAGGAAGATCTCTTCCCTTTTTATATCTTCAGATTTATTGTTGGTATATTTATGAAAGCTTTTGACTACATTTGCCTTATGTTTTGCAATATTTTGAATTCACAGGTTGTTAGTCTTACTTTTTGTTTATTATCTTTGATTTTCCAGATTTTCCAGGGATTCTGTCATATAATTTTGATTTATAATAATTTTACCTCCTTATTTCTAACTATAATGCCTGTGATTTTTTTCCTGATTATGTGGGTTAGGACTTTGCAGCAAAATAAAAATACTAACTCAGGGAAGTGGCTATGGATATTCCTAATTTTTTTTTGGGTGGGGGACAGTGTGTCTAGTGTTATTTATCCATTAAGCATTGGGTTAACTTTTTAGATTGGCATATAGTTTCTTTTTAAATAATGTTCATGAACTATCCATGTAGCTGTGTTTTATTCTGAGTTTTAACAAAATCAACAAAAGCTTTGGCAAGTGAATTTCTGTACAAGATGATAGAAGGGTTGATTTTTTTCATCTGGGTCAACATGAACTCAGTCAGCCCAGGTAGAAAGAGGAGTCCAGAGGCAGAGGTGACCATAGGAGCATAGATCTCTGAGAAGCACCATGTAACTTAGGGAAGCCTGGTCTTCCCAGGACCTAGAGATTCAGGTGACTCAGATCTTGAGCCCTGCGGGCATAGGAAGGCCAGGCCTAGCTGATGAAGGCTTACACTTTGCTTAAAGGTGATACTATTAAATAAATATTGTACAAAATGTGAGTTGATAATAAAACATTCTATGGTCTTAAAGTTATATGTGTGTGTCTGTGTATCTATACAATTGCTTTTTTAAAAAAATATTTTTAATTGGAGGATAATTGCTTTACAATGTTGTGTTGTGTTGGTTTCTGCCATACGTCAACATGAATCAGCCATCGGGATATACATATCCTCTTCCTCTTGAGCCTTCCTCCCACCTCCCAAACCATCCCACCCCTCTAGGTTGTCACAGGGCACCAGTTTGAGTTCTCTGAGTCATGTACGATTACCTTGGATTTTCTAGTTTACATCAGTGGGTCTCACACTTTACTGGGTGTACATATCCTTCAGAGAGGCTGTTAAAATGCAGATGCTGATTCCATTAGTCTGGATGGGGTTGTGAGAATCTACATTTGTATTTCTCACAAGCACCCAAGTGATGCCAGTGCTCCTGGTCCAAGGAACACACTTTGACAGTCAGTAAGACTTTGGATTCCCCTATGTGTTGTCTTTGGAAAGAAGTACAGAGTTGAGAGCCAGCATTTAGAAAAACTTGGATAGCTATTTAAGAGAATAATTCTATATCTCATGAATCTGATAATAAAGAACTTTGGGGTACATTTTGTATGTTTGCATCTTATTTCATCCCATTAGTACTGTTTTGGCTTTTGTTTTTAATCAAATTGGCAATTGATTAGAAATTTAAAAAAAATTTAAAAAACTAGTCCTTCACTGCAGATAGTTCAAGAAGCATTACTTGAAAGAACCTCCTGGTGAGGGAAAATTGCCTAGGTCTCATCTCATGTGGAAGTAGGACATTTGCCTGAAGTTTTGAGCTGCTGCTGCTGCTGCTGCTGCTAAGTTGCTTCAATCGTGTCCGACTCTGTGCGGCCCCATACACGGCAGCCCACCAGGCTCCCCTGTCCCTGGAATTCTCCAGGCAAGAACACTGGAGTGGGTTGCCATTTCCTTCTCCAGTGCATGAAAGTGGAAAGTGAAAGGGAAGTCGCTCAGCCGTGTCCAACTCTTCCTGACCCCATGGACTGCACCCCACCAGGCTCCTCTTTCCAGGCAAGAGCACTAGAGTGGGGTGCTATTGCCTTCTCCAAAAGTTTTGAGTTACCCCAATTAATTCAGCTTTATAATATATCTAGTGAGTAGATGAGATGAATATGACTAGTCTATCATTAATTGATACAATCATTATATAATTAGCCCCTAGCTTTATCAAAATAAATTCAAAAGTAATTATCTATGAAAATAATGTAGCTGATATATTTTTTAAAATTCCTTTATAATTTCTTACACTGGCCTTATACTCAATTCCATTGCTTTTTGCAGGGTAGTAGCACTGAGCAGTGGGCCCTCTGAGGTGAGAAAGGATTGGGCGACACTCTGGTAGCTTGAGGATCACCTCCAAGGTCTCTCCCATCCAGATATATTTAACTGAGGTGAGTCTGCTATGGTGCTGGAAATTCTAACACCAAAAAGTGACTACTAGAAAAAAAAAATGGGCTACTACTCCTCGGGAAACAACACGAAATATATCTTTTATTGTATCATGCAGATGCCAGAAATGATTGTATGTTATACTAGTGGTTAAATGCTTAAGGGAAATTCCATTTCGGGGAACATCTTTGAATTTTGTGTTGTGCATTCATGTGCTTTGCTCTCTGCGAACGCTTCCACAGTGTAGGTAAGAATTGTGTGGTAGGGAAAGGGCTACATTGAAGAATGTTCTATCTGCTACTTTAAAGATTTCCTGAAAATTGTGTGTGTGTGTGTGTGTTGGGGGGGGGTTGCATTATTTTATTTTAACAGAGAACAGGTCAGTCTACCCCAAAGGACCACAAGAAAATGCTGAAAAGCATCACTTTAAAGTAGTAACTCTAAGACATTACATTTGTGTAAAGTCAAATCACTGAAAAAACTTCAAAAGTTTGCTTAGGACATTCATTAAGAAAAAGTGGGTATTTAATTGGTGGGTGGTGTTTATTAGAGAGATAACTTGTTATTGTTTAGTTGCTAAGTCACATCCAACTCTTTTGCCACCCTGTGGACTGTAGCCCACCAGGCTCCTCTGTCCATGGGATTCTCCAAGCAAGAATACTGGAGTGGGTTGCCATTTCCTTTTCCAGAGGATCTTCCTGAACCAGGGATGGAACCCACATCTCCTGCATTGGAAGGTGGATTCTTTACCACTGAGCCAGCAGGGGAGCCCAGAGAGACAGTAGGTCCTTGTAAAAGAATTCTTTACTCTCCTGTTCCTTTCTTTCTTTATTATTTTCTCTTCTCCCTCAATCTCTCTCTTCCTTCTGTCTTTCCTCCTTCCTTCTGTCTTTCTCCCCTCTGCTGTTCTTCTATGATGGCTCAGATGGTGAAGAATATGTAGTGCAGGAGTGAAAGTGAAAGTCACTCAGTCGTGTCTGACTCTTTGCTACCCCATGGACTGTATAGTCCATGGAATCCTCCAGGCCAGAATACTGGAGTGGGTGGCCATTCCCTTCTCCAGGGGATCTTCCCAATCCACGGATCAAACCCGAGTCTTCCACATTGCAGACGAATTCTTTACCAGCTGAGCCACAGGGAAGCCCAAGAATACTGGAGTGGGTAGCCGATCCCTTCACCAGCGGATCTTCCCGACCCAGGAATCAAACTGTGGTCTCCTGCATTGCAGGCAGATTCTTTACCAACTGAACTATCAGGGAAGCCCAGTGACCTGGGTTCAATCCCTGGGTTGGGAAGATCCCCTGGAAAAGGGAATGGCAACCCACTGCGGTATTCTGGCCTGGAGAATTCCATGGACAGAGGAGCCTGGTGGGCTATAGTCCATGGGGTTGCAAAGAGTTGGACATGGCTGAGCGTAACACACACACAGATGCAAGATATTATGCTAGACATGAAAAAGGAAGAAATGATAGACTTTGGCACTAACAATGAGGCCCTTAGATCACCAGGATTCAGGATACTTGAGCAAAAGAGATTTGATGAAATTAATCCTGCAAAGGTGAGGGGAGCAGGTTGGCAGAGGAGGAGAATGTTCTGGCCGGAAAGAAGTCAGGATCTGAGTAAAGGAAGCTAAAGGGCACACACTTCCACTCCGGATTTAGGAGTGGCAGGAATGCTTGATGTGTAGGGGGTCAGCATAAGGTCAGTATTATTTAAAGGACTATAAACCTAGCTTCTAATTTAAAAGCAGAGTGTGGTGGAGTCTAGCAGGTGGTGAACCCAAAGAATTTACTGTGATCGGAAAAAATATGCAGAAGTAATAACTCCACTGCTAGGGTAGGGAGGCAAGAACCTTCCCTTTTATGAGTTGAAAATAAGCCTCTTCAGTCTGGACTTGCTTTCTGAAATTCCACTTCCCCCTTTGCTCAAACATGAGGTGGAAAAAAAAAAACACAACACTTTATACCAGCCACCAAAAAGCATTGACTATATTTGACATGAGGCTGTGAGCTTATGATGCCATAAAAATATTCTTCAGCTGTTCCATACATATACTTGCTCTCTATCTCAAAATAGTTTGTGTTTTTAGAGTCCCACAGAGCCTACATTTTGTTCTTCAGAGAAAACATTCAGTGGCTATGGAGGGCAGAGTTCTCATGTCTAACCCATGCAGTCAAGGCTGACTAGGTCTCTAGGCTTCTTGATGCTACCTGCTCAAGGTCTTTTCAAAAGGTATTGATTTGGTGCTGGTTATTCCCACCTTCTCTGAGAATGAAGCCTTAGAATAGAGACCATATTGAAAAAAAAAAATCTTAAAAGCCTCATTTGCTTTGAAAACCATGACAGCAGGCAGTACATCTTATCCATCTTCTCACCTTGGTACGTCACAGAACATCTGGCACATACCTAAGGTATAGATGGTTGGATGGAGGTAATCAGGAAAGAAAAACAAAGCCCACAGCACATGACCAAGTGGATGCAAAGTTATTCTTGCAGTGAAGAAAAACTTTTCTCTTGTTTTTCATACAGTATCTTTCTAAATCTGTCTAAATGGATGAGTGGGGGGATGGACTGATGGGTGGGTGGGTAAATGGATAAGGGGATGGGGTCATGGGTGGGTGGATGGGGGGAGATGGATTAAATGTGGTCCATCAGTTCCTACTGACCATGGAGACTCTTCAGGATCACTAAACTTCTCTATGCAATGACCCAGGGCAACTCTATCACCTATCCCTGAGTTTCATCCGGTTGAGGTTTGAAATCACTAAAACTTTTTTTATTCCTTTGATTCTGCTACTTTGTGTCTTAATTCATCTGCTACAGGTCTTGACAACCTGATAGTGATAATTTCTAGTTATTTGTATGGGTTTGAGGTTGGCTTTTACAAAGTTTATATATATATATATATATATTTCCAAAACCTTCATAGTTTTTGGCTTTAAATGTTTTTTCACCTTCTCAATGTTACAAAACATTTTATGGCGGAAAAGTTTACAAAGGGATAGCATGAGTTTAGAAATCATAATCACAGTGATCTAATTGACTCAGAAAAGTGGAAACCCAAATCTGGATCCTCTCAATTAAAAAAAAACTCATTTGGGGTAATCACTTTAATATTGGACTCTACAGCTGTGACAGGTAAGAATTTTTTCCTAAGGGCGTCCTGATTGGTGAGATCTGTCAATTGCATGATTCTTGTCAATTGCATGAATCTATGACCCTGTGAAACAGCAGCTATAAACTCGACATTACTAACACATCTCCACACAAACATTTGAAAATCTGCAGTATGAGATTAAAAAAAAAATTTTTTTTTTAGATGACTTTGGAGGGAAAAGGCATAACCTAAATTCTTTTGAGTAACTAACACAAAGATTTAAGAAATTGCCACTGGGGGGCGATGGAAGTTCAGAAACTGCCTGCTAGTCCCTGGGGCAACCCAGCACTTCAGCTGGTTTATTTATTCAAAGCTGGAATTTGGACCAGCAAACCACCAAACTCAGGGAAATTCCTGGATGAGGAACACAGTCCTGGGAAAAACCTACCAAAGATAGAATTAGCACCTTGGAGGATCGCCTTTAACCTAAAGAGTTTTCCCTTCCTTGTGCATTTTAAAAACTGACTTTAGTTCCTATCAGTTTGAAACAGAGGAAGCCAAAGTAAACTGCAAAGAAATAAGACAACAAAGAAGGATACTTACTTATTTATCATGACCTGCAAACACATGTCAGTGCCCAATATCACTGGCATTAAGGTAACTGCCAGTCCCTTGGATCAGAATTTTGGCTGGTGTGGATGGGCCTCTGTCAGGAACTTTCCTGGGGGAGGAGGGAGGTTGTAGAGTTTATCTCCAGGAACGGAGTCATAGCTAACACTTCAGGTGACAGTTAAAGAATCGAGTGAAGCAGACTTTAGATGGGTTTAGAAACATATCTTCTGGAAAACAAAGGAGAAAAACATGGATCTTCACTGAAGGGGTAATTTTGCAGCCACTTGGTGGTGGACTGTGAGTTTTATTTCTCCTTCCTGGTTACCTCTGTGGTGCTTGGGACCACTGGTAGGATTGGCATCCAACCCTGGCCCCATATGTTAGCCTGACCACTCTGTCAAGCATTATCAATGTTGGGGGTCCAGCCACTCACCTACTTGGTCTTCTCTTCTTTCCCAAGATTGATACCATCAGTGTTACATGCTCATGGATTTTGTCTGGCTTCCACGCCAAGAAGGGCCAAAGGTCAGGGAGAAATGGAATTTAAGAAAGCAAGTCCAGAATGCACTTTTGTGCATAAGAGAAGGCATAAATACTGGGTTGGCTAAAAAGTTCATTCAGGCGTTGTTGTTATTGTTCAGTTGCTCAGTTGTGTCTGCCTCTTTGCGACCCCCATGGACTGCAGCATGCCAGGCTTTCCTGTCCTTTACCATCCTCACGGAGCTTGCTCAAACTCGTCTATCGAGTCAGTGATGCCATCCAACCATCTCATCCTCTGTTATCCCCTTCTCTTCCTGCTCTCAATCTTTCCCAGCATCAGGGTCTTTTCTAATAAGTTGGCTCCTTGCATCAGGTGGCCAAAGTATTGGAGCTTCAGCTTCAGCATCAGTCCTTCCAATGAATATTCAGGGTTAATTTCCTTTAGCATTGACTGGTTTGATCTCCTTGTTACAAAAGCCCAAACAAACTTTTGGCCAACCCAATATACCCAAGAAACTGGGTTGCATCCCATGTCCCATAGGTTCTCCATTTCTAAAGCCCCTGAAGCTGGCAGAGGGAAGGCCGGGGAGTTCTAAGGCTGCAGCTGGGATTAGGACTCATGGATCCCAGTGCTCAGTGCCCTGCACCCTCTGCAAGTTGCTGATGCATATTCCTGAGAATACTTAAAAGTCTGTCTGGAAGTGTGTTATATCAGTGAGGACATTTGGGGCTTTAAGTGAGAAGCCCAACTGGAATTAGTCAAACAGAAAAAAGAATTTATTGGTCCACATCCCTAGGAAGTTCAGGCCTGGGTAAGGCTTCAGGAAGGGCTGGATCTGGGGACTCTGCCTCCCTCTCTCAGCCTGGTGTCCTTTTGTGTGATAGCCTCTCTCAGAGCTTCTTTAACATCCTGGTTAATCAGCTCCTATCAGGTCACATACTTTTGGATCGATGACTATGTCGAGGGGTAGAACAGGGTAATAAGATTTGCGGGCAGCCTGGAGTGTTGCAGTTGATTACAACCACATGCAATGGGAGACAGGATGTCCCTCAGAGCAAGTGATACTGGACCGACTAAAGCAGCAGGAATCTACATGCAAATGATCTGTCTGTATGGACAGGAAGATCAATAAGTCAAATAATAACAAGATCCATTTGCCAACACTGTAATTAATCCCAATTGCAGTTTTGCCTCCTTAAATTCTACCATAGGCCTAATGAGAAGGCTCTGGATTCTTGAGTAGATAATTTGGGGAATGTCTCTACTAATTCAAAGAGGATCTAAGAACTGTTTTATATTGACAAATGTCTCTGTAAAAAAGAACCCGGGTTATAATCAATACAGTAAGGAAAACACCATGACTTCAATATCGGATGCTGAAAAGAAAAGGGAACATACTGTTTAATAATGAAAAGGACCCACAATTGCATCTGGGACTAACAGTCCTGAAATTTTCCCTGGAAACCCCTTAAGGTCTCCATAATTATTTGCAAGGCTCCCTTAATTCAAGTGATCTGCTTTCTATGGAAACCCTAATCATACAAAACATATGCAAAACTGAAACAAAATAAAATTTCAAGAAACTGAACGCCTACAGTAACTCACAGCCAACACTGATAGGGTGTGACTGGAAACAGCTGTGGCATTTGGGGCCTGAGCAGCAAGAGTTTGTAAGGATGAGAGGGTTGTCAGAAGCCACAGTGCTGAGGGCCGATACCAACACACAGTTCCAAGGTCTAAAAGAAAAGCCCTAGGCCCTGCGGTGGGGTGGCCTGGAAGTCTTTTCCAGTCTTGTGAACCTTCTCTTCCCTCGATCAAGTTCTTCTCTTGAGCTCCGTGCCTGCGGGCTGTGACTCTGGAAGTCACTTCTGCTCCCAGTGAAGTGGCAGGATTACCGATCTAAGGAGGCATCTTGCGGATGGCACCGACTATCACAGATTGGTCTAATCCAGGAGTTGGTGCACTTTTTCTTTAAAGGACAGGAAAGTTCATATTTGGGTCTTCAGGAGCCCCTAGTCTTCTCAGCCAGCCTAGCGGGAAAGCAGCCCTGGGCAAAATGCAGATGAATGGGCATGATGGAGCTCCAGTAAAAGCTTCTTGACTTAACAAAGATGACCTTTGAATTTGACCCGATGGCCAGAGCGAGCTGACCTCTAGTCCAATTGGTTGTTCTTCCCATCCTCTAAGAGTTAGCTCATCCCTGTCATCCAATGAATTCTTCTGCCCTTGTCAGAGAGCACCCTTTTATGGATAGAATTGAGTTTGGGGGGGGGGGTGCCATTCCCTACCCGCCGGGCTTCCTTGGTGGCTCAGATGGTAAAGAATCTGCCGGCAGTGCTGGAGACCCGTGTTTGATCCCTGGGTAAGGATGATCCCCTGGAGAAGGACGTGGCAACCCACTCCAGTATTCTTGCCTGGGAAATCCCGTGGACGGAGGAGTCTGATGGGCCACAGTCCATGGGGTCTCAAAGAGTCGGACATGACTGAGCAACTAACACACCGACACACCCGCCCCCTCCCTCCCCCACCCTGGCCAAATTCAGTGGTGACATCCTAGCCTCAGCTGTGACTGCCTTTGGAGAAGGTTTCTTTTCTTTTCTTTTTTTGAGAAGGTAATTAAAGTTAAGTGAGGTCAGCTGAGAGAGGTTCTAATTCGCTAGCCCTGGTGTTCTTGGAAGAAGAAACCCAGCCCCTTCCTTCTCCACTAGAGAGGACGCGGCAAAAGTGGCCATCTGCCGCTAGGAAGAGAGCTTGTACCAGAAACCCACCCTGACGGCCCCTTGCTTTGGGACTTGCAGACTCCAGAACTGTGAGGAAACCAATTTCTGTTGTTTAAGCCCCTTAGCCTGTGATATTTTATAAGGGCAGCCCCAGTAGCTTAATACAGGGACCCACAAACGAACTGTATGAATCGGCTTGTGCCCTGAAATTTCTTTCTTCCCTCCTTCCCTTCCTTCCTTCCTTCCTTTTTCTGGAAAAATTTTTACATCACTCAAATAGGGGTAAAAACATCTGCCCTGCTTATCTAACAGCGTTTTTTTTTTTTTTTTCTGAAGCTTAAATGAAATCGGAAACACAAGGTACAGTATAGTCCAAGCGAATAAGAAAGTATTCGTTTAAGCTCTGTCACCTGTATTTGCAAATATAACCGGACCCTGAGGGTGAGGCCTTCCCCGCCCCCACCAGGCGAGGTTACTTGGTCAGTAGAGTGGTGGTATTTGCATTTATTGGCTTGTGTGCTTTTATTTTTTGAGAGGTAGAGGAGCTGCAAGGAGTCTTGAAAGAGATAACATGGCTGAAAAGGGTTCTGCTTCTGTGAAGTGAAAGTATTAGTCGCTTAGCCATGTCCAACCCCATGGACTGTAGCCTGCCAGGCTCCTCTGTCCATGGGATTTCTCAGGCAACAATACTGGAATGTGTTGCCTTTTCCTTCTCCAGGGGATCTTTTCCCAGGGATCGAACCTGGGTCTCCTGCATTTCAGACAGATTCTTTACCATATGAGGCACCTCTGGCTAGTCCATAGTGGTTTTCCTCTACTCTTTGATGCTGACCCTCTAGCTGGCATGTGTGTGCACAGGCAGAGGGGTACAGGAGTTTGGGCTCAGAACTGGGAACATTTGAGTGAAGAAAGTAATTATAGCCTCTGAGCAATATCAGGGAGAAAAGCAGCAGGGTCATGTGACAGGAGTTACAGGCCGGGAACTGGCTGTAGATGATAGAAACCATCTTTATGGCTTCTGCGTATTCCCTCTCATCTTCTCTCAACCCATCTCTGAGGTTTCAAGCTCATAGTGTCTCATGAAAACGTTGGATCAAGATGCTGGTTTTCCTTTGGTATCATCCATAATAGGGCTTCCCAGGTGGCTCAGTGGTGAAGAACCCGCCTGCCAATGCAGGGGACGTGGGTTTGATCCCTGGGTGGGGAAGATCCCCTGGAGGAGGAAATGGCAACCCACTGCAGTATTCTTGCCTGGAGAATCCCATGGACAGAGGAGCCTGGCCAGCTACAATCCATGGGGCTGCACAGAGTCAGACATGAGCGAGTGACTAACACACACACACACACACACACACACACACACACACACACACATTATCCATCATGTATAGTTCACAATAACAGTGACTATGGTTAACTGTGTAATTCTCACCATGCTAAGCATTTTTTTTATAATAAACCTTTAAAATTCGAGTTGTTTTAGATCTACTGAAAAGTTGTAAAGACATACAGAGCTCCCATAGCGGCACACTCAGTTTGTTCTATTCTTGTCTCCCATGAGCATAGTGCATTTGTCACAAGAAGTAAACCAATTTTGATACATTAATATTAACATTCATTCTTGATTTGAATTTTTTGTTTGTTTTTAAACAAAGCTTTCCTCTTCGTGTTCCTTTTATTTATTTATTTGAATCTTTTGGCGGCACAGCGAGGCATGTGGGATCTTAGTTCCCCAACCAGGGATTGAACCCACCCTCCTGCATTGGAAGGTGAAGTCTTAACCACTGAAACTCCAGGGACGTCCCAGAAGTTCGTTAGTTTTTATCTGATGTCCTTTTTCTGTTCCAGAGTGCCATCCAGGATGTCACATGACAGTAGATCATCCTGTCTCCTGGAGCTTCCCTTGGCTGTGACAGTTGGTCGGGCTTTCCTTGCTTTTCAAGACCTTGACAGTTTGGAGGAGGACTGGTCAGGTATGTTGTAGAATGTCCCTTGACTGGAATATGTCTACCACGCATGATGTTTACTCTCATGGCTAAGCTTCACTATGTATGAATGACTCATTTCATCATCCCAGACGAAAGCAGTCAGGCACAGAGAGGTCAAGGAACTTCACCAAAGTCACACAGCTAGCAAATGACAGAAGCAGTGATCAAACTTCAGGTTGACATGCCTTCATGCCATACACTGACTTGGCCTCCCCAGCTCCTAGCTGCTGAATTCTTGACATTGAAATCATTCCCTTTAAAGCTATCAGGGTGACTTGTTTGGTAACTGCTCTTGCATACAGTTTTACATAATTTACTGATAAATTTCATTAGGTGAGAGCTTTTCTCCAGTAGTTATTTGCTGAACTATTTGTGTCACTTCAATGGCTGCTTTGTAGGGCAGTTGGTTAATCCAGAAAGGATGTCACTAGAAAATATTCAACAACCCATTTCTCAGCATGGTTCTCAAACTGCACACTTGGTGTCTACAGTGGTCACCTGGACCACTTGTTACACACACACTACGCCCGGGTAGGATGTCCTTTTTGGGCTGGTTGGCCCAGGATGTGGTGCTAGAAACCCATGGGACAGTCTGGGCAATCCTGGGTGGTTTGTCATCCTACCACAGAATTCTGGGACTCACTCAGGCCCAGAAATTCTGCTTTTAAACAAACTATGCAAGGAATTATTCTAAGCACAGAGAAGTTGGAGACCCAGTGCATTGGATATGGAAATGAATTGCTGAAATTGCTGGGGACGAATTTCTGGAAATAACTGAGAGGACCTCAATTTTCATATCTTTTGGTTTGTCTGCTTCTGCCTGGAGTTGAGGTAGAATAATCTCATCCAGCCTCTGGCCCTGATAACACCTGGGGATTCTTTTGCCCTCCAGGTAAGAAATAGGCAGTAGAGTACTTCTCCAGTTCCACCTTTGAGTTGAGGGATGATGGAAGCTCTTAAAAGACATAAGGTCCTTAGGAGGTCATTATTTATCAGTTAGGATTAATGAATTTATATTAACTTGTGGTGGTGGTTCTCAATCTTGGCAGCTCAATAGAATCACCAGGGAGCATTTAAAAATTCTAATGCCCAGGTTCACCTCAGACCAATTTCACCAGAATCTCTGGGACTGAAACCCAGGCACCAGTAGTTTTAGAGTTTGAGACCCATGGATCCAAAGCAGTACTGTCCGGTAGAAACAATACCTGAGGCATTATATTCCAGTAGTCATATTTTTAAAAGTAAAAGAGAAGCACTTTTACTTCACTAAAAGTGAACTTTTTAACTCAACATATCTGAAATTGTATTTTAACCTCAAATCATTCTAGAAAATGTGACCCGTGTTGCATACATTTTTTTCATGCCAGGTCTTTTGAAATCTGGTGTGTATTTTACATTTAGAGCACTTTCTCAATTCAGATACTAAGTTTTCATCGGAAATACTTGATCTGTATTTAGATTCATATATCAGAGTTGTTCCCAACATATTTAGAAGTATTCCAGTAATGGAATAAAGTATTACATTTTAGATTTACATTTTGATAATTATAATAAGGCAGTTTCTCAGTCTCACTAATCACATGTCAGTTGAATAGACGAGTGGCTCATTGCCGCTTGTACTGGGTAGCGTGGATCTAGGGCAGTCCTTCTCAGACTTGAATTTCTACACACAGACCACCAGGGAATCTCGTTAAAATCTTGGTATTGATTCACGAGATCTGGGTGGAGTCTGAGACTCTGGATCTCTAACAAGCTCCCAGGTGCTGGTGCTACTGATATAGGGACCACACTTGGAGCAGGCAGGGACTAGAGGCATCGTGCAGGAGGGCTGCCGCAACTGATTTCTTCACTTGCTTAGTGATGGTATTCACCCATTTCAAAGGCTAGGAAATGTGTGTTGGTATGAATAAATCAGTATATGAAACAGACAGGTAGACAACACAACATAACACACATGAGTATGTATCTGAAGTGTGTGTGTGTGTGTGTATAAAATGTCTGATCATGTCTAGACACATGAGTAAGCTCTGCAAATAGAACTGTTGAGTACTACATGTGTTATTTATCTTCTTTACTTTCTTTCAAATTCAACTGGCTCTTCTTTGGTTCACTGGAAGGGAACAACAGCTGAATGTTTACTCTTGATTTAAGTCCCTGTGTTCCCTTGTTTGCTTTTTTAAATGAGTGCAGTAGGTTTCTGCATTGTGTTTCAGTGTTTGAAGGTATTTAAAAAGTATTTGATGACCCAGGCTCTCTGTGGTTTGTGTACAGTTCACAGTAAATTCCAGTTCCTTTTGTTGCCCTTGTACTTCTCTGTGGAAATTGTGTGCCCCAGTACTTGTGTTTATTTTTATAGATGCTTTTTTATTCTTCTCTCGACATCAGTATGGAAAGGTTATGTGTTGCTTCTGAAGTGTTGTTTCAACACTTATAGAATTACTCAATTCAGTTGGTTCCTCTGAGCCAAAGCTGATTTAACTCCTATGCCAAGTTCTAAAAGATGGATAAACAAACAAAAAAAAATTTGAAAAACAGAAACTAAAAATGATCTGAGTTTGCTTTTTGAGGATTTATAATTTGAAAAAGCCATTTGTGTATGAAAGGCAACCAAAGTCATAGTGAAATTAGAGGAACTGGCTTTTTTTGTGTGAGCAAACACCATTATTTTCAGCAGTTACTGAATGAAATCAGACAAAAGAAGATAGGGATGTAGCCATTAAAAACTTATGGGGAAAAAGCCAGAGAAAATAACCCACTAAAATTGAAGGAAATAAAATGAGGAATAATAATTGGGTATATCAAAGGAGGATGGAGAAGAAAAATTATTTTTACTTTAATCCCAACTTTAATTTTATTATCTACTATTGGCCAGGTGAAGTGGGGAAATTCTTTTTCTTTGTGGAACAGATTCTTTATTCTATACACAGTTGTAGAGCCACCCAATTATAAGGGCTGGCATTATCCATGAAAATGGCTATTAGTTCAAAGCTTAATTCACTGGGTTAGATTCTAGAGGATTCAAAAGTCCCAAGGGAGATCAAGGTGGAGCTGAATATTAAATGAATATTTTCTTTATTTTTGTTTTAACTGCATGAGTATCTCTGGGAGAAGTTAGTATGCTACATTTGTTATTTCCTGTGCATCATACTGCATTTAATTACAGCTAATAATAATAGCTAATATTCATTAACTAAATATCAGGGCCTTATTAATTGCTTTTTTGCATTTTATTTAATTCTCATAACAACTTCATGACATAGGTACTGTTGGTGTGTAATTTTTAAAGAGCTAAAAACAGGAGTCTCACACAAATAGAGAATGAATGCTTGTGAAGAATTTATTCAACTCATTAATGATGGGAACCCTAAGAGGGTTAAGATGATGCCATGGGCATTTTGAAGAATTCGATATTTATAGACATTTTGAGGGGAAAATAGCGTGTTAGTATAATATTGCTAGGGTAGATTCAAAACTGGTTAAAATCCTGCAGGGCAATAAAACCATAACCTTTGAGGTTATCTTTACCACTGGATAAAAATCGATGTATTAATATATGACTTCAGAGCGTGTGAGTTCTAATCAAATAAAAGAAAGTCAAACAGACATATGTTCCCTAGATAATTAACTCTTCAGTAGGCAGGTTAGTGCTCCAGTAAGATTTTAAAAGGTCATGCCACAGCCCATTTCACCTCACTCAAAGTTGGTGATAATTTTCTTCAGAAAATTAAAATTATCCACACTTTACTAATGGAGAAAATTGATGCTTACAGATGTTAAATAACATGATAAGGGAATCACAGTAAGGGCAGAGCAAGACTGGAACTCGGGTCCTTCTGACCCTTTCAGTTCAGTCGCTCAGTTGTGTCTGACTCTTTGTGACCCCATGAATTGCAGCATGCCAGGTCTCCCTGTTCATCACCAACTCCCTTTAACCAACCCTTATACTAGTTGCAATCCATTTTGACCTGTCTTCCATAATTCTTTGATTATTGTGTGTGTGCCCACGTGTGGGTGTGTATGTGGGGGTACACACATGTGGGGAGGGAGGGTGGAAAGAATGAGAGAGGATTTGGAAATTAGTATTCTTAACTGGATACTGTGGGGGCTTTTATTGGCAAAGCTTATTCAGATGATATTAACATTTTGACCTTTATTTCCTTTTTTTTTTTTTTTTTAAAGAAAAACCTCATTATCCCTTGCCCATTAAAACACCTGTCATTAAGGAGAAGACGTCTCTATCAGTTTCTTAGGGCTGGGGGTAGTGCTTGCACTGAACCATCACACATATTATCCTTGCTCTTGACCACCAGCACACATTTGAGAGCTGGCTGGCTAGGGGAGTTAGACTTTGAAGTCCTGAAATAGGCTTTTCCTTGGTACAAAGCAAAATGTGTTCATGCTGAATCTAAATCCACGAATCCCAGTCTGTAATCAACTCAGCTACCCAGCTTAGATCAAAGAGAGTTAATCCATGCCCTTTAGGTGTAATTTGAATGAAGATACGCTCTCTAAAATCTAGTAGATTTCAGAAAAAGAGAGGGGGAGAGGAGAAGAAGGAGAGAGAGGAAAAGAGAAAGAAAGAGATGATAGTAACTGAAGGTGAAGTTCAATTTTGTACCCGTCTAGAAGATCAGAGCAGAGAAGGCGATGGTACCCCACTCCAGTACTCTTGCCTGGAAAATCCCATGGATGGAGGAGCCTGGTAGGCTGCAGTCCATGGGGTCGCTGAGGGTCAAACATGACTGAGAGACTTCACTTTCACTTTTCACTTTCATGCATTGGAGAAGGAAATGGCAACCCACTCCAGTGTCCTTGCCTGGAGAATCCCAGGGACGGGGGAGCCTGGTGGGCTGCTGTCTATGGGGTCTCACAGAGTCGGACACGACTGAAGCAAGCAGCAGAAGACCAGAGACGGGATTTAAAGGTTAAAACACGGGGGTGGGAGAAGCATGTGGATTTAGAAACATGGCAGCCTGGATGGGCTTTGTTCCTTTCCTTGGCTCACCCAGTTCTAATCTCTTTGCTTCCCTTAAGCCAGAGAGTTGCCAAGAAGTGGGTCACTAGAGGGAGTGAGACTATGGGCTCTGTCGCGGGGGTGCCCAGGAGCTGGAGAAACCAAGGCTGGACTCATGCACAAGGCAAGGGAGGCACCTGATGATGGCGGGTGGATGGCAGATCCCAGCTAAGAAGAAGAAGAAGTGAAGTCACTCAGTCATGTCTGACTCTTTGCAACCCTATGGACTGTAGCCCACCAGGCTCCTCCCTCCATGGGATTCTCCATGCAAGAGTACTGGAGTGGGTTGTCATTTCCTTCTCCAGGGGATCTTCCTGACCCAGAGATTGAACTCGGTTCTCCCACATTCCAGGCAGACACTTTAACCTCTGAGCCACCAGGGAAGCCCAAGATTCCAGCTGGGTGTTCTTAATCTATGGTGATGCTACTTGAGTGTTATGGGTGTATGCCACTCCCTGTGAGTAATAAAAGAGACAGGTGTAAGAGCTAACAGTGGTCATGTGACCAGTTGTAGAAATGAGGGTTGTATTAAGGCATTTTTCTTCCTGTTTTCATAGGGATATATCTGTATATATCAATGAAATCCATTCTCCTTCCCACTGTTATGGAATAAGGAGTGAGTGAAACCCATATTTCAGTTTTTACATTGCCCAGTGAAGGTGTTAGTCACTCCATCATGTCTGACTCATTGAGACCCCATGGACTGCAGCCCGTCAGGCTCCTCTGTCCATGGGACTTCCCAGGCAAGAATATTGAAGTGGGTTGCCCTTTCCTCCTTCGGGGACCTGCCCGACCCAGAGATTGCACCCAGGGTCTCCTGCATTGCGGGCCAATTCTTAACCATCTGAGCCACCAGGGAAAGAGCTATTGTGATTGAACTAAAGGACAGTCATCAACCATTTGTGGATTAAAATAACAAACAGGACTTGGTGGCTCCACTTGTGGGGGACACTTGAGTGAGTTTGGGGCGGATAGGGAATCCTGCAGCAAGTAGGACAGAGGCACTATGTTGTTTATTTTATTTGAAAGTTAAAAAGGGGTAATGGGAAACGGATGGATACTGCCTTGACCAAGGAGAGGAATGCAGTGGCCTAGCCATTGTCAAGTAGGTATGACTACCTCCTCTCTGAAGATAGCTTCTACATCACTGAAGAGCAGGTGGGCACAGCATCCCTTCCAATTCTCTTCCCTGTATGGTCTGGAGTTAGAGTCTGCCAAAGAGAGTAACGTGAGCTTTGTTCAGATGAAAGAAATAGAAGTTATTATGATCAGGGGTGATTGCAGCTGCATGTCGGACAGGAAGAAGAATCACAGTGGCTTTTTAGGGAGTGTTGGAGACCAAGATGCTTTGCTGGTGTAGACAGAGATAGTGGCTGGGGGGAGGTGGGGGGGTGTTCATAAGTTCTTGGATATTGGAGCAGATTTCTGTAGAGCTTTTGGTAACCACCCATATTACTGGGATGGGCTGGTGGATTCAAGTGTCTGCTTTCCTGCATTTTGGTAGTGACTTTCTTTTCTTTTCTTTTTTTTTTTTTTCCCTTTTTGGTATTGGTCTGCTTGACCTCTAGATATTCCAAACCTGATATAAGCCCTAATACTTCTTTATTGCTGGGATGGTTAGAATGACTTTATTTTCTTGGTCGAATCTAAGCTTATGCAATTAATTTGAGAAGTGCATCTCTGATTTATTTAAGAAACATGCTATTGGAAGACGGTGAAGATGCACTCAAGAAACATAGGTAGTGCTGAGCGTGGTTTAAAAGTACAGGGCATGAAAAGCACTGTAATTTTCAATGGGACCTTAAGTTTGGCATCTTCAGTCTGTTTTGGAGAGACATCCATGTTTTATCCCAGGGGTCAGCAAACTCTGGCTTGTGAGCCTACCTTTATAAAGTTTTACTGAAACACAGCTCTGCCTTTTTTTTTTTTTTTTTTTGGACCATGACTGCTTTCCCCATCTGGAGAAGGAAATGGCAACCCACTCCAGTACTCTTGCCTGGGAAATCCCACGGATGAAGGAGCCTGGTAGGCTGCAGTCCATGGGGTCGCTAAGAGTTGGACATGACTGAGCAACTTCACTTTCACTTTTCACTTTCATACATTGGAGAAGGAAATGGCAATCCACTCCAGTGTTCTTGCCTGGAGAATCCCAGGGACGGGGGAGCCTGGTGGGCTGCTGTCTATGGGGTCACACAGAGTTGGACACGACTGAAGTGACTTAGCAGCAGCAGCTTTCCCCATCATGATAGTTACCTGCAGCAAAGGTCCCGTGGCACACAGAACCAACAACATTTGCTCTTTGGCCCTTTATAGAAATTTTGCTGACCCCTATATTCTTGAAATTCCTACTGTCTTCAAAAGTGGAAGCTTCCTTTCTCTGTCATCAACTTGGTTCCCTTGCTGGGATTAGACTAAATAAAAATATTCAATTTTATTTGACAGAGAGATGGAGAATGCCTATAAGACTCTTTCATCTGGCTCCAAGTACCCACTTACTAACACTTTGAACATGGCATTACAATGGGTTATTTTTTAAAATTAATTTTGATTTTAATTTTTTAAAAAATATTGGCATATAGTTGACAAATAATGTCGTGATAGTTTCAGGTGACCAGTAAAGTGATTGAGTTATATATATACATGTATCTATTCTTTTTCAAGTTCTTTTTTCATTTAGATTGCTATATAATGCTGAGTAGATTTCCCTGTGCTATACAGTAGGTCCTTGTTGATTATCCATTGTAAATACAGCAGCATATACATGTCCATCCCAAACTCCACCCTCTTCCCCCCATAAGTATCCTTCCTCACTTGCCCCCATTCCATTTTGTAAGTAAGTTTATCTGTATAATTTCTTTTTAGATTCACCATATAAGGGATATTGTACAATATTTCTGTCTGACTTCACTTAGTATGATAATCTCTAGGTCCATCTGTGTTGCTACAAATGGCATTATTTCATTCTTTTTTTTATGACTGAGTAATATTCCATTGGAAGAAAAGTTATGACCAACCTAGATAGTATATTCAAAAGCAGAGACATTACTTTGCCAACTAAGGTCCGTTTAGTCAAGACTATGGTTTTTCCTGTGGTCATGTATGGATGTGGGAGTTGGACTGTGAAGAAAGTTGAGTGCCGAAGAATTGATGCTTTTGAACTGTGGTGCTGGAGAAGACTCTTGAGAGTCCTTTGGACTGCAAGGAGATCCAACCAGTCCATTCTGAAGGAGATCAACCCTGGGATTTCTTTGGAAGGACTGATGCTAAAGCTGAAGCTCCAGTACTTTGGCCACCTCATGCGAAGAGTTGACACATTGGAAAAGAGTCTGATGCTGGGAGGGATTGGGGGCAGGAGGAGAAGGGGACGACCGAGGATGAGATGGCTGGATGGCATCACGGACTTGATGGACGTGAGTCTGAGTGAACTCCGGGAGATGGTGATGGACAGGGAGGCCTGGCGTGCTGCGATTCATGGGGTCGCAAAGAGTCGGACACAACTGAGCGACTGAACTGCACTGAACTAACTAATACTCCATTGTATATACATACCTCATGTTCTGTGGTTTCTCTGACAGCTCAGTTGGTAAAGAATCTGCCTGCAATGCAGGAGACGCTGGTTTGATTCCTGGGTCGGGAAGATCTGCTGAAGAAGAGATACGCTACCCACTCCAGTATTCTTGGGCTTCCCTCATTACTCTCCTGGTAAAGAATCTGTCTGCAATGCAAGAGACCTGGGTTTCATCCCTGGGTTGGGAAGATCCATAGGAGAAGGGAATGGCTACTGACTCCAGTATTCTGGCCTGGAGAATTCCATGGCCTGTATAGTCCATGGGGTCGCAAAGAGACACGACTGAGTGACTTTCACTTTCATTTCATCTTCTGTATCCATTCCTTTGTTGATGGACTGCTTCAATGTGTTGGCCACTGTAAACGGTGCTGCAATGAGCATTGAGGTTCATGTGTCCTTTTGAACCATCAATGTGTCATTTTTAGTAAGCTGAATTCCTTAATTATTTTGGCTCCCTTTGCAGTGTGTCTCTTCCTGTGTTGCTTAAGGCAGACAGATAGGCTCTTTCTTGCTGCCTTACTGACTCCCAGAAATCTCATCAGCACAAGGACTTTTCTGAAGGATGCTTCCAGTCTCTAATTGGAATTGTGACTGCCACAAATGAAGGAGGATTGTTCCCTTCTCTCATAATCTTCAAATAATAACAAGAAGGGTTGAGATGTAGAAGTGGAGTATTTCACATCTTAAAATTCAACATGTTAGGAGCGATTGAAAAAGTTTAATGCAGAAGGAAATGGCAACCCACTCCAGTATTCTTGCCTGGATTCTCCCATGGACAGAGGAGCCTGGCAGGGCATGGGGTCACAAGGAGTCAGACATGACTGAAATGACTAAGCATGCACATGATACATTATTGGAAATAGAGAGGAAAAGTGATTAAAATGCTTTAAAAGCAAAACCCTCAGTGAGTCTGTTGAAATTATTCATTTTTTACTGACTGGTCTTGCTGATCCCATCTTTTTATTAAATAACAAAATAGAGTTTCTTTTCTCTTCTTAAAGTGTTGCTATTAAAAAGAAACTTCTAGGGGCTTCCCTGGTGGTCCAGTGGTTAAGCATCCACCTGCCAGTGCAGGGGACATGGGTTCGATCCCTGGTCTGGGAAGATTCCACATGCTGCTGGGCAACTAAGCCTGTGTACCACAGCTACTGAGTCTGAGCACCTAGAGCCTGTACTCTGCAACAAGAGAAGCCACCACAATGAGGAGTGCACACAGCAGCAAAAAACCTATGTGCCACATGAAAGACCTAGCACAGCCAAAAATAAATATATTTTTTAAAAATAAACTCTGGAGAGGTATGGTTCAGTACACGTTACAGCCATGTTTTAACATTCAGAAAAGATTCTTTAACTTTTGTGATACTGCCTCTGCTGTAATCCATTGAGCCTGTAAATATGTAAGATAATTAATCTATTGATAAATATAATCCACGTGCACATGTCTTTCATGAAGTCCAGGCCATGCTCATTTAGTTCATTTAAATGTGTGTGTGTGTGTACATACGTACTTAGTTCCTACTATAGTGCAGGCTTTGCTTTAGTTCTGGGCTTGTGAGGACAGGAATCAAATAATGAGAGGAAGGAAAGTTCTGGAAACTTCTCTTGCACTCATCCTTTTATATTTTAGAGAAATAGCTTGGGGTTATACAAACCCTGTGTTTGAGGCCATGGAACTATCAGCTCTCACATGGCTTAGTCGGGCAGCTCCCTCCGCACTTACCCCTGGCATGTGTCCTCTTCTCTGCCTTAGCTCTGCTCAGGGTAACTGCAAAAGCACAGAGGAAGATCACTTTGAATGGATGTTTTTGTGAAGAGTCAACTCTAAAGTTTGTATTGGACCCAAGTTAAGATGGAGCAGCAGGAAGCCTCTTGCACTTGGCCTTCCAACTCCATAGTCTGATATTTATTCTTCTTGACAGGAAGATAGACTGCCAACTTTGTTTTTAATTATTTGAATAAAATTACATACATCAGTCTCCCTTTTCTCATGCCTTCCTCTGAAATCCCATCTTCTGTGTAGCTGATGCTGATGAAATTGCCGGTTTTGGCATTAGTGCTTCTGTCAGCCAAGGGAGATGAACTGAGTTAATATCCACACCCTGACATGAAGCCAGGAACGTTTACCCCTGCTTATCCCTCGCTCCCCACCTCCTTACCTGCCACCCTATGGATGTACTGCATGTTGAGATCGCATCTAACCTGGCACCTGAATAAACACTTTCCAATATGTTCTAATTCCCTACCTCCCCTTCCCCCATTCATTCTTTTCTTTCTTTCTTTTGTTTTGTTGTTTTTTTTTTTAAACAAAATAGTTGAATCTTCTTTTTGTATTTTAGTGTAAACATGGAACAAATGTGTAACTCATCATAACGGACATCTGTTACATGAATAGTGGCGAGCTCGTATCTTCAAGATTAATCACTGTTTCTATTCATTTGGAGTTAGCAATCTGTGACTTCAAGTAACTCCCTGATGAAACAGAACACACATTCTTTTCACAGATGTATAGAAAGAGGAATAAATCTGCAATTTGGCAAGTGCTCCAGGTGCAGGACACAGTGCATGCTTATAATAAGAAAATATAATAACTGTCTTAGACTAATACAGGGTAAGTCAGACAAAGAGGAATTTATATAGTCGAAACTTCTTGAAAGCGGCCTCACCTGCATAAGTGTTTTCTAAACTGTAGCCCTGGGGGCCTGGAGTTTCCTGACCAAGTTTTCTCCTGTTATTTGTCCTCCTTGGAGACTTGAAATTCCTCATCACTTAGAAGCAAGATAGAAATTTGGAGGCTCTGAGGCATAACGGAATTATCGTCTATAGGAGCCAGGGTCTTACTGGCTACCCTTCTTTGTCAAGGGATGTTTTCAGAAAGAGTGCGTTTCTGTGTGCTAGGACTGTGTATCCAAGACATCTATCATACACGGCCCATTGAGTAATTGAGTCTGCATACGCTAATGATTCACAGTTGTATCCCCCTGCACATTGAGACAGACTCTTGCCCTGTAACCAGAATAAGGAGTTGATGGTGTCAAGTATTTGCTGAGTTCATTTATGCTATGAAATCATGCCAGCATTCATAACGAGGTCATTTGTTCATTCAGTAATCATTTGTTGAGAACCTACTATCCTGATCTTCGCACTGTTCTCATTTGGGGGATAAAGACATAACCTTTTTTCTTAAAAAAAGAATCATGTAATGCAGGAGACAGATATGTCTATACATGAGGCTGAATCTGGCAGATCCTTGAATGGGCATCTGTGCCATGGAATGGCACTCTCTCTTCATTGGCCTGTACACAGTGAGAGTAAATTCAGCAGAAAACCAGAGGGTTGTTTGTCTGGGCCCTTGGTGAGAGTATTGGACATAGAGTAGGGACAGAATGGGAATGTTTCTGTCTTCCATAGGTTCCATTCTGCTTCTTTTCTGCTTCCAGAAGGAAACTTGGTGAGTAGAAGATAGAAGCCAGAAAATTATACAGCAGGGTCAAGGTTTGAGAGCAAGAGATGAGGGACAGCTTAGGCCACTTAACAGTTGTCATGATTGGATGGTGAGAGAAACATCAAATAATTCACCTCTGATTTCCTGCAGTTGACTATGTTGCGGACAAACAGGATCATCTGAAAATGGTATATCGAAAGTTGTCAAAAGTTGGTAGTTTCCTTAGGTTCAGTCTATTAGCTCTAACATTCATGTACATGATACAAAAATCCCCCAAAACAAGAGAATGTTCATTGCAGCACTGTTTATAATAGCCAGGACATAGAAGCAACCTAGATGTCCATCAGGAGATGAATGGATAAGAAAGCTGTGGTACATATACACAATGGAGTATTACTCAGCCATTAAAAAGAACACATTTGAATCAGTTCTAATGAGGGGGATGAAACTGGAGCCAGTTATACAGAGTGAAGTAAGCCAGAAAGAAAAACACCAATACAGTATACTAACACATGTATATGGAGTTTAGAAAGATGGTAATGATAACCCTGTATGTGAAACAGCAAAAGAGACACAGATGTATAGAACAGTCTTTTGGACTCTGTGGGAGAAGGAGAGGGTGGGATGATTTGGGAGAATGGCATTGAAACGTGTATAATATCATATAAGAAACGAATCGCCAGTCTAGGTTCAATGCAGGATACAGGATGCTTGGGGCTGGTGCACTGGGATGACCCAGAGAGATGGTATGGAGAAGGAAGTGGGAGAGGGGGTCCAGGATTGGGAACACGAGTACACCCGTGGCGGATTCATGTTGATGTATGGCAAAACCAATACAGTATTGTAAAGTTAAAAAAAAAAAAAAAAAGAGAGAGAATGAAAAACACGTGTCAGTTCTGGCCTTTGCCCATCCATTTCCCTCAGGGAAGACCACCACTGGAATTCTTTGAAAAGGTAATCTTACATATTCAAGCGTTTCTGTAATGTCCCATGTTGTTAAAATGGGGCCCTTCCAGGGACACTTGTGGCCAAGGGACAAAGACGAGGGACACTGCGTTCCAAGAGCCCGCCAGGCCCATCATTCTGAGTAAGTCAAAGAAACCCGGAACAGAGGAGTCACTGACGTGGAAGATGAGTCAGGAGGATAGAGGAGAAAGATACATTTGTGAGGGAGTGTTTTTTTGGAGGAAGTAGCACTGAGAGTCCTGCCATTACTAACCCCAAGAATGAAGGCATGGGACTTCTCCCCCTAACCCCTGTCACAGCGAGGAGCACATGTCTGGGCCTCTTGCTGAGACCCGTGAGGTCTGTTCCTTGCATCCTAGGACCCCACAGGGCTGGAGCTGGTGCCTAACTCAACTGCAAAAGCCCACATGGCTTATGGCGGATGGAGGGGTCTCCGTCTGGAGCAACTGTTGATTCCTGTAGTCCGTGGAGCTCAGCCCCCGGGGGTACAGAGCCAGGCTCCAACAGTGGAACGTGTGCATCTTCTCTTGTCCAATTGGCTACTGGATGGGGTCCAAAATGTCAGTAGGCAGATGAGGTTAGAAGAAAGGAGAGGGGAGGAGAAGGGAGGGAGGGAGGGAAGGAGGGACACGGCCTGCCCTTCGATCACCTTGCATGTCTCTAAAATACGCCAGCCGGAGGTCATAGTACATAAGTACAACTTCTTAGTTGAGATACATAATGGAGTGAAATTCTCAGATCTGGCAGAATCATAAAATGGATGGGAGGAGGTGAGAGTCATCAGTTCCTTGGCATTTGCTCTGGGGAGGACATGGGTCCCCTGTCTGGATCCTCCCCTCCCTCATATCAAGGCTGCTTTTTGCCTGCTAGGTCATGAGCTTGGGGACAGCTTTTCTTTCTTGGAGACTTCTGAATCTAGATGAAAGACAGGCCCAGAATTTTAACCCTTGGCCTTAATTGAAGAAATTAGTCCTGGGATATTTGAGCCTTGGGAGAAAAAGACATGCTAGTGTTGAAGTTTCTGTGGTTTATTTTGTTGCTGGAGATGGATGGTTGATTCCACTTTGAGGATGATTGCTCTTCAGTTGTGGCAAGAAAAATACCCACAGTAAACTTTTTGGTTATGCCAAAGGGAAGCTGTAACTGTGAGCCATGTGCGTAATAATTCTTCATAGCAGGCTGGAGTTGAACCCTCACAGGAAGGGAACCTGAGGCTGGTAATCAAGGATAAACTAGCGTTTCCTCTCTCTAAGTCCCAGGAGAGTTGGGGTATGGGGGAGACAACAGTCAAAACCCCTCCCAGGATGAGTGAATAATGGGAGGTGGGCTCTACTCTATAACATGGTGGATACCAGGAGCTGCGCTAGTTCCCATCTAACTTCCTATTAGCCTCATGTAGTCAGTAAAATTTGATTAACTTCTAGAGCCTGGTCTTAGCTGTGCTTTGTGAAATTAAAGGAGGGATAGGGTCCCTGCTGGGCTTCCCTGGTGGCTCAGCTGGTCAAGAATCCACTTGCACTGCAGGAGACCTGGGTTCAATCCCTGAGTTGAGGAGATCCCTTGGAGAAGGGAAAGGCTGCCCACTCCAGTATTCTGGCCTGGAAAATTCCACGGACTGTTTAGTCCATGGGATCACAAAGAGTCGGACATGATTGAGCGACTTTACTTTGTTAAAGTGAAAGTTGGGGGCAAAACTGTGAGAAGAGTAACTGTAACCTTCTGGTAAAGACTAGGAGATTATCGGGCACTGAATTCCAGGACTGGCTGTAGGCCCCCAAGGGCACCAGGGTGAATTGAGGGATAGTTAACACACCATTAGGTATCTTGATTCATGGACCTAACATTTGAAGTTCCTATGCAGTATTGTCCTTTAGAATATCAGGTTTTACTTTCACCACCAGACACATACACAACTGGGCCTGCTTTCTGCTTTGGCTCAGCCTCTTCATTCCTTCTGGAACCATTTCTACACTCTTCTCCAGTAGCATATTGGACACCTGCTAACCCAGGGGGGTTTATCTTTCACTGTCTTTTCCTATTTTTTTTTTCCATCTTTTTGTCTTTTCCTACTGTTCATGGGGTTCTCAAAGCAAGAATGCTGAAGTGGTTTGCCATTCCCTTCTCCTAAGATACCTGAGCTCAAGAACATTCTGTCATGAGCGAGCATTTGACCACTATTACAGGAAGGTGGCGCTAGTGGTAAAGAACCTGCCTACCCATGCAGGAGACATAAGAGATGCAGGTTCAATCCCTGGGTCGGGAAGATCCCCTAGAAGAAGGCATGGCAACCTACTCTAATATTCTTGCCTGAAGAATTCCATGGATAGAGGAGCCTGGTGGGCTACAGTCCATGGGGTTGCAGGAGTCGGACATGACTGAGCGACTTAGCACAAGCATCAGTTCAGTTCAGTTCACTCAGTCGTGTCCGACTCTTTGTGACTCCATGAGCTACAGCATGCCAGGCCTCCCTGTCCATCACCAACTCCTGGAGCCTACCCAAACTCATGTCCAAGAACAAGCATACACAGGGACATTAAAGGGAAATGTCACCATGAGGTACATCTGGACATCAGTATTGGAAGGACTTGAGTGGCTTCTCTAATACTCCATCTCACCCAGCCACTGCTTGGGTGTCTGTAGTCATTCTTTGGTAGCTTTGCATGGAGCTGCTTAGTAGAAAATCCTTTCCCAATGAAGAGTGCGTTCAGGCTTCCTTACTTGCCTCTTTCTAGCTGTCTCTTATGCTCCTCACTTCTGCACTTGTCTCTTCAGTTAAGCATTCTTTGGTCAAGGAGCGTGCTATATGGTAGGAGCATCACTCTGAAGTCATGAAAACTGTCAGCATCAACTTCACTTCTTACTGGCTGAATGTTCTTGGACAAAGTATCTCATTTCCCCCAGCCTGTGTTTCTACAGTTAATACTTAGAAAGTGTGGATACTGAACTGTAGTCACTGTTTGATCAGATGTTCATAGATTTGACTAGTAGGAGCCTCTTTAAGGTGGTTCCACTGTCCTTTTGAAATGATTCTATTTGTCTTTGAAATCTTCCTTGATTTCTGGCATTACAAAAATCCTGGATTCATCTTGTATCTTCCCTGCCACTGAACCAGATCTTGAATTGGCCATTTCTCCAAGAAACTCTGATCCATTTCAGAAGCAGGGATAAAATTGAAGGTCAGAACCTAAAGATTTGGACATTTATTTCTGCTGGTC
The DNA here is from genome assembly GCF_016772045.2 of Ovis aries. Taxonomy (NCBI): domain Eukaryota; kingdom Metazoa; phylum Chordata; class Mammalia; order Artiodactyla; family Bovidae; genus Ovis; species Ovis aries. The sequence continues at coordinate 9,201,088 of NC_056080.1, read as the reverse complement.
ATTTTACTCATCAGAACCAAACAGTACATATTTTTAAAATGTATGACTTCATATTAATAATACATATTTCCAACTCAAATTAACAATACTAGTTTGCTACTTTAATTTTATAATCATAACTGTATTCTCTTAAATGGGAAATCTTTTTGTTTTACTAATAGCATGCTACAAGAAAAATTCAAAATAACAACACAAATATTACCACAAAAATAAATAAACAATACAAAGAAGTACAAATATTACTACAAAAACAAACAAACAAACAAACAGAATGAACAGTAGTACCCAGCACAGGAAGCTACTAATTGAAAAATACCAAAATCATAGGGTTGTGATGAGGATTTAATGATCTATGTCAGTTTCTGAGAATAACACTTTGGACAACAGTCAGTACCCAATAAATATTAGTCTTCTACCCTTGCTCTGCTAATTCCCCATCTCCTTCAAACTTTTTCTTAGGAATCTTTTTTTTTCCCCCAAACTTATTTATTTTTAATTGAAGGAAAATTGCTTCATAATATTGTGTTGCCCTGTGCCATACATCAACATGAGTCAGCCATAGATACACGTGTCCCCTCCCTCTTTAACCTGCCCCCAACCTCCCACCCTTCTAGCTTGTTACAGAGCCCCGGGTTGAGTTCCCTGAGTCATATAACTGTTGGATAAAGCCTAAATATAGCCTGGCATTTTGGCCTCCTGCAAACCTCCTATGTGCTTTTCCTAATCCTCACTACTCTCTTGTATTCCTGCTGGAGTTCATTGAATCCTTTCAACATGCCATATGTACAACTGCATTTCAGTTTCCTTTCAGTGTTCTATTCCCCTTCTTCCTTCCCTTCCTTTCAAATGCATTGCATATTCTAGCCCTTTGTAACTGAAACAATCGCTTGAACAGACATTACATTCTTACATGTTTATTTGAACCTCTTTGTCTTTTCTCATGTTAATGCCATACCCTTTTATGATAGTAACTTTATTACATGTTTTAAAACAAGGTTTTTTAAATTTATTTGTTTTAATTGGAGGCTAAGTACTTTACAATATTGTAGTGGCTTTTGCTATACATTGACATAAATCAGCCACAGGTGTACATGTCTTCCCCATCCTGAACCCCCTTCCCACCTCCATCCCCATCCCATCCCTCAGGGTCATTCCAGTGCACCAGCCCTGAGCACCCTGTCTCATGCATTGAACCTGGACTGGCAATCTATTTCACATATGGTAATATACATGTTTCAATGCTATTCTTTCAGATCATCCCACCGTCGCCTTCTCCCACAGAGTCCAAAAGTCTGTTCTTTATCTCAGTGTCTCTTTGGCTATCTCACATATAGGGTCATCATTACCATCTTTCTAAATTCCATATATATGCATTAGTATACTGTATTGGTGTTTTTCTTTCTGACTTCATTCTGTATAGTAGGCTCTAGTTTCATCTACCTCATTAGAACTGATTCAAATGCATTCTTTTGAATAGTTGAGTAATACTCCATTGTGTGTATGTACCACAGCTTTTTTATCCATTCGTCTGCTGATGGACATCTGGGTTGCTTCCATGTCCTAGCTATTGTAAATAGTGCTGTGATGTTGAGCAAATCTATCTTCATTATTACATTTCAAAAATTTCTTATAATTTTCATAAAACTTTATAACCATTTTCACCTGACTGTTCACCTCCATGCCAAAGAAAATAATCCCACAGTCCAAATGAAGTTCACTTGGATTCTTGGGGAAATAGCATTAAACCGACAGACTGACCTTTTTTATTCAGTCTTCCAGAAAAGGACCCTGGTATTTCCCTACCTTTCAGAAGATCTTATTTTAATAATTTTAATATAACTTTGTATATAAATATAAATAATGGAGTAATACTAATTATTTAGGGATAAGGAATGTGGTTCTAGAACTTTTTTGAAAGCTCTTGTGACTAATATTTTGGAAAAAGGTCTTTTCTCTGATATAGTTTGTTTTATTTATTCTCTAGAAACATTTCACTGCTATGTTAAGATAGTCCCCTTTATGGTGGTATGGCCATCTTCTTTTAGTTGGAGATAGCATGGCAGAGTGAAAACTGCACAGGCTTTGGCATTAGATCTGCATTTAAATGCAGCCCTAGTCAAGTTAGCCAACACCTCAGGGACTTGCTTTCTCATCTATTAAATGCAGATGAAAACATAGTCTCAAGGATAAAATTAGATACTGTGTGAAGTGACTAGTTACCTGTTTAATAAATGATAGTTATTAATATACGTATGCAGCAGTCTTACAGTTCTCAGCTTCTAAAAGAGTGAGCCCATGAAGGGATACAAGGAAATAGTTGCATAAATGAGATTTTAAAACTGCAGAAAGGAAATTCAGACTCTGGCCTTGAATTAAAATGAATTTTTAGTTTATTTTTAATGTTTATACAAGTTTTCAAAGTTGCAGCCCATTTACAGTCATTACAAAATATTGACTATATTGCCTGTGTTGTATAATACATCTTTGTAGCGTATCTTTCACTCAGTAGTTTTTGCCTCCTACTTCTCCACCTCTCTGTTGCCCCTCCCCTTTCCCCCTGGTAACCACTAGTAATATGGATTTTTAGTAAAGAATGCAGCTCCTTGTAATACATTTAATTATTCAGTATTTTAAGTAAGCCCTCAAATTGATTATAGAACTGTATAAACAATTCTTTATAACTCTTTCATACTTTGACCAAAACAGAATAGATCTTCCTCTAACAGATTCAGAGACAACTTATCCTTCTCAACATTAATTGTATTTTCTTCAATTCAATTAAATTATTTGTTACGAATTCACAGGAAATTCTATTTGAAGAAAACACTTAAAATTTGAGGATATTGTTCATTGGAATGCCACAAAAGTAGAGCACAGATTAGAGAAACAGTTTCCAAACCAACGTCTGGGATTTTGTTTGGAATTATCCTCAAAACCCCAATCCTGGAGCTTAGCTGGTAATATCAAATGACTTGCCATGTCAATTATTTCTCCTATCCCCTCCTTGTACCTCTTTTCTGCCAAATAGCTTTTTCCCTCTATGGCATTATTCATTCAACTAAACCTCTGTGAATGTGAAACGAACTGAAAAATCACATGGTGTCAAAAGTGGAAATAGCAGCTCATATTTTTGATTGTGTTATAATGAGATATGGACTATACATTGTCGGCCATTCCTGTTGCTTCCTCGGCCAGCAGTGCCTTCCCAGAGTTGGAAATGTGACATATTTCAAGAAGCAGTTCTTTGTGCTAATATTTGGAAGGCAAGCTCCTTTGTGTGGTGTCCCACCCCACCCCATTACTGGTATGAAGCTACATATTTCAGAAATGTCTTGCTTATGAATACCAGGCAGAAAAAGCAACCATGTCAGCATTTAGAGAAGAAAGAAACAGACTAAACTGGATGAAGAGCAGCATAAATGAAGTTTGGAAACCCCATTTGTTTTTCGAAAGGAGTTTCCTTTGTTCCTTTGCTCTCTTTTCCTTCCTCCTTATGGAGCTGTTCCAGAGGTGGGGGGAGAAAAAGGAAAGAAGAGAAACGCTGGACAAAAAAATTCCATAATGTCACAGTATTCTTTTTCTGTCTTTGTGTTTTTCTTTTCATGTGGAACAGAGACTAGTTTGTTATATTTTGCCTAATTTCCTTTTGAATTTGCATTTGTAGTGCTTGGCCACTGTGAAGACTTCTTTTTTATTATTTATTTATTTATTTTTTAATGTAAATTTATTTATTTTAATTGGAGGCTAATTACTTTACAATATTTTATCGGTTTTGCCATACATTGACATGAATCTAAAAATTAATTAATTTATTTTAATTGTAGGATAATTACTTTACAATATTGTGATGGTTTTTGCCATACATCAGCAATAAATCAGCCACAAGTATACATGTGTCCTCCCCATCCTGAACCCCCCTCCCACCTCTCTCCCCACCCTATCCCTCTGGGTTGTCCCAGAGCACCAGCTGTGGGTGCCCTGCTTCATCCTTCGAACTTGCACAGGTCATCTATTTTACATATGATAATGTACATGTTTCCATGTTATTCTCTCAAATCATCCCACCCTCGCCTTCTCCCACTCAGTCCAAAAGTCTGGTCTTTACATCTGTGTCTCCTTTGCTGGCCTGCATGTAGGATTGTCAGTACCATCTTTCTAAATTCCATATATATAATTAATATATAGCATTTGTCTTTCTCTTTCTGACTTACTTCACTCTGTGTAATAGGCTCCAGTTCATCTACCTCATTAGAACTGACTCAAATGTGTTCCTTTTTATAGCTGAGTAATATTCCATTGTGTATATGTACCACAGCTTCCTTATCCTTTCATGTATCAATGGACATCTAGGTTGCTTCCATGTCCTAGCTATTGTAAACAGTGCTGTGATGAACATTGGGATACACGTGTCTCTTTCAATTCTGGTTTCCTCGGTGTGTATGCCCAACAGTGGGATTGCTGGGTCATATGGCAGCTCTCTTCCCAGATTTTTAAGGAATCTCCACACTGTTCCCCATAGTGGCTGTACCAGTTTGCATTCCCATCAGCAGTGTAAGAGGGTTCCCTTTTCTCCATGTCCTCTCCAGCATTTATTGTTTGTAAACTTCTTAATGATGGCCATTCTGACTGATATGATATGATACCTCATTGTGGTTTTGATTTGCATTTCTCTAATAATGAGTGAAGAAATGCAAGCTCCAGTACTTTGGCCACCTGATGCAAAGAGCCAACTCATAGGAAAATACCTTGATGCTGGGAAAGACTGAAGGCAGGAGGAGAAGGGGACAACAGAGGATTAGATGGTTGGATGGCATCACTGACTGAATGGACATGAGTTTGAGCAAATTCTGGGAGATGGTGAAGGACAGGGAGGCCTGGGGTGCTGCAGTCCATGGGGTCACAAAGAGTTGGGCATAATTGAGTGACTGAACAAATAATGAGTGATGTTGAGCATCTTTTCATGTGTTTATTAGCCATCTGTATGTCTTCTCAAAATGCATTAAAGACCTAAATGTAAGACTAGAAACTACAAAATTCCTAGAGGAAAACATAGGCAGAATACTCTCCGACATAAATCACAGCCAGATCCTCTATGACCCACTCCCGGAGTAGTGGAAATAAAAACAAAAATAAACAAATAGGACCTAATTAAGCTTAAGAGCTTTTGTGCAACAAAGGAAGCTATAAGCAAAGTAAAAAGAGAGCCTTCATATGGGAGATAATAGCAAGTAAAACAACTGACAAAGAATTAATCTCCAAGATATACAAGCAACTCATGAAGCTCAATTGCAGAAAAACTCACAACCCAATGAAAAAGTGGGCAAAAGACCTAAACAGACATTTCTCCAAAGAAGACATACAGATGGCTAGTAAACACAAAGACTTCTAAGGCAATGTAATCTCTTACTGATATTTGGATTTTGCCTATTGCAATCTCTGGGGTCTTCCAGTTTGCACTCAATGTGCTTTCCATTTCCTTACTCCGCACAAGGAAACCTCTTCTTCCTTTCTTGCCTGTCCCGAAGACTATTGCATTTCTTAGATTTTCATCACACTTATTACTGATTTTGGAATCCTCAGTTTTGTTGTTCCCCTCTCCTATTGAAGTCTTTAAATTCTACAATAAATAATACTTTTAATCTTATAGCTTGTCTCTTTGCAAACAGTTTTATTTTCTTTTTTGCTTCAATTAAAGTCATATTAAGAGCAGGATTACAAGCAAGCTAGTCAGGTTTGCCATATGTGAGAAAGGAGGAACTGTTGGATTCAAAGTATAATTGTTCCCATGAATTTAAGGTCTAAAATTACCCATCTCATTTTGCACATATTCCATTATTTTTATCTTGCTATATTTATGTTATCTGTTGGTAAATTTATGTGAAGAAAGAAATGCCAAATTACATTAAGAGATAAACACAAGGAAAGGGGTTCTCTTTCTCCTTCTCCCCTTCTTCTTTGCCACTGAGGATTTGTTAGTTTCCTTACTGAAGAGCAAAATGTGATATCAAGGCAGAATCCTTACTTGTCTTTACAAAAAAGGAGGGATCTCCTGTTTCCTCCAGGAATGGATGGTGACTGAATGGAAGCACTCACTCTCCAGGTCAGAATGATTGCCTAAAATGGGAGAATTATTTTGCCTTCGGATCTTGGATCATTTCTCTTCTGCTTGGTAATAAAGAATCATTTTTGAATGTCCACTTTCTCATTGTGGTGGACACTGTTTTTCCTTTGTATCCTCTTCAGCATGTCACCCAGTTCTCCTTAGCCCATTAACCAGAGGAGAGATGTATCTGGAAAAAATTGGGTTGGGATAGACCTTGTATCAAGCAGTGAAGAGAAATTAAAAGATTGTCATGTTTATTCAAGCTATTACCAGCTCCTCAATAGCCTGCACACAAGCTCAATTAGGATAAGATTGGAATGATTGCCTGTAAACAGCAGAGTTGTTTTTTTAAAGAAAGGTTTAGAACCCAAGTGGATTTGGAGATCAAACATTTTTCCGTTCTGACCATACACTGTTATGCTTGATCTAGGATTATTTCAATTCCCACTGACAGAAAACCAGTTCAAACAAGACAAATAAAAAAATAGAATACACTGATTTATGAAACTAAGGAATAAAATAATTAGGTCTGACTTTAGGCATGGTGGGATCCAGGAAGTCAAACAATGTCATTGGGAGATATATGTGTTTGTCTTTCTGTCTGTATGTCTAATCCTCTTCTTTTTTTTTAAATCTCAATGGTTTTCTGGTTTTTAAAATGTTTTGTGATAAAATACATATAAAATATACTGTCTTCACCATTTTAAAGTGTGTGATTCAGTGGTATTACCTACCTTAACAATGTGTACAAACATCATTACTGTTTGCTCCAAAAGCTTCTCCATCACCTTAAACAAGCTCTGTTATCATGAAGCAGTAACTCCCCTTTCTCCTTACCTGTGGTAACCTCTAATATGCTTTCTGTCTTCATAAAATTACCTATTGTAGATATTTCATATAAATGAATTTATTCAATATTTATCTCTTTGTATCTGGCTTATTTTACATAATGTAATGCTTTTGAGGTTCATCCATTTTATTGCAAGTATCAGTACCTTATTTCTTTTTATGGCTGACTAATATTCCATTGCATGATATACTATAGTTTGTTTATCCACTCATCTATTCGTGGATCAGCATTTCCATCTTTTGGCTATTTTGAATAATGCTAAACAAACATTGGTGTATCAATATCTGTTCCAGCCCCTGTCTTCAGTTCTTGTGGATCTGTACCTAGGAGAGGAATTTCTGTCTAATCTTGATTCCTCTTTCTTCTTTGTTCATTTATCCACAGGCAGACAAAGACAGCTTATTCCTTCTCACATTATTTAAAATCTCAAGTAAGCTTGAGATTTTCTCATTGCCCATGAGAAATTCTGGTTGTTTCTATTTTGGGCTCTATCTGTGATGGGTCATTCTACATAGAGAGAAGCTCCTTTGTGACTGTGACTAACAACTCAGAGTGGGAGGGCAGTTCTCTGTAGAAAAGAGAGATTCTGTTTCTAGAAATAGAGGATGCTGGTGGGCAGACGTAGAGGTAAATCTGTCCACTGTCATCTCATTCTAGCTGTGAGCAGGAAACTCATCTTGGCTGTTGATCAGGGATCCTTGGATGAGTGGAATAACTTAAGAATGACATAGTTGGAGTCTTGCCAAAATGAGGGAAAACAGAAACTGTCAGTGCTTCTGATCAGAATACTAATTGCGATCCCCTCTTGGGAGAGTGTTTTGATGTTATCTAGCAGGGCTGGAAGTGTGCAGACTCTGACATTCTGTCCTTGATGAAGTCCAATACAGCCTCTAGAAACATGAAGGAGACGCATCTTTGCAGCATTGTTTGTAATTGTCTAAAATGGACAACACTCGAAGATTTTATCAGCTGGCTAAATAGAAATTGTAGTGTGTTTATAGAAGGGGGAGGTGATGCTGCCTTTAAAAATGACCTCAGTCTCTATGTATAGACAGGCTCAAAAGTATAACACTGAATGAAAAAAAAAATCAAGTTTCAGTATCTCATGTGCTGTATTGATAGCAGCTATATAGACGTTGGGATTCTCTGGTGGCTCAGACGGTGAAGAATCTGCCTGTAATGCAGGAAACGTGGATCAGGAAGATCCCCTCGAGAAGAGAAAGGCCACCCACTGCAGTATTCTTGCCTGGAGAATCCCATGGACAGAGGAGCCTGGTGGGCGATAATCCATGGGTTTAGGAGTAACAGTTTCTTATAGATATTAGAAAACATATAACACTACATTCAGCATTGTTCTGGAATATATGTATATAAAACAAAAGGACAAAACACTGTATAGGGGAGACTCCCAACAAATTTGATAGTGAGAGGTAAATAGGACAAGGGGAAAAATCAAGGGGATTTCAAGTTTTTTCTGTATTCCTTTTTTTCATCCTAAAATTAGTTCTGTTAGATTGGAATTGACCCACACTGCTATATATAAAATAGATAACTAATAAGAACTTACTGTATAGTGCATGGGACTCTACTCAATACTCTGTAATGACCTATATGAGAAAAGAATCTAAGAAAGAGTGGATATGTGTGTATGCATGCCTGATTCACTGTTCTGCACAGCAGAAACTAACACAACATTGTAAACCAACTATACTCCTATTCTAAAAAAATAGCTCTGTTAAATTGACTAAAAGTCAGTTATTTCAGGCTGGTTGATACTGTATTTTCCCCTCAGTATCCTATATCTATTTTTTCAGGCTTTTCACAACGAAAAAGTAGCACATGGTTAGAGTTCAAATGGAATACAAGTTTTTTCTTTCATGTTAAAATTATGGAATACATATGCAGAGAGAGAAAAGGATACCTGATTACTTAGTAGATGAAATAGTGTATTTTTTTTAACTTAGTGTATTTTCAAGCAACCCTAAGAATAGGCTCTTGGCAGAATCTCCCTGCTGTGCTGTACTTCTTCACACCATTTTCTATCATTTATGCGTTAGAGAGTGTTTTGTCCTTAATCTTCCCTGTGCCGTGGTATTCCCCTAACTAGCAAAATGCCCAGTGTGTTTCCTATTAACCTCAAAATTCCTACCAGGATTTAGTCCTAGAGCCCTGAAATGCCTCCTATCATTTTAGCAAACAATCAGACTGCTCCCTGCATGTCAAAAGCTGGCAGAAATAAACTACCCAAATCGGTATTCCTGGGAGAAGAAAGTCCTGGGAGGTGAAGATAGATTGCAGAAATCCTATTCATACCAGGAGGGAAAAGTCATTAAATAATTGCGCATGAGGCAGTTGATGACAGCCTTGTCTCTTTTGCTTTTGTAAAAACACTAACAGAGATTTGCAACCTCTTGCCCGATTCTGAAGTGGTTAACATTTTATAACAGGAACCTTAACGGCCAGGAAAAGAATCTCAGAAAGAGCGTTGCTCGCTGGGCCCTGACATCACTCTATGGGAATGAGTATTGTCTTACACGATGGAATGTTCTCTATCCGTCCTCTGAGAGGGAATCTGGCTTGGTATGCAAATTAAAATATTGTTTGGAAAAATCTGTTGCCTCAAACGACAGAAAAAATTTTTTTGTCTAATCCAGCTCTTTGGTCCTTTGTTGGCCACACAGTTGACAGCAGGCTTAGCCCGGCAGTTCGTCTGGGCCACGCGCTTGCATTTTGTGACGGAACACAGTCCTGGCTTTTTTGATGGCAAAAAGGCAAAAAGCCCGACATTCTTGAGATCTAAAAGAAAGGAAGAGATCATGGACTTGAAATACTTTACATCCTTAAAAGAGTTTAGAATTTGAGTGTGACTTTGTTCTCTCTTTGTTGGCATGTCGGCGCATGAGGTAGTGAGAAGCTGGCTTATTTGGATAGGTGGCCTTTCTCATCTCCCTTCAAGCAAGCTTGAAGGGGGTCTACCCCCAAATGAAGTCGTCTAGTCTCAAGTTCTGCAGGCTGGAAATAATTTGAAGTTATTCAGAAATGTCATATATTTCGCATGCTCTGCTCTCCGTTGTTTGACTGGGGTTGAGCCTGAGTTCACAGGTGAGGATTCATGGAGAGGCTAATGCTATCACTTGCAGGCATGACTCCTGCATCCCTCAGGCAGTGGTTCTCTGAGAGGAGTCCTGAACACCATCCTGAGCATCACTTGGGAGCTTGTTAGAACTATAGAGTCCACCTTAGATCTACTGGGAGTGAGACCCAGAGATCTGTGATGTAACACACTCAGGGCATGGCAACCCACGTCAGTACTCTTGCCTGGAGAATCACTTGGAACAGAGGAGCCTGGCAGGCTCCATGGGGTCATGAAGATTTGGACCTGACTGAAGCGACTTAGCAGCAGCAGCCAGGTGACTCAGATACACACTCAAGGGTGAGAACTGCTGCTCGAGGTAAATCTGTCTACTTGGATGGAGAGAAGCCCAACTCTGAGCCCTTTAGCTCATCTCCTCCCCACTGTGGCTAAAATCAAACTGCCAAATTTGTCATCAGATTATTTATAGTGGAGTAATTTTAAGCTGCCATCATGTACAAAGGACTTGGGGTGTTACTGCTTTGAAATTGGCAAGAAGATGTCTTTCCTAAGAAAGTAAATGTCTCCTCCTTAGTTGTGAGAGGGAAATGGGAGTCTGGGGTTAGTGCCCTTACAAAAAGGGCCGGGGAGACCTGGCTCCCTCTTCCTTTCTGCCACATGAGGTAATAGTGTCCAGTTAGCACCCAGGTGGTGATCCCTTTGTGCATCAAGAGATAAACTTGAAATTAATATTAGGAAAGTCTTTCCTTGATGGTGTATCTCCTCTAATGACTTCTATTACTTGTTTTGCTTTGTACAGGACTCTTTGAAGTGTAAGTCACTCAGTCATGTCCAACTCTTTGCGACCCATGGAATATATATTCCATGGAATTCTCCAGGCCAGAATACTGGAGTGGGTAGCCTTTCCCTTCTCCAGTGGATCTTCCCGACCCAGGAATTAAACCAAGGTCTCCTACATTGCAGGCGGACAGAAACAGAACTCTTTGCAGAAACCAATTTGGCATTTCAGACAGATAATGACATTTCGGGTTGCAGAATATACATATGTTATGTACATAGGAATATCTAAATGCAAGGAATGGAGAACTATATCTGTGTATTTCAGCTCTTACTTTTCCTGGTTTCTATCTTTTAAAAGGCTCAATATGGAAATAATGCCATAATTATTGACGGAAGTGATTGAGAACAAAAACTGACATTGATCAAGAACTTAGTATAAATGAAGTGCTTACCATATGCTGTCTCATTTAGTGTACCAAGTAGTTTTGAGAATAAGTCATTTGCCCCAATTTACAGTTGACTCACTGGAAAATACTCTGATGCTGGGAGGGATTGGGGGCAGGAGGAAAAGGGGACGACCGAGAATGCGACGGCTGGATGGCCTCACCGACTCGATGGATGTGAGTCTGAGTGAACTCTGGGACATGGAGATGGACAGGGAGACCTGGCGTGCTGCGATTCATGGGATCGCAAAGAGTTGGACACGACTGAACTGAACTGAACTGAACTGAAGCACCATCCTGGTGCGTGCTTTCTCTTACCACTTGCCTTCCTGCCTTTTAACACAAATAAACTTGGTCTGATATTAGCCTACAAAATTTGAATTCCTAGGAAAATGACCAACAATGAGGGTATTTGAAAACATCCTATTAAGTATAGTTTGTTCTAGACTAGATTTTGACAAGTAATACTTTATCAGTATTTTTTCAGGTATCCTGGTAAATTTTAGGTATGCATGTAATAAACACATTCTTCTAGTAAAAATTCAAATATTACACAAAGCCAAAATTGTCCATGGCTTACTCAATTCCATTTTCCTCTCCAGAAGTAATCATCCATCCCTTCTTCATAAGGTAACATCCTGGATTATTTTCTATTTAGTTGGATTTTTTACAGGCTCAGATTGAGATAATTTTTATTATGAGAGTCAAATTGCACTGTACTGCATGTATTGTACCATGATTTGTTTTAACTTCACAACATGTCTCAGAGATTTTTTCCCCACATTAGTTGATTAGGTGTTTTTTATTCTTACTACATGCAGCCCAGTGTTCTGCAGTAGTAACATACCAAGATTGTATTCAGTCATCCCTTTGGCTAAAAATGGTACCTGACACAATAGCCACTTGATAAACGTTTGTTAAGTAAACTTGTCTTTGAAATTATTTAGGGTGTTTCATAATTTTTCCTTGTTTCAAGCAATTTTCCATTGATATGTAAATTTTAGAGTCAATTTGCCTAGAAATATTCCTGTTAGGAGTATGTAATTTTATTTGTAAGAATTGACATTTCTATAGTTTTTTCCATGCTTTTTCTTTTTGGTACCCATGTATTTCCGTCATACAGATACCTTGGAGAGAAATTGATGATTCAAATGGGATATAAATTTGTAAGGTTTAATAGTTACTGCCAAAATTATTTTCAATGAAACTTCTATATTTTCTGTGCTATCACTAGTTCATGGTGACAGTAATGGTGATGATTATAATGATGCCATAATAAGGGTGACAGTGGTGATTGTAGTGAGGGTGACAATGTTTGTGATTATACTTTGCTGAAAAAGAACCCAAGGCTTTTCTGTAATAATTCAGTTTCACTCTGATTATCCTCAGATATCCTATTACCTGCTATTTTATCACTCATTTTGAGTCTGGAGAGAAATCCTGATACTTCAGCTAAAGCAATGTTAGGAAAACTAGGCTTGATTGATAATATACATTTTATAATTGCTAACAAAATATTGGGCCAATGCTCAGTGAATGCTTGAGTTTGCAATGCTAAGTTATACAGAATTGCTTTTTAGGAATAAAGACTCCCACAGCCTTGAACAAGTGTTATAGTATCCTAGGATGGCAGAGGTTTAGACTTTTAGAAGGGAAGGCAAGCAATGAAAATAAAATAGTTGACTGCTTATGGAAGTACTTATATAGTTGTGTTGCTGAGTACCAGAAATCCCAGCTCAACTCCTCCAATCTGTTTCTTAATAAACCCCCAGATTTCTGTATTTAGGTAGATTCCTCAACCTTAGAGGCAGCGCTTAACTGGATGCCTCCATTTACAATTTATTTATATATTTTTAAACTGGTTAAGCAAAATTTAGAACTCCTAAACTTTCTTCACACTATGATGGGTTCATCTTCTTTATTAATTTTTTAAAAATAATTGTGTTTTAGGTCTCCCTTTCCCAGGCTTCAAGGTTGAATTCTTTCTTCCTTTTGGTTTCTGCCCTCCTAAGATTGGTCCAGTGGTTTGTGTAAGCTGTGTATAGGGTGAGATTTGTGCTGAGTTTTTGTTTGTTTGTTTTTCCTCTGATGGGCAAGGCTGAATGAGGTGGTAATTATGTCTGCTGATGATCTGGTTTGTATTTTTGTTGTTTAGGTGATGCATCCTGCACAGGGTGATTCTGGTGGTTGGGGGATGCCAGGTCTTGTATTCAGTTCAGTTCAGTTACTCAGTCGTGTCCGACTCTTTGCGATCCCGTGAATCGCAGCACACCAGGCCTCCCTGTACATCACCAACTCCCAGAGTTTACCAAAACTTATGTCCATTTAGTTGGTGATGCCATCCAACCATCTCAGCCTCTGTCGTCCCCGTCTCCTCCTATCCTCAAGATTTCCCAGCATCAGGGTCTTATCAAATGAGTCAGTTCTTTGCATCAGGTGGCCAAAGTATTGGAGTTTCAGCTTCAACATCAGTCCTTCCAATGCATACTCAGGACTGATCTCCTTGCAGTCCAAAAGACTCTCAAGAGCCTTCTCCTACAACAAAGTTCAGAAGCATCAATTCTTCAGCGCTCACCTTTCTTTATAGTCCAACTCTCACATCCATACATGACTACTGGGAAAACCAAAGTTTTGACTAAACAGACCTTTGTTGGCAAAGTAATGTCTCTGCTTTTTAATATGCTATCTAGGTTGGTCATACCTTTTCTTCCAAGGAGTAAGCGTCTTTTAATTTCATGGCTGCAGTCACCATCTGCAGTGATTTTGGAGCCCCCCAAAATAAATTCTGACACTGTTTCCACTGTTTCCCCATTTGCCATGAAGTGATGGGTCCGGATGCCATGATCATAGTTTTCTGAATGTTGAGCTTTAAGCCAACTTTTTCACTCTCCTCTTTCACTTTCATCAAGAGACTCTTTAGTTCCTCTTCACTTTCTGCCATAAGGGTGGTGTCATCTGCATATCTGAGGTTATTGATATTTCTCCCAGCAATCTTGATTCCAGCTCATGCTTCCTCCAGCCCAGCATTTCTCATGATGTACTCTGCATATAAGTTAAATAAGCAGGGTGACAATATGCATCCTTGACATACTCCTTTCCCCATTTGGAGCCAGTCTGTTGTTCCATGTCCAGTTCTAACTGTTTATTGCTTCCTGACCTGCATACAGATTTCTCAAGAGGCAAGTCAAGTGGTCTGGTATTCCTATCTCTTTCAGAATTTTCCACAGTTTATTGTGATCCACACAGTCAAAGGCTTTGGCATAGTCAATAAAGCAGAAATAGATGGAACTCTTGCTTTTTCAATGATCCAGCAGATGTTGGCAATTTGATCTCTGGTTCCTCTACTTTTTCTAAAACCAGCTTGAACATCAGGGAGTTCACGGTTCATGTATTATTGAAGCCTGGCTTGGAGAACTTTGAGTATTACTTTACTAGCATGTGAGATGAGTGCAATTGTGAGGTAGTTTGAGCATTCTTTTGCATTGCCTTTCTTTGGGATTGGAATGAAAACTGACCTTTTCCAGTCCTGTTTTCACTGCTGAGTTTTCCAAACTTGCTGGCATATTGAGTGCAGCACTTTCACAGCATCATCTTTCAGGATTTGAAACAGCTCAACTGGAATTCCATCACCTCCACTAGCTTTGTGCATAGTGATGCTTCCTAAGACCCACTTGACTTGACATTCCAAGATGTCTGGCTCTAGGTGAGTGATCACACCATCGTGATTATCTGGGTCATGAAGATCTTTTTTGTACAGTTCTTCCGTATATTCTTGCCACCTCTTCTTAATATCTTCTGCTTCTGTTAGGTCCATACCATTTCTGTCCTTTATCGAGCCCAATTTTGCATGAAATGGTCCCTTGATATCTCTAATTTTCTTGAAGAGATCTCTAGCCTTTCCCATTCTGTTGTTTTCCTCTATTTATTTGCACTGGTCACTGAAGAAGGCTTTCTTCTCTCTCCTTGCTATTCCTGAAACTCTGCATTCAAATGGGTATATCTTTCCTTTTCTCCTTTGCTTTTCACTTCTTTTCACAGCTCTTTGTAAGGCCTCCCCAGACAGCCATTTTGCTTTTTTTGCATTTCTTTTTCTTGGGGATGGTCTTGCTCCCTATCTCCTGTACAATGTCACAAACCTCCGTCCATAGTTCATCAGGCACTCTGTCTATCAGATCTAGTCCCTTGAATCTATTTCTCACTTTCACTGTATAATTGTAAGGGATTTCATTAAGGCCATACCTGAATGGTCTAGTGGTTTTCCCCACTTTCTTCAATTTAAGTCTGAATTTGGCAATAAGGAGTTCATGATCTGAGCCACAGTCCGCTCCTGGTCTTGTTTTTGCTGACTGTATAGAGCTTGTCCATCTTTGGCTGCAAAGAATATAATCAATCTGATTTTGGTGTTGACCATCTGGTGATGTCCATGTGTAGAGTGTTCTCTTGTGTTGTTGGAAGAGGGTGTTTGCTATGACCAGTGTGTTCTCTTGGCAAAGCTATTAAACTTTGCCCTGCTTCATTCTGTACTTGAAGGCCAAATTTGCCTGTTACTCCAGGTGTTTCTTGACTTCCTACTTTTGCATTCCAGTCTCCTGTAATGAAAAGGATATCTTTTATGGGTGTTAGTTCTAGAAGGTCTTGTAGGTCTTCATACATCCATTCAACTTCAGCTTCTTCAGCATTACTGGTCAGGGCATAGACTTGGATCACCACTTGTATTCAGATGGTTTCCTTTGTGTGAGTTCTCACTATTTGATACTCCATAGAGTTATATGCAAAGTACATCATGAGAAATGCTGGTTTGGAAGAAGCACAAGCTGGACTCAAGATTACCAGGAGAAATATCAATAACCTCAGATATGCAGATGACACCATCCTTATGGCAGAAAGTGAAGAGGAGCTAAAAAGCCTCTTGATGAAAGTGAAAGAGGAGAGTGAAAAAGTTGGCTTAAAGCTCAGCATTCAGAAAACTAAGATCATGGCATCTGGTCCCATCACTTCACGGGAAATAGATGGGGAAACAGTGGAGACAGTGTCAGACTTTATTTTTTTGGTCTCCAAAATCACTGAGAATGTGATTGCAGCCATGAAATTAAAAGACACTTACTCCTTGGAAGGAAGGTTATGACCAACCTAGATAATATATTAGAAAGCAGACATTACTTTGCCAACAAAGGTCTGTCTAGTCAAGGCTATGGTTTTTCCAGTGGTCATGTATGGATGTGAGAATTGGACTGTGAAGAAAGCTGAGCACTGAAGAATTGATGCTTTTGAAGTGTGGTGTTGGAGAAGACTCTTGAGAGTCCCTTGGACTGCAAGGAGATCCAACCAGTCCATTCTAAAGGAGATCAGTCCTGGGTGTTCTTTAGAAGGACTGATGCTGAAACTGAAACTCCAATATTTTGGCCACCTCACGCGAAGAGTTGACTCACTGGAATAGACTCTGATGCTGGGAGGGATTGGGGGCAGGAGGAGAAGGGGACTACAGAGGATGAGATGGCTGGATGGCATCACCGACTTGATGGATGTGAATCTGAGTGAACTCCTGGAGTTGGTGATGGACAGGGAGGCCTGGCATGCTGCAATTCATGGGACTGCAAAGAGTCAGACACGACTTAGTGACTGAACTGAACTGAGAGTTAGTTCTCTGGTAGTCTAGGGTCTTGGAGTTAGTCCTCCCACTCCAAAGACTCAGAACTTGATCTCTCTCCAAAGACCAGCCTAGGTTCAGTCTACCAAGAGGAATTTCACCTGAAATGAAAGGGCCTTTACTTCAGTTCCAAAAGCCAGTGCACAAGAGTACAGTGGAAATCTCTGATTCAGCAGAAACTGCAGCCCTGCCCCTAGCCTGAGCCACGAGCCCTTAGAAGGTAAAGAGAAATGCTGAGAGCTTGGAGACTTGAAAGAGCTTGGAAACTAAAGCCTATTTTTTAAATTAATTAATTAATTTTAATTGGAGGATAACTACTTTACAATATTGTGATAGTTTTTGCCATACATCGACCCGAATCAGCCACGATACACATGTGCCCCCCATCCTGAATCACCCCTCCCACCTCCCTGCTCACCCCATCTGCTGGATTGTCCCAGAGCACTGGCTGTGTGTGCCCTGCTTCATCCTTCGAACTTGTACAGGTCATCTATTTTACATATGGTAATATACATGTTTCAGTGTTATTCTCTCAAATCATCCCACCCTCGCCCTCTCCCACTGAGTACAAAAGTCTGTTCTTTACATCTGTGTCTCTTTTGCTGACTTGCATATAGGATCATTGTTACTGTCTTTCTAAATTCCATGTATATGCGTTAATATACAGTATTTGTGTTTCTCTTTCTGACTTCACTCTGTATAATAGGCTCCAGTTTCATCTACCTCATTAGAACTGATGCTCCATTGTGTATATGTACTACAGCTTCCTTATCCACTTGTCTGCTGATGGACATTAGGTTGCTTCCATGTCCCAGCTATTGTAAACAGTGCTTCAGTGAACATTGGGGTACATGTGTCTCTTTCACTTCTGCTTTCCTTGGGATGTATGCCCAGCAGTGGGATTGCTGGTTTATATGGCAGTTCTCTTCCCAGTTTTTTAAGGAATCTCGACACTGTTCTCCATAGTGTCTATACCAGTTTGCATCCCCACCAACAGTGTAAAAGGGCTCCCTTTTTTCCATGTCCTCTCCAGCATTTATTGTTTGTAGAATTTTTGCTCATGGTCATTCTGACTTGTGTGAGATGATACCTCATTGTGGTTTTGATTTGCATTTTTCTAATAATGAGTGTTATTGAGCATCTTTTCATGTATTTACTAGCCATCTGTATGTCTTTTTTTGGAGAAATGTATGTTTAGGTCTTTTGCCCACTTTTTGATTGGATTGTTCCTTTTTCTGGTATTGAACTGCATGAGCTGCTTATATATTTTGGAGGTTAATTCTTTGTCAGTTGCTTCATTTGCTATTATTTTCTCCTATTCTGAAGGCTGTCTTTTCACCTTGCTTATAGTTTCCTTCGTTGTGTAAAAGCTTTGAAGTTTAATTAGGTCCCATTTGTTTATTTTTGTTTTTATTTCCATTACTCTAGGAGTGGGTCATGGAGGATCTGGCTGTGATTTATGTCAGAGAGTGTTCTGCCTGTTTTCCTCTAAGAGTTTGATCTAGCAAAACTATGAGCAGATTGAAGACTTCTTTTGCTGCTGTGTTGTGTATGTTGTTGTTGTTCAGCCACTAGGTTGTGTCCGACTCTTTGCAACCCCATGGACTGCACCATGCCAGGCTTCCCTTTCCTTCACTATCTCCTGGAGTTTGCTCATGTCCATTGAGTCAGTGATGCCATCCAACCATCTCATCCTCTGTGGCCCCCTTGTATGCTTTGGTTGTTTGTGGTTTATTTTTTCACAAAATATTCATGTGGTCAAGGACTAATGCCACTTATCCAATTAAACCTGATCAATTGCAATAAGTCTTCTATGTCATTACATTAAGCAGTGGTTATTTTTTGTTTTGCATATAAAGTTTTTCCTAAATAATGAATCAAATGCTTAAATGGTTGGGAATTTATGAATATTCTGAATTATTTAGATTCAATGTCTCAAGTGTATTTTTCTTTAAAAAAGTTTCTGGAATTCTTGGGTAAAGAGCACATCTTAAATATTTTTTGAATGATTCAAGAACTTGGATGCCAAATACCATGCTGTCATTATAATCTTACCATCTCTTAGAATGCTGTTGCCAAAAGGTCACTCTGGGGCAAAGTCTCTTTTCCTTTGTGTCC
Organism: Ovis aries; assembly: GCF_016772045.2. NCBI lineage: Eukaryota > Metazoa > Chordata > Mammalia > Artiodactyla > Bovidae > Ovis > Ovis aries. Next base: position 9,182,053 of record NC_056080.1, on the reverse strand, counting down.
ACCTGAGAAGCATCATTGTACCCAGCAGAGTCAATGGGGAAGGAAGCTGTTTTCCCCACTTGGTTATGGAAGCAGGCTCTGACCCACTCCAGAGAGGAACTTAACTGACCTGCATCCCTATTTCTCTGTCAGTCAGGATGTATCTCCTAACTGATGTGAGCTGAAGTCTTGGTGAAGCTCCTGCCTATGACCCATTGTCTGATCCTAGATGCTTCTGAAAGGTCTGCCTACTCTGTGGAAGCTACTGATCAATGGGAGTCTTACAGATGGATGATGGGAGGATATGAAAAGAGATGGAATAATTTTGAGTTAATTTATGAAAACTAAAATGCCTCTCCAGGTTGTTTATTTTTAATTCCAAAAGCTAACCTTGGTCCACTGCTGGAACCCTAGCTTGCACATTTAAACCTGAAGCAGTCAAAAGCTGAAGCCTGGACTTGAGAATTCACACATGGAGAGAGGCACCTTCCAGAAACTGAAGAGAAAGGAAAACTTTGGCCTTAAAATCAAAGTGTGAACTGTGGACCAGCAACACCCCAGAACCTGGGAACTTGCTAGACATTTAGAACCCTGGACTCCAATCCAGGCCTGCTCAATGAGCATCATAATTTTAACAATATTCCTTGGCATTTCCTATGCACAAACAAGTGTGAGAAGTGCCATTTTAGGCAGTATTAAGACAAGATGCTTGTTTTCTGACCTCCGGTCATCCTACTGCATGATACCACTTTCTATCTCTCTGGGAGGAGTCATTTTGGAGCATGTCAGAGGAGCCTTACGGAAAAGTGTTTGCCTGTGTGGAGAAGTTAAGATCAGAAATGGCAATAACAAAATAATCGAGCAGTAGAGCTCTAGCATGCCATACGTTGATAAGCTCTGTGCAGTTAGAGTGGGAATCCCCAGTGTTTTAAGGGCTGACCCTGAGCAATGAAAGGCTGACACTGAGAGGTTATAGCAGTGACATATCAGCAGGTTTTGGATAACTCAGCATGAGATAACACTGGGTAGAAACAGATGAAAGGATAGAATCACTCATGAGGTGTGGGATTGTGCCCTTTTTCTAGCAGGTCCCATCATGTCTGCACCTGACTGTCAAAAGCTCTGAATAAGAGAAGTGCTGTGATTGTTTTATATTGACCTTGGGTGGCCTACAGGACCTGGCGTTTAACTCTGATATCATGGACTCAGTTTAGAGCTGACTCATTCACGTACTCTGAAAGGACAATATTTAACCTTATACCTTTTAAAAGCGAGGTATAATTAAGCTCTAGTAAATTGCACAAATCTTCATTTCAACTAAATTTTGACAACGACATGTATTAACCATCCAAAGCCAAAAAAAAAAAAAAAAAAAAAAGAACATTACCATTATCCCAAAAAGCTCTCTTGTGCCCCTCACTGGCTAATTCAACTTGGGGTTTATCACCGTGCATTATTTTTCTTGTTTTAGAACTTCATATAAATGGGTAGATACATGTGTACTCTTATGCCTTGCTTCTATCACTCGGCACATTTCTGAGAATCATCTATGTTTTTGATTGTACAAGTAAGTCAGGTTGCTGACTAGTATTGTACTGTGTGAACACACAAAACTTTACCTACATGTTGATGAACCCATAAGTAGTCTCCAATTTTGAGCTCATCAGTTATACTGCTTTGGTCATTTGTAAATAAATCTTTTTTTTGACATACATTTTTATTCATCTTAGATTATAACCCAGGAGCAGAGTGTTGGTTCTTAGGATTGTTGTGTGCTTGACTGTTAGAAATGGGGATAACTCAGAGGGATAGGGTGAGGAGGGAAGTAAGGGGGTTCAAGATGGGAGGGGGACACATGTATACCTGTGGCTGACTCATCCTGATGTATGGCAGAAACCATCGCAATATTGTAAAATAATTATTCTCCAATTAAAATAAAGTAATTAATTTTAAAAAATGGCCAAACAGTTCTCCACAGTGGTTGTCCTGTTTTAAACTCTGACAAGAAATGTACAATAATTCTAGTTGCTCCCTAACCTCACCAGTATTTGATGTCAGTCTTTTCAGTTTGGGCTTAAGGTCACATTTCCTTGGTAATTTGTAGATTCTTATTGTTCTTCTATTGCTGACTTAACAGGAGTGTCATAGTTTAATTTCTTTGAACTGACAAGCCCCAGGCTTTTGGGACCTCAGAGCCCAGAGGATCACAGATACATTTTAATCAGGTCTGCTTTTGGAGATGGGAGATGGCTGCCTTGCACTTGTTGTTCAGTTGCTCAGTGATGTCTGACTCTTTGTGATTCCATGGACTGTAGTCTGCCAGGCTCCTCTGTCCATGGGATTTCTCAGGTAAGAATACTGGAGAGGGTTGCCATTTCCTTGGGAAAGGCCCTATTCCTCCAATGGGGAAATCCGTTTTCTGTCTTGCCCCAACCTTTGGCACAGTGTTCCTGAGAATTTGGTGACACACCGTGGGAATGATTTGATGGCTCAGCATAGACTCGCTCTGTGGCCGAACTTTTGGTGTTGTCCACGTGTCAGCCATACTTGACCACTGAACTTTCACTGCAACTTGGCTACTTTCTCCTTATGCTCGTCTGAATTTCATCTCCACTTGTTATTCTGCTGTGAGTGAGAACACTTACGGCTCTCCTCTCACTTGGGACTAGCTCATTGTTTTCTAGAAATTTGTTCCTTTAGGGTTCTTTGCATCCCCTGCTCTTGAAAGAAGTTTATAAAAGTTTGATTTTTGTAGCTCATCAGGCTTATTTTGGTGGTTGGAGTAATAATGATGCTCTGTTAGGACTTTGTACATTTTAGCCAGAATCAAAAGTCCTGTACTCCCACCCCACCCCCTACTTCATTCTTCTCTGTGATGTGCCAAAAATGTTCTCTGGATTAAAGCCTAAAGACTGACATTGCTTTAGAAATCATGAGCCAGGAGGCTCACAGTAACCCAGTGTGGAAACCCTGGCGCTAATAGAAGAGCCAAACTATGTAACACTTTCATGTTAATATTTTAAAGATTAAAATAGCATCCATTAAACCATGATAGCTGTCACCCCCAAGCACATTACTAAACATCACTGGGTCAAGTTTCCTTGTCTATAAAATGAGAATAAAAAGAGTAGTTGTACCATGGTCTTGCTGTAGACTTATAGAAATTATATATGTAAAGAGCTTAGAGGTGTACTGCAAATGCCTGAGAAATGAAACCTTAGCTGTTATCAATATTAATATATTAGAACTGATGACAGTTAGTAGTTATAGCATTGGAAGTTTTGTTTTTAATCAAGGACTTACTTCTTCTCATCCTTTTGTATTGCAGTGTGTGCATGTGTGCTGTGCTCAGTTGCTAAGTCATGTCCGACTCTTTGTGACCCCATGGACTGTAGCCCTTCAGGCTCCTCTGTCCAGGGGATTTTCCAGGCAAGAATGCTGGAGTGGGTTGCCATGCCCTCCTCCAGGGGATCTTCCCAACTCAGAGATCAAACCCATGTCTCCTGCATTGCAGGCCTTTACCACTGAGCCACCTGGGAAGCTCTAATTAAACCTTCAAGCTTTCTCTAAGGATTACTAAGAGTTAACAGAGCCAACCAACACTATAGTCAATATTCTAGTTCCATAAACAATGAGACCAGAAAATTGTGACTTAAAACTTTGTACCTATGGTAACATTTAACATTATTCAGCAATATCTCTGGTTCTCCTGCCTTTGGGTGCGATTGTACCTTCGTGCCCCCTTGACATGAGGCAGGCAGGGCTGCATGACTTGCATTGACCAAGGAAATATGGCTGCAAATACATTGCTTCTGAATGAGTCTTTAAGAGCTCATTTGTAACACCTCATGCTTTCTTCCTTTAGTTGTGGGGACCAGGGATATTCCAAGTGGTGGAGCCTCTGAGTAAAGGTGTTTTGGAGTAGAGTCATAGCTGGGGCATGATGAACATGTAGGATAAGCTGAACAAACCTCAACTTTAGATGATGGAGAGTTTGGAGCTATTTGTTACACGTACATCACTAAGCCTATATTGACTGATGGATAGGGTACTTTTAGGATATGGTTCAGACTGTTTGCTTTGCTTTTATTAGGTAGGGCTGCATCTGGTGGAAGCACAGGTCAACAAGAGAACTCCTGGATACCAAAGTTTGGATGGGGGGGAAGCCAGAGGCATAGGTGCCAGAGAGTGAGTTGAAACCATATTAAGGCAAGGTGCCAAACATCAGGGTGTCCAAGTCTGTCCACAGATCAGGTGTGGGACTGGTAGGGAGAGGCAGGAAGTAGAGCCAGAAGGTTTGGAGCTGAGAAGAGGCAGTGATGGAGCAGGAACTGAGAAAGAAATCCTGGAACCAGGTAAGAGGGTTTATCCATGGAGTCTCATTACCAGCAAACGGAGAGCCGAGGCAGTCTCCTTGGGGACAGCTGTTGGATGTGTGGTGGGCTACCTGGCTGAAGGTCACAGGGTCATGTCAGCAACTCTTCGGGGTTCTTTCTCTTTGGATGTACCCATCTTCACACCAGTAGGATTCCTGGGTACCCCAAGGTCTGAGGAACAGCAGAGAAGGTCCTTCTGTTCTGGACACGTTTTATGCTCATTCTTTTTCTTATGCTGAGGCTCTCCAGCTCCAGATTTAAAGAGAGATCTTTCTCTGATTAGCTGAAGAATCACACTCCCTTTGCCAGAGAGAACCCCTTCTGGAACATCAAAACACATATTTTGGCTCCCTTTTAGGGCACCTTGTCATTTAAATCATACAGAATGTTACAAATACAGAGCTATCCATGTATGTTTCTAATTGGGTCAGCGATGTTAATGTTGCAGCAGTGTAAGCAGAGCATTTTAAAAAAATTCCTCCAGTCCTTTTGGAATTCAGCTCATGGGCTTAACAGACATGTATTGACATAACTAACTTGTTCAACATGTCTTTCTGTAAGTTATAAGTGAGGGGAAAGTAAAGCTTTGCATTAAGCTAACAGATGAGATTTTTGCATTAGGGATAATATACTTGATACACACTAAGAGGATACATAACCCAAAGTGCAGTTTCATCATTTAAGGCAAAATGACCTCCTCCTGGGAACTAAGGATTATTTTACAGGAAATAGAAATAATAGGAAGACTTTCTGGGCACTGAGTAATAACCTAGGATGTGAAATAACTTGACATGTGCCAATGGCCGTGTGTAGTACCCTTTGGTAGAAGATGATTGTCAAGATTGCATGGCAAATGGGTTACCAGGGCTGGAGAATGGACGATTCCTGTTATGACACACCAGGGACCAAGCTTTTAAAAAGCGTGTTTCATTCTCTTGCCTCTTAATCAGCTAGAAAGGTAGAAAATGGTCTCATAAGTCTGTTTTTATCTGTGGCTATGAAGTGTATGTTTTTTAAACATTATTGCTTATTATTGTTTTTATTTTGACAACTAACTTGCTATGATAATAATATGCATTGACACACCAGCACATCCATCTATACAGAGCAGATGTTTAATAAATTCTTGTTGAAAGTCATTATAGAAATACATTTATAAAGTCAGAAATCTCCTTTGCCAGAAAGCTGAGAACTCTTCTGTAAGAAAAAAATTCAGGGCAATAAGAAACATTTCAGTAGTTTGTAATATATGTGTGTATGATATGTATCATGTATACGTTATTCATACATATATAGGCACACACATACTTTATAGGAAACATTTCTAAAGAAATATTATCAAATAATCTTTAGGTGTTTAGAGGAAGATTTGTACAAGAAAGGTAGATTCAAAAAGAAAAGCTGCCTTAACTTACTTTATTGCTTCTTTGCTAAAGGTATTTATTCAGAACATCAGAAGTAAAGCTTTAAAGTCAAATGTCTGGAGAAATTTAAATATATGTGAATGCATATGTTTAAATTGAAGAAGAATGTTGACAGAAATAAATCACTTTTAGAGAGAATTCCCAGGACCTGGTCCCTTTTAGGAAAGCTCTCCTGGTCCTTGTGCAAATACATGTTCCTTTAAAGTACTTGCCCACATAATTTATGGGTTTATGTCTGTATGCCTCTGTTTATTTTTGGTATAAAAATCCTTGCTTATAAAAAGGGTAGTTAAGTATGGTACTACATAACTGTGAGCCCTTTTGCCTGACTTAAGAGTTTGGACTTAAGGAACATAAACTAAAGTCAGAGGTAATTCAATTAACATTCTGAGCGCACAAAGGTATGCTCGCTTCTCAGCTTTAGGGCACAAAACAGCCCTGTTAAATTATAGCAGTAATTACAACACACATGCACATTCTTTAAAATTTCATGAATCACAAGGCTGAGCTCTAATTTGAGATGTTTGTGTCTGTCTCTGGAGAATCAACTGAAATAGAAATCTTGAAGTCAAAGAGCTCAACTCCATGTCCAGCTTCACAAAACAAAACCCATCACCTTCCCATCTCAAGACACATTCCAGATTCTCCTGGTTTCCTTACCTCATACTAACTCATCACTAAACTCTGTGGATGATAGCTCTGAAATAGTTCTTGAATCTGCCTACTTCGGCCCATCTTCCTTGCCATCGTCCTGGTCCAGGATACCATCTTCTCTCGTTCATATCCACATCAGTGGTCATCTGCCTGTTCTCTCTGCCCCCATTATTGTCTTCTCCAGTCTCCATTCCACTTTGCAAAGACCCACACTTTTAATGAAGTAAGATCACACCTGGAAGGCTGCCACAAGTCTCAGTCTACACATCACTTCTCCAGGCCTTTTCCTGGGTTCAACTCCCTTGCACCACCCTCCTGAAACCCCTTGTAATTCCTATGTCATAACAAGTGTCGCATAGGATTGTAACTCCCCAGGTACTTTTCTTTTTCAGTATATCATAAGTTCTGTGAGGGTAGGGACTCTGCTCGTCTTGTTAATCCCAGAACCCTTGGCTTCCAGCCTGGGGTAAACTCTCAAATTTTGAAGGAATTTACCATAACTCTTTAATATTAGGCCAGTTTAGAACCACAACATGTACCAACACTTTTTAATGTACTAATATACTTCTAATGACTTCCCTGGTGGCTCAGAAGATAAAGCGTCTGCCTGCAATATAGGAGACCTGGGTTCGATCCCTGGGTCAGGAAGATCCCCTGGAGAAGGAAATGACAACCCACTCCAGTACTCTTGCCTGGAAAATTTCATGGACAGAGGAGCCTTGTAGGCTACAGTCCATGGGGTCGCAAAGAGTCGGACACGACTGAGTGACTTCACTCACTCATACTTCTAATACACTATTTTTCTCATGCTAGAACATTTATGACTCTAAAGGAAAGTTCCCCAAGGTGTGGTGTATCCTAACAGCCCTTATTTTAATAAGAATAGTAAAATTTTATAAATTTTTTCTTGCACTGAAGTTACCAACTTAAATTCCTTCTTTTGACTTTGAGTGAAGTGCTAATCATAAGATTTTAAAATATTTTTATTTTAGGTATGCTTTATGATATCTAAAATTTATAACTGTGAAGTTATATAGAACTATGGTATAAAATGTGATAGGGAAATCTGCCCCTGAATGTGTGGAATGGGGTGTGGCATTGATTTCCTTAACCGTGTTAATGTGTTAGATGACCTTTCATGTGTTTTTCTTATTTCTTCCTTTAACACCTTATTTATAGATTTTTTTTCCCCCATGACCAAAAAAATCTGTTTTGGTTTAGGCTTAGAAGAGTGTGATGCAAGAAGAAAAATTACATATGTCTTTCTGTATGTGTGTTTGTATGTATGCATATATGATGATTGATTAATGACTATTATTAACCATAAGAAAAATGGAACATGTGGGAGTTCTTGGAGAAGTTCATTCACAGCTCTATTGTTAAGGAAAGGTCATTGTCAGTTCAAGTGCATTCTTTTTTCCCCTAGCTTTATTGAGATATAATTGACACATAACATTGTGTAAGTTTAAGGTCAAATGAAATTTTGTCTTTATTGCAAATGTTAAAAATGAGTACTATTGAACAGACTCAGTGCATTTTACAAAAATAGTAGGAAATAAAAACAATTCTGGCAGAAGTCAAAACAAATATTTATTTAATTATTGTTGTTATTCAGTTGCTAAGTCATGTCTGACTTTTTGCAACCCCATGGACAGCAGCACACCAGGCTCCACTGTCCTCCGCTATAGCCATTGATAAAACTGTCCTAAAATACTACAAGAAATATAAACCTAAGCATATATGTATATACAGAAATAAGTGTAAGTGGCATGGTAATAACCCAGGGTGAGGAGGAGAGGGACAAGTAGGTAAGGGTATGGAAGAAAATAAGAAAGGTCCTGAGTTGATAGTTCTTGAAACTGAGTGATGAGTACATGGTGAGTTATTATATATTCTTCTGACTTCTGTATATGTTTGAAAGTTTCCATATACAAAGTTTTTACAGAGGAAAGAATTATGTAGAAGTAAAAACATCCTGAAGCTGATAAAGCTTAAGCCTGAGGACCACCACTGGATGGGTCCCTTCTAGAATGCTGGCAGGAGCCTCTATCTTCAAATGGTCATATGTTTGTATAAAATTTGTGAATGTAATATAATTTAACTAGAGTGGGCTAAAACTGCTGTCTCTTCCTATTTCAGAACCCACTCTGTTATACTTCTCTTCATGGTGTTCAAGAGGTCATGGGCTTTGGGAGGACCTGCTAAGGGAAAGTTGAGTTGGGGATACAAATACAAAACTTTTGGTGTGTTTACTTGTGGATGAAAAATGCAGATATAAAATTCCCAGCTGTGACTCTGACACCCCCATGATTATTGAAATATATCTATTATAAGTCTCTTCTGTGTATATTGCCACTAGTTGTGCTAGCGTAGGAATGGCTTCCAGGAAGACTCCAGTCTCTGTCCCTCTGACGACTCATTCTGTGTTATGATTTGAAGCATAGGACCACAGATTGTATTGGGGCATGAGTGTGCTCCATGGAATGTGGCAGAAAAGTGTGTGGATGGTGGGGAAAGAAATAAAGTTTGAAATGTATGAAGCCAGAAATCATTCTGTGGACATTTTTGCTAATCAACAGATATGTAAAATTATATGCATTGGTTTTGGTTCTCATTGATACTTAGTTAAACTGGAAATCCTCTCCAGTCAGAAATATAATCAATGCTACAAACATAAATGCATCCTATTTTTGCATTTTGGTTGAAGTCAAGAGAAATATAATTTATCAAAATGTTGTGTCGATAGTGTATAGACCTCTACTACCAGAAGCATAAATTTGAGTTTCCTGAAGTTTGTTCAGGTTGAGTGTGTGTAGCTGCTGGAATATCCAGTCATTGGATCTTATCTAAAGCATTTTTCCCTGAAGAAGTGTGGGATCCTAAATTTAAAGAAACGGAAAACTGCCTCTGATGCAACAAAATTACTTGTATGCATGCGCGCACACACGCAGTGGATTGAACCAGCAATGAGTATTAGAGGTATTCAGACATTAGTAAGTGGACGAAATGTTGCAGTATAGTGAGTACTCTTGTGAACTGAAAGATTTTTGGATGCCCTCTTCCAGAGTGACTTAAAATACATAATGAACTCCTTGAGGATAAAATTTAAAATAAAATGAAATCAGATGCGTTTCTAGGTTTGAAACCAGTTTCTTACAACTTCAAATTTGAGCCCTTTGTGAAGATGGTTTCAAAGATAACAATCTGTCTTTTTTTTTTTTAATAGTCCCTCCAGAGAACTGAAGCATAGCCAAATCCCTCAACATAGAAAATTCACTTAAAAGAGAAAAGCAAGTCTTCCTGTTTCACTTGGTTATTTTACCTTCCAAATATGGAATATAGGAATCTAGAAAGCAGGGTAACAGTGAGTTAATATTCATCATGTTTTGTTTATCTTGGCTTTTAAAATACACATTTCTTATATTTCTAGCTTATATAATTTCTAAATATACCCAAGCAGCCTTATGGCTTATCCAAGTTTTCACTTAAAAATGAAAATTTTAGTCCATTTTTCTCCAGTTTTCTTTCTCTTTTCCCAAACATTGTTCATCATTCTTTTCTAAGAGTTTGTTTACTCAGAGCATGCCGGCAGGGTAGTTTGTTTTTCAAACAAAATTTAAACACATTAACACACAATCAATGATGTGTATAATATGTATGGGTGAATGCAATTACATGATCCATTTATATCTTCCATAGCTAAATACAGAATGCCAGTTGTTTGTTGGTGTATAAATGGTTATGCTTTTGATTAAATTACCTCCACTAGCTATGCTAATAATGGCATAGAAGTCTTTGCTTTTTCCTGAATTTTCTAGGATATTTTTATGTGTGGGGCTTCTCTGAGACAAGTTTCCTCAAATATCCAGGAAACTTCTCACAAACCTACCTCTTATGACTGCATTCAAATAAAGCTGGAATTAATGTGCTCAAAATTCTCCAAGCTAGGCTTCAGCAATATGTGAATCGTGAACTTCCAGATGTTCAAGCTGGTTTTAGAAAAGGCAGAGGAACCAGAGATCAAATTGCCAACATCCGCTGGACCATCAAAAAAACAAAAGAGTTCCAGAAAAACATCTATTTCTGCTTTATTGACTATGCCAAAGCCTTTGACTGTGTGGATCACAATAAACTGGAAAATTCTGAAAGAGATGGGAATACCAGACCACCTGACCTGCCTCTTGAGAAACCTATATGCAGGTCAGGAAGCAACAGTTAGAACTGGACATGGAACAACAGACTGCTTCCAAATAGGAAAAGGAGTACATCAAGGCTGTATATTGTCACCCTGCTTATTTAACTTATATGCAGAGTACATCATGAGAAACGCTGGGCTGGAGGAAGCACGAGCTGGAATCAAGATTGCCGGGAGAAATATCAATAACCTCAGATATGCAGATGACATCACCCTTATGGCAGAAAGTGAAGAGGAGCTAAAAAGCCTCTTGATGAAAGTGAAAGAGGAGAGTGAAAAAGTTGGCTTAAAGCTCAACATTCAGAAAATGAAGAAATGGCATCCAGTCCCATCACTTCATGGCAAATAGATGGGGAAATAGTGGAAACAGTGTCAGACTTTATTTTTTTTGGCTCCAAAATCACTGCAGATGGTGATTGCAGCCATGAAATTAAAAGATGCTTACTCCTTGGAAGGAAAGTTATGACCAAACTAGACAGCAGATTAAAAAGCAGAGACATTACTTTGCCAGCAAAGGTCTGTCTAGTCAAGGCTATGGTTTTTCCAGTGGTCACGTATGGATGTGAGAGTTGGATTATAAAGAAAGCTGAATGCCGAAGAATTGATGCTTTTGAACTGTGGTGTTGAAGACTCTTGAGAGTCCCTTGGACTGCAAGGAGATCCAACCAGTCCATCCTAAAGGAGATCAGTCCTGGGTGTTAATTGGAAGGACTGATGTTGAAACTGAAACTTGAATACTTTGGCCGCCTGATGCAAAGAGCTGACTCATTTGAAAAGACCCTGATGCTGGGAAGGATTGAGGGCAGGAGGAGAAGGGGATGACAGAAGTTGAGAGATGGTTGGATGGCATCACCGACTCAATGGACATGAGTTTGGGTAAACTCCGGGAGTTGGTGATGGACAGGGAGGTCTGGTGTGCTGCGGTTCATGGCGTTGCAAAGAGTCAGACACGACTGAGCAACTGAACTGAATGTGGTAAGGTAATCAACACTCTCTGTAGTGACAAGTAAGCCATAAATCTCTGTGGCATAACCCAAGCACAGTTGATCTGGTGTTGTGGAAGGCCGTATTACATTCACCCATTCAGGGGCCCAGGTTCCATACATTTTATGGCTCTCCTTTCCTCAGAGGCCTCAGAATTTTACAGGATTATTTTCAACCATATGGTAGAACAAAGAGAGGTTGCCTGGAGAACTGTTTTGGGGTGTGGGTAGTTTAAGGACCTGACCTCATAGCTGATGGACATCACTTCCACCCACTCTGTGTGGGCCAGGATTCATTCATATGGCCTGGGGGCATCACAGAGGAGGCTAGGAAATCAATAACATGGAGCCTAGGTGGATAAGAAAATGGAGTCTGGTGAATTCATGGCATTGTCTCTCCCACCATTCAAGGTGACCTGCTTTGATTTCAATGGTACCAGCAAGGTTCCCCAACTATTCTCCTGTGGCAAACTGAGTCCTTGATTGAGTTTGCATTGAGGCTGAATGGAAAAAATAGATTTCTGTTAGGTGAGACTTGAAAATATTATCAGTCGTTGAAGCTCCCGTGCAGAGGAGGCTTTGAAAGCAGATCTCATTTGAGGGTAGGTAGGAAAAATTCCCAGGGATATGGGATACCAGTTCGATAGTGGGAATGAAATACTGCAGGGTGTGTGAGATGATTGATTCCTTTCCTACTTACAGTGGTCTAACTGCTGACTGCCCAAGAAGGACAGTGTTAAAATCTGCTGGACCCCATCCTTTCTCATTGCCACTACTATTGTTGGTTCATTTCCTCTCCTGTAGTCTTAGTTGGGCGGTCCAGGAAATAAAGTCTGAGATGGAGATTTTCCTGCAAATAACTTATTGGGGAGTGCTGTCAAGGATAGAAGTAGGATAGAGAGAGGGAAGAGTTAAAATGGTCATGGGTTAGGAAGCTTTAGAGCTTTGAAAGTGTGTGAAAGTGTTTGTTGCCTAGTCGTTTCTGACTCTTGGTGACCCCATGGATCATAGCCTGCCAGGCTCCTCTGTTCATGGAATTCTCCAGGCAAGAATACTGGAGTGGTTGCCGTGCGCTTTTCCAGGGGATCTTCCCGACTCAGGGATTGAATCTGAGTCTCTTGCATTGCAGGCAGATTCTTTACCGTCTGAGCCACCAGGGAAGCCCTTAGAAGTTTGACAGTTCTTCAAAATTGTCATACCTTGAGACAAGGGAACCAGGATTTTATAATATACGCCTCTCCATTTGACAGTCATTGAATGCAAGCTGCACTCAGACAGGGAGTGTTAGCTAGGGTGATGTCACTCTCTTTGGTAATGAATCATTCCTAGAGAGGAAATCAGCTGTGAGTCACCAGTATCCCATATGCCGGCAGTTGTGAGTCTGGGTAGCACACTACAGCATCTACTACACTAGTGAAATCTATATCTAAGAAATAGATTTAGACCCAAAGTTCTATTTCAGAAATGATAATGCCTAGGCCTCAAACACTGCTTTTCTGTAAACCACCCTCCCCCCACCAACTCAGAATACTTTATGAGGAGTGTGAAAGAAGAGCCCAAGAATGTGCTTTCAATGGCCGTGGTTCTGATTGGCAAAGTGCTTTTGCTTTGCTCAAGCTGCCTTTCACATCCACCCCCTACCAGCATGGAATGGCCTCCTCATTTTGACTAGCTTACAAAAGATATCCTCATTCTTTCAGGTATATCTCAGTTTTGTGAGGCACTCTCTACTTAGCAGCATTCTAAGGGAGTTCACACCCATCACAAATCTTTTCTAGTAATTGTTATCTGACTTAGACATCTGCTACTCATTAGGTACTGTTTTACATTGCTTGCTATCCTTTCCTGTGTGTATCTTTACCTCAAAAGGGAAGTAGTTGAGGGCAAAGGTTATGTTTTGTATTCCATGAATCATTATCCATGTTTAGCAGAGTGCAAATCTCAAGTTATTTCATTAGCCTGACAAATATTTATTATGCACTTACTATGTTTAAGGCACTATGTTGGCAGCTAGGGGGACTTAGGTAAGAATTGACACTCAAGAAGATGATTCTTGAGAGCAAGAGAGACAGACCTTTAGTTCCAATGCAAGTTATACTGATAAAAATTTAAGGTGATATGGTGGGATCTAAACTGTCTGATGGGAAGAGTTCGTACAGGGGCTAGGGTTGAGGGCACGAATCAAGGAAGGCTTCAAAGTGATTAGCAACAATTAATGTGAGGGTATAAAGAACTCTGAAGCCAAGGTGTTTGATTCAAATGATGATTATTATGGTAGAAGGTTGGGAAGCAAGAACAGACAGAGCCCAAGACTTTATGGTAGTGGGCATTAATTTGTAGAACCATGGGTTTAGCCCAGGGTTTTTCAACTGTGGTGCCATTGATATTTGGGGCTTCACAATTCTTTGTTATGGGGGCTATCCTGTGCTTGATAAGTTTTTAGCAGTATCCCTGGCTTCTACCCACCAGATACCCATAGTTCTCCTCAGATCTGACAATCAAAAAATTCTCCAGATACTGCCAAATTGTCTCCACTAGAAGTCCAAATCATTCCTAGCTGATTCCTAGCTGAACAACTTGACTAGAAACTTTAGCAATAGGCAACATTTGCCATGATAGCAGCTTCTCCGTGAGCAGTGGACATTGCTGTTGTGAGGTAGAGAAGTTAGGAGTGTGTTTAATGCTAATGGAAGTCCAGATGCTAACACTTTCCCTTGGGAATAATGCACTTGTGGTGGGTGTTGTGCTATGTACTCTCGATGATCTTTCCACCTCACAAAATATCTCTAAAGTTGAAATCTGGTATATGGACCTTATTTTCCCCAAAGTTAATAGCTCGGCCTCCTCAAGTGTTTTTTATAGAATACATGGTCATAGAATAAAAAGATCAGAGTTAATAATCATTTGTTTATTATTTTTTGGAAACTTTGACCAGCAGGGAAGTATGAGGATTTTTAGAAATCACCAGGGTACAGTGAAAGTTGCCAATAAAAGTGTAAAATAATACAGATGTTGTTATGAAGCAGAAACATGTTATGTTTTAAATAAATCAGTATTCTTAACTATTAGCAAGAGAACTTGAGTTTTTAAAAAAGAACAATGGTATTATAATTTTATTATCTTTTTCCTACACATCTGGAATTTTGAAAAAAAACTTTTTGAATAAAAAAACCCCATTAGATTATTTAAGTCACTCTTGAGTTTAATTGTACTTTTGAGAATATATGGAAAAGTTCTGCCTCCAATCTCTTCTCCTTTTAGAGAATCTTCCTAGTATTTTGAAAGAATTTACCGATGAGTTACTGCCTGATATATATATATAGGCAAAATTCAGGAATAGTCTACAAGTTTGCTTTTAAAGTCACATATTCGTTTTCTTACATAACTATAAAATTTTCAAAAAGAGGCAAGTATGAAAAAGAAAACAAATATAATTTATAATATTCTTATTTAATTTTTGTAGCCTTTTTCTTGTTGTATTTTAGAGGTTCCTTAACTCTAAAGTGCATAGAAATCATAGTGAGAACTTATTTAAAAAGCATGTTCTACATGTACTACAAAAGAAGGGTAAAGTGTGGGAATTATATTACATCTGGGAAACAGCATTTTACCAGGTACCCCAGTTGATCCTGATTCAGATGGTCTATAAAAGCATTTGGAAAAACTGATATGGGATTCTTATGTTGCCATCATCTCTGTATTATACATTGACTAGTTAGAGGAGGGAAGAAATTATGGATTTTTGCATTTGTTTTGTCTAAAGGAATCCTGGCCCTTGTAAACATTAATTATTTCTGCCACAGTAAACATCTATTTAAAGACACAACAGTCATTTCAGTGTTGCTGCAGCCTTTTGGGTTATTCTCCCTGGATTGGTAATTGTTCAAAATTTTTTTGCCTTTGTTATTTGTAACAGGTACATGACAAATGCATTTTAGGATTAATAATCTTTGGGTGGGAATGTAAATTGATATAGCCACTGTGGAGAGCAGTAGGGAGATTCCTTAAAAAACTCAAAATAAAACTACCATATAACCTAACAATCCCACTGCTGGGTATATACCCCGAGGAAACCATAATTGAAAGAGACATATGTACCCCAATGTTTCTGGCAGCACTTTTTACAATAGCTAGGGCATGGAAGCAACCTAGATGTTCATCAACAGATGAATGGGTACAGAAATTGTGGTACATATACACAATGGAATATTACTCAGCTATATAAAAAAAATGGATTGGGTGAATTTAACTCAGATGACCATTACATCTACTACTGTGGGGAGGAATCCCTCAGAAGAAATGGAGTAGCCATCATGGTCAACAAAAGAGTTCGAAATGTGGTACTTGGATGCAATCTCAAAACGACAGAATGATCTCTGTTCATCTCCAAGGCAAACCATTCAATATCACAGTTATCCAAGTCTATGCCCCAACCAGTAACACTGAAGAAACTGAAGTTGAATGGTTTTATGAAGACCTACAAGATCTTTTAAAACTAATACCCCCAAAAGATGTCCTTTTCATTATAGGGGACTGGAATGCAAAAGTAGGAAGTCAAGAAACACCTGGAGTAACAGGCAAATTTGGCCTTGGAATGTGGAATGAAGCAGGGCAAAGACTAATAGAGTTTTGCCAAGAAAATGCACTGGTCATAGCAAACACCCTCTTCCAACAACACAAGAGAACACTCTACACATGGACATCACCAGATGGTCAACACCAAAATCAGATTGATTATATTCTTTGCAGCCAAAGATGGACAAGCTCTATACAGTCAACAAAAACAAGACCGGGAGCTGACTGTGGCTCAGATCATGAACTCCTTATTGCCAAATTCAGACTTAAATTGAAGAAAGTAGGGAAAACCGCTAGACCATTCAGGTATGACCTAAATCAAATCCCTTATGATTATACAGTGGAAGTGAGAAATAGATTTAAGGGTCTATATCTGATAGATAGAGTGCCTGATGAACTATGGAATGAGGTTCGTGACATTGTACAGGAGACAGGGATCAAGACCATCCCCATGGAAAAGAAATGCAAAAAAGCAAAATGGCTGTCTCAGGAGCCTTTACAAATAGCTTTGAAAAGAAGAGAAGCGAAAAGCAAAGGAGAAAAGCAAAGAGATAAGCATCTGAACGCAGAGTTCCAAAGAATAGCAATAAGAAAGCCTTCTTCAGCGATCAATGCAAAGAAATAGAGGAAAAGAACAGAATGGGAAAGACTAGAGATCTCTTCAAGAAAATTAGAGATACCAAGGGAACATTTCATGCAAAGATGGGCTCAATAAAGGACAGAAATGGTCTGGACCTAACAAGCAGAAGATATTAAGAGGTGGTAAGAATACATGGAAGAACTGTACAAAAAAGATCTTCACGACCCAGATAATCATGATGATGTGATCACTAATCTAGAGCCAGACATCTTGGAATGGGAAGTCAAGTGGGCCTTAGAAAGCATCACTATGCACAAAGCTAATGGAGGTGATGGAATTCCAGTTGAGCTGTTTCAAATCCTGAAAGATGATGCTGTGAAAGTGCTGCCCTCGATATGCCAGCAAGTTTGGAAAACTCAGCAGTGGCCACAGGACTGGAAAAGGTCAGTTTTCATTCCAATTCCAAAGAAAGGCAATGCCAAAGAATGCTCAAACTACCGCACAATTGCACTCATCTCACATGCTAGTAAAGTAATGCTCAAAATTCTCCAAGCCAGACTTCAGCAATACATGAACCGTGAACTCCCTGATGTTCAAGCTGGTTTTAGAAAAGGCAGAGGAACCAGAGATCAAATTGCCAATATCTGCTGGATCATGGAAAAAGCAAGAGAGTTCCAGAAAAACATCTATTTCTGCTTTATTGACTATGCCAAAGCCTTTGACTGTGTGGATCACAATAAACTGTGGAAAATTCTGAAAGAGATGAGAATACCAGACCACCTAACCTGCCTCTTGAGAAACCTATATGCAGGTCAGGAAGCAACAGTTAGAACTGGACATGGAACAACAGACTGCTTCCAAATAGGAAAAGGAGTACATCAAGGCTGTATATTGTCACCCTGCTTATTTAACTTATATGCAGAGTACATCATGAGAAACGCTGGACTGGAAGAAACACAAGCTGGAATCAAGATTGCTGGGAGAAATATCAATAACCTCAGATATGCAGATGACACCACCCTTATGGCAGAAAGTAAAGAGGAGCTAAAAAGCCTCTTGATGAAAGTGAAAGAGGAGGGTGAAAAAGTTGGCTTAAAGCTCAACATTCAGAAAACAAAGATCATGGCATCCGGTCCCATCACTTCATGGGAAATAGATGGGAAACAGTAGAAACAGTGTCAGACTTTATTTTTGGGGGCTCCAAAATCACTGCAGATGGTGATTGCAGCCATGAAATTAAAAGACGCTTCCTCCTTGGAAGAAAAGTGATGACCAACCTAGATAGTATATTCAAAAGCAGAGACATTACTTTGCTGACTAAGGTCTGTCTAGTCAAGGCTATGGTCCTGTGGTGTTGTATGGATGTGAGAGTTGGACTGTGAAGAAGGCTGAGCGCCGAAGAATTGATGCGTTTGAACTGTTGGAGAAGACTCTTGAGAGTCCCTTGGACTGCAAGGAGATCCAACCAGTCCATTCTGAAGGAGATCAACCCTGGGATTTCTTTGGAGGGAATGATGCTAAAGCTGAAACTCCAGTATTTGGCCACCTCATGTGAAGAGTTGACTCATTGGAAAAGACTCTGATGCTGGGAGGGATTGGGGGCAGGAGGAGAAGGGGACGACTGAGGATGAGATGGCTGGATGGCATCATGGACTCGATGGACAGGAGTTTGAGTGAACTCCGGGAGTTGATGATGGACAGGGAGGCCTGGCGTGCTGCAATTCATGGGGTCACAAAGAGTCGGACAAGACTGAGTGTGAACTGAATATAAAAAAAAAAGAACATATTTAAGTCAGTCCTAAACAGGTGGATGAACCTAGAGCCTATTATACAGAGTAAAGTGAGTCAGAAAGAGAAAGACAAATGTCATATATTAACACATATATCTGGTATCTAGAAAGTTGGTACTGATGAACCTATTTGCAGGGCAGCAATGGAGGCTCAGACAGAGAGAACAGATTTGTGGGCATGGGGTAGTTGGGGAAGCAGAGGGTGGGACGAATGTGGAGAGTAGCATGGAAACATATAGATTACCATGTGTAAAATATATAGCCAGTGGGAATTTGCTATGTGACAGAGTGGGCTCAACCCAGTGCTCTGTGTCAACCTACAGAGGTGGGATGGGTTGGGATGGGGTAGGAAGCAGGAGGGAGGTTCAAGGTCGGAGGGACATGTGTATACCTATGGCTGATTCATGTTGATGTATGGCAGGAACTGGCACAACCTTATAAAGCAATTATCCACCAATTAAAAATAGATAAAGAATCTTTAAAAAAGAAATTATTCAAGTTAAGCACTGAACAGTACCTGACCCTCCATAATCATTATTGTCCCAGATATAGGGAGGGTGGGTCGATGGGGAACTCATGTACACCCATGGCTGATTCATGTGAATGTGTGGTAGAAATCACCACAATATTGTAAAGTAATTAGCCTCCAATTAAAATAAAAAATAAATTTTAAAAAAAGAAAAGAAAAGCTTACTAGAAGTTCTCTTTTAAAAGGATTATCCATCTTCCTTTACTCTTTGACATGTGTTTATCTTCCCTTTGGCTGTTAACATTTATTCACCAATGGAAATATAGCACCTCTTACAAAAAAAAATAGAATAATCTTTGAGTAACTTGAAGACTTGTATTTCTCTTGATGTTAACTCTATGCAGGAGGTAATGGGGATGTGAAACAGTGTCAGTGAGGAAGGGGAGGAGTGTTATAGACCTGGATGAATTTGGGAGGCAAAATCTGTAGTAGTTAACATCCGTTAAGCTTCAAGAGTGAATGAAAAAGGGACGTTCTGGTTGACCTCAAGTTCATGAGCCTGGGCAGCTTGAGGAAAGCGGCACAGAGGAGCTATGTTAGGGAATTTGGGGGTTTGGGGGCAGGGAATGTAAGAAGAGAAACATGATGCAAAGTTGCAGGGATCAGAGTCATCTGTTAGCAATGTGTATATGTTAGCGATGCATACATGTTAGAGATGTGTACGTGTTTAGTGATGTGTGTAAGTAACTTAGAAATGTTGAATCATGCTTAAGAAGATGATCAGTCTTAAAGAGAAAAGTAGGAACTAAAGGACTGAATAGACTGACTGAAAGAGAGTAAATATTAAAAGAGGGCCCAAAACTAAGCTATGTGGTGTGTTTTTATTTAGAAACCTGAAGAAGGAAAAAAGGAATAAAGACAGCTAAGAAATGGACAGAGAAGAAATAGGAACAACAGAAAAAAAAAAATCTGTTCTGGAATTAACACCTTGGGAAGAAGATGTGTCCAAAGCCAGAAGAATCAAAAGAAGGAAAAGGTTGAAACAAACCTGTTGAGCCTGGTGGCCAGAATTTCATTGGTGACCTTTGACAAAAGGTCAGTTCCTTAAGTAGATTTAAATGAAGTCAGGAACTTAAGACAATTTAAAATTCTTCATCATTAGACTCCTTGTGTTTGTTGTTGACTTCTGCCTGCAGGGTATGTATTCACCTGCAGTCTTCCCTTGGTAACCCCTTCAGTGTGACCAGTTTAGTATTCTGATGCTCTTCTGTGACCTGTGTTTGAAGCTCTGTGAATTAGGTGGGATGCTTTGGTGAAGTTAAATGGCTCAACTGACAATTCATACCCAAGGCAGTTTATCTTCTCCCCAGTGACCTCTTGATGTGCTAGGAAATGAGAAAATGAGAGGGAAGTTGAACTAATCATCTATAACCCTTTCATCTAATGTCCATAGTGTAATCCCTCTCCCTTTTGCTCACCTAACACTGCCTCAAATATCAAAACCACCCAGTTCAACCTACGGGGTCCCTGAAACAACTTTGTTGTTCAGTCACTCAGTGGTGTCTGACTCTTTGTGACCCCATGGACTACATGCTTCCCTGTCCTTTGCCATCTCCCAGAGTTTGCTCAAATGCATGTCCATTGAGTAGGTGATGCTGTCCAGCCACCTTGTCCTCTGTCATCCCCTTCTGTTTCCCAGAATCAGGGTCTTCTCCAATGAGTTGGCTCTTTGCATCAGGTAGCCAAAGGATTAGAGCTTCAGCTTTAGCATCAGTCCTTCCAATGAATTCCCTGGTGACTCAGACAGAATTCCATGGGGTTCTCTGGTGGCTCAGACAGTAAAGAGCCTTCCTACAGTGTGGCAGACCCAGGTTTGATCCTGGGGTCGGGAAGATCCCCTGGAGAAGGAAATGGTAACCCATCCCAGTATTCTTGCCTGGAAAATTCCATGGACAGGGGAGCCTGGCAGGGTACAGTCCATGGGGTCTCAAAGAGTCGGACATGACTGAGTGACTTCACTTCTTCACTTCTCCAGTGAACATTCAGGGTTGATTTCCTTTAGGATTGACTGGTTTGAAACAGCTAAACAAAATTATATAATTCAGATATTTGGAAAAAGCACATGATGGGATTGATGTGTACCTGCTTCCTTTCCTTTCAGTGAGTCCTGTTGCATTGGCTACTTCTCTACTGGCATGACTTCTAACATGGCATAAGGCCACAAGCCTTTACTTAGATTGAAAAGCTAAGTCATTGGGAAGTTGCAAGTTGAATCTGAGACCTGACTCCATTGCCAATAATATTTCCACCATACCATGCTACCTTGACAGATAATCTTTCAAGTTTTGCTTTAAGAATGGATAGTTAACATTTTCTTCCTGCTGCCTCCTATGGTGCATAAATACAGTTAAGAAATAAAGCCAAGAAAACGCATATTAGCTAATTGATTATGTATGACCCAAATGCTTAGGAATGAAAAATTTAGCCTTATGCCTATTCATACAGCATATGCAGCTAAGAACAAGTCCTAGTTTCTTAATGTACCTCTTGATAAGCTAAAAAAGGACCATAATGAACTTATCTTCTATAACACATCTCTTAATGTTTTAAATATTTTATATAAAGTCAATTTGTGGCATTAAACTTCTACAGCCAGATTATGGGATCTGACAGATCCCTTTTTGTAAGGCGAAAGTTGAAAATGTCTAATTCAGAAGCATCATAAATTACTTATACATAAGTTAAAGTTTTTAAAGTCTCATTTTTGGATTGTCCTCATTTTCAGAGAAGGAAGGAGTTTGGAGAGCAAGTTGTAAGTATAGTTTTATGAGCTATCAACTTATTTCTAGATATGGGGATGTGGAATACCCATAAAGCATGCTGGGGAGCTGTGTGTTCTTTCTGGATTGGAAGGTTGTAAGGCATGGGCTAGGGTCAGGTTGAAGGCACCAAGTCTAGGGAAAAATGAGAGTTGGGTAAGGTATGGGAATGTGTCCAGGTATTGTGATCTGGCTGCTGGGTCAGAGTGGTAGTCACTGAGAGGACAAACGTTCTGGTTGTAAATGAGTCCCCCAGAGAAGGACCTTCAGCAGTAGCTCTTGGTTTATGGGAAATGGCACCCATCAATCACTCAAGGGACAGAGTTAGCGAGAGTTGGGAATGGGTAGGGATGGCAGGGAGAAGGCAATGGCACCCCACTTCAGTACTCTTGCCTGGAAAATCCCATGGGTGGAGGAGCCTGGTAGGCTGCAGTCCATGGGGTCGCTAAGTCGGACATGACTGAGCGACTTCACTTTCACTTTTCACTTCCATGCATTGGAGAAGGAAATGGCAATCCACTCCAGTGTTCTTGCCTGGAGAGTCCCAGGGACGGGGGAGCCTGGTGGGCTGCTGTGTATGGGGTCGCACAGAGTCGGACATGACTGAAGTGACAGCAGTAGCAGCAGCAGGGATGGCAGGATAGTTCCAGGCCATCCCAGTGGAGAAACGAGAGGGTAAAAATGATGACTGTAATGGGAATTATGGGAATTAGGATGGCCAACAATTGGGTTACACTGTCTTCTCCTGGTGGTAGGATTTGGTACTCTATGACTACGTTGTCACAGAAACCCCATGGCATTGAGCCTACAGTGTTAACCCCAGCTACAAAAGGCTGAGAAAAAGAGAAGTGGACAACTTCGAGTCTGTTGGTCTTTGATCCTGTAGTTCCATGGCCACAAATACTTTATTTGCATGTGTTTGTGATTAGGTCTCCCAGAAGTCAGCAAGGCATTGTGAATATGAGCATAGACTGTCTGGGTTCAGTCGTGGGCCCTTAGACAAGTTATTTGGCCTCTTTGTTGTTCAGTTTCCTCAACTGTAAGTTGAGGATGATAGCACCTACATCGTTAGTTGTGAGGACTAATTGTGTTAATACTTGTAAAGTATTTGTAACCATCACACCTAGAGTGCATTCTGTCATTATTGTGTTGTCAGAACTAAAAATAAAACTTAATCTGGGTTAGTTGGTCCATTTGTATCAGCCTCTCTCTCTCCCAACTCATTCCTTCTCTGAAAATGAGGACAATATAGAAATGAGACTTTAAAAACTTTAAAACTTTAAATAGGGGCATTTTTTAAAATGCAGGTTCTGGGATGTTATACTAGACTTAGTCAAATTTTTAAAGGTGATTCTAGGAATCTATTTCTATTTCAATATATTTCTAACAAGTCTGCCAGGAAATTCTATTGATCCAAGTCATATTTGGGAGTCAAATAGGCCATGTCTCTGGTTCACTTTATGTTTAAGGTCATTAGGAAATTATTTTTTGATTCACTTCTTAAGAAGGACCCTCAGTACATGGGACCAAAGCTTGCTTACTTAGTCCAAATCTTATTTCTTTGGTATAAGAAAGAATATAAGCAAACTGAACTTTCTCCCTCATCCTACTCCAGGTGCAAATACATCACTTATGAATTTTAGAATCTAGTCTCAAGCAACATTTTGGCATGTCAGTTACTGAAAGTAACCTGGACTTTGATTTGGATTATAAGTGTTTTTCAGTTCAGTTCAGTTCAGTCTCTCAGTCATGTCCAACTCTTTGCAGCCCCATGGACTGCAGCACACCAGGCTTCCCTGTCCATCACCAACTCCTGGAGCTTGCTTAAACTCATGTCCATCTAGTCGGTGATGCCATTCAACCATCTCATCCTCTGTTGTCCCCTTCTCCTGCCTTCAGTCTTTCCCAGCATCAGGGTCTTTTCCAGTGAGTCACTTCTTTGCATCAAGTGGCCAAAGATAATATAATAATAAAGGCAATGTAGTTATTCTGTATGTTAGAAATCTCTAAGTAGATTGCTTTTTGCAGTGTTGTGCTTTCTTTTAGGAATTAGGCAATTGCTAATTTTTCATGGGTACATTTGTAAAAAGTGTAGTCATGATAGAAAATCAAATGATAGAGCCTCTGCAAAGACTTGGTTAAATGTACCTGCAAGAGAGTAACACTGAATTTTTAGCAATAACATGGCATGTTCTTAGTTAAAAGAAAAACAAAAATCTGATCTGTCCTTCTGTAAATGAGTTCAGTAGAACAGTAATGTATAAGTAATTTACTTGGAAAGAAAACAGAAAATAATTTGCTTCTCCTGTCACTATAAGTATTTGTAGGTCACCTTTATTTAGGCAAAGAAAAAGTCCTGATGCATCTATTTTTTCCCTGATCTTTAATAGATCATGTGCTAGTGGAAATAGAATTACACTGAGCTATTCTTTTTATTGTCTGCTTGCCCTTGTTAGCAGTATCATTTATTTTCAAGGTGACTGGCTCTGGTTAAGGGCCTATTCCATGACCTTGAAGCAAAGCAGAGTTAATTGATGCAGCGAAGGATTTGTTAGCACTTGTAGCTCAACCATGAAACCAAATGGGCAGGGTAACCTAACTGAGAAATTAACTGTATCTTTTCTTGCCCGTGGACTTTACACACACAGATAAAGGAAGCATTTTTTCTTCCTCTTCTTTTTAATGTAGGAAGGCAAGTATGGCAAATTCTGTTTTGTCAAATATAGTCCCACACATGGTCCTCTAGAACCATGCCATAATCCTATCAAGAAGTATAATCAGTTTCTCCTCCTCTGAGCCTGAGTAGAATTTTGGATGGGTCGACAGATAGAATGCAGTGGAAGTGACACTATATGAGTTCTGAGGCTAGGTCATAAGTAGTACTATGACTGTACCTGGCTCTCTTTCATTGGGACAGTGATCCTTGCAACCCAGCCACCATGGTGTGACACTGTGTCAGCCACACGAGGAGACCATGTGCTCATTCCTGACTTGGCAGCACTAGCAGGGACCTCTGCCCCCCACTCTGCCCCAGCAATCACCAGAAACGTTAGTGTCCTAGCCTCCAGATAATTCCATATCCCAGTCCTCAGCCTTTGAGCAGTCCCAAGTCGAGGGGTTCCAGGCAAAATAACAGTTGTTATTGCTTAATATGCAAAGTTTGGGGATAATTTGTGAATCAGGATGACAGCATTCTGGAACCTCAGGACTTCCTCTCTGGAGGTGTGTAGGTTTTTGCTTCAGGGGACAGAGAAGAGGCCCTTGTTTTGGCAAGTCAGGGAGGACAAGATCAGGGCTCAAAGAGTTGAAGAAGTAAGACAGCAGTCCAGCCCTGAAAGAGCAAAGTGCCCAAGCTCTGTGGGCTTCCCAGGTGGTTAAGTGGTAAAGAATCTGCCTGCCAATACAGGAAACTCAGCTTTGATCCCTGGGTCAGGAAGATCCCTTGGAGGAGGAAATGGCAGCCCACTCCAGTATTCTTGCCTGGGAAATCCCATGGACAGAGAAGCCTGGCGGACTACAGTCCATGGGGTTGCAAAAAAGTTGGACATGAATGAGCGACTAAACAACAACAATGTGGATAAGAGCTGGGAATTCTGAGAGCAGTGGATAAGGTGTCCCACTTCCAGCTGGGCCTTAATGGAGTGGCAGAACCTCTGACAGAACTGGCAATGTGGGAGCCTGTGGCCCAAATACCGAGCTCAGTGATCTTGGAAGTGGTGGTAAAGGCTGTCAGGATCTCTTAGGTGTGCATGTATGTGTAGTGGGCAGAGGGTGTCAGAAAAGCCAGCTGCCTTCAGATGTGAGAACCAGAGCAAAGAGAAATGGCAGAGATACACCCAAATACTGAAAGATGTCCTTGGAATTCTTTCCTGATCCTGAGAAGTGATAGGGACTCTCAGAATTCCTTTTTCAATATTTATTTATTTGGCTGCAACAGGTCTTAGTTGAGGCATGCAGAACATTTAGTTGCAGCATGTGGGATCTAGTTCCCTGACCAGGGATCAAACCTGGACCCCCTGCATTGAGAGCATGGAGTCTTAGCCACTGGACCATCTGGGAAGTCCATCAGAATTTATTCTGATGAAGGCTTTTTATGTATTTATATAAAAATTATTAGTTATTTGTTATAACGTCATTTGTCAACTGGCAAATTTGCAGGTTAATCTTCTTCTTATAATTTGAAAGAATGGATTACCATATACCAAATATTTTTATGTATTTGATTTTGCTATTTTCACTCCATTAATTTATCTGTAACCACTAAAATGACTCCATTTTAGTAATTATGTACTTATATATTTTTTTTCCCGAAAGTCTCTTGACTCTCTCATGAGTGTATTCCTCCAGACAGGCTCTCAAATCATTTGGAGAGATTATCCTTGCAAACTCTGATTGTGATGGTCTTCTATGCAAATAGTTAAGAATGGCAGATTGAACACATAAGTACTTTCATGGCTCTTCTTCCCAGAATCCCACTAAATGAGAGGAAAGGAATGTTAAAAAAAAAAAAAAGATACGAATAGACAAGGACAAAGAATGAGGAGACAATAGCAACAAAATTTTAGAGGTCAGTAGGAAGGTAGATGGGAGTTAAATGACTTCCCAGACATGAGAAAGCTGAATCCTAAGCTGGAAGTTGGGAAAGGAGAGAAATGACCTAATGTCCATTGCAGAATCCTCCAAAGGAGCATTATTTGGCAGGTGGAAGAACTGGTTGAAAGACTGTTTAAGAATTTAGCCTCTCATATCTCCATTCCAAATTTCGGCAGCTGAGCAAACATCCCTCTCCTGTTCTGGCCAGAGACTTGAGGTTTATTCTGTAAAGGAGATAAACAGATGATCTTTGAATGAGACAATATGAGGCACATGCTAAAACAGACCAAGTAGAAAGCATGGGGATTAAGATAAACCTTATATATGAGACTTGAGATCTCCAGCCTTCTCCCCTCCCATGGCTCAAGAGTTTTGGCAGCCAGACAGGTACTTTCAATGCAGGAGGTCAGAAGTTTCTTCTCTGGAAATCTAAGTTGCAAAAGAAGTGAACAGAAGATACTCAAATCAGAGATCTTCCAAAGAGCACCATAGAGACAAAAGCACCATTGACAACCATTGTTCCCAAGAGCTCCCACTTATCTTTTTAGTGCCTCTTCCTTAAATATGACCAGATAGTCAAGGACTGCCAGTTACTTTAGTTACTTTTTAAAAACTAACTTGAAATACCAATAACAATGGAAAGAAAAGATGCATAATAACTTTTACTAATATCTTCAGAGAAGATATAAATCTATGAAGCAAGAAGTGGATACTATAAAAAAAATTTAGTGAACAGAAAATCTTAGACATTAAAAATATGATAACACACACTGTTAGAAGACAAAATCAAGGGAACTGTCCAGAAAATAGAATAGAAAATACAGAAGAAAATAAGACAAAAATTTTAAAAAGATAGAGATCCATATAGGGTGTTCTAGAATAATTGCTGTTCTATGACTTGAGGACAGATATCAGAGAAAAGGAAATCATCAATAAAATAATTCAAAAAATTCCCCAGAATTAGAGAACATGAATGTTCCAGTTGAAAGGGATGACTAAATGTACAGAACAAAGGATGAAGCAGACCAAATCCAAGGCACATTATCAACAAGTTTCAGAAACCCAGGGACAGAAAATAGATTCTACAAATTCTCAGGAAGGAAAAAAAATTTTATACTAAGTATTAAGTATTTGAAGACATTGGAGTTACTACTAGCAACAGTAGAAGCAAAAAAGCAGTGTAGTAACACACAGTGAAAATTCTGAAGAAAAGCAACTTCAAACTGAAAATTCCATTGCCAGTGTCTACAAAATAGAACTTAGGTTCCCAAGCAATCCTTTTCAGGAAGCTATTTGAGACATGCTTCTGCAAAATTAGGGAGATAATCAAGAAAGAAGTCAAAGGGCCCAGGAAACAGGGACTCCAAACCAAAAGAAAGTCTAAGGAAATGCCCATGATAGTAATGAAACAGATTCTTAGATGGCTTCCAGTTACTAGGTGTAGTAGTAGACAGAATTCTAAGACACCTCCTGTCCAGGATTTCCAATCCCTGATAGACATGCTCTGAATAGTTCCCTCCCTTGTATCTAGGTATGACCTGTGACCCTAATGTCACTTTCATGATTAAGTTTTATGGTGAAGGTGAAGAGATTTTGCAGATGTAATTAAAGCCCCTAATCAGTTGATTTTAAGCTCCTCAAAATGGAGATTATTTCTGGTGGTCCTGACTTGATCATGTGAGCCCATTCAGAGGGTACAGAGATCATAAAGTGAGGAAGTCAGATTTGAGGTAGCAGATTGACTGTGCTGTTGGCTTTAGAGAAGCAGACAGCCATTTTATGGAGAGGATCACATGTTAGGGATTGGTGGGTGGTCTGTAGAAACTGAGGGTCTGTTTTATAACCTTAAGGAAATGAATTCTGCCAAGAGCCACATGAGCTTGGATGAGAACTCTGCCTCAGATGAGAATGCATCCCTGACCACCATCTTGATTTCAGCCCCCTAAGACTCTGAATAGAGAATCAGTTATGCCACACCTGGACCCCTGACCCAGAAAAACGTTGTGGTAATGAATGAGTATTATTTTAAGCTAGTAAACTTATGTCAGTAGATAACTAATGAGGGTAGAGTTAGAAGTGGATCCAGATTGGAGCAACTCAGAACATTCTGGAGGGATTTATCCAAAGGCGTCAGTATGTCCTAATGTCTGGAAAGGTGTACACAGCTTGAGGATAATTAGATGTGCTGATATTAAGTGCATACAAAACTAAGCAGTCAACCACAAGACCATTAATAACTTAAAAAAAAAAACACAAAATGTTGCATGGGAAAGCAGTCATAGTATATAACATGACTCAGTTATAAATAGGATTTATAGAGACATAATAATGTAAAAAGCACATGACAGTCTAAGCAAAATCACAGGATGAATACTGTTGAGGAGGAAAGTTTTCCTCCATCCTCTTTGGGTCCCTGGCTGGGTCTGAAATTGAACAAAAACAGGTTGACAAGAGAACAGCATACAGATTTATTTAGCATGAGTTTTATATGACACAGGAGCCTTCATAAGGAAATGACCCAAAGAAATGGTTGAATGGTGAGTGTTTTTGTGCCAGGTTTGATGAAGAGTAGACAGTTGTGGAAAGATATGAGAAGACAAAGGGTATGAAATTGGTGTAGTGAAGTGAGGGAAACTGAGCAAGACATTCATTCAGATTCCTGTCTTGGTCCCTTCGACTTTGGAGATGGGGATGCTCTTTTCAGTGGCACTGGGGGTCAAGAGCCCACCTGCCAATGCAGGAGATGCAGGAGATCTGGATCGATCCCTGGGTAGGGAAGATCCCCTGGAGAAGGAAATGCCAACCTGCTCTGGGATTCTTGGCTGGAGAATCCCATGGACAGAGGAGCCTGGCAGGCTACAGTCTATGGGGTCGCAAAGAGTTGGATACAAGTGAGTGACTAAGCACACACGCACGCATGCATAGGGAGGTTACCTCTCACAGGAGTGTTTTCTGACCTGCTCCAGGGCAAGGTCAGAAAATTCTTTGCACACGTGCCTTTTCTCAAATCCCTTCAGCTGGAAAATGCACTGTGATAAGGTGCCATGTTTGGGGGTAGCATGTCCTGAGCCCTGTCAGTATTTTGAAGGGCTGGAGATGGGAGCTGTCTGGGGGTGAGTAGAGGTCGGGAGAGGAGAGGCAGGAACCAAAACCTTCGTCTTCCATAATAGATAATGACTAGAGTGAAAATATTCAGAAGTAGCAATACATATGTCTATAGAAGGGAAAATACTGGAGTTGAGAGACTTTTCAGTGAATCGGAGACCTTGCTAAAAACTTGTGGAGGTACCTGACTCTTTATGTGATTGTACAGATGGGACCAAAATGAAAGTTCATCTGAAAGAATTGAAAGTTCAGTAGATGAATTTTAAGGTACCCAAGATTGGTTCTTGAGATGACATTTTCATATAATTGCATTTTCAAATTCCTCTCCCTTATGGGTTGTTGATAAATGAACAAGATTATAAGCAGTGAAATTCAATTAGCCTCTTCAATGTGTAAACAGATACCGCAAAATAAAAGAATTTTTTTCTCCCAATTACATGCAGTGCCCTTGAAAAATTACCTTCAGGAAGCTAACCTGACAAACAAGAGCTGCCACTTCTCAGTTTTTAGCCCATCATAGAGTGAAGAGGGTTGTATCTGTTTACCCATTTGTTCCTGAGAGTAGTTAAAATACTTGTGATATAGTAACAAGCTCTGGTGAAAGATAGAACACTTCTTCAATGTCTGCCTCTTCAACAATCAGCTTCTTGTTTGAAATGGCAGGAACTCTAAATTCATTTCTTTTCACTTTGTACTCTCCAATGGACATGAATTTGAGCAAACTCTGGGAGCCCTGGTGTGCTGCAGTCCTTGGGGTCATAAAGAGTCAGACACAACTTAGCAACTGAACAACAACAGTAACTATCCAGGAGCTGTGATTCAGCTAGATCAGGAAGGCTATGTGTTGTGGTTGTTCCTGTGTTTTCTAGTGAATAGTATTGACTAGCTGTACATCAGCAGTGTATACCTTTTACTATTATACACAGTTTCTGTGCAAGTTTCTAAACCCTGTTACACAGCTATTGCTGTTTTCATCTGAAGGATATAGTGATGGCATGTAGGATTCTTGACCAGCTTAAATGAGTTGTGAAGGGCTTGTTAGCACAGTGACTCACACAAAGTAAGCTTCACTGGTGGCTCAGACAGTAAAAGATTTGCTTGCAATGAGGGAGACCCAGGTTCAATCCCTGGGTCGGGAAGATCCCCTAGAGAAAGAAATGGCAACCCAATCCAGTATTTTTGCCTGGAGAATTCCATGGACAGAGGAGCTTGGCAGGCTACAGTCCATGGGGTTAAAAAGAGTCAGACATGACTGAGTGACTTTCACTTTCACTTTTCACATAAAGTGAGGTGAGAAATCAACAAGTGTTAGCTGTTGTTATCATTGTCTTTCAGGGGAACAGAATAGTTAGTAATAAGCATTTATATTTGTGTTAAATAAGTTTAAGAATGAAATTCTAACTCTAATCCAATAGAGGCTTTTCAGTTCTGTAGATGGACGTTTTCGCACCCACTCTGGGAGATAAACAGTGAATAGAACCATTTCTACCCTCTTTCTGAAACTAAATTAAACCTACAAGGCATGGTAATTCACATGTTATGGGAAAACTTGAAGGAACTTTTTGGCCAACCCAATACATTCATGAAAGATGGAACTTTTCAGACTTAGAATTTAGTAACAAATTTTGTTTAAAACCCTCATGCTCTTCAGGAAGCTGATAAGGAAATTATGTTTAGATATCTATTGATTTCTAATTCATAGCTGATATAAAATAATTATTTTATCTCATCTAGAAAACCACAGCACTCACTATCTAAGACCACTATTTGCATATGGAAAGCAAGAAGAAAGTGCTAAAGATTTATCCTTGTGAAAAATTTGACTCTTTAGTTGTTAATTAAGGCTTTGTTCAGGAAAAGAGAGAGCAAAAATGGATATGAATGAGTTTCCAAGTTCAGCTTTTCTCATCAATTTTACCCATTTATTTCTTGCTCAAAAACAAAATTTAAAGCACAGATACAAGGGGTTTCATATTTCTGGAAAAAAATAAAAATTCACTTCAGCAGAATGATCATTTCTCCGGAAAGATTCCTAATATGAATGTAAATAGTAAGAACCTATAAAGACAGATTAATTTTTGTTCTGATTTATTATTGTTGTTCCATTGCAATCCCATAAAGACACGTGAATTAAGAACTTTTGAGTTAGGGACTGCTAAGTTAAAGATGTCTCTCGAATAGTTTCTTCCTTTAATAAGCCCATGGAGCCTAAATGCAAATATTGCTACCACAATATCTATGTGCACAGTTCAGTTTTTAGAACAGTTGTCAGGAAATTCCAAAAGTTCTCCAGCCCAATTACGTGGGTGTTGTGGCCTGAATGTAATTTTTCTACTCCTCTCTCCCTTGTAAGCTTATACTTTCAGTGCAGTTCTGTTCATGTGGTAAAAACTGTGTCATAATTTACCCAGACTATATAATATGTCCAAATTCTCATTGTTCCTAGGATCCTTAACTAGGCATTTCCTGACTTTTGATTCTTCACCCTTTAAACACTTTTGCATTAATGCATTCCATACAGAATATCAGCTTGAGAGAATAGGAGGTAGGAGGATAAGTAGATTTATAAACGCATGGCATCCACAAAAAACAGTTCAGTAAGACCACATTTGCTGTTAGAATAACTACACTTTGTGGGGCAGTCACCTGGTCCTTCTGAGCATAAGAAGAGGAAGAGAAGGACATTGTTATTTTGTATTTTGTACAAAAGCTAGACTAGACTTGGCTCATTTATCATTGAGCTACAAAATGGAAACTTTTCCTGTGTTCACTCACACCTCTAATTTTTCAAGAAAATGGTGCAGAGGTTTGAACAACTCCCGCTTCTTCTGAGTGGTCAACATGAAACCCAAAGTTTTTAGATCTTAGAGAAAATAGAAAAGAAAATTTCAACAAGATAAGAAAGAGTTTTATTTGGAGATTCAAACCATTAAATAATGGGGATCTTGAAGGGGATTGGCAATGAAGAGAGATCAGAGCTGTCCAAAAACCACAGTTGAAATAAAGTAGTTCTGATGTGATGTAAAGATAAACTGATGTTACCATAATTAGTATCAAACATGAGTTTGAGCAGACTCTAGCAGAAAGTGAAGGACAAGGAAGCCTGTTACCCAGCCTGGCTTGGTTAGCTGGTTCCCACTCTCTTGGGTGATCCCAGACTCCCAATTTTATTCCCTGAGACTTAGGAGACTGTCAGAATTTTTGCTCAATTTCTCAGCTCCTCATTCCCTTCTCGTGGACTTGACAAATGTTCCAAAGGGAGAAAGAGCAGCCAAAAGGCAAGATTACCTCTTTGCGACTCTCTCTCAGTTCAGTTCAGTTCAGTCGCGTCCAACTCTTTGCGACCTCATGAATGGCAGCACGCCAGGCCTCCCTGTCCATCACCATCTCCTGGAGTTCACTCAGACTAAGGTCCATTGAATCCGTGATGCCATCCAGCCATCTCATCCTCGGTCATCCCCTTCTCCTCCTGCCCCCAATCCCTCCCAGCATCAGAGTCTTTTCCAATGAGTCAACTCTTCCCATGAGGTGGCCAAAGTACTGGAGTTTCAGTTTCAGCATCATTCCCTCCAAAGAAATCCCAGGGCTGATCTCCTTCCGAATGGACTGGTTGGATCTCCTTGCAGTCCAAGGGACTCTCAAGAGTCTTCTCCAACACCACAGTTCAAAAGTATCAATTTTTCGGCGCTCAGCCTTCTTCACAGTCCAACTCTCACATCCATACATGACCACTGGAAAAACCATAGCCTTGACTAGACAGACCTTTGTTGGCAAAGTAATGTCTCTGCTTTTGAATATACTATCTAGGTTGGTCATCACTTTTCTTCCAAGGAGGAAGCATCTTTTAATTTCATGGCTGCAGTCACCATTCTGCAGTGATTTTGGAGCCCCCAAAAATAAAGTCTGACACTGTTTCTACTGTTTCCCCATCTATTTCCCATGAAGTGATGGGACCGGATGCCATGATCTTCGTTTTCTGAATGTTGAGCTTTAAGCCAACTTTTTCGCTCTCCTCATTCACTTTCATCAAGAGGCTTTTTAGTTCCTCTTCACTTTCTGCCATAAGGGTGGTGTCATCTGCATATTTGAGGTTATTGATATTTCTCCCAGCAATCTTGATTCCAGCTTGTGTTTCTTCCAGTCCAGCGTTTCTCATGATGTACTCTGCATATAAGTTAAATAAGCAGGGTGACAATATACAGCCTTGATGTACTCCATTTCCTATTTGAAACCAGTCTGTTGTTCCATGTCCAGTTCTAACTGTTGCTTCCTGACCTGCATACAGATTTCTCAAGAGGCAGGTTAGGTGGTCTGGTATTCCCATCTCTTTCAGAATTTTCCACAGTTTATTGTGATCCACACAGTGAAAGGCATTGGCATAGTCAATCAAGCAGAAATAGATGTGTTTCTGGAACTCTCTTGCTTTTTCCATGATCGAGCAGATGTTGGCTATTTGATCTCTGGTTCTTCTGCCTTTTCTAAAACCAGCTTGAACATCAGGGAGTTCACGGTTTATGTATTGCTGAAGCAGGTCATTAGGTGCCCAATATGTTATTGGAGATCAGTGGAGAAATAACTCCAGAAAGAATGAAGGGATGGAGCCAAAGCAAAAACAATACCCAGCTGTGGATGTGACTGGTGATAGAAGCAAGATCCAATGCTGTAAAGAGCAATATTGCATAGGAACCTGGAATGTCAGGTCCATGAATCAAGGCAAATTGGAAGTGGTCAAACAAGAGATGGCAAGGGTGAACGTCGACATTCTAGGAATCAGCAAACTAAAATGGACTGGAATGGGTGAATTTAACTCAGATGACCATTATATCTACTACTGCGGGCAGGAATCCCTCAGAACAAATGGAGTAGCCATCATGGTCAACAAAAGAGTCCGAAATGCAGTACTTGGATGCAGTTTCAAAAATGACAGAATGATCTCTGTTCATCTCCAAGGCAAACCATTCAATATCACAGTTATCCAAGTCTATGCCCCAACCAGTAATGCTGAAGAAACTGAAGCTGAACGGTTTTATGAAGACCTACAAGACCTTTTAGAACTAACACCCAAAAAAGATGTCCTTTTCATTATAGGGGACTGGAATGCAAAAGTAGGAAGTCAAGAAACACCTGGAGTAACAGGCAAATTTGGCCTTGGAATGTGGAATGAAGCAGGGCAAAGAGTAATAGAGTTTTGCCAAGAAAATGCACTGGTCATAGCAAACACCCTCTTCCAACAACACAAGAGAAGACTCTACACATGGACATGACCAGATGGTCAATACCAAAATCAGATTGATTATATTCTTTGCAGCCAAAGATGGAGAAGCTCTATACAGTCAACAAAAACAAGACCAGGAGCTGACTGTGGCTCAGATCATGAACTCCTTATTGCCAAATTCAGACTTAAATTGAAGAAAGTAGGGAAAACCATTAGGCCATTCAGGTATGACCTAAATCAAATCCCTTATGATTATACAGTGGAAGTGAGAAATAGATTTAAGGGCCTAGATCTGATAGATAGAGTGCCTGATGAACTATGGACAGAGGTTCATGACATTGTACAGGAGACAGGGATCAAGACCATCCCCATGGAAAAGAAATGCAAAAAAGCAAAATGACTCTCTCTCTAGTTCCTTGATTTTAAAATGGTTTTCTCCCTTGTTAGTTGCTGAATGCCATAAATCAGCTCTTTTCAATACTGTCACCACTACTATTCAACATAGTTTTGGAAGTTTTAGCTGCAGCAATCAGAAAAGAAAAAGAAATAAGAGAAATCCAGATTGGAAAAGAAGTAAAACTTTCAGTGTTTGCAGATGACATGATCTTCTACATAGAAAACCCTAAAGACACCACCGAAAAATTACTAGAGCTAATCAATGAATATAGTAAAGTTGCACGATATAAAATTAACACACAGAAATCCCTTGCGTCCTATACACTAACAATGAGAAAACAGAGAAATTAAGGAAACAATTCCATTTACCATTGCAACAAAAACAATAAAATACTTAGGAATAAATCTACCTAAAGAAACAAAAGAACTATATATAGAAAACTATAAAACACCAAAGAAAGAAAGCAAAGATGATACAAATAGATGGAGAAATATACCATGTTCATGGCTTGGAAGAATCAATATAGTGAAAGTGAGTATACTACCTAAAGCAAACTAAAGATTCAATACAATCCGAAACAAGCTACAAATGGTATTTTTCAGAGAACAAGAACAAAAAATTTCACAGTGTGTATGGAAATATAAAAAACCTTGAATAACCAAACGAATCTTGAGAAAGAAGAATGGAACTGAAGGAATCAACCTGCCTGACTTCACACTATACTACAAAGGTACAGTCATCAAGAGAGTATGGTACTGGCACAAAGATGGAAATATAAATCAATGGAACAAAATATAAAGCATAGAGATAAATCCATGCACCTATGGATACCTTATCTTTGACAAAGCAGGCAA
The DNA here is from genome assembly GCF_016772045.2 of Ovis aries. Lineage (NCBI taxonomy): Eukaryota > Metazoa > Chordata > Mammalia > Artiodactyla > Bovidae > Ovis > Ovis aries. Next base: position 9,146,045 of record NC_056080.1, on the reverse strand, counting down.
AAATATATAAGCAGCTCATGAAGCTCAATACCAGAAAAATAAACGACCCAATCGAAAAATGGGCCAAAGAACTAAATAGGCATTTCCCCGAAGGAGAAATACAGATGGCTAACAAACACATGAAAAGATGCTCACCATCACTCATTCTCAGACAAATGCAAATCAAAACCACAATGAGGCACCATCTCACGCCAGTCAGGATGGCTGCTATCCCTAAATCTACAAGCAATAAATGCTGGAGAGGGTGTGGAAAAAAGGGAACCCTCTTACACTGTTGGTGGGAATGCAAACTAGTACAGCCACTATGGAGAACAGTGTGGAGATTCCTTAAAAAACTGGAACTAGAACAGCCATATGACCCAGCAATCCCACTGCTGGGCATACACACCGAGGAAACCAGAACTGAAAGAGACATGTATACCCAAAAGATCATCACAGCACTGTTTACAATAGCCAGGACATGGAGGCAACCTAGATGTCCATCAGCAGACAAATGGTTTAAGAAAGCAGTGGTACATATATACAATGGAGTATTACTTAGCCATTGAAAAGAATATACTGGAATTTGTTCTAATGAGGTGGATGAAACTGGAACCTATTATACACAGTGAAATAAGTCAGAAAGAAAAATACCAATACAATATACTAACGCATATATATGGAATTTAGAAAGATGGTAATGATAACCCTGTATGCGAGACCGCAAAAGAGACATAGATGTACAGAGCAGTCTTTTGGACTCTGTGGGAGAAGGCGAGGGTGGGATGATCTGAGAGAATAGCATTAAAACATGTGTATTATCATATGTGAAACAGCCAGTCCAGGTTCAATGCATGAGACAGGGTGCTTGGGGCTAGTGCACTGGGATGACCCAGAGGGATGGGATGGGCAGGGAGGTGGGAGGGGGGTTTGGGATGGGGAACACATGTACACCCGTGGTGGCTTCATGTCAAGTATGGCAAAAAACACTACAGCATTGTAAAATAATTAGCCTCCAATTAAAATAAATAAATTTCAAAAAATAAACTAAATTCCTTTGCTGAAAAGGGCCTAATCAATGTGGGTTTGTGCCCTCCAAAAACACCATCATTTTCCTTCCTTTCTTCTCTCCTTCCTCCCCCCTTTTTCTTTCCCTTTCTTTCTTATTATACAATTGTGAACGTTTGCTTTCCCTTTATAGTTCTTACAGAGTACGGGCTGTATTCCCCATGATGTACAGTCCATCCTTGAGCTCATCTTCTACCTAACACGCTGTGCCTCCCGCTCCCACACCTCTGTATTGCCCCTCCCTCTTCCCCTCCCCGCTGGTAACCACTAGAATGTTCTCTATATCTGTGAGACTCCATTTTTGTAATATTCTCTATGCTGTGGTATTTCTAGATTCTATAAGTGACATCTTACAGTATTTGTCTATCTCTCAGTTATTTTACTTAATAGAAGACCTGCCATGTTGCTGCAAATGTCAATATTCCATTCTCTTTATGGGGCACCTTCTTTCTATGCCTTTTTAGCAAACGGCACTGCCATCCCACACATTACATGTCTCCCCAGCTAAGTTTCCATCTCTGCACCCATGCAGAGAAGCACCAATCCACTTCTTCTCTCATGGGAAGTATATGTTTGAAGCTGAGTCTAGAACCACTTCTTCGCCCCCCCCCCCCCACTACTTTATGGCAAACTGGACCTTCTGGTCCCATCCTCAACCCCACAGGACCCATCTCTCTCCCTCTTCACACATTTACGCCTGCACTGCCTTCTCTGCCCCCCCACTCTCACAGAACTCAGAGACAAACACAATTTCACATCACGTTGATTTTATTTTCATTATGAATGTATGCAGTTGGTATAATAGTCAACGTGTGTACTGTTGGCCAGTCCTCAGCGGCAAGAGCCCCGAAGATTTCTGAGGTCTCTAGCCATGCTCTGAGGTCACTGGCTGCCCACTGTTCCTGCTGGAATGACAGGGGTCTACACACTCTCTGGGACCTCTTCTGGTCCGTTCTGATTCAGCTCTTCCTTCACCTTGGAGCACCGGCTACAGAGCTTTGGGCCTCTGAGTTTTTTAAGTTTCCTTGTGGTGGGTGGTTTCTGAGAAGTTTTCTTGGTCAGCTTTGCCTGAAGGTGATTATTCACTCTCACAGGTACCCTGGCCACCTGGAGAAAACAAGAGAGGGGTAGAGAATGGCACTGGTTTGGGGAAGAGGGTGAAGGTGGATGGGAACGACAGCTTCAGGAGAAGAGGTGTGGGCAGAGAAGGGTTATGTGCCAGGCAAGGACAGGGGAGGGAGTCTTATGGGGTGGGGTCAATGGGCAGAGGAGTTTGGGTGAGTTCCGCTCACCTTGACATTTTTCTTGGACCTCAGTTGAGAGGAGGTCTTCATCCTGTTGTCCCGGGTAACAGGAGCCAGGCGTTTCATAACTGCTCTGGAGCCTTGTTGCTTCCCAGTCGCCTTAGTCATTTTGAGGCCTCCCAGTGGTCTGCTCCAGAGCCCTGAGCACCCCTATATATACCGCTCCCCAGGGAGACACACCTCATGCTTTATGAGGTCAGCAAGTCCCTTCCCCAGCCAATGGTGGCCCTGGGTGAGCCTTGACATCACAAAGCCCCATCCTGACACCTCTAGCGGAGGATGGGGAGCAATTCAGATGTTTTGGTGGGAGAAATGAGGCTTTTATAATTCCCCTAAGGAGGCCTCGAAGCTCACCTGCCATCCTCGTCTCTCTAAGTCAACTCTGATGAGTCACATGGCAGGGAGGGTGTGTCTCCTCCGAAGCTTGTCTAAATATACACACTTATGAGTGTGCGTTTATATGTATATACACACGTGTGTGCCTTTGTATATATGTACACTGAATCTTTGTCCCTTGTGAATAACATATAAAATATTAAACCCTGACATATATGACAACAAACATTTAAAACGTAAACTAACAAAATTTGGTTTTGCAGAGGAAAAGTATTTAATTACCGACATTATCTTAGAATACTGGAGTATGGGGATGGTAATCAAAGCAGAACCAGCATTTACTTGGTTTTATTCTTGTAATAAAACTCTTCGTGGTCAATGACCCCAGTATTGCCTGCAGGGGCTGTGGGCTACTCTCCCGCCCCCACTTGGGAGCCCACTGCTCCATTTTAAATTCCTTTCCTCCAAAGAAGACATAGAGATGGCTAACAAACACATGAAAAGATGCTCACCATCACTCATTCTCAGACAAATGCAAACCAAAACCACAATGAGGTACCATCTGACTCTGGTCAGGCTGACTGCTATACAGAAATCTACAAGCAATAAATGCTGGAGAGGGTGTCGAGAAGGGAACTCTCTTGCAGTGTTGGTGGGAATGCAAACTAGTACAGCCACTATGGAGAACCCTGTGGAGATTCCTTAAAACACTGGAACTAGAACTGCCATATGACCCAGCAATCCCACTTCTGGGCATACACACCGAGGAAACCAGACTTGAAAGAGACATGTGTACCCGAAGGATCATCACAGCACTGTTTACAATAGCCAGGACATGGAAGCAACCTAGATGTCCAGGAGCAGACGAATCGATAAGAAAGCAGTGGTACATATACACAATGGAATATTACTCAGCAATTAAAAAGAATATACCTGAATTAGTTCTAAGGAGGTGGATGAAACTGCAGCCTATTATACAGAGTGAAATAAGTCAGAACGAAAAACACCAATAGAGCACACTAACACGTATATATGGAATTTAGAAAGATGGTGGTGATAACCCTGTATGCGAGACACAGATGTACAGAACAGTCTTTTGGACTCTGTGGGAGAAGGCCAGGGTGGGATGATCTGAGAGAATAGCAGTGAAACATGTATATTATCATACGAGAAGTAGATCGCCAGTCCAGGTTCGATGCGTGAGACTGGGTGCTCGGGGCTGGTGCACTGGGATGACCCAGAGGGATGGGATGGGCAGGGAGGTGGGAGGGAGGTTCAGGATGGGGAACACATGTACACCCGAGGCGGATTCCCGACAAGTATGGCAAAACCCACCAAGCACTGTAAAATAATTAGCCTCCCATAAAAAAAATTAAATTTCAAAAAATCATGTCAATGTATGGCAAAACCAATACAGTACGTTAATGCAAAATATACTAAAAAAAAAAATGAAAAAACAAAACTAAATTCCTTTGCTGAAAAGGGCCTAATCAATGTGGGCTTTGTGCCCTCCAGAAACACCGGCATTTTCCTTTGTTTCTTCCCTCGTTCCTCCCCCTCATTCTTTCCCTTTCTTTCTTATTATACAATTGTGAACGTTTGCTTTCCCTTTATAGATCTTACAGAGCACTGGCTCTATTCCCCACGATGTACAGTCCATCCTTGGGCTCATCTTCCACCTAACACGCTGTGCCTCCCGCTCCCCCACCTCTGTATTGCCCCTCCCTCTTCCCCCTCCCCGCTGGTGACCAGTAGATTGTTCTCTATATCTGTGAGCCTCCATTTTTGTGATATTCTCTACCTTGTGGAGTTTTTAGATTCTTAAGTGATACCATACGGTATTTGTCTATCTCTGTCTGAGTTATTCTACTTAATAGTATATCTTCCCTGTTGCTGCAAATGTCAATATTCCATTCTCTTTATGGGGCACCTTCTTTCTATGCCTTTTTAGCCAATGGCACTGCCACTCCACACATGACACGGCTCCCCAGCCACGTTTCCAGTTCTGCACTCACACAGAGAAACACCAAGTCCTCTTCCTCTTCTCCCATGGGAAGTATATCTTTGAAGCTGAGTCTAGAACCAGTTCTCCCCGCCCACCCCCGCCACTACTTTATGGCAAACTGGACCTTCTGGTCCCATCTCCAACCCCACAGGACCCATCTCCCTCCCTCTTCACACATTTACGCCTGCACTGCCTTCTCTGCCCCCCCACTCTCACAGAACTCAGAGACAAACACAATTTCACATCACGTTGATTTTATTTTCATTATGAATGTATGCAGTTGGTATAATAGTCAACGTGTGTACTGTTGGCCAGTCCTCAGCGGCAAGAGCCCCGAAGATTTCTGAGGTCTCTAGCCATGCTCTGAGGTCACTGGCTGCCCACTGTTCCTGCTGGAATGACAGGGGTCTACACACTCTCTGGGACCTCTTCTGGTCCGTTCTGATTCAGCTCTTCCTTCACCTTGGAGCACCGGCTACAGAGCTTTGGGCCTCTGAGTTTTTTAAGTTTCCTTGTGGTGGGTGGTTTCTGAGAAGTTTTCTTGGTCAGCTTTGCCTGAAGGTGATTATTCACTCTCACAGGTACCCTGGCCACCTGGAGAAAACAAGAGAGGGGTAGAGAATGGCACTGGTTTGGGGAAGAGGGTGAAGGTGGATGGGAACGACAGCTTCAGGAGAAGAGGTGTGGGCAGAGAAGGGTTATGTGCCAGGCAAGGACAGGGGAGGGAGTCTTATGGGGTGGGGTCAATGGGCAGAGGAGTTTGGGTGAGTTCCGCTCACCTTGACATTTTTCTTGGACCTCAGTTGAGAGGAGGTCTTCATCCTGTTGTCCCGGGTAACAGGAGCCAGGCGTTTCATAACTGCTCTGGAGCCTTGTTGCTTCCCAGTCGCCTTAGTCATTTTGAGGCCTCCCAGTGGTCTGCTCCAGAGGCCCTGAGCACCCCTATATATACCCCTCCCCAGGGAGACACACCTCATGCTTTATGAGGTCAGCAAGTCCCTTCCCCAGCCAATGGTGGCCCTGGGTGAGCCTTGACATCACAAAGCCCCATCCTGACACCTCTAGCGGAGGATGGGGAGCAATTCAGATGTTTTGGTGGGAGAAATGAGGCTTTATAATTCCCCTAAGGAGGCCTCGAAACTCACCTGCCATCCTCGTCTCTCTAAGTCAACTCTGATGAGTCACATGGCAGGGAGGGTGTGTCTCCTCCGAAGCTTGTCTAAATATACACACTTATGAGTGTGCGTTTATATGTATATACACACGTGTGTGCCTTTGTATATATGTACACTGAATCTTTGTCCCTTGTGAATAACATATAAAATATTAAACCCTGACATATATGACAACAAACATTTAAAACGTAAACTAACAAAATTTGGTTTTGCAGAGGAAAAGTATTTAATTACTGACATTATCTTAGAATACTGGAGTATGGGGATGGTAATCAAAGCAGAACCAGCATTTACTTGGTTTTATTCTTGTAATAAAACTCTTCGTGGTCAATGACCCCAGTATTGCCTGCAGGGGCTGTGGGCTACTCTCCCCGCCCTACTTGGAAGCCCACTGCTCCATTTTAAATTCCTTTCCTCCAAAGAAGACATAGAGGTGGCTAACAAACACATGAAAAGATGCTCACCATCACTCATTCTCAGACAAATGCAAACCAAAACCACAATGAGGTACCATCTGACTCTGGTCAGGCTGACTGCTATACAGAAATCTACAAGCAATAAATGCTGGAGAGGGTGTCGAGAAGGGAACTCTCTTGCAGTGTTGGTGGGAATGCAAACTAGTACAGCCACTATGGAGAACCCTGTGGAGATTCCTTAAAACACTGGAACTAGAACTGCCATATGACCCAGCAATCCCACTTCTGGGCATACACACCGAGGAAACCAGACTTGAAAGAGACATGTGAACCCGAAGGATCATCACAGCACTGTTTACAATAGCCAGGACATGGAAGCAACCTAGATGTCCAGGAGCAGACGAATCGATAAGAAAGCAGTGGTACATATACACAATGGAATATTACTCGGCAATTAAAAAGAATATACCTGAATTAGTTCTAAGGAGGTGGATGAAACTGCAGCCTATTATACAGAGTGAAATAAGTCAGAACGAAAAACACCAATAGAGCACACTAACACATATATATGGAATTTAGAAAGATGGTGGTGATAACCCTGTATGCGAGACACAGATGTACAGAACAGTCTTTTGGACTCTGTGGGAGAAGGCCAGGGTGGGATGATCTGAGAGAATAGCAGTGAAACATGTATATTATCATACGAGAAGTAGATCGCCAGTCCAGGTTCGATGCGTGAGACTGGGTGCTCGGGGCTGGTGCACTGGGATGACCCAGAGGGATGGGATGGGCAGGGAGGTGGGAGGGAGGTTCAGGATGGGGAACACATGTACACCCGAGGCGGATTCCCGACAAGTATGGCAAAACCCACCAAGCACTGTAAAATAATTAGCCTCCCATAAAAAAAATTAAATTTCAAAAAATCATGTCAATGTATGGCAAAACCAATACAGTACGGTAATGCAAAATATACTAAAAAAAAAAATGAGAAAAACAAAAACTAAATTCCTTTGCTGAAAAGGGCCTAATCAATGTGGGCTTTGTGCCCTCCAGAAACACCGTCATTTTCCTTTGTTTCTTCCCTCGTTCCTCCCCCTCATTCTTTCCCTTTCTTTCTTATTATACAATTGTGAACGTTTGCTTTCCCTTTATAGATCTTACAGAGCACTGGCTCTATTCCCCACGATGTACAGTCCATCCTTGGGCTCATCTTCCACCTAACACGCTGTGCCTCCCGCTCCCCCACCTCTGTATTGCCCCTCCTCTTCCCCCTCCCCGCTGGTGACCAGTAGATTGTTCTCTATATCTGTGAGCCTCCATTTTTGTGATATTCTCTACCTTGTGGAGTTTTTAGATTCTTAAGTGATACCATACGGTATTTGTCTATCTCTGTCCGAGTTATTCTACTTAATAGTATATCTTCCCTGTTGCTGCAAATGTCAATATTCCATTCTCTTTATGGGGCACCTTCTTTCTATGCCTTTTTAGCCAATGGCACTGCCACTCCACACATGACACGGCTCCCCAGCCACGTTTCCAGTTCTGCACTCACACAGAGAAACACCAAGTCCTCTTCCTCTTCTCCCATGGGAAGTATATCTTTGAAGCTGAGTCTAGAACCAGTTCTCCCCGCCCACCCCCGCCACTACTTTATGGCAAACTGGACCTTCTGGTCCCATCTCCAACCCCACAGGACCCATCTCCCTCCCTCTTCACACATTTACGCCTGCACTGCCTTCTCTGCCCCCCCATTCTCACAGAACTCAGAGACAAACACAATTTCACATCACGTTGATTTTATTTTCATTATGAATGTATGCAGTTGGTATAATAGTCAACGTGTGTACTGTTGGCCAGTCCTCAGCGGCAAGAGCCCCGAAGATTTCTGAGGTCTCTAGCCATGCTCTGAGGTCACAGGCTGCCCACTGTTCCTGCTGGAATGACAGGGGTCTACACACTCTCTGGGACCTCTTCTGGTCCGTTCTGATTCAGCTCTTCCTTCACCTTGGAGCACCGGCTACAGAGCTTTGGGCCTCTGAGTTTTTTAAGTTTCCTTGTGGTGGGTGGTTTCTGAGAAGTTTTCTTGGTCAGCTTTGCCTGAAGGTGATTATTCACTCTCACAGGTACCCTGGCCACCTGGAGAAAACAAGAGAGGGGTAGAGAATGGCACTGGTTTGGGGAAGAGGGTGAAGGTGGATGGGAACGACAGCTTCAGGAGAAGAGGTGTGGGCAGAGAAGGGTTATGTGCCAGGCAAGGACAGGGAGGGAGTCTTATGGGGTGGGGTCAATGGGCAAGAGGAGTTTGGGTGAGTTCCGCTCACCTTGACATTTTTCTTGGACCTCAGTTGAGAGGAGGTCTTCATCCTGTTGTCCCGGGTAACAGGAGCCAGGCGTTTCATAACTGCTCTGGAGCCTTGTTGCTTCCCAGTCGCCTTAGTCATTTTGAGGCCTCCCAGTGGTCTGCTCCAGAGGCCCTGAGCACCCCTATATATACCCCTCCCCAGGGAGACACACCTCATGCTTTATGAGGTCAGCAAGTCCCTTCCCCAGCCAATGGTGGCCCTGGGTGAGCCTTGACATCACAAAGCCCCATCCTGACACCTCTAGCGGAGGATGGGGAGCAATTCAGATGTTTTGGTGGGAGAAATGAGGCTTTTATAATTCCCCTAAGGAGGCCTCGAAACTCACCTGCCATCCTCGTCTCTCTAAGTCAACTCTGATGAGTCACATGGCAGGGAGGGTGTGTCTCCTCCGAAGCTTGTCTAAATATACACACTTATGAGTGTGCGTTTATATGTATATACACACGTGTGTGCCTTTGTATATATGTACACTGAATCTTTGTCCCTTGTGAATAACATATAAAATATTAAACCCTGACATATATGACAACAAACATTTAAAACGTAAACTAACAAAATTTGGTTTTGCAGAGGAAAAGTATTTAATTACTGACATTATCTTAGAATACTGGAGTATGGGGATGGTAATCAAAGCAGAACCAGCATTTACTTGGTTTTATTCTTGTAATAAAACTCTTCGTGGTCAATGACCCCAGTATTGCCTGCAGGGGCTGTGGGCTACTCTCCCGCCCCCACTTGGGAGCCCACTGCTCCATTTTAAATTCCTTTCCTCCAAAGAAGACATAGAGATGGCTAACAAACACATGAAAAGATGCTCACCATCACTCATTCTCAGACAAATGCAAACCAAAACCACAATGAGGTACCATCTGACTCTGGTCAGGCTGACTGCTATACAGAAATCTACAAGCAATAAATGCTGGAGAGGGTGTCGAGAAGGGAACTCTCTTGCAGTGTTGGTGGGAATGCAAACTAGTACAGCCACTATGGAGAACCCTGTGGAGATTCCTTAAAACACTGGAACTAGAACTGCCATATGACCCAGCAATCCCACTTCTGGGCATACACACCGAGGAAACCAGACTTGAAAGAGACATGTGTACCCGAAGGATCATCACAGCACTGTTTACAATAGCCAGGACATGGAAGCAACCTAGATGTCCAGGAGCAGACGAATCGATAAGAAAGCAGTGGTACATATACACAATGGAATATTACTCAGCAATTAAAAAGAATATACCTGAATTAGTTCTAAGGAGGTGGATGAAACTGCAGCCTATTATACAGAGTGAAATAAGTCAGAACGAAAAACACCAATAGAGCACACTAACACGTATATATGGAATTTAGAAAGATGGTGGTGATAACCCTGTATGCGAGACACAGATGTACAGAACAGTCTTTTGGACTCTGTGGGAGAAGGCCAGGGTGGGATGATCTGAGAGAATAGCAGTGAAACATGTATATTATCATACGAGAAGTAGATCGCCAGTCCAGGTTCGATGCGTGAGACTGGGTGCTCGGGGCTGGTGCACTGGGATGACCCAGAGGGATGGGATGGGCAGGGAGGTGGGAGGGAGGTTCAGGATGGGGAACACATGTACACCCGTGGCGGATTCCCGACAAGTATGGCAAAACCCACCAAGCACTGTAAAATAATTAGCCTCCCATAAAAAAAATTAAATTTCAAAAAATCATGTCAATGTATGGCAAAACCAATACAGTACGGTAATGCAAAATATACTAAAAAAAAAAAATGAAAAAACAAAAACTAAATTCCTTTGCTGAAAAGGGCCTAATCAATGTGGGCTTTGTGCCCTCCAGAAACACCGTCATTTTCCTTTGTTTCTTCCCTCGTTCCTCCCCCTCATTCTTTCCCTTTCTTTCTTATTATACAATTGTGAACGTTTGCTTTCCCTTTATAGATCTTACAGAGCACTGGCTCTATTCCCCACGATGTACAGTCCATCCTTGGGCTCATCTTCCACCTAACACGCTGTGCCTCCCGCTCCCCCACCTCTGTATTGCCCCTCCCTCTTCCCCTCCCCGCTGGTGACCAGTAGATTGTTCTCTATATCTGTGAGCCTCCATTTTTGTGATATTCTCTACCTTGTGGAGTTTTTAGATTCTTAAGTGATACCATACGGTATTTGTCTATCTCTGTCTGAGTTATTCTACTTAATAGTATATCTTCCCTGTTGCTGCAAATGTCAATATTCCATTCTCTTTATGGGGCACCTTCTTTCTATGCCTTTTTAGCCAATGGCACTGCCACTCCACACATGACACGGCTCCCCAGCCACGTTTCCAGTTCTGCACTCACACAGAGAAACACCAAGTCCTCTTCCTCTTCTCCCATGGGAAGTATATCTTTGAAGCTGAGTCTAGAACCAGTTCTCCCCGCCCACCCCCGCCACTACTTTATGGCAAACTGGACCTTCTGGTCCCATCTCCAACCCCACAGGACCCATCTCCCTCCCTCTTCACACATTTACGCCTGCACTGCCTTCTCTGCCCCCCCCACTCTCACAGAACTCAGAGACAAACACAATTTCACATCACGTTGATTTTATTTTCATTATGAATGTATGCAGTTGGTATAATAGTCAACGTGTGTACTGTTGGCCAGTCCTCAGCGGCAAGAGCCCCGAAGATTTCTGAGGTCTCTAGCCATGCTCTGAGGTCACTGGCTGCCCACTGTTCCTGCTGGAATGACAGGGGTCTACACACTCTCTGGGACCTCTTCTGGTCCGTTCTGATTCAGCTCTTCCTTCACCTTGGAGCACCGGCTACAGAGCTTTGGGCCTCTGAGTTTTTTAAGTTTCCTTGTGGTGGGTGGTTTCTGAGAAGTTTTCTTGGTCAGCTTTGCCTGAAGGTGATTATTCACTCTCACAGGTACCCTGGCCACCTGGAGAAAACAAGAGAGGGGTAGAGAATGGCACTGGTTTGGGGAAGAGGGTGAAGGTGGATGGGAACGACAGCTTCAGGAGAAGAGGTGTGGGCAGAGAAGGGTTATGTGCCAGGCAAGGACAGGGGAGGGAGTCTTATGGGGTGGGGTCAATGGGCAAGAGGAGTTTGGGTGAGTTCCGCTCACCTTGACATTTTTCTTGGACCTCAGTTGAGAGGAGGTCTTCATCCTGTTGTCCCGGGTAACAGGAGCCAGGCGTTTCATAACTGCTCTGGAGCCTTGTTGCTTCCCAGTCGCCTTAGTCATTTTGAGGCCTCCCAGTGGTCTGCTCCAGAGGCCCTGAGCACCCCTATATATACCCCTCCCCAGGGAGACACACCTCATGCTTTATGAGGTCAGCAAGTCCCTTCCCCAGCCAATGGTGGCCCTGGGTGAGCCTTGACATCACAAAGCCCCATCCTGACACCTCTAGCGGAGGATGGGGAGCAATTCAGATGTTTTGGTGGGAGAAATGAGGCTTTTATAATTCCCCTAAGGAGGCCTCGAAACTCACCTGCCATCCTCGTCTCTCTAAGTCAACTCTGATGAGTCACATGGCAGGGAGGGTGTGTCTCCTCCGAAGCTTGTCTAAATATACACACTTATGAGTGTGCGTTTATATGTATATACACACGTGTGTGCCTTTGTATATATGTACACTGAATCTTTGTCCCTTGTGAATAACATATAAAATATTAAACCCTGACATATATGACAACAAACATTTAAAACGTAAACTAACAAAATTTGGTTTTGCAGAGGAAAAGTATTTAATTACTGACATTATCTTAGAATACTGGAGTATGGGGATGGTAATCAAAGCAGAACCAGCATTTACTTGGTTTTATTCTTGTAATAAAACTCTTCGTGGTCAATGACCCCAGTATTGCCTGCAGGGGCTGTGGGCTACTCTCCCGCCCCCACTTGGGAGCCCACTGCTCCATTTTAAATTCCTTTCCTCCAAAGAAGACATAGAGATGGCTAACAAACACATGAAAAGATGCTCACCATCACTCATTCTCAGACAAATGCAAACCAAAACCACAATGAGGTACCATCTGACTCTGGTCAGGCTGACTGCTATACAGAAATCTACAAGCAATAAATGCTGGAGAGGGTGTCGAGAAGGGAACTCTCTTGCAGTGTTGGTGGGAATGCAAACTAGTACAGCCACTATGGAGAACCCTGTGGAGATTCCTTAAAACACTGGAACTAGAACTGCCATATGACCCAGCAATCCCACTTCTGGGCATACACACCGAGGAAACCAGACTTGAAAGAGACATGTGTACCCGAAGGATCATCACAGCACTGTTTACAATAGCCAGGACATGGAAGCAACCTAGATGTCCAGGAGCAGACGAATCGATAAGAAAGCAGTGGTACATATACACAATGGAATATTACTCAGCAATTAAAAAGAATATACCTGAATTAGTTCTAAGGAGGTGGATGAAACTGCAGCCTATTATACAGAGTGAAATAAGTCAGAACGAAAAACACCAATAGAGCACACTAACACGTATATATGGAATTTAGAAAGATGGTGGTGATAACCCTGTATGCGAGACACAGATGTACAGAACAGTCTTTTGGACTCTGTGGGAGAAGGCCAGGGTGGGATGATCTGAGAGAATAGCAGTGAAACATGTATATTATCATACGAGAAGTAGATCGCCAGTCCAGGTTCGATGCGTGAGACTGGGTGCTCGGGGCTGGTGCACTGGGATGACCCAGAGGGATGGGATGGGCAGGGAGGTGGGAGGGAGGTTCAGGATGGGGAACACATGTACACCCGTGGCGGATTCCCGACAAGTATGGCAAAACCCACCAAGCACTCTAAAATAATTAGCCTCCCATAAAAAAAATTAAATTTCAAAAAATCATGTCAATGTATGGCAAAACCAATACAGTACGGTAATGCAAAATATACTAAAAAAAAAAATGAAAAAAAAAAACTAAATTCCTTTGCTGAAAAGGGCCTAATCAATGTGGGCTTTGTGCCTCCAGAAACACCGTCATTTTCCTTTGTTTCTTCCCTCGTTCCTCCCCCTCATTCTTTCCCTTTCTTTCTTATTATACAATTGTGAACGTTTGCTTTCCCTTTATAGATCTTACAGAGCACTGGCTCTATTCCCCACGATGTACAGTCCATCCTTGGGCTCATCTTCCACCTAACACGCTGTGCCTCCCGCTCCCCCACCTCTGTATTGCCCCTCCCTCTTCCCCCTCCCCGCTGGTGACCAGTAGATTGTTCTCTATATCTGTGAGCCTCCATTTTTGTGATATTCTCTACCTTGTGGAGTTTTTAGATTCTTAAGTGATACCATACGGTATTTGTCTATCTCTGTCTGAGTTATTCTACTTAATAGTATATCTTCCCTGTTGCTGCAAATGTCAATATTCCATTCTCTTTATGGGGCACCTTCTTTCTATGCCTTTTTAGCCAATGGCACTGCCACTCCACACATGACACGGCTCCCCAGCCACGTTTCCAGTTCTGCACTCACACAGAGAAACACCAAGTCCTCTTCCTCTTCTCCCATGGGAAGTATATCTTTGAAGCTGAGTCTAGAACCAGTTCTCCCCGCCCACCCCCGCCACTACTTTATGGCAAACTGGACCTTCTGGTCCCATCTCCAACCCCACAGGACCCATCTCCCTCCCTCTTCACACATTTACGCCTGCACTGCCTTCTCTGCCCCCCACTCTCACAGAACTCAGAGACAAACACAATTTCACATCACGTTGATTTTATTTTCATTATGAATGTATGCAGTTGGTATAATAGTCAACGTGTGTACTGTTGGCCAGTCCTCAGCGGCAAGAGCCCCGAAGATTTCTGAGGTCTCTAGCCATGCTCTGAGGTCACTGGCTGCCCACTGTTCCTGCTGGAATGACAGGGGTCTACACACTCTCTGGGACCTCTTCTGGTCCGTTCTGATTCAGCTCTTCCTTCACCTTGGAGCACCGGCTACAGAGCTTTGGGCCTCTGAGTTTTTTAAGTTTCCTTGTGGTGGGTGGTTTCTGAGAAGTTTTCTTGGTCAGCTTTGCCTGAAGGTGATTATTCACTCTCACAGGTACCCTGGCCACCTGGAGAAAACAAGAGAGGGGTAGAGAATGGCACTGGTTTGGGGAAGAGGGTGAAGGTGGATGGGAACGACAGCTTCAGGAGAAGAGGTGTGGGCAGAGAAGGGTTATGTGCCAGGCAAGGACAGGGGAGGGAGTCTTATGGGGTGGGGTCAATGGGCAAGAGGAGTTTGGGTGAGTTCCGCTCACCTTGACATTTTCTTGGACCTCAGTTGAGAGGAGGTCTTCATCCTGTTGTCCCGGGTAACAGGAGCCAGGCGTTTTCATAACTGCTCTGGAGCCTTGTTGCTTCCCAGTCGCCTTAGTCATTTTGAGGCCTCCCAGTGGTCTGCTCCAGAGGCCCTGAGCACCCCTATATATACCCCTCCCCAGGGAGACACACCTCATGCTTTATGAGGTCAGCAAGTCCCTTCCCCAGCCAATGGTGGCCCTGGGTGAGCCTTGACATCACAAAGCCCCATCCTGACACCTCTAGCGGAGGATGGGGAGCAATTCAGATGTTTTGGTGGGAGAAATGAGGCTTTTATAATTCCCCTAAGGAGGCCTCGAAACTCACCTGCCATCCTCGTCTCTCTAAGTCAACTCTGATGAGTCACATGGCAGGGAGGGTGTGTCTCCTCCGAAGCTTGTCTAAATATACACACTTATGAGTGTGCGTTTATATGTATATACACACGTGTGTGCCTTTGTATATATGTACACTGAATCTTTGTCCCTTGTGAATAACATATAAAATATTAAACCCTGACATATATGACAACAAACATTTAAAACGTAAACTAACAAAATTTGGTTTTGCAGAGGAAAAGTATTTAATTACTGACATTATCTTAGAATACTGGAGTATGGGGATGGTAATCAAAGCAGAACCAGCATTTACTTGGTTTTATTCTTGTAATAAAACTCTACGTGGTCAATGACCCCAGTATTCCCTGCAGGGGCTGTGGGCTACTCTCCCGCCCCCACTTGGGAGCCCACTGCTCCATTTTAAATTCCTTTCCTCCAAAGAAGACATAGAGATGGCTAACAAACACATGAAAAGATGCTCACCATCACTCATTCTCAGACAAATGCAAACCAAAACCACAATGAGGTACCATCTGACTCTGGTCAGGCTGACTGCTATACAGAAATCTACAAGCAATAAATGCTGGAGAGGGTGTCGAGAAGGGAACTCTCTAGCAGTGTTGGTGGGAATGCAAACTAGTACAGCCACTATGGAGAACCCTGTGGAGATTCCTTAAAACACTGGAACTAGAACTGCCATATGACCCAGCAATCCCACTTCTGGGCATACACACCGAGGAAACCAGACTTGAAAGAGACATGTGTACCCGAAGGATCATCACAGCACTGTTTACAATAGCCAGGACATGGAAGCAACCTAGATGTCCAGGAGCAGACGAATCGATAAGAAAGCAGTGGTACATATACACAATGGAATATTACTCAGCAATTAAAAAGAATATACCTGAATTAGTTCTAAGGAGGTGGATGAAACTGCAGCCTATTATACAGAGTGAAATAAGTCAGAACGAAAAACACCAATAGAGCACACTAACACGTATATATGGAATTTAGAAAGATGGTGGTGATAACCCTGTATGCGAGACACAGATGTACAGAACAGTCTTTTGGACTCTGTGGGAGAAGGCCAGGGTGGGATGATCTGAGAGAATAGCAGTGAAACATGTATATTATCATACGAGAAGTAGATCGCCAGTCCAGGTTCGATGCGTGAGACTGGGTGCTCGGGGCTGGTGCACTGGGATGACCCAGAGGGATGGGATGGGCAGGGAGGTGGGAGGGAGGTTCAGGATGGGAACACATGTACACCCGTGGCGGATTCCCGACAAGTATCGCAAAACCCACCAAGCACTGTAAAATAATTAGCCTCCCATAAAAAAATTAAATTTCAAAAAATCATGTCAATGTATGGCAAAACCAATACAGTACGGTAATGCAAAATATACTAAAAAAAAAAATGAAAAAACAAAAACTAAATTCCTTTGCTGAAAAGGGCCTAATCAATGTGGGCTTTGTGCCTCCAGAAACACCGTCATTTTCCTTTGTTTCTTCCCTCGTTCCTCCCCCTCATTCTTTCCCTTTCTTTCTTATTATACAATTGTGAACGTTTGCTTTCCCTTTATAGATCTTACAGAGCACTGGCTCTATTCCCCACGATGTACAGTCCATCCTTGGGCTCATCTTCCACCTAACACGCTGTGCCTCCCGCTCCCCCACCTCTGTATTGCCCCTCCCTCTTCCCCTCCCCGCTGGTGACCAGTAGATTGTTCTCTATATCTGTGAGCCTCCATTTTTGTGATATTCTCTACCTTGTGGAGTTTTTAGATTCTTAAGTGATACCATACGGTATTTGTCTATCTCTGTCTGAGTTATTCTACTTAATAGTATATCTTCCCTGTTGCTGCAAATGTCAATATTCCATTCTCTTTATGGGGCACCTTCTTTCTATGCCTTTTTAGCCAATGGCACTGCCACTCCACACATGACACGGCTCCCCAGCCACGTTTCCAGTTCTGCACTCACACAGAGAAACACCAAGTCCTCTTCCTCTTCTCCCATGGGAAGTATATCTTTGAAGCTGAGTCTAGAACCAGTTCTCCCCGCCCACCCCCGCCACTACTTTATGGCAAACTGGACCTTCTGGTCCCATCTCCAACCCCACAGGACCCATCTCCCTCCCTCTTCACACATTTACGCCTGCACTGCCTTCTCTGCCCCCCACTCTCACAGAACTCAGAGACAAACACAATTTCACATCACGTTGATTTTATTTTCATTATGAATGTATGCAGTTGGTATAATAGTCAACGTGTGTACTGTTGGCCAGTCCTCAGCGGCAAGAGCCCCGAAGATTTCTGAGGTCTCTAGCCATGCTCTGAGGTCACTGGCTGCCCACTGTTCCTGCTGGAATGACAGGGGTCTACACACTCTCTGGGACCTCTTCTGGTCCGTTCTGATTCAGCTCTTCCTTCACCTTGGAGCACCGGCTACAGAGCTTTGGGCCTCTGAGTTTTTAAGTTTCCTTGTGGTGGGTGGTTTCTGAGAAGTTTTCTTGGTCAGCTTTGCCTGAAGGTGATTATTCACTCTCACAGGTACCCTGGCCACCTGGAGAAAACAAGAGAGGGGTAGAGAATGGCACTGGTTTGGGGAAGAGGGTGAAGGTGGATGGGAACGACAGCTTCAGGAGAAGAGGTGTGGGCAGAGAAGGGTTATGTGCCAGGCAAGGACAGGGGAGGGAGTCTTATGGGGTGGGGTCAATGGGCAAGAGGAGTTTGGGTGAGTTCCGCTCACCTTGACATTTTTCTTGGACCTCAGTTGAGAGGAGGTCTTCATCCTGTTGTCCCGGGTAACAGGGCCAGGCGTTTCATAACTGCTCTGGAGCCTTGTTGCTTCCCAGTCGCCTTAGTCATTTTGAGGCCTCCCAGTGGTCTGCTCCAGAGGCCCTGAGCACCCCTATATATACCCCTCCCCAGGGAGACACACCTCATGCTTTATGAGGTCAGCAAGTCCCTTCCCCAGCCAATGGTGGCCCTGGGTGAGCCTTGACATCACAAAGCCCCATCCTGACACCTCTAGCGGAGGATGGGGAGCAATTCAGATGTTTTGGTGGGAGAAATGAGGCTTTTATAATTCCCCTAAGGAGGCCTCGAAACTCACCTGCCATCCTCGTCTCTCTAAGTCAACTCTGATGAGTCACATGGCAGGGAGGGTGTGTCTCCTCCGAAGCTTGTCTAAATATACACACTTATGAGTGTGCGTTTATATGTATATACACACGTGTGTGCCTTTGTATATATGTACACTGAATCTTTGTCCCTTGTGAATAACATATAAAATATTAAACCCTGACATATATGACAACAAACATTTAAAACGTAAACTAACAAAATTTGGTTTTGCAGAGGAAAAGTATTTAATTACTGACATTATCTTAGAATACTGGAGTATGGGGATGGTAATCAAAGCAGAACCAGCATTTACTTGGTTTTATTCTTGTAATAAAACTCTTCGTGGTCAATGACCCCAGTATTGCCTGCAGGGGCTGTGGGCTACTCTCCCGCCCCCACTTGGGAGCCCACTGCTCCATTTTAAATTCCTTTCCTCCAAAGAAGACATAGAGATGGCTAACAAACACATGAAAAGATGCTCACCATCACTCATTCTCAGACAAATGCAAACCAAAACCACAATGAGGTACCATCTGACTCTGGTCAGGCTGACTGCTATACAGAAATCTACAAGCAATAAATGCTGGAGAGGGTGTCGAGAAGGGAACTCTCTTGCAGTGTTGGTGGGAATGCAAACTAGTACAGCCACTATGGAGAACCCTGTGGAGATTCCTTAAAACACTGGAACTAGAACTGCCATATGACCCAGCAATCCCACTTCTGGGCATACACACCGAGGAAACCAGACTTGAAAGAGACATGTGTACCCGAAGGATCATCACAGCACTGTTTACAATAGCCAGGACATGGAAGCAACCTAGATGTCCAGGAGCAGACGAATCGATAAGAAAGCAGTGGTACATATACACAATGGAATATTACTCAGCAATTAAAAAGAATATACCTGAATTAGTTCTAAGGAGGTGGATGAAACTGCAGCCTATTATACAGAGTGAAATAAGTCAGAACGAAAAACACCAATAGAGCACACTAACACGTATATATGGAATTTAGAAAGATGGTGGTGATAACCCTGTATGCGAGACACAGATGTACAGAACAGTCTTTTGGACTCTGTGGGAGAAGGCCAGGGTGGGATGATCTGAGAGAATAGCAGTGAAACATGTATATTATCATACGAGAAGTAGATCGCCAGTCCAGGTTCGATGCGTGAGACTGGGTGCTCGGGGCTGGTGCACTGGGATGACCCAGAGGGATGGGATGGGCAGGGAGGTGGGAGGGAGGTTCAGGATGGGGAACACATGTACACCCGAGGCGGATTCCCGACAAGTATGGCAAAACCCACCAAGCACTGTAAAATAATTAGCCTCCCATAAAAAAATTAAATTTCAAAAAATCATGTCAATGTATGGCAAAACCAATACAGTACGGTAATGCAAAATATACTAAAAAAAAAAATGAAAAAAACAAAAACTAAATTCCTTTGCTGAAAAGGGCCTAATCAATGTGGGCTTTGTGCCCTCCAGAAACACCGTCATTTTCCTTTGTTTCTTCCCTCGTTCCTCCCCCTCATTCTTTCCCTTTCTTTCTTATTATACAATTGTGAACGTTTGCTTTCCCTTTATAGATCTTACAGAGCACTGGCTCTATTCCCCACGATGTACAGTCCATCCTTGGGCTCATCTTCCACCTAACACGCTGTGCCTCCCGCTCCCCCACCTCTGTATTGCCCCTCCCTCTTCCCCACCCCGCTGGTGACCAGTAGATTGTTCTCTATATCTGTGAGCCTCCATTTTTGTGATATTCTCTACCTTGTGGAGTTTTTAGATTCTTAAGTGATACCATACGGTATTTGTCTATCTCTGTCTGAGTTATTCTACTTAATAGTATATCTTCCCTGTTGCTGCAAATGTCAATATTCCATTCTCTTTATGGGGCACCTTCTTTCTATGCCTTTTTAGCCAATGGCACTGCCACTCCACACATGACACGGCTCCCCAGCCACGTTTCCAGTTCTGCACTCACACAGAGAAACACCAAGTCCTCTTCCTCTTCTCCCATGGGAAGTATATCTTTGAAGCTGAGTCTAGAACCAGTTCTCCCCGCCCACCCCCGCCACTACTTTATGGCAAACTGGACCTTCTGGTCCCATCTCCAACCCCACAGGACCCATCTCCCTCCCTCTTCACACATTTACGCCTGCACTGCCTTCTCTGCCCCCCCCACTCTCACAGAACTCAGAGACAAACACAATTTCACATCACGTTGATTTTATTTTCATTATGAATGTATGCAGTTGGTATAATAGTCAACGTGTGTACTGTTGGCCAGTCCTCAGCGGCAAGAGCCCCGAAGATTTCTGAGGTCTCTAGCCATGCTCTGAGGTCACTGGCTGCCCACTGTTCCTGCTGGAATGACAGGGGTCTACACACTCTCTGGGACCTCTTCTGGTCCGTTCTGATTCAGCTCTTCCTTCACCTTGGAGCACCGGCTACAGAGCTTTGGGCCTCTGAGTTTTTTAAGTTTCCTTGTGGTGGGTGGTTTCTGAGAAGTTTTCTTGGTCAGCTTTGCCTGAAGGTGATTATTCACTCTCACAGGTACCCTGGCCACCTGGAGAAAACAAGAGAGGGGTAGAGAATGGCACTGGTTTGGGGAAGAGGGTGAAGGTGGATGGGAACGACAGCTTCAGGAGAAGAGGTGTGGGCAGAGAAGGGTTATGTGCCAGGCAAGGACAGGGGAGGGAGTCTTATGGGGTGGGGTCAATGGGCAAGAGGAGTTTGGGTGAGTTCCGCTCACCTTGACATTTTTCTTGGACCTCAGTTGAGAGGAGGTCTTCATCCTGTTGTCCCGGGTAACAGGAGCCAGGCGTTTCATAACTGCTCTGGAGCCTTGTTGCTTCCCAGTCGCCTTAGTCATTTTGAGGCCTCCCAGTGGTCTGCTCCAGAGGCCCTGAGCACCCCTATATATACCCCTCCCCAGGGAGACACACCTCATGCTTTATGAGGTCAGCAAGTCCCTTCCCCAGCCAATGGTGGCCCTGGGTGAGCCTTGACATCACAAAGCCCCATCCTGACACCTCTAGCGGAGGATGGGGAGCAATTCAGATGTTTTGGTGGGAGAAATGAGGCTTTTATAATTCCCCTAAGGAGGCCTCGAAACTCACCTGCCATCCTCGTCTCTCTAAGTCAACTCTGATGAGTCACATGGCAGGGAGGGTGTGTCTCCTCCGAAGCTTGTCTAAATATACACACTTATGAGTGTGCGTTTATATGTATATACACACGTGTGTGCCTTTGTATATATGTACACTGAATCTTTGTCCCTTGTGAATAACATATAAAATATTAAACCCTGACATATATGACAACAAACATTTAAAACGTAAACTAACAAAATTTGGTTTTGCAGAGGAAAAGTATTTAATTACTGACATTATCTTAGAATACTGGAGTATGGGGATGGTAATCAAAGCAGAACCAGCATTTACTTGGTTTTATTCTTGTAATAAAACTCTTCGTGGTCAATGACCCCAGTATTGCCTGCAGGGGCTGTGGGCTACTCTCCCGCCCCCACTTGGGAGCCCACTGCTCCATTTTAAATTCCTTTCCTCCAAAGAAGACATAGAGATGGCTAACAAACACATGAAAAGATGCTCACCATCACTCATTCTCAGACAAATGCAAACCAAAACCACAATGAGGTACCATCTGACTCTGGTCAGGCTGACTGCTATACAGAAATCTACAAGCAATAAATGCTGGAGAGGGTGTCGAGAAGGGAACTCTCTTGCAGTGTTGGTGGGAATGCAAACTAGTACAGCCACTATGGAGAACCCTGTGGAGATTCCTTAAAACACTGGAACTAGAACTGCCATATGACCCAGCAATCCCACTTCTGGGCATACACACCGAGGAAACCAGACTTGAAAGAGACATGTGTACCCGAAGGATCATCACAGCACTGTTTACAATAGCCAGGACATGGAAGCAACCTAGATGTCCAGGAGCAGACGAATCGATAAGAAAGCAGTGGTACATATACACAATGGAATATTACTCAGCAATTAAAAAGAATATACCTGAATTAGTTCTAAGGAGGTGGATGAAACTGCAGCCTATTATACAGAGTGAAATAAGTCAGAACGAAAAACACCAATAGAGCACACTAACACGTATATATGGAATTTAGAAAGATGGTGGTGATAACCCTGTATGCGAGACACAGATGTACAGAACAGTCTTTTGGACTCTGTGGGAGAAGGCCAGGGTGGGATGATCTGAGAGAATAGCAGTGAAACATGTATATTATCATACGAGAAGTAGATCGCCAGTCCAGGTTCGATGCGTGAGACTGGGTGCTCGGGGCTGGTGCACTGGGATGACCCAGAGGGATGGGATGGGCAGGGAGGTGGGAGGGAGGTTCAGGATGGGGAACACATGTACACCCGTGGCGGATTCCCGACAAGTATGGCAAAACCCACCAAGCACTGTAAAATAATTAGCCTCCCATAAAAAAATTAAATTTCAAAAATCATGTCAATGTATGGCAAAACCAATACAGTACGGTAATGCAAAATATACTAAAAAAAAATGAAAAAACAAAAACTAAATTCCTTTGCTGAAAGGGCCTAATCAATGTGGGCTTTGTGCCCTCCAGAAACACCGTCATTTTCCTTTGTTTCTTCCCTCGTTCCTCCCCCTCATTCTTTCCCTTTCTTTCTTATTATACAATTGTGAACGTTTGCTTTCCCTTTATAGATCTTACAGAGCACTGGCTCTATTCCCCACGATGTACAGTCCATCCTTGGGCTCATCTTCCACCTAACACGCTGTGCCTCCCGCTCCCCCACCTCTGTATTGCCCCTCCCTCTTCCCCTCCCCGCTGGTGACCAGTAGATTGTTCTCTATATCTGTGAGCCTCCATTTTTGTGATATTCTCTACCTTGTGGAGTTTTTAGATTCTTAAGTGATACCATACGGTATTTGTCTATCTCTGTCTGAGTTATTCTACTTAATAGTATATCTTCCCTGTTGCTGCAAATGTCAATATTCCATTCTCTTTATGGGGCACCTTCTTTCTATGCCTTTTTAGCCAATGGCACTGCCACTCCACACATGACACGGCTCCCCAGCCACGTTTCCAGTTCTGCACTCACACAGAGAAACACCAAGTCCTCTTCCTCTTCTCCCATGGGAAGTATATCTTTGAAGCTGAGTCTAGAACCAGTTCTCCCCGCCCACCCCCGCCACTACTTTATGGCAAACTGGACCTTCTGGTCCCATCTCCAACCCCACAGGACCCATCTCCCTCCCTCTTCACACATTTACGCCTGCACTGCCTTCTCTGCCCCCCACTCTCACAGAACTCAGAGACAAACACAATTTCACATCACGTTGATTTTATTTTCATTATGAATGTATGCAGTTGGTATAATAGTCAACGTGTGTACTGTTGGCCAGTCCTCAGCGGCAAGAGCCCCGAAGATTTCTGAGGTCTCTAGCCATGCTCTGAGGTCACTGGCTGCCCACTGTTCCTGCTGGAATGACAGGGGTCTACACACTCTCTGGGACCTCTTCTGGTCCGTTCTGATTCAGCTCTTCCTTCACCTTGGAGCACCGGCTACAGAGCTTTGGGCCTCTGAGTTTTTAAGTTTCCTTGTGGTGGGTGGTTTCTGAGAAGTTTTCTTGGTCAGCTTTGCCTGAAGGTGATTATTCACTCTCACAGGTACCCTGGCCACCTGGAGAAAACAAGAGAGGGGTAGAGAATGGCACTGGTTTGGGGAAGAGGGTGAAGGTGGATGGGAACGACAGCTTCAGGAGAAGAGGTGTGGGCAGAGAAGGGTTATGTGCCAGGCAAGGACAGGGAGGGAGTCTTATGGGGTGGGGTCAATGGGCAAGAGGAGTTTGGGTGAGTTCCGCTCACCTTGACATTTTTCTTGGACCTCAGTTGAGAGGAGGTCTTCATCCTGTTGTCCCGGGTAACAGGAGCCAGGCGTTTCATAACTGCTCTGGAGCCTTGTTGCTTCCCAGTCGCCTTAGTCATTTTGAGGCCTCCCAGTGGTCTGCTCCAGAGGCCCTGAGCACCCCTATATATACCCCTCCCAGGGAGACACACCTCATGCTTTATGAGGTCAGCAAGTCCCTTCCCCAGCCAATGGTGGCCCTGGGTGAGCCTTGACATCACAAAGCCCCATCCTGACACCTCTAGCGGAGGATGGGGAGCAATTCAGATGTTTTGGTGGGAGAAATGAGGCTTTTATAATTCCCCTAAGGAGGCCTCGAAACTCACCTGCCATCCTCGTCTCTCTAAGTCAACTCTGATGAGTCACATGGCAGGGAGGGTGTGTCTCCTCCGAAGCTTGTCTAAATATACACACTTATGAGTGTGCGTTTATATGTATATACACACGTGTGTGCCTTTGTATATATGTACACTGAATCTTTGTCCCTTGTGAATAACATATAAAATATTAAACCCTGACATATATGACAACAAACATTTAAAACGTAAACTAACAAAATTTGGTTTTGCAGAGGAAAAGTATTTAATTACTGACATTATCTTAGAATACTGGAGTATGGGGATGGTAATCAAAGCAGAACCAGCATTTACTTGGTTTTATTCTTGTAATAAAACTCTTCGTGGTCAATGACCCCAGTATTGCCTGCAGGGGCTGTGGGCTACTCTCCCGCCCCCACTTGGGAGCCCACTGCTCCATTTTAAATTCCTTTCCTCCAAAGAAGACATAGAGATGGCTAACAAACACATGAAAAGATGCTCACCATCACTCATTCTCAGACAAATGCAAACCAAAACCACAATGAGGTACCATCTGACTCTGGTCAGGCTGACTGCTATACAGAAATCTACAAGCAATAAATGCTGGAGAGGGTGTCGAGAAGGGAACTCTCTTGCAGTGTTGGTGGGAATGCAAACTAGTACAGCCACTATGGAGAACCCTGTGGAGATTCCTTAAAACACTGGAACTAGAACTGCCATATGACCCAGCAATCCCACTTCTGGGCATACACACCGAGGAAACCAGACTTGAAAGAGACATGTGTACCCGAAGGATCATCACAGCACTGTTTACAATAGCCAGGACATGGAAGCAACCTAGATGTCCAGGAGCAGACGAATCGATAAGAAAGCAGTGGTACATATACACAATGGAATATTACTCAGCAATTAAAAAGAATATACCTGAATTAGTTCTAAGGAGGTGGATGAAACTGCAGCCTATTATACAGAGTGAAATAAGTCAGAACGAAAAACACCAATAGAGCACACTAACACGTATATATGGAATTTAGAAAGATGGTGGTGATAACCCTGTATGCGAGACACAGATGTACAGAACAGTCTTTTGGACTCTGTGGGAGAAGGCCAGGGTGGGATGATCTGAGAGAATAGCAGTGAAACATGTATATTATCATACGAGAAGTAGATCGCCAGTCCAGGTTCGATGCGTGAGACTGGGTGCTCGGGGCTGGTGCACTGGGATGACCCAGAGGGATGGGATGGGCAGGGAGGTGGGAGGGAGGTTCAGGATGGGGAACACATGTACACCCGTGGCGGATTCCCGACAAGTATGGCAAAACCCACCAAGCACTGTAAAATAATTAGCCTCCCATAAAAAAATTAAATTTCAAAAAATCATGTCAATGTATGGCAAAACCAATACAGTACGGTAATGCAAAATATACTAAAAAAAAATGAAAAAACAAAAACTAAATTCCTTTGCTGAAAAGGGCCTAATCAATGTGGGCTTTGT
Organism: Ovis aries; assembly: GCF_016772045.2. Lineage (NCBI taxonomy): Eukaryota > Metazoa > Chordata > Mammalia > Artiodactyla > Bovidae > Ovis > Ovis aries. The sequence continues at coordinate 9,119,932 of NC_056080.1, read as the reverse complement.
GCCCTCCAGAAACACCGTCATTTTCCTTTGTTTCTTCCCTCGTTCCTCCCCCTCATTCTTTCCCTTTCTTTCTTATTATACAATTGTGAACGTTTGCTTTCCCTTTATAGATCTTACAGAGCACTGGCTCTATTCCCCACGATGTACAGTCCATCCTTGGGCTCATCTTCCACCTAACACGCTGTGCCTCCCGCTCCCCCACCTCTGTATTGCCCCTCCCTCTTCCCCTCCCCGCTGGTGACCAGTAGATTGTTCTCTATATCTGTGAGCCTCCATTTTTGTGATATTCTCTACCTTGTGGAGTTTTTAGATTCTTAAGTGATACCATACGGTATTTGTCTATCTCTGTCTGAGTTATTCTACTTAATAGTATATCTTCCCTGTTGCTGCAAATGTCAATATTCCATTCTCTTTATGGGGCACCTTCTTTCTATGCCTTTTTAGCCAATGGCACTGCCACTCCACACATGACACGGCTCCCCAGCCACGTTTCCAGTTCTGCACTCACACAGAGAAACACCAAGTCCTCTTCCTCTTCTCCCATGGGAAGTATATCTTTGAAGCTGAGTCTAGAACCAGTTCTCCCCGCCCACCCCCGCCACTACTTTATGGCAAACTGGACCTTCTGGTCCCATCTCCAACCCCACAGGACCCATCTCCCTCCCTCTTCACACATTTACGCCTGCACTGCCTTCTCTGCCCCCCCACTCTCACAGAACTCAGAGACAAACACAATTTCACATCACGTTGATTTTATTTTCATTATGAATGTATGCAGTTGGTATAATAGTCAACGTGTGTACTGTTGGCCAGTCCTCAGCGGCAAGAGCCCCGAAGATTTCTGAGGTCTCTAGCCATGCTCTGAGGTCACTGGCTGCCCACTGTTCCTGCTGGAATGACAGGGGTCTACACACTCTCTGGGACCTCTTCTGGTCCGTTCTGATTCAGCTCTTCCTTCACCTTGGAGCACCGGCTACAGAGCTTTGGGCCTCTGAGTTTTTAAGTTTCCTTGTGGTGGGTGGTTTCTGAGAAGTTTTCTTGGTCAGCTTTGCCTGAAGGTGATTATTCACTCTCACAGGTACCCTGGCCACCTGGAGAAAACAAGAGAGGGGTAGAGAATGGCACTGGTTTGGGGAAGAGGGTGAAGGTGGATGGGAACGACAGCTTCAGGAGAAGAGGTGTGGGCAGAGAAGGGTTATGTGCCAGGCAAGGACAGGGGAGGGAGTCTTATGGGGTGGGGTCAATGGGCAAGAGGAGTTTGGGTGAGTTCCGCTCACCTTGACATTTTTCTTGGACCTCAGTTGAGAGGAGGTCTTCATCCTGTTGTCCCGGGTAACAGGAGCCAGGCGTTTCATAACTGCTCTGGAGCCTTGTTGCTTCCCAGTCGCCTTAGTCATTTTGAGGCCTCCCAGTGGTCTGCTCCAGAGGCCCTGAGCACCCCTATATATACCGCTCCCCAGGGAGACACACCTCATGCTTTATGAGGTCAGCAAGTCCCTTCCCCAGCCAATGGTGGCCCTGGGTGAGCCTTGACATCACAAAGCCCCATCCTGACACCTCTAGCGGAGGATGGGGAGCAATTCAGATGTTTTGGTGGGAGAAATGAGGCTTTTATAATTCCCCTAAGGAGGCCTCGAAACTCACCTGCCATCCTCGTCTCTCTAAGTCAACTCTGATGAGTCACATGGCAGGGAGGGTGTGTCTCCTCCGAAGCTTGTCTAAATATACACACTTATGAGTGTGCGTTTATATGTATATACACACGTGTGTGCCTTTGTATATATGTACACTGAATCTTTGTCCCTTGTGAATAACATATAAAATATTAAACCCTGACATATATGACAACAAACATTTAAAACGTAAACTAACAAAATTTGGTTTTGCAGAGGAAAAGTATTTAATTACTGACATTATCTTAGAATACTGGAGTATGGGGATGGTAATCAAAGCAGAACCAGCATTTACTTGGTTTTATTCTTGTAATAAAACTCTTCGTGGTCAATGACCCCAGGATTGCCTGCAGGGGCTGTGGGCTACTCTCCCCGCCCCCACTTGGGAGCCCACTGCTCCATTTTAAATTCCTTTCCTCCAAAGAAGACATAGAGGTGGCTAACAAACACATGAAAAGATGCTCACCATCACTCATTCTCAGACAAATGCAAACCAAAACCACAATGAGGTACCATCTGACTCTGGTCAGGCTGACTGCTATACAGAAATCTACAAGCAATAAATGCTGGAGAGGGTGTCGAGAAGGGAACTCTCTTGCAGTGTTGGTGGGAATGCAAACTAGTACAGCCACTATGGAGAACCCTGTGGAGATTCCTTAAAACACTGGAACTAGAACTGCCATATGACCCAGCAATCCCACTTCTGGGCATACACACCGAGGAAACCAGACTTGAAAGAGACATGTGTACCCGAAGGATCATCACAGCACTGTTTACAATAGCCAGGACATGGAAGCAACCTAGATGTCCAGGAGCAGACGAATCGATAAGAAAGCAGTGGTACATATACACAATGGAATATTACTCAGCAATTAAAAAGAATATACCTGAATTAGTTCTAAGGAGGTGGATGAAACTGCAGCCTATTATACAGAGTGAAATAAGTCAGAACGAAAAACACCAATAGAGCACACTAACACGTATATATGGAATTTAGAAAGATGGTGGTGATAACCCTGTATGCGAGACACAGATGTACAGAACAGTCTTTTGGACTCTGTGGGAGAAGGCCAGGGTGGGATGATCTGAGAGAATAGCAGTGAAACATGTATATTATCATACGAGAAGTAGATCGCCAGTCCAGGTTCGATGCGTGAGACTGGGTGCTCGGGGCTGGTGCACTGGGATGACCCAGAGGGATGGGATGGGCAGGGAGGTGGGAGGGAGGTTCAGGATGGGGAACACATGTACACCCGTGGCGGATTCCCGACAAGTATGGCAAAACCCACCAAGCACTGTAAAATAATTAGCCTCCCATAAAAAAAATTAAATTTCAAAAATCATGTCAATGTATGGCAAAACCAATACAGTACGGTAATGCAAAATATACTAAAAAAAAAAATGAAAAAAACAAAACTAAATTCCTTTGCTGAAAAGGGCCTAATCAATGTGGGCTTTGTGCCCTCCAGAAACACCGTCATTTTCCTTTGTTTCTTCCCTCGTTCCTCCCCCTCATTCTTTCCCTTTCTTTCTTATTATACAATTGTGAACGTTTGCTTTCCCTTTATAGATCTTACAGAGCACTGGCTCTATTCCCCACGATGTACAGTCCATCCTTGGGCTCATCTTCCACCTAACACGCTGTGCCTCCCGCTCCCCCCACCTCTGTATTGCCCCTCCCTCTTCCCCTCCCCGCTGGTGACCAGTAGATTGTTCTCTATATCTGTGAGCCTCCATTTTTGTGATATTCTCTACCTTGTGGAGTTTTTAGATTCTTAAGTGATACCATACGGTATTTGTCTATCTCTGTCTGAGTTATTCTACTTAATAGTATATCTTCCTGTTGCTGCAAATGTCAATATTCCATTCTCTTTATGGGGCACCTTCTTTCTATGCCTTTTTAGCCAATGGCACTGCCACTCCACACATGACACGGCTCCCCAGCCACGTTTCCAGTTCTGCACTCACACAGAGAAACACCAAGTCCTCTTCCTCTTCTCCCATGGGAAGTATATCTTTGAAGCTGAGTCTAGAACCAGTTCTCCCCGCCCACCCCCGCCACTACTTTATGGCAAACTGGACCTTCTGGTCCCATCTCCAACCCCACAGGACCCATCTCCCTCCCTCTTCACACATTTACGCCTGCACTGCCTTCTCTGCCCCCCACTCTCACAGAACTCAGAGACAAACACAATTTCACATCACGTTGATTTTATTTTCATTATGAATGTATGCAGTTGGTATAATAGTCAACGTGTGTACTGTTGGCCAGTCCTCAGCGGCAAGAGCCCCGAAGATTTCTGAGGTCTCTAGCCATGCTCTGAGGTCACTGGCTGCCCACTGTTCCTGCTGGAATGACAGGGGTCTACACACTCTCTGGGACCTCTTCTGGTCCGTTCTGATTCAGCTCTTCCTTCACCTTGGAGCACCGGCTACAGAGCTTTGGGCCTCTGAGTTTTTAAGTTTCCTTGTGGTGGGTGGTTTCTGAGAAGTTTTCTTGGTCAGCTTTGCCTGAAGGTGATTATTCACTCTCACAGGTACCCTGGCCACCTGGAGAAAACAAGAGAGGGGTAGAGAATGGCACTGGTTTGGGGAAGAGGGTGAAGGTGGATGGGAACGACAGCTTCAGGAGAAGAGGTGTGGGCAGAGAAGGGTTATGTGCCAGGCAAGGACAGGGGAGGGAGTCTTATGGGGTGGGGTCAATGGGCAAGAGGAGTTTGGGTGAGTTCCGCTCACCTTGACATTTTTCTTGGACCTCAGTTGAGAGGAGGTCTTCATCCTGTTGTCCCGGGTAACAGGAGCCAGGCGTTTCATAACTGCTCTGGAGCCTTGTTGCTTCCCAGTCGCCTTAGTCATTTTGAGGCCTCCCAGTGGTCTGCTCCAGAGGCCCTGAGCACCCCTATATATACCCCTCCCCAGGGAGACACACCTCATGCTTTATGAGGTCAGCAAGTCCCTTCCCCAGCCAATGGTGGCCCTGGGTGAGCCTTGACATCACAAAGCCCCATCCTGACACCTCTAGCGGAGGATGGGGAGCAATTCAGATGTTTTGGTGGGAGAAATGAGGCTTTTATAATTCCCCTAAGGAGGCCTCGAAACTCACCTGCCATCCTCGTCTCTCTAAGTCAACTCTGATGAGTCACATGGCAGGGAGGGTGTGTCTCCTCCGAAGCTTGTCTAAATATACACACTTATGAGTGTGCGTTTATATGTATATACACACGTGTGTGCCTTTGTATATATGTACACTGAATCTTTGTCCCTTGTGAATAACATATAAAATATTAAACCCTGACATATATGACAACAAACATTTAAAACGTAAACTAACAAAATTTGGTTTTGCAGAGGAAAAGTATTTAATTACTGACATTATCTTAGAATACTGGAGTATGGGGATGGTAATCAAAGCAGAACCAGCATTTACTTGGTTTTATTCTTGTAATAAAACTCTTCGTGGTCAATGACCCCAGTATTGCCTGCAGGGGCTGTGGGCTACTCTCCCGCCCCCACTTGGGAGCCCACTGCTCCATTTTAAATTCCTTTCCTCCAAAGAAGACATAGAGATGGCTAACAAACACATGAAAAGATGCTCACCATCACTCATTCTCAGACAAATGCAAACCAAAACCACAATGAGGTACCATCTGACTCTGGTCAGGCTGACTGCTATACAGAAATCTACAAGCAATAAATGCTGGAGAGGGTGTCGAGAAGGGAACTCTCTTGCAGTGTTGGTGGGAATGCAAACTAGTACAGCCACTATGGAGAACCCTGTGGAGATTCCTTAAAACACTGGAACTAGAACTGCCATATGACCCAGCAATCCCACTTCTGGGCATACACACCGAGGAAACCAGACTTGAAAGAGACATGTGTACCCGAAGGATCATCACAGCACTGTTTACAATAGCCAGGACATGGAAGCAACCTAGATGTCCAGGAGCAGACGAATCGATAAGAAAGCAGTGGTACATATACACAATGGAATATTACTCAGCAATTAAAAAGAATATACCTGAATTAGTTCTAAGGAGGTGGATGAAACTGCAGCCTATTATACAGAGTGAAATAAGTCAGAACGAAAAACACCAATAGAGCACACTAACACGTATATATGGAATTTAGAAAGATGGTGGTGATAACCCTGTATGCGAGACACAGATGTACAGAACAGTCTTTTGGACTCTGTGGGAGAAGGCCAGGGTGGGATGATCTGAGAGAATAGCAGTGAAACATGTATATTATCATACGAGAAGTAGATCGCCAGTCCAGGTTCGATGCGTGAGACTGGGTGCTCGGGGCTGGTGCACTGGGATGACCCAGAGGGATGGGATGGGCAGGGAGGTGGGAGGGAGGTTCAGGATGGGGAACACATGTACACCCGTGGCGGATTCCCGACAAGTATGGCAAAACCCACCAAGCACTGTAAAATAATTAGCCTCCCATAAAAAAATTAAATTTCAAAAAATCATGTCAATGTATGGCAAAACCAATACAGTACGGTAATGCAAAATATACTAAAAAAAAAAATGAAAAAACAAAAACTAAATTCCTTTGCTGAAAAGGGCCTAATCAATGTGGGCTTTGTGCCCTCCAGAAACACCGTCATTTTCCTTTGTTTCTTCCCTCGTTCCTCCCCCTCATTCTTTCCCTTTCTTTCTTATTATACAATTGTGAACGTTTGCTTTCCCTTTATAGATCTTACAGAGCACTGGCTCTATTCCCCACGATGTACAGTCCATCCTTGGGCTCATCTTCCACCTAACACGCTGTGCCTCCCGCTCCCCCACCTCTGTATTGCCCCTCCTCTTCCCCCTCCCCGCTGGTGACCAGTAGATTGTTCTCTATATCTGTGAGCCTCCATTTTTGTGATATTCTCTACCTTGTGGAGTTTTTAGATTCTTAAGTGATACCATACGGTATTTGTCTATCTCTGTCTGAGTTATTCTACTTAATAGTATATCTTCCCTGTTGCTGCAAATGTCAATATTCCATTCTCTTTATGGGGCACCTTCTTTCTATGCCTTTTTAGCCAATGGCACTGCCACTCCACACATGACACGGCTCCCCAGCCACGTTTCCAGTTCTGCACTCACACAGAGAAACACCAAGTCCTCTTCCTCTTCTCCCATGGGAAGTATATCTTTGAAGCTGAGTCTAGAACCAGTTCTCCCGCCCACCCCCGCCACTACTTTATGGCAAACTGGACCTTCTGGTCCCATCTCCAACCCCACAGGACCCATCTCCCTCCCTCTTCACACATTTACGCCTGCACTGCCTTCTCTGCCCCCCCACTCTCACAGAACTCAGAGACAAACACAATTTCACATCACGTTGATTTTATTTTCATTATGAATGTATGCAGTTGGTATAATAGTCAACGTGTGTACTGTTGGCCAGTCCTCAGCGGCAAGAGCCCCGAAGATTTCTGAGGTCTCTAGCCATGCTCTGAGGTCACTGGCTGCCCACTGTTCCTGCTGGAATGACAGGGTCTACACACTCTCTGGGACCTCTTCTGGTCCGTTCTGATTCAGCTCTTCCTTCACCTTGGAGCACCGGCTACAGAGCTTTGGGCCTCTGAGTTTTTTCAGTTTCCTTGTGGTGGGTGGTTTCTGAGAAGTTTTCTTGGTCAGCTTTGCCTGAAGGTGATTATTCACTCTCACAGGTACCCTGGCCACCTGGAGAAAACAAGAGAGGGGTAGAGAATGGCACTGGTTTGGGGAAGAGGGTGAAGGTGGATGGGAACGACAGCTTCAGGAGAAGAGGTGTGGGCAGAGAAGGGTTATGTGCCAGGCAAGGACAGGGGAGGGAGTCTTATGGGGTGGGGTCAATGGGCAAGAGGAGTTTGGGTGAGTTCCGCTCACCTTGACATTTTTCTTGGACCTCAGTTGAGAGGAGGTCTTCATCCTGTTGTCCCGGGTAACAGGAGCCAGGCGTTTCATAACTGCTCTGGAGCCTTGTTGCTTCCCAGTCGCCTTAGTCATTTTGAGGCCTCCCAGTGGTCTGCTCCAGAGGCCCTGAGCACCCCTATATATACCCCTCCCCAGGGAGACACACCTCATGCTTTATGAGGTCAGCAAGTCCCTTCCCCAGCCAATGGTGGCCCTGGGTGAGCCTTGACATCACAAAGCCCCATCCTGACACCTCTAGCGGAGGATGGGGAGCAATTCAGATGTTTTGGTGGGAGAAATGAGGCTTTATAATTCCCCTAAGGAGGCCTCGAAACTCACCTGCCATCCTCGTCTCTCTAAGTCAACTCTGATGAGTCACATGGCAGGGAGGGTGTGTCTCCTCCGAAGCTTGTCTAAATATACACACTTATGAGTGTGCGTTTATATGTATATACACACGTGTGTGCCTTTGTATATATGTACACTGAATCTTTGTCCCTTGTGAATAACATATAAAATATTAAACCCTGACATATATGACAACAAACATTTAAAACGTAAACTAACAAAATTTGGTTTTGCAGAGGAAAAGTATTTAATTACTGACATTATCTTAGAATACTGGAGTATGGGGATGGTAATCAAAGCAGAACCAGCATTTACTTGGTTTTATTCTTGTAATAAAACTCTTCGTGGTCAATGACCCCAGTATTGCCTGCAGGGGCTGTGGGCTACTCTCCCGCCCCCACTTGGGAGCCCACTGCTCCATTTTAAATTCCTTTCCTCCAAAGAAGACATAGAGATGGCTAACAAACACATGAAAAGATGCTCACCATCACTCATTCTCAGACAAATGCAAACCAAAACCACAATGAGGTACCATCTGACTCTGGTCAGGCTGACTGCTATACAGAAATCTACAAGCAATAAATGCTGGAGAGGGTGTCGAGAAGGGAACTCTCTTGCAGTGTTGGTGGGAATGCAAACTAGTACAGCCACTATGGAGAACCCTGTGGAGATTCCTTAAAACACTGGAACTAGAACTGCCATATGACCCAGCAATCCCACTTCTGGGCATACACACCGAGGAAACCAGACTTGAAAGAGACATGTGTACCCGAAGGATCATCACAGCACTGTTTACAATAGCCAGGACATGGAAGCAACCTAGATGTCCAGGAGCAGACGAATCGATAAGAAAGCAGTGGTACATATACACAATGGAATATTACTCAGCAATTAAAAAGAATATACCTGAATTAGTTCTAAGGAGGTGGATGAAACTGCAGCCTATTATACAGAGTGAAATAAGTCAGAACGAAAAACACCAATAGAGCACACTAACACGTATATATGGAATTTAGAAAGATGGTGGTGATAACCCTGTATGCGAGACACAGATGTACAGAACAGTCTTTTGGACTCTGTGGGAGAAGGCCAGGGTGGGATGATCTGAGAGAATAGCAGTGAAACATGTATATTATCATACGAGAAGTAGATCGCCAGTCCAGGTTCGATGCGTGAGACTGGGTGCTCGGGGCTGGTGCACTGGGATGACCCAGAGGGATGGGATGGGCAGGGAGGTGGGAGGGAGGTTCAGGATGGGGAACACATGTACACCCGTGGCGGATTCCCGACAAGTATGGCAAAACCCACCAAGCACTGTAAAATAATTAGCCTCCCATAAAAAAAATTAAATTTCAAAAAATCATGTCAATGTATGGCAAAACCAATACAGTACGGTAATGCAAAATATACTAAAAAAAAAAAATGAAAAAAACAAAAACTAAATTCCTTTGCTGAAAAGGGCCTAATCAATGTGGGCTTTGTGCCCTCCAGAAACACCGTCATTTTCCTTTGTTTCTTCCCTCGTTCCTCCCCCTCATTCTTTCCCTTTCTTTCTTATTATACAATTGTGAACGTTTGCTTTCCCTTTATAGATCTTACAGAGCACTGGCTCTATTCCCCACGATGTACAGTCCATCCTTGGGCTCATCTTCCACCTAACACGCTGTGCCTCCCGCTCCCCCACCTCTGTATTGCCCCTCCCTCTTCCCCTCCCCGCTGGTGACCAGTAGATTGTTCTCTATATCTGTGAGCCTCCATTTTTGTGATATTCTCTACCTTGTGGAGTTTTTAGATTCTTAAGTGATACCATACGGTATTTGTCTATCTCTGTCTGAGTTATTCTACTTAATAGTATATCTTCCCTGTTGCTGCAAATGTCAATATTCCATTCTCTTTATGGGGCACCTTCTTTCTATGCCTTTTTAGCCAATGGCACTGCCACTCCACACATGACACGGCTCCCCAGCCACGTTTCCAGTTCTGCACTCACACAGAGAAACACCAAGTCCTCTTCCTCTTCTCCCATGGGAAGTATATCTTTGAAGCTGAGTCTAGAACCAGTTCTCCCCGCCCACCCCGCCACTACTTTATGGCAAACTGGACCTTCTGGTCCCATCTCCAACCCCACAGGACCCATCTCCCTCCCTCTTCACACATTTACGCCTGCACTGCCTTCTCTGCCCCCCCACTCTCACAGAACTCAGAGACAAACACAATTTCACATCACGTTGATTTTATTTTCATTATGAATGTATGCAGTTGGTATAATAGTCAACGTGTGTACTGTTGGCCAGTCCTCAGCGGCAAGAGCCCCGAAGATTTCTGAGGTCTCTAGCCATGCTCTGAGGTCACTGGCTGCCCACTGTTCCTGCTGGAATGACAGGGGTCTACACACTCTCTGGGACCTCTTCTGGTCCGTTCTGATTCAGCTCTTCCTTCACCTTGGAGCACCGGCTACAGAGCTTTGGGCCTCTGAGTTTTTAAGTTTCCTTGTGGTGGGTGGTTTCTGAGAAGTTTTCTTGGTCAGCTTTGCCTGAAGGTGATTATTCACTCTCACAGGTACCCTGGCCACCTGGAGAAAACAAGAGAGGGGTAGAGAATGGCACTGGTTTGGGGAAGAGGGTGAAGGTGGATGGGAACGACAGCTTCAGGAGAAGAGGTGTGGGCAGAGAAGGGTTATGTGCCAGGCAAGGACAGGGGAGGGAGTCTTATGGGGTGGGGTCAATGGGCAAGAGGAGTTTGGGTGAGTTCCGCTCACCTTGACATTTTTCTTGGACCTCAGTTGAGAGGAGGTCTTCATCCTGTTGTCCCGGGTAACAGGAGCCAGGCGTTTCATAACTGCTCTGGAGCCTTGTTGCTTCCCAGTCGCCTTAGTCATTTTGAGGCCTCCCAGTGGTCTGCTCCAGAGGCCCTGAGCACCCCTATATATACCCCTCCCCAGGGAGACACACCTCATGCTTTATGAGGTCAGCAAGTCCCTTCCCCAGCCAATGGTGGCCCTGGGTGAGCCTTGACATCACAAAGCCCCATCCTGACACCTCTAGCGGAGGATGGGGAGCAATTCAGATGTTTTGGTGGGAGAAATGAGGCTTTTATAATTCCCCTAAGGAGGCCTCGAAACTCACCTGCCATCCTCGTCTCTCTAAGTCAACTCTGATGAGTCACATGGCAGGGAGGGTGTGTCTCCTCCGAAGCTTGTCTAAATATACACACTTATGAGTGTGCGTTTATATGTATATACACACGTGTGTGCCTTTGTATATATGTACACTGAATCTTTGTCCCTTGTGAATAACATATAAAATATTAAACCCTGACATATATGACAACAAACATTTAAAACGTAAACTAACAAAATTTGGTTTTGCAGAGGAAAAGTATTTAATTACTGACATTATCTTAGAATACTGGAGTATGGGGATGGTAATCAAAGCAGAACCAGCATTTACTTGGTTTTATTCTTGTAATAAAACTCTTCGTGGTCAATGACCCCAGTATTGCCTGCAGGGGCTGTGGGCTACTCTCCCCGCCCCCACTTGGGAGCCCACTGCTCCATTTTAAATTCCTTTCCTCCAAAGAAGACATAGAGATGGCTAACAAACACATGAAAAGATGCTCACCATCACTCATTCTCAGACAAATGCAAACCAAAACCACAATGAGGTACCATCTGACTCTGGTCAGGCTGACTGCTATACAGAAATCTACAAGCAATAAATGCTGGAGAGGGTGTCGAGAAGGGAACTCTCTTGCAGTGTTGGTGGGAATGCAAACTAGTACAGCCACTATGGAGAACCCTGTGGAGATTCCTTAAAACACTGGAACTAGAACTGCCATATGACCCAGCAATCCCACTTCTGGGCATACACACCGAGGAAACCAGACTTGAAAGAGACATGTGTACCCGAAGGATCATCACAGCACTGTTTACAATAGCCAGGACATGGAAGCAACCTAGATGTCCAGGAGCAGACGAATCGATAAGAAAGCAGTGGTACATATACACAATGGAATATTACTCAGCAATTAAAAAGAATATACCTGAATTAGTTCTAAGGAGGTGGATGAAACTGCAGCCTATTATACAGAGTGAAATAAGTCAGAACGAAAAACACCAATAGAGCACACTAACACGTATATATGGAATTTAGAAAGATGGTGGTGATAACCCTGTATGCGAGACACAGATGTACAGAACAGTCTTTTGGACTCTGTGGGAGAAGGCCAGGGTGGGATGATCTGAGAGAATAGCAGTGAAACATGTATATTATCATACGAGAAGTAGATCGCCAGTCCAGGTTCGATGCGTGAGACTGGGTGCTCGGGGCTGGTGCACTGGGATGACCCAGAGGGATGGGATGGGCAGGGAGGTGGGAGGGAGGTTCAGGATGGGGAACACATGTACACCCGTGGCGGATTCCCGACAAGTATGGCAAAACCCACCAAGCACTGTAAAATAATTAGCCTCCCATAAAAAAATTAAATTTCAAAAATCATGTCAATGTATGGCAAAACCAATACAGTACGGTAATGCAAAATATACTAAAAAAAAATGAAAAAAACAAAAACTAAATTCCTTTGCTGAAAGGGCCTAATCAATGTGGGCTTTGTGCCCTCCAGAAACACCGTCATTTTCCTTTGTTTCTTCCCTCGTTCCTCCCCCTCATTCTTTCCCTTTCTTTCTTATTATACAATTGTGAACGTTTGCTTTCCCTTTATAGATCTTACAGAGCACTGGCTCTATTCCCCACGATGTACAGTCCATCCTTGGGCTCATCTTCCACCTAACACGCTGTGCCTCCCGCTCCCCCACCTCTGTATTGCCCCTCCCTCTTCCCCCTCCCCGCTGGTGACCAGTAGATTGTTCTCTATATCTGTGAGCCTCCATTTTTGTGATATTCTCTACCTTGTGGAGTTTTTAGATTCTTAAGTGATACCATACGGTATTTGTCTATCTCTGTCTGAGTTATTCTACTTAATAGTATATCTTCCCTGTTGCTGCAAATGTCAATATTCCATTCTCTTTATGGGGCACCTTCTTTCTATGCCTTTTTAGCCAATGGCACTGCCACTCCACACATGACACGGCTCCCCAGCCACGTTTCCAGTTCTGCACTCACACAGAGAAACACCAAGTCCTCTTCCTCTTCTCCCATGGGAAGTATATCTTTGAAGCTGAGTCTAGAACCAGTTCTCCCCGCCCACCCCCGCCACTACTTTATGGCAAACTGGACCTTCTGGTCCCATCTCCAACCCCACAGGACCCATCTCCCTCCCTCTTCACACATTTACGCCTGCACTGCCTTCTCTGCCCCCCCACTCTCACAGAACTCAGAGACAAACACAATTTCACATCACGTTGATTTTATTTTCATTATGAATGTATGCAGTTGGTATAATAGTCAACGTGTGTACTGTTGGCCAGTCCTCAGCGGCAAGAGCCCCGAAGATTTCTGAGGTCTCTAGCCATGCTCTGAGGTCACTGGCTGCCCACTGTTCCTGCTGGAATGACAGGGGTCTACACACTCTCTGGGACCTCTTCTGGTCCGTTCTGATTCAGCTCTTCCTTCACCTTGGAGCACCGGCTACAGAGCTTTGGGCCTCTGAGTTTTTAAGTTTCCTTGTGGTGGGTGGTTTCTGAGAAGTTTTCTTGGTCAGCTTTGCCTGAAGGTGATTATTCACTCTCACAGGTACCCTGGCCACCTGGAGAAAACAAGAGAGGGGTAGAGAATGGCACTGGTTTGGGGAAGAGGGTGAAGGTGGATGGGAACGACAGCTTCAGGAGAAGAGGTGTGGGCAGAGAAGGGTTATGTGCCAGGCAAGGACAGGGGAGGGAGTCTTATGGGGTGGGGTCAATGGGCAAGAGGAGTTTGGGTGAGTTCCGCTCACCTTGACATTTTTCTTGGACCTCAGTTGAGAGGAGGTCTTCATCCTGTTGTCCCGGGTAACAGGAGCCAGGCGTTTCATAACTGCTCTGGAGCCTTGTTGCTTCCCAGTCGCCTTAGTCATTTTGAGGCCTCCCAGTGGTCTGCTCCAGAGGCCCTGAGCACCCCTATATATACCCCCTCCCCAGGGAGACACACCTCATGCTTTATGAGGTCAGCAAGTCCCTTCCCCAGCCAATGGTGGCCCTGGGTGAGCCTTGACATCACAAAGCCCCATCCTGACACCTCTAGCGGAGGATGGGGAGCAATTCAGATGTTTTGGTGGGAGAAATGAGGCTTTTATAATTCCCCTAAGGAGGCCTCGAAACTCACCTGCCATCCTCGTCTCTCTAAGTCAACTCTGATGAGTCACATGGCAGGGAGGGTGTGTCTCCTCCGAAGCTTGTCTAAATATACACACTTATGAGTGTGCGTTTATATGTATATACACACGTGTGTGCCTTTGTATATATGTACACTGAATCTTTGTCCCTTGTGAATAACATATAAAATATTAAACCCTGACATATATGACAACAAACATTTAAAACGTAAACTAACAAAATTTGGTTTTGCAGAGGAAAAGTATTTAATTACTGACATTATCTTAGAATACTGGAGTATGGGGATGGTAATCAAAGCAGAACCAGCATTTACTTGGTTTTATTCTTGTAATAAAACTCTTCGTGGTCAATGACCCCAGTATTGCCTGCAGGGGCTGTGGGCTACTCTCCCCGCCCCCACTTGGGAGCCCACTGCTCCATTTTAAATTCCTTTCCTCCAAAGAAGACATAGAGATGGCTAACAAACACATGAAAAGATGCTCACCATCACTCATTCTCAGACAAATGCAAACCAAAACCACAATGAGGTACCATCTGACTCTGGTCAGGCTGACTGCTATACAGAAATCTACAAGCAATAAATGCTGGAGAGGGTGTCGAGAAGGGAACTCTCTTGCAGTGTTGGTGGGAATGCAAACTAGTACAGCCACTATGGAGAACCCTGTGGAGATTCCTTAAAACACTGGAACTAGAACTGCCATATGACCCAGCAATCCCACTTCTGGGCATACACACCGAGGAAACCAGACTTGAAAGAGACATGTGTACCCGAAGGATCATCACAGCACTGTTTACAATAGCCAGGACATGGAAGCAACCTAGATGTCCAGGAGCAGACGAATCGATAAGAAAGCAGTGGTACATATACACAATGGAATATTACTCAGCAATTAAAAAGAATATACCTGAATTAGTTCTAAGGAGGTGGATGAAACTGCAGCCTATTATACAGAGTGAAATAAGTCAGAACGAAAAACACCAATAGAGCACACTAACACGTATATATGGAATTTAGAAAGATGGTGGTGATAACCCTGTATGCGAGACACAGATGTACAGAACAGTCTTTTGGACTCTGTGGGAGAAGGCCAGGGTGGGATGATCTGAGAGAATAGCAGTGAAACATGTATATTATCATACGAGAAGTAGATCGCCAGTCCAGGTTCGATGCGTGAGACTGGGTGCTCGGGGCTGGTGCACTGGGATGACCCAGAGGGATGGGATGGGCAGGGAGGTGGGAGGGAGGTTCAGGATGGGGAACACATGTACACCCGTGGCGGATTCCCGACAAGTATGGCAAAACCCACCAAGCACTGTAAAATAATTAGCCTCCCATAAAAAAATTAAATTTCAAAAATCATGTCAATGTATGGCAAAACCAATACAGTACGGTAATGCAAAATATACTAAAAAAAAAAATGAAAAAACAAAAACTAAATTCCTTTGCTGAAAAGGGCCTAATCAATGTGGGCTTTGTGCCCTCCAGAAACACCGTCATTTTCCTTTGTTTCTTCCCTCGTTCCTCCCCCTCATTCTTTCCCTTTCTTTCTTATTATACAATTGTGAACGTTTGCTTTCCCTTTATAGATCTTACAGAGCACTGGCTCTATTCCCCACGATGTACAGTCCATCCTTGGGCTCATCTTCCACCTAACACGCTGTGCCTCCCGCTCCCCCACCTCTGTATTGCCCCTCCCTCTTCCCCTCCCCGCTGGTGACCAGTAGATTGTTCTCTATATCTGTGAGCCTCCATTTTTGTGATATTCTCTACCTTGTGGAGTTTTTAGATTCTTAAGTGATACCATACGGTATTTGTCTATCTCTGTCTGAGTTATTCTACTTAATAGTATATCTTCCCTGTTGCTGCAAATGTCAATATTCCATTCTCTTTATGGGGCACCTTCTTTCTATGCCTTTTTAGCCAATGGCACTGCCACTCCACACATGACACGGCTCCCCAGCCACGTTTCCAGTTCTGCACTCACACAGAGAAACACCAAGTCCTCTTCCTCTTCTCCCATGGGAAGTATATCTTTGAAGCTGAGTCTAGAACCAGTTCTCCCCGCCCACCCCCGCCACTACTTTATGGCAAACTGGACCTTCTGGTCCCATCTCCAACCCCACAGGACCCATCTCCCTCCCTCTTCACACATTTACGCCTGCACTGCCTTCTCTGCCCCCCACTCTCACAGAACTCAGAGACAAACACAATTTCACATCACGTTGATTTTATTTTCATTATGAATGTATGCAGTTGGTATAATAGTCAACGTGTGTACTGTTGGCCAGTCCTCAGCGGCAAGAGCCCCGAAGATTTCTGAGGTCTCTAGCCATGCTCTGAGGTCACTGGCTGCCCACTGTTCCTGCTGGAATGACAGGGGTCTACACACTCTCTGGGACCTCTTCTGGTCCGTTCTGATTCAGCTCTTCCTTCACCTTGGAGCACCGGCTACAGAGCTTTGGGCCTCTGAGTTTTTTAAGTTTCCTTGTGGTGGGTGGTTTCTGAGAAGTTTTCTTGGTCAGCTTTGCCTGAAGGTGATTATTCACTCTCACAGGTACCCTGGCCACCTGGAGAAAACAAGAGAGGGGTAGAGAATGGCACTGGTTTGGGGAAGAGGGTGAAGGTGGATGGGAACGACAGCTTCAGGAGAAGAGGTGTGGGCAGAGAAGGGTTATGTGCCAGGCAAGGACAGGGGAGGGAGTCTTATGGGGTGGGGTCAATGGGCAAGAGGAGTTTGGGTGAGTTCCGCTCACCTTGACATTTTCTTGGACCTCAGTTGAGAGGAGGTCTTCATCCTGTTGTCCCGGGTAACAGGAGCCAGGCGTTTCATAACTGCTCTGGAGCCTTGTTGCTTCCCAGTCGCCTTAGTCATTTTGAGGCCTCCCAGTGGTCTGCTCCAGAGGCCCTGAGCACCCCTATATATACCCCTCCCCAGGGAGACACACCTCATGCTTTATGAGGTCAGCAAGTCCCTTCCCCAGCCAATGGTGGCCCTGGGTGAGCCTTGACATCACAAAGCCCCATCCTGACACCTCTAGCGGAGGATGGGGAGCAATTCAGATGTTTTGGTGGGAGAAATGAGGCTTTTATAATTCCCCTAAGGAGGCCTCGAAACTCACCTGCCATCCTCGTCTCTCTAAGTCAACTCTGATGAGTCACATGGCAGGGAGGGTGTGTCTCCTCCGAAGCTTGTCTAAATATACACACTTATGAGTGTGCGTTTATATGTATATACACACGTGTGTGCCTTTGTATATATGTACACTGAATCTTTGTCCCTTGTGAATAACATATAAAATATTAAACCCTGACATATATGACAACAAACATTTAAAACGTAAACTAACAAAATTTGGTTTTGCAGAGGAAAAGTATTTAATTACTGACATTATCTTAGAATACTGGAGTATGGGGATGGTAATCAAAGCAGAACCAGCATTTACTTGGTTTTATTCTTGTAATAAAACTCTTCGTGGTCAATGACCCCAGTATTGCCTGCAGGGGCTGTGGGCTACTCTCCCGCCCCCACTTGGGAGCCCACTGCTCCATTTTAAATTCCTTTCCTCCAAAGAAGACATAGAGATGGCTAACAAACACATGAAAAGATGCTCACCATCACTCATTCTCAGACAAATGCAAACCAAAACCACAATGAGGTACCATCTGACTCTGGTCAGGCTGACTGCTATACAGAAATCTACAAGCAATAAATGCTGGAGAGGGTGTCGAGAAGGGAACTCTCTTGCAGTGTTGGTGGGAATGCAAACTAGTACAGCCACTATGGAGAACCCTGTGGAGATTCCTTAAAACACTGGAACTAGAACTGCCATATGACCCAGCAATCCCACTTCTGGGCATACACACCGAGGAAACCAGACTTGAAAGAGACATGTGTACCCGAAGGATCATCACAGCACTGTTTACAATAGCCAGGACATGGAAGCAACCTAGATGTCCAGGAGCAGACGAATCGATAAGAAAGCAGTGGTACATATACACAATGGAATATTACTCGGCAATTAAAAAGAATATACCTGAATTAGTTCTAAGGAGGTGGATGAAACTGCAGCCTATTATACAGAGTGAAATAAGTCAGAACGAAAAACACCAATAGAGCACACTAACACATATATATGGAATTTAGAAAGATGGTGGTGATAACCCTGTATGCGAGACACAGATGTACAGAACAGTCTTTTGGACTCTGTGGGAGAAGGCCAGGGTGGGATGATCTGAGAGAATAGCAGTGAAACATGTATATTATCATACGAGAAGTAGATCGCCAGTCCAGGTTCGATGCGTGAGACTGGGTGCTCGGGGCTGGTGCACTGGGATGACCCAGAGGGATGGGATGGGCAGGGAGGTGGGAGGGAGGTTCAGGATGGGGAACACATGTACACCCGTGGCGGATTCCCGACAAGTATGGCAAAACCCACCAAGCACTGTAAAATAATTAGCCTCCCATAAAAAAAATTAAATTTCAAAAAGTCATGTCAATGTATGGCAAAACCAATACAGTACGGTAATGCAAAATATACTAAAAAAAAAAATGAAAAAAACAAAAACTAAATTCCTTTGCTGAAAAGGGCCTAATCAATGTGGGCTTTGTGCCCTCCAGAAACACCGGCATTTTCCTTTGTTTCTTCCCTCGTTCCTCCCCCTCATTCTTTCCCTTTCTTTCTTATTATACAATTGTGAACGTTTGCTTTCCCTTTATAGATCTTACAGAGCACTGGCTCTATTCCCCACGATGTACAGTCCATCCTTGGGCTCATCTTCCACCTAACACGCTGTGCCTCCCGCTCCCCCACCTCTGTATTGCCCCTCCCTCTTCCCCTCCCCGCTGGTGACCAGTAGATTGTTCTCTATATCTGTGAGCCTCCATTTTTGTGATATTCTCTACCTTGTGGAGTTTTTAGATTCTTAAGTGATACCATACGGTATTTGTCTATCTCTGTCTGAGTTATTCTACTTAATAGTATATCTTCCCTGTTGCTGCAAATGTCAATATTCCATTCTCTTTATGGGGCACCTTCTTTCTATGCCTTTTTAGCCAATGGCACTGCCACTCCACACATGACACGGCTCCCCAGCCACGTTTCCAGTTCTGCACTCACACAGAGAAACACCAAGTCCTCTTCCTCTTCTCCCATGGGAAGTATATCTTTGAAGCTGAGTCTAGAACCAGTTCTCCCCGCCCACCCCCGCCACTACTTTATGGCAAACTGGACCTTCTGGTCCCATCTCCAAACCCACAGGACCCATCTCCCTCCCTCTTCACACATTTACGCCTGCACTGCCTTCTCTGCCCCCCCACTCTCACAGAACTCAGAGACAAACACAATTTCACATCACGTTGATTTTATTTTCATTATGAATGTATGCAGTTGGTATAATAGTCAACGTGTGTACTGTTGGCCAGTCCTCAGCGGCAAGAGCCCCGAAGATTTCTGAGGTCTCTAGCCATGCTCTGAGGTCACTGGCTGCCCACTGTTCCTGCTGGAATGACAGGGGTCTACACACTCTCTGGGACCTCTTCTGGTCCGTTCTGATTCAGCTCTTCCTTCACCTTGGAGCACCGGCTACAGAGCTTTGGGCCTCTGAGTTTTTAAGTTTCCTTGTGGTGGGTGGTTTCTGAGAAGTTTTCTTGGTCAGCTTTGCCTGAAGGTGATTATTCACTCTCACAGGTACCCTGGCCACCTGGAGAAAACAAGAGAGGGGTAGAGAATGGCACTGGTTTGGGGAAGAGGGTGAAGGTGGATGGGAACGACAGCTTCAGGAGAAGAGGTGTGGGCAGAGAAGGGTTATGTGCCAGACAAGGACAGGGGAGGGAGTCTTATGGGGTGGGGTCAATGGGCAAGAGGAGTTTGGGTGAGTTCCGCTCACCTTGACATTTTTCTTGGACCTCAGTTGAGAGGAGGTCTTCATCCTGTTGTCCCGGGTAACAGGAGCCAGGCGTTTCATAACTGCTCTGGAGCCTTGTTGCTTCCCAGTCGCCTTAGTCATTTTGAGGCCTCCCAGTGGTCTGCTCCAGAGGCCCTGAGCACCCCTATATATACCCCTCCCAGGGAGACACACCTCATGCTTTATGAGGTCAGCAAGTCCCTTCCCCAGCCAATGGTGGCTCTGGGTGAGCCTTGACATCACAAAGCCCCATCCTGACACCTCTAGCGGAGGATGGGGAGCAATTCAGATGTTTTGGTGGGAGAAATGAGGCTTTTATAATTCCCCTAAGGAGGCCTCGAAACTCACCTGCCATCCTCGTCTCTCTAAGTCAACTCTGATGAGTCACATGGCAGGGAGGGTGTGTCTCCTCCGAAGCTTGTCTAAATATACACACTTATGAGTGTGCGTTTATATGTATATACACACGTGTGTGCCTTTGTATATATGTACACTGAATCTTTGTCCCTTGTGAATAACATATAAAATATTAAACCCTGACATATATGACAACAAACATTTAAAACGTAAACTAACAAAATTTGGTTTTGCAGAGGAAAAGTATTTAATTACTGACATTATCTTAGAATACTGGAGTATGGGGATGGTAATCAAAGCAGAACCAGCATTTACTTGGTTTTATTCTTGTAATAAAACTCTTCGTGGTCAATGACCCCAGTATTGCCTGCAGGGGCTGTGGGCTACTCTCCCCGCCCCCACTTGGGAGCCCACTGCTCCATTTTAAATTCCTTTCCTCCAAAGAAGACATAGAGATGGCTAACAAACACATGAAAAGATGCTCACCATCACTCATTCTCAGACAAATGCAAACCAAAACCACAATGAGGTACCATCTGACTCTGGTCAGGCTGACTGCTATACAGAAATCTACAAGCAATAAATGCTGGAGAGGGTGTCGAGAAGGGAACTCTCTTGCAGTGTTGGTGGGAATGCAAACTAGTACAGCCACTATGGAGAACCCTGTGGAGATTCCTTAAAACACTGGAACTAGAACTGCCATATGACCCAGCAATCCCACTTCTGGGCATACACACCGAGGAAACCAGACTTGAAAGAGACATGTGTACCCGAAGGATCATCACAGCACTGTTTACAATAGCCAGGACATGGAAGCAACCTAGATGTCCAGGAGCAGACGAATCGATAAGAAAGCAGTGGTACATATACACAATGGAATATTACTCAGCAATTAAAAAGAATATACCTGAATTAGTTCTAAGGAGGTGGATGAAACTGCAGCCTATTATACAGAGTGAAATAAGTCAGAACGAAAAACACCAATAGAGCACACTAACACGTATATATGGAATTTAGAAAGATGGTGGTGATAACCCTGTATGCGAGACACAGATGTACAGAACAGTCTTTTGGACTCTGTGGGAGAAGGCCAGGGTGGGATGATCTGAGAGAATAGCAGTGAAACATGTATATTATCATACGAGAAGTAGATCGCCAGTCCAGGTTCGATGCGTGAGACTGGGTGCTCGGGGCTGTGCACTGGGATGACCCAGAGGGATGGGATGGGCAGGGAGGTGGGAGGGAGGTTCAGGATGGGGAACACATGTACACCCGTGGCGGATTCCCCGACAAGTATGGCAAAACCCACCAAGCACTGTAAAATAATTAGCCTCCCATAAAAAAATTAAATTTCAAAAAAATCATGTCAATGTATGGCAAAACCAATACAGTACGGTAATGCAAAATATACTAAAAAAAAAAAAATGAAAAAAACAAAAACTAAATTCCTTTGCTGAAAAGGGCCTAATCAATGTGGGCTTTGTGCCCTCCAGAAACACCGTCATTTTCCTTTGTTTCTTCCCTCGTTCCTCCCCCTCATTCTTTCCCTTTCTTTCTTATTATACAATTGTGAACGTTTGCTTTCCCTTTATAGATCTTACAGAGCACTGGCTCTATTCCCCACGATGTACAGTCCATCCTTGGGCTCATCTTCCACCTAACACGCTGTGCCTCCCGCTCCCCCACCTCTGTATTGCCCCTCCCTCTTCCCCCCCCCGCTGGTGACCAGTAGATTGTTCTCTATATCTGTGAGCCTCCATTTTTGTGATATTCTCTACCTTGTGGAGTTTTTAGATTCTTAAGTGATACCATACGGTATTTGTCTATCTCTGTCTGAGTTATTCTACTTAATAGTATATCTTCCCTGTTGCTGCAAATGTCAATATTCCATTCTCTTTATGGGGCACCTTCTTTCTATGCCTTTTTAGCCAATGGCACTGCCACTCCACACATGACACGGCTCCCCAGCCACGTTTCCAGTTCTGCACTCACACAGAGAAACACCAAGTCCTCTTCCTCTTCTCCCATGGGAAGTATATCTTTGAAGCTGAGTCTAGAACCAGTTCTCCCCGCCCACCCCCGCCACTACTTTATGGCAAACTGGACCTTCTGGTCCCATCTCCAACCCCACAGGACCCATCTCCCTCCCTCTTCACACATTTACGCCTGCACTGCCTTCTCTGCCCCCCACTCTCACAGAACTCAGAGACAAACACAATTTCACATCACGTTGATTTTATTTTCATTATGAATGTATGCAGTTGGTATAATAGTCAACGTGTGTACTGTTGGCCAGTCCTCAGCGGCAAGAGCCCCGAAGATTTCTGAGGTCTCTAGCCATGCTCTGAGGTCACTGGCTGCCCACTGTTCCTGCTGGAATGACAGGGGTCTACACACTCTCTGGGACCTCTTCTGGTCCGTTCTGATTCAGCTCTTCCTTCACCTTGGAGCACCGGCTACAGAGCTTTGGGCCTCTGAGTTTTTAAGTTTCCTTGTGGTGGGTGGTTTCTGAGAAGTTTTCTTGGTCAGCTTTGCCTGAAGGTGATTATTCACTCTCACAGGTACCCTGGCCACCTGGAGAAAACAAGAGAGGGGTAGAGAATGGCACTGGTTTGGGGAAGAGGGTGAAGGTGGATGGGAACGACAGCTTCAGGAGAAGAGGTGTGGGCAGAGAAGGGTTATGTGCCAGGCAAGGACAGGGGAGGGAGTCTTATGGGGTGGGGTCAATGGGCAAGAGGAGTTTGGGTGAGTTCCGCTCACCTTGACATTTTTCTTGGACCTCAGTTGAGAGGAGGTCTTCATCCTGTTGTCCCGGGTAACAGGAGCCAGGCGTTTCATAACTGCTCTGGAGCCTTGTTGCTTCCCAGTCGCCTTAGTCATTTTGAGGCCTCCCAGTGGTCTGCTCCAGAGGCCCTGAGCACCCCTATATATACCCCCTCCCCAGGGAGACACACCTCATGCTTTATGAGGTCAGCAAGTCCCTTCCCCAGCCAATGGTGGCCCTGGGTGAGCCTTGACATCACAAAGCCCCATCCTGACACCTCTAGCGGAGGATGGGGAGCAATTCAGATGTTTTGGTGGGAGAAATGAGGCTTTTATAATTCCCCTAAGGAGGCCTCGAAACTCACCTGCCATCCTCGTCTCTCTAAGTCAACTCTGATGAGTCACATGGCAGGGAGGGTGTGTCTCCTCCGAAGCTTGTCTAAATATACACACTTATGAGTGTGCGTTTATATGTATATACACACGTGTGTGCCTTTGTATATATGTACACTGAATCTTTGTCCCTTGTGAATAACATATAAAATATTAAACCCTGACATATATGACAACAAACATTTAAAACGTAAACTAACAAAATTTGGTTTTGCAGAGGAAAAGTATTTAATTACTGACATTATCTTAGAATACTGGAGTATGGGGATGGTAATCAAAGCAGAACCAGCATTTACTTGGTTTTATTCTTGTAATAAAACTCTTCGTGGTCAATGACCCCAGTATTGCCTGCAGGGGCTGTGGGCTACTCTCCCGCCCCCACTTGGGAGCCCACTGCTCCATTTTAAATTCCTTTCCTCCAAAGAAGACATAGAGATGGCTAACAAACACATGAAAAGATGCTCACCATCACTCATTCTCAGACAAATGCAAACCAAAACCACAATGAGGTACCATCTGACTCTGGTCAGGCTGACTGCTATACAGAAATCTACAAGCAATAAATGCTGGAGAGGGTGTCGAGAAGGGAACTCTCTTGCAGTGTTGGTGGGAATGCAAACTAGTACAGCCACTATGGAGAACCCTGTGGAGATTCCTTAAAACACTGGAACTAGAACTGCCATATGACCCAGCAATCCCACTTCTGGGCATACACACCGAGGAAACCAGACTTGAAAGAGACATGTGTACCCGAAGGATCATCACAGCACTGTTTACAATAGCCAGGACATGGAAGCAACCTAGATGTCCAGGAGCAGACGAATCGATAAGAAAGCAGTGGTACATATACACAATGGAATATTACTCAGCAATTAAAAAGAATATACCTGAATTAGTTCTAAGGAGGTGGATGAAACTGCAGCCTATTATACAGAGTGAAATAAGTCAGAACGAAAAACACCAATAGAGCACACTAACACGTATATATGGAATTTAGAAAGATGGTGGTGATAACCCTGTATGCGAGACACAGATGTACAGAACAGTCTTTTGGACTCTGTGGGAGAAGGCCAGGGTGGGATGATCTGAGAGAATAGCAGTGAAACATGTATATTATCATACGAGAAGTAGATCGCCAGTCCAGGTTCGATGCGTGAGACTGGGTGCTCGGGGCTGGTGCACTGGGATGACCCAGAGGGATGGGATGGGCAGGGAGGTGGGAGGGAGGTTCAGGATGGGGAACACATGTACACCCGTGGCGGATTCCCGACAAGTATGGCAAAACCCACCAAGCACTGTAAAATAATTAGCCTCCCATAAAAAAAATTAAATTTCAAAAATCATGTCAATGTATGGCAAAACCAATACAGTACGGTAATGCAAAATATACTAAAAAAAAATGAAAAAACAAAAACTAAATTCCTTTGCTGAAAAGGGCCTAATCAATGTGGGCTTTGTGCCCTCCAGAAACACCGTCATTTTCCTTTGTTTCTTCCCTCGTTCCTCCCCCTCATTCTTTCCCTTTCTTTCTTATTATACAATTGTGAACGTTTGCTTTCCCTTTATAGATCTTACAGAGCACTGGCTCTATTCCCCACGATGTACAGTCCATCCTTGGGCTCATCTTCCACCTAACACGCTGTGCCTCCCGCTCCCCCACCTCTGTATTGCCCCTCCCTCTTCCCCCTCCCCGCTGGTGACCAGTAGATTGTTCTCTATATCTGTGAGCCTCCATTTTTGTGATATTCTCTACCTTGTGGAGTTTTTAGATTCTTAAGTGATACCATACGGTATTTTGTCTATCTCTGTCTGAGTTATTCTACTTAATAGTATATCTTCCTGTTGCTGCAAATGTCAATATTCCATTCTCTTTATGGGGCACCTTCTTTCTATGCCTTTTTAGCCAATGGCACTGCCACTCCACACATGACACGGCTCCCCAGCCACGTTTCCAGTTCTGCACTCACACAGAGAAACACCAAGTCCTCTTCCTCTTCTCCCATGGGAAGTATATCTTTGAAGCTGAGTCTAGAACCAGTTCTCCCCGCCCACCCCCGCCACTACTTTATGGCAAACTGGACCTTCTGGTCCCATC
The DNA here is from genome assembly GCF_016772045.2 of Ovis aries. NCBI lineage: Eukaryota > Metazoa > Chordata > Mammalia > Artiodactyla > Bovidae > Ovis > Ovis aries. Next base: position 9,094,236 of record NC_056080.1, on the reverse strand, counting down.
TCCAACCCCACAGGACCCATCTCCCTCCCTCTTCACACATTTACGCCTGCACTGCCTTCTCTGCCCCCCACTCTCACAGAACTCAGAGACAAACACAATTTCACATCACGTTGATTTTATTTTCATTATGAATGTATGCAGTTGGTATAATAGTCAACGTGTGTACTGTTGGCCAGTCCTCAGCGGCAAGAGCCCCGAAGATTTCTGAGGTCTCTAGCCATGCTCTGAGGTCACTGGCTGCCCACTGTTCCTGCTGGAATGACAGGGGTCTACACACTCTCTGGGACCTCTTCTGGTCCGTTCTGATTCAGCTCTTCCTTCACCTTGGAGCACCGGCTACAGAGCTTTGGGCCTCTGAGTTTTTAAGTTTCCTTGTGGTGGGTGGTTTCTGAGAAGTTTTCTTGGTCAGCTTTGCCTGAAGGTGATTATTCACTCTCACAGGTACCCTGGCCACCTGGAGAAAACAAGAGAGGGGTAGAGAATGGCACTGGTTTGGGGAAGAGGGTGAAGGTGGATGGGAACGACAGCTTCAGGAGAAGAGGTGTGGGCAGAGAAGGGTTATGTGCCAGGCAAGGACAGGGGAGGGAGTCTTATGGGGTGGGGTCAATGGGCAGAGGAGTTTGGGTGAGTTCCGCTCACCTTGACATTTTTCTTGGACCTCAGTTGAGAGGAGGTCTTCATCCTGTTGTCCCGGGTAACAGGAGCCAGGCGTTTCATAACTGCTCTGGAGCCTTGTTGCTTCCCAGTCGCCTTAGTCATTTTGAGGCCTCCCAGTGGTCTGCTCCAGAGGCCCTGAGCACCCCTATATATACCCCTCCCCAGGGAGACACACCTCATGCTTTATGAGGTCAGCAAGTCCCTTCCCCAGCCAATGGTGGCCCTGGGTGAGCCTTGACATCACAAAGCCCCATCCTGACACCTCTAGCGGAGGATGGGGAGCAATTCAGATGTTTTGGTGGGAGAAATGAGGCTTTTATAATTCCCCTAAGGAGGCCTCGAAACTCACCTGCCATCCTCGTCTCTCTAAGTCAACTCTGATGAGTCACATGGCAGGGAGGGTGTGTCTCCTCCGAAGCTTGTCTAAATATACACACTTATGAGTGTGCGTTTATATGTATATACACACGTGTGTGCCTTTGTATATATGTACACTGAATCTTTGTCCCTTGTGAATAACATATAAAATATTAAACCCTGACATATATGACAACAAACATTTAAAACGTAAACTAACAAAATTTGGTTTTGCAGAGGAAAAGTATTTAATTACTGACATTATCTTAGAATACTGGAGTATGGGGATGGTAATCAAAGCAGAACCAGCATTTACTTGGTTTTATTCTTGTAATAAAACTCTTCGTGGTCAATGACCCCAGTATTGCCTGCAGGGGCTGTGGGCTACTCTCCCCGCCCCCCACTTGGGAGCCCACTGCTCCATTTTAAATTCCTTTCCTCCAAAGAAGACATAGAGATGGCTAACAAACACATGAAAAGATGCTCACCATCACTCATTCTCAGACAAATGCAAACCAAAACCACAATGAGGTACCATCTGACTCTGGTCAGGCTGACTGCTATACAGAAATCTACAAGCAATAAATGCTGGAGAGGGTGTCGAGAAGGGAACTCTCTTGCAGTGTTGGTGGGAATGCAAACTAGTACAGCCACTATGGAGAACCCTGTGGAGATTCCTTAAAACACTGGAACTAGAACTGCCATATGACCCAGCAATCCCACTTCTGGGCATACACACCGAGGAAACCAGACTTGAAAGAGACATGTGTACCCGAAGGATCATCACAGCACTGTTTACAATAGCCAGGACATGGAAGCAACCTAGATGTCCAGGAGCAGACGAATCGATAAGAAAGCAGTGGTACATATACACAATGGAATATTACTCAGCAATTAAAAAGAATATACCTGAATTAGTTCTAAGGAGGTGGATGAAACTGCAGCCTATTATACAGAGTGAAATAAGTCAGAACGAAAAACACCAATAGAGCACACTAACACGTATATATGGAATTTAGAAAGATGGTGGTGATAACCCTGTATGCGAGACACAGATGTACAGAACAGTCTTTTGGACTCTGTGGGAGAAGGCCAGGGTGGGATGATCTGAGAGAATAGCAGTGAAACATGTATATTATCATACGAGAAGTAGATCGCCAGTCCAGGTTCGATGCGTGAGACTGGGTGCTCGGGGCTGGTGCACTGGGATGACCCAGAGGGATGGGATGGGCAGGGAGGTGGGAGGGAGGTTCAGGATGGGGAACACATGTACACCCGTGGCGGATTCCCGACAAGTATGGCAAAACCCACCAAGCACTGTAAAATAATTAGCCTCCCATAAAAAAAATTAAATTTCAAAAATCATGTCAATGTATGGCAAAACCAATACAGTACGGTAATGCAAAATATACTAAAAAAAAAAATGAAAAAACAAAAACTAAATTCCTTTGCTGAAAAGGGCCTAATCAATGTGGGCTTTGTGCCTCCAGAAACACCGTCATTTTCCTTTGTTTCTTCCCTCGTTCCTCCCCCTCATTCTTTCCCTTTCTTTCTTATTATACAATTGTGAACGTTTGCTTTCCCTTTATAGATCTTACAGAGCACTGGCTCTATTCCCCACGATGTACAGTCCATCCTTGGGCTCATCTTCCACCTAACACGCTGTGCCTCCCGCTCCCCCACCTCTGTATTGCCCCTCCTCTTCCCCCTCCCCGCTGGTGACCAGTAGATTGTTCTCTATATCTGTGAGCCTCCATTTTTGTGATATTCTCTACCTTGTGGAGTTTTTAGATTCTTAAGTGATACCATACGGTATTTGTCTATCTCTGTCTGAGTTATTCTACTTAATAGTATATCTTCCCTGTTGCTGCAAATGTCAATATTCCATTCTCTTTATGGGGCACCTTCTTTCTATGCCTTTTTAGCCAATGGCACTGCCACTCCACACATGACACGGCTCCCCAGCCACGTTTCCAGTTCTGCACTCACACAGAGAAACACCAAGTCCTCTTCCTCTTCTCCCATGGGAAGTATATCTTTGAAGCTGAGTCTAGAACCAGTTCTCCCGCCCACCCCCGCCACTACTTTATGGCAAACTGGACCTTCTGGTCCCATCTCCAAACCCCACAGGACCCATCTCCCTCCCTCTTCACACATTTACGCCTGCACTGCCTTCTCTGCCCCCCACTCTCACAGAACTCAGAGACAAACACAATTTCACATCACGTTGATTTTATTTTCATTATGAATGTATGCAGTTGGTATAATAGTCAACGTGTGTACTGTTGGCCAGTCCTCAGCGGCAAGAGCCCCGAAGATTTCTGAGGTCTCTAGCCATGCTCTGAGGTCACTGGCTGCCCACTGTTCCTGCTGGAATGACAGGGGTCTACACACTCTCTGGGACCTCTTCTGGTCCGTTCTGATTCAGCTCTTCCTTCACCTTGGAGCACCGGCTACAGAGCTTTGGGCCTCTGAGTTTTTAAGTTTCCTTGTGGTGGGTGGTTTCTGAGAAGTTTTCTTGGTCAGCTTTGCCTGAAGGTGATTATTCACTCTCACAGGTACCCTGGCCACCTGGAGAAAACAAGAGAGGGGTAGAGAATGGCACTGGTTTGGGGAAGAGGGTGAAGGTGGATGGGAACGACAGCTTCAGGAGAAGAGGTGTGGGCAGAGAAGGGTTATGTGCCAGGCAAGGACAGGGGAGGGAGTCTTATGGGGTGGGGTCAATGGGCAAGAGGAGTTTGGGTGAGTTCCGCTCACCTTGACATTTTTCTTGGACCTCAGTTGAGAGGAGGTCTTCATCCTGTTGTCCCGGGTAACAGGAGCCAGGCGTTTCATAACTGCTCTGGAGCCTTGTTGCTTCCCAGTCGCCTTAGTCATTTTGAGGCCTCCCAGTGGTCTGCTCCAGAGGCCCTGAGCACCCCTATATATACCCCTCCCCAGGGAGACACACCTCATGCTTTATGAGGTCAGCAAGTCCCTTCCCCAGCCAATGGTGGCTCTGGGTGAGCCTTGACATCACAAAGCCCCATCCTGACACCTCTAGCGGAGGATGGGGAGCAATTCAGATGTTTTGGTGGGAGAAATGAGGCTTTTATAATTCCCCTAAGGAGGCCTCGAAACTCACCTGCCATCCTCGTCTCTCTAAGTCAACTCTGATGAGTCACATGGCAGGGAGGGTGTGTCTCCTCCGAAGCTTGTCTAAATATACACACTTATGAGTGTGCGTTTATATGTATATACACACGTGTGTGCCTTTGTATATATGTACACTGAATCTTTGTCCCTTGTGAATAACATATAAAATATTAAACCCTGACATATATGACAACAAACATTTAAAACGTAAACTAACAAAATTTGGTTTTGCAGAGGAAAAGTATTTAATTACTGACATTATCTTAGAATACTGGAGTATGGGGATGGTAATCAAAGCAGAACCAGCATTTACTTGGTTTTATTCTTGTAATAAAACTCTTCGTGGTCAATGACCCCAGTATTGCCTGCAGGGGCTGTGGGCTACTCTCCCCGCCCCCACTTGGGAGCCCACTGCTCCATTTTAAATTCCTTTCCTCCAAAGAAGACATAGAGATGGCTAACAAACACATGAAAAGATGCTCACCATCACTCATTCTCAGACAAATGCAAACCAAAACCACAATGAGGTACCATCTGACTCTGGTCAGGCTGACTGCTATACAGAAATCTACAAGCAATAAATGCTGGAGAGGGTGTCGAGAAGGGAACTCTCTTGCAGTGTTGGTGGGAATGCAAACTAGTACAGCCACTATGGAGAACCCTGTGGAGATTCCTTAAAACACTGGAACTAGAACTGCCATATGACCCAGCAATCCCACTTCTGGGCATACACACCGAGGAAACCAGACTTGAAAGAGACATGTGTACCCGAAGGATCATCACAGCACTGTTTACAATAGCCAGGACATGGAAGCAACCTAGATGTCCAGGAGCAGACGAATCGATAAGAAAGCAGTGGTACATATACACAATGGAATATTACTCAGCAATTAAAAAGAATATACCTGAATTAGTTCTAAGGAGGTGGATGAAACTGCAGCCTATTATACAGAGTGAAATAAGTCAGAACGAAAAACACCAATAGAGCACACTAACACGTATATATGGAATTTAGAAAGATGGTGGTGATAACCCTGTATGCGAGACACAGATGTACAGAACAGTCTTTTGGACTCTGTGGGAGAAGGCCAGGGTGGGATGATCTGAGAGAATAGCAGTGAAACATGTATATTATCATACGAGAAGTAGATCGCCAGTCCAGGTTCGATGCGTGAGACTGGGTGCTCGGGGCTGGTGCACTGGGATGACCCAGAGGGATGGGATGGGCAGGGAGGTGGGAGGGAGGTTCAGGATGGGGAACACATGTACTCCCGTGGCGGATGCCCCGACAAGTATGGCAAAACCCACCAAGCACTGTAAAATAATTAGCCTCCCATAAAAAATTAAATTTCAAAAAATCATGTCAATGTATGGCAAAACCAATACAGTACGGTAATGCAAAATATACTAAAAAAAAAAAATGAAAAAACAAAAACTAAATTCCTTTGCTGAAAAGGGCCTAATCAATGTGGGCTTTGTGCCCTCCAGAAACACCGTCATTTTCCTTTGTTTCTTCCCTCGTTCCTCCCCCTCATTCTTTCCCTTTCTTTCTTATTATACAATTGTGAACGTTTGCTTTCCCTTTATAGATCTTACAGAGCACTGGCTCTATTCCCCACGATGTACAGTCCATCCTTGGGCTCATCTTCCACCTAACACGCTGTGCCTCCCGCTCCCCCACCTCTGTATTGCCCTCCCTCTTCCCCTCCCCGCTGGTGACCAGTAGATTGTTCTCTATATCTGTGAGCCTCCATTTTTGTGATATTCTCTACCTTGTGGAGTTTTTAGATTCTTAAGTGATACCATACGGTATTTGTCTATCTCTGTCTGAGTTATTCTACTTAATAGTATATCTTCCCTGTTGCTGCAAATGTCAATATTCCATTCTCTTTATGGGGCACCTTCTTTCTATGCCTTTTTAGCCAATGGCACTGCCACTCCACACATGACACGGCTCCCCAGCCACGTTTCCAGTTCTGCACTCACACAGAGAAACACCAAGTCCTCTTCCTCTTCTCCCATGGGAAGTATATCTTTGAAGCTGAGTCTAGAACCAGTTCTCCCCGCCCACCCCCGCCACTACTTTATGGCAAACTGGACCTTCTGGTCCCATCTCCAACCCACAGGACCCATCTCCCTCCCTCTTCACACATTTACGCCTGCACTGCCTTCTCTGCCCCCCACTCTCACAGAACTCAGAGACAAACACAATTTCACATCACGTTGATTTTATTTTCATTATGAATGTATGCAGTTGGTATAATAGTCAACGTGTGTACTGTTGGCCAGTCCTCAGCGGCAAGAGCCCCGAAGATTTCTGAGGTCTCTAGCCATGCTCTGAGGTCACTGGCTGCCCACTGTTCCTGCTGGAATGACAGGGGTCTACACACTCTCTGGGACCTCTTCTGGTCCGTTCTGATTCAGCTCTTCCTTCACCTTGGAGCACCGGCTACAGAGCTTTGGGCCTCTGAGTTTTTTAAGTTTCCTTGTGGTGGGTGGTTTCTGAGAAGTTTTCTTGGTCAGCTTTGCCTGAAGGTGATTATTCCCTCTCACAGGTACCCTGGCCACCTGGAGAAAACAAGAGAGGGGTAGAGAATGGCACTGGTTTGGGGAAGAGGGTGAAGGTGGATGGGAACGACAGCTTCAGGAGAAGAGGTGTGGGCAGAGAAGGGTTATGTGCCAGGCAAGGACAGGGGAGGGAGTCTTATGGGGTGGGGTCAATGGGCAAGAGGAGTTTGGGTGAGTTCCGCTCACCTTGACATTTTCTTGGACCTCAGTTGAGAGGAGGTCTTCATCCTGTTGTCCCGGGTAACAGGAGCCAGGCGTTTCATAACTGCTCTGGAGCCTTGTTGCTTCCCAGTCGCCTTAGTCATTTGGAGGCCTCCCAGTGGTCTGCTCCAGAGGCCCTGAGCACCCCTATATATACCCCTCCCCAGGGAGACACACCTCATGCTTTATGAGGTCAGCAAGTCCCTTCCCCAGCCAATGGTGGCTCTGGGTGAGCCTTGACATCACAAAGCCCCATCCTGACACCTCTAGCGGAGGATGGGGAGCAATTCAGATGTTTTGGTGGGAGAAATGAGGCTTTTATAATTCCCCTAAGGAGGCCTCGAAACTCACCTGCCATCCTCGTCTCTCTAAGTCAACTCTGATGAGTCACATGGCAGGGAGGGTGTGTCTCCTCCGAAGCTTGTCTAAATATACACACTTATGAGTGTGCGTTTATATGTATATACACACGTGTGTGCCTTTGTATATATGTACACTGAATCTTTGTCCCTTGTGAATAACATATAAAATATTAAACCCTGACATATATGACAACAAACATTTAAAACGTAAACTAACAAAATTTGGTTTTGCAGAGGAAAAGTATTTAATTACTGACATTATCTTAGAATACTGGAGTATGGGGATGGTAATCAAAGCAGAACCAGCATTTACTTGGTTTTATTCTTGTAATAAAACTCTTCGTGGTCAATGACCCCAGTATTGCCTGCAGGGGCTGTGGGCTACTCTCCCCGCCCCCACTTGGGAGCCCACTGCTCCATTTTAAATTCCTTTCCTCCAAAGAAGACATAGAGATGGCTAACAAACACATGAAAAGATGCTCACCATCACTCATTCTCAGACAAATGCAAACCAAAACCACAATGAGGTACCATCTGACTCTGGTCAGGCTGACTGCTATACAGAAATCTACAAGCAATAAATGCTGGAGAGGGTGTCGAGAAGGGAACTCTCTTGCAGTGTTGGTGGGAATGCAAACTAGTACAGCCACTATGGAGAACCCTGTGGAGATTCCTTAAAACACTGGAACTAGAACTGCCATATGACCCAGCAATCCCACTTCTGGGCATACACACCGAGGAAACCAGACTTGAAAGAGGCATGTGTACCCGAAGGATCATCACAGCACTGTTTACAATAGCCAGGACATGGAAGCAACCTAGATGTCCAGGAGCAGACGAATCGATAAGAAAGCAGTGGTACATATACACAATGGAATATTGCTCAGCAATTAAAAAGAATATACCTGAATTAGTTCTAAGGAGGTGGGTGAAACTGCAGCCTATTATACAGAGTGAAATAAGTCAGAACGAAAAACACCAATAGAGCACACTAACACGTATATATGGAATTTAGAAAGATGGTGGTGATAACCCTGTATGCGAGACACAGATGTACAGAACAGTCTTTTGGACTCTGTGGGAGAAGGCCAGGGTGGGATGATCTGAGAGAATAGCAGTGAAACATGTATATTATCATACGAGAAGTAGATCGCCAGTCCAGGTTCGATGCGTGAGACTGGGTGCTCGGGGCTGGTGCACTGGGATGACCCAGAGGGATGGGATGGGCAGGGAGGTGGGAGGGAGGTTCAGGATGGGGAACACATGTACACCCGTGGCGGATGCCCCGACAAGTATGGCAAAACCCACCAAGCACTGTAAAATAATTAGCCTCCCATAAAAAAATTAAATTTCAAAAAATCATGTCAATGTATGGCAAAACCAATACAGTACGGTAATGCAAAATATACTAAAAAAAAAAAATGAAAAAACAAAAACTAAATTCCTTTGCTGAAAAGGGCCTAATCAATGTGGGCTTTGTGCCTCCAGAAACACCGTCATTTTCCTTTGTTTCTTCCCTCGTTCCTCCCCCTCATTCTTTCCCTTTCTTTCTTATTATACAATTGTGAACGTTTGCTTTCCCTTTATAGATCTTACAGAGCACTGGCTCTATTCCCCACGATGTACAGTCCATCCTTGGGCTCATCTTCCACCTAACACGCTGTGCCTCCCGCTCCCCCACCTCTGTATTGCCCCTCCCTCTTCCCCCTCCCCGCTGGTGACCAGTAGATTGTTCTCTATATCTGTGAGCCTCCATTTTTGTGATATTCTCTACCTTGTGGAGTTTTTAGATTCTTAAGTGATACCATACGGTATTTGTCTATCTCTGTCTGAGTTATTCTACTTAATAGTATATCTTCCCTGTTGCTGCAAATGTCAATATTCCATTCTCTTTATGGGGCACCTTCTTTCTATGCCTTTTTAGCCAATGGCACTGCCACTCCACACATGACACGGCTCCCCAGCCACGTTTCCAGTTCTGCACTCACACAGAGAAACACCAAGTCCTCTTCCTCTTCTCCCATGGGAAGTATATCTTTGAAGCTGAGTCTAGAACCAGTTCTCCCCGCCCACCCCCGCCACTACTTTATGGCAAACTGGACCTTCTGGTCCCATCTCCAACCCCACAGGACCCATCTCCCTCCCTCTTCACACATTTACGCCTGCACTGCCTTCTCTGCCCCCCACTCTCACAGAACTCAGAGACAAACACAATTTCACATCACGTTGATTTTATTTTCATTATGAATGTATGCAGTTGGTATAATAGTCAACGTGTGTACTGTTGGCCAGTCCTCAGCGGCAAGAGCCCCGAAGATTTCTGAGGTCTCTAGCCATGCTCTGAGGTCACTGGCTGCCCACTGTTCCTGCTGGAATGACAGGGGTCTACACACTCTCTGGGACCTCTTCTGGTCCGTTCTGATTCAGCTCTTCCTTCACCTTGGAGCACCGGCTACAGAGCTTTGGGCCTCTGAGTTTTTTAAGTTTCCTTGTGGTGGGTGGTTTCTGAGAAGTTTTCTTGGTCAGCTTTGCCTGAAGGTGATTATTCACTCTCACAGGTACCCTGGCCACCTGGAGAAAACAAGAGAGGGGTAGAGAATGGCACTGGTTTGGGGAAGAGGGTGAAGGTGGATGGGAACGACAGCTTCAGGAGAAGAGGTGTGGGCAGAGAAGGGTTATGTGCCAGGCAAGGACAGGGGAGGGAGTCTTATGGGGTGGGGTCAATGGGCAAGAGGAGTTTGGGTGAGTTCCGCTCACCTTGACATTTTTCTTGGACCTCAGTTGAGAGGAGGTCTTCATCCTGTTGTCCCGGGTAACAGGAGCCAGGCGTTTCATAACTGCTCTGGAGCCTTGTTGCTTCCCAGTCGCCTTAGTCATTTTGAGGCCTCCCAGTGGTCTGCTCCAGAGGCCCTGAGCACCCCTATATATACCCCCTCCCAGGGAGACACACCTCATGCTTTATGAGGTCAGCAAGTCCCTTCCCCAGCCAATGGTGGCTCTGGGTGAGCCTTGACATCACAAAGCCCCATCCTGACACCTCTAGCGGAGGATGGGGAGCAATTCAGATGTTTTGGTGGGAGAAATGAGGCTTTTATAATTCCCCTAAGGAGGCCTCGAAACTCACCTGCCATCCTCGTCTCTCTAAGTCAACTCTGATGAGTCACATGGCAGGGAGGGTGTGTCTCCTCCGAAGCTTGTCTAAATATACACACTTATGAGTGTGCGTTTATATGTATATACACACGTGTGTGCCTTTGTATATATGTACACTGAATCTTTGTCCCTTGTGAATAACATATAAAATATTAAACCCTGACATATATGACAACAAACATTTAAAACGTAAACTAACAAAATTTGGTTTTGCAGAGGAAAAGTATTTAATTACTGACATTATCTTAGAATACTGGAGTATGGGGATGGTAATCAAAGCAGAACCAGCATTTACTTGGTTTTATTCTTGTAATAAAACTCTTCGTGGTCAATGACCCCAGTATTGCCTGCAGGGGCTGTGGGCTACTCTCCCCGCCCCCACTTGGGAGCCCACTGCTCCATTTTAAATTCCTTTCCTCCAAAGAAGACATAGAGATGGCTAACAAACACATGAAAAGATGCTCACCATCACTCATTCTCAGACAAATGCAAACCAAAACCACAATGAGGTACCATCTGACTCTGGTCAGGCTGACTGCTATACAGAAATCTACAAGCAATAAATGCTGGAGAGGGTGTCGAGAAGGGAACTCTCTTGCAGTGTTGGTGGGAATGCAAACTAGTACAGCCACTATGGAGAACCCTGTGGAGATTCCTTAAAACACTGGAACTAGAACTGCCATATGACCCAGCAATCCCACTTCTGGGCATACACACCGAGGAAACCAGACTTGAAAGAGACATGTGTACCCGAAGGATCATCACAGCACTGTTTACAATAGCCAGGACATGGAAGCAACCTAGATGTCCAGGAGCAGACGAATCGATAAGAAAGCAGTGGTACATATACACAATGGAATATTACTCAGCAATTAAAAAGAATATACCTGAATTAGTTCTAAGGAGGTGGGTGAAACTGCAGCCTATTATACAGAGTGAAATAAGTCAGAACGAAAAACACCAATAGAGCACACTAACACGTATATATGGAATTTAGAAAGATGGTGGTGATAACCCTGTATGCGAGACACAGATGTACAGAACAGTCTTTTGGACTCTGTGGGAGAAGGCCAGGGTGGGATGATCTGAGAGAACAGCAGTGAAACATGTATATTATCATACGAGAAGTAGATCGCCAGTCCAGGTTCGATGCGTGAGACTGGGTGCTCGGGGCTGGTGCACTGGGATGACCCAGAGGGATGGGATGGGCAGGGAGGTGGGAGGGAGGTTCAGGATGGGGAACACATGTACACCCGTGGCGGATGCCCGACAAGTATGGCAAAACCCACCAAGCACTGTAAAATAATTAGCCTCCCATAAAAAAAATTAAATTTCAAAAAATCATGTCAATGTATGGCAAAACCAATACAGTACGGTAATGCAAAATATACTAAAAAAAAAAAATGAAAAAAACAAAAACTAAATTCCTTTGCTGAAAAGGGCCTAATCAATGTGGGCTTGTGCCCTCCAGAAACACCGTCATTTTCCTCTGTTTCTTCCCTCGTTCCTCCCCCTCATTCTTTCCCTTTCTTTCTTATTATACAATTGTGAACGTTTGCTTTCCCTTTATAGATCTTACAGAGCACTGGCTCTATTCCCCACGATGTACAGTCCATCCTTGGGCTCATCTTCCACCTAACACGCTGTGCCTCCCGCTCCCCCACCTCTGTATTGCCCCTCCCTCTTCCCCTCCCCGCTGGTGACCAGTAGATTGTTCTCTATATCTGTGAGCCTCCATTTTTGTGATATTCTCTACCTTGTGGAGTTTTTAGATTCTTAAGTGATACCATACGGTATTTGTCTATCTCTGTCTGAGTTATTCTACTTAATAGTATATCTTCCCTGTTGCTGCAAATGTCAATATTCCATTCTCTTTATGGGGCACCTTCTTTCTATGCCTTTTTAGCCAATGGCACTGCCACTCCACACATGACACGGCTCCCCAGCCACGTTTCCAGTTCTGCACTCACACAGAGAAACACCAAGTCCTCTTCCTCTTCTCCCATGGGAAGTATATCTTTGAAGCTGAGTCTAGAACCAGTTCTCCCCGCCCCCCCCCGCCACTACTTTATGGCAAACTGGACCTTCTGGTCCCATCTCCAACCCCACAGGACCCATCTCCCTCCCTCTTCACACATTTACGCCTGCACTGCCTTCTCTGCCCCCCCACTCTCACAGAACTCAGAGACAAACACAATTTCACATCACGTTGATTTTATTTTCATTATGAATGTATGCAGTTGGTATAATAGTCAACGTGTGTACTGTTGGCCAGTCCTCAGCGGCAAGAGCCCCGAAGATTTCTGAGGTCTCTAGCCATGCTCTGAGGTCACTGGCTGCCCACTGTTCCTGCTGGAATGACAGGGGTCTACACACTCTCTGGGACCTCTTCTGGTCCGTTCTGATTCAGCTCTTCCTTCACCTTGGAGCACCGGCTACAGAGCTTTGGGCCTCTGAGTTTTTAAGTTTCCTTGTGGTGGGTGGTTTCTGAGAAGTTTTCTTGGTCAGCTTTGCCTGAAGGTGATTATTCCTCTCACAGGTACCCTGGCCACCTGGAGAAAACAAGAGAGGGGTAGAGAATGGCACTGGTTTGGGGAAGAGGGTGAAGGTGGATGGGAACGACAGCTTCAGGAGAAGAGGTGTGGGCAGAGAAGGGTTATGTGCCAGGCAAGGACAGGGGAGGGAGTCTTATGGGGTGGGGTCAATGGGCAAGAGGAGTTTGGGTGAGTTCCGCTCACCTTGACATTTTTCTTGGACCTCAGTTGAGAGGAGGTCTTCATCCTGTTGTCCCGGGTAACAGGAGCCAGGCGTTTCATAACTGCTCTGGAGCCTTGTTGCTTCCCAGTCGCCTTAGTCATTTTGAGGCCTCCCAGTGGTCTGCTCCAGAGTCCCTGAGCACCCCTATATATACCCCTCCCCAGGGAGACACACCTCATGCTTTATGAGGTCAGCAAGTCCCTTCCCCAGCCAATGGTGGCCCTGGGTGAGCCTTGACATCACAAAGCCCCATCCTGACACCTCTAGCGGAGGATGGGGAGCAATTCAGATGTTTTGGTGGGAGAAATGAGGCTTTTATAATTCCCCTAAGGAGGCCTCGAAGCTCACCTGCCATCCTCGTCTCTCTAAGTCAACTCTGATGAGTCACATGGCAGGGAGGGTGTGTCTCCTCCGAAGCTTGTCTAAATATACACACTTATGAGTGTGCGTTTATATGTATATACACACGTGTGTGCCTTTGTATATATGTACACTGAATCTTTGTCCCTTGTGAATAACATATAAAATATTAAACCCTGACATATATGACAACAAACATTTAAAACGTAAACTAACAAAATTTGGTTTTGCAGAGGAAAAGTATTTAATTACTGACATTATCTTAGAATACTGGAGTATGGGGATGGTAATCAAAGCAGAACCAGCATTTACTTGGTTTTATTCTTGTAATAAAACTCTTCGTGGTCAATGACCCCAGTATTGCCTGCAGGGGCTGTGGGCTACTCTCCCCGCCCCCACTTGGGAGCCCACTGCTCCATTTTAAATTCCTTTCCTCCAAAGAAGACATAGAGATGGCTAACAAACACATGAAAAGATGCTCACCATCACTCATTCTCAGACAAATGCAAACCAAAACCACAATGAGGTACCATCTGACTCTGGTCAGGCTGACTGCTATACAGAAATCTACAGGCAATAAATGCTGGAGAGGGTGTCGAGAAGGGAACTCTCTTGCAGTGTTGGTGGGAATGCAAACTAGTACAGCCACTATGGAGAACCCTGTGGAGATTCCTTAAAAAACTGGAACTAGAACTGCCATATGACCCAGCAATCCCACTTCTGGGCATACACACCGAGGCAACCAGACTTGAAAGAGGCATGTGTACCCGAAGGATCATCACAGCACTGTTTACAATAGCCAGGACATGGAAGCAACCTAGATGTCCAGGAGCAGACGAATCGATAAGAAAGCAGTGGTACATATACACAATGGAATATTACTCAGCAATTAAAAAGAATATACCTGAATTAGTTCTAAGGAGGTGGATGAAACTGCAGCCTATTATACAGAGTGAAATAAGTCAGAACGAAAAACACCAATAGAGCACACTAACACGTATATATGGAATTTAGAAAGATGGTGGTGATAACCCTGTATGCGAGACACAGATGTACAGAACAGTCTTTTGGACTCTGTGGGAGAAGGCCAGGGTGGGATGATCTGAGAGAATAGCAGTGAAACATGTATATTATCATACGAGAAGTAGATCGCCAGTCCAGGTTCGATGCGTGAGACTGGGTGCTCGGGGCTGGTGCACTGGGATGACCCAGAGGGATGGGATGGGCAGGGAGGTGGGAGGGAGGTTCAGGATGGGGAACACATGTACACCCGTGGCGGATGCCCGACAAGTATGGCAAAACCCACCAAGCACTGTAAAATAATTAGCCTCCCATAAAAAAATTAAATTTCAAAAATCATGTCAATGTATGGCAAAACCAATACAGTACGGTAATGCAAAATATACTAAAAAAAAAAATGAAAAAAACAAAAACTAAATTCCTTTGCTGAAAGGGCCTAATCAATGTGGGCTTTGTGCCCTCCAGAAACACCGTCATTTTCCTTTGTTTCTTCCCTCGTTCCTCCCCCTCATTCTTTCCCTTTCTTTCTTATTATACAATTGTGAACGTTTGCTTTCCCTTTATAGATCTTACAGAGCACTGGCTCTATTCCCCACGATGTACAGTCCATCCTTGGGCTCATCTTCCACCTAACACGCTGTGCCTCCCGCTCCCCCACCTCTGTATTGCCCCTCCCTCTTCCCCTCCCCGCTGGTGACCAGTAGATTGTTCTCTATATCTGTGAGCCTCCATTTTTGTGATATTCTCTACCTTGTGGAGTTTTTAGATTCTTAAGTGATACCATACGGTATTTGTCTATCTCTGTCTGAGTTATTCTACTTAATAGTATATCTTCCCTGTTGCTGCAAATGTCAATATTCCATTCTCTTTATGGGGCACCTTCTTTCTATGCCTTTTTAGCCAATGGCACTGCCACTCCACACATGACACGGCTCCCCAGCCACGTTTCCAGTTCTGCACTCACACAGAGAAACACCAAGTCCTCTTCCTCTTCTCCCATGGGAAGTATATCTTTGAAGCTGAGTCTAGAACCAGTTCTCCCCGCCCACCCCCGCCACTACTTTATGGCAAACTGGACCTTCTGGTCCCATCTCCAACCCCACACGACCCATCTCCCTCCCTCTTCACACATTTACGCCTGCACTGCCTTCTCTGCCCCCCACTCTCACAGAACTCAGAGCAAACACAATTTCACATCACGTTGATTTTATTTTCATTATGAATGTATGCAGTTGGTATAATAGTCAACGTGTGTACTGTTGGCCAGTCCTCAGCGGCAAGAGCCCCGAAGATTTCTGAGGTCTCTAGCCATGCTCTGAGGTCACTGGCTGCCCACTGTTCCTGCTGGAATGACAGGGGTCTACACACTCTCTGGGACCTCTTCTGGTCCGTTCTGATTCAGCTCTTCCTTCACCTTGGAGCACCGGCTACAGAGCTTTGGGCCTCTGAGTTTTTTAAGTTTCCTTGTGGTGGGTGGTTTCTGAGAAGTTTTCTTGGTCAGCTTTGCCTGAAGGTGATTATTCCCTCTCACAGGTACCCTGGCCACCTGGAGAAAACAAGAGAGGGGTAGAGAATGGCACTGGTTTGGGGAAGAGGGTGAAGGTGGATGGGAACGACAGCTTCAGGAGAAGAGGTGTGGGCAGAGAAGGGTTATGTGCCAGGCAAGGACAGGGGAGGGAGTCTTATGGGGTGGGGTCAATGGGCAAGAGGAGTTTGGGTGAGTTCCGCTCACCTTGACATTTTTCTAGGACCTCAGTTGAGAGGAGGTCTTCATCCTGTTGTCCCGGGTAACAGGAGCCAGGCGTTTCATAACTGCTCTGGAGCCTTGTTGCTTCCCAGTCGCCTTAGTCATTTGGAGGCCTCCCAGTGGTCTGCTCCAGAGGCCCTGAGCACCCCTATATATACCCCTCCCCAGGGAGACACACCTCATGCTTTATGAGGTCAGCAAGTCCCTTCCCCAGCCAATGGTGGCCCTGGGTGAGCCTTGACATCACAAAGCCCCATCCTGACACCTCTAGCGGAGGATGGGGAGCAATTCAGATGTTTTGGTGGGAGAAATGAGGCTTTTATAATTCCCCTAAGGAGGCCTCGAAGCTCACCTGCCATCCTCGTCTCTCTAAGTCAACTCTGATGAGTCACATGGCAGGGAGGGTGTGTCTCCTCCGAAGCTTGTCTAAATATACACACTTATGAGTGTGCGTTTATATGTATATACACACGTGTGTGCGTTTGTATATATGTACACTGAATCTTTGTCCCTTGTGAATAATATATAAAATATTAAACCCTGACATATATGACAACAAACATTTAAAACGTAAACTAACAAAATTTGGTTTTGCAGAGGAAAAGTATTTAATTACTGACATTATCTTAGAATACTGGAGTATGGGGATGGTAATCAAAGCAGAACCAGCATTTACTTGGTTTTATTCTTGTAATAAAACTCTTCGTGGTCAATGACCCCAGTATTGCCTGCAGGGGCTGTGGGCTACTCTCCCCGCCCCCACTTGGGAGCCCACTGCTCCATTTTAAATTCCTTTCCTCCAAAGAAGACATAGAGATGGCTAACAAACACATGAAAAGATGCTCACCATCACTCATTCTCAGACAAATGCAAACCAAAACCACAATGAGGTACCATCTGACTCTGGTCAGGCTGACTGCTATACAGAAATCTACAGGCAATAAATGCTGGAGAGGGTGTCGAGAAGGGAACTCTCTTGCAGTGTTGGTGGGAATGCAAACTAGTACAGCCACTATGGAGAACCCTGTGGAGATTCCTTAAAAACTGGAACTAGAACTGCCATATGACCCAGCAATCCCACTTCTGGGCATACACACCGAGGAAACCAGACTTGAAAGAGGCATGTGTACCCGAAGGATCATCACAGCACTGTTTACAATAGCCAGGACATGGAAGCAACCTAGATGTCCAGGAGCAGACGAATCGATAAGAAAGCAGTGGTACATATACACAATGGAATATTACTCAGCAATTAAAAAGAATATACCTGAATTAGTTCTAAGGAGGTGGGTGAAACTGCAGCCTATTATACAGAGTGAAATAAGTCAGAACGAAAAACACCAATAGAGCACACTAACACGTATATATGGAATTTAGAAAGATGGTGGTGATAACCCTGTATGCGAGACACAGATGTACAGAACAGTCTTTTGGACTCTGTTGGAGAAGGCCAGGGTGGGATGATCTGAGAGAACAGCAGTGAAACATGTATATTATCATACGAGAAGTAGATCGCCAGTCCAGGTTCGATGCGTGAGACTGGGTGCTCGGGGCTGGTGCACTGGGATGACCCAGAGGGATGGGATGGGCAGGGAGGTGGGAGGGAGGTTCAGGATGGGGAACACATGTACACCCGTGGCGGATGCCCGACAAGTATGGCAAAACCCACCAAGCACTGTAAAATAATTAGCCTCCCATAAAAAAAATTAAATTTCAAAAAATCATGTCAATGTATGGCAAAACCAATACAGTACGGTAATGCAAAATATACTAAAAAAAAAAAAGAAAAAACAAAAACTAAATTCCTTTGCTGAAAAGGGCCTAATCAATGTGGGCTTTGTGCCTCCAGAAACACCGTCATTTTCCTCTGTTTCTTCCCTCGTTCCTCCCCCTCATTCTTTCCCTTTCTTTCTTATTATACAATTGTGAACGTTTGCTTTCCCTTTATAGATCTTACAGAGCACTGGCTCTATTCCCCACGATGTACAGTCCATCCTTGGGCTCATCTTCCACCTAACACGCTGTGCCTCCCGCTCCCCCACCTCTGTATTGCCCTCCTCTTCCCCCTCCCCGCTGGTGACCAGTAGATTGTTCTCTATATCTGTGAGCCTCCATTTTGTGATATTCTCTACCTTGTGGAGTTTTTAGATTCTTAAGTGATACCATACGGTATTTGTCTATCTCTGTCTGAGTTATTCTACTTAATAGTATATCTTCCCTGTTGCTGCAAATGTCAATATTCCATTCTCTTTATGGGGCACCTTCTTTCTATGCCTTTTTAGCCAATGGCACTGCCACTCCACACATGACACGGCTCCCCAGCCACGTTTCCAGTTCTGCACTCACACAGAGAAACACCAAGTCCTCTTCCTCTTCTCCCATGGGAAGTATATCTTTGAAGCTGAGTCTAGAACCAGTTCTCCCCGCCCACCCCCGCCACTACTTTATGGCAAACTGGACCTTCTGGTCCCATCTCCAAACCCACAGGACCCATCTCCCTCCCTCTTCACACATTAACGCCTGCACTGCCTTCTCTGCCCCCCACTCTCACAGAACTCAGAGCAAACACAATTTCACATCACGTTGATTTTATTTTCATTATGAATGTATGCAGTTGGTATAATAGTCAACGTGTGTACTGTTGGCCAGTCCTCAGCGGCAAGAGCCCCGAAGATTTCTGAGGTCTCTAGCCATGCTCTGAGGTCACTGGCTGCCCACTGTTCCTGCTGGAATGACAGGGGTCTACACACTCTCTGGGACCTCTTCTGGTCCGTTCTGATTCAGCTCTTCCTTCACCTTGGAGCACCGGCTACAGAGCTTTGGGCCTCTGAGTTTTTTAAGTTTCCTTGTGGTGGGTGGTTTCTGAGAAGTTTTCTTGGTCAGCTTTGCCTGAAGGTGATTATTCACTCTCACAGGTACCCTGGCCACCTGGAGAAAACAAGAGAGGGGTAGAGAATGGCACTGGTTTGGGGAAGAGGGTGAAGGTGGATGGGAACGACAGCTTCAGGAGAAGAGGTGTGGGCAGAGAAGGGTTATGTGCCAGGCAAGGACAGGGGAGGGAGTCTTATGGGGTGGGGTCAATGGGCAAGAGGAGTTTGGGTGAGTTCTGCTGCTCACCTTGACATTTTTCTTGGACCTCAGTTGAGAGGAGGTCTTCATCCTGTTGTCCCGGGTAACAGGAGCCAGGCGTTTCATAACTGCTCTGGAGCCTTGTTGCTTCCCAGTCGCCTTAGTCATTTTGAGGCCTCCCAGTGGTCTGCTCCAGAGGCCCTGAGCACCCCTATATATACCCCTCCCCAGGGAGACACACCTCATGCTTTATGAGGTCAGCAAGTCCCTTCCCCAGCCAATGGTGGCCCTGGGTGAGCCTTGACATCACAAAGCCCCATCCTGACACCTCTAGCGGAGGATGGGGAGCAATTCAGATGTTTTGGTGGGAGAAATGAGGCTTTTATAATTCCCCTAAGGAGGCCTCGAAGCTCACCTGCCATCCTCATCTCTCTATGTCAACTGTGATGAGTCACATGGCAGGGAGGGTGTGTCTCCTCCAAAGCTTGTCTATTATATCTATTTATGACTGTAAAAGTGTAAGGGAATTAAAAAAAAAATCTGCAAAAGATGCAGCATAAGCAGCCCCAGTTAGCGGAGGTTTATTTTCTTTGTTCCATAGTCTCAAAATAACTGACAGTTAAGGATGAATTTTATTTCAAACCTATATTTCAAATTCAGAAAGATATTTTATGTTCAAATATAAGACAATTTTGTTTTCTTAAGCTAAAAATAGTTTGTAGCTTGCAATACCTTTCACTGATTTAGACGTAAATAAAAGTACATTGTGTGTCTTTACCTTGAGAATTTTGTGGTATCACTGTGTATTTAGAATCAACTGTTTGACTGTGGGGTGTGTATTAGTACATTCTCTCGGGGACCTCAGGCTGTGCAGGAAGTGATCTCAAGGCCTTGCAAACCATTCAGGATGCTCTGTGGAATGGAGCAGTGGTAACCATGGCAGCCTGTGTTGGTGACAGTTGTTTAACAAGGTCTTCTCTTAATGAACTCCTCATAGAAGACAATGAATTTTTAAAGATAAGTACTAAAACTGTGGCTGTATGAATTTATATATATATATATATATACATACACATGCCCACACACACAAATGTGTTTTTGTTTGTATATCTGTACACTGAAACTTTGTCCCTTGTGAATAATATATACAATGTTAAAACCTGACATATATGATAGTTCAGTTCAGTTGCTTAGTCGTGTCTGACTCTTTGCGACCCCATGTCAATACACGTTTAAAACTTAAACCAACAAAATTTGGTTTGCAGAGGAAAAGTATTTATTTACTGACATTATTTTAGAATACTGGAGTATGGAGATGGTAATCAAAACAGATCCAGCTTTTACTTGGCTTTATTCTTGTAATAAATGTCTTCGTGGGCAATGCCCCCAGTATTGCCTGCATGGGATGTGGGCCACTCCCCCCACCCCCACTTGGGAGCTCACTGCTCCATTCTAATTTCCTTTGCTCTGAAGAAGACATACAGATGGCTAACAAACACATGAAAAGATGCTCAACATCACTCATTATCAGAGAAATGCAAACCAAAACCACAATGTGGTTCCATCTCACGCCATTCAGGATGGCTGCTATCCCAAAATCTACAAGCAATAAATGCTGGAGAGGGTGTGGAGAAAAGGGAACCCTCTTACACTATTGGTGGGAATGCAAACTAGTACAGCCACTATGGAGAACAGTGTGGAGATTTCTTAAAAAACTGGAACTAGAATAGCCATATGACCCAGCAATCCTACTGCTGGGCATACACAGTGAGGAAACCAGACTTGAAAGAGACATGTGTACCTGAATGATCATCATAGATGTCCATCAGCAGACAAATGGATAAGAAAGCAGTGATACATATACACAATGGAATATTACTCAGATATTTAAAAGAATGCATTGGAATGAGTTCTAATGAGGTGAATGAAACTGGAGCCTGTTATACAGAGTGAAGTAAGTCAGAAAGAAAAACACCAATACAGTATATTAATGCATATATATGCAATTTAGATAGATGGTAACGATGACCCTATATGCAAGTCAGCAAAAGAGATGCAGATGTGTAAAACAGTCTTTTGGACTCTGTGGGAGAAGGCGAGGGTTGGATGATCTGAGAGAATAGCATTGTAACATGTATATTATCATATGTGAAACAGATCGCCAGTCCAGATTCAATGCGTGAGACAGGGCTCTCAGGGCTGGTGCACTGGGATGACTCAGAGGGATGGGATGGGCAGGGAGGTGGGAGGGGGCTTCACGATGGGGAACACATGTATACCTATGACTGATTCATGTCAATGTATGGCAAAAATCACTACAATATTGTAAAGTAATTAGCCTCCTATTAAATAAATAAAAATAACTTGTCCAGTTTTCCTTATTGGAATCCTTCACCTTTTAGATTAATTTATACATCATTCCTTTGTGATGTTATAAAATATCTGTGATACCCCTACCTTCTAGGCACAATTCATCATGTCATCTCCTGTGCCAGCAAACTCCTGGGCATATACTTTTATACCCATATAATTACTTATTTAAGCATCTTTTTTCCTAATAAACAATTCCTGGGTAAATAGCACCAATTATACCCAACCCATCTTTATGTTCTCAGTGCCTAATTTGATGTTTATAGTAGGTGCGCAATAAGTGTTTATTGGTGGAAATGGTTGGTATTTCATCTGAATTTCATGCCTATGTAAATTCATCTCAAAAATCATGTAATAGCTATCCTTCCACCACAGGAAAATAAAATAAAGGACAACATAAGAAAGAGCAGAATTTATTTGTCTTTTTCAGAGTGATTTTGATATGGAAAAATTTTTCTCTTTTTGCTTTATGAAAGTGTGATAACACATTTACAGGAGACTTGGAAAATACAGAACAAAGTTACATAAAGTTCCTCTATGTTACAATTTTTTTAAATAGATAAAGATTTTTAGTTGGAGTTTCAATATCAAACTCACAAAAATTAATAGAATGAATAGAAAAGTAGAAGACTGTAGTAGACCTGAAAAGCACCATGAAACAGTTCAACATAATTAAGATTTATACAATTTTCACACAAGAGCAGGATACAAATTCTATTTAAGTTCCCATAGACTATAAACCAGGAGACACTGGAACGTATCCAGGGACATAAAACAAGGTGCAAAATTTTCATGGTCTAAAGATATTGAAATCATATGGAGTCTGTTCTCATATCACCATGGAATTATGTTAGAAATCAATATCAGAAGATGTTTGAAAATAACCCACCTATTTTCAAGTGTAATGTGACAGTTACCAAGAGAGATCTTTGACTTAGCTGTAGAAAGCCTCAGTAAAGTTAAAAGACTGAAAAACCACAGAGGGTGATTGCAGAGAAGAAAGCATTTAAATGAGAAATTAGTATCAAAGATACTTTTAAAACCACACGTATGTGGAAATTCAGTGTCCACTTTTTAAATGATGGTTGCTGATATGGACATTTTTAAAAGCAAGGGTAGTCTGCTTTTATCAAAGGAAGGATGGCGAAATAGGAAGAGAAGTACAGTAACCATCAAGGTTAAGAGAAAAGGGCAGGAAGAAGTCCTGATCCACAGATTTGAGGGCTGATGTTCCAAATGCTACCCTGTTGGCGTCATTCACCCTCTTCATGTATGCCTCTCTCCCCCAGAAGAAAATCATAAGCTACCAAAATACCTGCCTCCAACAGTTTACATTTACCCAGTGCCTGGTAGACTGAAAGTTCAAAAGTTATTGGGACAATTGTCCTTGGAGGTGTCCATCTCAGTGTTTAAGTTTTATACATGGATATTTGATCACTGAATTTTGTAGATATACATAGGAGGACAGGAAAAAAGTACCCTTTTGGCATAAAGTGTAGATGGGAATGAATATTATAACACATGGCATAAGCAGATAGAATTTGTGGATGTAAATTTATCACAATTGTCTCGATTTATCAAATGGTGTGAAGAAGTTTATACCACAAACAGAATGTTGCCATGAAAAACCATTGCCAGATGTGATATTTTCTTTTTTCACCTATTAGACTATGAAAGCAAGGGAAAAACATGAGTAAGGGTAAAAGAATGAGAATTTGTCTTTAAAATGAGAATTTTAAAGTTTGGAGGATTAATACAAATTGTACTATTCTCTATTATAAAGCATATGAAAGAAGACAGATACTTTATACCCATTTTTACCATTTCCTTCTTGTGTCCTCATTTTTTACTCTATACCTTCCATTATAAAGTCAAAGAAAATAGACATATGAACAGTTTTCTCTATGTGGTTTAAGGATGTCCTGTTCTCAGAACAGGAACACTACTCCACAGTGATGTTTCTAAGTTCAAATTTTACAGTAAAAGCAGCAGAAGCAAAATCTACCACCCAGATAGAATCTGGGACCAGATGTCATGATCATCATTTTAGAATGTTGAGTTTTAAGCCAGCTTTTTCACTCTCCTCTTTCACTTTCATCAAGAGGCTCTTTAGTTTTTCTTCACTTTCTGCCATAAGGGTGGTGTCATCTGAATATCTGAGGTTGTTGATATTTCTCCTGGTAATCTTGATTCTAGCTTGTGATTCATCCAGCCTGATATTTCACATGATGTACTCTGCATATCTATTTCTGCTTTATTGACTATGCCAAAGCCTTAGACTGTGTAGATGACAAACTGTGGAAAATTCTTAAAGAGATAGGAATACCAGACCACCTGACTTGCCTCCTGAGAAATCTGTATGCAAGTCAAGAAGCAACAGTTAGAATTGGACATGGAACAACAAACTGGTTCCAAATGGGGAAAGGAGTACGTCAAGGCTGCATATTGTCACCCTGCTTATTTAACTTATATGCAGAGTACATCATGAGAAACGTTGGGCTGGGTGAAGCATGAGCTGGAATCAAGATTGCCAGGAGAAATATCAATAACCTCAGATATGCAGATGACACCACCCTTATGGCAAAAAGTGAAGAAGAACTAAAGAGCCTCTTGATGAAAGTGAAAGAGGAGAGTGAAAAAATTGGCTTAAAGCTCAACATTCAGAAAACTAAGATCGTGGAATCTGGTCCCATCACTTCATGGCATATAGATGGGGAAACAATGGAAACAGTGAGAGACTTTATTTTGGGGGGCTCCAAAATCAATGCAGGTGGTGACTGCAGCCATTAGATTAAAAGACGCTTGCTCCTTGGAAGAAAAGTTATGACTAACCTAGACAGCATAATAAAAAGCTGAGACATTACTTGCCAACAGAGTTGTGTCTAGTCAAAGCTATGCTTTTGCCAATAGTCATGCATGGATGTGAGAGTTGGACTATAAAGAAAGCTGAGTGCCAAAGAATGGAGGCTGTTGTACTGTCATCTTGGAGAAGGCTCTTGAGAGTCCCTTGGACTGCAAGGAGCTCCAACCAGTCAATCCTAAAGGAAATCAGTCCTGAATATTCATTGGAAGGACTGATACTGAAGCTGAAACTCCAATACTTTGGCCACCTGATGTGAAGAACTGACTCATTGGAAAAGACCCTATTGCTAGAAAAGATTGAAGGCGAGAGGAGAAGGGGATCAAAGAGGATGAGATGATTGGATGGCATCACTGACTCGACTGACATGAGTTTGAGTAAGCTCCAGGAGTTGGTGATGGACAGGGAAGCCTGACGTGCTACGGTCCATGAGGTCTCAAAGAGTTGGACATGAGTGAGCAACTGAACTGATACACAGACACACACACACAAAGGCATATACACGAACAGATAGAAATGTGTATATGTCAATCCCAATCTTATATTTACTTATTTAATTGTCACAGGAACCCAAATGAAGTTAGTGTTATCATCATTTCCATTTAAAGTGAAGACATTATGTAAATAAATGTATATCATAATTCTGTATTCCTATCATAAATAATGGAGCAAAAGAGAGGAAGGGAAAGAGAAATAGAAGGAAAAATAGAACAAAGAAGGAATGGTGGGTGTAAAGGTGAGGAACAGGAATCTAGTAGTGAAGTATTGTAGGGGAAAAAAGTCATAACTGCTAAGACCATAGTGAAAAACACAATTCTGGTATTTGCCAAAGTCACATGCATTAACAGATTAATCATTTTAGAAGCAAAAAGAATATATAAACGATTAGATTAAAAACATGTATAAACACTGTCAAAATTTATTAGAAGTGTTTGAATTTCAGTGCAATATTTGGAAATACAGACATTTCTGAAATGTTCGCTTTTCTTCATTTGATGGAGAAAATCCTTATTCACACAATGTTGAAACAGACAGAAAAAATAGTTTTGTCGAATAAACATCCATCTTCCATTTGGTCTTTTGGATTTTAATTAATGGACCCTCATGGTTCATGCTGTATATTGCTGAAATTAAGCCAAGAGCTATATAGAGACCCCAGATGAATGCTAGTCCATTCTTCCTTGCTGGCCAAGTCTACCATGAAATTGAACCTGATCTGTCATCACCGGGAAGTAAATTATCTCTATTGTACTGAAATGCTCTCAATAGGTTTAAAGTAGCCCTGTATACTACCTGCGATAATAAACATACTACTGTAGTAATTTTAACTGGATTCTTTCTCCTTTTTAACAAAAAATTGAGGAAAACAGTGAATGCATTTAGTGCAGGGAAGTTCACATGATTTCCCTATCAAAGAAAGTTCACTATGCAAAAAGGAGTGGATGACTTAGGCTCAGTGTCACATTTTATTTGTTCATCTTTTAAAATGTGGAATGAAGAGTGGAGTTGAGTATTAAAATAGAATTTGTTGTCCTACCTTTTATTTTCGGTGATCAGAGTAGCCCTTGGATGTCTTTTTTGAGTATTTTCTAGTATATTTGCTATTCATTGAATTAAGCCTCTCCTCCCTCACTCTTATCACTGGCTTAGACTGTCTACAAGATCATGGGCCATGGGACTGAACAATTTGAGGGAGTAGGGTGGGGATCTGCCATTCAGGTACTCTGTCAATCTTCCCATTTACAGAATTTACTGGTTCATAACCATTTCAATTAAATGGCTACCAATGATTGATGTTAAATCCCTTGAATTGGCTCCAAATGACCAGATTCATATACATTTCAAACATAGAAAGGGGACTTGCTCATTGTTTCCATTATGTCCACTTATAAAAATATGTACTCCCTACTTGCCTATTCCTTTCATGGACATAAGATTGTTGTCACAGTCAACTCATGAAGCTGTCAGCAGGCCCGTGGAGACCATTTGATGGTGTCAAAGTAGAGGCAGAGTAACACTGATGCAAATCCCATGGCTATTAATAAAACAAAAAGATCTCATTTTAAATGACTTTTACAGTTGAGATCCCCTCTCTGGCCTCTTCCTCATGACCGTGTTTCCATTTGAAAGTCACATCATTGTTTATAATATTGCAGGATCCTGAATTCAAATTACTTGTGTATTGCTAATCTTGGGAGGACTCAGGCTAGTGTTCTAATTTCCCTTAGGCAGAGTAGAAAACCACAAACTATTTAAATTGTTTTTAGTGTTGGTTAGACAACTTGGTGAATTATAGTGTTATATTATTGAGTCAGAATTTAAAATCTTCCCTTGAACTGGAGGTGTTAAGCCAAAGAGAATTCATCCAATGGTATATCACTGAACTATTGGCAGATAAAGAGTATTTGAATTAATATTTCTTCCATTTTTACTCCTTCTATCAAGAAGAACATTTCTTAAGTGCTTACCATATGCCAGATATTGGTTGCATGTTAAATAAAAATAATAATGCAAAGAAGGATCAAGCACACCCATGACAATGATGGGTTTTATGGAATTTATGAGTTGAGGAAACACAAATGCACAATTCCAAGACAGAGTGTCACAGTATAGGTATGCTTCATGAGATTGAGAGCCCAGTGCCTGAGGGAATCTGCTGTGTCTTGGAAGGAGGATATGAATTCAGTCATCAAGAAGGAAGGATATAGTGGATGATTGTTGCCTAGAATCTTAAGAACACTCTTGTAATAATCGAGAAACTTCTGGCCTCCCAAAATGGAAGGGAAAAAACTCTCCT
This sequence comes from Ovis aries, assembly GCF_016772045.2. Lineage (NCBI taxonomy): Eukaryota > Metazoa > Chordata > Mammalia > Artiodactyla > Bovidae > Ovis > Ovis aries. The sequence goes on along the minus strand of NC_056080.1, from coordinate 9,066,823 downwards.
TCAGTGTCATTTGGAGCCAGCCACTTGCCCATTACCTAGGTTTCTGCAGTCAAAGATGCTCATTGGAGATGTTGACATAGAAGTGAGCAATCTAAATGTGTGGGATTTGACTTCTGAAGAGAAAAGGAGAATTTTGGTGTGAGCTTCACAAGGGTGGGAAAGCTTTGATATTGGCCTCATTTGGAAGAGACTAGAGTGGTTGGGTATTGTTCTTGGCTTCCACGTAAACAAACTGGTCCTTGTTTTTCTTAGAGATTCTATACATTTCCTCATACCATTCAATATGTTGTGTGAGCTACTAATATCCCAGAAGTAGGACAGATTTTTCCCCTGGGAGGTATGTCTATCAGGTACCTGCATATCTTTCTTTCCCAAGTGCAGCTTTGCTCATCATGGGAGTTGATCTAGGATGCAGCAGGGTGATCATCTGCTGGATTCAAGATGGGCCACAGCTCAGAGGAGTTGATACTCCCATGTGGCCTCGCATGAAGAGGAGAGTCAAGCCAGTCAGATTCCTGGAAATTTTCCCTTGGAAATTCAAATTAGGAATTGCAAAATGAAGGGTTGGATTTTTCCTTCCAGCTCTTCTATAGGAATGATCAAAAGCCTAAGGTAAAAAGTAGTGAGGTACAAGGAGGGCCACGAGCAGGACTCCCACAGTGGTGCAGTGCAGAACCTTGGCAATGAAGCAGAGAGGCTGTGGTTAGGAAGATTCACAAGTCATGAGTTAGCTGAAGCTATGAGGTAATGAAAAGATAAATGAAGTAGGGGAAAAAGAATGAACTAATATTCATAGTGGCTGTAGGGAGGCCATCCACCCTGGGTTCAGATAGGAGAAGGTACATCGTATACAGATAATTTTAGGAGACTAATGCATGTGTGTGTGTGTTCGCTCACTCAGCTGTATTCAACTCTTTGTGACCCTGTGGACTGTAGCCCACCAGGCTTCTCTGTCCTTGGGATTTCCCAGACAAGAATACTGGACTGTGTTGCCATTTCCCTCTCTATAGGAGACTAACAAAACTGGCTAAAAGTTGGTCTTTTTTTCGTTATTACCATGCACCTGTGATTGTGTCAGTGATAAAATACCACTGACTCCCCTCCCTGCCATTTTGGTACACCATTGGAGAAATACAGAGTGAGACTTGACAAGAAAAGGACCACATGGGTATGTTTGTGTATGAGAAAGAGAGACAGACATAGAGGAAGAGAGAGACAGATATGGGCATAGTGAACAAATTGAGGGTTCCCAGGAGATCCAAAGAAATGTCTGACGCTGGAATCCAAATTGGGAAGGGCACTTTATGAGTTTGTTTATTCCATTAGCTGATTACCATGTGCCTGATTCTCACCAGGTCCAGTGACTTTTCTGTCCCCAGATTTCTGCTTCTTTAAGGAAGGACTTAAGAAAGGAAGTGACAGCCTTCAAGCCTGACTCCTTGACTCTCTGCTTTCCTAGACTCCCTGTCACTAAAAGACTTCCCTTGTGGCTCAGACAGTAAAGAATCTGCCTGCAATGCAGGTGGGTCAGGAAGATCCCCTGGAGAAGGAAATGGTAATCCACTCCAGTATTCTTGCCTAGAGAATCCCATGGACAGAGGAGCCTGGCAGGCTACAGTCCATGGGGTCACAAAAAGTTGTTCATGACTAAGTGACTACACTTTCACTTTCTATCACTAAAAAGTTCTGCAGCCTCTGGCCTCTGTCAGTCCAGTCTCTGAAATGCATTTGATTTTCCTGAGTATTTTTCTGTCCTTTGTTACACAAAGAGCTGCTGTTGTTCCCATGCCTTAGATTTGGTCTTGGCCTAGGAGAAACACTTCTTCTCAGATTTATGTTATACAAGTGTTCTGTTTGATAAAAAAGAAAAACATCAATTAAGGTTGGTTTGGGAAGGGGAGAAAATGGGGTGGATGAGAGAACAAAAGAAGGAAGAGAAAACGGGGAATGGAAATAGGAACAAAAAGAAAAATTTTGAGAAGCTTAATACAAAAATGGTTAGAGAAGTTCATTATGGCTGAAAGGCTGTGGGGAGAGGTCCTTAGGAAGTCTTTAAGATTAAAAATCAATACAGTATTGTAAAGTAAAATAAAATCCTCAAAATAAATGATAATATCCAATTCTGGAGGGTTGAAAAGGGTACTGTGCATTGCTGAAGGCAGTAAAAGTGTGTATGGCTCTTTTAGCAAGACTCTAGAGTTTGGCAAAAGCCTTAAACATATTGATATTGTTTGGCTCAATATTATACCTCTGTGAATGTAGTCTAAAAATATTTCTAAATTTTGAAAATGTACAAATATTTATGTACAAAATTTTTTCTAAGTAGTGTTTGCATGTATAAGTAATGAGCAAGAATCAATATGACTAACAATAGACACATAATTAAATAGTTTTCACAATGAAATAATTCTTGTCACTTGACTGAATTTTAGGTAGCTAATGAAAATGGTGATTTCGAAGACCATATCACATAAAAAATACTTACATCAAACCGTTACAATAGCAAACTCCCAAAGGCTCTATGATTCCATTATGTTTATAAATGAAGAAAAAAGTATGATACACATTCAGAACACATCTATATATTAGTAGTGGTTGTGCTTGAGTAGTGAGATTGCAGGCTGTGTTTGTTTTTCCTTTTTAACAAAGCACTTTAAAAAAATTAAGGGATTATTTATACATGATAAAATTCACCCATTTTTGGTATAATAAACTGTGATATTCAGTCTATTATCACCATCCCAGTAGAAAAGTTCTCAGTGCCCTTTTATGGTGAATTCCCTCTACCCACCCCTAGCCCCAGACAACTGATCTTTCTATCACTAAAATTTTGCACTTTCTTGTATTTCATTTAAATGGGATCATATAGTATATAAGACAATAGTTTTTCTTTTTTTAATTGGAGGGTAATTGCTTTACAGTATTGTGTTGATTTCTGCCATACATCAGCATGAATCACCCACAGGTAGAAATATGTCCCCTCCCTTCTGAACCCACCTCCCATCTCCCACCGCATACTACCCCTCTAGGTTGTCACAGAGCGCTGGGTGAGCTGGCTGAGCTCCCTGTGTCACACAGCACATTCCCACTTGCTATCTGTTTTACATATGGTAGTGTATATGTTTGCATATTATTCTCCCAGTTCATCCCACCCTCTCCTTCCCCCACTCTGTCCACAAGTCTGTTTTGTATGTCTGCGTCTCCATTGCTGCCCTGCAAATAGGTTCATCAGTACCATTTTTCTAAATTCCATACACATGCATTAATATACAATATTTGTCTTTTTCTTTCTGACTTACTTCACTCTATATAAAAGGCTCTGGGTTCATCCACCTCATTGGGACTCAAATGCGTTCTTTCTTTAGCTGAGTAATATTCCGCTGTATATATGTACCACAATTTCTGTATCCATTCATCTGTCAATGGACATCTAGATTGCTTCCACATCCCAGCTACTGTAAAAAGTGCTGAATGTTGGGGTGCATGTGTCTCTTTCAGTTATGGTTTTCTCAAGGTATATGTGTATGCCCAGTGGTGGGGTTGCTGGGTCATATCATAGTTTTAAAGTTTTGATCTACTATTAGAATGTTTCTTCAATGACCACATTAAAACATAATTTTTTAATCATGAAAAAATGATTTAGAAACCAGAATCAAACATACCGATTTCAACTTTTTCTACTTATGGCAAAGCAGGAAAGAAATGAAGAACTTTGATTACATGGGGTTGCAAAGAGTCGGGCACGACTGAGCAACTTTCACTTAATTACTTAAGAGACAGTTAAAACAGACCTGCATTATCAGGGAGCTTGTGAAATCTCTGACTTAGAGACTATAACAGATTCATACTCACCAAGTACTGGTGGAAAACTGACCTTCCTTCAAGGCTGACTGAGGTGGAGTAGAAGATAACTTTTTTAAACCATTCTTTTTAATTGAAGTTAGTTAATTTTCAAGGCTGTTAGCTTCAGGTGTACACCAAAGTGATTCACCCCAAAACTTTCCTTTTCAGATTACTTTCCATTATAGGGTATTAAAAGATATTGAGTAGAGTTCCCTGTGTTACACAGTAGGTCCTTGTCATTTATATTATATATGATGATGTGTGAACTCAGTGGTATCCAACTCTTTGTGGCCCCATGGACTATAGTGCGCCAGGCTCCTCTGTCCATGGAATTCTCCAGGCAAGAATACTGGAGTGGCTTGCCATTTTCTCCTGTAGGGGATCTTCAACCCAGAGATTGAACCTGTATATCTTTATTTCAAACTCCTAATTTATCTCTTTCCTGTACACCCTGCTTTCTGCTTTGGTAACTATATATTTTTTTCTATGTGAGTTTATTTCTGCTTTGTAAAGAAGTTCATTTGTATCATTTTTTTTAAGATTCTACATATAAGTAATATTGTAGGATGTTTGTCTTTGTCTGTCTGACTTACTTCACTTAATAATCTCTAGGTCCTTCTGTGTTGCTACAGATGGCATTATTTCATTCTTTTTTATGGCTGAATAATATTCCATTGTGTGTATATACCACATCTTTCAATTAAATTGAAGTATAGTTAACTTACAATGTTGTGTAGGTTTTTGGGTTGCCATTTCCTTCTCCAGGGGATCTTCCTGACCCAGGGATTGAACCCAGGTCTCCTGCATGCAGGCAGATGCTTTACCCTCTGAGCCATGCAGGATCAATCCCTTACAGTGTATAGCAAAGTTATTTATATTGCTTCCATGTCTTTCAGTTCAGTTCAGTTCAGTCGCTCAGTCATTTCCCACTCTTTGCGACCCCATGAATCACAGCACGCCAGGCCTCCCTGTCCATCACCAACTCCCGGAGTTTACTCAAACTCATGTCCATCGAGTCAATGATGCCATCCAGCCATCTCATCTTCTGTCTTCCCCTTCTCATCCTGCCCCCAATCCCTCCCAGCATCAGGGTCTTTTCCAATGAGTCAACTCTTCACATGAGGTGGCCAAAGTATTGGAGTTTCAGCTTCAGCATCAGTTCTTCAATGAACACCCAGGATGGAATCCCCTTTAGGATGGACTGGTTGGATCTCCTTGCAGTCCAAGGGACTCTCAAGTCTTCTCCAACACCACAGTTCAAAAGCATCAATTCTTCAGCACTCAGCTTTCTTCACAGTCCAATTCTCACATCCATACATGACCACTGGAAAAACCATAACCTTGACTAGACAGACCTTTGTTGGCAAAGTAATGTCTCTGCTTTTCAATATGCTATCTAGGTTGGTCATAACTTTCCTTCCAAGGAGCTAGTGTCTTTTAATTTCATGGCTGCAGTCACCATCTGCAGTGATTTTGGAGCCCCCCAAAATAAAGTCTGACACTGTTTCCACTGTTTCCCCATCTATTTGCCATGAAGTGATGGGACCGGGTTCTGTGATCTTAGTTTTCTGAATGTTGAGTTTTAAGCCAACTTTTTCACTCTCCTCTTTCACTTTCATCAAGAGGCTCTTTAGTTCTTCTTCACTTTTTGCCATAAGGGTGGTGTCATCTGCATATCTGAGATTATTGATATTTTTCCTGACAATCTTGATTCGAGCTCTTGCTTCATCCAGTCCAGCATTTTTGCATGATATACCGTGCATATAAGTTAAATAAGCAAGGTGACAATACTTTGATGTATTCCTTTCCCAATGTGGAACCAGTCTGTTGTTCCATGTCCAGTTCTAACTGTTGCTTCCTGACCTGCATACAAATTTCTCATGAGGCAGGTCAGGTTGTCTGGTATTCCCATCTCTTTAAGAATTTTCCAGAGTTTGTTGTATCAAATTTGCATACATGTATTGCCGGGGGCCAGCGTGAGGAATTCTGCCCATGGCAAAGGTCATGAGGAAGGAGGCTTGGCATACGCAAAGGCGTGATCAAGCCTCAGGAAACCCCCTGTTCCCGAGCATCTAACCCCAAAACCAGAGTCTGTTTTATGCTCTCACCTACACCTCTGACTTTACAGGGGCTCTCCCCCATAACCGTTTCTCTTGGAGAAGGAGTAAACGTGCAGCTCCAAGGCAATAAAAATTCTTGGGCGTGACAAGAGTGTTTCAGCTTACGGACTCCTCTGAAGGTTATCTAGCCCACCTGTATAGGTTTGTCCGGCCACATGTGATTGTTTACAGCCTCCCAACCTGAGAGGCACGAGATGTTTTAGACTTACTAAAGGCAAATTCTTTTGGGGAGTTAGAAATTACTAGTATAGTGTGTTGGTTAGGAATTATATTGGTGAAGGGTTCTTCATTTGCTGTGTCAATAATTGCTGCTAATTCCCTGCTCTGGGTGGGACAAGGATGTCTCAGGTCAAACCTCTCTGCTGACAGACTAGCTTGTGTGACAGGATTATCCATACTGCTGCCACTAGTCTTAAGATATGATAAAGTTACATTTTTAGATAGCAAGGACACAGTGATTTATAACAAAGTACAGTGATCTATTACAAAAGAGAAAATCCATTAACTCAAAAAGTCTAGTATTGCTAACATCAAAAACTACCATATTTCCTTTGCTATATTCCAAATACATAGATTAATATATTCTCAAGTGCCTAAGGATATGGAGGCCTGGCAGCAGTCATTGACTCAACAAGAAGAAAAAGTCCTATGCTAATTAAGACTCTCAAAATACTCCAAAACTCTCTGTGCTGTTTACAGTTAAGAGGTAAAATAATTTGCCTTTAGTAAGATAGATCTTAAGGGGAGCATTGGTGAAAGGATTTTCATTTGTTGGGCTGATGTTTGCTGCTAAATCTCCATGTTCCCTACCCTTATAATGAATATAACTAACATATAGAAGAAATAAGTATTAACCTTTAAGCATATAGGAGAAATAAGTGTTAACCTTTAAGACTAATCATGTTAACCTTGGGTTAAATAAATTCCTTTCTTGCTTGTAACTCACTACACCCTCACCCTATAGGAATGTAACTTTATTTGGAGGGTGGTGCCTGGTTTAAGAAAAAACACCCTTGGAAGAAATAAGTTTTTTTGGTTATCTGAAAGAAAGGATCATAAAATGTAAGCAGGTCTCACTCATGGCCAGAAGATGATGTAATATCCTAAGACCTTTTTTTATACATTTATGTGAAGCACCTGATTTTGATAAAGGTCAGGACTGCTGACCCCCGCGTGACTCTGTATTCATCCCTATGTGTAACAAAAGGTATATAAGCAAACCCCAAAATAAAGAAATCGGATCAGTTTCCGGAAAGACTGATTCCCCCATGTTGCTTCTTTCTTGCTCCCGTTTTTCTGGCTGAATTCCCATCTGGAGCATGGATGCTATTCCACGTAATCCAAGTTATTCAGCCTCCTTTTCTCCACTAATCTTCCTACTACACTATCCATTTCTAATCTCTCTATATCTGTGATTAAATATGTATTTTTCCAAAGACGCCGACTCCATCCCCCCACCTTCGAATCACCCTGGATCCACCGGGGCTGGACCCCGGCAATGTATGTAATTTAGTATTTGGTAGATCACACTTTCTCACACTTCAATGTTTTTCAGAATTTTATTTTATGTAATATCTATTTAATCTTCTTGATTTGATTTTTAATCAATTTTAAAAGACTTTTCAAATGGACTGATGAAACTGTAATTGGAATTAGATTAATATTACCATTGGGGAAGAATTGACATCCTACTCATTAGTCTTTCCATCCAGGAAAATGGAATGCCTTTTCATGCTTTTGAATCTTGCATCTTATAATAGATTTAACAATTTCATTATATTCCTATTAATCCTAGATTAAATCTAGATTTTTTCTCATGTTATGACTATAATCTTTCATGTCATTATATTATTACTGAAGGTATATAGAACATATTTTATATTTCTGTTTTTTATTTTGAGGTACTTTATTATACTCTGATTTTTGTACCAATACTAGCTTTGTTTTGTTCATTTTCTGCATAGGTAAAATCAGTCACAAAGTAAGAGTCTTCCCTTTCTATGGGAATAGCTATAAATGTTCTTTTGTTTCATGTATTAGTACACTGGCTGCAACTTCTAGGACAATTTAAGGACATGTGATATTGGGCATTCTGAATTGCTCTTGGTTTTCATGAGAATTCATTTGTGCTGACATTCAATTGTGAGACAGACTGTTTTCCTAATGGAGATGTTAATTATTATCTTATGGAAGTACTCATATTTCTGGATTCTACAGTTTTTGAGAATTGGCAACAAGTATTGAATTTAACAAAATATCCCTCTGAGATGTGTTTGAAATAACATTTTTATCCTGTGACATATTTAAGTGATCAATCAAAATAATAAATTTCCTAATAGGAAATCTTAAATAAATCCCATGTTTTAGGTGTGTCATTCTAATAATACACAACAGTTGTTTTAATACGCTGTCTTGATTTGCTTCTGTTTAATGTTGACTTTTGTTTATGAATTTAAGAATGATTTAGGCTCTAATTTTCTCTATAATCTTTTCTTGTTAGGCTTTTAATCAGCCTTTCGTTTACATATTATGTTCTGAAATTTTTCTGAGGCAACAGTATTCTGTCTCTTGAAGATCTGATAGACCTCATCTGTAGGACTCTTTAGACATGGTAGATTTCGGGGGAGATAGTTTTTGATAGCTATAGAAGACATTTTAAAAGTTAGTGTTACAACCAGAAGTTTTCTATTCTCATGTCAGCTTGGTGACTATACTTTGTTAGCAAATAACCCTTTATTAAGATTTTAAGCTGTTAGCATATTATATTTTAACAATATTTTTCTCCTTTTTACATATTTTGTGTTTGATACTTTTCAATATTTTTCACTAAAACTTAATTGAGAGCTTTCCCTTTATTATTTTCTTTATTTTTCAATTTCTCAGACATTTAGTTTCATAATTACTACTTCTATTTTCTAATTCATTAATTTTGCCTTTTATCTTTGTAATTTCCTTTCTCTGAAGTTTACCTTGTTCTGTTCTTGATTGCATTGAGTCATTTATTTCTGTTTCTTCTTTTATCAACATTAATAAACTTTAAGGTGCTGAAGATACCTGTGAGTATAATTTTGACCCAGCCTATATCTTGATATGTTATAATTAGCTTTATTTGTAGAACTTATTTCCATTGTAAACTGATACAAATCTAGAATAGTCCCTTAAAATTTCCAACTTGTTGATTTTTATGTATATTTAACTAAGTTTTTTATGAATTTCTGGTTTGTTGCATTGTAAAATTTCTACTTCAGGGAAATCTAAAAGTAGGGGTGTGTGTGTGTGACCATTTGTAAACAGTCATGAATGTGAATACGTATTCTTTGTAGAGGACACGGTTCTGTATGTAAATATTAAGTAATTTTAATACTTAAATTATTCTGATTTTATTCTTATCTGCTTTGGGTCTATTTAATACTTCAATATTGTTTTACAATCTAACACTAAGACATGCTCCTTCACTTTTAAAAATTTTTATTGGAGTGTAGTTGATTTACAATGTTGTATTTCTGCTGTATAGCAAAGTGAGTTGATTATACATATACCCACTCTTTTAGATTCTTCTCCCATATAGGTCATTAGAGAGTATTAAGTAGAATTCTCTGTGCTGTACATTAGGTCCTTATTAGGACCTACTTAATAGGTTAACCTATTAACCGGGCTTCCCTGGTGGCTCAGAGGTTAAAGTGTCTGCCTGGAATGCGGGAGACCCAGGTTAATAGGTTAACCTTTTCTATATATAGTAGTGTGTATACATCAATCCCAATCTCCCAATGTATCCCTCCCCCTCTTTCCCCTCTGATTACCATAAGTTTGTTGTCTACATCTGTGAGTCTTATTTCTGTTTTGTAAATAAGTTCATTTGTATTATATTTTATATTCCACATATACACAATATCATACGATGTTTGTCTTTCTCTGACTTACTTCACTTAGTATGACAATCTCTAGGTCCATCCATGATGCTACAAATGGCATTATTTCATTCTTTTCTAAACTCTCCTTTTAATTACAGCAGCATTTACTACATATATACTAAGAACTAGACTTGCACTGTTCAGTATTGTAGTCACTCATCACATGTGGCTTCTTAAATTTTTAATTTTAATTTCAGTTAATATGCCACTCTAGCTGTATTTTCCATACTCAGTAGCCACATATGACTAATAGGTACCATGCTGGACAGCACAAGTATAGAATATTTCCATTGTCACAGAAAGTTCTATTACACAACATTGATTTTATAGTGAATTATACTTTTCATCAGTGCAGCATTGCTGGATATATTACTTATACTCTGAGTAGTGCTTTCTAGTTTTGCTTTTAATGGCTTGATACATATTAGCACATCCTTTTTATTTGTAGTTTCTACGTCATTTTGTTCTGTGTAGCAAGTCTCTTGTAAATAATAGATAATTCTATTGCTTAAATATTTTTAAAACAAGTTTAAATTTATGTATATGTTAATATATTTGAGCTTCTAATGTCAATTTACATGAAAAACATTTTTTCTGTTGTCCTTACCTGTTTCCATTTTTTGATGCATGTGTAGCATGTTAAGACCATCAGCTCATGGATCTCATTTCAGCATTTCAAGAATCAGTAGCTCTTAAATGCTTTGTACCTCAATGTCTTCATTTGTACGATTTGTAAAGTGGAGATGAAAACAGTACCCATTTCACAGGTACTATATTTACCCATTTGGAGGACCATATAAATAAATACCTTGAAAGTGCCTGGTATATCATATTCATAACTATATTAGTTAATTCCTGACCTGTTTTCCTCTGGAAACACTGAATGTACTTTAATTATAATAGTTACCATTAAATTAAAAAATGCAGCTTGTATATCTCTAATTGTCAGTCTCACAACGGAAATACAATTATTTGAATCCCATGTAAGATGAGGTCATTAGCTTGCTTTTATTCTTCCTTCCCTGTGTGTATGCAGTCCATGATTTTTGTTGGAGTTATCTGAGATTGTGGATCCCTATTATTTAATATTGAAACTATTTTAACCCATACCTCTTCTTTCAAGAATGATGAATTATTTTGGATTCTCTAATATAAACATATGTATGTGACTCACCTTGGATCTAAATATTTTCACTGCTTACCAACAGACAAAAGGTCTTTCTTAAAAATTCTTTTTCCTTTACATATTTACAGTTGTTGTCCAAATAGTATCAACATTGTATGAATTTTGAGTCTGCCTTTATTTCCTTAACAGTCTTTAAGAAGCAGAATCATCCCAAGAGTAAAAAATAAAGTTCAAATGATAGACAAAAAAATATGAAATATAACTGTCCAGCCTCCTCCATTGAGTCACGTGGCTTGGAGTTATGTATGTTTGGGCGTTTCCCATTTAGCTGTTTCAACATGGGTGTGTTACTCTGTACATGCTTTACTTGGAAGCTGAAATGCATCTCTTCTCTCTGCTAGGGTGAACTGGATCATCGTATATGATTTCAGTTACCACATCTACCTAGGTGACTTCTAAGTCTGCATGTCCATTTCTGTATTCTCTTCCTTTTTCTAGTACAGTAACGCCCGGTTTTAATAGGTTATTTCCAAAGTCTCTTATCCATAAGATATGCATTTCTTTGCCTATAAATAATGGGATTAGATTAAATGATCTCAGAGGCTTATTCCAGGAATAAAAGTCTATGATCTGTAGCTGCCCTTCTTTTATTATTCTACCAACATTGCTCTTTAACATTCTTTTAATCTCCTCCATCTGAATTTGTTCTTTTTTTTTCAATATTGGTCTGGAAGGCAGGCATTATTTCTCTAATAAATTTACTGGAGCATGTTGCCTTTGTGAAACACTGAGAGTCTTTGATTCTCTCAAACCCACCCTGTTACAATTAGTAGCTCCAGGATCCAGATGGAACATAACTCACAATCATGTTCTCAGCATTCAACCTCTCACCAATTTTCTTCTTTCTTGCTTATCCACACAGGCTCTCAGTTCTCCAAGCCACCCGATAACTCACCTTTGGGTGCCACTCAGTAAGAAGAGTCATAAGAGCTGACACCAGTGGGATGAAGGATCATGGCTTGGTGGCTTTCCCTCCATTTCTATTTTCTCTGCCTTTTCAAGATTTTCAGGAGAACCTGACCACCAATCACTGCCACACTTCTTTCTTGGTTGATACTCACTATAGTCCGAGAGTTAGTTCAAACCATACCTCTCACCTCAGAAGAACTGGCCCAGTTTTAGTTCAGTAGGTACAGCACATGTCACAGTACTGAGAACACCCAAGAGAGAAGGGTAAACCTCTCTAGGGGCTGAGAGGGTCACTTCAGTGCAAGGGTGATAACCATTGAGCCATGATCTCCAGAGATGATTTCTGGTTCCAGTGGACTTGTCTGCTCAGAACACCACTTTTTCAATCTCTGCCAATCTCTCTCCCAGCCCACTTTTTTCCTTGCCTCCCTTCCCTTCTCTCCCATTTGACAATAGTTTTTGTCTCTAATCTATACTGGAAACTTCACATCCAAGTTTCTTAAGCTACTAATATTCCTCCTGCTACTACTGCTACCATTACTATTAGACTGTTAGGACTGCTATTACTGGACTTCCCTGGTAGCTCAGATAGTAAAGAATCCACCTGCCATTGCAAGAGACCCATGATCCATGGGTTCGATCCCTTGGCTCAGGAAGATCCCCCAGAGAAGGAAATAGCAACCCACTCCAGTATTCTTGGCTGGGAAATCCCATGGAGAGAGGAGCCTTGTGGGCTACAGTCCATGGGGTCTCAGAGATTCGAACACAGCTGAGCAACTTTCACTTTTCACTGCTATTACTACTGTTAGGGTGACCATTCCTGTCATCACTCCAGTTGTCATTCTTGTCGCTCTTACTCTATGCCATGAAATGGGTGAAACCTTTACATACATCATCTCATTTAATCTTTACAATGGCTCCTTTGGATAATTTTCATTATTGTCTCTTCTTTCAAGTAGGATTAATCATCTTAGGGAGGCCAAGTAAGTTTCCTAGAGTGTCTGAACTTGTAAGTAGTGGAGCTGTGCCTTTGAACTGAGGTCTGGTGGATCACAGAGCCCACTCTCTTAACTGCTACCAGGCTCTGAGCTGGAAAATTCCTTCCTGGGAGCTGATACCCTCTCTTTCTGGGGAACTGTCAGATATTGCTAAGACACTCCAACCTTTTTTCTGCCCAGATATGATCTCAGAATCTTTCAGAAAGGGCCTATGTAGCCAGTAGCAAAAATCCATCAGCTTTGGCATGTGAGCCAAATCTGAACAAATCCTGTTCGTGAACTGTGTACTATGTGACACAAAATGGTGTCCCCCTCCTCTGTTTTCCATTTCATGGTTCTCCTTTGAAACTTAGATGACAAGGAACTGAAAACAAAGCCCAGTCGCTTGGAAGACACAATGATGTAGAGCCAGCAGCAAACACTGAAGCTCTTGTCATGATGTACTCAAGACCCTTCCCTTGAATGACATGTATTGATGACTGCTCCGCATACTTGAACAATGTATCTTTATTCATTGTATAATAAAATAAAACACTTTATTCTCTCTTTTTTATTATATTCTTCTTTAATATTTTTACAGGGCAGGCAGCGCTGTGCTTCCCACACCATTGATCGCACCACCTTTCCTCACTGGAACACATTCTCGTAATTTAGAGAATAGAATTTGCAGTACTTTGAGCTTTCTGTAACCAGAACACTTTGAAATCATGAAATATACATGTATGAGAATCACCAGGAAGTTCAAGTTAGTTATAACTGACACAGTGAAGCAAAGTTAAACTAAAAATGCTTATCTTTATGATTGTACCCTTAGAAAAATGCCCACTTATTCTTTGTGTTGGTATAAGATACGTCAATTCAAGGAGAAGAGATGTCTTCCTGTTATGATGAAGCATTGCCAAAAAGAAAAGATCAATTATTCTCAAGACGCATTTAGTAGAGCCTTCTTCCCACATACTAAATACTTATGTTTATGTGAGTTGTACATCTGTACAATGCAGCGATTGTTTCATCTTTCTCAGACTAATAGAGATGCTAGAAACATCTGGTAGTTGATAGTTAATTCATTTTTTCATTGCACCTTTTCATAGGAAGCAGGGAACGCAATTCAATATATCCCCTGAGAGAATCTTGCATTTATGACAGGTGTGTATTTCTTAACAAGTCGTTGTTTGACACCATTGCTTCTCCTTGGTCCAGCTGGAAGTACATTCATCTGGCAAAAAAAGAGAAGGGAGGAAAAGTGAAATCTGAAAGAAAGTTGGAGTTTCAGGTGGTGGTTTCATAAAGCATCCAGTTCACTCCAGTGATATTTATTCTGCTTATTTTGTGCAATTTCCTGCAACTGCCTTTTACAAGTCTGTCACCTTGATGACTCTCTCTGTTTTGAACGTTCCTTAGGTGCATGCTGCTGCTGCTAAGTCGCTTCAGTCGTGTCCAACCCTGTGTGACCCCATAGACGGCAGCCCACCAGGCTCCCCCATCCCTGGGATTCTCCAGGCAGGAGTACTGGAGTGGGTTGCCATTTCCTTCTCCAATGCAGGAAAGTGAAAAGTGAAAGTGAAGTCGCCTAGTCGTTTCCGACTCTTCGCAACCCCATGGACTGCAGCCCACCAGGCTCCTCCGCCCATGGGATTTTCCAGGCAGGAGTACTGGAGTGGGGTGCCATTGCCTTCTCTGCCTTAGGTACATACTACTCATTTATTTGAGATGGTGAAATGAGGTTTCTTTTCAGCATGGAGCTAGGAATTAATTCAACACTAAGCTTTACCTATGAGACAGATAGCCTCCTCCCAGCCCCATCTGAGGCTTGGAAAGAGCAGGCGGATGTAAGATGAATCATTGTATCCTGAATTTTCTGACCCCTTCTGAGTATAACTCTTTGATCTCTAAAGACTTCTTTTTAGCTCCTTGTGACTTCACCGAAATTATCTTTGTCTTCCACAGGAGTGATGGTTAGTGAGGGTTATTTTTACTGAAAACTTCTCAGGTCTTGAAGTAGGAGGGTCAGGATGCTGCATTCTTGGTGGAGGGCCCAGAGTTTGGAATTCTTCCCTAGATCTGACTAGTGAATGTTAATTGTCCTGCCCTTGGGCCATGGCAACCGCAGAGGGCTGAGCCTGAAGAACTGGTGCTACTTAGGGAGGGTTCGAGGTAGCTCCAAGAAATGCCATTAGTAGGCGGATAGTGAATGTAGGGCCACCTGGATGACCAAAACTATGGCATCACCCCTACTGGCATAGCTACTTCCTCAGTTGAAGACTTGGATTGCCAGATAGCTATAGAATATTTATTATGAAAGCACCAGTGCTTAGTGCCATTTGCGTCACTCTCACTTATCTCAAACTTCTCCGACTCCTAGGAACTGTTGAGAATCCAACCTTTTAGTTGGCTTAAATTACTCTTTCTTATGTGTGCCTGTGTGCATGCGTGCACACTTGTTATTTTCTCTCTCTTTCTCCCTCTCTGAAGAAAAGCTCTGCTGTTAAAAGAAATATTTGATTGATTTCCTTCTAATGGTCAATGTCACGCACAATAGGATGCTTGCCCCCTGGTTCAATAATTTCCCATTCAACTTCATTGAAAGAGACTTGGAATATGGACCACTTTTAATTGGTTCTTCAAGCTCAAAATATCTATGGTGCTCTGCATGTATGGCAAAAACCATCCCAATATTGTAAAGTAATTATTCTCCAATTAAAGTAAACCAATAAATTGAAAAAATAAAAATGCCTTGCAAACTGTAGAATGCCCAGCTCCTTTCATCCATTTCTCTCAGGAGTCATCCCATAATAAGCTGATGGTAATATTCCCACTGGACTTATGGGGTCACTGGAGCAACGAGAGATTTAATCAATTGACCAAGGTCAATGGTAATGAACAAAGTGGTCATGCCTCCAGGTTAAATTACCTGGCCACTGCTGGTCCTATAATTTAACTGATTGCAATAAATTATTTGGATTTCCTTGAAGCATCTCTTGTAAATTGGTAGAGCTAATCCAAATAAACAATCGGATTTAAACAGCAGTGAAAAGTGGTAGGGTAGTTGCTGGAGCTGAGATGAGCTCATTGCCCAGGCATCTGTATCACCTCAAAGCCTTCTCCTGCTGATAAGTTCAGGAAGGCTCTTGCTCAGTCACACTCTCCCATTACCAGGCATGCCCTCCCTTATCCTTACCGCCACTTAATGGCTATAAAGAAATGTGTTTTCGTGAGATACCCACTTAGAAATGGCTTTAATAATTGGTGTTTGTGCTGCCTCCAGTCAGCCGTCTTTTCTTTGTCATTAGGGGTGGTCTGATGGCCTCAAGAATGCCACAAATGTGAAGAATGTGCCGAAGTCTGGGGCTCTGATTTCAAGGCAATTTCACCTGAACCCCCACCCCCCCGCCCACCACCTTCCTTTGTGACTGCAGTAAAGAGAACTTGAGTAATTAGGTTAATCTCTTTAGGAAAAATTTCTTTGGAGAGGTTGTGTGTCAGCAACACTGGGAAAGTCACTACAGACAGGTATTCTGATTCGTCTTGGCCATCTGTCTTAAAAGTTTTCTTTGTCTTAGAAACCAAGGCAGTAGTTTGTGGAATGACCTAATAAGTGTTATATTTCTTTCATAGCAGGAAAGAGAGAAATTTCTTTTCCCAAGTATGGTCTTCTATTCCTCTTTTCTTTAAGTCTCAAGAGTGGTATTTAATCTTTGAGAACATTATGCTTTGCATATGGTAAAGATTGCTAAAACCATTTGGGAAATTTACCAGGAAATTGGTGATTTTTTTTCCTTCTTCCTTTTCTTCGTAGGACTAACAATGATCCTAACACTGTTTTCTGTGATTGAAGATTCCAGGCTTCCAGGATTCCACCAACATCTGTACAGACTGGCTTTGCCCTTATCTGCTTGGCTAGGTGATTGGCAGTGAAGCTTCATCTGAGGGAGATGTACCATAATCACCCAGAGAGTTCCTTAAGACTTAGATAGTTGTCTTCTACCCCCAGAGTTTCAGATTCACTGTGTCTTGGCTGAGTCCCAAGGATTTGCCCATCTAACAAGTTGCCAAGGTGATGCTGATATTGCTGGTCCCTGGACCAGTTTTTGAGAATCCCTGGAGAAGGAAGTAAGAGTATATAACACATGCCACAGAGCTAACATCTGGAAGCTTCTTTTCTTATGCTAGGGTTACCTATGGCCTTGGTATGTTGGAAGTGTCAGGACAACCTATGCTACTACCAGGAAGTACTTAATTCTGTTGTCACCCTGTTTGAAAAATTGGCCAATGATATATTCATAAAATGTGCCTCTAGCTTCTAAAGAGAGATTCAAGATACTATTTTTATTTTTTAAAACTTTTATATTGGGGTATAGCTGATTAACAAATAATGTTGTGATAGTTTCAGGTGGACGGCAAAAGCGCTCAACCATATATACACATGTCTCCATCCTCCCCCAAACAACCCTCCCATCCAGGCTGCCACATATAATCAAGCAGAGTTCCCTGTGCTGTACAGTAGGTCCTTGCTAAAGATATCATCATTTTGTTACTTTTTGTTCCAAATCCTGTCTCTAGAAGTGTTGTGTTGTGAGAAAAATTACTAGAAATCCCACCAGGAAAGGAGGTCTTAGTACCATATTCAGTCTAAGACTTCTTGGAGAAGGACTTTCTTTTTCCCTGTGTCACATGGCTTAAAAGTTTAGTTAACCAAGACAAGCCTCAATGTATCTGGACTGAGCTCACGAGTAGCTGAATAGTTTACCTGTAAGTGCAAAGTAATCCTCATGACTATATGATATAATATGGAAAATAATCAGCAGTTTTAAAAACTGACATCACCCCGCCTATTGTTTTCATTTGACTTAACTGAGAGTTCCTACATGCCTTGAAGGGAAACCTGGGCTAATTATATTTGCAAGCCCAGCCACAGACCTCAGGCACAGCATGCGGCACTGGGGGAGAAAACAGTGCAGTAAGAAGCCAGAGCCCAGCAAGGATGAGAGGTTGAGCGTGCTGCCAAGGGTCATAATGACAATTTCCAGCAATGTCACAGATGCTTTGTGGAAGGAACAACCAGATGATAATAGGCCAGCTGTTGGAAGTGAAGTTAATGACAGTGTCTTCCTCTTTCAGATGGCCTCTTGGGAGAGGGTAATACATATACATCACCCTGACAATTTAGTGATGAATCAGTAGTCTCCAAATGCACAAACGTCAAGCGTTTTACAGCTTTAGGTAAAAACTAGTTTGTGGTATTTCATGGCAGGAAACGGTACAAAGCTATAACCTGGGAACAATAGGCTAACAAATTATTGATGGTGAAACTTAATTTTTTTTTTTCATCTTCCAGCTCAGCGCTCTGTGTTGTTCAGTGAGATCCTTCATGTTGAGTTAAAGCACTGGAGGATGATCATAAAGCTTCTAGGCTCTGGATGCCTCCTACCATGAGGCACTTGCTATGCTCTTCTTTAGAAGACACCTAGAAAGGAAAGCCTGGCCAACATTTGACCAGGGACATGGATGATTTTTGTCTCCTGGCATTTCCAACCTCTCTTTCTCCAGGGCTGGTGTTTTCTCATTCTGTCACCCTCCCCTTGTTAACTGGCATCTCCACCCTGCTTTCTATCTGTTCCCGTGCTGCCATGGCCCACACCAAAATCAGAGAATTTGGAAGATCCCAAGCGATTCTACTGTGACCTCTAAATGACCTCATCTTTTTGGGTTCCCAGACCCAAAGAAATCCTGCCATTTCAGTTTTTAATTGCTCGAACTAGGCTGGAGAACCTGGATGCATTCTGTAACTTATAAACACAACTTTCTCCAAGGCCCCACCCACAAATAGAGAGCTAAAGATAACAAAAATTATATCCAACAAGTATCATTCACTTAGGCAGAATACAATTAAAATAGAAACCAATTTTCACATACTCAAAATATACAACTTTATAGGAGTGTGTTTGAACCTGTATAACACTTTATTTTTAGAAAGAAAAGGTCAAAATAAGAAATCAGGATTCAAGACAACTTTCTTAAGCAGGAGACTACTGAATTTGGCTTATTTTGCTAAATTTAAATGAAAAAGTATACTAGATCTAGAAAAAAATCTTTAAAAATGAGACTTGGTGGTTTCCATTTTTTTTTTAGTAATTTTTTTTTAATTTTTATTTTTACTTTATTTTACTTTACAATACTGTATTGGTTTTGCCATACATTGACATGAATCCACCACATGTGTACATGCGTTCCCAAACATGAGCCCATTTTGAGATCGTCTAACAAATATTTATTGAGCTCCTACTATATTCTTAGTGGTGAAGAAATAGCCCTGAACAAAAGAGATATTTCTCTTCCTGGTGGTGTTTAAAGTCTAGTGGGAAAGACAAACACCAAAATGAAGGTAAAATCTGATGTGATTTATGTTGGTGGAAGATGGAAGAAGTTTTCATTAGGGGACCTAAGCATGGTAGAAGTAAAGGTCTTCTAGAATACTTGGCATCATACTGAGATCTGAACGATTTGGAGGCTCAGCCTCAGCCTTCACTCAGCAATGAGTGAAGGACAAGCATTTCAAGTAGAAGCAACAGGATGTTTGAAAAATCGGAGGTGGGCAAGTGTATAGTGTAATCAAATAACTGAAAGATTGTCTAGTGCTCAATTTCATTTAGCTGATGAGGACATTCCAACCTATGCTTAACTGCTCAGTTGTTTCTGACTCTTTGCAACCCTTTGGACTGTGGCTCACCATGGGATTTTTCAAGCAAGAATACTGGAGTGAGTTACCAATTCCTTGTCCAAGGGATCTTCATGACCTAGGGATCGAACCCATGTCTCCTGTGTCTCTTACACTGCAAGCAGATTCTTTACCCACTTAGACACTGAGAAACATTCTCACCTAGAAGGCTGAAGAAGGTGTCCAGTGGAGCCAGGAGTGGGATGCAGGTCACTTGACTCGAAGAGCTGGCATCTTGCCCAATACCCCATGGCCTTCTGTAGACTGAGTAGACCTTTGGGGAAGGGCTGCTGCAACTCGTATGACACCTTTGCATGAAGGAGAAATAGAATTTCTTTCTAGACCACCATAATATAAAATTTTTGCTAGAAAAAGTCCTCTGTAAAATGGCAATAAATATTCGTATCTACAGTATCTGCCATCTTAATGGTTCCCTCTAGATATACAAGGTGCATTATCACGTTGGCCTCTAAGGATTCAGATCAATCCAACTTAAAAGGAGTCATCTTTGAACCTTCTATGAGGGAAGAGTCCATAACTATCTCACTCCAGTGGCTTTTTAATGGTTTCTGATGGGCTGCTCAGAGTGGAACCACTGACCTTGACCTCCTCTTAGGCATTTGTGTTCTCTTAGCTCCTGATTTATGACCCATTGCCTGGTGTCCTTCCACATTCCTATCTGTTCTCCCGCCTGCTTGCCTTCTGATTTTCTGATTTATTACCTTCCATGATCTGGTTCATTTTCTGCCTGAAATGAACGGAACTATCAAATCATAGAATCAGATATTTAATTTTGAAATTTCCTCCTTATTGGGTTTCTCTCCCTCTCCTATTTAGTCTCTCTCTCTGTTTTTTCTTTTTTCTTTTTTTAATGGATGACCATAAACCCTGTGGCTTTGTTAGGGAAGTTCACTGGAATCTCTTTTATAAAGGACAAGCTGGAGTAAAGAAGAGAAGCTGGACTTGGGTTAGAATAGATTTTCCCAATTGTGGTATGCGTTGTTGTTGTTCAGTCGCTGAGTTGTGTCTGCTCTTTGCAACCCCGTGGACTGCAGCATGCCAGGGTTTCCTGTCCTTCACTATCTCCCAGAGTTTACTCAAACTCATGTCCCTTGAGATACCATCCAACCATCTCATCCTTTGTTGCTCATGCTTGGGAAATACTAACCCTGCATCATGTTCACAGGCGTTCAACAGAGGGAAGAGTCATTAGTCAGATAATCTTGGGTAGCTGCTGGGTGGAAACAGGCAACTGTATTTCTACACTGCAATCTTCAGAGTCATTATTATGCCAGTGTGCTTATGCATATGCAAGAGTATGCAAAATTTGTAAGGTTTATTTATCTGTGTAAGTAATGAGATTCTTGTGTTCCATGAAATAGAGCTTGGAGCTCTAACCAGGCCCTAGAAGGACTTGATTCAGAAGGAAGAGACAGTAGTCCGTTCCTTGATGTTCGTAGTGGCACAGCAAAGTCAGGGCTTATCCTGGGCAGGCTGCACGATCCCAGGCAGTATTTACTGGCAAGAGACAGAGTGGCCAGGGACGGCCAGAGACAGTGTGCCACCCAGGGAGACAGAGATGGTCAAGTCTGATGATCACAGCTTCTCTTAGCTATTCAGAGCAGGGTTCCAGCTGCACTGAGAAACTGGAGTGCCCAGCTGGGAACAGGGGCTGGGGATTATGGATGGGGATAACTGTGGTGCTCTTAACAGCTACCTGAAGGCCTTGGGAGAATGGCCAAAAGCCCTAAATCAAGAGTCACAAAGAGTTTTGTTTTTTTTTTTTCTATCATGGAAACACTGAGATTCAGTGGCCCATGGCCATCTTAAAGCATAGACAATTATATATGTATACATCTTTTTTAAAAAAAAAACACACATGTTAGCATATGTATATAATGTTCTACTGGAGAAGAAAATGGCAACCCTCTCCAGTATTCTTGCCTGGAAAATCCCATGGGCAGAGGAGCCTGGTGGGCTACAGTCCATGGGGTCGCAAAAGAGTCAGACAGGATGTAGGACTGAGCACATGGTGTTCTGCACCTTGTGTTGTTGGTTTTTGTTTTTAAACTTGGCATTCTACCTGTGAAGTCATCCTATATAAAGCTGCTTCAGGTTTTAAACAGCAATACAGAATTCTATTGTATGGGTGTACTGTATTTACTTAGTCTTACATTGATGGGCATGTATGTCATTCCCAATGCCACAATGAATATTGAACATACATAATTTTACACGTGTGATAGTCTTTCTGCAGGATAAACACTTAGGACTGGATAAACACTTAGCTGATGGAGAAAGAATGGCTGCTTTAATTCTGACAGGTATTTCCAAACTGCTTTCCATAGTTGTTGTTCAGTCTCCCAGTCGTCTCCAACTCTTTGCAACCCCGTGGACTACAGCTATGGTTTTTCCAGTAGTCATGTATGGATGTGAGAGTTGGAATATAAAGAAAGCTGAGCACCGAAGAATAGAAGCTCTTGAACTGTGGTGTTGGAGAAGACTCTTGAGAGTCCCTTGGACTGCAAGGAGATCCAACCAGTCCATCCTAAAGGAAATCAACCCTGAATATTCATTGGAAGGACTGATGCTAAAGCCAAAGCTCCAATACTTAGGCCACCTGATGCAAAGAGCTAACTGACTGAAAAAGACCCTGATGCTGGGAAAGACTGAAGGCAGGAGGAGAAGGGGACAACAGAGGATGAGATGGTTGGATGGCATCACCGATGTGACATGAGTTTGAGCAAGCTCTGGGAGTTGGTGAAGGACAGGGAAGCCTGGTGTGCTGCAGTCCATGGGGTCGCAAAGAGTCGGACACAACTGAGCACACGCACACACCTAACATGGAAGCCATACTTTGGTGCCATTTATCATCCTGTATATGTAAAATGTATATATAGAAGAGTTATACATTTATACATAAATATATATAGGAGAGTTAAGAGGAAAGTGAAATATTTCTTGTCTACAGTAAAGACGGAAATGGGTGTCGACTATAGATGTATTAGATAGAGAACTCCAACAGCTCTTTGCCCAGTGTCCCAGCATATAGGAAGCCCTCGATGGAAAGAGGTCTATTACTGGTTGGAGGACAGATTAATTGGGATTGGGCTAGCGTGGGCTCGCCTCTGGGGTCCTTTAGTACCTACAAATGAATGGAGTTGGAGACTCTGAGGCTGACATTCGATACATGTTTATTGAATGAAATTGAAAAATCTAATTTTAAAAATGATTCTTAAAACCTAGGATCCTTTTTGCTAACCAGGCATGTATTTTAAATGGTGTAGTTTTACAATCATGATTTAGGATTAACATCCTGTCGAAAAATAAAGACATAAAGAGCATGGAAAGGAGCTTCAGATAGAAATAGTGGAATGTAGGAGATTGAATGTGAAGGCCTTAGGTCTAATATTTTGCATTCCTCTAATATATCATAGAGAGCTAGGCTTTTATTTCCTCCTTAGCTCTGTATTTACACTGTATGTGTTCCAGGCGTCTGATTCCAGAGGAGACTGTACCATGATTGTCTGGGCGAGGGAGGGCTCCTGGGGCTGCCTTTGTCTCCTAACGTGGTGCCAGGCAAGTCAAACCACCTTGGCTTCACTTTCCCTCCCCATGAAGGGGAAAGCCTTGAACTTAAGAAAACATATTTTCTGAAATGGGGAAGTGAGGGTGCTGTGATCTCTAAGCATTGGTGAGAGAACTGATAAGTTATAAGAAGAGTTACTCCACTTTTCTCACACCTCATGGAGTTGGGTGGGTGGGGGTCATGGGAAGTCCTCCTACAACTTTGACTTCTTAGACCATCCCCATGTGAGCTGGAAAAATGGGTGAGTGTGGACATGGACATCCAGCATGTTCCCAACAATGTAAGAAATACCCACAGAAAAGTACAAGACCAGAGCAACGGCACTGCAACCTCCAGGCAGGTGGTCCTCTCTGAGCAGTGGCGTGATTGACAGTCACCATGTTTCTTTTTTGTTGTTGTTAAAGATTCCAGCCTTGCTAAAAGGTGTGTTACTTTGTGATCAGAAAGTTGTTAAAGTACATGTATTTCTCTGAAAATAAGGAAAGAAGGTGCCAGTGACCACCACCAGTGTTTATCTGACCGCTCTGCCTCCACTGCTTGTGCTGTCCCTCCAGAGTGCTTGGGTTTCCCACGGATGGCCTCCTGTGTTCACAAGGTGCCTTCCTGATGGTGTGCGAGTGCCTGCCGTCTCTCCTCTCCCCTCCTCTGGTCTCAGTGGGGAGGAATTTGCTTGCTTTTAGTGACCCCAGAGGAACTACTTCCACTGCTGATATCTCTCAAGGGCGTGGCTGCTGCAGTTGCCACCAGTGGCCTCTGTCAAGAGTGTGCATACTGGCCACCATGTCACAGTATAGTCATCAGAAGAAAGGAGCCCCTGCCATCAATACCTCCTCCAACACCAGCTCTTCCTCCACCATCACAGATTCTGTGATCCTTTGCCCTTTCGTTAGCTCTCAGGAATCTTGCAGAAACAGTTTTGGATTCTACTGGATATTTATTAGACTTTCGTTGGCCAGAGACTTAGGGTGACTCCACACTGAGCGAACGAGAGAGACATTCTATTCTAGGGCCTCTGGTGTGCTCAGAATGACCCTTGCTTTCAAAGCACACCCGTTGTCTTTGAAGCACACTTCTGTCTTGGACTGTTGGCTCTCTTAGGATGAGGAGTCTTCCGAGGGGCTTCTTGGGCTCTTTTGTGCCTAGAAGCCCTGGTAAGTTCACACTGCTGGATCTTCTTGAGTCACAAGGTTCAAAAAGAGATTGCTCCGGCTACTACTGCCCAGACCTTTGATTGCTGATGGAGGGAGCTCTCCACCCTCAAAAGGAGCTAGAGGAGAAAGAAAACAGAGGAGAAGGGCAATGGCACCAAGGGACCCTGGAAATGTCAGGTTGTGGAAAGAGAATCAGACCGTCCCCCTCCTCCCTCTGCCTCTGTGATTTTCATTCCAGCAATGATCCAGAGCCAGAAAAGGGGAGGGAAGTGCTCTTTGTTGAAAGCCTGTGGAAGGCCTGAGAAGTGCTTTGTGGCCAACCTGTGCTTTAACCCTTGCAGATTCCTGGGCAGATGTTAGGACCCAGGAGCTGGCACTGGAGGAGGCATAAATGGCAGAGGCTACTTTATCCTGATAGCCACACTGACAGGGCAGCCACTCCACACACTGAGACTGAGAAATGTGGAGTCACACACAGCTCTGAAGAGGCAGGCTCTGAACTGTGACTGTGAAGCACCCACCTGGCTCTCTCCACCTGTGCCCTTGGCCATGTATTCCGGCTGCTTCTCCACCCCCAAGCTGACCTTTGGGATGGGCTCTTTTTAGGTCAGGCTTTCTCAGCCTCAGCATGAGTGACATTTGAGGTCCCATAATTCTCGGCTGTTGGAAGGTCTCTTGTGTGTGATAAGATGTTTAGCAGCATCCCTGGCTACTACCCACCAGAAACGAACAGCATCCGTGCCCCCCCCCCAAGTTATGACAACCAAAGTGCCTCTAGATGTCGTCCAGCACTGTCGTGGTGGGTGCAGAACTGCCCATGGTCGAGAACCACTCATTTTTATGGGGTTCCAGTTATAATACGTTTCTTCTTAAGTGACTCCTCTTTTCTGCTCATGTCTTTTTAACACTTCCTCATTACTTGCTTTAGCCACATTTGCCATGCTAATGGATGGCTTATTTCAGACGAGGGGATAGAGCCCTGTGTGCAAAGGAAATTAGGCTGAGCCAATCACCCAGGCTGCAGACAGAGCCTAGGTAAAAGCGGCGGCCCTGAGGGATGAGCCAGGTGGTGAGGGGGCAGGGGCCAGTGGGGCGGGTGAGGGGGGCTCTAGGTAGGACAGTCTGATGCTCCACTGCTCTTCTTGTTACTTCCTCCCTCCTTGAGTGGGCAAGAAAGTGGGTAGGGGTGCAGCTGGGGCCATGGCCTTGCCTATACTGCTCCCATTCCCGTCCTTAATAGATTTTGAATTTGGGCCTCCAATTGCTGGGTCTCTCCTGCCCTGTGTTTCCTGTGCCCTTCACCTTTTTACTGCCCTCTGCCCCTTCCTGGAGAGTTGGGGCATCCCAGGTAAAAGGGGGGAGATGCATCCAAATGAGCTGAGTTTTGTGTCTCAAAGGAAGCACCACATCCTTCACGTTGACTTCATTCCCTCCCAGTGACACCAACTCTCTTCACTCAGCA
The DNA here is from genome assembly GCF_016772045.2 of Ovis aries. Lineage (NCBI taxonomy): Eukaryota > Metazoa > Chordata > Mammalia > Artiodactyla > Bovidae > Ovis > Ovis aries. The sequence continues at coordinate 9,040,939 of NC_056080.1, read as the reverse complement.
AATTCCACAGCCGTACTTGCCAGCTGTGATTAGACACATCACCGCACACATGGACACATGTGTGCTTTAGCGCAAACACAGATAACGGTGCTTTTGCTCCCGCTGAAAGAGTGTATTTTTGTTCCTCTACTCTATTGTCTTATCTAGACACCTCTTCATGCAGGACAGCTTCAAAAGTCACCTTACCTTTGATCATGTCTGCACCAAACTACAAATAGCACCCCCCTGTCTGTGTGGCTGTCTTTAAAGAACACTCGAGGAGGATGACTCAGTCCTGATGATTGGCTTTGGTGAAGGACAGATGGAAGGGCATTTGGGTACTCATGTGCGTTTAGTCACTCAGCCATGTCCAACCCTTTGCGACCCCATGGGCTGTAGCACATCAGGCTTCTCTGTCCATGGGATTCTCTAGACAAGAATACTCGAGTGGGTTGCCATTTCCTTCTCCAGAGGATCTTCCCAGACCAGGGATCGAACCTGTTTCTCCTGCACTGGCTGGTCCAAAGAATACAGATGCCCAGTGTTTCCACCTTGGCTTTTGGTGTCTTCTCATGTTGTGATTGTGTCTAGAAGTCCCCAGCATCATGGTGAGCTCTGCAAGCCATAGTGTTACGGTTCTTTGTTAGGGCATCTTCATACTTCCGGTCCATAATTACTGGATGGAGAATTTTGCACACTCTGGAAGATCTAGTCCAGATCTTAATTTTCTGTTCTTGAAAAAATGCCTCTTGCTCACATCTTCTTCCCAGCCATTATGGATTTTGTAGTCTCTTCTTTGTTGGCACTTGGAAGTTGACCTACATCCATGACTTGCCATTTCTTTTGATTTCACCCCTCTCTTGTCCTCCCTTTTTCCTATTGTCCTCAACTCTTCTTTTCCCATACTTTTTGTCCTCTCTGGTCAGCTTCTCCTAGTTAATAGCTTTCCCTCTGTAAAAATATTTTGCATCTATGTTCCAGTTATAGATAACATTTGTTGCCAGTGAATTTGGACAGGATGTCACATTAAGTATTATGAAAAGCCTAAATACAGACATGATTCTTGCCCTACCATTGAGAAAATTCGTAGCTTGAATTATAAGACAAATTATAAAACTATATTTTTTAATCCATTAATTCCACAAAAATTGAATGAGTTCAATATGTTTGAGGTGATGTTGGGGGCATTGGATGCACAGTGGAAAATAAAATAGACCCACCTTGCCTTCACACAGCTTATAATCTCAGATGTCATCAGTGATAAGATGTAGCATCAATCTAATAATAGAGTTTCCAGTAGCAAAATCTGCATTAAATGTTCATTGCAGTTGTAAGATACTCTTTGACTTTAGAAGCATTTTTATGTGAAAAATAGGTTTATATTCAGTTTGGTCTCCAGAAACTCTGAAATGAGACCAGAAACTCTTGAAATGAAACTCCAGAAACTCTTCATGTAAGTGATGAAGAAAATGCTTGCAGGTAATGAGCTTCAGGGGCTGGGTGAGCAGGCAGCCAGGGTAGAAGGCAAGCAGGGATATGATGCTGAGCAAAGTCTCATCCTCCTGATACGCCACAGGGGCTACCACAGGGGCTCAGAGGTTGCCACCTCCTCTGGTGCCAGGAACTGAGCTGGTTTACATGCTCCTCTCTTATTGGTCATGAGCTAAGGGTCAACTACCAGGTGTGTCAGGATGCAGCTAAAGCTGCTCCCCTAGGCCAAGGGCCATGCCATCGGCAGTCCCTGGAGGCCCAATTGTACCCACAGCAGGGGAGGTGGCCCAGAAGGAGTGGAAAGGACTTCAGGGGATCTGGAGGGAACAGTTGTCTACCATCATTTCCTCTCAGATCAAGGACCCATGGCGAGCACGACCATTTGTAGGCATGTATGCCCAGAATCCGCCTGCCACTGCAGGAGACTCAGGAGACATGGGTTCAATACCTGGGTCAGGAAGATCCCATGGAGGAGGAAATGACAACCCACTCCAGTATTCTTGCCTGGAAGATCCCGTGGACAGAGGAGCCTGTGGGGGGCAGCTACAGTCCATGGGGTTGCAAAGAATTGGACATGACTGAGTAAGCAAAAAATATATATATATATATATATATATATATATATATTCTTTTCCAGATTTTTTTGATTATTGGTTATTATAATAATATTGAGTAGAGTTCCTTGTGCTATACAGTAGATATGTATATTTTAAAAATTGATTTTATAAGTAAAATGTGAATGTTGAAAATGTAAGATAATTTGAGAAACAAACTTCCTAATACTTTTAACATCCACTTGCGAGTTGCCTTGAAGATTTAGTAATATACCACTTCAGCCTCTCTTCTTTTCAATTTGTGCCATTCAGGTTATAAGAATTGTACTTTTCAGGGAAGTTTGGCCTCATATTCTTACTTATATTTATGGGCATTTCTAGTATCACTACTTATATTTATGGGCTCTATTCACTACCACCCCACCTTCTGGGCAGCTGTGTGCCATAGAAAGGGAACAGGCACATGGCATCTACTACCTCTTCCTCCAAGAAATTGCCTGGTTTTCTTGTTTCAGATAATCATGACCTCAGGCACCATCTATACTGTTATCACTGATAGTGCAGGTGTTACGATCACAGACTTCCATGCATGGCACATGACTGCTAGGAAAGAGTGAAACATGTCCAGATAGACATGTCCTTTGGTGAGGAATTAAAAGACCATTTCCTTGTTGTGTTATCACAACTTGTCTACAATACTAACATGACTGGGTTCTTTTTTAACGTGACTTGGTGTTTCCTTAGCATAAATAAGTTGATCTGAGGTGTTGGAAATGCATGAAAACTTTTCCCTTTGCTATTAATAGTGAATTTACTTCTTACTTAATAAAATTGACTTTAGGAGGTACTTTTTTCCCTAGAGGTTGTTGTTGTTGTTGTCCACTCGCTCAGTCATGTCCAACTCTGCGACTCCATGGAGCGCAGCACACCAGGCTTCCCTGTCCTTCATCATCTCCTGGAGTTTGCTCAAACTCATGTCCATTGAGTTGGTGATGCCACCCAACCATCTCATCCTCTGTCACCCCCTTCTCCTCCTGCCCTTAATCTTTCCCCATGTCAGAGTCTCTTCCAGTGAGTCAGTTGTTTGCATCAGGTGGCCAAAGGATTGGGTTTCTAGTATTTCTAGAGGTAATGACTCTCAAAAAGTAGGGGGCAAGAACTGCACGCGTGCGCGCGCGCGCGTGTGTGTGTGTGTGTGTGTTCAGATATAAATGTGGCTCTACCTTTTTAACAACAGTTTTTACTTTGAGATAATTAGATTTCCAGGCAGCAACAAAAATAATAGAGACTGCATGTGCCATGTACCCTGTTTCTTCCAGTGGTTATATCTTATGCAAATATACTAGTGTCATAGTTATGAAATTGACATTGGTACAATCTGTGAATGTAGTACTACTCTATCACATATGTAAATTTGTGTCATGATGACCATAGTGCAGATACACAAATGTTCCATGACCACAAAACTCGTTAATGCACTGCCCCTTAGAGTCACGCCCACTCCTCCTTACCGTTTCTAACCTTTGGCAACCACTAAATTCTTCACCATCTCTATAACTTTTCTATTTTTATACCTTTATATAAATGGAATTATAGACTATGTGGCCTTTTGAGATTAACTTTTTCCTCACTTAGAATAATTATCTGAAGTGTGCCAAATTGTTGCATGTATCAAGATTTTGTCCTTTTTGTTACTAAGTGGTATTCCATGGTGTTGACATACCAGTTAATTTGTCTGTTCATCAGTTGATGAATGTTTGGGCTGTTTCCCCTTTTTGACTATTACCAATAAAGCTGCCATAAATATTTGTGTATAGGTTTCTATGTAGATGGATACCCTGGTGGCTCAGTGGTAAAGCATCTGCCTGCAAAGCAGGAGACATGAGTTCAATCCCTGGGTTGGGAAGATCCCTGGAGGAGGACATGGCGACCCACTCCAGTATCCTTGCCTGGAGAATCCATGGACAGAGGAGCCTGGTGGGCTACAGTCCATGGGGTCGCAAAGAGTCAGACATGACTGAGCACACATGCTTCCCGTGTGTGCACACGCATTTCATTTTCCATGTGGACCTGAATCCTCATTTCTCTGGAATAGATGCCCAGGAGTCTGATTACTGGGTTGTGTATTAGTGTAGATGGGGATGTTTTAAAGCCAAAATGTGAGCACATTGGTTAATTTTTAGAAGATATGTTTTGTTTAGTTGAGATGTTGTGTCTGACTCTTTGCGACCCCATGGACTGTATCCTGCCAGGCTCCTTTGTCCATGGGATTTGCCAGGCAACAATAATGGAATGGGGTGCCATTCCCTTCTCCAGGAGGTCTTCCTGACCCAGGGATCAAACCCACATTTATTGCCTTGCAGGGAGATTCTTTACCACTGAGCCACCAGGGAAGCCCCTTGAAAAGGTATAGACTCAGCCAAAAATGTTAGAGAGGATGAATTTAATAGTAAGATAGTGATGATTTTATCAAAGAAGTTTGTTTCCCCACAGGAATTCATGTCCTAAACATTATTTCAGTTTTCTAATCTTGTATTTCTAGTTCTTGTTCTAATGTATAATTTTATAACAGGCTCTGACTCCCAGTAAATTTACCCAGAGTGGCTACTTTTCTGCATAGGAAAGCTGCTGCTGCTGCTGCTGCTAAGCCACTTCAGTTGTGTCCGACTCTGTGCGACCCCAGAGCCCACCAGGCTCCCCCGTCCCTGGGATTCTCCAGGCAAGAACACTGGAGTGGGTTGCCATTTCCTTCTCCAATGCATGAAAGTGAAAAGTGAAACTGAAGTCGCTCAGTTGTGTCCGACTCCTAGCGACTCCCTGGACTGCAGCCTACCAGGCTCCTCCATCCATGGGGTTTGCCAGGCAAGAGTACTGGAGTGGGGTGCCATTGCCTTCTCCAGCATAAGAAAGCACAGTGTCCTTAATATCAGATCATCATATTCCACTAAAATTTACTCTCCTTGTGCAGCTGATCCTTTCAGTATAGCAAATCTGGGAACATGCTAAGTGTAGCCAGTGTATATTATTTTCCTTTCAAGGAGTCCTATTTTAGTTTTCAATTTTCTCTCTTTCTCTCTACTTTTTGACAAACAATTTTCAATGCCTGTAATAACTGGTAGCCCTTCATATTCAAAAGGCATTGCTAAGTTATGGCTATTGTCTTATATAGCTTTCATACTTTTAAATACTATGGAAAGAAAACCTTCTGTCACATAAGCCTAAGAGTATCCGCTTCAATGCGGGCAGCCCTTACCCCCTCCCATCCAGTGTTGAGAATCAGCTTGATGAAACAATTTCATGGTATTTGATTTAGTAAAGATTTCAGGCACTGTCCACTGGGCTTCTGGGATTCTCATCACGGTGGAAGTCCAGTGACTGAAGCATGAAGAAGAAAGATATTGCCAAATGTGTAGCAACTGCTGATGTAATTTGCAGTTCACTTCTTTTCAGTGAAATAACATAGAGCACATGTGGCCAGCCTAAGTTTATTTGGAAGTCAGAATGTATTGAGAACTGAAAGAGAAAATGAAATAGAAGAGAGAACCTCATAAATTAGTTGAGTGGCACTTTAGATGCAGGTATATTCAGGCTCCTGAAAGCGTGTGTCTCAGCTCTGGATGTCTGCATTCTAGTCTTCAGTCCTTCTTAGGCAGCTCTATTGGCTTTGAGATGTATAGTTTATGACTTGCCTCTTATGAAGTATTTATAAAATTTCAATAGAGAAGATTCTGACCAGTGTCATGATTAAAGGACAAGGGTTTAAAGAAGTTGGCCAAGGTCAGAAAGGAACTTGATTCTGAAGTTGACATCAGCTATCTGGCCCTTGCTTTCATCTTTTCAGTCACAATTAGCTTGAGTGATCATGAGACTTAGTTTTCTCAGGGAAGTCCAGGTTACATGGCCCCAGTGCAAATATTAGGGCTGCCCAGGTGGCTCAGTGGTAACGAATCTCCCTGCCAAGCAGGAGATGCAGGTCGGGAAGATTCCCTAGAGAAGGAAATGGCAACTCGCTCCAGTATTCTTGCCTGGAAAATTCCATGGACAGAGGATCTTGGTGGGCTATTGTCCATGGGTTGCAAAGAGTAGGACACAACTTAGCAACGAAACAACAATGCCAGTATTAACAGTGCCCTTTGTACTCTGAAAAGTTCCCCAATTTCAAGACACATTCTATGTCCACCCTACTGTTAGGTATGTTAAGTATGTATTTTCTTGATACATTAATTTAAAAGTTCATCTACTTTTCCTTTATGCAAGAGAAATGAGTAATGAGCATTGTGTCCTTTAAGTCTTTACCATGATTTAAAAACTTCAGTTTAATGACTGACATTTTCTTTTTGTTAATATTAGAATTTGACTTCTAGTTTTACACCCAAAGGAACCAGATGTATACATCCAGACAAGACTTTTACGCATTTTCTTTGCAGCATTATTGTAAGGGTCCCCAAATATTTTTAAACTCCACAAATATCCATTAACAAGGTCTGTGGTTTATTTCCATGATGGAATACTACATAGCAACAACAACAACAACAACAACAAAACTGACACATAAAAGGGGGGTTCAGGATTGGGAACACGTGTACACCCGTGGCAGATTCATGTTGATGTATGGCAAAACCAATACAATATTGTAAAGTAAAAATAATAATGATAATAATAAAATTTTAAAAAAACTATATGCATTAACTTAAGAAATATGTTATATGGGGGAAAAGGTACAAAGAGTACATATTGTACAACTTAATTCTAAAAGAAACAGCTAGTTGGCATTAACAGAAATCAGAATATTGCTTGCCTTGGGAGGTGGCAGGTGGGTTTTAACTGTGTGAAGGTCAAGAAACCTGCTCGGGTAGTGGAAATGTTTTATATCTTGATCTGGGAGGCAGTGACATGAATATTGTTGTTTAGTTGCCAAGTCTTGTCCTACTCTATGTGACCCCATAGACTGCAGCACGCCAGGCCTCCCTGTCCCTCACCACCTCCCAGAGTTTGCCGAAGTTCATGTTTATTGAATCGGTGATGCCATCTAACCATCTCATCCTTTGTCACCCCCTTCTCCTTCTTCCTTCAGTGTTTGCCAGCATCAGGGTCTTTTCCAATGAATCGACTCTTTGCATCAAGTGGCCAAAGATTTGGAGCTTCAGCATCAGTCCTTCCAATGCATATTCAGGGTTGATATCCTTTAGGATTGACCAGTTTGATTTCCTTACTGTCCAAGGGACTCTCAGGAGTCTTCTCCAGCACCACAGGTTAAAAGCATTAGCTCTTCAGCACTCAGCCTTCTTTATGGTCCAACTCTTCCATCCATATGTGGCTTCTGGAAAGACCTTAGCCTTGACTATACAGACCTTTGTTGGCACAGTGATGTCTCTGCTTTTAATATGTGAATGTATACAGATGTAAGGGCTTCCCTGGTAGGTCAGCTGGTAAAGAATCCTCTTTCATGCAGGAGACTCCGGTTCAACTCCTGGGTAGGGAAGATCTCCTGGAGACGGGATAGGCTACCCACTCCAGTATTCATGGGCTTCCCTGGTAGCTCAGGGGCTTCCCTGGTGGCTCAGATGGTAAAGCATCTGCCTACAGTGTGGGAGACCTGGGTTCGATCCCTGGGTTGGGAATTTCCCCTGGAGAAGGAAATGGCACCCCACTCCAGTACTCTTACCTGGAAAATCCCATGGATGGAGGAGCCTGGTAGGCTACAGTCCATGGGGTTGCAAAGAGTCGGACATGACTGAGTGACTTCACTTCACTTCACTTCACTGGTAGCTCAGATGGTAAAGAACCTGCCTGCAATGCAGGAGACCTGGGTTTGATCCCTGGATTGAGAAGATCCCCTTGAGGAGGGCATGGCAACCCACCAGTATTCTGCATGGAGAGTCCCCATGGAGAGAGGAGCCTGGCAGGCTACAGTCCATGGGGTCATCAAGAGTCGAACTGGACTGAGTGACTAAGCACAGCACAGCACATACCTATGTAATCTGAGCATTTTATTATATCACAATCTAGGAAAAGCCAGAAGAAAGGTAGAGGAGAAATTAGGTAAGAATCGCATCTATCAAACATTTCTATCAAATTCCTACAGCATGGCTATCATTGGTATATTCAAAGAAGTAATCTAAGCTATGAATAAAATCTCCTATCTCTTTGTGATTAAACATGGGTGATTTGGCTCTCCCATCCCCTCCTTCATCATATCCCTATGGTTGAGTCCTGACCATCTCACCAACGTTCTGTGGTCTTGAGTGAACATACTGAGCAAATGAGAACCTTGTTGTGGCACAAAGTTGGGGCAGAGGCAAGGTGATGCTTGAAGTGTGGTGAGCAGGTCCAAACTACTGGCTAAGGAAGGGAGGAGAGAGCAACTTGGAGGGTCCATGAGGTCGCAAAGAGTTGGAAGTGCACCAATTGACTCTTACTGAAATTTGCTACAGAATAATATTATAATTAAGGTGAGGTAAGGTGAAGTCGCTCAGTTGTGTCCGACTCTTTGCGACCCCGTGGACTGTAACCTACTAGGCTTCTCCATCCATGGGATTTTCCAGGCAAGAATACTGGAGTGGATTGACATTTCCTTCTCCAGGGGATCTTCCCGACCCAGGGATCGAACCCGGGTCTCCCGCATTGGAGGCAGATGCTTTAACCTCTGAGCCACCAGGAAAGCCTGGTAATATTATAATTACAAACAGGCAATCTCTGTTTTCATGGCAACAAAAATACACTTGAAGGCAGAAGTGTGGTGGGAGTGAGGAAAGGCCTAAAGTTGATTAAAACAAGTTCCCCCCCCTTTTTTTTTTTTTCACCAAAACATTTAAAATGGCTTTGGAGCTAAAGAAGGTTCATAGTTGAAAGTACCAGTGAGTTCCTTTTTATCCCACGTTTCATCCTGGCTTTTGTGCCTCTTGTGTGTCAAGGTTTATATAGATGCTGAGGGATTTAGATCAGTGGTTCTCAATCCGGGGTGATTTTACACCCCCACCCCCCATCAAGGGACATCTGGGACGTTTGAAGACATTTCTGGTTATCACAACTCATGGATAGGGTGCTACTGGCACCCAGTGGGTAGAAGCCAGGGCTGCTGGTAAGCCTTCTGTAATGCACAGGATGGCACTCAACATCAATGACTGATTCAGAGTTCACAGTGCTAGAGCTGAGAACCCCGGGTTTAGACTAAACCCTACATCTAGGCTGAAGGGTGAATGTGAAGTGTGTTAAGATCTAGAATCCCATTAAGGAACTAGTCCCTGAGGGATCTTTTCCTTTTACGATTTCTGTGAGTTAGATGAGAATTGCTTTCAAAGGGCTTGGGTGGATCCCATTCTCACAGCATTGCTCAGTGACTTTGTGGGAGCATTAAGACAAGTAAAACCTCAGGAACCAATTTGTTCATGTTATTTTGATTCAAGATACATTGCAGCAAGTTGAAATGGGGTTATAGTGGAGGAGCAAGTTAATACTAACTACTCAGCAATAAAATATAATGTTCTCATGAAAAGTACAATAATAAATGAAGAGATCATTGAGTTTATCATCACAGAAACAGGATCCTAGTCCTGAACTGTTATGGATCTCTGAGTTTTTACTGTTGGATGGCTTGGAAACTCTTTGTAGCTCTTGCTTTCCTCATTGACAAAAGGAAGAGGCCAAAGTAGATGATTTCAAAATCTCTCTTAACACCAGTACTCAATGATTGAAAAGAAATCAACATATTCTTCACTAAAAAAATTGATACCATTAGTTTTGGAATACCTCAGACAACAAAATGACTAAAGGAATATACAAATTGTTATTCAAGAAACACTTCTTAAAAAAAAATTCTCTCATGCTTGTCACATAGACAAAGTTCCTTTGTCTCTATAACATCAAGATGTGTCTTTCAAACTTGTCATTTTAACTGTTTGGCAAAATGTGTTCTAGGTATAGAAAAATAACTGTGCTGAGCTGTTTAACATTTGTTCCTAATGTTAACTGTTAAACTCTGCTTAGAAAAATAATTCTGCTCAGAAATTTGATCTGTCTGCCTTCCTTTTGTATTGCTTTTGGCTCTTCCAGAACTCAGAAATGTCAATTTGTTATTCATGTTTGCCTTCACTAATCCTTCCAAAAGAATGTGAAAAGTCCCACAGTCTTTTATATTAGGAAATAACTATGATTAAAACGGATTAAGTCTGAGCTCCTTTCTCTTGCTCTGTACTGGTGTAAAGAGTGTTATCACCACATTTATAAAAGCGATGGGGTTTTTCATACTAAACTATAATTTCATTGTATGAGCATTCAGTAGGGGCATTGATACAGTTAGGCCTGGCAACTTCTCACAAGCTCCATGCCAAGATCCTGTGGTGTCCTTCTGAAATGTTGGACAAAGTGGTGGATGGGCAGGGATTAGAGAGACAGAAGTGTGTGTCAAGTCAAAAGTCTTCAAGGGGGGCAGGCAGGGACTGGAGAGACAGACTGAGGGCTCTTGACTTGCAAACTCAGCAGGAGAGCATAGCACAGTGGGAGAATTCAGCTACTTATGAATCGGAAGTAGACTTGTTTATGTGAATATCTTCTATATGGCATCTACTTTTATCACCAGGGATAATAGAATGCATTTGGAAGATGCTACAGGTTTTACATCAGAAGGATGGTGTTTTATTGGTGGCTCAGTGGTAAAGAATCCATCCACCTGTTAATGCAGGAGATACATGTTCGATCCCAGAGGTGGAAAGATCCCCTGGAGAAGGGAATTGCAACCCACTCCAGTATTCTTGCCTGGGAAATTCCGTGAACAGAGGAGCTTGGCGGGCTACCATCCATGAGGTCGCAAAGAGTCAAACATGACTTAGCAACTAAACAACAGCAAAAACAGTTCCGTAGAACATGCAGATCTATCCACACCATTTCTGTAGACCTATTTAGGGTGAGACAGTGTGAGGGAAGGCAAAGCTCAGCAACCTACAGAGGTGGAAACACATGTGACAGTGGACTTCAATTCTAGCCCCCAGGCTGGCATGTCAGTGACTCTAAAGAGAGTGAATGCAGAGTGAATGCATGGTGGTATTTATCAGATCTTTCTCAGCTGGATTCTATAACCCAAAGCCAAGAGAATGCTAGAACTGAATGCTCTCAAGGGTCTGGGCAAAAGTGTTCCCCTTTTATCTATTTATTTTTTTTAACACCAAAAACATTTTTATTGGGGTATAGCTGATTAACAATGTTTTGGCAGTTCAAGGTGAACAGCGAAGGGACTAAGCCATACATATACATGTATGCATTCTCCCCCTGGAAAAGGGAATGGCAACCCACTCCAGTATTCTTGCCTGAGGGATCCCATGGACAGAGGAGCCTAGTGGGCTACAGTCCATGGGGTCGCAAAGAGTCGGACACGACTGAAGTGACTTAGCATGCATTCACGCATGCATTCTCCCCCAAATGCCTCTCCCATCCAGGGTGCCAAATAACATTGAGCAGAGTTCCCTGTGCTATACAATAGGTCTTTGTTAGTTATCTATTTTAAACATAGCAGTATGTACATGACCTTCCCAAAGTCCCTAACTGTCCCTTCCCCCAGCAACAATATGTTCATTTTCTAAGTCTGTGTGTCTGTTTTTGTTTTGTAAGTAAGGTTCATTTGTATCATTTCCTTTTGAATTCCACATATAAGGGGTGTTATATGATATTTCTCCTTCCATATCTGACTTGCTTCACTCAGTATGCCACTCTCTAGGTCCGTCTATGTTGCTGCAAACGGCATTATTTCATTCTTTTAAATGGCTGAGTAATATTCCACTGTATATATGCACCACATCTTCTTTATCCATTCCTCTGTCAATGGACATTTAGGTTGCTTCCATGTCTTGGCTATTGTAAACAGTGCTACAATGAAAATGTTCCCCTTTTAGAGATTGGATGAGCAGGCTTCCTCCCCAAAATCTGAAATCCATAGGTGTTCCTAGTTGTTGTGCTTTCCAAAAGGGAGTGATTCATGTCTGCTACTCAGCAGTGAACTTCTAGCTCTCAGCTCCCTTCCAAGGAGCCACAGAGACACCCCTCAAGGGCTGTGTAGGGTCACAGGAGCAGTTTCTAAACGAAGGGCTTCTGAGGTCCAGAAGGATAATAGGTCCAGGATGAATAGCAGTTGAATATTTTTTTTATGGTTTACTCAAAGAAAGAGTTATGATGTCAATCCAGTTTGAATTCAAATGGGGAAATCAGACTTAAGCTTAGTGTTGCTGCTGTTGTTAAGTTGCTAAGTCGTGTCCAACTCTGCAACCCCATGAACTGTAGCCCATCAGGCTCCTCTGTCCATGGGATTTTCCAGGCAAGAATATTGGAGTGGGTTGCCATTTCCTTCTCCATAAGCTCTCTATACCATTCAGAAAAAGCAGCTGAGAAATGAAAAACAAACAGAAGCAAATCAGTTTACTGATCATATGCCAGATACCAGTGTAACCAAAACCTTCTCCTTTCTGCATTTCCCTCACCCCAGTTGAATGAAGGTTTACACTTAATCACCTTTTTTTTTTAAAGATATTTCATTAACTGGCCTTACAACTGGGTATAGATGAGCCTCACTGTTAGCTCAGATTGTAAACAATCTGCCTACAATGCAGCAGACATGGGTTCAATCCCTGGGTCAGGAAGATCCCCTGGAGAAGGGAATGGCAACCCACTCCAGTATTCTTGCCTGGACAATTTCATGGACAGTAGAGCCTGGCAGGCTACAGTCCAGGGGGTTGCAGAGAGTTGGACATGACTTAGCAACTAACACTTTCACTTTTTCATAAAAGGGACAAGGAAAGAAGAGTATCTTTTTGTGCTAGATTATTTCTTTTTTTTTTTTCAAGAAACAGTTTATACCTCACTTAAAAGGTCATCCATGATAAATGCCTCTTCAGACATGATTGCTTCGGTTGTGAAAATTTTGTGAAATGATTTGCACTTCTAATTATTTCAGAGGAGAATTTTTGGCACAGGAATACTTTTGAGGCAGCTTGGTGGTCATTTTATCAGTATAACCACATTCTCCATTTTTCCTTGTCCTAAAAAGGCAAGAAAACAAACACATGAAATAAACATAAATTAAAAGGAACATCTGTTCCTGCTCTTTCAAAAAAATCTTCCTTGAAATCTTCCATAAAGTTCATCTGTTCCCTGAATGCTTGTAGCTCATGATACACTAGTAAGAAAGTCATGGGCTTTCCTTAGTAATCTCTTGGTGCTCTTGTTTCACAGCAGTCTGCCTTGCTTCCTCAGAACTATCTCCTTGTCTTTGTGACCCTCTGTCCTCCTGGTCTTCTCATTGCTTTTATCACTAGATTTTTGCCTGTCTTTCCCTTTCCTTAATGTGATCCTTTCCCACATCTCTCTCTTCCCGCCTACCTTCCTCCCTCTATTTCCTTCCTCACTGCCCTTCCTCCTTTCTTCCTATATGTTAAATGTTATCTATGTCCCAGGAATGGGGCTTCTCAGGTGGCTCAATGGGTAAAGAATTCACTTGCAATGCTGGAGACACAGGTTCAATCCTTGGGCCGGGAAGATCCCCTGAAGAAGGGCGTGGCAGTCCTCTCCAGTATTCTTGCCTAGAGAACCCCATGGACAGAGAAGCCTGGCAGCTACAGTCCATGGGGTCACAAAGAGTTGGTCATGACTGAAGATACTGAGCATGCATGCACACACGCACGTCCCAGGAATACTGTCTGAATTCATGCCCCCAATCTGCTAGTCACTTGTCATACATGGCTTGCAATGGAGTGCATGTGATTGAGGAACTGAACTTTAAATTTTACTTTCTTTTAATGAATTTAAATTTAATAATGAAACAATTCAGTTATTGGGAAACTTTGAAGAAAGGAACTTCCTTCCCTTCTTTCTTTTTCTCCCTTTTTTGATCTGCCTGTACCAACATGGCTCTCCTTATTTTTCCTCAGTGAGGAACCTCACACCTTTATTCATTCCCGACCCATCCTTCGAGATTCATCTAGACCAGGATTTCTCAACATCAGCACTATTGATATTTGGAAGCCAAATAGTTCTCTGTTGTGGGGTGTCCTGTGCACTATAGGATGTTAAAGAATACCTCTGACCTCTACCCACTATATTCCAGTAGCATCGCCGCCCCCCCCACCCCGCCAACCACAGTTGTGCCAACAAAAATATATCTCCAGATGTGCCCCATGGAGCAAAACTGCCTCTCGTTGAGAATCGCTGGGATAGACATTGACCAGCAGTGGATGGCAAGAAGTAGACACAGGCCTTAGAAGAGGAGAGATAATTTTGAAAATAAGTAGGTTTCCCCTAGCAATGACATTAATTAGTAAGTTTTTCTCAACAGTGAGGTTAATTTAACTTTTCTAACAAATTATAAAGGAAATTGATTTTTGCTTTTCCTCACATAAAGTAGTTAATTTTGGAAGGATTTTGTTTTCATACAAAGTTTTTAGGTATAAAGAACTAAATGATAATAAAGAGAACTGGTGTCCTTGGAACTTTCATCTTAATTCTGTATCAAAGATCACTTATTTGACCATTTTTCCCCCATGTAAGAACAATAAACTCCTTTAACAAAACTCTGGAACATACCCAATACCAAAGGGAAGAAATGTGTAGTTAAAGGTTAGACAAAGTGCAGGCTTAACCTTTAGACATTTCAATTAGAGAAGGCAAACATTCTCCTTTAAGCCAAGTGTCTGTCTCTTCAGTGTCTATCAATTTAATGTTATCGGTTCTAACTAGGAATTAAATAAACTGTGTTTATATGCTGGCATTTTAGTTTTTAGAGAAGACATTAGATTTAGGAGACAGAGGGCCTTGGGAGAACAAGCCTACCATTCAGGTTTTATAAGACTTGCTTCCCAGGGGATTTTTATCAAATTGTGATTTTCAGACTGAAATTATTTAAGTGTGGTCACATAAAACAAAGAAGAGTACCATGAACTTTTGACTTGATAGTTATGCCCCTGAAAAGTTAACCTTATTTTCAGCTACTTTATGAAGTCTATTTGGATTTCCTTTAAATTTAAATCTTTATCATAAAAGATTAGCAGTATAGCATATATATGCATTAGTTTTCTATTGCTGCTGGAATGTATTACCACAAATATGGCAGCCTAAAACACCACAAAATGTCACAGCTCTGTGAGTCAGAAGTCAAAGTTGGCTTGGCTGCTGTCTTTGCTCAGGGGCTCACATGATGGAAAGCAAGGTGTCAGCTACCTGTGCTGTCCTAAAGAGGCTTTGGGAAAGATCTGCTTCCAAGCACATTCAGCTTGTTGGCCAGTTTGATTCCTTGTGGTTGTAGGACTGAAGTCCCTGTTTCCTCGCTGGCTATTAGAGTACTCTCTGCTCCTAGCAGTTGTTTGCATTCTTTATTTTGCTTTCTCTGTGGCCCCCTCCAGAAACAGTGAGTCAAGTCTCACCTCCTTCATCATCTCTCTGACTGACTCCTCTGCCTTCCTCTCCTGCTTTTAAGGGCTTATATTATTACTTTGTGCCCACTCAGATGGAGAAGGCAATGGCACCCCACTCCAGTACTCTTGCCTGGAAAATCCCATGGACGGAGGAGCCTGGTAGGCTGCAGTCCATGGGGTCGCTAAGAGTTGGGCACGACTGAGCAACTTCACTTTTGCTTTTCACTTTCATGCGTTGGAGAAGGAAATGGCAACCCACTCCAGTATTCTTGCCTGGAGAATCCCAGAGACAGAGGAGCCTAGTGGGCTGCTGTCTATGGGGTCGCACAGAGTCGGACACGACTGAAGTGACTTAGCAGCAGCAGCCCACTCAGATATTCTAGGAAAATCTCCTTACTTTAAGATCAGCTGACACAACCTTAATTCCATCTGAAAGGTCCTCTCACAGCATTACCTAGATGAATGTTTGAGGAAGTAGTCAGCAGTTAGGCAGCTTGGACATTTTTGTTAGTAGAATTTTGCCTACCACAGCATGCATGTGTGCAGCCAAAAGTCTCTCAACTTATTCCCCAGTAATAATGTTTTAACCTCTTCCCCCAAACAGGTAAGCACAATTACTAGCTTCTTGTTATCCTTCCAGAGTTTCTTTATGCATATAAGATATAAGTATATGTACTCTACTATACTCCCTTTATTTATTATAAAAATTATCTTTCTTTATGTAGTGTTCTTCTGCTTGTTCTTTCAGGTATGACAGTATCATAGAGAACTTTCCATATTGGTACGTAAGGAACTTTCTCATTCTTTAGAGTATTGGACTGTATGGACATACCACATTTATTTGACCAGTTCAGTAGTACTGTACTTTAAAGCGGCTTCCCTTCTTTTGCTGCAATAGATGGTGTTGAAACAAATGCATCATTTCACATATGTACTGATGTATCTATAGAAGAAATTTCCAGAAAGGGAATCTGTAATTTTAATAGATATTACCCAATTGCCCTCTATAATGAATGGGTCAGTTCATCATTGTTGCCCTAGCAATACTTGAATGCTGCTTTCCTACAGCCTCAGCAGCTCAGAGTATTGTAAGATTTTTAGATGTTGCCCGATCCAATAGTTGAAAAATGGTGTTTCCTTTTTATATCTTCTGCAACATGGTATTTGAACTTTATGACCACAAACACTTTTGTCTCACAGTGTAATGCTTAAAAGTATATATTTTTCTGTCGTGGAATATTATTTACCTGGGAAAAGGAACAAAGTTCAGATACATGCTACCACATGAATGAACCTTGAAAACATTATCCTAAATGAAGGAAGCCAATCACAAAAGACCCTTTTGTATGTTTCAACTTATAAGAAAGGTACAGAAAAGATTTTTTTAAAAAGTATGATAGTGGTTGCCTAGAACTGGAGTGGGGAGGAGAGAAGTGACTACTATTGGGTTTGGGGTTTTAGAGGGATGAAAATGTTTTCTTTCTGTTTTTTTAAATATAAATTTATTTATTTTAATTGGAGGTTAATTACTTTACAATATTGTATTGGTTTTGCCATACATCAACATGAATCCACCACAGGTATACACGTGTTCCCCATCCTGAACCCCCCTCCCTCCTCCCTCCCCGTACCACCCTTCTGGGTCATCTCAGTGCTCCAGCACCAAGCATCGCCAGTCCAGGTTTGTTGCATGACACTGAAAATGTTTTCAAATTAGAAGTGGTGATGGTTGCACATCTTCGCAAGCATACTGCACACCCCTGAACTGTACTTTAAAAGGTTAAATTTGATGGCATATAAACTAGATTTTTTAAAAGAAAGATAATTCTGGTCCTTACTGTTTGTGTGACATGGGCATATGAATTACTGAATCCATTTGAACCCCAAATGCCTCTCACCTGTAAAATGGAGGAGGGCTCCCACTAGTTTTCATAAATTGAATTTTTAACCTATTTTTACACTGTCATTGAAATGGCTTACATATTTCATGTGTATGTAAATTCATTGATTGAAAATGTAATTTTTGAGAATGCTAATATATTTAATGTTTTAAAAATGTAAGTCTGTGGATTTTACATACACATGCAATTAATTTAAGGCAAAAGTAAATAGCTGTATGAAAAAAATCTATATCTTTTCCACAAGGATTATATTTCTGCAAAAGCTTAGTTCTGTATTTATTTGGCTAGAATAATGTTAGACATTTTAAAATAAGCAAGATTTCCCCCCACAAATGTTGACATCTTTAACATCTACATAAAGTCAGTTGTTTTTCTAAAATAGCTTTCTCCTTTTATGCTTCTTTCTCTTCATCCTTGGGCTTCAATTGGCAGCAAAAATTGTTTGAACTATTATGTGAGGTTTTTGAAACCTATAACAAGAATATATTAGTGTCAGCAGTAGAAGGCACATAATTTTGTTTTTAACAAGGGGCAGCCATATGATAAAGGTTATACATTGAAAATAATATTTTGTAGCCAACTTACGGAAACAGAGATGGAGAGATTCTTACCTGAAGGCAGATCCAGCTATTTGGGCTAAGAGTTCTATGCCTGTGATGATCAGCACATGGAATATTTCCATTTCAATGAGCTTCTTTGACCATTTAATTCAATGAACAGTTAGTGCTTATTACATAAAACACAAAGTTCTTTAGGACTCATGGGCAGAGTGGCTCTGTTTTTCAAGACAAAATGAAGCACCATTTTATATTTATGAAGACATTGGTCTAGAATTTTTTAATCTGCATGATCTCAGAGAATTTCTATTAATGTCATTATGTTTACCATTTTTCCTGTGTGTCTCTGAAAGGCTGAACAACTGGATTTTACTTCCCACTTGAGAGCTTCTTTTCTTTCTTCTTTTTTTAAATGTTTGGCTGTGTTGCATCTTCATTGCTATGAGAGCTTTCTCTAGTTGTGGTGAGCGAGGGCTACTCTCTAGTTATGGTGCTTGGGTTTCATTTTGGTGGCTTCTCTTGTTTTGGAGCATGGGCTCTAGCACATGTTGGTTCAGTAGTTGTGACTCATGGTCTTAGTTGCCCTGCAGCATGTGGGATCTTCTTTGACCAGGGATTGAACTCATGTCCCCTTCATTGGCAGGTGGGTTCTTAACCACTGGGCAACCAAGGGAGTCTGAGAACTCCTTGATTTTTAAGGCAAACAAGCAATATCTGTTGTTTAGTTGCTAAGTCATGTCCAACTCTTTGCAACCCTGCAGACTGTAGCCTACCAGGCTCCTCTGTCCATGGGATTCTCCAGGCAAGAATACTGGAGTGGGCTGCCATTTCCTCCTCCAGGGGATCTTCCCGACCCAGGGATCAAACCTGAGTCTCCTGCATTGGCAGGTGGATTTCTTTTTTTTAACTGCTGAGCTACCAGGGAAGCCCAAGCAAGTAATATAAGGGGAAGTAAAATAAGCTATGGATTTCTGGCTCTGGAAATCTTTAGGGAAAAGCTAGGGAGAAGACTCTTGAGAGTCCGTTGGACTGCAAGGAGATCCAACCAGTCCATTCTGAAGGAGATCAACCCTGGGATTTCTTTGGAAGGAATGATGCTAAAGCTGAAATTCCAGTACTTTGGCCACCTCATGAGAAGAGCTGACTCACTGGAAAAGACTCTGATGCTGGGAGGGATTGGGGGCAGGAGGAGAAGGGGACGACAGAGGATGAGATGGCTGGATGGCATCAAGGACTCGATGGACATGAGTCTGAGTGAACTCCGGGAGATGGTGATGAACAAGGAGGCCTGGTGTGCTGTGATTCATGGAGTCGCAAAGAGTCGGACACGACTGAGCAACTGAACTGAACTGAACTGAACTGAATTTATCCCTGGTGGCATAGATGCTGCTTCCCTGCACACAGGAGTGGAGCTAATGACCTTTCTATATGTGTTCCAAGGACAGAAGCTAGAAAGAGGAGTGAAGTTGAGGAATATATGGGATGACATCAGATCGAGAGTGCCTGGAGAGGATGTGGATTGGAGAAGGAGAAAGGGCACTGATTTTGAGGCAGTGGGGAAGGAAAAGGAGTAGAGATAGAAGCAAAGTTGAAAGGTTGTAGATGATCTTAACCTGAGAAACGGTAGGTTCATCTAACAGTGAAATGGGAGGACATGGGTTTTGGGTCCCAGGCAGAGTAGAAATAGTTGTACCAACTGCTACTAAACCACTAATAATATATCTCAAAGGAAAAGAATTCTAAAATCCAGTGATTTATAAATGAACCCAGTTATTAATAACTAGTTTGAGATCTATTCCAACATCATTTAGAAGCTGATTAGCCAAAATGGAAAGTCCATTGTTAGGATAGAAGTAAATCAAGGTCAGGTGTTTGCAAGGCACACATGCAAGAAGGCCCCATATGAGGAATTATAGGGTAAATATTAAGGGCAAAAGTGGAATTATTGATTATTGGCATTCTCCCAACTGGGTTAAGAGGGCATTCAACTGTGTGAGTGGTGTATTAGTTTCCAGTCACTGTTGTAGCAAATCACCATAAAATTAGGGAATTAAATTAAAAATTTACTCTCATAGAGTTCTGGAGGTCAGAAGTCCAAACTGAGTTTCACTGGGCTAAAACTTTGGTGTAGGGCTGGTTCCTTTGGAGGCTCCACGGGAGAGTCTGTTTCTTGCCCTTTCCAGCTTCTAGAGGGCGCTGATATGACTTCACTTGTAGCCACATCACTCCAGTCTCTGATTCTATCCTCACATCACCTTGTCTGGCTTTGTTTCTCCCATCATCTTATATGGACCTTCATGGTTACATTGGGCCCTCTGGGGTTATCCAGTGTTCTCTGTCTCAAGATCCTGAGTTTAATTGCATCTGCAAGTTCCTTTTGCCATATAATGTAGCATATTGACAGATTCTGGATATTAGGTCATGGACACCTCCCAGGACCTGTTTTTGACCACAGATGCTGATCCACTGGGAAAGCAGGGAGGGTCCAGAAGTGGACGTCCTGACAAGAAAGGAGCTGTGGGAGCAGTAAGAATTTGCTAGAGTTGAAAGGCTGGTAACTTGTGGCCTCTTAGAGGACTCTCACAGTTTGAGATTTTGGTAGCAATAAATTGTGAAGTGTAGTGTGATGCTTCCTTAGAGGGGAGGTGCCGAAGAAAAAAGTTCTTAGTACCCTAAAGGACAAGGATCTGTGAGGTGTGGTGTCTGAAAGGGTGTCCATAGGGTTGTTAAAGCCTTAAAGGATGATGAAAGGGAAAATTGGGGTGGATACTCAATGTCTTAAAGGACCTAGGAAAATGTCCCAGGATGTAAAAACATGAATGGCAAAGGGGAGATGCGTGAGCATATAGCAAAAGACTTAAAACTAGAAATATAGTTGCACATTAAAACAGGAATCAAGAAGCTTCAGAGGAGAGCAGGGAGTGTTTCATTACCTCCTAGTCATTCTATCTCGACCCCCAAATCCTGGGAGGTATGACAAGGGGAAGCCCATCTTCCTTTGGTCAGGAAGGGAAGTGGAGCTTTAAGGTTAAGAGGCAGAAGAGGACAAGGGAAGGGGCAGAGAGATGAAAGGAAATGAAGTTGTAGGAAGATGTTACCAGTAGGCAGAGCTCCTCAGATGATAGAGTGGTGTTATCTTCTGGGGTCTGAGACTAGGAGGGTCCTGAATGTTGAGAAGGAGTTTTCTGGAGATTGGAGTGGGAAGACATTTGTCCTTAGAGAGCTGAGTGCTGATACATGAGACAACTGTCAAGCTGTGGTGTTAGAGATGACTCTTGAGAATCCCTTGGATAACATGGAGATGAAAGCAATTAATCCTAAAGGAAATCAACCCTGAATATTCATCAGGAAGACTGATGCTGAAGCTCCAGCACTTCAGCCACCTGATGCAAAGAGCTGACTCATTGGAAAAGATCCTGATGCTGGGAAAGATTGAAGGCAAAAGGAGAAGAGGGAGACAGAGGATGGGATGGTTGGATGGCATCACCAACTCAATGGACATGTGTTTGAGCAAACTCCAGGAAATGGTGAAGGACAGGGAAGCCTGGTGTGCTGCAGTCCATGGGGTCACAAAATGTTGGACAAGACTGAGTGACTGAACAACAACCCTTTCTTCCAAGAGGAAGACACTGAAGTATTCTTTTGCCCAATATTCCTCATCATACAGATGTGTCTGAATAAAAACAATACCTATGTGTGGCATCTGGGCACTTAGAAAGCTTCTTCATAAATTCCCACTTCTTTGAATCCTTTTCTCATGTTGTAGTTATTTATGTTGTTCTTTTACAGATAAACCTAAGGGCTCAGAGGGACTCCAGGATCAGCCACAGTCCACGTGGCTAGCAAATGGCAGAGTTGGGGTGGATCTCGGTTTTCCTAATCCAAGTCCAATTTCTCTTTTTCTTCTTCATCTGGAAAGGATAATGGCCTGACAAATACTGGTTCAGTTGAAGGGAGGGTGAGAAAAATAAGGTAAATTTATCAAACCACCAGATAATTTCACAATTGCTTCTCACCAAAAGAAAGAGTGGATTAAGAGAATTGTTTTAAATTTAGAAGTAAATATGAAAATGATACTGTAAAATCGTAGAGGAAAAATTTATTGCCTCACACACCACCCAGTGTTGCATTGACTTGTTGTTCATTTTGTGGTGAACTTGGAAAAAGTTGGCTTAAAAATTTTCCATGCGATGTGGACATCGTAGTTCTGGCTTCCAAAATGACTGTATCATTTTGGAATTTTAAGCAATAGAAAAGCAAGACAAACTCCTAAGCAAAATGGAGCTGAGGACTGGGACTCACAGGTTTTTGAATGGGCAAAAGTGCAGAGTGATTGAGGGGTGTGTGTGTGTGTGTGTGTGTGTGTGTGTGTGTGTGTGTGTGTGTGTTTCTCCTGAAGGATTTAATTGGGGACTGAGAAATCACTATTCTCCCCTATGTGTCCTGGTTATGAAGTCTTTGAGATAGTTGAGCCTGTTCTTGGGCCAACTAAAAGAAATCAGATGGATAGAATGGAAATATAATACTCCTTTCTAGAATTTTAACCTAGAAGCTGTGAATACTGAGTAAATGCATGATTTCTTTTAGCCAGATCTTGAGAGACTATCATTTAGCTAAGAGTTTAAACATTTTCCTAGTGTTTTTATTTCCAGTTTCTGGTGAAGATGTGAAAAAAGGAAGGCAGGCAAAGAAGAGTTGAAAGAAGAGGGAATTTTACACGCAAGCGAAATTTTTTTCCATAATTATCGTGAAAGAAAATTAAACATTGTCAGAGATTAGGGAAACAAATTCCTTCAGGTGACTTTTTTGGGGGCCTTTCAACAAAATATTTTACCTCAACTCAATTATTCTGCTGATGTTTATGTGAAGTACTCTGGAGGAATTTTAGATTTTATTTCTGCCAGTAATTTAATTATATGTCATAAGAGTTAGTTTATTTTAGCTCAACTAGTGATGAATACTTTCAGCTGAGGAATAAATCAGAGTTAAAAGATTGTGGGGTAGGGGGATTACTCATTTAGAACATTTTTAACTTTTTTCCTGTGTCAGACTTAGAAGATGTACCTCCAAAGGAGACCAAATGTAGTAAGCACCTGTAATGGATTTTAAGCATGGAGAAATACCACTCTGTGTTGTTGAAGGAAATTAGGAACCCACTGGAAGGGTTGCAAATCATACTAATGTTGTATTTTCATGTTCCGATCGAAATTCTGCTTGACAAGCAACCAGAGATCATTACCAAATACTTTAAACCTGCAATTCTTCGTGAATGCATGAGCACTTTCTTTAATGGAAAAATGATGCATCAATTACCAAGAGACTGGCTTCCAGAAATGCATTTCCCAATTGCTAGAGGGATGAAATGGTATATATCATAGCAGACAGGTTGCTAGGAGGCAGAGACGGATATCAGGCTACACATTCCAAAAGGAATATGGAACTATCACATGGGGAATAAGTTTTCAGGCTCAGAAATAAGAGGACTACATAAAACACTGTCAGACACTCAACCCAACCTGAATGATTATGTTATTCCCCAGAAAAAGCAAAGAGCAAAAGGCTTTCTCAGTTCAGTAACTGCAATAACAGAAAAGACTGATGGAAACCAATTGGCTCTCTTTTAATTTTGTGAATACCCAAGCCAATGTCAGCCATCCTTCGGTCTTGCAGCATTGCCTATTCCTCTTTATTCAGTCTGCCTTCCCCTCATCATCACCATTTGAGCTCCACAGCTACTCCACCTTGGAGGTCCAACCTATTGACCTCCACTTCTACTTCCCCACAGCATAGTTATGGTTAGAAAAGCCCAGGTTCTCAGGGCCGCTTTTTTATGTCTTATGTGTAGCAGCTTTGGCATTGTAAATATATGAAACCCTTGAGTGCCAGTTTCTTTTCTGAAGAGGAGGAAAACATTGACCTTAGAGGACTTTTGTGAGGAGAAGATGAGGTAGAGATACATAAACTGCTGATCGAGGCTGGCATGTTTGATTAATAATCTGTTAAAATTTTGAATTCCATCGGTCTTCTACCAGGAAGACTTACATCGTCCTTCCACTCTTTTTTCACTCCCATTTATCTCTACATTCATGTTGAAGTCATTCCCAACCTATTTGTCTGCCTGTTCCTCACCCTCCAGCACTTCATGGACCTCCATCTTCACCTCACCTCTGCTACCTAACTCGGCTACCTCCATCGCTCACAGCTGACCCATCTTCAAGATCTTCAACTCTGAATGACCACTTGCCTTCTTCTCCCTCTTCCCTGTGTTGCATATGCCAGTGGTGTAAACTCAAGCCTCAGCATGGCACATCACAACATTGTTTCCATTGTTATTTTCTAGAGAAGGAAGCTGTGGCACAGGAAGACAGTTTGATGTGTCCAAGGTCTCATGGCCAGGAAGCAGTAGAATCAGGATTCCAAAACAGGTTCAATATTAGCAGAAGCTGTGGTCTTCACCATTGCATTATGCTCCCTCCCAACATATTTTCCACTGTTCATTTGGAATCCCAGACCCAGAGTTCCTTATCCAACTCCATCCCGGGTTTCCCCTTACTCCAGTCTGCTCATGTAATAATCTTCATCAGGGTCTCATGATCCTCTTCAAAGACCTGAAAACCTCTAAGAGCATCAGTTCATCCAGGTGGTTGCTCCCTGCCTAGTCTCTTGTGCCTTATTTCCTTCTCCTTCCCATCTCTCTTACCTGCCTCAGTGATATCTCTGAATTCTGTATCACTGGCCTCCAAAATTACATTTCCCACAATCCACTGCTCCTAAAATCCAACTGAACCCCACCACAGCCCAAGAGAAGCCATCTCTTTCCTCAGCATTGTTTATACAATGACTACACCATTTGTCCAATCACCCACTTTAAAGTCTTGGCTCTCTCTGCCCTCTGGCATTCAGTGGGTTTCCAAACAGATAGTCTATTTGTCATTGTCTCTCCCCTCAGCTTTTTCCATCCATGCTGCTTTGGCCTGAGTTCCTACAGTAATAAACTCTCCTTTTCCTCCTTGTCAGGGCCTCCCTGTTGAGTAGAATCAACAGGGAGCAGTGTCCCTACCCTCATCTGTTGTCTTCATTCTGCACCATTTTAAGTCTTATAAAGTCCACTGTACTTAGAAAGTGAGATATTCCCAGCTTCCCCTCTTGGAAAGAGATGGAATGTTGTGTTTAGGGAATATGGAAGATGTGACAGGACCTACAATCAGTTCACAGAGGTTGGTACTGAGTGTTGATCTAGGGGGCAGGTGGCCCTTGTGGCTTCATAAAGAGCTCAGAAGTCAGAAGGTACTGTCTCAGTGAATAAGGGACAGAAAGAAAAATGAATCTCCACATGCTTAGTGTTTATGTAACTGGAGACATAATTTTGGTAAATACGTATTTTGAATAGTAATTTGAGAACTGATCTTTAAAACAGATGAAAGAGGAAAACACACATACAGTGGGGTCAGAGAAAATTATTTTGGTAGTTTTCACTCAGCAGCAAGTCAGCAGATAACCATTTCAAAGTGGCATGTGGATGTCCTTGTACTATGTATTTAACACAAAAATGTTGATTATGTATCTCTCCGGGTCAAATGCAGAGTGACTGATTTAGGAAAGCTCTAATACATGTACGCAGTGAATCTGCTTCATACAAAGAAATAAGTATGAAGTGAAATGGTAAATGGGAGATGCTAATATAATGGAAAATGCTAATTTATGACAAGGTAGACTATTATAATAATAGATTGGTCAAAAAGTTCATTCACATTTTCCCATGAGCTCTCATAGATGAACAAACATTTTGGCCAACCCACTACAATTGAAAAAAAAAAAAAACAGTAGAGAAGCAGAAAGTGAACTTGGTCCTTTAGAAAGTGCTCTTTGTCCTTTAGAGCTGGATTCAAGACTCTGCTTTCCTTGATGAGTTTTCTTATCTTGCCCAAGGCTGAATTACTTAAGTGCTCGTCCCCTGGAGTCCTGTTTTGTAGGATGATGTGAATCTGTTTTTGTGGTACTGATCATAATACCTTTGGTTTTCTTGTC
This sequence comes from Ovis aries, assembly GCF_016772045.2. Classification (NCBI taxonomy): domain Eukaryota; kingdom Metazoa; phylum Chordata; class Mammalia; order Artiodactyla; family Bovidae; genus Ovis; species Ovis aries. The sequence continues at coordinate 9,015,038 of NC_056080.1, read as the reverse complement.
ATCTTTACCATCTCAACTTGTGCTGTACAATATGGTGGTCACTAGGTACACATGGCTATATAGAATTAATTAAAGTAAGTTTAAAATTCTATCCCTAAGTTGCAAGAGCCACATTTCAAGTATTCATTGGCCAGAGTGGCTAATGGCTACTGTATTGGACCATGCAGATAGAGCATTTTCATCATTGTAAAAGGTTCTAATGGGCAGTGCTGATAGCCTCTGATCCCCTTAAGGGACTGATATTGCCCTTTTTATTTCTGTATTCCCTAAACCTAACACCCAGTAGAAACTCAACATGCATTTGTGGAATGAGTAAGTACAGAAAGTTGAAACACTGAGCTGAGAGAATTAATAACTTATGTTATTTTGAAGACATGTATTCAAGTTTCTCTTGTTTGATTGCTCTGGTGAACATTTGATTGTAAATTAGAAATGATGGATTAAAGACAACATTACCTCAATTGTGTGCATTCAGGTAGCCTGAGCTTCAAAAACATTGCTTTCCTCAAGTATAAATGGCTGTCATCTCTAGGTTTATTACCATCCAACTGTGAAGTTTGCTTGCAGAAATTTGTTAATAAAGCACATTTCTCTTCTAAACTCTGGAATGCCAGACTATTTGCTTTCCTTTTGAAGCATCAGATTACCAAATGTAGCCAGACAGCTACTTTGTGCTTTTTTTGTATTTTGGGGAAAAAATGAGTTGAAAACTGATTTTAGAAGAGATGAGGGAGAAACACAATCAGGAAATAGCATCAGATAAATGGTTTCAGCAGCTTGGGTTCAGAATCAAGATACTCTCAATCAAGTTGACTTAAACCATAAGGAGAAGTATGAGGTGACAGAAAGAAACAGAATGGGTTCAGAGTGGTTGATTCTGTGACTTAATGATGTCCACAGGGATCCAGGTTCTGTATCTGTTTGCCAGAGTCATCTTTATGATTGGTTAAACTACACATAAGATGACAGCTCTCCAGGCGGTGCTAGTGGTAAAGAATCCGTTTGCCAGTGCAGGAGATGTAAGAGACTTGGGTTTGATCCTTGGGTCAGGAAGATTCCCTGGAGAAGGGAATGGTAACCCCCTCCAGTATTCTTGCCTGGAGAATCCCATGGACAGAGGAGCCTGGTGGGCTACAGTTGACAGGGTCACAAGGAGTCGAACATGACTAAAGTGACTTAACATGCACACAAGATGACAGCTCAGGTGTCAGGCATTGTCTACAGACACAATGGTTTCTAGAGAAAGAAGAGAGACACTCTGTGCTGCTGCCCTCTCAGGAGAATCAGAAAACTTTCTCAGAAGCCTCTACCTGACTTCTTAGCTCTCATTGGCCAGAATAAAGTCCCATACATGTTCTCTATCCACTCACTGATGAGAAGACTAATATATAACTCCTAGGTAAATCAAGTTCTTGGCTGGAGCTGAAAATAGGTTCAAACTTCCTAGCGTGAAACATACCATGGCACTTGAGTGAGGTATGTTTGAATGAAATAAGAATCCCTTATCAAGGAAGGAAGGAAATGCATGTTGTATCCCTTAGCACAGAACTCAACCAACAATTTATGCTCCTAGACCATCCCAATATTTTATAATATATGTCAGAGAAATCTTCTAACCCTCAGTATACAAATAGGTAGTTTGATGGTCACCCCCAGGATATTTTGAAAAGTAAACTCACTGATGATACTGAGTATAAATCAATCTTATGTCAGCTAAATCCTGATTTCATAATTTAGCTAATAGTGTCTCATGTTCAGTGGAGAATAATGGGTTGTGGAGATTTAGGTTCATATTCAAGTTGCCAAGTTTAGGAGAATGGAGTGAACAAAGCCCCAACCCGTCTTCTGCCTCTGAATGAAAACAAGGAATCATCACACTCTCTTCATCTCCTCTCAGCTTCTGGGATGATGGGAAATTTATCAAAATTTAGGCTAGTGATTCTCAGTTGGTGATGAGACTGGCCAGGACCATGGCCATCACAACCCCTTAGGGGAGCTTCTTTGTATATCCCTTTTACCCTTCTAGCCATCCCTTTTTCATATGTCCTTGTCTCTGACAGTGAGAATAAATTTTGATGAAATGTTTCTCTTTTCCTAATATTCTAGGTTTCTCAAATTTTTGTCCACACAAATTATCCAAAAAACAAACAAACAAACAAAAACCAAATCTGATAGTAGTCAAATTTCTCAGGTTGTGAAATAAGTATTTACTGAGCACATACTATGTGTCATGCATGGCACTGGGTCATGCAGTACTCATGCAATCCGTACAGACGTTTTCCTTTGGAAATCTCATCCCTGGCTTACAATGCAGACACTCTAGCCTCAGATGGTTTGAGGGAACTGCCAGAAGTTCTCCTACTAATAAAGTAGAAGAGCTGGGACTCAAAATCACAGCTTTCTGCCCAAACACAGCCTTCTTCCCAATAAAGAAGTTATTCCAAGAGGGATATTTAAGCTTGTGAAAGATGAAGCATGTTGTTGTTGTTTAGTTGCCAAGTCATGTCCAACTCTTTTGCAACCCCATGGACTGTAGCCCACTGGGCTCCTCTGTCCATGGGATTTCCCAGGTAAGAATACTGGAGTGGATTACCATTTCCTTTTTCAGGGGATCTTCCCAACCCAGGGATTGAACCTGGGTCTCCTGTGTCTCCTGCATTGGCATGAACCACCAGGGAAGCAAAATGAAGCATAGCAGGTTCAAAGTTGTAGTTTGAGAGTCCCAGAGAACTGGTAGAGGAAACACAGCAGCCAGTAAATGAAGAGCAGAGCCCAGCCTTGGGTTTGTTATTGATGCATGATTAGACCTTGGGTAAGATAGTTCACATCTCCAGGCCTCTCTTCCATAGAAAGGTTCTACTACATCAGAGGTTGGTACACCATGGCCCTTGGTCCAAATCTGGCCAATCACTTGTTTGTGTAAATAAAGTTTTATTGGAACACAGCCACGCCCATTTGCTTACATATCATCTATGGCTGCTTTCACCATGCAATAGCAGGGTAGTTGTGACAGAGACCATATGGCCAGCAGAGCCTCAAATATTTCCTGTCTGATCCTTTACACAAAATATTTGCTGACCTCAGTGCTTAATCAGTGATCCTCAACTTTGGTGATGACTTAGAAACATTTAAAAATTACTCATGTGTGAATCCCACTCCCAGAAACTTTTTATTTAATTGCTCTAGGGTGGGGCCCAGGCATTGCTCCACTGAGAAATAATCGTTCCATTCAATCTAATGTATAGCCAGAAATTCTCCAAGTGTAACATTCTTTGAGTCCATGAAGATGTATATGTATGTCTAGAGTAAGTTCTTTGTTAAACTATTAAATGACCAATTCACAATTTGAACACTTTGAATTGAGATCTTCAAAACTGTGGCTTTCTACCACCACTTCCTAGCTAACAAACTAACTTTTCTGAGCCTCTGTTTCTTCATCTACAAAAAGTGGATAATCAATTTTTTCCCACCTGCCTCAGTGATCCAATTGGACTGAGTGTCTATATATATCTGGACAACTGTGAAGTGTTAAATAAATGTAAATACTCATATTCTTGGAAATGTTTTCTGGGATCACTGGAATATACTTTAAAAATCTAGATATTGAGATTTTTTATTCTGAACTCTGGTAGGGAAATTTGGCCTAAATATGTATTTTCCGAATTTCATTCTACAATGTTTCATGTTTTCAAGCCTCCAGATAGATGAACAGCATAGACCTCTTCTGTCTACAGTATTTGCAGTGTTCTTACATGAGCACTTCCGTGTGTCCTCTGTAGTCTTCATTTATCCCCCCTTGTTACAGATCTTGGGGTCTTTTTAATCCCTCTCCATCTATTAGCTTCCTGAGCCTTCTTTCTGGCTGTGTGCCTCTGAATGCATGCCAGTGACTGTTTAAAGCTTTCCAATTTTTTGTCCATTTTTTTCTCCCATTTTCCCTTTAATAAAATGCCTGGACCTGTCTCTATTTTTCCAAGTGTGATCTCATCAACATCTTCTTGAAAGGGAGGGTTATCACTTCACAATTGCAGAGTGAAGCCTGTGAGTGTAGCCTCAACCATGATGTGGCCATTGGCATTGCTGGTACTCAGTCTTTCTTTTACTATTCTTACCTTGGATCCACTTATTACTTGGTATCAGTATTTTTCTAGACATACAGATTTTCACTCTAGTGTTTCTGGAAGTTTTTTGCCATTGAATTTTTGTCTGTTTTTTAGTTTGTTTATTTTGAATTGGAGGATAATTGCTTTATAATATTGTGTTTCTTTCTGCCATACATCACCATGGGTTAGTTATAGGTATGCACATGTCCCCTCCCTCTGAACCTCCCTCCCACCTTCCGTCCCATCCCATCCCACCCCTCTAGGTTGTCACAGCACACCAGGTTTGAGTTCCTGCATCATACAGCAAACTTCCGCTGGCTGGCTGTTTTACATATGGTGATGTATACGTTTCAATGCTACTCTCTCATTTCATCGCACCCTCCCCTTCCCCCACTGTGTCCGTAAGTCTGATTATTTGGTTTTTTTTTTTACTTTTAGCTAGTATTTTCCTCTTACTAATTGTGGTCTGTGTGTGCATGCTAAGTCACTTCAGTCATGTCTGACTCTTTGTGACCCTATGGACTGTAGCCTACCAGGTTCCTCTGTCCATGTTCCCAGGCAAGAATACTGGAGTGGGTTGCTATTTCCTTCTCCAGTGGATCTTCCCAACCCATGGATCCAACCTGTCTCTTACATTTCCTGCATTGGCCAGGTGGGTTCTTTACCACTAGGCCACCTGGGAAGCCCCAGTTGTGATCTACAGTTAGGAAATTACAAGCCAAATCCAACAGATGCCAATTTTTGCATATAAAGTTTTGTTAAAATACAGCCATACCTGTTTGTTCACATACTGTGTGTTTTCACATACTGTGGCTTCCATACTGCTGAGTAGTTGGAGCAAAGACCATGTCCCACAAAGCCTGAAATATTTATACTCTGGCCCTTTACAGAAAAGTTGGCTGAACCCCTGCTTTAGATGAATGACTTGGACTTTTATCCAAAAGGAGGTAAAAGTTAATCACAAAGGGAAGGGAGTTAGCCATGATATATTTATGTATCTGCTCATTTTGTTAATTTTTATAATCAAGTCACCCTAGAGCATATTGTCTTTTATAGGTTGATTGGTTTATCACCAGCGCCTGTCATGCAGGGCTCCTTGCTCCAGGGAAGGAGAGGGAAGCAAGATCCTTTTCTCTTAGGGGTTCATGTGCTAGTGTGAGGACCTCAACAAACAATCCAACCAAGACAAGCACTAAGGTCCCTGCAGATGGTGAGTGTAGGGAAGGAAGTAAGACCTCATAATCAGTTCAAAAGTCGTGCACAGACTGATTCTGTAGTGGTCAGGAAAATGCTTCCTTGAGAATTGAACCTGAAAGCTGAATGAACCTCTATATGAAAATCAGGGGAAAGAGCTTTGCAGACAGAGGGGATAGCAGGACCTTAGACCCCAAGAGTGCTTTAAGCAGAGTTGAGGGAAAGGAAGGGAGGTGCAAGCTGAGGTCTTACAGAGCCAGAGGTGTCAGGGTACAGGAGTCTAGATTTTATGCTAAGTGCAATGGAAACTCTTCGGAGGATGGCCAGCATGTGAGAGACATGCTTTGATTTACAGTCCTGAGGGATCACCCTAACTTTCCTCTGAAGAATAAATTATAGGGAATCATGAGGGAAGGCAGGCATCCCAGTTATAAGCTACTAATACAGTTTGTTGCTGTTGCTCGGTCGCATCCAACTGTTTGTGAAGCCATGGACTGCAGCCTGCCAGGCTTCACTGTCCTTTGCTATTTCCCAGAGTTTGCTCAAATTCATGTCCATCAAGTCAGTGATACCATCCAACCATCTCATCTTCTATCACCCTCTCCTCTTTCTGCCCTCAATCTTTTCCAGCATCAGAGTCTTTTCCAATGAGTCAGCTCTTTGCATCAGGTGGTCAGAGTATTGGAGCTTTAGCTTCAGCATCAGGAAATTTGGTCAAATTTAATGCAGCCCAAACCTCTACTTGGGATGGGAGATCCAGTTTAACAAACTGGAAGGCAGAGGTGAATAAACTACCACCCAATCTCAACTGAGGAGTTCAGCCAAAGAGAAAACACATGTACATGGTCCATTCTGCTGAAAAGAACCTAGTTACTGCTCATTATTCATTTTTTGCCCTGGTCAACAGGAAGCTCAGAGTTAAATCTGTTATTTACTTTCCTCAAATGTATGAGTGTACATCTTCTGTCTACATCCTTTCATGACCTCAGTTTCCTGTTTTTACTTGGAATTTATGTACTTAGTTAAGAACTGTCTCAAATCCTGCTTTGAAGGAATTCACCAAGATCTAAAGTAATGATGAAGTCTCTAATTTCTCAGCTGTACTAGAACTTCTGAAAGCTGTTTTCCCTTTGTTCCCTTAGTTTCTCTTTGTTTTCCTTGATGTATTCGCTTACACTGAGTTTATTATATAAGTGATGGACTGACAATTGTAATTAACACCAAAGCACTCAAACAGTTGTTGCTAATTGTTCAAGGAGGCCATGGAACCTTCTCTTCACTTTTGAACTCAGTACACTTGGCAAAATTAACTCTTTTGTATATAACTCTCAATATGAAAAAGAAGTTCTAATTAGTTCCTTGGTGGAAAAGAAGTTTGACTGCGACAGATTTCTTCATGACCATTAATACTCTGAGCTACACAATGAACTAAGAGAAGAGTTCATGGGGAAATGGCATGTTTAAACAACACTTTCTTTGATTGGTTAATGGAATGCTGGCCTCATGTAAGGGATACTTCTTTCTCAATAGAAGCACCATTCTGTTTGAAGTGCAGTCAGCTATTAGATGCTAAATGCAAGGCTGAAATGCAAGATGTCTTTGTGTTGGATTTACAGTCTCAGGCTACACCAGAGAGGGGAAGAGTAAACACTGCTCTATAAACTGAAGTCTGCCATCAGACGTGCTGGACTGGCCACAGCAACACTATTCATCAATGTATGTGACATAACAAAGATGGCAGGTGCTTGCACAAGATTGCACTCTCAAGGCAGAATTTATTTCTTAAGATTCTCTGTTTCAGAGCTCACAATAGCACTCGGCATGGTAGCATCACTGAAGGGGTATTTGTTGAATCAGTAAAGTGAATGAGTTGTTCTCTAAGGTTGGAGGGCAGGTACCGAGATAGCCAGGGTACAGGCTAGAATCTGATGACTCCCTTACGCGAGTTGAAAGCATCAACCTAAGGTTACAGAGCAGGTGTGCAGAGTGGAGGAAGGGGTGCATGTGAACTGGGACTTAGAGGCTGGGCAGGGTTTGGCAGGTTGGGGATCCCGGAAGGAGGCAGGCTGTGCTGGGCAAAAAGCATAGACAAACATAGTGTATGCCCCACGACGCGCTGTACGTTCTACTTGGCAAGACCCACGAGTCCCAACAATCAGGGAGCATCTCTTTCCTGGTAATATACCACTTCTCACCCACCGTTCATGTGTGTGCGTGCACTCAGTTGTGTCTGACTCTTTGCCACCTCCTGGACTGTAGCCCGCTGGGCCCCTCTGTCCATGGGATTTCCCAGGCAAGAATACTGGACTGGGTTGCCATTTCCTCCTCCAGGGGATCTTCCCGACCCAAGAATCAAACCCACGTCTCCTGAGTCCCCTGCATTGTCAAGTAGATTTTTTACCACCGAGCCATGTAGGAAGCACCACCTGTCCTTAGGTATTAACAAAAAAAGTATCTCGCCATTTTTTGTAGTATAAAGTAGCTGGTTTCAAGTAGAATATATTTAATTGTCATCCATAGTTGCTTATTTTACGATTTTAAGGGCTAGTAACTTTATTAATGATCTATCAAGACAAACTGTCTTTTTCCACTGAATAAGGTCCTATGTAGCAGTCTTCAAAAAAAATTTTAATTGTGTTCGTATAACTATCTAAGGTCCATGGGGGAAAAACAAGGTCGGAGGAAGAGTGATTTGTTGACAAATAAATTATTGACTGTGGGACGCTGAGCTAGTGGTTTACCATCCACAGTGACCTCATCGGCATACATAGGCTGTCACAAGCATTAAATAACATATTGGAAAACAGTTCAACAGTTATAAAGGCCATACACATGCAGTACTGGGTGGGGAGTTTGGAAATATCTCTCTACGAGTTGGGAGCCTACTGCACAGTGTCAGCGAAAGAGAAAGAAGTCCAGAACTAAGGGTGGAAATCTGGAGAGGATCCAGTGAATGTGAGTGTCATTTCAGGAACAGCTTGATCCAATTCAATGGCTATTTAAATGAACAAAGTTCACAGAAGGAGGACGTGAAAATGGCTAAAGTCTTGAACATATGTGATTAGGCAGATGGTTCTAGTACGTGCAAACACACATGTGTAAATGCACACACATGCATACAGACATATTTGTGAGTATACACACACATATATTTTAAGGTGAGAATGGATTCCAGAGAATGTCCTTCATCTAATCATGCAGCAGGAAAAATCTTGTTCTCTGGCAGTTTTGCCGAAGTGTTTAGGGAAGCACTGTGGTTGAACTTGACACCTCAGGGGAGATGGCCACCCTCCCTCAAGTGCCTTTTAGACAGTTGCATGAGATAGAAGGTGTGACTGAGGATGATTTCCTTAGCTGCAAGTGTCCTGCAACTCTGAAGCAGAGTACTAAGCATGCCTTGAAGCCTCTTTTACTGGAGTTTTTAAATAGAGAGCTGATCTCTCACCTTATGTAGGTCACTTTTAGACTGGGGAGAAACAGTTGCCTAGAGGTTGTTTCTGATGGCTATATCTACTGATTCCTATGATCGTCTGTGAAAGTAGGGATTGGCACTCCAGAGAGGAGGGAAGTAACATGAAAACCAAGGAGATTGCCCAAATTTGGTGATCGCTATATCACTGAGTCATTCTGCAGATATTCACTGAGTGTACACATATGCCAGGACAACCTGGCCCCACTCTCAAAGTACTCAACCCAAAGGACAAACAGGATTGCTGCTACTTGTAATTCACAAACCCTAAATTACACTGTTGAATTTCTCTCTACTTTCTGCATTGCCCTTCATGTCTCAGCATCCCTGGAATCATTGCTGTCACCCCTAGGTGGGTGACAATGTGACTGTCACAGAGGAGTACATTATCAGGGCTGAAATAGTCAAGCACTTGTGTGGTGGGTCCTGACATGTGCCAATAGAGCCACTTACTTAAAAATAGCTTCCCAGCAGCTATCTAGGAGGCCTGCCTGTCCTACTTAAGACTCCTGCCCTGGGATATAGTATTAGACCTTGAGAAGTTCCTTTTAGCTGGTGACATTGGTGGTGGTTGTTGTTTAGTCGTTAGGTCACATCCAACTCTTTGTGACCCCATGGACTGTAGCCCACCAAGCTCCTTTGTCCATGGAATTTCCCAGGCAAGAGTACTGCATGGGTTGCCGTTTCCTTCTCCAGAGGATCTTCCTGACCCAGGGACTGAACCCGAGTTTCCTGCATTGACAGGTGGGTTCTCTACCAGTGAGCCACCAGGGAAGCCCAGTAACATTGGCAGTAGTTCTCAAAATGAGCTCTGTGAAACATTCTTCCTGGAGGACACGCAGTAGAAAAGGAAGAATTCCACATTTAAATATACTACAAAACAACCTGTACTCCACAGACCCATCACCATGAACATTCACAAAGAACATTAACATGGAAAGCTCTAGGCATAAAAGCTTTTCAGAAGTTTTGACTCCCCAAACTTTTGCCACAGGACCCTTCTTTTCATAGGACTCTTGTCAGTAGCCATAAGGCTCACACTTTGGGAAATGCTGCTTCTTCTGATTGGGTGGCATCTTCAAAAGTAGATATTTGAGCCTCAAGTAAATGGAACATCAGACAAGCCAGTTAGAATGGAAGAGGGGGAGGAGAAGATTCTGGGCCATGCATTCTCCTGGTAGCCTTCCTCTTGCAGCCTGGGCCTTGTCCGCAGTACTGGGCAGAACATTGACCTGCAGAAATGGAGCAGAGTCCCATTCGGAGCTGCATTCTTGCTCAAGGAATTTTTAAGAGACAAGGGTGAAGGATTCCAACTGCAAACATATATACATGTGGGTGTAAGAAACATAAACAGAAAAGAGCACTTATGGGTAACAGAAGTGCCAGCTGGGACTTGAGAACTGGGTGGTTTGTGTTTGCTCAGTTTTTTTAGCCCAGAGTAGTTCGTAGAGTACATAATCCATATGGTGTGTTTAAAGTAGACCACATAGTTTGAAAATGGAGCTCCTGAGAAATTCACAGATAAAAATCTCCCATTATTTTCATATGTAAAAGCTGGAATCATCTTGTAAAGATAATTCAGGATGAAATATTTCCATTTCCATTTGAACGCAGAATTATTTGGTTTTCATTGCAAAAAGCTCCAGCCAGAGCCTCCTATTAAAGTCACATGCCTGACTCCAGGCATTTTTGAAGTGTCTGTTACAATGCTTCAGTATTTAGCTGGCAGGAAGAGATATAAAGGGAAGATAGGCAAAGAGAAGATCTGGAATGAAATGTTCTAATAATTAGTTCTACTGGGGAACAAGGAAAAGTGACCTGTAGTATTTTAAGTGGGGATGGTGCTTGACTGCTCGGATTTATGATAAGAATCCCAAATCACTTTCAACTCTCTGCTTAACTTTATTCCTGAAAACCATTCAATGGGGGGAAAAAAGCTTTCATAGATTAGATTAAATAGATGCTACATAAATGGAATAGGTAAGTACATAAACAGATTTCATATGTAAGATATAATATTGTGAAGGTTTGTTGTCATTTTCTTGGACCCATTTTTCTTATCAGGTTTGCAATCTTTAAGGCTTATAGTTGCTTTATAAGCAACTTACAAATTAAGTTGGAGCACAGAAAGGTACTTTTAGAGAAGCATTAAGTTAAGTATGATTGTGCTTAAAAATATAACAAATGGTACTTGTAGCCCACAGCCGTCAACTTGTTCATCTCTCTTGCTTGGTGTAAGGACCAAACACCGTTCTTTGCATTTATTCAGACATGGTATACCCGAAATATGTTTCATACTATTGAGTTTTCCAACTAAAAATTGTGTCGGGTAAATTGGTGAGTAGGTAATTTCCTAAATTAATATATTGGCATATCATTTCTTATAGTTTATTTAGTGTGTTTTTTGGGGTTAAAAAGTTCATATTCTGGGAGAAAAGGAATTGTCCACAAATTGCTATAACTCAAAAATCATTATGGCAGAAAAATTATTAATGGCATTTCTTGTGTGTGAATTATATATTATATTTATTGAATCTGTATAATTATAATTTTCAGTTCACTTTAAAGAATTGTGCTGTATGCCTAGTGGAAAGATTTTAATTTTAGATAAAACAATAAGAAGTAACTTATTTAGGGACTTATATCAAGTTTATAGACTGACGGTGAATTAGGTGACACAAATTTATACAGCTGTTCTAGAAAGTTTGAGTCTAAACAAGCAAAGAAAAATTTGTCTATTGGGAAAATCCCAGAATACTCGAAGAGAGGACCAGAGCTTTCGTCCATGATTGGCGACTAACCAGCATTGTTAGTTAGAAAGCCTTCTAACCTCTGGGAGCTTCTCTTTCTTCATTTGTGGTAAGAGAGGTGTGGCTCCACTAGATCAGTAGTCCTTCAAGTATCTACATTCTGGTAACTAACAATGTTGTAGTTAGCCCCTAAAAGTAGAGAATACAATACGTGTGGGATTTCCAATTTAAGATGTCCCCAGTGGTTACACAGTTATACCAAAACCTACACATATGCTTATACTTGAAATAAAGATTGATTTGAGCATTTTGGATTAAAATGTTCCTAAATCATCATATACGACCTTCATTTATAGAAATTTGTGGATTTGAATACTATATCAGGTTGATCAATGTAGGTATCAGGAAACCATCCAGAAACTTGAACTGCGAACACATTCTGAATGAGTTAATAAATCACTGGATATTTATTGTCAGCACCTACTATGTGCAGTGCGCTTTGCTTCTTTCTTTGGTATTCATCTCTGGAGTATCAGTTTGGTGCCAGATCTGTGTTTCAGGAAATTAGTTGCTACTGAGGTTTGCTCTGAGAATTTCCAGAAGCTGGTTTAGTGCTACATGGGTGACTTACATAGGCATGAAATTGTCAAAGCTGTGTCTTCAATGAGATGCACCAGAAGTCTGAAAACCAAAATTCTGCTCATAAAATTTAAATCTATTTTAATTGGATATTTAGTCCCTAGTCCCATGGGATTATAAATGTTTTAAATAGAAATGAGAGTGTTTCAAACTTGACACTCTTGGAATTTGAGGCAAGGTTATTCTTTGTTGTGAGGGTTGTCTTGTGCATTACACGATGTTTAGAAGCATCCTTGGGCTCTATAAATTAGATGCCAGGAGCACACCACCACCCCCCCAACTTCCTCATTGAGACAACCAAAGATGTTTTCCACAGGTTGCCAAATGTACTGGGGAAGGGGCGAGAATTGCCCCCAATTGAAAATCACAGCTTTAGAGCAAGATAAGTTGACAATGGTATTACATTACAAATTTTGTTTTCTTGAAAATAGTGGCACAATTATACATTCAGTTCAGTTCAGTCGCTCAGTCGTGTCCAACTCTTTGCAACCCCATGAATTGCAGCACACCAGGCCTCCCTGTCCATCACCAACTCCCAGAGTTCACTCAGAGTTGTGTCCATCAAGTCAGTGATGCCATCCAGCCATCTCATCCTCAGTCGTCCCCTTCTCCTCCTGCCCCCAATCCCTCCCAGCATCAAAGTCTTCTCCAATGAGTCAACTCTTCGCATGAGATGGCCAAAGTATTGGACAAGTAGAATAGTTTGACACTAATTGTACCTTGCTTGAAGTTTTTTATGCTCTCAGTACTTTCCTAAATTCTTCTATTTGTGAATGGGGTTCAGTGGAGTTACTTTAATGCCCTTTTAAACTCTTAGGCAACATGGAGCTAATTCATACACATGGAATAGAAGCTGGCCAGGGAATCAGGAGTTAGTTCATATATTAAAATGGATGAAGGGAGATGACTCTCAAAATTGCACAAAGAAGGACTTGTTCCTTTCCCTGGGAGTAGACTGAAGAACTTAATTTATATTGATTTTTTTTCCCCAAAGAGTTGGAAGCAAGGAAAATAAAGCCAGAATACAAGAACATTTAAAAATGAATAAATCAAGGCATTTCTTCCATTCTTGTTTCAGTGGAGAATGTTCTCACCAGATGATAATAGATAGACTTATACTTCTCCTGGAAGGTCATAATGCTTTTGCCCACACAAAACAATTTTTTTGAGTGATTATTCTTGCCTGGAGAATCCCATGGACGGAGGAGCTTGGTGGGCTACAGTCCACGGGTCGCAAAGAGTCGGACACGACTGAGCGACTTCACTTTCACTATTGTATATACAGTGCTGCTTTCATTCTTTTTTCCCCCCAATTTTTTATAATCAGATTCAGGTGAACAGTTTGTGCAAGTATCAACAAAGGGAGAATCCCAAGGAGTTGATGTTTATGCATAATACACATAAATATATAAAAATACATATATACATATAAATATATAATATATACTGTATATAATATAGAATATTTTCTATGTTATGTGTGTGTATATATATTTGGGCTTCCCTGGTGGCTCAGATGGTAAAGAATCCGCCTGCAATGTGGGAAACCTGGGTTCAATCTCTGGGTTGGGAAGATCCCCTGGAAGAGCGTATGGCAACCCACTCCAGCATTCTTGCCTGGAGAATCCCCATGGACAGAAGAGCCTGGTGGGCTACAGTCCATGGGATCCTACAGAGTTGAACATGACTGAGTGACACAGCACTGCTGCTGCTGCTGCTGCTGCTGCTAAGTCGCTTCAGTCGTGTCCGACTCTGTGCGACCCCATACACGGCAGCCCACCAGGCTCCGCCCCTGGGATTCTCCAGGCAAGAACCCACTGGAGTGGGTTGCCATTTCCTTCTCCAATGCATGAAAGTGAAAAGTGAAAGTGAAGTCGCTCAGTCGTGTCCGACTCTTCGTGACCCCATGGACTGCAGCCTTCCAGGCTCCTCCATCCATGGGATTTTCCAGGCAAGAGTACTGGAGTGGGGTGCCATTGCCTTCTCCGCACAGCACAGCACAAATATATGTATATATATATATATAATCCATTTTTTCCAGAAGCTGGGAGACCAGCCAGGGGACCACTGACCTAGGTGGTCAGAGTAGAAGTGATGAGAACAGGTGATACAATTTGCTGAAGAATCAAATGTGAATATGGGAGAGTCAAAGGTATCTCTAAGCTCTTTGGCCAAACCATAAAGATGGAGTTGTCATTAACTGAGATTGAAAGACTAGGAGCAGGAATGGCAGCAAATGGCAGGTCAGGGAGAGTATTCAGAGTTCCAATTTGGATATATTACATGTCCAAACACAACGAGCTTGGAAAATGCTACTAATGAGCCCCAAATGAGGAGGACTGAGAATTGAGATTGGGCTTACTAATGTGGAAGTAACTAGTGACCTTTCAGTAGAACAACATTGGTGAGTGGTGGCTGCAAAGCTTAATCAGAAGAAATTCACAAAATGGGAATTCATGCAAGCAGGAAATTGGAAACCAGAAATAGTCATAACACTTGGAAGGACTCCTTATAAGGGGAAATCAGGAAATGGGCAGTATCTGGAGAAGGATTGAGTGATGGGAGAAATAACTGCATGTTTTGAAGGTGATTTTAAAACTTTGACTTACTCCCCATAAGTACTCAAAAGTTACTGGCAGCGTTTACCATTGGAGGGTGAATACACTTGCAAACCAATCCATCACCCTCGTCTCCTATTATCACTTAGGGAAGAAACACATTCAGTGAGCACAATTGTAGAAATGCAACATGACTGAGTGGCATTTGTATACTTCAAGGGTACATAGCACACACATGGACACACACTCTGTTTACTGGCCCTGACTAAGAAGTGTGGAAACACAGTATTTTAATTGTATATCATGTTGCTTTCTGGGGCATTGTATCAGGTTTGGACAGACTTATTGGTACTAGAAAATACTGCTGACTGAATATAGCTGATAATAGATTAGTATTTGCACTGCAGAATGAAGTGGTAGACAGTGTTTTCACTGTAGTTTTATTGGCTGATTGAAGGACCCACCATAGGAGAGTGTAGCTGTGAATGAAAAAGAAATTCTCCTTGAACTGATGCCTAAGCCTAATTAGAACATGGTCCTCAAATGAGAGAGTAGAGGATTGGAAAGAACATGAGATTCAGCCTCGAAGCAGAGCCTACTTGTTGTGTGTCTGGAAGGTTTTTCAAATGGATAGCTTTTGCTGTGAGATAAAGAAATTGAAACCACATAGAATGTGTAGGAAAAGAGAAATCAGGCTCAATGTTCAGTTCTTTAAAGGAGCTGTGTTATCAGTGATAGGAAATAAAGAGCAGAGTAGCTGGACGGGGATTGGAGTGCATTTTTTTTTAAATAAAAGAGATAGTAGGATATTTGTAAGTTCAGTTCAGTTCAGTCACTCAGTCGTATCCGACTCTTTGCAACCCATGAACCGCAGCACACCAGGCCTCCCTGTCCATCACCAACTCCCCAAATCCACCCAAACCCATGTCCATTGATTCGGTGATGCCATCCAACCATCTCATCCTCTGTCATCCCCTTCTCCTCCTGCCCTCAATCTTTCCCAGCATCAGGGTCTTTTCAAGTGAGTCAGCTCTTTGCATCAGGTGGCCAAAGTATAGGAGTTTCCGCTTCAGCATCAGTCCTTCCAATGAATATTCAGGACTGATTTCCTATAGAATGGACTGGTTCAATCTCCTTGCAGTCCAAGGGACTCTCAAAAGTCTTCTCTAACACCACAGTTCAAAAGCATCAATTCTTCTGCACTCAGCTTTCTTTATAGTCCAACTCTCACATCCATACATGACCACTGGAAAAACCATAGCCTTGACTAGATGGACCTTTGTTGACAAAGTAATGTCTCTGCTTTTCAATATGCTCTCTAGGTTGGTCATAACTTTCCTTCCAAGGAGTAAGCATCTTTTAATTTCATGGCTGCAATCACCATCTGCAGTGACTTTGTAAAGATGAATTTTAAAAGTACCTTAAACTTTTATTCCTTTCTCTCAGAAACTACTATTAGGTGAATGAACTAGCAAAACTATCCATCACCCTCACCCAATAGCACCATATTAGGAAGGCAACCATTGCACTCTTGTTGTTGTTGTTGAGTCCCTAAGTCGTGTCTGACTCTTTGCCACTCCGTAGACTGTGGCCTGCCAGGCTCCTCTGTCCATGGGATTTCCCAGGCAAGAATACTCGAGTGGGCTGCTAGTTCCTCCTCCAGGGAATGTTCCACATTCAGGGATTGAACCTGTGTCTTTGGCATTGGTAGGCGGGTTCCTTACCACTGAGCCCCCTGGGAAAACCATTGCTGTTTTTACTTTCATTTGAAAGGTTAAAATCGTTGACAGTTGTTTCTAAAATAAGAACACAGGTTTTCTAAAAAATCCACATTTCACAAATGTGAGTTTTCCCATGCTCATTCCTCAAATAAGAAGGGATACAACTGCTGTGTCCATTTCTAGGACAGTGGCTGGGAGAAGGGCTCAACATTATGGGAGGTGACTGGAGTCACTGGATGATTGATTCATTTCAGAGGTTTGTATCACAGCCAACTGCATGGACATATTGTTGCTGAGTACACAGCGCCAGCATTAGGGACATCCTCAACCCACTCCCATCTCTTTAAGAGGGAAAACACAAAGAGCAGGATGCATGGGGAGGCGACCCGCCAAACATCTGTGTTTAATTTTTCAGCAGCAGTGACCACCCAGGGGGCAGCGGCTTCTTCCCAGGGAAACTCAATTACACCAGCATGAGGTGCCTTAACTTCCTGGAGGAAAAATTATACCTTTGGTCAAGGAGAAAAATCTGTTTGGGAAAGAGCTTTCCCAAAGTGTTGTCCCTGCTTTGGTTCAAGAAGGAGTTTTAGAGGAAAACTTCCTGAACCCAGTAGTTTGCCCTCTCCTGTCACTTTTAAGTTCTGGAGGAGGCAGGGGCGGTGAGAGGGGGGTTCGTGACAGAACAGGTTTGTCCGTTGGAAGTTGCCAAGATGCTACATTTTGTGCCCAGTCTGCGGAAGTTGTTATTGCTTGAGACCAGAGTATTCTAATTGGGCATATTTTCAGAAGAATTCAGAACTCCCTCCTTTAGGTCAGCGTTCCTCTAGGTCAGCCAGAGAGATTTGAAGACTTGCCTGCAGATGCTAATATGTGCTGGCCGCATCCTTAAAGGTTCCGAGAGAAGCCATGATGGATTGGCGTTGAGACCCAAGCCATGTCCATGGTACCTCAAGCGCCACTCACTAGCCTAACAAGCCTCCCCTGTGCTCCGTGTCCCCTTTATAGCAAATTCACTCCCCTTTCCATTGGCATCATGGTCTGTGGACAGTATTCCTTCTCTTTCACGTGTGGTAGTATGTTCTTCACTAATTTTTACCCACTTATACATGATGAGATGTACCTTTACTAGGTCTAACGACACGTGCATGCTCAGTCATGTCCAACTCTTTTCAACCCCATGAAACAGCTACCCACTCCAGTACTCTTGCTTAGAAAATTTCATGAACAGAGGACCCGCTAGGCCCCTCTGTTCATGAAATTTTCTAAGCAAGAGTACTGGAGTGGGTAGCTGTTTCCTACTCCATGGTTATTACATCTGATGCTGAGCCCAAATTTCTGTACATGATTTTGACTGAGGTTATTTGCTGGAGTATGTCCTGTTTCGTAGCATTTCCTCCTGTTAGACTCCAGCACCCAGAAGGCAATACCTTATTCTTACTCTATTTCCATCTTAACGAAATGGCAGCCTGCCCATTGCTCTGCCTTCACTGTTGCTTTAAGGGTAGAATTCAAGGGCCTTGGCCCTTTTGTCCTCAAGCCTATCATCATGCCTGACATATACTGACAACATTCTGGGAGTATGTGTTGAATGAATAATATATGAATGAAGGGGATGAACTGGTCAAGTCATTTAAAATGTGCCACATGGTCTCCATCAGTTCAGTTCAGTCGCTCAGTTGTGTCCAACTCTTTTTGACCCCATGAACTGCAGCACGCCAGCCCTCCCTGTCCATCACCAACTCCCAGAGTTTACTCAAACTCATGTCCATTGAGTCAGTGATGCCATCCAATCATCTCATCCTCTGTCGTCCCCTTCTCCTCCTGCCTTCAATCTTTCCCAGCATCAGGGTCTTTTCCAGTGAGTCAGTTCTTTGCATCAGGTGGCCAAAGTATTGGAGTTTCAGCTTCAGCATCAGTCCTTCCAATGAATATTCAGGACTGATTTCCTTCAGGATTGACTGGCTGGATCTCTTTACAATCCAAGGGACTCTCAAGAGTCTTCTCTAACACCACAGTTCAAAAGCATCAATTCTTCAGTGCTCAGCTTTCTTTATGGTCCAACTCTCACATCCATACATGACTACTGGAAAAACAGCTTTGACTAGATGGACCTTTGTTGGCAGCCTTTAGACTATGGACTCTGACCCAGCCTACCTGGGTTTAAATCATAGTTACATCCCTTATTGGACACTGTGATCACCCTCTGCTGTGAAAGCCACTCAGTCGTGTCTGACTCTTTGTGACCCCATGGAGTATACAGTCCGTGGAATTCTCCAGGCCAGAATACTGGAATGGGTAGCCTTTCCCTTCTCCAGCTGCTATGAAGATTACTAGGAGTTAGTAAGCAGGAAGAACTCTGCCTGGTGTGCATTAAGACTATATAAGGATTCACCATTTTTATGTCTCTTTGCCCTCTGGCCCCAAATCTATGCTTGAATCAATCCACTCTCATGGCAGATGCTTCGGGGATGCCTTCCTGCCTCCTGGAACATGGTCGTCCCACTTATTTACCGTGTTCTACAACCTCCAGGTTTTTTCAACATATTTATTTGTTTGCTTGTTTGGCTACACCAGGTCTTTAGTTGCAGCATGCGGGGTCTTTTTTACTTGTGGCACGTGGATCTTCAGTTGCAGCATGTGAATTCTTGGTTGCCATATGTGGGATCTAGTTCCCTGACCAGAGATCAAACCTGGGCCCCCTGCATTTGGGAGCAAGAAGTCTTAGCCATTGGACCACCTGGGAAGTCCCTACAACCTCCCGTTTTAAAAACTTTCATGGCATCCCCAGTCTGTGAAGCTGCTGCAACCATGGGCTTGGGCACATACCTACCTGCCAGAATGGTTGTATTGTTTTGTGACTGGCTGTTGTCTGTCCTTGCCACAAAAACATGAGCTCCTGATGGATGGGGGCATTCTTTTCCATTGGTGGATCCCTAATGGGACCTATGGACAGACCTTCCCAAATGTCAGACTCTGAAGAGCATCCGGACCACAGTGACATTTCTGGGTAATGATACATCCCTGTGTTTGACTTAGTTTTTTAGGCATTAACCAGATAAAATGGTAAAGCAGCTTTTCTCCAGGAGTAACTTGAAGATTCGAAGAACTGAAAGCTGAAAGATAATATGTGAATTACAAGGATGGAAAAGAATGTGAAAGCTGGCCAGGAACTTATCAAATTCCAAGTGCAGTAAATTAAATCAAACCAGAGGCTACTGAGAAAGAGACAGTTTTGAAACTGATCTGGTTTGGTGGGTGGGAAGAGGCAGCAACCCAGGCTGCACTGTGCTTGTAAATGTGTAGCAAACTTTTCAACCTTTCAAACCTCCTCCCAGGTTCAGGGTGATGTTATCATGGCCAGTTCATTATGAGAGCATCCTCAGAGCAGAAAAGAAACATGAAATAGGTCCATCATTCATTGTTGTTAAGTTGCTATGTCATGTCTGACTCTTTGTGACCTCCATGGACTGCAGCACACCAGGCTTCCGTGTCCTTCACCATCTCCTGGAGTTTGCTCAAACTCACGTCCATTGAATCAGTGATGCCATCCAACCGTTTCATCCTCTGTCACCCCCTTCTCCTCCTGCCTTCAATCTGTCCCAGCATCAGGGTCTTTTCCATTGAGTCGGCTCTTCAAATCAGGTGGCCAAAGTATTGGAGCTTCAGCTTCAGCATCAGTCCTTTCAGTGAATATTCAGAGTTGATTTCCAGGCACAAAAGACCACATAATCAGTTCAGTTCAGTCGCTCAGTCATGTCCGACTCTTTGTGACCCCATCTCCCGGAGTTCACTCAGACTCACGTCCATTGAGTCCGTGATGCCATCCAGCCGTCTCATCCTGGGTCGTCCCCTTCTCCTCCTGCCCCCAATCTCTCCCAGCATCAGAGTCTTTGCCAATGAGTCAACTCTTCTCATGAGGTGGCCAAAGTACTGGAGCTTCAGCTTTAGCATCATTCCTTCCAAAGAAATCCCAGGGTAGATCTCCTTCAGAATGGACTGGTTGGATCTCCTTGCAGTCCAAGGAACTCTCAAGAGTCTTCTCCAACACCACAGTTCAAAAGCATCAATTCTTCGGCGCTCAGCCTTCTTCACAGTCCAACTCTCACATCCATGCATGACCACAGGAAAAACTATAGCCTTGACTAGACGGAACTTAGTCGGCAAAGTAATGTCTCTGCTTTTGAATATACTATCTAGGTTTGTCATCACTTTTCTTCCAAGGAGGAAGCGTCTTTTAATTTCATGGCTGCAATCACCATCTGCAGTGATTTTGGAGCCCCCCCCCCAAAAAAAAAATAAAGTCTGACACTGCTTCTGCTGTTTCCCCATCTATTTCCCATGAAGTGATGGGACCGGATGCCATGATCTTAGCTTTCTGAATGTTGAGCTTAAAGCCAACTTTTTCACTCTCCTCTTTCACTTTCATCAAGAGGCTTTTTAGCTCCTCTTCACTTTCTGCCATAAGGGTGGTGTCATCTGCATATCTGAGGTTATTGATATTTCTCCCGGCAATCTTGATTCCAGCTTGCGTTTCTTCCAGTCCAGTGTTTCTCATGATGTAGTTAAATAAGCAGGGTGACAATATACAGCCTTGACGTACTCCTTTTTCTATTTGGAACCAGCCTGTTGTTCCATGTCTAGTTCTAACTGTTGCTTCCTGACCTGCATACAGATTTCTCAAGAGGCAGGTTAGGTGGTCTGGTATTCCCATCTCTTTCAGAATTTTCCACAGTTTATTGTGATCCATATAATGCATGACTCCATTTCTGTGAAATGTTCAAAGTAGGCATTCCCATAGAGACACAAAGCAGATTAGCAGTTTCCAGGGGCTGAGGGAAGGGAGGAATGAGGAATGACTGCTACTGGGTATGGAATTGTTTTAGGGGATGAGGAAATGTTCTGGAATTTGATAGTAGCGATGGTTGTACAACCTTGTGAATATACTAAAAAACACTGAACTGTACGGTTTAAGGGGTGAATTTTGTAGTGTGTGGTGTATCTTAAAAAACTAGGTCCAGTCCTTACCATTTTTGTGACATGGGCTGTGAATTACTGAAACTGTTTAAACCTCAGATGTCGCTTGTCTGTCAAATAGTGGAGGGCTCCCACTAGGGATGTTGGGAAGATGGAAGTTGATGGTATTTGTGAACCCTTACTTATGGGCTGCCCTCAGTACATGGGAGGGCAGTGCCCTCTTCACTCCCTGCCCAGATCCCAGAGAGGAGGACACTAAGGAACCAGTGTCCACAGGGGAGTAAGGAGCACCAAGGTAAAGGACTGCATGAGAACTGCCCAGTCACCCTTCCAGGATTGGACTCTTCTTTTTTTTTTTTTTAATGATCTGGTGGTGGTCTTGGTCAGCCATGTTGGATGTTATGGACTGAATGCCCCCCCCCAACCCCCACAAATTAATATGTCAAACCCTCACCCCCAGTGTGATTATATTTAAGATGGGAAATGATGAGCATTAGATGAGGTCTTGGGGGTGGGTCTTCATGATGAGAAAGTGCTCTTGAAACGAGAGACACCAGAGAGCTTGCTGTCTGCCATGTGGGTACCCAGCAAGATGAAAGCCAGGAAGAGAGGCTTCCTCAGGAATGGCATTCACAACACCTTGATGTTGCAATTGCCAGCCTCTGAAACTATGTGAAATAGATCTCATAGTTGTTGAAACCCCACCACCCGAGGTTTATGATATTTTGTCATGGCATTCCAAGAAAACCAAGATGCTAAAATAGAATCAGGAATAGCTCTTTAGGGATATGATACACTCACTGAAGATCAAGCACATGAACCCATCTGCAGCAATATCATAGATAAAAGGGTGTGCTTTTCTTTTTCTTAAGTTATCATTTCTCTTTCCATTGTAATTATGTTGTTGCCAAGCTCTCTAGAGGGTGAATAATTTACAAGAAAACTGTATTATATTTTTCTAAAATGGAAAGATTCACAATTGAAGCCTGTGTGTATGTGTGTGTGCTTAGTCATAGTCCAACTCTGTGACTCCATGGACCATAGCCCGCCAGGCTCCTCTGTCCATGAGATTCTCCAGGCAAGAGTCCTGGAGTGGGTTGCCATTTCCTTCTCCAGGAGATCTTTCTGATCCTGGGATCGAACCCACATCTCTTATGTCTCCTGCATTGGCAGGCAAGTTCTTCACCTCTAGTGCCACCTGGGAAGCCCCATTTAAGCCTGTGTGATACAATAATTTTCCTTATTGTGAAGGAGCAGTTAAATTAGTTTCACAGAGCAGTAAGATTAAAATTCTGCTTGGCTAAGAGGGTTGAATTCTGACTGGTGAAGGCTCATTTTAGTCATCATTGTTTCTCTCCTCATTCCTGGAGGATTCCCAAGTTTGCTCTCTTGGTGTTTCCATTCTTTAGAAACGAGAAATTTCTCAAAACAAGAAATAAGAATTCTGAGGACTTTGATAAGTCATTCTCTATTATGCTTTGTTGCTAAAATGGAACTTCCAACATCCTTTATGCTCTTTAGTAATTATTATGGCTGTCAAAAATTGTTTAATAAGGAATTTTTGCTTTAGCATTATCTACAAAGAATTGTGGCATATAAGAAATATTTAAACATTGGGAAATGCTCACAAGTGGTTTGGGGTAGTATCTGAATAAACTTATGTTCAGATGTGCTTATAAAATTAACAACGCTGTCCAGAGTTATGCATGGAAATTGACAATTGAAGAACTTACTTTTGCTTCAAAAACTTATTTGTTTGAACACCAATGATAGGATTTGTATAAAGTATACTATGCATAGAAAGTTACTGACATTTATCTTATCTGCAAAGAAAGTGAAAGGTTAAAGTGAAGTTGCTCATTTGTGTCTGACTCTTTGTGACCCCACAGACTGTAGCCTACCAGGCTCCTCTGTCCATGGGATTTTCCAGGCAATAGTCCTGGAGTGGATTGTCACTTCCGTCTCCAGGGGATCTTCCCAACCCAGGGCTTGAACCCAAGTCTCCTGCATTGTAGACAGACGCTTTACCGTCTGAGCCACCAGGGAAGTCACACATGTATGTCATGGCAACAGGAGCAAGCAAAGCTGACTGACTAGCTGGTGACCTCTTTTCTGGGTTCCTGTCCCAGTTCCAGAAACATCGACCTTGTTCTCTGACTCCATGCATCAGAGTTTCCTGCTCTTTTGACTTGGTGTCAATGACTTCTGTCAAACCAGTTATGTCTCTATATTGGCTATGCTAATTTGCTTCAGTCATGTCTGACTCTTTGCAGCCCTATAGACTATAGCCCGCAAGTCTCCTTTGTCCATGGGATTCTCCAGGCAAGAATTCTGGATTGGGTTGCCATTCCCTTCTCCAGGGGACCTCTGTGGCCCAGGAATCATCGAACCAGCATCTTTGTTCTGTCTTAATTCTTGGAGGAGAGTTATAACACCTTTCCTTATTTTCTTGATGTCTCAACTCTATTATTTTTTAATTTGGATTTGAGAAACACACATAAATTCCCTGAGAAATGCCAGGAGGGAATTGACACATGAAAGTGCTACCTGTGATAAGCTGTGAGCAGGCTGGTAGAGGCTGGGTCCTGGACACTAAACAGAGTGCTGGCCAGAGTGAGGTCAGCTCCTAGGGTACAGACCTGACTTCAAGTATTTGAACAAAGTCCAGTCTGGCAGGTGGTGAAGGCTCTAAGCATGCACCTGGCTGGCCTGTGACAGTGGGGTAGATAACTGACCAAGGGCCTTAGGTGCTGTCCTCTTCTGTCCATCATGGGATGTGCACTGAGGCCCCTTCCCCAAAGACATGGTACCCCTTTGATGGGTGACTTTAGTTGAGGTGCCCTGACAGCTCTTCCTCAGGTTGAAGGGCAGACTAGGGGCTTGTGCTTTCTCTTCTCTCCTTCACTGGAAGTCCCTATGCATCACAGTCTACATGCTCTCCTGTCCTCCACTTCCTCTCACGCAGTTCAGTTCAGTTCAGTCGTTCAGTCACGTCCGACTCTTTGCGACTCCATGGACTGCAGCACGCCAGGCCTCCCTGTCCATCACCAACTCCAGGAGGCTTACCCCCTAATGAAATCCTTGGGCACTTCATCCTGTCTCACAGCACTCGCTTCTCAGAGGATGTGGGCTAACACACAAGTAGATCACACTACCCAGCCATCGTCCCTACAGGAAACAGGGGTTAAGAGAACAAGTGGGGTCTCTGACAAGTAGAAGGGGCACATTAGCAGGCATTTCAGGAGCCAGAGGGGATATTCAGCAATCTCAGGAGCAAGCAGGCAGGAGATTGCAGGAGGGTTCCTCCCAGAGCTGATGGGGAGCAAGAGAATACAGTCTTCCACTGCTGTAAGGTTCCTAGAAGCAATGAAGACAGTAAATTCCTACAGATGCTGAAAGTGAAGTCAAAGTGTTAGTCATTCAGTCATGTCCGACTCTTTGTGACCCTATGCACTGTAGCCCAACAGGCTTCTCTGTCCAAGTTGCAATTACTAAGATACAGACTGAGCCCAAGAGGTGAGTGGGAGGCCACAAGTGAGCCGACCATCCTGGGGACAAAACAGACATTCAGTTATAAGAGCTCCAAGAGAATATGAAGGGATGTTCTGGATATTAAAAAGAGTTCATTAAATCCTTCCAGCGAAGAGAAAGATTGGCTCTAGAAACTAGCACAGGACTGAATGTTCAGTTCTGGAGGAGGATTTCTTTTGATATTTATTTGGCTGAGCCAGGTCTTAGTTGCATCATGTGGGATCTTTTAGTTGTGGCATGTGAGATCTTTATGTGCAGCATGTGATCTCTTGGTTGTGACATGTGGGATCTAGGTCCCTGATTAGGGGTCAAACCTGGGCCCCCTGCATTGGGAGCATGGAGTCTTAGCTACTGGACCACCAGGGAAGTCCCTGGAGAAAGATTTCTGTACAAATCCTGAGAGCTAAGCCCTAGAGAAGGATAGACCTATTCAGGGTCCCACGGAACAAGGTAAACACTCATGTGGCCTGAAGAATGGGGCCACCCATGGAGTTGATGCTGGCATAGTCACTTTACTGGCTATTTTTGGCCTGTGAGAGAACATAGACCAAAGAACCAATGCATTTTGCAATTGGAAGTATGTTGTTTGAACATTATCCAAGTCACATATTTTGGCTGATTGATATGGAGAAATATTTACAGAATTATTCATTCTTTCAAAAAAATTTGCTGGGCAGCTATGTGCAAGCAAATGTGGGAAGATGCTAGTTGTAAAGCTATTTATATATATGCTGTAACATATCAATTATTTGCATCTGAAGAGTGTATTTGCTTAGTTCAAAAGTCCCAAGAAACCATGAAAAATTAAGTGCTGAAATAGCCCAGTGTAATCTGAGATCATTAGAATGTAATGAGGATATACAGTAAATGAGAGGGTTTTATTTTATTTTTACTTTGCAATACTGTATTGGTTTTGCCATACATCGACATGAATCCACCATGGGTGTACATGAGTTCCCAATCCTGAACCCACCTCCCACCTCCCTCCCCATATCATCTCTCTGGGTCATCCCAGTGCACCAGCCCCAAGCATCCTGTATCCTGTATCAAACCTGGACTGGTGATTTGTTTCTTACATGATAGTATACATGTTTCAATGCCATTCTCCCAAATCATCCCACTCTCTCCCTCTCCCACAGAGTCCAAAAGTCTGTTCTATACATCTGTGTCTCTTTTGCTGTGTCACATACAGGGTTATCATTGCCATCTTTCTAAATTCCATATATATGTTAGTATACTGTATTGGTGTTTTTCTTTCTGGCTTGCTTCACTCTGTATAATCGGCTCCAGTTTTATCCACCTCACTAGAACAGATTCAAATGTATTCTTTTTAATGGCTGAGTAATGAGAGGGTTTTAAATGAATAACTTTATTCATTTTTATTGAGTATCCCTACAGATGAAGTCAAAGATTTTAGCATATTTCTCCCAAGAAATATGGGTTTCTGGCAGCATTAAATCTGAATTTGTTCTCCAAAGAAATCTGGAAGAAAATATTTCTATAACTTTTACCACTGTCATGGATGATCAAATTTGACATAGCTATTTTGGAATCAGATCTTGTAAGAAATCAAAGTAGTCCAAAAACCAGGAGAAAATTAGAAGTAAAATCTAATTGAAATGCAAGCTGAAAATACAAGCCACGTTGTGAGAACCCACTTTTTAGATCACTTACCTTCACTGTGATTGAACGTTGTCACTGGCAAGAGAAAGGAACGATGCAATTGAGTTCAGTCAGTGCACATATTTGCAGTCTAATGTGTTTAAAAAAGTGCTAAGCTGCGTGAAATGAATTAGAACTTTCTCTCACTGTTATTGCACCCTTATTAGTGAAGATCTGAAAATATTTTATAAGCTTTCAGAAAAGCTACTCCCCTGGTGTCAAGGCAAAAACTAATCTTGTTAATGGATTTCAGGCTGTCTCTATGGTCTTCTCCATACCAAGTAAAAACCACATGCCATCGTCATGTTCTGGCTTCAGTATAAAGCTACCCTGGAACTGGGGATATATGTGGGTTATGACAATTGCCTTCAGTGTCTCAATGATATTACCAAATGTTATGCCCAAACCAATGGCCCAATGTTGTATTCTGAAAGGCGAGCCTGATTTACTGCTGTGTCTGAAACTTTTATTGGAACAGGATACTGTGTTTTCTTTCCAATGACTGCACAAGAACTATACGCTCCCTTAGAATTAGCCCAGGACACCTATAAAGCTACTTTCAAGTGTTTATAAAATTGGAATCAAAACATGAGATCATGAGTCTTTTGCTACAAATATCATTATTTGTTTAAATGTCCTTTTCTGTCATATTACAATATCAGGAAACTGCTCTTTGTGTGTTGAGTAATGGCACAGCTGAGATCAGGAATACCAGGCTCAAAGACTGCCTGGGGTAGATGTCTGTGTTGGTTTAACTTAATTGAAAGTTTGGGGAAAGGAAAAATAAAGTCCCCCCAGTCCTTATCTCACATTGGTTTACCATAGATTAGATGATGGTTCAGTTTTTTTCTGTCAATATTTATTGGACATTTACCACATGCAGAGATAGAGTTACAGGACATTGAGAGCTAAGGTATTCTGTTCTCAGTGGGCTCCCACAGTTGACTGGGGAATAAAATACTCCAATTACTTTGAAAAAAGCATAAGATTAGAGACAAGTGTCACTAAGCAGGGGATAGTACAGCTGTCCGGCTGATTGCATAGAGATGACATCTTCCCCAAGCAGGTCCCATGGCTCAGCTGAGAGCCATGTACACTCAGCTCCAACAAGAAGGGCAACAGGAAGTAGCTGATGACTCAGTGTCTCACACATCATTCTGTGCTTTTCATGCATAATATTCTTTCTGGAATGTTCTCTCCTCAGCATCTCCTGCTTCTTTCCCAAGCAAACCGTATCTACTCACTTTGTTGTTCAGTCGCTCAGTCACGTCCAGCTCTTTGTGACCCCATGGCCTGCAGCATGCTAGGCTTCCCTATCCTTCACTATCTCCTGGAATTTGCTCAAACTCCATCAAGTCAGTGATGCCATCCAACCATCTTCACCCTCTGTCACCCCCTTCTCCTCCTGCCCTCAATCTTTCCCAGCATCAGGGTCTTTTCCAATGAGTCGGCTCTTCGCATCATGTGGCCAAAGGATTGGACCTTCAGCTTCAGTGTCAATCCTTCCAATGAATATTCAGGGTTGATTTTCTTTAGGATTGACTGGTCCACTCACTTGACCTGTCTAATTCCGCTTCATTCCTAATATTTTGAAATCACCATCAGTTCTTTTAGGAATCTCTCTTGGCCTCTTCCCAAAGGGACTCTATCCTCTGTGCTCCATAGCACCATGTATTATTTCTTCTTGTATCTCAGTATTTAAGCTTTAATCATGAGTGCTTGCTTAATTATTTGACTGTCCTGATACAGGCATACCTCAGAGATATTGCAGGTTCAATTCCAGACCACTGCAGTAAAGCACATATTGCAATAAAACAAATCATGATTTTTTTTGTTTTCATGGTGCATATATGGTCTACATCATACCATAGTCTATTAAGTATGCAATAGCATTATGTCTAAAAAAACAATGTATATACCTTCAAAAAATGCTTTATTGATAAAAAATTCTAACCATCTCCTGAGCCTTTAGTAAGTGGTAATCTTTTCACAATAATAACATCAAAGACCATTGCTACTCAAAGATCACCATAACAAATAAAATAATAATAATAAACTTGAAATATTGCATGAATTTCTAAATGTGACACAGAGACATGAAGTGAGAAAATACTGTTGAAAAAATGGTGCCTATAGACTTGCATGATGCAGGGCTGTCACAAACCTTCAGTTTGTTTATGTAAAAAAATAACCACTATCTGTGAAGTGGAATAAAGCAAAGTGTAATATTAATAAAATGAGATCTGTATGAGGAGGCAGATTTAATCAGTTTTGCTCACCAGGATCTAGTACAGAGCCTACATATGATAAACACCCAGTAAGTACTTAATTAAGTGAACAAATAACTTATGAATTCTTTAGAAAGCTTCCTGTCAAGGCTTTTATGAACAGTTGAGCAGGTTGTACACTGTACAATTCCCAGGGATACTATTCATTGCAAAGACCATGAATGACTCTCCCTGGAGCTGAGTAGTGTACAACCAGTACAGTCTTAGGTGATGGTCTTTCCATCTGCTATGTACTGCACCCCAATTTTTTCTTTGTTGAGTTAGTTGAAACATAGACTTTTAGTGTCTAATAAAAGCCAGAAATTGCATTTTTAACCTGCGTGTCCAATGAAACTCCATAAAAATTCCTTGGAACAACTGCACATGACTTACAAATCTAACATTTGCATGGCCCTTCACAGGGATTAAAGGCTTGGAATCTGGTACAACAGGAAATTGTCATTAAAGAAGGCATTCTGGTGGTGGTGACAGGCTATGTTCAGACAAAGAAAGTTAAGACAGCCTTGAGTGAATCGACATTCTTGCTCTTTACCTGCTTTATCCTGTGAAGAAAGAGCAATCTGCATTATCTCCAACGTTTAAAAAATAAAAAGGGAAGGAAGAAAGATGGGAAGGAGTAAGAAGGAAGAAAGGAAGGAAAAGAAAGAGGGAAAAAGGAATGTATTTGCAATAGTCTGGAATAGAAGAGAAACAGAACCTAGGATGAGATAGAAAAGTTAAAATTTTAATACTTATCTGATTCTAGGCTATGATGCTATCAAAGTCAACTACAATCTTAATGCTGATTTCTCTAGTTTTGCTCAAACACACGGCAAGTGTACATCTCCTGGCCCAAGTCAACCAGCCATTGATGTTAAAGCCATTATTGCCACAGGATGAGTCAGGAGATAGCTATTGATAATATAGGATCACAGAGTTATTCCCCAACTAAGAGGCTCAAGAGTTTTTGTCACCTGATCAGCACAGCATCTTGGGGCATAATTTTTGTCAGCTGCTCTCAGCTTTACATATTGCAGTCCCAGGAATGCTTTCCTATAATCCAAAGTTACTCCCTATGTAAAAAAAAAAAAGTGTGCACTTCCCCCTAAGGATTGCTGATCCCCCTAGATTAATTAATAGCTTGTTAAGTATAATGGGACTTCCCTGGTAGCTCAGATGGTAAAGCGTCTGCCTACAGTGTGGGAGACCAGGGTTCAGTCCCTGGGTCTGGAAGATCCCCTGGAGAAGGAAATGGCAACCCACTCCAGTACTCTTGCCTAGAAAATCCAGTGGAAGGAGGATCCTGGTAGGCTACAGTCCATGGGGTCGCAAAGAGTCTGACACGACTGAGTGTCTTCACTTTCTTTCTGTCTTTCTTTAAGTATAATACATGACTCATCTGTCCTCAAAGGATAGGACATACTGTCTTCTTGGTTGGCTTAAGATCTCTGAATACTGTGGTGACATCAGAACCTTGTTTCCCTGTTAATTTCATTCAGATCTCACCAACTCCTGAGATCAGTTTCCTCCTCAAGGATTCAAATTGTTATTTTTAGCTTTGGAAGATTCAAAAGCAAATCATGATGGGATTTTTTGACAATAGTTCCTTGTTAAGATGCTGAAGTGGTTTGGTCAAAAACACAGACCTTCATGCCAAAGCAAGTTTATAAATCCTCCACCTCTTGGCCTATAGAATGCTTGTTCTCCTATACTGTGTTCTCTCTTGATACTCAAAAGCCATCTTGCATGTGTCTGCTTCCCTGAAGAAGGTACGTTCCTGACACCTTCAAGAGCGAAGTAATATTCCTCTCTTCAGATGAGACTGGAGCATCCATTTATTTTGTTTAGCAAGGCTATTATATGTTTAGCAGTGCTGGAGACCCACAGCTTAGTTTCTACTTCTCCTAATGTACCTATTTTTCTTATCTCCTAGTTGTGTCCTGGTCTTACATTTTCCATCAAGTATGACCCCGGAGAATAAGAACAACATTCTGTGCATCTTGACTCTTTGAGTGGTACCCAAGGCAGTGCCTCGCCCAGAGCAGGCCTTCAAGTTCACATTTGTTGTGTTAAATTGCATCGTGTATATGCTTGAGGGATGTGTAGACAAACAAATTGGGCTATGTTTGCCCTGAATTTTAGGGAGAATTCTAACTTATCAACAGAACAAAATTACTTGTCTCCTTGACCATTTACCTTTGATTTTACATGTTTTCTGAATTTAGGTATCCCTAGAAGTTTAATCTTAGAGCAAGTTCTAGAGCAGCATTGTTCAATAGAACTGTCTAGCGTGATAGGAGTGTTCTAATTTGTGTTGTTCATTATGCTAGCCACATGTGACTACCTCACAGTGGAAATGTGGCTTGTGCGCCTAAGGCACTGAATGTTCAATTTTATTTAATTTCAATTGATTTGAATTTAAATAGCTTCGTGTGGCTACTGGCCTCCTTATTGGGCAAAGACGCTCTGGAGATAAATAGCCTTTGGCACTAGGTGATGAAAAGTTTTATTCTTTCCTCTATTTTCTTCCTCTACATAGTGTCTAACACATTGTTTTTGTCATTCTTTCTGTTAACACGAAGTGAAGAATTTTCACTCTTTTTCCTTCCCTTCCTTTGCTCTCCTTGTTTGTTTGTTTGTTTTGGCTTTTCAATTTTTATTTTTATCCCATTTAAAGACTTATTTTCCTTCCTGTGTCTAAGGTCTGTCCCGTTGCTCTTGTTGGTGGCCACTATGGATAAAATAGAATCTGACCCAAGGTACAAGAATTTCCCCCTCCCTGAACTTGATAGGGTTTTAAGAATATATGACCTCCTTGGGTAAAGGAGTCAGCATATACTCACTGCAGGATCTGGATGATTTCTCTGTGGCTCTTCACTCTTCT
The DNA here is from genome assembly GCF_016772045.2 of Ovis aries. Classification (NCBI taxonomy): domain Eukaryota; kingdom Metazoa; phylum Chordata; class Mammalia; order Artiodactyla; family Bovidae; genus Ovis; species Ovis aries. The sequence continues at coordinate 8,983,286 of NC_056080.1, read as the reverse complement.
CCTCCACCTGGAAGCTTTGATCTCACATCTTGAGGTCACGTATGGATCAGCCAAACATTTCAAGTGTCACTTCCTCTCCCCTTGGCCAAACCTGAGGCTTAACACCCTTGCTAATTCAACTCTCCCACAAAGCGAGTGGTTGCGCCAAGGTAGGTACAGATACAGGCCCATCTGATTAAAAAGCCAGCCAGGCAGTTTAAAATGTCAGACTGTTAAAATGTAGAACTAAATGAAGCAAGTAATCCAGTGATTTCCTAGCCAAGAGTGCCAGATGCACGCACCTGGACCCCGTTTGTAGATGTTGACAGTGCTGCTCACTTGTAATCCTTTCCAGCTGAGTCCTCTGGTAATGGACTGTGTGTGGGGGTCTTTAGTTTAGATGGTTCACTTGAATGGCATCAAGAAGAAGGAGATCATATGGGTCTCGATTTGCAGGGATGTTTAATAGACACCATCTCCTCCTTCCAAATATGACTTAAGCGCTATGCAGGGGAGGGGCATTTAGGGCAGTGGTTCTCAAACTTGAGTGGACCCTGGAGGGCTTGTTAAACACACATGTTGGACCCTTCCCCCAGAGTTTCTGATGAGGGGGAGGTGCTGAGCATTTGCATCTCTAACAAGTTCCTCAGGGATGCTGCTGGTCCAGGGACCACACTTTGAGAAACTCCCTCTTAAGGAATATATAATAGATAGCCACCATAAATCCTGAGTTTTCCAGAGTGATTCCAATATATTGTCGTTTTTCCTCTTTCCTGCTAAGCTGATATTTTTTTAACCCTGTGGCTTAATAAGTGGACATTTGTCAGACGTTTTATGAGCATGCACATGTAAATTAATTCATTTGACAAGCATTTACACTGTATGCCAGACAGTATCCTAGCTTTGGGGGCTGCCAATATGAACCAAACAGATTATCTCTTACAGAAATTGTGGCCGTGGGTGAGGGTAAAGTGCCCTGTAAAGTAAACAGGTAGATAGAGTAGTGATAAGATGCTGGGAGGGATGGGACACCACAAACAAGTTCATTCAGCACCTAGAGGTGCTGATATAAACTTGGGTGTTTGGTTGGTGGGGTGGTGGGGGTGTTCCTGGAGGAGGCAAGATTTAAGTTGAGATCTAGTGAATGATAAGTAATTAAGTGTGTATAAAAGATGAAGTGGGAGAAGGGGAAAGAGAAGGACAATATGGAAGGCTGGAGAGGAACCACATCGTGGTGCTCTGTAGGGAGAGAAAGAATGGCAGTGTGGCTGGAGCACAGAACTTGAGGAAGAGTGTATTACATGAGTAGGAGGAATAATCAGACTCAGGGTCACACAAGCCTTATCAGCAATCATAAGGAATTTGGGTTCATATAGTCTCAAGTCAAACTTTCTGTCTGTCAGATCCTTCATCACCTTTTACATTTGGGGAAATACAGTCACCCAAAAAAGAAAGAAAAGCAAGTTCAGTTCAGTTCAGTCGCTCAGTCGTGTCTGACTCTTTGCGACCCCATGAATCACAGCACGCCAGGCCTCCCTGTCCATCACCATCTCCCGGAGTTCACTCAGACTCATGTCCATTGAGTCTGTGATGCCATCCAACCATCTCATCCTGGGTCATCCCCTTCTCCTCCTGCCCCCAATCCCTCCCAGCATCAGAGTCTTTTCCAATGAGTCAACTCTTCGCATGAGGTGGTCAAAGTACTGGAGCTTCAGCTTTAGCATCATTCCTTCCAAAGAAATCCCAGGGTAGATCTCCTTCAGAATGGACTGGTTGGATCTCCTTGCAGTCCAAGGGACTCGCAAGAGTCTTCTCCAACACCACAGTTCAAACGCATCAATTCTTCGGTGCTCAGCCTTCTTCACAGTCCAACTCTCACATCCATACATGACCACTGGAAAAACCATAGCCTTGACGGACCTTAGTTGGCCAAGTAATGTCTCTGCTTTTGAATATACTATCTAGGTTGGTCATCACTTTTCTTCCAAGGAGGAAGCGTCTTTTAATTTCATGGCTGCAGTCACCATCTGCAGTGATTTTGGAGCCCCCAAAAATAAAGTCTGACACTGTTTCTACTGTTTCCCATGAAGTAATGGGACCAGATGCCATAATCTTCATTTTCTGAATGTTGAGCTTTAAGCCAACTTTTTCACTCTCCTCTTTCACTTTCATCAAGAGGCTTTTTAGCTCCCCTTCACTTTCTGCCATAAGGGTGGTGTCATCTGCATATCTGAGGTTATTGATATTTCTCCTGGCAGTCTTGATTCCAGCTTGTGTTTCTTCCAGTCCAGCGTTTCCCATGATGTACTCTGCATATAAGTTAAATAAGCAGGGTGACAATATAAGATGAATTTTATTTTTTATTTTTTGAAAATACATTTTGATCCAATAAGGACAACTGATGCTGCAATCAAAATGCAATTTTATTGATCTCCCACATCCGCAATGGAACTTGGTTTGGAAGGGTGGGAATGTCCCCTGTTCCAGAATGAAAACTTTTCTTATCTTCCTCAGGTAACACACAACTCTTCTGATTATAGAGAGTTGCAAACAGTCTTGTTTCACAATTCAGTGTCCAATCCAGGATGGTAGTGAACCCCCTGAACTTGATTTTAAGGCAGCATTTCATCACTTCCCTAGGCTTGAAGCCTCCAGTGGAGAAAGGAGGCATTGGATTTCTTTTTCCTCATCTGCAAACCTCCAGCCTGTTGACCGGGATTGCTCAAGGGTCTGGCCATAGGGAGGAGTGGGAAAGGGAAGAGGAAATGAATGGAGTTGGTCCCTTCTGAGCTGGCTTTGTCTTTCCCATGATTGATGGTTGTTTCAAGCAGGTTTTTTGTCAGGTGGGCCTTTTCTTTTTTTTTTTTAAATTGTATTTATTGATTTGGTTGCCCAAGGTCTTAGTTTTGTCATGCAGACTCTTTAGTTGTGGCAGGGGAGATCTAGTTCCCCAATGAGGGATCAAACCCATGCCCCCTGCATTGGGAGCATAGAGTCTTATCCATGGACCACCCGGGAAGTCCCATGTGGGTCTTTTTGAGGGCTCCTTGGAGGATCTCTGCTTGAACCCTCTGACTTTGACTCCCTTGAGCTAGGCAGGTGCTTCTCTCTTTTGTTTGGTTACTTGCATCATCTTCCACCACCCATGCCTGGCAGATCCTCATGGTGTCTCACTATGTGCTCTTAGTCTAACTGATCTCCATGTACCTGAAATGAACATTTCGTGCCTTGTGCCAGCTTATAGCATCACCATTCAGCATCTCTTTTTTGGCTGCTAGGATCTCTGCAAAGCAGGGGGAGACCTGTTAGATCTGTAACAGCCATTGTTCTGAAATGTAAGGAAGATGTTAATGTCCCCAGGGGTGATCCTGATAAGAGGGGCAGGGAGACTCAGTAGACAACTAACTTTATTTCCATTTCATGTGATGTGACATTTCTGAGATCTCTTCTACTGGTTCTTTAGATGGTTTGATGGGACTTGGGTTCCAGTTTCCCACACTCTTTATTAAATCGGTAACTCAGTCTTTTGTGGCTTTTTCTTCTTTCCTGTAATACCCTCCTTGTTCCCTCATTTCTATTGCAAATACCATCTTCCAAATTAATTCCACTCAAGTCATGATTTCAGGCTCTGTTTTTAGGGAAACCCCAAGGTGAGATAGCCTGATAATCCAGGTTATCATCACTGGGATCCTTCTGGAGAAGGCCAGTCACATAAGACCACAAACCATACCCCTTTATTAAGTCCAAGAAACTGGTCCTAATGGATCATGAAGATGAAGAGTACTAAGAAAAATGTGAGAAAGGAGAACATGGTGTAGCGACTGAGAGATTTGATTGCACAGAAATCTGTATTGCTGTATTATTTTACAGGATTGGGAGAATTGTCATTCTTCAGTCACTAAGTCATGTCTGACTCTTGGTGATGATGACCCCCAGGACTACAGAACCCCAGGCTTCCCTGTCCTTTACTCTCTCCCAGCTTGCTTAGACTCATGTCCATTGAGTCAGTGATGCCATCCAACCATTTCATCCTCTGCCACCCCCTTCTCCTCATGCCCTTAATCTTCCCCAGCTTCAGGGCCTTTTCTAATGAGTTGGCTCTTCACATCAAGTGGCCAAAGTATTGGAGCCTCAGCTTCAGCATCAGTCCTTCCAGTGAATATTTAGGGATGATTTCCTTTAGGATTGACGGGTTGAATTAACCACAGGTAAAAAAGACAATGAAGCAAAGAAAAATGAAACAGTTATTAGCACCAGAAAATAAAAGTTTATAAGAAAGTTAGTTTCATCATGGTAAACAGTTGGCTTATATTTACCCAATAATACTGAATAACAAACATAGCAGAAAGTTATCATCTATCCTTATTTGGATGGTAAGTTGAGGTGAAGAGGATGTAAGAGAGAACTGCATAATTATATATCAGAATGGCTAATAAATGATGACACTTTAAATAACTGGTTCAGTTATTAAACTAACTTAAAGATAATTTTGGATTTGGGAGCTCATTATATTATATAAACTAGTTCATCCAGGTGTTTCCAAAACATGTTTATAGAAGTATAGATTTTTTCCATCTAGATGACCCAGTACATTCCTGCTTTGGTGTACAATTTCTGCTCCCAGTACATGACATTGAGATCCCAAAGAGATTTTTTTTTAATTTTACTTTACAATACTGTATTGGTTTTGCCACACATCAACATGAATCTGCCACGGGTGTACATGAGTTCCCAATCCTGAACCCACCTCCCACCTCCCTCCCCATACCATCTCTCTGGGTCATCCCAGTGCACCAGCCCCAAGCATCCTGTATCCTGCATCGAACCTAGACTGGAAATTCATTTCTTACATGATAGTATACATGTTTCAATGCCATTCTCCCAAATCATCCCACCCTCTCCCTCTCCCACAGAGTCCAAAAGTCTGTTCTATACATCTGTGTCTCCCAAAGAGATTTTTTAAAGATCACATAATTTAAAAGTTCTGTGGTCCAGAAATAAAACAGAAAAGCAAAATGATAGGGAGGGAGAAGTGAAGCAAGAGACCATTTGAGTCTGATAGCAGGAATCTGAATCTGATAGCAGGTTGTTGAACTTCTACAAAGTAAGAGCAACTAAAGTACCCTTGGATTCTCCATCTCCACTTGAGATGCACCAGGGTAGGCTTGTTACTGAAAGTTGGGGCTGAGATGGGACTTCCTTTTCCCTCATGAATGAAAGGAGGTTGAAAAACCTGTTGCCACTCAATGTCCAGGACCATGCTCACAGTTTACCTGTGGGCCAGGCCTGTGGGAAACCTCAGGTATAGCTGGTCAACTAAGATCTCAACCAACTCATCAAATGACTTAGAACCCAGGTCTGTGATAACTTTATTCCACAATGCAAGGAGCAGGGGCCCTAAATTGCATTTTAAACCTGGTTCTAGGATATGGGCTTCCCTGGTGACTCAGTGGTAAAGAATCTGCCTGCCAATGCAGGAGATGAAGAAGAGACAGGTTCAGTCCCTGGGTCGGGAAGATACCCTGGAGAAGAAAATGGCAACCCACTACAGTATTCTTGGCTGTAAAATTCCATGGACAGAGGAGACTGGTGGGCTACGTACAGTCTGCTGCTGCTGCTAAGTCACTTTGGTCGTGTCCGACTTTGTGCGACCCCATAGACGGCAGCCCACCAGGCTCCCCTGTCCCTGGGATTCTCCAGGCAAGAACACTGGAGTGGGTTGCTATTTACTTCTCCAATGAATGAAAGTGAAAATTGAAAGTGAAGCCGCTCAGTCATGTCTGACTCTTAGTGACCCCATGGGCTGCAGCGTACCAGGCTCCTCCCATGGGATTTTCCAGGCAAGAGTACTGCAGTGGGTTGCCATTGCCTTCTCCTACATATAGTCTATAGGGTCACAAAAAGTCAGATGCAGCTGAGCACTGGAATTGGTGTCTAGGATTTGGAGAAAGAAACAACAGTATTACTAGAAAGAGATGGATGATAATTGAGAGAGAGAGAGAAAGAGAAATAAAGCAAATCTTTCCTTTTCCAATGAGCTTAAAATCCAACATGCAAAAACAAGTTAAGAAATCTAATGCAAGGAGCATAGCCAAAAATATTGAACTCCCTGATGTTCAAGCTGGTTTTAGAAAAGGCAGAGGAACCAGAGATCAAATTGCCAACATCCGCTGGATCATGGAAAAAGCAAGAGAGTTCCAGAAAAACATCTATTTCTGCTTTATTGACTATGCCAAAGCCTTTGACTGTGTGGATCACAATAAACTGTGGAAAATTCTGAAAGAGATGGGAATTCCAGACCACCTAACCTGCCTCTTGAGAAATCTGTATGCAGGTCAGGAAGCAACAGTTAGAACTGGACATGGAACAACAGACTGGTTCCAAATAGAAAAAGGAGTACGTCAAGGCTGTATATTGTCACCCTGCTTATTTAACTTCTATGCAGAGTACATCATGAGAAACGCTGGACTGGAAGAAACACGAGCTGGAATCAAGATTGCTGGGAGAAATATCAATAACCTCAGATATGCAGATGACACCACCCTTATGGCAGAAAGTGAAGAGGAGCTAAAAAGCCTCTTGATGAAAGTGAAAGAGGAGAGTGAAAAAGTTGGCTTAAAGCTCAACATTCAGAAAACGAAGATCATGGCATCCGGTCCCATCACTTCATGGGAAATAGATGGGGAAACAGTCGAAACAGTGTCAGACTTTATTTTTGGGGGCTCCAAAATCACTGCACATGGTGACTGCAGCCATGAAATTAAAAGACGCTTCCTCCTTGGAAGAAAAGTGATGACCAACCTAGATAGTATATTCAAAAGCAGAGACATTACTTTGCTGACTAAGGTCTGTCTAGTCAAGGCTATGGTCCTGTGGTCTTGTATGGATGTGAGAGTTGGACTGTGAAGAAGGCTGAGCACTGAAGAATTGATGCATTTGAACTGTGGTGTTGGAGAAGACTCTTGCGAGTCCCTTGGACTGCAAGGAGATCCAACCAGTCCATTCTGAAGGAGATCTACCCTGGGATTTCTTTGGAAGGAATGATGCTAAAGCTGAAGCTCCAGTACTTTGGCCACCTCCTGCGAAGAGTTGACTCATTGGAAAAGACTCTGATGCTGGGAGAGATTGGGGGCAGGAGGAGAAGGGGACGACCCAGGATGAGATGGCTGGATGGCATCATGGACTCGATGGACATGAGTCTGAGTGAACTCCGGGAGATGGTGATGGACAGGGAGGCCTGGCGTGCTGTGATTCATGGGGTCACAAAGAGTCGGACACGACTGAGTGACTGAACTGGACTGAACTGAATTATCATTATTTATGTTCTTCCCACTTAAAATTAATTTCCAGAAGAGTCTGACAAAGACTTTAAAATACATAGGTTTTGTTTCCAAGAAGATGCAGTAGATGTTCCCTATTTCTTCACATAGGTAGAACTAAAAACTCCAAAGAAAACACATAAAACAAACAACAATACTTAAAAAGTCAGACAAAAGAAAGCAGACCCACTCAGGATCTTGGAACCTAAGGTTTCCTTTCTATATTATATACTACAGACTGCTTGTGTGCATGCTATCACTTCAGTTGTGTCCAACTCTTTGAGACCCCGCAGACTGTAGCCCATCAGGCTCCTCTGTCCATGGGATTCTCCAGGCAAGAATACTGGAGTGGGTTGTCATGCCCTTCTCCAAGGGATCTTCCCGACCCAGGGATTGAACCCATGTCTCTATGTCTCCTGCATTGGCAGGCAGGTTCTTACCACTAGTGCCACCTGGGAAGCCCATACTCCAGACCAGATACCTGGAAATGCTAAAAGGCACAGACAAAATAAAAACCAAGAAAAGCCATCTCTCTCTAGCTAAAGGACAAGGAAAAGGAGAGACTGACAATATAAAGAACTTTTAGATGCTAACTACTCTAGCCAAACATTACAGAAAAGACTGGAAAGAAAAGACCACCCTCACCAGCAAAGGCCAGATGCAGACCTTAGATGTCCATCCTCTCCAGACTGTAATAGGGTACCTCAACCCTCGCTAACTGATCAAGAAGGTGTGAGAAAAGTGGAGAACTAAGATTAGAGGAAATGACTGGTACAATAGCTTAACTATATGTAAATTGGAGAAAGACAAGGGTCCTCAATTTGAAAGAATGCCCCCAGTACTAAGCAGGTTAAATGAAAATAAATCCACACCTAGACACATAGTAATGAAACTCCAGAACATGGAGGGTAATATACAAAAGGCCTTAAGAGCTGCCGGAGACAGAAGACAGAGAATGGACTATTGTCAGGTAGACTCCAGGACGTTTCTTCATAATTGGAAATAGATGCCAGAAGATAATGGAAGATTAATAACCTCTAAGTGCTGATGGTAAATGTCAACCTAGGGTTTTATACTCAGTTAACTGTCATTCAAGAACAAAAGCAAAATAAAGACGTTTTCAGTTTCACAAAGCCTAAGTGAATTTACCCCCGCCAGAGACCCTCACTAAAGTACCTAGGAGTGAGGGGCTTCTGCATAAAGAAATGTAAACCCAAGAGAAAATATGGGATACAAGAAAAACCTGGGGCATAAAAATCAATAAAATATGTAAATGAACATAACTCTGAAAGGAAATAAGTTTATTTTTTGAAAGAGAAAAAAATTGTGAACAATAATAAGGGAGAGGGTGGAAGTTAGTAAAGTACTTGCTTTGTCCTGAAAAAAGGGTAGGACTACCAAATAATCTTAAAGTTGTAAGAAAAATGTAGAATTGCTATGTATGCTAACATGAAGGGCCACTGAAGTAATATAAATGCAAACGGTATCTTTTTAAAAGAACAGAAAAAATTATTAATCTGACAAAAGTCAAAAAAGGGAAATAAATATAGTAGCAGAGAATAAAAAACAAGTAAAAGATAACATACATTTTAACTTGTCAGTAAGAATAGATGCAAAAAGATTAATATATTAAACATGATAATCAGTTTGGATAAATAATAAAATGTATGCTGCTCACAAGGGAAACATAAAGTGATACAAAGCATTTTAATATAAAGGGATTTAGCAAAACTATATTCAGGGAAATATCAGCTCTTTCCCATACACATGTGTGCACACTAACAAAAAAGACAGAGATAACTAATGCATTTACAAAGTAAAATAGAATTTAAGAAAAATGTATAAAAGGAGAAAAGATATTAAAAATGGAATGAGTAAGGACAAAGTAATTAATCTGGTAAGGGTGTTAAAAGGGTTTGCTCTTGCTAAAATGGAGTTGATCATATCAAGAATCTCAAGGATTTCTGTATAATATAGCTACTTTACTTTTTAATTTTTTACAGGTATACAGCATAACAATTCCCAATTTTTAAAGGTTATACTCCAGTTACAGTTTTTAGAAAATATTAGCAGTATTCCCTGTGTTGTACAATATATCCTTGTAGCATATTTTATACATAATTGTTTATACCTCTTAATTGCCTATCCTAAGTATTTTATTAACAAGTTAAAATAATTTTAAAAAGAAAAGAAACTGATATACAGACTAAGAAGCACAATTTTTTTTTACAGCTTCAGAAGCTTGCTCTGCAAAAAAGAGGTAGTACAATGAGTAATTTACAAAGAGTAAGAGCATGTTTTTGTCTATTTTACAATTTCCTGGTTTTCAAAAGACACGATAATCAGGCTTAATAGTAAGGATTCATTCAGATGTCTTAAGCTCTTATTCTCCATTTTTATTATGTATAGAGAAATATTAACCTCTGAGAACTATTCAGTTTTTTTAAAAGCTCCCAATAAAATATTAGAAGATGTGAATATTAGAAACTGGAAAGATAATTGAAAGGTTGCTTACTATTTAATTAATAAGGAAATAAATATTTTCTATATAAATATTAAAGGTAAAAATTAATTTGGCCTGGGAGTTGAATATAGTATCAAGGATCACATTTTCAAGGATAAAATTTTATTTATTTTTTGAAACTTTTATATTGGGTTATAGTATTGTTAATTGAGTGATTTACAATATTGTGATAGTTTCAGTTGAACAGCAAAAGGACTCAGCCATACATATGCATGTATCCATTCTCCCCCAAACTCCCCTCTCATTTTAGATATGATATGGATATGGCAGGAAATTGACTCTGTGGATATGGGTGATTACATTAGTAACCCTCCTCCCCTTTTCTAAAATGGATGCTGATACTCCAGTCATGTTTATGCTCACATCCCCAATCTATAGCTCTTTGTCTTGAAAATAACCAGAGGGAGTTGTTCTTGTTGAATTATTCGTCACCTAGTTTTTGTATCTGGTTATTTTCATATCTAAACCTCACACATCTTGTGTATTATTAGCCCTTACATTTTGTGCACGAATGGTTGCTTTCCAGAGCTTTTGTCCCTAATACAGCATTAAAAACAGGTTTTATCAATCTAAATGTCCCATAAATAGCAAGATGGTTGGGTAAATTGAGGCAATGTCACCTGAATATCAAACCTAATAATTATAAGACAGAGTTAGCAAATAGAGAACCATGTTGACAGAATAATATGGAGTGAAAGACATTTGGGACAGAATTCTCTACACTCTCTGACTGTCAGTATGCAAAATGCACTGCTTATATTAAAAGAGAATAAAGAGCTACTGCATTTGGGCAGCAAGATTATAACTGATTTTGTCCTCTCTTCCAAAATTGTTCGTATAACTATTACTTTTATAATAATTAAATTGTTACTTTTATAAACCTGATATTGTTATATTTTAAAATAACTTAGAATACTTTGAATAAGAGTGGGAAAAGACAAACTTTGAGAAGCTGAAAGATATATCAAAGAAAGGAGAATGGAAAGACCCTTAAAAAGGAGGTTCACAATGGCACATTCAGCAGTAAAGAGAGTGGGGGGTGGTTAGGCCAAGGAACAAATCAAATACCAGTGCCCAGAAGAAAAACAACACTCGAGAGTTAAGCACTTCAGATTTTTTATTAGCTCTTAGTAAATAAAGCAAGATTAAAGGAAAGCATTGGAGACAGCCAAGAGATCTTCACTCTTCAACCTCCTCTTGTCTTGGCGCTAAGCACGAAGGAATTAAATAGAGACCATATGTTCTATTCTTTTACCTGGTCAGCAGCCTAGAGGGTTTTGAAGAAGAATAAAAGGACAAGTTTCCAGAGCATTCAGGTGCGCAGCTCAGCATGGGGAGCTGAACTTTGCTTTCACTCTAAGTGGGCACTTAAGGCAACCAAGGAAAGCCAGTGCTAGAACAGAAGAATGCACAGCTTGAAATCACACCAGGCATGACATCCTGCCACACTAGCTTGGCCTTTGTCTCTCTTCAAAGCACTTTATGCATTCCTTCCTTGGGCTTAACCAAACCTCCATTTTGCTCCAGAATGTTTCTTTGACAAAAATCAGTCAAATGGATAAGCTTTTGGCCAAGCTGTTGAAGAAAAGAGAGACTCAAATTAACAGTATCTGCTTAAAAGAGGCGACATCCCTTAAGATCCTCAGGACATCCAATGGGAAATAAAGGCATCATTAGGAGCAGCTTGACACTATTTAATAATATATCTGATAACTTGAATGCTATGAAAAGAACTGTTCAAAAGCCATAAACCAAGCACTCAGACTCAACCATGAAGACATGGGTAATGTGAATAATCCTATACTAAATAATGAAATTAAATTTGTAGTGAAACACCTTCCAACAAAGGAAAGTCTGGGTTCTGATGACTTCACTGGCAAATTTTCGAAACAATGAAGGAAGAGATAACACAATTTTATATAAACTCATCCTAAAATAGAGGAAGATGAAACACATTCCTACTCAAATTATGAGTTTAGCATTACCCTGAAACGAAGACCAGACCAAAACATTTAAGGGAGAGCAAATAACAGACAGACCAATTTCCCTCATGAGCATAAACATAGAAATCCCTAATAAAATATTAGCAAATAAAGTACATGAATAAAAAAATAGGTTATGACCAAGTAAGACTTCTCTTAGGAATGCAAGATTGGTTCAGCATTCAAACATCAGTGAAATTCACCATGATCATCTCAATAGATGCAGAAAAATAATTCAACAAAATTCAGCATCTCTTCATAATGGGAAAAAAGTCCTCATTCAATGTCACATGATATTTCTAAGTAATTGTTATGGTCACATCATTTTCATACTCAGAAAAGATTGTCTCCAAATTCTTCAGTTGACTACCAAGGTACTCTAAGTATTGGGGTGTGTAAGGTCCCACGCATTGTCCCTCTTCTGTCCCCTGGTGGCCTCACCCAATACCAAAACTATAAATACCACATATACACCAATGACTCTCTGAAGCAGATATGGCAAATTGACATATTCACCACTTATTGCAAAATCCCCTAGCTTGCCTTCCAATACTAGAGAGCTTGTAAAGGTAAAATTGTATGTTTTTCTTGTAGCTAGAGAGGAAATATATGGCTAAATGTCTGCGACTCAAACACACGGAGGTGCAAGATTGGGGTGTAGTCATGCCTAGGAGAGACAGGATCACCTTTCCTAATGGCTGAGGTGTCGGCTTCATCTGAAACAAGTCAGACAGACTTCCAGTGTCCAGTTCCTAACATCACAATGAGTTAGCAACAGTGATGTTTCCACTAGAACTTTCCCCTGATTTGGTTAGCCATTTGCCCTAGTTGCACTGTTTCTGGCTGTATAACATCCAACTGTTGTTCTATCTCACCCTCAAATTCTTGGAGCTATGTAATATCCCTTTTCTGGGGATATTTAAACTGGCAAGTGTGAATTCTGTTGTCTGCAATTAAGAACTCTGTGCAGTGCCACTCCCATGTTTTTATTTCTAGCCAAGCGCCTAACTTTAGATTCATGATTCCAAATGGCCATTTGAAATCAATGCTTAATGTTACCATGTCAACAACTGAATTTTTTTATATCTCCCCAGACTGGCTACTTCCCTAAGTTCCTCAACTCAGTATTTTGTTTCATAAAACCCATTTTTTTTTAAGTTACTTCTTACACTGAATTCATCTATAGTTCTGTTGGCTCAATTTTCACAATATATCTCTAAAATCACCACTTCTCATGGTCGCCATCCCTAACACCAGGATGTAATGTATGAATTCCTAAATGATTTTCTTCCTTATTCCCTAGATCCGTCATAGTCTGTTCCCTTCACAGCAGTAGAGGGATCCTGTAAGTCCTCTTTTCTCCATATTGTATTGCTATACTCATCGTTGTATTCCATGTGATATCGACATAGTGAATTATATGACTCCCTAATCGAGTTGCTCTTGGATTACTGCTGAATTTAACAGTAGAACATTCATAAGAAATTACTTTCAAAGGAGGAAAACTACATGAAGAATGATGACCTTAGTGTATCAGAACATCCCTGGCTCATCTGAATACCATCTGTATTTAATGGAGAAATCATATTTTCAGACCCCCACACTCTGAAATTCAGAGACCTTTGGTTTCCATTTACTTTTTTTTTAATGTTTTTTATTTATTTATAAATTTATTTATTTTAATTGGAGATTAATTACTTTATAATATTGTATTGGTTTTACCATACATCAACATGAATCTGCCACAGGTATACACGTGTTTCCCATCCTGAACCCCCTCCCTCCTCCCTCCTCATTACCATCCCTCTGGGTCGTCTCAGTGCACCAGCCCCAAGCATCCAGTATCATGCATTGAACCTGGACTGGCAATTTGTTTCATATATGATATTGTACATGTTTCAATGCCATTCTCCCAAATTATCCCATCCTCTCTCTCTCACACAGAGTCCAAAAGACTGTTCTATACATCTGTGTCTCTTTTGCTGTCTCTCACACAGGGTTATCATTACCATCTTTCTGAATTCCATATATATGCATTAGTATACTGTATTGGTGTTTTTCTTTCTGGCTTACTTCACTCTGTATAATCGGCTCCAGTTTCATCCACCTCATTAGAACTGATTCAAATGTTTTCTTTTTAATGGCTGAGTAATATTCCATAGTGGATATGTACCACAGCTTTCTTATCCATTCATCTGCTGATGGACATCTAGGTTGCTTCCATGTCCTGGCTATTATAAACAGTGCTGCAATGAACATTGGGGTACACATGTCTCTTTCACTTCTGGTTTCCTCGGTGTGTATGCCCAGCAGTGGGATTGCTGGGTCATAAGGCAGTTCTATTTCCAGTTTTTTAAGGAATTTCCACACTGTTCTCCATAGTGGCTGTACTAGTTTGCATTCCTATCAACAGTGTAAGAGGGTTCCCTTTTCTCCACACCCTCTCCAGCATTTATTGCTTGTAGACTTTTGGATCACAGCCATTCTGACTGGCGTGAAATGGTACATCATTGTGGTTTTGATTTGCATTTCTCTGATAATGAGTAATGTTGAGCATCTTTTCATGTGTTTGTTAGCCATCTGCATGTCTTCTTTGGAGAAATGTCTATTTAGTTCTTTGGCCCATTTTTTGATTGGGTCATTTATTTTTCTGGAATTGAGCTGCAGGTGTTGCTTGTATACTTTTGAGATTAGTTATTTGTCAGTTGCTTCATTTGCTATTATTTTCTCCCATTCCAAAGGCTGTCTTTTCACCTTGCTTATAGTTTCCTTTGTTGTGCAGAAGCTTTTCATTTTAATTAGGTCCCATTTGTTTATTTTTGCTTTTATTTCCAATATTCTGGGAGGTGGGTCATAGAGGATTCTGCTGTGATGTATGTCAGAGAGTGTTTTGCCTATGTTGTCCTCTAGGAGTTTTATAGTTTCTGGTCTTACATTTAGATCTTTAATCCATTTTGAGTTTATTTCTGTGTATGGTGTTAGAAAGGGTTCTAGTTTCATTCTTTTACCAGTTTTCCCAGCACCGCTTGTTAAAGAGATTGTCTTTAATCCATTGTATATTTTTGCCTCCTTTGTCCATACGGCTTCACAGCTGAATTCTACCAAAAATTTAGAGAAGAGCTAACACTTATACTACTCAAACTCTTCCAGAAAATTGCAGAGGAAGGTAAACTTCCAAACTCATTCTATGAGGCCACCATCACCTTAATACCAAAACCTGACAAAGATGCCACAAATAAAGAAAACTACAGGCCTATATCACTGATGAACATAGATGCAAAAATCCTTATCAAAATTCTAGCAATCAGAATCCAACAACACATTAAAAAGATCATACACAATAACCAAGTGGGCTTTATCCCAGGGATGCAAGGATTCTTCAATATCTGCAAATCAATCAGTGTAATACACCACATTAACAAATTGAAAAATAAAAGCCATATGACTATCTCAATAGATGCAGAGAAAGCCTTTGACAAAATTCAACATCCATTTATGATAAAAACTCTCCAGAAAGCAGGAATAGAAGGAACATACCTCAACATAATAAAAGCTATATATGACAAACCCACAGCAAACATTATCCTCAATGGTGAACAATTGAAAGCATGTCCCCTAAAGTCAGGAACAAGACAAGGGTGCCCACTTTCACCATTATTATTCACCATAGTTTTGGAAGTTTTGTCCACAGCAATCAGAGCAGAAAAAGAAATAAAAGGAATCCAAATTGGAAAAGAAGTAAAACTCTCACTGTTTGCAGATGACATGATCCTCTTCATAGAAAACCCTAATAACTCCACCGGGAAATTACTAGAGCTAATCAATGAATATAGTAAAGTTGCAGGATATAAAATCAACACACAGAAATCCTTTGCATTCCTCTACAGTAATGATGAGAAAATAGAGAAATTAAGGAAACAATTCCATTCACCATTGCAACAAAAAGAATAAAATACTTAGGAATATATCTGCCTAAAGAAACTAAAGACCTATATATAGAAAACTATAAAACACTGGTGAAAGAAATCAAAGAGGACACTAATAGATGGAGAAATATACCATGTTCATAGATTGGAAGAATCAATATAGTGAAAATGAGTATACTACCCAAAGCAATTTATAGATTCAGTGCAATACCTATCAAGCTACCAACATATTTTTCACAGAGCTAGAACAAATAATTTCACAATTTGTATGGAAATACAAAAAACCTCTAATAGCCAAAGCAATCTTGAGAAAGAAGAATGGAACTGGAGGAATCAACCTGCCTGACTTCAGGCTCTAGTAGTACTACTCTTTGTAGTACAAAGCCACAGTCATCAAGACAGTATGGTACTGGCACAAAGACAGAAATATAGATCAATGGAGCAAAATAGAAAGCCCAGAGATAAATCCACACACTTGTGGACATCTTCCATTTACTTTGTAATGATCATTTCATCTTTTAAAACCTTATTTATTTTTTATTTAAAATAGTTCTTTTGTTCCTTTGTTCCCCTTTTTACATTGCCATTATTCTGCTGATGTACTTTATTGAGCCACAGAAAGAATATAAAATCATTTTGTTATTGTCCCCATGGCTTCAGGGTGTTCCTTCTCCAGTCTTTCCAGCTCAGTGTCACGTGATGATATTTCTTTTTGTTTGTTTGTTTTAACTGGAGGCTAATTACTTTACAGTATTGTGGTGGTTTTGCCATACACTCACATGAATCAGCCATGGTTGTACATGTGTTCGCCATCCTGATCTGGCCTCCCCACTCCCTCCCCATCCCATATCTCAGGGTCATCCCAGTGCACCAGCCCTGAGCACCCTGCCTCATGCAACATGGTGATATTTCTAGTAAATATGCTGGTCATATCATTTTCATACTCAAATAAGACTGTCTCCAAACTCTTTCGTTTGACTACCAAGGTGCTCTACAATAATTGACCTGACCGTCCATCCAGGCAACCAATTAGGCACCTAAGGGAGGTGCTATATGGCTGATTCATGTGAATGTATGGCAAAAGCCACTACAATACTGTAAAGTAATTAGCCTCCAATTAAAATTAATTAATTTTAAAAATAAAAAGAATAAAGTGATAAATTGGGTATAGTATCTGTAAACTGGGTGGTAGGAAATGAATGATACAAACCAAATGCCATGAAAGAGCTCAAAAGAGAGTAGAACCATCCTTTGGAGTGGCCACTGAGACCATACAGGTGCTATGGTTTGGGGATTTGGAGGCAAATAGGAAGGTCATGAGCCAGGACTGGATGTGAGTTCACAGAATGGGTCCTCACCTATATTGACTGTGGTTCAGGGCTCTTGCTAGGGAGATATTAGGAACAAGGTTACCCTGTGAGCTTCCTTAGCTAATCCAAAAACTCTGTGAAGCTGAGCATCATGCAAAGATCGTGTTGAGTACCACCCTGTGTCTGGCACCACTTTTTATATAGTAGTTAACTGTGAAATGTGTCCACGAGTGAAAAATTCAAATGACGGAAGATAGATACTTGTCTTGCTGGTTATAAAATGGTGATTCTCAACAGGGGATGGTTTTTGTCTCCCAAAGGACATTTTGCAGTTTCTGGAGTTATCTGTGGTTGTCATGACTCTGGAGATGGGGTGATACTGACATCTATGAGTAGAGGTCAGGGCTGCTGCCAACATCCTATGATGTACAGGACAGCCCCCACCACAAAGAATGGCCTCAAATGTTCATAGTGCCAAGGAGATTGAAAACCTTGGTTATAAAGCATTACTACCTTTGTCTCTTTCATCTGGTAGTAAAAAAAAAATGGGGGAGGAGGGGGACCACAATTCTAATAGGTAGAGTCAAGTAATGACTTTGCCAACATGTTTACTCTAAGGAATTTGATCAGTAACATCATATTCCACTGGCTTTGGCAAATAGTTCCATTACACTAATGAAAAACCTGGTGTTGTTCTTCCACTGGTGAAGGTCTAAAACGACATTCTAAGTTCCAAAAAGAGAACTTAACAGAAACCAAATGTAATCATGACAAAGCACAATGCCCTGGGGGAAACTTGCCCTGAGCAGAAACTTAGATCTTCAGGTTCTAATGGTGACTAATTGAATGCATGAGAGGCTGTGTGTGTATGAGTCTTGAATCCCCTAGTGCTTAAAATGCTGTATCTTCTAGAGTTGCCTTGAAAATGAAACTAGACTTTTTTGAAGCTGGAAGTAATGCAACGGGCTAACTTTATGAAATTGAAAAGTGAACAAAAATGCAAATGTATACTTTAAAGCTACCATGAAAGGCAATATATGGACTGTTAACTGTACCATGTTTCAGTGAAAGGGTGTATTCTCCATGAGGAAAACTTACCTTTGTCCTCACGAAGGGGACATTCCCCATGATGATGACAGTGTTCTTAAATATTCCGGCAATTGATGGAATACATTTCAGTGGAATATACCTCCTTTCAGGACTCTTCTGCATTTTCCAAGTTATATCAACTTTGCCACCAGAAAAGAAACCCTCATACCTTGGCTCAGATCACCCAACCAAGGGCAAACAAAAAAATAAGAAACAAACCCAAACCCCCAGAACACTTTAAAAGGTTTGTTTTGGATACCAAAATCAAGAGTTACAGAGTGGATAGGAATCTTCAAAACCTACACATTTTTCAGACACAGATTTAGAAGTCTACCTTTGTTCCTGCCACATAAAAGAAAAGCAAACCTTTGTTTAATGGTTAACAATTCTTGGCAGCTACTACCTTTTAAACTCCTCCAGGGCCAAGATGACTATCTACAGAGGTGAATTACAGATCACTTAGACAGGAGATTATGCCATGTTGACCCGCTCTGAAGTTTGATTTTAAGCAGCGATTATATTCTTATTGTGCAGGCTACATTTACTTGAGCCTTGTTATCTGAACCAAATGGTAATAGAGCTAGAAAATACATTTGTGCAAACGTTGAAAAGGGCTCAGGAGATGTAGGGAGCAATATAACACAGCATGACAGTTTGCAGTGAAGAAAAGTCTCATTCCCACCAGGAATTTAAACTGAGATATTAATTTAAAAATCAGAACATAACACACAAAGTTGCTTATCTTCAAATCTCCATATTAATATCTGGATTTTTTTATGACTCAACTGTGAACTAAAGTGGAACTAATTCAAAATAAAGTCTTGTCTGTTTACTAACTGAAGTGAAAGTTGAAACTGACATGACTTAAAATGTTCTTATTCGGGTTTTATTCCAAAACAAAACCAAAATTTCATTTGCCTGAAGCCCCTGATGCAAAATACACACATCTTTTGGTAGGATTTTTAGTTAATTTTCCAGTTATTTTTGAGGACCTACTGTGACTAAGCTTGTATGGAACAATGCCAGGTGAGAGAAGCAAGTCTTCCTATCTGGTGACCAAATAAAGAACCCTTTCCTGTGTCCCCATCGCTGTATTTGTCCTTTGTACCCTACTCTGGACTGGTAATGCCAACCCATGTATTCGCTGCCAACAGAATCAACTGGCTGCACTGTTTAATAGTAACAGTCATCTTTTAAAGTATTTTAATCTGTGAGATAAATGATCCACCAATTCTGTTTTCTTAATATCTGTCTCATAACCCCCAATTCCTGCTGTGTAATAAAAATATAATTTGGAATACCAAACTATAACTTGGGTAAAATCTGAACTAACTTCAAAATATTTCTGAAAATTGAGGGGAACCTCAATCATTTGGAGAAATAGGACCTCAGATTTTTTTTTAGCTTCCTCTGAATGCTTTAAGGAAATTAAATTTAAACAAAAGAATCTTTAAGAAGAATTCTGAGGCATTGGGAATATTTGAACATAAACTAAATATTAGAAAATGTTAAGGAATTGTTAAATTTTGTTTTGATTGTACTTTATTTGTAAAGGCATTCCAGGGATTCATATTGAAATGTTTAATAGTTACATGAAATAAAGTATGCAATTTTTAAAAGAACCACAGGAAAAAACAAAAATAATTGGTTGTAATACTTGATGAAACAAATTGGCAAAATGTTGATAATCATTGATACTTGGGTAATCAGTTTATGAAGATTTATTATACTATTCTCTCTACATCTGTACAAGTGTTTTTTTAATGCTAGAGAAAAAAAAAAACAGTAACAAGAAAACAAGTTACTTTCCAAATAAAAAACCCACCTAGGATGATTCAGAGTATCAGAACACTACTAAACACTTATTAGAATGGTTCAAAACAAATTAAACAAAAAATCTGACAATATCAAATGTTGTCAAGGATATGGGGCAACTAGAATTCATACTTTGCTGGTAGAAATGCAAAATGGTTGGGTTTCCTTGAAAAGATTTTAGCCATTCCTTTTAAAGTTAAATATAGAATTACATGATGCAGTAATCCACTCCTAGATTCTTACCCAAGATAAATTAGGATTTATAGTCACACAAAAACCTATGTTATTGTGGTTTTAGTCATAATTACCCCAAACTAGAAACAATCCAAATATCTTGCACCTGGTAAATAAGTAAATAGTGATATCTTCATACAATGAAATACTATTCAGCAACAAAAGTAACAGACTACTGATAAATTTGCTGTCATTGGCACAGTCCTGGGTACCTTTCTGACTTGCTTTTCTTTGTTTCTAAGCTGACCATATGAAAGGAACATGGTCACACAAAAACTTGTATCAGTGCATGAATGTTCACCACAGAATTACTCATAATCACCTGAACATGAGAACAACCTAAATGCCCATCCCATCAACTGATGAATAAATGGACAAAATGTGGTCTATCCATACCATGGGATATTCAGTTCAGTTCAGTCTCTGTCGTGTCTGACTCTTTGCAACCCCATGGACTGCAGCATGCCAGGCCTCCCTTTCCATCACCAACTCCCAGAGTTTACTCAAACTCATGTCCATTGAGTCAGTGATGCCATCCAACCATCTCATCCTCTGCTGTCCCCTTCCCCTCCTGCCTTCAATCTTTCCTAGCATCAGGGTCTTTTCAAATGAGTCAGTTCTTCACATCAGGTGCCCAAAGTATTGGAGTTTTAACTTCAACATCAGTCCTTCCAATGAATAGTCAGGACTGATTTCCTTTAGCATG
This sequence comes from Ovis aries, assembly GCF_016772045.2. Classification (NCBI taxonomy): domain Eukaryota; kingdom Metazoa; phylum Chordata; class Mammalia; order Artiodactyla; family Bovidae; genus Ovis; species Ovis aries. Next base: position 8,962,402 of record NC_056080.1, on the reverse strand, counting down.
GACTGGTTGGATCTCCTTGCAGTCCAAAGGACTCTCAAGAGTCTTCTCCAGCACCACAGTTCAGAAGCATCAATTCTTCGGCACTCATCATGCGGTATTATTCATCTTTAAAGAGAAATGAAATGATTCATTCTACAATGTGGATGAATCTCAAAAACATAATGCTAAGTAGAAGGAGTTAATCACAAAAGACCACATGTTATATGATCCCATTTACTTGAAATCTCCGGAACTGGCAAACCCATAGGTACAGAAAGTAAATGAGTGATTGCCAGTGCTGGGAGAAGGAGGGAAGAGTGAATGACTGCTTAAAGAGTATAGAGTTTCTAATTGCAGTGATGAAAATGTTCCACAATTAGATAGTGGTGATGCATTGTGTTTTTTTTTTTTATATTATTATTTATTTGGCCGCACCGGGTCTTAGTTGCAGCATGCAGGATCTTTATTTTTAATTGCTGCATGCAGAACTTTTAGTTACAGCATGCAAACTCTTTGTTCTGCCATGTGGGATCTAGTTCCCTGACCAGGGATTGAATCTGAGCCCCCTGCAGTGGGAGCACAGAGTCTTAGCCACTAGCCCACCAGGGAGGTTCCTTGATAGTGGTGATGATTGCACAACTCTGAATATACTAAGAACTACTGAATTGTTCACATTGAAATGATGAATTTTATGGTATGTGATTTATATCTCAATTTAAATTAAAAGACTAGAGCTTCACCAATGGAAAAGAAGAAATAGTTTCTTTTGATGTATATATTCTGTAGATCAACTACCAATCGAGTTTTGGTCTTAAAGGTGACTTGTATTTGCAGCTGATCTCAGCCTTATGTATTGATTTTATTGTTCTACTTGTTAGAGTTCTGAGTGTAATTTGCTCTCACTTCAATGTACTGCCTTTAGCAGTCGCATACCACTTTTCATAAAACATAAAATTATTAGTTATCTTTTATGAATACAAATCAGTCTTAACGAACTTAGTATCCTGATGGATGGCATGTAACAAGGATTTTATGTTCATTAGTATTTCCTGTGGAGAAGGCAGTGGCAACCCACTCCAGGACTCTTGCCTGGAGAATCCCATGGATGGAGGAGCCTGGTGGGCTGTGGTCGATGGTGTCGCTCACAGTCAGACACGACTGCACAACTTCACTTTAACTTTTTACTTTCATGCATTGGAGAAGGAAATGGCAACCCACTCCAGTGTTCTTGCCTGGAGAATCCCAGGGACGGGGGAGCCTGGTGGGCTGCCATCTCTGGGGTCGCACAGAGTTGGACACGACTGAAGCGACTTAGCAGCAGCAGCAGCAGCAGTATTTCCTGAGGGCTTCCCTTGTGGCTCAGCTGGTAAAGAATCTGCCTGCAATGCAGGAGACCTGGATTCGATCCCTGGTTTGGGAAGATCCCCTGGAGAAGGGAAAGGATACCCACTCCAGTATTCTGGCCTGGAGAATTCCATGGACTCCTGAATGAATGATTCTGTTGGATGAGAACAAGCTCTGTTTAGTTTTAAGAAGTTACCAACTTCCTTTTCTGTTACTCAATTCTTTCATTAAAAGAATTTTACCTGAATGTTGCTCCAATTTGGACTAAGGAGCCTCCATTAGAACTGAAAACTTGTTCTTAAAACTCTGCCAGTTGCATGCAGATCTCTGAGAATTCCTTCCAGCTACATATTCCATCACTCTTTTGTTCATTAAAAGAAATGAATTCCAGCAAGTCAGCTTTGTAAACAACTTTGCAGTAAAAAAAACAAAACAAAACAAAACAAAAACACAAGTGTTCACATTCGATGAATGAAAACCATTTTAGACAGGAAATGGGCTTCAGGTTCTAAATTCAGTGCCTGTGTTCCAACCAGGAACGTGATTAGGCAAATATTGGAGTGGGGATTGGGAAGGGTTTTCTCTAAATAATAACTGATGACTTTTTGGTTCCTTAACAATTCAAAATACTTCCTTTTCTGTGGTTAAGGAGGGATTCCTATATCAGATATTCAAATAAAAATGAGAAGAATCCAACATTATCCTTTATTTGCTGGGATGAGGAAAGATTTTGCAATTGCTTTATCCACTGAATACCATTTTAGGCAGCTGATGTGGAATTATTAAAGTTGGAATAAGAAATTTACGATCTGATCCTAAATATATTTGCTTTCCTGCTATGTGATCTTGGGACTTTATAAAATGAGGATAGTGTTACCTAACTAGAAAAGTCATTGTGAAGTGTAATTGGCAATAAGTAAATACATTGCACAGGGTCTGATAACCTCAGAGCTAATCAATTAAACTGAAATATTTATTGAAATGCTCTGTTATGCACAAACCACATAGTAGTGCCTGAAAGACAAATGCTTAATATCCCTACCCTCACAGAGCTTACAGTCTAATGAGAAAACACTGCCAACTTCTTAGGCAATGGAAACATGACTTTTCTTTTTCTTGGTCTTCACTCATTTGTATGAATGTGCAATGAAGTTTTGTATGGTCAATTTCAAGGGCACTATAAGTAAACAGGAATGTTTTATTTTTTTAATTTAAGTATATTTATTTTAATTGGAGGCTAATTACTTTACAATATTGTATTGGTTTTGCCAAATAAATATTGTTGGGATTGGGAAAGCAAAGAGTCCTGACTAACAAAACCAGTAAGTGCTACTCTGAATATTCCATGGAAAGGTAAGCAAGGAACTGGAATAAATCACAGAGATTCTGTGCACCTAGTAGGAATGATGCCCCAGATTGGGAACCAACCCCCCCCCCCTTCAGGAAAGTATACAGCAGTCCTGCCTTATCTTAGAAGTTTCCTTTGTAACTTTTGGACATGTTAATTTCATCAGCCCCCTCCTGCTTTTTATAAATGTTGAATTGTAACTTACTGAGTTTCCTAAACATAACCACAAGTTCTGAAACCATTAAAGAAGTCTGTCAGCATCTTTCTTTCTTTTTTTTTTTTCCTTTACGAAGAGAAATCTGGAAATTTACTTTCCTCTCATAGCCAGGGAATTAGAGTGGAAATTTTGATCTAGATCAAAGTATTACTGGTCTGACTCAATTTTTATTAACCCAAACCTTGGAAGCTTAAGGTTGACATTAGGTTGTTTCTGAGTTCCTTTGTCCTTATTCTCCTGCATGTCTAGGTAACCTACTCGATTCCTGTGCATTTCATGATTTTATGGAATTTCTCAATGTGTATTATAAATGATAGTGTTCAGCTCTACAGCCAAGGAAATGATTGTGGCTGTGATATTTCCTCTAAAATCTTGGAACATTTCAATAATTCTACACCTACATGAGAATATACATATTATTTTCCAAATCAAAGAATATACTGTTCAAACAATCTACTCAAATATTGAGCTGACCTTTTAAAGCAAATGATTCCCATGAAGACTTCTGATATATATACCATGAAAAGCCCCTGGGTAGCTGGAAGTCAACAAAAAGAAACTGCAAAAGGGTCATTACTTGTGCTGGAAACCTTTCTCATCTCATGACTTACAGATTTGTAGAAATATTGCAATTTGAAATGCTCTATTGGTTCACATTATTGCTTACTTGAGGCAACTAAATATTTCTGTATCCCAAGACCAATATGATATAATCCCACTCCTTTCTATTGAAAATTCCAAGTTTTTAAATCAAAACCTCAGAATGTAGTCCTAAAATTGCTTAGTGGTGAATATTTTTCAGTGAAGCCATATCTTACAACCACATCTGCTGAACCATAAGGTTTGTCAAGCTGTGGTCACCCTCCAACTGCCCTGTGGCCTAAGCTAATTTATGCCCAAAGGAATGCATGGATTTAATGATGAGAATATTCACAGCCCTAAGACTCAGATGATTCTGTAATCTGTTTACTGTTTTTGGAAGTAAAACTTTTTTTTTTTTTCCACAAAGTAATAGCTAATTGCTGACAAGTTGCCTACAGTCTTCCCTGATAGCTCAGTTGGTAAAGAGTCTGCCCTCCATGCGGGAGACCTGGGTTCGATCCCTAGGTTGGGAAGATCCCCTGGAGAAGGGAAAGGCTACCCACTCCAGTATTCTAGCCTGGATCGCAAAGAGTCAGACATGACTGAGCAACTTTCACTTCACTTCACTTTACTTCACTTCCTAGATGAAAAACAACTTGCTTAATATTTCAACTCCTGTGTTACAACGAAGTAGCTGAAGACATGGATCCAAGTATATTTTACACCAATATACAGTATAATAAAATGTAAAACGAGCAAACATCTTGATATTTTGCTAAAATTGGCTCTTTTATTTCAAATCAAATCTGCAAAGTACAATTGTTTTTGTTTGTTTAGTCACTAAGTCATGTCCAAGACTTTTGCGACCCCATGGACTGTAGCCCTCCAGGCTCCTCTGTCTGTGGGATTTTTCAGGCAAGAATACTGGAGTGGGTTAAGATTTCCTTCTCCAGGGGATCTTCCCAACCCAGGGATTGAATGCACATCTCCTGCATTGCAGGCAGATTCTTTACCACTGAGCCATCAGGGAAGTGCAAAGTATGATACAGGCTCGAAGTTAAATTTCCAGAGAACTACTAAGACATTATGGAAACTGAAAATACTGAAAGGTATCTTTCTCTGTTCATCTCGCAGATGAGCAGCTTTGCATTTTTCCTGTCTTGCCTTAGCATCCAAATAACTTTCAAAGCTGCTAAAATTATAAAGCAATATAAAATTAAGTTAGCAAAGAATTCTAAAATGTTTTTGATGCTACTTGAGAATAAATACACAGAAATATCTTCACAGGAATTCCAGTTATAGAGAAGGGATTTCAAAGATTCAAGAAAAGCCCAGAGGGTACAAGGAAAATAGAACTGATATCTCACTCCTAAAGGGGCTAGTTTAATGTTTTCTCTATATTCTAACTCTCCTAGAGCAAAATGATTTGAAGTTCTCGGGTTCATCCTCCTCTATTTAGCCACCATTATGTTCTAAAAGCTTGTATTTCAAAGGTATAATGTTTAAGGAGAAGGTTAAACAAAACATCAGGCCAGAGATGAATCAAAGGATGGAGAGAATGTTAGTGTTTCCTTTATTTCAACTTACTGAAATAATTTAAGGCAAGAACTTGGTTCAAATTACTCATATAGTAAAATTTCAAGTTAAAAGGCAATTTAATAATAATAGTGGCTTATATTCAATTTTGGTTCAAAATATCTTAAGAAACCTCAACATAAAGCATTTCTAAAATTTGACTTCCAAATAAAAGTATATAATGTATCTAATTTGGGTGGGAATGTATTATAAACGTAAGTAATTTGGTTACATTTCAAGGTAATGCTCACCCCTTTATCTAGAAACAGAGCAATAACTAGAGTAACCCCAAGACCCCTTATTATTGAGAATTTGCAAATTGCTTTGCCTTGTTTGAGGTGACTATAGTCATTTTGTTAGCTCTCTGCCACTTGAGGTTTTTAAGTAACGACAAGACCAGCTAAGAGGTACTTTGTATACAGCCTAAAGGACATTTTGACTCCAGTTATGCTATTGGCTTTATTTGCTTCATAATTGGCAAACTAATATACACAGGCCAAATTGACCCACTGCAGGACCAAGCCTACAGTGCCCATTTCTTTCCATACTGTTCGTAGCTGCATTCACACTGCAGCTGCAAAACTGAGTTGTGGGACTGAGCCTTTTACAGCCTACAAACCCAAAATATTTATTCTCCTGCCCTTCACAGAGAACAATTCTGATGATACCAGGTTTTCCGTTTTCCCGTTCCACCACACTTGCCTGGCTTCCTTGCTCTCACCCAGATTCCTCAGTTTCCAGTCCTAAGCCTTATGAGATCTTAGCCTCTGTTCTTTCTAGAATTTCTTCACTGGTCCTGTCACCTTTTCTCTGGACTCTTTTAGTAACAACTTGTTTTTTTTACCAAGCATCCAATTGCCATCAGCCTTTTTAACCTTTTCTGCATATATTCTCTGAACCCCAGAAATTCTCTTATTCCTGACTAGCATTAAAACAGGCTTCCCAAGTGGCTCAGTGGTAAAGAATCTACCTGCCAATGCAAGAGACGCAGGTTCGATCCCTGGGTTGGGAAGATTCCCCTGGAGAAGGAAATTGCAACCCACTCCAGTATTCTTGCCTGGAGAATCCCATGGACAGAGGAGCCTGGCGGGCTACCATCCATGGGGTTACAAAAAAGGTCAGATATGACTTAGTGACTAAAAAACAACAAGCATTAACACTTTTTTCAGGTGGATACCTCCAGAAACACTCCTCCTCGCATCATCACCACTATGCTGCCATCTCTACTGTAGCTCTGCATTTAGGGTTAAACTCTAGGTTGTTCCATATCTAGTATGTGTTTTGCTAGTCTTTAGGGTAGAATCTCCCCAGGGAATGCTCCCCAGGGGATGCAGGTGTAGCATCATGTTCTGAAGACCCAATCTGCTATGCATGCGGTCCTACTGGTCTACCTAAAATTGTGTAGCTTGTGTTTGCCCTTTAGTCTCTTGTCTTAAATGGGTGTGGGGAGAAAGGAAGTTATACTCTTCCTTATGGAAGAATTCTGGCTCAGATGGTAAAGAATCTGCCTGCAAATCAGCAGACACAGGTTCGATCCCTGGGTTGGGAAAATCCCCTGGAGAATGGCATGGCAACCCACTCCAGTATTCTTGCCTGAAGGATTCCATGGACAGAGGAGCCTGGTGGGCTACAGTCCATAGGGTTACAAAGAGACAGACACACAACTTAATAGTATCTCTCCTAAGACATTTGGTAATCACAAAGGAAAGAATAGTTACAGTGGAGAATTCTGGGAGACACCATCTTAGCCAGGTGATCAAAGTTAACATCCCTAGTAATACCTGTGAACATCAGGTACCCCCAGATATGATACCCTGAGAAGTGCCCATTACTTCAATAGTATTCTTGCCACAAATGCATAACCTCACAGAAAACATCACACAGACCCATACTGAGGGGCATTCTAACAAAATAAGCAACCACTGTTCTTCAAAAGTGTCAAGATCTGGAAAGAAACTTTCACGTATCAGAAGAGACTAAGGAAAAGTGACAGTTGAATGTAATGTGGAATCTTGGGTGGGATCCTAGAACAAAAAAAGGACATTAGTGGGAAAACGGGTGAAATCTGAATAAGTTCTATACTTTTACTAGTGTGTGTGCGCTTAGTCACTTCAGTCATGTTCCACTCTTTGCAATCCCCTAAACTATAGGCTGCCCATGGGATTCTCCAGGCAAGAATACTGGAGTGAGTTGCCACTTCATTTTCCAAGGGATCTTCCTGACCCAGAGATCGAACCAGCATCTCCTGCATTTGCAGGCTGATTCGTTACCACTGAGCCACCAGGGAAGCCCAGAGGGTGGGGGACCAAACAAATGGAACTATATTGGGCAACCACATCACCAATCAGAAAACTGCATGGTGAAGTTTGAGAAGGTATTTCACATCACAGACTAAAAATCTAAGGAGCTATTTTACATGACAGAAAATACTGGAAGGTAAAGTAGAATGAGCACATGAAAATGAGCACAAGAACCTCTTCATTAAACCCTATTGGGGCACTTTGGACAAATTTCCCTGCTCCCACCTCTGACTATTTTCCAAAGATACTGTTTGTTTAGTTTTAGATATTACTCTTGACATTCCTTCCTTCCTCATTCAGTGGATATTCAAGCTTTCCCTGTGTACAGCATGCCTCGGTGGTCAGAACTTTGTGGCCAGTAGTAATAGATCCCATGGAAGAAACCTGGGACTTTATGTTGGAGAAGCTGCCTTGCAATTCCATCTCTGGCTTTGTCAGTGGATGAGCCAGAAGTGTAAAGCCACAGTTCCCCTTAGAGAGCTGATTCTATTTCTTAGACATTTAAAAATACAGATACCCAGCCCACCTTTGCAAATTCTGATTCAGTAGGGTTTCTTTTAGGATTCTGGTGTTTTCAGAAAAATAAAGGTTTGTAATGTGCAGTCAAGGTTGAGTTTCCCAGAGGTGCTTGATCATACACCTCACCAGGGAAATATTTCAAAAACACATGAGCTGATAGAACCCAAAATTGCTATTTATCCCAAGTTCCATGGGTGATCATTATCCTAAAGCTCAGGAAATACTGATCAAGAGAGAGAATTGGAATGTAGGCTTAAATAACTGTGAAAAGTATGATACACGTGTAGACTATCTTTCATTGTATTCTCTGATGACATGGTTAGCATGATGCAATTCCAGAATCAGTGATGACCTTGACTGAAAATGGTACTAATATTCACTTGGATTTCCTGAGCTTATATAGGCAGGAGGAGCCTTCCCAATAAGCAGATTTTATTACAATCACTTACTTGAATTTAACAAAAGGAAAAGAAAGGGACAGTCTGCTGAAAAATAATTTTTCATCCAGAGGATTAGCTCCCTTAGTTCAGAAGAGAGATGAAAACCTCTGCTCATCTTGGAGCAAAAATGGGTTGAATGAGCTGTAACAATGTATTTAATAAACAATTAAACTCTGAAAACAATGATTAAATATCACCGTCAACCCTGGGCATAGATCACTGACATTTTATAACTACCACTGCTTCTATGCAGATGATCTGAGGAGAAAAGTAACTGTGTTCTCAGGAAATTTTGACCCCACTTTTCAGGGTAAAATCCACAGAGTTAAGGGATTCTCTCTAAAATAGTATGTCCCAAAGTACCTATCACAGAGCATTAGTTCTGTCTAGGGATCATAGTTCTATGCAAGAGGTAATGCCATAAAAAAAGGAGTTGTATGGACAAGTAATTTGGGGAAATGTGCAATTTTATATTCATCTCTTGGAGATCCATAGCACACATTAGCATATTTAAGGCTCTGTTAAATCCTACATATCTGATTAACATTATTTAATCCAACATTTTAAATTAACTTTAATAGAGTCCTTTTTTTTTTAGTAGAGATACCTATTTACATCTGGAGAATCTGCTGTTTGAAGAAATCTTGAGGAACATTATTCTAAGGTACTAATATTGTGTTGACATCTAGAGATTTGTTTATAGGATTTAATACTGATGACAAGGAACAGACATTTTCTTTATTGTTAGAAGATAAAATTAAAAAATAGGTACAGTGAAAAATGCATTTGTTTAATAACTGATGGAAATGACCACATAGAAAAAATGAAATGTTCTGTTCTATATGTCTGTTTATATTGTAAGACTTAGGGAATCAAATAAGTTGTGGGTCATCTAAGTTCTAAATCAAATAACAGACATGTACTAAATACTACTGATTGCTGTTTGTTAGTTGCTGTGGGCATGATAAAGTGATATGTGGCACAGATTATCTCTGTTATAGATTTATAATAGATTTATTATATCATTAGTGAATGTTTATTGAGTCTCTAATATGTTCCGGGGTTCAGTTTAGTGGTTTACATGTATTATCTCAGTCTCCACAATAGCCATATAAGGTAAGTACTGATATTATGCTCATGTTTCCTGAGGTCTGGATCTTTTCTCAGTCATACTGATACTTAGTAACAAGGCTGGTGTCTAACACTTGAAGGTTTCACTCAGGAAACTCCAAGTTTGACTGGTACATGGCCTCCAAACCACACCAGCCTGTGTGTGTCCTTGCTAGCTAGGCATGTGTAAGAAAGGATTGCTTGAGCTTGGAGTCTCATCTTAAAATTTCCCACTTGTTGTGGCCTTACTTTAAAATCTTAGCTTTGTTTGATTTAAAATATGTTTTAAAATTTACATTTATATTTTATTTTAAGACACATATGATACATATGTACGTAGACAGTGTGTATGGTTTGAGTGAATCAACATACAGTACGTACAATCAATATACATCCCATGTGTCCCAAAATATTCGCCTTAATGTTCCTATCTCTTCAAGAAAACTCCTATCCCTTGCTTTTGTAGGAACTAGTGTTTTGAGGAAAAGCATGACCAAGTTCATTTTTGCCATCCTCTTTCAGTGACAGGCCACATGTGAAATTTCAGCTTTGTTTGGGCTCTGTGCACAGGCAGATTTCATAGTCTGTCATTATTTCCCAGTGACATGGAATCAAAGGTCTTTCTTTGTGTGTGTTGGCAGCTTTTGGTTCCCTGATCGTAATGAGGTACCGTAAGCATGAATAACCCTGCTGGGTTACCAGGAGTTTTTAGTCTAGCCTGCCAGATATTATTTCAGGTAAACCCTATCTGTTCATTTTCTCATGGCTGAATTTGGTTCTCTCCCATCCTTTTGGGCTTCTATCTTTGGATATTTATTTATGCTTCTGTTGTTTTAGAACTTGACTTTCTTGTTCCATGGGATCCTTTAAAAATATTAAGTCGACCATGTCAATGACAAAACACTGTCAATGAATTCTCTTCTCTCGTTCGCCTTATTCCCTGCAGTTTCTCGGTGGGGGCCTAGGGCAAGGCTTGCTACTGACTGGGTGCCAAGCTGTTCACTGCATCATGTCTGTTGAATGTGCACATGGCAACAGCTCATGTACAGGGCCAGAGGTGTCCTTGGATGAGTGTCTTCCCTTCCAAATCCCTTCTAGGATGACTTTCCCATTTCCTGTCCTGCTGATCTCACCCTTGGAAGGGATTTGAAGTCTGGAGTGTCTTTGATGTTTTCTTCTGTCCATGCCAAAGCCTCCCCAGGAGATGATTGACTCTCTGAAGCCTGTGCAAATGGGGTTTTAAGTCAGAGTGGCTGCCAAGCTGTTGTGTTTCTTTGCTGTCTCTTTGATGTTTATCTAGCATGGTGCCTTGTATGCCTCACCCAGTGCCTAGCATGTGACAAGTCTTCATTACCATTGGCTTGGTGTGGAAACTTACATGGAAGATATTTGTGGAACTCCCCCTTACCCATCACAAGAGTATTTCCTTTTTCCCGTTCCACCTCTTTCCATCTCCCCTCTACCACACAGACACATTTGCTAGACATGAGGAAATTTCCTTACACCGAAGTTAAAAAAAAAAGACAAACCAAGAAGAGATAAGAACATGTTTCTTTAAATAACAGACTGCAGAACTGGAATAAATTTGTGTCATTTGACTCATACACTGAGAACCAAGGCTTTCAAGAGTTCAGAGCTTCTGACAAGGCTTTGGGCACATCCAGTTAGCCCAGTTTAAAAATATTCCTTTCTTGATCTTTCTGAGGTGTGAAAAGTGTATTTATGGAGGGGCTGACCCAAAAGTGACATACTAAAAAAAATGAGACAATCTGTTTCACCATTGACACATACATAAAAGTCTACTGACAACTTTCACCATATTCATTTTATTTTGTGCTTACTGGTTGGTTTCCAAATGAAATTTTTCATTCTGAAGAAACTACTGAAATAAAGCACAAGGGGTACATTTAAAGGATGCCATGTTACCTTTCAAATTTGGATAAGACTTTGATATCATTAAAAATATATTCAAATATATTTCTGTTTCCAGACTTTCACTTATCAGAGTGTGCCAGTGTGACTCCCTGGAAAGGAGTGTAAAGGAGGATGTTGAGACGTGGAGAGGCTAAGGGACTTGAGTCCAAGATACTCATTGAGTCATGTTTTCTCTCAAGATTTCCTTGAAGCATTCTCTTCTCTTTCCTCCTGACTGATGATTCCAGTTCTGCTCCTTCTGGAAATGTCTGACATTCATCTTCCTTTTACATATGCATTTTAATTAGAGGATAATTATTTTTTTACAATATTGTGATGGTTTTTGCCATACATCAACATGAATCAGCCACAGGTATACATGTGTCTTCCTTTCCAACTTGAATTGTTCTACCTGGTTCGCATCATTCTTTTGTATTTGGTGCTTTCCCTCCAACAGTTCCAGCAGATGCTGCTCTTCTTTCCTTTCCACTTCTTTGAGTTTGATGTTGCCTATAGTAATATTGTCTATTACTTTTGTTGGCTCTTTATTAACTCTGGAATGGAGAGGAACAGAGACACAGGTAATCCAGATACCTAAACATGATATTGCATGTGACTTCGTAGCACTCCTTTTGCAATGAAACTTGAATGTGAGCTTTTGGACCTTCCAAACATGCAAACTTTACACACCAGGGTATTTAACCACTGAACTGAGGCATTGGGCACTTGGTCCAGGTTATGTCTCCTGAAATCTTCCCCCAAACCTAATTTTCTGAAGATGAGCTGCTTTGCATTCTCTGTTGCTTCTTGTAGCCCAAACTGTTCCAGTTGAAGATATGTGTTTTCACAGTTCAACTTGCCTTCCCAATTCAAGAGAGATTATCATTAGAAGTGTCAGCTTAGCATATCTGCCACTCTGTGCTTTCTCCTTCCAGGGAGGTCAGAGCTCAGAAAGTCCTGCCAAAATACTCTTCAGCACACAGAATGTGGTCTCTGGAAATAGCCTATTTTCATAATTATGCCCAATTGTGTTTTCAGAAGGAAAGAAATACACCGATACATAAATACGAAGATATAAAATATATAATACTTAAATTTATAAATTTTTATGTATTTTTTAAAAAGAATATCCACATCCCATTAGCGTGAAAGAAGAATTTGTGATAAAAATCATGGATAACAAAGAGTTAAGGAAACCACTGGAGTAAATATCCAAACAACAAAAAGCATTACCCTAAATACACAATTTTTCAAATTCTTTGTAAGTATTTACAGAAGTTTTATAATGTGACATGCATTGTCTTAGATATTTTGGTATCTAAGAAATAAATATGAGAGATGATCTTTGCTCACCAAAGCTTTACTGTTTCAAAATCTGAAACTTTGCATTGGACACCCACATAGTGTTCCCAGAAAAGTTGAATGAAAGCATATGCGTGCCAACTAAGTTGGTCATAAGACATGGAGATTTTAAAAAGCTTCATTTTTTACTGAATGCCTAAATTTAGAAATATGTGTTCATGAGAAATTGCTCAGAGCTTTCTTAGCAATATCTCCCAGTAAGCAAGACTTCTACTAATTTATCATCCTTTTGCCTAGGATATAATAATGGCAAATAGAGAGGAAGAGAATGGAAAAAGATTAGGTAAACAGTAGGGCTATGATTCATTTTAGAAATATACTTCCATTCAACCGTGCCTAAAGCTGATTACAAAATATGAGATTAAGTTATAGTAGCCACTCTTGAACTCCAAAAGGGATCATTCAGAAGATGGTCAGAATATAAACTGGAAGCCCCACCCAGCCTGCTTTACAGGTATTTGAGACCACAGGATTAAATTGCTCCCACATCCTGAAGGCTTCTTCCTAGTATGTAATGTAACTGTAAACAATCAAGTTTCTTAGGCACAAATATGCTAAGCTTATAAACATTGTTTTCTATACATTGCTTTTAGATTGTATTTCATTGTATGTTATAGCCGCAATGGACAGCCCCATCTACACCCACCTACATTTGCTAATTCTTCTGCTATGTTCCTTCTCCCAGGCCTCCTAAAACTCAGCTGTGTACCCAGAGTTGGAGGTCTGTTTCCATCTAGCTGTTGTGTAAACAGTCCATGGGTAGTAAGAAAAAGAACAACTTTTCCTTTGACTGGGCATGTTGAATGGCTGAGTTACATAGCCCATGACACTAACTCAAGAAATGTTGGAAGATGATGACACAGAAAACTCAGTCTGAAGACAGTGGTTCTGCCCTTGCACATGGTTGTCCTTGTTTTTCCTTGACGTGTAAGAATGGGGTAGAAGATGACAAGCATTGGAATTCAGGCAGTTTGCCTAATAGCCTTGTGTATATAGAATGTGAATTGTACATAATGTGTGAGCCGGAGTGAGTGGATTTCAAGTGTGAGACTTAACAGAATGTAATGTATTTGGATGGCTTCCCCAGTTCTCTCTGCTGGAAGCCTGACCCTGCTGTCCTGTGTGGTTGTAAAGATACCCCATTAGCCATGGTTTCAAAAGGTAGGCTTTTCTGCTGCTTGGATAAGTCTGAAACTGAACATAGAAAGCCAGGAAGAAATTTGAGATTGCAAGTAAACCCTCAACTCGAGAAGCCCTTTGTTACAGACAGGAAGGGACATGTGCTCATTATTTTCATGAAGCTGAGAAATAGAAGTTCAACTTAGGTTTACGTGTACTTTAACCTAAATTCCTATGACAACTCTGAACAAGTTAATTAAATTTGCCCAGGTGCTTCCAGGTAGGTGTATTTTTTTGTAGTTTTGTTTATCAGACTCCAGAAAAACAGCAACACTAGAAGGGGTATGTGCATTTGAGCTGATGGGTCGTTAACATTTTTTGAATACTTACTATGTGCTAGACCAGTGCTTCTCAAAAAAAATTCTAGATAAAATTTTAACAAGTCAAATCCAACAATACATAAGAAGATTAATACATCATGACCTTGTGATGTTAATCCCAGGAATGTAGGTTGGCATAAAATGTGAAAATCAGCCAATATAATTCACTATATTTATAAACTAAAAATAAAGAAAAAAAAACTATGTGATAATATACATAGAAATAACATTTGTCAAAATCCAACATCCACTCCTGACAAAACCTCTCAGCAAATAGGAACAGAAGGGAACTTCCACAATCTGATAAAGGACATCTATGAGAAAGCCATAGCTAATGTCATTCTTATGGTGAAAGACTGAAAGCCGCCTCTCTAAAATAAAAAATAAGATCAGGATGTTCATTTTCATCACCTCTATTTAACATTGCACTGGAAAGTTTAGCCAGAGAAATTAGTTAAGGAAAAGAACTAAAGAGTAGACAGGAAAAAGTTAAACTGTCTTATTTACAGATGATAGATCTATAAAAAAGCTGCTGGAGCTAGTGAGTTGGGAAAAATTACAAGATATAAGATCAATATACAAAAATAATTGTACTCCTCTATACTGGCATGGAAGGGCTTCCCTGGTGGCTCAGAGGTTAAAGCATCTGCCTGCAATGCAGGAGACCTGGGTTCTATTCCTGGTTCGGGAAGATCCCCTGGAGAAGGAAATGGCAACCCACTCCAGTATTCTTGCCTGGAGAATCCTGTGGATGGAGGAGCCTGGTGGGCTACAGTCCACGGGTTTGCAAAGAGTCGGACACAACTGAGCAACTTCACTCATACTGGCATGGAACAGTAGGAAATTAAAGTAAAAATATCATTTACAATACCATAATTGTGAGATGCTTTAGGGATAGATTGGACAAAATATGTAAAAGACATGTGCAGGTAAAACATTTTTGAGAGAAAACAGCTATAAAACATTTTTGAGAGAAAATAAATGATTACCTACATAGTCAGATATGGTTTATTCAAAGGCCAAAAGACTCAATATTGTTAAAATTTCACATCTCCCAAAATTACTCAATAGATTTGATGCAATCCTAGTCAAAATCCCAGTAGGATTTTTTTTAGCAGATATTAACAAACTGATTCTAAAATTCATATGGAAATACAAAGAAGCTAGGATACAACTAGCTTTAAAAAGTAGAAAAAAGGGATAACACTACCCAGTTTTGAGAATTATTATTAAGCTCCTGTAATCAAGCCAGTATGGTATTGATATAAATATAAATAAGTATAGCATTGGAATAGATTGGAGAAACTATTAATAGATGCACATATATGTGCACAGCTGAATTCTAACAAGTGAAAAAACAATCCAATAAAACAAGTGTGTGTGTGTGTGTGTGTGTGTGTGTGAGTGTGTGTGAGAGAGAGAGAGAGAGAGAGAGAGAGAGAGAGAGAGAGAGCATTCAGCCATGTCCAACTGTTTGTGACCCCATGGACTATAGCCCACCAGGCTCCTCTGTCCGGAATTTCCCAGGCATGAATAATAGACAGGGTTGCCAATTCCTACTCCAGGGGATCTTCCCCACCCATATCTCTGGTGTCTCCTGCATTGGCACATGGATTCTATGACACTAGCACCACCTGGGAAGCATCATGCATTATATGCATAGTAAGGTTTGGGGAAAAAAAAATGTCATTTTTTTGCCCTGGCCTGACAGTCACTTTTAGGAAGAGAGATAACAAACCGATTGAACTGTGGCAGGTGATATCCCGATAACATAGCTTGTAACGAGGGAAGTTAACAAGCATTTAGGGGGCATAGCAAATACTGGGTGCCACGTGGCAATCAAAGAAACAAGGCAAGACTAGGAATGTGAAAGATGTGGCAACAGATTGAAGCCTATGGAAGAAGAATTGATAGGAAATAATAAGATGGGGTGTAAAGAAAAGATTTTGAGGACAAGAGTGCTAAAATGCACTTATACATCATTTGATGTGTTACAGGGTAAGTGCTGTCCTTGGCCTCCAACCTTCAGGAAAAAAAACAAAACACAAAAACCTGCTAAACACAGAACCCTGTGTCATTGCTACTTTGAGTGGCCTCTAGCATCAAGCAATAAGAAAAACTGTGTCAGTTCAGGTCATCTGAAGCCGCTACACAGATGGAGAAAATACCAATGAAAGATATGGGAGAGAGAGAGCAGGGATGGCTTCCAGGTGCCTCAGTGGTAAAGAATCTGCCTGCCAAGCAGGAGACGAGGGTCCGATCCCTGGGTCAGGAAGATCCCCTGGAGAAGGAATGGCAACCCCTTTAGTACTCTTGCATGGGAAAATCCCAGAGAAGCCTGGGAACCATTCGTGGGGTCTCAAGGAGTCAGACATGACTGACAGATGAAACAGCAGCAGCAGAGCAGGAATAAGTAGGGAGAGCCTTTGATCGATGATGCATGTCTAATACCTGTGAGGAGAAGGAAGGAAGGAAGAAACATTGGGACAGGAACCCTGTGGTCTGTAGCACAGCTCTGAGACCATCATGGCCTAGATGCTGGGCAGTCCTTGAGCAAAGCTTTCCAATTAGAGAATCCACATCGGACAGGGACTTGAACATAGCCTCATTTTTTTGGCCGGAAGTGGTCTCGAGGCAGTGTAGTCTTGGCAGAAATATCATCACAGATCTGTAGGTACAGCTGCTGTCGGCTATCTGCTCACCATACACTTGGCCACAAATTGTCCTGAAGGGAGATCTGACTGGTGCGACCCCATAACCTCAGAAGGGTCAGTGAGGTGGCCCAAACACAACTAATTCATGAGAAGAAGGAATTAGCATAAAAAACACGTAAGAGAGGTCCAAGCTCCACCTGCCCCTGTGAATCCCTGAAGGATCTCTACTACAATTGGTTGGGGGTAGCAATAGATTTAGTGAGAATCAAAAGGGAAAGTCTGGCTGGGCTGACATTACATCCTGGCTCTTCTTAGAGAATAAAAAAAATCCAGCCAGGTCTCCTCTTTGTCTGTGCATTTTGTCTAGCTCTCAACTCCAAAGTAGATGAAAAGTTTTGAACCCAAATCTTTCCTACAAAATGGCCAGTGGAGAAGGGCGGATAAAGAGAGGTGTCTAGTTGTTTGTAAAGTACTGAACATATACGTGGTGACTGTAAATAAAATACCTCCCTTTCAGAGGTCTGTGCTTCACATCAGAGGCATTTAGATATGGTCTTCAATCCTGTGCCTAGCTGAATGTGGATGTCAGTGGTAGACTCAGATATAGCTTTTTAAAAAGTTGCCACCCAAATGTCAGCCACTGGTGGCTTTTTCCCAGAAAATGGGCATTCCATTATCTTGGTCTTGTTTTTGTCCTGTTGCTCAGTCATGTCTGCCTCTTTGCGACCCCCTGGACTGCAGCACACCAGGCTTCCCTGTCCCTCACTATCTCCCGGAGTTTGCTCAAACTCCTGTCCATTGAGTTGATGATGCCATCCAACCATCTCATCCTCCGTCGTCCCCTTCTCCTCCTGCCCTCAATCTTTCCCAGCATCAGGGTTTTTTCCAATGAGTCAGGTCTATTCCAATGAGTTGGTTCTTCGCATCAGGTGGCCAAAATATTGGAATTTCAGCTTCATCATCAGTCCTTCCAATGAGAGAGAGTCCAGTGCTAATAACAATAAAAGAAGCTGCTTTCACAGTGGCTTTCTGAGCATAATATTGCCCTTCCACCCATACTGTAAATATCCCTCTTCCCCTCATAGCAAAACACCAAGTTAATGTACATCTTAGACTAGACGTTTATCTTAGGGAAGGTAGTTTTTCTCTAATTCAACTTGCTTCAGAATATAATGTGTTTATAACAATATCCTGATTACTGGAGATATTAAACTACAAAACACACTCCTTTTAAACTTATAAAACCTTTAATATTGTGGCTTCAGAATTTTTTCTTCCATTTAGACACTGTGAGCATGTCCAGGCATGGTGTCTGGGCACAGGAAGGAGAGGTATATATTCCAATATCAAACCCAGAAGGGTACAAGTTTTACCACTCAAGACAGGTTGACCAACCTGCTCTAGCCTGACCAACATCACAGTTTCCTAGGACTTTCTCAGGCACTGAAAGTTCTGTATTTCAGGAATCTCCCCTATTCTGGGTAAATGGTTTTAACACAATTGGTCACCTGCTCTTAACCTGAAACAAACAAAAAAGAAAGTGCTATCAGCAGAGCAGCTGTCTTTGGTTGGTAAATGACACCCCTATTTACTTTCAAAAATGGGGGAAAAGCAGGACCAGTTGGTGATGGACAGGGAAGCCTGGCATGCTGCAGTCCATGGGGTCGCAAAGAGTTGGACACGACTGAGTGACTGAACTGAACTATTGACATCTTTGATTGCTGTCACATTTCAAACATTTTAGAGTTACATTGGTTTAGAGTATCTAATGGATTTACCTATAGTTACTGATTTATCAGAATGTATTCTTCTTAAATACTGAACACATAAAAAATACTACTTATTTTCCAAAAGCAGTGAAGTGATGGAAGTAATTGTATTTTAGCAGTCTGCATATATATTTTTTGTTTGTCCTCTCTCTTGAGTTCACTTTTTTCAGTTTCTAACTCCTTGGAGCTGCCCTAAATGAAGAAATCAAATTAGTAGTAAGCTGAACCATGCATGCAATGCTTTTCTTTTTCAACTTCAGTCTCTGTGTGTGAACACACACACACACACACACACATATATACAAGTATGTATATTTCATAGCACATCTTGCAAATCAATAAATCATAAGGGAGAAAAATGTAAAAAGTGGTTTATTCCTCAAAGCAAATTCAGTGCAACTGAAGTACTATTTCAGTTCACATCATGACAAAGTCAACTGGGAATTTCCAGATGCAGAAGAGGTAAAAATGCCAACTTTATTAAAATATAAGCCAAAGCAAAATCACAGTTTAAAATTGAAACAGGATTGAGGAAAAGGCTGATTTTGTTTGGCATGTACTGTAAAATTCTAATTTCATGTAGGTTAAAGAAAACAAAATGCCCACCCTTATATACCCATGGAGGGAAAGAAAAGCCCACACTAAGCTGGTTGTTCATTTTTGTTAATAATAATTTAAATTGTTGATAACATTTTGACACTTGACTGATCATGGCATTGGGAGATTTCATGAACTACAACAAATAATTTTAGTAGAGATGATCAAAAGGGAGATACAGTTTGATCTTGGGAGACCAACTTGGACCTACCACGTAATCTATGTGTATCATATAGATGAAGTCACAGAGGACCCACGTGTTTTTAAAAGGTTGGAAGTATGAGGACAACCTTCCTATAAGCCAGAGAAAGTAAAATTTTTTAAGTGCTTTAAGTAGGACTTCTCTTAGAGGACCCATTTATCTGTTTATGACCTTCAGATGAAAGCAGAAGGTAGCCTCTTGTTCACAAAGATTAGAAGTATGCACACTTAAGAAAGCCAGTCTCCCCTGCAACTTCAGGTGTGATTTCCCTTAGAATGATGTCCTAATATTTGAATGCAGCACATCTCACTTCAGAAAAATGTTATATTAAAACTAAAAATGTCTGACCAGTAAAAAAAAAATCTCCCATTCATAAAATTGAAAGATAAATGGCAAATATGACAGATGAAGAGTTGATTTAATTAAGATACAGAGTTTTTACAAATAGGTACCCAAAAGATATATAGGTGAGTCGCAGCAGGAAAAAAAAAAGCTTTTAAACAACAGAGGTTGTTTTAAACTTCAGCCACAATTAGTGAATGTCTTTTAAAACCTCAAAAGAGTAAATATTAAAACCATGCCATGTATTAGGAGAAATGCGGAGAAACAGACGCTTGTATTCCCTAGGTATGTCAGCTGGCAATCCCCTTTGGTACTGCGTAAATGAATAATAAAGAATGTGAGGAATGTCCGTCTGATATCCTAGAAATAAGATAATATGTGGGGCACCATGGCTTCAGTAAGTCTAGGTTCCCTTTTCTCATAATTTGAAGTTTAGACTGCTGGTTTAGAGGGCTCTGGGTTGCCACTATCTGCTGGAATTCTCTTGCCCTTCCCCTCATGGTGGCAAGCATTGGAACCATGTCTGTAGTCAGGCCAGTAAGGGTGAAGAGGAGGAAGAAAGGGAGGGGTGCTGGCACATCTGTCCCTTTATTGGGTAAATAAGACTGTGCCCAGGTAGGTCCTGGCAGACTTTGATTTATACCCTCCTGGCTAGGACTTTGATACACTGAAGAAGGAAAGTTGGGAAAGTCTTAACTTAATGATAGTAGGAAGAAGATGGGAGGGGACAGTTGTTGGTTCAGACAACTAGCAGTGTCTGCTACACATTTGGAGAACAATATTCATCAAAATACACATGTCAACTAACTATATCGAGTGTTGGCAAGGATCTGAAGCAACTGGAACTCTCATACGCCTCTATGAGTATAAAACAGCACGATCACTTTGCAAAACCATTTGGCACTTTCTTATAAAGGTAAATGTACACCTTGACCCATTCTACCTCTGGGTGTTTCTCCAACAGAAATGTGTACCTGTGCCCACAAAAGACATTTGAAAGACATTTCAAAGCAGCAGTATTCATAATAACTCCAAACTGGAAACAATGCTAATGTCTATCAGAGATGAATGAACGAACAAATTATAATATATCCATGCAATGAAATGCTGCTCAGCAAAGAAAACAAAGAGCTGTTAATATACAAAACAACATGAATAAATTTCAAAAACAGTATCCTGAGCAACAGAAGGCAGGCACAAAAGGTTGCATGTTGTTTGATCCCATTTATATAAAGTTTTAGAACTGGCAAAACTGTGGAGATAGAAAGCAGGTAAGTGCATGTCTGGAAGCAGAGGTTAAGGAAGGATTTTCTGCAAAGGGTTGTAAGGGAACTTTGGCAGTAATGGAAATTGTATTAGCCACATATTTAGACTCTGTAAACTTGATCCTTTAACATCTGTCTTGTATGGAGATACCAGACACACCTTGTTCTGAAAGCCCAATTTGAGTCATCTGAAGTCCAAACCAACCAATCCAGTGTTTCCAGTCCCCTTTCTAATAACTGATGAAAGTCATTGTTCCTGCCACTTACTTCCCGAGGAAACCACAATGAAGGCTTAGGTCCACAGCATCTCTGTCTCTTGCACACTGACTTAGCTATGTCACTCTTGCTGATGCCCCAGGTAGCTCACCCAGGACACAGTGTGTACTCTCACTCTCAGGAACTGTGAGTGTCATAAACTATTCTTCTAATGGCAGTCATCTCTTGATCTGTTGGCCTTATCATTCCTCAATAATGCAAAAGCTTCCTGAAACAGAACAGTTTTTTTTTCTTTTTCTTGCCAATAGTTTATTTATTTTTTAATATAAATTTATTTATTTTCATTGGAGGTTAATTACTTGGTGTAACATTTTATTTTACTTTTATTTTTTAAATTTTTATTTTTACTTTACAATACTGTATTGGTTTTGCCATACATTGACATGAATCCACCATGGGTATACATGAGTTCCCAAACATGAGCCCCCCTCCCACCTCCCACCCCATATCATCTCTCTGGATCATCCCCGTGCACCAGCCCCAAGCATCCTGTATCCTGCATCGAACATAGACTGGTAATTCGTTTCTTACATTATAGTATACATGTTTCAGTGCCATTAAACAAAAGAAAATGTACATACCCTTTATGTCAGTGACTCTGCTTCTGGGAGTGTATCCTTCGTATCTACCTGCACATGTGGACAAAGGTCAAACAAGATCTTCATGGCATTGTCTTCAGTAGCCTTAGTCTGACATAAATGTCCCATCATCTGGGAATTGTCCACACAGCATAACCTGTGCTACCAGAGCTTATATTCTACTGCATCTCAGGATTTTTAAATTAGACCTAACTACAGACCTCCTGCTTGGCCATCTGCAGCAAGTCAAGTCCTAAATGTACAATGAAAGATTTCTCCATTAGAAAAAAATGGGTCAGTCTATATGGATGAAAGAGAAACAGTGACCAAGATACAATTGATAAAAAGAAAAAAAAAGCCAAGCTAAGAACAGTGTACACACTCTGCTCCCATTTTGTTGATAAATGTGAGGAAGGCCAGGTTTTGTACATTGTTCCATTCAGTTTAGTTCAGTCACTCAGTTGTGTCCGACTCTTTGTGACCCTGTGAACACCAGGCCTCCCTGTCCATCACCAACTCCCGGAGTTTACCCAAACTCATGTCCTTTGAGTTGATGGTGCTATCCAACCATCTCATCCTCTGTCGTCCCCATCTCCTCCCACCTTCAATTTTTCCCAGCATCAAGGTCTTTTCCAATGAGTCAGTTCTTTGCGCCAGGTGGCCAAAGTATTGGAGCTTCAGCTTCAGCATCAGTCCTTCCAATGAACACTCAAGACTGATCTCCTTTAGGATGGACTGGTTGTACATTGTATGTATGATATGTTTGTAATGCATAGAATGTGTAATAGTAGCAAGAGTTGCTTCTAGAGAGGATGGACTTCCCTTGTGTCTCAGCTGGTAAAGAATCCGCCTGCAATGTGGGAGACGTGAGTTTGATTCCTGGGTTGGGAAGATCCCCTAGAGAACGGAAAGGCTGCCTACTCCAGTATTCTGGCGTGGAGAATTCCATAGACTATACAGTACATGGGGTTGCAAAGAGTTGGAAACGAAGATGGTGGAGGAATAGGATGGGGAGACCACTTTCTCCTCCAAAAATTCATCAAAAGAACATTTCAACGCTGAGTAAATTCTATAAAACAACTTCTGAATGCTGGCAGAGGACATCACACACCAAGAAAAGCAGATCATTGTCTTCAAAAACAGGTAGGAAAAATATAAAAGATGAAAAAAGAGACAAAGGAGGTAGGGAGGGAGCTCTGTCCCGGGAAGGGAGTCCTGGCCCAGGAAGGGAGTCTTAAAAAGAGAGAAGTTTCAAAAAAAAAAAAAAAGAGAGAGAGAGAGAGAAGTTTCCAAACATCAGGAAACACTCTCGCTGCTGAGTCTGTGGAGAGCCTCGGAAGCACAGAGGGCAACATAACAGGGAAGAAAAATAAATAAATAATTAAAACCAACAGATTACGAGCCCAATGGTAACTCCCCCAGTGGAGAAGCAGCGCAGATGCCTGCATCTGCCACTATCAAGTGGGGGCTGGGCAGGGAGGTGTGGGCTGCAGTGCTTTTTAAGAATTGGGCTGGAATGCCACGAGTGTAACCAGACTGTGGGATAGCTACCACGCGAAAAGCTCTAACATAAGACATCACCAGGACTGCACACAGAACAAAGGACAGAACAGAAATAGCTGGCTGCAGACCATCCCCCTCCGGTGACAGGCAGCCAGAGCCATAAGGGCTGGAAGGGGGCAATTGCAGCCCCAGAGAGACTTTACCTACCAAACTGCAAGCAGGCTTCCTTGCTAAGACTTCTTGGGGTCCTGGGCAGTCACCATCCGCCTCACAAGGGGCGCCAGCGGTACACCCAGAAAACTGAGCAGCAGGGACAGGAAAGGCGATAAGTCGCAGCGACTGCACTTGCCAAATGCCTGAGCTACTCAGTCCTGGGAAGGGCACAAATCTCAGGCCCAAACGAATCTGCGCCTCTGAGGGCTACCTGAGAGCCGAGCCTGAGTGGCTTAGACTGGGGAGGTGCATGCAGTCTAGGGCCAGCCTCAGACGGTTCCCGGCGGAGCAACGTAGAGCCTGAGCGGTGTGCGCTGTGTGCAGGGGCATGCCCAGCGTGGCTGAGACACTGCGAGCACACACCAGTGTTATTTGTTTGCAGCATCCCTTCCTCCCCACAGCGTGACTGAACAAGTGAGCCTAAAAAAAAAAAGTGTCCACCACCGCCCCCCCTTGTGTCAGGGCAGAAATCAGACACTGAAGAGACCAGCAAACAGAAGAAGCTAAACAAAGGGAACTGCCTTGGAAGTGACCCCACACTGCCCACTCCAGAGAAAGTCACAGAAATATCTTTACTATTTTTACGACCATTCTCTTTCTTTTATTTTTTTTGTTGATGTTGTTGTCTGATTGTTTTTTCTTCTTTTCTTTTTCTTCTTTTTTTTGTAAACTTTTTTAAATTTTTAAGTCCTCTATTTCTCCTTTAATTTTAATTTTTATAACCTACTATTACTTTTCAAAAAAAAAAGACCCTATTTTTGAAGCAAACTCCGTATATATATTTTTTTGTGGTGGTTGTTGTTATTTTTTAATAATTCCTGTGCCTTTTGTTTCTTTTTCTTCTTCTTTTCTTTACTATTGTATTTTTGAAAATCCAACCTCTACTCTAGATTTTTAATCTTTGCTTTTTGGTATTTGTTGTCAATTTTGTACATTTAAAAACCCAATCTTCAGTACCCAATTTTACCTGAGAGTGAGATTACTGGCTTGACCACTGTCTCCTTTGGACTCTCCTTTTTCTCCACCAGGTTGTCTCTGCCTCCTCCCTCCCCCTTCTCTTCTCTACCCAACTCTGTGAATCTCTGTGTGTTCCAGACGGTGGAGAACACTTAGGGAACTGGTTACTGGCTGGATCTGTCTCTCTCCTTTTCATTTCCCTCTTTTATCCTCCTGGCCACCTCTGTCTACTTCCTCCCTCTCCTCTTCCCTGTATAATTCCGTGAACATCTCTGAGCGGTCCAGACTGTGGAGCACACATAAGGAAGTAATTACTGGCTAGCTTGCTTTCTCCTCTTTTGATCCCACCTCATCTCATTCCAGTCACCTCTAACTACCCCTTCCCTCTTCTCTTCTCCATGTAACTCAGTGAACCTCTCTGGGTGTCCCTCAATGTGGAGAAACTTTTCATCTTTAACCTAGATGTTTTATCATCGGTGCTGTATAGATGGAGAAGTCTTGAGGCTACTGTAAAAAATAAAACTGAAAACCAGAAGCAGGAGGCTTAAGTTCAAATCCTGAGAACATCAAAGAACTCCTGAATCCAGGGAACATTAATCGATAGGAGCTCATCAAACACCTCCATACCTACACTGAAACCAAGCACCACCCAAGGGCCAACAAGTTCCAGAGCAAGACATACCACGCAAATTCTCCAGCAACACAGGAACACACCCCTGAGCTTCAATATACAGGCAGCTCAAAGTTACTCCAAAACCATAGACATCTCATAACTCATTACTGGACACTTCATTGCACTCCAGAGACAAGAAATCCAGCTCCACCCACCAGAACTCCGACACAAGCTTCCCTAACCAAGAAACCTTGACAAGCCACTGGTACAACCCCACCCATGGCAAGGAAACTCCATAATAAAGAGAAATCCACAAATTCCAAGAATACAGAAAGGCCACCCCAAACGCAGCAATGTCACCAAGATGATGAGACAGAGGAATACCCAGCAGGTAAAGGAACAGGAGAAATGCCCACCAAACCAAACAAAAGAGGAAGAGATAGGGAATCTACCTGAGAAAGAATACCAGATAATGATAGTGAAAATGATCCAAAAATCTTGAAATCAAAATGGAATCACAGATAAATAGCCTGGAGAAGATGCAAGAAAAGTTTAACAAGGACCTAGAAGAAATAAAAAAGAGTCAACATATAATGAATAATGCAATAAATGAGATCAGAAACACTCTGGAGGCAACAAATAGTAGAATATCGGAGGCAGAAGATAGGATTAGTGAAATAGAAGATAGAATGGTAGAAATAAGTGGATCAGAGAGGAAAAAAGAAAAATGAATTAAAAGAAATGAGGACAATCTCAGAGGCCTCCAGGACAATATGAAACGCTCCAACATTCGAAGTATAGGAGTCCCAGAAGAAGAAGACAAAAAGAAAGACCATGAGAAAATACTTGAGGAGATAATAGTTGAAAACTTCCCTAAAATGGGGAAGGAAATAGTCATCCAAGTCCAAGAAACCCAGAGAGTTCCAAACAGGATAAACCCAAGGTGAAACACCCCAAGACACATATTAATCAAATTAACAAAGATCAGACACAAAGAACAAATATTAAAAGCAGCAAGGGGAAAACAACAAATAACACACAAGGGGATTCCCATAAGGATAACTGCAGATCCTTCAATAGAAACGCTTCAGGCCAGGAGGGAATGGCAAGACATACTTAAAGTGATGAAAGAAAATAACCTACAGCCCAGATTACTGTATCCAGCAAGGATCTCATTCAAATATGAAGGAGAAATCAAAAGCTTTACAGACAAGCAAAAGGTGAGAGAATTCAGCACCACCAAACCAGCTCTCCAACAAATGCTAAAGGATCTTCTCTAGACAGGAAACACGAAAAGGGTGTATAAACCCAAACCCCAAACAATAAAGTAAATGGCAACAGGATCATACTTATCAATAATTACCTTAAACGTAAATGAGTTGAATGCCCCAACCAAAAGGCAAAGACTGGCTGAATGGATACAAAACAAGACCCCTCTATATGCTGCCTACAAGAGACCCACCTCAAAACAAGGGACACATACAGACTGAAAGTGAAGGGCTGGAAAAGATATTCCACACAAATAGAGACCAAAAGAAAGCAGGAGTGGCAATACTCATATCCGATAAAATAGACTTTAAAACAAAGGCTGTGAAAAGAGACAAAGAAGGCCACTACATAATGATTAAAGGAGCAATCCAAGAAGAAGATATAACAATTATAAATATATATGCACCCAACATAGGAGCACTGCAATATGTAAGACAAATGCTAACAAATATGAAAGGGGAAATTAACAATAACACAATAATAGTGGGAGACTTTAATACCCCACTCACACCTATGGACAGATCAACTAAACAGAAAATTAACAAAGAAATGCAAACTTTAAATGATACAATAGACCAGTTAGACCTAATTGATATCTATAGGACATTTCACCCCAAAACAATGAATTTCACCTTTTTCTCAAGTGCTCACAGAACCTTCTCCAGGATAGATCACATCCTGGGCCATAAATCTAACCTTGATAAATTCAAAAAAAATTGAAATCATTCTAAGCATCTTTTCTGACCACAATGCAGTAAGATTAGATCTCAATTACAGGAGAAAAACTATTAAAAATTCCAACATATGTAGGCTGAACAACACACTTCTGAATAACCAACAAATCACAGAAGAAATCAAAAAAGACATCAAAATATGCATAGAAACGAATGAAAATGAAAACACAACAACCCAAAACCTGTGGGACACTATAAAAGCAGTGCTAAGAGGAAAGTTCATAGCAATACAGGCATACCTCAAGAAACAAGAAAGAAGGCAAATAAATAACCCAACACTACACCTACAGCAACTAGAAAAGGAAGAAATGGAGAACCCCAGAGTTAGTAGAAGGAAAGAAATCTTAAAAATTAGGGCAGAAATAAATGCAAAAGAAACAAAAGAGACCGTAGCAAAAATCAACAAAGCCAAAAGCTGGTTCTTTGAAAGGATAAATAAAATTGACAAACCATTAGCCAGACTCATCAAGAAACAAAGGGAGAAAAATCAAATCAATAAAATTAGAAATGAAAATGGAGAGATCACAACAGACAACACAGAAATACAAAGGATCATAAGAGACTATTATCAGCAATTGTATGCCAATAAAATGGACAACGTGGGAGAAATGGACAAATTCTTAGAAAAGTACAACTTTCCAAAACTGAACCAGGAAGAAATAGAAAATCTTAACAGACCCATCACAAGCACGGAAATTGAAACTGTAATCAGAAATCTTCCAGCAAACAAAAGCCCAGGTCCAGACGGTTTCATAGCTGAATTCTACCAAAAATTTAGAGAAGAGCTAACACCTATCCTACTTAAACTCTTCCAGAAAATTGCAGAGGAAGGTAAACTTCCAAACTCATTCTATGAGGCCACCATCACCCTAATACCAAAGCCTGACAAAGATGCCACAAAAAAAGAAAACTACAGGCCTATATCACTGATGAACATAGATGCAAAAATCCTTAACAAAATCCTAGCAATCAGAATCCAACAACACATTAAAAGATCATACACCATGACCAAGTGGGCTTTATCCCAGGGATGAAAGGATTCTTCAGTATCTGCAAATCAATCAATGTAATACACCACATTAACAAATTGAAAAATAAAAGCCATATGATTATCTCAGTAGATGCAGAGAAGGCCTTTGACAAAATTCAACATCCATTTATGATAAAAACTCTCCAGAAAGCAGGAATAGAAGGAACATACCTCAACATAATAAAAGCTATATATGACAAACCCACAGCAAACATTATACTCAATGGTGAACAATTGAAAGCATGTCCCCTAAAGTCAGGAACAAGAGAAGGGTGTCCACTTTCAACATGGTTCTGGAAGTTTTGGCCACAGCAATCAGAGCAGAAAAAAAATAAAAGGAATCCAAATTGGAAAAGAAGAAGTAAAACTCTCACTGTTTGCAGATGACATGATCCTCTAC
Source organism: Ovis aries (assembly GCF_016772045.2). NCBI lineage: Eukaryota > Metazoa > Chordata > Mammalia > Artiodactyla > Bovidae > Ovis > Ovis aries. The sequence continues at coordinate 8,933,811 of NC_056080.1, read as the reverse complement.
ATAGAAAACCCTAATAACTCCACCGGAAAATTACTAGAGCTAATCAATGAATATAGTAAAGTTGCAGGATGTAAAATCAACACACAGAAATCCCTTGCATTCCTATACACTAATAATGAGAAAGTAGAAAAAGAAATTAAGGAAACAATTCCATTCACCATTGCAACGAGAAGAATAAAATACTTAGGAATATATCTACCTAAAGAAACTAAAGACCTATATATAGAAAATTATAAAACACTGATGAAAGAAATTAAAGATGGTACTAATAGATGGAGAAATATACAATGTTCATGGATCAGAAGAATCAATATAGTGCAAATGAGGATACTACCCAAAGCAATCTACAGGTTCAATGCAATCCCTATCAAGCTACCAGTGGTATTTTTCACAGAGCTAGAACAAATAATTTCACAATTTGTATGGAAATACAAAAACTTCGAATAGTCAAAGCAATCTTGAGAAAGAAGAATGGAACTGGAGGAATCAACCTGCCTGACTTCAGGCTCCACTACAAAGCCACAGTCATCAAGACAGTATGGTACTGGCACAAAGACAGAAATATAGATCAATGGAGCAAAATAGAAAGCCCAGAGATAAATCCACACACCTATGGACACCTTATCTTCGACAAAGGAGGCAAGAATATACAATGGATTAAAGACAATTTCTTTAACAAGTGGTGCTGGGAAAACTGGTCAACCACTTGTAAAAGAATGAAACTAGATCACTTTCTAACACCATACACAAAAATAAACTCAAAATGGATTAAAGATCTAAATGTAAGACCAGAAACTATAAAACTCCTAGAGGAGAACATAGGCAAAACACTCTCTGATATAAATCACAGCAGGATCCTCTATGACCCACCTCCCAGAGTACTGGAAATAAAAGCAAAAAAAAAAAAAAAAAAAACAAATGAGATCTAATTAAAATGAAAAGCTTTTGCACAACAAAGGAAACTATACGCAAGGTGAAAAGACAACCTTCTGAATGGGAGAAAATAATAGCAAATGAAGCAACTGACAAACAACTAATCTCAAAAATATATAAGCGACACCTGCAGCTCAATTCCAGAAAATAAACGACCCAATCAAAAAATGGGCCAAAGAACTAAATAGACATTTCTCCAAAGAAGACATATGGATGGCTAACAAACACATGAAAAGATGCTCAACATCACTCATTATCAGAGAAATGCAAACCAAAACCATAATAAGGTACCATCTGACTCTGGTCAGGGTGACTGCTATCCAAAAATCTACAAGCAATAAATGCTGGAGAGGGTGTGGAGAAGGGAACCCTCTTACACTGTTGGTGGGAATGCAAACTAGTACAGCCACTATGGAGAACAGTGTGGAGATTCCTTTAAAAATTGCGAATAGAACTGCCTCAGGACCCAGCAATCCCACTGCTGGGCATACACACCGAGGAAACCAGAATTGAAAGAGACACGTGTACCGCAATGTTCATTGCAGCACTGTTTGTAATAGCCAGAACATGGAAACAACCTAGATGCCCATCAGCAGATGAATGGATAAGAAAGCTGTGGTACATATACACGATGGAGTATTACTCAGCTATTAAAAAGAATACATTTGAATCAGTTCTGAAGAGATGAATGAAACTGGAGCCGATTATACAGAGTGAAGTAAGCCAGAAAGAAAAACACCAATACAGTATACTAACGCATATATATGGACTTTAGAAAGATGGTAATGATAACCCTCTATGCCAGACAGCAAAAGAGACACAGATGTTTAGAACATACTTTTGGACTCTGTGGGAGAGGGAGAGGGTGAGATGATTTGGGAGAATGGCATTGAAACATGTATACTATCATGTAAGAAACAAATCGCCAGTCTATGTTTGATACAGGATACAGGATGCTTGGGGCTGGTGCATGGGGATGATCCAGAGAGATGATGTGGGGAGGGAGGTGGGAGGAGGGTTCAGGATTGGGAACTCATGTACACCCGTGGCTGATTCATGTCAATGTATGGCAAAACCAATACAGTATTGTAAAGCAAAATAAAGTAAAAATAAAAAATTTTAAAATAAAAAAATAAAAGGAAAGAAAAACGGGGGAGAAAGGAGGGAAGAAAGGAAGGAAAATAATGGTGTTTTTGGAAGGCACAAAGCCAACATTGATTAGGCCCTTTTTAGCAAAGGAATTTAGTGGGGGTTTTTTGAAATTTATTTATTTTAATTGGAGGCTAATTACTTTACAATGCTGTAGTGGTTTTTGCCATACTTGACATGAATCTGCCACAGGTGTACATGTGTTCCCCATCCTGAACCCCCCTCCCACCTTCCTCCCCATCCCATCCCTCTGGGTCATCCCAGTGCACCAGCCCCGAGCACCCTGTCTCATGCATCGTACCTGGACTGGCTATCTGTTTCACATATGATAATATACATGTTACAGTGCTATTCTCTCAGATCATCCCACTCTCGCCTTCTCCCACAGAGTCCAAAAGACTGTTCTGTACATCTTTGTCTCTTTTGCGGTCTCGCATAGAGGGTTATCATTACCATCTTTCTAAATTCCATATATATGCGTTAGTATATTGTATTGGTGTTTTTCTTTCTGACTTATTTCACCCTGTATAATAGGCTCCAGTTTCATCCACCTCATTAGAACAAATTCCAGTGTATTCTTTTTAATGGCTGAGTAATACTCCATTGTGTATATGTACCACTGCTTTCTTATCTGTTCATCTGCTGATGGACATCTAGGTTGCTTCCATGTCCTGGCTATTGTAAACAGTGCTGTGATGATCCTTCGGGTACACATGTCTCTTTCAGTTCTGGTTTCCTCGGTGTGTATGCCCAGCAGTGGGATTGCTGGTTCATATGGCTGTTCCAGTTCCAGTTTTTTAAGGAATCTCCACACTGTTCTCCATAGTGGCTGTACTAGTTTGCATTCCCACCAACAGTGTAAGAGGGTTCCCTTTCTCCACACCCTCTCCAGCATTTATTGCTTGTAGATTTCTGGATAGCAGTCAGCCTGACCAGAGTCAGATGGTACCTCATTGTGGTTTTGGTTTGCATTTGTCTGAGAATGAGTGATGGTGAGCATCTTTTCATGTGTGTGTTAGCCATCTGTATGTCTTCTTTAGAGCAAAGGAAATTAGAATGGAACAGTGGGCTCCCAAGTGAGGGCGGGGATAGTAGCCCACATCCCGTGCAGGCAATACCAGGGGGCATTGCCCACGAAGAGTTTTATTACAAGAATAAAGCCAAGTAAACGCTGGTTCTGTATTGATTACCATCTCCATACTCCAGTATTCTAAGATAATGTCAGTAATTAAATACTTTTCCTCTACAAAACCAAATTTTGTTGGTTTAAGTTTTAAATGTGTGTTGTCATATATGTCAGGATTTAACATTTTATATATTATTCACAAGGGACAAAGTTTCAGTGTACATATATACAAATGCCCACACATACGTTTGTATATATATGTACAAATGCACACACATATGTGTGTGTATGTGTGTGTCTGTGTATATATATATATGTGTATATATATATATATATATATATATATATATAAATTCATAGGGCCACAGTTTTAGTACTTATCCTTAAACATTCATTGTCTTCTATGAGGGACTTCATTAAGAGAAGACCCTGTTAACTGTCACCAACACAGGCTGCCATGGTTACCACTGCTCCATTCCACAGAGCATCCTTAATGGTTTGCAAGGCCTTGAGATCACTTCCTGCCTGAGGTCCCCAAGGGAATGTACTAATACACAACCCACATTCAAACAGTTGATTCTAAATACACAGTGATACCACAAAAGTTGTCAAAGTAAAGACATACAATGTGCTTTTATTTACGTCTAAATCAGTGAAAGGTCCTGCAAGGTACAAACTTTTTTTAGCTTCAAAAGAACAAAATCATCTTATATTTGAACATAAAATATCTTTCTGAATTTGAAATATAGGTTTTAAATGAAATTCATCCTTAATTGTCAGTTATTTTGAGACTGTGGAACAAAGAAAATAAACCTCCGTTAATTGGGGCTGCTTAAGCTGTATCTTTTGCAGGTTTTTTTTTTTAATTCCCTTACACTTTTGCAGTCATAAATAGATATAATAGACAAGGTTTGGAGGAGACACACTCTCCCTGCCATGTAACCCATCAGAGTTGACTTAGAGAGATGAGGATGGCAGGTGAGTTTCAAGGCCTCTTTAGGGGAATTATAAATGCCTCACTTCTCCTACGAAAACATCTGAATTGCTCCCCATCCTCCGCTAGAGGTGTCAGGCTGGGGCTTTGTGATGTCAAGGCTCACCCAGGGCCACCATTGGCTGGGGAAGAGACTTGCTGACCTCATAAAGCATGAGGGTGTGTCTCCCTGGGGAGGGGTATATATAGGGGTGCTCAGGGCCTCTGGAGCAGACCACTGGGAGGCCTCAAAATGACTAAGGTGACTGGGAAGCCACAAGGCTCCAGAGTAGTTATGAAACACGTGGCTCCTGGTAGCCGGGACAACAGGATGAAGACTTCCAATCAGCTGAGGTCCAAGAAAAATGTCAAGGTGAGCTGAACCCACCCAAACACCTCTGGCCCATTGACCCCACCCCATAAGTCCCCTCCCCTGTCCTTGCCTGGCACATAACCCTTCGCTGCCCACACCCCTTCTCCTGAAGCTGTCGTTCCCATCCACCTTCACCCTCTCCCCCAAACCAGTGCCATTCTCTACCCCTCTCTTGTTTTCTCCAGGTGGCCAGGGTACCTGTGAGAGTGAATAATCACCTTCAGGCAAAGCTGACCAAGAAAACTTCTCAGAAACCACCCACCACAAGGAAACTTAAAAAACTCAGAGGCCCAAAGCTCTGTAGCCGGTGCTCCAAGGTGAATGAAGAGCTGAATCAGAACAGACCAGAGGAGGTCCCAGAGAGTGTGTAGACCCCTGTCATTCCAGCAGGAACAGTGGGCAGCCAGTGACCTCAGAGCATGGCTAGAGACCTCAGAAATCTTTGGGGGTCTTGCCACTGAGGACTGGCCAACAGTACACATGTTGACTATTATACCAACTGCATACATTCATAATGAAAATAAAATCAACCTGATGTGAAATTATGTTTGTCTCTGAGTTCTGTGAGAGTTGGGGGGCAGAGAGGGCAGGGCAGGCATAAATGTGTGAAGAGGGAGGGAGATGGGTCCTGTGGGGTTGGAGATGGGACCAGAAGGTCCAGTTTGCCAGAAAGTAGTAGGGTAGGGGGAGAACTGGTTCCAGACTCAGCTTCACAGATATACTTCCCATGGGAGAAGAAGAGGACTTGGTGTTTCTCTGCATTCGTGCAGAGATGGAAACTTAGCTGGGGAGCCATGTCATGTGTGGGGTGGCAGTGCCATTCGCTAAATAGGCATAGAAAGAAGGTGCCCCATAAACAGAATGGAATATTGACATTTCCAGCAACATAGAAGGTCTTCTATTAAGTAAAATAACTCAGACAGAGATAGACAAATACTGTATGATATCACTTAAGAATCTAAAAACACCACAAAGTAGAGAATATCACAAAAATGGAGGCTCACAGATATAGAGAACAATCTACTGGTTACCAGCAGGGAGGGGAAGAGGGAGGGGCAATACAGAGGTGGGGGAGCGGGAGGCACAGCGTGTTAGGTGGAAGATGAGCCCAAGGATGGACTGTACATCATGGGGAATAGAGCCAGTGCTCTGTAAGAACTATAAAGGGAAAGCAAACGTTCACAATTGTATAATAAGAAAGAAAGGGAAAGAAAGAGGGGGGAGGAAGGAGGGAAGAAAGGAAGGAAAATGATGGTGTTTTTGGAGGGCACAAAGCCCACATTGATTAGGCCCTTTTTAGCAAAGGAATTTAGTTTATTTTTTGAAATTTATTTATTTTAATTGAAGGCTAATTACTTTACAATGCTGTAGTGGTTTTTGCCATACTTGACATGAATCCAGCATGGGTGTACATGTGTTCCCCATCCTGAGCCCCCCTTCCACCTCCCTGCCCATCCCATCCCTCTGGGTCATCCCAGTGCACCAGCCCCGAGCACCCTGTCTCATGCATCGTACCTGGACTGGCGATCTGTTTCACATATGATAATATACATGTTACAATGCTATTCTCTCAGATCATCCCACCCTCACCTTCTCCCACAGATTCCAAAAGACTGTTCTGTACATCTGTGTGTGTGTCTCTCTCTCTTTTTTTTAATCTTTTACTTTATTTTACTTTACAATACTATATTGGTTTTGCCATACATTGACATTAATCCACCACGGGTGTACATGCGTTCCCAAACTTGAACCCCCCTCCCACCTCCCTCCCCATAACATCTCTCTGAGTCATCCCCGTGCACCAGCCCCAAGCACCCTGTATCCTGCATCGGACATAAATTGGTGATTCGTTTCTTACATGACAGTATACATGTTTCAATGCCATTCTCCCAGATCATCCCACCCTCTCCCTCTCCCTCAGAGTCCAAAAGTCTGCTCTACTCATGTGTGTCTCTTTTGCGGTCTCGCATAGAGGGTCATGATTACCATCTTTCTAAATTCCATATATATGCGTTAGTATATTGTATTGGTGTTTTTCCTTCTGATTTATTTCACTCTGTATAATAGGCTCGTTTCATCCACCTCATTAGAACAAATTCCAGTGTATTCTTTTCAATGGCTGAGTAATACTCCATTGTGTATATGTACCACTGCTTTCTTATCCATTCGTCTGCTGATGGACATCTAGGTTGCTTCCATGTCCTGGCTATTGTAAACAGTGCTGTGATGATCCTTCGAGTAAACATGTCTCTTTCAATTTTGGTTCCTCGGTGTGTATGCCCAGCAGTGGGATTGCTGGTTCATATGGCTGTTCCAGTTCTAGTTTTTTAAGGAATCTCCACACTGTTCTCCATAGTGGCTGTACTAGTTTGCATTCCCACCAACAGTGTAAGAGGGTTCCCTTTTCTCCACACCCTCTCCAGCATTTATTGCTTGTAGATTTTGGGATAGCAGCCATCCTGACTGGCATGAGATGATACCTCATTGTGGTTTTGATTTGCATTTCTCTGATAATGAGTGATGTTGAGCATCTTTTCATGTGTTTGTTAGCCATCTGTAAATCTTCTTCAGAGCAAAGGAAATTAGAATGGAACAGTGGGCTCCCAAGTTGGGGTGGGGGTAGTAGCCCACATCCCATGCAGGCAATACTGGGGGCATTGCCCATGAAGAGCTTTATTAGAAGAATAAAGCCAAGTAAATGCTGATTCTGTTTTGATTACCATCTCCATACTCCAGTATTCTAAGATAATGTCAGTAATTAAATACTTTTCCTCTGCAAAACAAATTTTGTTGGTTTAAGTTTTAAATGTGTGTTGTCATATATGTCAGGATTTAATATTTTATATATTATTCACAAGGGACAAAGTTTCAGTGTACATATATGCAAATGCCCACCCATATTTGTGTGTATATATATAGAAACACACACACATATATGTGTATGTGTGTGTGTGTATATATATGTGTATATATATATACATATACATATATATATATATATATATATAAATTCATATGGCCACAGTTTTAGTAGTTACCTTTAAGAATTCATTGTTTTCTGTGAGGGAGTTCATTAAGAGAAGACCCTGTTAAACAACTGTCACCAACACAGGCTGCCATGGTTACCACTGCTCCATTCCACAGAGCATCCTTAATGGTTTGCAAGGCCTTGAGATCACTTCCTGCCTGAGGTCCCCAAGGGGATGTACTAATACACACCCCACATTCAAGCAGTTGATTCTAAATACACAGTGATACCACAAAAATTGTCAATGTAAAGAGACACAGATGTTTAGAACGGACTTTTAGACTCTGTGGGAGAGGGAGAGGGTTGGATGATTTGGGAGAATGGCATTGAAACATATATACTATCATGTAAGAAATGAATCACCAGTCTATGTTCGATACAGGATACAGGATGCTTGGGGCTGGTGCATGGGGATGATCCAGAGAGATGATATGGGGTAGGAGATGGGAGGGTGGTTCAGGATTAGGAACTCAGGTACACCCGTGGCTGATTTATGTCAATGTATGGCAAACCAATACAGTACTGTAAAGCAAAATAAAGTAAAAATAAAAATTAAAAAAAAAAGAGTTGGAAAGGACTGAGCAGCTTTCACTTTCACTTTCTAACGAGGACTGGAACCTGGGAACCTGGTCTGAAAATGAAATATAGTTGACCTTGCACATCCTTTTATAAGGCTTAATATTTCAACATTATGTAAGCATATTAATCTTTTAATGAAAAGTGGCTGGTTCTTTTATAATCAAAATAAGAAAAAGTTAAAAATGAAAGCATTTAGAATTTAAAAAGCACATTTTTTTTTTACTCTCCCCAAAGACTGATACAAGAATGATTCTTCTTCCTATTGGATTGGCTACTATTCTTAACTCAGTAAAGAGTGTAGCAATACCATGTTTCAATATTTCAATGGGGAATGGGGACCCAAACAATTTAGCATGAAACAAACGTGGGAAAATAGAAACCAGATTCCAACATGCTCCAGAGGTCCATAGTTCTCTCGACTGCTCCCTTAGAATAGAGTGCCTATTTCAATTATAGCTCACTTTATGCAAAATACACCACATTTCCCCTAACACTCCCACCCCACACACCCACACATACTCATTCTCATAACCACCTTGGGAAATATCACTCTTGTCCTTGTTTTAGAGAGCAGCAAGAGGAAACCCAAGACGATAGTGGTTTGTTAAAGTCATAATGAGGCATTGGAACTCTGAGTATGTTGTAGTCTCATCAGTTAATTTTAGGCAGTTGACTTCCATGTCAAGTCTATCTTTCAGAGAAAGAGTGGGAGAGAGAGAGATAAATGTTAAATATAGAACAGACTGGTTTGTTATGGTTTGTGTCATAACTTCACATGTTAGTGGGAGCCTCAGAGGAAAATTTTAAAAAATGTAAGTCCAATTCCTCCCTTCATTGTCTCAAATAAGCATAAGGAAACTGCTGAATATGGTACATGTGGTGAAAATGGTACTAGGGGCCAAACCAAAGGACTATAGGTGGGTCAAGTTTAAAATCCTGAAATGAAGTAGCATACCAGTTGGGATAGCACAGATTATGCTACATTAACAACAACAACAACAACAACAACAACAACAAAACCCTCCAAAATCTTATGAAACACAATGAGGTTTATTTTGTTTTTACAGAAATAAAATTTTTTCTTCCAGTGCTCAGTTCAGTTCAGTCGCTCAGTCGCGTCCGACTCTTTGCAACCCCATGAATTGCAGCACGCCAGGCCTCCCTGTCCATCACCGTCTCCCGGAGTTCACTCAGACTCACGTCCATCGAGTCAGTGATGCCATCCAGCCATCTCATCCTCTGTCGTCCCCTTCTCCTCCTGCCCCCAATCCCTCCCAGCATCAGAGTCTTTTCCAATGAGTCAACTCTTCTCATGAGGTGGCCAAAGTACTGGAGTTTCAGCTGCAGCATCATTCCTTCCAAAGAACACCCAGGACTGATCTCCTTTAGAATGGACTGGTTGGATCTCCTTGCAGTCCAAGGGACTCTCAAGAGTCTTCTCCAACACCACAGTTCAAAACCATTAATTCTTCAGCACTCAGCTTTCTTCACAGTCCAACTCTCACATCCGTACATGACCACTGGAAAAACCATAGCCTTGACTAGACAGACCTTTGTTGGCAAAGTAATGTCTCTGCTTTTGAATATACTATCTAGGTTGGTCATAACTTTCCTTCCAAGGAGTAAGCATCTTTTAATTTCATGGCTGCAGTCACCATCTGCAGTGATTTTGGAGCCCAGAAAAATACAGTCTGACACTGTTTCCACTGTTTCCCCATCTATTTCCCATGAAGTGATGGGACCAGATGCCATGATCTTAGTTTTCTGAATGTTGAGCTTTAAGCCAACTTTTTCACTCTCCTCTTTCACTTTCATCAAGAGGCTTTTTAGTTCCTTTTCACTTTCTGCCATAAGGGTGGTGTCATCTGCATATCTGAGGTTATTGATATTTCTCCCAGCAATCTTGATTCCAGCTTGTGCTTCTTCTAGCCCAGCATTTCTCATGATATACTCTGCATATGAGTTAAATAAGCAGGGTGACAATATATAGCCTTGATGTACTCTTCCAGTGTTATTAACATATAATTGCCATACAGCACTATATAAGTTTTAAGGTATACAGCCTCATGATCTGACCTGCATACATGATAAAATGATAACCATGATAAGTTTAGTGAACATCCATCTTCTCATGTGGATACAAAATTAAAGAAATAGAAAAAAAATTTTCTTATGAGAACTCTTCAGATTTTCCCTCTAAATAACTTCTCTCTCTAAACATAAATACATATATAATGTATAGCAGTGTTAATTATATTTATTATGTTGTACATTATATCCCTATTTCTTATTTATCTTTTTTCATTGATGTATACATTTTCATTACAATATTAGCTTCAGGTATATAACATATTGATTTAAAATTTTATAAGTTATATTCCATTTACAGTTATTTTAAAACATTGACCTTATTTCCCTGTACTGTACAATATATCCTTGTAGCTTACTTATTTGACACATGGTAGTCTGTGCTTCTTAGTCCCCTGCCCCTATCATTCCCCCATCCACTTTCCTCTCCCCACTGATGACACCAGTTTGATCTCTGTATATGTGAGTCTATGTTTTGTTATATTCATTTTATTTGTTTTATTTTTTAGATTCTATATAGAAGCGATAACACAGTATTTGTCTTCCTGTGACTCACTTCACTGAGTTTGATCATCTCTAAGACCATCCTTGTTGCTGCAAATGGCATTATTTTCTTCTGTCTCATGGCTGAGTAATATTCCATTGTATATATGTACCACATCTTCTTTTTCCATTCCTCTCTCGATGGACATTTAGGTTGCTTCCATGTCCTGGCTATTGGAAACAGTGATGCAATGAACTTTAGAGTGCATGTACCCTTTTGAATTACAGTTTTCTCCATATATATGCTCAGGAGTGGGATTGCTGGATCCTATGGTATAGCTCTATGTTTAGTTTCTGAAGGAAGCTCCATACTGTTCTCCATAGTGGCTGTACCAATTTACATTCCCACGACCAGTGTAAGAGGGTTCTCTTTTCTCCACACACTCTCCAGCATTTACTGTTTGTAGTCTTTTTGATGGTGGCCATTCTGACTGTGTGAGGTGACATCCCACTGTAGTTTTGATCTGCATTTCTCATTGATCTGTGATGTTGAGCATCTTTGTATGTAACTCTTGGCCATCTGTAGGTCCTCTTTGGAGAAATATCTGTGTAGGTCTTCTACCCATCTTTTGTTTGGGTTGCTTTTTTTTTTGTATTGAGCTGCATGAGCTGTTTGTAAACTTTGGAGATTAATCCCTTGTCAATCACATCTTTTGCAAATACTGTCTCCCATTCTGTGTGTTGTCTGTTCGTTTTGTTTATGGTCTCCTTTGCTGTGTAAAAGCTTTTGAGTTTAATTAGGTCCCATTTCTTAATATGGGACCACCCAAGATGGGTGGGTCATGGTGGAGAGTTCTGAGAAGACGTGGTCCACTGGAGAAAGAAATTGCAAACCACTTCAGTATTCTTGCCTTGAGAACCCCATGAACAGTATGAAAAGGCAAAAAGATATGACACTGAAAGATGAACTCCACAGGTCAGTAGGTGCCCAATATGCTACTGGAGAACAGTGGAGAAATAACTCCAGAAAGAATAAGGAGACAGAGCCAAAGCAAAAACAACACCCAGTTGTGGATGTGACTGGTGATGGAAGTAAAGTCCAATGCTGTAAAGAACAATTGCATAGGAACCTGGAATGTTAGGTCCATGAATCAAGGTAAATTGGAAGTGGTCAAACAGGAGATGGCAAGAGTGAACATCAACATTTTAGGAATCAGTGAAGTAAAATGGACTGGAATGGATGAATTTAACTCAGATGACCATTATATCTACTACTGTGGGCAAGAATCCCTTAGAAGAAGTGGAGTAGCCATCATAGTCAACAAAAGAGTCTGAAATACAGTACTTGGATGCAATCTCAAAAACAACAGAATGATCTCTGTTTGTTTCCAAGGCAAACCATTCAATATCACAGTAATCCAAGTCTATGACCTAACCAGTAATGCTGAAGAAGGTGAAGTTGAACAGTTCTATAAAGACATACAAGACCTTCTAGAACTAACACACCAAAAACATGTCCTTTTCTTCATAGGGGACTGGAATGCAAAAGTAGGAAGTCAAGAGATACCTGGAATAACAGGCAAATTTAGCGTTAGAGTACAAAATGAAGCAGGGCAAAGGCTAACAGTTTTGCCAAGAGAATGCATTTTTCAGAGCAAACACCCTCTTCCAATAACACAAGACAAGACTCTACACATGGACATCACCAGATGGTCAATACAGAATCAAATTGATTATATTCTTTGCAGCCAAAGATGGAGAAGCTCTATACAGTCAGCAAAAACAAGACCAGGAGCTGACTGTGGCTCAGATCATGAACTCCTTACTTCAAAATTCAGACTTAAATCGAAGAAAGTAGGGAAAACCACTAGACCATGAAGATATGACCTAAATCAAATCCCTTGTGATTATACAGTGGAAGTGACAAATAGAGTCAAGGGATTAGATCTGATAGACCGAGTGCCTGAAGAACTATGGACAGAGGTTCGTGACACTGTACAGGAGGCAGTGATCAAGACTGTCCCCATGAAGAAGGAAAATGGTTGTCTGAGGATGCCTTACAAATAGCTGAGAGAAGAAGAGGAAAAAAAGGCAAAGGAGAAAAGGAAAGATGTACCCATCTGAATGCAGAGTTCCAAAGAATAGCAAGGAGGGATAAGAAAGCCTTCCTCAGTGATCAATGCAAAGAAATAGAGGAAAACAATAGAATGGGAAAGACTAGAGATCTCTTTAAGAAAATTAGAGATACCAAGGGAACATTTCATGCAAAGATGGGCTCAATAAAGGACAGAAATGGTGTGGACCTAACAGAAGCAGAAGATATTAAGAAAATGTAGCAAGAATATGCAGATGAACTATACAAAAAAGATCTTCACTACACAGATAATCAGGATGGTATGATCACTCACCTAGAGCCAGACATCCTGGAATGTCAAGTCAAGCGGGCCTTAGGAAGCATCACTATGAACAAAGCTAGTGGAGGTGATGGAATTCCAGTTGAGCTATTTCAAATCCTGGAAGACGATGCTGTGAAAGTGCTTCACTCAATATGCCATCAAATTTGGAAAACTCAGCAGTGGCCACAGGACTGGAAAAGGTCAGTTTTCATTCCAATCCCAAAGAAAGGCAATGCCAAAGAATGCTCAAACTACCGCACAATTGCACTCATCTCACACACTAGCAAAGTAATGCTCAAAATTCTCTAAGCCAGGCTTCAACAGTACGTGAACCATGAACTTCCAGACGTTCAAGCTGGTTTTAGAAAAGGCAGAGGAACCAGAGATCAAATTGCCAACATCCGTTGGATTATCAAAAAGGCAAGAGAGTTCCAAAAAAAACATCTACTTCTGCTTGATTGACTATGCCAAAGCCTTTGACTGTGTGGATCACAACAAACTGTGGAAAATTCTGAAAGAGATGGGAATACCAGACCACCTTACCTGCCTCCTAAGAAATCTGTATGTAGGTCAGGAAGCAACAGTTAGAACTGGACATGGAACAACAGACTGGTTCCAAATCGGGAAAGGAGTACGTCAAGGCTGTATATTGTCACCTGGCTTATTTAACTTATATGCAGAGTACATCATGAGAAATGCTGGGCTGGATGAAGCACAAGGTGGAATCAAGATTGCTGGGAGAAATATCAATAACCTCAGATATACAGATGAAACCACCCTTATGGCAGAAAGTGAAGAGGAACTAAAAAGCCTCTTGATGAAAGTGAAAGAGGAGAGTGAAAACATTTGGCTTAAAGCTCAACATTCAGAAAACTAAGATCATGGCATCTGCTCCCATCACTTCATGGGAAATAGATGGGAAAACAGTGGAAACAGTGAGAGACTTTATTTTGGGGCTCCAAAATCACTGCAGAGGGTGACTGCAGCCATGAAATTAAAAGATGCTTACTCCTTGGAAGAAAAGGTATGACCAACCTAGACAGCATATTAAAAAGCAGAAACATTACTTTGCCAACAAGTCTGTCTAGTCAAGGCTATGGTTTTTCCAGTGGTCATGTACGGATGTGAGAGTTGGACTGTGAAGAAAGCTGAGTGCTGAAGAATTAATGGTTTTGAACTGTGGTGTTGGAGAAGACTCTTGAGACTCCCTTGGACTGCAAGGAGATCCAACCAGATAATCCTAAAGTAAATGAGTCCTGAATATTCATTGGAAGGACTGATGCTGAAACTCCAATACTTTGGCCATCTCATGCAAAGAATTGACTCCTTGGAAAAGACTCAGATGCTGGGAAAGATTGAAGGCAGGAGGAGAAGGGGACAACAGAGGATGAGATGGTTGGATGGAATCACCGACTTAATGGATATGAGCTTGAGTAAGCTCCAGAAGCTGGTGACGGTCAGGATAGCCTGGCGTGCTGCAGTCCATGGGGTTGCAGAGAGTCGGACACAACTGAGACTGAACTGAACTGATTTCTTAATATTTGTTTTAATTTCCATTACTCCAGGAATTGGATTGAAAAGGATATTGATTAATGTCAGAGAGTGTTCTGCCTTGGTTTTCCTCTAAGGGTTTTATAGTATCCAGTCTTATATTTTTATCTTTAATCCATTTTCAGTTCATTTTTGTGTATAATGTTAAAGAATGTTCTAATTTCATTTTTTTTCACATGTAGATGTCCAGTTTCCAAGTACCATGTACTGAAGAGACTGTCTTTTCTCCATTTTATAGTCTTGCCCCCTTTGTTGTAGATTAAATGATTGTAGGTGCATGGATTTATTGTTGGGCCTTCTATCTTATTCCATTGATCTATGTTTCTGTTTTGTGCCAAAACTGTAGTCATTTGATGACTGTAGCTTCATAGTATAGTCTGAAGTCTAGAAACCTGATTACTCTAGGTCCACTTTTCTTTCTCAAGTTTGCTTTGACTGTTCAGGGTCTTTTGTGTCTCTACACATATTAAAAACAATTTTTTTTGTTCTAGTTCTGTGAAACAAATGACATTGGTAATTTGATAGGGATTGTATTGAATCTGTAGATTGCCTCGGGTAGTATAGTTATTTTGACAATATTGATTCTTCCAATCCAAGAACATGGTATGTCTTTACGTCTGTTTGTGTCATCCCTGATTTCTTTCATCAGCATCTTGTAGTTTTCAGAGTAAAGGGCTTTTGCCTCCATAGGTGGGTTTATTCCTAGGTATTTTAGTCTTTTTGATGTGATGGTAAATAGAATTGTTTCTTTAACTTCCCTTTCTGGCCTTTCATTATCAGTGTATAGAAATGCAACAGGTGTCTTTTAATTTTGTGTGCTGCAACTTTATCAAATTCATTTGTTGAGCTCTAGTAGTTTCCAGTAGAATCTTTAGGATTTTCTATGTATAGTATCTATGCATAGTATAGTTTGAGCAAACTCTGGAAGATAATGAAGGCCAGGGAAGCCTGGCATGCTGCAGTCCTTGGGATCACAAAGACGCTGACACAACTTAGTGACTAAACAACAAACAACAACAATGTATAGTATCATGTCATCTTGAATGTCAGTTTTACTTCTTCTTTTCCAATATGGATTTCCTTTCTTTTGTTTTTTTCTCTGATTGCCATGGCTAGGACTTCCAAAACTATGTTGAATAAAACTGGGAAGAGTAGACATCCTTATCTTGTTCCTGATCTTAGGGGAAATGCTTTCTGCTTTTCACTACTGAGTTAGATGTGAGCTATAGGTTTGTCATATATGGCCTTTATTAGGTTGAGGTAGGTTTCTCTCTATGCCCACTTTCTGGAGAGTTTTTTTAAATTTATTTTTTAATTGAAGGATAATTGCTTTACAGAATTTTGTTGTTTTCTGTCAAACTGCAACATGAATCATCCATAGGTATACACAGAGTGGAGGACTGTAGTGGAGAGGTTTTTGGTTTTTTTTTTTTTTTTTTTTAAATCATGAGTGAATTTTGAATTTTGTCAAAAGCTTTTCTGCATCTATTGTGATGATCATATGGTTTTTATTCTTTGATTTTTTTTTGATGTGGTGTATCACACTGCTTTCAGATATTGAAAAATCCTTGCATCCCTGAGATAAATCCCAAGTGACCATGGTGGTGTGTGATCTTCTTAATGTATTGTTGGATTCAGATTGCTAATATTTTGTTGAAGATCTTTGTATCTATGCTCACCAATGATAATGGACTGTAATTTTTCTTTTTTGTGTGATATCTTGTTCTGGTTTTGGCTTCAGGGTGATGGTGGCCTCGTAGAATAAGTTTGGGGGTGTTCTTTCCTCTGCAGTTTTTTGGAATAGTTTTAGAAGGATAGGTATTAACTCTTCTCTAAATGTTTGATAGAATTCGCATGTGAAGCCATCTGGTCCTGGACTTTTGTTTGTTGGGAGCTTTTTAATCACAGTCTCAAATTTCAGTACTTGTGATTGGTCTGAGGTTTAATTTTTAATCACATATGATAAATAGCAGCTGGCTTTGAAGGGTGCTTCTCTATGTCATCTGACCTCTGGAAACCAGACTAATAGACTTACCAACATGTGGAACATCACCAGTCATGACAGCACTGGGAAGAGAATGTTGCAAGGTCTCCCAATGGCAATAAAATTCCCCAGCTGGGAAATGACACAGGTCACTTCTTCCCCCAGCATATTGGTTATTACTAGTCACTTGACTTTGAACAACTGGACATAGCTCCAGGGGAGAGGGGGTGCAGATACATGTGAACCAGAATGAAAGCAAAGGCAGGCAAGAACAGTGAGCTGGGATCTGATGAAATGACAGCCCTTGTGATCACTCCACCTTCATCCTCCAGAACTTAAGAAAAAAAGTGGGTCTTGGACTAAGTTTCTGATTAACAGGACAGTCCTTATTGGTGAACTTTGAGATTCCTAGAACATTCATACCAGACCCACAGGTTGACATAGTAGGCAAATATGTTAATTAGTATTGCATTTATGCTTCATCCAACCACTGTAATAGTTTTGAAATGTTTTTTCCCCCACTATATTAAACTTGTCACTCTTGGAAATGGCATCACCCTACATTCCCAGTACATGTCTAGACTTTGTCAAAAGTTTCTTCTCTATCTGCCCAAAGAAGTCACTGGCTCCTAATGATGATTGATGAGATCATGGTCCTGGTATGGCATTTCTTAAATTACTGTTGCCATATACTCCTTCTTGAATATCCTCATCTTTCAGTCTAAAGGCTATAGCTATAGATATATAGGCATGCACAGATATATCACTGGGTGTAGTTCTCTTACTAATATTTCTTTGCCTGGATGACTCATCTCTCTTGTGGCTTGACAGAGTATGAGAAAAGTGAGCTAATCAAGTAGAGAGTTTAGTGGTCATGAATGACAAAGAATATAGACAACACAGTCAGTTCAGGAAAGTTGCTTTTTAAAAAAGGCACAAGAACCAAAAACCAAATATAGCAACAAAAAATAACAGTAACAACATATCGTAGGAAAAGGGGAGAATCTGATTTCCAAGATGGCTACCTTATACTACTTTAAATGTCTCATTTTCAACCAAAAATTATGAGACATGGAAATAAATAACAAAATATGGACCATCCACTAGGGAGAAAATATAGGTGACAGAAGCTGTCCCTGTGAAAGCCAGATTTTGGCATTACTAGACAATGACTTTAAGTCAGGAATTTAAAATATGCTCAAAGAACTGAAAGAAACCATATCTAGAGTGCTAAAGAAGAGTATGAGAATATCTCACCAAATAGAAAATATTAACAAAGAGGTAGAAATTAGTTTTTTGGAGCTATATGGAAAATCTAGATTTGAAAAGTAAAATAACTGAATGAAGAATTCACTAGAGGGGCTTAACAGCAAATCTGAACAGATAAAAGACACTAGGATGAAAATAATAGGCACCAAACATTCCCATGTTCAATTCACAAATTCCTTGCCACTTAATGAGACTTGAGAGGCCCCAATTGACTGCAGTGTCCTCACCACTTCCCTCAAGCTTTATAAGTAGAAGGCTGGGAATACATTGGAGAATTATCAGAAGACAGCTCTAAGTTTTAAATCAGGTGATGGAGAAGGTTCTAAAGAATCATTATTAGTGATGAAGGGATGTCATTTAATTCCAGAGTTGGCTGTTTGCCTGTGTAATGAACTTGCTGATTCCTTCTCTGGGACTTAGGAGCAGAGCAATCAGTGGAGAGAGAGAACATGATAGAGACGAAGGAACGCTTGCTCTGGGTGAAGCCAAGATATTTGGGTTTGCCATGAGTCAACAGACACAGAGAGAAGTACTTGGGCTTGAGCCATCATCTCATCCATGATGGCTGCCTATTTGACCAGGGCCCCTGGCTGCAAGAGACTACATGGCACACCACCAAACAGTGTTCGTAGTGAGTTCGAACTAAAGTACATGTTTCCTACATGAGAACTGTGTGGTGGGAAGATCCATCCTAAGAGGCTTCTGGAAAAATATATCCACGAGCCTCATGTCAGAGGGAACATTTGTTTTCATGCATACACGAGGCTTCTGGGAAGAAGCAGGAAGAGTCAACGGAGAAGACTGCAGGGGCACCTCCTCTGGCAAAGACGTCTGCTCCAGGTACCACCACCCCTGTACCTTCTCCGTCGTCTCCAACACAGAACAGGAAGAAAGAACACAGAAGAGCACAGGATGAAAGAAGTGACCAAAGCTCCCTCCTGTCCTCAAGCCTGTCCTTCAGGCTAAGGCCTTTCTCTGGATCCCCAGCATGATAAATTGAATATGAGACTGAAGTTTAAACTGGACTGGCCTGGGCATTTTCAAATATCAGAATGGGCAGGCAACTGAAGGGTCTGCTGGGGATATCTTTGAGGAAGAAAAAGAGAACTGGAACAGAGAATGTTTGAAAGGAATGGTTGGGACAGAAATGTTCTTCTCATGTTCTCTAAACTGGTTCCATGAAGGTATCATGGAAATTTTTACAGCAAGTGGATACACAAGCCAACACAATTGTTGGTGTTATTCTTTTGGATCTTGAAAACATCCACATGGGAAAACATGTTTTCCCATGTGGATGTTTTCCATCACCTGATTTAAACCATGACAAACTTTGAGTTTCTTCTCTTCTCTGTGCCTCAGATCACTTATCTAGAAAGTGAACTGGTCTTACCAAATAATCTCTCAAGAAGTCCCTCTTTGCTCTCATTTTCTTTAGCACAAAAACCAATCATTGGATACCAATAAATAACTCACATGTGACACTTCACAAATAATCCAATTCATAGAAACACACCACAAGTTGATAAGAGAGATATTCTTGGTCTCTTTTTAAGATGAGGAGGATCATGAGGCTTCGAGAGGCCTAGTGACTTGCTCGAATTCCCCCAGCTGGTGAATGGCAGAGTGAGTACTGTGAATCCAGGCTATTATCTGAAGAGTATATCTTCTCTCTGGTAATTCACACCATTTCATGCTTAGTCCAGTTCCTGCGTATGTCAACCACTGTGTCTTCCAAAATGCTATGTTTATCTCTTAATATCTCATGTATTTTGAGAGGATTATACTTGGGGCTTCCCAGGTGCCACTAGTGCTAAAGAACTGGCCTGCCAATGCAGGAGACGTACATGGCACAGGCTCGATCCCTGGGCTGGGAAGATCCCCTGGAGGAGACCATGGCAACCTATTCCAGTATTCTTGCCTGAAAAATCGCATGGACAGAGTAGCCTAGCAGGCTACAGTCCATGGGGTTGCAAAGAGTTAGACATGACTGAAGCAACTAAGCATACATACTTGTGAGCAAGAAAGAACATTCTGTAAAAGTTGCTCAAGTACCAGAGCAGGTTACTGTTGGCAATGCAGGAGGCAATGCTCAAGTTGTCCCTCCTTGAGGGTCTGAAGACATGTATCTGGACTGGCCAGAAGAGGCAGTGGGTTATAGGGAAAGTGCATGTTTCTTTGGATTTTTAAAGCCGCAAGCATCTACCATTATGTGAGACCAGCTCTTATTTATACAAAGGATCGCATTCCAACCTTCTGTTCACTTAGAATTCTTGAAGCACTGCCTTACATTGTTTTATCGTGTGGTCATGTGTTTTGGGTTACCCTCGTCATAAACTGCAGCCGCAGGAAAGAACTGCGTACCCAGTCTACTTGAAACTTAATAAAATCTTCCACATGGAAAGTAAATTAAACCATCCTATTGTTGCACATGTTTATTGTGATGACAAGAGAGGGGGGTGTTTGGTTTTCTGTATTTTTGGCTTAGGACATCAGGCTTTTGAAAGCCCCTGGGAAGCTGTTGTCTGTAGAGGAAATCCATTAGGACCTCAGTATTCAAAGAGGTCTGAAGAGACTGAGTAGGTCTCTATGGAGAAGACAGTCAAGGTCAACATGACTGAGAGGTCCTGGGCCCACTCCTTTCCTTTTCAGAGCTGATCATATCTAGGAGGTCTCCCTCTGAAGTGGCCACTTGACCCAGATAAGGGCTAGTTTGTCAATGACCCCTGCATTGCTTAGAACTAGAAATAGTTTTCTTAAAATCAATCTGGAACTCGTAGATTCCCTGAACCTGAAATCCAGGATCTACCTTCAGGGTAGATGTGGTAAGAAAGGGATAGAAGAGATTTTCCAAGGAACAAATAATCAGGTCCAAATGTAGAGTTTTCATGGATCATGCCAGCCACTTTCATAAGTTTCCAGTGCCTGGGATGAGCTCTCAAGTGGTATTTGTTCAGTAATTCAAGAGGCTTTGGCTCTATCTTCTTTCCCACAGTATGAGTGAGGGTCTTCTATGCAAGTCTGTTCCCTCACCCTCTGCCAGTGTGTGTGCATGCATGCATACCCACCACCACCAGCACCATCAAAGCTCAAATGCCTTGAGCATTGACCTCCTAGGAATCCTTCCATGAAGTTATCTATCTCCTCAGAGACAGTGGACCCTGTGTCCAAAGCATAAACACTCACACACACCATTACATGCCTAAGAAGCTTTTATGAATGGTCTTTCTGTAGTCTTACCCTTCAGAACATAGAATGGTAGAGAAATAGATGAAAAGAAAGAATGAAATACACCATCACTGGCTCAGTCTTAGGTAACTCTACCCTGCTCATATTTCTGGGAGGAGTTCGTCTATGTTCCAGAAGTGGGTGCACGTGCATTACTGCAGAAGGGACAAAGGGGATAGGAAAAGGGAATGAGAGAAAATTCCTCTGATAAGACATTTAGTAGTCTGATGCATGTGAGCTGTAGGACATGGTAGGCCTGGCAGACCTTTGAATTTCTGCTATCCTTTTTCTCCTGGGAATGCATTCTGTTGTACATGTTGAAGCCCCTGTAGTCTAATCATGAAGGAATCCTTAAAAACTAACACTCGCTTTTTATCACAGGCCACCATTAGCACATTATGGTTTTTATTCATGGCCAAAGAGGGCTCAGTTACATGAGGTATTTAGTGCCTATACTTAAGGAAAAACAAAACTTCAGATTATTTCACCAATGCCATTAGAGAAAAATGCACACATAACTTAAAAATACATTTAATTCTTTTATTCATTGTTCATACATCCTTAATTGCAGTTTTTATTTTCATATTAGAATACAGGTGATTTATAATGTTGCATTAGTTTCAGGTGTACAGCAAAGTGATTCATGTATACATATATCTATTCTTCTTCCGATTCTTTTCCCATGTAGGTTATTAGAGTATTGAGTGGAGTTTCCTGTGCTATACAGTAGGTCCTTGTTGATTATCTATTTTGTATATAGTAGTGTATATATGTTAATTCCAAGCTCCCATTTTATCCCTCCTCCATCTTTCCCCTTTGGTAACCAGAAGTTTCTTTTTTAAGCCTGTGAGTCTATTTCTGCTTTGTAAATAAGTTCAATTGTATCCGTTGTTTGCAGATTCCACATATAAGAAGTATAATGTGATATTTGTCTTTCTCTGTCTGACTTATTTCACTTAGTATGATAAGCCAGTGGCATTATTTCATTCTTCTTATGGCTCAGTAATATTCCATTGTATATATGTACCACAACTTCTCTATCCCTTCCTTTGTTGATGGACATTAGGTTGTATCCATGTCTTGGCTATTGTAAATAGTGCTGCAATTAATGTTGGGGGTGCATGTATCTTTTCAAAATAGGGTTTTCTCTGGTGTCTGTAAAAATAATGAACAGAAATCTCAGTTAAATAGAGCTGGGAGGCCAGAAGGGGGCGCGCTCATGCCCTGTCACTATAGCAGAGCTCAACAAGAAGAAGAAAGACTCCTCTTCTTTCCTGGCAAGGGATGAGCCAAAGAGAAGCCATGGACTCTTTGTTTACTCTGTCCCTCCCAACTTCCTTTTCCGCTCTATAGAAGCATTCTTCTTCCTTTGTCATGTGGGAACGTGCAGGTGGCTCACCATGGTTGCAGTCCCAGAACTGCAATTCTCTGCTGATTCCAAATAAACCCATCTTTGCTAGAGAAATATCTGGCACTCTATTTGTTTTAGGTCACCATGCCTTTAGCTATATTTTGGATTTTATTGGCTTCTGACCAAAGAAAGTAACAACCTCTTTTATGAAGTACTTTATCCAATGTTAAAATAAAGCAAGCATCAAAATGGGTCAAAGGTGTTTAACAAAATCACAGAGAGTAGAAGGAAACCCTGGTTGGTGTCACTTTGGTGCATGTGTGTGCGAAGGCACACACTCACATAAATCTTGTCACTGATCAGACCCTGTATAGACTCATGAAACTCTATTTTCGAGAAAGAGAGTTGCAGATGAATCTTGGCCAATTTCCTTTATGAACCAAAGGCACAGGAATTAGAGCAGGGCCTCGGGGATCAGCTCAGATTCCCTGCAGCTTCTAGCTGGAACTGGAATGTTCTTTCCGAAGCACTCGGGAATTGTTGCTCCACCCTGATTCTGCTGGATTATGTGATTCTTGGCACTTTGATTACACTCAAAACTTCACACCATCTTGAAAATTCGTTTCAGAGTTCAGAGCTGGGTTGTCCCATATATGGTTGCTGACAGTTGCTGACAAGGGCCATAAACTATCAAATAGTTTAGAACAATGATCAGAAAGCACATTTGACTATGCAAGTCTAGAAGTAAAAAGAAATGCACACAAAACCAAAATATATGTATATTAATTCATGTTGTATACGTGAATTAGGAATATTTTGAGGAACCACTGTGATGGTTCCATCCTATGAAGAGTCTGGTTAAGAGTTGTCTACAATGGGAGTGGTTGTCAATATATGTTTTATGTTAATTTCTTGACAACGTAAAATATTTTTGGCTGAGTTCTTTTTGGCTCTGAATAAAGAGTCATAATGTGGCTGGTGATGGCCTACTTGGAGGAGAAAAAGAGTTGTTTCTGACATTTTCTTATTATTAACTTGAAATTGCACTCATAGTTTTACTTCTCTCCATGGTTTCCTTAGAGAAAACTTTGAAAACCATTGATCCATCATGTGGGGTTTATTTTAGGTGTTGTTGTTCAGTCACTCAGTTGTGTCCAACTCTGCGACCCTGTGAACTACAGCATGCCAAACTTCCCTGTCCATCACTATCTCCCAGAGTTTGCTCAAACTCGTGTCCATTGAGATAGTGATAGCATCCAATTATCTTATCCTCTGTCACCCCCTTCTCCTCCTCACTTCAATCTTTCCCAGCATCAGAGTCTTTTCCAAAGAGTTGGCTCTTTGCATCAGGTAGCCAGAGTTTTGGAGCTTCAGCTTCATCATCAGTCCTTCCAATGAATATTCAGGGTTGATTTCCTTTAGGATGGACTGGTTGGAACTCCTTGCTGTCCAAGGGACTCTCAAGAGTCTTCTCCAGCACCACAGTTCAAAAGCACCAATTCTTCAGCGCTTGACCTTTATGGTGCAACTCTCACATCTGTATGTGGCTACTGGAAATTATTTATTCTAGTTAAAATTAAACAATAGCATTTCCAAATTCACTTAACTGGTTCTTTCAAAATGCAATACTTTGAACTACTCCAGAGTGAGAGTGACTATATATCTTAGGGACCAAGTGTAGGGTGCCATAGTAAAAATTTAAATATTTTCAAATTTTAATTTCTTTCTTATTTTCTGGTTTAAAATAAATATGAGTAGATGTTTTAATCTTTCCACCCTGTACTCCAGTTGGTTAACTTGCTCACTCTCAGTAGTATATATACCTCACTTTGGAGATGAAGAGGGGTGTCCTAGAGATCTGGACGCTTGAGAACCTACAGTGTGAATTGCTTCTCATCAAATAACAGCTCAAATGTCCCCTCTCCAGAGATATCTTCCCTTAGAATTCCCTTCCCTCTGCCACAAACACAGCCCAGCCCATCACTGTCACCATAGCATTTACCCTTCTTAGAATTACATTGTTCCTGTATTGGCTCACTTAACTGTTTGTATATTACTTCCCTGTCATCCTCCACTCAAATGTAGGCACCACAAAAGAAGGTGCCCTTTCTGCTTACACCACCCTTTTGTCCCTTAACCTGGCAATCAGTTAACCTTTGGATCAATACAAATTTTGTCAGGTAGCCATTTACTGCACTGTTTTCCCTGGTATGCTGCTATGATACCTCCTCAGTGCTAAGTACAACCTGGCCTTCTTCACATCTGGCAATCACCTTCTCAGTTGCTCAAATGGATAATCACGTATGATGGTTGGCTTCTTCTTTGGGGGAAGAATTCCAAGCTGCTGCCACAGAAACCTAAAAATGTTTCTAGTTCCTATCTTGTAGAAAGCCAAACCCCAAACTACATATAAGTAAAAATTATATGTAGACTCAAAAATTGTGTTTCTCCTGTATTAATTTTGAAGATGAGAGGATACCAAGTATGAAATTGTTTCGTGGAGCTTTCCAAATCACAAAATAATATCTGAAACCTAAACAGTTATCATTATCACTACTGAAATCTTTATGTTTCCTAACTCAGGGAAAATGGTTTGTGATGACTAGGGAACGATTTCAAGCACTTTCTCTATAACAGTAATTTTACCTACATTATTAATTTCAAATTCAAAAATTAAAACCCTTTGAAGTGGTTATTTTTATACTCTTTTAAGATGTAAAGACATCAGGCAACAGAATGTGTCTAGGGAATTTTTGTGGCTATAGAGAAAAACTAAAAACACTCATAAAATAGCTTTCATTTCCACTACTTTTCATTATTTATAACTGCAAAAGGGAAGGTTCCAAAATTTTTAAATAATTATTTAATAGGAGCTGTAGTGGACAGAATAAAGGCCTCCAAGGATGTCCCCATCCTAACTTCTGGAGCCTATAGCTATGTTACCTTATGTGACAAAAGGGATTTACCAGATGTCATTTAATTATAATCTTGAGATGGGGCGCTTATCCTGGATTATCCAGGTGAGTTCAGTGTAACTAGAAGGATCCTATAAGTGAAAAAGGGAAACAGGAAAGGCAGAGAAGAAGATGTGAAAACGAGGCAGTATGAAAGAGAAAGGTTTGGCCAGCCATTGCTGGCTTTGAAGATGGAAAGGGGGGCCATGAGCCAAAGGAATCAGGCAGCCTCTCAAAGCTGGAAGAGACAAAGAAATGGATTCCCCCCAGAGCCTGCAGAAAGAACACAGCCCCACTGACACCTTGAATTTCATCTAGTGAGACCCATTTTGGACTTCTGACATCCAGAACTGTAAAACAATAAGTTGGCTTTGTTTCAGGTCACATAAATTAGTGAAAATTTTTTACAGCAGCCATAGGAAAGTAGCACAGTGATGTTTTTAGAAGACATGATTTTATAAATTCACCAATTCCTCGTGTAGCCTCTCACATTTAGTACGTGACACATTTTGATGGCTTCAACAAAATAGTTCAGTTAGAGCTTTTGAAATCTGAGCTTTGATCATATTAGAGAAACACTGTAAATGGTGAAAATGGGGTAATAATGCCAAGTCCTTGTGGGTGATTATTTATAACTCAAAGTTCATATGCAAAAAGACACTGACTTGACACAAAGCAATGGTTATATCATAAACTATTTGAATAGTCAGTCCAAGCTTCCTATTTCTATGAAACTGAGCAAGTAAGGCCGTGCTCTGTAAGGAATGTGTGCTCAACAGACACTAACAGATCAACACAAGACACACAGGTGTCTGGGAGGTGGTCTTTGGACCTATAGATCTTCCCTGGTTTCAGTCTGATACATGTCTGTCTAGAGCCTATTCTTATAATGGAACTTATGTTATCACATATCAGCTTTGTTTTTCAAGTGGAACTAGAAATAACTGCCTGGGGAATGTACCATTAGCTGGAACTGAAAAAAAAAAATCATGATACTTGAAGAGTTTTAGCACTCGGGATGGACTATGATTTTCCATTAAGCAAGTCAAGTGCTACTACCCAGTCTTCACGAGGAAAGTGCACTATAGCATGATCCATAGGTCAAATGCTTTAAGAACATTCCATATGGAAACCATTGGCAATAACACATGCTGGCATATGGCAAATGACATGTATACATATAAAAATAAAAACTATAAACAGTGCAGGCTATTTTAATAATGAAATCATATTCTACCCCACCATCAATTCTCCCACAAAATACAGCCAAGAGACACCCCCTGACCCCTCTGCCACCCGAACCCCCAGCAGGAATGTGAATTGGACAGTAATGGCTGTGCTCCATCATTGTACCAGTTATGGTCCCAATAGGATTCAGATGACACACTCAATCTTGCCAAAGCCTCCTTTTGGCCAAAGTCAAGCAAACTGCAGCTGGTTAGCAGTCCAGATGCTGCAGTCCATGGAGCTCTCTCTGGCAGAGAGAACTGGACAAGAAAGGTGTGAGAATGGAATGGAGGCGAGAGAATGTCTAACACAGTTTTTTAGTTCAGCAAATATTTTAATGAGCACTTACTGTGAGTTCTTCTCTGGGAGATACATGTGATAGAAGTGATCAAAGTAGTTCAATTTGCCTTAAAAACTCAGAGAGTGCCAGGGGACAAGCCAGTAAATGGCAATATGATGGCAATGATAACATGATACAACAGAAACAGAGTATTATGGACACATTTATTTAAAGGAATAAGTTCATACATATGGGATCAGAGACAGCTTCTAAAAGGAAGCCAAATCTAAGCCAAAACATGAAGAATTCATTGGTCATCACTAACTTTCAATAAGGACTGTCCTAAGGGCTTCACACATTGTAATACACTTAATCCTTCCAAGGACTCTCTGAGTGGGAACAGGAATTAACCGTCAATAGTAAAGAGGGATATCTTTGGGGTGATGGAAATGTTCTAAAACTGGATGACAAGGATAGTTGTACCACTTGGTGAACTTACTAAAAGTCACTGAAATGTACACCAGAATGGGAGTGAGTTTTATAATATGGAAATTCTACTTCAGTAACTTTTACAAAAACCAAACCAAAACAGGCTGGTGTGATTATGCAAGGAAGACAGGATGGCTTGAACTGAAGTAAGGGTAGTGGGGATAAAAAGTAGACAAGTGATTGCGACTGGGAATAGCCACTTGTGATTGGGAGAGATGACTGGCAAATTTGGCACCTTGACCTAGAGGTTTTCAGAAAGGAACTGTGGTTCTTTGCCTTCCTGGTGTTGGCTCTTAACTCTATTGGAAGAGAGTGATCTTCAGCTTTGGAAGGAAAATTACCTAGCAGGCCTCACCTTTAGATTGAGCAGTAGCTCCTTGCTGATAATAATGCATAGATTTCTAGCGAGTTTTCTGACATCAGAGGTGAGGCTTTAAGAATGAGCTCCATATTTTGGACTGAACTCTAAGGAGGCACTGAGAACAAGTGTACCAGGAGGTCTTTTTAGATGACTGCCCTCATCTATGTCAATCAACTTGCCAAAACAAAGAGGAGGATATCTGGGTTCTTGAGGTAATACCCCTTTCCACATCAATCATAGTGACATTTGGTATCCCTTGAGGAATTTTGGGGTTGTGAAGTCCCCTCCTGTAGCTCAAGAGCCAAGAAAATGTCAGTGATCCTGCTTTCCCCTCGAGCCACAATAAAATCCAGGCTCTGATTAGTTGTTTGGGCGACACCTAGTCTTGTTTTGATGGAGTTTGGTTAAACAAGTAAGAAGATCCATTTTTCCCAGGCCCGTGAAATGCATGTAGTGGTGGAAAAAAAAAATTGGGTTAGACTGTGTTTCCCCTGCCAGGACATAGAGTTCTCCGTGTAGTTCGATACTCCCTGAGGGATGGTTGAACCTTTCAGCATATGGGTAGTTAATCTCTCTTATGCTGGGTTATCAGTGGGTCAGCTGAAAGGTCAGAAGCCATGACAAGAACATGAGAAGTCTGAGCTTCAAGTTCTGAATCGTAGGATGACTTTTACAAACTCGGGATGGGGGTGAGGGATGTCTCGGTAGGGTAAGAAGAGGAATTTGCTGTTCTGTTTTGGCAACTTTTCTCTGTGTTGCCGTTTCTCTTCCAACAGATCGAAATTACCTGAATCTCTGAGAGAAAATTTGCTCAATGTATGTACATTTCTGGCAGCTGGTTGGCAGATGTAGCCAAGTCCTACCCTGCAGAATGCTCTCGGAGAGGCACTGATTTTAAGCCGAGATCTGGGACTCTTGATTTAAAGCAAAATATTTCTTCTGTTTAAAATATCTTGAGGGAGATTATCTGAACCAACAATATAAGCTAAGAACTGTGTGTGCATGTCTGCATGCTCAGTTGTGTCTGATTCTTTTGAGATTCCATGGACTGTAGCCCACCAGGCCCCTCTGTCCATGGGATTTCCCAGGCAAGAGTAGTCCTCAACCCAGGGATCAAACCCGAGTCTCCTGCATTGGCAGGCAGATTCTTTACCACTGAGCCACCTGGGAAGCCTCAAGAATTACGCACAGAGGGAGATAAATATATCCTGGCATATTCATGTAGTCTTAGTTGTGAGGCTTAACATGGGCAAGTTGGGGTGATGAGAAAGAAGCCTTTGCATCAACTATTGATCAGTAATATATCCTCTTGGTATTAACACATGCTCTTCCTGTACTCTTGAGAATCATCCATGGGGCAACCAAGAAAATCCCTTATTTACAAAAGTTTTTCTTTTTACGGTCTCCTTTGTATTGAAAACAAAGTCAAGTCCTGCTTCCCTCTGAATAATAAAAACTGAGAGATCACATATTGAAGAACTAGGGCCTTGTTTTCTTTCTTATCCTTTTAATGCCTGATAAGTCTTCCAGTTATGTTGTTTGCTTTGAGAATAACAAGACTTCTTTCAGCCTGGGTTCTTGGGAAGCTACTGAGCAAACTGAATTCTCTGCTGCCCAATGCAGTCCCGAGTAAAATGCGAAAGCTCAAATTGGATTACTGGACTATTATTAAGAGAAAAGATTGAAGGGGCAGATGGAAGAAAAGCTAGATTTCTCTTGCTATGTTGAGGACCTTTCAAGTTGGAATAACATGCCTTGGTTCTAAATAAATTTATTAGAGAATCACCAAGAGAGAATAAGCATAAAATGCTATATTCTGGTTTTGAGAGGACTCTTGTCAACAATAGCATGGGCAAATCTGGACACAAAAACTTGAAAGAAATTCAAGTCACAGAGAAGAAACACTTAAGAGTGATGTGGCAAACTTTTAATGTAAAGGCATAATAGTTTATATTTCTTTGTTTAAACTACACTTGCCCACTTACTTCATAATGCTTTTGTTTTGGGAAACTTCATATTGACTTAGCTCACAGGGAACATCCTTGAAAATATATTTTTGGTAGCAAATTCAGGAGTTAACTCCATTTGCTTCTTTGGATGAGAGAGGTTCTTCAGTTTATCTCTGGTCTGAAATAGGAAATGTTAGCATTTGTATCTGTTTCCCTTAAACAATGAGGTATTTTTGGAAGCCCTAGTTCCCCTGAGGAAAAACAGTTCATTCCTCTAACACCGAAACTAAAATATAAATGTTGCTACAAGTCTGATGGAGATCTTAATGAAACATTAGTAAAATCTCATCTAAGTGTCAGCAAAGGAGATTATTTGCTTTGGAGATTCTGTTTTAAAAAGAAAATACATGTACACTTATGCTCATCACATTTTCTTAATAGCTGTCAGTGTCAAGACAGTGAAATGTATCATCATGTTTCGTATCTGTTCTAAGTAATTGAAAAAGTAGCTGGTATAATAGTACATTTTTTTAAAGTAACTCTACCAGGTCCCAGGAGAGTTAGGTGAGAATTAAAGTTTAAACTTTAGGTATCCTGATGAGGAAAAAGAAAGTTCCATCCATATGGCCAGAATTTAAACTGGATGGATTGGATTGTAAATTGGTACAGTCACTATGGAAAACAATAAGGAGATTCCTCAAAAAATTAAAAATAGAACTACCATATGATCCAGCAACCACACTTCTGGCTATATATCTAAAGGAAATGAAAACAGGTTATTGAAAAGATATCTCTACTCCCATGTTTATTCAATATTATTCACAATAACCAAGATACAAAAATAACCCAAGTGTCTGACAACAGATAAATGGATAAAGAAGGTGTTTGTAATACACACACACATACACACACACACACACAATGGAATACTACTCAGCCATGAGAAAGAAGGAAATTATGGCAATTTCAGCAAAATAGATGGACTTTGAAAGCATTATGCTTCGTGGGATAAGCCAGACAAAGAAAGAATAGTTGAGTTCCCCCAGGTGACGTGTGATAATGAATGGAAACAATCTTGGTTCTCACAACTAGAGGAAAGGCTACTGGCATCCAGTGGGTAGAGACCAGCCATGTTGTCAAATATCCTCCAAGGCCTAGGACAGCCCCCCCCCCACCCATAAACAGTCCAGCCCCAAAAGTTACTAGTGGTGAAATTGAAAACCTCATTATACAACCATGATTGTGAGAGGCTTGTGACATGAGGTCAGTATAATAGAATTTTAGAAATATAACCAAATGCTGGTTAGAAAAATAAAAATTACATCAAGACTTAATTACTCTATGCTATGGAATGAATTGGACTTCCCTGGTGGCTCAGATGGTCCAATGTCTGTCTACAATGCGGGAGACCCGGGTTCGATCCCTGGGTTGGGAAGATCCCCTGGAGAAGGAAATGGCAATCTACTCCAGTACTATTGCCTGGAAAATCCCATGGACAGAGGAGCCTGGTAGGCTACAGTCCATGGGGTCGCAAAGAGTTGGACACGACTGAGTGACTTCATTTTGATTCCACTTTTGATGGAATGAATTAATGCATGTGTCCTCAGTTGCTCAGTTGTGTTTGACTTTTTGTAGCACACCAGGCTCCTCTGTCCATGGGATTTCGCAGGCAAGAATACTGGAGTGGATTGCCATTCCCTTGCCAGGGGACCTTCCCAACCCGGGGAACAAACCCCTGTCTCCTGCATTGCAGGTGGATTCTTTACCATATGAGCCACCAGGGAAACCCCATGGACTGAATTCTGTCCCCTCAAAATTCATATGCTGAAACCCTAACCCCTAATGTGATGACATTTGAAGGTGGGGCCTTTAGGAGGTAATTAGATTTAGATGAGGTCATAAAGATGGGGTTCACTTGATCGGGTTAGTGCCCTAATAAGAAACATCAGAGAACATGGTCTCTCTCCACCATGTGAGCACACACTGATAAGGCAGCTACCTGAAAACCAGAAGAGAGCCCTCACCCAAACCCAACCATGTTGATATGCTGATCTTGGACTTCTAGCCTCTAGAACTGTGAGGAAATAAATTTTGTTAAGTCATGCAGTCTATGGTACTTTGCTATGGCATCTTGTGTTGGCATAAAACACTCCTCAAATTGAAACATATGCAACAAGGACCCAACACATAATAGAATTGAATTCATACTTTCAGCCAAACCGCCATATCATCAGTTAACACTGTTTAAAAAATTTTTATTGGAATACAGTCGATTTATAATGTTGTAATGTTGTATTAGTTTCAGGTGTACAGCAAAGTGATTTAGTTATAGATATGCATATATCCACTCTTTTTTGAATTCTCTTCCCATATAGGTCATTACAGAGCATTGAGTAGAGTTCCCTGTGCTGTATCAGTTCAGTTCAGTTCAGTTCAGTTCAGTCACTCAGTCGCGTCCGACTCTTTGCGACCCCATGGACTATATAGACCATGGAATTCTCCAGGCCAGAATACGGGAGTGGGTAGCCATTCCCTTCTCCAGGGGATCTTCCCAACCCAGGTCTCCCACATTGCAGGTGGATTCTTTACCAGCTGAGCCACAAGGGAGGCCAAGGGAATGCTTACTCGCCTCGTGGTACAGAAGCAGGAAACTTAAAGATTTGTCCCTCAAGAGCCACTGACTTGCCATGGGCAGCCTCTGATCAAGGGTGGGTATTGTCTGAGTACCATGACGATAGCAGTGAAACAGGCCAGTGGCTTTGTAAGATGCACAAAGTCTACGAATGACAGATGATTCTTGCACCAAACTGGCAGCTGCCTTCCAGGAGCCTGAGGATTTACCATGTGTGGACATCACAACGGACTGTCACAAGCCGAGCTCAGGACAGGACAGAGAGTGGTGAAAAAGGAGGGCTGCCTCCTGGAGCTGTCTTCTGGTCCCAGAACTGGGGACAGGGACCCCCCACCCCAGTTCTAGTGCCCCAAACACCGAGGACACTGAGAGATCTCGCCTCATCTCTCTAGACTGAGACCTGGAAACGTGCAGGGCAGTCTCCGGAAGGCTTCAGGGCGTGCTGCCTGAAGGTGGGGGTGGGGGTGGCAAGCCCCGTGTCCCTGGTAAAGAGTCACTGAGCAGGTCTTGGAATGTGGGTTCACCCAGTGCGCTCCTTGTCCCTGCCCAGAGCTCTAGGGACGCAAGTTCTCCAAGTGAGCATGCTCAGTCCTAGGGGGCCGGAGGGAGGGAGGTAAGTGGGGGACTTTGACTGAAGCAGTGAGTTTTATTAATGGTGAATGGTAAGGATGGTGCGTTTGCATATCTTCTTAAAAAGTTCTGGTACGATTTTAAAATGATTGGTTGGTTAGCCCCTGAGCAGAATAATAATTCAGTAGAGATGATGAGGAGGTGGCTGGGGTCCATCAGCAGTATCCGGCCTTGATGAGCATGGTGGCCAGGACGCCCAGGAGAGTGAATAGCAGGAGGCCGAGTCTCCCTTTGTTGAACCGCTTCAATAAGAAAAGTTTCGCCCAGCCCACCTTCGACTGGCTGTTGGGAGGGTACTGGAGTTGGTTTGCGCCTTCCTGCTTGAGAGTTTTTAATAAACAGGGATGTTGATAGGGAAAAGTATCGAAACTGTGTTTTCCGTGATATGCTCCCATCCCGCTGGACCCCACGCCTCTGAAGGGCAGAGAGCTGAGCATGAAGTACATGATGACTTCATTGCCTGTGACACCACCACTGGTGTCACATCCCATCGATCATCTGCTTGATGAGCTTACTGTTGTGAGAAAACATGTAGAAAGCCAGGGGCTTTTCACGCTCATTTATGAACTGTATGGCTTCATCTGCATTCTTCACAGGCACTATTGGAAGAATTGGTCCAAAAATTTCTTCCTGCATCACCTTGGTGTCAGGATCCACATCAGTGAGTATTGTTGGGGCTATGTAGCGTGTGGCCTCATCCATCTCCCCACTAAAAGCTATCTTCTATCCTTCCAGCAGACTCTTTATCCTCTTAAAATGACGAAGATTGACGATCCTCTTGTAGTCGGGAGATTCTTTTACATTTTCTCCATAAAATTCCTTCACAGCCTCCTGCACCTTCGGTACAATCAGGTCCTGGAGGGACGACTCACAGAGCACGTAGTGGGAGGCGATGCAGGTCTGACCGCAGTTCATGAACTTGCCCCAGGTGATGAGTCGGCAGGCGACGTCCAAGTCACAGTCTCGGTCCACATAGCATGGACTGTTCCCTCCCAGTTCAAGGGTCACAGGGGTCAGATGCTTAGCAGCAACCTGCATAACGATTTTTCCAACAGCTGTGTTTCCCGTGTAGAGAATGTGGTCAAATTGCTGCTTCAGAAGCTCCGTGGTCTCCTCGACACCACCATTGACGACAGCGTATAGGTCCTGGTCCAAGTACTGAGGGAGGAGTTTAGCCAAGAGCTTGGTTGTATTCTCACTTACTTCGAAAGGCTTGATAATTACAGCATTTCCTGCAGCGATGGCTATCAGGGGCTGGATGGTGAGGACAAAGGGGTAGTTCCAAGCTCCGATAATCAGTATGACCCCCAGGGGCCCTGGCTGGATGTAGGCCTCGTCCAGCATGGTGAGCAGGTTCCTCTGAGCTGGTTTAGCAGCAGCCCAATCCGGAAGCTTCTCCAGCATGAGATCAATTTCTCCAAGCACAGAAATGACTTCTTGACTGTATGCGATGAATTCGCTCTTGCTCAGGTCTGCACCAATGGCCGCCAGGATGTCCTTCTCACGCTCCTGCACCATGGCGCGCAGGGCCTTGAGCTGCCGCTGCCGGAACGTCAAGGGGTGAGAGCGGCTGGAGCTGAAAGCCGCGCGAACCCGCTGGACCTCGTGCTCCATAGCCGGTCCTCAGCCCCTGACACGCCGACTCAGCCGACGCCAACTGCCTGGCCGACGCCCAGCCAGCAGGTTTAAATTCTATTAAGTACATATATGTATACACACATACATATAAATATGGTTTAAAGTCTATTCATTACACATATACACATAAATACATATGTGTTTGAAATATTCACTGCATATCTGTATGTGTGTATGTACATAGTCTATTCATTGTAAAATCTATTCATTATACATGCACACACAGAGTTAATAATGTCACCTTTGAAATTAGATTTGCCTCCTCCTACATATTAGCTGTGTGGTAACTTCTCTGAAAGTCACTTTTCTTATCAGCACATGGCAATATAATACCAATACTTTATTTCAGAAGTTTAAATAAAACTGTACAAAACATGATATGCTGAGCACAAAGACCTTACACAAATGACATTATCATAGGAGTTGCTATGACCACGATCATGATTATCACTGTCTAAAAACCTCAGTGGAAAGTAAAGTATTTTCCAATAGTTGCTTCCTCCAAGTACTGCATGATTGCAAATCAAGATCTTTGCAACTTAATGACGTCAGCATTCTTTTTCTTTTTTAAAAAAGAAATGCAAGTTGTAGATCTTGACACAAGACAGGCTAGTACCTTAATGGCACAAGTTAGTATGTTAATGTAGAGATGACAGTGGGCCTGAGCCATCACTGAACCTTCAGGTGGAAGCAAGCTTTCTACTTCATGGTGTACAAAGGGTGTAGCCAACCTCTGCTTGGACCAAACTGGCATTATTTGCATTGTTGGTGGGAATGAAAATTGATACAGCCACCACGGAGAACAGTATGGAGATTCCTTGAAAAAAAACTAGGAATGAAACTACCACATGACCCAACAATCCCACTACTGGGCATATACCCAGAGGAAACTGTGATTGAAAAAGACGTATGTACCCCAGTGTTCACTGCAGCACTGTTTACAATAGCTAGGACATGGAACCAACCAAGAAGCCCATCGACGAATGAATAAGAAAGTTGTGGTACATATATACAATGGAATATTACTCAGCTATAAAAAGAAATGCATTTTAGTTAGTTCTAATGAGGTGGATGAGCCTAGAGCCTATTGTATGGAGTGAAGTAAATCAGAAAGAGAAAAACAAATATCGTGTATGAACACATATATATGGAATCTAGAAAGATGGCACTGATGAACCTATTTCCAGGGCAGCAGTGGAGGCTCAGACAGAGAGAACAGACTTGTGGACACAGTGAGAGGTGGAGAGAGTGGGACAAATTGAGAGAGGAGTATGCAAACATATACATTACCATAATTAAAATAGATAGCTAGTGGGAATTTGCTGTATGATGCATGGAGCTCATACAACCCAGTACTCTGTGACAACCAGAGATGGGGTGGCAGATAGAAGGGAGGTTCATTACAGAGGGGACATTTGTATACCTATGGCTGATTCATGTTGATATATGGCAGAAACCAACACAGTATTGTCAAACAATTATCCTCCAATTGGAAATAAATAAATTTAAAAATTAATAAAAGAAGGTTGAGAAGAAATATCCTCAGAATAAAGAACAGTTCTTTATATTTAAAAAATAAACTCTCTCTGGGGAGAGACAGAACTCCATCTGGGAATCCAGGTTGATGGCAGGAGCTTCTAGCCATGTCATTTTAAGTTGGATGGGTGGAAGTATGTCAGTTCCAGGCAATCAGCCCCCTTAGAATCAGTGTCTGAGTCATAATTGGAGGCCCCACTGTTGTCATACAGACTTCTTGAGAAAGGACTTCAAGATCCACAGAGAGAGAACCAGTGTGTAGCATGATCCAGCCTAACATGTAGTTTAGCAGGGAAGAACAGAGAGGGTGTGTGCCCCCATCACCACCCTTGTGACGTATTCTGTTACACATGTCCCTCTATACTCAGCATGTCACATTTGTCCTACTACAGCTGTTTCAGTCAGGTAAGTAATTCAGCTGATGAAATGAACCAAGGACTTCCCACAACGGTTGATGACTCACTTGCATTTGACTCCAGCACAGGTGGCCAATGACAGTAGAAAGGAAGTAGTTGTCTGAGGATCCGCATTCCTTCATTCTAGTGGCTCCATCACTATTAGGGTCTCAGAGGCCTTTGCTGTGTTCTCAGCATCTGCCCAGGAGGTGAGTGCAGAGAGAGGTTCGAGACCAATCAGGAGGCCTGAGGAGCCAGGCTGCTTGGCACAGGCCAGCTCCATTCCCTTGCTTCACTTCACTGCAAGAGGCTGGGAAATGTTTAGTTTTGTGCCCAGGAGGGCCTGGCAAGCACATGCCAGTGTTTCTGCCAGACTCTCATTTCTATATTTGAGGAAATGTGATGGAGCCTGAAATAGGATTAATTAGTATTTAAAATCAGTCACATACATTGTGAAAAGGATTCTCTTATATTGTAACAGGGCAGATTTTACATTTTTTTGACAAGAAAGGGAAAATAATCAAAACTCATGAATTTCAGTGACCACTCCCACTTACCATGTCAGTTTATCCGCCTTTGTTCTTTCATCTCTTTGCCTCCCACTTAGGTAGTTACCCTGAAATGTTGAGGTCAGCTCAGGGACAGCAAATAACTGAGCTGGCAACAGAGAGAGGCCTGGGAGTATGATAATGATTGTTTTCCAGTGCCCAAACACTGTGCTAACCCATACCATTGGTTATGGAAAGGATACTACTGAGCCCGCAGTCTTGAATTGTTTCATGTCCGCTTCCTGCCAAAGGCCCAAATGAAATCATTGTTTCCTTCTCCTCTTTTATTCTCCTTGGCTAGTGTTTTTCCTCATTTGGTTGTACACACGAATCATTGGAATGCTATGGTGGAAAGACTCTAAGGAGAGGCCCCCACCACCACCCATTCACTGATCCCCTTCTGGTTTTCTCACTGTTGTGTGATCCCCTCCCTTGAATGGATGCAGGACCTGTGACATGCTTCTAACTAATAGAATATGGGCAAGGTGATGGGCTGTCACTTCCACAATAACATTACTAAGATTGTAACCCCTGTTTTGCTAGCAAACTCTCTCTTTGGCTGGCTTTGAGAAGGCAAACTGTCAGGTTGGACAGGTCTATCCAAAAAGGAACTGAGGGTAGCCTCCGACCAGTGGCCAGCATGGAATCCAGACCCTTAGTCAAACAGCTGTTAAATAACTGCACTTGGCCAAGAATCTGGGTGAGCTTGGAAGCAGATCCTTCCACAGTCTAACTTTCAGATGAGGCTCTATCCCCAGCTGGTGAATCCATTACAGCCTTAGGAGAACCTGAAGTAGTGAAATCAGCTCAGGCATGACAAGATTTCTAACCCACCAAAACTGGGAATTAATAAACTTGTGTTGTTTTGAGCTGCTAAATGCATAGTAATTTGTTGGCAAAGAAGACAACTAATATAGATACTTGTTTAAAAAAAATACAGAGTCCCAAGGCCTAGCCACAAAGTCCACTTAGCGGAACTGGAGAAGGACTTGGAAATCTGAATTTTTCATCATCATCTCAGATTGTGATGTACCTGGTTTAAAAACCACTCCAAATTCTCTAGTCTTGATACTTATATATAGTATATACTTATATACTTATACTTTTATATAGTCAGCCTCACCAGAAAGTTATATATCTCAGCCTCATTATTTTTAAGTCCAACAGAAGTGAGTAAAAAGTTATATTCTAATGATTTTTCTCTTAGCCCATTATAAAAACTATCTATTCATTTTCTATTCCTGCTCTAACAAATTACCATAAGTTTAGTGGTTTGAAAAAAACCATAAATTTGTTATCTTACAGTTTTGTGGTTAGAAGTCTGAAAATGGATCTCACAAGCCTAAAATCAAGGTTTCAGCAGGGCTAATTCGTTCTGGAATTTTCTGAGGAGAATGTTTCCTTTGCTTTTCCAGCTTTTAGAGGCTGCCTGCATTCTTTGGGTCCTGGTTTCTTTCCAGCAATGTTGCCACTGAGACCTCTGCTGCCATCGCCACATCTCCTTCTCTGACTATGCCCCTTCTACTTCTTTCTTTCCCATATAAGGACTCTTGGATTACACTGGCTCTACCACAGTAATTTGAGAGAATTTCTCCATTGCAAGACCCGTAACTTGATAATGTCTACAAAGTCCCTTTTGGCATGTAAGGTAACTTTCACAAGTCTAGGGATTAAATTATGAACATCTTTGGGGGGTGTTATTCTGTCTACCATAAGATCCATTGACTAAAATATCTATGTCTTGATGCTGGTGAAATGGTTGTCTCTTTCTATCACATGATCTATGTAATTTGTCTTGGTCCCCTTTCTTCCTTGGCTCCCAGGGTCTTAGAGCTAGTAATTGTGTTCAGTTGTAATAACTCTGCTGACTTGCTTTCTAATCCAGCTGCTTCCTTTTGTTCATTATTTTCTTCTGACTCTTTTATCCTTATTTTAACAGTTCTGTTTTGTCTTTGTCATTTATTATAAGTTGATTTTGAAACATTACTCAAATATACAAATCCCCATATTTAGGCTTAACCCCTGGATCTCCTGATTGTTAATCTCTTATCCTCTAAGGCCATCAGCCACTGAAACATTTTCTCACTTGGTAGCTGGACTTTCTCTTATATTTTACTCCACCTCTTCTGTGTCCTTCCCACAGCCACCCCTGGCTCATGAAACCACTTACCAATCTAATTATCAATTTCCCCCAAGGGACTGTGGATAAATAGTTCACCTTCTACCCATTAGGTGGATTCTGCTAAGGCCTGTTAGGCTGTGATGAATGAACTAGTTCCTGAACCCTTGGTCAGTCTGCCCATGGAAGAAAGATATCCTGAACTGATCTCAAATACACTGGGCTCATTAAAGTACTTGAACAAATTGCCCTAGTAACTCCCATAATAGCCACACACCTCAGGGGGGCCAATAACCTTATCCATATGTTACAAGAGGAAATGTTGAGTCAAGGAAGGTGAAGCAATCTATAGATACTATTTCTTTGGGAAAATTATCTTGGTTTGAGGGTTTTAGGTGACTTAGATGGATGAATCCCATTCCTGGTTTTCCATTTAATCAGTACACCCCAATTATTGTTAGAAATAGTTTGACAAAATAATTTTGTTAGCCTAATTAAAATATAGATTTCAGATACCATAGTGTGGAATGGTTAGAAGAGCAGAGAATGTAGTGCAAACTTTAGAAACATGATGATTAAAAAGTCTGCCGAAATGTTTTAAAGTTAAGCGTATATGTTCAGCCTAACAAATTTCTATAAAATGAACGCCTATATAGCCACTCTCTCCTTAAGCCCCAAATCTGTCCACGCCTCAAAGACCAGATTAGACACCCTTCAACAAAGACTTGCATATGCCTCTATGTGTAATCTTTTTCTCATTGAATTTTAGAAACATATTATTAATAGTTGGACTCTTCTTATGTCACATACACGTGTATTATTTGTGTATGTATGTGTGAATTCATATTATTCACACAGTGAATTCCTGAACCATCCTTTGATTTTCTGCAGCACTGAGTGTCACTGTTTAACTGACACTTGAATAGAGTTCATCAGAGAAGGAACAAGTGAATGAATGAGGAAGTGAGTGAATGAGACCATGGAGGTCATTACCTCAGGGGTCGAGTTAATGGTGGTCACCTATCCCAGAATGGAATAGTCAAATTCACCATGTTTTGGAAAGTAGACAAGGGTCAGTAAGCTGGGTCACCCAGGGCAGCCCTTGACGAACAGTTCAGTCTTGACTGAACCTGGTCTCCACTCTATCCACCTCCTAGGATTATGTGGCCTGGGGGCCCTTAAACAATGCTCAGGGTTAAAAGGGAGTCATATATTTCAAATACATCTTATTTCTCTTTAAAGAGGGACAGGATGTCAGCCCTGGGATTTCTTCGGAAGGAATGATGCTAAAGCTGAAACTGCAGTACTTTGACTCCCTCATGCAAAGAGTTGACTCATTGGAAAAGACTCTGATGCTGGGAGGGATTGGGGGTAGGAGGAGAAGGGGACAACAGAGGATGAGATGGCTGGATGGCATCACCGACTCGATGGACGTGAGTCTGAGTGAACTCCGGGAGTTGATGATGGACAGGGAGGCCTGGCATGCTGCGATTCATGGGGTCGCAAAGAGTCGGACATGACTGAGTGACTGAACTGAACTGAACTGAGGATGGAAGAATTACCTTGAAGAGTAAGGCATACACTGCTGCCACTTTACTTACATTTATATCATGTATAAATATATTTTACTCTTCTCATCAGGATTCACATATACATTCTTGATTCAAGCACAGGAGAAATATTAATTTGGGTACTGCCTTCAAAGCTGTTGGCCATGGAAACCAGTCTCCAGGGGCATTGAGCAAATGATTAGATGTTGATAATAAGGCACTTCCTCTTATTGATCTCATTTCATCCTCAGAGAAACCCTAAAAGGTGGAAATTGTTATCTCTCCCTTTTTACAGATGATGGGAACAAAGAGTCTCAAAGAGTTTTAATGGCATATCCAAGGTCATCTGTCTACTGCCTAGTTCAATGTCTGTGTTCTACTCAGCTGTGGTGTAAAGGAGTCTGGCACATAATGGAAATGCAGAATGTGGGCTTTTTATTCAAAGAAAGTAATCCAGGTTATTCTAATTATGGTCTTGTTTATGATTAAAGTTTAGAATGAAGTGGTGATATACCAGTTGTGTATTCTTTAAAAATGTGTCGCAATTTATTTTAGATGATAATGATTGAGTACCTACTGTGTGCAGGCCACTGGGTTAACAGTACCTGGTACCCCGTAAACCTGTCTGTTCCTCATCTTTTACACGGGAAATAGGATATTACTCTCTTTGCCTTCAGAAACCAAATCTCCTTCTTTGTAAAATTTATTTCCTCTGAATCACTTGGAGCTCTGGCTCTTGATATTAAAGAAAAACTTTAAAAATAAAAAGTACTATTTTCCCCCTCAAAAGCCTACTTTTATATGTCAAATGAGCTTTGTTCTTCAGATTATTATGATCTGCTGTGAATTTACTAACTTGATTCAGCAAAACAATTGACTTCTGTGTTCTAAGCTATATCTGAATATTGTGGGCACAGAAAAAGTGTATTGCCATCTGGTATGCAGAAGAGTAGTAGGTAGAAGGCATAGGGTATGGAATCATTGGGGAATACCAAAATATTATCTTTCATTCGTTACATAGTCTTCTAGTTTATTATAATAGGATTTCCCACGTGGCACAGTGGTAAAGAATCCACCTGCAATGCATGAGACCCAGGTTTCATCCCTGGAATAGGAAGATCTCCTGGAGAAGGAAATGGCAACCCACTCCAGTATTCTTGCCTAGAGAATCCTATGGACAGAGGAGCCTGGCAGGCTTCAGTCCATGGGGTTGCAAGGTTGGACACAACGTAAAGAAATAGAGGAAAACAACAGAATGGGAAAGACTAGAGATCTCGTCAAGAAAATTAGAGATACAAAGGTAAAATTTAATGCAAAGATGGGCTAGATAAAGGGCAGAAATGGTATGGACTTAACAGAAGCAGAAGATATTAAGAAGAGGTGGCAAGAATACACAGACAAACTGTACAAAAAAGAGCTTCATAACCAAGATAATCATGATGATGTGATCACTCACCTAGAGCCAGACATCCTGGGATGTGAAGTCAAGTGGGCCTTAGGAAACATCACTATGAACAAAGCTAGTGGAGGTGATGGAATTCCAGTTGAGCTATCTCAAATCCTGGAAGACGATGCTGTGAAAGTGCTTCACTCAATATGCCAGCAAATTTGGAAAACTCAGCAGTGGCCACAGGACTGGAAAAGGTCAGTTTTCATTCCAATCCCAAAGAAAGGCAATGCTAAAGAATACTCAAACTACCACACAATTGTACTCATCTCACATGCTATTAAAGTAATGCTCAAAATTCTCCAAGCCAGGCTTCAGCAATAGGTGAACCATGAACTTCCAGATGTTCAAGCTGGTTTTAGAAAAGGCAGAAGAACCAGAGATCAGATTGCCAACATCTGCTGGATCATGGAAAAAGCAAGAGAGTTCCAGAAAAACATCTATCTCTGCTTGATTGACTATGCCAAAGCCTTTGACTTTGTGGATCACAGTACACTGTGGAAAATTCTGAAAGAGATGGGAATACAGACCACCTGACCTGCCTCTTGAGAAACCTATATGCAGGTCAGGAAGCAACAGTTAGAACTGGACATGGAACACCAGACTAGTTCCAAATAGGGAAAGGAGTACATCAAGGCTGTATATTGTCACCCTGCTTATTTAACTGATATGCAGAGTACGTCATGAGAAATGCTGGGCTAGAAGAAGCACAAGCTGGAATCAAGATTGCCGGGAGACATATCAATAATCTCAGATATGCAGATGACACCACCCTTATGGCAGAAAGTGAAGAGGAGCTAAAAAGCCTCTTGAGGAGAGTGAAAGAGGAGAGTGAAAAAGCTGGCTTAAAGCTCAACATTCAGAAAACTAAGATCATGGCATCCAGTCACATCACTTCATGGCAAATAGATGGGGAAACAGTGGAAACAGTTTTTCTGGGCTCCAAAATCACTGCACATGGTGACTGCAGCCATGAAATTAAAAGACACTTACTCCTTGGAAGGAAAGTTACGACCAACCTAGATAGTATATTCAAAAGCAGAGACATTACTTTGCCAACAAAGGTCTGTCTAGTCAAGGCTATGGTTTTTCCAGTGGTCATGTATGGATGTGAGAGTTGGATTGTGAAGAAAGCTGAGCACCGAAGAATTGATGCTTTTGAACTGTGGTGTTGGAGAAGACTCTTGAGAGTCCCTTGGACTGCAAGGAGATCCAACCAGTCCATTCTAAAGGAGATCAGTCCTGGGTGTTCATTGGAAGGACTGATGCTAAAGCTGAAACTCCAGTACTTTGGCCACCTCATGCAAAGTGTTGACTCATTGGAAAATGACTCTGATGCTGGAAGGGATTGGGGGCAGAAGGAGAAGGGGATGACAGAGCATGAGGTTGCTGGATGGCATCACCAACTCGATGGACATGAGTTTGAGTGAACTCCAGGAGTTGGTGATGGACAGGGAAGCCTGGCATGCTGTGATTCATGGGGTCACAAAGAGTCGGACATGACTGAGCGACTGAACTGAACTGAACTGAACACACATTCACTATAATAGGTATATACTATGTATGATATGTGATAAATCCTACTAATCTTTCTCACCTTCTGTTGATCATGTCAGGTTGAAGCCTGTATGTTTTACTATAAAATTTGTTCATTCATTTCTTTTATAGGTATGTAGATACATAGAGATAGGGATACTTAGTGAGAGAGATTCTGTCCCGACCATCTGAGAATATTTGGCAATATCCGAACACATACTTGGCTGTCACAATGCATAGGACAGCCCCCTACATATACATGCACACAGAATTGTCTGATTAAAATGTC
Source organism: Ovis aries (assembly GCF_016772045.2). Classification (NCBI taxonomy): domain Eukaryota; kingdom Metazoa; phylum Chordata; class Mammalia; order Artiodactyla; family Bovidae; genus Ovis; species Ovis aries. The sequence continues at coordinate 8,889,723 of NC_056080.1, read as the reverse complement.
AGTAGTGCTGAGGAGCCTATAGTCCATGGAGTCACAAAGAGCTGGACACAACTGAGCAACTAAGCACACACACACAGTGCTGAGAAACTTTGAGATAGATTCATACAAAGATAGCTAGCTAGATAGGTGGATACGTAAGAAGAAAGCTAGATATATACTAAGTACCACATGCTAGGCTCAGCAGAGAAAAACCAGAGCATCCCTTATTGACAGCAAATTTAATGTACAGCCATCATGTGTCTTCATCCTCAAAATCCAGCCCTGTTTTCATTATCGGGAAAAATGAAGTTTGGCCTCTCCCAGGATTTATTGCCTTTCTAATCAGCATTTTTTAGGAGTAAAACTACCAAAACATGCATTTCTAAGTGAAGTTAATTTTCTGTACAGAATACATAGTTCCTAGCACTGATAACAAATTCAGCAAACTTAATCAGATTCAGATTTGGTATGCTGTTTCAGGGGAAAAAGAAAACAAATATAAATGGGTACTTTAGAGCTTTGGCTCTTGCTAAAGAGTTTATGTAATTTGCCGAATTAAATTTTAAATCCAAGCTTACAAGAACTTCACATTTATGATATAAAATTAATTCAAGATGAAATATGCAGTCCCCTGAGATGTCTTCCCAGCTCTATCTCCCTCTTCTCCCACTTTCAGCATGGCTCCCCTTACCAAAATCTCAATCAGTTTCGAGATAGAGATTTCTTTCAAGCAGTATGTATGTGGATTCTCCAGTCAATCTCAGTAAAAGATTTGGAGAGCTAGATGTGAGTATCCCATCCATGAAATACATATTTGGACCTGGTTTCCAGGTGGCACAGTGGTAATGAATCCGCTTGCCAATGCAGGAATCACAAGAGATGCAAGTTCAATCCCTAGGTTGGGAAAATTCCCTGGAGTAGGAAATGACCATGTGCTCTTGTATTCTTGCCTGGAAAATTCTGTAGACAGGGGAGCCTGGCGGGCTACAGTCCATGGGGTTGCAAAGAGTTGGACACGACTGAGCATACACACACAGAGAAAACATACTAATCAAATGCTTTTGATTGGCTGTTAATAGCTCACATTTTAACCTAGTCAAGACTATCCTCACTTATAGTTGCTACTGTTTCAAGTCATTTTAGAAAATACCATGCAAAGTGTAAGCAAGTGCACAATGGTCTGCAGAAATTCTTACTGTGCGTTAGTTCAGATGATCTGTGGGGTTAGATGGTCCAGGAAACCACTGTGAAACACTGGGGTGACTCTTCTAAAGAACCCTAAAGAGTTCATGTGTGCAACTGTGAAGCCCAAGGGTCTTCCCTTGTAGCTCAGTCAATAAAGAATATGCCTGCAATGCTGGAGACCCGAGTTTGATTCCTGGGTCAGAAAGATACTCTGGAGAAGGAAATGGCTACCCACTCCAGTATTCTTGCCTGGAGAATCCCATGGACAGAGAAGCCTGGCAGGATACAATCCATGGGGTCACAAGAGTCGGACATGAGTGAGCAACTAAACCACCACCAGTCTTCAAGGTTCCTGAAAAACTTGGTAAACCAAAGTTATCTTGACACACCTGCAGATTCTTGAGAATCTCATAGAAAAAAAGACCTAATATTTGAAAATAAAGGCAGAGAAGTTTCTCCGTATGCTAACATGTTTCAAAACTGCGTCAAATCTCTCAGTTCTTTAAAGGAATTATCCTTTTCTCTGTTCCCTATAGCTTAAGAGAATAACGGGGAGCCACATAAGAAGAAACTGCAACTCTTAACACACTCCTGGAGCCCACCTGTCTATTTCTTTGTCTGTTGCTCCTCACATGTCCCTGCCCCTGGTTTCTGTCCTTCTTGGATGGGTATTTTCTCCATCTTATTTTTCCTTCTCTGGTCGCAGTGTAAAATGAATGTGCTCTGATTTATTGTTCTTGTTTGGGTTTTGTTTGTTTTCTAATTTATTTATTGTATTTTTGCCTGTGCTGGGTCCTCATTGCTGTGGCAGCCTTTCTCTAGTTTCAGTGAGTGGGGGCTACTATCTAATCTTGGAGTGGGGACTCTTCATTTTCTATGGCTTCTCTTGTTTTGTCTCAAGGGTAATTGTGGCACACGGGCCTACTTGCCCCTCAGCATGTGAAATCTTTCTGGACAAGGGATCGAACCTATGTCCCTTGCATTGGCAGGCAGATTTTGAACCACTGGACCACCAGGGAAGTCCATGTTTTGGGGTTTTTTTAATAACTGAGGGGAATCATTTTAGATTAACAAGTTTCAAAATAAGTACAGAGTGATCCTCTACACCCTTTACCTGGTTTCCTCTAATGTCGATGTCTTACATTGCCATGGCACTTCTGTCAAAGTAAGAAAGCAACATCAGTACATTACTATTAACTAAACTACAGGCTTTATTTGGATTGCTCTAGCTTTTTTCACAAATGCCTTCTTTCTGTTCCAGGATCCCGTCCAAAGTACTGCATTGTATTTAGTCATCAGGTCTCTTTCGGCTCCCCTGGGCCGTGAGTTTCTTTGTCTTCGCTTTCCTCTCCAAAATATTCCCTGTTTTGAGGAGTACTGATCAGGTGTTTACAGAATGTCACTCATTTTAGCTGCCACAGTCTGAATGTTTTTGTCTTCCTAGCATGCATATCCTAATCTCCAATGCGGTGGTATAATTCTCATGATTGGATTAGTGTCCTTATTGAAGAGGCCCCCACAGAGTTCCCTAGCCCCTTCCACCAGGTAAGGATACAAGAAGTCTCCAGCTCAAAAGAGGGTGGTCACACCTGGCCATGGTGGGAGCCTGATCTGGGACTTCTAGCCCATAGACCTGTGAAGAATAAATGTCTGTTGTTTATAACCCACCCAGTCTGTGGTATGTTATTAGAGCTGCCCAAATGGACTAAGACATTAGGTTTATCTCTTGTTTTTTCACGATTAGATTGGGATGATGGGTTTGGGGGAAGATACCAAGGAGGTGAAGTGCCCTTTTCATCACATTGTAACATGCTATCAGCATCACTTATCACTGCTAATGCGGTCTAGTTGATTTCTAATGTCACAGAATGCCCATTGCTCTTAATGTAAAAACAAGAAAATGCAATATTTTATATTTGCACTATAGCCTAACTTTTGAAACTCTTCCAGTCTTTAATTAGGTTGCTGTTCTCTACCCCAGAATAGTAATGTGTATGTGACACATAGTATGTAATCCGTATTACTTGGTGACTGAATGAATATCTCTCTGTCTCCACCCTCATCTATATAGGTCAGGGTCCCTGGGTGGGAAAAAGAGACATCTTAGGCAACCTAGATACTAACCAGTCCACAGTCCAACCACTCCTATTGATTGGGTTTTAAAGAATGAATTAAAAATAACTTTGGAAAACTGGATACGTTTGGATACTTTGGATACGTTTTCATCCTCCTAAAAGGATGTTGGAAGTTTTCTTATGATTTATATATGTGACTGTAGTGTTGTAAGCAGTGCTAATGAAGTGGGAGGTAAGCATGTAGGAGTTCAGTGATGCAGACCTTGGGAAATAGGGAGGCACTTTAGAATTAGTATTTTCAAATTGCTTGTTTTCATGGCATTTGAGAATTTCCCTCCTTTGTGGTAAGTTGCCATCTCATTAAAAGGGGAACTCTCAACAATATCATCTTGAAACACCTGCCTCACCACATGGAAAGAGGCAGCCTTTTATGAGCACTAGCTTTCTTTTCTCTGTGGTTTTACCGAGTTTTGAGGCTTTATCCAAAGCAGTGGGTTTCTCGCTGCTGTCAGACGCAGTTGCAGGTTGCAGAGTAAAGTGAACTGTTTAAACATTCAACTTGCTGAAGTGTTCAGACCACTCATTCCCTCCAAGCTAAGTTGAAAAGGCCAGAATGATCACTCACCTTTGCTGATGGCCCTGGGGGCATGGAGAATGTTGAACAGAGAAGCTAGGTTCTCTCGTGCCAAGACCTGTGCCTCCAGAAAAATGATCTGCCAACTGTGGAGAAGTGAGGGGGCAGGCTGATCCAAGGAAACACGAGTTTCTCGTATTTCCTAGTCTTTTCTGTATTGGCAGTTAATAATTTTAAACTGTCCTGGCATTTTGCAAGCAATTTAAAGGCTGCGAATCCTGAAGTGTGGGGTGTTTTGTGGGAGTGACCTGGGTGGGGAACTCTGTCATCCTAGTCTTCTGTTTTGAGAGTAAACATTCTTGACTAAAGATAAGGTGCAAAACACCCTCTCTCCTTCATTGACCATGGGCCCCAAATTCAGACAATAGGTCTGTGGGGGAAATAGTGAACAATTTTCTAGCCTTTGTTCCTCCTCGGTTTCAAAATATATGAAGAAAACCATGGGTGACACAGAGGGCTTTCATAGGGACCCAGATACCGAAAAATCACTTTCAAACTGAATTTCAAAAAATAAACTCCTCAGGACAATTCATACACTCCAGCAAAATGGGTGTTTGGGTACTTGGACACTGAATTGCACAGGAAAGGTTTCTTAAGATAAGCATTTGTGTTTCAAATTTCCCCCACTTGGCTCTTTATGATAACAGCTTTCATAAATAGTATAGCAGTTGAAACATTTATTATTGGAACAGAAATGCAATTACATGCAGATGTTGTCCTGTGATTCATTGCTTTGTGCTCCACACATTTTCAAGCTGGAGGAAGAACAAGCAGGTCATCAAGTAAATGCTCTCGGCTGAGCTCCACTTACTCTCCTGACTTGAGTTATCTAATCTCTTTTGTGAGTGTTGCCACAATCTCGTCCTCCGTGGCCCTTCTTGGCAGCGAGTTTCATTGTGCAGTTACTCCAACTACCGTCAAGAATGTCTTTTCATCCAATATAAACGTTCTTTCCTTAATCCAAACCTGGTTTTTTCTCCAATATTCCTGTTCTGAGGCATATAAAAGGACCACCCCATTTAATTTTTTTTTCAGTTTGTTATCATTTTTTTCCTTTTGGCAACGTCAGAAAGTGATCCAAACTGTGAAGGTGATAACATAGGACAATTGAGATGGAACCACTGGAGGTGGGACGGGTGGTGATGTCCTTCCTGGTTGTCATTGGTCATGGATGGCCTCTCCCCGGAGGAAATTTTGCATACATTCTGAGGGTTTAGGGGCCACTTTTCACTTTCATGCACTGGAGAAGGAAATGGCAACCCACTCCAGTGTTCTCGCCTGGAAAATCCCCGGGACAGGGGAGCCTGGTAGGCTGCTGTCTATGGGGTCGCACAGAGTCAGACACGACTGAAGTGACTTAGCAACACCAGCAGCAGTGAAGACGCCAAGTGTATCCGTTTCCTATTACTGCAGTAACAAATTATCACCAGCCTGGGGCTTCCCTGGTGGCTCAGACAGGAAAGAATCTGCCTGCAATGCAGGAGACCCAGGTTCAATCCATGGATTGGGAAGATCTCCTGGAGAAGGGAATACCCACTCCCATATTCTTGCCTGGAAAATTCATGGATATAGGAGCCTAGTGGGCTATAGTCCATGGGGTCACACAGCTAAGCTACTAACACACTTCAGTGGATTAAAACAACTCAAATTATTTTCATACAGTTCTTCAGGTCAGAAGTCCAACACAAGTCTCAGTGGACTAAAATCAAGGTGTCTCCAGGACTGTGTTCCTTCTGGAAACTTTAGAGGAGAATCTGTTCCCAGCCTCTAGAGGCTGACCCCATTCCCTGGATCATGGTCTCCTTCCTCCATTTTCCAAGCCACCAGTAGTTAGTCAAGTCTCTCATATGACATTGTGCTTACATGGATTCTTCTGCCTCCCCCTTCCACATTTTAAAGACCTTGTGATTCCTTTGGACCCACCTGGATAATCTAGGCTGATCATCTTAAGGTCAGTGATTTAGGAACCTTCATTCCATCTGCAACCTTAACTCCTCCCCCTCATTTAACTTAATATATGTGCAGATTCCAGAGACTTGGATGTGTACATCTTTGGGAGGTCACTATTCTGCCTACCACATGGAACAGAGCATTTCAGGCAGTGGAAGAACATGTGCAAAGGCCCTAAGGTCTGAACAAGATGGGTATGATGGGGGAAGAGAAGGAAGACCAATGTGGGTGGACATAATGCTCTGAGGTTAGTCTGGGGAAGGCTGGCAGAGGTCAGATTATGGAAAGCTCGGTGGGCCATGGTATGAAAACTAAATTGTGTTCTGGTCATAGGAGGAGACCGCTAGAGGTTTTGAGCAGGGAATGGCATGATCTGATATATATTTTTAAAAGATGGTTTGGGCTGCTCTGTGAAAATAAATTGTGGAGAGGCGAGGGCAGAAGTAGGGAGAACAATTGAGAAGCAAGTACAGGGAATTCCCTGGTGGTCCAGTGTTTAGAACTAGGCAGTTTGACTGCTGTGGGCCCAGTTTTGATCCCGGGTCGAGGAATCAAAGTGAGAAAGTGAAAGTGAAGTCGCTCAGTCATGTCCAATTCTTTGCGACCCCATGGAATGTAGCCTATCAGGCTCCTCCATCCATGGGATTTTCCAGGCAAGAGTGCTGGAGTGGATTTCCATTTCCTTCTCCAGGGGATCTTCCCAACCCAGGGATCAAACCCAGGTCTCCCGCATTGTAGACAGATGCTTTACTGTCCAATTTAAAAAAAAAAAAAAGAAAATTACAGTGATCTAGCTCAGAGGTTCTCAACAGGGGGCAGTTTTGTGCTGCCAGCCCCTACGGAACATTTGGCAATGTCTGAAGAGACTTCCAGTTGTGACTTGTGTTTAGGGGGAGAGAGAGTACCACTGGGATCCAGTGGGAAGATGCCAGCGATGCTACTTAGCATCCTACAGTGCGTAGGGCAGGCCCCAGCACAAAGAATGATCCTGACCTGTGGTGCGGAGGCTGAGAAACTGGAAGGGTTGGAGGCAACAGGAAAGACGTGGTCAGAGCATGCATGCTCAGTAGCTCAATCATGTCCAACTCTTAGCGACCCCATGAGCTTTAGCCTGCCAGGCTCCTCTGTGCATGGAATTATCCTGGCAAGAATACTGGAGTGGGTTGCCATTTCCTTCTCCAGGGTTTGGACACACACTCACCCATAACTAGGCTTTAGCTTTCAGGGCTTTATCAAAGAAGGAAGAGGCTGGGGGGTTGACTTCAAAGCAGACTAGATTGAAGAGGAGGGGGCTGCGTGGGGCACATGGCTGGGGGTGGGAAGGAGAGGTGATTTTCACAGTGCTGGGTTTCCCTCAGGCAGCCAAAAGGACACACTGCAGCACTTCCGTTGCATCTTGTAACAGCTATCTTGTCCGAGTTCCCATTATGTACTTGGTGTTTCTCATAGTCTAGAATTATAAACCCAGGGAACCCAGGTCCTATTTTATTCTCCATCATCACTAGCTTGGTAACATCAGACAACTGACCTAACCTCTCCTTGTCTCCATTGTCACCATTGGGTTTCCCAGGTGGCTCAGTGGTAAAGAATCTACCTGCCAATGAAGGAGACTCAGGTTTTATGCCTGGGTCGGGAAGATCTCCTGGAGAAGGAAATGGCAACCCGCTCCAGTACTCTTGCCTGGAAAATCCCATGGACAGAGGAGCCTGGCAGGCATGATTCAGCTACTAAATAACAACTGAAAAAGACAACATCTGCTTTATCAACCTCATCTTGTTACAAAGAACTTGGGAAGAAAAATTAAAGCACAATATGTATATATTCTGCTTTGCAAATTTTTGTTCCCTGTAATTTCATTATCATAATCCTTCTTTTCTAGGTTTCATTATATTTTTCACCATTAATATTTTTATACCTGAAAAACTATGTAACTGATAAATATTTAACACATTGAAAAGGCAAATTATATTTTAGATTTTATTTCCATGACATTTTCAAGGGTCACATAGTCCAGTTCTTTCTGAATATTTAATAAGGAAACCAGTGGAGTAACATTATTGGCTAATTTAATTTAATTTATTTCACCAATTTATTCACTAGCACCTGTGTGTAAAGGACTATTCAATGAACTAGGTCAAAATAGGGTTCCTCTTGCCTCTGGGCACGTGCAATAAATTTGAGTGCCTTGTCATTCTGAGACAGTTCTCATAACGTAGAGACTAGGGGTCTGCAAAGTGTAGCCCAAGGTTGGCTGCCCAGTTGTGTGAATAAAGTTTTATTGGAACACAGCCACACACATTCATTTCCATATTATCTGTGGCTGGTTTGGACCACAGTAGCTGAATAGAGTAGCTGCAATAGAGAGGTGTACAGCTGGCAAAGTCAAAAGTATTTACTATCTTGCCCCTCACAGAAAAAAATTTGCCCACTCCTGACCTAGGGCACTTAAGTCTTTTTTTTTTAATTTTTATTTTTACTTTATTTTACTTTACAATACTGTATTGGTTTTGCCATACATTGACATGAATCCACCATGGGTGTACATGCGATCCCAAATTTAAGTCTTTTGGAAATTTCAGCTTTTGCTTCTGAATTTGCTTTGTTTTCTTATTTCTAAAAATGTGAATATCGAATAAAGAAATATTTTAAGAATGCCTATTTCCCTGTGTTTACATAGCTTACATCACCATACCACAGGCTTTACAAGTAAAAGTGCTAAGCTACCAGTATATATTCAACTTATAGGCTAATAATGGCCCAATATAGTTTTCCTCCCATCCGTTTTGTAGATCTTTCATTCCCATCCTTTATTTATCACTATTGAACCCAAGCTTCTTCCTTAACGTTATTTTCCCCCATCTCTTCAAGGTCATTTTGAATTATAACACAATCCTCTGAGGTGTTAGCTATCCAATTTGGCACCATCTGCAAATTAAATCAACTTGTCCTTTATTTCATCACTCAAATAACTGATGGAAATATTAAGAAGAGCCTGCCTCTGGACATCCTTTTAAAATGTCACTGTTTCCCTCAAGGTTCTGCCAGAACCATTGATAATCTGAGTCCACTTTTAAGCTCTCACTCCTCTGGCAATTGGATCTAGTCAGTGATGACCAAACCTCAGATGCCAGTCATGATACCATAGTGGTCATGAGCATGCCTACTTACTTAACGGACCCATTCCTCTAAGCGGATGGGTTTGCCATACCTGTTGTGTCTGCTCATCATGTATTCTGGTTCTCCTGTCTTGCACTGAAATTAAGGAGGGCTGGAGGACTTGCTTTGGCCAGTGAAAGGTGAGCGGAAGTTTGCATCCTTTAGGGAGTGAAGTTTTGAAAGGCACTTCATGATTCACCAGGTCTGCGTTTCCTGTCTTGGCAACCGTGGAAGTATGTGTTGAAAGGAACCTTCATCAGATTGGGCTCCTGAGTGACTGTGAATAGAGACCCCTCCCTAGAGATCTGCATGGATGTGCAACACGAGTGAGAAACACACCGTTGTTGTTATAAGCCACTGAGACCTGGGGGTGGCTTGTTTCCAGAGCATAACCTCACCCATCTTGCCTGATAACAGCTCTTGAGCACCATAACGTTTTTCTAGAAAGCTCCATTAAAGCTCAGGACCATTCTTTTCCTATGGATCCTTTTCTGTGTACATCCCTTGCAGAACCTTATCCACTGTGCGTACCACTTAAATGTTTATTGCATAGAAGTTACTTAATAATCGATCGATAGATAACTGGTTAACATATTTAGGGAATCTTTTTTATGCTTTTTCATCCTGTTTTTATATATGTGTGTGTGCTCAGTTGTGTCTAACTCTTTACAACCCCATGAACGGTAGCCCACCAGGCTCCTCTGTCCCTGGGATTTCCCAGGCAAGAATACTGGTGTAGGTTGCCATTCCTTGCTCCAGGGGATCTTCCCAGATGAGGGATAGAACCCACAGCTCTTGCATCTCCTGCATTACCAGGTGGATTCTTTACCACTAGCGCCACCTGGGAAGCTGTATTATATATGAATTAATGATAAAAACAACTCCATGTACATCCAGCTTCCTAAGCACCTTCAAGGTATTTTTCAATTGAATGCCCTGGTTCTCCTCTATTGTTTGATATAAGGATATAGTCATTATGATGGAGGTTTTACCTTCCCTAATATTTACTTTAAGTTAACTCAGCCCAGATTCACCACTTCTAATCATGGTAAGACTGGCCTCTGGCCACTGAGAGTAACCTGCACTCACTGTAGTGAGAGAATGAGCTTAGGCATTTGCCTATTAATACTTCTATATTGGGGCTTCCCTGGAGGCTCAGATGGTAAAGAATCTGCCTGCAGTGCAGGAGATGCAGGAGACGTGGGTTCGATTCCTGGGTTGGGAATATCCCCTGGAGGAGGGAAGGGCTACCTATCTACACCAGTATTCTTGCCTGGAGAATCCCGTGGACAGAGGAGTCTGGCAGGCTACAGTCCATGGGGTCACAGAGTCAGACACGACTGAGTGACTAACACTTTCCTTCTTTTACTTCTGTATTGATGTGGAGCTTCAACGAAACATCCTTCTGTTAGGAGAAATTTAGGGAAACATTAGAGCTTCATATTCCATAATATTGATGTGCACAGGCTTTCTTTAAGATGTAGTTGGGACATGCCTCACTTGCTCCTCGTTGTATTCCTGGGACCTAGCAGAATGCCCAGACCATAGAAGCATCAAAAAATACATGGAATGATTTGCATTTAATACTTTCCTTCATCTTTGAGATAGGCAGCCCTTTTTATTTCTGTTTTGGAGGTGAGGCTCAGAAACATTACAAGTAATTTACCCAAGGTCACACCACGAAGAGATGGAACCAGAATGGGAGCATTCTGCTTCTCAGGCATTTGCTCTTTCTTGGATAGCATGGTGCACCCAGGCTTCAGTAGAAAGAGCAAATGTTCTGGAGTCTGATGGACTGAGATTTGAATTATAGCTCAGCTACTCATTAGTTATATGTCACTGGGAATTTCTCAAATCTATCCCCTGATGTTTTCTTTAAACCGCAATGATATTTTCTCCCCTTCAAGTAGGTCTTGTATTTTATTTCATTTCCCATAAATGCTATTTTGGGGGCATGGTATAATGATTCAGCTGTATGTACTCTCTCATTGGGGTCCTCTATGGTTAGGTTGAATTCATGTTGCTTCCCTGACCCTGTCTATCCCAAACCATTTCTTGAGGCATCCAAGATGGATTTAGCAGAGGGTTATATTCCTGCTTTGAAATAGGCTACTTCCATATCCAAATTTCATTTTGACCTTTCAATTCAATAATTATAGCCTAAAATATTTTATGTTTAAAGCCCAAATGATTGTTTGCTTAGAATTGTAAGAACAAATTTGGAGGCCAGCTTAAGACACTTAAAGGTTTAGCCTGCCCTGGAGAAAAAATGCATTCTTTGTCTTGCATCAACATGTTAATAAAGTCTAAAGTTCCTGCACAAACAGAACTTGCTTCAGCGGGAATTATAAGAACATAAAGGGTGCAGGATCATAAATGGACTATATTAGTGAAAGCCATTTACCTAGCATGGCACACAGAGTTTTATTTAAGATTAATGAAAAGCCAATAAATAGAAAACACTAATATTCCTTCCAGTGGGGCAGTCAAGATGAGTCTTAACTTGATATCATAGAAATGTGTGTACTCTGAACAGAAAAACATGTGCAATATTTGCAAAGTTATATTTTCATAATATTTTATAACCCAAATTTATATTCAATAAAAATGCACCTAATATCTCATTTCAGGATCATTCTGGAGTCAGGTAAAGGCAATCATTTTAGCAGTAAGTTATGACTTCATAAAAGAGTATTTTAATCAGTTGGTATGTTACCTTTAAACTCTCTGGACATATAATTCTTAAAAATGATATTTGAACATGGAAATCTGCCATTTGAATGTTTTTCTGTCTCTTCAAGTTGATTTTATTTTTGAAAATTCTATTGGAGGTAAATTCTAGAAGATCTGAGATTTTGGAGCTGCCACAAAATGGATCATGAGACTTTAGACCAGTCACTTTATCGCTGCACGTCAATTTTGTTATCTTGAAAAGGAAATAATAACACACGCTTGCTGTAGAGATATAGAGGAAAATGGTATGGAAGAGTCTCTGCCCAGTGGAGAATGCCCCTGTGGAATGTGTGTGTGTGTTTGTTTTGCAGTCTCCTGCTCTTCGCAGAAACCCTTCATGATTGGTTTGTGTCGTGCTGACTTCGGTAGCCTGTAAACATTCATTCTCTCCCCTTCCCTGAGCAGAGACCTAAGACACAACGCTAAGCTATTTTTGCTAAGATCCACACTACTCAAGGAGCAATCAACCAGTGGATGAAATAGAAACAAATGATTCATTTTAAGATAAGCTTTATTTAGCAGGCAGTCTTCACCTCCAGCACTCAGATACTAAGTCTTGAGTCTGTTCATAGTGAGACTTCAGTGGAATTGGTTAGACTTAAAAAGAATTATTACTTTTCTCTACAGGCCTGTGTAGAGAAGAAGAGCCAATTGTAGCCAAATGTAGAGGAGAAGAGCCAATTATTAGACAATGGATGTGTTACATACTTACATTTAAAAACTGTTTTGAGCCTAGAGTTAAACCTTCCACAGAATACTTTTAAAGATACATTTTCTTATCTTCTTAAGTCTAAGAGGTTGTTTAATTTTTTTTTCCATGTAATTATGCAAATTCACAAGTCTTAGATTTCTTTCCTGAAACCATCAAACACTTCAATATTTGGGCTCAGGAAGGTTATTTCAGGGAATAAATAGATATTATGTGTCATTTCACCCATTAAAAAAAAGTGTCAATTACTGCATTGTAAAAGGAATAAAGTCTAAATGATCTTATTGTATTATCTACTAAAGACCTGGAAAAGTTGAATAACTATTAGTTACTATGTTCCTATAAGGCATTGAGGGGCCTTACTTGATAGAGGTTTATTCGTATTCGTCCCATCATATGTTCTATTCACTTCTTTGAAAATAATTTCAAGAAAAGTTATCCTGGTTTTAAAAACATAAAAGACAACTGATAATATCCTATGCTTTGGTTTTCCTCCCTACAGTGCCTTTATATAATAGAAGGCCGGTCATAGCTCATGATATAAAATACTAGCTGTTGACTCACAGTTACACTAGAAGGGCCAATTTTACAGACTGCTGGAATAAAGATGATTTTAATTAAATTGCACAAATCCCTTTGTACTGTAACCAAAGCCTCTTCAGGCTGGCTGACGCTGAGCCACTCTGGCGTGTGTAGAGTTAACCAGGTTACCGGGCTTCCTAGTTAACTTCTTTCACCAGGAATGCAATTCGTGTTTACCTATATAAGGAAACCTGTTAGGCTGACCTGAGTTTGGCGGATTTTTGCGCTGACTGGGAGGCGTGTGAGCACACAGCCCAGAGACGGGGAGTGATTCCGAGCTGGACAGAGCAAGCTTCCTGATCGCACCAGCCATTCAGCTGATCCGAGGCAGGCTGCCTGGAGGACTTACAGGTTTGCCTCTTCCAGATCACAGTTGAGGAACAAAAACCCCGTCCTGGGAAAAATGGGGAAGCCGGTGAGTCTTACCGATCTCTCTCTGTATGTTGCTGCTCAGGGGCACGCCTCGCTGGTCTCACCCAGGAAGTGGAGGCAGAGGCGTCGCTCAGCCTCTCACCCCACAGCTCCTTCCTGAACAAACACCAGGCTTCGCGAATACCTCCAGACAACTTTTCCTTCCTGTTTTGTACCCCGAGAATCCACAGAGGCAGTGATTTTCGCACCTTAAGAGTGTTTTGGTGGTTTGAGGAGGTGGAGGGCGGGGGGGCGTTGGCTTTTTTTCTTTTTTACTACTCAGGAGTTTCTCTCCTACAGCGATGAGCAAACTTTCTCATCTTTGTTGCTCTCCACGGAGTGGAAAGAAGCCCTGGGGTGCTTCGCAAGAATGCCGAGCCCCCAAGGATGTCAATAGTAACTTTAAGTGGGGTTCCAAAAACCACAGGCGAAGTGATAGTCTGTAGAAGTGCAATTTGTCACAAAAAAGGCAGTCTGAAGGTATCATTTTTCATTCATGCGGCAGCAAAAATCCTTCCATCCTGCACATGTAATAAAGGACACCTTCTGAGACACTGAGAAAAGAAAGAAGCTGAGCTGAGCTCTTTGTTCTAGACAATGTAAAGAAGCCCACTCTTGCGTTTTGACAAGTTAGCATATGTCTATTTATATATAAGGCAGGAACTATGTAGAAAGGCTTTATGTCAAAGGCATTGTGGTCGATTGAGTTAAAATTTGGCTCTATTCTATATGTGGACAAAAATTGAAGTCTGAATGTAATTAAACTGGGAAATGTGAAAGTGTTTAACAGACTTGCAGGGGAATTTTAGTAATACTGCGGAATGCTCAATTATAAGAGGCAACTGAATGAGAAAGAAGAAAAAGCCGTTCCAACTGAGTTCGGGGGCTTAGGTAAAACTTTTGAAAAAAAAAGTTTATTTTTGAAAAATCTAGTATAGCCATCCAAAATAATTTTGGAATGGGGTACATTTTTTTTTCCCTGGCAAGGTGATTTTCTTAATTCAGTGAGCTTGGATAATTGTTTTGAATGATTTGACTTTTCATCTTGCAGAGAAATATTGTCATTTTCTGTCATGCAGAGTGACTTAATACTAAGGGTTTGGGGAGCAGGCAAGTGGCACACAGACCCAATTTCCAATATGTCATATTAAGAAATTAGTTTCTTAAATTAATTTCAAGAAAAGCAACCAGCACAAACAAGCAGGTTTGAGCGAATGGCCACTTTTTTTAAAATTGCAAGTCATAGTCCTTTCAATAGTGAGGTTTAATACAGAGATTGGCAACTGCTTATTCATAAAAACAAAAGCTGTGGCCAGTTTTATTTAGAGCTCTCAACTTGCAAAAGCCTTACTATTTGCAGTAACACAGTTTAAATGAAACCTGCTCATCTCAATGAGAATGGAACCAAGAAAAGCAGTGTGTGTGTAAGACAGCAGATGTCTTAGTAAATAAATTTCATAACACAAGCAGCAGAACTGAGGAGCCTAATGCAAATGTTTTAAAGCTTGTTATCTCCTCACTGCTGCTCAGAAAAAATAGGAGTCTTGATATTGTACTGCTTTCGATGGAAATCAGTAACCCAGGAGACACAAAACACTTTTAAAATATACGGTTAATAACAGATGTTTATACCTGGTTGTCTCACCCTGCTGAAGAGATGGCCCCCAGCCAAGTCGACTAGCACGTCCGCTGTTTTTTCTGTGAGTTGATATGTACACAGTTATTATACACTAATTACATCAACGGCCAAGGGAATATATAACTAGAAAGATAAATCTGTCTCCTGGTTGGGGAGGGCTGCGAGTAAGCTTGGGTTTGGGGAATCTCATGTTTAGAGTTCTTCTTGCCAGTGGCTGATGAATTACTGTTAGTGACTGGGATCCCTGACTGCTGAATTTACTTACCTCTGGTTCCTGGGCAGCTCATTTGGGGGTAATAAGAGTGATTATTGTATTTAATGCTTTGGTATTCATAGAGTCCCAACAGGATTTCTTCTTGAAGATCAAAGTTATTTCAGGGTCCAAACTAATCCTCCAGTGAAAGGCAGGTAAGGTGCAGCGGTGCCGCATTAGTTGTTTTCCAGTCACTGGTGCTGTGTGTTTAGGTCTATGAGGTGTTAGTAAGTGTCCTGGTTAAGGAGACTGAAAAATCATGGGAGGGAAAAAGCAAGTGATGGAACCTTAATATTGTCCTTTGCTCATATATATTGTGACACTCTAAAAAGTGCAGCATATGAATTATGATTTGTTGCAAATGTACCTGATGGATCCTTTTGGCCTGATCATCCTGAGAAACAGTCTCTAAGGCAAAGCTTTCTGAAAGATGGGCCATGGGGTACTGGTAGATGATGAGCGAGTTGCAGACATGCCCAGAAGTTGATCCCCCTTGGCATCTGGGTCATCAAGCTGTGCCTGGGATGGGCATATCCCCCTGAGGGTTATCTATGGACCACTTAGTTTCCTCAGCTTTCCCCAATGCGTTGTACAGATAGGATCAATTTCTGTGTAAAAGCTAGGAAACTGTCTTTGACAATCCAGGCCCAGAATATAGAGAGAGCCAGGGAGAATTCAACTACTGCATTAAAACCTGAGCCTCAAGGCTCAACATTGATGAAACATAACCTTATTCTTTTTTATCATCTTTCATGTTTTCATGGGGAGGCCGAGGTCCTCTGCATGTCACTCAGTTTGCCCCCTTTGTTCTATAACAAAGTTAAAGAAGTATCGGGGTGTGTGTTGTTGTCATTGTCATTGTTTTTCTATTCTTAAAGATCCCCTAGAAAGCTGATGGCAAACGGTTTCTCTTGGTTTCCTTTCTAATGTTTAATCATCATTTATTCTTTTTCTCAAACTGCAATCACAGTTTGCTTGGCTAAAATTCTCCTGCCACCAGTGTGGCCTGGTCCAGAGGCAATGACACAAAAGAACCTTGTTTCCAAAGTTATTTATTAAATGTAAATTCTTTCCTTAGATACTGTACCAAATTTGTACATAGCATTCCTATCCCTGGTGAACTTTCTCTGGCTTTCTCTGCCTACCATTTGTCATCAATTACCTTTTCAAAAACATTTTGCATTATTAATTCCTGTTACATTCATTCAGCAAATATTTATTGAGTGCCTTTTGAAGTCCTTTGCTAAGTATTCAAAAGGAAAAGCGGGTATATAGGACACAGATGAATTTAAACCCAGTCTTCATGCAATTGG
This sequence comes from Ovis aries, assembly GCF_016772045.2. NCBI lineage: Eukaryota > Metazoa > Chordata > Mammalia > Artiodactyla > Bovidae > Ovis > Ovis aries. The sequence goes on along the minus strand of NC_056080.1, from coordinate 8,873,104 downwards.
TAGCATTTCTGCAAAGAGTAATCTCATTGCCTACATGGTGTGCAGCATGAAGTACGATTTGCTACAAACTTACTCAACCACTTACTTTTTGGCTGATCATCCTGAGGGACATTCTTGAAGTCAAAGCTTTCCAACTGGTGAGCAAAAAACAGGTTAACACACAGGTCAAGATGTTCATGCTGTCAAGATGTTCACCAGATAATTTCCACGTCAGAACATGTCCAGTAGATGCCAACAAACTTGGTTACTTACAGAAGAAAGATGCCCCCTTGCTCCCCACAGAGCATCTCTAGATAACAGGGAGCTGGGTGATACCTTTTTCTGTTTTGCTAATGTATTTTTGAAGACCACATTTTCTTGGATTGTGAGGGGTTCCTAGGGCACCATGTTAAGAAGAGAGATTTTCAGAGTACTAGGTAACTTCAGAGTTTTATACTGGCTTTTACCCCTGGAAAGTACTAATTGACTAGTGATGATTCTTAAGAAGCAGGCAAGAGCATCTGCTGCTACTGCTAAGTTGTAGATGTAAGGCTTAGAATCAGAGATCATGAATTAATAACTGGTTTGCACCAGTAGGGGGTTTCTTTGGTGGCTCAGACAGTAAAGAATCCGTCTGCAATGCATGAGATACAGGTTCAATCCTTGGGTCGGGAAGATCCCCTGGAGAAGGAAATGGCTACCCACTCCAGTATTCTTGCTTGGAAAACCCCATCAACAAAGGAGCCTGTTGGGCTACAGTTCATGGTGTCACAAAGTGTCAGACATGACTGAGCAACTAACCCACACTTTTTGCGCCAGTAGGATTTTGCAAGTATCTCAGGCGTTAGCAAACCAATTTAAAATATATTTATATTTGAAAAAATCTTGGCTGGTGAGGTAATAGACATGACTAGACCAGGACTTCTAGTTAAATGTAAAAATACATTTCCATTTTTTAATTAATTGCTTGCAGTCACATATAAGGAAATCTTCTGTGAGTGAATCTTTTGGAGAAATTGAGTTGCTTTATATATTAATGCTAAGGGTTCAGTTGATTTTATTTTTTATTTAAAAGGAAAATAAAAATGGATAGCAGTGCTTTGTGAAATGGAGAATTCTCCAGTGTGCGTGGTACTTACCTAATAGCTGGATCTGCATAAAGAGTGGCTCTAACTGCTCCCACTCTCTTGCAAGTTGCTCTTCACTTGTCTAAACTTGAGACGGAGATGAAATTAAGCAGAACCTCCTCAATTTGACAGTTTGAGTTTTAACACGTGACAGAATAGGAATTTTGGTCAAAGGGCCGGAGCCAGGAAATAACTGCCTTATTTATAGGTATTGTTCCACAGCAGAGGCCTTGGTTATTTAAACCCAATTTATCCACACACACCCCACCCCAAGTATCTAATTGTGCAGTTATTTAGATCTGTACTGACACACTCATCATGTATTGCCTTGGGGACCGAAACTGTATATAAACTACTAGAGAATGGATAACGAGTTTACTCGAACTGATATACTTGGCTTAAAGCTAAGAAACAAAAGAATAGCAGTGTTTCCCAGGTTTATTCCAAGGTGGTGGATGGTGGGTTTGGCCAAGTCATCTTAAACTTCTCTGGGATTCAATTTCCTCATCCATCACTGGAGACATAAATACACAGTTCACTGGACAGTTGTGAGTATTGACAGCACCTAGCACAGTGCTGGGCAGGAGGCCAGTCAATAAGTATTCGTTGGATGTGAAATGCATGGGAGTGGATGAGGCATTCTTAAGTAAACAATTAAGAGGTTGAAGAAGTAAAAAGCAACCATTGGTGTCCCCTGTGTACTTTTGCCCACTCGGTAATTTAAAACCTGCTTTTCAGTGAAGCATGGTATACTTTCTAATGTCTCATACCAGGTCCCCTTTTCTTAGTGTGAGCTGTTTGTCCCTTATAGGTTTTGCATTTAACACTCTTGTTATAACGGCTTCTTCTATGGCAATCTATGTTACCTCAAATTTAAGTCTCTCCCCCCCCCGCCCCTTTTTAAGGTGTTTTCCCCAAAGTAACACATTTTAGAAGCAAAACAAAAAATACTCATTTTGCACTCAGTAATTTGATAGCTTGCAAGCTTTCCAACAGCACTGGTGGGAGGGACTGGACTAGTAAATTCATGGATAAAATTCCCTCGTTTTGTGGACAGTAAGTAGAACATCTCCCTGGCTTTAGTTCATAACAGTGGTCTTCCAGGTGTCTTGATGTGTTAGGGTCCCTAAGGTATTTTGTCGCCAAGGTTATCCTCAGATCCCACCCTCTTTGTCCCACTCTTACTCATTACATCCTGCCCCAGTGGAATATGACATTTAATCTTATATTGCTCCTATGATGTGGACAGGATGTGTCCTGTGGACTAATGTGCCCCGACAAGAGTTTGCTCCTGGCTAAGGCTAGTGGGGACCAAATGGTGCTAGTTTGATGGGGAAGCAGGGAAGCTGTATTAGTCAGCTCAGGCTGCTATGACAAAATAGCACAGACTGGGTGGTTAAATGGGCTTACCAGGTGGTGCTAGTGGTAAAGAACCTGCCTGCTAATGCAAGAGACATAAGAGATGCACGTTGGATCCCTGGGTCAACAAGATCTCCTGGAGGAGGGCATGGCAATCCACTCCAGCATTCTTAACTGGAGAAGCCCATGGACAGAGGAGCCTGGTGGGCTATAGCCCTTGGGACCGCAAGGAGTTGGACATAAGTGAAGTGACTTAGTATGTATACACAGGTGGTTAAGTATCAGGTGTTTATTTCTCAGAATTCTGGAGACTGGGGAGTCCAAGATTGAAGTGTCAGGAAATTCAGTATCTGGTGAGGGCTCTCTATCCAGGTTGTAGATAGGTCTCTTCTCACTGTGTCCTCACTTGACAGAGAGACAGCAATCCCTCCCTCTTTTTATAAAGGCACTAATTCCATCATGGAAGCCCCACCCTCATGACCTCATCTTACCCTAGTTACCTCCCCAAGGCCCCATCTCTAATATCATCACATTGAGGGTTAGGGTTTCAACATATGGATTTGGGGATGGGGGCACAATTCGCTCCACAGAAGTGGCTTTATCAAGACATAGATCAAGTGACTCTGTATTTCTGACTTATTTTCATTGATCTTGAGATATCATCTATTGTAAGATACATCATTAAGAAAGAAAAAAATCTTTTAAAATCATAACAGTGTTTTCTTGGCATTGAAACATTTTATACTACATTTATGGAAAGAATTCTTTTAGACTTTGATGCTGGCAAAGGTTGAAGGTAAAAAGGAAACAGGGGTGGCAGAGGATGAGATGGTTAGATAGCATCACTGACTCAATGGACATGAATCTGAGCAAACTCCAGGAGATAGTGAAGGATAGGGGAGCCTGACTTACTGCAATCTATGGGTCACAAAGAGTCAGACATGACTTAGGGACTGAACAACAACAAAACTGGCTTATTTTGACCAATTTTTTAAAAGAAAATCATGTCTTCCGCCTGTGCATACATAAAATGAAAAATGTGGCAAGGCAACTGTTTAAGATTCCAGCTTTCCTAAATCACGTTTCAATCAGAATTGTCATGTGTACACTTTTCCACACCATGCTATCCTGCTCTGTGCCAGGAGATAGCATTTCTTTTTAGGGGGCATCTCTACTGTCTCTGAGTCCCTACCAAAAGATAACAACCAGAACTATATTTCTTCCTCTAATGATCCTACCTGGGAATGCAGGTATACCCACCAAGTGACTACACTTGTGAGTGAGCTAATTCTTTAGCCCTTCTAACACACGTCCACAATTGTGTTCAGAAGCAACATTCTTGGTGGCTTCCACTGATCTCCTAGATATCTGCCCAGACCACTTTCCTCTAGTCCCACCTGAACCCAAAGAGGATCTCCCCCTGGCCTGGGGGAGCTCTTCCTCCCTTTTCATTCCTTTGAGAAGCATGTGACTTCTCTTCCCTGGATGTGGGGGGCTGATTTCACATAATGCCTAGAGCTCAAAAGAAGTGAAAAAAGTACGAACTTCTGTGACCAAGAAGGTTCATGGGTGGGCAATGACAGTTATATCAGGACCGCCTCCCAGGCAGCAAGAATAAGATAACTCCCAGTGTCAGCCTGGTTAAACTGGAAAGCACTTACCCTGAGAACTCATGAAATAGAGTGCATCTCCCACCCTACAGGGATGCCTAAAATCTCAGCATTAGAGAATGATTTAATTGTCTGTTAAGGCATCAAGAGTGTTTTAGTAGAAATGAATGACTCTAGAGAGAGCAATGTGTAGTTGCTGTATTTACTGCTTTGGCATGCATTTCATCCCCATTAAGATGAAGTAAGAGCAAGAGCCTGTGAAGATGGGACAAGGAATGGGATGGGGATGAGGATACAGGAATGGAAAGAAAGCAGGAAAAGAGCAGAGAAAAGAAGCTCAACTTTCAGTCAATGAAATTTATCAAATCCTTGGTGTGAACCAGGCATCACCCTACATCCTGACACTAAAGTGCCTACACGTAAGGACCTACCTACCCTTCTAGTGTAGGAGACAGGCATCAGCGACATAGCAGGCCAACAAGTGTGAAAGTCTTCCCAGAATAAAAGCATAGAGTATAGTTATATGTTCCCATGAGATTGTACTGGAAGGATTCAGATAATCAAGGAAAGTCAGAGAAAGCATCCCCAAGAAAGGGATACTTCAACCCAGAGGCACTAGGACAGGATGTGAGTCAGTGTTTGGAGGGGTAGGAGATGGCCAGACTATATCTGAGAGTTTTCAGCAGTCAGGAAGATTGCATTGACAGCATCCTGGAGACTCAGTTGGGGAGCTTCAGAGTGAATGTGAGTGAGCCTAAGAAAGGGGTCCAGGGAAAGATGATGGCTCAATGTACTAGTATCACGGAGGTAAAGAGAAAGCAAGGTGGATGGCTTTTAGTTATATTTCAGAGGTGAAATAGATAGGTATTGGTAATGAGTGGGACATGAGCAATGATGAGGGGTCAGGAAATGTCATGACAAACTCTCAGGAATCTGGTCCATAAAACTAGAGGAATAAGTGTTGTCATTAATGATGTAGAGAGCAGTGAAAGTTGACCTGATTTGAGGGTAGAGAGAGGAATCATTTGTAGTCTGATGAAGTGGAAAATGAGTCTAGCTCATCCATTTACTAGCGTTGTGATCCTAAGTTTCTCTGAACCTCAGTTCTTCCATCTTTAAAAATGAAGCCATAAACATTCACCTCACAGTGCTGCTGGGACAATCAACATAACTTCATACGTGCTTGAAGTTCCTTCCTACATGAGTTACTATGATCACTCCAAAACTGAGCAGCAGTGAAGCCTAGAGGCAGAGTGGCTATTTTCAAGAACTTTCTAGGAGGTGGGGTGGTGTGTAGGAGTTTTGACAGCTGAGATCTCAACACTCTGTAAGTTTACCCTAGTGGAGTTTCTCCTTGTTGATAATGTACAGGGCAGCTATTAGCTTCATTTGTCTGGTGAATTCCTTCTATTTTGTTCCCACCCCCTCTCCTCCTCTCTCTCAGCCTGGATCAAGGGAACCCATAGAGGAAGAAGGTACATTGCTTTTCTCAGCTGAGATCCCTTATCGCTTGTAAAGAGGACTAGAGGATTTAGGAAAATGTAACCCGAGAGTTTGCACTAACAGATGAGCACAGTCGATTAGCTTCACACTCCCTGTAGGCTTCGGGTGAAGACTTTCCCATTCTGTTTTCCTAGCGTCAATTTAGCGAGGGCATTTTATACGACATATGTAATTCCTATGCCCTTGAGTGACCTCAGCACATTCCTTTCTGGCTTCCAAATAGCCCCTCATTAAAGGGAGCCATTAGGCAGTGAAAGCTGCAGCCAGTGGTTGAGGAACACACTGGAGTGGGCAGGTGAAGGGGCAGAGGGGGTTAAGCTCTCTGGAATCCAGGTATTAACTTTCTTCTCTGCAGGTGTTTTGACCTTGCAGGATCCTAACTACTAAACATTTCCCCCATTGCCTGGCTCCGTTTCTTTCCCTCGTTCTTGCCACACTGTTGTCTTTTTTATAACCATGTTTATTTCTCACTGAATTATCAGAGAGATTATTTCCCATCCAGACCCCATTCAGTTATTTTTCCTTGCAGGAAACACTTATTTCCATATAGAAAAATGGGTGGGAGAGGGTGGGAGGCATTTTATTTCATTGTTTCACTTGTTTGGGGTGGAAGAAGGTGACACATTTGTATGAATTTCTGGATAACGAAATTAATTTACGAATAGCTTCCCAGGTGGCAGTAGTGGTAAAGAATTCACCTGACAGTGTAAGAGACAAGAAACGCAGATTTGATCCCTGGGTCAGGTAAATCTCCTAGAGAAGGAACTGGCAACCCACTCCAGCATTCTTGCCTGGGAAATCTCATGGACAGAGGCACCTGATGGGCTCCAGTCCATGGGGTCACAAAGAGTTGGACAGGACTGAGCATGCAGGGTCTTTGCATAGATAACTAAGTTGTTCTTGATTCTCCATCTGGATATTTGAGAGTTGACTGTATACACCAAGGCAGCAATTGGGATGTGCTAGAGGAGTGGAGAAGGAAGTGGAGTGGAAGCTCTTATCTGAATTAGAAGTCTTAGGCAGGCTTTTAAGAGCTTCCTCTTTCCACTACCTTCCCTGCCTTTATAATTTTTTTCTCTATGTGGTCCATTTGGATGCAAATGCACTTAAGATATAAGAGCAATGTAAAAAGGCACTTCTAAATCCAAATTGTGTCTCCCAGAGGGGCTGCCATTTCACTTCATAAAGACCCAGTTGGCTTTAGTTTTGCTGAGTTCAAAGCAGGGGTGTTCCATAGAACTTCTAATTAGCATGTGCAGTGGTAGTGGCTCCAAGTCTGGAGGTCTGAGGAGTCACAGTGCAGTAGCAGGAAGCCGGAGCTAGGCAGTGTCAGAGAGTTCACTTTGCCTGTGAATGTAGTTACCTCCCAGTAAATCATTTGCCAATAGTTCAAAGATTAAGATGGAACCTGACAGAATGATCCAAAGAGAAGGTCACAGTATAGAGAAAGCACATCAAACATTACAGTGAATGAAAAACAGTGAGAACTTCTGTTTCCAGGCCCCTAAATAAAATTCCTGCAAAGATAAAGATGTGAGCTTTGCACACCATCAGGCCTTCTGGTCTGTTTATCCTGCTGAGAAAGGCTTAAGTTGGGGAGGAGGAAGCTCTCTGCCAACAGATTGTAGGTCATAAATTAGTTAATAAAACCTGTCCTATGTTATCTCTGAAACAGTCTATTTTATATATACTTGTCCATTTGATTTAGTTGTTTCCCTGCTTACTCCAGGCTGTATTTTGGTAGCATAAGTCAATATGTGAGTTTTAGATTATCCAAAAGTTTATTTTTAAATGACCTGCCTTCTGTGGGGAAAATAACAGTAGTGTGTGTGTGTGTGTGTGTGTGTGTGTAATTTATTGCTATTGATTGGGAGTTTCACAGTTAACTTTAGATTTTATATGTATATACATATATATATATGTGTGAAATATATATATTTCACATGCTGCTGTTAAGTCACTTCAGTCGTGTCCGACTCTGTGTGACCCCATAGATGGCAGCCCACCAGGCTCCCCCGTCCCTGGGATTCTCCAGGCAAGAACACTGGAGTGGGTTGCCATTTCCTTCTCCAATGCATGAAAGTGAAAAGTGAAAGGGAAGTCGCTCAGTTGTGTCCGACTCTTCGCAACCCTGTGGACTGCAGCCCACCAGGCTCCTCTGTCCATGAGATTTTCCAGGCAAGAGTACTGGAGTGGGGTGCCAGTGCCTTCTCTGATATTTCACATATATAACACAGTTTCACAATATGTAACACTAGTTATTCCAGTGAAATGTGAATATTGTTATATGCCAACATATATTTATTTTTTTATCATAAAGTTAATTTTTATTGCTGCTTTCAAGACCTATTCAGTCTTCATATAGTTCCTGTAGAATATTTCCACATATTACCATTAGTACAGCCAGCTCTTGTTTTATGTATTATAATCACTATGGATGATAAAGCAACACTGTGGGTATCTATGTACGTATCTGTGTGCCAGGGAAGCCCTGTATGTTTATTACATATATACAAGCTACATCCCCTTTGAAAGTTTCTCCCTATTGAGAACAATAAGTAGGCATTGTTGACTGATTTTTTTAAGTCGGATGAAATATATAAGAAAAGAAAATGTCACGTTTTTTAAGACCAAGTATAATGATTTAGAAGTTACCAAAGAGGTCAGGGGTAAAAAGAAAACAAAAAATAGTAAAGAAAGAAAAGAAAAGCAGGAAATGAGAGAGGAAGGGAAGTCTCAAAGCAGCAAAAATCTACTCTCCCTTCGCCAATCAAGCCTGCCCTCCATCTATAAACAAAAGCCTAGCAAACAAGCAGGTGAAGGACAAAGGGATCAGGAGAAAAGACTTCCCTGGTGGTCCAGTGATTAAGACTCTATGTTTCCAATATAAGGGGCATGGGTTTGATCCCTGGTCAGGGAACTAAGATCCCACATGCCATGCAGCACAGTGGAGAAAGCTGTTTTTTGTTTGTTTGTTTGTTTGTTTTTTAATCTAGTTAAAGAAAAGAGGCAAGCTAAAAATTGCTAGAAAATACTGGGGACCAAAGAAAGAGAACACAAGAAAGGGTGAGAATGAAACTTCAGGGTGAATGCTTGTACAGCTAAAGCAAATGGGCAGAAAAAGCCAACTAAAGAAAGTAAGAAATAGGGAGGTAATGTTAAAAATCAAAAAATATGAAACGAGACAAAAATGGTCATGGTGCTTGAGCTGGTGGGGCTGAGAAGACATTGTTTTCTAGGTGTCTTGCTGGGAAAGAGGATAAGATGGCCCAGAAATGAAAGCAGGCAGGAGTGGTGGAAGACAGCAAGCATCAGGTGAAAGGGCCGCATGACAAGACAGTCAGCCAAGGGGTACGTCCCAGACACTGGCTGCAGAATAATGTCCTGGAGAGGTTCGTCTCCACTGCAACCGAGCCCTGGAGGTGGCAGGACTTGTCTGTTGTTGTTTAGTCACTCAGTTGTGTCCAACTCTTTGAGACCTCACGGGTTGTGGCCCGCCAGGCTTCTCTGTCCGTGGGATTCTCCAGGCAAGAATACTGAAGTGTGTTGCCATGCCCTCCTCCAGGGGATCTTCCCGACCCAGGGATCTAACCCACATCTCCTGATGGACTGAGCCTGATGTCCATGGGGTGTCAGACACGACTGAGTGACTAACCCTTTCACTTTCAGCAGGAATTCTAGCTTCTTAGCTGTGATGTGCTTCAGAGGAGGATGCCTATTTCTGATTTAGGAAATCATTATTCTAGGGCAGTGAACAATGGTGGCCTAAAGAGTTAATCCTCCAAATATTTTTCACATTCCCAGGAATCATTTATTGAGCCAAAAGTACCTGGCTTAATATTTATTGAACACTTTGTTTCTGAAGGGGAATGGGAGGGAGAAGAGTGTCATATTTGAATCTATTTCCACCATCAAGCTTTACCCAAGTATCCAGTGCTTGACTCTCTAACTGCCAGGCTTAGAGCCTACCCATGAAATTCCAAATCCCGTCTCTTGTGGGTTTGGACTCGCTCGTTTATTTTTACTGTGCTTCGCTCATAATAACTTATGTTTGTAATTCAGCAACCTGAGGAATTGTTTTTATGGCACGTTTGGATCTTGCAGTCACTCACACGTTTCAAGGTCCATTGCAGGAAATGAGTTTGACACAGCATGTTAACAGTGAATTATTCATTCTTACCTGCAGCATTCAGAGCAACCCGGGAAGGCTTCCCAGTTGTTGAGTCAAAGTTATGTACCCGTAGTGCAAACTCCAGTGGACAGTTGTAAAGATGGCAAACCTTACTTTGATACAATGCCACAGCACCTCCATTAGTGCCCTGGTTAAAATGCAAACATCTGGTTGCTTTTATGGCCCATGTGTTCCTTAAGACGGTCTATTTCTTGATGACGTCAGTCATTGGAATCAAATGACTATTTTTAAAGACTCTTTTAGTGTTTCTCTGAAATGATCACTTCTTACATTTGTTTAATAGATCATGAGCCCTTCAGGTACACAAAAATTGTAGAGATCACATCTTCTACTCTCCTGACTGTTTGCAAGGATGACATTGTGACTCAAGGATCCTGGGGTGCTGTGGAATGTGTTGACTTCTGGGGTTGTGCGCACCGTAGATTTTCATTAGCATGTCATGTCAAAAGGAACCTCACGCTTCTATTTACTGAGTGTGGGGCAGCTAAGCTGCTGGTTTGTGCTCACCAACCATGGCTTTGTGGATTTGCCTAGTTAAGTTTGTTCTGCGAGTGTTTGCTATTTCCTCCCCTGCATACTTATTTTACCTGGCTGTGTGCCAGGCAATCTACTTGCCCTCCATACTGTGCTCGTGTCCAGTGCAGATAAGCTTCAGGCTGACAAGGACCGTCACCTAAATTCCAATGAACTGCTGTATGCAGGGCCTTTTGGGGGAGGAATAATTTTATCTTTACTTTTAATGGCAAGTGAAGGTTTGAAGCCAATGAGACTGCTCAAGAAAATGAGAGTCATGAAACAAAGGCTCTACCAATGGGATAAGTAGAATCCATCACTGATGATTTCATATTTGAAAAAAGATTGGCAAAAGATACAACAAATAATAAAATGGATCTCCTTAACCCACTGATTGGAAAGGCTTGGAAGGACATGTCTGAACATACTGGATCCTATAACTTGTAGAATGTTACAAACTAGGCCAGCTAGATGAGAACTGTCAAAGCATTAAATAAAATATGGCTCTTAATCATATCCTAGGATTGCGTGGAGACAGGAACCTTCCATGGAAGTCCCAAGAGAGAATATTAGAAGATGATAATTTAAGGATTATGAAAGTTCCTGAAATTTGCCAAAAGAATTAAGACAGGCCTAATTGGGAACTCCCAGGAACCAGACAGAGCAAATGAAATATTAGGTTGTAATGATTTCTTTCCATTTCACATCTATTTGTTTCTTATTCTCTCTGGGTTCCAAATATTGAATTTATGAAAGTGGAAGGGAAGAAATGAGTGTGCACTAAAGGGAAGCAACTAGGGGTGAGGAAAAACAACCCCTTGCCTCACAACACACAGAGTCGGACATGACTGAAGTGACTTAGCAGCCGCAGCAGCCTCACAACTGGGGAGACAGGAAGAATGAAGAAATTTGAGGCCATTGCATGGAGTAAATGGAATAACTACAATGTAGTGTTGAGGAAAAAGAATATAGTGTTCTATAAGTCACAAATGGAAGGACATGAGAAGGGAGATTAATTACAATTCAAATTAATTTCATTTAATTAGTTGAAAAGATCAGATGAATGGTCTTCAAACCTTTTCAATATTTCTGAGTATTCCTTTCCTCTCTCCCTCTCTTCCACACCGCCCCCCAACACACACAGATGTGCACATGATGCAAATTACCCACTGTAAATAAACCAAAATGAAACTAATACATATGTGTTATTTCCCATCTCAGCTAAGGAAAGATACAGAAAAGAAGAACCTGCTTTGAAGAACATCACTAGCTGTTAATGCCCTGTTAGGAAGTGCACTATGGCATTGAGGTTAGGAAAACAAGCCTATGAGCCATGCAGATCTGCAGTAGAGTCTCTGTCATGCCACTTCCTAGCTGAACTGCCTACTCCTAACTCTTCATTCCTTGACCTTGGTTTCTTTTACCACCTATTTGCCAGGGTCATTTGCTAAGAGCAAATTAGATGTATGTGCAGTGTCCTTCACAGAGTAAGTGTTCAGTCAGTACTGGCTAAGTATCATACCCACTATATTCCTTGAGAGTGATGGCCTGATGTTTGATAAACGTGAACTATGGAATCGTCACTCTGAAAGACCGATCTTGTAAAACACACTGCCTCTAGGGAAGAGGATGCCTGCTAACAAGCTTTTGACTTTGTTGGTTAGTACTGCTTTTACTTCAAAGCACTCAGAATTGTTTAGACTTCCTTCAGAGGTGCATGGGGTTGCAGAGAGTCAGACAGAACTTGGTGAATGAACAACAACACAGAGGTTCATGGACTTAGGCAGGATCTAGAATCTCTCAGTTAATATAACTAATGAAAAGGATTAATAGCATGTTGAGACAGTGACCTGTCAGAGTTGAAGATGAACATTTGTTTTTGATCACCCTGTATATTCAGTTCACAACGAACAACTTTATTCCTTTAAAGAATCTTTCTGAAACTAGATCAGCCTTAAGCTTTGCATGCAAAACATTACTCAATAAATTTGAATTAATGCTACTAATATATTCAGTTATTGCCAACAACTGTTATAACATAAGTTGACTCAAAACAAGTTTTTAAGAATTTTGCCTGGTGACCAATTATTCTGTGAAATATTTGAACATATTAAAATCAAAATTAAAATTTGTTTGGAAGGTGTTATTTTACCCAGCCTAGTTTTGTATTCCCTCCTGGATCAGAAACAGATTAGCCCTTTAGAAATTTGTTAATATGTGTCCTGAAGACACACTTCAAGAGGGCAAAAACCCTACCCAACAACAAAATCCTATTCCTATAAATATGCAAAGATGTCAGCAATATTGAATGAAAGAAATGAATATGTGTAGCCATTTCCTTTTCTTATCATTTTCAAGGAAACGTTCTTTTGATGGGAAACAAAACTATGTTGAAGTGTTCCTAAGATTTTTTATAATTGTATATTTCCAAAAGACTTCACTGCTGAAGTCTACGTATCATAAATGCTTAATTTCAGTTTTTCCTCCTCTTAAATGACAAGGCATAGATGAATGATTTATTTGCTTGTTTTACTAAAAGGTGGATTACAAAGCTTATATCCCTCTCTAGTATTTTATAACAAAGAACACTGAGGAAAACACGTAGAATTTCCTGTCCTTCAAATGATCTGTATGAAAACTAAAGAGCTCAAATCTTCCTTGCTAAGTGATCTTAGATCCTCAAGTATAGACATTGTATTTTCCTTTACACATATCTGATCTTTAAAGAGTGCTTATGTGTCATAATACCTTTCTGTGGACATGTCAGTTGCTCTCAATCTTACAGAATAACAGACAAAGCAGAACAACCCGAAAGCTCCACTTCAAAGAGCTTAAGACATCCCTACCTTAATGCCGGAATTTGGATCGCCTGGTAAGACTGCATTGTTTGACTTCTTAACGAGAAAAATTGGAAAAAAAAAGCAAAAGCTGGGGCCTGCCTGCTTTATTGTTCCATGAGTGACCTTTCTAAAAGAAGGTGCTTTTATCACAGGGCACCTTTGTTTAAACACAAGTCACCCCAGACACTTTTTCAAGCTCCATTTTGTAGGTAATGATTTTTTTAAACAATTTTCAAGATGGCACCTATGAAATTCATTTTCCCCACATGCATATGGAAATAATGTCCATTGTAAAATTATTTGAAGTCAATGGAGTAACACCAAAGATGTGATTTCGTTGGTTGTTGATGTTTTTTCTATAATTTCTTCCAATCCTTCATGTTCAGGAAAATGTGCTGGATACTTAAGGATAGTCAGAATGTTTTTGAGAATCCAGCATCTTCTACAGCATTAAAGTGCACCCTTTAGTGGAGGATGATGCCACTATAATATAAAATACAAACCAGTCATTTGTCCAACAACCACTTATTAGGTACATATTTATTAGGCTTTGGAGACACACGTTTCCTGCCCTCAAGGAAATTACAGTTTGATAAAGAATTTTAAATAGGTGCTAAGTAGAAGCACAAACAGAACATTTTCATTAGAAACATAATGTACATATAGCATGTGTGAAGAAAGCTATGATCTGTTGAATGTCAGAAATAACAACTCAGGCTTATGCTGATGTCAATATTGACCTCATAAAGACTGTGTAATTGACAGAAAAGGACTGAAACTGTTGTGTTAGTGGTTTTTTTTTTTTAACCTATATGCAAGCTATGGATTCCGTTTCCATTGTCTCCTTGAAATGTAGTTTGGAAGTAGTTGTACCTGTGCTCAAGCTTTAGTGAGCTTCAGCATCTCCAAGCTAGAGCTGATGAAGACGCAGATGGTTGGGCTCTTGTTACAGCAGTTTTGGTTCTACTGGTCTTGGGTGGGACCTGGGGGTCTGCATTCCTAACAAGTGTGCAGGTGATGCTGCTGCTGCTGGTCCAAAGACCCTATTTTGAATAGAACCAGTTTAAGATACGAACACACACTTGCAATGCCTCCTAGATCCTGAGAGTGAAAAATGTAGGGAACATGCACTTCTGGTCTTGGCCAGTGCATCCTTCTCTGGACCCTTCAGGACCTCAAAACCTGTCTGGTAAGACTTTGAAAATGTAAGTCACTCAGTTGTGTCTGACTCTTTGGTACCCTTTGAACTGTAGCCCCCCAGGCTTCTATGTCCATGATATTTTTCAGGCAAGAATACTGGAATGGGTTGCCATTTCATTTTCCAGGGATCGAATCTTCCCGACCCAGGGATCAAACCTGCGTCTTCTGCATTTCAGGAGGGTTCTTTACCTGCTAAGCCATCAGGGAAGCCCATAACCTCTGGGAGCCTGATGAAAAGGGTTTGTTTGCTGTGGCCACAGAGCATTCGAGTTTCCGGTTTAAACACACAACCACTCAGGAGAATTATTAACCTTTCTTAGCATGTTGGCCCTTCGCTGTCCCTGATTACTTCCCCAATGCTTTGAGTCAATGTCACATTTTGAGTGGAGAGACCATACAAGACCTCATTGAGTGAGGCTCTGGCAAGGACAGATGGTTGAATGGGAGCTCACATCCCCAAGAAAATCATGTCTTTTCCTTTGTAGTGAGAGATACCCATCTTTGGCCATTTCCATTTGTGATTGTACTGGTGCAGTGTGATAGGAAGAGAGCATTAAGTGGTAAGATGGAAGTGATGTCTTGTCCTGGCTTAGGCTGCCCCGACCTTCTATAACTTGTGACCTTTTGGGGCCATTTTAGTTCTCTAGTCTTGAGTTCCTAGGTCTATAAAATGAGAATGCAAGATGGCAGGGAATTTTTAAAGGGCCTTTACCATGTCATCACTTGTTACTGAGAATTTTTTAAATAATATTGAAAAGCTTACTTTGAAACATGCTCAAGGGTTAGTTATTCAGTTGTGTCTGACTCTTTGTGACCCTATGGACTGCAGCATGCCAGGCTCCTCTGTCCATGGAATTCTCAAGGCAAGAATACTGGAGTGGGTTGCCATTTCCTTCTCCAAGGAAGCTTCCTGACCCAGGGATTGAACCTGAATCTCCTGTGTCTCCTGCATTGCGGGAGGATTCTTTACCTGCTGAGCCATTGGGGAAGCCCATAATCTCCTGGAGCCTCTGGGGATCTTCCCAACCCAGGGATCAAACCCAGATCTCCTGTATTACAGACAGGTTCTTTACTATTTGAGCTACCAGCTGTTTCTTAAACATGCTCAAAGAGAATTTTAAATAAGTGATAGCATGAAATTACTACATAGCTCAGAAATTGCACTCTTGAACATTTATCCCAGAGAAATGGAATGTTCAAATAAAAACCTATACACAAACATTCATAGAAACCTTATTCATGTTAGCCTAAACCTGGGGAGAACCCAAGTGTCCTTCAACAGGAAGAGAGTTAAAGAAACTATGGTACTTCTATACCAAGGAACACTATACAGCCATAAAAAGGAATGGATTACTGATATATTCAACAGCCTGGATGAATCTCCAGGGAATTATTATGAGTCAAGTAAAAGCCAATCCCTAAAGGTTATATGCTATATGATTCTATTTATATATGCTCCTTAAAGGAAAAAATTTTAGAAATGAAGAGCAGATTAATGGTTGCAAAGCAGTTAGGGGTGGAAGGCAGGGAGGGAGGCAGATGTAGTTACAAAAGGGTAGCACAGGTAATCCTTGTGGCAATGGTGCTATTCTGTATCTTGATCCTGGCAGCAAATATACATATCTGCACATGTGATAAAATTGTATAGAACTAAATATGCACACACATTAATACAAGTAAAACTGGGGAAATCTGAGTAAGATCAGTAGATTATATAAATGTCAATATCCTCTTTGTAATATTATACTGCTGTTTTACAAACTATTACCATAAGGCAAATGGTACATGGAGTTTCTTTGTGTTATTTCTTACAGTTGCATGTGAATTTATATTTATGTCAGTGAAAATATCAAGTAAAAAAAGGTTAAAAAAATTTTAAAAAAAAAAGGTTTTTTTTTTAAAAAAAAACACAGTGTACTCAGTATTCTCTAATAACCTATAAGGAGAAAGAATCTAGAAAAGAGTGGATATGTATATGTATAACTGATTCACTTTGCTACATACGTGAAACTAACAGATGTAAATCAGCTATACCCCAATAAAATAAATAAATAAATTATAAATCCCAACTTTGGATTTTAAAAAAGCCTAAAGAAATAATTTTTTTAAAGCCATACATAATGACATTATTTTTTGAGCCACTCTAGAAACCCAAAATTGGCATTATTATGATGTAAAATGCCTAGTTACACTTAGTAGTTTTCACCATCTGGTTGTCAACAGATCTATTCTATTGGGTTGGTCAAAAAGTCATTCAGGTTTTCCATTAAGATACAATGGAAAAACTCAAATGAACTTTTTGGCCAACCAATACTTTTGTAAACTTTCTAGAAGTAAACTATGGAAAGTACATGAAAAAATCAAGTATGATCCTCCAGCAGGTATTGGTAAATTATGGCCTGCAGGCTAAATCCTGGTCTCCACTTGTTTTTGTATGGCCCACCAGCTAAGAATGGCTTTGGTGTATGTGCCTGCTCAGTTGCTTCAGTCATGTCCAACTCTTTGCAACCCTGTGGACTGTAGCCCACCAGGTTCCTCTGCCCGTGGGATTCTCCAGGCAAGAATACTGAAGTGGGCTGCCATTTCCTTCTTCCTGACCCAGGGATCAAACCTGCACCTCTTACACTGGCAGGCAGATTGTTTACCACAGAGCCACCTAGGAAGTCCCCAGCCTACAATAGGACTCCACAAATGCCACTTCCAGGATGGGAGGCCACCACTTGCTATTTCCTGTCTGGGTTCTCCATCCATCACCTCCTTCAGTCTAACCCCACAGTCTCCAAAGAGGTCTCAGAATCCTTATTCAAACATCACTCTGGCCCATTTTTGCAGCATTCTCCACAAGTGTCTATGGAGTGTCTTTTTTCAGAACTAGACCGTCTCCCTATTGCCCAGACCCCTCCACAAAGAGACCCAAGTGTAAGCTCTAACACAATGGAATTTCAATCAAATCTATTTTTCAATTATAGGATGGAATATGTCTTCAGTGCTAGGGGAAACCTGCAGATTGATGATATCCCAGTAGGCTCAGCACTAGTCTCCAGGAATAGGCCAATTCAGATTTTTAAAAATGTTTCCAGGCCTTCAGGTTATTGAGACAACCTTCTCACTGCAATTGTGCAGTCTGAAGGGAAGCATACAGGGAGACTGGCATCTCCAGTTGATCACAGGTGAGCATTCAATTTACAGTGCCCTTGCTTGTGATTAACTCTGCATTGGTTCAAGGGGACTCAGGCATACTTCCCACATGACTTCTCCTAGGGCAAATTAGGGTGGCGACTGAGAGGCAGGTATTTTTTGCCACACATACTGGAAAGGACATAAAATCCAGCCTCAGATGTCCTCCCGACTCTGGTCCAGTCCAGTCAGAGGGGGACTGTAATGGCTTAACTTGCTAGTGGAGACAGGAATACCTGATCATTACTTTGACCTCTCATAGAGACACTCAGGGAGGAGATTTTTCTTTTTTTAATTTATTTATTTTAATATTTTTTGGCTGTGCTGGGTTTTCATTGCTGCACGGGCTTTTCTCTAGTTGCATTGGCTGGAGGCTACCCTCTAGTTGTGGTGATCAGGCTTCTCATTGCAGTGGCTTCTCCTGTTGCAGAGCACATTCAGCTACTAAGGACTTCAGTAATTGTAGCACCTGGGCTCAGTAGTTGCAGCTTGTGAGCTTCGTTGCTCCGCAGCATGTGGGATCCTCCCAGACCAGGGAGGAACTCATGTTCTCCTGCACTGGCAGGTGGACTTTTCACCACTGACTCACCAGGGAAGCCCAGGGGGATTTTAGGATGCTGATGTTTATCTAGTTTCCAATCTAGGGGGAGATTGCCATGACTGGAAAAGAGGAGGTGATAAGAAAAGCTGAGGAATGATTGATTTTTTTTTTTTATTGAGACAAGTAATTTTGGAGTTGCCAATATTCTTGCTTCAGAGTTATAGTTGAAATTAATTTCTTTATGTCATTCCTCTTCCCCACATGTCTTAAAGGTATGGCAACCTAACAACAAGCGAAATGCAACTACATGCATGTAATAAGCTAAAATACATGTTTTCCACGTGGTCACTCAAGTTTAGTTTCCTAACCATAAATGAGAATTATCTATCCCCACTGTAACCTGCCTCTCACCCCCCTTTTCTTTGTCAAAACTGTCTCTGTCTCTGTCTGACTTACTTCACTTAGTATGACAATCTCTAGGTCTATCTATGTTGCTGCAAGTGGCATTATTTCATTCTTTTAATAGTTCAGCAATATTCCATTATATATATGTACCATGTCTTCTTTATCCATTCCTCCACTGATGGACATTTAGGTGTCTTGGCTATTGTAAACAGTGCTGCTGTGAACATTGGGGTGCATGTATCTTTTTGAATTATGATTCTCTCTGTATATGTTCCCAGGAGTAGAATTGCAGGATCAAATGATAGCTCTATGTTTAGTTTTTTGAGTAATTTCTATACTGTTCTCTAAAGTAGCTACACCAATTTACATTCCCAGCAATAGTATAGGAGGATTCCTTTTTCCCCACACCCTTTCCAGCATTGATTATTTTGAATGATGGCCATGAGGTGATACCTCATTGTAGTTTTGATTTGCATTTCTCTCATTCCCTGGTGGCTCAGTTGGTAAAGAATCCACCCACAATGCAGGAGACCCAGAACCGATCCCTGTGTTGGGAAGATGCCCTGGAGAAGGAAATGGCAGCCCACTCCATTATCCTTGCCTGGAGAATCCCATGGACAGAGAAGCCTGCTAGGCCACAGTCCTTGGAGTTGCAAAGAGCTGGACATGACTAAGTGACTAACACTTTTGCTTTCATAATTAGTGATGTTGAGAATCTTTTCTTGTGCCTTTGGCCACCTTTATGTCTTCTTTGGAGAAATGTCTATTTAGTTTTTCTACCCTCTTTTGATTGAGTTATTTGTTTTTATTAAGCTGTATGAGCTGTTTGTATATTTTGGAGATTAATCCCCTGTAGGTCACATCATTTGCAAATATTTTCTCCCATTCTGTGTATTGTCTTTTTGTTTTGTTTGTGGTTTCCTTTTCTGTGCAAAACCTTTTAAGTTTACTTAGGCCCCATTTGTTTATTTTTGTTTTTATTTTCATTACCTTAAGAGATGGATCCAAAAAGACATTGCCTGCTATTTATGTCAGTAGTCTGCCTATGTTTTCTTCTAAGAGATTTATAGTATCCGATTTTACATTTAGAACTGTAATCCATTTGAAGTTTATTTTTGTGTGTGGTGTTAGAGAATGTTCTAATTCCATTTGTTTAGTTTTTTTTTTTTAATTTGACTATGCCAATTATTAGTTGCAACATGTGGACTCTATTGCAGTATGTGGACTGTTAGTTGCAGCATGCATCCCTGACCAGGGATTGAACCTGGGCCCCTTGCATTGGGAACATGGAGTCTTAACCACTGGACCACTGTGGAAGTGCCTAATTTCATTCTTTCACATGTAACTGTCTAGTTTTCCCAGCACCACTTATTGAAGAGACTGTCTTTTCTCCATTGTATATTCTTGCCTCCTTTGTCAAAGATTAATTGACCATAAGTGTGTGGGCTTATTTCTGGGTTTTCTAGCCTGTTCTATTGATCTTTATTTCTGTTTTTGTGCCAGTAACATAATGTTTTGATTACTGTAAACTTATAATATAGTGTGAAGTCAGGGAGTATGATCCCTGTAGCTCCATTTTTCTTTCACGAGATTGCTTTGGCTATTTGGAGTCTCTTGTGTCTCCATACAAATTTAAAAACTTTTTGTTCTAATTCTGTGAAAAAATGCCATTGGTAATTTGATACAGATTTTATTGAATATGTAGATTGCCTTGATTGACATAGTCATTCTAACAATATTGACTCTTCTAATCTGAGAACATGGTATATCTTTTCAACTGTTTGTGTCATCTTTGATATCTTTCATTAGTATCTTATAGTTTTCTAAATAGGTCTTTTGCATCCTTAAATAGGTTTATTCCTGAGTATCTTATTTGTGTTTTTTCTGAATGGCAGGAGACTAATATGAGTTTTTTACTTTAAATTTTGCCATATTACAATAACAAAAAACCTCCTTACACACAAAATAGTAAAAAAAAAAAAAAAAAACAACACAAAAACAGATATTTTACTATTGAAAAATATAAGCAGGCTGTAATTTTAAAGAACAGTTATTTCTGTAATAAATTTAGCTTTATGAACAAATATTTAAATTATCTACATTTTCTTCATTTCACTACTCCTCATATGAAACTTCATCATGGATCAGTCCTAGCCTGATCCTTCATGGTTTCAAATGTCAATAGCCCTGACAAGTGTCTTCTTTACAGTCTAGCTTTGCTTACCCTCCCACCCATAATTCTCCCTACTCACATTCATGTACTCTCTGTGTCAAAATCACTGTCAATGAAAGTCTCTCTCCCTTTTTGGACTTGATTTGACTCCTTAATTAGCACAAGAATTGTACCTTTGTTTTGTAGCTTGTCAGTCTTCAAAAAAAAAAAAAAAAGATTAACCTTTCAGCTCAATGCTAGAGAACATAGATTCTTAGCCAGACAGCCTCGGTTTGAATCCCAGCATCTCCACTTACCAGCTATATTAACTTGGACATGTTTCTCGACTTCTCTGTTCTCAACTCCTCATCTGTAAAATTAGAATTAAGTGGATTTAATGTGTTCATATTTATAAAGTGCTTACAACAGTCCTTGGCTCAGAGTAACCACTATAAAAATGATGGTTAAATAGAAGCAAAAATAGGTTAAAATTTTTTCTTTACCTCATCAAAGACAGCACACCAAACTGGGCCCTGTCATTTTTTAATGGACTGTGCCACTGGCCCTAGAAAAGGACCAATATGGAAGGTGTCTGGATGAATCAGTGAAAATGTATCTCAGATGCTAAAATAACAACTTGAAGCCACCTGCCACAATGGACTTCTTTTGTTAGTCAAACAATCTAGTCAAAAGTAACCTCAGAATTCTCCTTTATGGTAACCATGACTGCTGGGCATCTTGTCTCTACTTGGCTGCCTTTAGGAAAAGGATATCATCCCCTATAGGACAGTTTATCCCACTGATAAGGTGCCATAGAGAAGGATGCTAAAGAGAGAGGGAAAATAAATACAGAAAATCCTAAAGATTCCGTCAGAAAACTGCTTGAACTAATTCACTAAAGTTGCAAAATATCAAATTCACACACAAAATTGTGATTCTGTACACTAACAGCACACTATCTGAAAGAGAAAATAAGGAAATCCCATTTACAATAGCATCAAAAACAATAGAATACTTAGGAGTAAATTTAACCAAGTAGATGAAAGACCTGTGTGCTAAGAACTGTTAGACATGGATTAAAAGAATTGAAGAATACACAAATGGAAAGATATCTCCCATGTCTTTGGCCTGGAAGAATTAATATTGTTAAAATATTAACAGAGGGGATAGGTTGGGGAGTGGGGAGATGTTGGTAAAGGGTACAAACTTTCAGTTTTAAGATGATTAAGTTCTGAGGATCTAATGTACAATATAGTATACGTGAAATTTCCTAAGACAGTAAGTAGATCTTAAGAATTGTCACCATGCACACATAGACCTGCAAAGAAGGTCATATGAAGTGATGGATGTGTTCATTAATGGCAGTAATCATTTCACAATGGACACATATGTCAAATCACATTGTACACTTTAAATATACAGTTTTATTTGTCTAGTGTACCTCAGTAAAGCTGGGGGAGGGAAATCAATGAGAAGCATAATAAATTTTTAAAAATAAAATGAAAAAAAGGAGAATAAGGGCTGGAGGAGTAGAGAGTGAGGAGTAGTTACTTAATGTATACTGAGTTTTGGTCTGGAAGGATGAAAAACTTAGGGAAATCAATAGTAGTGATGGTAATACAATGTTGTGAACATACTTAGTGCCATTTTTATGCTTAAAATGGTTTAAATGGTAAATTTTATGTTACAAATATTCTCCCACAATAATTTTTTTAAAAATATGGCTTCTCAAAGAGGGGTTTCTTAAAAATAGGCATCTTATATGCTGGCTTCATATAGACAGGCATAATGAAGAGGAATACTACAGGAGGGGCACCGTATACAAGGGCATTGTAGATTGGTTGCATCATAGAGAGGTCCATCACAGATAAGGACATCATAAAAAGGGACATCATGGAAAGTCATTACAGAGATGGACCTCATAGGAGGGAGTTTTGATGGTTATCATATATAATTTCATCACAGAGAAGAACAACATAGAATCATCCTAGAGAAATCTATCAGACAGGAATACCTTAGAAGCTTTCATGTCAGCTTCTCTTCTCTGGACATGAGACCAGAGATGATATTATTCATTTGTACTTTTTTTTTGAACATCTGACAGATACTTTGGCTTATAATAGGTACCTAATCTTGTTTGCGGGGTGCGTATATGTATACCATCTCTTCCACACATAGCGTTTGAAAAATGTAGAACCTGTTCCCCATTTCTTCTGCAGACTGAATTGGCCTAGTTCTTAGAAAAATTTCCAATGTACTGGATATTTCTGACTTTTCTTATTCTAAGAGCCCTCTGTATACCTATTTGTGATGGGCAGAATTTTTAGGATACAACCCCCCTCAAAGATGTCCCACCCTAGTCCCTGGAATCTGTGATGTTATGAGATAACACTACCATGTCTACATTATGTTATTCCCTATTAAAATAGAGAACTTATCTGTTGGGCATGATCTGGTCCCATGAGCTCTTAAAAGCAGAGAACATTTGCTGACTGGTGGCAAAGAGGAAGACAGAGATTCAAAGCATGAGAAAGGTTTAATGCACCATTTCTGTGTTTGAAGATGGAAGGAGCCATGTGTAAAGATGGAAGACTAACCAATAGGAGTTGAGCAACCCTTCACTACCAGCCAACAAGGAAATGGTCCTTCGGTCCTACAACCACAAGGAACTAAATTCGGTCAACAATCTGAATTATCTTGGAAGTAGATTCTTTCCCAGAGCCTTCAGATAAGAGTCCTACCAATACAACAGTTTAATTTCAGCCTTGTGAGACCCTGAGCATGGAACCCAATAGAACCTGTCTAGATTTCAAGCCTCTAGAATTGTGAGGTAATAAAAAGTATTGTTTTAATTCACTAAATTGATCGTAATTTGTTATGCAGCAGTAGAAAGCTAATATGTCATTTGTCACTGTCTCTCTTTAAAAGTTCCTAGAGGGAGAGGGAGAGGGTGGGATGATTTGGGAGAATGGCATTGTAACATGTATACTATCATGTAAGAATCGAATCGCCAGTCTATGTCTAACACAGGATACAGCATGCTTGGGGCTGGTGCATGGGGATGACCCAGAGAGATGTTATGGGGAGGGAGGTGGGAGGAGGGTTCATGTTTGGGAACGCATGTAAGAATTAAAGATTTTAAAATTAAAAAAAAATTAAAAAATAATAATAATAAAAAAAAGTGTGAGGGAACACAAAAATATATTAATGGTGGGACAATGACTATTTTGAAAATGTAGACTGGAAGTATCTTTAACAATTTAATTTTGCAAAGTAATGTTTAATTCTGTGGTCCTACTCTGGGAATCTATGAAGAAATAAAAGCATATGTACATGATAAAAAAATAAAATAAATAAATAAAAAGCAGAAGTAAAGTTTTAAAAAAAGTTCCTAGAATTATTTTATTTTTTTAATTTATTTATTTTAATTGGAGGCTAATTACTTTACAATATTGTAGTGGTTTTTGCCATACATTGACATGAATCAGCCATGGGTGCACATGTGTTCCCCATCCTGAACCCCCCTCCCACCTCCCTCCCCATCCCATCCTTCAGGGTCATCCCAGTGCACCAGCCCTGAGCACCCTGTCTCATGCATCGAACCTGGACTGGCGATCTGTTTCACATATGATAATATAGATGTTTCAATGCTATTCTCTCAAATCATCCCACCCTCGCCTTCTCTCACAGAGTCCAAAAGTCTGTTCTTTACATCTGTGTCTCTTTTGCTATCTCACATATAGGGTCATTATAACCATCTTTCTAAATTCCATATATATGCATTAATATACTATATTTGGTGTTATTTTCTTTATGATTTTTTTAAAAATGAGTATTCTAACTAAATATTTTTCCTTCAGTTCTAAGTATGAAAAGAATTCCCTCTCCATCCCTCCCTCTGTGAGTTGAGAGAACTTTTTCTTTCCTTTTTCAGATCATTAATTGCCAGTTAAATTACTTAAAAGAATATTGTCTGAATGAACTGCAGTAACATTTGTACTTACAAAAAAGGAGCAGTCGTTTGCCTATTTCTTATTTGTTTCATATAAGAAGATATGGTTGATAATGTGAGAAACTTGAGTCCTATGATAGAAATACATTTGGACAATTGGATTTCTAGATCTTTAGATTTATAGATCTCTCTAGTTGGGAAGAGTGTAACTTGTTCATAAATTTAAAATATTTTGGCAGAAGAAACATCTGGTTCCCACTCATGCATGTAAAGAGCTGCCATCACTTCTGCCCTCTTAACAAGAAAAAGGACAAACAAACTGAAAATCAATGACTTAGCTCCATCAGAAAATGAAATCACAGGACAAAGTCCCATCCTCAAAACTGGAGAGAGAGACAGATATAGAAAATAAAGATCAGTTTACGTAAAATGTAAGCCACTGGACCCAGTAGCTGGTAGTAACACATAAACTATAACTTAATTGAACTATAACTTCAGTGAATAGTTGAGAGTATTGACTATCTTGAGAGTTAAAAACTGGAGACTCAGTGTAACTGGGAGCCCCACACTTTTGTGTGTTTCAACTCTAGGATTCCCACTATATCTCATGGTGAAAATCAGAGAAAAATCCTATAGTGCTTGAACAGAAGAGGGGGAAAGAAACCATTTTACAATACAAAAGTAACAATTTTGAAATGAACCCAGGAGAAAGGTAAGTATTTTAAAACAAAGTCAGAACATTATTTACAACAAAAGCCTCACCAGCAGGGGAAAAAAAATTTACCAGAGCTTTAACTGACTTGAAAGACAGGAAATTACCCAATTTCAGCCCTCTTTAGCCTGTGTGTCTTGCTTGAGGGTAAAACAAAAGCTAAGAAGCACTTGTTAGGGTCACATCCCATGGATACGGGTACACTGAAAAATTAAGAACTGATTATAGGATTAAAGACTGTTTCCCCCCACATACACACACTGTATTAATAAAGCTCCTGGCTAATGACAGTAGATTACAAGTGAAGTAACTGTGATGCTCAGACTGTAAAAAGAAGATTTTAGGGAAACACAAAGACCACAGGAAGGGAAACAACATGAAACAAAAACAGAATACTTGAGGAAATTAAAGCCTCTGACACCTACAGGTACAAAAAAATGGAGCCTAATTCCTAGGCAGATCAACGTAAGCCTATCTCAGTTCCTATTATTCAACACATCATGTCCAACTTTCAACAAAATTTACAAGACAATCTAAAAGGCAAGAAAAACCACAATCTGAAGAGACAAAAGTAAGCATCAAAATCAAACTCAAGTATGGTAGAGACTTCAGAATGATCAGATCAGGAATTTAGAATAACTGTGATTGATATGCTAAAGGCTCTATTGGAAAAAAAAAAAGGACAACATGCAAGATCATATGGGTATCCTAAGCAGAGAAATGGAAACTCTAAGAAAGAATCAAAAGGAAATGATGGAAATCAAAAGTACTATAACAGAAATGAAGAATGCCTTTGATGAGATCATAAGTAAACTGTCCATGGACAAGCAAGGAACCAGTGAACTGAAAGATATGCCAATAGAAACCTCCCAAAACTGAAATGCAAAGAGAAAAAAAAGGAACATAATATCCAAAGACTGTGAGACAATTGTAAAAGATATAGCATACACATGATGGGAATATCAGAAGAGAAGGAGAGAGAGAAAGGGGCAGAAAAAAAATAATTGAAGTAACAATGACTGAGAATTTTCCACAACTAATGACAGAAACTAAACCATGAATCCAAGCAGTTCATGAAACATAACTAGGATAAACACCAAAGAGTTTATACCTAGCCATATCGTATTCAAACCTCAGAAAACCAAAGACAAGGAAAAAATCTTTAAAATACAGTAACAGCTGCTTATGTGCCAAGCATAATATACACATTTTACTTATGTCATTTAATTTATATGGAAATCTCCATCTCAAAGACTTTATATTCATCCCCATTTACAGATGATAAAATAGAATTAGGAGATTAAGACTAGTTAGTTAGAAAGTGAATTGACAAGAATTCAAACTCAGGCTGTGTTCTAAATACTAAGAAATAGTGCTGGTGGAGCATAACTTAGTATGATGAGTACATGTTGACCTCAAAATGAAAAGTTATAAATTTCCTCAAATTTTTTGAATTTGAGTCTCAACTATTCATTTGTTAAAAGATAAAAGCTCCGAAAAAGATCGTAAGCTTTCTAATACAAAGGACTGCTCCCTGTTGATGAAGCTCAGCCAAGCAGAGCTAGCTCAATCAGCCAGGATACCAAAATGATTTCTTAGGTGATGATTCAAGTCATCCACTAGTTTAAATCTCAGTGTTGATTGGTATTCTCTGGTGATTTCCAAAATTCCTGTCCTTCAGTACGTACTTATTCTTTGTTCATTTATATTAATTTGTTACATGTATGTGTTTGTTGATTTTTTTTTTTCTCTGCCTAATGGTTGCACCCTTTCTGTTTTATACTTTTGACACAGGAGTTAAGCAAAGGTATTGGGTCCAGGAGGCAATGTGTTCACTATATTGTTTTTAAGCCTATTTTGGGGGTATGATCTAGTGGAGGAGATCTTTTTCTGACCAATCATGGAAGTGGCTTCCCTCAATGTTGCCCTATACTATTAGATAGCAAAGAATTACTTAAGGGAAGGTAAATACCAAGTCATGAATACCAGCAGGTCCAGACCATTGGAGACCATTTTAGACATGCCTACCATAGTATTTTGGTGGTTTGAAGGACAGTATAAGTAGGTGTCTATTGTGCCTGAGCAAAAAGACCTGTAGCTCCAGAGAACCATATAGATTTCAGCTCAGTTACTTCTACTAAGTCTGGACTTGGATAGAGTTTCTTACCTTCTTTAGATCTCAATTTCTCCTTTGGGAGATACAGAGATAAAAATACAGGCTTTGCCTAACTGTTGTTAAGGTGTAGGAGGAATGCTTGCTGGTCTCTCATGTGTTGGGTATGTTCATGGCATGTTACTATCTCTTCAACCCCGTCATGGGTCTAAATGAAACTTTAATCAGTCTGTTTGGTATCTCAAGCCCACCCTAAACTTCCTGGAAGTCTATTTAATTGTCATGATTTTTATTATATCTCACCTGATTAACTCAATAAATGAATGCTTTTTGGTAATTATAGTTTCCAAGCATGATATTTTTATAAAATAACCCAAGGGAATTAATTGTGACCTTAAGCTGTCATAAGATTTTCTTTGCTGCCTTCATGCTTTGATCTACATACACAATCAACTTTATTTATGTAATATTCAAATCATTAATTTCCTTGATTTACAGCTACAAGATGGTCATTATGCATGATCACTTGACTCTTTGCGACCCCATGGACTGTAACTTATCAGGCTCCTCTGTCCATGGGATTTTCCAGGCAAGAATACTGGAGTAGGTTGCCATTTCCTTCTCCAGGGATCTTCCCCACAGGGATTGAACCCGGGTCTCCCGCATTGTAGGCAGACGCTTTTACCATCTGAGCCACCAAGGAAGCCATTTTAGAAATTACATGAAGGTAACTTGTAAGCATTTAGACTCCTCTTAAGCTGAATCTATGATGCCAGTATGAACCCCAAGCAACTGTTGAATTAGTTGATGGGAGATCCAAAGAAAAGAAGGGTGTTTAAATTGTAATTAATAAAAGCTCAACAGGCCCCTAATCAGGAGTTAATCTGAGGGCCCAGCAATACGTGAACCGTGAACTTCCAGATGTTCGAGATGGTTTTAGAAAAGGCAAAGGAACCAGAGATCAAATTGCCAACATCCGCTGGATCATGGAAGAAGCAAGAGAGTTCCAGAAAAACATCAATTTCTTCTTTATTGACTATGGCAAAGCCTTTGACTGTGTGGATCATAATAAACTGTAGAAAATTCTGAAAGGGATGGGAATACCAGACCACCTGACTTGCCTCTTGAGAAACTTATATGCAGGTCAGGAAGCAACAGTTAGAACTGGACATGGAACAATAGACTGGTTCCAAATAGGAAAAGGAGTACGTCAAAGCTGTATATTGTCACCCTGCTTATTTAGCTTATATACAGAGTACATCATGAGAGATGCTGGGCTGGAGGAAGCACAAGCTGGAATCAAGATTACCAGGAGAAATACCAATAACCTCAGGTATGCAGATGACACCACCATTATGGCAGAAAGTGAAGAGGAACTAAAAAGCCTCCTGATGAAAATGAAAGAGGAGAGTGAAAAAGTTGGCTTAAAGCTCAACATTCAGAAAACTAAGATCATGGCATCTGGTCCCATCACTTCATGGCAAATAGATGGGGAAACAGTGGAAACAGTGTCAGACTTTATTTTGGGGGCTCCAAAATCACTGCAGATGGTGATTACAGCCATGAAATTAAAAGACGCTTCCTCCTTGGAAGGAAAGTTATGACCAACCTAGATAGCATATTAAAAAGCAGAGACATTACCTTGCCAACAAAGATCCATCTAGTCAGGGCTATGGTTTTTCCACTGGTCATGTATGGATGTGAGAGTGGGAATGTGAAGAAAGCTGAGCACTGAAGAATTGATGCTTTTGAACTGTGGTGTTGGAGAAGACTCTTGAGAGTCCCCTGGACTGCAAGGAGATCCAACCAGTCCATCCTAAAGGAGATCAGTCCTGGGTGTTCTTTGGAAGGAATGATGCTAAAGCTGAAACTCCAATACTTTGGCCACCTCATGCGAAGAGTTGACTCATTGGAAAAGACCCTGATGCTGGGAGGGATTGGGGGCAGAAGGAGAAGGGGAAGACAGAGGATCAGATGGCTGGATGGCATCACTGACTTGATGGATGTGAGTTTGAGTGAACTCCGGGTGTTGGTGAAGGACAGGGAGGCCTGGCATGCTGAGATTCATGGGGTTGAAAAGAGTCAGACACAACTGAGCTACTGAACTGAATCTGAGGGCCCAGACCTTCCATACTCCCCACCCTCCATATTTGTGGAGAGCAACACTCTGTTCTCGAGAAAAGCTGGGTACACACCCACCCTCTCTGATGAGCCACATTCTCTCCAGCTGATCACCTTGGACATGGCCTAGTTTTGGTTTTGTTAATAAGAAAGTCGAGGTATTAAATAGATCACAAGATGCAAGCTATTCACAGAGGGCTTTAAGCGAAACTGCAGTTAGACTGAAATGGACTATGTCAAGTATATTTCTCTTCGGTCAAATAAAAATGTAGGACTTGCACCATGAAAGTCATTAACCCATAGAAAAGCTAAGAAAAAGATTTTAAAATGATACAAATCTGCTTTTCATCTCTCTGTAAACACCCTCCTAAAGAAATTATAGCATTCATACCAAATGTGCATCTGGTGCTAAATCAAAACTCATAAAATGTCATAGAAGAAAATCATGAAAGCAAACAAAATCCTTCAGGAGTGTGGCGATGCCATCGAAGTGTTACATTGGTCAGCTTCCTGTGTAATGTGAAATAAGCCACGTATGACTGTCATCAGCTTTTAAAATGCACTTTTCCAATTAGGATAAATTATTCCTGGGCAAATAATACAGTTTATGAAAATCCCGAAGAAAAGCTTTGTCTAAATCCATGTCAGCTTTACACTAGAAGGCCCAGGAAGATTTATGGGAGATTCTGTGCTTAGTCTTCCTTCCCACCTAGTGCCTTTTAGTGAGCAAAATTACAGCCTCTTTCTTCCATGGGAAAAGCAGTGTGCAGAGGTTTGGTTGATGGCCTTTCCTGAGTAAAGGCAGATAAGAAGTTTTATGGGTAGCAAGATTTAGACTTGGAGGATTTACTCCTGGATTATAACCAAGACAAGGGAATGAGGCAGTTGGAACACATTTTCTTTAGGTTGTCTTTATAGATTGTTTGCTGATTAATGGCCTTTTCAAAATGTAAAATCTCGTAAGTCTGATACCAGGGCTAGTTCTGTTCTTTCTGTTGTTAATCTAAATATATCGTCATTAAGAGAGGTTTGTTACTTTACCAAAAGGCAGAGACAAACGACTTGTTTCTTCAGTGGTTTCAAACTGAAGCCAGCTCTCTTCTTTCTCTTTAAAGAGCTCTTCATACAAATATTATGATCTTTAAATGTCTGATTTGAAACCAGTCTGGAGATCCTTCCACCACTTGCAAATATTGCTGAATCTTAGAGGCATTTCCAGACCCTGGTTATTTAAAAAAGAAAAAAGCATAATCTTGGCTTACAATCCTTGATGAAGGCAGAAAATTGTGCATTGAATTTCAGGGAGTCTTCCTCTAGGAGCAGTCATGGCCTTCTGGCATTTCAGTGAAATTCCAGGCAATGTCCGTGATTCAAACACAGCAACAAATGATACAGGGGCCATGTGTGTACACATTCCAGATTGATAAGTTAGCCCATCCTAGATAGAAAATGTGTCAGCATATGTTGAAAAGGGAAAATAATTAGAGAATATTTGCTGTTCTTTTTCTTCTAGTTTCTTATGTACTGCCTCTTGAACAGTGGTTTTGCTGTCCAGGAAAATTTTGGCAATGTCCAGAGGCATCTTTGTTTGTCACAGCTGAGGGGTGAGTGCTACTGGCATTTAGTGAGTGGAGGCCAAATGCACAGAACAGCTCTCTCTCCCCCTGGCCTCTGCCCCTGAGAATTATCTGATCCAAAATGTCCATAGTGCCTAGGCTGAGAAACCTCACTCTAGAATCATGAGTCCATGGAAAGTACTAATTGTGGGCAGATGGAGTGTAGGGCGGGGGCGGGGAGGGGGGTTATGTTTTCATTGGCTCAGTACATGTTTGAATTAAGAAAAGGTCAAAGGCTTGACATTTTTCACCTTCAAGTCTCTTAATGGATCAACTGTTATTTCAAAGATTAAAAATAAGTAAGTGCTGAATGTATAATGAAGTCATGTCCCTTCTTGTTTCTTGATCTGCTTCCCAAGAGAAAAGAAAGAAATCACCCACAGACTGAAGTTTACCCTTCTTTTGTGTTTGAGTTAATTAAACAAAAGAATGAACGGCAGTCCCCATGTGGGGGAAGGTGGTATCCATGACTTACAGGAATTCCCCCAGATGCATAACTCTCTGGGTAGTGAGTTGGTTACTACAAGGTGTTGCTGCAAACTGTCATTTTACTCCATAATTTATAGGGTGTGTCACCTTCAGTCACTCAGTTCAAGTTCCTTAGCTGTGTGCGTGCTGACTGGTTCCTATGCAACGGGTGATCTTGCATTGGGAGCAGCTGGTTTCCCTTAAATGCCCGTGTCTCTGTTTGCTACATTTCTATGACAATGTGTTCACACCAATATAATTATGACTGTATTAGCACTTGCCCTGTAAACCACATGATTCAGGGCTTTATGAGTATGTAATAAAAACTCTCTCCAGGCAGAAACTTGTCTCAGACATGGAACTTTGGGGGTGGGGGCAGTTGTAAATGGCCGGTGTTGATTAGGACCTTCTGAAGTCTGTGGTCATTAGAACACCCATTTATTGGTTAGCGCTCTACAGAGCCAAGACTGTGTGCTGTGAGATTTCAATCTTTAATCATTTAGCTAAACATAGGACCTTTGCCAGGTTTCATCTGCATCCATTAATTCTTTCAACAAGTAGTTGAGTGTCTCAAATGGGTAGGGGCAGATGATCCTTCAGTGAACAGCACAAAGTTCATGTTCTCATGGAGCTTACATTCTATGGAAGGAGGAGGGAAAGGAGGAAGGGATTGAAGAACTGTCTCTCCTAGGGAACTGTAGGCGAGGACAGTGCCTGTGAGAGGTGATCTGAAAAAAGAATCCGCTGTGGGAAGGGCATTCCTGGTGGAGGGACCAGCCAAGGCCAGCCTCTGGCTTGGTATGGAGGGTACATAGGTTGATGCATGAAGGGTGAGAGTGGGATGCCACACAGATGCTACCCAAAGGAGCCAGGGTATATCTAGACCCTTCTAAGTCTGGGTGAAGAGCTTGACTTCTTCAGCTACAGTTGAAATGGGTGGGGGGAGGTAGAAGTGGATATGAGATGACTACAGGTTAAAATAGATTCCTCTGGCAGTTATGAGCAGGAGAAGAAACAGGATGACCATTTGAGAGCCAACTGCTGAAGTCCAGATGGCAGTATTGTGAACTGGTCTTCGGGGCCTCATCTGCACCACCCTTGAGGGAAAGGGCACAGCTTAGGGACATTCAGGAAGTGAGGTGCAGGCCGACACCTGCCTCCTGCTAGGGGCACCATCCACTGAGATGATCTGCGAGATCAGGAGGGATGGGTGAAAAGACACGGCCCTTGACAATTGGTTTGCTCATCTATGAAATGGGATTTAGGAGGCATATCCTGCAGAACTGTGGAAAGGATCAACGAAGGCTGACAAGCTCACAGCCAGTGCCTGTAATCAACTTATATCCTGGTAAATCTGTTGTTTGCTAATGTAAACAGATCACACAGCCATGACCACTTTCCAGGGAGGGGAGAGGGAGTATTACCTTTAAATTGTTCCCAGGTTGTGGTAGAGGCCCATTTGTGTTCGATCTGATGTATAGAGAACCATCCCAGTAACTGACATGATTGATTGATTTATTTGCTGTTTTTCCATGTCTACATCGTCTTCACTCCTCTTTCCATTTCTCTTCTTATGTTTTTGCATGCGTGTGCGCTAAGTTGCTTCAGTCGGGTCCAACTCTGTGGCCCCATGGACTGTATCCTGCCAGGCTCCTCTGTCCATGGGATTCTCCAGGCAAGAATACTAGAGTGGGTAAACATTCCCTTCTCCAGGGGATCTTCCCAACCTAGGGGTCGAACCCAGGTCTCCTGCACTGCAGACAGATTCTTTACCCTCTGAGCCACCAGGAAAACTCAGCCGGCCTCTAGAGCACAGTCTCGGTAGTTGTGGCTCACAGGCTTAGTTGCCTCAGGCAAGTGGAATCTTCCTGGACCAGGGATCAAATCCGTGTCTCCTGCATTGGCAGGCAGATTGTTCACCATTGAGCCACCAGGGAAGCCCCAATTCACCCTTTTAAAACATCCAATTCAGTGAGCTTTTGGGGTACATTTACAGAGTTGTGCCACCCTCACAGCTCTCTAATCCAGAACATTTCCATCACCCCCAAAAGAAACCCTATGCCCACTAGCAGTCACTCCCCATTTCCTCCTCCCCAGCCCCTGGCAACCACTAATTTGCTTTCTGTCTCTTTGGATTTGCCTCTTCTGGACATTTCATCTAAGTGGAATCATGCAAAACATGGCCTTTTGTGTCTGGCTTCTTTCACTGAGCATCATGTTTTCAAGGCTCATCCATGTTACAGTTAGCTCCTATGTCTGAGCTGTATATTTATTTGTATTTTTAAAAATAGAACTTTTTTGCAGAGTGGGTATAGTTGGCAGGAAATTCTACCGATCAATTTTATTTTCTCACATGGGCACCCAGAGTTTATTGATTTATTATCATTCCCTTAGTGTATCTTACAACTAGAACATTATCTCCTTTGTACCCCTGCAGTGTTTCCATCAGTGATTTCATTTTTCCCACTTGGTTTGGAGCTGTCTCCCTTGTTCCCAGTTCATTTTTTTTTTCTTTCCTTCTGTATAGTCTAGTGCAGGGCTGATAAACTATTCCCCAGAGGCCAAATCTAGATTGCCATCTCTTTTTGCTACTGATTGAAGCAGAATCATGCCCATTCATGTGCACCTTGTCAGTGGCTGTCTTCCTGTTATAGTGACCATGTTGAATTGGTGAAAGGGACCATATGGCTCACAAAACCTAAAATATTTACTAACTGACCTTTATCACAAAAGTTTGCCAACCCCAGTTATAAACATCTGATGGATGACAGAAGCTAAGTGTTTATTTGGTTCTAATCAGAATGATTTGTGACTCATGGTGACCTCTCTGGAAATGGGCAAAGTGTTTTTTGCTCAGTCATGTCCAACTCTTTGCCACCCCATAGTCTATAGCCCACCAGGCTCCTCTGACCATGGAGTTCTCCAGGCAAGAACACTAGAGTGAGTTGCCATATCCTTCTCCAGAGGATCTTCCCAACCCAGGGATCAAACCCTGGTCTATTGCATTGGCAGGTGGATTCTGTGGCACTGAGCCACCAGGAAAGCCCGGACAGGGAAACTCACTGACAAAAATCATGAAGATGAAAAAATCATTTGTCAATGTCACTGTTTTCCTCTCAACAGGAGGGTGAAAACATTCCTTCAATGAAAAAAGATGTTAGATTAGTTCTTAATATTTCAAGGCAGAAAGAATGTTGGTGAATGTAACTGTTACCTTGGGGATTATAAATGTCATATTGTAATCATGCACACCCATATATACCACACAGTGGTACACATATGTGTATCAAACTTGACAGCAGGTAAATCACTTAAGCCTTCCTCAACTTGGAAAATGCAGGAACTCTAGCTGAAGGCTTCTACAATTGCACCATTTGGGCTCCCATTATGATCAGAACCCACATGTTTGGAGTCTTGTAAAACACAGGCAATTTTCATGTCATTGCATCTTTGCCTGCCAATGCAAACTGGACCCTTTTATCTTGGCTGAGACATTAGCCCAGAGCAACCTTTTGGCTTGGATGCAACTTCCTTCCCTTCCTCCCTCAATTTGAGGAACAAAGAATTTATGATCATATTCAGTTCAGTTCAGTTCAGTCACTCAGTCATGTCTGACTCTTTGCGACCCCATGAATCACAGCACGCCAGGCCTCCCTGTCTATCACCAACTCCCAGAGTTCACTCAAACTCATGTCCATCGAGTCAGTGATGCCATCCAGCCATCTCATCCTTTGTCGTCCCCTTCTCCTCCTGCCCCCAATCTCTCCCAGCATCAGAGTCTTTTCCAATGAGTCAACTCTTTGCATGAGGTGACCAAAGTACTGGAGTTTCAGTTTCAGCATCAGTCCTTCCAATGAACACCCAGGACTGATCTCCTTTAGGATGGACTGGTTGGATCTCCTTGCTGTCCAAGGGACTCTCAAGAGTCTTCTCCTAATGGTCATATTAGCCTTCATGTTTTCTGAACAAAAATGAAACATGCTCTTATTTTTTATGTATATTTCCAGATGCTTTCCTTGTAAATCTTCCACCTTTGCTAGCAGTCTCTTTCTTGACCTTACTGTGCCCCCAGCTCAGGTGTCTCAGGTGCCCCATTATCTTTACATTTCTATCTTCCCCATCAGCCTATAAGCCTTTGAGAAAAGAGACTGTTTCCTTTTCATGCCTCTATTTCCCATGCCTCATGAAGAATGTGGTACTGCAAGGTGCTGGACAAATGTCAGTGGAGTGAGTGCATGAATGTACTTAAAGCTCCAAACTTTTTCCTTCCCATATGTTTTGTTCATCCATAAATTCCTTGTATTAACACTGTTTTTTACTAGAGATTAATTTCCTATTTCAGGTATCTGTCTTCAGTGATGACAAGCCCTGCCCTTTAATCCATCCATTCGACTGTCCTTAACCAAACAGCCACGATCCCTGTGGAACATACCTAATTGTGCAAGGTCAGGCGACAGTACACAAAGAATCAAAATATTGTTACAGCCACCCATACACATGTTGATAAAATCTGATAGGAGCTCACAGGAAAAATGCCTGGGGGCTGTAGAAGTATCTATATGAAAAATAATCCAAAGAATCTGTACTGATTTACACTGAAACAAAATTCACTTTAGATGATTCAGATGAAACTTTGTTAATGAAGGGGCCAGAGTGTAGCACCAAGGCTTAATGAGAGCCAGGGTGCTAGCAGGAGATACCCTCCTAGAGGCACCTAAGAAGCACCTAGAGGCACCTAAGAAGGAAAGGAGGTCGAAATACCTGGATGTCCAACTCCTCCAGCCCTCTGATCTCTTACCGTTGCTTCCCATTGGCTGAATCTAAGCCTGAGTTAGCTAGCAACAGTGCTTATGTCATACAGAGCCAATGGGGCGAGGGGTGCAGAGTAGGGCAGAGAAGTGGGGAGAATGCATAAGGACAGGTGTGATGAAAGGAAATGGGAAGTTAGGGAAAGCCTTTTTGAGGGCATGCTATTTGGGCTTCCCTGGTATCTCAAACAGTAAAGAATCTGCCTGCAATGAAGGAGACCTGTGTTCGATACCTGGGGTGGGAATATCCCCTAGAGAATGAAATGGCAAACCACACTAGTATTTTTGTCTGGGAAACCCCATGGATAGAGAAGCCTGGTGGGCTACAGTCCATGGGATCACAAAAACTTGGAAACGACTGGGTGACTAAAACTTTCACTTTAAAGATATGCATTGGTGCAGTAGTAAAAGAATCCAACTGCCAGTGCAGGAGACACGAGAGATGTTGATTTGATCCCTGAGTTGCGAAGATCCCCTGGAGGAGGAAATGGCAACCCACTCCAGTATTCTTGCCTGGAGAATCCCATAGACAGTCCTGTTGGGCTACAGTCCATGGGATCATGAAGAGTCAGACACAACTGAACGACTGAGCCCGCACTCGCATGATGAAGTGAAAGTGTAATATTCTATTCTGTTCTATTCTGTATTTAGATTGTGATGTGAAACAGAAGGATTTAATGGTAGGGGAGGAGACTTAGAGGACACAGAATATGTGAAGCCTTTTAATTGGGATCACTGTGGCTAAGCAGAGTAAACATGATGAGGGTCCCAGGTCATCAGGGTCCAGGTCACAGGCAATCTGTAGATGTTGAAGCTGGTTGAATGCTATCCCCAGTGCAGGGGGATTTGTTAAGAGTGCTGAACATAAGCCAATCTGATCCTGGTGCACATCAGTCTCAGAAGGGAGAGGTGATGGGAGCTTGGCCAAGTGTGGGGCAGAAGAATAAGAATTCATTCCCCAAAAAGTGGCAAAGCCTCTCATGTATTATTAGCCCACTTCTAGAAAAGTTATTTTTTGTCTTATTCTCACAGACAGATGAAAATAGGATTAGAGCTTTTATTCAACAAGAGATGACTTACATTTTTAGTCCACTCATTATTGTAGACTTATACATTCCTTTTTTTAGCCAGTATAAATTTTTTCACTTAAAATCTGGAACGAGTAATATGATGAAGCAAAATATTCCTAAACCTTGGCACTATTAGCATTTGGGACCAGAAAAATCTTTGCCCTGGAGGTTGTCCTGTTCATTATAGGATGCTGAACAGCATCTCGGGATTCTGCCTACTGTTGATACATGCCAACTCCCCAGGTATGACCACCAACATGTGTCCAGATATTGTTGAACAACCCCAGGGTGGCAGAGTCACTCATCTTGAGAACTACTTCAGTCAGTGCAGCACATACTCTGGTATTGCCCTTCTTTATCTCATGTGGGGTTCATTCTTTTATACCTATTTCCCAGGAACATGGGGTTCCACAAAAGCAGGAAGGATGCTTCATTCTTCTCCCTGACCCTGTTTCCTACACGCACAATAAGCAACACATTGGGAGATCAATACATCTCTGTGGGACAAGTGAATGAACAATGAATGGCCCTAACATGGGATATAACCATGAGCATGGGATTGGGATCCAGTGAAACTTGTCATTTTCTCCCACTACTGGTTCTTCTGATTGAAGAAAGGATCACTAGAAAGATTATGGAGGGAAGTTATTAAAGACTTTTTAGCCTGTATAAAATATTACTATTTCATACAGAATTGTTTCAAATGAATACGTTAAGCTTTCAGTTCAGTTCACTTCAGTCGCTCAGCCATGTCCGACTCTTTGTGATCCCATGAATTGCAGCGTGCCAGACCTCCCTTTCCATCACCAACTCCTGGAGTTCACTCAAACTCACGTCCATCGAGTTGGTGATGCCATCCAGCCATCTCATCCTCTGTCGTCCCCTTTTCCTCCTGCCCCCAATCCCTCCCAGCATTAGAGTCTTTTCCAATGAGTCATCTCTTCGCATGAGATGGCCAAAGTATTGGAGTTTCAGCTTTAGCATCATTCCTTCCAAAGAACACCCAGGACTGATCTCCTTTAGGATGGACTGGTTGGATCTCCTTGCAGTCCAGGGGACTCTCAAGAGTCTTCTCCAACACCACAGTTCAAAAGCATCAATTCTTCGGTGCTCAGCTTTCTTCACAGTCCAACTCTCACATCCATACATGACCACTGGAAAAACCATAGCCTTGACTAGATGGACCTTTCTTGGCAGAGTTATGTCTCTGCTTTTGAATATGCCATCTAGTTTGGTCATAACTTTCCTTCCAAGGAGTAAGTGCCTTTTAATTTCATGGCTGCAATCACCATCTGCAGTGATTTTGGAGCTCAGAAAAATAAAGTCTGACACTGTTTCCACTGTTTCCCCATCTATTTCCCATGAAGTGATGGGACCAAATGCCATGACTTAGGTGGTAACAGCCGAATAGTTTAACATCCCTGAGGTTCAGTTCCTCATTTGTAAAATGATGATGGTGAAATTGGTCTCATCGTTCAATTAATAAATGTGATAATGAATGTAAAATGCAATTTCTAAACTATAAAGTACTATATAAACATTCATTATCATTAATGAGAGTTAATCACAGTTCATTAGGGAGCCTTGTTTAATTTTTTATTGTGTTTTCCTAACAAAACATTTTTTTAAAACTTGGCTTTGGGTTGTATTACAGTTTAAGGGAAAAATATTCTGTCAGGGAAAAAAATATTTCTTTCACTTTTCTATAAATAGAATTTCTTATTTTCTTAAAATAATTCTTACTTTCAGCTACACGAGTAGTATGTGGAAACATTCTTGTTATAAAAGAGTCAAACTAGAAAAAATATATAAAGTAAATTGATGAAAATGTATTCTTCATTGCCCCACCACCATTACTTTCTCACTCAAGGGAATCCAGTTTTAATAGTTTAGAGTTAAAGTTCTTCTTCTGTATTTTCACATATATTTTATTTATTTTTTATATAACTATAAATATATTTTTGTACTGTGGTATCTATTTTCCAGTTATGCACATGTCTTGAAATATTTTTGCCATTATGTTCTAATAAATAGCAGATTATTGACATTAAATATGTAATCTTGGACTACCAGCCTATTCTTCATCTAAATTCGTACCCACAATAAATAGAAAGTATTGCCTAGAAACCTGTATTCTTCCAAGCTTCTCAGAAAAGATTAAGAATATCAAATGTGTCATGTGTGGATGCTTGGAGCTTGTTGAATTGTGTGCTTTTCCACCATGGCACAGTCAGACAATGTAAAAATTTTGAAAATACAACTCATAAGGGGGGTTGGCATTGATGTTAGTTGGTGAGTTTCCATAATTAAAGGCACACAGAAAACTGTCAATTGTATTTGACATTCAGGTTTTCAAATCTCACATGAATGCTGCCATTGCCCATTGTTGGAAAGTAACATACATTTCCCATTCACTTTTGTGTGAGGGCATTGTGAAGTGTAAGTTCTTTGCAGTGCTGTATTTGTGAGTCAGTGTGGGTGTGCAATCCCTATAAAAATCTAATGAGGTTTATAACGTTGATGGCAGAATATATTTAATTATTAACCACCTTATTGTTTGGTTTGGTGTGGTTAATTTCATGTATTTTAATTTTATAGCTTTGTAAAAACAAGATCAAGTATAGAACTCTGAAGTAAAGCAGAGTGAATTATGTTTTCTTCTCACCTTTTCTATAAAAATAAAGATTACCTTTTTTTATCGGCAAAATATCGATCCATTCAGAAGTCTAGTATCTTTCAGGAAACTGATAGGAAAACTGCTTTTATATCACAAAGAATATGCTTCTCCAATAGGAGTGGCTTTAAAAGAAAAAAAGCTAGAAGTCTGTTTTTAATCTCAAATTTAGTTAAGGAACAGTTCTGATGGAGGTAGAGGATTGCCAAGGGAAAATGCTTTCCTGCTGCTAAAGAAATGATGAAGCAGGCACTGTGTTTATTTTTATAACAATGTATTTTGATCCTGTGACAAATGTTTCACTATGACTTTAACATTTTTCCTATTCTAATCTAAATTGTATATGTTAACATTTTGATCTGTCCTGACTTCTAAGACCACTAGGATGCATTTTTGGTGTTGAAGACTTTTCTCTCTGGTTTCATGGAGGTTTAATTCAATTACATGGTTGATGAATGTCTCCCATTTTGCAAACTATCTGGTCGGTGCTGTCGTGGGATAAAAGATGATGAGACCAACAGTCTTCCATATGGGGGAGGACAAACCCATCCCTAAATAACTTGGGCACAAAGCAAGAGAGTAATAAGTTTTATAAGAGAGTCAGAGAAAGAAGAACACTGTAGAAAGAAAACAAGGAAGGAAATTAATTTAAATGTGGAAGATCCTGGGGGTCTTCTTGGAAGAGGTGAAAATATTGAGAGATAGCTGAAATGTAATAGATTACTATGAGAGTGCTGGGTTTGGAAAGCAAATCTTCCTTTGTGGACTGGAAAGCTTAAAAATATAGCACAGAGGTGGTACTATGGCTGTCCTTTTAAGGACAGAATATAGGGACTAGACCAGTGTAGTCCAATATGACAACCACTGGCTACAAGTGGCTGTGTAGGTTTCAGTGAAACAAAATAAAGTTAAAGATTCAGTTTCTCAATTGTACTAGCCACAGTTGAAGTGCTTTGTGGCCACCAGGAGCTACAGGGGGTTGAAGGCACAGTGGAATGATTGTTAATCGGTGTCTCTCAAACATTTGCCAGCACCTGGAGGGCTTGTTAAAACACAGGCTTCCGGGATCCACCACCAGAGAGTCTTGAGTTGGTAGTCTGGGGTGGGACCCGAAATTCTGCTTTTCTAACCAGCTCCCAAGTAATAGGGACACTGCCAGTTCAGGGACTTCACTTGGTGTAACACTACTGTAAAACAGTGCTTCTCAATCAGTTTTAAATTGTCACTGTCTGGTCTATTGGTACATATGATTTTCAAGAGTAAAACTGAGCTACTCAAAAAAGAATATTAAAATACTTTTTAAATTTACGAACTTGAGAATTCAATTAGCAGATTCAACAGATACATAATTACATTTCCATGAATATAATCAGAACAAATATAGGAAAAAAGGAAAGAACATCTAGAGAGATTTCTCAGTGATTATTCTGTATTTGTCTGTGTCTCCTCAGGGTAAACCATGCTGGTCCTTGTGGACCATACTGTTATAGTTGGAATATCAGCTTGAGGATCCTACCCTTCATGCTGTTTGCAATAGCAATTCCTCCTGACTTGTAAGCAAGGAAATTATATCATCCAAATCACAGGCAGAGAAATGTGGTGGCAGTAGAGAGGCGTGGTGGGGAAAGGATGCAGACAATGCCAAGGCCATGGCAGAATTCAGGCAGAAGGAACTATGGGCGGTGAACAGGAGGGGTCAGATGCCTAACACGTTGAGGTCATAGAATCAACAGGATTGGCCAGCTAATTGGCTGTGGGGTGTGAGGAGGAGGAGAGATGTAATGATGACTTTGTGGTTTCGATCCTGAGCAACTGAACTGGCAACAGCAGCACTCACCAAAACAGGAAACACAAAAGGCGCCACCGTCACTTTCCACCAAGAACCCCGGTACAAACCGTTTTTGTTATCCCTCAGATCAAATTGAAGCTTTATTCACCTCTGGTTTTTCTTTAGGATATTAGTGGACTCTTGTTTCAGAGATGTACTTTATAGGTCATTATCACACGCATCAGAAAAGCATCCTGTTGGGTAAGCGACTCATAGGATGATTATCTGTGTGTGAGATGGCACAGATAATCAGTGTACTAAGTCAGGAAGATCCCCTGGAGAAGGAGATGGCAACCCACTGCAGTATTCTTGCCTGGGTAAGCCCATGGACAGAGGAGCCTGGAGGGCTACAGTCCATGGGGTCGCAAATAGTCTAGGCACTACTGAGGAGGTTAGGCACTCTATTTCATTCGACATTATAGTGAACCTTCTCTGTGTCAAATCCAGCACCCCTGTATCATTATCTTAAGCCATCAACAAAATCCTTATTGAGAAGAAATCACTCAGTGTTGAGGAGGAGAAAATATGGAGTTGGGGCCTGGGAACAAGGGACAGGAAGTTGGCTTCCCAAGAGTGGGGCGGGGAAACGCATGAATCTCGGGGGCGGAGACTCAGTGTTCATTTGCATAACCAGCATGCACTGCACGCAATATAGATTGAATTTAATATTTTAATTCATCGTAAATTTCTTTTAAACGTAATATTTCGATGAATGAACCTTCAAGCACTTAAGTGAAAAGATCTGCCACAAACTCTTGACCCAGACTTACCCTTGACGCTGCTCACCCTAACTGCATTTGGAGTGCTCGTTCTCAAGGTGGGTCTTTTGTGCTGTGCTTAGTAGGCGGATAGGCGGTAGAAAATATAGGCTGCGTCTCTCACAATTTTTGGAGGCTTTGTAAGCTTGACAAAGCCAATATGGTTGTGTACAAAAATAGACCTTATAAAATGAAATTTTTGAGACAGGTTTTTTTTTTTTTTTCTTTTCCGGGGTTGTTATACTTATTAGCTTTCTGTGTGTGTGTTTATTGCATTAGGCTTTGGGCTTCCCCAGTGGGTCAGAGGTTAAAGCATCTGTCTGGGATGCTGGAGACCCGGGTTTGATCCTTGGGTCGGGAAGATCCCCTGGAGAAGAAAATGGCAACCCACTCCAGTACTCTTGCTTGGAAAATCTCATGAAGGGAGAAGCCTGCTAGGCTACTAGTCTATGGCCTCGCAAAGAGTCGGACACGACTGAGTGATTTCACTTCACTTGGGCTGTTTAGTTGATTTTTTCAGCTCTGTCCCATTATTCTGTAACTCCGTGGACTGCGAACTTTGGGTTTCTCTATCACCTGTTTTCGCAGCTTACTCATACTCATGCCCTTTGAATCCATGGTGCTATCTAACCACCTGATTTTCTGTCGTTTTCCTTCTTTTCCAACCTTTAGTTCTTTCTAGCATCAGGGTCTTTTCTAGTAAGTCAGTTTTTTGCATCAGGTAGCCAAAGTATTGGAATTTCAGTGTCAGCATCAGTTCTTCCAATGAATATTCAGGACTGATTTCCTTTAGAATGGACTGGTTAGATCTTGCAGTCCAAGGGACTCTCAAGCATCTTTTCCAAGACCACAGTCCAACAACCTCAATTCTTCAGCCTTTAGCTTTCTTTACAGTGCAACTCTCACATCCATACATGACTGCTGGAAAAACCATAGCTTTGACTGGACAGACCTTTTTCAGCCAAGTAATAACTCTGCTTTTTAATATGCTGTCTTGGTTGGTCATAGGTTTTCTTCCAAGGAGCAAGCGTCTTTTAATTTCATGGCTGAAGTCACTGTCCTCAGTGATTTTAGAGCCCAAGAAAGTAAAGTCAGTTACTGTTTCCATCATTTCTCCATCTATTTCCCATGAAATGATGGGACCGGATGCCATGATCTTCATTTTCTGAATGTTGAGTTTTAAGCCAACTTTTTCACTCTCCTCTTTCACTTTCATCAAGAGGCTCTTTAGTTCTTCACTTTCTGCCATAATGGTGGTGTCA
The DNA here is from genome assembly GCF_016772045.2 of Ovis aries. Taxonomy (NCBI): domain Eukaryota; kingdom Metazoa; phylum Chordata; class Mammalia; order Artiodactyla; family Bovidae; genus Ovis; species Ovis aries. Next base: position 8,829,124 of record NC_056080.1, on the reverse strand, counting down.
TCTGCATATCTGAGGTTATTGATGCTTCTCCCCGCAGTGTTGATTCCAGCTTGTGCTTCATCCAGCATGGTATTTCACATGATGTACTCTGCATTCAAGTTAGATAAGCAGGGTGACAATATGCAGCCTTGATGTACTCCTTTCCCGATTTGGAATCAGTCTGGGTTTCAGTGTCCGGTTCTAACTGTTGCTTCATACAGCAACTCCATGTCTTGATATTCAGAATGGATTGTTGTTTAATACATAAAAAATCAGATTTCCAGGAACACTGGATAACACTGAGCAAGCTTACTGGAATGTTACTAAGTATCCAAAAGTTCATCCTCAATGGCATGTACACATGGAGTTCTAGATAAAAACTATTTTAAACCCACAAAAGCAAATGATGACATTCTCTTTGAATTTCATAAGAGTTATGAAATATTGGGGGATTTTAGCAACAACAAATGAATGTCATATAATACACTAGAAAGGCTCTGGGAAATCTCCTCAGGTCACTAAAAGGAATTTGATGGTTTCCTTTCTTGTTCAATATCCATAACAAATCTATCAGATTTAGACCTACAAATAGCAGCGTGGCCATCTTGAGAGTATTATTTTCAATGGATTTGCACATCACAGGGATCCAGTTAGGATATCACTGTCCTAGGTGTTTGGGCACATTTCCATGATGACAGGCAGGATATTTCATATTTATATATCACTCTTACTTCTTACATTTGTCAGAAAGTGAAAAATACATTGTTTATACTTTACATCACTGAAAACTCTTAGGTTTACAAACTAAAGATTTGATATTTTTTTAAACCACATTTTTTTCTGGTTCTTGCTCATAGTGATAACCCCTTTCACCCACTTGACATCACCGTGACCTTTTACTCCAGCTTTGGTATGAATTCCAAGAAGTCACGCCACAAGTAAAGAATTCAATAAAATTGAATTCTTCACTTTCCTATTTGTTTCCTGTATTAGTTTCCTATTGATGCTGTACCAGATTACCACAGTTTAGTGGCTTAAAGCAATGAAAAAAAGTCCAAAACGGTTCAGCTTTCCTGCCTTCTTCGTGAAGGTGCTGGGGGAGAATTTCTTTCATTGCCTTTTCTAGCTTCTAGTGGTCACCTGTATTCCTTTGCTCAAGATCCCTTCCTCCATCTTGAATGCCAGCAGCAAAGCATCTTCAACTTGATCAATGTCTCTCCCTTCTGCTTCTATCATTGTATCTCTTTCTCTGCCTCTCCTCCTTCTGCTCTCCTCCACCCTCACTGCATACAAAGTAACATACTCATAGTTTCTAGGGAAGAGGACATGGACACCTTTGGGGACCATTATTCTGCTAACCACACCCCCAACCCCATTCTTCTCTGGGTCTCGTACCTCAGTGACTGCTTCTCCCAGCTGCTCATCTAGTGATGTTAGAAACTTTCAAGCCATCTTCCACTCCTGTCTTGCATCCCTCACATGCAAAGTTTCCCAGGTCCCACATATTCTGCAGCTGAACCTCCTCATAAATATACAATTCATCCATCTTAATCATCATAGCCTTTCTTCATGCCCTCTCTCTACTTTTTTACCCTGGATTCATAAAACACCATCCAAATTTGCTTTCCTGCCTCCTGTCCTGTTCCTCTATTCAATCAAATCTCAGCTCCTGTTTCTAGTCTTCCCAATCCCTATGTTCCCATCTGCCAGTGATGGCTTTCTCCTTTCTGCCCCTCCTGGACTTGGGTCATGCTCCAAGGGCCTGCTCAGTCTTCAGCACCATGATGCTTGCTCATGCCCTCAACAGGAATTGCTAGATGATGTGTTAGCCCAGCGCTTCATAAATACAGTGGCACCTACCATGGTTTATGGTAGTTCTCTGTTTATATAGCTTGTTCTGGCTATGTGATGTTTCATAAGGGCGAGGCAAGGTGTAATGACTCTACTCTTCAGGGTGAGAATCCAAATTCTCCCTCTTTCCCCATCCTTTCCAATCTCCTTTGTTTTTCCCCACCCCACCTCCAACTTGCCCTCCTTGCAGCTCTTTTAAGTCTAGATAATCTCCTCTCATATGCATGCTCAGTGGAAGCTTCTTGCACCTCCCAGTTAGATTTTCAGCTTCTTTCTCTGTGATTCCATTGCTTCTTATACGTGCCTCTCTTCACCCTAGACATAACCTCATTGCGTGACAGTTGGCCATTACATATGTATTTCTTTCCTAGATTCTGGGGAGAAGGAATCACATACCTTTCGTCTCTGTGACCCTAATGCATGGCCACACAATACGTGGCATGTTGTTGTTGTTTAGTCACTAAGTTGTGTCCAACTCTTTGTGACCCCATGGACTGCAACATGCCAGAACTCTCTGTCCCCCACCATCTCCCAGTGTTTGCCCAAGTTCGTGTCCATTGAATTGGTGATGCCATCCAACTATCCATCCTCTGTCACCCTCTTCTCCTGCCTTCAATCTTTCCCAGCACCAGGGTCTTTTTCAATGAGGCGACTCTTCACATTACGTGTCCAAAGTATTGGAACTTCAGTATCAGTCCTTTCAATGAGTATTCAGGGTTGAATACAGGCATGTAGTGACTCCTTAATGTAAATGTATTGAGTGCATAATTGAAAATAAGTGAATGAACAGGTATACCCATTGCCATCTTCTCTACCTGGAAAAATATAACTCATTTAACTGTTGATGTCCCTGTTTAATTGTCTCCCAGGCTAAATAATATGTTTAAAGATAGGAACTACATCTAGTTTATTGTAACCTAACTTAACCATGTAGAGCATTCTAGGTGCTCAGTAATTGTGTGGGGTTGAATGGGATGCTCTTTTTTCATCCCTTTTACAAGAACTTAATTCAGATAAAGTTAAACCAGAGTTTAATTCTGGCAAGAAGCCTGAAATTGAGTATTCTGGCTGTCATGAATATTGTACTAGACATCACGCCATCTGTGCTCTGTCTGGATTCTGTAATGGACTTGTGTGGCATGGCCTGAGGTTCATCATTTCACCTTTTGAAACATCTATGTCCTCATGTTGAAAACTTGCCTGCCTGTTCCTCACAGTATTGCCAAGATCAAACAGGATAGTAGCAGGCCATCTTGAAAAAAGGCACAGACTGCTATTTGAGTGCAATTTTTTGTTGGGATTCTGCTTTGGGGGAAAAAATGGTATTTTGCTTTGTCTTGAGAGTTCACGCTCTCAGAAATCCTCCATCTTCATGCTGATGGAGAAGGAATAGAGGACAAGCGTTAATGCCTCTATATAACCTGGACAGTTACCGTGGGAATTGAATATCTTCCTTCTTTGTGGCCCTTCGAACTCACAACTCTTCCAAAGATAGCAGGCTTCCTCCATTGTCTGCCTGTCACGAGGTGTTTGTATAGGAAATAGAGGTTTAAGAACCCTTGAAGCTGTTGCTGATTGTATTAGAAGAAATACCTCTCTCCCTGGGGGTCACTTGTTTTTGAGCCAACCTGAATATACAGGTCTGCATGATTGGCTGCCATCCCCCATGATAAGGAATCCAGAGAATTGCCATCTTCAGGAAGGCCAAGGCCACCTTGCAGGATCTCCTGTGATACACTCCCTTGACTGGTTCAGCTCAGTTCAGTTCAGTCGTTCAGTTGTGTCTGACTGTTTGCAACCCCATGAGTCGCAGCACGCTAGGCCTCCCTGTCCATCACCAACTCCCAGAGTTCACTCAAACTCACGTCCATCAAGTTGGTGATGTTATCCAGCCATCTCATCCTCTGTCGTCTCCTTTTCCTCTTGCCCCCAATCCCTCCCAGCGTCAGAGTCTTTTCCAATGAGTCAACTCTTTGCATGAGGCAATGAGTCAACTCTTTGCATGAGGTGGCCAAAGTATTGGAGTTTCAGCTTCAGCATCAGTCCTTCCAATGAACACCCAGGACTGATCTCCTTTAGGATGGACTGGTTGGATCTCCTTGCAGTCCAAGGGACTCTCAAGAGTCTTCTCCAACACCACAGTTCAGAAGCATCAATTCTTCGGTGCTCAGCTTTCTTCACCGTCCAACTCTCGTATCTATACATGACCACTGGAAAAACCATAGCCTTGACTAGATGGACCTTTCTTGGCAAAGTAATGTCTCTGCTTTTTAATATGCTATCTAGGTTAGTCATAACTTTCCTTCCAAGGAGCAAGGATTTTTTAATTTCATGGCTACAGTCACCATCTGCAGTGATTTTGGAGCCCCCCAAAATAAAGTCTGACACTGTTTTCCCTGTTTCCCCATCTATTTCCCATGAAGTGATGGGACCAGATGCCATGATCTTTGTTTTCTGAATGTTGAGCTTTAAGCCAACTTTTTCACTCTCTTCTTTCACTTTCATCAAGAGGCTTTTTAGTTCCTCTTCACTTTCTGCCATAAGGGTGGTGTCATCTGCATATCTGAGTTTATTGATATTTCTCCCAGCAAATCTTGATTCCAGCTTGTGTTTCTTCCAGCCCAGCGTTTTTCATGATGTGGTCTTCATAGAAATTAAATAAGCAGGGTGACAATATACAGCCTTGATGTACTCCTTTTCCTACTTGGAACCAGTCTGTTGTTCCATGTCCCATTCTAACTGTTGCTTCCTGACCTGCATATAGGTTTCTCAAGAGGCAGATCAGGTGGTCTGGTATTCCCATCACTTTCAGAATTTTCTACAGTTTATTGTGACCCACACAGTCAAAGGCTTTGGCATAGTCAATAAAGCAGAAATAGATGTTTTTCTGGAACTTTCTTGCTTTTTCCATGATCCAGCGGATGTTGGCAATTTGATCTCTGGTTCCTCTACCTTTTCTAAAACCAGCTTGAACATCAGGAAGTTCACGATTCACGTATTGCTGAAGCCTGGCTTGGAGAATTTTGAGCATTACTTTACTAGCATGTGAGATGAGCGCAATTGTGTGATAGTTTGAGCAGTCTTGACTGGTAGAATGACATATATCCTATCTGTGTCTGATGCAGGGGCTTCCTTAATGCTACAGTGTGCATGCTTAGTCGTGTCCGACTCTTGCAACCCCCATGGACTATAGCCCACCAGGCTCCTCTGTCCATGGGATTCTCCAGGCAAGGATACTGGAGTGGGTTGCCATTTCCTTCTCCAGGGGATCTTCCCGACCAAGGGATTTAACCCAGGTCCCCTGCATTGCGGGCAGATGCTTTACCATCTGAGCCACCAAGGAATCCCTCCGTAATGCTGGAGTTATTCTGTTTTATACTGCTTAACGCTGTGCTTCCATCATGAGGCTGTCAATGTGATATTTCAAAACTAATCATTCATGCATGACTCGATGAGTCCTAGACCTGACTCCCTGACTCCTCGCCTCCCTTCCCCTTCCCTCTCCCATGCTAGACAGTGGCTCAAGCACATCTGAGTTGAGTGTTCTTTGGTGTCCAGTGTAGGGGACAATCTAATGTGTGATTTTTTTGACCCAAATTCTCCCTCTTCCTCCTTTCTTTCCAATCTGTCTTGCTCTTCCCTTCCCAACTGGCCCTTCTGCAGCTCAGTTACTTCTAGATCATCTGTTCTAATACCATGCTCTGCAGTCCCCATTGGCTGTCCTTCCTCACTCCCAACTCCTGCCTGGTCATCTTTTCTTCTCTCTCTCCCTCCCCACCTCCCTGTGTCTGTCATTTTTTTCCTCACTCCATCCCCCTCTCCTGCCCCACTGTTCACTGTCATTCAAGACCTCCACAACAATCCCACTGCAATTTGCTGCTTGCTAAGATTCAGAGCATTCTAAAGCTGGAAGACAGTTTCAAGATCATCAGAGCAGAGGAGTAGTTAGAACTATAGTGCTTTAGCAAAGAACGTAAAAGCTGTTGAGATTTGAAATGGACTTAGAATCATAGGGCTTCCCTGGTGGCTCAGAGGTTAAAGCGTCTGCCTCCAATGCAGGAGACCCGGGTTTGATCCCTGGGTTGGGAAGATCCCCTGGAGAAGGAAATGGCAATCCACTCCAGTATTCTTGCCTGGAGAATCCCATGGACGGAGAAGGCTAGTAGGTTACAGTCCACGGGGTGGCAAAGAGTCGGACATGACTGAGCAACTTCACCTTCACCTTCACCTTCACCTTAGAAGTCATAAAGTGTCAAAGATATTGATCTCTAAAGCCCATGAAAGTGCTTGGATGCCCCCTTTAGAATTTGCTGAAAATCTTTGACTGCCTCCATATTTCTCTCCTAGTCAAAGCTGCTTTTCCTGGAGTGTCAGAATTCGAGTTAAAGTGCTTTTTAAAGGTATTCCTCATGTATTTTGCAGAGAAGGCAATGGCACCCCACTCCAGTACTCTTGCCTGGAAAATCCCATGGATAGAGGAGCCTAGCAGGCTGCAGTCCATGGGGTCACTAAGAGTCGGACATGACTGAGCGACTTCACTTTCACTTTTCACTTTCATGCATTGGAGAAGGAAATGGCAACCCACTCCAGTGTTCTTTCCTGGAGAATCCCAGGGACGGGGGAGCCTGGTGGGCTGCCATCTATGGGGTCGCACAGAGTCAGACATGACTGAAGCGATTTAGCAGAAGCAGCATGTATTTTGTCTGTTCTTTCACAATATTGTTTGGTTTATTTTCTCACAGAAAATCTATAAAGCTTTTTTTGTTACCTGTATACTAGCTCTAAAGGAACTTTTATAAGAGTAAGTCGGAAATTCTTGTACAACTTTAGCTAAATTAGAATTTACATTTATGCTTCCAAGATGGTTCTTTCCAAGGACTGATATTTACTTAGACATTTAGGTTCCAATATGTGCATTATTAATCACTCTTGAAGTTCTATGTCTTCATTATATTGGTGTTTCATGAAATATGGGTTCCCTGCTCCCAACAACCACCATCAACACCTGCTATTGGCCTGCATGTGAGCTAGGTTTGCTTACACCGTGCATCAACACTAAACTCTTCTTTTCAACTAATGTCTATAACCGTTCCTAGGAGTTTCTTTTGGTTTTTATGCCTTCACACCCTCTGTGGTCCCAAATGAGTCATTTTAAATCAGATGCTCAGATATCTGAAATAAGACAAGTGTTGGAGGGAAAAAAGTGAGAAACCGAACAGACACGTTTTCATGCTGTGAAGACTGACTTCGGAGGAAGAGTTAAGCCCCAGGGTGGCCATTTATCTGTGCCTTGTGCCTCAGTTCCTTTACCCATGAAAGTGGCTTGGGAAATATTAATAAGCAATGGATCCAGTTGTTCTTCTACAATGAGCAGAGAGAGAAAAATCATCTACCATAACTCAGTGTTAGCTTTCTTCTTCTGTGGCCTGAAAAGGTTAGTGTTAGTCTGAAAATCTAGTCTGAAAAGTCCCCCAAGATATGTGTGGATATTCTTTGATAGACTTATGCTCTCATTTCTGGATAAGCCATATTATAGTCTTTCCATGTGCTCTTATAGCTGTGTGTCTGTGCTCAGCCATGTTTAACTCTGTGTGACCCCATGGTCTGTAACCCACCAGGGATTTTTCAGGCATGGGATTTCCCAAGCAAGAATACTGGAGTGGGTAGCCATTTCCTTCTCCAGGGAATCTTCCCAACTCAGGGATAGAACCTACGTCTCCTGCAATAGCAGGTGACTTCTTTCCCACTGAGCCACCTGGGAAGCCCTCCTCTGATAGCTGGAGATGGTTTTTCTTTTTTCTCATTGCTGCTGACAGTGGCATCATTGTTGGTGTGTCAGTATTGCTGTTTGGGCATCAGGGCTACTAACTTTTGTAAATTTGCTTTTCTCTCTTTCATACCATGCTAATTAATACTTTATTTTTTAAACTATAATACTAAATTTTATACTTTTTATTTAAAAAGTCTCAGTGATTGATAGCAACAACTGCTAAACTATCAAAAATATGGTACATTATTGCCCTCCCTCTCACCTTGAATAAAGAAATATCCCCTAGGGCTGTGCTGTGCTTTATAATGGCAATTAGCCACATGTGGCTTTTTAAATTCAAATGGATAAAAATGAAATAAAGGTAAAAATTCAGTTCTGTGGTCAGAGTGGCCACATGTCAAGTGCTCAGTAGCCATAAATAGCTTGTGGCTATCATATGGGACAGTGCAGAAAAATAAATTCCGTCATCACAGAAAGTTCTAGACAATGATGTGCTAGGGTGTGGCTCTTGGCTTTCAGTGTAAGGGAGGTCAACAGTGACATCCTAATGGGCATGATTTCTATTCTGTAATTCTTTAAGGAAGTATGCATTCATTTTTATCTCTTTTGTTACCTCTTGAAATGTTCATATGATCTCTTTCTCATTAAAGTATAGAATCCTGTGTCCATGGATTTCTACTTACCAAGCTATCCTAATATTTCTGAAACAAATCATCCTGGATTTGGGATTATTTTTATTCTAAAGTACTACAAGATTCTATTTATTACTTTATTTTAATGTTTTATTTTGAAGTTCATGAGTGACACACTAAAACTTTTATTAAGCTTATGAAGTTTTAGAATTGAGACCATAATTATCTCCAAGAATGAATTTGCTAAAATGTGGAATTGCTCCTCAGGAGACTTCAGAAGAATTCCCTCAGTAAGTCTGTAATTTCTTTGCATTCTTTAGAATTCTGAGTGTGGGATGGGGAAGGTCACTTAAAACACTAGATTTCTTCTCTTCTTAAAGAGTTGACTAAGACAAGTTGTCTCTTCCTTATTGTTGAGGTTTTGACGTTTTCTTCTCTTTATTGTTTGATTAGTATTATCTTGTTTAGAGTGAGGGTGAGTTCTCAGAATGCTGGATATACGCACCATTGTTGTTCTTGTTTATTCACCCAGTCATGTCCAACTCTGTGACCCCATGGACTGCATGCGGCACACCAGGTATTTCAATACACCCAGATCCCCAGGAAAAGACAAGTGATGTAAACTTTTTTGTTATTTTAGATAGCTACCTGAAACTTAGAGTTGAGTATGTAGATATCACTGTAACTAATATATTTGTGACATTCATATTAATTAAGATATACTCTGTGTTTTAATTAGGCACTTCAGGAAAATTAATGATTTTATCAGATTGTTTTCATCTCAGTTTTTAATTAACTTGGCATGATTTGTTCATTAATTAAGTTTTTACTAAAATGCCATCTGTAAATGCATTTTTCTTCTGTTTCAATAATTCAGCTTCAAATAAATGAGGGCAGGAGAGATGAAAATATTCATTTCAAAGTTTGGATAAATGGAATCTTCAAAGGTATTAGAGGTATTTGCTCTGGGCACAGGTCAAGTATGTTCAGCAACTCTGTGTCACTCCTCATGCATACTAAGTCATTTCAGTCATGTCCAAGTCTTTGCTACCGCATGGACTGTAACCCACCAGGCTTCTCTGTCCATAGGATTCTCCAGGCAAGAATACTGAAGTGGGTTGTCATTTCCTCCTCCAGAGGATCTTCCCAATCCAGGGATTGAACCTGTGTCTCTTACATCTCCTGTATTGCCAGGCGGGTTCTTTACCACAGTGACAGATCTGTTACATAGGCTACCTTAGACCAAAATGGAACCATAGAAATGGGGAGAAAGGAGCAATATCATTGAGATGACAAGAGGTTTTCAATAAAACTGAGCAGACAACTAATACACAGCAAGCAATGCAACACAGCATGTAAAACAAGTTAAAATATAACCAGGGGGAAAAAAATCTAGTACTTAAGTTCAAGAAAGTTCTAGTGCACAATGGTAGAATCAGGGTGATTACAATTTATATCGTTCTAGCAAAAAATAATTGACATTAGCAGTTGACTTAAAGCTCTAATAAGAGGCAAGTCTTGGGAACTAAGCAGTGCACTCTGAGGCTGCATTAATAGAATCATAGCATTTAAAATGGAAAAATCATTAGAATTTCTGTTCTCTGCACTGGTCAGAACACAATAAATAAAGGAGAGGTGTGAAATAGCTAGATTTAAAACATGCACACATATGCACACACATACTTGTGTAGGCACACACAGTGACTCTCAGTCCATTCACCAAAAAGCTTATATATAAATGTCCTGATTTGGTAAAAGGTGGCATTAGAACATTCCAAGGGGTATCTAAACAGCTTTTTCTAAAAAAAAAATTAATTTATGTTTGGCTGTGCTAGGTCTTCACTGGTGCGCAGGCTTCTCATTGCGGTGGCTTCTCGTGTTGAGGAGCGCTGCTCCAGGGCTCGCAAGCTTCAGCAGGTGTAGCGCATAGGCTCAGTAGTCGTGGTTCCCGGGCTCTAGAGCACAGGCTCAGCAGTTGTGGTGCATGGGCTTAGTTATTCTGTGGCATGTGGGATTCTCCCAGACCAGGGATCGAACCCGTGTCTCCTGTGTTGGTGGGTGGACTCTTTACCACTGAGCCACCAGGGAAGGCCTAAACAACTTTAACATAACTATTCAACTGTAGCATCTGATGATGGGTTACATGTACATTTTCTGTACAGTCAGTAATTAATAAAGCATAATAAATATCCTCAGAGATGTATTATTTCATTAGCAATAATCAAGATATCGAATTGGTTGCTTTTCAGTTTAAGTTAAATTAAGGTTTTACAGTCATCTTTCAGCATGTTCAATTGTTTTAACTAGTTTATTTTTGTAATCATTCATGTTGGATTCCATATTTACAGTTAATGTATTTTGAAATTGAGCTACCATTCACTTAACTCTTTCCATGTTCCCTCCTGGATTACCATAACCACTTTCCACTCCTTTAATTGATTTTACCTACCATATGAAGTGTCAACTATTAAAATATATATATGTGTGTGTGTGTGTATATATATATATATATATATAAAATCAAATCATATATTAGAATTGTTTTGGCAATTTATGAATATTTGCTTTTCGTATAAATATCAATACTTAATATGAATTAAACTTCAGCTTCACTGTTAATTTTAAATACCAATCTATCTGATCTGTTTTTTAATTTGTATTGAAAATTTTACTTGTACTTATTAAAGTTTCATTTCTGTTTCATTTACAATTTAAAATTTTTTGAATTGCTTGTTGTAATAGAAAGACTCATTAAAAATTAAGATTCATAGAAAGATTCATCAAAAATTAGATAAATTGCTTAAAATAGAAAAAATGGGGAGTGTCTTTTAAAAACATCCGAACTAAAATCAGAAGTAGCAGAACAGTCTTTTTATATTAAAAATGCCTATTTTTGAATTAAAAATAGTTTTCCATATGGGAAGTTTACCTTATTTTCTCTTTTGCCAGACTTTTAGCATATTTAGAATTCTTATGCTACCCTTACTTAACTCAAATTTCAGATAATATGTATCAGTCTCTAAAATCTAACATTCCACTTAAAACCATTAAAGTGATTAAACCTACAATGGTTAGATTTGGTGTTTTGGGCTTCTTGGAAAATTAACTTTTGGCAAATTGACCTTGTGTGAAAGCTAAGAGAAATCCTAACTTAAGTTAATAAGATGTGAAAAGAATCTTAAGGAAGATAGTTTTGAGCCATTTTCTACAATTTTCAGAGTGGATAAAAAGAAATGATTAATTATGATAAAAAGAAGGCTTTAGACTAGCTGTGTAGGTTCATTTTCTCTCATAAGGAACATGAATATCAGGCACCTAATTGATCAAAGGGACATTTCTCCTGAGTTCTAAAACTAATTGGTTGCCTACGTAAACACCAGCCTTGGAGAAGTTTAATCAGAATCTCATTCAATTTTTTCGGTCAGTGATCTTTGAATGAATAGAGAATCTTCTGCATATCTTCTTACCATGTTAAATGTACCCTCCTGGTTTATACGCTAGACTCACCTTCTGCATTACTTCCCCTGAGATTAGCCCAGTTTGGATTCCAAAGTAGAAATGATCCCTGTCATTTGCCAGAACAAAGGGCTCAATAACATAGGATCCTTCTGAAAATATAGAGCAAGCCAGCAAGTGAGCACCTCCTTTGTGCAAAGCACATCCTCAGAGGTGAATTAAATTCAGAGAAAGAAAAGTAAAAATAGGATAGAATGTTTCATGAAGGTGATCACTCTTAAGACCCTGCTCATAGCTCCAAACTCACTGTTTTTAGTGTGTTTGCCACATTCATTCATTAGCCAGGGCGCTGTGTGAGGGAAGAGACAGGGTGGACCCTGACTGTTCTGTTGCCATAGTGATGACATTTGAGCTTCTTTGGAGTGGTGAATCTGATTAGTCAGGTCACTGTTTTCCCTCATTTCACTTCTTTACACAGGGAAAGAAACTCTGAAAAAGACAGTTGCATGTGGATATGTATTTGATTAAAGTGTAAATGTTTTTCACGCCAGCTCATCTATGGATTGGTAAGACGATCCACAGCCCAGCTGTATCATATATCACTTTGCCCAGATGCCATGGTGAACGGCAGTGTTAAGCCAGCGGGTAGAAACAAACAGCCTGCTTGCTGCTAGAGTAGCTAGACCTCAGGGACCTTTACCACCTCCTATCCAGGCCTTCCTTCTGGAGCTTCAGTGAAAAAGAGTCAAAGTCTCTGTGTATTTGTGTTGATTGGGCGGCCAGCTCCTAGTTAATCTCTATTGAAAAGAACAGGAGTGGGAAAAGAAAGTGAGGGCATTAAATGTAGTCTTTGTTTGCTTAAAAATGTATGTATTGATGGCCAAGCCACATCCAAGGTATTCTAGGTTCTTGCATGCTTCCTTGAAAGAAGGGATGAAAAGGGGTCCCAGTGGACATGGGAGTCTATCTCATAGAAGCCAGCCTTGTCATCTTTGGGTTTCAGAAGGCCTGTGACAGGGAGTCCCAGGATACCAGGAAACAGTGGGGAGGGAGCCTGCTTCTCCCTTTTTTCCTATCAGCTACCTTTGTTTGGTGGCCATGATTAGATAACGCTTATTAGCAAACAGCCAGCAGACGGTGCTGTTTGGTTTAGCACTAAATTGAGAGCTTCCTGGTTTTTGTTTTCTTTTCTTAAGGCACTAAGATAAGGAGAGTTCCCCTTTTATTTTCAAGAGCCTGATCCTGTCATCAGGTCTGTCTAAATACCACTCCTTGCTGTTAGGAGGGGGTCCTCACAGATCATCTCAATACATTTTCTAAGTTCAGAGTAAGAAAAAAAGAAAATAAATTCATAGGCCTCTTTTATAGCCCTGGTATCATTTTCAAGTGATAAAAAAAAGTCCAAGAAAAAGTAGATGCCAGCCTTCACTTCCCCCTCCTGCACGCAAACAGATGCCCCCCACCCCCACCCATCACTGTCAGTTCTCTGAAGTGTGTTGTTGCATGGCACAACAACATTGTTTGTTTCATGGCTCATCTGTTCACCGAGAAAAGGAACTCACTGAGGTTTATAGAAACTGTTATATAAAAATGGCCAAATATTGTAAAATGAACCCTAACAAATGAACAGAGGGGAAGGGTGTGTGGGTAACCCTGTTGGGAAGGTCCTCTATAGTTGGTGCCTGGAACTAGTGCTACCATGTCACCCCTGGGGGGAAGTGAGGAGGAGGGTGAGGCTCTGGATCTCTAAGGATCATCCCAGAACTAACATTTTTGAGCCACAGGCTTCCTTCATGGCTTAGCAGGTAAGGAATCTACCTGCAATGCAGGAGACACAGGTGACATGAGTTCAATCTCTGGTTGGGAAGATCCCTTGGAGAAGGAAATGGCAACCCACTCCAGCATTCTTGCCTGAAAAATCCCATGGACAGAAGAGGCTGGCAGCCTACAGTCAATGGGGCTGCAAAGAATCCAACATGGCTGAATGACCAAGCATAACAGGGCTTCCCTCGTAGCTCAGTTGGTAAAGAATCTGCTTGCCATGCAGGAGACCCAGTTTGATTCCTGGGTAGGGAAGATCCCCTGGAGAAGGAATGGCAACCCACTCCAGTATTCTTGCCTAGGAAATCCCATGGATAGAGGAGCCTGGCGGTCTACAGTCCACAGGGTTGCAAGAGTCAGACATGACTTAGGGACTAAACTACCAGTGCCACCATTTTTATATTCTATTTAATGGTAATTGACCTTCAAGAAAGGATTAAAGTCATCACCATGGCCTTATCTGTCCAGGGGCTAAAAAAAATCCTTTCCAGTTTCCTGAAGGTAAACATACAGTTGGCTCCGGAAATCCTGTACTTTTGGAACCTGAAAAGTCACGAACCTTCCTGATACATCCCCTTTGCTCAAAACGGACATTATTTCTTGATTGCTGAAAGACAAGTTGGGTTGTTATTAATGATTCTTGAAATATCTAAGGCTGGCATTTTCTTTTTGTTTCTTTTGTTACAAAAAGGGCTATTTCCAGTTTTGTAGGCTTTTAACTGGTAATTAGGTTGGAGGGAGGTTCAAGATGGAAGGGACATATGTATACCTGTGGCTGATTCATGTTGATGTAGGGCAGAAACCAACACAACATTGTAATGCAATTATCCTCCAATTAAAAAATAAACTGATAAATTTATTAAAGTGACAAAAATCAAAATGTCCCTCAAGCTCTAAGTTCATCTTGCAGATATTCTTTTTCTGCCTATAATTCAAATAACATTTTTGTATACAATAAGAATAAATAGTTTTACGGAGGGTTTTGATTAGTGGTGAATTAACTGAACCTCAACTCAAACAATTGCTCTCATTTCTAAACTTAATTAGCTAAAATTCTTTGTACATTTTAATCTACTTTTATGAGGTTAATATATTCTGTTTTCTGTTTAACCATTCAAGTATTTATCTAACCAGGCAAACTTACAACCCTAATAGGCACAATCTTTCTAAAAATCTCGAACAATTTTTGTAAATCTAATACATGCATTCATTTATTCAATAAGCACATATATTTAAGTTCATTACCACTTGAACTTGAAATGTTTCAACTTATTGCCTTTAAAATATTAAACTATTTATACTTTTATGATTTAAGTGGTTCAGTGGTTGAGTTTGTTAAATTGCAGTATCCATACTTATTTAAAGAACTGAAAGTTCACCTTGAGAGCCCAATATTATTTACCAAACAGTTAAATTCTGTTGTACTTTTCAATTTACAATCACAAATCTGAAATCAATTTCACAATGAAAATTTGAATCAAAAGGCTGATACATTTAATCACTTGACAAATGTTTACTGAATAAGCATATAGGTCCATTTTCTAAAATGCTCTTAAAAATTAAAAATGCCTTCAATCACATTCCCAGATTGTCATTACAATTGCTAAATGTGTTCCTAAATTTAAAACAAAAGAATTAGCCCTATTGTAGGGAAAGAGAAAATTAGCCAAGATGGGGTGATCAGGCTCTCTTGCCCCACCGCCTCTTGCTCTTGCCCCACGTTTTGTAAATAATGAATATGTAACTGCTGAGATCACTTATAGCACTGCGCATGTGCATCACAAGGTACTCAGTTGGTCCTGGGCTACTTTGTGCAGTCCGCCTATATGAGCGTCACCATGAAAGCCCTGGCTGCGGCTGCACTGGGGTTACACTGGAGCAGCATCATGGTTATGTTATGGGAGGCTATATTCTGACTGCTGCCCCAGCTGCTGCGTCATCAGGGAGGGAGGCTGTGTTATGGCTGCCGTGCCAGCCAGAGGAGTTCCTACGGCTCCTCAAGTCTTCCAACTTCGTAGCTCACATCTTGCCTACCCTGGGTTCAGCAAACAGTGCGGACAGTGTGAACAGCAAGACGACTGGTGTCACGAACAAGATCAGCAGTACACCTATGAAAATTCATCTATTAACTCAATTGAGTTTCCATCATGGGTTGACTGAGGTTGTTAACTTGGTGGCTTTTGGGTTAGAGATTTGATATAGGATGTAGGATATGGAGGCTGCAGTGATCCAGGGTGTACACCACACTGAGCCTCAACCAACATCCTTGTTTTAGAATCACCATGTCAACCCGTGACCCTAAATCCATTTCATAACCCGTTTTTTTAATCACTCCTTTTTTAAATTAGAATATAGCTGATTTATATTGTTGTCTCTGCTATACAGCAAAGTGACTCAGTTATACACATAGACATTCTTTTTATGTTCTAGTCCATCATAGTTTATCACAGGATACTGAGTATAGTTCCCTGTGCTTTATAGTAGGACCATTCAAAATGTAATAGTTTGCATCTACTAACTCCAAACTCCCAGTCCAACTGTCTCCCTATCCCCTCCCCATTCATTACCTATTTCTTTGATTTAGGTTGAAAGAAATTGGCTTTCTTTGTGTTGTCTTTCTGGCAAAAAGTCTTTAAGATATTTTAATTCTTCTGATCTGGCTCTAAAGATAATTTGAAGTTATTATTCCATCATATCCTGAGTTAGTCTTAATTCTTTGTTTCATTCTTTTCCAGTATGGAAGTTTCCCACATGCCCACATCAGCTTTGAGTTGCTGCCCCTAGAGACAACTGATAGTCTGCAGTTGACCACAGGCCCCCATAACACTGTCAAAGACAAGACAGGGTTTATCAGCTTCAGCACTGCTGATATTAAGTACCAGATCATTCTTTCTTGTGGGAGCTTCCCTGTGTCCTGTAGGATATGTACAGTACAATACAGTAGTATGTGTTCAGTCATGTTTGACTCTTTGCAACCCCATGGACTGTAGCCCACCAAGGTTCCTCGTGCATGGGATTTCCCAAGCAAGAATACTGGAGTGGGTTGCCATTTCCTCCTCCAGAGGATCTTCCCAACCCAGAGGTCGAACCTGCTTCTCTTGTTTCTCTTGCATTGGCAGGCAGATTCTTTACCAACTAGTTTTACCTAGGAAGCTTCCTAAATATCCTCTATCCACTAAATGCCAGTAGCATCCCCCTTCTCATTGTGATAACTAAGAGTGTCTCTACATATTACAAGATGTCCTCTGGTAAGCAAAATCACTTCCCCTACACACACACACACACACACACACACATTGAGAACCACTAGCTCAGGGCAGTGGACTATCTACCGAACACAATGGCAGAGAGATAGGACCATTTATGCCATGACTGTTGTTCTCTTTCTTATAACCTATCAGTGCCCTCAGATGGGCTCCCTGCCTGCCTCCCCTTGGGTGTCTGAGTATCTATCTGCACCCTGCTTAGACTCTAAGGTAGGAAGGTCTGCTTTGGGGAATTGAGCACCATTTAGTGTGTGTGTGTGTGTGTGTGTGTGTGTGTGTGTGTGTGTGTGTGTGTGTGTGTGTGTTGTGTGTGTTTCAGCCTTCATGACAGTAGACACCATGCTTCCTAGATGAAAGGGTTCTGTGTCAGCTTTTAACTTTGTATTAACAATTGTTACTCAAATTGTGCTGTTGAAAACATCCATTTATTTTCATAGTATCAAGAAGTGAGCTTTTAGAAACGCTGAGGTTTCTACACATACTCATTGTCCAAACCAGGACTCCAGTTTCATGTGAATTTCTTGACTCTTTCTTTCTTCACATTAACAGTGATGAACTGGATTTTTTTTTCCAAAGCCCACATTGGCCACACTTTTGGTTAGGATGGTTTGAAATCCAAAATAATCAAAATCAGGACAGTCAAAGAAAATCCAAAGTCTTAAAAACTGAGAATACACACAGGCTCAAAGATGAAAGGGAATCTTTTGGCTTGATCTATCACATGGTACATGATAAATCATTTCTTTTCCAAGTCCAGAGGAACCCGCATCTTGCCTCACAAAAGAGATACACCAGAGTTTAGCTTTATCTCATAATACCCCCTCTTTGAAATTAAAGGCAGATTAAATTACCCGATAAAATAAATGTCACACTGGGAGATTGCTGAAACCCATCTTAGTAAATTAAATGTTTTTAATGATGGAAACCTGGAAGAAATTCACTTTGAGCTAGTTTGCTGGGCGGCAAGCTTGATGTTCTCATGGAGGTCTTCATGAACCATTCACCAACATCTGCATGCCAAACTCAGCTTGCACGTGAATACTTCCTTAGCATGTCAGGGCAGCTGTGTTCGTGTGAACTCTGTGGACTTGCATGCCTTTCTGTAACGTGTTTCTTATGGGCTGAGAGTGTTAGTTAGCCGGTTTTCACAAGGGTGAACCAGAACAGTTATTGGGTTGGTGTGAGTTGCTATTAACATGAAAGAAAGTAAAGGTAAAGTCGCTCAGTCGTGTCTGACTCTTTGCGACCCCATGGGCCATAGCCTACCAGGCTCCTCTGTCCATGGGATTTTCCAGGCAATAGTACTGGAGTGGATTGCCATTTCCTTCTCCAGGGGATCTTCCCGACCCAGGGATCGAACCCGGGTCTCCCACATTGTAGACAGACGCTCAACCGTCTGAGCCACTGGGGAAGTCCTGTGACATGAGGAGGAGCTAAATAAACATAGTGTTGGAGTACACCTTAATGGTGAGTTTTCAGAAGCCAGGGGGAGATTCCACAGGAAATGGGCAGTTGGGTAGGGGATATGTATTTTCTTTGAATGTTCCTGTTGTATGTTTGTTTGTATGTTCCTGTTGGCTCTTATTTGGGAAACAAAAAATGTGTTGTCTAATACAGTCACCATTAAAACAGGACTGAGTAACATGCAAATGGATCAAAGTACAGGTATATTGGTGCTACAGAGATCCAGTGTCCATATATATAAAAATAGCAGAAGAATTAGCATGGAATGAAATTAGATTTCTAGCAGAATTTAAACTCAAATTTCTGTCCTGAAAATGCTAGGGAACTTTGGTCCATGCTGATACATAAAATAAATAAAGTGAAAATGAAAGTCACTCAGTCGTGTCTAACTACTCTTTATGACCCCAAGGACTATATAGTCCATGGAATTCTCCAGGCCAAAATACTGGAGTGGGTAGCCTTTCCCTTCTCCAGGGGATCTTCCCAACTTAGGACTTGAACCCAGGTCTCCCTCATTGCAAGTAGATTCTTTTCCAGCTGAGCCACAAGGGAAGCCCAGGAATACTGGAGTGGGTAGCCTATCCCTTCTCCAGTGGATCTTCCCCACCCAGGAATTGAACCGGAGTCTCCTGCATTGCAGGCAGATTCTTTACCCACTGAGCTATCGGGGAAGCCCAAAATAAATAAATCCCAACCTTATTATTGTCATATACAGAATGTTTAAATAATTATAATATTTAAAGCAACCCCAAATGATATTTACATAGTGTGGATATTATATTAAAGAATAAATTTGAACTTTATTATGCCTCATTTTGCATTAATATCAGCATGACTTTTGTCTTATAATTTATTGTTTATAGTAACTGTCTGCAAACTATAGCCCAAGTGCTTTTGAATACAGGGTTTTATTAGCACACATTGTTTTACATATTGTCTGTGGTTGTTTTTGTGCTACAACGGGCAGAGTTTAGTAGTTTCAACAGAGACCATATGGCTCACAAAGCTGAAAATATGTACTCTTTGGCCCTTTCTAGAAAAAAGGTTGCTTGCTCCTCAGCAAACCATTTGATGACCCATTGCAAACTGAGATAACTTCTGTATCTATGACAGAAAGGAAGGCAAGCATTTTCTTGTTGTCATTGCTTTACACAACAATGGGTTTAATTAGAAAACATATCAGTTATATCCAATACTTAGTTGAAGGAGTTTATGGAAGAGAGGGGAGAGAAAAAATGTTTGCTTTTTAGGGAGGACATTTAATGATCTGCCATACTTGATTTTCTTTCAAAAGAACTTAATGTTTGAAAATTGGTCCATAACATGAAACTTGTGTCCAGAGCCATATACATAGCTCAGTGGGACTTAGAACTTCTGATAAATCATCGTTTGGGGGCTCTGAGCAAAAAGAATGTTAGATTCTGTACTTGAATTTTTCAGAAGACCTAAGACAAGGTAAAGGTAGAAGTTTATGTAAGTGAAATAAGAAGAAAATGAGCAAAAAATTAAAAGAAAAAAATCATGGAATACAAATAATGACTCAAGTATAAATAGATGTTCTCTTATACATTGCACTGAATAAAAGTAACACCTAACATAAATTACATACTTTACCCATTAACACCTACTCTTCAAGGTGTGCTGTGCTCAATCGCTCAGTCATGTCCAACTTTTTGTGACCCCATGGACTGTAGCCCACCAGGCTTCTCTGCCCATGGGATTTTCCAGGCAAGAATACTGAATTGGGGTGCCATTTCTCTACTCCTGGGGATCTTCCTGACCCAGCTATTGAACCTGCATCTCTTGCATCTGCTGCATTGGCAGGAGGATTCTTTACCAAGTGTGATAATTCTGGCTTTACAGATGCACATAGTGAAGCTCTGAAAGACAAGGGAACTTTCCCTCTGAATAAATATCAAGCCATCTGACTCAAAAGTCAATCTGTTTATTAGGATTCTCTTAAGATTATACTGTGTAACATTGTATTGTTATACCACATTTAAAAATAAACTAATCGAACAGATCACTCCTGATTAATACCATAAACCAAACCTGTCTGATAGTGATTTAATGATATATCAGTCAGTTAATACCACATAACAGAACATCCCCACATGTAGTGGGTTAGAACAGGTATGATTTATGATGTTTCTCAAGTCCACTCCAGTATTCTTGCCTGGAGAATCCCAGGGACGGGGGAGCCTGGTGGGCTGCCGTCTATGGGGTTGCACAGAGTCGGACACGACTGAAGCGACTTAGCAGCAGCGGGATAGCAGCAAGTCTGCTGATCAGTCTTGGCTTACTGGTCTTGGCTTGGGGAGGACTCTGCTGCATTCTTCTCTTGGGACCAGCAGGCAAGCCCAGGCATCTCATTTTCCTGACAAAGGCAGAGTTGCAAGAAAGCGGGTGGAAACACACAAGGCTTAAGTTGTTTCCGTGTCTTGGCTGTTGTGAATAGTGCTGCTATGAACACTGGGATGTGTATATCTTTTCAAGTTAGAGTTTTCGTCTTCCCCGGATGTATGCCCGGGAGTGGAACTGCTAGATGATATGGTAGTTCTATGTTTAGTTTTTTGAGGAACCTCTATACTCTCCTCCATGGTGGCTGTACCAACTTACATTCCCACCAGCATTGCCACTGGGCTGCCTCTTGCCTAATATATCTGGCAGGTGAATTCACTTGCCTGGAATACTTAGCATGACTGTTTTGAAGTCACGCTTTACCAACCACCCTGGAGAAGGGAATGGTTTACCCACTCCAGTGGAGAATTCCTGGAGAATCCCATGGACAGAGGAGCCTGGTGGGCTATAGTTCATGGGGTTGCAAAGAGTCAGCAACACT
The DNA here is from genome assembly GCF_016772045.2 of Ovis aries. Classification (NCBI taxonomy): domain Eukaryota; kingdom Metazoa; phylum Chordata; class Mammalia; order Artiodactyla; family Bovidae; genus Ovis; species Ovis aries. The sequence continues at coordinate 8,808,043 of NC_056080.1, read as the reverse complement.
GAGCAGCTAACACTTTCACTTTAACCAACCACAGGGACACTTCTTTTGCTAGAGAACCGAGTGCAGAGGTGCCCTGGAAGAGAGGAGTTCAAAGTTGTGCACATGAAATGGGGGCAGAGAATCATGTATGTAGCAGGCAGCACAGTGATGTCAGTGACAGAAGTGACTAAGGAGAAGCCGGGGATGGGGGCGGGAGAAGGGAGTGGAAGGTGAGGTGAAGGTGCCCTCTGAAGCAGGGAGACTACACAGGTGCCCCCAGAGCAGTACGTAAAGGAAGGTGGCTACACAGATGGGCAGAAAGTAACTAAGGTGACCTTGCCCATGGGCATCATTCACCACAAGCTTTCCTTACCTCACATCACGTTGGAAATCATATTGATGTATTTGTGTTTCCAGTCACCTCACACTGCAGGAGAAAGTTCTGAAAATCATTAATTCCAGTTGCCTCACAGCCTAAAAACAGCACAAGCAAGTTGAGCCTACCACCTCACTCTCCCTCCAGTATTCAACTAGAATGATGCACATATATGTTGTCCACGTCCCTTGAAAACGGAGTAGTTACTGTCTGGAAGATTCTGCAAAGAAAACAAGCGTTTTACAAGATGAAACTGGGGAACATCTGTAACCATTTGCCAGCCAGTGCAAAATTAATTAACCATGTACAGATTTTCAGTAGTTCATTTAATGTGCTTGTTATGCAGATAGAATTTGTGATTTGCATTCTCTAAATTTTAGCAGATTTTCTTAAAGCTTGAGAAAATGTTCACTCTATTTTAATTACATGTGGAGGAGACTGACATGGTAAAAAGTACTAGTAAAGATTGTTTTCAAGAAGACATACGGCCATTCGGAGACATAACAAAACTCTTTGTCAGTGGCCTGCAGAATCAGATGAGGGTTAATCAAGAGAATAAATAAACCAGTTTAGAACAAAGAAGCCTTGTATCTTGTCTTGATAGATAAACTGATCTTCAATGCAAAATATAAAGTGAATTGTGAGAGCAGTTGATGTACGTTGATATGGTTTAACACCATTATGAGGATTAATATATTTTTGAGTTGCCCCCAAATCTATATTTGAGTGACTATTATTTTTTCTTTCTTGTACATAATAAGTTGAAAACCTGATTTATAGAAAACTACATGGTTCTGAGTAGCAGGCTTGAGCAGAACATTCATTTCTTTATTTGGGTAGAGTTCCATTTTCTGCTGAAAAGTAAAATCCAAAAATAGGCCTGTCCAACTTAAACTCTGTAATATTTTAAAAAAGAAGAGTTCAGATGTAAAGTTTCAATAATTAAAAGAACTTTTAAAAGTTCTTTTCTGGTGAGGTAGTTTCAGAAATACTTAATTTACCCCCAAAATGACATAAATATTCCCCACACTTCTTGGAACTGCATGCATCCACCTCAACAATCATAGTAATTACTCATTTCACTTTTATTATGGAGACAATTTTTTTTAAGTTCCATCCCATCAATGTTGCATATGGAGATCATTTAAACCCATCTTTGGAAATTTTTTTAAGGGTTGTTTGTCAACATTTTCCTGATGGCACTGCCAGTGCCAGATGCATATACCATATTTTATGTGGTCCCATAAAAGGGCTTCATTTTCATCCATCAAGTCAGTAATCCAGTTTCAACCAACCTCAACTGCGGTAGTGAGGGTCGTGAATCCAACTGTGACCTGTGCATCAGCAGCTTTAGCACGCTGCGACACTTGTCAGACATACAGTTTCTCAGGCCCCCTGCCCCAGATAACTGAGTCAGGAATGCAGGAGGTGGAACCCCAGAAACTGCCTTGACAAACCCACCATGCCGAGGTTTCTGGGTGCACACTGGAGGCAGTCAAAGTGTTATGAATGAGACTGAAAGGTCCAGGTACTCCAGGCAAAGACGAGATTTTTCAGCCAGAGAGCTTCAGAGAGGAAGTGGTTTTTAAATGGAGAGAGGGGCCTCCGGTTTCATAGGACAACACAGAGGTAGGCTGACCATGCCATGGGGGTCCCCTGGGAAGTTGCAGGCATCCTTTACAAGTGATTGGGACTCCCTTGTCATTTTCACTTCATCTGAGAGTCTCACTCTGCCATCCAGCCTTGCAGTGCACAACAGGAAGGCTCAACATGGTTTGACGAGTTCTTTTTCTCTGTAGTGCTTGTGTTTCCTTCCTGCGGGATGCTCCATTCCCACCCCTGCACGCGGCATTGTGTTCGCATCCTTTCTTTCTCTATGCATTTGAGTGTGTGTATATCTATCTCCCCCTTCTGATCCGTGCGTAAACGACTGGACACGTAGCCTTGACCTGAGCTTGTGTGTGTGATTTCACATGGTAGGAATGTCCGGGATCTCAGGCTCCTCGTCTGCGAAGGGAGGGAGTCGGGGGCTCCCAAAGGCCTTCACTGCAAGGCCGCAGACCCCGGTATTTCCCTGTGTCTGTCTTTGTTCGCTATATGATTTAGCATTGTAATTAGGTACAGTCAATCTTAATACTCTGTTCACAGTGTTCTTCCCAAAACTAAAAGCTCCTCATGACATTTCTCTGCTTTGCTTCACATATGCCATGTCTTGATTATAAATTTCACTACTCGTCTGTAGATGATAACATTATACTTACCATCAGATAATCTGAGAAACTTGTTTGAAAACACCTGCATAAATAAATAGCATGGATTTTTTTTTCCTTCCAAAGGAGATTAATTCATACAGACTACAGAAACCTTCTGTGTTGTAAATGACTATTTGCTGTATGTTTTTAATTTTGCTTCTCCATATGAGACTGTATGTGTCTATGTGTGCATAAATATCAAAAGAGGATTATCTCCTGGGTATCTTACTCATTTCTTAAGGTGGTGTCAGATCACCAAGAAAATTAGCGACAGATTCACATCATAGAGTGGAATTCGACTTATTACAAACTTTGGACAAAGTACACCTTCTTTGTCTGCTTCTTCATAGTGAGTTTGGGTGTGCTGGCGTGGGAAAGCATTTAGCAACAGAATAAAAACAAGCCATGTCCCCTTTTCACCATCTGTCCCAGCCTGATTTTTGTCCTTGAATTTCTCGACTTCAGTGGGCTATCTCTGCCATTCTGAAGTTTCTGGAACTTGGTTTCTCTGAAAACCGTGACGAGATGTACTCAAAACATGCTCCGAGGCGTCCACTGGTAAATTGCTGACATTCTTTCTCACTGAACGCTTGCTCGCTCCATATTTATTAGTTCATCTGAGATTCCACAACTGCCACCTGAGCTTTTATACAGACAATAAGGACCCCTGGCTTGGGGGTTGGCGAGATTCTGATTTAGCCAGGGTCTCTCTAGTCTGCCTTGTACCAAATGTCTTTGCTAAGAAACAGATAAATCTGTTCTTTTTCTCCTGCTCCCTATGAAATGACAAGTAACTCCCCTTGCTCCATAAAAGCATCATTTGACATTTAGTTTGTTGGTTAAAAATTTTTTTTTCCATGCTTGTTTCCAGATTAGATACTATCTCCTATCAGCAACTCTGGAGGGAAAAGATCTGTACACTGGACAATGGGAATGATTCCATATTCTTTTTTTTCTACTTTCCGTTACTATTTCAGGGAAGGAAGGAGATTTTTGTTTTCTGCAATATTCTCTCAATTCAGTTTGGTTCAGTTGCTCAGTCGTGTCCGACTCTGCGACCCCATGAACCGCAACAGGACAGGCCTCCCTGTACAATATTCTCTAGGAATCCCTTATGCTGCTCTGTAGCCTAATATCAGACATATTTGGATTCATGTTGCTTTTTGCTTATTTTTTGAAAGCATTTCTGTGTAAATCTTTAGTCTACAAACAAATGTCAACCACAGTCCACATTCTAACCAGATGGATAGGATTTACACAAGCATTTTCAGGCTTATCCCCTTATGTAAATGTCACTTTAGGATGGCTTTTTCAAACTTTTCCTGCAAGTTCTCTGGCATTGCACTTTGGATATGAGAAGCAGCCTGGTTAAAAATAAATCGTTCATCTTAGATTCAGACTTAAAAGAAAAAAAAATTTAGAATAATGTAAAGCTCAACATTTTCATATGTTTGGGGCTAACTTTGTTGAATCTGGATACATAGAATACCGTCAAAATAAGAATTATGTTTGATGTATTCTACAACTGAATAATTCTGGTTTTTGAACAATGAGACTTAATTTGCGATGATGTGAACTTTCCAAGGCAAATGTTCCCTAGATCTGAGACTCACCGTGGAGATTACAGGCTCACCCAAAAATGGCCTTTTGGTCCCACAGTTCAGGCTAATCTCATCTGCTCCTTCACAGAGTGCATCTCACGGGAGAAATCATTACAAGATAGTGCAGAAAGAAGGTTGTATTCATCTCAGCTGCTTCTCTGAGAATTGTTTTCAAAGATAAAATTCCACTTCAGGGAGTCTTATGAGATAAAATTCAAATAGAAAAATTGTCCTGGTTTCTTCAACAGTTTATTTGTGTTAAGGTAATTTACAAAAGCTGTCATTTTGGGGGGGTGTCTGAAAAATATCCCCACCTTTGTTTCTCACTGAGAAAAGCTGGAATTTGAACTCACTACTCTGGAAGACCTTCTGTATATCTTATCTCTCATGACACCTTGTGTAGCAGCCTCAGGCTAGCAATGACAACAAAATGATCTTGTCTCTTCTGTGCTAATCAGACAATTCAGTGTAAATAGATGTCAGAAAACTCACGTGACCCAGAAAACATCTTGAGTTTAGTAATATCTCTCCTTAGGAATTTAGCACTCAGGCAAATACTTCACTTGCCCTCCTAAGATAATAAAACAAAAATACCAAACTGCTCTGCTTTATTCTTCCAAACTTTTGACTGCTTCACTGTCTCTTTCAAACATTTGCCATCTACTTTCACACTGTAAGCATTTTTCACAGATTTAAGGAGATTTGCAACAGTTCTGAAAAAGATTTGAATTTCTTACTTGGATGTTTGACAGCTCCTAAGAAGGTGATGGCACCCCACTCCAGTACTCTTGCCTGGACAACCCCATGGATGGAGGAGCCTGGTAGGCTGCTGTCCATGGGGTCGCCAAGAGTCAGACACAACTGAGAGACTTCACTTTCACTTTTCACTTTCATGCATTGGAGAAGGAAATGGCAACCCACTCCAGTATTCTTGCCTGGAGAATCCCAGGGATGGAGGAGCCTAGTGGGCTGCCATCTATGGGTCACACAGAGTCGGACACAACTGAAGCGACTTAGCAGCAGCAGCAGCAAGAATATATTGTCCAGGTTATGGGGCTTCCCTGGTGGCTCAGAGGTTAAAGCGTCTGCCCACAATGCGGGAGACCCAGGTTCAATCCCTGGGTCGGGAAGATCCCCTGGAGAAGGAAATGGCAACCCACTCCAGTATTCTTGCCTGGAGAATCCCATGGACGGAGGAGCCTGGTAGGCTACAATCCACGAGGTTGCAAAGAGTTGGACATGACTGAGTGACTTCACTTCACTATGGAGCTTCAGTAGCCTAAAGCTTCAAAGGGCTTCACTTAGTCAAAATTACCTAAATAGCCTCTCTTCATCTCTTTATAACGGCAGTTCTTAAAAGGAGATGTCTTAAAAATTACAATATTCTTTTTAGCGTCCAGGTTTCTACCTACCAATAGATACACCCATATTTCCTAAATATGCATATCTTTTGGTCACAATATAAAAATATTTTACACCTTTAAAAAAAATTTCCCAAAATTCATTTCCAAATTCCAAGCAGAGAAATATGTTTCAGACATGGGATTTTTTTTTAATTTTTCAAACAAGACTATATTTTCCCAACACTTTTATCCTGTGAGATTTTAAATGCCTTTCATTTGAAAGTTTTTTTTTTTTTAAGTATGTCCTGGATATGTCTAATGAATAGTCCTTGAAAACAGAGTCACCTTATTTATAAATTCAATTCTCTTTCCATTCATATGAGGAACTTTATCCTTCCTCAGGGCATATATTTAATAACCATTAATGAAATCTGAAATTATATATGAGCACTGAGACCCAAATTTGCTACTCATTTTTTTTTTCCAGTGGAAATTTCATAAGGGTTTTGGCATGGGAACACAGCAGACATTTAAGGCAGATGGAATAATACAGCTGGCCACAGTGGCTCCGATTGAATCATAACAGTTTATAATCAATAATTTGCTTACTAAGGAAGAGACTCTTTTCAGCCAAATGAACACAGAGCATACCATTCACCCTCCTAGTTAGCAGATGACTGCCACCGTTCTGCAACCTTGTGACTCCCACTGATGTTACACAAGGAAGCTGGGGGCTCAGCACTCATTTGTTCTGTCTTTTAAGATTTCTGTTTCCACCCGCCCCTTCCCACCACAGATCCTATTCCCATTTCCCGTTCATACCACAAAAGCCGTTGGAGCAAACAGAGGCAATATGGGCCAGATTCAACAGGCGTCTGCAAAAAAGGGCAGGACTTAGAGAGGAGAAGGGGCCATTCTAACTGTTTCTAGATTAGAAACTGCCAGATGAAAGGGCCCTTGCTGGGCAGACAGGAGCCTGGCCTTTGGAAGTTGAAATGCATGCATTTTTTTAAAGTATATATATATATATATATATTTTTTTTTTTAATGTATTTCTTTCTATATTTTTGGCCGTAGTGGATCTTCGTTGCTACACGTGGGCTTTCTCTAGTTTCAGCAAGCGAGGACTGCTCTTCATTGCAGTGCACAGGCTTCTCACTGCAGTGGCTTCTCTTGTTACAGAGCACAGGCCCTAGGGCCCATGGGCTCAGTAGTTGTGGCACCCGGGCTTAGTTGCTCCATGGCATGTGGTATCTTCCTGGACCAGGGATCGAACCTGTGTCTCCTGCATTGGCAGGCAGATTTCTTTGCCACTGAGCCACCAGGGAAGCCCTCAGATGAGTTTTGATTAGGCAGGTTTAGAGTGAAGTCCTTGCAGAATTTCCTTTTGAAGAAAACAAAATGAAGAACTCGGTAATAGACTCTAGTCTCTGAGAGGTGAGGCAAGCAAGAGAAAGGCAAAAAAACAAAAAACAAAAAACAAAAACAAAAAAAAAACAGGTCCTCATCTGATGGGCTATGCAACAAAACAATATCCCCACTTGGGTGCCAGGTTCACTGCAGAGGATAGAGAAATCTGAATATGCAAGAGGCTGTGGAAGAAGAGGTCTAGGTAGTTGGCCTCCATCTGCTCTTGCAAGTTTCTGGGTGGAGGGACTATTTGGGGAGCAGGTTGACAATGCTTTCTACTAGATACATCGCCTTGTATTTTCCCATTTAATCCTCTCGGTGGCTCTGTGACATGTGCATGCATGCTAAGTCGCTTCAGTTGTGTCTGACTCTTTGCAGCCCTGTGACTGTAGCTCACCAGGCTCCTCTGTCCATCAGGATTTTCCGGGCAAGAATACTACATCTGGGTGCCATTTCTTTCCCCAGGGGATCTTCCTGACCCTGGGATCAAACCCACGTCTCCTGCATTGGCAGATGGATTCTTTACCACTGAGCCACCAGGGAAACTACCAGGAAAGTACTCCTTCAGTTCAGTTCAGTTCAGTTCAGTCGCTCAGTTGTGTCTGATTCTTTGCGACCCCATGAATCGCAGCACGCCAGGCCTCCCTGTCCATCACCATCTCCCGGAGTTCACTCAGACTCATGTCCATCGAGTCAGTGATGCCATCCAGCCATCTCATCCTCTGTCATCCCCTTCTCCTCCTGTCCCCAATCCCTCCCAGCATCAGAGTCTTTTCCAATGAGTCAACTCTTCCCATGAGGTGTCCAAAGTACTGGAGCTTCAGCTTTAGCATCATTCCTTCCAAAGAAATCCCAGGGTTGATCTCCTTCAGAATGGACTGGTTGGATCTCCTTGCAGTCCAAGGGACTCTCAAGAGTCTTGTCCAACACCACAGTTCAAAAGCATCAATTCTTCGGTGCTCAGCCTTCTTCACAGTCCAACTCTCACATCCATACATGACCACAGGAAAAACCATAGCCTTGACTAGACAGAACTTAGTCAGCAAAGTAATGTCTCTGCTTTTAGGCTGGTCATCACTTTTCTTCCAAGGAGGAAGCGTCTTTTAATTTCATGGCTGCAGTCACCATCTGCAGTGATTTTGGAGCCCAGAAAAATAAAATCTGACACTGTTTCCACTGTTTTCCCATCTATTTGCCATGAAGTGATGGGACCGGATGCCATGATCTTCGTTTTCTAAATGTTGAGCTTTAAGTCAACTTTTTCACTCTCCTCTTTCACTTTCATCAAGAGGCTTTTAGCTCCTCTTCACTTTCTGCCATAAGGGTGGTGTCATCTGCATATCTGAGGTTATTGATATTTCTCCGGGCAATCTTGATTCCAGCTTGTGTTTCTTACTTTGGCATTTTTACAGAAGATTCTTTCCAAACCACTGCCCTATGAGGCAGTGAAAGAAGCCCCAGTGTGGAAAGCTGGGTGTTTCTTCCAAAGCCTGGAGACAGGAGAGAGAGGACAAGGGCCAATTGTCAGTCAGCGTCAGACCTGAAATTCTCTTATTTCAGGCAGTAAAGATCCTTGTTTGAAATGAGAAAGTTTTCTGAGAGAGATCCTGCATTGACCTTGGATCACTTTGGGCTGAAGTAGCAGCATCACCAGCAGACGTCACTGTGACACTAGTGACATAACCCTGTGCCCAGTGCCCATTTGGAATCACTGGCATCTCTCCTCAACACATGTGTACTCACAAGTGGGCTTCTAAATACAGACTCCCACTTCATCAGCTGTCTTGCATAACTCTAGTCAAGCCAACAGCAAATGCAGGTCTGTAATTTCAAGTCTTCGTGGTTAGTAAATCTGAAGATGGCCATGGATTTGAGAACGGTCCTGGGTTACCCAGCAACCAGATCTGACGCTGATGGCCACGAAGTTAGGATGGTGGCTTAGAAGCAGTGGTCGGTAGTATCTGGGCTTCCCAGGTGGCTCAGTGGTAGAGAACCTGCCTGCCAGTGCAGGAGATGCAAGAGATGCAGATTTGATCCCTGGGTCGGGAAGATCCCCTGGTAACCCACTCCAATATTCTTGCCTGGGAAATCCCATCAGAGGAGCCTGGCAGGTTGCAGTCCATGGGGTCCCAAAGAGTCGGACATAACTGAGTGACTAAACAACAACAACAACAACAACCGGGAGAATCACAAAGGTGCTTGCTAAAAGTGGAAGTTCCTAGGCACCTCCTCAGATCAGTAGAACCTGAATCTCTGATATGTGATCTAGAAATGTGTGCTTGTGAATAGTCAGATGCTCAACCTGCTTCGGAAACCAAGGGGTAGAATATTGTTCTAGAAGAGTCCTTGACACAATAGCCAGTTTATTTCCAACCATCTCTTCAGTCATCTTGGTTTGACCATCCTTGTTCCAAACAGCACTGCTCTTCTTTCTTCAAGGTCAGTGTAAAGTGTCATGTTCCCTCAGATCCTCTGGTCCAAGCGTAGGCTCTGATTCAGCGGGTCTGAGGTGAGGCCCATGATTCCCTGTTTCTACCAAGTTCCCAGGAGGTGCTAGCACTGCAGGTCCAGGGACCACACTTAACCTTTTCTAATGATGATGTCTGCTCAGATGCTTTGAGCCTTTCTCTCCACAGACTGTCTGCAATTTATCAGTGTCCTGTGGAGACAGGGCCCTTCCAGGTCTATCAAACATTGAGGAAGATCCCCTCTGATGGGAATTTCAGACAAAGTTGAAAAAAAGGATGGGGAAATGGTGAACCCTTAGTAGAGGCCTTTCTGGCAGTGAAGATATATGAAACATTCCCCATCCCATAGTGTGACTGTGCACGAGGATAGGGTTGGAACTTTCCAGAAATAGTCTGCTCTGCAGAAATGAAAAATACGCACGAGCCCAGAGATGACTGCAGAGGAGCAGTAGGAAGAAGTGACGCTTGCTATTGCAGCAGCAAACACCTTCTGGCCCTTATGACAGTACCAGAGTGTTCCTCCCACCCCCCAGGGGACCCACATGTCCTGTCACAGGTTTCTCTGGCACATTTAATTAATGAAGGTGAACGTACCAGTGGTCATACCCCTGTTTGTCCGATAACCCACCATCTACTGCACACTGTGGATGAAGCCATTTTTCTTCGGGGTGACATCGCATATGTGCAATGTGACCACCACGGTGTGTATTGATAACCTCGAAATTGGCTTTACCTCTCCCTAAACCCAGCTTTGTTTTCCATTCATTGATTTCATTATAGTGATGATAAGTTTCCACTAGCTTTGGAGGATGGATTAATTCATAACAATAAATGACTCAAGTGAAAACAACCCATCATTATAGTCACTTCATATAAAGAGTTGTCTTGCTGTAAAGGCATCAATAACCTATAAATCTGTACTCATCTATAACTCAGCCCTCCTGAGTTGTTCAGGCTAGTGTATAAATCTCTGAGACTAGCCACATCGACCAGCATGATCTCAACTTGCTTGTTGTTTAATTTCAGACTTCACAGAGTGCACTGCATAAATCAAAGGTGCCTTTGCACATTTAGTTGTTTTCTCTCCCATGAGAGAGGGCTATAAATTGAACCTGGGCCTGGGACCATGCCGCTCTGCCTTTGCTGGCTCTGTGTCTTGGCATCATGGCAGCTGACTCGATGGGTGGGGGCTGAAGAACTTGAAGGAGGGCCTTATGGACAGCACTCAGTGGAGAGGCCAGCCCAGTGGGGAAAGCTGGAGCCATTTGTCAAAAGAAATATATGATTCCTAGGGGCAGCAAGACTGGAAGTTCCTCATGATTTGGGCCACTAGCATCTCATGAACCATTATCGTCTCCAGCTCATTAAATGGATCCCCAAAGCTTGAAGAACTGATACAGCTAAAAAAAAAAAAAAATCCTCTTTTTTCCCTGAAAAATCAGGCCTAATGTCTGAAGCTTTGGGTTTTCAAAGGTATGATGGGAGGATTTTTTTCAAAGGTGTGTGCAGATCTTACATGCATAAACATGTCTCCTCATAAAAGAAGTCTCACAAATTTGGGGCTCAAAGGAGAGACTACTTAATGGATTGCTTTGAAGTGCAGGTAAGAAGGAAGGGAATGCGAGGAAGCCTTCCATGAAGAAATGAGTTTAAAGCCTAGAGAAAATTTTTAATACATACACACACACACAAATGATCCCTTTATTGTCTTACCATGCATAGCCCTTGCCTTAATTAGGAAAATTTACATAACAGGTCAGGCTCCCCCCGGGTGGCAGTAGTGGTAAAGAATCTGCCTGCCAGTGCAGGAGACACAAGAAACACGGGCTTGATCCTTGGGTTTGAGAAGATCGTCTGGAGAAAGGAATGGCACCCCACTCCAGTATTCTTGCCTGGAAGATCTGATGGACAGAGAAACCTGGCAGGTTACAGTCCAGAGGTGTCACAGTCAGAACGGCTAGGAACACACACATATAGCAAGTCTATGAAGCCTTGAAGTAGCAATTTTTGAAGAGCTGCTTTCACTTGAAATTCACAAATATTTGGGTTTTAAAATGGACTGTGAATGTTTTGGAATCCTCTGACTCATAGATTGCTAAAAACAAAACAGAAAAACAAATCCTCATCTCCCAGCTGCCACTGCATTAACTCTCATGATCACGGTAATCCTCGTCAGCTCTGTCCTCAAAGATAATGATGGTTCTTGTTTCCTCTAGTCACCCCTCTCGCTTCCAGCCTTCCCCATTCCCTGCTGTGCTACACTAACAGGTTGAGTCCCTCACCACCAAGCCCCAACGTCTTCAATGGCTCCCTTGCCTGCATAGCTGGATGTAGAGCCCAGTGTATCTCGTGTTCTAGCCACAGTCCTTGTTGCCTCTTTGGCTCTTCCCAAACATGCTTTGTGCACTGTTGAGCCACCTGACTCCATGAGCATGTTGCTCAGGAAGCCCTCCCAGCTCTTCTCTGCCTGCTGAAAGTCAAAGCTCAGATCAAACATTATCTCGTTGTGTCTCCTTCCCTGGCCTCCTCCCAGATGTAAATCATCATGTCTTCCTCTGGGAACTGACTGCTCTCTTAGTCCTTGTCTCTGGGTCTGTTTCAGTGGATGGACTGTGAACACCATAAGAGTAGCAATTGTGGTTAATTTCCCTAAGCTCAGTGCAGACATGTAGAAGATCCTCTGTACATTAATTGATGGTCTAAATCTCTGCTGCTTCTCTCTCTTTTCTGCCTGTATAGAAGTGGCTTGGTCACAATACCAGTTCTCTTGCCCTCTTGTTGTTGTTGTTTAGATTCTATGCAACTCCATGGATTGTAGCTCGCCAGACTCCTCTGTCCATGGAATTCTGCAGGCAAGAATCCTGGAGTGAGTTGCTATTTCCTTCTCCAGGGGATCGTCCCAACCCAGGGACTGAACCCATATCTCCTGCATCTCCTGCATTGGCAGGTGGATTCTTTACCACTGAGCCACCAGGGAAGCCCTCCCTTCACCTCTAGGAGAATATTAATAACTCTTCCACACATTCTCAGACTCTCTACAGTTTATACTTGTCAAGAATGGAAACTTCTCAATAGTGCTGTAAACACAAAGGGCAAACTCAGTTTCTACCACTTGCCAAAGCGACACTTAGTCTTAACCTTACCTGCGGTAGAATCAGGGCCATGATCTAATCTCTGTCATGGTTTTGGCCAGCCCTTTTCATTGAGCTGTTTGGATTTAACTTAGTGAAAACCAGGAACTCTTGGCCACTAGGATTAAATCCATCTGGAGGCCGGGATATCTGGGCAGTTGCAGTGAGTCAGGTGGTACAGTTGGGGTGATCTCTGTCACCCCACTGGGTCCTCTCTCCTCCATCCTGGACAGGCCACTTTCCATAGGACTCAGCTAATAAATGAGGTGAGAAGCAGCCATTCCAATGGACTTCTTCACTGGAGTGGGAGAGAGTACTGATCTAAACATTTATGAAATACTCCATGTCAGGCACTGTGCTGAAAGTTTGACAGGCATTTTCTCATCTAACTGTCACGTAGCTCTATGAAAGGTGAGAACCAAGGTGGTCTCAGGGAACTCAGGAACTAGAGCCAGGTATTTGAATGATCTAAGGAACTTCTTTCTCCCATCTGTGTCTTTGCTTGTCAGTGTCATGTTCTTCCTCCGTAGACCAACTTTATCCATGTGATGGGAACAGTGGTTGCCAGTAGCCCTGCCAGCTTCACCACTGGAAAGAAAGGGTCTTCCCCTGGACATATGTGAATCCTGTCCCCCAATCTAGTTCCAATCCCAATGGCAGGATTCTGGTCAACCGGGTTGAGTAATTGCCCAAATCCTTGGACCAGTGACTGTCACTGAGGTAGAGGTGAAGTTGGCAGGTGTTGGTATTTTACTTGTAACCCCCTACTAGAGCCTACATTGGCTGGGGATTTCTCCGAAATAAGAGCAGGGAGGACTGTTACTGGAAGAAAAGGGGCACATGGTGCTAGACTGAAAAAGAGCTTATACAGCGGGTATATTGTTACCTGCCTTTAAACACAGTGCTGGAGAAGGAAATGGCAACTCACTCCAGCATTCTTGCCTGGAGAATCCCTATGGACAGAGAAGCCTGATGGGCTACAGTCCATGGGGTCGCAAGAGTCGGACACAACTTAGCAACTAAGCTACCACCACCACAAACACACTGAGGACTCGGAGACTTGACAAGTTTGTGTTACTTTCCCCAGGTCATTGGGTAGAAGGATCAGAATCTGAATCCAGGTTAGCCAGACCCCAGAGACTATACTCTGGACCACTGGGCTGGGCTGATCATGGCAGTTGCATAATATAGAACATCCATTTTATGACTCTTTGGAGCTAGTTGGCTAGTTAGCTCAGGGCTAAAGTCCCTTTTTCCTTTTTCAATTTTTAAAAATGTATTTATTTTATCATTTATATTTGGCTGTGCTGAGTCTTCGCTGCAGCGAGCAAGGGCTACTCTCTAGCTGTGGTGCATGGGCTTCTCACTGCGGTGGCTTCTCTTGTTGCAGAGAACAGGCTCCAGGGCACGCGGGCTTCAGTGGTTGCAGCCTGTGGGCTGAGTAGTTGTGGCACACGGGCTGTTGCTCTGCAGCATGTGGGATCCTCCTGGACCAGGGATTGAACCCGTGTCTCCATCATGGGTTCATCACTGGTGGATTCTTTACCACTGAGCCATCAGGGAAGCCTCCTTTTCCCTCTTGATGAGGCTGATCAAGTCAGGCACATGGGTTGGCTCCTGGAGTCCTGAGCAATGAACTCACGGGGCCCAGTTCTTTCAAAGACCCCTGGGCTACCAGGTGAGCAAGTGGCAGAGTGGAAAGCAGTCTCACCCACCCGCATTACTAGTAGAAAATAGCACAAAGCTTACCTTTTCCCACAAGGCACCATCTCAGTAGGAGAGTGGCCTCAGGCTTTCATTTCCCTTTCCAGATCTTCTTACATTTTCCCTAACAAGACTGCCTTCCTTTTCATTCTCCCCACTGCACTGGCCCCTGCTGGGCTGACAGGCAGCGCTATCATGGCTGATGTTATCACAGCGCATACCCCCTCCGGCCATTATTAAGTGGCCGTCTGTGTTCAGTTGCATGTTTCTTAGCAACCGCCCAACATCATGTCCTTCCTTTTATTTGCGTCTTCCTTCTCCAACCTAGGGGGCAAATGTAGTAAGAAATGAACCCCTGCCTTCTCAGATTTCTAAGCCATGGAAACCAGAACATTGACAATGATTGCATTTTCAGTCTCTCAGAATGATGACCAATTTCCTGGGCCGGGGGCGGGGGGACGTGCGGAGGTGGGGGTACATTGGGGAGCAGAGTCCTATTCTTCCATATTGGCAATGGCCTCACAGAGCCCACGCGATTTATAGCACATATAAACTCATCTTAGGAAAATTGATTTAAACTGAGATTCTTCCCAAGATCGAACACGTCTACTGCGTGCGTTGTTAGTTGCTAAAGTGCTAGACGTGCATTTAAGCCTAAACGTTTCAAACCGTGAAGACTGCTTTCTTACAAGTTTCTATCAGGACCAGCCAGTTCGCCTAGCCTATTCCCTTTCCTGTGGTGTGCTCTCAATATGGTTCTGTTTGGGGAGGAAGTTCCCAGGACAGATCCTTAATTTCTTATAGCCAGCCAACTGCTTGTTCTTATTCCACAAACGTGGGAATAAATAACTCACCCCCCCCCCCCCCCCCCCCCCCCCCCCCCCCCCCCCGCCACCCCCACCCCAGCCCTAAACACTGTTGTGAAGATCCTGGAACATGCAACAAAGACTAGAATTTTTTTCTCTCACAAAGCTTGAATCTTGGCTTTAATTTCTATTAATTTGGTTTTGTTTGCTTGCTTTTATTTTGCACTTTTAATGTTCTGGTTCCTATTTCTCTTTGGCTTATGCCTTTTTCTTCCATCCTTTACTCTCATTTTTGTTGTTGTTGTTGTTCTCGGCTATAGTCATTCAGGTCATTTTGTCCCTACATGCATTTGGGAAACTGCAAAACAGTTTATCAGACGGTGTTCCCAGCACAGATCGTAAAAACGGTCACCCCGCCCTCAAATCAGCCTCTGAAATGCATCGTGTTCCTTCTAAGCCACAGTGGTATTCTTTTGTCTAGACGCAGTCTGTTCTCTAGAACAGATGACTGTAATTGAATATGTCAGCTTGCAGGGGAGACTTGCTTCTAATAAGCTTTTAATTCCAAGTAACAAAATTTTAGCAAAATGCAAAGGCAGCTTGTTGTTGAAAGGAAGGCTTTGGGAGTGGATGTTTTTGGCTTGGCTCTGCTGAATTGTTGGGTAATCTTTCCTCTGAACATAATCTTGAAAGGACCAGAAAAGTCAAGTTCACCTCATTTGTTTGAATGCCCCCAGTAGGCTTATCTGTAGACCAAATATTCAAACACGCTTGGTTTTAGTTCATTCGATCAGCTGGAGTTAGCACATTAGTCATAGAGACTGCCAAAGTCAACCAATTGTTCCACTGACTGGAGATTTGCAATGCCACAGGGCCACTTATGTTAGGATGGGGACTTGAAACTCTCATAGACTTGTGAAGAAAATGAGTCTAATTTTTCTACTGAGAATAATTTGTAATTATTTGAAGAAATCAAGAAGTCAGGGATAAAGTATCTTGCCCTCTGGATGTTTAAACCACAAGCAATTTGTCTTTACCATTGAAAGTGTTTTTAAGGTACTCCCAAAGAAAAGTCATAATACAGTATTGTAGAACATTCCCTTTCTTTGCTTTTTGAGATTTTGTTCAGTTGGTTGGTGGAAGGGCTAAATTTGCCCTTCTGCAGTAAGCCCATAGTGCCTTTGGCAGGTCTGTGCTCCACGTGTGTAGAAGGGGTTCTTATTTTTAACAGTGTGCTTTCATGAAGACCTTTCTGTTGGTCCTTTCCTTTCCTTCCCCCTTATTCCCTCTTCCCACTTCTGGCCACAGCTTTGAGTGACGTGTAAAATCACGTCAAATGCCAAAATTACTTTGCCATTAATCTCTGATCCCTATTAAAATGCATTTCTGGGAAAGGGGAGGTAAAATATGGTCAGCTTATATCAGTTTTTATAACTTTTAATGCCAGAGTTTAAGATTCTTATCTGAGATCACTAATTGGTAACAAATACTGGAGGGAGGGAGAAACAAAGGCACTGGGCCACAGAGAGAGGTGGGGTGAGGTCTCTTAGGAGCGACAAGAACCAGAAAGGGAACTAAGTTGTAAGACTGAGGTGTCAATATGAAATTCATCTTATTTTAAAATGTTGCCTAGGTTTGCTTATTCCTCCTGTTTTTTTTTTTAACCAAGAGTTTTATAGACCTATAACACACTTTTTTCTTTACCTTGAATATAACTAGTTTTAGCCACTTCTTCCTTCAGACATTCCACCCAATTATAACCTTGAGTATCATTTATTCATAAACAAATTTCCCTAGAAAGACAATGCATCTAAATGTTAGTCACTATTTTTCTTTTTAAATCCACTTTCTTCTTGAAATTTCATTTTACGCAATTCATTTCACAAGTTGCTCATTTAGTAGAATGTCTCCCTGCCCCCAACAGTGGAATCTATCTTCCATTTGGCTTTATTCTATGGTGTTCCTACTGCAAGCTCAGCAGATTGACAATTGTCTCCTTCCCCAGTGGACAAGTTTGGAACTACCTTTCTCTAGATTCTTAACAGCTTTAAAAAGAACAAAAATCATTTTCAAAGACTGAAATCTTTTTTTTTTTTAATAAACTAAGACAAAAAGACTTCCCTGGTGGCTCAGTGGTAATCCGCCTGCAATGCAGGAGACCCAAGTTCGATCCCTGGGGAGGCAAGATCCCCTGGAGAAGGAAATGTCAACTCATTCCAGTATTCTTGCCTGGAGCATCCCATGGACAGAGGAGCCTGGCAGGCTGTAGTCCTCAGGGTTGCAAAGAGTTGGACATGACTGAGCGACTAAGAAACAGGAAGACGAAAACAGAGTATTGGGAAGAAGTAAGAAAAGAAAAGAAAGCCTGTCTTTGTCATTCCTACCTTGTTATCACTTACATTGATTCAGGGTGCAGCTGAGAGCCCAAAGCTACTGTCTTGATCTGCATATCCTGTCTGCACACAGATTCCTAGCTTGTAGGTCTCTTGCCATCTCAAAACATTTCCAGAATAACTCCATACTTTAAGCCTCTTAGTGTTGAAATTGGTAGTCTTAATTCCTTCCTACATTTATCTGTTTTCTCCAAATTAAATAACAGTGTCATGCAATCCTTCATCTTCTAATACCCTATCAGCAAAATCCTAGCTGGAAAAGTCCAAGGTTATCTTCCAGGCTTCAGAAATTTGGAGGCATTTAAGCAAAAATGATGTTGACAAGATACAGATACCTTGGCAGGAACACAGTGAACTGTTTTCTCCTTTTTTTTTTTTTGCACCTTTCCTCTAAGTCAAGCTTCAGTTGCTAATAGAATTGGTTCCACATCTCGCATTTGATTTCTGATCACTGTGCATATTTCTCACCAATGATTAGAAAGCATCTCTATGGATTGCTTTGACTGAAATTTAAGATGAGTTACTTCTTGGGGAAGCTCTTAAACCGTTCTTTCAAAATGCCTAGTGCTCTTAGGGTAAGCCCACAAGCAGCATCCTAGATTGATGGGCAAGTCCACATTGAAGGAAAGAGTATAATCCACTTCTTGAGATAATTAAAATAGTAAGTACAGGTGGAGAAGTTTTCTACACTAAGACTTTACATACATGAATTCATTTAATCCTCACAACAGCTCAGTGAAAAGATTATTTTTAAACCTATTTTACCATTAGAGAAACTAAGGCTGGGAGAGGAAAGAAACTTCGTCTTGGACACACAGCCAGTGGTGACGGAACAGGGATTTGATTCCAGGACTCAGTAATTAATCACTGCACTACAGTTCTTCTCATACTTACTCACTTTATTGATTTGTCTGTGCTGGGTCTTTGTTATGGCATACAAGATTTTTACTTGCATCATGTGAATTCTTAGTTGTGGCACGTGAGATCGAATTTCGATCCAGGGATCGAACCCAGGCCCCCTGAATTGGGAGCACAGTTTTAGCCACTGGCCACTAGGGAAGTCCCTGTGCTACCCTTCTTTCTCCTTTCATTAACCTCCATAAGTTGCATGAGTATAAATAAAGACCATAAAGGTCAATTTGCTTCATATCAGCCATGAGGCATTGCAAAAGGCACCTCTGGTTTGGTGAGAAGAGCATGGAACTTGAACATTAAAAGCCCTGCTATTGGTCTCTGGCTGGGCCTTTACTTCCTGAGTTACTGTTCCCTTATCTTGAAAATTCTATGAATAATTCCTCGCTCATCACAGAGTAGGGAGGGCCCCATGTCCTGTGTAAAGTCTGATTTACACGTGTCTTGCATCTCCTGCATAGGCAGGTGGGTTCTTTACCACTCCACCACCTGGGAAGGAATACATGGACCTATTCCTCTGTAAAAACTCCCTGAACTGTGCACTGAAGACCTTTGCCTTTTACTGCCTATACATTGTGTTCATTAGAAAGTTCTTCTTCATGGGTAATACACATTGTTGCTTCCCTGCTTTCCCCATTCATAAGAAAATTTCCAGAATATACATAGGACAGTCACGATTTTAGAAAGTAAGTTAGATTGTTTTCAAAGGCTCCAGATAGAGCAATATCCTAAGATATTACAGCAGTTGCTCTACCATGGTTTTACTAATGTTTAGATTCTATATATTTTTTAAAAAGGGCAGAATGCAATGATAATAATTGAACCTTCTGCTCTATGCTACTGTGGGCCATAAAAGCATGGACCGTATACAGGCACAAGGTCACCTAAGGAAGAGCTAACATCATGGCTTCTTTGCAGTTCACCTGTCCTAATTTATCTTGACCCCTCATGCCTTATGGCATCCCAGTTCTAAAAATAAGAAAGAAAAAAAAAGGTGATGGGCAGTGCAGTTCTAGAATGTCTTTAACTGGCATGCCAAAGACACAGAAGATTTCTTTTCAAGTGTGTAAGTGCTTGTGTAAGCATTTTCTAGATCAGCACGTCTTCTTTTGTTGCAGTTCAGAGGCCTCTCTGACAGGAGGTCAGTGCCACGTGTGGGCCATGAACATATTCAAAACAGATGCAACCTATTCTTCAAGGCCTAGCCTCTGGCTAATTCTTTCCTGACTTCTCTAGTGCTGTGGCTGTATATGCTCAGAAAAGAGAATCTACATTTAGGATGGGGTGGGGCAGGGCGAATATTGCTGCAGTGTATACTGAACTCCATGTTGAGATAAGTTGAATCAGGCTTCTCTTTCCGCATGGTCAGAGTCCTCTTTGCCCCAGCTATTGTTTCTCGTCTTCATTCTCCACTCTCGCTCTTCAGCTGCTACACTGTCACATGCTTATCCTGCTTACAACCTCAGCATTCCACTGCACCCACTGGCGCTTCACCAAGACACGCTGGCACCATTCCAGAGTCCAGAGTGTGCCCATCAGGCTCTGAGAATATGTGATGGGAAGTCTAAAATTGTAGCTCCCTCATTTTTTTTTTTTTTTTTTGGTTCCCAAGTTACCTATGCTCATTTCATCTAAAGTCAAATAGGAGGTGTTTCACAGTACCATGAGCCTCGATGGTAGAGTTTTTCATTAGATTGAAGAAAAGACCCTTAAGAGTACACAGGGGCCCATTTTTCTAATCAATGCCAGAAAAGCCCTAGTTAGATGGAATCTTAGAGGTCATTTATTCTCACTTTCCACCCACCGCTTCTCCAGGAAGGCAGTAATACAGCTCCTGGACAGGGAATCCATGCTCCCCACACACAGGAACAGGATGTCTGCTTGTGCAATTCCACCTCCTCAGTGGCTCCTCCTCAATCGTATTTCTATTCGCTTGATCTTCACTCGACAATGTATCCCTTCCTGTCACATACCAGGTGTTCGGATATTGGAAAAAGGGAACATACTGCCTTTCCTCCTGACAAAATATTGCTTGAACCAAAAGAGATCTTAGAATTAAAAGCAGGACAAAACACAATAAAACCCTGACACATGAGACAAAAGTTTAGGAAATTTTTTGCATTTAGCAGAAAGCTTTATACTGTGAGCGTGAATTCTAATGCATGATGTGTGCTCAGGCGCTCAGTCCTGCCCAACTCTGTGCGACCCCGCGGACTGTAGACCTCCAAGCTCCTCTGGCCACGGGATTCTCCAGGCAAGAACACTGGAGTGGGTTGCCATTCCCTTCTCCAGGGGACCTTCCTGACCCAGGGCTTGGACCCTGGTCTCCCGCATTGCTGGCAGATTCTTTACCATCTGAGCCACGTTCACTTTCAAAGTGTTAAAGGTTTATGTGCAATTCAGGTTGAACTGGGCATCTGTGTCTCAGCTAAACGTGGTAATTCCAGCTAAATGCCCACTGACTTCCCAGAGAAAGAAGGTTCCAGAAAAAGTGTCCTGATACCAGAGCCTTTTGCTTTTCAGATCTGAGTCTTCCTGGACTGGGCTTCCTTCTGTTTACCAGCAGGAGATGGTATGACTGGTACAGTCTGCCCATGACCTTGTGAAAAGCAGTAAGGACTGCTCTGTGTGATTCTACTTATGAAGACAGGTTCTGCTCCCCCCTGCAGCCCTCCTGGCTTTACTCTGTCATTTTCTGTCCTGTGTGAGCTCTTCTGAGCCATAACCAGGGAGGGAAAAGATACTGCTTGTGTAACTCATGAGGCCAATGAGAAGGCCAAGCAATGTTCTCTCTACATTTGCACTGAGATCAGGACCACCCACTGATGACAGAGGAGACATGACCACAAGCTCCCTGGACTCGGCCCGCTGAGATTTTGCATTTCACAAGAGAGCCAGCCCAAGGGGTGGATCACAGGGTTGTCCAACCGTGCAGCTGGGCCACCCCATACTGCTCCCAGCCGCAGCCTTGTTTGGTGGCTCAGTTGCCTGCATGGTTCCCCTGTATGGTGAGGTCATTCCAGATGGCTGTTCTCTTGCTCTCTGTACACCCCTTGCTCCACCAGTCCCTGATTTACTCATATCACTACCCAGTCTTCTTAATTATGCAGGCTAAACTGCTTCCATCATGTCAGACTCTGCGACCCCATGGACTGTAGCCCATCAGGCTCCGCTGTCCATGGGATGCTCCAGGCAAGAACACCGGGGTGGGCTGCCATTTCCTCCTCCAGGGAATCTTCCCAACTCGGGGACTGAACGCATGTCTCCTGCCTTGGCAATCAGGTTCTTTACCACTAGGACCTAATTAGTAAGTGCTCACATGCTTGCCCCCTACCCCAGCTACTGGTTTCCCTTGTAACCAATGAGCCGCCCTGACATCAGTTCCCCCTACAAATGGCAGCCTCCTTCTCCCTGCTGCCCCCTCAGTAGTGAAGACCACTGCCATGTCCTGCCCATCTGCCACACACAGACTCCAGGACCCTGCTTCATGTGTTGAAGATCCCTGTCCAGTAGACCATCGACGCCTCTGTTGCTGATTCTGGGCTCTTTCTTTGGTCTCCAGGCTGGCAGGTACAAGGCTTGCAGACCCTCAGGGTGCAGGTGCAGACCAACATCCTCGCTTGCACAGCCTCTCTCTGACCCTTTTCTCTCTGTCCCTGTGTCTCTGTAAATCTGCATGTCTTCTCCCCTGTATCTTTCTATCTCCTTCTTCTTTAAGAGTGTCGTTATCTGTCCATCTCTCCCTTTGTTCTGGTTTAATCTCTCTGTAGTCATCCTCGGCCCTTTTCTACCCTGCCTTTCCTACATCCCTCCCCTCCGTTGTCTCCTCCAGCACTCCCCAGCCTCCCTCTCCTCCACCCCTCCCCCCCATTCCATCACTCCTGGCTCTTCCTCTTTTCTTGCCCATCCTGCCCTTTTACTTCCTTTGTCCCTTTCTCCCATCTCTTCCCCCTTTCTTCCTGTCTCCCTTTTTTTTTTCCCACTGTCTGGCTCATGCGTTGCATTGCCATCAGGGTCACGCTACAGAGGGGTCGTTCCTGAGACTGTGGGCTGGGACCTTCTGCACTATTGTTCTTCCTCTGGGAACAGCGACATCTTCTGTGAGGGGATGGCCCAAATGTACACACCAAACTGACTTCATTTGGGGCTGGCTGCAGGGTCCATGCAGAGAGCAGATGTACGGAACCTAGGGACAGGGTAGCTTCTAGTATCCACTGAACATCTTTAGCGAGGGCCTCATGTACCCTGGCCCAGTGTGTGCATTTGATGGGTTTGCTTGGTTTGGGAGAAACCAGTTTTTTTAGAATTCTGAGAAAATCTGTCAAGTTGCTCCTATCCTTCGGGCTTATGTTTGTTCCTAAGCATATTTTTGACGGGATCAGAATCAGGCTTTCGTAAGCTGTCTCCCACTTCTTTGTTGAGAATGAAAATCAATATTCTTAGGCTCTTTATGCCCCAAATCTGGAAGGGAAATGCAGAGACTATTTTGAAATAAGAATGTGCTTAAATATGTGTTTAAGAGGTTATATGTACGCACATATATATGCCATGTAAATATAATAACTATACATGTACTTCTTCAAAACGTATTTTACATGTATAAGCTATATCTGAACAAAAATCTGTACTGTACACATATACATTGTTGTTGTTCAGTTGCCAGGTCATGACAACTCTTTGTGACCCCATGGACTGCAGCACGCCAGGCTTCCCTGTCCTTCACCATCTCCCAGACTTTGCTCAAATTCATGTCCATTGAATCAATGATGCCATCCAACCATCTCATCCTCTGTCGTCCTCTTCTCCTCCTGCCTTCAATCTTTCCCAGCATCAGGGTCTTTTCAATGACTTGACTCTTTGCATCAGGTGGCAAAGCTTCAGCATCATTCCTTCTAGTGAATATTCAGAGTTGGTTTCCTTTAGGATTGACTGGTTTGATCTCCTTGCTGTCCAAGGTATTCTCAAGAGTCTTCTCCAGCACCACAATTTGAAAGCATCAATTCTTTGGCGCTCAGCCTTCTTTAAAGCCTGTGGTTATATATAAACGCCTGATTATACAAAAAGACTGTTTAGGTTGTTATCAGGAAGCATGGTTAGGAACGAAAAATGAGGAATTTGGGGGGCTTCTGATTTTATTTAAAGATATTATGCCACTTCTTGGTTTAGGTTTAAATTAGGTTTAAGCACTTTTGTTTTTTTAAAAAAGGTATCTTAAGTAGCTCTCACAAATAAGTGTAAGAGGAACTGACTAAGCCTTAGCTTAAAGAATTCTCTGGTAGTGGGGAAAGAGAGACATAAAGAAAGGCAATGCCAAAAAGGGAGGGATTGGGGGCAGGAGGAGAAGGGGACGACAGAGGATGAGATGGCTGGATGGCATCACCGACTCAATGGGCATAAGTTTGAGTAAACTCCAGGAGTTGGTGACTGCAGGCCTAGAGTGCTGCAGTCCATGGGGTTGCAAAGAGTCAGACACAACTGAAGGATTGAACTGAACTGAACTGACTGACCTGAAGCAGACAGCCCTGGGCAAAGCCTGGACACCTCAGGATTCAGAAGTCTGGCGTCCTGGTCATGAATGGGTGAAGTTCACATGTCGACATGTCTTCTGCTTTCTGCCACATGTTAGAGGAGCCTGGTGACCTTGAGAACAACACTCCACCTCCACCGTCAAACCCTGATGCTTGTGAATGGCCTGATTTGGGGCTGTCTTTGGGGAAGGAGGGGTGGGCAGTTGGAGTCTTAAATAACAGCAACAACAGCAAATGTGGCTTATGAATATCATGGACAAAATGTTTCTTGCCTCTTTTCAATGAAAAACTCAACACTAGAGCCATTGGGAAGTGTTACTTTAAAAAACAACCATTCCCACCCACCTCAGAAAAAACCCCAGTTCAAACTCAGTGTGAGCATCATTGGGCTTTCCAGGTGGCTCAGTAGTAAGGAATCTGCCTGCAATGAAGGAGATGCAGAAGACATGGATTCTATCCCTGGGTCAGGAAGATCCCCTAGAAGAGGAAATGACAACCCACTCCAGTATTCTTGCCTGGAGAATCCCATGGACAGAGGAGCCTGGTGGCCTACAGTCCATAGGTTCATGAAAGAGTCAGACATGACAGCAACTGAGCACTCATGCACGTGAGCATCATATCTAAGGTAAAATCAACAGTTTTAGACTAAGGATATCATAACTAACTCTTGAGAACTGATTTAATTAATTTATAATATTAATATGTATTCCATGGTAGAGGTTAGAAGAATATTACAAGATAACACCCTGACAATTACCTCAAGAATCACAACTAAGTGTATAAAATTATCTGCAGGAATTCCTTGCCTTTAAAGGAAGTATGAAGAATAAGAAATTTAAACAAAACTTCAGCTTGAGACTCACATATACATAAAATTTAACAAACATTCCCTAACCTTGTGAGAGAACAAAACACAGATTTTCTTTTAGTGTAGAAAAAAAAGCATACAGTATAAATAACAAGAGCATTAAGGACAGAGGTTAAGTAGGATATAATTGGTGGCCACTGATTGGAAGATCCTCTGGAGGAGGGCACGGCAACCCACTCCGTATTCTTGCCTGGAGGATCCCATGGACAGAGGAGCCTGGTGGGCTATAGTCCATGGAGTTGCACAGAACCAGACACAACTGAAGCCACTTAACAACTACAAACATTTGCGTATAATTCTTTGTGAGGACACATGTTTTCATTTCCCTTTGGTAAGTACCTGAGAGCAGAATTACTGGGAATAGCATAAATGTATATTTAAATGTACTAGAAACCACAAAACATTTTTCCAAAGTGCTTGTAACCTTTTGCACTCTCACCAGTAATGTATGAAGTCTCTTCTGATTGCTTCAGGTCCTCACCGACATTTGGTGTTTTATTTTTTTCATCTTTACCATTCCATAGAGTATGAAATGACATCTTGTTGAGTTTTTATTTTAAATTTCCCTGATGACAAACAGTAATGTTGAAAAACTTTTTTTCTGTACTTATTGGTGGCTCATGTACTTTCCACTATAAAATTTTTCTTTATACTTTTGATGCATTTTTATTGTGTTATCTTTTTATTTTTGAATTGTAGAGTTATTATATGTATTCTAGATACAATTACTGTGTCAGATGTAGGTAGGTAGTTAGGTAGATAGATAAATTATTTTTCTTGGTCATATATTGGCTTTTTATTTTCTTAACAGTATCTCTGATGAGCAGAACTTTTAAATTTAGATGAAACACAATTTCCTTTTTTTCTATTCATTATTTTTGTTTCCTCTGTAAAAAATATTTTCCTACTTTATAGTTGTGAGATATTTGCCTATGATTTTTTTCCCTAGAACCTTTAGTTTTAACTTTCAGGTTCAGGTTTATGATACATCTTGATTTACTGACAGTGCGTAATATGAGGTAGAGGTCAAAGTTCATTTTTTTATCATGTGATTTTCCAGTTATTCCAGCACCATTTGATGGAAAAAACTGGTCTTTTCCATTATTTGATTACGTTAGACCCTTTGTTGAAAATCTACTGACCATCTACATGTGAACATATTTCTGGATTTTGTTTTGTTTCATTGATCTCAGACTGTCCTTAAGGCAGAAACAAACTGTGTTGACCACTGTAGCTCTATAGATAGTTTTTAAATAAAGTAGGGTGAGTTTTCCAACTTCAGTACTTTTTTAAAGATTGGCCATCCTTAAAATCAAACAAACAAAAAGATTGGCCATCCTTGTTCCTTTGCATTTTCATACAAATGTTGGAATCAATTTTGTCTGTTTCTACAAAACAGGCTTGAAGCTTTTAACAGGAACTAGATTGAATCTATAGGTCAATTAGAGGAGAACTGCCATCTTAGCAATATTGAGTCTTCTAAGCAATAATCATGATATATCTCTTCATTTGTTTCTATCTTTTGAACTTTATCTCAGCTATAATGATGTATAGTTTTCAACCCCCTCAATTTTACCCTGCTGCAATTATATAAAATATGGTTGATTCTATATTAATTTTACTTTCTATGACATTGTTCAATCTACTTATTAGCTTGAACAATTTTTTGTTGGTGCCTCAGAATTTTATTATATAAGCAATCATGCAATTTTTGAAAAAGGACAGATTAACTTCCTTTTAAAATTTTATGTCTTTTATTTACTATTCTCATTTTATTTCCCTGGCCATAGTAAGCCGGTGGCTTCCCAAGTGACTTAATGGTAAAGAATTTGCCTACCAAGCAGAAGATGTGGGTTCGATCCCTGGGTCAGGAAGATCTCCTGTAGAAGGAAATGGCAGTATTCTTGTATTCTTGCCTAGGAAATACCATGGACAGAGGACTCTGGTTGGCTACAGTCCATGGGGTCACAAGAGGCATACACGACTTAGAGACTTAAACACTACCATAGTATCCAGTACACTGTTGAATATGAGTGCTTAAATTAGATATTTTTGCCTTTTTCCAGATTTTGAGACAAAGTGTTCAATCTTACAATAAAGTATTATGTGAACCATAGGTTTTTCCATAGATGCTCTTCATCAGGTTGACAAAATTGACTTTACTGTGTAATTCACAGAGTTTTATATCATTGAGTGAATGTTGAGTTTTATAAAGTTCCTTGTCTGCCATTACTGAAATGATCATATGTTTTTTCTCCTTTCTCCTCTTAATGTGGTGAATTATACTGGTTGATTGATTTCAAATGTTAAATTAACCTTGTGTTCTTGGTTGTCATGTGTTATGCTTTTTACATGTTGCTGGGCCTGATTTGCTAACAGTTAAAGACAGTCATGTGTATCTTCAGGAAGGATGAAAGTGAAAGTGAACGTCACTCAGGCATGTCCCACTCTTTGCCACCCCATGGACTGTATGGTCCATGGAATTCTCCAGGCCATAACACTGGAGTGGGTAGTCTTTCCTTTCTCCAGGGGATCTTCCCAACCCAGGGATCAAACCTAGGTCTCCTGCATTGCAGGCAGATTCCTTACCATCTGAGCCACCAGGGAAGCCCAAGAATATACTGGAGTGGGTAGCCTATCCCTTCTCCAGGGGATCTTCCCAACCCAGGAATCGAACTGGGGTCTCCTTCAACGCAGGCAGATTCTTTACCAGCTGAGTTACCAGGGAAGATAAAATTGTTTACCTTATTTTTTTTGATGCCTGCAGAATGATACAGATGATTCCTGTTTTCTCTCTTTTTCCTTGATCAGTATTGCCAAGAGTTTGTGAATTTTATTACTAAGGCAAACAACAACAACAATAACAAAGTTTGACTTTGTTAAATAACTATTATTTATTAGCTATTTTATCATTTACTCTTTTTATGTTTGCTTTTCCTTCCTTCTATTACTTTGTATTTAAGTTGTTTCTCTTTTGTTAACTACCTAGGGTATAAACTTAGATCACTGAATTTACTCTGTATTTTAGGGTTTCATTCAGATTTATTCCTTCACGTTGATTTTTAATTGGAGGATAATTGCTTTGCAACGTTGTGTTGGTTTCTACTATACGACAATGTGAATCAGCCATAAGCACACACATATCCATCCCTCTTGAACCTCCTTCCCACCCCCATCACTGCTTTTAAATGTTTCTTCTTTTACAGGCATTTAACTCTACAACTTGCCCTCTAAGCCATGTTTTAGCTTCATCTCACAAATTTTGATATATTGATATTTCTTTTTCATTCAGTTCACATTACTTCTTAATTTTCCCTGTGATTTTTTTTTCTTTTACTTTCATAGATTATTTAGCAGTGTGATGTTTACTTTGTAAATATTTGGGACTTTCTTCTTAAGATCTGACCTCTTTTGTCTTAGTTGTTTTATCAATTACTTAAATAGAAGTATATATACTGTAGAACTATGAAGCTCCTAGAGGAAAACGTAAGTAGAACGTTCTTTGCCATAAGTTGCATCAATATTTTTTTGAATCTGTCTCCTAGAATAATGGAAATACAAACAAAAATACACAAATGTAACCTAATTAAACGTAAAAGCTTTTGCACAGCAAAGGAAAACATAAACAAAATGAAAAGACAACCTACGGACTGGGAGAAAATATTTGCAAACAATGCTACCAACAAGGGATTAATTTCCAAAATATACAAACAGTGCATACAGCTGAATATCAAAGAAACAGCCCAGTCAAAAAAGGGCAGAAGACCTATATAGACATTACTCCAAAGAAGATATACAGATGGCCAACAGACATATGACAAGTTACTCAATATTGCTAAATATTAGAGAAATACAAATCAAAACTAGAATTTCCTCACACTGGTCAGAATGGCCATCGTTAAAAACTCTACAAATACAACTATATTCCAATTTTAAAAAAAAAGAACTGTAGAAATAGTTAATGCTGAAGAGGGTGTAGAGAGAAAGGTGCCCTTCTACACTGTTAGTGGGAGAGTAAATTGGAGCAGCCACTGAAGAGAACACTATGGAGATTCCTTAAAAAGCTAAAAATAAAGTTACATATGATCCTGCAGTCCCACTTGTGGGCATATATCTGGAGAAAAGTCTGTCTCCAAAAGGCACATGCACCCCAATATTCAATGTAACACTAGTTACAATAGCCAAGACATAGAAGCAACCTAAACATCTATTGACAGATGAATGGATAAAGATATAAAATAGATATATATATAGATAGATAAATAGATAGGTATTTAGATAAATGGTACTTAGATAAATAGATGCATGCATGTTGAGTTGTTCAGTTGTGTCCGACTCTTTGGTATGGAAAGTAGCCTGCCAGACCCCTCTGTCCATGGGATTCTCCAAGCAAGAATACTAGAGTGGGTTGCCATTCCCATTCTCCAGGGGATCTTCCTGACCCAAGGATTGAACCCGTGTCTCCTGCATTGTCAAGCAGATTCCTTATCACTGAGTCACCTGGAAGCCCACAGAAATAGATAGGTATATAGATGTATAACTGAATCACTTTGCTATATATCTAAAACTAACACAATGTTGTATTTAACTATGCTTCAGCTCAGTTCAGTTCAGTTCAGTCACTCAGTCATGTCCAACTCCTTTCAACCCTATGAATCACAGCACGCCAGGCCTCCCTGTCCATCACCAACTCCAGGAGTTCACTCAAACTCATGTCCATTGAGTCGGTGATGTCATCCAGCCATCTCATCCTCTGTTGTCCCCTTGTCCTCCTGCCCCCAATCCCTCCCAGCATCAGGGCCTTTTCCAATGAGTCAACTCTTCCCATGAAGTGGCCAAAGTACTGGAGTTTCAGCTTCAGCATCAGTCCTTCCAATGAACACCCAGGATTGATCTCCTTTAGGATGAACTGGTTGGATCTCCTTGCAGTCCAAGGGACTCTCAAGAGTCTTGTCTAACACCACAGTTCAAAAGCATCAATTCTTGGGTGCTCAGCTTTCTTCACAGTCCAACTCGCACATCCATACATGACTACTGGAAAAACCATAGCCTTAACTAGACGGACCTTTGTTGGCAAAGTAATATTTCTGCTTTTCAATATGATATCTAGGTTGGTCATAACTTTCCTTCCAAGGAAGGAAATCACCATGGGTGCAATCACCATCTGCAGTGATTATGGAGCCCCCCAAAATAAAGTCTGACACTCTTTCCCCTGTTTCCCCATCTATTTCCCATGAAGTGATGGGACCAGATACCATGATCTTCGTTTTCTGAATGTTGAGCTTTAAGTCAACTTTTTCACTCTCCTCTTTCACTCTCCTCAAGAAACTTTTTAGTTCCTCTTCACTTTCTGCCATAAGGGTGGTGTCATCTGCATATCTGAGGTTATTGATATTTCTCCCAGCAATCTTAATTCCAGCTTGTGTTTCTTCCAGCCCAGCGTTTCTCATGATGTACTCTGCATAGAAGTTAAATAAGCAGGGTGACAATATACAGCCTTGATGTACTCCTTTTCCTATTTGGAACCAGTCTGTTGTTCCATGTCCAGTCCTAACTGTTGCTTCCTGACCTGCATATAGGTTTCTCAAGAGGCAGATCAGGTGGTCTGGTATTCCCATCTCTTTCAGAATTTTCCACAGTTTATTGTGATCCACACAGTCAAAGGCTTTGGCATAGTCAATAAAGCAGAAATAGATGTTTTTCTGGAACTTTCTTGCTTTTTCCATGATCCAGCAGATGTTGGCAATTTGATCTCTGGTTCCTCTGCCTTTTCTTAAAACCATCTTGAACATCAGGAAGTTCACAGTTCACATATTGCTGAAGCCTGGCTTGGAGAATTTTGAGCATTACTTTACTAGTGTGTGAGATGAGTGCAATTGTGCGGTAGTTTGAGCATTCTTTGGCATTGCCTTTCTTTGGGATTGGAATGAAAACTGACCTTTTCCAGTCCTGTGGCCACTGCTGAGTTTTCCAAATTTGCTGGCATATTGAATGCAGCGTTTCCACAGCATCATCTTTCAGGATTTGAAACAGCTCAACTGGAATTCCATCACCTCCACTAACTTTGTTCGTAGTGATGCTTTCTAAGGCCCACTTGAGTTTACATTCCAGGATGTCTGGCTCTAGGTGAGTGATCACACCATTGTGATTATCTTGGTTGTGAAGCTCTTTTTTGTACAGTTCTTCTGTATATTCTTGCCACCTCTTCTTAATATCTTCTGCTTCTTTTAAAAACTGCCAGAACTATAGAAAAGAAAAGTAAATTCATGCAGAAAGAGAAAGATAAATTCATACCTCTATTTATTTTTTAATTTTAACCATTTCTAATGTTTCAATTAAAAATGGTTAAAAATTTTTTAAATAGAGGTATAAAATCAGCAACCAGTAGCATGAATTTATCTTTCTGTTCTCTACTTCTGGCAGTTTTTATTTTGAATTAAATATATACACATTTATTATTGTTATGTCTTCCTGATGATTTGCCCTTCTCTCATTATTAAGTGTTCCTATTTGTCTCTCACAAATATTCATTGACTATCCTATCAGGGCATCCCTGATGGGTTAGCAGTAAAGAATCCATCTGCAATACAGGAAATGCAGGGGTTGTGAATTCATTCCCTGAGTCAGGGAGATCCCCTGGAGGAGGAAATGACAACCTATTCCATTCTTGCCTAGAAAATTCCATGGACAGAGGAGCCTGGCAGGTTACAGCTCATGGGTTCACAAAAGAGACACGACTGAGCATACGTGCACACATGCACAATTCTTAGCTTATATTGTTGGTTCAGATCATCTCCCTCAAAATATTTTAACCAGGAGTAACATTTTGATTTAAATCATGAGTGTAGAACTAATAGAATAGTTACTAATAACTTTAAGTATTCTTTTCATCCCAAATATTTTAAAATTTAAATTTAATATTTTTTCTGTGCATCTGTACAGTTGAGATATCACATAAATTAAGATTATGTTAATCATATATAAACAAATTTTAACATTAAAGGAGAGTAAAAGTAATAAGTTAATTGTTACTCAGATTTTAGCCACATTTAAATTTTCAAGATTCCCATAAGATGTGTTTTGTTTTGTTTTGTTTTGTTTTTCTCTCAAATATCCAATCTCAAAGTTTGCTTGTTTGGAAATATTTCTAATCTACTTATGTGGGCATTGGGTACTTTGATTTCATGCTTCTTTCATGTTTCAAAAGCAAAGGAATTTTTTTCAGATTAAATCTCAATTTATATTTCTATACACTTACTTTTGCTTATATTCTTCCTGCCGTACATAAAGCATGTAACTAAATATTCAAAAATCCCGTGTCATGGTTTGCATTCAAATCTGACTCTATCCTAACAAATATATACTAATTTAATCATGTTCAGTTCACTTCAGCCGCTCAGTCGTGTCTGACTCTTTGCGACGCCATGAACCACAGCACGCCAGGCCTCCCTGTCCATCACCAACTACCAGAGTTCACCCAAACCCATGTCCATTGAGTCAGTGACGCCATCCAACCATCTCATCCTCTTTTGTCCCCTTCTTCTCCCACCTTCAATCTTTCCCAGCATCAGGGTCTTTTCAAATGAGTCAGCTCTTCCCATCATGTGGCCAAAGTATTGGAGTTTCAGCTTCAACATCAGTCCTTCCAATGAACACCCAGGACTGATCTCCTTTAGGATGGACTGGTTGGATCTCCTTGCAGTCCAAGGGACTCTCAAGAGTCTTCTCTAATACCACAGTTCAAAAGCATCAATTCTTCGGCACTCAGCTTTCTCTATAGTCCAACTTTCACATCCATACGTGACCACTGGAAAAACCATAGCCTTGACTAGATGGACCTTTGTTGACAAAGTAATATCTCTGCTTTTTAATATGCTGTCTAAGTTGGTCATAACTTTCCTTCCAAGGAGTGTCTTTTAATTTCATGGCTGCAGTGATTTTGGAACCCATAAAAACAAAGCCAGCCATTGTTTCCACTGTTTCCCCATCTATTTGCCATGAAGTGATGGGACCAGATGCCATGGTCTTAGTTTTCTGAATGTTGAGCTATAAGCCAACTTTTCCACTCTCCTCTTTCACCTTCATGTTACATTTTGTTAAATGCAAAATGCAAGTTTTTAAAAAAATCTTTAGAAACATGTAGACCCTCTAGACTTCCCAGGTAGCACTAATAGTAAAGAATCCACCTGCCAATGCAGGAAACATAATGAGACACGGGTTTGATCCCTGGGTTGGGAAGATCCCCTGGAGAAGGGAATGGCAACCCACTCCAGTATTCTTGGCTGCAGAATCCCATGGACAGAGGAGCCTGGGGTCTACAGCCCATGGGGTCGCAGAGTTGGACAGGGCTGGAGCAACATAGTACACACACAGAGCCTCTAAAGTGCCATTTCTAGAAATAAAGGAATTCCTAGTGTACAATCTGTTGTGATTATTTTAAAGAATTCATGTCCAAGTTCTGCAACATTTAGCATGCTTTGTGTTCTGTAATTGATAGGTAGAACAGTTGATACAGGAAAAAATCCACTATTTTATCAATAATCCCAGATAACTTTTCATAAGCTGGATTAGGATGGCATCTGGAGGGGGTTTCATTATTATAGCTGCCTTCACAACATTTTAAAGTCAAACACTTAATGATTAAGTGAAATTATCCGTTTTCCTTTTCACAAAGTCACACAGTGACGTCTTTGGATGTACATAGCAGTGGCTTCATTTTTTTTTTTCAGTTTCTTTTCCCTTGATACTTATGACCCAAAGAAGAATAAACATTGGGGAGCCAAGGTTGAAGAGTGTACCACTGATCCACCCAGGCAGTGGGTTTGGAATTTAATTTGGTCAGCCTCTAGTCTAGCCGGACAAACAGAAAGAAAAGTGATAGCCTGCCTGGTGCTTGTTGTTGTCAGAGGAAACATGACCCCCTGCCTTTGAACGGTCCCCAGTGTGTGTGCAGGAGCCAGCCCCTGCGACACAGGAGAGCAGTCAGAGAGGACAGTGAGTGAACATGGATGACAGAAGTGTGTGCGCCACTCATTCATTAGGGACTCACAAAGGGGCATAGAAACTCTGGGCTTTTGTGGGGATTGAGAGCTTCATATCAAATGTCTGTTGGGTAATTTAATTACATGGGCATGGTCGGAATGACACAGTGGCTACATTAATAAACTGAAGCATTAAAGAATAATAGCCCAGTTATTGCTGAATTATGGGAAACACGCTGCCTATTCATTCCTGATGATATTAGAAGGGAGAGGGAGGGGGCTTTCCACTTGGCACTTCTCGATGCAGAAACAGTTTCTCGCCTTTCCTGAGCTGGGGAAAACCTGAGACAGTGGAAGGTCCAAAGTTGCAGCCCATGGCATAGATCTCGCTTGTTTTAAGAGGCTTGAAATATCATAAGCTAAGTCTGTTTTTATGATGCTAAATAAAATGGACTTGAGCCAGACATAGGAATAACCCAGCCCAGCACAAACATCTCCAAATAGCCTTTCTGACACATCTCAGTCCGGATCTTTGTGGCTCGTTGTCCTGGGTCTCTTGTTAATAGAATCCATTTTATACAATCACAGGCTACTGGGTTGGCAACTTCAAAGAAGTAACCTATTATTTAATAGAAACCAAAGTAATTTTTCATCTTCCCTCGTCCCTTCTGGCAGACTGTGAGAAAATGCCTTTTTCCCTCCTCTAGGAGCAGGGAAAAAAGGAACACACCTTTTATTTCATATCCTTTTTCAAAAAAAACGCTGCTCAAACTGTGCCAACACTGTTCCCAGAACTGTGATGTGAAAGGGAGATAAGAGATGAAAACGATGTGGTCCTTGATTTCTGATCCCAGTCGAAGAACCTCTATCCTTGCAACTGGTCAGCTTCTCTCATTACCCCCGGGAAGATTTCTCTGTGTCACCTCTCACTGTCTGTATCTTGTGACCTGACTTGCTCCCTCCCTGGGTTTAAACAAAAGAAAATGGTGACTAATTGTAAAGATCCAACTCTAAAATTGTTTGAGCCTATGAATTGTGAAAATTTTATTTTGGAGAAAAAGTAAACATTTTAATTGCACAGAAACCAACAACAGTATATGGAGTATGGTTCAAAAATTACTATTCAATCATACAAATGATGGGATGAAGGGAATGGTAGCCCACTCCAGTACTCTTGCCTGGAGAATCCCATGGACAGAGGAGCCTGGTGGGCTACAGTCCATGGGGTCGTGAAGAGTCAGACATGACTGAACAACTAACACTTTGACTTTCACACAAATGCTATTTTGTGCTTTGGGGCTTTTAGGAAAATCTTGGGCAATTTGAATTTGAACAAGTCAAATGATAAAAGTTGAGGGGGCAGCTGGCTTCTTTTCTTCAGCTACAGTAGAATGGTCTGCTGCCGTGGCCACAGTGCAGAGTGGAAGTGCCCCTGGTAACACATTCACAGGCAGCCCACTTCCCAGGGGAGGTGACACTGTTTACTGTCACAGAAGTCACCTCTGCACTGGTTCCTTAGCTCAGTGGTTCTCAAGTTGCGCATGTGTAGGACTGAGAAGGGAAGTCTCCTGCATTTCTCTGCATCTAACCCCTCTCCAGGCTGCAGCCACTGCAGGGACCACACTTTGAGAACCCCTGCTTCAGCCAGAAGGATGATGTTCTTGAGTTTCTTTTTTAGTTGCAAAATCCCCCTCTCCTCAAACAGAATGACCGATTTTCATTTCATTTGGATGAATCCATGGCTCTGATGAGCTCACTCTTCATAATTCAAAAGACAGTGCTGAAGAAGACTAGCCCTGAAATACACCCAGTGAATCTTCAGCGTGACATGTTAACAGAGACATTACGCACATGAAGGTTTGATTGCTGGCCTGGTTCTTTACTTCAGCTCTTCTGAGCATTCCACGGAAATCCAGAAAGCAGTTCTGTGACATGGGCTGATTGTACCCCTTCCCAGTCCCACTGTGTCATATTCTCTGAGCACAGGAGAGGAATCCAACCATTGCCCGCTGTTCCCACGTAGCCACAAGCTGCAGAAAGAGTTGAATCAGCAGTTCCTGGTGCCCTGGCCCACGCTAACCACAGTTTGGCCACCAAAAATGTGGGTCAGGAGTTGCCAGAATGCCAAAGCATGGTGGTTACCAGAATGCTCCAGTTGGAAACATGTGACACGGTTCTTAAAATGGGAAACGAGGGCAAAGGTAAACCTTGATATTCTTGGATATGCTTTTCTTCTGCCACCCATTGCTAAAAGCCAACTGCCACTTACACGGTTTTCTTTTTCTCTCATAAATTCCGCCAGATGGTGGTTTCATTCAAGCAGGCTTGGCTGTTGAATTGGAGTCAAATGTAGCTTTAGTATTCTGCTCTTTTCTCAGAGAAAGAAACACTCAACTAAATTTGATGTTGTAAACTGAATACTTAATATCCCTGACCTTCCATCTTAACCTGAGTCATAAAACCTACTGTGTTAAAAATGCCTACTTTTCTGTCTCAATTTTCTTACAAAGTACAGGTAGATAATTTGATTTCAATGTTTATTGCTTCTCCCTCCTGGGGAATTAGATTGTTAGCTTCTTAAAATAATAAGAACTGTCTCTTAATTGTATTCTACGGGGCAAGTGAAAATGATCAGTTTTGTAAGAAATGACAAATGCTGTTTCATTGATAGCCAGAGAATCTCTGTTTCTGGTTCTGGTTTAAATATCTAGTGAGAAATCAAGCTTAGATAAGACAAGACTGGAAAAAAATCCCAGAACATATAATTTATTGTATTGTACCCTTGCTTGCATAGCTTTATCCACGATCAGTGGCTTAAAAAGATATAGTGGAATTTTTTAAACTTCTACTTTGTTCCATTAGGAATTAAAAAGACTAAATTCTAGATATATAGAACATATTAAGGGTAACTATGAAACAGCAGGAAAGAAAAAAATGTTTGCAGGCTCTGCCAAGTTCACTGACTATATTATTTCTTTTGTGCAGTACATTATTTTTCTAAGGACATTGACCCAAAGCATGGCATGTGGTTATATCCATGTATGAAGATTTTTAAAATTCACTTTTAATATTGAATATGACCAAGATTTCTCAAGAGGCAGGTCAGATGGTCTGGTATTCCCATCTCTTTCAGAATTTTCCACAGTTAATTGTGATCCACACAGTCAAATTCTGAAAGAGATAGAAATACCAGACCACCTGACCTGCCTCTTAAGAAATCTGTATGCAGGTCAGGAAGCAACAGTTGGAACTGGACATGGAACAACAGACTGGTTCCAAATAGGGAAAGGAGTACATCAAGGCTGTATATTGTCACCCTGCTTATTGAACTTCTATGCAGAGTACATCATGAGAAACGCTGGGCTGGAAGAAGCACAAGCTGGAATCAAGATTGCCAGGAGAAATATCAATAACCTCAGATATGCAGATGACACCACCCTTATGGCAGAAAGTGAAAATGAACTAAAAAGCCTCTTGATGAAAGTGAAAGAGGAGACTGAAAAAGTTGGCTTAAAGCTCAACATTCAGAAAACGAAGATCATGGCATCTGGTCCCATCACTTCATGGGAAATAGATGGGGAAACAATGGAAACAGTGGCTGACTTT
The DNA here is from genome assembly GCF_016772045.2 of Ovis aries. Lineage (NCBI taxonomy): Eukaryota > Metazoa > Chordata > Mammalia > Artiodactyla > Bovidae > Ovis > Ovis aries. Next base: position 8,770,685 of record NC_056080.1, on the reverse strand, counting down.
ATTTTTCTGGGCTCCAAAATCACTGCAGATGGTGCTTGCAGCCATGAAATTAAAAGACGCTTGCTCCTTGGAAGGAAAGTTATGACCAACCTAGATAGCATATTCGAAAGCAGAGACATTACTTTGCCAACAAAGGTCTGTCTCATCAAGGCTGTGGTTTTTCCAGTAATCATGTATGGATGTGAGTGGTGGACTATAAAGAAAGCTGAGCACCGAAGAATTGATGCTTCTGAACTGTGGTGTTGGAGAAGACTCTTGAGAGTCCCTTGGACTGCAAAGAGATCCAACCAGTCTATCCTAAAGGAGATCAGTCCTGGGTGTTCATTGGAAGGACTGATGCTGAAGCTGAAACTCCAATACTTTGGCCACTTGATGTGAAGAGTTGACTCATTTGTAAAGACCCTGATGCTGGGAAAGATTGAGGGCAGGAGGAGAAGGGGATGACAGAGGATGAGATGGTTGGATGGCATCACCGACTCAATGGAGATGAGTTTGAGTGAACTCCAGGAATTGGTGACGGACAGGGAGGCCTGGTGTGCTGTGGTCCATGGCGTTGCAAAGATTCGGACATGACTGAGCAACTAAACTGAACTGAACTTATGGCCAAGATAACCTAAAAAAATTTTTTTTTAATTGGTTATGTGCCACTTTATCCCTCCATGTATAATTTTTATCGCTGATCTTAGAGAATACTCATGTATTCTTTTGTGCTGAGTTGCTTTAGTCGTGTCCAACTCTTTGTGACCCCATGGACTGTAGCCCACCAGGCTCCTCTGTCCATGGGATTCTCTGGGCAAGAATACTGGAGTGGGTTGCCATGCCCTCCTCCAGGGGAGGCCTTCCCAACCCAGGAATCGAACCCACATCTCCTGCATTGACAGGCAGATTCTTTACTGCTGAGCCACTAGGGAAGCCCTTGCCTTTCCTGATAACCAAACATCTTTTAAGCAGAGGGTTTGCTAGGAATGCTCTTATGGCAGTTGGGAGAGATGCGATCTGGACCTCTGGGTACAACAAATTCTAGCTTTGGTGCCTCATTTTTTTTGTTGAGCTTCTTTAGGGCCCTGAAATGGATACAGTTGGCTTTCCAGATAGTAGTGAGATGATAATACTTACCCACCCTGTGGATATCTGAATTATGTACATGATACTACAGATTTTGAATTCATCTGCCATCTCCAATGAGGTTTGCTGAGAGGCACACACATTGACCCCATCCTCCAATATTTAAAAATTCAAACTCTTTTTCTCTACTGAAGACCACACTTGATGAGTACAAAAACACTGAAATCCTATGCTTAAAACTCCAAAGTCAACTAAGGTGACTGAGAAAAAGGAACCAGTAAAACCACAAAGTGGACCAGACGGTAAAAAAGGAAAAGTGCCTCTATTTATTTTCTTTGTTTTTCTATTTTCCTTCAGAGGAATAAGCACTAAAGAATCTGTTTGAAAGGCCCAACTCAAATGACACCCCATTCATGAGACATTTCAGGTTTTCCCAGCTGGAAATGATCTTGCCATCATCCTCTGAACTACAGGCCTCTTTTATTGAATTATTATATTTGGCTGCATTTTCTCATGGTCCTTGGACATGTCTCATCTCCTTTCTTAGATGGTAAGCTCATTCAACAACCACATCATACTTTGGACATCACTGTGTTCCCCAGGAAGGCCAGCATCTTACTCTGACAGTGCTCAAAACTACAGGCCGAATAAGCTTATGTATGGGACACACTACCAGATTTACAAAGCCCAGTGCAAGGTGAGGACATGGAGCCCTTTGTTTAAAAAGTGTTAAGAATCTCAAGGTGGTGACAGTAGGGCGTTCATCCAAACTGGGGAGCCTTCATAGCATGGAGCCCTATGCAACTGCCCAGGTTGCACACTCATGAGGCCAGCCTCACAGGTGTCTTAACTGAATGAATGAATCCATCCATCTCACTCAACCAAAGCCATGGTTTTCAGTTGTCTAGTCATGGCTTAAGTTTTAAAGCAAACAGCAACAACAAGAAGAAAACAGCCAGACTAACCAGGAAGGAGATTGTGTGTTTTGATTCCTTGACGCAATTATATGTTGTCTCTGTTACTCCTCACTTCGTTTAAGCCAGTATATGTGTGTGCTCGTGCAGGCTGCTTGCTCAGTCTCTCGGTCATGTCCAGCTCTTTGCAACCCCATGAACAATAGTCCACCAGGATCCTCTGTCCTTGGAATTTTCCAGACAAGGATACTGGAGTGGGTTGCCATTTCCTACTCCAGGGGATCTTCCCGACCCAGGGATTGAACCCATGTCTTTTGTGTCTCCTGCATTGGCAGGCAGATTCTTTACCACTGCACTACCTGGGAAACTCATTTAAGCCAACGTTCCTGTAATATCTCAGAGGTTAGCAGACATTATTAAAGATCACCAAGCAGCAGTATGCTCTTTACCAAAAAGTTCAATTGGCACGAGGTTCATTTCAACAGTCTCCTTTTACTGTCCCGTATTTACTTTGGGCTATTTTAGGTTGTGGGTAGTTTCAGTATTTTAACTGTGTACCCAGAACTGATAAATGAGGTAAAGAATCTACTCCTTGAATGAAACACCACTATTTTCCTTAACTTTCTCAAATGGCTTTTTAAAATCCGTTTTGGGCCTTCCTCTGTATTTCTCAGGAGCCTGGGAATGCCATTGTGATGCGTGCTTTATGTAACAAGTTCTTTTGATGGTTTTTAGTAGGGGAATCATAGACGGTTGAATAAGGCTGAACCTCAGTCCGTCCCTTCCTTCTCTAGTGCAGCTTGTTAATGCAAGTCTGTGAGAGGGGAGCTCTACAAAAGGAAAATGGGAAAGCAAAGTCTGCCCTGGAAAAATTCAGCCGCTAGAAATGTGGTCTTGTCCAGATAGTGAGAAAATAATTGTCTCCAGGTTTGATGAAGGGTTTATAGTGCTAACATTTTAGGATGAAATACAGCTGGTTTCAAATTCCACTGTCAACTCAGAATCAAGCTAATTTCATGTGGTTTGGGGTTTTGCAACTACTTTTTTGCAGAGTACTTCTCAGGACTTTTTGTTCCAGAAACACCCTGGAGCCCTCCCCCACCTCCCAGCCCCCCAAAATCACTTGAGCTCCGGTAGGAAAGCTTACTGGGCGGCATTACTGAGTTTCTCCAGCAGAGGGCACCATTACACCTCCATCCATTCTTTATGTCCTCAACTTCAGCAACCCCCAAGCAGAGGTTCTTTAGATCCTCAATTTGGACACACAGCCTTTCTGATAAGGTTGGGGGAAGGGGTTACCAGCAAGAAAAGGACAGTTATACTCTCCAGAAACAGCAGTTTCTGCATTTCTAATGGGGGCCCTCAGTGTCAGAGATTGCTGCAGGAATATCTCCTCAGAAAAAACTCAATTCTAAGACGTGATTTAGGCTCAGTTTCTGACTGCCTAGCCTCCCTTTGTTCCTCTGAGTTTTCTGAGCTGGATCTCCAGTCATCTAAGGCGTTCCTTTTTTGCTTAAATAAGTAATAAAAACTAGTGCATGCATGCTCAGTTGCTTCAGTCATGTCCGACTCTTTGCAACCCCATGGACTGTAGCCTGCCAGGCTCCTCTGTCCATGGGATTCTCCAGGCAAGGTTACTGGAGTGGGTTGCCGTGCCCTCCCCCAGGGGATCTTCCCAACCCAGGTAAATAAGTAATAAAAACTAGTATGATAAGATAAATTTCCGTTTTCCCCTGGAGGGCTGATATTCATTAACCCTGCAACTTAAATTACAGGATGTTTCTCAACCAGGGAAGGTGTTTTGCTGCTTTTGTGGTTGCTTTGGTGGGAGAGAACAATTGGCTAATTCTGTTTGTCTCCGATTTTTTTACCCCTGTTGGAATGCTCGTTTGTGTCCTCAGGAACTGTTTAAAGATTTATCATCTCCAGTTGATTCATAATAAATCAGTGACCAGCATAACCAAATATCTAGATCATATCATATATTCCTAAAGGAAATTTTGAGACTCCAAATTCACATTTGCTTTTATAATTTGCTATATATTTATAATAGCAGTATATACTTCAGTGGGATAAGCCAGTGGAGTGTATCCTTTTACATGGCAAAAGAAAATACTAGAACTACAAAGGGCTTTTGAGAAATTTGCATCCCTTTGCTCCCAACTCTGGACAATAATCATCATCCATGATGTGATTTTTATGCAGCCAGGTGGCGCTAGTGGTAAAGCAACCGCCTGCCAGTGCAGGGTACATAAGAGACACGGGTTCAATCCCTGGGTGGGGAAGATCACCTGGAGGAGGGCATGGCAACCCACTCCACTTATTCTTGCCTGGAGAATCCCATGGATAGAGGAGCCTGGAGGGCTTCAGTCCATAGGGTGGCAAAGAGTTGGGCAACTTAGCACACACATACTAACCTTTAAAATTATACCTGACATCAGATAAAGTGTTTTTCCTAACTGTACATTTACTCAGAGGTGTAAATATATGGCCAAAGAACTCTGTGGATGGCAATTTGGAAATATTTCTATGCATAATCCCCAAAATAGCAAGTCTATCTTACGAAAGGAAGTATTCCGGTTTGAATGCAGATCTATTGATTTCACCTTAATTTTCAGAAAGATACGTGTTTAGATTTAATCTCGTCTGTCCAAAAAAGCGATTCTTGATTTTTGCTAGCATCGTTTACTAAAGAAGATTTTGCCCCCACAACCATTATATTCTAAGTTGAACTTTGGATGATGGAAAATTTGATCCTGTGTTTTGGGCACAGAATGACCATGGAAAATATTTGTTGATTGATTGATGTCGCTAAAACATTAGCAAAGAGGGCTGTATCTTTAGATCTGATAAGCCAGAAACTCGAAAAATATAGTTTATATGAATTCGTCTCCGAGTTTGAAACCTTTTACATCTGTTATTACTCAGGTCTGTGCATATGGCATTGGATTAATTACTCTTTAACTCACACTGTAGAAAACTGTCCTTTAGTTCTCATTATAGAGAAGTCTGTTCACATTTGGGTGTATGTGTGGGGAGATATATATGGAAAGAGAGAGAGAGAGAGGGAGGGAGGGAGGGAAAATCCTATTTAACTTAAGAAAACCTCAACATCTAACTTCATTTTTGAGTAAAAAACTGACTTTCTAGTGCACGCCATTTAAATTATTTCTTTAAAAATTGCAACATGTACAGTATACAAAAGAGAATATTATATTTTTATTAGGTAAAATTAGAACAAGAAACACGTTTGGAAATTGTCGTATTTTCATGATAGAATTTTACTTCATGAAAGCTTGGCATTCTACATATTATCACTGATCAATTTAGTAGCTTTTTTTCCGTTAGATCTGACATTGCTCCGTTATTTTCACAACTTGGCTGTAAGGATGTAATTTTACATCCTTAGATGTAAAATCTTTTCAAGCCCTACCAGACATGGCTTCATTTTCATTCTCTTTTCATAATGTTTGGAGTATCATATATGAGGCTGTTGGGTGTGTTACCTGTGCCTGACTTTTCTCCATGGCTGTCCAGAAGCATGAGCTACAGTTCAGTCAGCAATGCCACTAAGGCAATTGAAACACAGACCATGTTAGACTGTTCCTGATTTGATTAGCAAAGATAGATTGCTCGTGAATTATAAAGAGACTGGTGCCAGTTTTCCACAAGATCAGCAACTGTCAAAGATGAATCGGTGCTACTTCTTTTAGAGAGGAATTCTTCATTTGGGCATGAAGGCCCCATGATCTGTATAGATTTCAGATTTCACAGGCACCCCACTCACTTAGGGCTCCCTTGAAATTGAGGATCTTCCATGCCTGCTCCTTCTCAGTTTTTACCTGGGCTCCACTTTGAACTGTATCCAGAAAGGCATGATTCTTCACTAGGCTGGGCTGCTGGCATGATAATGAGTGTTGCTGATTGTCTGGGTGCCCAAAGACTGGCACGAAAGAAGGCTTTCCATTCATCCTTTCATTGTATTTTTGTTTTCTTCTAAAGGTAATCTTTTGAAAATGTGAGCTGAAAGCATCTTGCTATGGAGTCTGTAAGAAGGAACTTTTGTCAGAGCATAAAGTTCTAGGTGTTCTAAGTACAGTGGTGCACCTAGGAAGAAAGGATTAAACCAGGGCTTGCTAGAATAGTAACTGGAAACTGGACATTTCCCCCTGTTTACATTCTGAATCCCATTGTCACAGGGCACAAAAATAATTGAGGTGAGTGCAGATGTGATAGGAAGTATTAGCTCTTCCCCTCTTTAATCATAAAAAAGACTGAATATGTCCAGGAACATCATCAAAAGTGGGTCCCCCATTGCCCTCTGGCCTGAAACTTACTAAATGGCAAGACTTTACCTCTAAAAATCTTTGCCCTCTCTCAGCTCCTGAGCTTTAAGTCTACATACCCATGAGATCACAGGCTGCCTTGGAAATGAGATTCTAAGTGAAAATTCCAATTCAGATTTTGTATTTTTAAACTACGTTGTTGAGGTTAAGAGAATATTTTGATTTGTTCTTGAGTAGCACAAATTGAGATTGTCCTTAAAAATTCTGTGTCTCTTTGTTTTCTCTGTCTTGCCACCATTTTTTCCCCACTTAAGTTGTTTTTAACTTGGTCATGTTATCAGCATCTCTTGGAAGATGTGGTCAATCACAGGAAGACACCATCAGTTTCAGATTCTGTAGGTCTGGCTGGGGCCTCAGAATTTTGCATCTGTAACAAGTTCCCAGGTGGTGTTGCTGTTCCCGGGAGCACACTTTAAGAACCACTGAGCTACAGTCTCATCCTAGTCTCTTGTTCTTTCAGGCCTTACAGAAGATTTCAGGTGATCTGAAGGAACTGTGTTCCATAGGAATCCCCCTTAACCTTCACCTTACAATTAGAATGAGTTTACAAAGGAGAGCAGCCAAATCTTATATGATTTTTTTCTGGAAACTAAAAATGTGTTCTTTCGCTTCTTAAAGAGAAAAGACACATTTCTCATTGTTCCTCTTCATAGTTTTCTTTCATGAGCAGTCTTTCAGAAGAACTCAAACATTACTGAGGCACTAACTACCCCTCTGTAGAAGTTTCCTGATAGGAAAATTCAGGTTTCTACCTATAATCTTGGCTAGAGTTAAATTTTGTTAAAATTGTATGTTGTGACAGCTGATGATGCTTGAAATAATTATTCAGATCCTTGAGTCAAACAAATTGAATGTGAAGTCCATTAAGTCAGAATTTCTCAACCTTTGCACTATTAACATTTAGGGCTGATAATTTTCTGGTGTAAGAGATTTCCCTCAATTTTGCAGGATTGTTTAGCAACATCCCTGGTGTCTACCCTTTACATGCCAATAGACCTCCATCCCAGCTGTGATTCCCCAAAATGTTTCAAACTGTTCCCTTCACAGTAAAATCACCATTGTGGAGAACCACTAAATTAAATCATTAACAAAGTCACTGAAGTGTAGAACAGAAATTAGCAGGTACTCTCCTAAGAACTTGTGCTCAGTCACTTTAGTTGTGTCCAACTCTTTGTGACCCTATGGACTGTAGCCCACCAGGCTCCTCTGTCCATGGGATTTTCCAGGCAAGAATACTGGAGTGGGTTGCCATTTCCTCCTCCAGGGGATCTTCCCGACCCAGAGATTGAACTGGCATCTCTTAGTTCTCCTGCATTGGCAGGGGGGTTCTTTACCACTAGCTCCATCTGGAAGCCCCCTTCTAAGAACATGCCACCATAACTCGCTTGAACTTCCCTTTCAACATTTGGCCAGTGCAAACCTTTGCATACTGCCTTTTGCATCTGGACTGTTTGCCTCATCAGTTCAATGATCCTAACATTTGTTCTTTCTTTGTCTCTCCAAGAAGGGAAACAGATGAAAAGAGAAGAAAACCATAGTTTAAAAAACAGTATAATTTTACTTTATACCACTTGAAAGAGGCATGGTCAGAACTCCTAAACTCCTAATATTATATATGGGCTCAGTATGGGTGGGAGTATTTTTACCACATCTCACGTCATGTACAGCTCGATGTGTTTTATTCGTTTATGATTATTGGAGTGGTTTGTTGGCCTTTAGAAGTCATTGTAAAAGCCCAAACATCACAAGGGGTTGAAAGAGGTCCATGAATATCAGAAACTTGTCAGAACATCCTGGGCACAGAGGGAGCTCTGAAGTCCCTCTTACTAATTGAAAAGTTAATTAGGGGCTTTTTGGAGCTTCCCCAGTGGCCCAGTGGTAAAGAATATGCCTGCAGTGCAGGAGACACAAGAGATGTGGGTTCAATCCCTGGGTCAGGAAAGATCCCCTAGAGTAGGAAATGGCAACCCACTCCAGTATTCTTGCCTGGAGAATCCCAGGGACAGAGGAGCCCAGTGAACTACAGTCCATGGGGTCACAAAGAGGGACTTTTTACTTACAGCAATGTAGAAAACTCTCATTAATTGACTGTCACTTTCCTTAACAAAAAGACCGTTGTTCATCCTGGCTTCTTGGAGCATCATGGAAAATAGCTCCTTAATATAGCAGAGAGTCTGGCATAAGGGAAGAAGGGCATTGAGAGATGCCAAAGCATAAACCATGTACTCTTGTCTCTCTACTGCCTTGGACCAGGTATGGGGAGTGGGGATGTGGGAAAGAGACACCACAGAATTGTCCCTGAGCAGAAGAGGAGGAGCTACTTAAAGTGAGGCACAGTGAGTGAAGAGATGGGACATGACTGGTTTCTGTCTGCCAGTTACGGCGACAGTATTTCCAGAGTAAAATCAAGGCATGTGGTTTGACACAAGAATTTGCGGTACTTCCAGATGTGAAAAGTATCCGAGAAAGGGAGATTGGAAGTCGACGTGGTGGAATTTTCCATGATATTTATGTAGATTCCATAAGAGGGCTCCAAAAGGAGAGATCCTAGGAAACCATCACCTGTCCACACGTTATGTAATGTGATCGGAGATTTGATATCCAATGCCTGAAAGTGATAGGTGATGGATCAGTGTTTGTCAGAGGGAGAAACAGAAGGAAAGAGAGAAGGCAATTAGGAAATAGGCCCTGTTCTCCTCCAAAGGAGGGAATGACTTGGATGGAAACTCTTAAAAGAGACTAATAACTCTCATATGGTTGGTGATATTGCACATAAATACAAGTTTTAAGGAAAGTGCTTCATCATCTGTATTAAAATATCCACCAAAAAATGTCTTATTACCAGTCAATCCTAATTGTAGGAGTTTATCCTAAGGAAAGATAAGTTGCTAACATGAATATAAAATTTGATGTTGATAACAATAATCCATATTAGAGTTGAAAGATTATACAGTCTAAAGGACCAATACTTGGTGAACTGGTTGAAATATATGGTATATACATATCCATTTGTGGAATATTACATAGCACTTATAAATGATAACATAGTATTTAAAGGGCAGATTACAGAGCAGTATATAAAGAATATGGAGAAGGAAATGGCAACCCACTCCAGTATTCTTGCCTGGAAAATCCCATGGACAGAGGAGCCTGGTGGGCTACAGTCCATGGGGTTGCAAAGAGTCAGACACAACTGAACATGCACAGATCCACACACCCATATATAGAATAATCCCACCTAAAAGTATTTATATTTTAAAATTTTAAAAGAAGAAAGAAGGATTCTAAGGATAATTCGGTGTGTGTCCACATCATCCATTTATACTGATCATTCAGTGGCTGACTGGTTAATATAGTGACAGCCTTTTCTCAAGAGTTTCTCAGCATTTGTTAGGTCATTGCACTATACACAGGTGTTGATTGTTGCCCAATAGTGTACTTAATAATTTATGTCACTTATTAGTTAAAACTATAAAAGATAATCTTATCACTCTAAAAAGAGAGAAACTTGGCTGCTTCTTATTTTAGTGTGACTTCTGGGCAAAATTAAGACAGTGAACACAAAAAATTAGCTGTGCATTTTTTTTTTCATTTATTTGGCTGTGCCAGGTCTTAGCCGGGGCAAGTAGGATCTTTTGCTTTCAGCATGCGGGCTGTTAGTTGGGAGGTCCCTGGTTGTGCATTTCTATAGAGAAATTATGGATTGCCCCCAAATTCTAAAGTGCAGAGCAGAAAATCCTAGCCGCGGTAGCAACCTCTACCTTTTATTGGCATACAGCTTTGGCTGTCTCTTGACCACCCCATTAAGGCATCCCACCTAAATTTCCTGCCCCAGGAATTCTCCCTTTGCCAGCAATGCGTCCCCACACCTGTAATAACAATTGACCATGAATGTTGGACCGCCAGGTAGCTTCCTTTCCCAGAGGACTCCAGACACATAATCTTTCCCCATCGTTAGACCCATAAATTTGGGGTAGTTAAATTGAGCTGTCTCATTTAGAAGTGAAAAATCACTTTCAAAAAAAGAAAAAGGGAAGAATCTGCCCTCTACCTCTCTGCTCACAACCCACACACACTTGCTCCTCCAACCTTCTCCAGACTTGCTGACTTATTCACTTCCTTTCCTGAGGTTTGCCTTTGGAATCACAATCATCACTGCAGTTAAAGATGAGTCTCCTAAGTCAGGACAAAATCAGAAAGTTTTACCTGGCTCTTATAAGCTGTCACAAGAGGATTACAGCTTCCAAAAATGGCCTGCCATCCAAAAATATACAGAGTTCAGAAGAAAGGCCCCAGTGATAGTTAATAAATAGCACGTGAATTCTGTACCATGTAAGTGAATCCACTTGTATAAATTTGGACTTGAGTTTAAATTTTGGTGGGTGACAACTATGATGGTGGTCAGAATTTGCTAACTGCCTCTGGCCGCCTTTACTCAAATCATTTTCCTCTACTTTCAGAAACTTGTCAACTCACCAAATTCTTTCTTAGACAAATGAGCCAGAAAGGGCAAAACTCGCCTAACCTGCCTGCAGCCTGCTGTTCCATCTCTCCCAGATATTAAAAGACTCAGATCTGTGACATCAGCCATGCAGTGCATTGCACACACAGTACTTCTAACAGTGGAAAAGGAAAGATACCATCAGCCAACAGCTTTTCTTCTATGACACCAATGACTGATCTATCTTTTTGGTTATTGCTCTTGCAACTTGATGCCATCTCTCAGTTGTTGGACAAGGTTGACTTTTTTTTTGACAATGTCAGTTTTTAGGTAAAAACTTTTTGAGCACTCACATTAAAGAGTGTTGGAGGTCAGAATATTGGACATTTTTAATTACCTCAAAATAATACCCTCTGAATTATTTTATTCCATTAAATCTTTCCCCATCCAATTTGTTTGTAGTTTTTCTTGGTGGGACACAGCTTACTTATTATAAAAGATTTGTTCCCAGAAACCGAAATCTTAACATTGTTGGACCTTAAGAAACTGCCGTTTTGCCAGTCAGAATGGTCAGATAGTGACCGTGTCATATTGTTCACTGTAAATACATGAAAATCATTGTTAACCAAAATGTTTTCCATGGGCCCCAGGGGGAAGTCACTAGTTAAATACATTTTACAGTGACTGTTGGGGTAAAGGGTGTTGCTGTTGTTCAGTCACTCAGCCATGTCTGACTCTTTGTCACCCCATGGACTGCAGCACACCAGGCTTCCCTGTCCTTCACTATCTTCCTGAGCTTGCTCAAACTCATGTCCATTGAGTCAGTGATGCCATCCAACCATCTCATTCTCTGTTGCCCTCTTCTCCTCCTGCCCTCAATCTTGCCCAGCATCAGTGTCTTTTCCAAGGAGACAGTTCTTTGAATCTGGTGGTCAAAGCATTGGAGCTTCAACTTCAGCATCAGTCCTTCCAATGAATATTCGGGACTAATTTCCTTTAGGATGGACTGGTTGGATCGCCTTGCAGTCCAAAGGACTCTCAAGAGTCTTCTCCAACACCACGGTTCAAAAGCATCAATTCTCTGGCGCTCAGCTTTCTTTATAGTCCAACCCTCACATCTATACATGACTAGTGGGGAAAAAAATAGCTTTGACTATACGGACCTTTGTCAATAAAGTAATGTCTCTGCTTTTTGATATGCTATCTAGGTTTGTCATAGTTTTTCTTCCAAGGAGCAAGCATCTTTTAATTTCATGGCTGCAGCCCCTGTCTGCAGTGATTTTGGAGCTCAAGAAAATAAAATCTGTCACTGTTTCCATATTTGCCATGAAGTGATGGGACTTGATGCCACGATCTTAGTTTTCCTTTGTAGATTAAATAATGCCAAGTGAATTTATCCCTCTGGTTCCATGTTCTCCATGCTTAAAGCAGGGTGTACCTGTTGTCTGGTGAACAGGTAAATGAGGAAAGGAAAAGCCAGTGTTGGTTCTCTGTTAACAATGAGGCTTGTGGGTTCTCACTCCAAAATACCCCCAGGATTACTTAGGATACATTGATCTCTTTAGTTGTACTTTCTTCTGGTTTCCGCCAGGAATTTCTGTTTTCTGATAGGAATTAAGCAGCGTAAGGGCTTCCCAGGTACCGCTAGTGCTAAATAACTGGTTTGCCAATGCAAAAGATGTAAGAGAATTGGGTTCGATCTCTGGGTCAGGAAGATCCCCTGGAGGAGGAAATGGCAAACCACTCCAATATTCTTGCCTGGAGAATCCCATGGACACAGGAGCCTGGTGGCCAAAGTCCACAGGGTTGCACAGAGTCAGACAAAACTGAAATGACAGCATGCATGAGGAGAAGCTGAGCAGCGTGTGCTTTAGCTCAGAGACCTGAGACTTCTCTCTTGATCGCCCTTCTTCTCTCTGCCCTGCTAACCATCCCCCTCTGCTCCAAACTCCCATGAAGCCTGGAAGGAACTGATTTGTATCCTCAATCATGCAGAATGCACCCTGACTACTTAAAAAGTAAGAATTATTTTGTTGTCATTTGATTAATTCTTTTTACCTTGCGGGATTGAAAAAAAAAAACATGAATTATTTATTCATGTGTGAACCACCAGCCTACATTTCACTCCCCCAAAATAAAATTAGTTCCATAAACATTTTAAATAATGAATAAATGTTAATAGCTTGGTGTACAATGCCCAGACATTTATTTTTATGATTTGACTAAATCTGAGGAAAAAGAGAACCTAAGATATTCATCTGTATCAGTAAAATGACCAGATAATTTCTAGTAACCATTTTCCCATTAGCTTATTTATGATTACATCTCTTTATTCAATAGTAAGCTCTTGACATTGCAAGATCCATTCACAGAGCACTAGAAACACACTGCATTTATTTAAACCACACTTGACTAGTGGTATATAAATAATCTCCCCAAACCATACTGATTTCCCAAAGGGAATATTAAATGCTAAATAACTTCACAGATTGGAAGCAGTCCTGTCTCTGCCTTCATTTTTGATATAATCAAAAATGATGACATTGTAGCTAGCTTTTTTAAAAAATAATTCACACATTGAGTGCAAAAGAAAATATTACAGCACCGCTCAGGGACTTGAACTTGTACTGCACAGCACATTCTCCTTTTTTAAATGAATGATAACAGATTGACCACATCAGGATGTCTGCCAGGGATTAAGAATGTGTCTGTTCATAATGGGACTATAAATTAGCACAGTGTATGATTCTCCAGATATCAGATGCATACATAGCACAAAGTCTTTGGGAAGAATGTAGCTTACACATCTTTTATTAATCCTCACAGAATCTTTATAAAGTATATAATATTCTGACTTTATAAATCTGAAAATGAGACCACATATACTCTTGAACCATGAAAATGATTTTGACTATATTGGCAAAGTCCGGGTAGATGTTCATCAAACAGTTCTCCTTTCTGTCCTGGACACATAGTGGGACTCCATATCCTAGCCTCTCTTATATTGGTATCTTGCATTAGTAATGTGCTTGAGTTCTTATGAATAGAATATTCTAGTCCCAGTCTATAAAAACCACTGTCACCCTCCACACACAATGGAAGACTGGGTCCCTGAGTCTCAGTGTAGAGAACTAAGTTTTCACTGTGTCGTTTTTGAATTGCAGAGGTTCACCTACCAGGGCTAATCCCACCAATAACCTGAAAGTTCTGTGATAAACTTGAAAGTGTTAAACCTGGCAACCCTTGATTCTAGCTGCCCCGACAATTCAATTCTTTCCTTATCTGCCCAATTATAAAACTACAGTTAGCTCCAACTCTAGTATGAGTCATGTGCCTATATATGCCTTCCCATTTTTTTTGTTTTGTTTTTAATTTATTTATTTTAATTGGAGGCTAATTACTTTACAATATTATATTTTGAAATACATTGAAAAATGCCTTCCCATTTTTGTGGGGAAATGTGATGATTTATTTATGGCATACTATTTCAGGTAAGCTGACTATGAAACATATTTCTATAGAGCAAACTTTTTTTTTTTTTTGGTTGCACCTTGTGGCTTGTGGGTTTTAGTTCCTCAAACGAGGATTGAACCCAGGCCCCCGATAGTGAAAGTGCGGAGTCCTAACCATTGGACCACCAGGGAACTCCCTATAGAGCAAATCACATTGACTTCTTTTTCCAAATTAGAAATAGTTCCACCATGAAAACCTTCAATAGAGGAATGTGAAACTGTTTTGTGAGGTGGTTACATGGCAGACTCTACATTATGGCAGATGGCTGGTTTTTTTTTTCTTTTTATTGAAGTAGGGTTGATTTACATTGTGTTAGTTTCAGGTATACAGCTCAATGATTCAGGTATACAGCTCAGTGATTCATTTGTATATAACTATTATTTTTAAAATTTCCATTTATTTATTTTTGGCTGTACGGGGTCTTCATTGTTGTGTGTAGGCTTTTCTCTAGTTTTGGAGAGTGGTGTCTACTTTCTAGTTGCAGTGCACAAGTTTCTCATTGTGGTGGCTTCTCTTGTTGTGGGGCACAGGCTCCAGGTACACAGGCTCAGTAGTTATAGTGCCCAGGCTTAGTTGCCTTGTGGTGTGTGGAATCTTCCCAGACCAGCAATTGATGCTGTGTCCCCTGCATTTGCAGGTGGATTCTTTTTTTTTTTTTTAATATAAACTTATTTATTTTAATTGGAGGTTAATAATATTGTATTGGTTTTGCCATACATCAACATGAATCCTCCACAGGTATACACATGTTCCCCGTCCTGAACCCTTCTCCCTCCTCCCTCCCCGTACCATCCCTCTGCGTCGTCTCAGTGCACCAGCCCCAAGCATCCAGTATCATGCATTGAACCTGGACGGGAGATTCGTTTCATATATGATATTATACATGTTTCAATGCTGGAGAGGGTGTGGAGAAAAGGGAACCCTCTTACACTGTTGGTGGGAATGCAAACTAGTACAGCCACTATGGAGAACAGTGTGGAGATTCCTTAAAAAACTGGAAATAGAACTGCCTTATGACCCAGCAATCCCACTGCTGGGCATACACACTGAGGAAACCAGAATTGAAAGAGACACATGTACCCCAATGTTCATCGCAGCACTCACTGTTTATAATAGCCAGGACATGGAAGCAACCTAGATGTCCATCAGCAGATGAATGGATAAGAAAGCTGTGGTACATATACACAATGGAGTATTACGCAGCCATTAAAAAGGATACATCTGAATCAGTTCTAATGAGGTGGATGAAACTGGAGCCGATTATACAGAGTGAAGTAAGCCAGAAAGAAAAACACCAATACAGTGTACTAAGGCATATATATGGAATTTAGAAAGATGGTAATGATAACCCTGTATGTGAGATAGCAAAAGAGACACAGATGTACAGAACAGTCTTTTGGCAGGTGGATTCTTAACCAATAGATTACCAGGGAAGTCCTACATACCTATTTGTTTTCCAGTTCTTTTCCCTTATAGGTCATTACAAAATATTGAGTATACTTCCCTGTTCTATAGAGTAGATCCTAATTGTTTGTTTATTTTATATATAGCAGTGTGTATATGTTAATTCCAAGCTCGTAATTTATCACTCCCTCCCTTTCCCCTTTGATCACCATCTGTTTTCTATGTGTGTGGGTCTATTTCTGTTTTGTAAAGAAGTTTGTTGGTATGTTTTTTTTAGATTCTACATATAAGTGATATCGTATGACAGTTGTCTTTCTCTGTCAGGCTTATTTCACTTGATGTGATCATCTCCAGGTCCATCCATATGGCTACAAATGTTCTTATTTCATTGTTTGTTATGGCTGAGTAATATTCCATTGTGTACTTATACCACATCTTCTTTATCAAGTCATCTGCTGGTGGGCACTTGGGCTGCTTGCATGTCTTGGCCATTGTAAATACTGCTGCAGTGTACATTGGGAGGCATTTTTTCAAATTATGGTTTTCTCCAGGTATATGCCAAGGAGTTAGGATTACTAGACCATATGTTAGCTGTATTCTTAGTTTTTTTTTAAGGTACCGCCATACTGTTCTCCATAGTAGCTGCTCCCATTTACATTCCCAACACCAGTGTAGGAGGATTCCCTTTTCTCCACCTGCTCTCTGACTGGGGGCAGGGGGGAGTTGTTTGTTTTTTTAAAGAGAAACTGTGTCTTAGAAGAGCCTTTGGCTCAGTAGGAGTTTCCTAGTTCCTTAAGTACAAGACTCTTAATATTGGCTTCACAGGAGCCGTGGTTCTTATTTGGGGCAATTTCCTCCCTCCAAAGAGCTATAGGAATGTATGGAAGCTTTTTTGACTGTCACAACCTGCCATCTAATAGGTGGAGGCCAGGGATGCTGCTCAACATTCATTAGTGCACAGGACAGTCTCCATAGCAAATGTCAACAGTGGTGAAGTAGAGAAACCCTAGGCTAGGTTGTGAACTTCATGAGGGCAAAGGCCATGTCTATTTTATTCTTCACTGCATCTTCAGCCATTCATAAAGTGCTTGAAACAAAGTACTTAGTAATATTTGTTCGGTGACTTAATGGACTGAGCCCCCCCAATTAGCAAAGTGGTAGTAGGTAAAGTAGAATATAGAGTTGGAAGCTTAGTCCTCTTGCTCAGTAAGTATGTGTTCTTGAGCAACTTTTTCTGCCTTTTTAGGTCTCGGTTTCCTCATCTGTAAGCTGAGGATCGTAATAGTACCAAGCTCAAGGAGCTGTTGTAAAGATTAAATGAAATGAGGCATGTACAATGCTCAGCACAGCAGCTGAGATGCCACTGATAAATAATAAATTTTATTAAGAGAAAGAGACCACTGTTTTCTGTGTTTCTATCATGTGCCAAGTACAGACTTAAGGATGTCCACCATCTCATTTAGGGACTTCCTCAGTGGCTAAGCAATAAAGAACCCACCTGCAAAGCAGGAGATGCAGGTTCAGTCCTTGGGTCAGAAAGATCCCCTGGAGGAGGGCATGGCAACCCACTGTAGTATTCTTGCCTGGAGAATCTCATGGACAGAAGAGCCTGGTGGACTGCAGTCTATAGGATCATAAAGAGTTGGACACAACTGAAGCAACTGAGCGTGCATGCACCACCTCATTTAATCTTGTCAACAATGTCTATGGAGTAGGACTTTTTATTTCACTGAAGAGGAAACTGGGTTTTAGGGATATCAAGCAGCCTGTCCAAGATGACAAAGCTGTTAAAAGTGTGGGAATCAGAAGACCCCAAAGCCCAGGTTCATTATACACTGTCACATTATACAGGTCACAATACACTGGCCTCTTTGTGAAATTCTTGACTCTAACTAACTTCTGTAAAATCCAAAGGTGTGAAAGTGATCCCTTTTGACTTTACAACGTTCCTCTCATGTGGTATTGACAATGTTTATTGAGCTCACTGACAATATCCCACTTTCTAGAGCTTTCAACTCACATATAATGAACTCTGGCCAATGCATTTAGCACGTTATAAAATCATTGATCCCATATTGTACCATTCATTGAAAATCAAAGTTGCATATACTAGATATACTGTGACTTTGTGCCTTGCCTGTTTCATCTCCTGGGTTCTAAGCTTCTTAAAATCATACACTGGATTCTACTTCTTCTGTGGTAATATGTCATCCAATGCTCCGAGCATGGACTGAGTACAGATTTCTCAGAATAAACCTACTGCCATACTGCCAGGGAGAAATGATGTTTCCTCACCTAGATATAGTTTTCATAGTTGTCTCAATTTTTAAGATGCAAAAAAGTCACCCCAGAGTGCTGTAAAACTTACAATGATTTCATGCTAACAGAGGGATTTAACAATGCCTCAAATTTCTAAAGGCTTATCCAGTATTCATCTAATACTTAACAAGATTTAGCAAATAAACTTTAACAATGTTTTGAGAAGCAAAACAAAATCATAAAGGAAAGGAGGCTAGGTGATTATAATCTTTCTTTCTTTTTTCTTTCTCTCATTATTTGAGTTTATTTATCAACTCATCTTCTTGTTCAGTAACATGTATCAGTACAATAGCATTTGGATTCTCTTGTTACTTTTACTGATATTCACATGCCATATCAGCTTGATAGAGCTTTGCTGCCCTCACAGAAGTGAATCACAACAACCTTTAGAAAGGCCTACTGCTGCTAAGTTGCTTCAGTCGTGCCTGACTCTGTGCGACCCCATAGACGGCAGCCCACCAGGCTCCCCAGTCCCTGGGATTCTCCAGGCAAGAACACTGGAGTGGGTTGCCATTTCTTTCTCCAATGCATGAAAGTGAAAAGTGAAAGTGAAGTCGCTCAGTTGTGTCCAACTCTTCACAACCCCATGGACTGCAGCCCACCAGGCTTCTCTGTCCATGGGATTTTCCAGGCAAGAGTACTGGAGTGAGGTGCCATTGCCTTCTCCGTTAGAAAGGTCTGGAGGCTCATAAAGATTAGGGAGGTAAACCTACTGGTAATGCGAGGGGTAGGAGGCCATTTTGAATATGGCCATTCCCTTGACTGCCTCACCAACAGCCACCACACTCTGCAGCACTTCAGTGGTCCCTGGGCTCTCACTGAACTGTTTTTCTTTAGAAAAAATTCCTAGAAAAGCTTTGACCTGTTAAAGATACAATGTTTGTTGTTTAGTCACTAAGTCATATCCAACTCTTTGCAACCCCATGGACTGTAGCCCACCAGGCTCCTCTTCCATAGTATTTCCCAGGCAAGAGTACTAGAGTGGGTTGCCATTTCCTTCTCCAAATATAATAAGTGAAATTTAGAGCTAAGTGCACCTTTTTTGTCTTTTATTAAGTTTTATTTTTAACACAATTTCCAAAGGTTACAAAATATTTACAGTTATTACAATGTATTGCCTATACTCCCCATATTCTACAATACATCCCTGTAGCATATACTTCTTACTCCCTGACATCTATATTGCTTCTCCCCCATCCCTGCTCATAACCACTAACTTGTTCTCTATACGTTTGAGTTAGCTTTTTCGTTGTTGTTGTTGTATTCACTAGTTAATTATATTTCCTGGATTCCACATATAAGTGATATCCTACAGTATTTGTCTGTCTCTGTCTGACTTATTTCACTTAGTGTAAGGGTTCACTGTCTGTTGATTAAACTTCTGTCTTAAGAGTCTTGTTTTTCAGAGTAGATAGAAGGGCAGATACTGTTTCATATACTTAAAAAATTACTCATGTCGGGGCTCTTCCAGTTACCATTTCTATGTAACAAATAACACCAATGTTTAGGGGCAATACCAGCAATTTTTATTATTCTCCTGGATCCCCTTTTTTTAAATGTCATAATTACATAGAAGAACTAAGTATAAACAGGAAAGACTTCGTAACTGCTTCAGAAAGCAAGATGACTGATAGAAAGCTTACTGTGTCTGTTGGACAAGACCCTGGAGAAGAAAGCGAATGGAATGAGTATTTGACTAGGCGCTGATTTTAAAGCATTCATTTATATCTTTTCCTGTGAAACTAATACCATATGGTTTTGCTACAACAGGCAATAACTAGTCTCACAACACAAATTATATTACAAAAGTGCTCCAAAATATATTTAAGAGATGTTTTGGCAATAGATTTATTTTAGTGATTTATATTAGAATCAATCTCATTCCCATTTGACAGAACTTGGAGATGGAATAAAACTGGCATTGAGTCTTTATGTATTGATCTTAAAAGAAAAATGAATGATTTTAGACCCACAAAAGGGAAAGAAAAAAATCATTCTGAACAAAATATTTTATTTTAAGCCATCCTCTTTTCTTCTCCCTCCTCTGAAGGCATCAGTATTGTCTTTTCCATACTTATTTATAAGACACTTAAATTTAACCATTGGTACTGGTAAAGCCAGCAGAATATAATTAACAAGTTGAATGTGAAATGGTGTTTTATCTTTGGGAAAAATCATTGAGAGAGTACGAACTGGGCATCAAAATAAAAATCCTATGCATTTATTCAGCAGATATTGATGAGAATGTTTTGTATGCTGAACCACCAGTCTACATGCCAGGGATAAAGTTCTCAACACAGAGAGAGAATAAGATGGTGTCCTTGAAGAATTTATATCTCAAGGAGAAGAACAGTATCATTGGTGGCTAGACAATATGAAAATACATATGTAAGCCCCACAAGGATTAGAAGGTGGTCAGTGCAATGAAAAAAATTACACAAGGGAGGGAAGTGGGGGAGGCTGCAGTTTTAAATAAGAAGATCATGGGGGCCTTGCAGAAAGGAGACAGTGGAGCAGAGGGAAGGAAACCTGGCAGAGGGAGTAGGCATATGGGGGGCAGAGTGCTCCAAGTGTGGCTTGCTGACTTTATTAGTTTGGTCAGGTTACATCTTCTTCCTGATTCTGTGTCTTCATCTTTAAAATGGGAACAAATTGTACTCAAAATTGTATTTATTTTGAGTGGTCTAAACTGTGGAAAATTCTTGAAGAGATGGGAATACCAGACCACGTTACCTGCCTTCTGAGAAATCTGTATGCAGGTCAAGAAGCAACAGTTAGAACCAGACATGGAACAATGGACTGGTTCCAAATTGGGAAAGGAGTACGTCAAGGCTGTATATTGTCACCCTGCTTATTTAACTTATATGCAGAGTACATCATGCGAAATGCTGGGCTGGATGAAGCACAAGTTGGAATCAAGATTTCCGGGAGAAATAACAATAACCTCAGATATGCGGATGACACCACCCTTATGGCAGAAAGTGAAGAGGAACTAAAGAGCCTCTTGATGAAAGTGAAAGAGGAGAGTGATAAAGTTGGCTTAAAGCTCAACATTCAGAAAACAAAGATCGTGGCATCTGGTCCCATCACTTCATGGAAATAGATGGGGAAACAATGAAAAGAGTGACAGACTTATTTTCTTGGGCTCCAAAATCACTGCAGATGGTGACTGCAGCCATGAAATTAAAAGACGCTTACTCCTTGGAAGAAAAACTATGGCCAACCTGGAAAGCATATTAAAAAGCAGAGACATTACTTTGCCAACAAAGGGCCCTCTAGTCAGAGCTATGGTTCTTCCAGTAGTCATGTATGGATGTGAGAGTTGGACCATAAAGAAGAGTGAACACCAAAGAATTGATGCTTTTGAACTGTGGTGTTGGAGAAGACTCTTGAGAGTCCCTTGGACCACAAGGAGATCCAGCCAATCCATCCTAAAGGAAATCAGTCCTGAATATTCATTGGAAGGACTTATGTTGAAGCTGAAGTTCCAATATTTTGGCCACCTGATGCAAAGAACTGACTCATTGGAAAATACCCTGATGCTGGGAAAGATTGAAGTGGGGAGGAGAAGGGGACAGCAGAGGATGAGATGGTTGGATGGCATCACCGACTCAATGGACATGGGTTTGGGTGGACTCCGGGAGTTGGTGATGGACAGGGAAGCCTGGTGTGCTGCAGTCCATGGGGTCGCAGAGAGTTGGTCACAACTGAGCATCTGAACTGAACTGAACTGAGTGGTCTGATGAAATAAGCAATGTAAAACCTTTACATAATCTATAGCTCGTGTTATACGTTCCTGTCACTGACATCATTGTGATAGTTATCAGGACCCCCACTCTACTGAGGTTGTTCCTTAGAACAGGGGTCCCCAACCCCTGGGATCTAATGCCTGACAATCTGAGGTGGAGCTGATGCAATAAAAGTAAAAATAAAGCACACAATAAATGTAATGTGCTTGAAAGTAAAACTTGCTCAGTTGTGTCCAACTCTTTGCAACCCCATGGACAGTCCATGGAGTTCTCCAGGCCAGAATACTGGAGTGGGTAGCCTTTTCCTTCTCCAGGGGATCTTCCCAACCCAGGGATGAAATACAAGTCTTCCACATTGCAGATGGATTCTTTACCAGCTGAACCATAAGGGAAGTCCAAGAATACTGGAGTGGGTAGCCTGTCCCTTCTCCAGCAGATCTTCTGGACCCAGGAATCGAACTGGGGTCTTCTGCATTGCAGGTGGATTCTTTACCAACTGAGCTATCAGGGAATCATCCCCAAACCATTCCCTGGTCCTCACATTAGTGGAAAAATTGTCTTCCACAAAACCGGTCCCAGGTGCCAAAAAAGTTGGAGACTACTGCCTTAGGATCTAGGGAAATTAGGCCAAACTCAGGATATGCCTATAGCGTCCAAAGTTCACTTTCCCTGCTGCCCCCATACCCTCACATATCCAGACCTGTCTCCCAGTTACAAACTGCCAAGCCACCTAAGTTGAGGAGCTTCTAGAGTATTTTTCCAAGTCCTTGGGATCCTAGATCCCCACTGATTTGGTGGGAATTCCCAAGAGGGCCCTCTCTCCCTCAGGGTCATCAGTGTCTCCCCTTCAGTGGCATGAGTAGTGGTCCTGAGGTGCAGGACAGAGAGTTATTTGCTCATCACAGCTGGGGTAGGAAAAAGGCTTGAGCTATAGCTTGCCAGACAAATAAATACTTGGATGGAGAGTACTGGAAGCAGTGATCGCCAGTCATGATTTATTCCCTCACAGTCCTTTCCTTCCTTCCTCCCCTCCTTCCCTTCCTTCCCCTTCCCACCCTTTTGTGACATTTATTGACCACCCATGGTGTATTAAGTTCTATCCTCAACTCTAAGCATGCATAGATGAATAAAACCATATTATCACAGCACTTTCCACAACTCCATATGTAAGCACAGTCTAATGTGAGTGGTACCCAGAGGAGAGATGTTTCACATGTCCCAAGGAAGGAAAATGAGGTTGTAGGTGGGAAAGAGGAGCCAAAGTTCCGGAGAGGGCTGTATCAGACCTGAGTCTGAAAAGCAGGTTTCCCTAGAAATGAGGAGGAAAGTGAGGTTGGGAGGGGATGATTATAACTTTCAAGGAAGAAGGGCCAGCCAAGGTTCGAAGGTAAAACACAGCTCGGGGTGTGTGTGTGTGTGTGTGTGTGTGTGTAGGTGTGTATGCACTGAAAGTGGGTAAGAGTTCAGTATAAGCAACTTGGTGTTATCTCGATACAAAGAAAGAGACATGGCATGTGTTTTCATGCTATTACTAATGGATATTTGAAAAGCCTCTGCAAATTATTCAGTCTTGGAATCTTAAAAGAATATATACTTTTGTTATTTGTTTAAAAATTGGTAACCTACCTATATTACACTCATGTGAAGAGCTGACTCTTTGGAAAAGACCCTGATGCTGGGAGGGATTGGGGGCAGGAGGAGAAGGGGATAACAGAGGATGAGATGGCTGAATGGCATCACCAACTTGATGGACATGAGTTTGAGTGAACTCCGGGAGTTGGTGATGGACAGGGAGGCCTGGAGTGCTGCAATTCATGGGGTCAAAAAGAGTCAGACATGACTGAGCGACTGAACTGAACTGAACAGAACACTCTGATCAAGATTTTACCAGGTAAAATAATATTTACTCTAAATCAGAAAATATGTTATACGTGCTAGTTACTGAATAAAATCTCAAAGTCAGAAAAACCGCCCACTGTGTTTTCCCTTTACTCAGTTTTGGGTTGAAGAGTGGCTAGATCAAGAATGTAGGTTAATAGATAGCCAATGGAAATTTGCTATGTGACTCAGGGAACTCAAACCAGGGCTCTGTAATAACTTAGAGGGGTGGCATGAGGAAGAAGATAGGAGAGAGGTTCAAGAGGGAGGGGACATATGTATACCTATGACTGATTCATGTTAATGACTGGGAGAAACCAACACAATACTGTAAAGCAATTAAATACTGTAAAGAAAAAGTATGTAGGTTAATAGACTAGGTCCAAATGTATCTGCTAGGTCCCATGAACAGTATGAAAAGGCAAAATGATAGGATACTGAAAGAGTAATTCCCCAGGTCAGTAGGTGCCCAATATGCTACTGGAGATCAGTGGAAAATAACTCCAGAAAGAATGAAGGGATGGAGCCAAAGCAAAAACAATACCCAGTTGTGGATGTGACTGGTGATAGAAGCCAGGTCCGATGCTGTAAAGAGCAATATTGCCTAGGAACCTGGAATGTCAGGTCAATGAATCAAGGCAAATTGGAAGTGGTCAAAGAGGAGATGGCAAGAGTGAACTTTGACATTCTAGGAATCAGCGAACTAAAATGGACTGGAATGGGTGAATTTAACTCAGATGATCATTACATCTACTACTGTGGGCAGGAATCCCTTAGAAGAAATGGAGCAGCCATCATGGTCAGCAAAAGAGTCCAAAATGCAGTACTTGGATGCAATTTCAAAAATGACAGAATGATCTCTGTTCATTTCCAAGGCAAACCATTCAGTATCACAGTAATCCAAGTCTATGCCTCAACCAGTAATGCTGAAGAAGCTGAAGTTGAATGATTCTATGAAGACCTACAAGACCTTTTAGAACAAACACCCAAAAAAGATGTCCTTTTCATTATAGGGGACTGGAATGCAAAAGTAGGAAGTCAAGAAACACCTGGAGTAACAGGCAAATTTGGCCTTGGAATACGGAATGAAGCAGGGCAAAGACTAATAGAGTTTTGGCAAGAACATGCACTGGTCATAGCAAACACCCTCTTCCAACAACACAAGAGAAGACTCTACACATGGATATCACCAAATGGTCAATACCAAAATCAGATTGATTATATTCTTTGCAGCCAAAGATGGAGAAGCTCTATACAGTCAACAAAAACAAGATCAGGAGCTCACTGTGGCTCAGATCTTGAAATCCTTATTGCCAAATTAACACTTAAATTGAAGAAAGTAGGGAAAACCACTAGACCAGTCAGGTATGACCTAAATCAAAGCCCTTAAGATTATACAGTGGAAGTGAGAAATAGATTTAAGGGACTAGATCTGATAGATAGAGTGCCTGATGAACTATGGAATGAGGTTCGTGACATTGTACAGGAGACAGGGATCAAGACCATCCCCATGGAAAAGAAATGCAAAACAGCAAAATGGTTGTCTGGGGAGGCCTTACAAACAGCTGTGAAAAGAAGAGAGGCGAAAAGCCAAGGAGAAAAGGAAAGATATAAGCATCTGAATGCAGAGTTCCAAAGAATAGCAAGGAGAGATAAGAAAGCCTTCCTCAGTGATCAATGCAAAGAAATAGAGGAAAACAACAGAATGGGAAAGACTAGAGCTCTCTTCAAGAAAATTAGAGATATCAAGGGAAAGTTTCATGCAAAGATGGGCTCAATAAAGGACAGAAATGGTATGGACCTAACAGAAGCAGAAGATATTAAGAAGAGGTGGCAAGAATACACAGAAGAACTGTACATAAAAGATCTTCATGACCCAGATAATCACAATGGTGTGATCACTCACCTAGAGCCAGACATCCTGGAATGTGAAGTCAAGTGGGCCTTAGAAAGCATCACTACAAACAAAGCTAGTGGAGGTGATGAAATTCCAGTTGAGCTATTTCAAATCCTGAAAGAAGATGCTGTGAAAGTGCTGCACTCAATATGCCATCAAATTCGGAAAACTCAGCAATGGCCACAGGACTGGAAAAGGTCAGTTTTCATTCCAATCCCAAAGAAAGGCAATGCCAAAGAATGCTCAAACTACTGCACAATTGCACTCATCTCACATGCTAGTAAAGTAATGCTCAAAATTCTTCAAGCCAGCCTTCAACAATATGTGAACTGTGAACTTCCTGATGTTAAAGCTGCTTTTAGGAAAGGCAGAGGAACTAGAGATCAAATTTCCAAAATCCGCTGGATCATGGAAACATCAAGAGAGTTCCAGAAAAACATCTGTTTCTGCTTTATTGACTATGCCAAAGTCTTTGACTTTGTAGATCACAATAAACTGTGGAAAATTCTGAAAGGGATGGAATACCAGACCACCTGACCTGCCTCTTGAGAAACCTATATGCAGGTCAGGAAGCAACAGTTAGAACTGGACATGAAGCAATAGACTGGTTCCAAGTAGGAAAAGGAGTAAGTCAAGGCTGTATATTGTCACCCTGCTTATTGAACTTCTATGCAGAGTACATCATGAGAAACGCTGGGCTGGAAGAAGCACAAGCTGGAATCAAGATTGCTGGGAGAAATATCAATAGCCTCAGATATGCAGATGACACCACCCTTATGGCAGAAAGTGAAGAGGAACTAAAAGCCTCTTGATGAAAGTAAAAGTGGAGAGTCAAAAAGTTGGCTTAAAGTAAAATAAAAAATAGAAGTTAAAAAAAAAAGTTGGCTTAAAGCTCAACATTCAGAAAATGAAGATCATGGCATCTGGTCCCATCACTTTGTGGAAAATAGATGGGGAAACAGTGGAAACAGTGTCAGACTTTATTTTTTGGGGCTCCAAAATCACTTCAGATGGTGATTGCAGCCATGAAATTAAAAGATGCTTACTCCTTGGAAGAAAAGTTATGACCAACCTAGAGAGCATATTCAAAAGCAGAGACATTACTTTGCCAACAAAGGCCCGTCTAGTCAAGGCTATGGTTTTTCCAGTGGTTGTGTATGGATGTCAGAGTTGGACTGTGAAGAAAGCTGAGCACCGAAGAATTGATGGTTTTGAACTGTGGTGTTGGAGAAGACTCTTCAGAGTCCCTTGGACTGCAAGGACAGCAAACAAGTCCATTCTAAAGGAGATCAACCCTGGGTGTTCTTTGGAAGGAATGATGCTAAAGCTGAAGCTCCAGTACTTTGGCCACCTCATGCGAAGCGTTGACTCATTTGAAAAGACTCTGATGCTGGGAGGGATTGAGGGCAGGAGTAGAAGGGGACGACAGAGGATGAGATGGCTGGATGGCATCACTGACTTGATGGACGTGAATCTGAGTGAACTCTGGGAGTTGGTGATAGACAGGGAGGTCTGGCGTGCTGCAATTCATGGGGTCGCATAGAGTTGGACACAACTGAGTGACTGAACTGAAATGTATCTGCAGTTTTGATGGATCTGAATGAAGATCTGAGTCTTCTGAGGTTTTGGCCTGGGTTTTCATTTCGATGGGGGACGAAGGATATGTTTCTCAGCATTTCATAGCCCCTCTCTCCTCATTTTTTATAAAATTGTTTGTTGAAATATCATTTGTATACCATAAAATTTGCTTATTTTAGGTGTACAATTCAATAAGTTTAGGAAATTGACAAAGTTGTGCAACCTTCCTCACAATCCAGCTCTTAGAACATTTCCATC
Source organism: Ovis aries (assembly GCF_016772045.2). Lineage (NCBI taxonomy): Eukaryota > Metazoa > Chordata > Mammalia > Artiodactyla > Bovidae > Ovis > Ovis aries. Next base: position 8,743,323 of record NC_056080.1, on the reverse strand, counting down.
ACTTATGAAGATTCCGTTTGCCCACTGAAACTCCTTGTTTCCAGCCCTGGCAACCACTAACCTACTTTCTGTTTATATAGATTTGCCTTGTGTGGGCATTTCCAATCAGTGCAATCATGCAATGTATTTCTTTGTTTCTGACTTCTTTCATTTAACATAGTGTTTCAGTGTTCATCCATATTGTTATATATATATATATATATATCTCATAGTTTTTTACTTGTTATTACTGAATTATATTCCATTGCATAGATAGACCACATTTTATTTATTCATTCACAAGTTGGTGGACAGTTAGGTTGTTTCTACTTTTCAGTCTTTCTCATTTTTTTTAATGAGAAAATTGTATTGGAAGAGAGGATTCAAAGCACCTCTAAAATTCTTAGTCCATGTCTTGTTTTATTTTGTGAATTATCCATCAGCTTTATTTTGTGTTGAAAGAAAGTTTTAAACATTGCCTTCAGTGGCTATAAATCTTGACTCTCTATATAGTGAACTTATGACTATCTCCTTATGTTTTTCTGTTACTTAGTGAGCCCATACATGCTGATAGCTAAATATCACTTTTAATTGTGTGGATTTTGCAAACTGAACCATTTTAGTGTGAAATAGTAAAAATACTAAAAGGTTAAAATAATTATGGTATGATTTTGGCTTAATTTTCCTTCTTAAATCCCAGTGTACTTTGTGCTTGCTCCAGGAATCCTACCGTAGTGACAAGATTCTAACTAAAATATATTTATTCTATTAAATTGTGTTGCCCATTGTATTAGTCAATTCAGACTGCCATAACAGAATACTACAGACTGGGTGACAGAAATGGTAGAAATTTATTTCTCACAGTTCTGGAAGTTGGGAGGTCCTAGATAATGGTGCTAGCTGATGAGGTTTCTGATAAAGGCTGTCTTCCTGGCTTTCAAACTGCCACCTACTTATTGTGTCCTCAGTGATGCACATGGAAACAGAGCAAGGTTTCTAGTGTCTCTTCTTATAAGGACACTAATCCTATTGGGTCAGGGCCCCACACTTATGACCTCATTAAACCTTAACAACTTCCATAAAGAGCCCATCTCCAAATAGTCCTGGTAAGCACTGAGGCTCAAATATATGAATTTGGAGAACACAGACATTCAGTTCATAACATTCATTAATTGTAGAAAAGAGTAAACTGTCCAATAGAATTTTTGATAACTATCAAAGAACATTCCTGGTGATTAAGTGAATGTTAGGAAAGAATTTGTATTGGTGCAAACCTGAGTTTGCTTTCAAAAAAGCACAGTGGTGTTTATTCAGCTTAGTCATGGATTCTGAACATGATGTGTACTTAAAGGCGAATAAGTAAGATACCTAAAATAAGTCCTGTTGTACATGTGAGTTAAATTGTTTAAAAGAACTTTTCATATGGATTTTAAGTAATAAAACTATGCATCAAACTCAGTTTGAAGAAGACATGTCTTTCTGAACAAATCCTCCACAATTTTGAGAGACATGCTATAATAAACATTCTTTTCAGAAAAACAATTTCAACCCAGGATTTTTGACAGCTTCATTTTCAGTCTAGTCAGCTAAGATGAAAACTGAGCTGCCCAAAGAGAATTGGCAAAATAGTTTACTTGTTATAATTAAAAAGGGGAAATTTCTAAACCACAGTTGTTTTCAGTGCTAATATGAACAACCAAATGTTATTTCCAGTAGGTTTTTTAAATTTCTTCATTCTTGGCAAGTTGATACAGCTTTGTGCAGTTAGGAATCAGAAAGTTTTTCCTCAAGATAGAAATGTTCTTTGTGTTAAACACATCATGGTATAATTATCCTACACATTCACCGCATACATTCAACTGCTGAAACCCAAGTCCAGTAATTTTAAATTTGAGCATTTAGCTTTACACTTTTAATAAAGAAAAGTCATAGCAACTGTGTATACTTCTGGCAGAATATTTCATGTAGGCAATGTTATTTATTTATACAATTGGAAAATGACTTGATTGCAACCATGTTGAAAATCTCTGCCAAGGTATGAGCTTTTCTTACACTGGATTTTTCTTTAGGAGAATAGCTAGCTTCATTTTGTGATTGTATTTGGTTATGCTCAATGACACTATCTGGCTTCAGAGACATACTTGACAGATCTTGACACAGAAAAAAAAACCCCACAAATACAAGGATTTTGACTACAGATCCTTGCAATAAACAATCAATATCCATTGGAGCGCAATATTAAAGTTAGTGTATCACCTTGGTATTGGGCACACAAAAAAGTAAGTCATTAATAATTTCCAGATGTTTTACTTCTTTAAGCTGCTGCCGTATCTCCTCTACTTCCCCCTGGTTCTTCTTCTTTAAATGAAACAAGTTTAAATTCTGAGCTCCCCAGAGAAACTTTTCCAAATGCTCCCACATCCAATGTACCAATCATGAAATGGCATCATTGTGTATTTGGGAAGAGACAATAGGGGCCACAAGGGAGGCTGGGAAACTGGGGGAGGCCAGCGCCCTGTTCTGTCCACCTATGCATGCTAAAGGGGTATTTGGGCAGACTTTGGCCACTGCCTTTGTATATATGTCAAAGTCTTACACTAAGACTAAGATGCCTTTTGAATGGTCTCACCATTTTTGAACGTCTCTGCGGGTCCTATTTACCAGTCTTCAGATGCAGATGGAAATAAAATCTGAAATCTTTTCTGGCTAAGATGTAAGGACTAAGATGGGGATCACACTTCGGCACTAATGGGATTCACACTTTGTTAGAAAATAGCCCTGTTGCTCTAACCTTTGCTTGCATCAACAGCAGCTGCTTTAGAGTGAGTATTTGCTTTTCTTCTTGCCTGTGAGGTTATATGAATTTCTTTTTCCAGCTTGATGGTCTGCCTGTTCTGGGTTTTACATTTAAAAGAAAAAAAAAAAAAAACCAGTCTCCAGCACTGCATTCTTAATGGTTTGTATTCAGGCTTGCAAGCCACTCTTTAGTTGTCTAAAGAATGATGGTTTTTCTTTGTTTTTATAGTTTCAAAAAAGATTTTTGTAGACAGAATTTAAAAACTGCTAAAGTCTACAAATTTAGCTTCCCCACTGATGTGGAAAAGGACATTTCCATTTCATGTGTAGACTTCACATCTTCATAGAACAACAGTTATTTAGTAAAAAATATTGATTCTCCTTCAGTTCTGTCTATCCAAGGTGGATCTAGTTCTTTCCAGGGAATCTTCCTGACCCAGGGATCAAACCTGCATCTCTTGACATCTCCTACGCTGGCAGGTGAGTTCTTCACCATTAGTGCCACCTGGAAAGCACTTTCCCTAAGATAGTCTTTCCCTAAGATATCTCAAAGCTGCCTCCTTCATTCTTTGCTCTACTATGTAAGATTTTGCCCCTTAATCCATTATTTGAAACCCCGCTTTCCTAAATGCAAAAAACTTTAAAAAATGTTTCTTTTGACCCCCCCAATTTCTATACTCATATTTCCCACAGTCCATGAGATATAAAATATATTTAAAAGGAAGAAAATTATAACATGTGGTGTTTCAATACATCATAGGATAAATTTACCTTTCTACTACTTTACAATACAACTTGATTGAAGCATCAAGCTGGTCACTTTACCTAATCTGCATCCAAGAATCTATCTAAAAACTGCATGTTGTTAAGTGAAAAGATCTAGATTCATACTCACAGAGTAGAATTGTCATTGTCGTAGTTGTTTAGTTGCTAAGTTGTGTCTGACTCTTTTGCGACCCTATGGACTGTCGCCCGCCAGGCTCCTCTGTCCAGGGGATTTCCCAAGCAAGAACACTGGAGTGGGTTGCCATTCCTTCTCCAGGGGATCTTCCCAACCCAGGGATTGAACCTACGTCTCCTGCTCGCATCTCCTGCATTTTCAGGCAAATTCTTTACTGCTGTGCCACCTACGTAGGAAGACTTAAATTAGAGATTCTGTGATGTCAAGAAATTTATTTTGCCTCACAAAAACAGGCTGTGGCAGCACTAGAAAGTACAGTTCCTCAGAGTGTACAGGCAGATGCAAGACACAGCTCTGGGAAAAGACCAGCCACACCTATCAAAGCAGGACTACAGACAAGTGATGAGTCAAATGGGAGCCTCTGTGACTGAGTCATAGGGGCAGAGCTCCATGCTACACACTCCAGATTGCAATGCAGCTGCTTCTCAAAAGGGCAACTTTTTTTTTTTTTAGTTTATTTTTTTTAGAATATAATTGCTTTATAACATTGTGTTTCTGCTGTACAGCAATGTGAATAAGCTATATGTATGCATTATCCCCTCCCTCTCGAGCCTTCTTCCCACGCACTCCCATCTTGCCCCTCTAGGTTATGGCAGCAACGAGCTGAGTTCCCTGTGTTGCCCAGCAGCTCCCCGCTAGCTAGCTATTCACACAGGGTAGTGTGCATGTCAGTGCTGCCTCTCAGTTTGATCCATCCTCGCCTTCCCCCACTGTGTCCGCAAGTCTATTCTCTGTCTGCATCTCTATTCCTGCTCTGCAAATAGGTTCTTCAGTACCGTTTTCCTAGATTCCATATATATTTGTTAATATACAAATTTGTTTTTCTCTTTTGACTTACTTCACTCTGTATAACAGACTCTTGGTCCACCCACATCTCTGCAAATGGCTCAGTTTCATTCCTTTTTAAAAGGGCAACTGTTTGTGGATTGTCTAGGGATTTAGTTATTTAGTGACAATTAAAATTGGCAAGCCCAGATAGTGGAATAAAGGTGTTAGTAAAATGTGTTCTCGATAGGAAGTGTCAGTCCCCCATATTTGTGCAATCGCAGTATGACCTGTCATTTTAATCTGCTCTACAGCCATGCAGAAGGCCTCTTCCAGGTGCCAACATGGAGTCAGGGAGCGAAAAAACTTATGCTTCAACCCTCTTAGGTCTATTGACTGGGACTCTGCAAAATAAACTAACAATGGACAGATTAACAGGAGAAAAAAAAAGTTTATTAAATATGCATATGAGGGGCTCACAGAAACAAGGTAAAAACCCCGAAGAGTCTATCAGACCTAGATGACTTGTATGCTACTTTAACAAAGTGCTATAATTTGGTGGAGATGCGCCAAGACAATGGAAAAGGATTTCAGGATTCTAGGGACAATCATTGTGAGGAACACATGGAGGAAACTAATGGAGATGAGGATTATTTCAGTAAGATTTGTTTATGCAGATTTCACGACCATCACCTGTGATATATTATCTCCTCTTCTTGGCACCAGAGAGTGGAGGGGGTACATCTTCCCAGGGGAATGTAAGCCCTGCCTTTTAGGCAAATAGGGAAGGTTAGAGAGCTTTTCCTGTATCTGCTATTTCTCAATTGCCATTGACTGAAAATAATCATTATGCCAAAGTAGTATATTTGGGGATAACATATTCAGATCCTCTTCAATGGTTATACGATTGTACAGATGAATAGCTGGGACATTGTAGATGTTGATACCCTCACTATAAATGGTACCCCTTACCCTTTCTAAGTCACTTTTAGTACCTCACTATTAAATGTGCACATATTCTCTGCCAGAATTGTGTGCTTGTCAACATGTAGGTTGTGCAATTAATTGAGATCTATTTTTGAGAAATTATGATGAACCATTTTATTTCATTCACGAGTGAACACAGATCAGTGTTATGAGACTACCTTGTGTGTCTGTTTCCTTGGGATGGAGGCAGGATGTTGACATGTGACCAGTGTCTCCCCAGTAAATGGTCCCTCCAGACTGAGGCTAGAATTTCAACCTGTCCCACAGGGTCAGGGTTCGGTGGAAAACATGTTCTCTCCAACACTGTCCAACTTGTTAGAAAGATTTTATAAACCCACACATCTAGGTTTGCATCACAGCACTTAGGGGTAAAAAAAAACAACAGGGAAAATGCACATTAATACTTTGAAGTCTGTTTCTCTATAAACACTGTATTTTAAAGGATTACACCAGTGCTTCTCAAAAGGAGTAGGAGGAGGAAGGTGGTTCTGACCTCCAGGGGACATCTGGCAAAGTCTGGAGACATTTTTAGTTGTTACAACCGGAATGTGGGGGATGCTACTGGCATCCGGTAAGCAGAGCCATAGGACACCCCACAACAGAGAATAACCCAGCTCCAAATGTCAGTAGTGCCATGATGGAGTAAACCTGCTTTCCATCACCCTACAGCACAGATCAGAACACACTCACCCACACCCCACCTCCCAGCCATGGTTCCAAGAACAAACCGCCACCACAGGACCCCCGTGGACACCACATCGGATATTTAGAAAGAGACCAAAGCCTTCAATCAATTCAAAAGAGTCTTACATGCTTTTAAACAAACACACTGAATCATCAGTAAAGATATTTGCACTTTTTCTTTTTTATTAGACTCGAATTTCAAAGGGAATTTTTCATGGGAAAAAAACTCATCAGTGATCGGTGATCTGGGGCAGTCCTGTATAAGGCATCTCTCTCACTTTATTTTGAAAGCTCCTGCAAACTGTGACACGGCCGTCACCCCCCAATTCCCCAGCTCCAACTTCTGTAGGTTTCTTTCAGTGTTTCTGTGGGTTTTGTTTGGGTTTGTAATTTGGGTTTAGGGAACGTCCCCTGAGGGATTCTGGGATCCAGTCCTTTGACTGTTGATCCTCGGTTGGATCATTAAAGAACCATTAAGAGTTGGCTGTGGTGTCCCTTTGTAGAATAAAGTCAGGATTTCACCCGCTGAGTGTAGCCCGGTTAATCCATTGTTTCTATTTCTTGGAGGAAGTAGCAGATTTTTGTAACTGAAAAGCAAAACCACCTGGTAGATTTCTGAAGTGAATGGAGCCTCCAATCCCCCAATTCTTTTGAAAATGGGATAAATGGTACTGGGGAAAGGGGGCAGATGAGGGGGGGGGGTGTACCCAGCCCTCTGCTTCTTGAAACAGGAGTTAGTAACAAATGTAAAGGTCAATGAGAATTGTTCTAGTAATGACTTCCCCTCCAAAAAAACTTCTTTGGAAAAAAACACTTGAATCAGTTATGGGCAAAGGTCAGTCTCCTGTTTGTTCCAGGCTATGGATGGTGGTGGTTTAGTCACTAAATCATGTCTGACTCTTTGCAAGCCCATGGACTGTAGCCCAGCCAGGGTGTAGTTGGGTGAAATAGTTGCTAGAGACCTTTTAGAGCTGATGTTATTTTTCAGTACATCAATTGTCCTACCAACAAATCCTAATCTGGCTTTCTAGGCCCTCCCTCATCTAGAACAACACTGTCCAGTAGAAATAACATGCAAGTTGCCTGTGTAATTACAACTTTTCCTTCAGCAAAGTTAAAAATAAAAGAAAAACAGGTGAAATACAGTATACTACTATATTTTATTGAATACAATAGAGCCAAGTTATCATTTCAACATGTTATCAGTGTTTTTAAAGTTATTAACATGATGTTTTATATTCCTCTTCATGCAAAGTTTTTGAACGCTGGTGTGTATTTTTACATCTTCAGCACATCTCAGTCAGACTCTACATTTCAACTGTCCAGTTAGCCACATGGAGCTGATAACTATCATATTGGACAGCATACTCTAGCCCCTGTCTATCTCTCAGACTCCATCTATTTTTCCCACTTTCCCTTGTGAAATTCACATTCCAGCCTTGATATATTTCTTTCTGTTGTCCAAGGGTTGTTCTCTCTTATTTCTTGGTTTTTGTAGCAAGTCGCTCCCTGAAACATTCTTCATCATCCCTCATACACTACCTGCAAATTCCTACTTATTCTTCACCAAAGTTGATACTTCTGGGGGAAAAAATATTGGGGAGGAAAAACTCTTCTTCTACTCTCTTACAGACTTCCCAGGTGGCACTAGTGTTAAAGAACCCGCCTGCCAATGCAAGAGAAGAAAGAGATGCAGATTTGATCCCTGGGTCAGGAAGATCTCCTGGAGTAGGAAATGGCAACCCACTCCAGTATTCTTGCCTGGAAAATTCTATGGATAGAGGAGACTGGTGGGCTCCGGTCCATGAGGTCACAAAACAGTCAGACACAACTGAGCCCTACCCTCTTAGGTTTGTGATTGGGAGGACTGAAAATTTAAACTGACAAAAGACAGGTTAGAAGGATAACAAATGGAGTGTATACACATGCGCAGGGCACAGACACTGGAGATCTTGGTGATGAGCGATTCAAAGGAGTGCTTAAACTTGGAGTTACAGACCTAACTTAGTAGGGGAAATGGAGTAGGGAGTAAAGACTGTGGCAAGAACAAATAGGTCTCTTTTGGAAAGTCAAAAGGGTTTTTAGGGAAACAAATGGGAGATTTTCAAAGTTTATGATAATGTCTGCTTCTGCAAGGTTGGGAAACTCCCCCAGAGAGGCGATTTATGGTAGGTTTACTCTTGATCTGTCTCCTGGGAGTAGAAGCCATCCTGAAGAAAGAATTTATGGAAGTCTTCAATTCTCCTAAGTTTCTGCTTTTAGTCAAATAAGGGAAGCTCCAAGAAGACTTCTTTCTGTATCTGTTGAATCTCAAATGTCATCATCTTAAAATAATCTTTAGAACAACTTTGGAGTTCCATGTGGGTGCTCACAGAACCATAGAAGAGGTTGGGTTTTGTTACTCCATGCTCTAATGATACCTGTACTTCTCATTCCATAGTTCTCATTCACTGTATTATGTCCTCAAGTTGAATGTTTTTCTTCTCAAATAGACCCTAATCTCCAAAAAAGCAGAATCAACTCTGCATTTCCTATATGTTCATGTGAACTGACTCATCATCTAGGACAGTGGGCTGGAATATAGTAGACACGATCAATATTTGTTGAATAAATCAACCAAGTATAAATATTCTTGGAGGAAAGGAAAATATCTTTTTCTTCTATGCTTCTAAGTTTTCCACTGGGGCCTCTAAACAGGAGACATATTGACAAGTGAAAAGCATACATATTTATTTAATAAAAGTTTGACATGACAAGCCTTCATAAAGAAATGAAAACCCAAAGAGTAGTTAAACCTGAGTGTTTTTATGCTAGGTTTAATGAAGAGCTGCAAATGTTATTTCATGATAAAAACCAATGGAGTAACGATGTATGTTACCACATGGTTGATGCTCAAAAACAATTTCTGTAGTAAAATAAGCCACACACAGAAGACCACATATTGTATCACTTGACTTATAGGAAGTATCCAGAAAAGACAAATGCATAGTAACAGGAAGGAGTTGCCAGGGGCTATGGGGATAAACTATAAATAAGAACTGAGGTCTCTCTAGGGTGATGGAAATATTCTAAAACTGACTTTTGGTGATAGCTGCAGAACTTGATAAATTTACTTCAGACCATTTTAAATGGATGAATTTTATTATATGTAAACTGTGCTGTGCTTAAACTATACTTTAGTAAAGCTGTTAAAGATGTAAAAATAATAACATTTTTGAAAGACATGATGTAAAAGTGTATGTATATCTAGTATGAACTCAATTTGTTGAATTTTATCTTTTGCTATCTATCATTCAGCTATAAGTATGTGTGGCAAATTATTAGTGGTGGTTATCACTTCATTTTTTAAATTATAGGTGATTTTTATTAGACTTTTTTAATATCCCAAATTCCACATTTGAGCATTTACCACTTGAAGCAATTCACTTAAAAATTGAAAACCAAAAACTCTTTAGATGATGGATGATTGACTCTGGATGAATAACATCTTGCAAATGGGGATAAGGGTGGGAGGGGGTAGATGTGAGTGTGGTATGTGCATGCCTGCGATTCAAGTGATTAATGATCTACTTCCAAAAAGGAGGATCAGAGACTCTAGCTTCCAGAGACAAGATGAACTGTGTTTATTCAGGATGTTAATGATTTTGTCATTAAGCGTTGACAGTGGAACTCTTTTAGCTTCTAGAGAATCAGAGATGAGTTCATCCATGCATTCTTTTAGAGGAGTGACTTATCAAAGGATGAAGTAAGAGCTGCAGCTTGGAAGTATTTGAGATTGCAGTTGGAGTCAAGTAAAGGGAAATGACCACAACTGAATGCAAATATGACAAGTCTTACTAAAAGCTAATGATTATTAAATCAGTTCATGTGTTCAGTTCAAACTGCATTCTCCTTCTAGTGTCACACAAATGACTCTCCATTTTATCAGGATTGTTGGTAATCCAGCTTCATCCAACGCCCCAAATTTGACACTGACTATCATGGAAGAAAAGCTTATGACCAATCTAGAAAGCATATTAAAAAGCAGAGACATTACTTTGCCAACAAAAGTCCATCTAGTCGAAGTTATGGTTTTTCCAGTAGTCATGTACGGATGTGAGAGTTGGACTATAAAGAAAGCTGAGCACTGAAGAATTGATGCTTTTGAACTGTGGTGTTGGAGAAGACTCTTGAGAGTCCTATGGACTGCAAGGAGATCCAACCAATCTATTCTAAAGGAAATCAGTCCTGAATATTTACTGGAAGGACTGATGCTGAAGCAGAAACCCCAGTATTTTGGCCATCTGATGTGAAGAACTGACTCATTGGAAAAGACCCTCACACTGGGAAAGATTGAAGGCAGGAGGAGAAGGGGATGACAGAGGATGAGATGGTTGGATGGCATCACCGACTCAATGGACATGAGTTTGAGCAAGCTCTGGGAGATGGTGATGGACAGGGAGGCCTGGCGTGCTGCAGTCCATGAAGTCGCAAAGAGTCACACACGACTGAACGACTGAACTGAACTGAGCTGATCATGGGCAGAGAAGCCTGGCAGGCTACAGTCCATAGGGGTGCAAAGAGGCGGGGACATGATCAAAGTGACTTAGCACATACGCACTCATTGCTCTCTTACATTTGTTCTTGTATTGTGTGTAACATTTTAGTTAAACAGAGCTTTCAAGCTATTTGTTGTATGGAAAGTTAGCAATTTTGCTTCTAAAAATAAGTTCTCTTCATATATTTTAAAAACATTAATGTTCATGAAAAATGTCCTGACAGTTTATCATGGTGCCTTTCATGCACACCATAGTTTTTCTTTTTGATATCCTGGTCCCCATTGAACTGTAGCCTACTATTTCAGTGATTAAAATGTGAATTTATTATTACTGTTCTCCAGTGAAGTTGCTCAGTCATGTCCTATTCTTTGTGATCCCATGGACTGTAGCCTACCAGGCTCCTCCATCCATAAAATGTTCCAGGCAAGAGTACTAGAGTAGGTTGCCATTTCCTTCTCCAGGGGATCTTCCCAACCCAGGAATTGAACCCAGGTCTCCCACATTGCAGGCAGATGCTTTACCATCTGAGCCACCAGGGAAGCCTATTACTATTCTCACCAATGACTAACTTGGAGACAAATTACTGTAATGAGATATCTTATTTTTAAAAATAATTGTATTTTCTGTTCCTGGTACTTTTTTCTTATCACAAAAAAACGTTACTATTTTTACATCCCTTAAATACATTACATCAATTAAATGCTTACAGATACCCAAACAATCAGTGCTTTCAACAAGCAGAAAAAGGAAAAAGTGCTTGGCAGGGAGCATTTCTAATTAGCTTTCAATTATCTTGAAAAAAAATAGGTCAACTTTTCTGACAATCAACTCAAGTTATTATCCTCTGAGGTTCATTTTGAAATACCTTTTAATTTTTTATGAAAATTCATTCAAAGACTATTATAAACTCACTGTCTTAAAAAAGTGAAGTTGTTAATCCCATCACAGAAATATAACCAGTGTTCACATTTTGATGTAGCTTCTCTTAGAATGTTTTAATATAGAAACAAACATAAAATATAATTCATTTCTATACAACAGTTTATTCAACCTATATTTACTGAGTTTCAGCTATGTGCCAGTGTTATCTCTACTGGATGGCACCATATTGGCTATCCTAGCAACACAACATTCACTCTCATTTGAATATCTCTCCATGTCAATAAAGTTGGATCTGCTGTATCATCTTAATCACTGCATAATTATGACGGATTATACTTTCCAAAATGATGACAGCAACCTTTCCATCACTCCCTTCACTTTCTGAACCTTGTCATGCCCCATCAAGTGGTAGAATCTCCATCCTTTATTCTGAACTTGGGTGAGATTCTATAACTGCCTCAGTCTACCAAATGTGACACCATCTGATTTCCAAGAGAGATCATAAAAGGGGGTATGTTTCTGCCAAGCCCTCCAATGGGAAACTCACCCTTGGAATTCAGCCTGCCAAGCTCCTCTGTCCATGTGATTTCCCAGCCAAAAATACGGAATGGGTTGCCATTTCCTTTTCCAGGGGGTCTTCCTGACCCAGGGATTGAACCAAAATCTCTTGCATCTCCTGCATTGTCAGGTATATTCTTTACCACTGCGCCACCACAAAGAGCTTAATATAGGTATTGCTTGTCTGTATATCTCTGAACATAATGGTATGTATAGCATTATTTGTTCAATATTATTTCCCAAAAGTAGAGGTGCAGGTCAAATGATGTGCATATTTTAAGGGCTTTTGATACAATTTTGGGGCAGTTCACTTTTTACAGGCTCACAGATAGGTATGGTTTAGAAACAGTTAAAATAATTTGACAAAATCAGTTACTAGAAATTTGATAACTGAAAAGGAAAAATCATTGAGTATAGGAAAAAAACCCTGATAGTTCTAACAGAAAGAAGTTCTGGCTTTTATATTAAAATAATACATTCAAATATTTAAAATAAGAAGAAAAGTGACTCTGCAAACATGAATTTGAGGGTTAGAGTCTCTTCCTCAATCTAAGTATTTGTCATATACTATCCTCAGATGGACCCCAAATAGACATAGTATGTCATACTTCATAGTAAGATAAACTATGTTAGATGAATTTTAACTACTAGAACTTAAAAGATATCTCAAAGTTCAGAAGTTTCTAGAGCTCTCTGAAGACCAACTAATTCTAGTCTGAAGACCTTGTCTTGAGTAGGATTTTACCTCTGAGTCAGTATTGTCAGATGATCAGATGTAACGACTTGACTGGTTGTAGAGAATATACAGGAGCTTAAGAGTTATCCTGTGACCGTGGCTGGTAGAAGTATTAACTAGAAACGTTAAGTGGAGAAAAGTTTAAAGGCAGTGTTGTCTTGTTGAGTGCTGAAAACTTTTAAATGTCCTGGCTGTTCTAATATCACTTGTCTTTACTGATTATCTGTGTATGTATCTGTGTATTACCTATCACCTTCTATTACAATTGCATTAAAAATTAATCTTAGGTCAATATAGTAGTTTAGAGCTTACAAGGTGTTTCCATATTTGTTTCATTGTTTTATTTAATCTTCACAAAGGGGTCATCACTTTGTAGATGATGAAAATAATTCCAAGAAAGTTAAGTAACCAGAGACATCTAGGACTTGAACACAAGTATTCTGATCTCAGTTTAACATCTTTTAAAGTAGAAATCGGGACATCAACCCCATCTTCCTAAGACTGTCACTTGCATTATTCTAATAGTCATTCATCACACAGAGTGGGGGGTCAGCAATTTTTTTCCTGTAAAGGACCACATAGTAAACATTTTTGGCTTTGTGGGCAATTTTGTCCACTACTGCAAATACTCAGCTCTGCTGACATAGCAATGTAGGAAAGCAGCTAGGGACAATGTGCAATGAATGAGCATGGCTGCATTCTAGTAGCTCTTTATTTACAAAAAGAGGAAGAGGGCCTTTGGAGTCCTTAGGCCATACAGACGGTCCTCGACTTAACCTTTTTTTCGACTTTATGATAGCGCAGAAGTGATACAGATTCAGTAAAAACCGTACTTCGAATTTTGAACTTTGATCTTTTCCCTAGCAAGCAACATGCAGTCTGATCCTCTGCAGTGATGCTGGGTGGGACAGGACCCAGTCAGCCCCATGATCACAGGGTGAATGACTCTTACCCTTACAACCATTCTGGACCCAGACAACCATTCTGCTTTTCACTTTCAGAACATGTGTGCATGCTCAGTTGCTCAGTCATGTCCAGCTTTTTGTGACCCCCATGGACTGTGGCCTGCCAGGCTCTTCAGTCCATGGGTTTCTCCAGGCAAGAATACTGGAGTGGGTAGCCATTTCCTTCTCCAAGGAATCTTCCCGACCAAGGGATCGATCTTGGGTCTCCAACATCTCCTTCATTGGCAGGTGGAGTCTTTACTGCTGAGCCACCTGGGAAGCCCCACTTTCAGGACATTATTCAATAAATTACATGAGATATTTGATACTATATTACGAATATAGGCTTGGGCTTCCCTCATTGCTCAGTTGGTAAAGAATCTGCCTGCATTGCAGGAGACCCTGGTTCCATTCCTGGGTCAGGAAGATTTGCTGGACAAGTGATAGGCTACCCACTTCAGTAGTTTTGGTCTTCCCTAGTGGCTTAGCTGGTAAAGAATCCACCTGTAATGCTGGAGACTTGGGTTTGATCCCTGGGAAGGAAAATGCTACCCACTCCAGTATTCTGGCTTGGAGAATTCCATGGGCTGTATAGTCCATGGTATCACAGTCAGACACAACTGAGCAACTTTCATTTTACTTTCACTTTCAGACGTGGTGTTAGATGATTTTGCCCAACTGTAGGCTTAATAAGAGTCCTGAGCACATTTAATGGAGCCTAGGCTAAGCTGTGATGTTTGGCAGGTTAGGTATATTAAATGCATTTTCTACTAATGATATTTTCAACTTATACTGGATTTATCAGGATGTAACCCCATCACAAGCTGAGGAGAATCTGTAGTTTGCCAACCCCAGACAGAAAAGGATAAGTAAACACATAAACACACCGGAATCTCATGTCCATTTCTGCCCTTTCCACCCTACTCAGTTCCTTTCCCTATGAAAATCTGTTTTTATTGGATTCTGATTTATCCTTCCAGAGTTCCTTTTTTGGCAGATGTAGGCACAGTTGTAGACTTTTAGTCCTCCCACTGCCCCTTCCTTACTTCTTGCAGACTCAGGCCTCTCCAACACTTTGTTTTCATGATCTGGGCATTCGTTGATTAGTACTTAGAGATCTGACTTCCCTTTGGCAGTTGTTCACAACTTTGCTATGTACATGCTCTGGAATAATCAATCTATTGCTGGACATCTGTGTGCTTTCCATTATTTTGCCTGAACATTGTACTGGTGATTCTGTGGAATAGATGCCTAGAAGTGGTATGGCCAGATGGAAGGGTTCATGCATCTGTACCTTTATTACTTATTGCCCAATCCCCTCCATGTTTGTGGTAGTATTTTGTACTTCTACCAGCAATCTCGGAGATTATCTGTTTCCCCCTGGCCTCCCCAGTGGTATGCATGTGTGCGTGCTAAGTCCCTTCAGTAGTGTCCGACTCTTTGTGACCCTATGGACTGTAGCCTGCCAGGCTCCTCTGTTCATGGGATTCTCCAGGCAAGAATACTAAAGTGGGTTGCCATGCCCTCTTCCAGGGGATTTTCCTGACCCGGGGATCAAAACTGCATCTCTTACATCTCCTGAGTTGGCAGGCAGGTTCTTTACCAGTACTGCCACCTAGAAAGTGCCCCCCACCCCAGTGGTATACATGAGGTCAAACATTTGGATTTAGTCCAGTCTGTAGGCAAGAAGTGATGATCTTGATGTAGTTTTAATTTGCATTTCTTTTACTACAAATGAGAAAGAACATCTTTCCATTACATTTTAAAACCAATTATATGTCACCTCTGTTTCATAACCTTTTGGGAGGTAGGTTTTTCTCTTTTCAAAGTTTAGACATTTGTTCAGCATAAAGGACAGAGGCCCTCTGTCCCAGTTCTTCCTGTCTTTTGACTTGTCTTATGCTTTATTTTGGGCTTCCCTGGTGGCTTAGATGGTAAAGCGTCTGCCTGCAATGCAGGAGACCTGGGTTCAATCCCAGGGTTGGAAAGATCTCCTGGAGAAGGAGATGGCAACCCACTCCAGTACTCTTGCCTGGAAAATCCCATGGACGGAGGAGCCTGGTAGGCTGCAGTCCATGGGGTTGCAGAGAGTCAGACACGACTGAGCAACTTCACTTTCATGCTTTATTTTGCCATGCAGAAGTTTTTAATTTTTTAAAATAGTTTTATTCATTTATTTGTGGCAGTGCTGGGTCTTCATCGCTTGGTGTGGGCTTTTTCTCTAGTAGTGAGTGAGGGCTGTCCTCTAGTTGCGGTGTGCGGGTTTCTCATTGCTGTAGCGTCTCTTGTCTCTAGGGAGCACACGCTTCAGTAGTTGCACCCCACAGGCTCAGTAGTTGAGGCTCCCCAGCTCAAGGTCACAGGCTCAGTAGGTATGGTGCACTGGCTTAGTTGCTCCATGGCACGTGGGATCTTCCTGGATCAGGGATCAAACCTGTGTCTCCTGCACTGGCAGGGGGATTCTCTTTACCACTGAGCTATCAGGGAAGCCCAAGTTTTCTATCTTTATACAGAATGATCTACTGATCGTTCGTAGATAGAGAGATAAGCTAGAAAATGAGTATATGTAAAGGTGATACAGATAAAGATATAGATGAGATAGATAAAGATATAATATAGATATCTTCTGGGGTTTTTTATTGTCCTTGAGCCATACATCTGAAACTTAATTGGGTAAAAAGGATGGAGGTAATGAGAGTTGCAAAGATATTAGAACTTTTCTTCTCAAGTAAGTTTGTATTAGGTCAAATGAATTTACTGAATATTACTTTAAATGTTAAGACTAAGGATGTGTACTGGTCCAGGGAGCAACTGAAACATAGAATAGAGTGAATGGCCAAGGTTAGTTCAAGAGCATATATATCACTTGATAGGAAAATCTTTTACAATCAAGAAAAATGTAATATTAAGGGTATTGCAGTTGAGTCTTCATATAGACACTTGAAATATCTTTGCAGTTGTTTACATATAATTTCATTGTAAATCTCTTAAAGCACATGTAACAGAAAGACATCAGTGTCATTGTGGAAGTGTTTAATACTGATAGGAAACATAAAACGTTACTTTCGAAGGGTTACTATTTTACTGTCAGGTGATAAACTTTTAGAAGATTGAATTCTGCACTTTTGTTTGGTTTTGTCTGAATTCTCTCCCCTGTTCCTTCATATCTCAGTCCTCCTTTCATTACCCCAACAAAGGGGAATTAGAAAATTGAAGTGAAGGACAGAGAAAGTTACAGCATTGCTTTCAAACCCGGGTTCATTTTTGCTATTGAGATGGCATTGTCACCAAGCAGAGGCAGTTTTCTATCAAGAAAGGAGAAGGGAGAGGAGAAGCTGGACGGGGGCCTGGGGCAGGGGTTGCAAACAGACCTGTGATGTCACAGATTGCATTGTCTCCTGGGAAACTCATCCATCAAACCGTCACCTCTGATTCTGTGCAGGGTCACTACAGAAAGAGGCAGCCTGCCCCGGTTGGGGCATTCTGGAGTGTTAGTCTGTAGTAAAGCTGGTAGTGTGAAGCTGATTCATTTTGTTTCAAAGGCCCAAATGGCATGCTGCCGAGCAGAGGCACCCGCACAGCGCCTCCTTAGAAATAATGACTCCTAGGCAAACGGCTCTCATTGCGAAATGTAGAACTGTGCCATCTGCTTGTCTCCTCTTTGATTTATTCGTTTCGGGCTTTTAAATGATACAGTCGAAAGGTAAGTCGTCTTTCTCAAAACCCAAGGGGAAAGGGAGGAATTCGAGATTGATTATAGCATCTCTGAAATGTCTGTAAGATATTTGTCTTCGTTTGGAAGGAGGTTTGCGTTTGTAAGGTGTAAATATTGTTGTGAAGTACAAGGGTGAACCCAGTCCTTGGGAAGATGAGGCAAAGTTAAGAGCATACGAAAGATCATGCCTTACTACTTAGTACCTGACTTTTCATTAATATTTTGGAAACATGACTTTGGGTCAACACATTTATTTTTTTGGATTTTGGCTGGCACATGTCGATCCATGTTTTCCTATTTGCTATTCTGCCTTTTCTCGATGTTTTCAGTTGGTTTTCAGTTTGGGGGCACATGAAAAGCAAACAGCTGCTGTACATTGTCAAGGGCTTTGAAAGTGCTCCGGGCTACCCTGGTGGCTCAGACAGTGAAGAATCAGCCTGCAGGTTGATCGAACACTGCAGGTTCGATCAACACTCAGGGAAGATCCCCTGAAGAAGGGCATGGCTACCCACTCCAGTATTCTTGCCTGGGAAATCCTATCGACAGAAGAGCCTGGTGGCCTACAGTCCATGGGGTCGAAAAGAGTCAGACGCGCGACTGAGCGCGACTGAGAAGTCAGATGAAAAGTTTGGCGCTGAGCTGCCTCACCCATCCCTGAGCCTGGGGAGGGTACCAAAAGTGCAATGGCACATCCCCAACCTGGTCAGGGTTCAGTACTTGGTGTCCAGGTCCCTGGCCTCTCTGAGGATCCGCCTTGCAGGAATCCGGGCAGCAAACACCCTCTTTCACCCCCTCCCCTCCCACTTCCCAGGAGAGGCGCTTCTGCAGAAGTCATTTGGTGTGTGTGCCGGTTTTCCTTGTGAGGGGATTAGAAACTAGCAGAGTGCTTTGTGAGAAAGATCCTGGGAGGGCTGAGGAGAAACCAAACAGAGGGAAGGAAGACTTCAGCCGTCTTGGTCCCCTCAGTAAAGTGACTCTGAGAAACCCAGATGCCTGGCCTAGAGAAGCTGGGGATGGTTTTCTTTCGTCTATCATCTACTGCAGGAGAAACTGGTAAGGCGCTCTCTCTCTCTTTTTTTTTCTCCTACTGCTCCTAGGATGCTAACTGCTTTATTAAAGTGGCTGTGTTGGAAGAAAGGGAAATTGGTTAGCGATGCTGGGGGATATCTCGCTGCATTGTGTCTGGCTAGTGTGTGAGAAAGACGCTGTTTCTTGCACAAAGGGCTGGTAGCCAGAGCATAATGCCAGTTTTCCCAAATTTGATTAGCATCAGTTTTGAGCAACTGATTTAAACAAAACACACACAGACCCCGGACTCCGTATCTGAATGTACCTATTTATAGGGTAATCATATTTTAAAGCATTGATATAAAAATTTGATTCGTTTGAGGATACAACTGCATGGTGGTGGGAGAAAACTAGGCCTTCCTGGAAAATTCCAAAATTGTCAGTTTCCTATGAGGATGCCTCTTTCACCTGTTTTTCTGTAATGAGGACCGTGCAGACCCACACCACTGCTGATCAACCAGACACAGTAAGTTCTAGACAGTATGAGATAAAGGGAGAGTGGTCCCACTAAAAGGAGGAAAATGGAATTTTGAGTCCTTTGTGAAGAATTTCCATTTCCAATTGTTCCTCAGCCAGTGTTCTAATCGGAAAGTGAGGAAACTGCCTCAGAATCAGAAAGAATAGGTACCAAGGCTTCGTCAGCATGTTCAAGGGATCGGCTGGCTTATGCAGCCTTATTTGGCGATCGTTATTTCTTACTCCCTCATTCCATTCTGTTATTTTTAGAACTGATAAATATATTTATATATCCTTTTAGTATATCTTGGTAAACTTGAGGCTGAGTAGTTTAGAAGTAGATTACTTCAACTGGAGGCAATTTTCCCCTCAAGCAAACTACTACAGTCCTTCAAGTTGGTATAGGCTTGAAGAAGATATAAATGACAGACCACTGTCACTTTCTGTGACAGACAAGTCCAGAAACCTGTTCCCCACCCCCCGCCCATAGCTGAGAAACAAATTCCTCCAAACCCTGCTGCCCCTCCCCCACCATTCAGGAGGGAATAGACATCTTTGTTCTGGTTTTTTTGCCTGAGAAAGTTTGGGTGCTGCCTCATGGCAGTTTTTCCCCTTCTCATTAAAACAAAACTAAAAATTTACAAACTAGGCAAAATTCTGCAAAACTGATGTTTAGTTTCTAAACTTCACATATACCAAATCCTAGGATCCTTCCAGCTGAATCTGTACAACATGAAAATGATACTCAAGTAAAATGATTCAACAGCAGCTAACTACCCAGTCCTGCAACTTTAACCTCAATTGAGATTGGGCCCCTAGAGTTTTTTCCCCTTAATTTTGTAGTCATAAGATGACCTGGTTATTAGAATATTCCAAAATTGAAAATGTGTGACATTTATTTCATTAACAGCAATCAGGTTTTTTTAAGTCTATAACTATTTAAATAAAGTTTCTTCACATGCATATTAATATGAATGCCTGAAAAATACAGGCTCTTTGTTTAAAAGGAGCTAATTATTTGATTGAAATATACTTTGCAAAACAAAACAAAACAAAACCATGAAAGTCAATTCCCTTTCAATTTCAGTTTTCATTCCTTTTCAACTGAAAATGCTAATTCAACGAAATAGTTTTGTCTTTGCCTAGGAATTATTTACGGAATGAAGGCAGTTAATTTGGGGGCTCTGGGTGTGAGATAACAGTTAATCAATTTATCTGTGGGCTGTGAGGATGCCTGGGAGGGTTTTAGGTTTGATCAATGTTATTTACTATTCTCTGCTGCATGCTCATTGCAGTTTCAAAGACTATTTAGCTTCATGATATTTGAGCCTGAGAGCATCAAGTATATTAGAATTGATTTTCTTTCCAGTTTGATCTTTTAAAATACTTTTGCTGGTCATTTTTCACTACCACCTTATGCATTTTTCATTCATCTGGCCTATATTTATTGAGTGTCTTGTGTCACTAGTGTGACCCACATTTGCTGTGAGAGATAAAAACTGTGTTTTGCTGGGGCTCCCTGCAGAGGTGACCATGGCTAACCGGGAAGAGACCAACTTTCACTGTTCTAACAATTGTTTGCTTGTTCACATGGTTCAGTTGCAAATGTGGTTTCAGCAACCATAGAAAATTCTCCTTCTGAATTATTGATACCTTAAAATATATGACTGGCTACTTAGAATCTGGGAGTTGAATTAACCAATGGTTCTTTCACACTGAGCAAGAACCACTGTGTGTCCTTCTCATCGCTGGGTATTTGAAGAATTCAGAAGTCAAATTTCTCATGAATTAATCTGGCCACGGTGTAGGTTGGGAAAATATGGACCAGAATATTTTTACCAGCTTACTCTTTGCAGTTTATAAATGACTGTTAATTTTCATTTTTCATCTTGACTTACTCGCTTTTTTCCCTCTTACATGGCTTTTGTTAAATGTTTTTGTTCAATGATGTCTCACAATAATGTACATAGTTTACAATAAATCAGTAGGAAAAGGGCATCATGGGAAAGAAAGGAACCTTTCTTGAATCTATCCTGTAGCAGACACTGCCCTGGAGACTTCACAAGCATGGTATCATTTAGTCTTCTCAACAGTGCTGCAAAATAGGTATTAGTATACCCATTTTAAATATGAAAATGCTGAGGCCTAAGAATTTAAGAGTGAAATCATCTTGTGTGACTACTAACATAGCAAACCCAGATCTGTTTCCTGCTCCACAAGGCACTTTTTAGCCACATCTATGTCGCTTTCTTTTTCTGTGTTACAAAAATATATTTATTTATTTATTTGGCTGTGCTAGGTCTTGGTTGAAGCATGCAGGATCTTTAGTTGTGACATGTGAACTCTTAGTTGTGGCTTACAGAATCTAGTTTCCTGACCAGGGATCAAACTCGGGCCCCTAGCATTGGGAGCAAGGAGTCGTAGCCACTACCAGGGAAGTCCCCATATTGCTTTCTTAACACCCATGTCTTTCTCCCCAAATCCTGGATCAACTGATCATTCCCTATAGCTTATCTTAATGCTTCCAGAGAATCTCCCTTGACAGTTACACCCTGTTTCCTGACCTCCTTTATGAGCTGACAACCGACCTATGTAAGTACAGATTCAACACATGCTATATGTACTTATCTGTAAAAACTGCTTTTGAAACATCAAAGTAGAAGCAACATATGAAACTGTAGAAGGCAGCATATTAGATTTGCTTGGATAGGGGAAATGAGAAGTCAGTTTGGTTTGGGTTTTGGCCATGCCTGCCTTGGTTTTCACCATTTATCTAATAGGGGTCCCAGTTTGTAGGCAGGCTGGTAAGTGTGTCTTCTCTGTGAACATGTAGGTTTCCATCCCCACTGGGCCCCACTTTCAGCCTCCTGAAGAGAAGCTAAGGAAAGGACAGAGTTATAAAAACCTAGGGAATGCATTCCTTGCCCCCTTTGGAAGCAATAAGTTGGAAGACAGGGAACAGTGGTGTGTTATGAATAAACGAAACTTCTACATATAACGGTGCATTAAAAAAAAAAAAAGTCGCTCAGTCGTGTCCGACTCTTTGTGACCCCATAGACTGTAGCCTACCAGGCTCCTCCCTCCATGGGATTCTCCAGGCAAGAATACTGGAGTGGGTTGCCCTTTCCTTCTCCAGGGGATCTTCCCAACCCAGGGATCAAACTCAGATCTCCAGCATTCCAAGCAGATGCTTTAACCTCTGAGCCACCAGGGAAGCATGAGCCACCATGGTGCATTAGTCTGGTGCATTCATAGTATAGTCATTGATTGACCTCAATACATTTATTTAGTCAGCACTATCTGTCCCACTGCTTTGTGTATTGGTTTTCTATCACTGCTGGAACAAATGGCCACAAATCTAGGGTCTTAAAACAACACAAATTAATATTCTTACAGTCCTGGAGAGCTGAAGCCTGCCGTGATCTAAAGCCAAGGCTCCAACAGGGCTTCATTCCTTCTTAAATGATTTTTCTAAGGGACAAGCTGAGTCTTGCTTTTCCTCACTTCTTGAGGTCACTGGCATTCCTTGGCTTGTGGCCTACACCCCTCTGACCTGTATGTTTATCATCACATCTCCTTCTCTGACTTTGACTCCCTTGCCTCCTGGTTTCCCTTTAAAAAAGACCTTTGTGATTACATTGGACCCACCTGGCTCATCTGAGGATATTTTCCATCCCAACAGCTTCAATCACATATGCAGAGCCTTTTGGCCATGTAACATAATAGAGTCCTGGGTTTGGGGAATCAGAAGACAGACAGCACCGGAGAGTCACTCTTCTGATTTCCCCATCCTTTTGAATATTTCTTTATAGCTACATGACATTTACTTGTGTTCTTTCTTTAATATTTATTTTATTTATTTATTTGGCTGTGCCGAGTCTTAGTGGCAGCATGTGGGATCTTTAGTTGGGGCATGTGAACTCTTAGTTGCAGCATGTGGGATCTAGTTCCCTGCCCAAGGATTAAATCCAGGCCCCCTGCTTTGGGAGGATGGAGTGTCAGCCAATGGACTGCCAGGGAAGTCCCTATTCTGTGATCTTGTAGGTCAGGGGGAGCCACAGACGACTTTCATGTGGAGAGGTGAGATAATCCGGTGTCCCTGTTAGGAGGCTTATGGAGAGAGTCCTGTGGAAATGGAGCCACAACTAAGATGCCACCTAGAATGCAGGAAGAGAGAGGTTGAGAACATGAATTGTGATAGAGTCTGTAGCAGAGGGGAGGGGGAAGAATTTGAGAGAGAAGAAGAGTGTTGACAGGATAGCTGAGAGGAAAGAGTCTGTAACTTGGATGACTTGGGCGGGTGATGGGAAGCCACAGAGGATGGGTGTTGCTGAGCAGATGTAGGTACACTGGGCTGGGCACTGGGAGTACAGTGATGGCTGGAAATACCTCTTTGCTCATGTAGCTCAAAGTCCCGTTAGGAAGATAGCAGCGGTAGTCGTAACAAGAACTCATGTTTCCTGAATGCTTTATCTCATCCCAAGCATCTTACATTTACTCTCCATAGCAACTCTCTTTGGTATCATTATCATCCCATTTTTCAGATGAAGAAACTGACTCCTAGAGAGATTATATGATCTGCCCAAGTGTGAGCAATTGGCAAGGGGAAAGAAGGAACTTAAGTAGTCTGGCTTCAGGGCCCATGGTTTTAATTATAACACTCCACGGCCTCACTTAACAACTAATGATGATTTTCTAGGCTGTTTAGTATGAGAAGTCTCTGCAGATTTCCATGGCAGGGCCATAGTAATAGCAGTGACTGCTATGGAGGAGAACTCTGAATTTTTTGAGGCAGTTTCCTGCAGATGCCTGGCCATCAGGAGGATATGATATGTGATAAAATGAAACATTGGTCTGGAGCACTGAACTGGGCATAAGGGCAAAATTAGAGAAAGATCTTGTTTCCTTGCTCTCTATGAATTTATATCCATGTGGAGAAAACCATATTGCAATCATAAAAAAAACCAATACATATCACAGACGAAGTGTTTCCAAAGTCCTCTAGATAAATCTGACATGAGGATATAATCTTTTTCTAAAAGGAAATGGGAAAGAACAAGGCGATGAGAAGGTCAACATGGTCCAATGTAGGGGTGTTCTAAGCAGAAGTGAGTTGATGACTCCATGTGCTGTGCGCTTTCTGTCCATTCTTCCATTTAATTCTTACTACAGTCTGCCTGCCAGTGCAGGGAACATAAGATACATGGGTTCGATCCCTGGGTCTATCCCCTGGAGGAAGGAATGGCAACCCACTCCAGTATTCTTGCCTGGGAAATCCCATGGACAGAGGAGCCTGTCGGGCTACAGTCCATAGGGTCCCACAGAATCAGACACAACTGAAACAACTTAGCACACATGCACAGTGTTATAAAATCATCTGTCTTGTGGATGGGGAAATTGAGGCAGAGGGCAGTTAAACTGAGGAACTTGCTTGAGGTCACGAAGTGATGATCAGTGGAGTAACATTTGAACCACACAGTCTCATTTCTCTCCCTGCTAGTGTGTATTTAAAGCCTACGGGTTCAGTATTCTTGTTGTTTAGTTGCTAAGTCATGTCCGAGTCTTTGCAACCCCATGGACTGCAGCATGCCAGGCTTCCCTGTCTTTCACTATCTTCCAGAGTTTGCTCAAATTCATGTCTACCGAGTCAGTGATGCCATCCAACCATCTCATCCTTTGTTGCCCCCTTCTCCTCTTGCCCTTGATCTTTCCCAGCATCAGGGTCTTTTCCAATGAGTCAGTTCTTTGCATCAAGTGGCCAAAGTACTGGAGCTTCAGCTTCAGCATCACTCCTTCCAATGAATATTAGGCACATTTTGGGATCGATATTCTTATTTTTCAAAATAATCTGTAGCTTGCTTTAATGAAAGAGGATTTTGAAGCCCATTTGTTGAAAGGGTAATGCACTGCAATTGTATAATTGGCTTCAAAGTGAGAATTCTAAAGAACAGGAGATTTACCCAATAGTTTGCTAGCCAGTCACTGAGAGATTTACATTCAATGTGACATCTGTTCAGGCTTATACTCTGCTTACATACGTGTTGGCAAAACACTCTCTGTGAACCTTCCAAATGTTCTAACCCCACATTGACTTCTCCTAGCACTCCTGACAAGAAGGGGACCGAGTTAGAATGATCATCCCAGAGTACCTGACCCTGCATTCAATGCTTAGAGTAGGTCACGATTAGTTTTAATAGTAAATAATACATAATTGCTGACAGGTGCCTTTGGGCTTTGGGATATAACACCGAAAATAATGTTTCAGTGAAATATTGCCTACAGGAAGATGTCATCATGCAAAGTTAATAGCACTGCTTAACGGTGAGAACTCAGTATCATATCAAAAGGGAAAGTTGGTTCAGATTTTTTTCATCCACCTTTAGGGAATCAAACATCTCCTGGTGTGTCTTATATTTTTGAGACTAATGAAAAAAGAAGCTAAAAATCCATAGTTGCAACCTAAATAAATATGGTTATCAGTATGCCAATAAGATCTGCAAAGCCTGAATTCTCATTGAAAAATTATTGCGTTCAATGAATTTCCATTAAGAGTTCAGAGATCCTCAGGTTACACTAATTCTGAGATCCTCAGGTCACAGGGATTCCCTGGTGGCTCAGGTGGTAAAGAGTCTGCCTGCAATCAGACCTGGGTTTGATCCTTGGCTTGGGAAGATTCCCTGGAGAAGGAAGTGGTAACCCACTCCAGTATTCTTGTCTAGAAAATCCCATGGATGGAGGAGCCTGGAAGGCTACAGTCCATGGGGTTGCAAAGAGTAGGACACAACTGAGCGACTTCACTCTTCCCTGTCATTCTGCACCTCAAAGATAAGTTAACGCTTTATTTTCATGAATTCAAGTTAAAGGTGATCCACAAATGTAATTTCCATATACTCATGTAACTTCAAATATATAGAGGCTTAAAAAGGAACAAAATTGTGCCATTTGCAGAGACATAGATGGACCTAGAGACTGTAATATGGAATGAAGTAAGAGAAAAACAAATATCATATAATATTTTTATTTGTGGACTCTAGAAAAATGGTACAAATGAACCTATTTGTGAAGCAGAAATAGAGACAGATGTAGAGAACAAACGTATGGACACCAAGAGAGAAGGGAGAATATGTATATGAATACATATATATACATGTATTCAATATAAAATACGTAACTAAAGAGAACCTACTATATAGCACAGGGAACACTACTTAATGATCTTTGGTGACCTAAATGGGAACAAAATCCAAAAAGAGAGGGACTATATGTGTACATATAGCTGATTCACCTGGCTGTACAGCAGAAACTAGTACACATTGTAAAGCACCTATATTTCAATAAAAATTTAAATATATATATATATATATATGTAGAGGCTTGAAGCTACTGTAAACACGAGCTTCTTTATTGAATTTTATTTGATAATACCCATCCTCTTGCCACAGAACAGCAAGAACGAACATTCTAAAACTTCTTATAAGTGAAAGGAAATCATTGTCTTTGTTAATTATGTGAACTTTTCCTCATTAGTCATGCACTGTATGGACCCAAGAAAAGTGTGGGAAATAGACACATAATTGGGACATAATGGGCATTTAAGCCTTATATTTTCATAACAAAACTGTCCTAAATTAAAATAAAAATGTTATGCAAATGAGGTTTGTTTAGCTAAATGTAGGCAGAAGGGCTGTAAAGATATCAGAATGTATTAGAAGAACATGAATAATTTATTTTATGAGGTAAAGCCTAGTAAAGATTTAATGATCACCCATATGCCTTTAAAATTATGGGAGAAAGAGCAATACAGTGGGCACACAGAGCTCTTACAACTCTGTGTAAAATTCAGTTTATAACTGTTCCTCTGTGAGTTACTTTTTGGAAAGGATGGGCCACAGACTGATGTAATAAATAGTTGCAAAGAAGTTTCTATCCCCAGATACCCATCCAGTGAATTCTAGACCTAAGCTGTTTTTCTATAAAGCCATGAAATACACTCTCTTGCCTCAGAATTGGACTCACCATTTTCTGATTTATAAATTTAATGATTTCAATATTGTAGAATAATTTCTGGAAAGAAAAACGATGTTAGGGGTTTCATTTCATTTCATTGTTGGCCTGTTGCTTTTAATTCCATCTGAATGCATGCTGCAGGGTAGTTGAGTGAAATCCATAGCATCTTGGTTATTCTTCATGGATGAGTTCCAGTTCTTTTGGTGATAGAACTAAAAGCTCACAAGATGCTGTGTATCAGCAATGAAACAATTAGTCTTTGAGAAGCTTTGGGGAAATGACTCAAGCGGCGAATTAATCATTGTGATGGTTTCCCTTCACAAATGCTAGGTCTCTGTAAGGAGTTCCCCACCCATGCTCATTCGTGGTGCTCTTATTAAAGGTGTAAAATTTCATAAACTTTGGGGAAAACATTATGAGTTCTCTGTCTGTGCAATACAACTGGTATTTTTTTTCCAGACGTGTATTTCCATAATTAAACATCCTAAAATACAAATCCCATTATTATTTGTTATGTCTAGTCAGTAATTAGACCTCAGCTGGTAGGGCAATTTCAGAACAGAGTTTGCCAATTTACATACTAATCCAGCAGAGTCTGGTGGGACATGACTAGCATAGATTCAGTCAACATCTTAATTAGCCCTAATCCCAGCATGCACTCCGAGGTGCCTTACCCCACCCCCACCCTTGTGAGTCTTGTTTGGCTCACTTGTTTCCTTCAACAAATTCCCACCCTTCAAAGATTTTTTTTTCCAGTCTTCGTTTTCACAGATGAAATGGTTGTATCTCAAAGGGGTATACCAGGCAAAGTATTTTGCTTCAAGGCTGAGAAATGAGAGAAATTTGGTCAGACAAACGATGAATACCCAATTGTATTCTAGAATGTGAGAATAGCGACCCTCATCATCCCACCCTCAACTCCAGGTAGTAAGCCATCCCACACACAGGAGGGTCTTACCTCTTTTCTAAGACGCCCGAGGATATTCGTTATTCGCATCCATAATCAGGAGCCCATTTCATTATTTGCCATTTCTCATGTCATGGAATTCCTTATACTTAACTGAGATTCTCCCACGCTGCCTGTTTAAGCCTCTTGTCCGTCCATCCATAGTGGAGATGGAGGGCAGGTGGCCACCGCCTGTGAAAAGTTCCTCCTGTAGCTGAGGACCAGAAGTCAGTTATCTCCTTAACCTTCTCTTCTCCAGAATTAATTTTTCCAGCTCCCTGACTCTTTGCTCTCAGGTCCTTTTTCTTCACCCCTTTGATCTTCTTTGTGGCTTTCCTCTGAACTCTTTCCAAGTTCGCCACACCCCTCTTTAATGGTGACACTCGGAACTAGACAGAGCACCTTTGAAATAGTTTGGCCACATTTTCTCAGGATGAGTAACTAACACTTCAGTGTATCTCCATATTCACCTTACTTTGATAATCAGTGCTTGCCATTAGTTAGCTGTCTAGCTTTGTTGATTCCTCTCCTGTTAAACATTTTTTTGTTGTTGTTTTCTTTCTTTGTGTGTTATTCTATAACCTAGAGGGGATTTCTTCTCTGTGCTTTGTAATGTTATATTGCAGTTTATCAAAAGCACTTTGAGTTTGAATTTCAGTTTGCAAAGCTATAAATCACTGGTAACTCCTGTGGTGGTTTGAAGTCATTGGCAAACTCAAGTTGGGCATTGTGTGTGCATGCTTAGTCATGTCCGACTCTTTGCGATCCCATGGACTGTGGCCCGCCAGGTTCCTTTGTCCATGGGATTCTCCAGGCAAGAATATTGGAGTGGGTTGCCATTTTCTCCTCCAGGGGAATCTTCTCAACTCAGGGATCAAACTCCATTGGCAGGCAGATTCCTTATGACTGAGCTACCGGGGAAGCCAAGTTGGGCATTACCAATGAATAATTGTACTAACCAAGGGCAATGAAGACCTCAGCGGGAACCAGGATAGTCCCAGGAGAAGAGTGCTTGCTAATACCTTTGGCCCAACGATGCCTCCTTGGTTTTTAGCTCTCTGCTTTCCTTCCCTCCTTTCTGACCTTTGTCCCAGGATGTACTCTTTCCCTATTTCACACTCCCTTTTCTCTCTTTTCACTCATCCCTTCTTCCTCTTCTCTTCCATTTTCACTCAGAACTTTCCAGTTCTCCCTGCTGGCAATGGTTCCCCAGCCAGAATGTTGGTTTGCTTGCCTATCAGGTTGTGAGTGTCATGTGAGAGGTGGGGAACAGCAATGGAATGAGAGAAATAACCCACACGAGTTTCTCTTCCAGCTTTGTACTGGCTTTGCTGAAATCGAGCCACAAGGTTCAAAGTTAGGAACAAGTCAAAAGCATCAACTGATGGATCTTATAAGAATCAAGCTAGGGACTTTCCTGGTGGTCCAGTGGCTAAGACTCTGTACTCCCAGTGCAGGGGCCCAGGTTCGATCCCTGGCCAAGGAACTAGATCCCACATGCTCTGACTAAGACTCGATGAAGCCAAATAAAAATAATAAGTAAATATTTAAAAAAAAAGAGAGAGAATCAAGCTGAAGGAGGAAAAAAATGGCCTGCTTCAGCCCCATATCCCCAGCAGTGCCAGCCAGGGAACGTCTGTATCTTCTTGGGCACACACCTTTGTGGCCACACAGAAAGAGCCAGTCAGAGCATTGCCAGGTTTGTGCACAAAAGTCTCCTTCATCTCCAGACTCTTACTTGATTTGTCAGGGGCTAAGCATGTGTTTTAAATTCCAGAATGTGTCCCAGCTTGCCTTAAAAACCAAGGCCTATATTGATCCCTGTCTAGAAACTTAAGAATACTTGAAATTATAAAAGTTTTATTCATGCATCTTTGGAGACTTTTTTTCATAGTTGTGTGTCTCTGTGCAGGAAGCAGGTGTGAGGGCTTTTACCTGGATGTCTTTATAGCCAAAAATGTCTCTTGCTACTGAAAACTACAAAACCATAAAAACCTTTCAGATATCTCCTAATCCTTCAGGACATGAAGGAGCACATGCTTCCACATGGGGAGTTTCTGTTTGACTGGTTGGTTGGTCTAGTTTGTTTTTATTTTTGTAGGGCTAATTGAAGTGTGTGTGTGTGTGTGTGTGTGTGTGTGTGTGTGTGTGTGTGTGTGTTGCAGTCTCAATTTTTAATTGTCCTTGCCAAAATGTAATTCACACTCTAGAGGTAGAATTGATAAACACATCCTTCATTTCCTTGCTTCCCATTCTAATACCTGATCACTTTGCTGAAATCCTGGTGAGGCGAAGACAATCTGGTACCTTTCAACTGACCAGACTCAGTAGTGTGTGAAACCAGAAACGTTGGAGTTTACTAATTATAGTGAAGACAGGAGCCCTCAGAGTGGTTGGGTCAGCTCATGTTAAAGAAAGGAATTATTTGTGGTGTGAAAAATGATGCAGCCATTTTGGAGATATTCTGGCAGTTCTTCAAAAAGTTACACATAAAGTTAACATATGACACAGCAGTTCACTTCAAGGTATAGACCCAACAGGAATGAAAACATATGTCCACACAAAAACTTGAACATAAGGGGACAGAGGCTCAAGAGGGAGGTGATATATGTATAATTATGACTGATTTGTGTGGTTGTATGGCAGAATCCAACATAACATTATAAAGGAATTTTCTTCCAGTTAAAAAAAAGCCCTTGTACATAAATGCTTATAACAGCATCATTCACAATAGGCAAAAGATGGAAAGAACCAAATGTCCATCAACCGGTGAAGGTATAAATACTTTATGTAGCATGTGCATGGAATGGAATATTATTCAACAATAAAAAGGAATGGAGTACTGATACGTGCTATACTATGCTAAGCTGCATAGGATCACATATTGTATGTTTCTTTGTTTGAAATGTCCAGATTAGGTAAATCTCCATGTAAACAAGAAGTAGGTTAGTGGTTGTCAGGGGCTGGGAGTGGAGGGTGGGAGGAGGAGGGAGTGATGGCTAATGGCTGCAAGATTTCTTTCAAGGGGAGTGAATCTGTTCTATAATTAAGTTGTTCTGATTCTACAACTCTGTGGATATTTAAAACAAAACCTTGACAGGTGCACATTAAATGAACTATGGTAGTTGAATTATATGTCAGTGAAGCTGTTAGGAAAAGAAAAGGAATCCAATGTTCCCAGGTGAAGCACAAAATACTTTTATTTGCTATAATTTATTGATAAAAAGAGATATCTAACTCCTGTTATTTTTAAAATTAATTAATTTATTTTAATTGGAGGCTAATTACTTTACAATATTGTAGTGGTTTTTGCCATACATTGACAAGAATCAGCCTATTAAATATTTTCTTCTAGTGGCACTGTTGAAGATGTCAAACAAGACAATCTAACCATAGCTGTGGCTTTAGAGACTGTGCCTCAGAGTGAAGTACCTTGAACAAGGATGTGGAAT
Organism: Ovis aries; assembly: GCF_016772045.2. Classification (NCBI taxonomy): domain Eukaryota; kingdom Metazoa; phylum Chordata; class Mammalia; order Artiodactyla; family Bovidae; genus Ovis; species Ovis aries. Next base: position 8,711,849 of record NC_056080.1, on the reverse strand, counting down.
CTGTTATTTTTTAAAATTTATTTTTGTTATAGTTTCTTTACAATGTTGTGTTCAATTTTAACAAAGTAATTCAGTTTTATATATATGTCCTTCTTCATATTGGGCTTCCTTGGTATTTCAGCTGGTAAAGAATCCACCCTCAATGCGGGAGACCTGGGTTCGATCTCTGGGTTGGGAAGATCCCCTGGAGAAGGGAATGGCAACCCACTCCAGTATTCTAGCCTGGAGAATTCCATGGACTGTATAGTCCATGGGGTTGCAAAGAGTAGAACACAACTGAGCGACTTTCACTTTCACTTTTTTCATATTCTTTCCCCTTATGGTTTATTATAGAATATTGAATATAGTTCCCTGTGCTATACAGCTGGACCTCGTTGTTTGTCATTCTACATATGAAAGCTTGCATCTGCTAACCCCACACTCCCAGTCTATGCCTGCCCTTCCCTCCCTCTCCCTTGGCAGCTGCAAGTCTGTTCTCTACATCTGTGAGTCTGCTTCTGCTTCATAAATAGTTTTGTTTCATATTTTAGATTTCACATATAAATGATCATCATATGATATTTGTCTTTCTCTGTCTGATTTACTTTACTTTAGTAATGATAATCCCTAGGTTCATCCGTGTTGGCATTCTTTCATTCTTTTTTACGGCTGAGTAGTATGGAATCTGGGTTTTAATTTCTAATCTCGCTTTAGCATGCCTTGTAAGAGTAAGCCAGAGGCTGGATATCTTTGGAAGTTAGCTGCCCACTTTCTCCATGAGAATAATGGTAACAACCTCTTGTAAGTTCACAGAATTATATTAGGATAAAAGGAGGTGTGGTGCTGCTATGGTCCCTTAAAGAATGCCGCGCATGTGCGCTTAGTCGTTCAGTTGTGTCTGACTCTTTCTGACCCCACCAGGCTCCTCTGTCCATAGAGTTTTCCAGGCTAGAATACTGAAGTGGGTTGCCATTTCCTTCTCTAGGGGATCTCCCTGACCGTGGGATCGAACCTGTGTCTTCTGCATTAGCAGGCAGAGTCTTTACCACTGAGCCATGAGGGAAGCCGTAAAGAATGCCATGGAAATGCAAAAACTTATTATATAATCAGCAGCATGCATTATATATATCAGATATATTTATGCTTAACATATTAATATTTAGGTTCAATTAGGCAATTCATATGATCCTCTTGATCCTGACATTGCAAATTACACACCTTCCCAAATCTACACACACAGTTACACCCAAGCAAAATATGAACAGATATTTACATTATGTACAATCTTGGTGTGTGCTGTTTCATATTCCTTTTATTAATCTCTGAACTTCCCTCATGAAGTGGAGGAATGCAAAACTAGGATTTTAACTACCAAGTTTTTCAAAAGAGAACAAGAAATCTAAACAAAGTGAGAGATTCAGTGACACAACTAGGTTTATGAGAATTGTAAATACTACTTTAATAACTATTGGAAGGGCATCTGAAGCAGTAAAATTAAATAGATCTCTCATTTATATTGTTTACAGAATTCTTTTCTGAGTGAATTGAAAATGTGGAATAAATAGAATTTTTCTCGACAAAGTTAACTTATTGTCCAAAAACCCTTGACTCCAGACGCCTACACAAGTGCTGGAAATAATATGTCAGATGGCTCTGCAGTTGTAATTATCTAAGGTCTACTGAGACAGCACGTTTTTTTACAAGTCGGAAAAATAGATTTTTATTCGGCATCAAAAATAGACTTTTGCTCTAGTTTTTTTGTTTTGTTTTGTTCTTCGAAATAGTTTAAGACACAAGAGGTAAAACTAGTGCAGTGAATTCATATGCACCCTTCATGCAGTTTCCCCCACTGATAACATTCTTCATAAGTGTGAGTAGCATTAAACCCTGGAAATAGACATTGGACAGAATACCATCAAAAATCAATTTTCATAGTGGTAAAATTTCCCTGAGAAATTGGGCTACAAATTATCACAGCTTGTCTCAAGTGTCACAGTTGAAACTGTTTTCATTGGATCAAGCTTTTATTATTAAAGAGTGTGATTTGATTCTTCATGTAAAAAAATGTTGCCCTCAGTGTTTTTTTTTAATTACATGTTTTGAAACCCTGATAATGGTGCATTTTAGCTTATATTTATATCAAAAATACTAATAAGCTCCTTTTCAAAATATATGACTATTTTTAAACTCCATCTTGCTTTCAAACAACACTTAGATCATTAAATTAGATCTTCATTGTTTCCTTGGAGGTGGCAGGCATTATTAAAATGTATTCTGCATATTTTGTTTCTGTAATTATGTCTAATCAGTGTGAATTGATGCTGTAGTAAAATACTTAATTAAAAACACATATTCAGAGATACACGGGGAACAAAAGAGAAACTCTCCTACTTTGCTTCCAAGTGACAGAAATTGATAGAAAGTTGAAATATCAGACAAGATCAGCAGCCTGGAAAGTAAATGTGTTAATAGGTAGAGAATGCAAAATTTCTATAGAAAGATCCTGGCCTTAAAACAAAAGCAAGGGCTTCATGATTGTGAATTCTTTTGCCCTTGCAGAATCAATTCTCAAAGATATGGAGATCTCATAAATGTCTCCAAAGACCAGTTTGCAGCACCCAGGGAGTGGGGCTTTTTGAAAGAAATGCCTTCCCAGGCTGTGAAAATACATGTGTCAAGGGGGAGAGACCCCTGCACAGGGGCTGCCAGGAGGCCCTTTCCTTTGTATCCTGATCATTTACATGACTTAAACACAACAATGTGCTCCATAGTCAATAAAACAGTACGCTTTGCCATAGCAACAGTTTCAGAATGTGACACAGCTTCGGTCCTGAGACAGAGAAAAGTACCCTAAAGAAACACTCCTTATGAATATGTTCAGAGATTTCTTTATTCCACCAGTACTTGTTTCAGATGCCACTGGGTGTAGGTTTTCTTTACACCACCCATCTTTCCTCAGCTCTGGGAGAACGAGTTTTGTGTGTCGAAGTTGTGGACACGACTGAGGGGTCAGAGGGCGGGAGTACTTACTTCGCTATGATGGAGATGGAATTCTTGAGTATCTTCACAGAAAATTCTTGATGCTATTGAGGAAACCGCAGAAAAGTCAGGGATGTAATACACATCCCTAAGTCATTGTTGGTTTCTTTGAAGGTCTGTAATAAATGGCCCTTTTAGCCTTTGCACATTTCTGTTCTATCACATATCAACATGTGCATATAATACTACACACTTCAGAAAATCATAAGGGAGAACTTCCCTGGGGGTCCAGTGGTTAAGAGTCCGTGCTTCCAATGCATAGGGTGGGGGTTCAATCCCTGGTCGAGGAACTAAGATCCCACATGCCGTGTGGCACAGCCCCCCCCAAATTTTTTTAATTAAAAAATAAACTTTGAAAAGTCTTAAGTAAATAAACTCCATACTTAATGCTGTTGTCTAAAAGACATAGCACATGTGCTATCAAAGCTGTAATTAGGCTTCAAGTGTTTTCCCTTTCTTTCAAGCTCATTTCCTGGCACGATAAAATTTTGTTAAGAAAGTCCCTTCTCTTTTTTTAAAAAAAGCATTAGTACTGCCTCCAAGTTTGAGTCTAATGGAATTGTTTTGATAAAAACTTCACTGAAGAAGGCAAATCAGAGATGAAGACATAATTTTAATGATCTTTTTTTTCAGTATGCAACATACATGGGTTTTACCTTTAGCAGATAGACAGCTTGGTTGTTTGTAAGTAGGAAATTCCTTACTTACAGACATTTGTGCTTCTTTTGAAAAATACCTGTGCCATGGCATCCGGGCTTTGTCCACATCTCTGTTCCCTTTCATTAATTTCTGGGAAGTAGCCAGCCCTTGGAGAAGGCAATGGCACCCCACTCCAGTACTCTTGCCTGGAAAATCCCATGGACGGAAGAGCCTGGTAGGCTGCAGTCCATGGGTTGCGAAGAATCAGACACGACTGAGTGACTTCACTTTCACTTTTCACTTTCATGCACTGGAAAAGGAAATGGCAACCCACTCCAGTGTTCTTGCCTGGAGAATCCAAGGGACAGGGGAGCCTGGTGGGCTGTCGTCTATGGGATCGCACAGAGTCGGACACGACTGAAGCGACTTAGCAGCAGCAGCAGCAGCAGCAGCAGCAGCCAGCCCTTAACACTGGAGCTACTTAGAGTGAAAAATGAGGCCCTGAATCTGTGCACCTGACTCCATAGTAATCTATAAATTAGTTATGAGCTGGTAATAAAAAATCCTAAACATCTCTGCTTCTTGGGGAGCTGCAGACCCCAGGGGTCACCAGAGATTGAAAGATCAAACTGGACTCACCAGTGAAAATACAATTAATTATTTACACACATCAGCATTTGGCAGTGGTATAATTTGAATCAAGAGATCCTTTGTTTGCTACATTGCATCACTGACTGGTGCTCTGAAGACTGTAAGTTTAGGTGCCCTGTTCAGGCCAAAGGGAGATGAATACACAGAGAACAAGTGATAAAGGTGAGCTATGAGGGTCAGACTTTATGCACGTGTTGATGTCAAACAGAAAGTCGTGCGGCTATTGCAGTGATACTTTCAGGAGTATCGGAAGTGCAAAGATTGTGTGTGGGTGCAGAGTGGGAGGGATGGGGGTGGAAAAGCAATCATACATCTCTTATCTCAGGCCAGTGAAGACAAACTAATTTAACCAGAGCTGAGAAGAAGTCTCCATGGAGAGGGCCTTCCAAGGAAAATCCCACTGGAGACCCTTCAGGGACACCAGAGGGGAGTGATCCCAGTTTACGTCTCCTGGTTACTCTGCCATTCTTGAGAATGATTTCTCGAATGCAGCAGGGCTGGCCAGTTTAATAGCAGAAATTTCTGGCTCAATAACATAGGCATTTTATGCGTTTAACTGTGCATTTGAGAATAAAGCATGTCCTCAGTCAGGATGCCTCTAATATTTAGCCTCCTCTGGAAGCTGAGTAGGTTTGAGTCCTTTTGTGAACCTGGGGAAGAGGAATAATCGTCTTCATTTTGCAGGTTGTCTGATTTCCGAATCTTTTTACAGTCAAGGGGCTAAAGTTTGAATGCTGAGTTTGGTGGGCTGTTGCTGAACGATGGGGAAATTTCATTAAGCTGAGCCAAGGCTAATTTTGAAGCAGTTCTAATACATTCTCTATGAAGTAGAGAGATTTGATTCCCTACTCTCCCTTTCATGTTCAAAGGATCTCAGAATTCTTGACAAAGCAGTGACAATAATGCTGGCTGTGGGCAAAGCGAACCCTGTTCAGATGCTCAGCATTGTCTCCTAAATGGCCCAAATTACTCTTTTTCTTAGCATCATTCTGAACTATCAGGAATTTTTCTGCTCTTTTAGAAGAATAGGTCAGAGATTTATATACAGGTCTTTCCTAAGTCAGTCCAAACACCTTGGTTGCTCACTGTCCCAAAAGTTGAAGAGTTAACATGTTCAATATTTAATTCCTATGTAGCAGTAAAGACTCATCATTTTCTGGACCACACAGAATCCTTGAACAAGTTTTGAATATAATCTCTGCTTTTGTACTAATTCCAAAAAAAAAGTCAATGAAGTCTGAAGGCATTTGGCAAAAGAACTAACCAATTTAACTCTATGCTCAGAAAGTCAATGTTGCATAAATATTTGAACATAGTTATTGGAACACTCCTGGTTATCTGTTCTAAGTTGTACTTAGCTCTTAGACAAAGAAACATATCAGAGGATCATTCTCCCATAAAAATCTGCAAAGTAATGCTTGAATAGCTCCACATGAAAAGAAATTAAATTCCACCAGTTTATTGCCCTGTGGATATTGGGCAGAGTGACTGATGCCCATATTATAGATGAAGTGAGTTATGACCCAACATTTCCCTTATACTCAGTCTTGTTTCAATTACTTGCCTATCAGGAAAATCTCCCAGACTCTTGGACATAGGGTGGATGGGACCTGTGGCAGATCTTATCCTGTTTACTATCCAAGTAGCTCATTCTGTTCATCATCACATTGTTAGCTTCTTTCCCCCCTAAATTGTTGCTATTATCTCCATAGATCCAACTCCTGTCCTTCAAGGCATCCAGTAGGTAGGTTACTGTCTTTGTTTGGGTTTTCCTGGGTGTAGGTCTTGAAACAAAATTTCAAGTGCAAGTAATTTATTTGGAGGAGAGAGACAAAGGTGGAAAGGAAAGCAATAAAGAATGTGTTACCAAGTCAGTTACCACTCTGAGCACCTGGAGCTTAATCATACTGGGGAACTCTAAGTTGTTTTTCAGTGGCTCAGTCGTGTCTGACTCTTTGTGACCCCATGGACTGCAGCACACCAGGCTTCCCTGTCCTTTGCTATCTCCCCAAGTTTACTCAAACTCATGTCCATTGAGACAGTGATGCCATCCAGCCATCTCATCCTCTGCCATCCCCTTCTCCTCCTGCCTTCAATCTGCCCCAGCATCAGGGTCTTTTCCAATGAGTCAGCTCTTCGCATCAGGTGGCCAAAATATTGGAGCTTCAGCATCAATCCTTCCAATGAATATTCAGGACTGATTTCCTTTAGGATTGACTGGTTTGATCTCCTTGAAGTCCAAGGGACTCTCAAGAGTCTTCTCTAACACCACAGTTCAAAAGCATCAATTCTTTGGTGCTCAGCCTTCTTTATGGTCCAACTCTCACATCCATACATGACTAATGGAAAAACCATAGCTCTGACTAGACTGACATTTGTTGGCAAAGTAATGTCTCTACTTTTTAACATGCTATCTAGGTTGGTCATAGCTTTTCTACCAAGGAGCAAGCATCTTTTAACTTCATGGCTGCAGTCACCATCTGTGTTGATTTTGGAGCCCAAGAAAGTAAAGTTTGTCACTGTTTCCATTGTTTCCCCATCTATTTGCCATGAAGTAGTGGAACTGGAGGCTGAGTGCCAAAGAATGGATGCTTTTGAATTGTATTGGAGAAGACTCTTGAGAGTCCCTTGGACTCTCAACCAGTCCATCCTAAAGGAGATCAGCCCTGGGTGTTCATTGGAAGGACTGATGCTGAAGCTGAAACTCCAATACTCTGGCCACCTGATGTGAAGAGTTGACTCATTGGGAAAGACGTTGACACTGGGAGGGATTGGGAGCAGGAGGAGAAGGGGTAACAGAGGATGAAATGGCTGGATGGCATCACCAACTCTGTGGACATGAGTTTGGGTAAACTCCTGGAGTTGGTGATGAACAGGGAGGCCTGGCGTGCTGCAATTCATGGCGTCGGAAAGAGTTGGACACGACTGAGCGACTGAACTGAACTGAACTGAACTGAACTGAATGGGACTGGATGCCATGATCTTTGTTTTCTGAATGTTGAGTTTTAATCCGGCTTTTGCACTCTCTTCCTCACTGTCATCAAGAGGCTCTTTAGTTCCTCTTTGCTTTCTGCCATAAGGGTGGTGTTGGTTTAGTCACTAAGTCATGTCTGATTTTTGTGACCCCATAAGTGTAATGTCATCTGCGTATCTGAAGTTATTGATATTTTTTCCAAGCAGTCTTGATTCTGGCTTGGCCTTCATCCAGCCCGGCATTTTGCATGATGTACTCTGCATATACTTCCCTGGTGGCTCAGACGGTAAAGCATCTACCTACAATGCGGGAGACCTGGGTTCAATCCCTGGGTTGGGAAGATCCTCTGGAGAAGGAAATGGCAACCCATTCCAGTACTCTTGCCTGGAAAATCCCATGGTGGGAGGAGCCTGGTAGGCTACAGTCCTTGGGGTCGCAAAGAGTCAGACATGACTTAGCGACTTCACCTCACCTCACCACACTCTGCATATAAGTTAAATAAGCAGGGTGACAATATAGTATCAAACACACTCCTCGGAGGTATCTCATCCAGGTAAAGAGAGAGTTAGGTTATTTATATACCGACTCTGGTCACTGACTCAGTAAGGACTGCACAGGGCCAGAGGTGGTGGTGGTGGTGGTTGTTCAGTTTCTCAGTCATGTCCAACTCTCCGAGACCCCTTGAACTGCAGTTGCCAGGCTTGCCTGTCCTTCACCATATCCTGGAGTTTACGCAAACTCATGCCCATTGAGTCAGTGATGCCATCCAGCCATCTCATCCTCTGTTGTCCTCTCCTCCTGCCCTCAGTCTTTCCCAGCATCAGAATCTTTTCTAATTAGTCAACTGTTTGCATCAGGTGGCCAAAATATTGGAGCTTCAGCATCGGTCCTGGGAGACTTTAATTCTCTAGTTCCTTGGGTCTTGCCAGAGCAAGCAAAACCTCCAGAGACAGCTCTAGGAAAGAGATGTAGGGGCTGGCAGTTGTCAGGCTACCAGGCACAGAAATGGGAAATGAGAAGGTATAGGGGAATATGAGTTGAACATTAACCTATCTGGTTCATACTGTTGGGAACCAACTTCACTGTCTCCCCACCCCAAAGGCAGCATGCACACTCCACAAGCCCCTGCAACAGCCTTGCCAATATGCTTCCACAAGGAAGACAGGTCATTTCCTTACGACTTATTTTTAAAAATCACCGTCTCCTTCTGCTGTTTACAATTTGTCATCTGGATATGCAAGCTCATGGATATTTGCCTAACTTCCCAGGCCCAGCTGCATCTCAGACAGAGGATAAACCGGAAGAATAAAAGCATGGGAATCTGAGCCTAATGGAACAGAACATCCAGGGAGGAAGCTGACTGTCAGTATTTGGCAGGTGGATAGCTCTCCTCTTTGCAGGAGGAAGTCTGTGCAGACAAGTGAAGAGTGGAGGCAGTAGGTCCAGTGATCAGTAATAGATGGAGAATCGCATCATCAAACAGTTGGCACAGAGAAGAGCCAACAGGAAGTGGCAGGTACAGACCCTTAGCAAAGGCCATAGGAAGCGGTCCAACCTGCAAAGGGCAGAGATGGGGTTTTTTTGGCAGCTTTTGAGGACACAGCATAGGTGGGTCATAGCAACATAGGGGTTGGGAGGAGAAGTTGGGATTTAGGGGCAGAGTTTGAGTTACAGAATAAGCTAAATGAATGAACATAGCACCAGTTCACTGACAGGAGCACCGGAAGCCAGATTTCTTTTGATGGTATAGGGAAAAAAAAAAAAAAAAAGAGTTCATTTTAGGGGGAAAAAAGGAAAGTTTGTTTGTGTTGGCTGTGTGTGTGTGTGTGTATCAGTTATCCAGTGCTGCATAACAAGCTAACTGTAAACTTACTGACTTCAGACAACAATCATTAGTTCATGATTCTGTGGGCCAGCTGGGTGATTCTTCTGCTGATCTCATCTGGGGTCACTTATGTGTCTGCAGTCAGCTGGGAGGTCATCTGGAGACTGGTTGGTCTAGGAAGCATCAGGTAAAATTCTTCTGCATGGTCTATATGATCTATACTGCCCATGTCTCTCATCTTCCAGATGGCTAGCCTGCACCATTTCATACGTTAATGGAAAATTCCCAGCAGCACAGGGAGGCAATTCCGAAAGCACAAACGCTTTATAAGCCTCTACTTGCTTCATGTTCACTAGTATCCTGTTGACCTAGAAGAGGTGTATAACCACATCCAGATTCAAGGAGTACATAGATTCTATTGTTGTTGTGTCTTGTTGTTTATTTGTTAAGTCATGTCTTACTCTTTCTGACCCCATGGACTATAGCCCACCAAACTCCTCTGTCCATGGGATTTCCCAAGCAAGAATACTGAAGTGGGTTACCATTTCCTTTTTCAGGGAATCATACCAACCCAGGGATTGAACCCAGGTCTCCTGCATTGGCAGGTGGGTTCTTTACCACTGAGCTACCAGGGAAGCCCTAGATTCTATTGTGCTGACATAAAAGTTCATAAAAGTTGGGTTTTTTGTGCTATCTTGTTCAGTTCAGTTCAGTTCAGTTCAGTCGCTCAGTCATGTCCCACTCTTTGCAACCCAATGAATCGGAGCATGCCAGGCCTCCCTGTCCATCACCAACTCCCGGAGCTTGCTCAGACTCATGTCCATCAAGTCGGTGATGCCATCCAACCATCTCATCCTCTGTCATCCCCTTCTCCTCCTGCCCTCAATCTTTCCCAGCATCAGGGTCTTTTCAAATGAATCAGCTCTTTGCATCAGGTGGCCAAAGTACTGGAGTTTCAGCTTCAGCATCAGTCCTTCCAATGAACATTCAGGACTGATTTCCTTTAGGATGGACTGGTTGGATCTCCTTGCAGTCCAAGGGATTCTCAAGAGTCTTCTCCAACACCACAATTCAAAAGCATCAATTCTTCAGCGCTCAGCTTTCTTTAGAGTCCAACTCTGGAAAACCCCAAATAAACATTTTGGGCAACCTAATACTTTTGGATGGAATTAGTAGCCAAATTTTGCAATATACTAGAGGAGAGTAGCTGGGGACCCATAGAATTATGAATAGAACAATGAAAGAAAACAGCCTCTGCTTATTATTTTTTCTATTCCTTCTCTACCCACTTCAGTCTCTTGGGCCAGCTGTCTTAACATGACAGGCATTCTCTGGTCACTTGTAGCTCCTGGGCTCACATCCTCACTATATTATAACCTGAGAGAAAAGTATTCTTTTCTCTTAGGCCCAGTTTAAAAAATTCTGAGAATAAAGATGATTGGCCTGGCCTGAATGTTGGGGATGAATAGGGGTAGCTCTTTCCACAGATGGAAGCCATACACAGCTTGCTGCCTCATGGCCCATAGCGCAAGGTAGTCCAGGGTCTAAAGTGATTGAGTACTTACTGTATATCAGGTATATATTTTTAAAAAGAGATTTGGCAAATATTGTTTCAATCTTCCCAAACATTTATGATGAAAATGTTCTTGTTCCCATTTTGTTGAGGAGGAAATTCAGGTTCAGATTGTTAAGTAACATGGAACAGATTTTGATCCAAGCCAACTGGACTCTAAAGTCAAGACTTTCCACTACATGCTGGTGTCACCCCACAAATGTACATTACTTAAGTTGAGGGAAGATGAGATCACAGTAGTGATGGCCTTTTAAAGGCTTGTAGGCATTGTGTGGACTTTGACTTTTACTTGGTGTGAGAATGGGAGTCCTAGAAGAGTTCTGAGCATAGGAGTTAAAAAGAATGACAGCTTTCAATAGGTTGGTGGCAAGGGTGGGGTGGGGGTGCAGGACAAGCTCAGGGTAGAAGCAGGCACACCTTAGGGGCTACAGCAGGAATGCAATCTAAAACTGGTGGTGGCTTGGACCAGAGCAGTACAACGTAGTGAGAGATCATCAGATTTGGGGTTAGTTTTGAAGGTGAGACTGATAGAATTTCCCAATGAATTTGATGTCAGATTTGAGAGAAAGAAACATACCATGGATAACTACAAATATTTTGGTCTGAGCATCTGGCTGTGTTTATGGCTGGCTCTAAAAGTCTCACTTGCTTTTAGAGATGGTCATATGTTTAAAGGGCCAGAGATGGGACAGACAGGACACAAAATGTTCTGATTAGGCTAGTCACGGTATTCACATCCAACAACATGAAATGAATAGAATATCCATCCTTCCATCAGTAAACTAAGTGCAAAAAAGAAGAGATGCAGTTTGGCAGCATGGGTAACAGCAGTTAGGGGAGTAAATTCAAGATGTTAACAGCACCTAATGTAATGTCAATTGCGGTAGTAAATTTACAATATTTGTTGTCCTAGTGCCCCTTGTTAGTCATGTGGGGCCATGTGCCTATATGAGGCCAATGGGTAGGATTGATGTACACTACTTCTAGGCCTGTCCTTTAGAGCCTCCTTTGAGATCTTCGACATGCTCTCTGTTCCCTGGCCTGCCTGCCAGGTGCAAGAGACCCAGGGGAAAACTCCAAGGCCCTGGAAGATGGTGGGTGGAAGGGACCTGGGTGTATGAGAGGAAACGGAACAGGAACTCCATGTTGGACTGTGATATGAACATGAAATAAATCTGAAGCGGGACAGGAGCTCCATGTTGCTCTGTGGTATGAACATGAAATTAACTCTTATTGTGTCCAGCCATGAAAAGTTGGGGATCTTTTGTTGTAACAGGGGGATTTACTTACCCTGACAATATGCCTTCTAACTTACAGAGCTGCCCAACTGTGGAAGTAATTGCAAGGAAGGAGATGAGTTTCCTGTCCCTGGGTTTGTTCAGGTATACTCATTTAGATGTGAAACTTTTGAGGCAAATATCAAGCTGAAGATAAGTGACTTGACTAAATAACTAGTACAGCGCTTCTGAAAATTTTCTACTCAAGTAGCCCTATCAGTAGTTAAGGTATGACCTTTTACTCCCAATTGATTGGGGGGTTAGTTTCCAGTGACCTTTCTTCGATGTCTTTTGTTTTCATAATCTTATCTTAAACATGAATGCAGTTTCTGTATTCTTCTCAGTTTCTTTTATTATATCCTTATTTTAATATCCTGGAGAAGGAAATGGCAACCCACTCCAGTATTCTTGCCTGGAGAATCCCATGGATGGAGGAGCTTGGTGGGCTACAGTCCATGGGTCACAAAGAGTCGGACACGACTGAGCGACTTTACTTTCATTTATTTTCATATATCTGTTTGTTTTATATTTTTAAAAATTATGAAATGCATGTCATTGCTGAAGAGGACTGTTTCTTTTCAATCTTGCAGTGAAGTGGACCCATTAGAAGTAAATGTTCAAAAATTACTATTTTCAAAATCAAGCTACATGGAAATAAGTAAATTCATATTTAAGCCTTAGTTTCAAGTGAAATAGAAAACCAGAGAAGCAGATTTGAATGTGAATGTACATTAATTTTCATCAAGCCAAAAATTTTAAATCATTTCCTATGTTAATAGTATTCCACATCTCATGGTTCACATTAAAATTTTATAATGCCAACTAGGGTTCTTTTGAAAATGCTGGAGATTTCTTTATCTTCTAGGTAATACATATAGGAATTATTTTCATGGCTTTTTCTTTTTTTTACTTAGATGGATGCAAATTATAACTCTTATTGTGCCTGCTTACAAAAAGAAGTTGCTGTAAACATAATACAACTCATAAAAGGGAAAGTATGTTGCCATTAGCAGGCACACACATTTATTTGCTCATGTCTGGTGGTAAATGTGATTCAACTACAAGGAGCGGTGGATTTCTCCTTTGGTATTTTCCCACAATCCCACATCTTCCTTTAAACCAGCCCTGCCAGATGGAGTAGAAATGCAGAGTGTGTGTTAAAAGCTACAGGAGAAGCTAAGATGTGTTTGAGAAAAGGAAAAAAACTATATGTGCCTAAGGACATCATTTTCTTTACAGACATTCTTTCTAGTCAATGTTTAGGTATAAATAATACCTACTTATATGTATCTACTTAGAGAAGTAGCTGCTTGGCTTCCCTGGGAAGAATTTGTACATGATTTTGCAAGCTTTATCTGATATTTAAAAGTCATTTTTCCATATTTATTTTGATATAGATTTTGAGCAAGCTTTCTTCATTATTAAATTACCTTTCATTTTTAAATGAAAAGCAAAAAACATGAGTGAAAGGAGATCATTGTAAATCTCGGTAGATATTTTAATAAAATAAAACTAGTCAATGTCCATCTAGTGTCCAATATGAAAACTTGGTCTCATTCCTTGAAATTTGACAATAATGTGACACTAGGAGAGCGACCAGGAGGATCACATGAGATATTAATGACAGCCAGACTGCAAGGTGATTGCATCACTTTTTCCCACAACCCGGAATTGAGTCACATGATCAAAACCTATTCACATGGGAAGCTGGGGGGAAATAGTCTTCCTGTGTGTCCAGGAAGAAACACAAAATATAACAGGATTTGGTGGTGGTATAACAATCTCCGCCATACCAGCTTTCTTATGTATAATTCAATAGTTAATAAATAGTGAATTCTTACTCTGCCTTTACCATCTCAGTGATGTAGATATACTTTGGATTCTATTTTACAGATGAGGAAATTGAAGATCAGATTTGTTAAGGGGCTTTTATTTCTCTGAATCTCTCATCTTATCCTCTTACTGGTCTGAAATGAATTATCTTTCTTACAGTACTAAATTTGGCTTGTGATTAGTAAACATTTCAAAGTACCATAATTCAGCTTTTCAGATTGTATGTTTTTAGTTGGGTACTTTCAATGGCTTGAACAACACAGATTTTCTTTTTTCTTTTAATCCCACACATGCAAATTCAAGCACAGTTCCAGGACTAATTAATTTCTTGGCATGATGATATCAAGAATCCTTATGTGGGGGCTTCCCTGGCGGTCTAATGGTTAAGACTCCCCACTTCCACTGCAGGGGGTACAGGTTCCATCCCTGGTTGGGGAACTAAGATCCCACGTATGTTAGTAAATGTAAGTAAGTGTTGATTGCTCAGTCATGTCTGACTCTTTGTGACCCTTTGGACTGCAGCCACTAGTTTCCTCTCTGTCCATGGGATTCTTCAGGCAAGAATACTGGAGTAGGTTGACACTCCCTTCTCCAGGGGATCTTCCTGACACAGGGATCAAACCCAGGTCTCCTGCATTGCAGGTGAATTCTTTACCACCTGAACCACCAGGGAAATTCAGGGAAACTGATGTGTCTCAGTTTCCCATTCTGCCATTCTCAGTGAGTGAGTTTATATTAGCAAGTGGTGGGAAGATGGTTGCCCTAGCTCTAGGCATCACCTCCTCAGTCTCTGTATCCAAAGGCAGGAAATGGAGTTATTCTTCACACATCTCCCCCTTTTGTGGCTTCAACATTCCCCTTTCATCCCTTGGAGTTGAGGAGAGCACAGCTCCCTGAATATGTTGCTGCCCTAGACCTGACCAAACTTTGGGGAGGTTGCTTTTAGCAAAGATAAAGGGCCAGTGGCTACAGGGTAGTCAACAAACAATGTCTTCCAGATACAATCTCACCTCTAATACGTACTAGAAATGAGAGCTAAAATGAGAAATACTAGAGCATGGGTTTGAATCAAAGGACTTTGCAAATCATGTAATTCAACCCTCATTTTACATATGGATAGATAACCTAAGTCTCAAACAGGTTAATTGGTTTTTCCAAGCTTATAAGCTAGATAAGGCTACAGGTAGGACTAAAAGGGAATTTTTGGATGACCAAGTTACTATATGTATATAAATATCATTGCTTAATAGTAAATAGGTGATTGATTGCAATATTATGATATATTGTACTTGCTTTAGTTCAGTTCAGTTGCTCAGTCGTGTCCAACTCTTTGTGACCCCATGAACCGCAGCACACCAGGCCTTCCTGTCCATCACCAACTCCTGGAGTCCATCCAAACCCATGTCCATTGAGTCAGTGATGCCATCCAACCATCTCATTTTCTGTCGTCCCCTTCTTCTCCTGCCCTCAATCTTTCCCAGCATCAAGGTCTTTTCCAATGAATCAACTCTTTGCATCAGGTGGCCAAAGTATTGGAGTTTCAGCTTCAACATCAGTCCTTCCAATGAACTTGCTTACTTGGTTTTAGATTTTCACCCAATGAGGTATGAACTTGTCAAGGGAAAAGAGCCTCTTACTGAGCTTTGAATCTGCAATGGGTAGCACAACGTCCTATATTCAAGAATAGTAGGAGGGCAGGGATAGTTTGGGAGTAACATATATACACTATATAAAATAGATAAACAACTAAGACATACTGTAAAGCACAGGGAACTATAATCAATATCCTGTATAACCTATATGGGAAAAGAATCTGAAAAAGAATAAGAGAGACATCTATTTGTTGTTGTTCAGTGGCTAAGTCGTGTCTGATTCTCTGCGACCCCATGGACTGCAGCACGCAGTCCTGTCCTTCCCTGTCCTTCACTATCTCCCAGAGTTTACTCGAACTCATGTCCATTGAGTCAGTGATATTATCTAACCATCTCATCCTCTGACACCCTCTTCTCCTTTTGCCTTCAGTCTTTCCTAGCATCAGGGTCTTTTCCAATGAATTGGCTGTTTGCATAAGGTGGCCAAAGTGTTGGAGCTTCAGCTTCAACATCAGTCCTTCCAATGAATACTCAGGGTCAATTCCCTTTAGAATTGGCTGGTTTGATCTCTTTGCAGTCCAAGGGACTCTCAGGAGTTTATCCCAGCATCACAATTTGAAAGCATCGGTTCTTCTGTGCTATCTATATCAATAGATCAGAATCACTTTGCTGTACATGTGAAACTAACACAATATTGTAAATCAAGTATACTTCAATTAAAAAAGAAAAGAATAGCAGACTTCATGTTTGTACCATGCTTAATGATTGGTTATATTTAATTCCTACCTTAACCTTTAGAGGCAGAAGAAACTGAAGCAGAGGCTTACCTGAAGTTACAAAGTCACTGAGGCATTGTAAGGCGTAGCTACGAAAACATATGCTCAAACATACAATAGAGGGAAAACCTCGAAGAAATCTTATTTTCTGCTGCTCATAAGTACATGTATGAAATCTGAAATGCTCATGGCAGTGGAATCTCGTATTTTTCTGCCAGAGGTTGAAAGTAAAAATAAACTCATAACTAGAATAGTTAGAACCTGTGGCTGGAGATTGTTGAGGAATTTCGTTTAATCCTTTTTCATAAAGATGAGAGGCACACAGTGATGTGTGCAGGATGAGAGGACAGGTAAATTTTGACAACTGAAGGGACTCCCTAAAATAAGGGATGAGGAATGAAGCTGAGTTATTTGTGATCATTTTGCTTCTCTTACCTGCACATGAGACCATCCCGATGCTCAATGGTTTCACGCAGGACCACACATGAATGTAATGGACTGTATTTTCCATAGTTACCTACACAGAGGGACAGGGTTGTTTTGATGAGGCTCACTATGTGCTTTGTACATGTGGAATCAGATGTAGCCTTAAGCCCCCAACTATCCTCCAAATTAGAAACTGTCTGTTTTTGGTAACATGGGTAGTAAATGATCCTTTGATCCTTCCATTTCCAATTTATCATCTTACTTTTCAGCTTTGTCTTTTTAAAAAAATATTACTTTAAAAATATTTATTCATATATTTACTTATTTTGCTGTGTCATATCTTAACCTGGGCTCAGTAGCCTTGAAACATGTGGGATCTTAGCTCCTGGACCAGTGATCAAACCCACATCCCATGCCCTGGAAGCTAGTTTCTCAACCACTGGAGCACCAGGAAAGTCCCCAAAATAACACTTTTTTACATCAACGTTTCTTTAGTCTAATTCTCCATTTGAAGTTGAATTGAGACACACAATACTCTTAGCAGTTTTACAGAGGTGATTTTTTACCCTTGCCAACCTCATATGGGCTTCCCTGGTGGCTCAGACAGTGTAGGATCCACCTGCAAGGCAGGAGACCTGGGTTCAATGGCTGGGTCGGGAAGATCCCCTGGAGAAGGAAATGGTAACCCACTCCAATATTCTGGCCTGGGAAATCGCCTGGACAGAGGAGTCTGGCAGGCTACAATCCATGAGGTCACAAAGAGCTGGACACAACTGAACGCACACATATCTAGTATAAGTATATCCAGATCATAGTAAGAGAAGCCTCAAGTATTTACCTGTTAATCCTCCAGTTAAGACATTCAAATAATGCAAAAGAAGACAGCTTTCTTTTCATTTCTTTAAGTCTATTTCATACCTTCTTGTTTTGGAAAATGATCTGTGGGAAAATTAGGAAAATGCTTCTTTCTGAGTCTCCCTCTCAAAGAACCACAATACATATTAATATGTCCAAGGTTCAAAGAAAACTTGCCATTTATAAACAAGAGAGTGCTTAATTTATTTTCCAAACTTGATTTACCAAAAATACTCTCCCTCCCCTTGCAACAATGATTCATGTCCTTTCGTTCTATTCTAAAGGGAGAGATGACACACTTCCCTCATTTTTTGGCAACTTGCAAAAATGTGCTTTTTCAAAAAATCTTATGAACTTTAAAACTTCCACTTTGAGCAGAAATGCAGGTGAAAATGACCTTCCTTTAACATTGACCTTGCTTAACGTCAGGGACTGGAAAGAAAGAAGAGCCATTTCTGGGTCTTTCTCATTAGCCTATTTCTGTTTAAATTACTCTCCCTTATATTTCCTTTCCACTTATATTAGGTCACTGTGTGATGCAGCCAAATGTACCCAGGGAGTATACCAGAAACTTATGCCCAGTGGCCTGTCAAAGTCAGGCAAAAAGCTGGAAGTAATTTGCAGTTACCCTGGCCACTCAGCCTCTCCAGCCTGTTCTTATTACAGGAACCACTGGGCAGAACTGAAGTCTTCCAGCAAATAATTGCAGAACCATCCAAATTTAGAGCAGAAAAGGATGACGGTGTCTGATGTAGAGTAGGCTGTTGTCTTAGCCTGGATCCCACCCTGTGTGGATCCTGAATCACAGTCTCCTTGCAGGAAGTCTCTATGGGAAAGCTGGGCCAAGGGTATCATCAAGTTCCCTCCTTACATGGGCATTTAAGAGGTTTATCCCAAGGTGTGTTTGGAGGAGCTTATCAAGTGGGTCTTAGAACTCATCTTTGGGACAAGAGGCTCACGTACCCCATCAGTCTTGGGTGTCCCCATGAGAGGTGGCTTTCTGTACTTGTGGTTTTACATGCAGGAGAGCTGAGATGTCAGAAAAGCCCTAAGCCCTAAGCTCGAGAGCCCCTTGGTACACCTAAAGCAAACTGGTTGAAGCCCATGTAGAAACGGTCACCATGGTATTGGCTGGTGGAATAGGTGGCATTAAAAGGAATGGCATGGTGCCCAAGAGGTGTCCAGAATGGCAGTGCACAGTGAACCCTGTGGTTTAGCTGGGTCAAGTTCAACCCCTCCCTGCCCCGTCTGAGGACATTGAGACCCTGAGAAGTGAACCTGCTTACCTTGGGACACACAAAGCTTGTTGGTGGCAGAAAGAATTGGAAACCATGCTCCTGACTGCCTGTTCCCTGGGACTTTCAGCCACATGGCACTGCCTCACCTTCATACTTACTGTGGTTAAAAAGCCTTTGAGCAAAGAGTCATACCCACAAAGTCTGGGAAGAAGTTCAAAACAGATATCCACTCCCAGTAATGTTAATAACTACAGAGAAGCTAATGCTAGCTATAATAAATAAGATCACTAGTTAAATGAATGATGTAGACAGTGAGTCTCAGTGGAAGTCTAAGGAAGGCAGAGAGGTCTAGAAGGAAACTGGCCTTTGGAGACCTACTTTGACAGTTGTAATCTGTGCATCTTCCAGTTTTTGAGGGTAGAAGGGAGTAATGTTTTTGTGTCAGGTTGGAAATTGTTCTGTGTGACTATCAGGGGAACTTTGGACCCTGTTCTGGAGCTAAGAATAGCTGAGATAATAATTAGGTTACTTGACAAATGCTGAAGAGGAACTCATCAAGTCCAGAGAATTCACAGTGGGGCCTCAAGGCCAGACTGAGGTTGACTCTAACTAGGGTTAACACATCGACCATATCCTTGCAAAACATATGGAAAATAATGTCATGTATTAGAGATCTCAAGTTGAAATGTGATTGTTGGTTTTTATCATCTCTAAATTCAAATATTTGCCTATCGAAATAATTGTGCATTCAATTATTCTGGTACTCAAACATATGAGTCATGACAAATAGATGTCATGAAGGGAAGGAATAAAGATAGGGTTTAGAGGGGGTCTAAAACTCCAGGGAAGGAGAAAATAGGGAGTAACAGAGAGGAAGGAGAAAAGAAGGTTCTCCATCTGAAATGTAAGGACAACATGTCTGGGATTTTTTCGTTAAGAATTGGTTCTTTTGTTAATCAGAGTAGGCAACAGTATTCCTTTATCAGTGCACTTAAAGGGCACCATCTTAACGACATGACATATATAGTTTGGTGCTTGGTACAAAACAAACAAATGATTACCTACTGCTGCTGCTGCTGCTAAGTCATTTCAGTCATGTCCAACTCTGTGCAACCCCATAGACGGCAGCCCACCAGGCTCCCCCATCCCTGAGATTCTCCAGGCAAGAACACTGGAGTGGGTTGCCATTTCCTTCTCCAATGCATGAAAGTGAAAAGTGAAAGTGAAGTTGCTCAGTTGTGTCCAACCCTCAGCAACCCCATGGACTGCAGCCTTCCAGGCTCCTCCATCCATGGGATTTTCCAGGCAAGAGTACTGGAGTGGGGTGCCATTGCCTTGTCCAGCTAGTAATCTTTTTCTCTGTGTAAGAATTTTATCCATCCTTTCCCACTTCCCCTCAACGTATTCACCCACATTAATTTTTGTACTTTCTGAAAAATAAGCCTTTGATTTTAGAACATTTTTAGGTTTACAGAAAAGCTGCAGAGACAGCAGAGAGTTCCCACATACCCTTCACCCAGCTACCCCTTATGGTATGTCTTACATTACCATGGTACACTTGTTAGGACTAAGAACTTAGCATTGGGGCTTTGCTGGTGATCCTTAAGAATCCACCTACCAATGCAGGGGACATGGGTTTCATCCCTAGCCTGGTACGATTCCACATGCCACAGGGCAACTAAAACCCACAAGCCACAAATACTGAAGCCTGTCTGCCTAGAGCCTATGCACCACAACAAGAGAAGCCACTGCAAGAAGAGGCCCTTGTACCGCAACTAGAGAGTAGCCTTCATTTGCCACAACTAGAGAAAAGCCCATACAGCAACAAAGAACTAGCAAGGACAAAAATAAAACAAATAAATCTTAAAAAAATAAGTTACCACTGATACATAACTATTAATACCTTATATTTATAAACAGTTCAGTTCAGTCACAGTCATGTCTGACTCTCTGAGACCCCATGGACTGCAGCATGCCAGGCCTCCCTGTCCATCACCAACTCCCGGAGCTCGCTCAGACTCATGTCCATCAAGTTGGTGATGCCATCCCACCATCTCATCCTCTGTCATCCCCTTCTCCTCCTGCCTCCATTCTTTCCCAGCATCAGGGTCTTTTCCAGTGAGTCAGTTCTTTGCATCATGTGGCCAAAGTATTGGAGCTTCAGCATCACTCCTTCCAATGAGTATTCAGGACTGATTTTCTTTAAGATTGACTGATTGGATCTCCTTGCAGTCCAAGAGACTCTCAAGAGTCTTCTCCAACACCACAGTTCAAAAGCATTAATTCTTCGGCGCTCAGCCTACTTTATGGTCCAACTCTCACACCCATACATGACTACTGGAAAAAACATAGCCTTGAACATAGTCCTTTGTCGGCAAAGTAATGTCTCTGCTTTTTCATATGCTGTCTAGGTTGGTTATAGCTTTTCTTCCAAGGAGTAAGTATCTTTTAATTTCATGGCTGCAGTGACCATCTGTGGTGAATTTGGAGCCCAAGAAAATGAAGTCTTGTCACAGTTTCCATTGTTTTCCCATCTATTTGCCATGAAGTGATGGGACCAGATGCCATGATCTTAGTTTTCTGAATGTTGAGTTTTAGGCCAGCTTTTTCACTCTCCTCTTTCACTTTCATCTAGAGGCTCTTTAGTCCCTCTTTGCTTTCTGCCATAAGGGTGGTGTCATCTGCATATCTGAGGTTATTGATATTTCTCCTGGCAATCTTGATTCTTGCCAGTGCTTCATCCAACCTGGAATTTTGCATGATGTAGTCTGCATATAAGTTAAATAATCAGGGTGACAATATACAGCCTTGATGTACTCCTTTTCCCATTGGGAACCAGTCCATTGTTCCATGTCTGGTTCTAACTATTGCCTCTTTACCTGCATACAGATTTCTTAGGAGGCAGGTAAGGTAGTCTGATAATCCCATCTCTTTCAGAATTTTCCACAATTTGTTGTGATCCACACAGTCGAAGGCTTTGACATAGTCAATAAAGCAGAAATAGATGTTTTTCTGGAACTCTCTTGCTTTTTCCATGATCCAGTGGATGTTGGCAATTTGATCTCTGGTTCCTCTGCCTTTTCTAAAACCAGCTTGAACATCTGGAATTCTCAGTTCGCTTACTGTTGAAATCGGCTTGGAAAATTTTGAGCATTATTTTGCTAGCGTGTGAGATGAGTGCAATTGTGCAATAGTCTGAGCATTCTTTGGCATTGCCTTTCTTTGGGATTAGAATGAAAACTGACCTTTTCCAGTCCTGTGGCCACTGCTGAGATTTCCAGATTTGCTGGCATGTTGAGTGCAGCACTTTCACAGCATCATCTTTTAGGATTTGAAATAGCTCAATTGGAATTCCATCACCTCCACTAGCTTTGTTTGTAGTGATGCTTTCTAAGGCCCACTTGACTTCGAATTCCAGAATGTCTGGCTCTAGGTGAGTGAACACACCATCGTGGTTATCTGGTTCATTAAAATTGTTTGTATAGTTCTGTATATTCTTGCCACCTCTTCTTAATATCTTCTGCTTCTGTTAGGTCCATACTATTTCTCTCCTTTATTGTACCCATCTTTGCATGAAATGTTCCCTTGGTATCTCTAATTTTCTTGAAGAGATCTCTAGTCTTTCCCATTCTATTGTTTTCCTCTGTTTCTTTGCATTGATCACTTAGGAAGGTTTTCTTATCTCTCCTTGCGCTTCTTTGGACTCTGCATTCAGATGGGTACATCTTTCATTTTCTCCTTTGCCTTTTTCTCTCTGTTTTTTTTTTTTTTTTCTCAGCTATTTGTAAGGCATCCTCAGACAACCATTTTCCTATATGCATTTCTTTTTCTTGGGGATGGTCTTGATCACTGCCTCCTGTACAATGTCACGAACCTCCATCCATAGTTCTTCAGACACTCTATCAGATCTAATCTATTTGTCACTTCCACTGTATAATCACAAGGGATTTGATTTAGGTCATACCTGAATGGTCTAGTGGTTTCCCTACTTTCTTCAATTTAAGTCTGAATTTGACAATAAGGAGTTCATGATCTGAGCCACAGTCAGCTCGCAGTCTTGTTTTTGCTGACTGTATAGAGCTTCTGCATCTTTGGCTGCAAGGAATATAATCAGTCTGATCAGTACTGACCATCTGGTGATGTCCATGTATAGAGTCGTCTTTTGTGTTGTTGGAAGAGGGTGTTTACTATGACCAGTGCATTTTCTTGGCAAAACTCTGTTAGCCTTTGCCCTGCTTCATATTGTACTCCAAGGCCAAATTCTCCTGTTACTCCAGGTATCTCTTGACTTCCTTCTTTTGCATTCCAATCCCCTATGCTGAAAAGGACAGCTTTTTTTTTTTTTTTGAGTTAGTTCTAGAAGTTCTTGTAGGTCGTCGTAGAACTATTGAACTTTTGCTTCTTCAGCATTAGTGGTTGGGGCATAGACTTGGATTACTGTGATATTGAATGGTTTGCCTTGGAAACGAGCAGAGATCATTCTGTCATTTTTGAGATTGCACCCAAGTACTGCATTTCAGACTCTTTTGTTGACTATGAGGGCTACTCCATTTCTTCTAAGGGATTCTTTCCCACAATAGTAGATACAATGGTCATCTGAATTAAATTCACCCATTCCATTCCATTTTAGTTCACTGATTTCTAAAATGTTGATGTTCACTCTTGCCATCTCCTGTTTGACCACTTCCAATTTCCCTTGACTCATGGACCTAACATTCCAGGTTCCTATGCAATATTGTTCTTTACAGCATCAGATTTTACTTCTGTCACCAGTCATATCCACAACTGGGCATTGTTTTCACGTTGGCTCCATCTCTTCATTCTTTCTGGAGTTATTTCTCCACTCTTCTCCAGTAGCATATTGGGCACCTACCAACATGGGGAGTTCATCTTTCAGTGTCATATCTTTTCGCCTTTTCATACTGTTCATGGGGTTCTCAAGGCATGGATACTGAGGCAGTTTGCCATTCCCTTCTCCAGTGGTACTTTTAAATAGATGCTCTCTAATCTGGGGCCACTAATTAGGAGCCCAGATCATTCTTTTTCAAGGGGTGGGAGGCAAGGAATAGAGCCTTTCTTTGGAATGCCAGCACACTAAAAAGATCATGGACTTGTGTCCAAAGAACCATCTTACCTGGTTTTGGAAAGCCCAGATCATTCTACTAGTGATTTTTTATTGAAATAGGATATTTCTTTGGGAATGAGCAATGAGTGGGCTTTAGAATTTCAACCCTAGTATGCGCAGAAATTACCATGAGCCTTTGATCATGTTGCAATAGTCATACGAGAATTCCATGGCTTCTAACATCCCTGGGAAACTGTTGTGTGTGTGTGTTCAGTCACATCCGGCTCTTTGAGAGTCCATGGACTATAGCCTACCAGGCTCCTCTTGTCCATGGAATTTTTCAGGCAAAGATATTGGAATGGTTTGCCATTTTCCTTCTCTAGAGGATCTTCTCAACCCAGTGACGGAAAGTGCACCTGCATCTCTTGTGTCTACTGCATTGGCAGGTGGGTTATTTACCACTAGCGCTACCTGGGAAGCATGTTGCAGCACCTGGGAAACTGCTGGTTTATTGCTAAAAGTAAGTAACTCACTCAGTTGTTCACTTGCATCAGACTCTTTTGCCACACCATGGACTGTATCCCACCAGGCTCCTCTGTCTGTGGGATTCTCCAGGCAAGAATACTGGAGTGGGTAGCTATTCCCTTCTCCAGGGGACTTTCCCAATACAGGTACTGAACCTGCATCTCCTGCATTGCAGGCAGATTTTTTTACCACGTGAGCCACCTGGAAAGCCCAGCTGACCCCTATTGGAACCAATCTTAAAATGTGTGTTTGAATATTCACCTTAGTTGTATTTGAAAGCTTCAGACCTTTTTAAAGAACATACAATAAAAAGAACCTTTTTAAAGAACATACAATATCGCTTTTTGAACAAAACCTTCTAATCTGTTGTGTCAATGTGATGTGGTCAGAAATAGGATGCTCCAGATGGCAGCACTCTTTGGAACATGATGGTTGACACAGGTGACATTGTAAGAGTCAAGATTTTGAAAGGGGGCCTTTGGAAATCTCCCAGATGAGATACCTCACTGGGAACCTACCATATGGAATTTATGAGCCTCTGTCCTACACAGATGTTTTCCAGCTGGGAAGGCTGTGACAAGGAAATGCACCCAAATGCTCCTAATGGACAGATATCTGCACACACACACTCACTCACTCAATCCTACAGACACAGAGCTTTTGAAGAATTGAAAATATTTGGATTGCTTAAAAACATCCATTGCTTAAAATTAAAGTTTCCATCATCAGTCACCACTGGTTCATCTTTTATTTAAAATACTAAGAAAGTTAGAGATAATTTTGTATTTAATGCTGTTTATTTATTTCTAAATTTTTATTGCAGTATAATTGTTTTACAATGTTGTTAATTTCAGGTGTACAGCAGAGTGATTCAGTTATATATATTCTTCTTTTTCAGATTCTTTACCCATATAGGTTAGTGCAGAATACTGAATAGAGTTCCCTGTGGTATACTTACCATAGATCCTTGTTGATTATGTATTTTATATGTATGTGGGTGTGAGCGTGTTAATCCCAAGCTCCTAATTCAGTTGATGAGCAGACATAAGGAAAACTCTAGTTCTTGCCAGCATCAAATCCCTCATCATCTGTGAGAGTCTTTGAGACTAATGAATTAATTTCAATTGCAACCAAGTCAGTGGGTTTCCCAGATGACTCAATGGTAAAGAATTCACCTGCCCATGCAGGAGACATGGGTTCCATCCATCCTCAGGTCAGGAAGATACTGTGGAAGAGGGCATGGCAACCCACTCCAGTATTCTTGCCTAGAAAATTCCATGGAGAGAGAAACCTGGTGGGCTACAGTCCATGGAGTCGCAAAGAGTCAGACACAATTGAGCTCGCATACAACTGGTGAACGTCATCCTTGAAGTTGTTTAGATAGTAGCTTCTGTTTGCACAGTATCTTAAGAATACCAGTAAGGTAGCCTCTAACTTCTGGAGCTTTCGACATTTAGCCACCAGAGGCTGCTCTGAGATCAGTATCCTCCTTGCTCTTTTGGTCCAGTCCCAATGGGGAGACTTGTAAAGACAGGTTTGGCTTCCATTGTTCTGAATTGTCCTCACTCAGCACAATTTCCTGGTGGTCAGCTGTTGGTGTAGGTGATTACTGACAGTAAAGAAGAGACACTAAGGAAGACAAAAACTCTGCGTTACTGTTTCACCTTTCTATTTTTACACTCTTTTTTATATATTCAGAAAATCTTGTTCTTTTTCAAGTAAAAGAGAACTGGGCAAGGCTTTCCTACTGACTTTTGCTAATTTTTCATCATTTCCCCCCGTTACCATCTTTTCAAAGTAGGTTTCTGAAGATTTTTTAAAAAAACTTTATTCCACAATACTTACTTCCATGTGGTTTCTATTCTTCTACATTTTACCAGCATTTTATAGTGGCTTTCATGCTGTTCCATCTGTTTTATTTTTTAAATCTTTGTCTTTCTCCTGTAAGTCATTTTCTTTATCTAACAGAACAAACCAAAATTAAACATAGATGTATCTGTCATTTAGTAAGACGATTAAAAATGGTTTTGGTGCCTGTAATGTATTTTGTCTGTAATCTTGGACTACTGAGCACTGATTTCAATTGTTAATTGAAGAATGACACTAGTTTTTTCATGTAAAATTGCTTTCAGTCTTCTTGAGGAAAGGCCCAGGTGTAGTAGACAACCATCAGCCCATGGAAAGCAACTGGTTTTATGTTATCTTTACATGTCACCCTAATTAGTATACTCCCATGAGAATAAGTTACTACACAAAGATGTAAAGTTTTACAGCCATGACAAATACCAAATTAATAGTTCTGCGGCAGGCAAAGTCATCAGTACCTAGATGATCTGGACAATTTCAACACCACAGTTCTTTAATACTAGACTCTCTTGGCGGGGGGCACAAAATTCTATGTCTGATTGAAAAGGGTGTCATTTAAGTATGTGTCTTCTTACATTTAAGTATGTGCTTCACTTTCTATAGATTACAGAGAAGAACTTACTATATTGAAGGAAAATGAATATGTATTTTATTAATTTCTATTTTTAGTAACAGATGAAAGTTTCAAGATTTCTTTTGCTCTGAAAAGAAATTTTTGCAATACCAGGTGATATTCCTGAATGTTTGGTGCCATTGAATATTCATAGAAATGTTTGCTATTTCCATTCTAGTGTAATCATAATGGTAGAGATCCTTAGTTAATAAATTCATGACTAACAAAGGATACATACTTACTTATATTTTCAGGTAGAATAATGACAGCCACCATATGTAAACTGGGGCCAGTTTCACTAAATGTTTTTCATCTTGTCGCAACTTGGGAGAGAACAAAAAGTCTTTTGCCCATGAGTAGAGCCTTATTAAACCATTATGATTTAATGTGGCATGTTTTTCTCTCAATTTGCATGCCTGACAGTCGACTTCCTAAATGTTATATTCAGGCTGAGCCGCGGAAGAAAAAGAGACCCAGTGAAGTAGCATTAGGTCAGCTTTGTGGGTTGCATTAGCGGCCTGTCTGAACAAAGACGAGGGACTTAGCCACAGAAAACCATCACGTGGCCCTGGGCCTTGGGCGCCTTGCAAATGCACTGCATGACTCATTATTAAACATGCCGAGAACAGACAAATTCCAGGCAAGTGAAACATCTACTGATTCAGCGGCAGTTAGGTGGGTCGTGTGATATTTGTCTTCTTGGCTTTTCCTTTATGAACTCCCACGCCATCTTTCAATCCCTCTTGAACACCACATGTCAAAGGCACAGAGCAGCTATATTAAGATAAAATTGTGAGCATTAAAGACAGGCACTTAAATTAGTATAACCCTAAGGCCAGGTAGACTTCACTAAATTGCACAGGCTTTAAAATACCAGCACTCAATTAGAAAAAAAAAAATGTATCCATAGCAACCTCTTTGTCAAGGGACTAGTTACCTGAAAGGATACACATCTTTTCAGAGAAACAGGGAGAAATAAAACCATATCTGTTAACTGTGGATGATATTATTTGGATCTAAATTTAATTAGGGGCATGATTCAGGAGAAGGGGCTTTTAAGAAAGTTATACAAAGTAGGTGCTTATTTCTAGTAGAACATGTTTTCATGCCTTCTTTATCACCAAAGCATTCTTACATATGGGATTATTTAATTAAAATGTCATGAAATAATTTTAGGTTCCAGATATTTAAAAAGAAATGGCAGTGCTCCTCTTCTTCCTGGCCATAACATGCCTACCAGTTTTAGAAAGACCTTTCATTGAGCATCCACAGTGGATATTTGCCTGAGGTTTCAGCTGCATCTGGATCTTTGGTGGTCATTTCATGGGTATTTGTAGAGAGGACACAAGATCATGTAAAAGTCTACAATCTTTCTGTTGTGAGGTGAACTGACTTAAGCCATCCTGTTTCCAAAAGGCTCTCTCTCATGAAGTAGCCTTTTATTGGGTCACGTCGTATGACATCGGTTGCGAGGAAAAGCCAATGGGCCTTTTGATCATCTCTGATGACAAAGTGAGATAAGGAAAAGGAGTGCTGTAGAAATGAGAGCCTGAGAATTTCATCTTCTCCTGTCTCCTTGGGGAAGGAGGGTCAGGAAGGAAAAACTTCCTGTATTCTCTTAGGTTAATTCATTGGGGCCTGTGAATTAAACTAACAAAAGCCAGATTAACAAGATAAATGACACCCAGTGTTAACAGTATTTATGTGCACTGGAGTTCATAGCAAAGGAGTAAAACTCAGAGATAGGGCAGACTTGAGGGCTTATGTACTCTTATCACAAGGAAAAGAGGATATTGGCTTCAAGGAACAATAAAATATAAGGAAGTGGCTGAGAGATATATAGAGAGGAACTCATAGAAGATAAGGGCTGTTTTACAGCAGTCTGTTTATGCAAACTCATCTTGGTGTTGACACCCTGTTTTCCATGATAAGAGTCAATCTTCTCTGCATCAGGATTGGAGGAGGGGTTACAGACCTTATTCAAACAGAATGTTAGATGCCCTGATGTTAGACAGATAAGAGGGGGGCAGAGAACTCTGCCTACATCTGTTGGTTCTCAATTGCCTTTAGCTCAAAATAATTCTGGTAGTAAAGTGGTATATTTGGTGGTGGCCTATTTTGATCTGCTTCAGAAGGTAAACACATCAAGCTTGGAGCCTGCAATAGCCAGTGTCATTCAGGGCTGGCTTCATAAGCAGCAAGACAGTTATGAAAGGCCTGAGCTTGGTTTAATGATCTGTGGCTGCCTTCCAGGAAAATTTTATTAATGGACGCTGAATATGGGTTTCCTATACTTTTCACCTGACCGGAAATAGAATTCTTTTGATTTTCTTTTCAACCATTTGAAAATGTAGAAAGCCACCCTCAACCATTGGACCATCCAAGAATAGGTAGCCTGTGGCCTGAGGGCAGGGGTTTGGAGAGGATGCTGACCTAGAGAAAGTGAAAGTTGCTCAGTCGTGTCTGAATCTTTCCATGGATATAGTTCATGGAATTCTCCAGGCCAGAATACTGGAGTGGGAAGCCTTTCCCTTCATTAGAGCATCTCCCCAACCCAGGGATCGAACCCAGGTCTCCAGCATTGCAGGTAGATTCCTTACCAGCTGAGCCACAAGGGAACCCCAAGAATACTGAAATGGTTAGCCTATCCCTTCTCTAGTGGATCTTCCCAACCCAGGAATCACATCAGGTCTCCTGCATTGCAGGCAGATTCTTTACCGACTGAGCTATGAGGAAAGCCCTTGACCTAGAGAAGTGGGTCCCAAACCAGCAGTGTCAGCAGCACATGGCAACTAGTCAGAAATGCAAATTTCCAGGCCCCACCTCAGACTTGCTGAAACTCTGAGGTGGGGCTGGGTAATTGTGCTTTATTAATAACAATCCCTCAAAGGGATTCTGATGCCTATTTGAATTTGAGAACCTCTGATCTAGACCTCTGATTCCCCACTGCTCAGTCTAATTCCCTCAGGGAGCTTTTGAACCATCTCCCTGCCCAAGCCCAGCCCAGATCCATAAAATCAGAGTCTCTGCAAGTGAGAACCAGTCACCAATATCTTTTATTTTTTTAGTGAAGTATAGTTGATTTACAATTTTGTGTTAATTACTGCAGTACGGCAAAGTGATTCAATTTTATATAAATATATGTATATATACATATATATATGCATTCTTTGTTTATATTTTCCATTATGGTTTATCATTGTTGTTCAGCCACTGAGTCATGTTTGACTCTTTGTGACCCCATGGACTATAGCACACCAGGCTTCCTCTTCCTTCACCATCTCCTGGAGTTTGCTCAAACTCATGTTCATTGAGTCAGTAATGTCATCCAACCATCTCATCCTCTACTGTCCCCTTCTCCTCCTGCCCTCAGTCTTTCCTAGCATCAGGGTCTTTTCCAATGGGTTGGCTCTTTGGAGGTGGCCAAAGTACTAGAGCTTCAGCTTCAGCATCAGTCCTCCCAATAAATATTCAGGGTTGATTTCCTTTAGGATTGACTGGTTTGATCTCCTTGCTGTCCAAGGGACTCTCAAGGGTCTTCTCCAGCATGACAACTCAGTTCAGTTCAGTTCAGTCGCTCAGTCATGTCCGACTCTTTGCGACCCCATGAATTGCAGCACGCCAGGCCTCCCTGTCCACAATTAGAAAGCATTAATTCTTTGGCACTCAGCCTTCATTATGGTTTATCCTAGGATACTGAATATAGTTCCTTGTGCTATAGAGTAGGTCCTTGGTGTTTATCCATCCAATATATAAAACATCTGCTAACCCCAATCTCCCAGTCCATCGCTCTCCCAACCCCCTCCAACTTGGCAAAACACTAGTCTGTTTTCTATACCTGTAATTCTGTTTCTGTTCAGTAGATAATTTCCTTTGTGTCATATTTTAAATTCTACATATAAGAGATATCATACGGTATTTGTATGTCCATAGCAGCACTATTCACAATAGCCAAGACATGGAAACAACCTAAATGTTCATCAACAGATGAATAGATAAAAAACAAGTGGTACATATATATAGTGGAATATTAGTCAGCCATAAAAAGGAATGAAATAATGCCATTTTCAGCAACATGGATGCAAATAGAGATTATCTTACTATGTGAAGTAAGTCAGAAAGAGAAAGACAAATGCCATATAACTTATAAGTGAAATCTAAAATAAGGCACAAATGAATTTATTCACAAAACAGAATCACAATGTGATTTCCATGGGCAGACAAGGTGATTCATGCTTTCATTGTTGAATTAAAGACACTAAAGTTCAGAGAGTTTGACTTGCCTGAGATACACAAGAAACAGGCATGGTGTAGTCCACTTATACTTTTTTAGATACATGAGCATTAAAATAGTATATTTGATAATGGGATATACTTGCCCACAGCTTCAGGGATCCTATTGTCTTTTATTAGTTGCACTGATTAATTTAAAAACACATCTGGAAACATGCCATCAATAAAATGAAAACTGGTTTTAGAAACTATAATTGGAAGAAATAAGGTACAGAGGCATAGGGCAGGCCCATGTGCAAGCACTTTGGGGCAGAGGCCAGACCTCTGAGATTCAGAAAGAGGACAAGCTCTGAGCACTTCTGAAGGTCATTGCCTACCCTGGAGCTACTTGCCAGTGTTTCTGAGCCATTGTTTCCTAGTCCATATCTGGAATGCACAAGTAAGTTACAGTCTTGAATGTCATTAATGATAGTGAGAAACCAACATTTGCACACTTGTGACGAGTTTGTTTTGTTTTGTTTTACTTTTAAGGACTTCTCTGCCTTGGATGTTTTGAAAGGCAACTTTGTATTAAACTGAAGTATGGTTGATTTACAATGCTGTGTTAAGTTTAGGTAGACAGCAAAGTAATTCAGATTTATTTTTTTCAGAGTATTTTCCATTGTAGGTTATTACAAGATACTGAATATGGTTCCCTGTGTTATATAGTAAATCCTTGTTGCTTATCTATTTTATATGTAGTAGTGTGTATCTGTTAATTCCATAGTCCTAATTTATCCCTCCCTTCTCTTTCCCCTTAGGTAACCATAAGTTTGTTTTCTATGTCTGTGACTCTCCTGTTTTGTGTAAAGGTTCATTTGTATTATTTTTTAGATCCCACATATAAGTCATATGGTATAGTATTTGTCTCTATCTGGCTTAATATAATAATCTCTGGAGAAAGAAATGGCAACCCATTCCAATATTCTTGCCTGGGAAATCCCATGGACAGAGAAGCCTGGAAGGCTACAGTCCATGAGGTCTCAAGAGTTGGACATGACTTAGCAACTAAACCACCACCAGTTTATCTATTTAAAAAAATTCTTGGCCTATCCATGTTGCTCCATATGGCATTGTTTCATTATTTTTTTATGGCTGAGTAACATTCCATTGTATACAGGTAGCACATCTTCTTTATCTATGTTGGGGGGAATTAGACTGCTTCCATGTCTTAGCTATGGTAAATAGTGCCACTATGAACATTGGGGTACATGTATCTTTTCAAATTAGAGTTTTCATCTGTTCTGGATATATGCCCAGGGCTGGGATTGCTGGATCATATTGTAGCTCTATTTTTACCTTTTTTTTCTTTTCTTACTTAAAGAAACCTCTATTCTGTTTTCCATAGTGGCCACACTAATTTATATTCCCACCAACAGTGTCAGAGTGTTCTAAAGGGAATTTTCAGCTGATGCATCCTTTGTTCTGATTTTCTCAGCAAAGGCTTCAGCATACCTGCACACTCCACAGAAGGAAGAACACAGGCTGTGTACCCAAATTAGGGATGGAGAAAGTGAGGCACGGTAGAAACCGAGTCATGTGATGTTTACAAGTGGAGTTACACAAATGACCATTCAGTGTTTTCATTGTTTCAGTAGTCACATCATCATGATACAAGACATGATTTGTTGGCGTTTATTATGTGCTGCATTCCCATAGTTCTGTGATTAAGAGCATGTTCTCAGGGGCTAGTCAGCCTGACTGCATCAACAAGGATCCGTGGCTTCTTAGTTTTGTGACCCTGGCAAGACACTTCACTTCTCTGTGCCTCAGTTTTCTCTCAGAAAGTGAGGATAGTAACATGAGTGCCTATTCTCCTAGGGGCAAAGGAGAATTCAGCAGGCTTACAAGTACTTGGCATCTAGTGAGTACTTAGTAAAAGTTAAATAACATTCAGTTCAGTTCAGTTCAGTCGCTCAGTCATGTCCGACTCTTTGCGACCCCATGAATCACAGCATGCCAGGTCTCCCTGTCCATCACCAACTCCCGGAGTTCACTCAGACTCACGTCCATCGAGTCGGTGATGCCATCCAGCCATCTCATCCTCTGTCGTCCCCTTCTCCTCCCGCCCCCAATCCCGCCCAGCATCAGAGTCTTTTCCAATGAGTCAACTCTTCCCATGAGGTGGCCAAAGTACTGGAGTTTCAGCCTCAGCATCATTCCTTCCAAAGAAATCCCAGGGCTGATCTCCTTCAGAATGGACTGGTTGGATCTCCTTGCAGTCCAAGGGACTCTCAAGAGTCTTCTCCAACACCACAGTTCAAAACCATCAATTCTCTGGCACTCAGCCCTCTTCACAGTCCAACTCTCACATCCATACACAACCCCTGGAAAAACCATACCCTTGACTAGACGGACCTTAGTCGGCAAAGTAATGCCTCTGCTTTTAAATATGCTATCTAGATTGGTCATAACTTTCCTTCGAAGGAGGAAGTGTCTTTTAATTTCATGGTTGCAGTCACCATCTGCAGTGATTTTGGAGCCCCAAAAAATAAAGTCTGACACTGTTTCCACTGTTTCCCATCTATTTCCCATGAAGTGATGGGATCAGATACCATGATCTTCGTTTTCTGAATGTTGAGCTTTAAGCCAACTTTTTTGCTCTCCTCTTTCACTTTCATCAAGAGGCTTTTTAGTTCCTCTTCACTTTCTGCCATAAGGGTGGTATCATCTGCATATCTGAGGTTATTGATATTTCTCCTGGCAATCTTGATTCCAGCTTGTATTTCTTCCAGTCCAATGTTTCTCATGATGTACTCTGCATAGGAGTTCAATAAGCAGGGTGACAATATACAGCCTTGACATACTCCTTTTCCTATTTGAAACCAGTCTGTTGTTCCATGTCCACTTCTAACTGTTGCTTCCTGACCTGCATATAGGTTTCTTAAGAGGCAGGTCAGGTGGTCTGGTATTCCCATCTCTTTCAGAATTTTCCACAGTTTATTGTGATCCACACAGTCAAAGGCTTTGGCATAGTCAATAAAGCAGAAATAGATGTTTTTCTGGAACTCTCTTGCTTTTTCCATGATCCAGCGGATGTTGGCAATTTGATCTCTGGTTCCTCTGCCTTTTCTAAAACCAGCTTGGACATCTGGAAGTTCACGGTCCACGTATTGCTGAAGCCTGGCTTGGAGAATTTTGAGCATTACTTTACTAGCATGTGAGATGAGTGCAATTGTGCGGTAGTTTGAGCATTCTTTGGCATTGCCTTTCTTTGGGATTGGAATGAAAATTGACCTTTTCCATTAACTGTAAACAAGTCACTTCATTCAAACACAACAACTTCGAGGGGAATAAGCAGATGGGCCGTATTCAAAGTTATTAAGTGTCGGAGTTGATATTTGGACTGAGGCTGTTCCCAGCATCAGTGCTCCTAGCCAGTGTGCTCTACTGTGTTGAATGGGATTAATAAGCCAAGTATTTATGGGCAGTGGTTTTTTCCATGTGTAGCATATGCTTTTCGGCTTTGTTCACATATCCCTGGACCGTCTTTCTTTCTGGACAATGGATCTTACACTGCTTCCAGACTTCCTCCTCCCATAGGAGACTGAGGCAGAGGGGTGGCCCCTTCTCCCCACAGCTCCCTGTGACAGCCTTCTGTCATTTCAGTCAATGGTGACTTCATTTTTCTAGTTGTGTCAGCAAAGAAGTTGGAAGTCATCCTAGTCTCCTCTTTATCTGACACATTCACTCAGCAAATCACATTGGCTCAACCTTCACAATCACCATCAAGAATCTAGCCAGGTCTTCCCCCCTCCACTGCCATACCCATGAAGTTCACCACCATCTCTTATCTGGTTGACCACAAGAGCATCCTCAAGGACTTTGCTTCTGCCCACAGGCTACCATCCTCCCATCAGTCACACTGAATGCTACAAAGTCAGTGAGCTGTCATCATTTCTTGGCTCCAAACCATCCAAGCCTCCCCATCTTTTTCCAAAGGAGACCCACAGCTCTTCCCATGATCTACCAGAGCCAAAATGACCCACAAATACTGCCCCCCAACACATACACATACTCACTCAGACACATTCCTAAAGCCCTAGTTCCTACTGTAGTGGGAAAGGGGACCCCTTCCAGACCCCAAGAGTGGGCTCTTGTCTAACACTCAGAAACAGATTGAATGAGGAGACACATGTGCTGACAAAGAAAGAGACATTACTGGGAAGGGGTGCCCAGGTGGAGAGCAGCAGGATAAGGGAAACCAGGCGGACTGCTCTGCCATGTGGCTCAAAGTCTCGGACTTTATGGTGATGGGGTCAGTTTCTGACTGTCTCTGGACAATCATTCTGACTCAGGTTCCTTCCTGGTGGTGCACACGTTGCTCAACCAAAATGGATGCCAGCAAAGAGGCTTCTGGGAGGTGGTAGGACACATGGCATCTACTTTTGACCTTTCCTGAACTCTTCTGGCTGGTGGTACCTCGTTAGTTCTGTGTTCCTTACCAGGACCTCCTGTTGTAAAATAACTCACACAGATGGTTACTATGGTGCCTGGGGCTGAACAATTTCAGTCCATGTTTCCCAGACACTACTGCTGTCACCCTTACCCACTCCAGCCACCACAGGCTCCGTGGCTTGGCTTTGACCTGGCCTCAGAGCTTCTGCAATCACTGTTCCCCCTGCTTGGACAACTGCCCCATCCATAGTCATAGCTGAAAGTATCTCTTCCTTTCACTTCCTTAGAACTCTTCTCAACTATCACCCTGTAACATATCAACTTTGCTACACCACCCAACAAGCACTCCCTATCCGCCTTTCCCCATCACCATCAGAGCCACTTTTCATTTATTTGTTGATTGATCTCTGTCTCCCTCCACTAGAAGGTACGCTCATCAGGGCAGCTTTCAGCCTGTCTGCACCTTTCTGCCTGCCCATCCACCACTTATAACAATGTCCGACACACAGTAGGCACTCAATAAATACTTGTTGAGTGGGTGTTTGGCCGTTTGAGCATAAGAAAGGTGTACCAGTGCATGTTTGTTAGCATGAGGTTGATGTGTGCCAACCCTGTCTTTACACTTGAGAATTCTGGATGCCCTGAGAGTAATAAAAATCAATTCATAGAGTGCTATAGATACTATGGGTTGCTAATGAAATCAATGGTTAAAGCATTAATGTACAGATTGACTTTGAATAAGAAAAAAAATACTTCATGGACTGCATTCCGAACTATGGAAATGAATCACAGGAATGTGTTCCATTGAGAAAGCCATTGGGGAATTCTGAATAGAGAAGGAAAATCCCATTCACAGTTCTAAAGAAATAGCCATTAAATCTACCTACATCCTGCCCTTCATAGCGCAACAGCAACATCTTTTTCCATGAGAGATCTCCCAGCAGTAGACATATATGTGGGTTTTCCTCTAACTTCAAATGTTCAGATGAATACTGTCTAAATTTAGAGAACCACTGAAGGTAAATACAAATCATGGAAGTGCTTCCTCTGTTTGTTTTCAAATGTGATGGTAAACTCCTAACTTATCTTGAAGGCAGTATGACAGGTGGATCTGGACCAGGGTGGCAGCATTGTGCCAGGAAGAGCACAGTTTTGGCATCAGAGAGGTGGGTTCCAAATTGCCATATGCAAACCATAAACTGGCTTCATCTTCAGCAGGGTCTGATGCATCACTGGTCCATGACAGTGGGGGATCCTTTCATTTCCTCCCCTTTCCCTCAGCATAAATACTCATGACATAGCTTGTATCCACTTTTTAATTTAAGATTTAAAGACCTCTTGAGTGTTAAAAGTTATGACCAACCTAGATAGCATATTGAAAAGCAGAGATGTTACTTTGCCAACAAAGGTCCGTCTAGTCAAGACTATGGTTTTTCCATTGGTCATGTATGGATGTGAGAGTTGGTCTGTGAAGAAAGCTGAGTGCCGAAAAATTGATGCTTTTGAACTGTGGTGTTGGAGAAGACTCTTGAGAGTCCCTTGGACTGCAAGGAGACCCAACCAGTCCATTCTGAAGGAGATCAGCCCTGGGATTTCTTTGGAGGGAATGATGCTGAAGCTGAAACTCCAGTACTTTGGCCACCTCATGCGAAGAGTTGACTCATTGGAAGAGACTTTGATGCTGGGAGGGATTGGAGGCAGGAGGAGAAGGGGACGACAGTGGATGAGATGGTTGGATGGCATCACTGACTCAATGGACATGAGTCTGAGTGAACTCCGGGAGTTGGTGATGGACAGGGACGCCTGGCATGCTGTGATTCATGGGGTCGCAAAGAGTCGGACATGACTGAGCGACTGAACTGAACTGAACTGAACTGAGTGTTAAATCACTTCAGTCATGTCCAGCTTTTTTTGACCCCATAGACTGTAGCCTGCCGGGCTCCTCTGTCCATGGGATTCTCTAGGCAAGAATTCTGGAGTGGGTTGCCATGCCCTCCTCCAGGGGATCTTCCTGACGCAGGGATCAAACCTGTGTCTCTTATGTCTTCTGAATTGGCCACTAGTGCCACCTGGGAAGGCTGTAAGACCTCTTAGTGTGTGGTCTATCAGCTGGTTTTAAATTCCTTCAATTGTGTTAGATTAATTTGCCAAGTTGAAGAGAAGTGTCACCAGTGGGTTGGTTTCTAAAAGATGCCCATAACAAAATGATTTTTCCCCTCATAGAGACAGTTTAGGAGAAATATCAGTAAGTCTTTTTGATATAACATAGATAATACTACAAACAGGAGTATAGCTATCTTGTTCATTGTATGATGTTATTTAAGTCACTCCCATTAAAATGATTTCAAATAACAACACTGTTTACAAAATAGGCAGTATAAGTCCTTCTTTTTGTAAATTAATAAGTTAAAGGAGAAATATAGTGAAGCCCCATTTGAATGCAGTTTCTTGAACATTTAGAACTCTAATAAATATGGAAAAAGCTAAGGCACTGATACTCAATTTTTTTTTTCTTGCTACAACTCAATATGTTTATCTTACATCAAAGGACGAGTATAGGAAAGGCTATCTTAGTATGTGTGACTTTTCATAAGTGGTTTCCAGCAGAGGAAAAACCTCATGATAAGCTGTCTAGTTATAAAGAAATAAGGGCAAATATTATTTCTTTGGCTATTAAAATAGAGTATAAAGATATTCCGATCTGTGTCTAGCAAAGGAAAGAGATATGTAGACCATGATTCTTAAGTAGTTTTCATCTTTACCATCATCTTAAAGCCATCTTAAAGCCAGTGTTGATATTATATGTGAAGTGGGAGAGGGCTTTCATCAATCAGAAAACAATACAGCAATTTTAGCCATCTTTCTGTGCATCTGAGAAGTGCCAATCTAAAGGATAATGCATTGTCTTTGTACAAGCAGGGAGCGCAAATCCTGCTCAAAGCTTCTTTTGATTAAAATTTCTATTCACCTTCTCTCCATGTGATTATCGATGAACCAGCCTGATTTGCCTGCTTCTAACATATGCAAACTGAAATCTGATTCACAAGCTTATATATATATTTTTTAATCTCTAAGGGTAATTTAAGAATCAGCCTCTGGCATTAAGATGTTAAAGGTTTGAGAGACTAATCCTTTTCATATATGATACAAGTAAGAAATCATTTTCATGTATAAGAAAAGTAGCAGATAAAAGAATAAGGAATAAAATGATGACAATAGGAAGAACAGTAACCAGATATTCCTAGCCATACTTAAACCCACACACACACACACACAAAGAGGATTTAAATCAAGAGTGATGCCAATTAGGAGTAAGAAGAAAATGGGGTTTTTAATTAGCCAAATGAATTATTTAGGCATCTGAGTTGTAGAATCTTCATTCCTGGAGCTCAAGAAGAATGTTAGTTGAAAACAGTTCAGATTAGGGCTAATATATATGATTCTTGCTACACGTGACAAATCAGTCATAAACTCTGAGCACATTAAATCTGTGGTGGGAGAAAGAGGAAATGGCAATCAGATCTTATGCACATCATATGAAGACATTGCACTTGGGGTTCAGAATTGGCCAGACGGTGTGTAACTTCTCTAAAGCTTTACTCTGACTGGTCAACTACGGGCTGCTGCTGCTAAGTCACTTCAGTTGTGTCCGACTCTGTGTGACTCCGTAGACGGCAGCCCACCAGGCTCCTCCGTCCCTGGAATTCTCCAGGCAAGAACACTGGAGTGGGTTGCCATTTCCTTCTCCAATGCGTGAAAGTGAAAAGTGAAAGTGAAGACGCTCAGTCATGCCTGACTCTTAGCAACCCCATGGACTGCAGCCTACCAGGCTCCTCCATCCATGGGATTTTCCAGGCCAGAGTACTGGAATGGGGTGCCATTGCCTTCTCCTCAACTATGGGCTAGATAATCATAAAATATTGTTAGTTTACAGGAAGTGAATTTGAGGACAAGAAATTGAGTTAATAACCAGTGAGTATCTTTTTGTTTATTTTTAATTAGTTTTAATTTTTATTAAAGTAAGACATATTCAAAGTATAAATATATTAAAAACTTTAAATGAAAAATAGCAATTCCTACCCCATCCCACTCCTTTCTAGGAGTAATCACTTTCAATTTGTAAATTTCCTCAGTATGTACTTTCATATTTTCCATTATGTGCTTTTACTATTTCTTGGTTTATGACTTTTAGACATTAACATCCTACATACATCAAAAGTGAATTACCTCTCTTATACATCCCCACCCCAATCCCTCCTAATATAATCATTTTGGTTAGGAAGTTGTGTTCATCTAGTAACACAAATTCCAAAACATTGGCTCAAACAAATTCTCAGTTTATTTTTCTCACAGAACATGAAGTTCAGGGCTCATTAGGAGACTCCAAGATGGAATCAGCAATCCAAGATCTTTCTATCTTTCCTGTTTTCCAGGTTTCCCATCTATTGCATCCTCATGTTTACAGAATGGTCCCCCTATGTCAAGCATTGCAGTCCTATTCTTGGTGAGGAAGTCTTGGAAGGGCAAAGGGCATACAGTGTGTGTTTCCTTTAAGGAATTTTCCCAGATGTCTTACACAGCTGCTTCTATTAAAATTCCATAGGCCTTAAAAGTTTTACATGACCACTCATACTGCAAGGGAAGCTGGGAAATGTTCTTCAGCTGAACACATTTCTGGCCCAAATACACTGAAGTTCTGTTGGGAAGAAACAAGGAGAAGATGAAT
Organism: Ovis aries; assembly: GCF_016772045.2. Classification (NCBI taxonomy): domain Eukaryota; kingdom Metazoa; phylum Chordata; class Mammalia; order Artiodactyla; family Bovidae; genus Ovis; species Ovis aries. The sequence continues at coordinate 8,671,707 of NC_056080.1, read as the reverse complement.
ATTGGATTGATTACCAGTAGTCTCTGCCACTAGAGAAGGCAATGGCACCCCACTCCAGTACTCTTGCCTGGGAAATCTCATGGATGGAGGAGTCTGGTAGGCTGCAGTCCATGGGTCGCGAAGAGTCAGACACGACTGAGGGGGGACACTTTCACTTTTCACTTTCATACACTGGAGAAGGAAATGGCAACCCACTCCAGTGTTCTTGCCTGGAGAATCCCAGGGACAGGGGAGCCTGGTGGGCTGCCGTCTATGGGGTCACACTGAGTCGGACACGACTGAAGCGACTTAGCAGCAGCAGCAGCAGCAGCAGTCCCTGCCACATGTAATGCTGTGCTTCCTTTCTTGTGCATTCTTTCGTTTATCCTAGAGTTAATAATGGCCTCACCTTTGGCTTAGATTTATAGATACCTGTTGATCTTCAATGTGATCTATCAGTGTCATTTTCTTCCCTGGTAACCTACCTCCAAGAGTCTTCCATCCTCCTACTACAGTTTATTTACTTATCTATTTTTAAATGTTTGTTTTCTTTGGCTCCACCAGGTCTTCCTAGGTGGTTCAGTGGTAAAGAATCTGCCTTCCAGGTTTGATCCCTGGGTTGGGAAGATTCCCTGGAGGAGGAAATGGCTACCCACTCCAGTATTCTTGCCTGGAGAATCCCATAAACAGGGAAGCTTGGAGGGCTACAGTCCATGGGGTCATAAAGAGTCCGACATGACTTTGCAACTGACCACCCCCCCCACACACACACATGCACACACTCCAGTCTTAGTTGTAGCACAATTCTGAGAACATTTTTATTGACTAATTGATCCTATCCTCTGTACTAGTCGTTAGAATGATATACAACAGGATCTTCATCTTTGTTGCGGCATGCAGGATCTTTACTTGTGGCAAGTGAACTCTTAGTTGCAACATGCAAGGTTTAGTTCCTTGACTAGAAATAGAACCCAGGCCCCCTGCATTGGGAGTGCTGAATCTTAGCCACGGGGCCCCCAGCCGCCAGGGAAGCCCCTCCTGGCTTACAGCTTTTCTAAGACTGCTGCATCTGTCCTAGACTTTCTTGTCTTTGTTGATTTCTCTGCCCTGAGTCCTATTGTCTTATTTTTCTTGGTTATTTCCCTCCTTGTGTGAAAACGTATCTTGGAGTAGATTCCAATGAAAGAATACATGGGATGCAAAAATGTTGAGTCTTTCTATGAAAATAATTGCATTCTATCCTGACATTTGATGAATAGTATAACTTGGTATACAGTCATCAGTTGCAAATCATTTTGTTGCAGAATTTTATAGCTCCTACTTTCTACTGTTATAGTTGATACATGTATAATAAATGTATTAGCAAAATTTAATTATTTAGAAAGAAGAGGGCCTTCTATATTAGTGGTTTTATTTATTTTTAAAATTATTTATTTTAATTGGAGGCTAATTACTTTACAATATTGTAGTGGTTTTTGCAAAACATTGACACGAATCAGCCATGGGTGTACATGTATTTCCCATCCTGGAACCCCCTCCTACCTCCCTCCCCATCCCATCCCTCAGGGTCATCCTACTGCTCCAGCCCTGAGCACCCTGTCTCATGCATCAAACCTGGAGTTTAAAATTATTATTACTATTATTAGCAGCAATCCCAAGAACATTTTTTATTGACTAATTGATCCTATCCTCTGTACTAGTTGTTAGAAGGGATATACAACAGTCCCTTGGCTAGGCTATAGTACAGTTATTCAGTGATATGAATCTTGGTGTTGCTATGAAGGTATTTTGTAGACTTAGGTAACATGTATAATTGGTTGACTTTAAGTAAAGGAGATTATCTTTGATAGTGTTGCTGGGCTTCATCCAATCAGTTGAAGGCCATAAGAGCAAAACTGAGGTTTCCCTGAGAAGAAGAAATTTTGCCTGAAAACTGTAAATTGAGCTCCTGTCCACGTGCTCTATGAATGTCAGACTTACCAGTACTCACAATCATGTAAGTCTAGTACTTGTAATACATTTTAATATATATGTTAAATATCCCATTGGTTCTGATTCACTGGAGAACTCTGATTAAGGCCTCAATGACATCAGTAACTAGAAAAGGGGTTAATAAGACAAGTTAAAACTATGCTATTACAATAATTTTTCTCTTACAAGTTTAAATGTAAGATTATAGTTTAAAAAAAGTAGATGATTGAGAAATTGAAGAATTACTCTTGAGAAGATACTATGATGTTGACATGAGGCAGAAGGTTCAGTTGGGAGTGTAGAGAATTTTTGACAGTGGGAGGATTACACAAAAACCATTGCTACATTCATCCATAAATCTTTATCAGATCACTAAGAGGAAGATAATGAAGGATCAGTCTTGTTTAATCAACAAAAACTAAACAGTGTCAAAATAGTTCACCTCTAAAAGCATAAAATGATTAAATGGTAAGTTATACTTAAATTTTAAGATAACATGGATTGCTTTAACTTGTTAATTTTCAAGTGATGAAATATCAAAAGCTCAAGTTATTAAAACCTTGACTGGTGACTGTCTGAAAGTCTAACCTTTAGGATACGTTCTCCTAAAAATTTCCTCATGGTGTCTTATTCTGTTCTGTATCCACAGATTTCTCCCTTTCTTTTCAGCCTGTCGTCCAAATTCATGCTGTAAGCAATAGTTGCAAAAAACTTTCCCATGTATGTTTTCATTTGTCTTAGTCCATTTGAACTGCTGTAAGAAAGTACCATAGAGTTGGTGGTTTATAAACAACAGAAATATATTTCTCACAGTTCCAGAGGCGAGGGGTTCCAAGTTCAACATTCTGACAGATTCTGGGGTCAGAGAAGCCTACTTCCTGCTCCAGATGGCCGTCTTCTGCGTCCTCACATGGTGGATGGGGCAAGAGAGCTCTTTGGGATCTTTTTAATAAGGGCACAAATCCCATGCATGAGGGCTCCTCTAAGATTAGGATTTCAACATATGAATTTATAGAGGGACATGAATATTCAGTCCATAATTTGCCCAACTGTCCTGAAAAACCCTGGGCTCAAAGATGTCATTTGGTTTACCTGACACCTATTAGCCAGTTCTGTGGCCACATGCTTTGTCGCTTAGTCATGTCCAACTCTTCGCAACCCCATAACTTTAGCCCACCGGGCTCCTCTGCCCATGGGATTCTCCAGGCACAAATACTGGAGTGGGTTGCCATTTCCTTCTTCAGGGGATCTTCCCAACCCAGGAATCGAACCCAAGTCTCCTGCATTGCAAGCAGATTATTTACCATCTGAGCCACCAGGGAGGTCAACTCCAAGAATGGATTCCAAATTATATTTGTAACCCATGCTTGTAAGAAAGCCTTCCTCAGCGATCAATGCAAAGAAATACAGGAAAAGAACAGAATGGGAAAGACTAGAGATCTCTTCAAGAAAATTAGAGATACCAAGGGAACATTTCATGCAAAGATGGGCACAATAAAGGACAGAAATGATATGGACCTAACAGAAGCAGTAGATATTAAGAAGAGGTGGCAAGAATACACAGAACTGTACAAAAAAGATCTTCATGACCAAGATAATCACAATGATGTGATCACTCACCTAAAGCCAGACATCCTGGAATATGAAGTCAAGTGGGCCTTAGAAAGCATCACTACGAACAAAGCTAGTGGAGGTGATGGAATTCCAGGTGAGCTATTTCAAATCCTGAAAGATGATGCTGTGAAAGTGCTGCACTCAACATGCCAGCAAATTTGGAAAACAGCAGTGGCCACAGGACTGGAAAAGGTCAGTTTTCATTCCAATCCCAAAGAAAGGCAATGCCAAAGAATGCTCAAACTACTGCACAATTGCACTCATCTCACATGCTAGTAAAGTAATGCTCAAAATTCTCCAAGCCAGGCTTCAGCAATACGTGAACTGTGAACTTCCAGATGTCCAAGCTGGTTTTAGAAAAGGCAGAGGAACCAGAGATCAAATTGCCAACATCTGCTGGATCATGGAAAAGCAAGAGAGTTCCAGAAAAACATGTATTTCTGCTTGATTGACTATGCCAAAGCCTTTGACTGTGTGGATCACAAGAAACTGTGGAAAATTCTGAAAGAGATGGGAATTCCAGACCACCTGACCTGCCTCTTGAGAAACCTATATGCAGGTCAGGAAGCAACAGTTAGGACTGGACATGGAACAGCAGACTGGCTCCAAATAGGAAAAGGAGTACATCAAGGCTGTATATTGTCACCCTGCTTATTTAACTTATATGCAGAGTACATCATGAGAAACACTGGGCTAGAAGAAGCACAAGCTGGAACAAGATTGCCAGGAGAAATATCAATAACTTCAGATATGCAGATGACACCACCCTTATGGCAGAAAGTGAAGAGGAGCTAAAAAGCCTCTTGATGAAAGTGAAAGAGGAGAGCGAAAAAGTTGGCTTAAAGCTCAACATTCAGAAAACGAAGATCATGGTATCTGGTCCCATCACTTCATGGGAAATAGATGGGAAACAGTGGAAACAGTGTCAGACTTTATATTTTTGGGCTCCAAAATCACTGCAGATGGTGACTGCAGCCATGAAATTAAAAGACGCTTCCTCCTTGGAAGGAAAGTTATGACCAACCTAGATAGCATATTCAAAAGCAGAGACATTACTTTGCCAAGAAAGGTCCATTTAGTCAAGGCTATGGTTTTTCCAGTGGTCATGTATAGATGTGAGAGTTGGACTGTGAAGAAGGCTGAGCGCCGAAGAATTGATGCTTTTGAACTGTGGTGTTGGAGAAGACTCTTGAGAGTCCCTTGGACTGCAAGGAGATCCAACCAGTCCATTCTGAAGCAAATCAGTCCTGGGATTTCTTTGGAAGGAATGATGCTGAAGCTGAAACTCCAATAATTCGGCCACCTCATGTGAAGAGTTGTCTCATTGGAAAAGACTGATGCTGGGAGGGATTGAGGGCAGGAAGAGAAGGGGACGACAGAGGATGAGATGGCTGGATGGCATCACTATTTGATGGGTGTGAGTTTGAGTAAACTCCAGGAGTTGGTGATGGACAGGGAGGCCTGGCATGCTGCGATTAATGGGGTTGCAAAGAATCGGACACAACTGGGCGACTGAACTGAAGTGAACCCATGCTTGTGGTACGTCATGTTGCTCTCATTAATCAAGTGACAGAAACTAACTTAATGAATACTTGTACTCAGTGAGTAGCAACTTGTTTCTTTTTTATGACATCCTAGAAGAACTATAGGCGGGGTTTTCTTTTCTTATTTTTAATTTCTTTTTCTAAGTAGGGACTCGTGTCACTGTCCATGTAAAATGCCTTCGCTAATCACTTCAACTTTTCCATGGCCGCCATAAGTATACAACTGGATTTCTGGAACTTCTGAGGGAGAATAAAGTCTTTCCATAGGCCCTCAAGACTGTGCCCTTGCACCAGGCATTTCTCAGGTGACTGAATTAGTCACCTTCAGCTTGGTTTTTATTGACTTTTGATGTGTCCTGATACATAATTCAATACAATAGTCAACCATTTTTTACATACGCATATTCCCATATCCTTTTGCGTAACAGAACACTGAAAGAGGTGGCACCATTACTGCTAATTGTCCTCTCGGGTGCCACCCCAGTGTCCATCCATGTCTAGTAGGGCCTGTCCAGTATCACTGACCCAGGAATCCATATTATGTTTGCTGTAGAGGTCTGTTTATATGACCAAACCTGCACTAAACTACACAGGATTACCACCTCCGCTGCTGTCTTAAGAAAGATCTGCTAAGACTACCTCATCCCTTCAGCTGATGTTTGTAAATGCTGTTAATCACAGACCAAGAACAGAACATCTGAACCTTTAGTGAAGCACGTTTCTTTCTTTGCTCCAATTTACTTGCTTATGCTGTTTCCAGTATGTGGATCCAATGCTCACTTAATGGATGACCCCCAAAGTGCCGTTTATTGGATCTGAAATGTTGAAGAGGTCTGTTTATTGGTAAATGAAAAAGTAGACTTCATTTATTTACATTGTTCCCTTTACTTAAGATTTTTAGGGATGATTTCTGGAGATAGCATATTTTATAACACAAAGCAGGGACTTCCCTGGTGGTCCAGTGGTTAAGACTCTGCGCTTCTAATGCATGGGGTGCAGGCTTGATCCCTGGTCGGGGAACTAAGATTTCTCATGCTGTGCCATGTGGGCAAAACATAAAAAAGAAATTAAAAAAAAAACTTTTTAAAAAAAGCAAAGTAATTCTCACTTCAAACACTTAAGTTTAATTGCTGTAGCGATTGGTCATGATCAGACCTTTGGTTTTTTAACTTTGCCTCAACGATCCTGTCTGTTCTTATATTTTGGCGCAGATGAATTGGTGCATATTTGTAAAGTGTTTGGCAAAATGCTTGGCTCATAGTAGATACTCACAAGAAGTGTTTGTTAATAACACCCCTGTAGGCATTCCTGTCCTTCTGCATAATGAGAAGATGGAAGAGAGAACTAGCAACCCATCATGGTATGTCTTACTGATGGAAGTGCCCTTTTTTTTTGGTTTGTGTTTTTAATTGCTTTACAGTGTAGTCTTGGTTTCTGCCATACATCACCATGAGTCAGCCATAGGTATACATATGTCCCATCCCTCTTGAACCTCCTTCCCCACTCCCATCCCATCCGACCCCACTAGGTTGTCACAGAGCACTGGGTTGAGCTCCCTGTGTTATACAGTAACTTCCCATCAGCTGTCTGTTTCACATATGTTCACGTATATATTTCAATGCTACTCTTGCAATGCCTCCCCCCCACCCCCCGCCACTGTGTCCCTAAGTCGGTTCTCTGTGTCTGAGTCTCTGTTGAAACTGCCCTTTCATATACCTCCCAGAGATTATCGTACACATTTCTCCCAGAGACCTTGCATCTAGAGCTGATGTTTTTTATGTAGATGCAGAAGTGTGTGATGGCTTCATATAAAAATGTAGAAAATAGACTGTCTCACAAATATGTCCATGAAGCTAATATTCTGTTTTAGGACGCTCATCTCTTCTCTTGCACTCTGACTTTGGTTGGACATGGGCGTATTAGAATAAAGATGGTATTATGGGGACTCCCTGGTGGTCCAGTGGTTAGGACTCAGTGCTTTCACTGCCATGGCTGCAAGTTCAATCCCTGGAGAGGGAAGAAGGTACCACAAGCCACATGGTATGACCAAAAAAAAAATTAAAAAGATGATATTATGCTTATTGTTTTCATAAGTACAGGACAGAGTTTGAATTATGGTTAAAAAAAAAAGGTAACTGTAATAGTGTAATTTGTCAAGCGATTCTTTTCCCTTTAGTAATGTGGCAGTGGCTGCAGTCCCATTGATGTCCATAGCTCAGGAAAGCGTTTCATTCCCTTTCCACACACGTTTTGTTTGTTGACTTCCTCCTGTGCTGCTGGTGCATCGGTACAGTGAAAGTATCTGGGGTTACAAAGATGAATCGGACATCATTCTTGTTCTTGAGAGTTCTCTAGTTTCTAGAAGAGACAGACTGAAGAAGATATGATTACAGTGCCACATGGAAGTAAAACAGCAGAGATGTAGCATGGTTTGCTCAAGCTGGTGCTTACCGTCTCCTGGCTCAGTGTACCTCTGTGTTTAGGGTCCTTACTGTGGAAAAGGAGGGAATATTTACACTATGAAAATTGGCAAAGGATTCAGACAAGGTGAAAAATGGTGCTGTCCCATAGAGTAAAAGTGCAACATAATTATAAACTCTAACTTGTGAAAATATAGGCCATCTCATTTCAAAGCTAAATTTTAGATCATGACATATGTGTACCATGACTTCAAGATTTTAAAGAAAAAAAAAAATCTGGGTATAAGCCTGTTCCTGGCTTACTCTGTTTGATGGCTCAGACGGTAAAGAATATGCCTGCAAGGAAGGGGACGTGGGTTCAATCCCTGGGTTGGGAAGATCCCTAGAGAAGGAAATGGCAACCCACTCTACTATTCTTGCCTGGAGTATCCCATGGACAGAGGAGCCTGGTCGGCTACAGTCCATGGGGTTGCAAAGAGCCGGGCACACTGAGCGAGTAAACAACAACAATGACGACAAATCTTGCCTTTTTTTTTTTTTAAAGAGCTGGTTGTCAAACATTTACCAACACACCACTGAATGTCTATAAACTACAGAGTGAAAAGAAGGGATTACTTTGTCTTGGGACATTTGGGGAAGCCACAAAATAGTGGTGACATTCTGACCTTGTAGGATGCAGTAGGAATGGGCCAAAGGAGAGGAAAGATGGATGAAACTTTGACAGGGCACAGAGCCTGTGAGTGGAAATCCAAACTCATATTTTCCTCAGAGGTGATGACAGCATAAGGCAAATGCAATCGTGAGAAGCTTCTGTTGAAGGTGATAAAAAGATATGCCTTGGGACTTCACTCTGGTGATATTTCAAGGCAGCAGCCCTGGGTAATTTCCTGTGTCCTGGGGCTCAGGGTATACCTAGGGCAGGAACAGGTACAGTATTTTTTTGAAGTGAATCAGAGCCCTCTGCACTTGAATAAGATGCAGATTCCCAGGCTTCTCCTCAAACCTATTGATCAAATTCCCTTGGAGTCACAGGCCCAGGACTGGCACTTTTTCACAGTGTCCCCAGAAGTTTCCTTGGACAGTTAAGTTGGAGAACCAGTATTTTTGTTTTGTTTTTGAAAATGAGTATTTCAAAGGCAGTCCATCAGTGATTCTCCATTGGGCATGATTTCTCCCTTGGTGTTGTCTGGAGACATTACTGATTGTCATGACTGTGGAAGGGTTCCTTGTATCTGGTGGCCTGAGGCTAGAGACACTGCTGGACATCCCCCAGTGCACAGCACAGCGCCCCCCCCCCCCAGCGGAGAATGATCTGACCCCAAATGTCAATAGGGTTGAGGCTCAGAAACCCTGGTCTAGGCCCTGTAGTAAATACATGAAGAGGACTGAAGTCAGGTTGTGTCACTGGGTGGTTCCTTACCTTGCTAAGGTGGGGGGCTGGAATGGGGTTATGGACCTCCATGTCCAGATATGGGGCCGCTAAGTTTTCTTGGAACTGGGCAGAGCAGACATCTGCTGAATCCATACAGATGATACGCTGGAAGCTGCTCATTCATTGATTTGCTAAGCTTTTTCTTTTTTTTCTCCCCTCTGATACCAAAAATTTTTTTCTTTATTGAATTATTCTCACAAAATTTTTGCTACTTCTTTGGGAAAAAGCGTTGCTCAGCTTGTGCTGGTTATTTTTTTTTTTTCCATCCAAAAAACAGAGTGACGTTGAGACCATATTGCTTAAGAATTGAAAAGCGTTCCTGTTTATAGAAAATACAGAAAGCAAACTTTGGATATTCTTTTTCAAAGAATTTAAGTTTAAATTACAAACTTAAAACTTCAGGGTTTAAGTGTGTAAGAAGTCAGCTTTCTTACTGAGATCCTGTCCAGCTTGTCTCTTTGAATAAGTTCACCAGGGTGAACTTGAGTGAAAGGTAGACACAAGTCTTTAATTTTTTTTTCTTCTTAACCAAACCTCAGTGCCTATTTTTCTAATAACAGTTTTATTTAAAATTGTGCCTTGGGCCCTTATTGGGTAAAGATTCTTGTTAATTTCCCATGTTTCAGCAGACTTGCGTGCCGGTTCCCATTAAGATCTGTCTCTTAGATGCAAAGTTCATCTATATGGAAGCGAGGTGGATGACATCCACCCCCACCCCCCACCCCGAGTGCTGGTTTCGGTTCAGGTGTTCTGAGTAACAATTAGGTTTCCTCCCCAGTGTTCGGTGCGAGATACCCTTTTCGAAATCCGCCTGGGTCCTGCGTGTGGCACTTTTCTGCTTACAGTCGTTTTGTCCCTCTCAAATGCTTGCGTGCTTTTAGGGAGCTCTTAAAAGGCCAGGCCTTAAGCTAGTTAAGCTTTGAGGCGAGCCGGAGCTGTGAGATAAGAATAGAACGCATCTTTTACTCCGGGAGCTGGGGAGGCTGTTTCCAGCTGCTTCCAGTCATTGAAATCCTGAAAGCTCTCTAATCCTCGCGGAGGCAGCCCCTCCGGCTCCCAGGGCCCACCCCCTTCTCCTGATTGGCGAGGCTCCTCCGGGGCCCCCGCCAGCCACCTACGACGTCTCTGAGACCCAATTTGAAATAAGAGCCAGGCGGTCCCCGCTTCCCTGCGCCCGACTTTTCATAGGCTGGGAAGCGAAGCTTGAGAAACTTGACGTTGTCTTGGGCAGAGTGCGTGTAGCAACAGATCAAAGGAAAAAGGGGAAGAAAACGTGTTCTCAGCTGCCTGGCGAACTCGCTGAGTTGCTTTTGTCTTGCGGGCTTCTGCTGGCTTTGGTGTTTCCCCTCGGAAGACCGCGGCGTGGGCTTCCAGGCGGCTCGCTCCCTGCTGGATGGGTGATGGAACTCTAAAAATGAGGCAGGTGAGCTCCGGGGGCTGCAGGGGCGGGAGGAGAGGGAGGGCGCAGCGTGGGACCCCTGGGATGTGACTCTGGAGGGCTGGCCGGATGAGCAGATGCCTGGCCGAATGGTTCCATTTGGCGGAAGAACGGGGCTGCCTTTTCCTAAAGTAACCCATGAAGCAGATCTCCTGAGGTTCCCCCCACTTCTGCCTCTAATGGGGATTGGCGATGTCAGGCAGTCATTGTAAAAGGCTTAAACGCGGTTCGTAGAACATGTAAATCACTTCTAGTTTGCGGTGGCTGGAAGGTATTGTTCGAGATCTATCTGAAGCTCTGAGGCTCTTTCCTGTGCTTTGGGTGAGAATAAAGACAACGGAATATCCTGAAAAAGAATTGAAGGGGGCCTCTTATCTCGTTTGGGCTTCCCATCCTGAGCACTTACTGTGTTTATGGCTGCGAAGGTGGCACCAGCCCGAAATGAGCAGACAGCCCTTCCAGGAAAATTGCGTTTTCTGTTCTAGCAGTTTTGAAACTGTTATTGCTTCTGGACAGGAGAGGACAGCCCTGAGAGTAGCGAGCTGAGTGAGAAAGGGCTCGGGGATTACTTCCAGGAGTCTTTGAAAAGAATTCTAAACCAGCAGCTTCTTCCGTGGCCGCGGGGCATGATGATAAAATTTCTTATCAGCCTAAGTCGAGGTTTATAGCTCTGCCTGTAAGAAAAGCAAAAAGTGAGTGTACAAAGCCAAGAAAAGGGTGTGATTTATAACAACCAAAGTTATAGAAGAATCTTATGTCAATATTTCGGTATCAAGATCCGTGCTCCTATAAGGGGCAGAGAAACTGGAAAAACATGTAGTAGGCTGGCAAGGGCAGAAAACTCCGAGAGGAGTGATATTGACTTTGCCAGCTCTAAGTAAATGTGGGTGGGAAAAGTTAGCATCCATGTGACCACCAGGAAAACTCTGCACTTTCTTCTAAGTGGGTTGGGCATTCCCCACCCTGTGCGCTTTGGGGTAAGTGAGTTGCATAAGGAGCAAACTTTCTGTTTTGGGGCTGGAGCGAGGGGGTTAGAACTTTCCCTTTCCTGTAGTCTAGGGCAGTGAAGCAGAGCCCCCTCTGTACGATCCAGTTTCTAAAAGACCCTCTGCCTTCTTGCCTCCTTGCCTGCTCACTAAGTAAGTGTGCTTGCTTGGCAAGTGGCAGGGAGTGCAGAAAAGTAGGCTTACACTCGCAAACACTTGTGTGTTTTCAGTGAACTGCTCTTCCTCTTCCTGGAGACTGGGGCTGTTGATCAGTTTCAAGTTCTGCAAACTCACAGTTTGACCCCCCTTCTTTTTCTGTTGAGCAGTCCTCATAGGATGAGGGAAAGAAGCAAGAAGCCTAAATGGAAAGGATTTAGCCAAAGGAAAAAGGAACACAAAACATTTTTGACAAAGGTCCTGGTCTGGAACAAAGAAGTCATTTGATCCGTTGCAGAGCCACCTGTCCTCTTGGTATCTGAGCTCACTTTTCAGAATCCCTGTTCCCACACAATTCCTCTGGAATGGAGGCACTCCCTGTGGATGCCAGAGGCATGCTGTCCGAAGCTTGGCACAGGTTTTCCCATGCCTTGCTCCTTGTGGCATTCGCATAAATTGGACTTCAGCCCAGTCATGAAGTTTTAAGGGTACACATGGAGTAACTCAGTCATTTAATGAATGAGCAGCTTTTCACCCTATAACTGTATGTCCAGTAATTTTTTTGGCCTGTTTGGTACTTGAAAAGAGGGTGGACTAGGGGTGGGATGACAGACAGGGAAGTAAGTGGGGGGCGTGGAGTCAGGACTCTTTGGAAGAATCTAGGCAGTTTCAGCGACTCGGGAATCTGACACATTGTTCTGCAACAGGAATGTGGAGGGGAATGAGATGGTGGAGTTACTGGCTTGGATTAAGCCCAACTTGATACGAGTTTCTCTTCGGGGGAAACTCGTCCAGGTGAGGGTGACTCGCACCCACCCATGAATTTGTCATCTCAGCCCGGCAGCTCCAGCTGGGCTTGCAGGGTTAACTATCAAAGAGACCCATGTGTCACCAGCTCAGCAATGAAATCCAATCTCTTCCCCGAGGAGTGATCCATCCCCAGGGCTGCACATACTCTGAACAATGGCGTGGCAGCCAAGAGACCCCCGCCCTTGACTAGCCACAGCGGTTAGCCATAAATGGCCAGCAGAATTAGAAAGCTGCCTGACTGGCCATGAGATTCAGAGGGGTTTTGCCTTTTGCCAGGTGGGAGGAAGAAGAACTGGTGCAGAGGGATAGTGTTCTTTGAGGATTCCTAAAGTTACGCTGAGTTGGGCCAAAAGAAAAGGGTGAACCTGATTTGCCTCTATCAGGAAGTCATTTTAAAGTGTGTGCCAACCTTTCTCTCCCCACTGATCATAAATGGGAAACTTCTGAAACTTCCTTGAGCAGGAATTTGCTGTGTTCCCAGGCAAAAAGAAAGGCACGGCCACCTGTTCAAGCAGCCCAGCCAAAAACAACAGGTTTGCCTGTGGCATTCCCACAACTGCAGATGCCCTCCTCAAATGGCACACCACCCATTGTCCCTGCAAATGAGAAGACCAAATAATTGTCTCCCGAGCTAGGGGAAAAAAATCAGGTTCTTCAGACAACATTGCCTACCAGATGTATTTTGGGTCTTTAATACGTGATGATTTTAGGAAATACTCCAAGAAAAGAGGGTGCTCACTCTATTTCTGATGACCTGAAATCATTGCAGTTGCCTGTAGCATGAAGGGAAAGAATGAGGTATTAACCAGCGCTTTAAGCAGCTGCTAAATTCTTGCATGGCTGGGATAGTGCTATTACAAGGAAGTTGTGACTCAGTTTGATCAGTTTTGCATTCTTCAAATTCGAATTAAAATGCCCAAGGACATCTGGTTTAATAAAGAATGTCTTTGTATTAGTCTTTCCTTTGAGGATTAGAGAGTCCTTTACAAACACGATCTATTTATTCTCTGCCATATCCCCAGGAGAGAATGAGATGGCAATTTGATCCTCATTGAAAAAAATGGTGAGGTGAAGGCAGAGAAAGGTGAAGTAGAGAGATACAAGGCAAAGTAGGTACAAGCCTGAGATGAATGCTACCCAGCCGGAAAGACAGCTTGCACAGGCTCAGAATGGCCAGTTAGTGGAGGGACTAAAGGCAACTCTCTTACAGCTTCCCTTTTCTTATTCTATGACCAGCATATATTGTCCCAAGTACGTTTTATGGTTTTCTTCATTTGAAAGTCAAGTCTATAAAAGTGTAAAAGGCATTTCTGTTCTCATTTGTCCCAACGTTGCGATCAGGCAGCTTTTATGACATCACCTAGACAGATACTGAAACTAACCAGAATTTAAAGTCTGTATCTGAGACATGGTCCTATCACCAGATACTGTAGGGTTTTTAAGTTTTTGCACATGGTTTGGAGGTCCAGTATCTTCAACACACCTTAGAATTTTCATTTATTCCCTACTATCTCTCCTTGGCAGGGAATTTTATAATTGTGGCTTGTTGTCAGATTAAAGATCTTTATTGGTCGTGTTGAAATAGTTTTTTCGAGTTGGCTTTTCCTTGCCATTTGTTAGGACCTGTGCTTGTAGTTTGCTTGACTAGGGACTGCATAGGCTGTGAGCAAATCCTTTAATTGATACTTGCATGTTATCCTCAGACATTCCAGCAAGTTTTAAGGCTAAGTGTGTATGTGGATGTCTCCTGGCTTTGATCCCTTGTGTGGTAAATAGACATTCAAGGTAGCCATGGCAACCTGGGCTGTGCATTGGTGAAAGAGGGGGATTTGGTCACTGGACAAAGAGTAATTTGTTTGATTAGAAAAAGGTGGGACAGATCAGGGCATTTTTTTTAAACCTGCGTGATTTAGGGATCACAGTTCATCCAAACCATTTAGATTTTTCTCAATAGGCAAAAAGAATGACTGGCTAACTGCAACCAGCGTATGTTGCCGACGTAAATACTTTTTTATCAAGTGGTTGCTACTTTCAAAAAGCTACTAATAAAATGAAAGGGAAGTCCAAAGTATTATATCAGTTTTCCTGTTGTACATAGTATGAATTTTCAGAGCTTGGTGGAATTTTAAAAAGAAATATCCAAAGCTGATTGGGCAGTGTGCATTTCAGTAATCCACCTGCAGAGGTCAGGCTTGAAGTGTCTATGGTGGAAGGCCAGGCACTGGACACCGCTGCTGGGAACTGGGATCAGTCAGAGAGAATTGTTCAGCTTTTTTGGAACAGTTAGTTAGCGATTCTTTAATCTTGTGACCAAAGCCACAGATGAAACTGAGTTCATTCAAGGAAGAGAATATCAAATACACCATGATTAAAGAAAGGGCTCCAAAAGCCAGGTCAAATAGGAATCTAATCTCCATTAAGATACAGAACAGTTTATCAACACAATGCTTTTTGGCTCATTATCAACTCCTTTTATTTCACATGAAACCCATCCCTGAGGTTTTGTTGTAGAAGATTGTTTGCCTTGTTTTATGAAGTGGCATAGAAATTCCTTTAAATGGAAGGACAAAATATTAGGGACTCTTCCAGATCCATGTGAACTTTCTTCCCTCCAGGGAAAGATATTTCATTGACATGAGCAGGAAAGTTAATGCCTACGGAAGGTCATGTGATGTTAAAGAGGTCAGAAAATTTGAGGCACAGAAAAAAAAATAATGCTAAGGGAGGACTTGGCTGTAAAACAAAGAAAAACCACAAAACCTTAATAACTTACGTGCTTTGTGCTATAAAAGAGAAGTTCTCGGTAAAAAGAGCAACAACAACAACAAAAAGGAAGAGGTGCTGATCATTAGCAGTAGATTTTTATATGTAGTCAAATATTTATGATGTTGTTTAATTGCTAAGTTGTCTTCGACTCTTTTGCAACCCCATGGACTGTAGCCCACCAGGCTTCTCTGTCCATGGGATTTCCCAGACAAGATTCCTGGAGTGGGTTGCCATTTCCTTCTCCACTATTTATGACGAAATAGTACAGAAAGGAGAAATAATATACAGATTCTCCTTCATTTCTTATATTATTCAAAGACATTTACTGAGTGCTTACAGAGTTAGTATATTCATAGTTCATTCAGTAAAACTACCCTGATTCCCTGGAGACTCAGCAGTAAAGAATCCACCTGCCAATGCAGGAGACTTGGGTTCCATCCCTGGGTCAGAAAGATCCCCTGGAGGAGGGCATGGCAAACCACTCCAGTATTCTTGCCCAGAAAATCCTATGGACACAGGGGCCTGGTGGGCTATAGTCCATGGGGTCGAGAAACAGTCAGATACAACTTAGTGACTAAACACCGATGACAACAACAATAGATGATTATTATAGGCCAAGCCACTTTTGGGTTGCAGACATGATTTTGATACAGGCCCTGAGCTCAAAGAACTTTTAATTTTATGTCTACTTTATTATACCAATAGCACAGTATAAGTTATGCATTGGTAAAATGCCTGCTCATTAATAACTATAATTATATGATTAAGAATTCACTGAATAAATTGGTGGTAGCCAAAACTTTACTGAACTGAGAAAGCTTGAGAAAGGATTTGTAATTGTGAGATTTAATTTTTACCCACATATCCATTTGTGGGAATGTATGAATTTTTAGTTTAAATAAATGTATGCTAATTAGTAAACAGTCATTTAATTCATTTTTCTCAATAGGGAAAAATAACTCATAGGTGGTGGTCCCCCAAATCTAGGAATGCGTGATGTTCTCAGAGTTTGTTGTTTGAAACCCAGAACACTTTCCAGTGAGAAATGGTGCCTAATTGGGAATAAAATAATATTTTAAAAAGTAACCAGTCTGATTAATGACAGATGAAGTTCTGCATTTTGAGGGCACGCCTCCACGTTGTACAGGATGGAACATAGAGAAAGGGTTGTATACTTTCGGTAATAGGCCAGTCTTAAAATACCTGAGGTAGGTAAAGTTTGCACTAGTTTTCACCTTTTTCCACGTTTCTAGTATCCTCTGGGTCGCACTGGGATATCTCTCCTAGACATATCCTAAAACCCAATCAACCGAGCTTCCATCATTGCTTCTTCTTCCCTCCCTCCCCTCCCCCACCTCCAAACCACACTCTTGTTTCCTCTAGACAATGGTCTTGACCAGATGTTGGGATAAAAGCGAGGTGAATGTGCTAAAGCTCATGACTCTTTGCCCTTTAACCCCCAGGATGAATCTTTTTTTTTTTTTTTCTGGACAAATCTTTAATTGGGGACATAGCAGGCACTAGAGCCTGGAGCTGCAGAAATCACAAATGCCCTTTCAGGGACAATATTTGTGGGCAGGGTCATGCCTTGGGCAGACAGGACTTGCTGGTGTGTGTGCCCATGGTCAGACTTCTTCACTAGTTCTTTTCTCAGCATCCTGCCTGAATTTCTGGACTCCCTGGGGTCTTTGTGAGTGACACCTAGGGGGCCAAGTGAGGGGAGTGATGTCATTTGTGGGTTTGTTGTTTGTAAGTACAGGCTTTGTACGCTGAGCACTGTCTTCTTGGATCAGAGTAAATGGAAAGGATATAGCTGCAACTTTCTCTTATCCACACAAGTATTGGAAATGGTGTATTTATTTCCAGTTATTCCTTTGTCTGCCTGTCTTGGGACTGAGTAAGTCAAGAGCATGAGTTAAAATACCTGTTAACACATTATTGACCAGAAGATTTTTTGCAGAAGCTAATGCCTGTGGCTGGTGATTTGTTTTGTAAGTGAATGTTGAAACATCTCAAGTCAATAACGTTTGGGTAATAATAGATGTATTCATACATCTCTGGTCAGTAAGTTGTTCATTACCTTGAAAGCTCAAGTCCAAGCACAGTGCCTGACTCACAATAAGAATCCATAAATATTTTTTGCCATTTGCAGCAACATGGATGAACCTAGGGATTGTCCTATTAAATGAAGTCAGCCAGACAGAAAGAAGCATCATGATATTGCTTACATTGTGGAATATTTTAAAAAAATGAAATTATATACAAAGCCAAAATAGGCCCACAGACATAGGAAACAAACTTACAGTTAGTTACAAAAGAGAAAAGGAGGGGATGAATTAGGAGTTTGGAATGACTGTATACACACTACTATATATAAAATAGATAATCAGCACAGGGAACTATACTCAATATTTTGTAATATCCTATAAGGGAAAAGAATCAGAAAAAAAATAGTTGTTTAGTCACTGAGGCATGTCTGACTCCTTGTGACCCCATAGACTGCAGCATACGAGGCTTCCCTGTCTTTCACCATTTCCTGGAGTTTGCTCAAACTCATATTCATCGAGTCGGTGATGCCATCCAACCATCTCATCCTCTGTCGTCCCCTTCTCCTCCTGCCTTCAATCTTTCCCAGCATCAGAATCTTTTCCAGTGAATCAGCTCTTCGCATCAGGTGGGCAAAGTAGTGGAGCTTCAGTTTCAGCTGAGTCCCTTCAATGAACATTCAGGATTGATTTCCTTTAGGATTGACTGGTTTGATCTCCTTGCAGTCCAAGGGACATTCAAGAATCTTCTCCAGCACCACAATTTGAAAGCATCAATTTTCTGAAACTCAACGTTCTATGGTCCAACTCTTATATCCATACATGACTACTGGAAGAACAATAGCTTGAACTATATGGACCTTTGTTGGCAAAGTGATGTCTCTGCTTTTTAATATGCTTTCTAGGTTCATTATAGCTTTTCTTCCTGGGAGCAAGTGTCTTTTAATTTCATAGCTGCAGTCACCATCTGCAGTGATTTTGGAGCCCAAGAAAATAAAATTTGTCACTGTTTCCACTGTTTCCCCATCTATTTGCCGTGAAGTGATTGGACCAGATGCCATGATCTTATTTTTTTAAATGTTGAGTGTTAAGCCGGCTTTTTCACTCTCCTCTCTCACTCGCATCAAGAAGCTCTTTAGTTCCTCTTTGCTTTCTCCTATCAGAGTGGTGTCATCTGCATATCTGAGGTTATTGATATTTCTTCAGGCAATCTTGATTTTTAGCTTGTGCTTTATCCAGCCCAGCATTTCACATGATGTACTCTGCATATAAGTTAAATAAGCAGGGTGACAGTATACAGCCTTGACGGACTCCTTTCCCAGTTTTGAACCAGTGTGTTGTTCCACGTCCTGTTCTAACTGTTGTTTCTTGACCTGCATACAGATTTCTCAGGAGGAGGCAAGTAAGGTGGTCTGGTATTCCCATCTCTTAAAGAATGTTCCACAGTTTGCTGTGATCCACACAGTCAAAGGCTTTAGTCAGTGTAGCAGATGTAGATGTTTTTCTGGAATTCCCTTGCTTTTTCTATGATCCAACGGATGTTAGCAATTTGATTTCTGGTTCCTCTGCCTTTTCTAAATTCAGCTTGTACATCTGGAAGTTCTTGGTTCATGCACTGCTGAAGCCTAGCTTGAAGGATTTTGAGCATTACCTCAAAAAAATAGTGATACGTATGTGTGTGTATGATTCATTTGGCTGTACGGCTGATAATAACACAACATTGTAAATCAACTATACTTCAATAAAAAATAAAATTTTAAAAATAAATATTTTTCAGGTGCATCCTGGATGAATTTTGACAGGAAAGAAAATGGAAAATGCTCTTTAAGATCAACAGAGTATGAGAAAGAAAGGGCATTAGAAAGGTTGGGGGAACAGCATGAACTGAATAGACTGCCGCTAGAGAAAAATGAAAATAGTTTGCCATTGCTTAACCACCTAGGCCTCCCGGTTGTGTTCTGCATGAGGCCACAACTCAGAGTGTGGCAGGTAGCTTGTCTTATGGGGCTACAGAAGTAATTAAGAAAGGGACATGTCCTCCAACAGCTCAAAGCCTAAAAACAAAGATGGAATCTGCTGCTTGCACTCATTGAGCCAAACCTGATGTTTTAGCCTTTGCTCCATGTACAGTGGGTTTATTTTGCCAGGTGAGTGGCATGTCCGAGGTGACTCAGCAACTGAGAGCCTATTTCTGGAAGGACTCTGAACTCTTCCACTTTATCTCATGCATATGGCAGCCACATTTTCTGCAGTGAAGCTCAAGTCATATGCTGGACACAGCATTTTCACTGTTTCTGGTGTTATAGACTATCTGAGAGTTATGGTTAAAATGATGAAATAGAAATTTCTGAGAGATTGAGTGGTTTATGGAGACAACAGGACTAATACATTTTCAAAGGGTCCATATGGTAGACTGTGTTATCTGTTATCTATCCAGTTGTGAAGTGTGCCTTCAGTTGTATGTATTTTGAAGTGATCTTCCCTAAACAATTAGGAGAAAAGGAGCTGTTTGACAGATGGAGTGCCCTGCTGAGTTCCCAGTAGCTAGATGAATGGCCAGATAAGGCGAAATGTAAATGAAAGACGTCACCCAATATTAGAAGTCTACACAGGATCAAGTCTCCTATAGGAGATATGTTAGGAATTCAGACAAAAAGTGCTGATTAAAAGTTCAGCATTTGTGGGGTAAAGTGTTAGTACAGAGGAATGCATTACATTCTATGAGGGAGCAAAGTTTACATTTAGAACAGGTGTCTCCTAGATTCCCCATCTTATTCTCTATTGACTGTACCACATGCCTTCTAATTTGGATGTTTCGGGATCACGTGCTAATTTAATGTGCTAGTAAGTTCCAACAAATTGGCTAATAGGTTGATGGTTTATAATGAGTCAAGAATCAGCAAAGATTGTATCACTTTTAGGAGAAAATACTATCCAAAAAATCCAAGTAGTCTTGTTCTGTGGGTTTTTTTGGACCATGCCACAGGGCACATGGGGTCTTTGTTCCTAGACCAGGGATCGAACCTGTGCCCCCTACACTGACAGTGCAGAGTCTTAACCACTGGACCGCCAGAGTCCCCCAAGTAGTCTTATATTTAATTTTGTGCTATTTTGTCTATATACTCTTGGCTCTGATTTTTGATACATATGCAAATGTCAGAGAGGAACAACTGGGAGGTTTATGTTTCCAAAGAAGAAAGTTTAAGGAGTGAGATGAGTCCTTGTGTGTGTCTGTGTGTGTGTGTTTTTTAACAAATGAGTCAGCTGAGCTTTGTGGAAATAGTTTAGGAAAGTGAAATGGGAACAATTAGAAGGGAGAAGAAAGTGTGCGTTGTTTCAGTCAACCTATGGGGAAAGTGGAATAGAAAAATTGTCTATTCGGTAAGTGACTTGGTTTCTTTCATCGGTCAGTGTTTCAAGCAGATTTCTAAAGAAATAGTGATGAGGCATCCCTTTGCATATGGCTGTGAGCTAAAGAAGGAAACCAAGTTGTAATAATTGATAGAAAGAAGTAAGTATGGCTTTCTGAGTAGAGAAAAACATGATAGTAGACTATTCAGTAATGAATATTTATTGCTTAATACTTCTTAGCCTGGAAGAGACACTTTCTGAATATTTTGAACAGTTCCCCTTTCTAATATTTAAGCTGTCAGAGTTGAACAGTTCACATGTAAACTACATTGTTTTGGTTTAACTAACAAAGAGTGATAAGACGTGAATAGTTTGTGACAGCCCGAACATTGATAACAGAAGACATTAATGCCTGCAGACACAGCCTACATGGTAAGATTCTGGGAGCAAAAATGCTTATTATGTTAGGCCAACGTGCTTTGACCTAGTTTTGCTTTTCTGCTTGGAAATTATGTCAGAATTCGTTACATCATCCTTGTGGATGAGCAATTGTATTTTCTTGTTTATTTCAGCATCATTTTATTCGGTTGTGTATTTACTTCTGACCTCCAAGAAGACAAACTAATCCTCATTGACTTGCCTTTTCCTTTTGAAATGAGTCTCCTGCATGCTAAAGAGAGAGGATTTTATGTATTAACAAAACAATCTAGGATGCAGTCTTCAAAGACATGAATTTCTCCTTGATGGGAGCCACAACTGCCCTCTTGAAGGCTCTAAGAGGCCAAGTAGTTTCCCTTTCTTTGTCTTATGGGAATGGTTCAGATTACTGTGCCAGAGTTGAATAACAAAAAAATTAAACAAGACAGGGAGGTTGATGGGGTACTTCTCAGCCCATCATCTTTAAGTTTGTCCATTGCATATTTCTGCTTTCTTCATCCAGTCAAAAGTAGCCTGACATATTTTTCCTATTTAACATTTTTATTGAATAATTTTCGAAATGAATTATTTCCTCAGTTGATTTCAAACACATTTCCCCCTTGCCATTTAATACTTTGTATCACGAGGGGAAAGAACCGTTTAATTCTTTCATACATTTATGAATTCAAATCTTCAAAGAGTGTGAGTTCTTCCACTGATCCATTGACGTCGAATTTACAAGTATAATTTGCTACCAAAAGACCTTGAACGGTTTTTGGTGCGCACGTTTTGGCATTCCTTATTAACAAATGTAATCAGGCAAAAGCCCGCAAGAATATGTATTCGTGGTTCCTCTTGAAAAATCGACCATTTGCTCTTGTTTTCTAATGAAATCCCTTTGTTGTTAGATCCTTTGCACATCCGGTGTCTGAAGGCAGAAAACCTAAGAAGGGAGTGTCCCCTTCAAAGCATTCCCAAACCCACTGAATTTTAACCAGGTAAATTGCTGATTAGCTATGGATCATTTAAAGAAACAGTATGAAAGTCATTGGGACAGACGCAAGCCCTAACGGTGATCCCAGGGTGCTTCAGAAGTTGATTGAAACAGTAAACGCAGAGGCTTCTTTTCCTCAGCTGGTCCTTAAGCTAATTTGAATACAAGCATCTTGAAGAAAAACTTCTTCAGAAGATTTCTGGGACCCCTAATTGGTATACAAACACTGTCACTTCTAAGCTACCTAAAATGTGAAATAGACTCTGCAGCTCCTATGGTGATACTCATTTCCAGGTGTGGATGGTACACTCCCAGCATTTTTTTGTTATTATCACAGACAGATACAAATATTTCCCTCATCTTACAGAAACACTGGCCTTCTGTATAGCCTACATGCACCCTATTTTCTTCTGCTTTGTAATTTATTCTGGAGATGTTTTCATAACAGTGTACTTCAACAACTGCATAATGTTCTATAGTACAGCATATCATAATTTATTTCATTCTTCCCTACTGGTCACATTGGTTGTGTCCAGTCTTTTTTAAAATTTATTTTTGATCAGAGTATAATTCTCAAGTGGCACTAGCAGTAAAGAACCCGCCTGCCAATGCAGGAGATGCAAGAGACATGGGTTCGATCCCTGAGGTGGGAAGATCCCTGGAGGAGGAAATGGCAACCTGCTCCAGTATTCTTGCCTAGGAAATTACATGGACTGAGGAACCTGGTGGGTTACAGTCCACAGGGTCACCAAGAGTCGGGTACGACTGAGCTCACACACATGCACACACATAATTGTTTTACAGTGCAGTGTTGGTTTCTGCTGTACCACAGTGTGAACCAGCCATAAGAAGGCATATAACCCCTCCCTCTTGAGCCTCCTTCCTACCCACCCACCCTCACGCCATCCCACCCCTCCAGGTTGCCACAGAGCAGCAGTTTCCTGTGTTATGCAGCAGCTTCCCACCAGCCAGCTATTTCACACATGGTAGCGTATGTATGTCAGTGCCACTCTCTTAGTTGGTCCCAACTTCTCCTTCCGTGCTATGTCCACAGATCCGTTCTCTACATCTGCATCTCTATTCCTGCCCTGCAGATGGGTTCATCAGTACCATTTTTGTAGATTCCAGTGTGTCCAGTCTTTTGCCATGAAAACAGTGTATACAGACAAGCCTTGTGCATTGGTCAGTTTGTGTGGGACAGATGTATCTGTATTGTAAATCCCTAGAAATGGAATTTCTGGGTCAAAAGCTACATGGTAGTTTCTAACTTTGATCAGTCAGTGAAGTTGCCTAGTCAGGGTACGTGCGTGCTTCCTCAGGGCCTCCTCAGGACAGTGCGTTGTCTGCCTTGGGCATCTTTGTCTATTTCCTACTGGAAAAGAGGTCATGCTGTGTACATTTCTCTTCTGAGTGATGTTGAGCATCTTTGCATATACTTCAGCACTATTTGCATTTCTTGTGCAATGTCTGTTCACGTCTTCCACTTCAGATTGTTTTTGATGTTCATTTTTCAGGCTACGTACCTTTATCATCATTCACCAAGGAGATCTAGCTTGTTGACTTTCCCCAAGTATGTTCGAAATAAGCCAAAAGGGGATCCTGTAGTCATGTAGCTAATTCTAATGATTTTCTGTGAATGGAAGTGGGGCTGGTTCACAGCAAACATTCATGCGAGAGTCTGGATTTCTAGCCCTGTTGGTCATTTCCTCTTGCACTCTGTAGCCAGCCACTGTCAAGAGGCTGAACTTTGTAAAGCAGAGATAACCTCCACCATGTGGAAAGCTTGCTACTGAGGGTCTACTTTGGGGAGGATGCGTCTGTGATTAGTACTCAGTTTGTTGGAATTGTGACCATTTTCCAAGGAAATAAGGGCTTCCACTTGCAATACTTAAGATCTTGGAAAGTCTTTAAGGAAATAGTCTCCACTTTTCCTGTCAGATTGCAAAATGTCAAGATGCATCACAGATAAGAATGGTTTTAATATTTCTGCACAGCGTTGTTCTGTATCACCCATTTTGAAGACTGGGGCTTTATGATTTAGACCAACGAGAGAACTTTTGCTCTGGTCTGAGGTTTCAGTGTATGTTTTCTCATTTAGTACAGAAGATTATTTAGTGCTTAGAAATATGGACAAAAAGTCTTTATCACTTTATGGAAATGATCCTACTATTCAATCACGTATGATTGCTGTTACCGCCCCTGTAAAATGGAAATAAAATATAAGCAATAATCATAATACCTATAAGTTTGTTGTAAAGATTGAGTTGCTATTCATTTACCACTTAGAATAGCACCTGATACAGAGTCAGTACTACATGTGTATGTGTAGTTTTGGAAAAAAATATTTATTATTTATTTATATGGCTATGCTGGGTCTTTGTTGTGGCATGTGGGATCTTTAGTTGCAGACACGAACACTTAGTTGTGGCTTGTGGGGTCTAGTTCCCTGACCAGGGATCAAACCTGGGCCCCCTGCATCGGGAGTGTGGAGTCTTTAGTCATTGGACTACCAGGGAAGTCCCAAGTGTGTGTTAAGTAAAGTTAAAGAATGGTGGTTGTCAAGAATCGTGAAGAGTCTGAGACTTTATCGCACTTGCTCACCAGCCAACTTAGCTTGCCACTGTTTCTTGGTTGTTGGCAGAAAACATGAGACTCCTGGGTCAGACACAGAGGACTTACTACTCACAGCACAGCAAGTGGCATGAGCATCGTGTTCATGTCCTTGCCCCCCAAGTTTCCCAGAACAGGACAGAGGACCCCAGATGGATGTCCTGTGTGCAGAAGAATTGCCTCCCAGATGGGGCTCCTGAGCTGTGGAACTCTGGATTTCTTGTGATTGATAGGAAGCACACGCCTGCCCATTGCTCTGAGAGCTGACATGATCTCTATGTCCCAGGGTCATTAGATAAAAGATGATGAAAAGATTATCTGGAACAAAAGCCAGCAGCAGTGCCTTTGCTCCTAAGATGTGCAAAACGCAAGGGAGCCTTGAAAATTTTTTTCCCAAAAGTAGTCCAGTGAAGTATCTGGATCTTTGCTTCTCAGAGCCCTAAGAGTTCTACAGAACTACCCAGAGCTGAAAGAGGGAAGAGGTACAAGAGCAAGAACCGTCCTCTAGTTCCCTGCTTTTCCAGTAAGAAGAGCTTAGATGTGTTCTTCTGCTTTTCTCCTCTCCCAGAATGTTGGGCTTCTGGTTAAGACTTCCTTGGAACAAAGGGATCTTTCTTTAGGGAGAAAAAAAGAGAAAAAGAAAATGCCAGGTCCAGTACAGTGGTGTTTGACATTTTGACAGCGATAAAGTCATTGAGAGAATCACTCCAGGCAGCAGATTGGGAAGCACAGTATCAGAGGTCTTTTGGGTTGCCCCTGATGTACCACTTCCTAGCTCTGTGACCTTGGGCTGATGGCTTAAGCCTCCCAAATTTCCTTACATATAAAATGGAGATGCTATTACCATCTCCTGGGGTTTATGTAATAACTGAATGAAAAATGATATATAAAAAAATGAAGTATAAAGCACTTACAGTCTCTATTTGTTATATATCAGGCATTTAAGAAACATTTGGTTACTTCTCTTTTGGTGGAAACAGAGGGTTTCAGAGGAGTCTTTGTTTTATGGACATTTCCACCGGCTTAGCCATGGAATGAATACATACCTAGCCACACAGAGACATGCGTATGTAGACACATGTACAGGCAGTAGTGTAGTGTGTTATATGGATGTCATAATGCTCTCAAGGCATCTCTTCAGGCAAGTATCTACCTCTGTGTGTGCATACATATATAAAAATATCCCTGTAAAGTGTGAGAAAAGTCATTTGTTGCTGAAAAATATTCCATTGTAGGACCAACTCTCCTAATATGCTAAAATAATACCAAATCTCATTGATGAACGTGATCAATCATCATTAGTTTTCATAGGTAAAAGAAAATTACTCTGACATTTGTTAAAACAGTAAGGAAGACTTTTTTTTAGGAATACTGCAATAGCTGTAGGGGAGGGAAATCAGAATTCAACTCTGAATACAGCAGAGACAACTGGGAATCCATAGCCAATGAGCAGAGCAGAGGGATCCGTGGATGGAAAGGTGACTAAGAGGGGACATCAAGGGTAGGGGGATTCCTGCTAAACCAACTTAACAGGGTTCTTCCTGAAGACAGGCCACGGTGATCTGGTCTCAAGGGTAGGGGTTAACTCTACACGGACTTACCACAGGATCCTGCTAACGCTTGTAATGTACAGGCCCAGCCAGGACAGAGGTCAAGGTTGAGGCTTAGTGAAGAGGAGGGCTCAGAGGAGCCTGACTAAAGTTTGGTTGAGGAAAATCTTTGTCACAAAGCATCACCTAAGAAAGCTGTTCTTGCTCATCTTTTCTATTCTTAACAGTGGTTAGATTCTTTTGCGTATTATACATCTGATATTTAAAACTATCTCAGAAATGAAATACTAACACTCCTGTTTATGTAGTTATGTCCTGAAAAGAAAAGTGAAATACTGAGTGGAATAGTAAATACAAAAGGTAGAAGTGGAATGTATTTCTATATTCCAACTACATAGAAATGTATTTTATAGGGCAGGGTGCCTAGAATTACCATAAATTAGAGCTGCGACTCGAACACTGATCAACCCTACAACTGTGAATGTGGTTTTTGAATGCTCTTGCTTCCCAGGGCTCTGTTGATATAGGAAGATAGTTTTAAGGTTTTTTTCTGTTTTAAAATAATTCTAGAGCCATAGGAAATTGCAAAACAATATACAAGGAAGTTCTATGCACTCTTCCCCCACCTCATCCTCCATCTTGAACCTCTGGCAACCAATGAACTGTTCTCCATCTCTATAATTTTGACCTTTCAAGAATATTATATAAATATAGTCACATATAAGATTGGCTTTTTTTCACTCAGCATAATTCTCTAGAGGTTCATCCAAGTTGTGTCTGTCAGTGGTTGTTGTGGTTTAGTCGCTGAATCATGTCCAACTCTTTGCAACCCTGTGGACTGTAGTGTGCCAGGCTCCTCTGTCCATGGGCTTCTCTAGGCAAGAATACTGGAGTGGGTTGCCATTCCCTTCTGCAGGGGATCTTCCCAGCCCTGGGATCGAACCCAGGTCTCCTGCATTGCAGGCAGATTCGTTACCCTTTGAGCCACCAGAGAAGCCCTGTTTACTTATTTATTTATATGGCTGTGCCAGGTTTTAGCTGTGGTGCAAGATCTGGATCTAGTTCCCTGACCAGGAATCAAACTGGGTCCACGTTCTAACCTTATTGTTATTTTAGCCATTCTAGTAGATATATAGTAGTATCACACTTGTGTTTGTCTTTTAAAAGGTAAAGAAATATGTCATAATCTAGTGTAGGTGTGTTCATGTCTCCCAGGTAACATCCTCACACCCAAATGGGCCTATTTCCCAGGTTTGGCTGTCCATCTGGGCACTGCTGCTAACTACTAATCTCTTCAAATGTATTTTTTCCATATTATGGTGGAAGATTAGTGCTTCATGGAGAAATATAACAGCCCTTGCTTCTTAAGTAGCTTATACTCAGTGCTTAAAATATGAATTGAACACACAAAATGAAATCAGACTTCATCTGTGTGGTTTTTGTTTTACTTTGTATTGATGTTTTATCACTTATGCTAATTATCATGATTATTTTAACAGATATACAATCAAGCAGATAATAAAATATCTTTAAAAAATGAGTTATATCTTACGTATGTGCATAGAAAATTTTACTGAGCAATTAATTTGAGTTTCTGCTTTGACCTGTTTCTCTTAATTCTCTAATAGTAGAGGTTTTAAGGCATTTAAAGAACTTTAAAGCAGGCAAGAGAAAATGAAGTTGGTTTTTAAAATTTGAATCATATGGTAAAAACAATTTATTATTTGTCATACTCCATTAAAACTATTTACTTGATTTTATTTTACTAACTTTTGGCCGTGCTGGGTCTTTGCTGCTGTGCATGGCTTTCCCTAGTTGTGGAGAACTGGGTGCACTCTCTAGTTGCATTGACAGGCTTCTTATTCTGGTGACTTCTCTTTCTGTGGAGCACAGGCTCTAGGGCTCATGAGCTCCAGTAGTTGTGGCACCCTGGGCTTAGTTGCTTGGCATCATGTGGAATCTTCCCAGACCAGAGGTTGAACCCATGTGCCCCGCATTGCAAGGTGGATTTTTAACCTCCAGGAAAGCCCATACTCCATTTTTTTCCCTTTAAATTATATTTATAAGGTACAAGTATGCTTTATGCTTATTATATCTTAATATATTACATAAATATAATTTTCTATTTTAGAATTAAACGACAGTAAAAATGATTATTGTATGAAATACTATTAGTGGTAGATTCTTAGTATTAGAATTAAAATCTATATTTTATATATACATATAAATTACAAGGTACCTGAAAATAGGATAAACTACAACCACCTGTGAAAATTAAATGTTCCTCTATCAGTTATACCATTTCAATTCAACTTCATTCTTCACCCTTCCTTAATTTTATTGGGCTTCTCTAGTGGCTCAGATGGTAAAGAATGTGCCTGTAAGAGACCTAGGTTTGATTCCTGGATTGGAAAGATCCCCTGGAGAAAGAAATGGCAACCCACTCCAGTATTCTTGCCTGGAGAATTCCATGGACAGAGGAGTCTGGTGGGCTTCAGTCCATGGGGTCACAAAGAGTCGAACATGACTGAGTGACTTTCACTTTCATTTTATTACTAATAGGATATAAGTTGTTACAGTGTGCTTAAGAATTTGGACCACAGTTCAGTGCAGTCACTCAGTTGTGTCCGACTGATTCTTTGTGACCCCATGAACCGCAGCACACCAGGCCTCCCTGTCCATCACCAACTCCCGGAGTCCACCCAAACTCATGTCCATTGAGTCAGTGATGCCATCCAGCCATCTCATTCTCTGTCGTCCCCTTCTCCTCCTGCCCTCAATCTTTCCCAGCATCAGGGTCTTTTCCAATGAGTCAGCTCTTCGCATGAGGTGGGCAAAGTACTGGAGTTTCAGCTTCAACATCAGTCCTTCCAGCGAACACCCAGGACCGATCTCCTTTAGGATGGACTGGTTGGATCTCCTTGCAGTCCAAGGGACTCTCAAGAGTCTTCTCCAACACCACAGTTCAAAAGCATCAATTCTTCGGCGCTCAGCTTTCTTCATAGTCCAACTCTCACATCCATACATGACCACTGGAAAACCATAGCCTTGACTAGACGGACCTTTGTTGGCAAAGTAATGTCTCTGCTTTTGAATATGCTGTCTAGGTTGGTCACAACTTTTCTTCCAAGGAGTAGGCGTCTTTTAATTTCATGGCTGCAGTCACCATCTGCAGTGATTTTGGAGCCCAGAAAAATAAAGTCTGACACTCTTTCCACTGTTTCCCCATCTATTTGCTATGAAGTGGACCACAGTTACCATTAATTCATAGCTACTGTGGCTCTGCCTGTAAATGATGCCACTGAGCTGTATGTTAATACATATCCCTTAGAAATGCTGCAGCCTTCCTTTCTCAGGAATAGAGATTTATAAACTGCCTGGGGATATCGCTATTTGTAGTGAAGGAAGTGTTCTTGTTCTTTTCTGTGCCCTTGTGTTCCCCACAGACTAAACTCAAGTGACACTTAAATACTGCAGAGGCTCTTGGGAGTGTATGAGTAGTTTTTAATTATTTATTTTTAATTGGAAGATAATTGCTTTACAATATTGTGTTGGTTTTTTTGCCATGTATCAACATGAATCAGCCCTAGGTATATGTATGTCCCCTCCCTCGGTGTATGAGTTTTAATAAGAAAATTTACCAAGAAAATATACAAGTAAAAGCACATTGACCATTGACTCCCCAAATAATAGAATACATTTGCAAATGTATTTGTTTCATAGTATGACAAATTATGTGCAAAAATACTTGAAGATGCTTTATTCTATTTAAAAACTGCTCAAAGGGCTTTGTAGATTATGTTGAGAGAAGGCTTTGGAAGAAATATATCTGCACGAGCCAAGAAAGTGAACCTCCTTTGTTTATAGGATTATAGAGAGAAAATTTTACATCTAAAGAGAGAATACAAATTCTACATAGGCCAAAATCGCCCACCTTGTAGAAAGTCATGCCAGTGTTCTTTATGTTATTCTTTCAGTGAGTGTCTTTAAAGTTACAACATTACAACTTCAGGTGTCCTTCATTTAACTTCATTTAAGGTCTGTATTATGATAACTTCATGCAGACTTCCTTTCCTATACAGTCCTTATGAACAGAGTAAGAGATTCATTTATTTTGGGAGTTACATAGCAAAGAGTTGCTGAATCCAAAATAACATGCCTCTAATTTCCAATATTTTCTGCCAAGCTCTATTTTAAACATACGATGCCATGTGATAAACCTAATCATGTGACCTTGGCCCCTAGCATTCTCATGTTTGCCTTCCCTTCTTTTATGTGACTTCCCTGGTAGCTCAGGTGCTAAAGAGTCTGCCTGCAATGCAGGAGACCAGGGTTCAATCCATGGGTCGGAAAGATCCCCTGGAGAACGAAATGGCAACCCACTCCAGTATTCTTGTCTGGAGAATCCCATGGACAGAGGAGCCTGGCGGGCTACAGTCCATGCGGTTGCAAAGAGTTGGACATGACTGAGCGATTTCACTTTCACTTCTTTTATATACATGAAGTGTATAAGGTGACCTTTTAGGGTTACATTATCTTCTTCAGTCAGTCAGTCAGGCAGTTCAGTCGCTCAGTTGTGTCCGACTCTGTGACCCCATGAATTGCAGCACGCCAGGCTTCCCTGTCCATCACCAACTCTCGGAGTTCACCCAAACTCACGTCCATCGAGTCAGTGATGCCATCCAACCATCTCATCCTCTGTCATCCCCTTCTCCTGCCCCCAATCCCTCCCAGCATCAGAGTCTTTTCCAATGAGTCAACTCTTCGCATCAGGTGGCCAAAGTACTGGAGTTTCAGATTTAGCATCATTCCTTCCAAAGAAATCCCAGGGCTGATCTCCTTCAGAATGGACTGGTTGCATCTCCTTGCAGTTCAAGGGACTCTCAAGAGTCTTCTGCAATACCACAGTTCAAAAGCATCAATTCTTCAGCACTCAGCTTTCTTCACAGTCCAACTCTCACATCCATACATGACTACTGGAAAAACCATAGCCTTGACTATACGGACCTTTGTTGGCAAAGTAATGTCTCTGCTTTTTAATATGCTGTCTAGGTTGGTCATAACTTTTCTTCCAAGGAGTAAGTGTCTTTTAATTTCATGGCTGCAGTCACCATCTGCAGTGGTTTTGGAGCCCCAAAATATAAAGTCTGACACAGTTTCTACTGTTTCCCATCTATTTCCCATGAAGTGATGGGACCAGATGCCATGATCTTCGTTTTTTGAATGTTGAGCTTTAAACCAACTTTTTCACTCTCCTCTTTCACTTTCATCAAGAAGCTTTTTAGTTCCTCACTTTCTGCCATAAGGGTGGTGTCATCTGCATATCTGAGGTTATTGATATTTCTCCCGGCAATCTTGATTCCAGCTTGTGCTTCTTCCAGCCCAGTGTTTCTCATGATGTGTTCTGCATAGAAGTTAATTAAGCAGGGTGACAATATACAGCCTTGACATACTCCTTTTCCTATTTGGAACCAGTCTGTTGTTCCATGTCCAGTTCTAACTGTTGCTTCCTGACCTGCATACAGATTTCTCAAGAGGCAGGTCAGGTGGTCTGGTATTCCCATTCTCTCAGAATCTTCCGCAGTTTATTGTAGTCCACACAGTCAAAGGCTTTGGCATAGTCAATAAAGCAGAAATTGATGTTTTTCTGGAACTCTCTTGCTTTTTCCATGATCCAGCAGATATTGGCAATTTGATCTCTGGTTCCTCTGCCTTTTCTAAAAGCAGCTTGAACATCAGGAAGTTCACAGTTCACATATTGCTGAAGCCTGGCTTGAAGAATTTTGAGCATTGCTTTACTAGAGTGTTTGATGAGTGCAATTGTGCGGTAGTTTGAGCATTCTTTGGCATTGCCTTTCTTTGGGATTGGAATGAAAACTGACCTTTTCCAGTCCTGTGGCCACTGCTGAGTTTTCCAAATTTGCTGGCATGTTGAGTGCAGCACTTTCACAGCATCATCTTTCAGGATTTGAAATAGCTCAACTGGAATTCCATTGTCTCCACTAGCTTTGTTCATAGTGATGCTTTCTAAGGCCCACTTGACATTCCAGGATGTCTGGCTCTAGGTGAGTGATCACACCATTGTGAATATCTTGGTCATGCAGATCTTTTTTGTACAGTTCTTCCATGTATTCTTGCCACCTGTTCTTAATATCCTCTGCTCCTCTTTAGACCATACCATTTCTGTCCTTTATCCAGCCCATCTTTGCATCAAATATTCCCTTGGTATCTCTAATTTTCTTGAAGAGATCTCTAGTCTTTCCCATTCTGTTCTTTTCCTCTATTTCTTTGCATTGATTGCTGAGGAAGGCTTTCTTATCTCTCCTTGCTATTCTTTGGAACTCTGCATTCAGATGCTTATATCTTACCTTTTCTCCTTTGCTTTTCTCTTCTCTTCTTTTCACAACTATTTGTAAGGCCTCCCCAGACAGCCATTTTGCTTTTTTGCATTTCTTTTCCATGGGGATGGTCTTGATCCATTATCTTCTTATAGATTGTGATTAATTTGCAGAGGTGATCACAGCAACTGAACATTCACTCAGATCTTTAAAATGTCAGTAAAGAAAAGAAACCTTCAATTTTTGGCAATTCTTTTAAACAGCTCTTTGAATTGAGTCCTTGAAATCTGTACAGTGGAATTTTTCCCAGTGTTAGCCGGAAGCTTATTTGCCTGTTGAATAGATGGATTACTGAATTAGTTAATGGAAAGTAAATTGTTTAAATGTAATGTATTGGTTATTTGGAATAAAATCTCACTTCCATGTAATGGAACATCATCGGTGAAGTTGTAGGAGTTTTCAAATACTCTTCAGTTCAGTTCAGTCATTCAGCCATGTCCGACTCTTTGCAACCCCATGCATGGACTACAGCCTGCCAGGCTTCCCTGTCCACCACTAACTCCCAGAGCTTGCTCAAATTCATGTCCATTGAGTTAGCAATGCCATCCAACCATCTCACCTTTTCCCTTTGATAACCATAAGTTTGCTTTCTAAGTCTGTGAGTCTGTTTCTGTTTTATAAATAAGTTCATTTGTATCTTTTTTTAGATTCTACTTGTAAGCGATATAATATGATATTTGTTTAAAAAAGAGTGTAATACTAACTAGGTGGTAAAAATCTCTGACACCTACCTATAAATGTTGACTAACACTTTCCTTTTCATTTGCTATCTTGTGACCTAAATCATGGGAAGATTATGTTACTGTTGACATTGAGAACTCTTTGGTATCTCTTTCAAAAACATACCACCCCTTGGGGTTGAACCATCATAGCTGCTTTAAACTATGTCTGTCCGAATGGGTTCCTATTCACTGTCCTTGCCAGAGAGTCTACTTCCTTAAGAATTAAAGGTCTGGTCTGTCTCTTTAAACCTTATGCTATTGGAATTCCTGTAATGCCACCAGCACCTAAGGGCCCCAAGGATGCTTCCATTGCAGGGGTGTTCTGCCAAGGAGACCCCTTCCAATTTGGATTGGGACATCATTTGCGGGTACACAGTTTTTCTTCAAGTGAAATCTGTATCTGTCTCCTGATGGTTTTTACCCATGTTTGGTCCCTCTACACAGCACGGAACACCTGCAGTTACTCTGTTCTCTGACAACACTTCAATGATAAATCTAACAAGATCATACGTGTTTGATTTAGACTGTATCCTTCAGGATCAAGCAGTGTTCATAAGTACAGATGTCCAACAGGGAAAGACTGTCCATGGAAAAGACTCACTTGATTGGAGGAAAGAGATAGCATTTGGCTTCCAATACCCAATGACCTGAAGGCTGCTATTTTAAATTCTCATTGTCCAGATTATAGGGACTTTGCCTGGCTTACTTCTGAGTCTTTACTAGTGAGCAAGGAATAACATGATGGCAGACATTTAGGTACAAGAAAAAAAATCATTAATGAACAAGGTTTGAATTTTTTCCCTTAGCTTGTCTGGTACTCCATGGATATTCACAATATCGTGTGGATGTGTGTTACAGAACTCAAATATGTTAATCAAATAAAGGAGTGCTAAGATGGAAGGGAAGGAAATAGGGGCCAGATAAGTAGGAAGAGTGTGAGCTAATAGCAGCTTTCTTCAGGTATTTGGCAAGTTGAAGGCCAAATTTTATTTTGAGCATCTTAAGAAATTACATACTTTTTTTAATAAAAGACTAAAACTCTGAGAAATACAGTGTGTTGCCAATAAAATGTGTAGGGGTTTGACAGATCAAGCCAGTATCTAATGAAAAGTGGAGTTGTGAAGATCTGGATCTGAAAATCCAGTGTGTTCT
The DNA here is from genome assembly GCF_016772045.2 of Ovis aries. NCBI lineage: Eukaryota > Metazoa > Chordata > Mammalia > Artiodactyla > Bovidae > Ovis > Ovis aries. The sequence goes on along the minus strand of NC_056080.1, from coordinate 8,637,352 downwards.
TCCTCATCTAGCACAGAGCTTAGTATACACCAGCTGCTCCACAAATATTTATTGGGTAAATGTTAGGATGAGCACATGGAGGCTGGCTGATGCCTTGAATGGCATTGCTCAGCCTCATGGGTGTCCCTTTGGCCTGTAAGAAAAGTCTGTGGTCTATTTTCATCATTTTTCAAAAAGCGATTGGACAGTTATTACTTTGAAGTGATTATTTTCATCAGATACTTCTAGACTAGGGGAGTTTGCGAAGTTAAAAGTGAAGAGATTTGTAAAAATATTCTGCTAAATGAGAAAAGCCAGCCATAAAGAGCCACATACTGACTGATGTGTTTGTATGAAATGTCCAGAATAAGCAAATTTTATAGAAATTTAAACTAGGTAGGATTTCCCTGGTGATCCAGTGGTTGAGACTCCATGCTTCCACTGAACTAAGGTCTCACATACTGTGGGGCATGGCCTACATTTTTTTTTTTTCAGAAGGTAGATTAGTCAAGGTTAGGAGATGGGAGGAGGGGAGAATTGGGACTGATATTGGGTGGTGTGTCTGACGCTGGGTGGGGTATTTCTTTTAGGGGTGATGCCAGTGTTCTGGAATTAATGGTGATGGCTGCACATCTCTGTGAAGACACCAAACCCCCCTGAATTGTACAGGTTAAGTGGTTGTGTTTGTGATCTGCGAATTACATTTCAGCAAAGTTGTTTTTAACAGTGTAATACTGATAAGTATGTAATACTGTTAAGCACAGCACTCTGTATTAAAAAAAAAAAAGAGGGAGGAGAGGGTAGTAGAACCACTTGCTTAGTGTTTGGTAGAATTTCTCCCAGATTTTTAAAAAATACTCCTATTCCTTTTATACTGTCTCTCTAGAGGGTTGTCATTCAGTCACTAAGCAGGGTCCGACTCTTTGCAGTCCTATGGACTGTAGCCCACCAGACTTCTCTGTCCATGGGATTCTCCAGACAAGAATACTGGAGTGGGTTGCCATGCCCTCCTCCAGGGGATCTTCCCAACCCAGGGATCGAACCAGAGTCTCGTTAAGTCTCCTGCACTGGCAGGCGGGTTGTTTACAACTAGCGCCACCTGGGAAGCCCCTATGTATATATTGTTGTTGTTGTTCAGTCGCTCAGTCTTGTCCAATTCTTTGTGACTCCATGGACTGCAGCATGCCAGGCTTCCCTGTCCTTCACTATCTCCCCGAGTTTGCTCAAACTCATGTCCATTGATGCATCTAAAGGGTATAAAGGGAATATTCCCACAACTGTAGAGAATGGAGGTGGACTCTACTATTGGGTACTTTCTTCCTTCCTCATTCTCCCCAGATTAGGAAATGTGTGAATGTGTAAAAGCTAACAAGGGCAGTAGTGCTCAGAGCTAGGTCATGAGACTTCCAAGATCTATGGACAACCCCGGAATCCTAGGGGAGCAGAGTTTTGAAGTGTTTGCACCATCTTCATACCACCTAAATCTAGGCTGGGGATCAGCAAACTTGTTCATAAAGGCCGGATAGTAAATATTCTGGGCTTTGCAGGCCATACAGTCTCTGTGTAAAACTACTCAACTCAGCCATAAACAGTCGGTAAGCAATCGGAGGTGATTGTGCTCCAGAAAAGCTTAATGTTGTTGACTCTGACATTTGACTTTCATATCATTTTCCTGGATCACAAAATATTAGTGTTTTTGATTTTTTTTTTAGCCATCTCAAAATGTAAAGACATCTATAGCTTCTAGGATACAGAGAACAAGCTGAGGGCTAGACTTGGCCTCTGGTGGTCCTCTGGTCATGGTATGCAGAGTCTAGGGTAATGGGTTAGAAAGCAGTTTGTTGTGAAGCATGTTAAATTCCTTAAGCCAGTGTACATCTTAGAGCAACAAATAATGCTACGTGATTGAAGGTTGAAATATTAAGAGACTTAATTGTCACAGTTAGCTTGATAGCAAATGAAGAAAAATCAGCAAATAGGATCTTTACTGAAGTGTTTTAAGACTATACTAATGCTGTGTTGTGTGGTTTTGAGATTTTTATTTTAAAGTCAGAGAAGGTATGGATATCTTGAATGCAGGCCGTTAAGAAGTCTGCCAAGGCCATGAATTTAAAGTCCTAGGAATTTTTCATTGCCCCTGGCTGCTGAATTGTAACAACAAAGTTATTCATTAAGTTCATATTTTTAAAAAATGTCAACAATGCTTCTTTATACTTTATCTGCATTTGATACACTTCCAGAAAGATGATCTTTAATTTGACTAATGAGTGCATCCATTGTTATTTTAATGACAAGTAATTTACAGAAAGAATAGCTCTTCAGCAAGTATCCTTAAATCTGGAAGTAAAAGTCCCCAGTTTTCCAGTCCATGAAGGAGCAGTTGGTGTTAGAATGCTCCTGCAGGATGTGGCCACTGGAAATACTTCCTGAGTAATGAACCAGAAATGCAAAAGGAAGAAAACAGCTTGAAATATGTTGGCCATTTTATATCATAATTTTTGAGTTTATTTTCTGATTTGAGCACAAGTCACAAGTTGCAGAACATGGAGATTTGGGGGAGGTCTGGCCCATTTCCTGCAACCCCATATAACCCTCCTTGGTTCTGTCATAGAAGTTTTTAGATCTATTAATTTGAAGAAAATTGAAACCCATATTCACTAGGATTATAAATAGAAAATTCAGGAAAATAATCAGTTTTTGAGCTCGCCACAGTTTTCTGCAGAAATTTCACTCTTTAATGGAACTTTTTGGTGCATAAATAAGTCCCCACTGAGGCCAGAGTTCTAAACAGACCTTATAGATATCTAAGATGAAGTGAACATGGGTTCTGTCCTCAGGGGGCTTGTGGTTCACTGAACTAACAAATATCCTAACAAATATACCAACTGCAGAACTTTTTCCTAATCCTAGAACTCTTTTGTTGTTATTGGTTGGAGTAATGAATGTGGCATCCTAAGGTCGAATGTAATGATTGCCACATCCTACCATGTTCTGTTGTCAAGGCTAAGTGTTAGTCACTCAGTCATGTCTGACTCTTTGTGATGCTATGGACTGTATAGCCCACCAGGTTCCTCTGTCCATGCGATACTCCAGGCAAGAATGCTGGAGTGGGTTGCCATTTCCTCCTCCAGGTGATCCCAGGGATCGAACCACGGTTTCCTGCATTGCAGGCAGATTCTGAGCCACCAGGGAAACCCATTATCAAGGCTAAAGTCTGTCTTAAAGAAGGTTAACTATGGCTTTGTTCTTGTGGTAATAGAAGAGATAAAGAGACCATTTACAAAGCTACCTCCTGAAAAATTGAAAGTATTTCATGCCAGCCATTGCCTGAGTTCATCTCACAGTAATTTTTAGCTGTTTGCAAAATCCAGTTTCTGTTATTTGGGTTGTCGCTGTTTTTTTTTTTTTTTTTTCTTTCTTGAAGCTTCATGAATTAAATATTACTATTGTGTGCTAAGTCACCTCATGTTTGACTTTTGCGACCCCATGGACTGTAGTCTGCCAGACTCCTGTGTCCATGAGATTCTCTAGGCAAGAATACTGGAGTGGGTTGCCATGCCCTTCTCCAGGGTGTCTTCCAGACCTAGGGATCAAACTCGTGTCTTTTGCATTGGTAGACGGGTTCTTTACCAGTAGCGCCACCTATTAGTCTTTTACAAATGGGTAAAATGAAGCTTCAGAAGATTAAAACATGCAACAAGTACAAAGTACGTTCAGCATTCACTTATCTGGCTTCCATGGGTTCAGCCAACTGCAGATTGAAAATATGCCGGAAAAAGAAAATTCCAGTAAGTCCCCAAAAAGCAAAACCTGAATTTTCTAGGCAGGCAACTGTTTTCATAACATTTACATTGTATTTTCAATTATTTGCATATCATTTGCATTGTATTAGTTATTATAAGTAATCTGCTGTTGCTGCTGCTAAGTTGTTCAGTCGTGTCCGACTCTATGCGACCCCAGAGATGGCAGCCCACCAGGCTCCTCCATCCATGGGATTTTCCAGGCAAGAGTACTGGAGTGGGGTGCCATTGCCTTCTCCATATAAGTAATCTAGAGATGATTTAAAGTATATCAGAGGTTGTACAGTAGGTTATGTGCAAAAAATTGGTGTTTAGAGGCTTGAGCATCTGTGGATTCTAGTGTCTGCCAGAGCCCTAGAACCAGTCCCCCTCAGATACTGAGGGCTGTCTGTACTGGGAGAGCTTCAAGTTCAGACACTAATGTTGCCTAATCTCTTTCCTTCTCTTTGTACCTTAGCATATGACTTAACAGTCACTGCTTCTGTTTTTCCTACAGAAAATTTAGGCAAATGAAGGCATCGACAAGTATTCTGACTTCCATTTAACTTCTTACATAATCCTTTGAACAGCCCATTATAGGAGAATGAAGTCATTGGGGACTTAGTGAGATAGATGACACATTCTAGATGTAGAAAAAAAAGTTCTAAGCAGCTAAAAGACAATTGGAGTGAAATACATCAGATGGATGCATGAGATGGCGAAGATGCTGAGCATTTAGTAAACCAGGTAGTAGAGGGTAGGAAGACAGGTGAGCATTGAGAACTTGATACTTGATCATTATCTGGAAGGTAATGAAAATCTTCCTAAAGGACAGCTGATCAGAGCAGGGATCAAGAGCTAAGTCACAGGATCGATTCTCAGAGGGTTGGGATGGTCGGCATGAGACCCAAGATTGGAAGCTGTATTTGAAATGGTTGTTATTGACCAGGGTCTGTGACCTAGGAGACAATTGTTGCAAGGATGCCATTTGTTGGTATGACTGTAGACAAAAGTGTATTAGCTTACTATGGCTGTGTAACAAATTACCACAAATTTAAGGGTTAAAACCACACCTATTTGTTAGCTCTTGGTTTTGTAGGTCATAGGTCTGGATGGCCTGCTGTGTTCTCTGCTCAGGGTCTCATAAAGCTGAAATTAAGGTGTTGGCCATGCTAGGCTCTCATCTGAAAGCCCTGGGGAAGAATCTCCTGCCTGGATCACTCTAGTTGTTGGTAGAATTCATTTTCTTGCAGTTGGAGAACTGAACTCTCCATTTCCTTGATAGCTGTCAGGTGGGGTCCACTCTTTCTTCCTAGGGGGCACCTATGTTCCTTCTCACATGGCCATTCATTCTCAAAGCAGCAATGGCACTGTTAATCTTTCATGTACTTAGGATCTCTCAAAATTCCTCTTCCACTCTTGAGTGGAAAAATCTCTCAGCTTTTAAGGGCCCGTGTGGTCAGGTCAGGCCCATCTGGATCATCTCCTTCCCCTGATGTCAGCTGTGCTTACAACACAACCAGGGGAGAGATATCTCATGGCCCTAGGTTCTGGGGATTAAGGCAGACATCTTTGGCCACCATTTCTGGCATTCTGCCTCCCATAGAAAATGATGAAGGTTTTAATCTACTTTACTCCTTTGTAAGCTGTGCTGAAGAATTGATGCTTTTGAACTGTGGTGTTGGATAAGACTCTTGAGAGTCTCTTGGACTGCAAGGAGATCCGACCAGTCCATCCTAAAGGAGATCAATCCTGGATATTCATTGGAAAGACTGACGTTGAAGCTGAAACTCCAGTACTTTGGCCACCTGATGCAAAAAGTTGACTCATTGGGAAAGACTCTGATGCTGGGAGGGACTGGGGGCAGGAGGAGAAGGGGACGGCAGAGGATGAGATGGCTGGATGGCATCACCAACTCGATGGACATGAGTTTGGATGAACTCTGGGAGTTGGTGATGGACAGGGAGGCCTGGTGTGCTGTGATTCATGGGGTTGCAAAGAGTTGGACATGACTGAGTGACTGAACTGAACTGAACTGAAGCTGTGTTGCCTCTGATAAAAGTCAGTCTACTCTCTCCCAGGGTTAAAGGGCAGGTAAGAAGCACTGTAACTTTTCCTTCTGCCCCGACACTTGCTTCTTCCTGCATGGAAATCTATGTCTTGAGCGTTCTTTGTATGCCTGCCTCCTCGATGCAGGGGCCATGAAATACCCAGAGGGTCCATCAGTTTGGTGCATCTCAGGGTTGTGGGGAAGAGACATATTGGAGGCCTAGATAACACAAGAGGGCAGCACAGAGCAAGAGCTCATAAATGTTGAAATGCAGACTCCTCTGATCCTAGGCCTTTCAGATGTAATATGTCCTGCTGCTGCTGCTGCTAAGTCGCTTCAGTCGTGTCCGACTCTGTGCGACCCCATAGACAGCAGCCCACCAGGCTCCCCTGTCCTTGGTATTCTCCAGGCAAGAATTCTGGAGTGGGTTGCCATTTCCTTCTCCATCTGTCTTCAAAGCATCTTCTCCCTCAACATGGCACATATAACATGAGCTGACCATAAGTGTACCCCAAGAAAATCAGCTCTCAAAAAATCTGCTTCTTGGAACCTCGTTTTCTCCAACTTAGAAATGGGCTAGAATTCATTCAAGGGTGAGACCTTTAAAATGGAAAAATTCATCTTTTGAATTCCAGCTATGTAAAGGTCCCCGTTTACAAGCCTGATGGTGTGGTACAGTGTTTCACAACCTCTTTTCATTACTAATCCACCATGGAGCCTTTTCAAGCATGTTTTCCTAATTTCCCCCTCCATGAAATTTTAACACTACAACTATATTGTATGTCTATTTACATATCTGTGATTTGTCCATAAAAAGTAGAATATTTTTTGCTGCTAAGAACTAATTTTCTTTCCCTGGGGGCAGTATCTCTCTCGCTGATAGTGCATGTTGTAATGGGAAGAAGGAAATTGCTCAGATTTTAATATTTATTAAATCTTCAGTATTCATGGTCTATTTGATTTGGCATTTGGCAGTAATACTTCAGTTATACTAAAACATACTTAAGATTAATCCTGAGGAATCAGTAGTCTCTAAACATGAAAAGTCACCCAATATTTTATATTTAATGTAACAACTTGCAAAATCAAATGTGAAGTATGATTCCATTTTTGTGGAGATATATATATATATATAAAACTGGCTGGGGAGATTGATCTACCAAATGCCACTTCTTAGTGGTTACATTCTCCTCCAGGCATTTTGCTTTGGGGGAATTTTATAAATGAATTCATCTCATAGTTGGGTCAAGGAAAGTATTATTAGAGAAGGAGTAACACTTATTCTTTTTTTTTTTTTGCCTTCAACATTTAAAGTGACTGGGCAGGATCATGCACATGTTAGCAGAAAGAGAAAATTTTTGCATGGTCCACATGACTCCTTTAGCTCTCAAGAAGGCCTTGTGCCTCCAAGTTGATTGTTGTATTCTTCTTAATTCTGCTTGAATGCATGTACATTATTTTCTGCAGAGAAATACCACCTACAAGGGAGTATTTCTTCTCTTCTCACCAGGTTTTCGTATCCCCAGGGTCCCCTTAGTCCTGTTTATTTTGGGTATTTCAGGACTTACTGTAGGATTTAACTGTGGTGAGTTTTTAAGCCCTCTTTTTAAACTCGTCAACTGCTCCTAATCTTAGCAAAACGTCAGGTTAAACTTTTGACAGGTTTGGGAACTTGACATTTTGTAGCCCACTTGGAGTTATAGGCTGCTTCCATTCTGAGCACCTTGTTCCAATTTACGTCAGAGGGAATTATGTGCAGGTCAGGGCTGAGAGTAGGTTATAATTAATGGGATGGACAAGTGGATTTTTCGTGTTTCATAAAATAAAATGGAAATCACATGTGCTTAGAACAGTTGCATGTTTTTAAATATTTACATTTATTCTAGTAAACATTAATTATAACTGATATATTTCTCCTGTGAACTTGCTAACTGGGAGGTCAAAGCCATTGTTCACTGCTTAGAAAGGATGGATGACAAGCTGGTTATACATTAGGAGTGAGTAGTTGGGGAGATACTGGTGAGCGAGCTGGTGGAAGTAATTCAGTGTTAGGTTTTTGTCCTAATTTTCTCTCATGTTTAAAGCATCCACTTGCCAATATGATCCAGATGTCAGTCCTTCTCAGGGAGACTAGGGAGTGCTTAGCTTGTGAAATTGGTGAAGACACATGACCACTGCATAAGTATTAGTCTTCTTTTATTTAAGTTCAGAAGTAGTTGAAGCACTACCCAAATTTACAGCATCCAAATTTTCTTCACATTTATACATCAGAAACTTCCAACTCCTGGTGGATATAGCAGTAGTATGTTCCTGAGAAAGGAAGTCTTTTGAGTCAGAAAAATCCAGATTCTAAACTGGACTCTGCCCTCTGCCAGCTGTGTGGCCAGGGCTGTGTGCTGTGTGCTCAGTCACTCAGGCATGTCTGGCTCTTTGCGACCCTGTAGTCTGTAGCCTGCCAGGCACCTCTGTCCATGGGGATTCTCCAGGCAAGAATACTGGAGTGGGTTGCCCCCCTCCAGGGGTGGCCTGGGGCAAGATGCCATAATTCTGAGCTTCAGTTTCCCCATCTGCAAAATGGGGGAAATGATACAGACTATTTAGGGATTAGAGACAATTTATATAAAGTATTAGTCATTCAGTCATGTCTGATTCTTTGTAACCCCATGGACTGTAGCCTGCCAGGCTCCTCTGTCCATGGGATGCTCCAGGTGAGAATACTGGAGTGGGTTGCCATTCCCTTCTCCAAGAGATCTTTCCAACCCTGGGATTGAACCTGAGTCTCCTGCATTGCAGGCAGATTCTTTACTGTCTGAACTATAAAACATGCCAGTAATGTGTATGTGAGGGAATGGAAGAAAAAAGGAAGCTCAACAGAAACCCTCTGTAAATTGCATTACCTGTCAGACATTTGGGTGTTAGGTGTATTAATGCATTCGTTATTATTGTCTTGAAGTCTCCAGCCCCCCCCCCATATAAGTATTATTTCATTAAGTTATTTCCTTTTGCAGATATTCTTTGTGCAGTGAGGAATCAATACAAGGACTCTCTCTATCAGGGTTTGTTGTTGTTCAGTTGCTCAGTCATGTCCTACTCTTTACAACCCCATGGACTGCAGCATGCCAGGCTTCTCTGTCCTTCACCATGAATTTGCTCAAACTCATGTCCATTTTATCAAGTTTGCTCAGACTCCTGTCCATTGAGTTGGTGATGCCATCCTGCCATCTCATCCTTTGCTGCCCCCTTCTCCTCCTGCCCTCAATCTTTCCCAGCATCAGGGTCTTCTCCAGTGAGTTGGCTCCTTCATCTGGTTCCCAAAATATCAGAGTATAATAAAATAGCTAAGTAAGGCATCATGAGACCTTTCTGCCCTGTTCTAAGGAAGCCATTTAAGTATTTAATGAAAGAATAACTTTGTGTGTAGATACATGGTAACAATCTACAGGACTTCCTGATGCTGCTTCCACAATGAGCTGGAAGAGTGTTTGTCGGTCTTAAATGCAATGAGCCGAATTGCCCTTGGGTTCCTTAACACTGCTTTTGAGTATCCCAGTTTACTTTTTCTTTTTGGAGTATAATTGCTGTACAAACATCCCAGTTTAGAAAGTTTCTGCAGAACTCTCCAAGGTTTTAGATCTGTAGTATTCCTTGAGTGGCCCTTGGGGGGGTGGAAAAATATTCTTATGTTTTGGGTATTATTACCCTTCTTCAATGCAAGCCTTGGTAGAAAGATACTGAGAGAAGACCGTATAGATAGAAAGGCAAAATGAGCAAGAAGAAAATCCCACTGATCATGGGCAAAGTCTCCAGTGAGTTGCAGGTTGGGATCTAAAATACGTTTACTCAGTGTACAAGTCCTCAGTATATACTCAATATATTTGTGTCAAAGACATATTAGTTGATAAAAGTAACATGTAAGTGGGTATATTTATGCCTTACAGTAAACTCTTTTAGGGTTTAATGACTATACCATTTTTGAAACACTGCCACTAAATTCTGGCATCATTAATCTACCTATAAGGATATGTTTTGTAGCTCCATGAGTGAGGTATGGCTGATCTCTTCAGCTTCATTCAGTCCTTTATAGAAATCTTTACAAAAATCATTCTGTGATTGACATGTGTATGGTACTATGTATAAAATAGATAAACAATAATAGCCTCCTGTAGAGCACAGGGAACTCTACTCAGTGACCTTTGGTGACCTAAATGGGAAGGCAGTCCAAAAAAGAGGAGATATATGTGCATGTATAGCTGATTCACTTTGCTGTACAGCAAAAACTGACACAGCATTGTAAAGCAACTCTACTCCAATAAAAATTAATGAAAAAAACACACTATGAGCCCAGCAATTAACAGTTTCTGACAAATAATAGGATGTCAGTATGCTTTAGGTTTGGCCTAGTGCTGCTTTGACAATAAGTGCATGATAACGCCTCTTCCTTCTCACCAAAAGAGAGGTGTGAGGTTGAAGAGGGAAAAGGAAAGGGAAGGGGAGAGGGAGGGAGGAGCATGAGCCCAGTCTTACCTTCCCATTCAGTGTAGAGCATCTGGAATTGGAAATGATCTTAGCTGACATTTTCCAGTCTCCTACCCAATGCAAGAAAATTCCTTCTAAGATAATTTCAACAAAGGGCAGGAAGCCTGATGTAAGATGAGAGGTCTCTTTCTGTAGGGTGGTGATTTGGTTCAATATGGTGGTATTATTTGTAGGTTGAGGTGGTGTGGTGTAGAGTTGTGTAGGCAACTGGGGCGAGGCCTGGACTAGTGGTGACCACATTGTGGAGGGCCGTTTGCGACCACTTTTGAGCTGCCATTTTGTTCCATTGTGGAACCTAAATCCTAGTGCTTTCTCAGTGAGTTTGAATCCATCCATCAAAGGAATTTATGTGGTCTTTTAATATATGTTAATAAAATTGATTGAAAGCACTATATTAAAATTATTTTTTATACTTATTGAACATCAGGGAGAGAAGGAAGAATTTTTGCCAGTTTCCTTTGGCACGAAAACATGCAAAAACCTCAACTTACCCAAATTTTGCCAAAAGAATTCAACCTATTAACCACAATTCTCTATATTATACTTTTCCAAGTGATCTAAAGAAAAAAAAGCAACATTTTGGATTAATGTGAAAATTGGTTGTCTTGGATACAAATATACATTCAACTTCGATCTCTTAAATCTTCTCTGTTTACTGTTAAAGGGGAAAAAGATCTTTTTGTAATAATAATCGTAAGGAACAATGAAATTTGGGCTTACCTAAGAATCTTCCAATTAGATTCAGGATACGGTTTGTAAGTTATGCAAGTAAAGTGGACTCAAGCATTTTAGGAATGTTTCAACAAGGACTTTTTTCTAAAAAAGGTTTCTGTTTGGAGTTCAGTTAACCAGAAAATTAAATTAACCGGAACTCTTCTATTTCCAGAGAATTTCAATTACTTGGAGTTTGGCTGTACTTTTGTTGTAGTCTTGCTTCCCACACAGATGTGAATTCCATGTTCTTTTTTAAAAATGTATTTTATTGAAATATAGTTGATTTCCAATGTGTTAATTTCTGCTGTAAAACACAGTGATTGTTAGTTGTTTGTTTATACTTTCTTTTTCATATCCTTTTTCATTATAATTTATCACAGAATACTGGATATAGTTGCCTGTGCTATACAGTAGGACCTGGTTATTTATCTGTTCTATATATGATGGCTTGCACCTTCCATTTTCTGACTTATTTCTTGCAGAGTGCTTAAGGACAATGAATACCTTGAATGAGCTTTTTGGTTTGGGATTTTAATTACTACTATTAATATATATCCATCTATATTGATTTCTGTAATCTGTATATAGAGAGATAGAAGCAGAGCTCCCTGGCAGCACTGTTTGTTTAGAGAAATATGAGTAGATAATGCTTTCACTATGACTTGACTTCGATCTTTCTCTCCCAAGTATACTTTTCCCCTTTCAAACTTGCCATTTAGAACTGAGGAGTATTTTTTTCAAGACAGAACAATGTTTTTATCTCTGTTTCTTGAAGTAGTACACAGAAGGAAATGGCATCATGGTAAAAAGAATTTATAAGTGAAATTGGAATGTTTTGCTAAAGATAACCAGGAAGTAAGGCGTGAAAGCCCTCAAGTAGCACAGAGGCCAGATGGTCTTTTTTTTTTAATGCAGTCACTAAGCAGGAAATTCTGCTTGATTAAGAAGACGCTGGTCTTGATTTTCATTCACTGATTTTGAGGTCCTTTTTTTTTTTAATGGGTATATGTGTATACACACAAAACCCACAGATTTTATTCAGCCGGTTGATTGTTGCTGTCATTGTTAGCAGGACTTTTCTGATGAGAATGCGAAGTCTTAATGATAAAGAGGGAAATGGGTTCCCAAGTCTCAGCTCTGAAAGAACTTGGGATTGACCCACTCTACCCCAAACACGCCATCATTACCATCTCCAGCAAACTGTTGTAGGGTCTGGTGTTTTGTTGTGTTTTCTTTTGATAACCCAGAATGAGAAAAGCTGCATACCACAGTGGCTAAGTAGGGTTTTGTGAGATACAGGGTAGACTCAGGGGAGAAAAATAGAGGTTTTGGAGTTCAACACTCCAGGGGGCTAATGTGCATAAAGGACCTGAGTTTAATCCTCAGAGCTGCCAGTCAGGATCATGATGAAGAAGCACCCATGCAAAGAATTGCCTCTGGATGCTGCTAGGCTGGGGCGGGCACGGGATGCTGGGCACCTCTCTTTGGACTGTGATGTTTTAGCCGTTGATACTGAGGGGAGGTTGTCTGGCAGTGACTTGGACACAACAAAGCACCCTTCTGGAAAGTCACCCTGCCCTCGCCTTACACCTATTGCTCAGTACCCCAGGAGTGAGCAATTTCCCAATCTGTAGTCTAAGGAAGAAAATGAATAGAGTTGCTAAATGGAATACTTGCATCCATTTACCAGGGAGAGTCACTTGGTGGAATTTGTAATAGAATGAATAGATGTAGACAACAGGCAGAACTGTTTGGAGCCGTGCCCTGAATTGTGTGTCTATTGATTTAAATAAGGAAACTACGTAACAAGGGATTATATGCCAGCAGTCCTTACCATAAAGCTGATAAATCAGACAGCAAAAATTATTTTGTATTTATTTTCAAAAGAAACGTATCACCATTTGAAGATAGCTTAGCCACCTGGAAAGGTCACTGTTCTCAAAGCTAGACATTTTTTCATAAGTGAATTTTTAAGCCCTAGGTTGCACCTCAAGTACTGAGCCCTTTAAATGTCACCTTATCTTATATTCAAAAAGCCAGCTTCTTAGAAAATTTGATCCAATGAAAAGATAAAATGTGCAAGATGAAATGCACACTTGTTAGCTTAAAATGGACCTTTTTTTTAAAGAGTCACATAATCCTAAAACACAAACAAACACGACCCTAAGATCGCAGCATTTGACATTATTTCCAGGGTAATATAGTGACTTCCCATTTTATAAATTAAATTTATCATCTCTCTCTGAAATAGGACAAGGAAACCTATTTTGATAATGCAAGAAAAATCTCAGAGTTTCACCTGCCTTGAGAGAATTTTGGAAGAGTTTTTAGAAGCCTGATAGCATTTATAGGATTTGTTTTCATATGGATCACAAATATGTATATACTTTACATAATTTTGTACACAACTATCAAGCTGTAAAGAGTTTAAATCTTGGCTTTTAGGCCAAAAAGTCTTTGGGGTGGGGATAACACACTGAGAATTCCTGGCTACATAACCCCCTCTCTGCCCACCACTCTGTCCTCTCCTAAACCTTGTGTGTTTCCAGGTAGAGTGGTCGGCACCACCACCCAGACTCCCCAAACCCTTGCCTTGGTTTCTGCTGCAGCCACAGTAGCAGCTCTTTTTTTTCTCTCATGAGAGTTCCCTCTGTAGTCATCTCCCTTCTGGCCTCTTAAAGAGATGAGCTCTGATGATCATGATCTGACAGCCATTCCAATTCTCCCTAGCCAGTGAATTTTCTTTCTGTTGAGATACCTTTTGTTAATGCCGTTATTGTCAGCAAGACCCCAACAGAGCTCTCAGGCACTGGGACCATTTAGTATTAATTCATCTTTGATCCTTCAGTCATGAAGCCCTGGCTGTTCATTTCCCCTGTGCTGTTTGCCTACTTCTTTCCTTTCCTTTCTGAAATTTCTTCTCCTAGAGAGACAAAAACGGGTAAGACCAGAGAAAACCAATGAGTCTTGAAATGTCTCAATTTCCTTCACACCCTTCTGTGTAACCCTAACTGCGTGTCCATGGTTCCTTTCAACTTTGAGTTAATATCCTGCCACTAAACACTGAGACATTCAGGGAATTCTAAGTACCGTAGTTCCTGTTATTGGGTTGTTTTTTTTTTTTTTTTTTTGGTCCACTGTGTGATGGCGACTTTCCTCTCTCAAATGGCCTTGCCCAAGTAAACAAAGAGGTCACTGATTCCCATAATTCATCATTTTGTCTTTTTATGTTAGAAATAGTCAAAGTTGGACCTTAATGTCCTTGAAAAAGAGATCATTCCTTAAGGAAATCTGAAACTAAATATTTAACAGCCTGAGAGATTGAATCACAAGTCTCTGCTCAAACGCTGGAAAGTTTTTATCCCGAAATTAAGATGTTCTTTGCTTGTTTACTGGCAGAGGAATAAGACAAAATATCAGCCAAAAGCCTCCACAGATTTGGGCAGAAATTACTCCTTAGCTAAAGCTGACCTGAACTCACCCTTCTGCCTTCTAGCAAGTCATCCTTTCTGTTTCCTTTGTTTTATGGTTCCTTGAAATTACCAGGTTTTCTCGCCAGTTTCCCAGTTTATTTTATGTCTACCTCAATAAAATTCAGCTTCTCCCAGGGTATATACCTTTGCTGCCACATTCACTAGTGCATTCCCAGGGCCCCATCAATGCCTAGTACACAGCAAAACCTCAGAAATACCCATTGAATGAAAAAAGTAATCAGAGAAATGACTTTCTCTCTGGGTGTGCTCCAAAATCATTTTAAAAGAATTCTTTTTAATGCTTAAAGAAAGCCAAATGAATGTACATAAAGGATTCCTAATGTCATAAAAGTACAAAACTAGCTTACTCTTCCAATCTCTTAAGATGAGTTTAGGTTGAGAGTAGTGAAGAGTTAAAGTTCTAGACCAGATAAAGGCTGATTTGGGATGAATGAGGAAGTTATTAAGAATTAATGAAAAAGTCTGTTTGGGCTTCCCAGGTCCTGCAGTGGTAAAGAATCCACCTGCCAAAGCAGGAGAGACACAAGAGACACTGGCTTCAATCCCTGGGTTGGGAAGATCCCTTGGAGTAGGAAATGGCAACCCACTCCAGTATTCTTGCCTGGAAAACTCCATGGACAGAAGAGCCTGACAGGCTACAGTCCATGGGTCTCCAAGAGTCAGTCACAACCGAGTATGCTCACACACACTGGGCAAAACCTACAGGTGGGGCTTACCTGCACTCTGCCAGTTTTCTTGGTGTCAGCTGACCTTAGAGGATGGTAGGGATAAAAGACATGGAACATTGTCTTATGAGCTCCTCTTACTTCTGGTCTTCCATGGTACAGGAGTCATTTGTGTCAAATTAGCTGGCTAGAGAGGATAAGATGGTTGGATGACATCTCTGATTCAATGGAAATGAACTTGGGCAAACTCCGGGAGATGGTGAGGAACAGGGAAGCCTGGCATGCTGCAGTCCATGGCGTCACAAAGAGTCAGACACGACTTGGTGACTGAAGAGCAGCAATTGCTTCCTCTGCCATCACTGCTAGGAGGCCCAGGTCTCAATTCTTGGGACCACTACTGACCACATCTTCAGGAGGAGATGGAAGCGTTTCTTGGGGAATAATTCTTCATGGGTTTCTTACAGTTCTTTACCCCTCGTTAGCTGAGGTGCCGACTCCCTTTGTTCCAGGCTATCTTTCTAAGGACTTTTGTACAATGAATAGCCTTCAAAGGTCGAAAGAAAACATCGCCCTCCAGGGTAGAAAGCAGGATTGTCACCCATTGTAATAAAGAACATGACGCCCTCCAGGGCAAATGCTGGGCTTGTTTGCTTGCAGTCCAGTATCAAAGATGCAGGTTTCCAAAGCTTGGGGTTGCTCAGCTGGAATGTAAACCCTTGTGTGTGTCACTTACGCCTAGGCTGCCTGCTCCATGGGACTTGGGGACTTGTGAACAGGAAACACACGCTGCTCCCTGGGCCCTGACTCAGAAACGGTGTTTGTCTAATTCGGGACTCTCGTGTCTTCTGCCAGCGCTTTCAGGAGGCTAACTGATTAGCTTGCAGGTAGCTTGAAACCCTTCACTGTTCTTGATGGTCCCCCATGCCCCACCCTGTGCTAAGGTCCTTTATTTCCTGCAAAATCAAAAATTCTGGCAAAGGATCCATGTGGGACAGAGAGACCTTCCCTGAGGAGCAGAGAACTGCAGCCTCAAGACCATGGTAGGCAATCCAGTGGTGATAAATAGAGGTACGTCCAAGTCTAGGAAATCGACATTGTCTATATGAAGATGATTACAGAGTAATTATTATAATAATAGGAATGCTAATTTATTACTCATAGACTGTTCCTTCACGTAAGATACTCCATGAACGTTATTCAATGAATAAATGGATCAGTAGCCTTCCTGCCTCCAAACATGATTTGAAGCGATTGCCAATGGAAAAAAAAAGAAAGCTCATTTGTGTATTGAAAGAAGAATGGGAAGAGGTGATTCAGGACAAGAAGGGGAAGAGGGTATGAAAGGTACATTTTTGCCAGGCACTTTTAAGGCTTTGTTTCACTTAATTCTCAAAGGACACTTCAATAAGGAAGCTCTAGAAAAATATGAAACGGCTCTGTGAATGTAAGGTCCACTGGGTAGCTGGCTCCTGTCCACCTCTGCTAGGAAATGGTGGATGCAGTTTGAACTCAGGTTTATCGGATTTTGAGGGACCCATTTCTCTGTACAACATCACACCGATGGCCTCATCCCAAACTGGGGCTTGCTGACAGCTCATCAAAGAGAAAGGTGGATGAAATGCGTGGTCTAAAAGAGGAGAGCCTGTTAGGTTCCTCTCTCATGGGTTTGCAAAGAGGTGAACACGACTTAGCAACTGAACAACAACAACTCATCTCACAATAGAAGGAAAAAATTGGGAAAGGGAAAAAGAAGAATACAAGGCAAATGTAGAGAAGAGGAAAAAAAGCCTGCAATTTTAGCTACAATGTCAGATAGGATATATTATTTACTGTTCTGAACACCTTCAGCTTAGAAACTGCAATAATAACAATAATCATTCTTATTATGTAAGTCCATTAAGCTAAACACCTATGATCTTATTAAGTGTATCGTTCTACTAGCATCTTTAGCAGAATTTGCTTTGGAAGAAAAGTATAAGATGATAAAAGCATGACTTGACAAAACCTGGCTGTTCTGTTAATGCTAGCGAGTTAGCTGCAGCGATTGTTTCTCAAAGTAGAACCTTAGCTTCTCTGGGAGTTCTGGAAAGCTCTATGTAAAGGTTATCTTTAAAGTGTAAAAGCATGCTCTGAATGGAGAGTTTTTTCTATTTTTTTTTTTGGTAAGAAAAAATTGATTTTCTTAGGAATATATGCTGTTAGCGCAGCTATCTAACAACAACAACAAAAAGAGTATTTTGTTTCAGATGGGGCAAAACATAGATCTAAAAATTTTAAGTGGGCCATGATTTGAAAGGGGAGTGATTAGTGTGATTTAAAGCAGTTTTAATTTTATACTTTAAAACTCTGTGTGTGTGTGTGTGTGTGTGTGTGTGTGTATTAATGATAACCTAATTTTACTGCCCCAGACTTAAAGATTTCTTGCTGCCTGGAAAACTAGTTCATCCATTAGTACTGAAATTGATTCAAGGTATTTGTGCTCAAATTTCTCCCAAGAAGCCTCCCGCCTTTGTTCTGTAGGGACACCCAGTTCCGACACTGTTCTTAATATCCTGTTTTCGTTTGTCAGCCCTCTTGCCCTTTTCAATGCCCTGTTCCCATGTTCCCTGTCTGTCTCTCATGTGGTGCTTTACAATAACATTTCAGAACAAAAGAGTCCCTCCTCTTTCTGTTGCCTTTAAAAAAAAAAAACAAAAAACAAAAAAAAAAAAACACTTCATTCCCTGGCTGTAGGGCTTGAGTGATCACGGGAAGTATTGAAAGCATGTTCTTCATCATAAGAGTTAACCAGGAGTTGTAAAGGAGGGTTACTTTTCTTTATTTTTTAAGATCGCAAAGTGGCTTCAGGGTCTTGTGAACACAAGGATTTTGTGTATGGCTGACTTTGAAGTGGAGAGTAAAAGCAGTTTCCTTTGAGAAGAGGAACTATGATATTGGAGATAATTCCCGTCTATTCTTAGAATAAGAATTAGTTACTGTGTAACATTGTCATTACCTGAGGACACAGTTGTGCGTGTCATGTCCTCGAACCTAAGAGAAAAGTTGGACGTTGCCGTACTGGCCATCATCCACACCTATCTACTGATACATTTTCGTCCTGGTGATAAGACACGGGAAGGGGAGAGTGTACAAGAGGCAAGGGTTTTTCTAGGTAGAATTTTCTTGCAAAAATGCAATTCCACTGGTCTTGTCCTTCAGAGACTAGACCTCTTAGATGGTTTTGCTCATTTCGGGGTCACCTCTTTCAGATATGAGTGACAGCTTTTGGGGGTCACTTTTAAAAGTTGGTGTGTTTCGATTTTTCATGTAGAAACTATTGACAGGTTTCTGTTTTTGCATGCAGGAAGGAAAGTTTTTTCTCATGCAGGACAGATGCTGTGACCAAGAGGTATGTGAAGAGTACTAGCAAGTCCCAAGGAATTTCGCAAAGGTGCTTTTATACCCATATGTGTGTGGGTGTGTACATATATATCCACATGCATGTGTGTGCTGCTGCTACTGCTAAGTTGCTTCAGTCGTGTCCGACTCTGTGCGACCCCATAGACGGCAGCCCACCAGGCTCCCCCGTCCTTGGGATTCTCCAGGCAAGAACACTGGAGTGGGTTGCCATTTCCTTCTCCAATGGGTGAAAGTGAAAAGTGAAAGGGAAGTTGCTCAGTTGTCTCCGACTCTTAGCGACCCCATGACTGCAGACTACCAGGCTCCTCTGTCCATGGCATTCTCCAGGCAAGAGTACTGGAGTGGGGTGCCATTGCCTTCTCCGATGCATGTGTATATATGGTTCCAAAGCTAACTGCATTGCAGGTATACATGGGATTTTATATAGACATAGAAGTAGTTCTCTGAATGTATGTGGAAGTGCCTACTGTATTCTGAATACACTTGGAAAAGCATTTAGGAAAGCCAGTATTGGAGCCCTTTTTATCTGATTGATTTCACAGGACTCAGTGGCCTCCATTTCTGCCACCACCACACTGTTGGGCCTGCTCATCCAGAAGGTTCGATTTAGATTTAGATTTCTGTCAGGAGACTAAATGTGACACATTCTCACTCCCTTCTTTCTCTTTCAAGTCTGCTCTCATGGCCTTCAGAACCAAATTCTTCCCTGACACCCAGTACAACACAGACCTGGAAAACATCAGTCATTTTCAATTTAGTGTAAAATAGGTTCCATTTGTCTTTAAAACCGGATGCTTTCTTTCTTAACATAAACTGGAAAAACTGAAATATCGGCGTCCCCCTGACAGTGGGAAATTTCCTGTCGAGGTGGTCGGATTGTGCACCCTAGAAGATGATAGAATTTGTTGTTGTTTATCATTTTCCTTGGCTTTTGTGGGACAGAGTAAATGTTTCCTGATGTCTCAGACTAGTTTTTCCACAACAGCGCCAAAATGTCTCAGAGAAATCTTGACAATTTTAATGTTGTTTTAACAAAAGCAGTCCTTTCAAATCTCTTGATGAACAGGTCTTTCCAGTTCTGTTGGATGATGTACATGTGTCCCTTCCATGGACAGTGAGGACTCCTTTGGGAAGTCATTTGTAGGTGAAATTGAGTAACCCCTTTGTTTATTGTTAAAAGACAAACAAAATTATGGTTTGTAGAGACATAAGTCTAGAAAATGTATATTTGAGTTTTTATGTCTAAACATGCAAGGCGTGCTTTGGTTTACCATGAGGGGTGCAGTGGCATGAAAGTAGGTGTCACAATGTGCAGCCCAGGTGACACAGGGAAGCCATTCTTGCCTGCTGCTTGCCCTTTATCAAGATTGTTCTCTAGGGACCTCCCTGGTGGTCAGGTAGTGAGGACTTCACCTTCCAATGCAAAGGTTGTGGGTTTGATCCCTGGTCAGGGTGCTAATACCCCACATGCCTCATGGCCAAAAAACCCAAAAACATAAAACAGAAGCAATATTGTAATGAATTCAATTAAGGTTTTAAAAATGGTTGACATCAAAAAAAAATTTTAAAAATGTTTGATGAACTTTGACATTAAAAAATGTTCTTTAACCTTCTTGGGTTGAGTCCAAATATCTGGTTGATAAATTGAATTGTGCAGGTTTGCAACCAATGTTTTTAATTTTCTTTTTTTGTTTTTCACACTTTCCTGATGATTTACTTTCATTGCAATTTCTTGCCTTGTGCAATGTGATAAGCAACATCCTTGAAAGAACTGCAGTGCAGGACAAGTTTTTCTTTTTTTGCTTTTGGGAAGACGACTTCCCTTTCTTCCTTCAGACAATCAGTTTTTAAAAGATTACTTTCCATTCCTAATTCACTCTTTCTTTGCCATTCTGGAGAGTGAAATTTGGGACACTCATTGCAGATGTGTTGTATGTGTGTGTGTGTTTATGTTTGAATTATATGTACATATGCCTGCAGTACAGCAGACCCAGGTTCAATCTCTGGCCCGGGAAGATCCCCTGGAAAAGGGAATGGCAACCCACTCTAGTATTCCTGCCGGGAAAATCCCTTGGACAGAGGAGCCTGGCAGGCCACAGTCCATGGGGTCACAAAGAGTCAGACACAACTGAGCAGCTTTAACTTTTGTATGTACATATACACATGTGATACGCCTATATGATATGCATGTACACAATATATGTATACATAATATATATACATATGTATGTATATATGTAAAGCTTGCTTGTGAGTGTATGCACATATGTGTATATTTTATAGGTATAGTTTCAGTTGTTTCTCAGGATGACAGATTATGATTTAGATCTCTCTTTCTCAAAGAAACAATGACTGCTTTATTGTGTCTGTACAAGAGATCATGACTCCTGATATAGCATTAAAAAAAAAAAAAAACCTTCTCGATAGTGTATTTTAATTCAAAAGATAGATGCAAGGTAATACATATATTATTTAAAAAAATAACAAAGCAGTGTCCCGAGCATAATGTGATCACGTACTCAGAAGGAGGCTAAGAGGATCAAAATGCAAGGGAATCCTATGCCCGTTGGTGACCCCGGGCAGTGGGCAGGCATGACTCCCATTGGCAGTGTACAAAGCTGGCATCCGGCGCTTAGCCGTCGGACACTGACCCGCTCATGATCCCTGTGAGCAGTGAGGGTACAGATCCTAGTGGCAAATCATGCTTTGGGGGTGGAGGTACTAGGCAGTGGGTATTGACCTGACCTGAGCTGCCTTTTCATTTGGTTCAGATGAGCACTGAGTGGGCTAGGGCCCAGGGGAGCCATGACGGGGTCCGAGGAAAGGGCAGTTTGAAAAGCCAGAGAGAGTTTTGATTCTTCAACTCAGCAAGCCTGGCGGGGTGGATGAGGTGGAGCTGGCCTTCCTGGAATTGTCGCGTCGATTTTCCTGTTGTGTTTCACTGTTGACGCTCTCACAGACATACAGGACCGCTCCGGCACTGCCTGCCACCCACCATCTGGTCTCGGTGGCCTGTGTGTCATTTCGTGGGTCCCCCTCCTCTGCCTACGGCGATGTTTCTTCAAAAAGAACTAGGGTGCAGTCCATTGGTGGGTATTCAAGGCAATCTTTTCGTAAGAATCTGTGGAGATGCTAAAAGAACTCTTTTGGACAACTGTGCTGTTTCCTGTTTTTAATCTGTTTATCCGTCTTTCAGTAGGATGAATGGCATTTCTGAGACTGTTGAGGGAGTTTCTTCACTCTTAAGACAGGGCAGAATCAAGCAGTTATTCCTGGAGAAATCAGGATGGCTTTTTTTTTGCATTGTCATTTGTGTCTTTTTGCTTATCTGCTTGTATAAATGAACTCCAGAAGGTGTATTTAAGCATTCTGTTAAGTAAATTTGGAAGACTGGGTTTCAATTAAAATAACCAGACAGTGTGACCTAGCTCCCATTTCTCCTTAATTTTTATCATTAAAGCCTGCATATCCCTAAAGACATCTGCCAGGCTTCCAAGTGATTCTTTTCAGGAATGTTCATTCATTATTAATCAGGTTGTGTGGGCAAGAGAGTATGTGATTATTTTAAAGAATGTCCTAGAGATCCAATTACTAAAAAATGAGCGAGTTCTAGACAGATGTGGATGGACAGAAAAGGGTTTGCAAACAGATTAATTCAATTTGCATGAATTCCACTAGGTGGGTGTTGACTGAAATTAAAAATCTTTCCTGATTCTCAGTTCAGGTATCAGGTAAAACATTTTTAACTCCAGCACTCCTTAGAATACAGGAGAAATGACAACTGATTAAAAATACCTCTTGTCCTCATTAGTTATTTTAAAACTTGGGGCTAGTGCCTCAGTGCTTATCTGCTTGTCACTTTTTGTTTTTCTCTCAGTTCCTCTGGTCCCCTACAATTTGGTTGGCAGAAATTTTCACTTGTCTGCTGTGATGAAGTGAACGAATTTGTGTGCTGATGGTTGGAGGTTAACCACACTGATACTTCAGAGGGATTACCTTTAGAAGGTTATGGGATCGCTTTTTTCACCCGTTCCTACTCGATGTATTATTTCTACTGTTGCTTTAAGAGCCCTTTTGCATTTTGACTGTTCTGTGCTGTAACTTGGGGTGGGATAAATTGTGGTATCAGTTTCTAGGCTTTCAGGTTGCCTTTACATTCAGTTGGAGCTCCCTTGATCCCTCTTTCCATCCTATGGTTCTCTTTTATTGTGCATTTACTGACTCACCTGCTTCTCAGATCAGCCAGGATTCTAATGAGTAAAATAGTATTTGGATAGTGTTTTTACTGTGTGGTATTTATAACTCAAAAATGAAAAACTAAACCAGGATAGAATATGCAGATGTTGAGTGCTTGTATTATGTTTTAAAAATACTTGGTTTGTGGTGAATTCATCTGGGGTGGAGCTCTCAGTTTTTACTGAGTTTCTGTTAGATCATGTTTGGGGTTTGGAGATGCAGTTTATCTGACATGAGACCAAGTCCTTTCTGAGTTTAGTCTCTTCTGCAAATCCTGCCTCACCAACTGAGGTTCAGTTTCAGTATTCTCCAATTCCCAAGTTTTTAGTCCTCTGAAAGTCTGTATTTCTGCTGATCCAAGATGAAAACATTATTCCACAGTCCTTTAAAAAATACTCCACCTATGGCTCTGGAAAAGAGAGAATCCCGTAGCAAAAATTCAGATGGCAGTAAATCTGCTCAGTCTTAATTACTTATGTGAAAAGAGAGAACAGGAAATTGACTTGATCCTGTTTCTGAAATTTATGACTCTTGAAGAAGTAAATGTATGCATAGCATTTCCGAAGCTGTCTCTTTTTTCTGATACTTTTAGGAATTTCCTTTTCCAAACCAGTTTTAGGTGACTTGGTGTAACGTTGTGTAGTTTTGACAGCGTTTGTCCTCTCAGTTGCATTTTGGTAAAACATCAAGCTTGGTTTCCATACGCCAGAGCTATTTATGGGGAGAGATGGAGGAAGTGCCTTGCAAATCATCTGGGCAGTGGCTGAGAGTGACCTGATATTAACAGTTGACCACAGGCCACCCAGTGTTGGTATCCAAGTTTCTTCCTTGGTCTGGTGACTCATTAATTTCCCTCATGGTGATGGCTTTCAGAACTGTACAAAGTGAGGGCCTAAAAGTAAAATTATAGGTGGCTAAAATGCATGTTCTTTTTCACAGTCTCCAAATGAGAAAAGTGATTACTTTTGATGGAGTATGCAGACATGACATAGAATACCTGTAGGGAAGCATTGAGAGTGGATTTACCTTATGATTAAGACACCAATGTCTCTATTAAGAGAAGTTGGGAATAAAAAAGTCAGGGATGATGTGCTAACAGTTGTGTGCATGTAAAGTCGCCTCAGTCATGGCCGACTCTTTGTGACCCCATGGACTATAGCCCACCAGGATCCTTTGTCTGTGGGATTCTCCAGGCAAGAGTGTTGGAGTGGGTTGCCATACCCTTCTCCAGGGCATCTTCCTGACCCAGGGATAGAACCCGAGTCTCTTAAGGCAGGTTCTTTACCATTGGAGTCACTTGAGAAGTTCACAATTTAATGTCTCCTTTTTCTAGCAGGTGATTGAATTCATAGAATGCCCTTGGTCTGGAGATTCCTTGGTCACTTCTTGATTTTATATATATAAATTTTATATGATTTGATTATATATATATGTATATATATGTATGTATGTATATGTATATGTATATGTATATATATATATATGTATATATATATATATATATATATATATATATATATATATATATGGGTGAAATTCCCATGAAACTTTGAACTGGAAAGGCTGCTCATCAACTTTGACCAGAGATTAAACTTTGCAGTGCATGCCATCTTCACAGGGGTCCTAGGTGTTTCTTCAAGGTGCAGGTTATCTTTGTCACAGCAGAAGTCAGGAGAGACTACAAGGACTAAAGCTGCGAAATCCTAAAATGAGCTACCGAGCAGGATGGTGGGAAGGCTTGTGACAGCAGAGGCAGGGAGTTAAATGTTTTCTCTGCGTTATCTTGTCAGATGAATAGTTTTGCCTCTTCAAAGCAGAAGGCAAAAAAGATAAAACCAACATATATGAACCCTCTTAACTTCTGTCTCCCTGCTTTAGCACATTGATCCCTAAGGGCACTCCTGCTGAGTTCAGCCATCTCCCTTCTCGAGCCTAATACCATATCTGAATTCTTTCAGTCCCAATGACCTTGTCTTCTATTGGGAACTTTCTCCTCCCATCTCTTTGCTTCCATATCCTGTACCCTGGACAACAGAAGGCCTTTCTCCCTCAGGGAAAGTCCTCCTCCTGGAATGAATGCTGGTTAAAGATGATGATACCTGGAGCCCAGAGGGAGCAGTGGCTTCTTCCGAGGCACCTGGGTCAGCCAGCTCACCATAAGCATCGCCTGGGTGTCCAGGTGCAGTCTCTCTACAGTGCTCGCTGCTAGCTCTCCTGCAGGCTTTCTATTGATGAAAGTGAAAGTGAAACTCACTTAATCATGTCCACCTCTTTGCGAACCCATGGACTGTAGCCCACCAGGCTCCTCTGTCCGTGGAATTCTCTAAGCAAGAATACTGGAGTAGATTGCCTTTCCCTTCTCCAGGGGATCTTCCTGACCAGGAATCGAACCCAGGTCTTCTGCATTGTATGCAGATTCTTTACCAGCTGAGCCACCAGGCTGACTGGTGATGAATTTTCTGTTGATCTATAGATGATTTTTCCTTAACTGCCAAAGGCATGAGTGTCTTATATCCAACTTGTATCATGCAGAGTTTTGAAGGGGGAGGTAGTCTTTTGGCTCAGGCTATCTATTCACAGTTGGCCTCAAATTTTGACTATGAATGTTACCTCCATGTGAGATTCATGTTTGTGCTCACACATGCCTGCCTATATCAGTCCCAGGGCTAATGTGATTCTATTGAATGAATGATGAAAGAAGATGACTCATTTAAACCTGCGACTCATTACTGATCACTCTGTTGGGTACTAGGAAATACTCCTTTTAAATAAATATTTTGGTTATTTTGTGAAGAGGATAGTTATTTTGTTTTGTGTCTTTCAGCTACAGCTTTACTTGGCTAATGGTAAACATGTAAGACATGTCACGCTATTTAGAGCCATCGTTTAAAACGTTCTTCTTGTGGAATGTGAAATCCCTCAATACCATAGTGGCCAGGTCTCTTCGGACCTCTTGGAAGCTTGTCTCTCATTTTTTTTAAAAAAAGCAGAAAACAAAAGAAAATGGAGCATGAAACAAACAAAAGAAAGTGACAAGAGAAAAAAATGATTTGTGCTAGGAAGAAAAGCAAAGACAACTGCTAAGAGCAGAAAACAGTCCCATTTCCTGGGTCTCTGGTACAGGAGGTGAGTGATTGGGACTAAGATTAAAGAAGCAGCTTGGGAGAAAATTGGGCAAGATTTTTAAAAGATAAGATGTCAGGACTGAGACTTTGGGCAGCAGGGAGCTGCTCAAAGTTTTGTGCCTTTAAGAGAAGTCACCAGAAGAAATGATGATGCCAAAGCATGTTGCAAAGGTAAAACTGAAAGACAAAAAGTGGGAGGCAATAAGTCAAATTAGGAGGTAGGTTTGTTCTTGTGTGGGGTTTGTTTTTGTTCGTTTGTTTTGGGCAATAGTTTGGGAATGCAGTAAAAATCTGGATCAGCACAGAGGCAGTAAAAACAGAGAAGTCAAAGAACTGTAAGATTTGGTATTTACATGTCTTGGCTAGTGATTTGGATGTGGGGAAAGGTGAGTGTATGGTTTCCTATTGATGCTGTGACAAAGTACCACAAGCTTCATGGCATTAAAGAAGAACACTGGGAGTCATTAAATCTGACACTGGTCTCACTGGGCTATAATTAAGGTATATCTACAAGGCTGTATTCCTTCTGGAAGTTCTAGCTGTGGTCCCCATCTTTTTTGGCACTAGGAACCAGTTTTATGGAAAATAATTTTTCTGTGGACCAGGGTTGGGGGATGGTTTCAGGATGATTCAAGTGCATTACATTTATGGTGTACTTTCTCTTAGTATGACATCAGCTCCATCTCAGATCATCAAGCATTATATCCCAGAGGTTGGGGACCCCTGATCTAGAAGATAATCTGTTTATTTTCTGTATCTTCTGAAGGCTGCCCATATTGCTTGGCTTATGGCCTCCTCCCATTTTCAAAGCAGTGTCTTATCAGGTCTTTTTCAAGTAGCGTCATCTGACACTTCTCTCTTACTTCCCATTTCCACTTTTAAGGACTCTCATGATTATATTGAGTCCTACTGGATGATGTAGGCTCATCTCCTTGTTTCAAGGTCAGCTGCTTAGCAGCCTTAATTTCCATCTGCAACCTGAACTCCCGTTTGCTTTGTAAGATAGCTTTGGTGGGGCAGGGGCATGATTCTGCCTCCCCCGAGAGGGAGGAGTAGAAAATGAGGCAAGCCTCTGAGTTGTGCTAATCAGGAGAATGGAAGCACCATGAGGAGATACCAGGAGGCTTGGAGGGTGGATGGGTTTGGGACAGAAGCTACTGAGTCCCATGAGATGCACACTGTGAGTTGAGGTGCTTATAGTAAATGAAGCAAGGTACTGTCCATGCTATGAGATGGTGCTGTGAGAGTCTCACAAGCCTAGGAGTCAGAGAGGCAGTACATGGATGAACAAACAACCTGGACAGCTTTTTGATGGAAGATAGGCTGGCCCTTTTAAAAACACCTAGGCTTTGTGGCTCAGCTGGTAAAGAATCTGCCTGCCAATGCAGAAGACTCAAGAGACGCTGGTTCGATCCCTGGGTCAGGAAGATCCCCTGGAGTAGGAAATGGCAACCTGCTCCCCAGTATTCTTCCCTGGAAAATTCCATGGACAGAGGAGCCTGGTGGGCTACAGCCCATGGGGTTGCAAAGAGTCGGAGGTGACTGACTGTACATGCACACACACACAGGCTTGGCTTAGCTGGAGGAGAAGTCAGATGTGTTTAGAGAAGAAAACCAGAAAAGCCCCATCTCAGTGCTACACAAAATGGGGAAGGGGAGGTAAAGGAGGCAGGGAGAGGTGTGGAAAATAAATATCCATTTATTCATTTTTCATTTTAAAGAAGTGCTTTCCTCCGAAGTCTTGAGTCTGTAAGAAAGTTTTTTGAAAAGATGTCTGGCGGCCAGTGCTCCCCAGGATCCAGTGCTTAGCTGCATCCTGTGACCAAAGACTCTACCGCTGAGGGCTGTGATTGGAGAGAATTGGAGAGAACATCTGTGGGCGCTACCTCAGGGACACACAGCTAAGAAAGAGCAGAGCTGTGGATCAGACTCCATTGTCTGGCCACCTGCCCGACTCTCTCCCCTCACTTTTCTGTGACCTGTTATGGACCATAAATGGTGGACGAGCAGAGGTGTGAAATGTGAATTGTTTTTCATCCCTGGTTTGTTGCAAAGGTTCCCACGATGACCGACATCCTCCTCTGAATGAGAACCAATCAGCCCATTCAGAAATATCTGGAGCTATAGCATTTCCTGACGGTGATATGCACGTCTGATTTCCTTCCATTGTAGTGAAGGCTAAGAGTCAATGTCTCTCTCTCTCTCTTAATAGGAGGCCTGGAAATTAAATTTCAGGAGTTCAAAAAAGAAAAAGATAACATTTTGCACAAAATCTACTCCCACTCCCACATCTCGGTGTGCTTGATGACCCCTCTTCATCTTTAAAACCCACCTTGCATGTTGCCTCCTTCAGGAAGCTTCTACATCCTCTTCTCCCCCAGTCTTTTGTTATGTTGGATGACAATTTGTTTTTTCTCTCCCATAATAGACCATAAGATCACTGAAGGTGGAGGGGGGTGGGCGGGTGTTACCATTAGTTGTTCCAAGACCCCTTACCTAGAGGGAGTTCACTATTCGGTGAAAGAATGAATAGCATTTTCATGTCTCAAAAAAAAAAAAAGATTATTTTAAAGAAAGCTAGAAAATAAGCCATGCCATTTTTTTTTTAAAGAGAAGGGAATGGCATCTGTGCTTAGTGGTAATATATTGTTGAGTGGTTTCACGAGAATATCGCTACCATGGGAAAACCTGGATAAAAGTAATAAAGATGAGATCTGCTGTAGACAGCAAATCAAAATCCCTTCCTTTCTGGCAGCCTACAGGTCAGAGGTTCAGAAAAATGGCCAAATCTCACTTTGCATCTCGATATTTTGTCATCACTTAATACAATTAACCAAAAGCGTTTATAGTGTAGATACTTGTATAAAGCACCACGCCAAGCGCCAGGGCAATAAAAGAAAAAAATGATCCATTTCTGAGCGGCTGCTATTAAATCATTCTTAGGTAAATTGCCCCTGAGGACTTGACTCACATCGTGTCCATGGATGGCAGGGTAGAATCCTGTCGTCTGGCATTTCCCATTAGCACTCAAAACTTGTATGCGCTTGTTGAGGTCTTATCCTGCCGGCATGGCTATTGTTGCCAGTGCAGCATTTTATTCATACCTCTCTGAAAGTGCTCTTCATTTCTATTTTGTTGACTGTACATGTCTCTGTCTTCTAAAATACGAGTCAGCAGAATAAGATATGTATGCCAGCTTGCTACCTGCTTTTGTAAATATAATCCCATTGGACAGCCATGATCATTCATTTCTGTATTGCATATGACTGCTTTTGCCTGCTACAGTGGCAAAATTGAGTCACAACAGAGACTGTCTGGCCGGCAGTACCAGAAACATGTACTGCCTTGGCCATGATAGAGAAAGTTTGCTGACTTCTGTTCTGACATATTGAGAGATTATTGAAAGCAAGGGTTATGTTTTATTGTTTTTGGGTTCAGCCCCAATGTTGGTACTTATTTTAACTCAATCAATGAATGTTCAAGTCTTAATGTGTGTGAGGCACTGTTTAGGTGCTGGTGGTATGTCCCTCAAAGAGCAAAGCAAAGTCTGTGCCCTCCTAGAGCTTGATACTCTAGTGGTGGGGCCATGGGGAGAGATGGAGCAGTGAACAAACTAATAGACTATGTTGGTGAATGTTATGGAAGGAAACAAATGGAGATGGGGAAGACAGGTTGCCATGATGGGTAAATGGGTGGTCGCAGTGGAGGTAGGGGAATTCATTTCATGTGGGTTCACGAAGAAGGTGATGAGCAGAGAGTCATTCCAATGGCCTTGCCAAGGGGAGGCAGGACGTGCGTGGTGCGTTTGAGAGATCGCAAGGAGGCTATGTGCCCAGAGCAGAAGAAGGGCTGGCGTGGGAGGAAATGAGGTCACTGTCTGAGTCTGTGTTTTCTAGGGCTGGTTTTATTCTATGAACTTCTCCCTGAGTGAGACGGGAAACCCCTGGAGGCTTGAGTAGAGGCGAGGCAGGCTCTGTCATGTGTTAACAGGCTCTTCTGAGTAGAGGATAGACTATGGGGGGTGGGGGGCAACAGTGAGAAGAAGCCAGGAGACCATTTAGAAAAATACTGTGATCATCCAGGTAGGGGAGGATGTTGGCTTGGCCCGTGATCATAGAGGGAAGGAGATGAGGAGGAGGCCTGATTCCAGCTTCTCGAGCCAGCTCACTATCTAGCATTCAGTAAATGTCTCTTGGATAAAATCTCAGTGTTTCCCTTGAGGTCCACAGTGGAATCCCCTCTAGAAATTCTGACACCTGCCTAAAAATGCAATCATCAAAGCTCTCCAGACAAGCTCAGTCCTCTGGTGAGATCCGTCCGTAGGTGTTCTTGTTTCCCCTGCCAACATAGTAGACCAAAGTATCTACCATTTTCCTTTACTTGACATGCTTCTGCTGATGGTAAGTGAGAAGATATTTGATTGAGAGATTATTCTGTTTTCCCATGATTAACCAAAATGATGATTAATGGGTAAAACCTTTCAATTTATTCTAAGCTATCTGTAGGAAGGAGTTGGCCAGGACTGAGTGTGGATCATAAGTTTCTCAAAACAGCAGCCCTGGGCTTTCCATTGCAGGCCGTGGAATGATAAGCAATCTTTAATATTTCAAATCTCAGCTGCCCGTTTATCCTTTCTTATATAGTTAATATCAGAAGATGGCTGGAGAGGTTTTTAAGATGCCAGGCTTCTATGAAGCTGGCAGTTCTTTAATTTTTCACAAGGCCGGCACATCCTTTATGCTTTTAATGATCAGCTACCGTTCAGCTGATAACAAGATGAGCATTGGTTTAACCAAAGCACACCATGGTATTTCTGAGGGATGCTGTTTCAGAGAGGGTGAGGGCATTCTAGAAACAGCGAATTTTGTAAATAAATGGAGGTGTGAATACAAAAAGGCTGATTGTCAGAATCACTAAACAGAGCTTCGGATGTGAAGCCTTCCCATGAAACCGGCTGAGAAAACCCCCTGGAGGGTGATTTGAACATCGCCTCCACTGGGTGAACTGCACTACTGGGTGAACGGCACGATTCTCCCACAGTCCGCAGCGGGCTGCATCTAATGCGCCCGTCACTGTTGCGCAGACCTCTGCTAATGGCCTTGAAAGGGAGAAGGTTCAAAGAGGCTTGGTTCCCAGGCCTGCTAATGAGCATGAGGCCTCTTCCCTCTTAATGAGCCAGGGTTTATGTGGGATTCTTTGCCCTCCCCTTTTTGAAGGGAAGGCAGGCGAGAGTTCACAAAAGCAGCAAGTCTTGCCGTCAAGGGGAGCGTGCAGCTGGGCCACCCGAAGACAGCCTGGAGGGGAGCAACAAAGCTGCCAGAGGTCGTGCCCAGGCCAACGTGGCTCTGAGTGTAAGGCTGGACTCCTGCTAGCCCTGCCTGTCGCTGGCTACAGTGACAACCCCTTGATGAGAGATTTTAGGCTGGGAGGGTTGCTTATGGTCCGTTGGCAGCCCTTTAAATTTCCTCGGTGGAGCGCGACTACCTTCAAGTGCTTTCTAAACTGTAATCGTCACCATTGTTATAACTTAGCAAATGAATATTGTAGCCACTACGATCCTTGTTCTCATGAACCACATTGTTGGTACTCACTGGTCCTCAGCTCACCGCAGTCGCTAAAAAGGCCCCCAGATATTTTTCTCCACTTCTCTCTGCCCACCCACGTCCCACTGCTGGATTAAACAATAGAATTATTCAGTAGAGTAACAAATACATGCCAGCAACGTTGCCTCGATCACAATCATCTTTGTGAAAGTCACTTGTTTTTTTTTTCTTGGGGGTGTATTTGGGAAACTAACATCCCCGGTTGCAGCGTTATGATTGCCAGTGAAACCACGCAATTGATTTCATACACATTTCACTCCTGCTTCTACAATAACTGCCTTTCTCCTCTGAAGCCTGGTTCGGTATCACAGAGTAGCAGCCCTTAAAGCACATATACTTAACGTGTCAACTCATAAATGCAAGGTCATAAAAGACTGTAGTTCATTAATTACTGTTTCTACATTTTTGTTTTAAAACACAAGGAGAACTTGGTCATAACACAATAAGATTATTGTGATTAGATATGGAAATTATGGTTTCAAGAACTTGCCGGTTTGGAGGGAGTCCCTTTAAAGAACAAAATTGCAAAAGAGAAAAAATACATTAAATTTAAAAAAAAAATGCTGCTTTTGGCGACAGGAACCTTGAGGAGATGTTAGCTGATATGCTGGCTTTGGGTTTTCTCCCCCCCACCCCCCGCCACCCTGCCCCCCCGCCTCATTTCCCCAGTGAATAGAGAATTATTTGGAATGTACACACATTTACCCTCCCATGACCTGTGTGTGGAATTATTCTGAGATGCACTCAAAGCTGACAGCCCCCCATGGCTGACCCCCTCACGCCTAATCACATCTTACTTTCTGTTTCCAGATAGCTGATCAGCTTCCTTGGATTTTGCTGATGACCCAGGAGAGCTTTGCCTGAAGATGGAAACACTGGAGTCGGAGCTGACCTGCCCTATTTGTCTGGAGCTCTTCGAGGACCCTCTCCTGCTCCCCTGCGCACACAGCCTCTGCTTCAACTGCGCCCACCGCATCCTGGTGTCACACTGCGCCACCAACGAGTCCGTGGAGTCCATCACCGCCTTCCAGTGCCCCACCTGCCGACATGTCATCACGCTCAGCCAGCGAGGTCTAGACGGGCTCAAGCGCAACGTCACCCTCCAGAACATCATCGACAGGTTCCAGAAAGCTTCAGTGAGCGGGCCCAATTCCCCCAGCGAGACCCGCCGCGAGCGGGCATTCGACGCCAACAGCATGACCTCGGCCGAGAAAGTCCTCTGCCAGTTCTGTGACCAGGATCCTGCCCAGGATGCCGTGAAGACCTGTGTCACTTGCGAAGTGTCCTACTGTGACGAGTGCCTAAAAGCCACTCACCCGAACAAGAAGCCCTTCACAGGCCACCGTCTCATTGAGCCCATCCCGGACTCGCACATCCGGGGGCTGATGTGCCTGGAACACGAGGATGAGAAGGTGAATATGTACTGCGTGACCGATGACCAGTTAATCTGTGCCTTGTGTAAACTGGTCGGGCGGCACCGAGATCATCAGGTGGCAGCTTTGAGTGAGCGCTATGACAAATTGAAGGTTAGTCTTATCCGCCTTAAGCCAAACCCCTTTGTGCCAGCAAATGTCATGGAAAGAAAAAGTGTATTCACTGCTAGCTACGTGGCAGGTGAAGGTTGTCTCTTCGCCTTTTGTTATCTGATTCGTTATAGCATGTTTTTTTGGCAGCCTGGCCATGTTACACAATAAGAGTATCTTGTAAAAGTTGACTGCTGCTTGTAGTGTTAGCGTTGTCAAGGTGAGAGTGAATTCAGAAAAATCTGGATTATTTTCAGTCCTTGTAGTTGAGAGAGAGCAGGAGAGAGAGAGAGCAAGAAGGAATAGCAGATAAAATCTGGGTTTAGCATTTGTGGGAGCATTTATTTTCCTCACTCGTTTCACTGGCATCGTACTAGTATCTAGTTACTGCCCAAACAAAGAAGAGAGGGAAGAGGAATGCCTAGAGCAAATGTGGGATTTTAGACATGTGACCTTTTATTCCTGGAGTAAATGATATCTAGCTTACTGGTGGACTGGAATGTTCCAATTGTCTCGGATTTACAAAAGAATTTCTTGTTGTGGAAGCTTTTTAACCCAGTAAGGGTAGGGGCAAGTATGTTTAACTTCATTTTTACCCTGGAACTCCGAACCGAACTCTGGCTTAGGGAATGATAATTAATATGACTATCCATCAC
Source organism: Ovis aries (assembly GCF_016772045.2). Classification (NCBI taxonomy): domain Eukaryota; kingdom Metazoa; phylum Chordata; class Mammalia; order Artiodactyla; family Bovidae; genus Ovis; species Ovis aries. Next base: position 8,603,593 of record NC_056080.1, on the reverse strand, counting down.
ATTTTAAAAATCACTCTCTAAACATGGAGAGAAGGCCCCAGGGGAGAAATAAGCCAGGTCTCCAGGTGTCTGCGGGCAGCGGTGGGTCTAATTATTGCAAACTCAGCCGAGCGAGTTTGCTCTGATCATGAGACACTTCTGTCGATTCTGTTCACCAGCTAATTTTAGATCATAAGATGCCAATTAAAAGGAAAGGAAGTATGAATTAAGAGCTTTGAGTAAATATATATTGAAGTCCTTCCTCTCAGGACACACAACACCATGTTGTTGAGCAAACACAATGAATCACATGATCAAAAGCATTACTGCTCAGAGCAGATCATCACCTCTCACTAATAGTTCCTGTCACTTTTTCTCGCTGCTGATGTGGGCTTGTGTTTATGGGGACCACGTCGTGATCTTTGCTTTCAAACATCATTTGGGGAACAAACCTATCACCTGAGCAGCATGCCTCACTCAAAGTATTCATTGACGACTGGTACAGATCAATCTAGGAAGTTAAGCCCGAGGATGGGGGCAATAGAGAGAAGGGAAGACAGATGCTGACTGGATTTCTAGTGTCATGCACAAAGGTGGCCAAAAGCACACCTCCCAAATTCTTAATAGCAAAGCAACGTGTGCGTGAATTGTATTGCTAAAATTCTTCAGCAATTGCTGTGGCTATCAGATTTTAGAAACTATGGTGATCCTTCTGCCCTTTTTTGGTGGGGGACAGAATGTGTAGGATGATTGAACATGGGCGCTTCTTTTCCCCCTCCTTTTTTAAAAAACTGAAGTATAGTTATTTACAGTGTTGTGCTAGTTTCAGATGTACAGCTAAGTGATTCAGTTTTATATATTTATATATATGTGTGTGTGTGTATATATAATAGATATATTATATGCTGTCTTTTTCAGATTCTTTTCCCTTATAGGTTATTACAAAATGTTGAGTAGCATTCCCTGTGCTCTATAGTAGATCCTTGCTGGTTGTCTATTTTATATATAGTAGTGTGTATATGTTACTTCCAAATTCCTAATTTATTCCTCTCCCCAACCTTTCACCTTTGGTAAGCATAAGATTGGATTTTTTTCTTCATAAAAAAAATGTTTCTATAATTGGATTAACACTGCTCTTAATGACCACGTGTGAAAACACCACACTGAGGATCGATATTCAGCAACTCCAAGACTTGATATTTAAACCTGGTATTTGAGTTCTTCTCACTACTTTTGTCCCATCAGAGGAGTCCTTTAGTTATTTACATCTCCAAATTTAAGAGGAGACACTTATGTGCTCTAGCCCATTTTGTGATAAAAATGAAATTCTTCAATTATGAGCCCCAAACACTTGTCTAATCAAGCCAGTAGGCTAGTGGTCATTTATACTGTCACCAGAAGGGCCTGACAGTTTATGATCCTGGTAGATTTTATCTTTGAATTACAGAAATATAAGCATATAAACAGCACCCAGTAGACTGAAACACATTTATAGCTGCTCAACAAAGTATGCGTATAAGCATTTATTTACAGCCATTTCACAAAATATGCTTATCAGCATTTAAACAAATAACATGCTAGCATAGCCTGTTCATTCTAAAACATGCCACTTATGTTAGAACAAAAAAATCATAGAATAGATGACATTTGGGTGTCCATGGTATTTTAAAACCTAAGTACAGTATAAACATCAGGTTTTTGAGAAAGGAATAGCATACTGAAAGGACCAAAACAAAAAAAATGGTATTTTTGTTTATTACTTTGACCTGAGAAAGTAAATGAGTTCTGTTAGTATATTTTCCTGAGACTTTAGCATCACTTACAAAAATGGATTTCTGATGATATGGAAACAAAAGCATGGAGAAATTTGAGGATGCTTTCATTCATAATGTGATAGATTTGCTTTACTTACTTGAATATGTAAGGACTAAGGTGTCTGCTGTTTGAATTTTTTTTTTTTTACTTCTGTTAGTATAAGTCCATTATTTGAAGAAAGGGAATTCTGCAGTGATCATGAAGAATAATTCTTTCAATAACACTCAATAACTTAGAGAGATATTTTTTCATTAGTTCTCAGTATACATGTGTTGATATAGAGGATTGGAATATACTTTTATACAATACAACTATTTTTCTAGACACAAAAAGAAAAAAAGAGAAAACTTTCAGCGTGTAGAATTCATGCAAATAAAATCTTTCACATCATTTGAAATCGCATCAAGTCAAGAATCTAATGATGCTTTCAGAGACTGTGCATTGGGAGATAATCATAAAATATTGAAACAAAGAGAAAATTAAGCTAGCATTTCCTGAACTCTGTTTTAAGATAAAAAGAGAAAAGTCTTCCTGGTAAGTGCATCTGTAAATGGAACCTATCATGATGTGGACCTTTTCACATCATTTTAATTGAATTTTAAGAAGCCTCTCAGTCCTCCAAACTTGATTCAAAAGTTTGATTAGTGAACCAAATGACATATAAGAGAATTGAATAGAATGCATTCCAGAGTCTTCAAGAAATTACAATGCAGTAATTTCTTCTCCTCTGTTATACCATACAATGTTGGAGCTCTTGTTTCTTTCCTCTGGTCCCACCTATAAAAATATACAAACCCAGAAAAATTGACCTTTCCTTGAACTTCAATTTCAGCATACTCTGACTTCAAGTTAGCTGAAACTGAAGCTCCAAATCACTGATTTGCTTTTCTGACTCTGATTGGCCTTCTTTTGGCTGCGGGAGTTAATTTGTGAAATAATCCCTTTCAATGGGTCATCTCATTATAGTTTTATAATAGTTTGATAAAGGTTCCAGTTAGATCTCAGCCTTACTATGTAGCCCTTCTCTTCTAGAGGTAGAGAAATGGGATTTCACTTTTGGGCTTCATTTATAGAACGTGAGGGTCTATATTTTTGAAAATCTTCTACTTTATTTGCCATTGGGGAAGTTGTAAGTGGAATCTGAGCTAAACTTTTTACTTTTTCCTTAGAATTTCTATGACTTGTTTCCTCTTTGACAATAGTCACTGGTACAGTGCAGGTTCCAGGGAAAGAGGAGTGTGTGTGTGTGTGTGTGTGTGATGCATATGTGGATAGAGGCTGGGGATGCTGCTACATCCTACAAGGTGCAGGATGGGCCCCCACCACGTAGAGTTGTCTGGTCCCAAATCTCAGCAGTGCCCAGCTTGAAAAACTTTCATCTGTGGGAAGAATTTAGCATTTATCACTGCATTGATTTGCTAGGGCTGCTGCAGCAAGGGCCCATAAACTAGGTGACCTACAGGAAAGGAATGTATTGTACATTTCTGGAGACTGTTGTTGTTTAGTTGCTCAGTTGTGTCTGACTCTTTGTGCCCCAATGGACTGCAGCCTGCCAGGCTCCTCTGTCCATGGGATTCTCCAAGCAAGAATACTATAGTGGGTTGCCGTGCCCTCCTCCAGGGGACCTTCCCTACCCATGGATCGAACCTGTGTTTCCTGTATTGGCAGGCAAATTCATTACTACTGAGGCTGGAAGTCTTCAATCAAGGTGTCAGCAGAGTTGATTCCTTTTGAGGGCTGTGAGGGAAGGGTGTGTTCCAGGCCTTTCTCCTTAGGTTGTTGGTGGCTGTTTTCTTCCTATATCTCTTCACATGGCATTTTTCCTGTGTGTTTATCTTCGTGTTCAAATTTCCCCTTCTTGGCATAAATTTTTTGGCTGCCCCACATGGCATGCAGGATCTTAGTTCCCCCATCAGGGATCAAACCCATGCCACTGACATTGGGAATCCTGAGCCTTAACCACTGCATGGCCCAGGAAGTCCCAAATTGCCCCTTCTTAAAAGGGCACCAGTCATATTGGATTAAGGGCCCACTCAACTCCAATATGACTTCATCATAGCCAGTTATAGCTGCAGTGACCTTTAAGGTTGCATTCTGAAATATTTGGGATTAAGACTTCAACATACGAAGTTTAGGGGCCACAGTCCAACTCGTAGCGATCACTTACTCCAGTATATACCTGGTTGTCTAGTCAATTGAGCATACAATATGTCTCCCTCGATGATTTAATCACCTTAATTTAGGCAGAGACCTTTGGTTCCCACTGCTCCATCACCCACCACTGACTACAGGATCTTGCAGATAATGAATTCCCAATAAATATTTGTCAGCTGCTTCACTGATAATCAACTTTTAACCCTACTTGAAAGCTTAAATAATACTACAGATATTCATTCTGATATATGATAAAGAATTCTGCAAGATAATTTCTTAAGATAATTTCTGGACTTCCTTGGTGGCTCAGATGGTAAAGAATCTGCCTGCAATGCAGGAGACCTGGGTTCAATCCCTGAGTCAGGAAGATCCCCTGGAGAAGGGAATGGCAGCCCACTCAGTATTTTTGCCTAGAGAATCCCATGGACAGAGGAGCCTGGCGGGCTACAATGCATAATCACAAACAGTCGGACAGGACTGAGTGACTAACGCTTTCAACTGGAAGATAATTTATAAATAAGAGCAGAGCCAGATATATATTATATTTTACCCAACTGGACATGGCTCATTATTCTGGTCTGTATTGCACTTCATTGGTTTAAATTTAATGGTATGAATTTTGATAAACTAGATCTCAAATACTTGTTCACCTTTGTTTTATGCTCCTATATGATGGACACTTGACAGACCCATTATACCTCCTGTTTCCTTTATCCTCACGTATCTGAGATGTAGATTTTTTGGAGAGGTCATGCAAAAGTAACTTAGTGTATGCTTCATAAAGGCAATATGAACAGGAACAGTCCCCCTCCTCCTTTGAGCTTATAGTTTAGCAGAGAGTTCCAGTAGGTAAATATTTTCTCTGTTCGTGGGAGGAAACTCTGGGTACACTGTACCCAAAGGAGGGACACCAATGCCAGACCTGAGAGACTTTAGAGAAAGGCTTCCTGAAATAAAGGCCATTACATCTACCATTGCCAAGCTTTTTATTAGAAAACTGACAAATTTAGTAGACATCCATAGATTCTTTGGTATCATTCTTTTTTATATTTCCCACTTATGACATCCCTTGTGGAGCCCTGTACTTTTTTTCAAATGGGTTCACAGTAAGTCTAGGCTAGATTTTAATCTAACATGTAGATCATGACATTTTGTCACCTGATGCCATTGGGGATATGTGAATGTTAAACATATGTCTTCCAAAAAGTTTTGGTTATATGAGTTCTCACCTGTTCCACCTAGCCCCTTCAAATTTCTATTCTGCTTATGCTTATTTCATGGGAACAATTCTTTAGTTTTTTTAGAAACTTCCCATGTGACAAAATACAGTTTCCAAATACTTGTGAAATATGTTAAAAGTTGTATTTTAATTTTCTTAGTTGGGTACAAAAACTTTATGATATACAGAGTAAAAGAAGACATTTCCAGGGATGTGTTCTTAACAGTAAACTTAAGGCTCCATTTTCCTCCTCTCTCCTTTTCTTCTCTTCCCCGTGATGAATCCCCTCTCCCTCCCTTACCTGCAGAGAGGACTGTCTTACCACCTGATGATTTATTATTGGGATAATTTCTGAGGAGTTCAGAGAATTCTGGGAAATAGATACACAAGGTACCTTCTAGTCATTTGATTATGTAAAGAACTGTAATTCTTGAACATGTTTCTTAGCTTTAGTTCATTTGTTGTTGTTGTTGTTGCTTTGTTCAGTTGTGTTCAATTCTCTGCAACCCCATGGACTGCAGTACACCAGGCTTCCCTGTCCTCTGCCATCTCCCAGACTTGGCTCAAATTCATGTCCATTGAGTCAGTGATACCATCCCACCATCTTGTCCTCTGTCGTCCCCTTCTGCTCTTGCCTTCAGTCTTTCCCAGCATCAGTGTCTTTTCCTATGAGTTGGCTCTTTGCATCAGGTAACCAAAGTATTGGAGCTTCAGCTTCAGCATCAGTCCTTCTAATGAATATTCAGGATTTATTTCCTTTAGGATTGACTGGTTTGATCTCCTTGCAGTCCAAGAGACTCTCAGGAGTCTTCTCCAACACCACAGTTGTAAAACAGGGCTAATAATGTATTTGTTGTTGTTCAGTCACTAAGTCATGTCCAACTGTTTGTGACCCCATGGACTATAGCACACCAGGTTTCCATGTCCTTCACCATCTCCCAGAGTTTGCTCAAACTCATGTCCTTTGAGTCAGTGATGCCATCCAACCATCTCATGCTCTGCCACTCTCTTCTCCTTCTGCCTTCAATCTTACCCAGCATCAGGGTCTTTCCCAATGAGTTAGAAATAATGTACTTCTTGCATAGAAACATGGGAGAGCAAAATAAAATGTTTCACACAAACCATCAGCATTGTGCCTGGCAATGTATTAGAACATAAAAACATTATAATAATCCAGGATGTTAGAATGGCATGATGGTTACAATGTGGACCTTTGGGGCATACTGCCTGACAGTTGTTTTTTAACCACTGCTTGTCTTATTTGCATCTGAGATAAGGGTCCACATTGTTGCTTTCATGGGTTTTGTAGTTCTGTGTCTCAAGCTCCTGGCAAAGGGCAGAGGCATGAGAGTGAATAAACACTTGTTGATGGATAGGTGCATGATTGGTGGGTTAGAGAAGTACTTTGGGATGTGGAGGAGGAAGAACTGACTCTGGTTTTTGAGTAGACAAGAAACCTTGCTTCAGGGTGGTGGTCTTTAAGCCGCCTTGACAGATCAGTGGATTATGCATCAAAGAAGAGCGAGGCGTTCCTCGGGAGTGGGGCTAGCAGAAACCTGTTGGCAGGAATTGGCAAGACAGCTTAGGGATTCTAGACAATGCTGGCTAGAGCCCAGGGTGCCAATGGAGGGGCCCAGGAGGGTGGCTGTTGGAAGAGTCCTATTGGGGGCAGGGTGAAGAGTTTGAGTCTTTGAATGCCAGGTTAAAGTTTGGGGCAGTATTTTTCCTCTAGAGAATAACACTGAAGGAATTTTGTTTTTGAGAGAGAGAGGCTGATGTCATGTATATTTTATGAAGGCAAGGTCCAGTCAGGGTATCAGAAACATTTAGGGTCATTGTGTCCACAGAAGAAATAGAAGGGGGAAAAGTTGTTCATATGACTTTAGATTTTTGTGGTCTCATTTTTAATAGGCAAAGTGAAGTAGTGTCATAGGTCAAACCGCACCCCCCTGACACACACACAAACAGACATACACACACTCAACAGAAACATGGAAACCAGTGAGAGTCAATGTCTTGTCCTTGAAGACAAAGAATAGGAGTGATCATTGATGATTGGCTCTTGACTCCAGACATAAATGCAGTTCTTTTCTGCCTTTCCTTCTCTGGTGGCTCAGATGGTAAAGGATCTGCCTGCAATGCGGGAGACCTGGGTTTGATCCCTGGAAGAAGGGATGGCAACCCACTCCAGTATTCTTGCCTGGAGAACCCCCATGGACATTGGAGCCTGGCGGGCTACCGTCCATGGGGTCGCAAAGAGTCAGACACAACTGAGTGACTAAGCACACAAACACATAGCGCAGAGATATACTCGAGATGATGTGTGCTAATTTCTTCTGGCTTTTTGAGCCACTCTAAGGCAGATGCGTTCAAATCTCTAAATGCTGACCACAAACCTCAGGAACGTTTTATAGTCACATATGACCCTGAAGTTTATATTGTTTCATCCCCATTCTGCAGATGAGGAAATTGGAGTGGAGAGTGGTAAAAGGGGTGGCCCCACATCACCTGGGCAGAGGGCTTTGGCCTAGGACTAGAGCACAGTTTCCCCTGCTGCCCTCTTATTTTGGGTCTTTTCGGCTCCAGCTTTTCGAGTGATTCCATTACTTCTGAGGTTTCCTTTTGGGTTTGGAGACTCCGTTCAATTCGGTTCAGTTGCTCAGTCATGTCCAACTCTTTGCAACCCCATGGACTGCAGCACACCAGGCTTCCCTGTCCATCACCAACTCCAGGAGCTTGCTCAAACTCATGTCCATCATGTTAGTGATGCCATCCAACCATCTCATCTTCTGTTGTCCCCTTCTCATCCTGCCTTCCTTTCCCAGCATCAGGGTCTTTTCCAATGAGTCAGTTCTTTGCATCTGGTGGCCAGAGTATTGGGGCTTCAGCTTCAGCATCAGTCCTGTATGAATATTCAAGACTAATCGAGGTGGTGGTTTTACACTCAAACCTGGCCAGGCTGTAGGCCGCCATCATAGAGGGTGGCTGATGCCTCGTGTCATTGTTGTTCACTCACTAAGTCATGTCCAACTCTGTGACCCCATGGACTGCAGCACACCAGTCCTCCACTATCTCCCAGAGTTTGTTCAAGTTCATTAAGTCGGTGATGCCATCCAGCTATCTCATACTCTGCTGCCCTCTTCTCCTTTTGCCTTCAATCTTTCCCAGCATTGCGGTCTCTTCCAATGAGTCAGGTGCCTCTAGGGCCGCCAAGGAAGCTGCCTTAAGATATCTCCATGCCGATATTTTCTCTAGCTGAGCCAGTATAGACTTAGACTGGGTTGTCTTGAAGGGCCAGACCTGAATTCACACAGATGTATCTGAGATGACCTCAGGGACACCTCTGAAGAAAAGATATGCTCATGTGGAAACCAGTGGATTGTCATGGCAGCTTCCATGGGCTCACTGATTTATCCCTTAGAGTAATTTTTTTTTTTTTCCTGAATGTCCTAATATATAGATAACTCATTTATTTTATTTTAAAAAATAATTTATTTTTAATTGATTTTATTTTTGGTCGCACTGGGTCTTTGTTGCTGCTCGCGGGCTTTCTCTAGTTGCAGTGAGTCAGGGCTATACTTTGTTGCAGTGTGCAGGCTTCTCATTGCAGTGGCTTCTCTTGTGGGGCCTGGGCCCTAGAGTGCAGGGTCAGTGGTTGTGGTACACAGGCTTAGTTGCTCTGCAGCATGTGGAATCTTCCCAGACTAGGGATCAAACCCGTGTCCCCTGCACTGGCAGGTGAATATTTATCCATTGTACCACTAAGGAAGTCCCTCCTTAATTTTATTTAAATATATAAAGTGAGTCCATGTAAGTGAGGAGTATCTATTTGTGCATAAGTTGAAAAGTTTTGAAAGAACACAATTCATCTTGATGAGGTACGAAGTTAAAGCTAGTAGGACTTGCTGAAATTACTTTTACTGAGTATTTTTTAAGGCTGTGATATTCAGAATTCTTTCATTCTCTGACACTGGCAAATCATAAACTAGGTTATTGTTAGAAAGACTGGTAAATTTTTTGACAATGGATAGGTAAATAATAAAGAGGACACAGAGTAGCCTGAGAAAGTGAATGAAGCTAAAGACTGGATATATTCTCTGTATGTGACATAGGCATTCTGGAAAAATCTGATAAAGCTATTTACAAAGTCTACTTAAAACTTAATTCACTTTATGTTTTAGATTTTTGGACACACTACTTAAGGACTTTGCCTACCCATGAGGATAGCTCTTAAGCTGACAGAGGAGAATACATTTTGCATTTCTCATCAAAAAGGAAAATGCTTGTAAAGTGCCTAGTCTAGTGATTGGCACATAGTAAGCGTTCCATGAACATGAGGTATTATTATATCTGGGCATTTACTGTTACAATAAAGGCTTCATTGGTGTAATCCAATCGTGGGTTTCCTGACAGTATCATAAATTACTCAGTGGTTATAGGGTCGATTTGTGTTTCTGGCTGACATGGGAAATTTTGAACAACCCTCGGGGGAATTATAATTGGGTGGGAACTTTGATTTGTCCTTTTTATCCAAGCCGAGTAGTAAAATGGACTCTTAAGAAGCAGTGAGCGGTGGACTCAAAAGAAATGGCTTTTAAAACAAGCACCATTTTGAAGTTCGGGGCAGCCTGGGCCAATCACAAGCTCCGTTAGCCAGCTTTCTGTTTTGTTGTAGATCGCCTTGGGTGTATGAGTGAAGGATGGAGCTGGGTAGCCCTGGGCTCCGTGTCAGCAGCCATTGCCCTTAGAATAGGAAGGAGTGGTTTCAGTCTTGGTTAGGGCTGGGCGCAGAGGAGAGCCCTGAAAGGAAGAGCTTGCACAAGGACATGAAGGCCTCCAGCCCCTCCTGTAGCAGCCCTGGGTGTTCTGTGCCACTGGGACAAAATGCACAGAGCAGCGAGGTCAGCATCTTGTATCTACTTTGCTGCTTATTGGGGAAAACAGCCAGGAAAATAATGGATTTTATTCACGTGGAAATAGACCAGGTTCTTATTCCTGAAACAATATTAAAATTCTGAAAAGCTTCTACCTTTTTCATGTCTTTATAGATGATCTTTTCCCCCATCTGCTTTATCAAATTCTGCCTTTAAAAGAAAAAGAAAAGGACCCTTATTTATTCACCCAAGGGATATTTGTGTTTGGCTAAGGAGATAAGCCCCGGGTAAACTCTGGCAATGCAGAAATGAGTCACAGAGACACGTCGTTGCTTCCATGGTCTAGACATAATTATAACATGCGATAAGAGCATAGAAAAAGGCTAGGAAAAGAAGTCAATGAAACTCAGTCCATGAGATAGTTTTCAAAATGACTCATAGTCCCAGATTGCTGACTTAGGTGTTGCTCTGTGGAAATTGTGCTGTGTTTGTGCTCCATTGCTCAGTCATGCATGACTCTTTTGCGACCCCATGGCCTGCCAGACTCCTCTGCCCATGGAATTTTCCAGGCAAGAATACTGGAGTGGGTTGCCATTTCCTCCTCCAGGGGATTTTCCCACCCCAGGGATCAAACCTGCATCTCTTGTGTCTCCTGCATTGGCAGGCAGGTTCTTAACCACTGTGCCACCAGGAAAGCCTACTCTGGAAATTGCCTACTTCCAAAAGCTGAAGGGAAAATACATTTCAAGGAGAAGCAGTGTTCAGAGAAGACAGCAGGGACGTTTGCACTGTGCATTCCTTTGGAGTGACTGTCAGGGCAACATAGGAGGACTCCAGTCCATGAAAAAATCTGGGCCAGACCCTTTCTTACTAAAGGTCTGCTGATCACAGGTTGAATTGTAGCTCTTCTCACATGCTTTCCTCAGAGGTCTCCATTTCCTTCCTGAACAGGGCCCATAGGTCGAGTCCATATCCAGGCGCAGGAGCCATTTATGTCATTTCCACTGTGAAGGGACCCATCTCTAGGAAGACGGTGTGAGAGGTCACCAGAGGAAATACCATTGTGTGGCCCAGCCAGTTGGGGGTGTGGCTAGCTTTATCTGTGAGGGAGTTTTTGCGAACTTAGGTGTTAGGATGAATATCCTGGCTTGGTAGAGAGATTTATTTCTCGATCCTGTGACCCTTTCACATGGCTGTCCAGAGCTAAGCTGCTCTTGGTTGGTGGCATCAGATTTAAGGCTGAGAGGAGCGAAATGGGCAGGCTTTCCAACTCATGCTCAGTATGGCCGGTCGCTTCTGGAAGATCAAGGAGACCCAAGGTCCCTGCTTCCCAGGTGGCTTACTGGTAAAGAACCTGCCTGCCAGTGCAGGAGACAAAGAGACATGGGTTTAATCCCTGGGTCAGGAAGATCCCCTGGAGAAGGGCATGGCTACCCACTCCAGTATTCTTGCCTGGAGAATCCCCATGGACAGAGGAGCCTGGTGTGCTACAGTCCGTGGGTTGCAGAGTCGGACACAACCAAGCACGCATGCCATGCCAAGGTCCCCCTACAAACTTCACCCAGGAGGGAGATGATTTTCTTGCCCTGATCTGCTGAATAAGGCTCTAGAGGGTTCCAGCCAATGAGGATCTTACCCAATTATAATGGTTCAGCTCATCAAATGAAGTGGTTCCAGTTTCTCTTTTATTCTAGAAACTCATCTGGAAACACACTTGGCAAAGGCCACCATGCTGCCTTTGTACCTCTAGACTAAAGTCCTGTAGATCAGTGCTGGGGGTGGTAAGGGAGGGTGGTAAGGTAAAGGTAACTCTCCTTCAAGATGCTGCTTAAAGTTGTTTTACGATGTGGTTCAAGCATATTTGTTTATTCAACACTGAAAACCAGCTATTACCAAGAGGAATAATGAGCATTTGCAAATCTCCAGATTGACAGTTTGCAAAGCACTTTCGAGTATTATTTGATTCTTGAAACAACCGTATATCCCCTGCAAAAATATGAGAATGTTAATACCTGCCCATTAGGGATCTTGGCAGGATTAAATGAGATAATATAGGTCCAGGTATCTAGCTCAGCATCTAGTGGGTGGGAGAAGCTCCTTAACCACTTGGAATGTGAGGACATAGAAATTAAATAGCATTAACTGTGGTTAGAGAAATTGGAGTTTGGTGTTCCGACTCAGGGACCCTATCTTGGCCCTAACTAATCATCACCTATGATTAAGGCAGAAAGAACTATGGCCCAAATGTACCCCACTTCAGAAAATTAATGAGAAGGAAAAAGAGCTTAAGTGATAGAGAGACAAAGTGCTTTTTTTGCCTTAACTTCTGACACAAGGCTTGGCTGGACACAAGAAATTTCCTTTAAAGTAGTAACTAAATTGAAGCTGATCTATTTTTCTATTCTGATATAAATAAAGGAGTAAAATTAAAAATTAAATATGGAAATCCTTATGGAATAATTTTTATTTACTTACAGCCATGTTGAATTATTCAGTATTCACCAGCTACTCAATATATTAGCGCTAAATGAAGGAATGAATGAGTCTCTCATGGTCTCTAAATTCATTCCATCACTTGAAATGTGATAATTCATTTGCTGTGGTTAAAAATGTAAATTTAGCATCTTGGTTTATGAGTTTGACATTTCAAATCTCTCAAGAGACCTAAATGAGTTCTTACTCATATTTAGTTATTTTTGGCAAAGCCTGTATACAAGTGAAAATGGTCGCCACATGTTAGTCAATAACAAAGGTTTGGGGTCTATTATCCATTCCTTTTTCCAGGATTGCTTATCAGAATTGTAGGTTTACATTAGTTTCCTAGACCAGAACGGCTCAAATATAAATGTACACAGGAAATACTCGGGGATCTTATTAAAATTCTCCTCCATTAAAATAAGTAAATTAAAACAACAACAACAATAACAAAAATGCAGGTTCTCATTCAGCGGGTTTGAAATGAGTTTGAAGTCTGATTTTAACTTGTGCCTTAGCCTTGTCATTTTCAATTTGTGTGAACTTAGGTTAAGGAAAACAAACCACAACTAAGTTCTCTAAGCCTTATTTGTCCATCAGTGCAACCGAGGTATAATTGAGGGTTAAACCCTGTAATGCTTGACCCTGGGGAAGCCCAAGGTTCCTCTTTCCATTACTGTTATACCCTGAAGGCTGATCTTTCTCCCCTTTCCCCAAGTTTTAAGCCTTCCCTGTAACTATAAAGACATTATAGGTTCTTCTAAGAAGTTAATGTAAAGTTGATGTAAATCAAAGTGAATAGTCTTCCTCTTCAAGCCTTCTATTTCTTCCTCTACTAACTCCAGTTCATTCTTAAAGGACTAACTGTAGGCTCACCAAGGACTACTTTAGGTTAGCTTTTCATAAAATTCTCTCAGACATTCCATGTTGTCTCTACTACCCCTTCATCATTACACTGCCTTCCATATTATTATATAAACACTTTTGGGCTAAAGGGCTTCCCCAGTGGCTCAGACAGTAAAGAATCCTGCAATGCAGGAGACCTGGGTTCAATCCCTGGGTTGGGAAGATCCCCTGGAGAAGTGAACTGCTACCCATTCCAGTACTCTGACCTGGAGAATCCCATGGACAGAAGAGCCTGGCAGACTCCAGTCCATGGGGTTGCAAAGAGTTAGACACGACTGAGTGACTTTCACTTTCTGTTTGGGCTACAAGCCTTCCTGCCTCAACTGGTTGTCCATTTCTCAAGCTCAGTGACTGTGTCTCATAGTTATTTTCTATCTCATTATTCCTTTTCCAGCGACTAGCTGTTGTTCAGTCACTAAGTTGTGTCTGACTCCGTGACCCCATGGACTGCAGCAAGCCAGGCTTCCCTGTCCTTCATTATCTCCCAGAATTTGCACAAACTCATGTCTATTGAGTCAGTGATGCCATCCAACCAGCTCATCCTCTGTCATCCCCTTCTCCTCCTGCCTTCAATATTTCCCAGCATCAGGGTCTTTCCCAGTGAGTCAGCTGTTCGCATCGGGTGGCTTTTTAAAATAAGCTACCAGGTATTTTATCAGTAGTAAATACTTATTGAAACAAATGGAACAGCCATTAATAATTTAATGAGATGATACGGTGCAATTTGCCCATCAGGTAAATAAGAAAAATCATAGCCCACCCGCCATTCTTTTGAAATTTGAATACATAAGCCAGCAAAATATTGCCTTGTAGGCCTCTGCATTCATTTCTGAATCAACAAATTGCTCGCCAGTGATTTCTTTTTTTTTTTTTTAGTTTTTTATTTTTTCAATTTTAACATCTTTAATTCTTACAGTCGCCAGTGATTTCTTATGAGAAAGTATTATAAAGAGACTGTTTGCTTTTTAAAGACTTGAGTTCAGACACAGGTGATGAAATATTTATCATTCACAAGGGCAGGATAAAATAATACTATATACATATGTATTTTCTTGTGTGCATATTTTTTATGTATATGTTTTGTTCTCTACTGCCTCAGAACAGAGTTCTCTTTAGTTCCCCTTTGAGGTAGGATGGTAAGAAATTGTGAAGACCTTAGCGGGTAAACTTAGCAGCACACATTTGCCTTATCATGGCAGCTTGAAGGGCTAGGGGCATCTAGTGGATCAAGGCCAGGGATGCTGCTCAGCATCCTAAATACACTGGACAGCCCATGGCGGAGAATCATCAAGTGGTAAATGTCTGTGGTGCTGAGGCTGGGACATCTGTAGTTAACCAAAGCATCTTTGCTGGCATGCAGAGGGGAAAGTGCAGCTTCATTCTTCACAAGGCATTGACTTCTTTGTGTTTTCTCCAAGTGTTAGTCGCTCAGCTGTGTCCGACTCTTTGCGACCCCATGGACTATAGCCAACCAGGCTGCTCTGTCCATGGGAATTCTTCAGGCAAGAATACTGGAGTGGGTTGCCATTCCCTTCTCCAGGGGATCTTCCTGACCCAGGAATCGAACCCAGGTTTCCCACATTGTAGACAGATACTTTCCTGCCTGAGATAGCAGGGAAGCCATGACCTCCAAAACCAAATCTATTTTTAGTCAAGAAAGCCCAGTCCTTGCAGAATCCCCTCCCTCCATCTGTGGACACCCTGAGTGGCAGGCTGGCGGCTGCCCCAAGGCTGTGCATGGCAGGCTTCTTCCACCCCAGGCCCCTGACCTGTCTTGAGGTGTCTGGGCCTGCCCATTCCACCCTTGGGGCAGTTTCAGCAATATTTCAACCTCCAGAGGCATATTGAATATTTTTTAATCCCTTCTCCAAACATGATTTAGGTGCAACTGATATTATCTACTACCCCCAGATGTACTAGCTGTGGCAGTTCATGTTCAGGATTACATTACCTTCCTGGGGTAGCTGTCTGTATCAAACACAGCCTGGGGCTTTCTACCAAGTAGGAAGTCGGCAGAGAATAGGCCAGCAGCTGAGAGTTTCACCCAAATGGCTTTTATATGATGGATAATAGTTTTTATTGTATTATAGTCAAAGTGAATAATTTCCAGAGATCAAAAGTGACTCATTAAATCTGTTAGTCAATTTTAAATCTGTCTTCCAAAGAAACTGTTTATATGTATATACCTCTGCATGTGTGTGTGTGCGTGCACAAAACTATGGATTCTCAGCTCCTCAAGCAGAGACTTGGAATGGCATGAATCAAATGTGAATGTTCAGTGCTGAAGCAGAGGTTATATAGGCATTGTTTTGTTTGTACCTGCAGGCAGAGACTGTTTATTTCACAACAGGTACACATCATGAAAACCTCAAGCTGAAAAGGCCTTTGTCATTGTCTAGTCCAGTAGTTCTCACCCTGGTGCACAGAGGTCACCTTGAACAGGAGCCCAGCCAGATGGAACAAGATCCTCTGGGGTGTAGCTTGTGAAAGTTGCTCAGTCGTGTCTGAATCTTTGCAACCCCATGGACTACAGCACGCCAGGCTTCCCTGTCCATCACCAATTCCTGGAGTTCACTCAAACTCATGTCGATCGCGTTGGTGATGCCATCCAACCATCTCATCCTCTGTCGCCCCCTTCTCCTCCCACCTTCAATCTTTCCCAGCATCAGGGTCTTTTCCAATGAGTCAGTTCTTTGCATCAGGTGGCCAGAGTATTGGAGTTTCAGCTTCAGCATCAGTCCTTCCAAGGACTATTCAGGACTGATTTCCTTTAGGATGGACTGGTTGGATGTCCTTGCAGTCCAAGGGACTCTCAAGAGTCTTCTCCAACACCACAGTTCAAAAGCATCAATTCTTTGGCACTCAGCTTTCTTTATGGTCCAACTCTCACATCCATACATGACCACTGGAAAAACCATAGCCTTGACTAGACGGACCTTTGTTGGCAAAGTAACGTCTCTGCTTTTTAATATGCTCAGTCATGTCCAACTCTTTTGTGACTGCATGGACTGTAGCCCACCAGGCTCCTCTGTCCATGGGATTTCCCAGGCAAGAATACTGGAGCACACTGCCTTCCACTCCAGGGGATTTTCCCAACCCAAGGATGAAATCCTCATGTCCTGTGTCTCCTGCATTGGCAGGCAGACTCTTTACCACTGAGCCACCTGGGAAGCCCAAATAACTTTATGTAAGTTGAAACAAGTATCTTAGTGTAGATGCTTTTAGTCAAAAGCATAGAAATTTTCAATAGCTGTGTTCTTTTAAAAAATTACTTTATATATTTTAATTGCAGGATAATTACAATATTGTGGTGGGTTTTGCCATACATCAACATGAATCAGCCATGGGTGGCACATGTGTCCCTCCATCCTGAACCCCCTTCCCACCTCTGTCCCCACCCCATCCCTCTGGGTTGTCCCAGAGCACCAGCTTTGAGTGCCCTGCTTTATGCATCAAACTTGCACTGGTCATCTATTTTACATATTTTACATATGGTAATATACATGTTTCAATGAATAGCTGTGTTCTTATGAGAGGCCTTCATTTTGAAGATACCTATCATATTTAAGATAAGAATAATCTCAGTGTCTCTGTTCTCCTAATAGCCAGACAATAATATTTCTGTCCTTTATCAAGCCCATCTTGGCATAAAGTGTTCCCTTGGTATCTCTAATTTTCTTGAAGAGATCTCTAGTCTTTCCCATTCTGTTGTTTTCCTCTATTTCTTTGCATTGATCACTGAGGAAGGCTTTCTTATCTCTTCTTGCTATTTTTTGGAACTCTGCATTCAGATGCTTACTAAAGGAACATTTCATGCAAAGATGGGCTCGATAAAAGACAGAAATGCTATGGACTTAACAGAAGCAGAAGACATTAAGAAGAGGTGGCAAGAATACACAGAAGAACTGTACAAAAAAGATCTTCATGACCAAGATATTCACGATGGTGTGATCACTCACCTAGAGCCAGACATCCTGGAATGTGAAGTCAAGTGGGCCTTAGAAAGCATCACTATGAACAAAGCTAGTGGAGGTGATGGAATTCCAGTTGAGCTGTTTCAAATCCTGAAAGATGATGCTGTGAAAGTGCTGCACTCAATATGCCAGCAAATTTGGAAAACTCAGCAGTGGCCACAGGACTGGAAAAGGTCAGTTTTCATTCCAATCCCAAAGAAAGGCAATGCCAAAGAATACTCTAACTACTGCACAATTGCACTCATCTCACACACTAGTAAAGTAATGCTCAAAATTCTCCAAGCCAGGCTTTAGCAATACATGAACTGCAAACTTCCAGATGTTCAAGCTGCTTTTAGAAAAGGCAGAGGAACCAGAGATCAAATTGCCAACATCTGCTGGATCATTGAAAAAGAAAGAGAGTTCCAGAAAAACATCGATTTTTGCTTTATTGGCTATGCCAAAGCCTTTGACTGTGTGGATCACAATAAACTGTGGAAAATTCTGAAAGAGATGGGGACACCAGAACACCTGACCTGCCTTTTGAGAAACCTATATGCAGGTCAGGAAGCAACAGTTAGAACTGGACATGGAACAACAGACTGGTTCCAAATAGGAAAAGGAGTACATCAAGGCTGTATATTGTCACCCTGCTTATTTAACTTCTATGCAGAATACATCATGTGAAATGCTGAGCTGGATGAAGCACAAGCTGGAATCAAGATTGCTGGGAGAAATATCAATAACCTCAGATATGCAGACGACACCATCCTTATGGCAGAAAGTGAAGAAGAACTAAAGAGCCTCTTGATGAAAGTGAAAGAGGAGAGTGAAAAAGTTGACTTAAAGCTCAACATTCAGAAAACTAAGATCATGGCATCCGGTCCCATCACTTCGTGGCAAATAGATGGGTAAACAATGGAAACAGTGACAAGACTTCATTTTCTTGGGCTCCAAAATTACCACAGGTGGTGACTGCAGCCATAAAATTAAAAGACACTTGCTCCTTGGAAGAAAAGCTATAACCAACCTAGACAGCATACTAAAAAGCACAGACATTACTTTGCCAACAAAGGTCCGTCTAGTCAAGGCTATGGTTTTGCCCAGTGGTCATGTATGGATGTGAGTTGGACTATAAAACAAACTGAGCACCAAAGAATTGATGCTTTTGAACTGTAGTGTTGGAGAAGACTCTTGAGAGTCCCTTGGACTGCAAGGAGATCCAACCAGTCCATTCTAAAAGAGATCAGTCCTGGGTGTTCTTTGGAAGGACTGATGCTGAAGCTGAAACTCCAGTACTTTGGCCACCTCATGCGAAGAGTTGACTCATTGGAAAAGACTCTGATGCTGGGAGGGATTGGGGGCAGGAGGAGAAGGGGACAACAGAGGATGAGATGGCTGGATGGCATCACCGACTCGATGGATGTGAGTCTGAGTGAACTCTGGGAGCTGGTGATGGACAGGGAGGCCTGGCGTGCTGTGATTCATGGGGTCGCAAAGAGTCGGACACGACTGAGTGACTGAACTGAACTGAACTGAATAATCCCCCTTTCTGTCCAGTGGATTTTTTTTTTTCAACCAGAAAGTCAGAAAATAAGACAATATGATCAGGTGCAATGTGATCATCAGTGCAAGAAGAAGAAAAAAATACATTCTGCTAAGTACAATGAGATGTGATTTTTCCTTTCAACCAGTAAAGAAATCAGTTGTAAATTTCTAATTCTTTATCATTATTCTGATGATCTGTGAAGGGATATTTTATTCTGATTTCTATTGAATAAATAAGAGCAAATTTGAATATTACCTCTGAGAGCTAGAGACACCTCTCAGGAATCCTTGTTGAGTGACCATGGAGTAAGGCCACAAGGATGGGGATGAAACCATCACAATCTGTAGAGTTATGTGTTTGGCTCTTACTGACAATTTTGGTCTTTTTCACTGTTTGTGCAGCCCTTCATCCAAAATGCAGTTAAAGAACCGGCTTCATGGAAGGTTCATAAGCCATTGAGTCTGCTCATTTTCCTTAAAAATTGATTTATCTATACTTGATGGTGCTGCTAAGTCGCTTCAGTCATGTCCAACTCTGTGCGACCCCACAGATGGCAGCCCACCAGGCTTCTCTGTCCCTGGGATTCTCCAGGAAGAACATTGGAGTGGGTTGCCATTTCCTTCTCCATGAAAGTGCATGAAAGTGGAAAGCGGAAGTGAAGCCGCTCAGTCATGTCCGGCTCTTCATGACCCCATGGACTGCAGCCTACCAGGCTCCTCCATCCATGGGATTTTCCAGGCAAGAGTACTGGAGTGGGGTGCCATTGCCTTACCTCCATATCTATATTTTTCAGAGAAAGTGACTCAAACTCTTCCATTTTGTGTCTAAACAATATATTCAGTAAAAGTGTTCCTCTCCTGAAAAAATATCACCACGATACTTACAAAGATAAAATGACTTTCTGACAATGATTTTTCTGAATGCATAAACACCAGAGATGGTGAAATAAAATCCAATTGGTCCCCCACAGGAAGAATCCCTCATCCATCTCTATGGTCCCCCTCTTTTTGATGGCACCCTTTGGCCCCCCACACATGTGAGGCTGGCTCTGTCTAGGTTTGCTTTCTTCACTGTGCTCACTCCATCATAGTGAAACTTCACTACTGCCTTAATCTTTGGTTCTGAAGGCTCAAGGAGAGTCATTTTCTCCCTGCAGTTTAGAGTTATATTGCTCTGTGTGATTTTATGAAAGAGTGTTCCAAAGGATTGTTCTAGAAGGTGAGTGATAGGTATTAATACCAAGCATGTCTTCAGACAAGGAAGTGTTAGGTGCTAAGACAAGATTACTCTGAGGTTGTCTTTGTCAGATGGACAAGAGGCATGGAAAATGTTTCAAAAAAATAAGTTGTGTTTGTTTACACTATAATTGTGAAAAGAATTCTCAAGACGGTCACTGAGTTCAGTTCAGTCACTCAGTCATGAGCGACTACTCTTTGCTACCCCATGGCCTGTAGCACACCAGGCTTCTGTCTGTCACCAGCTCCTGGAGTTTACTCATGTCGATTGAGTCGGTGATGCCATCCAACCACCTCATCCTCTGTCATCCCCTTCACCTCCTGCCTTCAATCTTTTCCAGCATCAGGGTCTTTTCGAATGAGTCAGTTCTTCGCATCAGGTGGCCAAAGTATTGGAGTTTCAGCTTCAGCATCAGTCCTTCCAGTGAATATTCAGGACCAATTTCCTTTAGGATGGACTGGTTGGATGTCCTTGCAGTCCAAGGGACTCTCAAGAGTCTTCTCCAACACTACAGTTCAAAAGCATCAATTCTTTGGTGCTCAGTTTGTTTTATAGTCCAACTCACATCCATACATGACCACTGGGCAAAACCATAGCCTTGACTAGACGGACCTTTGTTGGCAAAGTAATGTCTGTGCTTTTTAGTATGCTGTCTAGGTTGGTTATAGCTTTTCTTCCAAGGAGCAAGTGTCTTTTAATTTTATGGCTGCAGTCACCACCTGTGGTAATTTTGGAGCCCAAGAAAATGAAGTCTTGTCACTGTTTCCATTGTTTACCCATCTATTTGCCATGAAGTGATGGGACCGGATGCCATGATCTTAGTTTTCTGAATGTTGAGCTTTAAGCCAACTTTTTCACTCACCTCTCACTTTCATCAAGAGGCTCTTTAGTTCTTCTTCACTTTCTGCCATAAGGATGGTGTCGTCTGCATATCTGAGGTTATTGATATTTCTCCCAGCAATCTTGATTCCAGCTTGTGCTTCATCCAGCTCAGCATTTCACATGATGTATTCTGCATAGAAGTTAAATAAGCAGGGTGACAATATACAGCCTTGATGTACTCCTTTTCCTATTTGGAACCAGTCTGTTGTTCCATGTCCAGTTCTAACTGTTGCTTCCTGACCTGCATATAGGTTTCTCAAAAGGCAGGTCAGGTGTTCTGGTGTCCCCATCTCTTTCAGAATTTTCCACAGTTTATTGTGATCCACACAGTCAAAGGCTTTGGCATAATCAACAAAGCAGACTAGAAGGTCTTTAAATAAATAAATAGCAGAAGGTCATTAAATGAGATAAAGAAATAAGTAGCAGAAGGTCATCAATTACTACTAAATCCTTAATTGATAATTTATAAATTTCTGAAATTCAAATAATGTTCATGAAACAAAATGAAAACATATCAGAATTTTTTTCCACAAATTGAGACAAAATTGGGGCATCTGCCAGTTCAGGAGACCCAGGTTCAATCCCTGGGTCAGGAAGATCTCCTGGAGAAGGAGTGGCAACCCATTCCAGTATTCTTGTCTGGGAAATCCCATGGACAGAGGACCCTGGTGGGTTACAGTCCATGGGGTCACAAAGAGTCGGACACAACTGAGCGACTTTCACCCTTTTCTTTTTGCTGTTACTGCCTAAAGAATAATTATTACCTTAAAGTATTAAGAAACTTTTCCTAAGTCATAAATTCCATGCAATAAAAGGCAATAAGCAGAGAGTGTCGTGCCAGAACATTCCAGGCGTGCCCAAAACTCCCCAGCAGGATGGATCCAGGAAGTGGCCTCATGGCGCCTGGCCATTTATTTTGTAAAGTTTCAAACTACCATAGAAGTCCCTCTAGGATATGCTGTTGTTTGGGCATTCCATTTAAAAGGCATTGGCAATATTCAATATTTTTTAAAGTTCTGAAAATCTGAACTGTACGTTTATTCAGATGTATTATTTGTTTCTTCCAACAGCCAGCGCTGGCACGCAGAAGTAAAGAAGAAAAAGATAAGGATAATAGAAATATGAGAATCATGGTTATTCTGAACTGATAAAAGTTTTTAAAGAGCAACAAAACAAAATGAGCCCAGCCTTGTTTGAGGGGCTTTCAAGTAGCATTATTTAAAATGGGTTTCTTTTCTCCCAGTTCCCAGCCCCCCTCCTCCGTCATTCAGAAATAGTCATCTTGTCACTGCAGGGACACATCCCACTTTGAAAGTGTATACCTGGGGTCTTTTCCTCCATTTTAATATTGTGACCTGAATATTGGTGTGATTTTCATCCTTTTGGCTTCCCCGGTGGCTCAGATTTAAAGAATCTGCCTGTAATACAGGAGACCCAGGTCCGAACTCTGAGTTGGAAAGATCCCCTGGAGAAGAGCATGGCAATCCACTCCGGTATTGTTGCCTGGAGAATTCCATGGACAGGAAAGTCTGGTCAACCAAAGTCTATGGGGTCACAAAAGAATTAGACATGACTGAGTGACTAACACTTTCCTTTCAGCATTTTGGCAGGCAAAGTGAATACTAGATGTGCTGAAGGGAGACAAAGCCTTCCTATGATTATAGATTGAGCGACGGGTGAAGAAGAATATTTTCTTATTTCAGTCATATATGACAACAGATAGAAGCTCCCTAAAGTACCCTCAGAGTTTGTCAACTGGTATCATGATAGCCTACTATGTGTCTTGGGCTCGAGATTCCACATTTCTTGAGAAAGAAGAGCTGAAACATTCCATAATGTTCTCTCCCTTGGGTTTCACAAACACATTTGAAAGTGAAAATGGGAATTTCATACTTTCACCCAGAAAGCGTGTAAACACACTTACACCCAGATATATATATTTTTTATTTTTGGTTAAAATTCTGAAGTCAGTCATGGTGTACATATGTCATGATCTAAAATTTAGCTTTCAAAGGAAACAGTCTATATTTTCACAAGTTGGAGTTTGTAATTATGTTGCATTTGTACTCTATCAGACAGCACCATTTTTCACCTTGTCTGAATCCATCTATTAGGCTTACCTTACAAAAATTGAACCCAAACTTTCATCAGGTTAAATAGAGCCCCCTATAATTGATAGAGATCTACATAAGAATGAACCCATAATAAAAGTTTAGGAGAAACCTATGAGGTTAAAAGGATGATGGCAAGGAATCCTATATATATTTCTACTCCTCAGTTGTTATTGTTTAAGATACTCTAAAGTGGGTCAGTGACCCAGAGTTGGTTTTATTTAGAATGAATTGGATATGAAAAAGAAACTATTTCCCTTCTTCTGAAAGTCTTCTGATAAAGATTTCAGTTGATGGTAGAAAAGCATGTCCCAAATTAAGGTCTTTTCATGAAGTCCTGGTCAGCAGTTCTAAACAGGCCTTTTCCCAAAAGAGGGGCCTTCTACATGGTGTAGTTAATGTTGCTGAGATTTCAAATCCTCTTGGTTCAAACCATGTCACTTAGGTGAAGAATCTTGCTATTGACTCTTCTGCACTAAGTGTAGCCTTGGAAACCCCCACCTTCCCTTTGGGGCACTGGCTCTTCCTTTGGTGTCTCAATTGGTAAAACCAGTGCAATGTGTTCTAGTCATGACATGCATTTTCCTGTTGTTCAGTCACTCAGTCGTGTCCAACTCGTTCCGACCTCGTGGACTGCAGCACGCTAGGCTTCCCTGCCCCTCTCTACTTGGAGTTTGCTCAAACTCACGTCCATTGAGTCAGTGATGCCATCCAACCAGCTCATCCTCTGTTGCCCCCTTCTTCTTCTTCCCTCAACCTTTCCCAGCATCAGGGTCTTTTCCACACAGTCAGTTCTTCGTATCAGGTGGCCAAAGTATTAGAGCTTCAGCTTCAGCATCAGCCCTTCCGGTGAATATTCAGGATTGATTTCCTTTAGGATTAACTAGTTTGATCTCCTTGCTGTTACAGGAGACAAATGTTACAAGCTGTTACAAGGAAGAAAAAAAAGAATGAAATAAGTTGACTTCTTAGAAAATGTTGCCTTAAGAATCAAGACATGAACCTATTTCAGAAGTTGGATGGTAGAGAAGGAGAACAGGCTTTGGAATCCAATAGATCTGGCTGAATTTGGGAAATTAAGCATGTCTCCATCAATAATGATCAGAGTTACAGTATTATTAAGGGGACTAGAAATCAAACACGCAAAATGCTTGGCACATAGTATATGTTCAGTAAATGGCAGCTGCTATTATCATGACTACTACTGTTACTACTCTGGAGAAGGCAATGGCACCCCACTCCAGTACTCTTGCCTGGAGAATCCCAGGGACAGGGGAGCCTGGTGGGCTGCCGTCTATGGGGTCGCACAGAGTCGGACACGACTGAGTGCTTTCACTTCACTTCACTTTCACTGTTACTACTACTTTCTTATTGCTGCTGTTATGGCTGCTACTACTACTAATCTATGACTGCTGTTATTGTTACTGTTGTAAGAGGAGGGCTGTGTGGAAAGAGGAATTACCTCCTTTGGTTCTAAACAGATGAATCATTACCTCTTCCTAGCCTGTTTTTCTTTCTTTCTTTTTTTAATATGAATTTATTTATTTTACCTGGAGGTTAGTTACTTTACAATATTGTATTGGTTTTGCCATACATCAACATGAATCCGCCACAGGATACAAGAATGACCAAGTGCTTTGGAATAAAAACTCAAGAGTAACTTCTGCACAATGATAGAACAATAGAAGCTATGAGAACTTGAGTACGTCTCTAATGCTCTTTGTGTGGCTGTGAAAGTTGTTTTTTTCTGAAATTGAATATTGTCAGAGGTGTTGAGATTTTTTAAGAGATCATTAAGTTGTATTTTATTGGTTTTATCATGAAATACAAAAATAGAGGTAATACCATGATGAGCAATGTATCTATCAACCAATTTCAGAAATAAGATATTGTCCCACCATGTCCCCTCCCCACTACCGCAACTACCTCCCACAAAGAGAAACTAACTACTTTAATGTCTTTGGTTCACAGATGTTTCTTGAGCTTGGCTAGATATTCTTAAATTGCTCTCTACATTGACCATACTCAATTTCATTTCCACCAGCAGTACCAGAGAGTTTTTGTTGTCCCATAGTCTCCCCTACACTTAGTATTATCACCTGCTTTCTGCCAGTCTAATGGGTTCATGAAGCAGTTTTAATTTGTATTTCCATGATTAGTAGTAATTAAGCATTTGAAAATATTATAATTCTTCATTTAATCCATTTTATGTTTGCTTATTCACAATTTTTATCATTTGTTCTTTTCTGTTATATTTTTCTTACTACTTTACATGAAATTTTATACATAATATATACTACTCTGATAATTACATGCGTTACAAATAAATTCTTTTCTAGGGTATTAAAGTAAAATTTAAACTTTCACATAATTTCAAACATAAAAGATAATAAAGGAGACAGAAATTCTTGTGTGCCCTATACCCATAAACCTCAAAGGTTTATATTTTACCCCAGTTGCTTTACCATTCTTTCTTTCTCTCTCTGGACTCTTTGTGAAATTGTTCTCGTTTTTTTTTTTTTTTTTTTCAATTACTTGTGTGTTTATTTCCTAAGAATAAAGACCTTCTCTTACATACACACAGTAGAGCTAACAAAAGTCAGGAAATGTAACTGTCAGAGGTGTTGAGATTTATCTCATGTCCCTATCTGATCTTTCAAAGCTTATCAATATATAACATACTTCAGATTGTGCTGGAAGTTTGTAGCATTTGTTGTGTGGATATTATCGACAGCACTTAGTAGACCAAGTGTGTCATAGGGGAAGATTTGGTACATGATAGTCGAACTAAGACTTTGACTTAATGAACTAGAATTGAGTTGACCTAAAAACTTTTTTTAAAAAAGAGTAAAGTCAAATCTAATTATGATGATGCCTCTCAATGTGATATGATTAGAGAATCTTTGGAATCTTTTGAGTTTGGAGTAGAATAGAATGGAGTACTTCAGTCACTCCCAACACCAATGTCCATTTATGTTCCATTGCAATTCAGGTATTTATTGATCCTACTCAGTGTTCAGATGGGAAAACAGCAAGATTAGCACAAAAGTACTTTGTCATTAAGGATGTTGCTATCTAGTAAACCTGGCTGCTATGTTTAATCTCTGATTATTTAAGCTTTTTTCTTTTCATTATACACACATAATAGTTGAAGGAAAGAATGTATTTAACAGCAGCAAGGGTTCTATTCAACCCTTTTATTCTTCAGTGTTCTCTCTAAACACTATTTCTGAGGTTAAGTGTTTAAGTGTTAGTTGCTCAGTCGTATTCAACTCTTTGCATCCCCATAGACTGCAGCCCACCAGGCTCCTCTGTCCATGGAATTCTCCAGGCAAGAATACTGGAGTGGGTAGCCATTCCCTTCTCCAGGGGATCTTCCAAACCCAGGGATCGAACCCAGGTTTCCTGCATTGCAGGTGGATTCTTTACCATCTGAGCCACCAGTTCAACTCTTTTTTCTTCAGCGTTTTGTTTAGATACTATTTCTGATGTTAATCATGATGTTAAATCTCAAAGTTCCCACCCCAGAAGCCCTCATTGTAGCCCTTTCATTTCTTAAAACTGGCAGACATTGGTAAATAATAAGCTACA
This sequence comes from Ovis aries, assembly GCF_016772045.2. Lineage (NCBI taxonomy): Eukaryota > Metazoa > Chordata > Mammalia > Artiodactyla > Bovidae > Ovis > Ovis aries. The sequence goes on along the minus strand of NC_056080.1, from coordinate 8,576,849 downwards.
ACATTTTGTAAGTTCTTGAGCATTTATTCTAAGAGCACAAAGTACCCTATGGAGACGTTGTATACACTAGTAGCAAGGAGCAAATGTTTCTTTTATTTTTATAGTTGTTTTGAAAAACCATAGGATTGCCAAAGACAGCATACACATGGTCAATTTGGATTCGTCCCAACTTAAAAAAAAAAACAACTGCAAAACACATTAATGGTTGTAATGTATATAGCTGAGATTTTCTTTTGAACCTGCCTTCCAGCTGTACATATGTAGTGTTTAGGTGAAAATTCTATGAAGGATTTAATTGATATGATCCAAAAGTTTGTTAACCATGTCAAATGGCCACTGATTTTGCCAAATTCCATCATATGCTGTAAGACCATTACCCATGCTAGGTTTCATTAGTGGTGAAAAAACTCCCCTGGTAGATTTGACTCTTAATGGTAAAATGGCTGCCTAGAAATAAATGAACCAGAGTCCTAGGGAGTCTGATTAGGCCTGGAAAATCCAGTGGAAATACCTAGCTCTAGAAGTTTTGAGAAGTCTTTGAAGTAAGATTCACCCCCCCCACCCCGCCACAAAGGACCTGTCCCAATTCCTCTCTTCACCCCTTCATTTAGTCTGCCTGTGCTCAGAAAATTCACTCTCGTGGTTTTTATTTTGTGATTTGAACTCATTTCTGCCATTTCCTCTTAAGTTTCTTGAATGCTTCTCGAAAGGGACATCAACCTACCATTTCAGTCCTATGTGCTAAGGAGACACTTGGCTGTAGGACAAAATGGCAATCATGTAAAATGACTTTTGTGACAACTCCTTCCTGGTTTTTTCCATTTCATGCAAGTCATTGGTTATCAAAAGGGATGACAAGCACATAGCGTGCTTTAGAGTACCTTGAAGACTGTTTTCTTCAGATTCAAGTTTTAAAGTTAGTGATTTTAGATATTGAGAAGTAGGAATAACCAGTTCCAAATGACTGGTGGGAAAAACCTGTTACTAGTACCTAAAAAGTTTCTGTTTGTCTGCAATCTGAAAACTAGTATCTGTTGGTTTTCATTTGCTCACTTAACACCGGTCACTTTGTAGGCAAACAGGAGGAGATGGAGCCCTGGGAGTGAGGCCTTTCTTTTCAGCAGAAGTGCAGGAAAGAATTTAATAGAGGACTTCCCTGGTGGCTCAGACGGTGAAGTGTCTGCCTACAGTGTGGGGGACCCAGGTTCAATCCCTGGGTGGGGAAGATCTGAAGAAGGAAATGGCAACCACTCCAGTATTCTTGCCTGGAAAATCCCATGGATGGAGGAGCCTGGTAGGCTACAGTCCATGGCATGGGGTCGCAAAGAATCAGACATGACTGAGCAACTTCACTCACTTTCACTTTGACAGAGAAGGAGACAAAGGCCTACTGCTTTTGCTATTTTCCATAGAATGTCAGAGTGGATCCTTCCAGAAAGCTCTCAATAGAATCAGAAGTGTCCATTTGAGAGAATTGGGAAAGTTTTCAACTCCCAGGCTCACCAGCTTAGCTCTGTAGAAGGAAAACTTGCTGAGGATTTGGGACTAACGTGAGTAATCTTTTCCCCAACTCTGTAGGAACCCTTCTCCTCCTACCCTGCCATCCATCTGCCCAGTCACCCACCCATCTGCCCATTTCTTAAGCAAATATCTGTGGAGGATCTGCTATGCAATCAGCATTGCATTAGGTGCTTTGAATCCAATGGGAGGAAAAGAAAGGAGTCCTGTCCTAATGATGCTTCCCTTCAAGAGAGTGTATGTCTTTTCCACCAGAAGTCCTCTCACTAGAAGAAAGGGCAGAGAGAAGCTCAGTATGTGTTACTAGAGGGCATTGGCACTGGTAGACTTAATGGTCACCAGATCGACTCTTTGGGTGGAATCCTCCTGGCCCCCTCCATATATTCAACTTCATGGTCTGTGACTCCAAAGATGACAGACTCTGTCTCAGATGATCCAGGACAAACTGACACACTTTGAAGCAATGCATCAGACTCTATAATTGAACTTGTTTCATTCTGAGCCTCTTTCTGTGAAACCACAGAGTCTCCTGCAGACCACAGTTACAACCATCATTGTGGAACACTGACGGCCCAAGAAACAGACCAAGGTCACAGACAAAACTTTGGATGGATTTCAGAAGTACTTGGTGCTATGAGGGATCTAGAAATCTCCCAGATTTTGTAGGCTTACACAGGCCCTCTAAAGGGGTCTACTTCCTCCAGTCCTTCAGGCAGCATGTGGGTCTGCCTCTAGCCGAGCTTCTGTTCCTATCTCATCAACCACTTGTACAGTGGTGGTGAACAGAGGCATGATCACTCTGTTGTCTGTATATCACAAGTGTAATATACCCACTTCTGGTGTTGTGCGTCCAGTAACCGCTAGCCCTGTTTTCCTCTGTAAAGTTTCAGGAACTAAATGGTCATTATGTGTTAGTTGCTCAGTTACGTCCGACTCTTTGCAAGCCCCTGGACTGTAGCCCACCAGGCTTCTCCATCCATGGGATTCTCCAGGCAAGAATACTGGAGTGGATTGCCAGTCCCTTTTCCACAGGATCTTCCTGACCCAGGGATCAAACCCATTGAGTCAAAAAACAAAGGCCAAACCCGGGTTTCAAATAGCAGAACACTGCTGACAATCCTGGACAAGGACTCTCATCATGCAAACAAACCAATATTCCACTAGGAGCCAGCAGCCTACCTACCTGCTGTCTTTCAGCCTCCCTCTGACTCCAAGGGCTGGCTGTAATCAGAATCCAGTCTCTCTGGCACACCATCTTAGAGTGGGCTCCTAAGGGGCCCTATTTTTCTAGACCTAGGATTTTTGTGTGGTTCTAGAATACACTTGGGGACTACAGACTAGTAATAGTAGCAGGAGTATCAAATTCTCCAGCAGTATCTTTCCATCCTGACAACACAAAATGAGCCTTTCTCATTGGTCTACCTCCAAGCTGTTCTATGCATGTGTTGTGGCATAATTGTTCCAGTCCCTCCCATGACACTCTGGTTTACCTTTGTATCCTGAGCCCCAAAGATGCAATGTTTCATTAAACCTATGTAAAGTTCCCCTTCAGTTCAGTTCAGTCGCTCAGTTGTGTCCTACTCTTTGTAACCCCATGGACTGAAGCACGCCAGGCGTCCCTGTCCATCACCAACTCCCAGAGCTTGCTCAAACTCATGTCCATCCAGTCGGTGATGCCATCCAACCATCTCATCCTCTGTCATCCCCTTCTCCTCCTGCCCTCAATCTTTCCCAACATCAGAGTCTTTTCCAATTAGTCAGTTCTTTGCATCAGGTGGCCAAAGTACTGGAGCTTCAGCTTCAGTAACAGTCCTTCCAATGAATATTCAGGACTGATTTTCTTTAGGATTGGCTGGTTTGATCTCCTTCTAGTCCAAGTGATTCTCATCTAAGTTCTTATATAAGGAACTCTTATCTAAGTTCCCCTTAGATAATTAAAAAATTTTTTTTTTCAAGTTTTGTACCAGCTTACTTTTTTGAGAGAGAGAGTTTACATTTATTTATTTAAATTTCAGTCAAACAGACTAAACATACTCCTTGGGCTCAGGGTTGGCTTGGCTGAGGCCTTGGGGTCACAGGTGCTCTAGGGTACTAACAATGTCCAAATATAAGAAAATGCCTGATTTTTGAAACAGGCTGTCCAGGGCTATCAGGACCTTGTGTACTACCTTACTTTTATTTTTTAAAATTATTTTTATTGAAGTATAGTTAATCTGCAATGTTGTACAATGGTGGTGAACAGAGGTATGATCACAGTTTTAGGTGTACAGCAAAGTGATTAAGTTCTCCAACATATATATCTTTTGTTATTTCAGATTCTGTTCCCTTATAGATCATTACAAAATATTGAGTATATAGTTCCCTGTGCTGCACAGAAGAACCTTGTTATCTGTTTTATATATAACAGTGTATATCTATTCACCCCAAACTCCTAATTTATCCCTCCCCCGCCCTTCATTTTTTTAAACATTTAAAATGTCTGATTATTTGGTTGTCAGGGAAAGTTTAGTTGTAAACAGTTAATTTTCAAGAAAACTAATTAAATCTTAAAGTTCAGGAAGCTGCTATAATCCAGGTTTAATCAGGAAGAGAAAGTTAACCATGTGGCTAAGTTTCTTTAGTTATCTTTTGTAAAGTAGAATAATATTACAAAGGAAAATTGACTAAAAGAGAAAAAATCACAGGGCTAACATGTGGTCGAAGAAATCTTGGCGGTCACAGGCAGTGTAAATTCTCCGATTATTACCAGAAAGAGATGAGCTTTATCTGACGGAGATGGAGCATTATTGAGTCATCTGTCTGATCTCCAGCCAGCAGCTCAATCTAATGATTTCATTCCTGGATTATTTTTAATACATAGAATTAGAGGTGTATGGGAACCGTTTGCTATTATTTTAATAGTACAGTTTCCTCCTAAATTGCTCTTGTTAAGTAAAATCCTGTTGTATTGGATGAGTGTATATTTTCTTAGTAATGCTTCACAAGTCCTTGTCTTACAATTCAATAAATCATCCTATACCTGTCAGCACATAGACTTTAAGATTTATTGCCCAATGCATTGCATAGTACATAGCTCCTTGGCTGGAGTGCAATTTCTGAAACTAATTTAATCAAAGTGTTTTTATGATTTAGTGAACTCTGGCTTGATGTCACAAATATGTATTGATATCTTTGGAAAGGTATGATTTAATCCTATCCAGTTTTGAAATAGAATTAAGATTTGGCTTGATGTGATTTCAGTTATAGATAGAAAATCTTTAGTTGCATGAATATTATTCATATCCTCCTGTATCGAGTGAGCGTTTATTAGTGCCTCTAGTGTTCTTGCTTGGAGAATCCCAGGGACGGCGGAGCCTGGTGGGCTGCCGTCTGTGGGGTCACACAGAGTCGAACATGACTGAAGCGATGTAGCAGCAGCAGCAGCAGCCCTCTACTAGATTCTGAGATGCCATGCAGAGAATGAAAAAATTCTGGATTGGTTCAAAGATGCAGACAAGGGCTCAGAAGAATCAACTGATATGGCATTTCTTGATAAGTAAGGAATCCGTTGTAACTGATGTTGAATGTTCATTGTGTGGGGTGGTGATAGTTATAGCTGACTTCTATTGGGGAAATTCTAAGCCTAATATATGTATATATTTAATTTTGTATTTTATTTTGGAGTCTAGTTGATTTACAGCATTGAGTTAGTTTCAGGTGTGCAGCAAAGTGATTCAGTTATACAGTTCAGTTCAGTCGCTCGGTCGTGTCCGACTCTGTGACCCCATGAATCACAGCACGCCAGGCCTCCCTGTCCATCACCAGCTCCCGGAGTTCACTCAGATTCACATCCATCTAGTCAGTGATGCCATTCAGCCATCTCATCCTGGGTCGACCCCTTCTCCTCCTGCCCTCAATCCCTCCCAGCATCAGTCTTTTCCAATGAGTCAACTCTTTGCATGAGGTGGCCAAAGTACTGGAGCATCATTCCTTCCAAAGAAATCCCAGGGTTGATCTCCTTTAGAATGGACCGGTTGGATCTTGCAGTTCAAGGGACTCTCAAGAGTCTTCTCCAACACCACAGTTCAAAAGCATCGATTCTTTGGTGCTCAGCCTTCTTCACAGTCCAACTCTCACATCCATACATGACCATAGGAAAAACCATAGCCTTGACTAGACGGACGTTAGTCAGCAAAGTAATGTCTCTGCCTTTGAATATACTATCTAGGTTGATCATAACTTTTCTTCCAAGGAGTAAGCATCTTTTAATTTCATGGCTGCAGTCACCATCTGCAGTGATTTTGGAGCCCAAGAAAATAAAGGCTGTCACTGTTTCCATTGTTTCCCCATCTATTTGCCACAAAGTGATGGGACTGGATGCCATGATCCTTGTTTTCTGAATGTTGAGCTTTAGGCCAACTTTTTCACTCTTCTCTTTCACTCTCATCTAGAGGCTTTTTAGTTCCTCTTCACTTTCTGCCATAAGGGTGGTATCATTTGCATATCTGAGGTTATTGATATTTCTCCCGGCAATCTTGATTCCAGCTTGTGTTTCTTCCAGCCTAGCGTTTCTCATGATATACTCTGCATAGAAGTTAAATAAGCAGGATGACAATATGCAGACTTGACGTACTCCTGTTGTACCATGTCCAATTCTAACTGTTGCTTCCTGACCTGCATACAGATTTCTCAAGAGGCAGGTCAGGTGGTCTGGTATTCCCATCTCTTTCAGAATCTTCCACAGTTTATTGTGATCCGCACAGTCAAAGGCTTTGGCATAGCCAATAAAGCAGAAATCGATGTTTTTCTGGAACTCTCTTGCTTTCTCCATGATCCAGCGGATGTTGGCAATTTGATCTCTGGTTCCTCTGCCTTTTCTAAGACCAGCTTGAACATTACGGAGTTCACGGTTCACGTATTGCTGAAGCCTGGCTTGGAGAATTTTGAGCATTACTTTACTAGTGTGTGAGATGAGTGCAATTGTGTGGTAGTTTGAGCATTCTCTGCCATTGCCTTTCTTTGGGATTGAAATGAAAACTGACCTTTTCCAGTCCTGTGGCCACTGCTGAGTTTTCCAAATTTGCTGGCATATTGAGTGCAGCACTTGCACAGCATCATCTTTCAGGATTTGAAATAGGTCAACTGGAGTTCCATCACCTCCACTAGCTTTGTTCATAGTGATGCTTTCTAAGGCCCAGTTGACTTCACATTCCAGGATGTCTGGCTCTAGGTGAGTGATCACACCATCGTGAAGATCTTTTTTGTACAGTTCTTCTATACAGATACATATATATCCACTCATTTTTAGATTCTTTTCCCATATAGGTCATGACAGAGCACTGAATAGAGTTCCTTGTGCTATACAGTAGATTTTTACTAGTTATCTTTTTTATATAGTAGTATGTATATGTCAGTCTAATGGGTTCATATTTTCTTTTACCAACATATATGGCTAAGACAAAAATGAGCAGTTCTCAAAGTTAGCAAGTTGGCAGAAAAATAAACACTATATAAATTGGTATCAGACTTCATATAGTCATTTGGCAATACCTACTAAAAGATTATCTATATACATACTTAAATTTTTTTTATTTTTTGAAGCAATTTGTTAGCATATAGTTGATTCACAATGTTGTGCTAGTTTCATACAGGGAAATATATTCATTCTTCTTCAGATTCTTTTCCCATATAGGTTATTATAGAATATTGAGTGAGGTTCCCTGTGGTATACAGGGATTTGGTTATCTGTTCATTGCAAGCTCCCCCATTTAGCCCTCCCCACCACATTTCCCCTTTAGTAATCATAAATGTGTTTTTGAAGTCTCTGAGTCTGTTTCTGTTTTGTATATAAATTCATTTGTATCTTTGTTTTTCTTTTAGATTCCACATGTGATAATCGTATGATATTTATCTTTGTCTGACTGACTTCACTTAGTAGGATCATCTCAAGGTCTATCCATATTGCTGCAAATAACATTATTTCAGTCTTTTTTATGGCTGAGTACTATTCCTCTCCCCCTCATATATACACACACACACACATATATATATTCATACCACATCTTCTTTATCCATTCCTCTGTTGATGGACATTTAGGTTGCTTCCATGGCTATTTGAATAGTGCTGGCTATTTGAATAGTGCTGCAGTGAACACTGGGGTACATTTATCTTTCAGAATTATTAAACCTACTATAGTTTTGAGGGCTTTGCATCCCAACTCAGGAGTTTGAGCTTAATTCTTTAAGAATGGACAGTTTTCTTTGGACTTTTGAGAATTTAATGGTGTAGTAATACAGGTTTACTAGGATGATGACTTTGGTGGCCATGTGTGGACCAGACTGGCTGGCAAAAATTAGAGGAATGAAAACCAGCAACTCATGGAAGAAGATGGTTAGAGTGATAGCCTTGGGAAGAAAAAGGAAAGCTGAAGCTAAGGGGTCTTTTATTGAGCAACCAAATAGCCTTAGAGAGTGATTAAGAGAAGGCATGAATGTGAGATCAGAATATCAGATGATGTCCTGGTGTTCACCTGGGGAATGGTAATCTCATTCATATACTCTGTGAATACCAAAAAATGGGAAGAAATTTCCAAGGGGTACATGATTCAGTTAAGAATGTTGAGTTTAAAATAACAAGGGACAATCAAAGCTAAAAGTCTGTCAGATCTGAGATCTGAGATTTGAAATATGAATATTAGCAGGACACTGTTTTGAATATTAGAATATTCTAATATTATTATCAGAATATTAATATTTTAATATTAGGACAGTGAATCCTAATATTCAAAATATTATAATATTATGAAAAATATTAATATTCTAAACATTCTAATAATAGCATTAGAATATTTTGAATATTAGAAGTCACAGTTTTGTCATAATTGTTTGGAGATAGAACATGTTCTGGTGAAAAACTTGCTTGCTATGAAAAATACACAGTGTGAAAGTTTACCTTTATATAGTAAATGCCTTTGATTCAGAAAAGTATTCATTAGCCATATTAAGTGACACTTCATTCAAGTAAAAGAAACACATTACAGAAAGACAGTGGTTAGAGGAAGGCCGCTGTATGATTTGGGGCTTCCCTGGTGGCTCAGTGGTAAAGAATCTGCCTACCATGCAGGAGACATGGGTTCTATCCCTGGTTGGGGAAGATCCCCTGGAGAAGTAAATGGCAACCCACTCTAGTGTTCTTGCCTAGGAAGTCCCATGGACAGAGGAACCTAGTGGGCTATAGTCTATGGGTTGCAAAGTGTTGGACATGACTGAGCATGAGCTCCATATGATTTACTACCACCACGTAATTATTTAGCAATCTCTAATGTCCTATGACCAAGCCACAGACACTTGAAAATCAAATGCAGAAGTCACAGTAAAAAATCCTGTGAGCAAGATTAACATGAAATAAAATATAAAAGAGAAAAATCTTGAGAGCAAAGTTTAACATGTTGGCTTTCAGCTTTATATATTTTGTGTCAAGCCACATCTTCAAGAGATTCACTTACTCCAGCCAGTGGGGGTGGGGGGAATTTTATTCAATATTTTCATCATAAACAGATGACTTTGGGTACTCTGCTGGCTGACTGCCCTCTTCCCCCTTTCAACACCACTTAAAAAAAGTTAACAACATTTATAAGTAATTGAGAATACACTAGGGCAACTTCACCAATACTTTTTTTCTGGCACATTCTGAACATGTGAGTTCTGGGTATGTTTTTATTAGAGAAAGCAGTTCAGAATGGCCAAGGGTAAAGGGTAAAAAGCATGGATGGGTGAGATGCCCATCCATTCCCAGACCTTCCCTCTTCATGACATTGGGTTCTCTTCCCCTACTTCCCAAATTCTCCAGCCCTCCTTTGTCCCTCTGCCTCGGCTAGCACCCTCTTCCATTATGCTTCCTGTTCCCCTGTGGAGACTGAAGGAGCCAGGGAAAGCCCAAGGACAGGGCCTGATGACAGAGACTGAGCAACAGGATCCAAAGGTAGCCATGAGAAAGGGAAGATGGAAAGTGCAGCATGAGGATAAGTTACTCTTAGCTTTTCTTGGCTTTAAAAATTTTAAGCAACACGCCCCCCCCGCCCCCCCGCAAGGATGTTACAACATTTGTGTAAGTGGTTCTCATATTTGAGCATTCACCAAATCCCCTGAAGGGTTTATTAAATCACAGGTTGCTGGGCTCAGCACATCCAAGAATTTGTCTTTCCAATCAGCTCCCTGGGGAGGCTGTTGATCCATGAATTCCTGGTCTCCTTTCTAGACTCTACAGACTAGAGTCATCTTGAAGTCTCATCTATAAGATGAGATTTTGTCATTCATGATTGTTATAACTGGCAAGTCTCCTCCAGTTCTCTGAATATTGGACCTTTTTTTTTCTCCCTGGGTTAAAAGCAACTGACTTCAGAAATATTTTTATGTGACATTTATTGTCTTCTCTTTTAGCAAGGAAAAAAAGTGAAAGTGCTCAGTCATGTCTGACTCTTTGTGACCCCATGGACTATAGCCCACCAGGCTCCTCTGTCCATGGGATTCTCCAGGCAAGGATACTGGAGTGGGTTGCCATTTCCTTCTCCAGGAGAACTTCCTGATCCAGAGATGGAACCCAGGTCTCCTGCATTAAAAGCAGAATTTTTACTGTCAGAGCCACCAGGGAAGCCCCCTTGTAGCAAGAACAATACACATACACATACGCACACATATATAAATTAAAGTATATGCCAGGGAAATTAAAGTTAGTCCATTTTCAAAATACAGTGACCCTTGAATTGTCTTTAGTCATGTATATATAAACCAACTCTGGGAAAATGGCTTAATAATTTGTTGTAAAGCACTGCAAATTAAATAATTCACTCTCCAGGTTTTTTTTTTTTTTTTTTTTTTTTTACTAGCAGACCAGTGGCCATCAATTAAAGAAAAGCTGTCAACTAAAGCAAAGCAAAGATGAAGGAATTAAAAGTTATCATTGTGGTTTCCAGGATTCGCTGGTGACTCGGTGGTAAAAATCCACCTTTCAACACAGGAGACTTGAGTTCGATCCCTGGGTTGGGAAGCTCCCCTGGAGAAGGAAATGGCAACCCCACTCAGTATTCTTGCCTAGGAAATCCCATGGACAGAGGAGCCTGGCGGGCTACAGTCTACAAAGTCACAAAAGAGTGAGACACAACTGAGCAACTAAACAACAACTATGGTTTCCATCATTGCAAATATTGCATTTTACCTTTGAAACCACAGAGGAATTTCTGGTCTTCAAGACAATTGTGTTACATGAGTTGATCTTAAAAAAAAAAATCTGGGTAGGCAAATTAATCTATTCTTTTGTCATCAGAGTCCTTAAATCTTTTTCCTAAATTTTTAATGCACCATATAAAAATCTTGTTGAATCATAAACATCTAAGCTACTTTTCTTATATTTCTGTGGAAAGAACAACTGTTGAAATCAACAAAGCAAATTTTTATACTAACAAACACTGTTGCAAATGATAAACTGAGATGACCATCAGGGATTATTCTTTGACATCGGGAATACTCAAATGATTCAAGAAAGTATTCTGCTGTATTTTCAAGTCAAAACAGCCTTCTCACTTTATGACCAGTGATAATCAGTGCCCCCTGCAGAGCACTATTTCAATAGTTCCTGGGATTTCCTACAATACATTCACCTAAATTTACAGTTTGGGTATAGTTATATCTAGTTTTATTCCCATACTTATATATATATATATATATGTTGTATTACAAAAATATTCCTTTCATTCTGTACAAATCTTGAAGTGTCAAACTACTAAACTGACTACATGATTAATTTTTGTACATTGTGTCAATCCAGCAATTTGGCAACCTGATTTTGAACAACAGTTTTCACACTTGGTTGCACACTAGGATCTCCTGAGGAGTTTGAAAGTTTGCAATCCCTGAACCTCACTCCAGTCGAAGTAATTCATACTCTTTGTTTGGAAAGGGGGTGGAGACCAAGCCTTGTGTTTGTACAGTCCCCTAGTTGATTTGCATAATGCAGACCATGGTGGGAACCACTCACCCAGTAGATTGTTGTCATCTCGCTTCCTTCCATAACTTTCATGTTGCTTTAATTTGGCTTCAATCAAATCACTTCGATTGGACAAAGACAGCCTTATGCTACTAAAAGCAGAGGAAATGGCTGGCTGAGTAAAAGGTGAAGTCAGGGATGAATGATGCAATGAATTTAAGGAATTTGAGAGTCTTTAGGTCTGAAACCCAAGGAGGGTTCTGTCTTTGAAGGTTACTTGGGGCTAAGAAATGATCGCATGCTTTCATAGTCTTTCTTGCTTCTCTGCTGCTGCTGCTGCTAAGTCGCTTCAGTCATGTCCGACTCTGCAACCCCATAGACGGCAGCCCACCAGGCTCCCCCGTCCCTGGGATTCTCCAGGCAAGAAAACTGGAGTGGGTTGCCATTTCCTTCTCCAATGCATGATAGTGAAAACTGAAAGTCGTGTCCGACTCTTAGCAACCCCATGGACTGCAGCCTACCAGGCTCCTCCATCCATGGGATTTTCCAGGCAAGAATACTGGAGTGAGGTGCCATTGCCTTCTCTGTCTTGCTTCTCTAGGCTGTCCAAATGGGGAATTCCCTTACATAACATTGATTCTATAAATTCTTAACATACCAGACCCACTTTGGGTTGAATGGAATTTTAGTCTTATTTTTTTAAATCAAAGAGTGTAACCTCCCTTACTTTTAATACTTTTTGCACTATGTAGATGGGATATGAATTTTGTGAACAACATGAACCCTTCCTGGGAATGCCACAAAATCAAGAGCAAACCTGAATCATGTACTGAATGTTAATTTGTTCGTAGCAGGTGATCCAGAAAAGGCATATTCCTCTAAAACCTAAAAATTTGAGGAGATAGAAGTTGCTATAGAAACAATGCAAATCATAGTTACTTGTGCAAAATTATTAGATCAAAGACTCAACTCTTTTAACTTGAAATACATTCGATATATTTGGTTCAGGCAACATGAAATATCTTTGGAGTGTAAGGCACTGGCTTAGAAAAAGATTTGGTCTTCCCACAGTATGTTAAAAAAGAAAAATGTAAAAAAAAAAAAAGTATTTCCGTTCATTGAAGAAGGCTAAGCATCCACCATGGGACATTCAGGTCTGGTAAAAAAATGTTTGATGGTATCAGTTAAAACCCTATTTAAGTAGAAAGGCCAGAACATGTTTGTTAATGAGTATCTGGCAATGTCATCATCTACTTAAGATGGAAGAAAGGGGATAAGATCAAAATTATTCAGTCTCTGAGTGATGAAGGAAGTAAAGCTTGAAGTGACATATATAATGTTTGACATCCATCAGTATCAGTTTTATAGACATTAATTATCCAGTGCTCTAAGCTCTCCTTTGAGGTATATTTTATGATTAAGAGAAAAGATACTGAGAAAAAGAAAACTGATGGAAACAACAGTCAATGAGTACTTTCACTTTGGAGGTGTGCTCACAACCCAGTACTTTACTCTTGTTTGCAAAAACCCAGTGCTTTACACTTCTTTGCAGAATGGAAAGTGAAAGGTACTCAGTCCCTTGCAACTCTTTGTGATCCCATGGACTATATAGTCCATGAAATTCTCTAGACCAAAAAACTGGAGTGGTTAGCCATTTCCTTCTCCAGGCGATCTTTCCAACCCAGGTTTTGAACCCAGGTCTCCCGCTATGCAGGCAGATTCTCTACCAGCTGAGCCACAAGGGAAGCCCAAGAATACTGGAGTGGGTAGCCTATCCCTTCTCCAGCAGATATTCCTGACCCAGAAATCAAACTGGGGTCTGCTGCATTGCAGGTGGATTCTTCACCAGCTGAGCTACCAGGGAAGCCCAGTGGAAAGAACTGCAGAATGGAAAGAACTAACTAATCTTTGTGCTGTGCCTTTTTTAAAAAATTGAAGTATAGTCAGTTTATAATGCTGTGTTAGTTTCATTGTTGCTATATAAGTATTTTTCATATTCTTTTCCATTATGGATTATTGAGTTAAGTTCAGTCACTCAGTTGTGTCCGACTCTTTGTGACCCCATGGACTGCAGCATGCCAGACTTCCCTGTCCATCACCCACTCCTGGAGCTTGATCAGACTCATGGGTTATTACATGATACTGATTATAGTTCCCTGTGTTATACAGTAGGTCTTCATTGTTTATCTATTTTATAGATAGATATCTATAAAATATATCTATTTTTATCTATTTTATTTATTTTATCTATTGCATCTGTCAATCCCAAACTCCTAGTTTATCCCTCACCCCCCCCCACTTTCCCCTTTGGTAACCATAAGTTTGTTTACCATGTCTGTGAGCCTGTTTCTGTTTTGTAATTTACTTAATTTGTATCGTATTTTAGATTCTACCTATAAGTGATATCATATAATATTTGTCTTTCTCTGTCTGACTTACTTAGTATGATAATCTCTAGATCCATCCATGTTGCTGTAAATGGCATTTCATTCTTTTTTGTGGCTGAGTAGTATTCCGTGTGTGTGTGTGTGTGTGTGTGTGTGTGTGTGTGTGTGTGTGTGTGTGTGTGTGTGTGTGTGAGGGAGAGAGAGAGAGAGAGAGAAAGAGAGAAAGAGAAAGAGTGTGTGTGAGTACACCACATCTTCTTTATCCTGTGGCTCTATGGATGGACATTTAGGTTGCTTTCATGTGTTGACTCTTGCAAATAGTCTTGCAATGAACATTGAGGTGCATGGATCTTTTCAAATTAGAGTTTTCTCCCAATATATGGCCAGTGCCTTCTTTGCTCACTCTTTGCCATGTTCTTCCTATAGCAGCCTTGATCGAACTTAAGATCCTTTCTTACTTTTTCTGGGTCTGAATCTTCTGCTTCTCTGAACAGAAGTTGCAGAGGAATTTATCCAGACATATTTCACTGGTAATTTAAAGCTATTTTTTTTCCTTTTGCAAATTAAAATTTATTTTGGTAGCCAACAAAAAGATCTCCTTTAGAATTTTGAATACCTGAATGATTGAAGGTTTAGCTATACTCTTACACTGTCATGTTAAGCAGATTGAGTTACATTTAAATTTTTAAATGATTTGAAGCAATGGAGAAAATACTCCATTAATTAATTTTAAAAAGCTGTGGATTAATTTTTTAACTTTTTTTCATGGAGACAGCAATTGTCTGTAAAGGACCAGTACTCACCTTTTGTCACTGTAGCATAAAAGCAGAGACAAACCATCAATGAATGGGATTATCTATGTTCCTAGAAAATTTTATGGATATAGACATTTGAATGTCATATATATCTCATGTGTCACAAAATTTTATCCTTTTTCTGGTTAAAAAAATCATATGAAAACCATTCTTACCTAGCAAGCCATACAAAAACAAACAGCAGGCAGGATTTGCCCTTGGGTTGTAGCTTCCCAGCCCCTGGTTTAGGAGATTAAATATGTCCCCAACTTGAAAGCTTTCACTCAAGCAAAAATTAGTCTGTGTTCAAGTATTCTTATAATCTTTTCACCATCTAATTCTTGAGTAACAGATTGGTCACCTCTCTAGAGTTAACCACATGGATCTGCTGTGGTAGCCCAGAGTGCTGAGTTGAGGAGGATTTGAGAACCTGACTGGAAGCAATGAGCAGAGAAGGTGGCAGGATGACCGCCATATTGGACCTTCATGGCTCTGACCCCTATGCTGTCATCTTACAAGATTCTTTCTGTATTCTCCATTGACAGAAGTCCTAGTTAGGTTCTCTAAAACATTTCTCTTAGGCAATCACTTTTTCTTTTAATAATTGAGGTTTCCCTTTCTTATTGAATGAAAGATTATTGAGATTCTATAGTGTTTTACAGTGTTCAAAACTTTCACACACATGATTTCATAGAGCCCCTTAGTAACCCTTTCACCCCTCACCCCTATGTTGCCGCTCCCCTTTCCCCTCTCTCCCCTGGTAACCACTAGTTTGTAGGATATCATTATTTTTAAGTTAGAGACTTTCAAAGTTTCCTAGTCATTCAGCTTCTTTGAGAATATTCTTTTAGAATAAAGAATATTTGAGAATATTCTTTGAGAATATTGATTCTCAAAATTGACAAATGTGTTACTGGTCCATTGCTCATCTTTCCTACTACAGACAGAAATAGGGCCTGGGGATGAGGAGTGAACAGGAAAGACCACTCACATCTCTAATACCTGCAAATAAGTAGTTGTCATTGGATCTGCTAACATTACAGCTAAATGAGTATAATTATACTGAGATTTATTTATATCCATTAACATTTGAAAGCTCTTCTAGGCTGTAAATGGTATTTAAAAATTATTTTCTGTGTATTATTGACTACTAGATTACAATAATAAACACTGAACTGACTGTGGAATTTATAAATATATGGTACAGATTCTGTGGTGTTAATATAGAAATATCAAATAAAACCTGACAAGGTAAATACAGTATCACATATCAAAATGGCTTAAATTGTCGTCCATGGAACACTAGACTTAAATTTGTATGCAGATTGGGTTTTATTATGTTTTTGAAGTTCCCTGGGCGACCTGTCTTGCCAGGGCATTTGGAAATGTTAACTATCATAACCAGTGAAAAAAGGCATTAAAAACTCAAACCAGCATGAATCACCCAGATTTGCGGTCTGTCATGAGCTCAACCTGAAGATAGCCTCAAATTCCTGCAACGTAATTAAAACATCTTAAGAGTTTAGTTACATGTTAAGAATTTACGTTTTTGTGCAGGTGGCATGTGTTAATACGGGTGTGTTTTTATATTAAGGGTTGTGATTAAAGTTTGTTAGAAGAAAATATACGGATGGTGGCACTCGACCTGTTCATATCCTGATGGTGCTGGAGGGCTGGTGTTGGGTGTCAAGGCTATGAACAGAGTTCCTGAGTGTCGCTCTGAAAATTATAGAATGGAACAAGCCAGATCTGTGTTTGCCTTGAAAGGTATCCAGACTTAACACTACTTTAAAGGCATTCTGAAGCATTGACTTCGGAATAAGAGCAAACATTCTTTAAGGCCTGAACAGACCCAAAAGGAGTTACTGAAATCTCCTGTTTCAGGCATACATTTTCATATTACTGCTCAATGACAAGTCCCTCATTCCTTGCAATCTGACTCTTAGGTACAGGTCTCCAAAGACTAAAATGAGGGGTATTTTTGTCTGCTTACTTTGTTATATGATTGGGTCTCAGTATATGTAGAAGCACAAAGCTCATCTGTTAAGTTGGATTTACTATTCTCAGCCGGTGTCCATATCCATGCCTAAAGGCTCATTTTGAGATGAGTTGCAAAATCAGCTATGCTGCCACGAATTGTTCAGTGATCAACTCAAATAAACCTTACTGAAAACTATGTAACATGAAGGAGGTTGAGTCTGGCTCCATGCAAATACATTAGAAATGTATACATTAAAACAAAAATTGCTGGAAAAGTCAGTCCTTTCCATACAGAGTATGCAGGGGAGCATCCTTCTTGGAGCAGCATGTTTGGCCATGGTGTCTTCCACAAACTTGACTTGCACCCAGTCGTTTGTTCTATATGAAGAAAATGAAATCTGACTTGTTGCACGTCTACTTTGAGATGGACCATCTTGATGATTTATATTCCTCTTTGATGGGGTGTTGACATGGTGGGAGGGTGTGTGTTGAATTACAACAAAGAGTCGCACACTTACAAAAGCCTCATCTTTCTCAGCAAAGACTCTTCCTTTCCCTTCATAGAGGAAGAGGAGGACTATGAAAAAACACCTGGAAAAGAGGTGATGAGTTAAGGCTAGGTTCAACCTGAATTTGGTTTTAGACAAAATGTGAAATGATGTATCAGTGATAATTCCTAAACTGTCTACTCATGTAAAACTGTGTTTATTCAATAATGTAGTATTTACTTTCCCAGAAATCATGTGATCTAATGGAGTTGTAAAGCATCCATTCAGAATGCTTCTAAAATTTTATTGGCACACAATCCCACCTGTTTACATGTGGCTACTTTCTTACTAAAACAGCAGCAGAATTGAGTAGCTGCAACAGAGACCATATGGCCAACAAAGCCTAAACTATTTATTCCCTGGTCCAGGAAAACTTGGCTGACGGTTGCTCTAGACTTTGATGCTATGCTGTCCAGTAATGGAGCCACGAACTGATGTAGCAGCATCCCAGAATTCAAACTGGGGTGATCCAGGAAGCATCTGGAAGAGAGAGGGATGGCAGGACATAAAGAGGGCATGGTCATGAGCAGGCAGTTGCTGTGGACACTGGGCTCCTCCCAGCGGAGCACTCTGAGATTTTCTGAAACCCAGCTCAGAGTGGTCCCACCTGGAGGTGAGGAAGTTGGGCTGTTTACCAGCTACCAGTACTTGCTGGTTGAGGACTGCTCCTTGGGGCATCAACCTGCCTTCTCCCCAGCACCCCAGCCTGCCCTGCCTGCCTGGGGCCAGAAAAAGCCCTGGAGCCAAAAGGAACAGGTACTTTGAGCAAAAAGCCATCAGCAGGCTTGAGAAGGGTGAGTGCTTGAGACAAGAGGTTAGGCTCCTGTAATATCTGGTGCTGACCCAAACAATGTTTCATCCTGTAATTCATGATTTCAACAAACCTTTTTATTATGATTCCTGGTGTGTGTGCTCAACATCTCCTCTGAACTTAACAATAGCATGTTGTTGTTGTTTGGTCACTAAGTCATGTCCGACTCTTTGTGACCCACCTGGACTGCAGTACACCAGGCTCCTCTGTCTGTGGGATTTCCCAGGCAAGACTACTGGAGTAGGTTGTCATTTCCTCCTGCAGGGGATCTTTCTGACCCAAGGATCAAATCTGTGTCTCCTGCATTGGCAGGTGGATTCTTACCTCTGAGCCACCTGGGAAGCCCCAGTAGAACAAATGGGTATATTTATTGTTTCTACACATAATGGATGAGAAAACTAAGCCCTAGCATCATGTGTCCAGGAGAATTGAGCTGGGGTCATAGCCCCAGGTTCCTTGCTCTACCTGTGTGGTCATTCATGCCTGACTTGGACTTCTATATGGTTCAGCTCCCTAAGGAAATGGAAATATATTGACGTTTTGGAGGTGAGAACAGGAAACTAAAACTTTTGAGAGGGTTATTCTGTAGAATTCCTTAGATAGCCATAGGGAAGTAGATACTTATATCCACTTCAGTCGCAAGACTCTGATGCCAAAAAGCATTATCTCTCTTTTGCACAAAGCACAGTCAAAATCAAGAGGTTATAGGCCCTGCTGACTGCCGCACAGGATGTTAGTGATACAGTTAAATTCGAGAAAACTCCATATCAGTCCCTGTAATGGAAGTTATGGATACATGGTTCACTGAGGACTGGATTCAGTTCCCTTCCCATTCCCCGAACTCTCTTGAAAAGTGTTGTCAGTCCCTGTGGTACCTCTTGGAATCAAGTCTCTCTCTCAGCTTCATTTCCCTTTATTATATTTCTAAGTGACTTAGTAATTCTTTGTGGGCTTCAGTAACACTTGTACTATTCAAATTTGAATAACCCCAAAGGATCTAGCTAGGTCAATGGGTTTAAACCACAGGCTTTAGTCTGCGTATTAGTTGATTAAAAACAGATTTTATACATGATGGATCCTAAATAAAGGGAGGGGAAAGCAAGCAGATGTTTGTAAAGTCTAAATGTGTTAGATTTCATTTACTTGGAGCTCTTGCTGACTAGCTTTCAAAGTCTTACCTATGACAATTGAACTTTAAACAGCTTCATGATGCATTTCCTGAGAAATTTCCTGCTCTGAAGGGTCAGCCAAAAAGAAAAGCAGAAGGATTCCCTAAGATGAAGGTACAAAAATAAGTTGACAGATGTACCATAAAGTCGTCATATCCACGTGAAAGACACTGAATAATGGAAGGCCTCGAAATGATTCTCTAGTCTCAGACCATAAAGTAGTTGCAGTTTGTTTTAATTCAAACAGTAGAAAAACAGTTGGCTTTTGTGGTGGTGGCGGCAAAGAGCTTTGAAAGCAAGTTTTTCTTTGATACAAATATGAGATCATTAAGTTGCACATAAATCACTCTGTCTGGTGCATTCTCTGACTTTTTGTGGTATCCCATCCTTCAGGGGAGAAACAGTTCTTCTCCCTTAAAATATGTATACTTGAGACGCTTTGAGTGTCTCAAAGCCGACATGGAAGATTTCCTGTTGGTCTTCCCGTCCAGATGAAATAATGCCCAAAACCTCCCCCTGAACTCTGAACACATGAGAATTACAGACAAAATATTTTTAATGCATTTTAAAGAACAATAACCAAGCTTAAACATAAGTGGGGAAACTCCAAGGACCAGAAATGAAAGGACAGGCAGAAATGAGAGGGGGGTGGTGAGGGACCAGTGGGGACCTAAGGGTAAACCTGGTGGAGTGTGTCCCATACGAGGCAGAAGGCTTAGATGCCCCATGCACCTGGAGTGCAGGACTCCCCGTGTACACACCAGGCTCAAATGGCACCTCCCACCTTCTCTAGAATTGGAGCCAGACAGGATTCTCATGGAAGGAAGCAGAGGCACTGAGTCAAACCAGGACTTGCGCCTCTGTGGCACATGGGTGTCTTGTGGGAATGCCTTCTCTGGGAAAGCAGCCTCAAGCCCTAATGACTGAGGAGGTACCTCAGCTGCCTGTGCAGGGGACGAAGTTCACGTCAGATGAGCTGTCAGACAAAAATGACAAGACCTAAGATGAAACCCATTTCTCTTGAAATGTTATGCAAATACAGGAAAATAGGAAATTGCCTTTTCTCAGAAGAGCTTAAGTATAAGTATATTCACTTCTCTCGAAGTTGTAGAGGAGACGGTTGCATCCAGGAACAGGAACAGAAAGTAATTCCACAAGAAAAGGGAGATGTTATGAAGAACCTACTGGAAATGAAAAATGTGGCCAGTGAAATAGAAAAAAAAGTTAGACAATAGGATAAACACCAGATGCATATGCATAACTTGTTTAAGAATGATCAGAGAGATTTCTGCTTTGAGATTATACATTTTAAGCATTCAATAAAAGTGATTCTTTTCCTGACTATACCTTTCTAAATCTCAAATGTAGGAAAGCAGAAAAAGTAAACATCCTCAGAAATAAATTTCCCAGTATAATGAACTGTTATCAGCTTTATGAAATTGTTGATTTTCAAAATCTCCCTCACAGTCTTTCCAGATCCTTTTATTCGGACGGCATTACAAAACTTAGATCTACCATCAGATTGCCTTTCTATACCTTCACCATGTCTATGGAATTGGTTATATGTTAAAAACACACTTGCCCTAATCCTTTGCCCTCTCATGCCTCCCTGAGCTTGTTGTATGAGATTGTGCTGTTCCCCACCCATGGGAACTTCTGTGTGCTCACCTCTACCTGCATTCTCTCTTCCCAAGAAACTCCCACTCATGTTCACCAGCCTCTGAGAAAAAAGCGTCATCTTGGAAACCTTCTGAGGCAACCCGACTCCCCCCCTTCTCTTGTTTACAGCATCTCTGTCCCAGTGCTGTACTCGTTTCTTTGCACATAGGGAGTAGATCTTTTAAGTTTTCTCTCTTATGATCTGGCATATGGTGGAAGCTTCATTAATATGCATGTCGATGGGCAAAATGGTACAAATAAAGGGCATAAAGAATCAGAAGCCATGGAGAACTCTTAAGGAATCTTACCCAGAACAGAGGGTTACTGTGGTTGAAAATAAAGTTAATAGTCATTGTGCGGAATTTTAAATTTGATGTTCTACAGATTTGTGGTTGCCAAGGTTGGGGTTGGGGGGTGGATTGGGAGTTTGGAATTCAGTTCAGTTCGGTCACTCAGTCATGTCCAACTCTTTGCGATCCCATGGACTGCAGTGTGCCAGGCTTCCCTGTCCAGCACCAACTCCTGGAGCTTGCTCAAACTCATGTCCATCAAATTGGTGATGCCATCCAACCACCTCATCCTCTGTTGTCCCCTTCTCCTCCTGCCTTCAATATTTCCCAGCATCAGGGTCTTTTCCAATGAATCAATTTTTCACCTCAGGTGGCCAAAGTATTGGAGCTTCTTTTCAGTATCAGTTCTTCCAATGAATATTCAGGACTGATTTCCTTTAAGATTGACTGGTTTGATCTCCTTGCTGTCGAAGGGACTCTCAAGAGTCTTCTCCAACACCACAGTTCAAAAGCATCAATTCTTTGGCACTCAGCTTTCTTTATAGTCCAACTCTCACATCTGTACATGACTACTGGAAAACCCATAGCTTTGATTAGACGGACCTTTGTTGGCTTTTTAACATGCTGTCTAGGTTTATCATAGCTTATCTTCCAAGGAGCAAGTGTCTTTTAATTTCATGACTACAGTCACCATCTGCAGATACTTTGGAGCCCAAGAAAATAAAGTCTGTTACTGTTTGTATTGTTTCCCCATCTATTTGCCATGAAGTTTGGGATTAGCAAATGCGAACTCTTATATACAGGATGGATAAACAACATGGTCCTACTGCATAGCACAAGGAACTATATATAATATCCTGTGATAAACCATAATGGAAAAGAATATGAAAAAGAATGTGTGTGTGTGTGTGTGTGTGTGTGTGTGTGTATATATATATATAAAAAACTGAATCTGCTATACAGCAAAAATTAACACATTATAAATCAATTATACTTCAATAAAATAAATTGTAAAAAATATGGATGTTCTAAAGGAATAGGGCATAATTCTAGATTCTTAAGGAGCATATGTGCTAGGTCACTTCAGTTGTATCTGACTCTTTGCACCCCTATGGACTGTAGCCCTCCAGACTCCTCTGTCCCTGGAATTCTCCAGGCTCGAATACTGGAGTAGCTTCTCATGCCCTCCTCCAGGGGATCTTCCTGACCTTGAGATCAAACCTGCATCTCTTAAGTCTCCTGCATTGTCAAGCAGGATCTTTACCACTAGTGCCACCTGGGAAGTCCATAAGGCGGATAGTGATATGAAAAATGTAACATTCAAGGAAGTTTGATTTGGCATTGATAGGCTGATAGGCATAGAATAGAAGCATGTACAGTGCAATGTACTGTGAGTGAATAAACATGTATCATGAGCACTTCTTCTAAATGCCTATAAATGACCATAATGTCAGCAATAGCTGGATAGTTCAGACCTTTATCCAGGGGATTGACATCAGCCTGCCCATAAGATGGTAAATTCTAAAAATCCAACAGTGGTTGATTTGATATGGGAGTGTATTCCTTCTGTTACTGCCATTTCTGATTCAGATAAGGAATTAGAAATCCAATTACCTCTTCTCTTCCTGGTGCACAACCAGGAAATAACCTGTGACTAGACTTTATTTTTGGGGGCTCCAAAATCACCACAGATGGTGACTGCAGTCATGAAATTAAAAGACGCTTACTCCTTGGAAGAAAAGTTATGACCAACCTAGATAGCTTATTCAAAAGCAGGGACATTACTTTGCCGACTAAGGTCCGTCTAGTCAAGGCTATGGTTTTTCCTGTGGTCATGTATGGATGTGAGAGTTGGACTGTGAAGAAGGCTGAGCGCCGAGGAATTGATGCTTTTGAACTGTGGTGTTGGAGAAGACTCTTGAGAGTCCCTTGGACTGCAAGGAGATCCAACCAGTCCATTCTGAAGGAGATCAACCCTGGGATTTCTTTGGAGGGAATGA
Organism: Ovis aries; assembly: GCF_016772045.2. Classification (NCBI taxonomy): domain Eukaryota; kingdom Metazoa; phylum Chordata; class Mammalia; order Artiodactyla; family Bovidae; genus Ovis; species Ovis aries. The sequence goes on along the minus strand of NC_056080.1, from coordinate 8,553,732 downwards.
TGCTGAAGCTGAAGCTCCAGTACTTTGGCCACCTGATGCGAAGAGTTGACTCATTGGAAAAGACTTTGATGCTGGGAGGGATTGGGGGCAGGAGGAGAAGGGGACGACTGAGGATGGGATGGCTGGATGGCATCACGGACTCGATGGACATGAGTCTGAGTGAACTCTGGGAGATGGTGATGGACAGGGAGGCCTGGCGTGCTGTGATTCATGGGGCTGCAAAGAGTCGGACACGACTGAGCGACTGAACTGAAGTGAATTAGTCAGTGAAATATGTCCGAGTTCGTGCATGAAGCAGGCACAAAAAGAGTAAGAGGTGAACATTTTTAGAACAATCTTTTACATGTGATTTTTCAAAATCTAGTATAAATCTACAAGAACTTGAAATGGCATAGATTTCATTGAGATTTCTCTTAAAATGTATCCATTTTCCCAAGTATAAGTAATTTTGTGTATATTAAAGTATTAAAAGCATGCAGAATAATATTTTCCTCTCTTGTTTTTCTGAACAGCAAAACTTGGAGAGTAACCTCACCAACCTTATTAAGAGGAACACGGAACTGGAGACACTTTTGGCTAAACTCATTCAAACATGTCAACATGTTGAGGTGAGTTTCTCTATGTACTATTTTTCATATGAGAACTGCTTGATCATGGTTTTTATACCCTCACCCTTTATATTTTTCTGATGGGAATCTTAAGATTAGTTTTTGCAGAAGTCAGATATCTAAGATGGATGAAATTAGAAGGAACTAGAACCTTCAAGAATCTCTCCCCATCCACTGCTTTGCTCTGCTCCCACTCCTATCACAGCTCTCCCTAATCCAGTTTACTTTAGCATTCCTAAACTTGTAGATTTGAATCACCCCTCCAAAGAACACCCCCCTAAAATCACTATTGAAAAGGTGTTGTATTAGTTTCCGATGTCACCAGTAACAAATTACTGCACACTTGAGTGGCATGAAACAGACACTGATTTTTTTTTTGCTATTCCTAGAGGTCAGAAGTCCAACATCAAGCTGTTGACAAGGCCTTGCTCATTCTGAAGGCTCTTGGGGAGCCTCTTTTATGCCTCTTCCCACCTCCTAGTGTTTGCAGCCCAGTCCTTGGCGTCCACTGGCTGCTAGATCCATCACTCTAATCTTGGCCTCTGTCCTTACGTGGCCTTCTCCCTGTGTGTTTCTGTGTCTGTATCCAATTCTCCTTCTTAAAAGGATGCCTGTCACTGGATTAGGCTCCACCCTACTTGAATATGCGTGTGTGCTCAGGCGCATCAGATTCTTTGCAACCCCATGCACTGTAGCCCACTAGGCTCCTCTGTCCATAGGATTTCCCAGGCAAGAATACTGGAGTGGGTTGCCATTTTCTCCTCCAGGGGATCTTCCCTATCCAGGGATCAAACCAGTGTCTCTTAAGTCTCCTGCACTGGCAGGTAGATTCTTTGGCACTGTACCACCTGGGAAGCCCACTTCAGTATGAACTCACTTTAACTTGATTCCATCTGCAAAGACCCCATTTCCAAATAAGGTCATATTTATAGGCACCAGGGATTAGGTCTTGGACGTACTTTTTTTTTAGGGTGGGGTTTGGGATACAATACAACTCAACTCACTACAGGTGTAATAAATACATCTTAGTTGACAAATAATGTTTCCATGAAGTTCACCATAACTGCAGCATGTTGGGATTTAGTCAAGAGCATGCAGGCAGCCCTAAAAGCAAGGGCAAGTTGCAGAATACAGGTCTTTGACTGCTTCTGGCAGGGATCTTTCCAGGGAGCATGTGGAGCCTTGTTGATTAAACAGCACTGTAAATAATAGTGAACAACCATGATGTTCTCATTATTATAGGGTGAAGTGAACATGTATTATAGAATTAGATGGATGAACAAAAAATGATCCATGTGCTATATTTTCTTTTTATGATGTGATAGCATTTGATGTTTAGGAAGGACCAGAAGAAAGAATTATTTCTCTTCAGTTAAAAAACAAAAGGAAAAAAAATTACCTGTCTTTTATGATGAAATCTTACAAATGCTTTATGGATTGAGTGATTATTTCATTCCATTTCAGATAGATACTTCTTAAAGCATTAGCGTCTTGTTTCTATTATGGCCTTTAGCGATTTCAGAACAACTGTCTTGCTCCTAATGCAACATTAGTGTGGCTTGAACTTATAAAACACTGTTCATCCTAACATGTAAAATTACATTCTGTAATGTTCGGTAATTTCAACCGATAGATAGATGTGTCATTCAAGAAATTTACAAGCAGAGTCTATTTTTAATTCAAAAGATTAGGTATTTAGTTGACATACAGGCTTTTAAAATGAAACTATTACTGAATTGATTGTAGCAGACTTTCAAATAGACAGATAGATGCCATGAGAAATTATTCTAGACAAAGAGTAAAGAATGTATTCCATTTGCTGTTGTTATTTCTGTATCAATCGTGTGGAATGGAATGAAGTGTGTGGGTGAATAAATTTGGTATTCAGGAAATTTCTAGATAAAAATCAGAGAAAATTAATTATAGTAGATAAATAATGATACCAGCAGTACCTATTTTTATGTTTCTTTATCCATAATTATTCACATTTTCAAGGGAAATGTTTTAAAAATGGAGCATTAAAATCTCACATCAGTTCAGTGCAGTCGCTCAGTCATGTCTGACTCTTTGCGACCCCATGAACTACAGCACACCAGGCCTCCCTGTCCATCACCAACTCCCAGAGTCTACCCAAACCCATGTCCATTGAGTTGGTGATGCCATCCAACCATCTCATCCTCTGTTGTCCCCTTCTCCTCCTGCCCTCAATCTTTCCCAGCATCAGGGTCTTTTCAAATGAGTCAGCTCTTTGCCTCAGGTGGCCAAAGTACTGGAGTTTCAGCTTCAACATCAGTCCTTCCAATGAACACCCAAGACTGATCTCCTTCAGAATGGACTGGTTGGATCTCCTTGCAGCCCAAGGGACTCTCAAGAGTCTTCTCCAACACCACAGTTCAAAAGCATCAATTCTTCTGTGCTCAGCTTTCTTTATAGTACAACTCTCAGATCCATACATGACTACTGAAAAAAACGAAGCCTTGACTAGACAGACCTTTGTTGACAAAGTAATGTCTCTGCTTTTTAATATGCTGTCTAAGTTGGTCATAACTTTTCTTCCAAGGAGTAAGCGTCTTTTAATTTCATGGCTGCAGTCACCATCTGTGGTGATTTTGGAGCCCCCAAAAATAAAGTCTGATACTGTTTCTACTCTTTCCCCGTCTATTTCCCATGAAGTGATAGGACCAGATGCCATAATCTTCGTTTTCTGAATGTTGAGCTTTAAGCCAACTTTTACACTCTCCTCTTTCACTTTCATCAAGAGGCTCTTTAGTTCTTCTTCACTTTCTGCCATAAGGGTGGTGTCATCTGCATATCTGAGGTTATTGATATTTCTCCCAGCAATCTTGATTCCAGCTTGTGCTTTTGCCAGCCCAGCGTTTCTCATAATGTACTCTGCATAGAAGTTCAATAAGCAGGGTGACAATATACAGCCTTGACGTACTCCTTTTCCTATTTGGAACCAGTCTGTTGTTCCATGTCTAGTTCTAACTGTTGCTTCCTGACCTGCATATAGGTTTCTCAAGAGGCAGGTCAGGTGGTCTGGTATTCCCATCTCTTTCAGAATTTTCCACAGTTTCTTGTGATCCACACAGTCAAAGGCTTTGGCATAGCCAATAAAGCAGAAATAGATGTTTTTCTGGAACTCTCTTGAATTTTCAATGATCCAACAGATGTTGGCAAGTTGATCTCTGGTTCCTCTGCCTTTTCTAAAACCAGCTTGAACATCTGGAAGTTTACGGTTCACATATTGCTGAAGCCTGGCTTGGAGAATTTTGAGCATTACTTTACTAGCGTGTGAGATGAGTGCAATTGTGCGGTAGTTTGAGCATTCTTTAATCAAATGAATCTGCCTTGAAATTTATTTAATCTTTGTTAAAGGAACAAGCGAAATGATAAAGCTGGCTTTATCAGAAACTGATTTGTACACATTTAGAGGTTGGGGGTAGTCGGGGAAAAGAATGCTAGAATAAGATGGCTAAATTCAATGCAGAACAGGTAAGTGACCTAAAGTGAAAGTGAAAGTGAAGTCACTCAGTCATGTCCCGACTCTGTGACCCCATGGACTGTCGCCCGTCAGGGTCTTTGGTCATGGGGATTTTCCAGGCAAGACTACTGGAGTGGGTTGTCATTTCCTCCCCCAGGGGATCTTCTTGTGACCAAAGGGGCAATAAAATCATCATATTTGAGCTAAATACCTTGCATCCCATCAGTTTTCTCTAAGTTAACATTTAACTTAGCAGAGACGAAGCCCTCCTCCATAGTCAATAGAAAATCAAGTTCTTTTACATCCCAGCCCAGAAAGTCAGATAACCCTTCCTTCAGCTGGCTCAATGGAGTGGAGTCTAGTATACATCCAAAGGAGTCAGTCTTCTTTTGCCTTATTTCTAAGATGTATATAATTCAGCTTAACCTGACTTTCTGCTCTTTGGGTTCTGGATACTGTTTGTTGATCTGTTAGCGGTATTTGCTAAACATGTATTTCTGGGTAAGTGTGTCTGTCGAGTTTTGCCTGCACTCAGTTACTTGGGCTTTTTAAATGGTCATACTGCTTCATTCCATGAGTGCTTGTGAATCCTTCTCTGTGTGTGTGTTTCACTGTGCTGGGTGGGAATGACCCTGCCTACACATGTTCACTATCTCAACTAAGATGAAAGAGCAATAATACACAATGGGAAAATGAGTTGCCATAAGAGAATTATGTGTGTGTGTGCTTAGTCGCTCAGCTGAGTCCTACTGTTTGCCACCCCACGGAATGTAGCCCATCAGTCTCCTCTGCCCATGGGATTGTTCAGGCAAGAATGTTGGAGTGGGTTGTCATTCCTTCTCCAGGGGATCTTCCCGACCCAGGAATGGAACCAGCGTCTCCTGCATTGCAGGCAGATTCTTTACTGCCTGAGCCATCAGAAAAGCCCATAAGAGAGTTAGGGATGATATACTTTGGAATTGCAGAGAAGAAATTTCTTCTATCTGGGAACTGGATCAGTTAGTACAGTTTCTGAGCCTGCTTTCAAGGGTATGTAACATTCAGACCTATGGAGAGATGAGAGAGGCTGTGCTTTCAGGGCAAACTAAAGCATGGGGATGGAAAAATGAAGAGTGTATGTACACACAATTAGTAGTTCATTCTATAGGAATGGAAAGTGTATGAGGCTGGATAAGTAGGAACTGACTTTAGAGAGATGAAGGGTTAGTGAGCTTTAATATTGTATCTGAGTTTGAACTTGATTTGGTTTTGAAGGTTTAGTGAGGGCTCGAGGAACACTGTGTCAATTTCACAGTTAACATCAGCATCCCTAGCTCTTTTCTTTTCAGGAAATGATGTTTTTGGGTTATTGGGGAACTAGGATGGATATCTTGATGCAAAATGCCCACACATCCAAGGGGAAATGTCCCAGTACTAGTAAACTCCAAAAAAGGTGGTGGGATTGGTTAGGCACCAGCCAGCATGACATTCTTTTTTAGTGGAAAAGAATTTCCTAGTTCACAACCTAGGTTCCTAGACTGTATTTCATCCTTTTCCTCTTTCTGAAGGTGTCCTTGTGTTTGGGTCTGAGCATTCCTAGGGAAAATAATCCCCCTGCCAGCTGGAGCTAAAACCACTCAAAAGCACAGAGGCAAATCCCAATTGTTGTAAATTAAATCAATGAATTCACACCAAATCTGGAGGAAATGCCACATCCTTATAAGTCCACACCTCCTTCCTGGGATTCACTTCTGCTGTTCTTTAGCATGAAATAAGTTTGAAGGTCTCCCACCCCCATCCTCATTGTTTTCACAACTTTTTTTTTTTTTTAATGAGGGCAAGCAAATGAAATGGCTTTTTGACAGTAAACACCAAATCATTTGAAAACTAGAGGTATGAGGCCAAGGCAGTTTAGGACTCAAGAGAAGGAGGCATTGAACCATCAGGTAGACTCCCAAGAAATGTTTGTGTAATTGGGTGGAATTCCAAAAATTAGTGGGTTTTAGCTACTCAGTTTTGTTTTCTGCAGGAGAAGAATGCAGTCAAAAATTGCCTTGTGATGAGTTTGGAATTAGTTATGGGATGTAGAACAAGTTCATGAAACGTGGTCAAAATTTGGGTCAGCTACAGGAATTCACAGTTCTAGGTCAAATAGGCTCTTGTTCTTCATTAACTCATCCTCCTCCCCATTTTCTTTTAAAAATCAGAGAGCTTAGTTTATTAGCTAGGCAAATGCTTAGAATCACTGATGGATATCATATTCTCCACACATTCTGAGAATCAAGTTCTTTCACAGGAAATACAATACCTGGACATGCAGTGGGTATGCACTTTGGGGAATTGTAGGTAACCAATGACTAAATCCACAGTAAGGTGGTAGAGAAAAGCTACGAAATGTTGACTAGTTGCCATAGCAGTTTGGAGAAGATAAAGGCTCAGCTGACTCCACCGTCCTTGCCCAAGTTCATCCTAGCAGGGCATTGTCTAAGCCAGCATCCCATCAAAGGCCTAGCTTTAGCTCCTTCGGCTTATGTTACCTTGCTTATAGTCACTTTTTGTGTCCTTTTGCCATTGATTTTCACTCTAAGTCTTTAAACTTTTTTTTTTCTTTACTCTCAATGGAAAGTTTGCTGTCTTACTGGCTTTCCAGTAAGGATTTTTCCAGTGCTTGGTGACATGTGGAGTGACAGATTTCTTGTGCATAAGTTAACTGCCATGTATTATGTGATTTTCACTTAGATGTTGAGCTCTGGAAATTGAGAGGGAAGAGGATAGCTTAAGGAATGGTAATAAAATGATTTGGGAAAACAGATGGGGTTCTGTAAAAGAACTTTCCAGCTAGTCACCAAGCCCTAAAAGCATTTAAATGTAAACACTGGAAAAAAGGAAAAAATGGCTAGGTTAAAAAGAAAGATGAACCTTTATGTTTAAATTAATTTTACTGTGTAGTTTAATGTCAAAGGCTCTCTATGGAAGCCTTGGCGGTTGCTTTGCCTGGAGCCCCTGAATGAAGACCAGCATCCGGACACCAAACATGGTGTTTGTATCTTGTGGACAGGTGTCTGATTTTGGATGACGTGTATCCTTCTAAGGGCCAACTTAAATGTCCAAAGTTGTAATCCATTATCACTTGCAGATAAGGGTTTGATTCCCACTCACATGAGCCCTTGGGAGAATGTTCTCAAGGTATATTTAGAATCAGACTCTGGAACCGCATCAGGCAGTCCACAGCCATTCTTGGCTGTTTGTGTAAATAGCTCTGGAATAAGGATAACACGATAGTGCAGCTATGGTGGCATTCAAAAACTGGATTGTGACAAGCCACTAACCTAAAGATTAATCTCTTAAGTTCAAGTCTTAGTATTCTCAGGACAAAGGAGAAAAGGAACTCTTGGACTGCACAGAACTTCATCTTCTCTGGAGAAGACTGTTTTTTAAAGTATTGTTGATTTACAATATTCTGTTAATCACTGCTGTACAGCAGGGTGATTCAGTTACACACATACACACACACATATGCACACTTTGTTTTTTTATATATTCTTTTCCATTATGGTTTATCAGAGAATGCTGAATATAGTTCTCTGTGCTATATAGTAGGACCTTGTTTATCCATCCTATATATAAAAGCTCACATCTGCTAACCCCAACCTCCCGCTGTACCCTTCCACCCAACCCCCTCCCCCTTGGCAACGTTGCCACCAGGCTGTTCTCTATGTGCCTGATTCTGTTTCTGTTCCATAGATGGATTCATTTGTGTCATATTTTAGATACGTGATATCATATGGTATTGGTCATTCTCTGTCTGGCTTACTTCCCTTAGTACGATAGCTCTAGCTGCATTTATGCTGCTTCATTCTTTTTCTGGCTGAGAGATATTTCACTGTATCTATGGATCACATCTTGTTTATTCACTCATCTGTCGAAGGACATTTAGGTTGTTTCCTTGTCTTGGCTATTGCCAATACTGCTGCCATGAACATAGGGAGGGGTGCATGTATCATTTTTTTAATTACAGTTTTGTCCAAGTGTATGCCCAGGAGTTAGATTGCTGAATCATATGGTAATTCTACTTTTAGGTTTCTGAGGAACCTCCATACTTATACCAATTTACATTCCTACCACAAGTGCGAGAGGGTTCCCTTTTCTCCACATCCTCTCCATAATTGGTTATTGAAGACTTTTTAAAGATGGCTATTCTGTGTGAGGTGGCTCCTTGTTGTTTTGATTTTCATTTCTCTAATAATTAGCAGTGTTGAGCATCTTTTCATGTGCCTATTTACCACCTGTATGTCTTCTTTGGAAAAATGTTTATTGAGGTCTTCTGCCCATTTTTGGATAGGGTTGATTAGTTTTTGTTGCAGTTATACGAACTGTTTATATATTTTGGCAAGTAAGCCATGGACCCTTATATCATTTGCAAATTTTTTCCTTCATTCTGTTGGATCTTTTTTTTTTTTTTTTTTTATAGTTTCCTTTGCTGTGCAAAAGCTTGTCAGTTTGATTATATTTTTTTTAAATTTATAATGACTTAGGAAACTGACCTTAGGGAACATTGGTACAATTTATGTCAGAGAATGTTTTGCCTATGTTCTCTTCTAGGAGTTTTATGGTGTCATGTCTTATCTTTAGGTCTTTACGGCAGTTGGAGTTTATTTTTGTGTATGGTAAGAGGATGTGTTACTCCAGGTGTTTCTTGACTTCCTGCTTTTGCATTCCAGTCCCCTATAATGAAAAGAACATCTTTTTTGGGTGTTAGTTCTCAAAGGTCTTGTAGGTCTTCATAGAACTGTTCAACTTCAGCTTCTTCAGCATTACTGGTTGGGGCATAGACTTGGATTACTGTGATATTTAATGGTTTGCCTTGGAAACGAACAGAGATCATTCTGTCATTTTTGAGATTGCATCCAAGTACTGCATTTCAGACTCTTTTGTTGACCATGATGGCTACTCCATTTCTTCTGAGGGATTCCTGCCCGCAGTAGTAGATATAATGGTCATCTGAGTTAAATTCACCCATTCCAGCCCATTTTAGTTCACTGATTTCTAGAATGTCGACGTTCACTCTTGCCATCTCTTGTTTGACCACTTCCAATTTGCCTTGATTCATGGACCTGACATTCCAGGTTCCTATGCAATATTGCTCTTTATAGCATCGGACCTTGCTTCTATCACCAGTCACATCCACAGCTGGGTTTTGTTTTTGCTTTGGCTCCATCCCTTCATTCTTTCTGGAGTTATTTCTCCACTGATCTCCAGTAGCGTGTTGGGCACCTACTGACCTGGGAAGTTCCTCTTTCAGTATCCTATCATTTTGCCTTTTCATACTGATCATGGTTTTTCCTGTGGTCATGTATGGATGTGAGAGTTGGGCTGTGAAGAAGGCTAAGCGCCGAAGAATCAATGCTTTTGAACTGTGGTGTTGGAGAAGACTCTTGAGAGTCCCTTGGACTGCAAGGAGATACAACCAATCCATTCTGAAGGAGATCAGCCCTGGGATTTCTTTGGAAGGAATGATGCTAAAGCTGAAACTCCTCATGTGAAGCGATGACTCATTGGAAAAGACTCTGATGCTGGGAGGGATTGGGGGCAGGAGGAGAAGGGGACGACAGAGGATGAGATGGCTGGATGGCATCACTGACTCGATGGATGTGAGTCTGAGTGAACTCTGGGAGTTGGTGATGGACAGGGAGGCCTGGCGTGCTGCGATTCATGGGGTCGCAAAGAGTCAGACACGACTGAGCGACTGAACTGAACTGAAGAGGATGTGTTCTAACTGCATTGATTTACATGTCACTGTCCAGCTTTCCCAACACCACTTGCTAAAGAGACTGTCTTTTTCCCATTGTATATTCTTGCCTCCTTTGCAGAAGATTGACTAGGTATGTAGGTTTATTTCTGGGCCCTCTATTCTGTTCCATTGATCCTTATGTCTGTTTTTGTGCCACTACTATGCTATTTTGATTATGTAGTTTTGTAGTATTGTCTGAAGTCTGGAAGAATTTTGCTTCCTGCTTTGTTCTTTTCCTTCAGGATTGCTTTGCAATTCTGGGTCTTTTATGGTTTCATATGAATTTTAGGATTATTTTTTCCAGTCCTGTGAAAAATGTCATAGGTAATTTGATAGGATTGCATTAAATCTATAGATTGTTTTAGGTTGTATGGCCATTTTAATAATATTAATTCTTTGAATCCAAGAACATGGGCTATCTTTCCATAATGAGAAGATTCAGTTTTTAACTACTGCATGCGTTTAATGGCTGTGTATCCAGTTTACTCCACCAAATTTGTGAAAATTGACAACTCATGAAGCAAATTTAGCTTTTCTTGGTGGAGATTAAATTTAACTGTTTATTAAGGTGGTGTACAACACATACTTGAACGTCTCCTCTTAGATTCAGTGCTCTTGTCTTTAAAACTGATTCATAAAGGGCATTGGATCCTATTTCCTTCTTAGGTATATTCCTGAGGAATAATGAGAAGACCTCAGTAGAATGGTTTCCAGTATTTAGAAATAAGAGATGAATCTTACTAATGAATGAATGAATATTCGAGTTAATTTGGTATTACTTTCAGAATAACGTTCCCAAATTTCACCTTTGAAACTTTTTAAAAAACATGATCAAAACCTTTTATCATCTATAATCTTTCCAGTTTGGGTGGAATGAACTGTTGTGTCAGATTGAGAACCCTACCACGTGGCTTGGATTGGAGCATGATCACATACGTGCCTCTGAAGACAGTCCCTCTTACATGTTTGAATTTAGTCATGCAGATTTCCATGCAGATTTCCAAGGCTAATACTTAAATATGAAATAATCAGCCTTAATTGGGAAGGTCTAATGGATGAGCAGTAGGAATAAGGAATGAAGACTTAGTTTTACTAATGTATCTTAACATAGTTTCTCCCCATAATACAGGAATTCTTTATCACATCTCCCCTACTCTATCCAACACATAACCTTCTTGTCTTAAAATATTTAGATGGTTTGTTAAAGCAGCAGGGATGTTTCTGGCATAATATAAAGAATAGTAAGAACAGGTTGTGACAAATTTTTTAAATGGTCATCATAGTTCTAACTCAGCTTTCACTTAAGATGGCAGTAGGTGAATAGATCCAGGTGAGAGAGTCAGAGCTGCGACAAATGATCCTAGATGAGATGACTGTTAGGTAGAAGTTTGGATCCCACTCTTGCTTCTGTGCCTACCATTCAGAGACGTATGACCCGACCCATCAAGCCATCATTTTGTTACTGAACCAACCTGTTTTTTTCCTCAATCTTCATATCTAGTTTATAAATTAGTTCCAAGAAAAATTTTTTTAAAAGAAGAAGAAAAAAAAAAACACAACAGGGTCCTACATAGCAAGATTCTATGGTGTAGCACAGGGAACTATATTTAATATCTTATAATAAACCACAATGAAAAAGAATATATCTGTATACAGATAACTGAATTACTTTGCCAGACCCCACAAACTAACACAACATTGTAAATCAACTATACTTCATAAAATTTTTAACTGTCTAGTTTAAATTATTTTTCTCAATATGAATTGCTATTTGTGATAATCAAGCTCAAATTATCTCTGTATATAAGATGATGAGAAAAAACAGGACACATCATCTTTTACCTTCATTCAATTGACTTCTATTTTTAATTGCTAAATTTTATAGGGAAAACTGAAGAGCTTTGTTCTAATTTTGAAATTCCCTAGCAAAATCATTGAGTCATGCGTATCAAATGTTTGTTAACAAGGGGATGATTGTAGTGCTGGCTATTTTTGTTTCAAACAGAAATATGAAATTTTAAATTCAGCTATTTAAAAAGCTGGAGGCTACCCCTGAATGTACAAGGGCTTTCAGTGAAAAGCAACACAAATAGAAATTTTAGCAATCAAGTGAGGTAACTTCCCACCCTAGGAATTTATGATAGAGCTTTTACTATGCTTTTAAAAGCATTTTCACTATATATAACATCAGACTTGTGTGTGTGTGTGTGTGTGTGTGTGTATATGTATGTATGTATGTATGTATGTATATATATATATATATATATATATATATGAGGTGATAAAAATTATCATCATAGCCTAATTCTCTGAGTTTGCAGCAGGCTATGATGAGTTCAAGGACACCTTCCATCTATTTTACACAAGTTGGGAAGATGATGCTTTGTCCATTCTTGCAGGTATTAGAGGTGATTCCTGTATCAAATGGGTGCGATGCCACAGCAAGGTATAGCCTGTGGTTTAGGGTGTACTTATGCAGATATATATATGAAAAATAGTATGGCCACTTGACAAACTCCTACTATCAATTCCCGACTTAATTATCCCTATGGTCCATTGAGGTAAATGTCATTCAGATGACCACAGAAATGTGACTTGAAGCCAGACAGAACAAGAACCAGCCAGCAAAGAAATGGATTAAATCCAGTCTAGTAGTAAGGCAACTGGAGTGGTTATTCAATCTCAGCTACCCAATCCAGATGGCAGAATTGAAAGACATGATTAAAAATGCCTAGTGTGTTGAGGGGGTGGGGGAATTTCCCTGGCAAATCAGTGGTTAAGACTCTACTTTGCAATGCAGGGTACTCGGGGTTGAGCCCTGGCCAGGGAACTAAGATCCATGCCAGGGAGCAACCAAGCCCACACGCCACAACTAGAGCCCCTGTGCGCCACAGCAAAAGATTCCCACGTGATCCAACAAAGATCCTGTGTGCTGCAGCTAAGACCCCACACAACCAAATAAATCAATATATATTTTTTTTAATTCCAAGGGAGAATTTTCATGGACCAGAAATATTGCCATCTGCGAGGGAATTGGAAACCCTGTCCAATGCAGGATAGTGAGGACGCAACGGGTATTAATCAGTGATATCAGTAGAACCAGTAGGCCTTTGGGTTTTGTGAATTATTCTCAAATCTTTGATCAGAAATCCTTGATCTGGTAACTTCAACTTCTTTGAGATAACTAGTTTACTTCCTTAAGTAAATAAAGTTCTTTTTCCCTCCTCCCATAGAAGTTTGTGAATGATGTAAAAAAATGAAAACCTAAATAATAGCCAGAGTCAATATTTTGTGTTACAGTGTAGGACTAAAACATATGTTTGTATTTTAAGGGTTTATATCATTTAAGAGAGAGACATATTACAGAAATTTGACAGGTTAACTTTGAGATTCTAATCTGAAATGTAATTTATTTTAGACATCTGACTTTAAATTGAAAGCATAAAATCTTTTGTTTCAAACCAATGTTAGAATGTTCACTCGAACTTGAGTTCCTCTACATTTGTAAGTTTATTAAATTTCTAAGAGCTACGTAAAGACTTGGGAAGATTTACCTAGTTAGGGTTTTATTTTTGTCCCATTAGGCATTTAAAGTGGTTATAAAGTAAACTGCATATGTTACATTTATAAACATAATTTAAAATGATACAGGAATTTGGTGATAAAAATCTGAACAATGATTAACCATGGGGGTGAAAATTGACTGGAAGAGGGTCTTGAGGATACTTTCTGGGGTGATGGGGATATTTTATATCTTGATTAAGCTATTGGTCAGGTTGGTTATCAAAATCTATTGAATTGTCCCTTAGTTCAGTTCAGTCGCTCAGTCGTGTCCAACTCTTTCCAACCCCATAAACCACAGCACGTCAGGCCTCCCTGTCCATCACCAACTCCGGAGTCTATCCAAACCCATGTCCATTGAGTCGGTGATGCCATCCAGCCATCTCATGCTCTGTCATCCCCTTCTCCTCCTGCCCTGAATCTTTCCCAGCATCAGGGTCTTTTCAAATGAGTCAGCTCTTCACATTAGATGGCCAAAGTATTGGAGTTTCAGCCTTCCAATGAACACTCAGGACTGATCTCCTTTAGGATGTACTGGTTGGATCTCCTTGCAGTCCAAGGGACTCTCAAGAGTCTTCTCCAACACCACAGTTCAAAAGCATCAATTCTTTGGTGCTCAGCTTTCTTTGTAGTCCAACTCTCACATATATACATGACTACTGACTAGTGGAAAAACCAAAGCCTTGACTAGACGGAGCTTTGTTGACAAAGTAATGTCTCTGCTTTTTAATATGCTGTCTAGGTTGGTCATAACTTTCCTTTCAAGGAGTAAGTGTCTTTTAATTTCATGGCTGCGCTCACCATCTGTGGTGATTTTGGAGCCCAAAAATTAAAGTCAACCACTGTTTCCCCATCTATTTGCCACAAAGTGATGGGACCAGATGCCATGATCTTAGTTTTCTGAATGGTGAACTTTAAGCCAATTTTTTCACTCTCCTCTTTCACTTTCATCAAAAGGCTTTTTAGTTTTATGCATTTTCCTATATGGAAAGTGAAAGTTGCTCAGTCTTTCTGACTCTTTGTGATCCCATGGACTATAGTCATTGGAATTCTCCAGGCCAGAATACTGGAGTGGGTAGGCTTCACAAGGCTTCACAAGGGAAGCCCCTGTATATGTAAGTTTTGCCTCAGTTCTTAAAATGTGTATAGGAACTTAATCAACTAATTTCATTAATTGATGGAATTGACTTCTTAATGGAGTTTATTCAACTTCAGTTAATCAAACATTGATTCAGGGAGCCCTGAGAGTGATTATTCTTGGTTTTATAAATTTTTCAATTTTATGAATAGAATAATGAGATCCATAATTTCAACTTGAAAGCTTAAGGAAAACTGCATAGTGATTTGTTGATATAGATACAGTCCTTGGGCAAAAATCCTCAAGGTCTTTAAGTGCCTATCTATTCCCTCTTGCTTAGACTCCTTGAGAAGCAGAAGGGTGTCTTTCTTTTCTTTAGAAAATGACCAGATAGCCTGGAATTCAGTGGAGGGAAATGCTTTTAAACACTTTCAGATGTAAGATAGCTGGTCAACCTAGCTCTGAAGATGGCTTATAGGGTGTCATTTTTGATGTCAGATTCTGTTGATTCCCAAACACACACATATACTCTGCAGCCTCAAAATCAGCAACTGACAGACATCTGAATTCTGGTTTTTTTTTTTTTTTTAGTTTTAATTGAAGGATAATTGCATTGCAATGTTGTGTTGGTTTTTGCCTTACAACGTGAATCAGCCATAAGTGTGTGTGTGTGTGTGTGTGTGTGTGTGTATACACAGATACATACATACATACATATCTCCTCCCTCTTGAGTCTCCCTCCCACCCCAGACATCTGAATTTTATGGTCTTTTCTCTTCCCAACCAGACCAGATTTACTTTTCACTGTCCTTTTGATAGCAAAGGCCATCTTGTACAGCAACCGTGCTCTATAATTCCCCTCCCAACTCCCCTCCTACTCACTTCATTACTTTTACCACCACCACAATTTCGGAAGAAAGCCCTAGGAAAGTAAGTAAGCATGGCTAGCTTCAAAGTGAGATGGTGCAGACCCACTAGATGAAAGATACAAAGGAAGTCAATTAGAAGAACATGAGGTCTAGGAAAGACCACATGCCCACCCCCCATCAAAATTAAGCCCCCCAATTCACACCATCTGGTCAAAATTTAATGAGTACCTCATATGTAATGTTAAGTTTCCAAGTAGCCACATTTTTTAAAAAAGTAAAAACAAATAGGTAAAATTAATTTTACTAGACAATTAAGCTTATTAGACTCTTGAGAGTCCTGTGGACTGCATGGAGATCAAACCAGTCCATCCTAAAGAAAATCAGTCCTGAATATTCATTGGAAGGACTGATGCTAAAGCTGAAGCTCCAGTACTTTGGCCACCTGATACAATGAGCCAACTCATTAGAAAAGACCCTCATGCTAGGAAAGATGGAAGGCAGGAGGAGGAGATGACAGAGGATGAGATAGTCGTATGGTATCATTGACTCAATGGACATGAGTTTGAGCAAGCTTTGGGAGATGGTGAAGGACAGGGAAGCCTGGTGTGCTGCAGTCCATGGGGTCATAAAAAAGCTGGACATGACTGAGCGACTGAATAACAACAAGACAATTCATTGGGCCCAATATATTCAAAATATATTCATTTCAATATGTGATCAATATAAGAGAGATTAATGCCTGTGTTTTATCCTCACAGCACATCTCAATTCATACTAGCAACATTTCAAGTGCTCAAAAACCACAAGTGGCTAGTGGCTGCCATATTGGACCCCATGGGCTAGAATTTCTATAGCCCATGGTTTAACAGTTAATTGTGTATGTAGTCAAAAGATTCGCTAATTGTTTTCTAGTATCATCATTTTCTTTAGAAGGCAAAGTTCTGTTTCTAAGTGTGGTACTTTGTGGGCACTCAAAAGTCTATAGGATAGCTTCATTTGTACAGAGGTAACATCCTGCCCATTCAAGGAGGGATAAGAGCGTGCATATTGCTTCTCACTTTTTGTTCCTCAGCTACTAAGACTATTGCAAACATCTCTGGAGACCAGTAGCTTTTGTAATCTTAAATAGAGAGAAGTAAAACTTGGAGTTGAGAAGCAGGGATTGCATGAGTATTTGAGTTTGCTGCTGGATCAGAATAAGCACTGAATTAAGATTTGTGTGGTTCCCAGTTTTATAAATATTAATAGAGTTTGCAAGGAGAGAGTGTTGGCTTGTTTGTTTTGGGTGCAAAATGGTCCTTCTTTTAGGATATTATCTGGAAATGATGATGGCAGAGATGATCTCCAAAAGGAAGCTTGTTTCTTTGGTATCTCTGACATAGGCTTCGTTTAACCTTAATAAAAGAATGATTGTCTGGGTGAACAATGCCAACAAATGCCTGTAGAAAGCTAGCATACACACATGCTAACCTGGAGTCGGGTTCTGGTTACTTCAACAAAGGATTGTTTTAATTTTGAAACACACACACACACACACACACACACACACACACACACACACACACACACAGAAACACACATATTTTTCCTTCTGTTTTTCATGAAATGGCCTTAAAGAATTCCTCTTATTTGTGGTCTCAAAAAAATGAGAACTATGCCCATGAGGCCTGCCTTCAAGGGTTCTATTAAACAATAAGAGGGCTTTGTTCTTGGTAGTAAAATTAAAGCAAGCAGTGTTTCCACTACCTGGCAGGATGCCGCCATCTTGCTACCCCCCCCACCCCGCCCCGATCCTGACAAACATAAACAGAGCATTCTGTTTCCCAGGTAGAAAGGTGCAAAGACAACATGTGTCAGATTTGTGTATAGAGATAGAGCTGCCCTCGCAGATAGTGGAGGGAGGGTGGGAGGGAGAGAGAGAAGCCCTACTTCGTAAGATCCCTAACTCAAGTGTTTACAGTTCAGTTTTACTGTAGAAAATTACATATTGAGCCTTGAAGCTGTAAAGTAAATAATTTCACAATGAGTTGAATGATGGAAAAATGAAGGGTGTCTAAATATATATATTTTAGTGTGTCTCATTAGAGTCCATGTGTTTTCTTTTCCAGCCAACTTTGTTGCAGGAATTTAGACCCGTTGCTCAGATTTAGACCCATTTATGGGCAGTTGCAAATGAAAGTTCGGAGGTAGATTGTGGGCCCCAAGGTCAGGCAGGACTAATCAAGGATAGGATAGAAGACACTGTCAGATGCACTCTGTTTAGTCCTGCAAATGAGCCATAAGTCATTGGTGCTATCGGACAAACTGGACGACTGCAACACCGTTGTCCTCTGACCTTCATGACAGCTCTTCTTTAAGAAATGGCCAGGAAATTCCCTGGCAGTCCAGTGGTTAGGACTCCGTGCTTATATTGCAGGGGGCATGGGTTTGTTTTGGGGGACTAAGGTCCTATAAGCTCTACAGTGCAGCCAAAAAAAAAAAAAGTCCCAGATGGCAGTCTCTTCTAAGGCTCTAGCCCTCCTGTTTAGTGTCATGCCGGGCTATTGCACACTCACCAGTCCCATCCATGTGCCCTGGCCTCAGAGCTTCCGCTGCAAGAGGCTAACCGTCTGCCTGGGGGCTCCTCCCACCCCCGCCAGTTAATTCCAGAGGGGTGTTCACACCCACCCAGCCCCAATAGCCTTTAGCCAGCCACTGATGGGAGTGAATAGATAAATTCTCCTCTTCCTCCCCATCAGCTAGTGTGTTCTGCACTGGTTCCCAAAGTTACCCCTGGGATTTGTCACCTTCTGACTGCAGTGATGGTCATAAAAGCACACTTGACTGGTTCCATACCTTTCCTATCTCATTTCCCCACACCCCTACTGGTATTTCCTGGCAACAGCTAGTACTTCATCCTAGTCTCATGCCCCTCTCTGAGGGGAACAGAACCACAGACCTCCTCTTGAATGGAATGACAGTGCCAGATCTGCTTTCCCCATCATAAGCATAGCTCAGATGCTCATTTTCTCTCAAGTGTCCCTTCTTTCACTATATTTGAAGAAATGGGAATAGTCAACACTGGGCTTCCAAGATATGTAAAAATCAACCTCCCAACTTCTGTTGGTATTCCTAAGTGACAAACAGGTAAGATCACTCATAAATGGTGCCTGTGGACACATCAGAAAAGCCAGAACAAAGCCCAGTGTTTCCAAGCTGGACTTACAAGTGCAAGTCTAATAGTGAAATAGTCACGTCTGTTTCACTCACTGTCAGGAAGACCAAAGAGAAGGGATCCAACCCTTGTTCTCCAGAACATTGCAGGAGGGCCAATGGCATCCATAGTTGAGTAAGTCAAGCCTGAATAGGAGTCCGACTTTGTATTTTTCCAGTCCCTCCTATTCAGGAATAATGGCACAACAACTGAAAAGAATGCCACTTAATGAAAAATGACATGTAAGACTGAAAATGAGCTATGGAAGGTCATGGGGTAGGAGCTTCCTCTTTCCATTAGAAATGACTTCCCTTCCCTGAAACCCTTCACCTCCATCCTCCCTGGCACTCTACTGTCTTCTCCCAGAAGCTATATTTTAGCCCTGCCCACAATGTCTGAAAGCTGATTTTTGCCGCCTACTTTGATTGAAAATCACTTCATCAAAAATAGCACTTTCCAGAAACTGTAGGAAAAAGACTTGATAGAGACGAGTGCCCATGACAGACTGTATTCATTTTTTTTCATTCTATGTGTGTGTGCCCAACCCAAACGGAAGGGTGTAGAGCATTTGTGTTATAAAGTGTGTAATTAATAAGAGAAAGGAAGGGAGGAGTTTATTGTTTTTGAATGAATTATGAGCAACACCTTCCATTCTGCTTCATTTTGGAACAGCTTTGAACAGAGTTAACAGTAAACACAAAAAGAAAAGTCAGTGGTATTCATGCCAAGAATGTAAGATTGAAGTCAGTTGAGTGGAGTCTGAGAAAAACATCAGGGGAAGAGCAGCATTTGTTATAACTGGGACAGCAGTTGGCAGCACGTGGTGGGTAAAGTAAAAACCATTCTGCAAGGATGTTTTCATTTTCAGATTGCCATCCTCTGAATTCCGTCTTTGGGTCTGTTCATGCCCTGAAGGAAGAAAACTATTTTTTTCTCAAGCGCCTATTAAGTGCCAAATAGTTTACAAACATTTTCATTGAAAGTATTAAAATGAGAAAACATTCTCACAGAAATTTAACACATTTTTCACACCCACAACCCTTTGACTCTAAAGCCCAAAGACTTCAAACTCCAAAGACTTTTCCTCTGGGTTCGTGCTAAGTCATGTCCAACTCTTTGCAATCCCGTGGACTGTAGCACGCCAGGCTCCTCTGTCTTCCACTATTTCCCAGAGTTTGCTGAGATTCATGTCCATTCAGTCAATGATTCCACCCAACCATCTCATCCTCTATCACCCCATTCTCCTGCCCTCAACCTTTCCCAGCATCAGGGTTTTTTCCAGTGAGGTGGCTCTTCGCATCAGGTGGCCAAAGTATTATAGCTTCAGCATCAGTATCTCCAGTGAATATCCATGGTTGATTTCCTTTAGGATTGACTGATTGGGTCTCCTTGCAGTCCAAGGGAGCCTCAAGAGTCTTCTCCAACACCACAGTTCGAAACTATCAGTTCTTCAGTGCTCAGTCTTCTTTATGGCCCACCTCTTACATGGCTCAGATGGTAAAGAATCCACCTGCAATGCAGGAGACCTGGTTTTGATCCCTGGGTTGGGAAGATCCCCTGGAGAAGGGAATGGCTACCCACTCCAATATTCTTGCCTTAAGAATTCCATGAACAGAGGGGCCTGGCAGGCTACAGTCCATGGGGTCACAAAGATTCAGGCATTACTGTGTGACTAACACTTTTGCATCCGTACATGACTACTAGAAAAACCAAAGCTTGGACTGTACTGACCTTTGTTGCCAAAGTTTGTCAGCAAAGTGATGTCTCTGGTTTTTAATACGCTGTTTAGGTTGATCATAGCTTTCCTTCCAAGGAGCAAGTGTCTTTTGATTTCATGACTGTAGTCACCATCTGCATTGATTTCGGAGCCCAGAAGAATAAAGTCTGTCATTGTTTCCATTTTTTCCCATCTATTTGCCATGAAGTGATGGGACTAGATGCCATGGTCTTCATTTTTTGAATGTTGAGTTTTAAGTCAGCTTTTTCACTCTTCTCTTTCACCCTCATCAAGAGGCTCCTTAGTTCTTCACTTTCTGCCATTAGACAGGTATCATCTGCATATCTGAGGTTGTTGACATTTCTCCCGGGAATCCTGATTCCAGCTTGTGATTCATCCAGCCCAGCGTTTCACATGATGTACTCTGCATATAAGCAGGATGACAATATACAGCCTTAACATACTCCTTTCCCAATTTGGAACCAGTTTGTTGTTCTATGTCCGGTTCTAACTGTTGCTTCTTGACCTGCATACAGGTTTCTCAGGAGGCAGGTCACGTGGTCTGGTATTCCCATGTCTTTTAAGAACTTTCCACAGTTTGTTGTGATCCACACAGTCAAAGGCTTTGCATAGTCAATGAAGCAGAAGTAGATATTTTTCTACTAATTCATTTAGTTCTCACCGCTGTCTGCCCTGGGGTTTCTACTTCAATACTAGTGACATCTTCTGCTGCTGATAAGTTGCTTCAGTCGTGTCTGACTCTGTGCAACCCTGTAGATGGCAGCCCACCAAGCTCCCCCATCCCTGGGATTCTCCAGGCAAGAACACTGGAGTGGATTGCCATTTCCTTCTCCAATGCATGAAAGTGAAAAGTCAAACTGAAGTCGCTCAGTCATGTCTGACTCTTAAGTGACACCATGCATTGCAGCCTACCAGGCTCCTCCGTCCATGGGATTTTCCAGGCAAGTGACATCTAGGGCTGGATAATTCTCTTTTCTATTGGGGGCTGTCCTGAGCATCATAGAATGGTTAATTAGTAGCATCTCTGACCTCTACCCACTAGATGTCAGTATTACTCATATACCCTCTTCCCTGCCCCCAACTGTGACAATGGGAAATGTCTCCAGATGTTGCCATTGTCCCCTGGGGGAACATCTGGTCAACCAGGTAAAGAGTTGATATTTTCTTTATTATGCAGATGAGGAAATTGAGAAATGGACAGTTTACACAAATGCCCAATAGCATATAACTAGTTAGAAAGGAAGTGAAAGTGAAAGTCGCTCAGTCGTGTCTGACTCTTTGTGACCCCATTCTCCAGGCCAGAGTACTGGAGTGGGTAGCCTTTCCTTTCTCCAGGGGATCTTCCCAACCCAGGAATCAAACTGGACTCCGGCATTGCAGGTGGATTCTTTACCAACTGAGCTATCAGGGAAGCCCAAGGAGGGAAGACCTGGCACTAGACTTCCCCAGGACTCTGAGTTCTGCCTCTCCTAGCCCTTCCTTGTGCACTGTAAATCATTTCACCTTGTTTGATGATTTTGCTTCACTGCAGAATGGCTAATGTCAGCAGCACCTTCAGTGAGCATGTTGTGGGCGCTGCTGTTGCTGTTCAGTTGTCTGACTCTTCATGCAGCACGCCAGGCTTCCCTGGCCTTCACTGTCTCCTGGAGTTTGCTCACTCATGTCCATTGTGTTGTGTGTCCTACTCTTGGAAGAAAAAATTTTTGTAGTAATGCTTCCAATTTTAGGCATTAGCATTGGTGTACCTGCTGGACAGTTTTATGCTATTGTTACAGTTCTGCTTCATTTCGAGGAAGAGTTTTATTGCTTAGCTTACCACAGTGTGTTGCTGTGTTTAATGGTATCTTGCTTCCTTCTCCAACATTCAAGCTTTATAATCTTAAAAGCCTCAAGGAAAGAGGATTTATTGTGCATTTATAGTTCCTGGGAGCTATTTCTTGATCCCATAGAACAGAGCAATACCCCACCTGGATAGTTAATCAATAGGTAGGATTGGTTTCCTCTGGGCCAAATAATTTTCCACCATGTCACTCTACAATGAAGGTCAGATTCCATGTAGTGTCAATCTATGCCATTATCAACAAAAGCAATTCCATTTTTTATTTTTGCAAAGGCTTTCTTGGACTTCTAAAAGTCTCAGTCAAAAGTGTTCTATATTATCATACTAAATATTAAAATAGATTACCCTGTGCTCTGATTTCTTCTGCAAAGACGAGACATGGCCATTTCTTTTCCTCTCTCATCTCTTTGAGCTCAGTCGACAAATATTTGACTTTGGTGTGAGAGAATTTCAGGATGAAGTTTATACATAAACATATTAGATGAATTACAGTAATACCGTCTGCTCTTTCTCAGTTCGCCTTGGCTTGGTTTTATATACAAACTCAAGTATGAGAATCCCTTTCATTGTTCCTTCTACCAGCTCTGGCTAACTTCTGCCCCAGGGTCTGGAATGTTCATGACAACTGCCTTGGAAAAGAAAACCCAAAGCACCCTCAGATCTCCACATTTTTCTTCACACCTGGTCAGCCATCTGCAGCAGGGCGTAGAGCCTGTTTGCACACAAACGCCCCTGTACCATCATTTTCCTGTCCACATCATTGGCTCACCTGTTGCTCAGGGTTAGTTTAGTTGCCCTGGAGCAATGCCTCTGACGTTTCTTTTTGAGTGAGATGGGATGGGTATGGACATTTTAACATCTAAGAGTGTGAAATAATAGTGTTATTAAAACACAGTAACATTAATCCCTTGAAGTTTGGATGCAGATTCAAAAGTCCCTATTTTACAAAAATTTTTATTTATGGCTGTGCTGGGTCTTTTCACTGCTGCACACAGGCTTTACAGTTGTAGAGCCCGAGCTTGGTAGTTGTGGTGTCTGGGCTTATTTGCTCTACAACATGTGAGATCCTAGTTCTCTGACCTTGGATCAAACATGCATGCCCTGCATTGTAAGGAGGACTTTTAACCACTGGTGTGCTTAAGTTGCTTCAGTCATGTCCGACTCTGTGTGGCCCCATGGACGGTAGCCCACCAGGCTCCTGTGTCCATGGGATTCTCCAGGCAAGAAAACTGGGGTGGGTTGCCATGCCCTCCTCCAGGGGATCTTCCCGACCTAGGGATTGAACCCACATCTCTTATGTCTCCTGTGTTGGCAGGCGGGTTCTTTGCCATAGCACCACTTGGGAACCTTAACCACTGGACCATCAGGGAAATATTTATTATTTTGTTGGTTTTTTTAAAAATTTGATTAGAGAATAATTGCTTTGCAGTGTTGCATTGATTTGTGGCATACGTTGACGTTCCATTAGGTATCTATTTTATATATGTTAATTATATTTCAGGGTTACTCTCTCAGTTCGTCCACCCTCTCCTGTCCCTGCTGTGTCCATAAGTCTGTTCTCTGTGTCTGAGTCTCTATTCCTGCCCTGAGAATAGGTTCACCTGTACCATGTTCCTAGACTGCATATATATGCGTTAATGTACGATATTGGGTTTTCTCTGTACAGCAGGCTCTAGGTTGGTCCACTTCAGCAGAATGGGCTCAAATGTGTTTCTTATTATGGCTGAGTAATATTCCATGGTAAACATGTACAACAGCTGCTTTATCTATTCATCTGTCAACAGACATGTAGGTTGTTTCCATGTCCTAGCTATTGTAAATAGTGCTAGAATGAACATTGGGGTATATCTGTCTTTTTGAATTATGGTTTCCTCAGGGCATATGCCCAATAGTGTAATGGCTGGGTCATATGGTACTTGTATTCCTAAGTTTGTAAGAAATCTCTTTACTGGTCTCCATAGTGTCTATATCGATCTACATGCCCACCAACAGTGCAAAAGCGTTCCCTTTTCTCCACATCCTCTCATTATTGTTTGTAGATATTTTCATGATGGCCATCATGACTGCCCTAAGGTGATGTCTCATTGTAGTTTTGATGTGCTTTTATTAGCCATCTGTACGTCATATTTGGAGAAATGTCTGCTTAGGTGTCCTGCCCAAATGTTTCAATTTACTTATTTTTAGTTGGAGGATAATTGCTTTACAATACTGTGTTGGTTTTGGCCACAGGTAAACATATGTCCCCTCCCTCTTGAACCTCCTTCCCATCCCTCTGGCTTGTCAACAGCACCAGTTTGAGCTCCATGTGTCCTATAACATATTCTCAGTCACATAACATATTCTTATTACATATGGTAATGTTTATGTTTCCATGATACTCTCACTTTATCCTACCCTCTCCTGTATGTCCTGTCCTGTGTGTGTAAGTCTGTTCTCTAACTTGGCATCTCCATTGCTGCCCTGCAACTAGGTTCATAAGTACTGTCTTTCTAGATTGCAAACATATCTGTTCATATATCATATTTATGGTTCTCTTTCTGACTTGCTTCACTGTGTATAATAGGCTCTAGGTTCATCTACCTCATTAGAACTGAATCAGATGTGTCTCTCTTTATGGCTGTGTAATATAGCAATAACATCAACATAGCAGAAAACAAGTGGGCTTTTTTATAACTAATTTTATTGATATAGCTTATTTAAAATATTGTGTTAACTTTATATTTTGGTTTATCACAGGATATTGAATATAGTACTTTGGAGGGAGGGAGGAAAGAAAGGAAGGAAGTATATATAACCATAGAAACTAAGATAACAGTATTAACAGGAGTTGTAACAGGGATAACAGGACATGGTGTCATTAATAGATTTGGGTCATATATTTTTAACATGTTGGTTAATATTTGAGTTCTAAAATCCTTTAAAAATTCTAGGAACAAGTCTCCTAAAATTCTCTAACATCACAAGTTTCTTAGGCTCCCACATATCATTTTTACCTTTCAGCATTTATTCAGCAACCATTTTTACAGTGAATGAATGTGGCATTATGGTAGGAGATTAGTGTATACCTGCTAGTGGGAAAAATAGACTCATCCATTAAGAGACAACTGGACAAGAGTACGGTAAGTGGTATGTGAGGTCATGAGAGAAGTGACATCCACTAGTTTATCTGCATACTCAATATACTTTGTTCTCATCAGTCATCCTCTAAAGCTCTCTGGGATTAAGTCTTGTATGATGTATAGGAACTGAGTTATATCTCTACTTTATCAGGGAGCCAACCTATTCTAGAAAACAGGGTAATTTGGGAGAGTAAGGAGGGAAGCAGAACATGTTTCGGACTTCCAGGGGGTTGTAGGGGCTAGGGCTTTGCTTTCCAATGCATGGGTCATGGGTTTTATTCCTGGTGGAGAGCTAAGGAGACTTATTTAGCTGACTTAGTTACTCTGACACATATAGCATTTGAAGGAAAGCTAAGGACTTAGTTACTCTGACACATATTGTGTGGTAAGGAAAGCTAAGGAGACTTACTGACTTACCTACTTACTTACTCTGACACATACAGTGTTCTAAGGAGGGCTAAGGAGACTTAATTAGGGTGTTAGTTCTAAAAGGTCTTATAGGTGTTTATAGAACCATTCAACTTCAGCTTCTTCAGCATTACTGGTTGGGGCATAGACTTGGATTACTGTGATATTGAATGGTTTCCCTTGGAAACTAACAGAGATCATTCTGTCGTTTTTGAGACTGCATCCAAGTACTGCATTTCGGACTCTGTTGACCTTGATGGCTACTCCATTTCTTCTAAGGGATTCCTGCCCACAGTAGTAGATATAATGGTCATCTGAGTTAAATTCACCCATTCCAGTCCATTTTAGTTTGCTGATTCCTAGAATGTCAACATTCACTCTTGCCATCTCTTGTTTGACCACTTCCAATTTGCCTTGATTCACGGACCTACATTCCAGGTTCCTGTGCAGTATTGCTCTTTACAGCATTGGACCTTGCTTCTATCACCAGTCACATCCATAGCTGGGTATTGTTTTTGCTTTGGCTCCATCCCTCCATTCTTTCTGGAGTTATTTCTCCACTGATCTCCAGTAGCATATTGGGCACCTACTGACCCAGGGAGTTCCCCTTTCAGTATACTATCATTTTGCCTTTTCATACTGTTCATTGGGTTCTCAAGACAAGAATACTGAAGTGGTTTGCCATTCCCTTCTCCAGTGGACCACATTCTGTCAGACCTCTCCACCGTGATCCACCCATGTTGGGTGGTCCCACACGGCATGGCTTAGTTTCATTGAGTTAGAAAAGGCTGTGGTCCATGTGATTAGACTGACTACTTTTCTCTGATTATGGTTTCAGTGTGTCTGCCCTCTGATGCCTCTCACAACACCTACCGTCTTGCGTTTCTCTTACTTTGGACGTGGGGTATCTCTTCACAGCTGCTCCAGCAAAGCATAGCCGCTGCTCCTTACCTTGTACAAGGGGTATCTCCTCAGGGCCACCCCTCCCAACCTTGAACCTGGAGTAGCTCCACTCAGCTCTCCTGTGTCTGCACAGCCACTGCTCCTTGGACGTGGGGTTGCTCCTCCCGGCCACGGCCCCTGACTTCGGGCGTGGGGTAGCTCATCCCAGCTGCCACCCTTGACCTCAGGCTTGGGATACCTCCTCTCAGCCATCCTTTTCATTATAGGGGACTGGAATGCAAAAGTAGGAAGTCAACACCTGGGGTAACAGGCAAATTTGACCTTGGAATATGGAATGAAGCAGAGCAAAGGCTAATAGAGTTTTGCCAAGAGAACGCACTGGTCATAGCAAACACCCTCTTCCAACAACACAAGAGAAGACTCTACACATGTACATCACCAGATGGTCAACACTGAAATCAGATTGATTATATTCTCTGCAGCCAAAGATGGAGAAGCTCTGTATGGTCAGCAAAAATAAGACCAGGAGCTGACTGTGGCTCAGATCATGAACTCCTTATTGCCAAATTCAGACTTGGATTGAAAAAAGTAGGGAAAACCACTAGACCATTCAAGTGAGTGAAGTCACTCAGTTGTATCTGACTCTTTGTGACACTGTGGACTGTAGCCCACCAGGCACCTAAATCCATAGGGTTCTCCAGGCAAGAATACTGGAGTGGGTTGCCATTTCCTTCTCCAGGGGATCTGCCCGACCCAGGGATTGAACCCAGGTCTCCTGCATTGCAGGCAAACGCTTTAACCTCTGAGCCACCAGGGAAGCCCCACTAGACCATTCAGGTATGACCTAAATCAAATCCCTTATGATTATACAATGGAAATGAAAAATAGAGTTAAGGGACTAGATCTGATAGATAGAGTGCCTGATGAACTATGGACGGAGGTTCATGACATTGTATGAGAGACAGGGGTCAAGACCATCCCCATGGAAAAGAAATGCAAAACAGCAAAATGGCTATCTGGGGAGGCCTTACAAATAGCTGTGAAGAGAAGAGAAAAGCAAAGGAGAAAAGGAAAGATATAAGCATCTGAATGCAGAGTTCCAAAGAATAGCAAGGAGAGATAAGAAAGCCTTCCTCAGTGATCAGTGCAAAGAAATAGAGGAAAACAACAGAATGGGAAAGACTAGAGATCTCTTCAAGAAAATTAGAGATACCAAGGGAACATTTCATGCAAAGATGGGCTTGATAAAGGACAGAAATGGTATGGACCTAACAGAAGCAAAAGATATTAAGAAGAGGTGGCAAGAATACACAGAAGAACTGTACGAAAAAGATCTTCATGACCAAGATATTCACGATGGTGTGATCACTCACCTAGAGCCAGACATCCTGGAATGTGAAGTCAAGTGGGCCTTAGAAAGCATCACTACGAACAAAGCTAGTGGAGGTGATGGAATTCCAGTTGAGCTATTTCAAATCCTGAAAGATGATGCTGTGAAAGTGCTGCACTCAACATGCCAGCAAATTTGGAAAACTCAGCAGTGGCCACAGGACTGGAAATGGTCAGCTTTCGTTCTAATCCCAAAGGAAGGCAATGCCAGAGAATGCTCAAACTACCACACAATTGCACTCATCTCACACACTAGTAAAGTAATGCTCAAAATTCTCCAAGCCAGGCTTCAGCAATACGTGAACCGTGAACTTCCAGATGTTCAAGCTGCTTTTAGAAAAGGCAGAGGAACCAGAAATCAAATTGCCAACATCCGCTGGATCATCAAAAAAGAGAGTTCCAGAAAAACATCAATTTCTGCTTTATTGACTACGCCAAAGCCTTTGATTGTGTGGATCACAATAAACTGGAAAATTTTGAAGGAGATGGGAATACCAGACCACCTGACCTGCCTCTTGAGAAACCTATATGCAGGTCAGGAAGCAACAGTTAGAACTGGACATGGAACAACAGACTGGTTCCAAATAGGAAAAGGAGTACATCAAGGCTGTATATTGTCACCTTGCTTATTTAACTTCTATGCAGAGTACATCATGAGAAATGCTGGGCTGGAAGAAGCACAAGCTGGAATCAAGACTGCTGTGAGAAATATCAATAACCTCAGATATGCAGATGACACCACCCTTATGGCAGAAAGGGATGAGGAACTAAAAAGCCTCTTGATGAAAGTGAAAGAGGAGAGTGAAAAAGTTGGCTTAAAACTCAACATTCAGAAAACAAAGATCATGGCATCTGGCCCCATCACTTCATGGGAAATAGATGGGGAAACAGTGGAAACAGTGACAGACTTTATCTTTTGGGGCTCCAAAATCACTGCAGATGGTGACTGCAGCCATGAAATTAAAAGACTCTTACTCCTTGGAAGGAAAGTTATGACCAACCTAGATAGCATATTCAAACACAGAGACATTACTTTGCTAACAAATGTCCGTCTAGTCAAGGCTATGGTTTTTCCTGTGGTCATGTGTGGATGTGAGAGTTGGACGTGAAGAAAGCTGAGCACCGAAGAACTGATGCTTTTGAACTGTGGTGTTGGAGAAGACTCTTGAGAGTCCCTTGGACTGTAAGGACAGCCAACCAGTCCATTCTGAAGGAGATCAGTCCTGGGTGCTCTTTGGAAGGACTGATGCTAAAGCTGAAACTCCCAATATTTTGGCCACCTCATGCGAAGAGTTGACCCATTGGAAAAGACCCTGATGCTGGGAGGGATTGGGGGCAGGAGGAGAAGGGGATGACAGAGGATGAGATGGCTGGATGGCATCACCGACTCCATGGACATGAGTTTGAGTGAATTCCAGGAGTTGGTGATAGACAGGGAGGCCTGGCGTGCTGTAATTCATGGGGTCGCAAAGAGTCGGACACGACTGAACGACTGAACTGAACTGAAAGAAAGCTAAGAAGAGCTAAGGAGTGTTACTGAGTTTGTTACTCTGACACATACAGTGTTCTAAGGAGAGCTATGGAGACTTGTTTACTCTGACATATAGTGTTCTAAGCAGAGCTAAAGAGACTGACTGAGTTACTCTGAAGCATAGTGTGCTAAGGAGACTTACCTCTTTAGTTACTACTCTGACACACAGTGTACTAAGGAGAGGTAAGGCGACTTACTTACTCTGACACATACAGCGTGCTAAGGAGAGCTAAGCAGACTTACTTACTTTCTCTAACACATATAGTGTTCTAATGAGAGCTAAGAAAACATACTTCTTTAACTCTGACAATATAGTGTTCTAAGGAGACTTACTAACTTACTCTGACACGTAATGTGCTAAGCAGAGCTAAGAAGAGATAAGGAGATTTACTTACTTCACTTCAGTTTAGTTCAGTCCCTCAGTCGAGTCCGACTCTTTGTGACACCACAGTTCGTAAGCATCAATTCTTCGGCGCTAAGCTTTCTTCACAGTCCAACTTACAGATCCATACATGACCACTGGAAAAACCATAGCCTTGACTAGACGGACATTTGTTAGCAAAGTAATGTCTCTGCGTTTGAATATGCTATCTAGGTTGGTCATGACTTTCCTTCCAAGGAGTAAGCGTCTTTTAATTTCATGGCTGCAGTCACCATCTGCAGTGATTTTGGAGCCCCAAAAGATAAAGTTTCCAATGTTTCCCATTTCTACTGTTTCCCCATCTATTTCCCATGAAGTGATGGGGCCAGATGCCATGATCTTTGTTTTCTGAATGTTGAGCTTTAAGCCAACTTTTTCACTCTCCTCTTTCACTTTCATCAAGAGGCTTTTTAGTTCCTCTTCACTTTCTGCCATAAGGGTGGTGTCATCTGCATATCTGAGGTTATTGATATTTCTCCCGGCAATCTTGATTCCAGCTTGTGCTTCTTCCAGCCCAGCATTTCTCATGATGTACTCTGCATAGAAGTTAAATAAGCAAGGTGACAGTACACAGCCTTGACGTACTCCTTTTCCTATTTGGAACCAGTCTGTTGCTCCATGTCCAGTTCTAACTGTTGCTTCCTGACCTGCATACAAGTTTCTCAAGAGTCAGGTTAGGTGGTCTGGTATTCCCATCTCTTTCAGAATTTTTCATAGTTTATTGTGATCCACACAGTCAAAGGCTTTGGCATAGTCAATAAAGCAGAAATCGATGTTTTTCTGGAACTCTCCTGCTTTTTCCATGATCCAGCGGATGTTGGCAATTTGATCTCTGGTTCCTCTGCCTTTTCTAAAAGCAGCTTGAACATCTGGAAGTTCACGGTTCACGTATTGCTGAAGCCTGGCTTGGAGAATTTTGAGCATTACTTTACTAGTGTGTGAGATGAGTGCAATTGTGTGGTAGTTTGAGCATTCTCTGGCATTGCCTTCCTTTGGGATTGGAATGAAAACTGACCTTTTCCAGTCCTGTGGCCACTGCTGAGTTTTCCAAATTTGCTGGCATGTTGAGTGCAGCACTTTCACAGCATCATCTTTCAGGATTTGAAATAGCTCAACTGGAATTCCATCACCTCCACTAGCTTTGTTCGTAGTGATGCTTTCTAAGGCCCACTTGACTTCACATTCCAGGATGTCTGGCTCTAGGTGAGTGATCACACCATCGTGAATATCTTGGTCATGAAGATCTTTTTCGTACAGTTCTTCTGTGTATTCTTGCCACCTCTTCTTAATATCTTTTGCTTCTGTTAGGTTCATACCATTTCTGTCCTTTATCGAGCCCATCTTTGCATGAAGTGTTCCCTTGGTGTCTCTAATTTTCTTGAAGAGATCTCTAGTCTTTCCCATTCTGTTGTTTTCCTCTATTTCTTTGCACTGATCACTGAGGAAGGCTTTCTTATCTTTCCTTGCTATTCTTTGGAACTCTGCATTCAGATGCTTATATCTTTCCTTTTCTCCTTTGCTTTCCGCTTCTCTTCTTTTCCCAGCTATTTGTAAGGCCTCCCCAGACAGCCATTTTGCTGTTTTGCATTTTTTTTCCATCGGAATTGTCTTTATCCTTGTTTCCTGTACAATATCAGGAACCTCCGTCCATAGTTCATCAGGCACTCTATCTATCAGATCTAGTCCCTTAACTCTATTTTTCATTTCCATTGTATAATCATAAGGGATTTGATTTAGGTCATACCTGAATGGTCTAGTGGTTTTCCCTACTTTCTTCAATTTAAGTCTGAATTTGGCAATAAGCAGTTCATGATCTGAGCCACAGTCAGCTCCCGGTCTTGTTTTTGCTGACTGTATAGAGCTTCTCCATCTTTGGCTGCAGAGAATATAATCAGTCTGATTTCAGTGTTGACCATCTGGTGATGTCCATGTACAGTCTTCTTTCGTGTTGTTTGAAGAGAGTGTTTGCTATGACAAGTGTGTTTTCCTGGCAAAACTCTATTAGTCTTTGCTCTGCTTCATTCCGTATTCCAAGGCCAAATTTGCCTGTTACTCCAGGTGTTTCTTGACTTCCTACTTTTGTATTCCAGTCCCCTATAATGAAAAGGACATCTTTTGGGGGTGTTAGTTCTAAAGGGTCTTGGAGGTCTTCATAGAACCGTTCAACTTCAGCTTCTTCAGCATTACTGGTTGGGGCATAGACTTGGATTACTGTGATATTGAATGGTTTCCCTTGGAAACTAACAGAGATCATTCTGTCGTTTTTGAGATTGCATCCAAGTACTGCATTTCAGACTCTTTTGTTGACCATGATGGCTACTCCATTTTTTCTAAGGGATTTCTGCCCACAGTAGTAGATATAATGGTCATCTGAGTTAAATTCACCCATTCCAGCCCATTTTAGTTTGCTGATTCCTAGAATGTCAACATTCACTCTTGCCATCTCCTGTTTGACTTCTTCCAATTTGCCTTGATTCATGGACCTGACATTCCAGGTTCCTATGCAATATTGCTCTTTACAGCATTGGACCTTGCTTCTATCACTAGTCACATCCACAGCTGGGTATCATTTTTGCTTTGGCTCCATCCCTTCATTCTCTCTGGAGTTATTTCTCTACTGATCTCCTGTAGCATATTGGGCACCTACCGACCTGGGGAGTTCCTCTTTTAATATCCTCTCATTTTGCTTTTTCATACTGTTCTGAACCTTGCCTTCTCTAACTCCCTTACCCTACAATGTGTGTCAGAGAAACTGAGTCCTTGCTGCTGCTGCTGCTAAGTCGCTTCAGTCGTGTCTGACTCTGTGTGACCCCATAAATGGCAGCCCACCAGGCTCCGCCATCCCTGGGATTCTCCAGGAAAGAACACTGGAGTGGGTTGCCATTTCCTTCTCCAAAGCATGAAAGTGAAAAGTGAAAGTGAAGTCGCTCAGTCATGTCCGACTCTTCGCAACCTCATGGACTGCAGCCTACCAGGCTCCTCCATCCATGGGATTTTCCAGGCAAGAGTACTGGAGTGGGGTGCCATTGCCTTCTCCGGAACTGAGTCCTTAGCTCTTCTTAAAACACTATAAGGATGACTCTGTATCTCTGCTTAGCTCTCCTGAGCTCTCCTTACAAGAGTATCCATCAACGAAAGTAAGTAACAGTATGACACATAGTACTTACTTTCTCTGAGACATATAGTGTTTTAACTGAGTCCTTAGCTCTTCTTAAAACACTATATGTGTCAGAGAAAGTAAGTAATATGTGTCATACTTTTACTTACTTCCTCTGATGGATACTCTTGTAAGGGGAGCTCAGGAGAGCTAAGCAGAGATACAGAGTCATCCTTACGTAGTTACTTCCTTGGACTATTATGTGCTATGGAGACTTACCTACTTACTTAATTACTGTGACACATAGTGTTCTGAGCAAAGGTAAGGAGAGCTAAGGAGACTTACTCTGACACAGACAGCATTCTAAGTAGAGCTAAGGTGGGCTAAGGAGACTTAGTTACTTAGATACTCTGACACATATAGTGTTCTAAGGAGTCCTACATACTCTGACACATAATGTGCCTAAGGAGACTTAACTACTTACTTACTCTGACCCATAGTGTGCTAAGGAGAGCTAAGCAGACTTATTTACTTAATCTGACACATAGAGTATTCTAATACAGCTAAGGAGATTTACTTACCTACCCTGAGACATATAGTGTGCTAAGGAGACTGACTCAGTTACTTACTTTCTCTGACATATACAGTGTTTTAAGAAGAGCTAAGGACTCAGTTTCTCTGACAGACATTGTAGGGTAAGGGAGTTAGAGAAGGCAAGGTTCAGAAAAAAAATGAGACCAGCACTTTACAGGAACAGATCACCTTTAATGAGGTGAGAAGGGGCAGCAGTCAGATTAGTGAGCTGCCACACTAACCCAAGAAAAGAGTAAGTATATATAGGCATATATGCGGAAATCTACTGTCTTAAGGGGCCCTGTTCTTCTCCAAGGTCGTTTGGAGTAGTTATCTCTTAAACCGCTGGGGCAAGGAATTCTGGAGATCGGCCAGAGGCTGGACCGGCTGGGAGCTGGGCGTGATCAGCCTTAATGTCCATTTTTTTTTTTCCTTCGGGTGACAGACTTCTTTGTTTTGCATAGAATGGTGGGGAGGACCCAGAGGGGAGTTTTAACTCCTGGCTATTTTGAGCCATGTAACTTTCCTTCACATATTGTGTGCTAAGGAGAGCTAAAGAGACTTACGTACTCTGAAGCATAGTGTTCTAAGGAGAGCTAAGGAGGATAAAGGAGACTTAGTTACCTAGTTACTCTGACACATACAGTGTGCTAAGGAGAGCTAAGACTTACTTAGTTACTTACTTATTCTGACAGATATAGTGTTCTGAGGAGAGCTGAGGAGAATTACCTACTTACATATTTAATTACTCTGAGACATACAGTGTTCTAAGGAGTGCTTAAGGATAGTTAAGGATATTTGCCTACTTTCTTACTCTGACACATACAGTGTTCTAAAACGAGCTAAGGAGAGTTACTTACTCTGACACATAGTATTCTAAGAGCTAAGGAGACTTAGTTACTTACTGTGACACATATATTGTTCTAAAAAGAGGTAATGAATGAGAGCTAAGGAAAGCTTAGGAGACTTACTTGGTTACTTAATAGCTCTTACACATATAGTGTTCTAAGGAGAGCTAAGGGAGATTTACGTAGTTCCTTACACACTCTGACACATAGTTCCTTACACACTCCGACACATATAGTGTTCTAAGGACAGCTAAGGAGATTTACTTACTCTGACAGATAGTGTTCTAAGGAGTAATAAGGAGACTTAGTTGGTTACATATTTACTCTGACACAATGTTTTAAGGAGGGCTAAGGAGACTGACTTAGTTACGCTGATGCATATAATGTTCTAAGGAGAGCAAAGAAGACTTTGCTTGCTTACTCTGACACACACTGTTCTAAGCAGAGCTAAGGAGACTTAGTTATTTACTCTTAGACATAGTGTTCTAAGGAGACCTCATGAGAACTAAGGAGAGCAAAGCAGAGATAGGAAGACTTACTTACTTACTCTGACTCATATAGTGTTCTAAAAAGAGCCAAGGAGAGCTAAGCAGGCTTACTTACTTACTTACTCTGACACAGTGTTCTAAGGAGAGCTAAGGAGACTTACGTACTCTGAAACATAGTGATCTGAGGAGGGCTAAGAAGACTTACTTAGTTACTTGCTTACTCTGACAAGTATAGTGTTCTAAGGAGAGCTAAGGAGACTTACTTATTTACTCTTAGACATAGCATTCTAAGGAGACCTCATGAGGACTAAGCAGAGCAAAGGAGAGCTAGGGAGACTTACCTACTTCCTTACTTACTCTGACTAATATAGTATTCTAAAGAGAGCCAAGGAGAGCTAAGGAGACTTACCTCCTTAGTTATGTACTCTGACGCACAGTGTGCTAAGGAGAGCTAAGCAGACTGACTGACTCTCTCTGACACATAGAGTATTCCAAGGAGACTTACTTACTTACTCTGAAACATATAGAGTGCTAAGGAGAGCTAAGCAGACTTAGGTACTTTCTCTGACACATACAGTATTCTAAGGAGAGCTTACTCTGACACATAGTGTACTAAACAGAGCTAAGGAGAATTCCTTATTTTCTTTCTTACTCTGACGCATAGTGTTCTAAGCAAAACTAAGGAGAGCTAAGAGAGGTGACTTACTTACTGTGACACATAGAGCATTCTAAGGAGAGCTAAGGAGGGCTAAGGAGGCTTACAGAGTTACTTAGGTACTCTGACACATATAGTGTGTCTCATTCTAAGGAGAGAGAGCTAGGAGACTTACTTACACTGTCACACATAGCGTGCTAAAGAGAACTAAGCAGACTTACATACTTTGTCTGACACATATAGTATTCCAAGGAGAGCTATGGAGACTTACTTACTTGGACACATAGTGTTCTAAACAGAGCTAAGGCGACATACTTCCTTACTCTGACACAGAGTGTTCGAAGGAGAGCTCAGGAGAACTAAGCAGAGCTACAGAGTCATACTTACTTCCTTGGACACATTATGTGATAAGGAGACTTACCTACTTACTTACTTACTCTGACACAAATAGTGTTCTAAGGAGAGCTCAGAAGACTTACTTATTTACTTACTTACTGTGACATGTATAGTGTTCTAAGGAGAGCTAAGAGACTTAAGTTACTTCCTTACTCTGACACATATAGTGTATTGAGGGCAGCTAAGAAGACCTGGGTTCGATCCCTGGGTTGGGAAGACCCACCCTCTGGAGAAGGAAATGGCAGCCCACTCTAGTATTCTTGCCTGGAAAATCCCATGGATCGCGGAGCCTGGTAGGCTACCGTCCATGGAGTTGCAAAGAGTCAGACACGACTGAGCAACTTCACTTTTTCAAGAAGAGCTAAGAGAGTTACTTACTTACTCTGACATGTACAGTGTTCTAAGGAGAGAGAAGGGGACTTACCTACTTACATACTTAATTACTCTGACACATATAGTGTCTTAAGGAGAGGTAAGGATAGTTAATGAGACTTACTTGCTTACTCTGACACACAGTGTTGTAAGGAGAGCTAAGGAGGTCTAAGGAGACTTAGTTACTTAGGTACTCTGACACATATAGTATTCTCAGGAGAGCTAAGTGACATACTTAGTTACTTATTTACTCTCACACATAGAGTGTTCTAAGGAGCCCTAAAGAGAGCTAAGAGACTTAGCTACTTACTCTGACACATGTAGTGTTCTAAGGAGAGCCAAGAGAGTTAGTTACTTATTTACTCTGACACATATAGAGGAGAAGGGGACGACAGAGGATGAGATGGCTGGATAGCATCACTGACTCAATGGACATGAGTCTGAGTGAACTCCAGGAGTTGGGGATGGACAGGGAGGCCTGGCGTGCTGCGATTCATGGGGTCGCAGAGTCGGACACGACTAAGCGACTGAACTGAACTGATACAGTGTTCTAAGGAGAGCTAAGGACACTTACTCAGTTACTTACTTCCTGTGACACATACAGTGTTCTAAGGAGAGTTAAGGAGACTGACTTAGTTTCTTACTCTGATACATACAGTGGTCTACAGAGAGCTGTGGACACTTACTCTGACACACAGTGTTCTAAACAGAGCTAAGGAGATATACTTCCTTGCTCTGACGTGTATAGTGTTCTAAGGAGAACTACTTAGTTTCTTACTTACTCTGACACATACAGTGTTCTAAGAAGAGCTAAGGAAGGCTAAGGAGAGTTACTTAGTTTCTTAGGTACTCTGACAGATACAGGTGTTGCAAGGAGAGCTAAGGAAACTACTTACTTGCGGTGACACATAT
The DNA here is from genome assembly GCF_016772045.2 of Ovis aries. NCBI lineage: Eukaryota > Metazoa > Chordata > Mammalia > Artiodactyla > Bovidae > Ovis > Ovis aries. The sequence continues at coordinate 8,516,479 of NC_056080.1, read as the reverse complement.
AGTGTTCTAAAGAGAGCTAAGGAGAGTTTCCGTAATCAAGTGTTCTGGTTGCCTGTCTGCAGTAGCACAAGCTGATTTCAAATACTTTTTATTTCTCCTCCAATTTAATTCAATTGAACCCCAATTTACTAATAAGTACTTTATTTTCTTGACAGTGCTTTATTTATTCAAGAGTCTGTCCCAGTTGACATGCCTGCCAACAGTATTTTGTGTAGATTTTTTGTTGATGGCCATTCTTACCCCTTTGAGATGGTATCTCATTGTGGTTTTGATTTGCATTTCTTTTCCTGTGATGTTGCACAGGTTTCAGAAGCAGACATAAAAGGTAAAATCATAACCAGGAGCGGCCAGCTTCCAAACCAAAACCAAGATTTAGAAACACCTGTACACACTGCAGGCAGCCCATACACCCTGCCATATTTGATTTAATAGCCTATATAAAAATGAAGTCCAATCAAATCCTTAGCATTTTTGAAGTAACACATCAAACTGCACTACTGTGGAAAACTTCTTTGTAGTGGAAAGAGTTTAGAAATGTAGGGTAGCATTCAATTCACTTTATTGTACCTGTTAGAATGGAAGATTGGTTGTGTTATAAAAATTTGGAAACTTCACACTTTGCCTACCATGTTGCTGCTGCTGCTGCTAAGTCGCTTCAGTCATGTCCAACTCTGTGCAACCCCATAGACAGCAGCCCACCAGGCTCCCCCATCCCTGGGATTCTCCAGGCAAGAACACTGGAGTGGGTTGCCATTTCCTTCTCCGATGGTCTCACTAGGTTTAGTCAAAACTGGAAAAAAATCTTTAAGCAGAGAATATGTTAGCAGTAATGTCAAAAGCTAAGGACCTCACAGTATAGCCAATTGATTTTTGACCAGGTGCTAACATACTGCAATGGAGGAAAGAATTGTCTTTTGTGCTTTAGCAACTCGATATCCATAAACAAAAGGATAAAGTTGGACCCCTATTTCTCACCATACATAAAATTTATTTTAAAATGGCTCACAGATATATATGTAAGAGATAAAACTTGCAGAGGAAAACAGAGGCATACATCTTCACAACCTTGGATTAGGTTTCTTAGCTATGATACCAAAAACACAAGTGACAATAGAACAGTAGATCAATTAGATGTCATCAAAATTAAAACCTTTTGTGCTTCCAATGTTACCATCAAGAAAATGAAAAGACAGCCTACAGAATGGGAGAAAACATTTGCTAATCACATAGCTAATAAGGGACTGGGTACCCAAAATATATAAAGAAATCATAGAATTTAACTATATAAGTTAAATGGCCCAATTACAAAAGGAACAAAAGATCTGAATAGTCATCTCTGAATTAGGTACACAAATATTCCATAAGCACATGAAAAGATGCTCAACATCTTTAGCCATCAGGGAATGCAACTCAAAACCACAAGAAGATGCTACTCCACACCCACTGTGATGAATAAAACAGAAAAGACAGACAGTGTCAAGTGTTGACAAGGATGTTGAGAAACTGGAAGCCGCACATACTTGTTCTTGGAATCTAAAATGATGCGGCCCTTTGGGAAACCAGTTTGGCAGTTCTTCAAAAACTTAAACACAGACTTGACGTGTGACCCAGCAATTCTTCTATACTCAGGAAGAATGAATACATATGTGCACACAGAAATTTACACATGAATGTTCACAGTGATACTGTTTCTAAGTAACCAAAAAATAGAAGCAACCCAAATGTCCATCTACTAGAGGATGGATAAACAAAATGTGGTGTATTACTTCTGTAATAATATTTGGCATAAAAAGGAATGAAGTACTGACACATGGTATGACACGGAGCAATCTTGAAAACATTATGCTAAGTGAAATCAGCCAGACCAAAAAGGATCATATATTGTTTCATTCCATTTATATGAAATGTAGAGAGCAGGCAAATGCATAAAGAGACAGATCATAGACTAGTGGTTATCTGTGCCCTCAAATAGGGTAGGTAGTCAGAATATGGAGTTACTGCAAATGGGTATGGAATTCTTTAGGGGATGTGGAAAATTTTCTAAAATTAGATTGTGATGATGATTCTAAAACTCAGAGTACACTCAAAGCCACAACCTGTACACTTTAAATGGGTGAATTTTATGATATACAAAGAATATTTCAGTAAGGCTGTAAGAAAAATCAATACCCTCCCCCTGAAAAGAATCATGATGACATACTTCTGTGTCTACACAGTCTTAGGAAACCACCACGTTCAATACCTGCATATTACCTACTTGCAATATACCAGGATACCTACTTGCCTGATTGTATGTTACCTTGTCTCTTGTTGGAAGGTCATTTTCACTATCTATTCGTTGAACAAATAGTTTTTGAATGTCTATTCTGTGTTAAATATGGCTCCAGGTACCTGGAATAGATGCCTCATGTCATACAATACTCAAAGATCCCTACAAGGAGCTTGCCTCCGATCAGATTTACCTTGATTGTATGTTCATGTTCAAATACAGCTTAGCTCTTAGGGGTCATGCCAGGAGATATTTTTCAAGTGTAAGGTGCTATTTTCCACAAATTTCACTTTCTCCATCATAATGGGTCCATGGTTTCAATAGACTGCCATCCTTTTCACAGCTTGGTTGTTGTCAGTTATTAAATTCATTGTGAAGTCAAAAGGAATGACAAGAACTCCTGACCCCACTTCCAGTTTATCTCATTCATAGAGATTGAAGTTACTCTAGTTAAATAAAGTATGCCCAATCAAAAGGGCTACATGTCTGGGCCCTGTCTCCTCCCTGAGTTATACTGGAATCATCAATGGTCTATTGGCATTCTTCATAACAGCATAGCCACTTCTCCTGTGCTGTGTTAAAATCATAAAACTCAGGCCTATCCTATCTCCATCTCCCACAGCTGTGGTTTTTGGGTCTCTATGAATAACATTTCAGAATTATCATGAGGTGGAGGACACAGCATGTGCGCAGTATTTCCCAAGCCCAGTTGCCAAGAATGAGCTAATGTTAACCCTTTCTTGCATACAGTGAGCCTTACAAACTTCAAATGCAAGCCATTCGACAATGATCGACCTTGCCAGCAGAATGGCAGGCTTACATGGTAGATCCCCAGATTTCCAGAGATAACATTTAAAATTATGTCATAAGATTTATAGAATATTCAACCATCCTTTTCCTTTTCGATGTTTTCATAGTGACTAAACACAAAGTTTGCATCTGTATATAAAAGACAAGTTAAATAAATATGATACCACCTTGCTAGCTTGCTTTTGGAAAATGTGTCCAAAAGATATTGATCATAATCTATCCTCCATAAAAGAACAGTATTAGTTTAACTTTTGTTTAGTAGCCTCAAACTGCACTTCCTTTCAAAATATAAAAACAAGAATTGCAAATATCAATTTTCAATTAATTGGTAATAGCTACATACATGGTGTGTTAAGAACGTTCCTGAGATTGAGCATGGCTTAGCAAAAAGAGATAGCTAATAAATGTTTTCCAAGGATGCAAGGTAGGGAGTAGACATGTAAGTCTTATATTTGCCATCCCTGCATAATTGGAAGAAGAACTGACATTGAAAACATCTTTTTATCACAGATTTAAAGAACAAACTAGTGGTTACCAGTGGAGAGAGGGAAGACCTAGTAGGGGATTAAGAAGTATAAACTGTGAAAGCGTGTTACTCACTGACTTGTGTTGGACTTTTTGTGACCCTGTGGACTGTAGCCCACCAGGCTCCTCTGTCTATGGGATTCTCTAGGCAACAATACTGGAGTGGGTAGCCATTTCCTTCTCCAGGGGATCTTCCCAACCCAGGAGGTATACACTACTATGTATAAAATAGATAAGCTACAAGGATATAGTGTATAACACAGGGAATATAGCCAGTATTTAATAATAACTAGACATGGAGTATAACCTTTAAAGATTGTGACTCACTATATTGTACACCTAACTTATATGCGATTGTACAGCAACTTTTCCTCAATAAAATTTTAAATAAAGTATCTTTCCAGCAATTAATAGAAATTTACTAGTCTACATGTTAAAAAGGAGCATTTAATGGAAAACAAACATTAAATTAATGCTCACCATTTTATCTGTCCCATAGGTCAATGCATCACGTCAAGAAGCCAAATTGATGGAGGAATGTGATCTTCTTATTGAGATCATTCAGCAAAGACGACAAATCATTGGAACCAAGATCAAAGAAGGAAAGGTACGATTTCTAGGGCAGAAGGTTTCAAATTCTCTGCCTGGAGGAAATATACTTCCGTGCACACCAATCGCTTAAGAAATACTGAATGCCTCCTTTTTCTGTATTTTCTGTGGTTGTACTCTTTAAGTCTTTAGGATGTAGGTCAAAGCCCCTTCGCGGGCCAATTTTTGCTCCACCCTTTCTTTGTGTGATGGTCTCCTGAACATACCTGCAATGCAAAGGCTGCTCCATGACCCAACTCCAGGGCACAGCCCAGAGCTCTGGTATATTAGAGCCCCAGTTTTCTGTCTCTTTTCTCTGGGAGAAGATGGGTTTCATAGAGAAGAGTTCATTTCACATTTACTGCTGTATCCCAGCACTTAACACAGCACTAAATAAATGTTTAAATAAGTCAGTCTTTATCTACAGAAATTATGAAGTGCTTTCTCATGTCCCTGAGGGAATTTAGACAGGTGTCATTTCATGGTGGCAAAACTCCTGTCATTGCACTTTATCATAAACCCCTTTGTGGATCTATTAATAGTACTTCTTTTCTAATGTTTATATGTCTGAAATTCCCATGGTTTTACAGTGCCCTATATTCGAAAAGCAATTCACCAGTTTAAGTTATATTCTTTATGGCCGTCTTATTCAAAATTTATTTCAAAATGTCGGTAACTCTAGAATCACTTTATTCTATTTTTAAAGTAGTCATATTTGTATTGATAGATTTTTGATCCGCTTTATCCCATTTCTCTGCCACCCTCAAGACAATTTTGTAAATATTTAAAAATAAAAAAGTTTGTTCATGATCAAATCAGTTCTTGAATTTCTCTTATTAGTGCTCATAACTATAAGGAAATATGTATAATTAAATCCAATCAGCAAGAATTAAGTAGTATATAGAGATTACAAAAGCAAATGTCTATGCTCTTCGGTTTTCTACAAAATTTGAAAGGTACTTCTCATTGTATAATGTTCCAGACTGCTTTGTCTATGTAGAATGAAAAACATTTATACATGTATGTTGTGATGATGATCATAAACGTTAAAGTGAAATCAAATAGGTCTTGAAGCTGTTCCAGTGAATTATCAAAATAGTATAAAATTATTCTCTGACTTGAGATAGTTTGGCATGGACATGTACAGTCTTCTATATTTAAAATGGATAACCAACAAGGACCTTCTGTACAGCACAGGGAACTCTGCCCAATGTCACGTGGCAGCCTGGATGGGAGGGGAGTTTGGGGGAGAATGGATACATGTATACATATGGCTGAGTCCATCCCTTTGCTGTTCACCTGAAATTATCACAACATTGTTGATTGGCTATACTCCTGTACAAAATGAAGTTGTTGGTTTTTTTTAATTGTTCCCTGGCCAAGGATGGACTGAGATGTGTTAAACAACTACTTACCTCACATAGAAATTATACTGTCAGTCTGGAATCTGTATTGGATCTGTGTCCTCTTCCATCATCAGGCACCATGTATATATTTCTTAATACCTGACATCTTCCAGGTTCTTAGACACATGAGAGCCTGAAAACAACTGTAATTAATTATTAATATGCATATGGAAGGCAGTTTGTTTGCCCTTACATGGTCATGTGCAGGGATCAGCTCTTAATATACATTACTTCCTTATTGCTACTCAAACAAATTACCACAAACTTAGTGGCTTAACACAACACAGATTTATTATCTGACCTTCAGAAGTCTAAAACCAGTCACAACGAGGCTCCTGTCAATATTTCAGCAGTGCTGTTTCTTTCTGAAGGTGTACAGCAGAATTCATTTATTTTCTGGCTTATAGGAGCCACCCCCATTCCTTGGCTGGTGGTTTCTTCATCACATCAGTCTGAGCATTACTTCCCGCCCAGATCTCTTTTCTCTGGCACAGACTCTCCTGGTTCTCTCTCATCAGGACCCTTATAATTACATTGGGATCACCCAGATAACCCAGGATAACCCAGATAACCCCAGCTCCAGATTCTGAATCTAGTCACATCTGCCAAGACTCCTGTGTAAAGGAACATGTAAGGTCACAATTTTTTTAAACTCCTGGGATTAGGATGTGGGCATCTTTGGGGGCCCTTATTCAGCCTGCAATGACTCCACCACAACCTCCTGGCCAGCAGGTCCTCCTTTCCCTTACTTACCTCCCCAGCATGAGGGTTACTCGCATAAACTAGATCAAAGTAGCGAAAGGGTGTCCCCAGTTCCAGCCATGATGATACGTAGGCTTCATGCTCTGGTGTACCCACTCTGCCCTGAATGTGTCTGTGATCCAGAACATAGTAAAAGAGAAAAGCAAAGAGACACATAGCTAGGCTCCAAATGAGATAAGGCTTCTCAGCTCACTGAAAGGGACTAACAAAAGTTTCTTGCCAGCCTCCACCTTGGGTTTGAGCTTTTGGCAAACTTCAGGCCTGGGAGTCTGGAGCAAGTCAGTTGGGTTGGAGCCTGGCTCTGCACTTACTGTTTCTGATGCCTACACAAAATGCGAGAGCCTCAGCAATGCAGAGATAATACAAGATTCCTGCATGAGGACCCCCAAGGATGAGGTGAGGGTGACTAAGACAGACAGGGTAGGCTAAGCAAGCTGAGTGAGGGAGGGAAAAAACTTATGAATGACTGAAACCCAAACCACAATTCCAAAGCATATAAAGACATCTTGAATTTCTAAAACACCCCCAACAAAATCAACGAAGACATTTTCTCACCTCAGATGAAAGGAATTTGATGGGAAAATATTTAGATGTTCAAAGAGATCCGTAGAGGAATAACTTCTATCTTAGAAGAGCAAAAAGTTGTGAAACCACAAAAAAGGAAGATAGGAAATAAGAAAAAATAGATATAAAAACAACAAATTAGAAGTTTTGGAGGGGAAAATGTCTACACTGAAGTTGCAAAGAAAACTCAGCTGGAAGGCAATTTTGGAAGCTAAGTTTCAGCCTCCACAGGGGGAGACTCTACACATAAGAATAGGTAACTTGATCTGTACTTCACACTACATACAAAAATTAAATATACATGGGTCATATACTTAAATGTAAAAACTATGAAGACTCTAGAAGAGAAAACAGAGGAGGACATCTTGGTGACCTTGGACTGGCCCAAGGTTATATACAATGGCAAAAACATAAAAAAATATTTATAAACTAAAGAGATAATTATACATTTTATATTATCAAAAGTAAAAACTTCTCAAGGCACTCTTAAGTGAGGGTAAAGACAAACCACACATTAGGAAAAAATACTTATAAATGATTTATTTAACCAAGTACATGTATCCAGAATATATAACAGATTTTCAAAACTCATGATTAAGGAAATAGATGACCCCTTCACCAAAACAGATAAAAGATTTGGATAGCTACTTTACCAAAGAAGGTATCAGGATGGCAAATAAGCACATGAAAAGATGGTCAAAATCATTAAGTCATTAAGGAAATGCAAAGTAAAACCTCAGTGAGATACAACTACTTACCTCTTAGGATGGCTGAATTAAAAAGATGGACTATGCCAAGTGCTGGTAAGAATGTGGATTAACTGTAACTCACACATGGTTCTAAGAATGGAAACTGAAAACTGTTAGAAAACTGTTTGACAGTTTCTTCAGTAGTTAAATATACATGTACCCTTCCATCCAGCCATTTTAGGTGTCCTGTATTTTAGAAAACTGTTTGACAGTTTCTTCAGTAGTTAAATATACACGTACCCTTCCATCCAGGCATTTTAGGTGTCTACCAAGAAAAATGAAAGCAGATGTTTATATAAAACTTGGACATGAATTTTCATGGTAATATTAAGGGTAGTAGCTTTCCAGATGGCACTAGTGGTGAAGAATCCACCTGCCAATGTAGGAGATGTAGGAGATCCCTTGTTTAGGAAGATTCCCTAGAGAAGGAAATGACAACCCACCCATTCTTGCCTGGGAAATCCCATGGACAGAGGAGCCTAGTGAGCTAGTCCATGGGGTTGCAAGAGCCAAACGCAACTTAATGACTAAACAACAACAATAGCCCTTGACTGCAAATGACCCAAAGATTATCAATAGATGAATACAGAAATGATTAGTGACATTTCCATACAACGCTATTCAGCAAGGAAGCACATGTGACAACATGAGTCATAAGTGAAAAAAAGCCAGACAGAAAATAGTATATACTGCATGCGTATATTCATACAGAATTCCAGAAACAACTCTTTCTAATTAGCTACAGTGGCAGAAAACAAATCAGTGAATGCTTAAGGATGAGTGACAGAGGGGTGGGCAGGATAAATGACAAAGGTGCAGGAAGAGAATTGGGGGTATGATACATACATACATACATACATACATACATGCTGCTAAGTCACTTCAGTCGTGTCCGACTCTGTGCGACCCCATAGATGGCAGCCCACCAGGCTCCCCCGTCCCTGGGATTCTCCAGGCAAGAACACTGGAGTGGGTTGCCATTTCCTTCTCCAGTGCATGTAAGGGAAAAGAGAAGGGGAAGTCGCTCAGTCATGTCCGACTCTTAGCGACCCCATGGACTGCAACCCACCAGGCTCCTCCGCCCATGGGATTTCCCAGGCAAGAGTACTGGAGTAGGGTGCCATTGCCTTCTCTGATATATATATATATATATATATATATATATATATATATATATATACACATATATATATATACACACACACACACATACATATATATATATATTCATTACCTTGAAAATGGGGACTCTCTCATGGGTTTACACATATTTGAAAACTAATCTGATTTGTACTTGAAATATGTGCAGTTTCTTCTATATTAAGTGTATTTCAGTAAAGCTGTTTTATGACAACTAACTTATAAGTGATCAATGCAAAGAAACAAAGGAAAACAATAGAATGGGAAAAACTAGAGATCTCTTCAAGAAAATTAAAGATACCAAGGGAATATTTCATGCAAAGATGGGCACAATAAAGGACAGAAATGATATGGACCTAACAGAAGCAGAAGATATTAAGAAGAGGTGGCAAGAATACACAGAAGAACTATATAAAAATCATGACTCAGATAAACACGATGGTGTGATCACTCACCTAGAGTCAGACATCCTGGAGTCTGAAGTCAAGTGGGCCTTAGGAAGCATCACTATGAACAAAGTTAGGGGAGGTGATGGAACTCCAGCTGAGCTATTTCAAGTCCTAAAAGATGATGCTGTGAAAGTGCTGCACTCAATATGCCAGCAAATTTGGAAAACTCAGCAGCGGCCACAGGACTGGAAAAGGTCAGTTTTCATTCTAATCCCAAAGAAAGGCAATGCCAAAGAATGTTCAAACTACCACACAACTGCACTCACCTCACACGCTAGCAAAGTAATACTCAAAATTCTCCAAGCCAGGCTTCAACAGTATGTGAACTGAGAACTTTCAGATGTTCAAGCTGGTTTTAGAAAAGGCAGAGGAACCAGAGATCAAATTGCCAACATCCAATGGATTACAGAAAAAGCAAGAGAATTCCAGAAAAACATCTACTTTTCTTTTATTGACTACACTAAAGCCTTTGACTGTGTGGATCACAACAAACTGAAAAATTCTTACAGAGATGGGAATACCAGGTTTTTCCAGTAATCATGTATGCATGTGAAAGCTGGACCAAGAAGGCCAAGCACCGAAGAACAGATGCTTTTGAACTGTGGTGTTGGAGAAGACTCTTGAGAGTCCCATGGACAGCAAGGAGATCAAAGCAGTCAATCCTAAAGGAAATAAGTCCTGGATATTCATTGGAAGGACTGATGCTAACGCTCCAATACTTTGGCCACCTGATACTAAGAACTGACTCATTGGAAAAGACCTTGATGCTGGGAAAGATTGAGGGCAGGAGGAGGAGGGGGTGACAGAGGATGAGATGGTTGGATGGTATCACTCATGACTCGATGGACATGAGTTTGAGCAAGCTCTGGGAGTTGGTGATGGACAGGGAGGCCTGGTGTGCTGCAGTCCATGGGGTTGCAAAGAGTTGATCACAACTGAATGACTGAACTGAACTTGTGTATTTTATACCATGGAACAGTCTTCAGAAATTAAAAGCAATGAAATTAAAAGCAATATTTATATGGACAAATCACAGAAAGAGAAGAAAGGTTTATAATGATTCATAGAGAATAAGAAATATACAGTTTGATGAACTACAAAAAAATTGCATACACTATTGAGGCAAATATACATTAGCATGCTTGGGAGTCATCAGAAGTGTGTTTTCCTCTAGAGAGAGACATGAATGGAATTAGGGAGGGACATTCAAGGGCTTCAATGTCATCAATAATATTTTACTGCCTTCTGAAAAATCCTATGCTAATATGATGAAAACACTGACATTTGCTAACGCTGGTGCTATGTATGGCAACATTGGTCATATGACTTGAAAAATTGTACTTTTGACATGTATCCCTTCTTAAAAATGCATGTTTGCCCAGGGACGTGATCTCAGAAGAAAGATGAGGGCCCAGTTCAGCTTTTCATTGAGTTACTACCTTGGCACATGACCAAGGACTAGTTCATCCCTAACCGGGGAATTCACAGTGACTAAGTCCCTGGCCAGGGAATTGGGTGTCAGAGAGACGTTTTAAAGAAAAGAAAAACATGCATGCCAACTCCCTGCCAAGCATCTCCAAGTATGGGCTTGGGGCCCAGTGAGGGTGTCCAGGGTGGTAACTGGGAAGTCTGAAGACATGCAATCTAGAGAGGCACTCGAACTAGCACTTAGAAGTGGGGAGCTGAAGGCAGAATCATGGAGCCCACAAAGGTTAATCTGACTCACCTCTTGACTTTGCCTCTGTATTTAGTGCCAGTCATAATGCCCTAGACCCAGAGAAAACAAACTCACTGCATATCCTCCAACCACGGTGGGGGGTGGGGTGCATGGGAAGGGTTGGGAAAGGCTGCCAATCAGTGATGCTGTTACCCATTAGCACAGACTGGTAATTCCTTCCCTCAGACCATTGCACCTTCTTTGAAAGAATAGCTCAACAGCCTTTATGCTTGTACTGACTAAAGAGTCTCAAGCTCTGAGACTCCCCAAGAAAGAGCAGGCTTATTTCTTCAGCAGTGGGGGATAAATTTCACATCCACACATCAACACATGAAAAGCTGACAGCAGACTCCAGGTTAAGCAAACGATGTACTTATGTTCAGACACATATCTGAGAAAGCTGCAGCTAAAAACAAAAGGGGGTCCCTTCTCATCACTACTTTTATGTGCTCTGAGTCTCCAGAATTGCTGGTAATTACCCTGGAGTCCATGTTAGGGCTTTTGTATAGCCTTATAAAAATGCTCAGTACAGTCATTGTCAGTTAAGATACTTCTGTTAATTGAGGATCAATGGTTTGGACCAAACAATTTTGGGGTGAGAACCCTATGTAGATAATAAAAGCTCTTAAAATATAAAGAAAAATAAAGGGCCACTTTTAAAAGCATTTGTAAGGTAAAATGAACAGCAAGTAAATTGATATAAATAGGCCTGTGTCCCCAGTAAAAGGAGATTCCAACAAAGAAAGTATTTCCATGATGACTGTGGAAGTAAACTCCACAAATTACAACATTCAGCCACACTTCCCCAAGGAAAAAAGAACACTGCCAACTTGGAAAAAAAATTAAGTAATATATTTTAAAAGGTGTTTTCTAATGAAGGCATTCATATTTTGCTAAATACTCAGTGTCTGATCCTGAAGTGTGGTACCATGTAGGACAGTGCTTCATATCAGTTCAGTTCAGTTCAGTCGCTCAGTTGTGTCCGACTCTTTGCAACCCCATGAATCGCATGCTTCATATAATGTGATCCAAATCATGGCCATCTGATTAGAGTCATTTAGGTCAGCAAACTTTGTAAAGGGCCAGGTATAATAAATATTTTCAGTTGTGACCTGTAGGCTCTGACATTACTGCTCACCACTGCCCAATGGTATAGTGTGAAAGCAGCCATAAATGATTCATAAATACATGCATGTGGCCCTGTGCCAATAAAACTTTATTTACACAAACAGGTTTTGTGCTGGATATGGTCCATAGACCATAGTTTGTGAACTAACTTAGGAAAGTGGTTTTCTTTTCTATTTTCTTTCTTTTTTACTGAAACCCACAGTAAAAAATACATCAAATCCAGCACTGACACACGGACACATAGAGAACTAAGTTTTATGAAACCCAACTTACCCTTTCTACAAGGAATGAACTCTGCTACTGTCTTTTCTCCTCTCCTCTTTCATTTAGTTTTTTAAAATGCTAATCCCATCCATTCTGGTGATTCATCACCTGCAGATCAAAAAACATTATTGCTTGTTAAAATGCAGATTCCCACAGCCCGCCAATTACAGCTCCTCACCTAGGATTTCGAAATGTTGGCCCAGACATTTACAGGTTTTCTTTAAGAGATCCCCAACTGATTCTTGTGCACACCAGGCTTATAAAGCTCCAGTCTGGTCTATCAGATGGAAGTCTACACAAAAGTAAAATTAAAATTAAACCAAGTTGTCTTCTGTAAAACATTTGTATATTTTCTAAGGCGGCTCTCATTTTGGCTTGAATTCAACTTATGCATGATTTAGGACTTTTTTCCATTTCTTCTTATGTCACTTTGAATTTCCAACATCATGATAGAATTTTGTGTGTGTGTTTTTTTTTTTAAGAAGAAAGTGCAGGTCAAGCATTTTTCCATTTGTAATCTGTGTGATCACTGCAACGTATACTGAAAGGACATGAAGTTCTTCAAAAGGAATACTTGGACCTTATTTGTTTTGTTGCTGTTAGAATTATACTAAATACCTTCAGTTCTGCCATGTAACTTGTGATTAAGTATTCCTTCCTCTGACAATTTCTTCTGGATGTGTTCCAACATCTTGAATTGGACTCGATGCCTTTCTGAGCTTTACCTCTGGATATAATGCTGTTAGAAGCTAAATTATATTTGGTATACGATAAGTGTCATTTTATTCAACTAACAAACACAGTTAATCGGCAGTGATGGTCACTGTAATTATATATAATGTGGTAAATCTTTTACCAGGCTTAAGATAACATACTCTATGCCCCAGAGTTTTGACACTTCATTTCTCTAACCCTTGACTTTCAAGAATCTCACTCTTGCCTGCAATCTTGTGGCTGCCGCCTCACAGTTCAGCATTCATTTCCTTTGTCTGCTCTGGTACAACAGAGCTGAAATTGGACAGTCCTCAGAGGCCTCAAGTTCTGACATCTCCTTCCTTCCTTTACTTCGATTAGACTTGCACGGGGATGATAATGATGACTTGGAGAAAGGAGGAATTTCTTGGAGTTAGCAGGAATTCTGGAGGGAACCCGAGCCAGCCTTGTCTGCAAGACAGATGAACTGGCCTCCTCCCTACCCTTTCACCCCAGGCTGTTTTCCATTCCGGAATGATCAGAAAGCCGGCCAAGACCTGTCCCAGGCTGTGTAGACTTGAGCAGGGGGGGTGGGGGTGGGGCCGCACACACAGGGTGTACTGCTGTTCCAATTAGCACTCTCATTTTCCCCTGGCATCTGGCCAGAGGGCTTCATCTCCCAGCACACTGCAAACACCAGAGCGACCGGTCAAGTGGGTTACCATGGACTTATCACAGCCTGCCCCGAGGTGATGGTCAGTTATGTTTGAGGGTCGTTTTCAAGCAAGACGGAATCAGAAGTTGGAATGGAGGTTGGAACCAAATGAGCATTTTTATCCAGACTGGGAACTGCTTATCAAAATAGTTTTAGTTATCAAGCATGCACAAAGTGCCTGGAAATGACGTTCCCGGTGAGGGGAAATGGCCCAGCTGTGCTTTTTTTGGCTTTCTCTCATCTGTGGAACAGGAAAAATATTAATCAATGGAAAAAATGCTCCCTTTCTGTTAATTTAACACATGAGTTTGCAGTAGTGTGGGAAATAGTACTATCTAATGTGTTTACATCACCATTTTATTACATGGATGGCAAAGAACTTTTGATTTGACTCAAGCCACACGTTTTGCACCTACGATGTTTTATTTTCTCATTGGCTGAAAAAATACGATAGAGAATGTTCCAGGGTTCCCTGTGATCTTACAGTCATTGTGTTAGAATAGCTGAGGGAAGAGGCCCAGTGACCCTCTAACTCACACTGGGCAACACCTTTTTTCCCCATCAACAGGGAAGCAATTCGCAATTCAGGGCTTCCTCCTGAAACAAATTAGTGACACTTCTCCAAGAAGATAAAGAATAGCTCAGACAAGAGTGCCATGACTGGGGTTCACAGCTTTCTCTGCCTCCCTTTTGAACTTTTAGTGAAGGATGACTTGCACACAACCGAACTCACACACTGCGAGAGTCCAGCACAATGCATTTTCACTAAGCAAGCCAACCCGGGTAACCAACCATCTCCGTGCCTCTTTTGTTCCAGGTGATGAGACTTCGCAAACTGGCTCAGCAGATTGCAAACTGCAAACAGTGCATCGAGCGGTCGGCGTCACTCATCTCCCAAGCAGAACACTCTCTGAAGGAGAATGATCACGCGCGTTTCCTACAGACCGCTAAGAATATCACTGAGAGGTGAGTGCAGGGGCTGCTGGGAAATTCTCAGCGCCTGGGCTCCCATGTCTGGACTGTGATTGGTTGGCCTTGCCCTGCCTTGCTTTTGTTTGCATTTTCAAGGCTGGGTACCAGAGAGAATAGAGGCTTTGAGTTGCTTTGTTCCCGCTCAAAATGCTTCCCTTTGACCTGTCAAAGCCTTTTCAGTATCAGCCGGGAGTTCAAGGCCTTTGAAACAAGAGCCTGCCAGTTAGAAAGAATAAAATCTGCCTTCTTTTACTGGGGAAGAAAGCTTATGATGGCACAAAACTGCATTTACTGTGACTCTCAGACCTGATCTTATCATATACTTGATAACAAAGAATCAAAATGAACACCAAAACATAAAAGAGAATCTTTTCTTCCATCTCAAGGCTTATCGAGTTTTAAAAACCACCCAGGTGTTGTTCTCTGTGAGTGCTATTTTTATTTGGTTGAGAAGCTTTGCCTCTCCTCAAAGGTCAAGACCAACTCATGTCGGAGAGAGAAGACCCAACTGTCAACTTCATACCTCCTTCTTTGAAAATCTTCTTTATTCTATGGTGGGGGACATAAACATTACATGATTTGAAGGGACAGCTCAGCAGCGAAACTGACAGGGGTCACTGCGCCTTCAGTGCATATACTTGATAGGCATAAAATTACTCACCTTCACTGATGCAAACACTTATAGCAATTCTTGGGGAGCCCAAGAAAAGCACCTCGCGCCACCTAAATGCATGACATCTCCAGCCAATGCCATTGACATTGACTTTTCATTCAGTGGAATTTTCAGAGTCAACTCACCTTTATCCAAAGCAATAATTGAAGCCTATCCCTGGAAGACCCCAGATAGCTCCTTCTTCCTGATCTTTATCCAGCAGCAGGGCTCTGCAAACTCTGCTTATAAAGGACCAGAGTAAATATGTTCAGCTATGAAGGTTATCTAGTCCCCATGACAACTACTCAATTCAGCCATGATAGGTCTCCAGCAGCCTAGTATAGATGCAAATGAACGGGCAACGGTGTGTTCCAATAAGACTACTGGCAAAAACAGGCAGTAGGTCAGATCTGGCCCTTGGCCAGGGCTTCCCAGGTGATGCTTAGAGGTAAAGAACCCGCCTACCAATGCAGGAAACGTGGGTTTGATCGCTGGGTTGGGAAGATCCCCTGGAGGAGGGCATGGCAACCCACTCCAGTATTCTTGCCTGGAAAATCCCATGGACAGAGGAGCCTGGTGGACTACATTACATGGCGTTGCAAAGAGCTGGACACAACTGAAGTGACTTAGCACACACACTGGACTTTGCCAGCCCTTGGCCTAGGGCAAAAAATATACCATCTTCTGACCTGAATTTCTTCAGGGAAAGAGAAAGAAAACTACAGCTTATTGAGGGTTTGCTTATGTTGCACACTGTGCTGATGCTTAAAATACCACACAGAGGTGGGCAGTGGTATTTCCACTTCCAGTATCCCTTCAATGGGAGGAGGGTATAGTCTCTTTATGGCTCTAGTCTAGTATCCAGCCGGTTCCTTTGTGTTCTTTCTTCTGTTTGAGATTTCCTCTGCGACTTGTTAGATACTTATCTCTGCCAATGAACGTGGATAACAGCTGGTTATCATCCCTTTTATATCCTTAAAATGATCTCCTCCCTCCTCCAAAGGCAGCCAGCTTCTTTCCTCAGGACTCGTCAGTTCCAAGTGTTTAATTGTCTCCATTGCTCTCATCTGGACTGCCTCCAGGTGCCTGAAATATTCATGCTAAAGTTAAAAAAACTGCAAAAAGCACTAATACTCCAGTGTGCCCAGGACACTCAAGTAGACAGCATTTACACTTACATCATGGTTTCCAACTGGGATCCACTAGTACTTTTCTCCAGCTATAAATTGTGCAATGTCTAGTATGACTTGCATTTCTCAGCACTTCTTAAAAATCTGAGCCAGTTTAACATGGAAAAATTCTCACCTAGCAGGAGAGAGAACATGACCCCATAACAGTTAAGATAGAATGTTCTGGAAGAAGATCTGCATTCGAAGTCTAACACAAGAGCATGGATGCCCACATGGCATCTCCCTTTGAACCAGCAGGTCATACCTGGACCCATTCAACTCTACCTGGCACAGGCCCATCTCATCAAGCATAGAATCGTGACCCACTACTCTTTCCACAAATGAATTTTATCATATATAGGGTTCGCCAGAAAGTTCCTGTGGCTTATTCCATAACAGCTTATGGAAACACCCAAATGAACTTATTGACCAATCCAATACTCTATTCTCAAGCCTTACTACTACATAATTTTTGGTGTGATTGCAGGTGCACTTTGCTAACATGATGTTAAATTAGCAAAACTCTTCACTAAATCCATAAGAAACTTGGCATACTACTTATGAAAAGTTTAAACTTACATCAAGTTTGAATGCATACTACCTGCAAAAATTTGCTAGGAGCCCTTGTCGCTCTGTTTCTTCATCCCATCTCTGTCTGTCTCTATTTGTCAATCCTCTTGGTCAATTCTTGAGCCCTTTGCCTTTTCCAGCCACCAGAATATGGTAAAAAGGTGATGACCTTGACCTTGTAATTTGGAAACCTGGGTTCAAATCCTAGCACTGTCGCCTTTTAACTGTGATTCTTTGGGTTTGTCCAAGAGCTATTTTTGACTCAGTCAACTAGGCTCCTAATAGCTACCTCTATCCACAGTTGTGATAACATTGCTGGCCACTCCTATAAACACGTCTTCGGTGTTGTAGATACTCCATAATGTTCCTTGGATTTGTATTTTCACATTACTTAACATTCTTCTCTAAAACATGACTTCACAGCTCTGTTCCTGTCTGTCTGCCTTGGGCTTTGGCACCTGTGTACTTGTAAACCATCTTTACTCTTCTAGTCAAGGGTGGAATAGCCACAGGAAACTTAATACTGCAGGCCTTCCTCAAGTTAGAATTGGATGCAATTTTTCTGCATCCGTACATCACTTAAAGTGCATATGTTTGCCTACAAGCTGAATCAGATTGCATAAAGATTTTTCAATTCAGAAACATTAAAAAAAAAAAAAAACAACCCAAGAGGGGAGAGAGCCTCAAGTTTTACATTGTAAGAGATGCATGTGCTTTAGAATCAAGCCCTTGGCTCTATGCTAATTGCTCAGGAGTAATGCCGACTCACTGAAAAAGCCCCTGATGCTGGCAAAGATTGAGGGCAGGAGGAGAAGGGGGCGGCAGAGGATGAGATGGTTAGATGGTATCATCAACTCAATAAATGAGAGTTTGCTCTGAAGGACAGGGAAGCCTGGAGTGCTGCAGTCCATGGGGTTGCAATGAGTCGGACATGACTGAGCAACTGAACAGCAGCAGCGACAGTTGGCATTTGGGGCTGCTCCCTGATGCTTACAGTTTCCTCATGTGCTCCCAGTGGGCAAGACCCCCAGTCATCTTGTTTTCACCGTGAAGACCCCAGGACATAGCAAGCTGCCTGATCTAAATGAATGCATGAAGACATCTATAAAACAGGGCGATTGTTCATTCCTACCTAATACAGATCCTGTAGGGATAAAATGAAATCATTTAACAAAGATACTAACTGAGATCCTTATCTCAAGGTAAATGTGCAACAAATGCTAATTTCTCTCCTTCCCACTCACTAAATGGATCCAAATGGATTGTATAATGGACTATATACTCAAGCCTCGCTAATATATCATTCTTGGAGTGGTTTTTTGTACACTTTTCTAAAATTATGTTAAATAAGCAAAATTCGTTACTCAATCTAAGCCTAAGAAAGTTGGTCTACTACTTATAAGACATCTAAAATTAAAATCGCATTTGAAAGTGAAAGTGAAGTCGCTCAGTCGTGTCTGACTCTTAGCAACCCCATAGACTGCAGCCCACCAGGCTCCTCTGTCCATGGGATTTTCCAGGCAAGAGTACTGGAGTGGGGTGCCATTGCCTTCTCCATAAATTGTAAATTAGAGACCAAGATACTCCTGTTCCACCAGCACCCAGTAAACCAGCAAGAAGCAAAAGCTCAGTAAAGCACTTCACAGGCCAATAGCCCTGATTACTCAACAGCTGACAGTATTTTTCACTATGGACTCTCTTCATCACAGGGTATGTATCTCCCAGAAAAAGGAAAAAGAGAACTGTTGAGTTAGTTTACCATGCAATAAAAGGTCATACAATGATTTTTAAAGCTATCTTGAATAACATAATGACATAACATGAAAATACACAAAATAGGTACCAAAATGAGGTGTGAAATAATAGGCATTTAGCAGCAAATTATCTGTATCAAGGGGCTTCCCTGGTGGCTCAGCAGTAAAGAATATGCCTGCAATGCAGGAGACGCAGGCTCCATAGGTTCAATCCCTGGGTAGGGAAGATCCCCTTGAGAAGGGAATGGCAACCCACTCCACTGTTCTTACCTGGAGAATCCCATGGACAGAGGAGCCAGGTTGACTTTGGTCCCTAGGAGGGACTTAGAGTCTATCAGATGAAGTCTTTGTCCCACACCGCCATAGGCAATTCAAGGATCCAACTGACTTCTCCAGAATACAAAGCTGACAATGCCAGTCATCTACTGGAAAGATGTCATTTCATCATAAGAATCAGAGTGCATCTGATGAGTGATATTTGAAATGTGTTCTATTGGGTGTTAATTGGTGTGAAAACAACAAGGCTCCAGATTTGGGAAATCCTGAGCTGACGAAAGCAAGCCACATTTTGTTACTATGAGACCTCACCAGGTTTTCCCATGGTGATGTGCATCATAGCCCACCGACCTGAGAGGGACCCATTTCAGTTCCATTGTCAGGGGTCAGGAATGTGGGCAATATTAAGGGAGCAGAATAGAGAATCTTCCCCTGGCATTGACTGTTTGGCGGAAATGTTGTAAGCACTGTAGCTCTAGACATGTATTCCTTCCACAACACTGGCCCCAAGTGGCTGCTAGCAACTGAGTGTCATGGAGATTAGGGGCATCAGAGTCAAAATACAAAGAGGAGGTAGGGACTTCCTTGATGGCCCAGTCGCTAAGACTCTGTTCTCAATGCAGAGGGCCCAGGTTCAATCCCTGGTCAGGGAACTAGAACCCACATGTCACAACTTAAAGATCCCACATGCTGCAACTAAGACTCAGTGCAGCCAAATGAATTAATCTAAAAAAGTAGGAAGAGGAAGTAATGTGCAACCCACCCTATGAGGCATCAAGGTAGGATGCAATACCCTTATTTCCTCCAGTATGGTAAGAGCTTGACACACACATACCTATAAGCATGTGCACACATATTCCCCACCTCCCCCCCCCCCACACACACACATACAGACATGACTAAAGGCACAGAACTGAGAAAGTAGGATAGTCAGGGCCCTGGTGGATTTGGGCAATTTATCTGAAAGGCCAAAAGATGGGCAGCAGGATTTGGGGAATAAACATGGCCTAAAATGTTGAATTTGGCAGATCTCCACTCCCCTGTCACTCCAGGTAAGAATTTGAAATTGTAGCCAAACATAAATATCTTTCCTTCCATCAAAAATAATAATAATAATAATGTGTAGATGTGAAATGCTGCAGTCATCTCCCAAGAGTCTTTTAGTCAGTCTTTGCCCCTGAGGCTTAGGAACTTTCATTCTCTTTGTTTCCATTCTACCAAGTCCCCACCATCAAGATGGCATGCATTGGGATTCCCTGGTGGCTCAGTGGTAAAGAATGTGCCTGCCAATTTAAGGAGACACAAGTTCGATCCCTGGTCTGGGAATAGCCCACAGGCCATGGGGCAACTAAACCTGTTCTTCGCAACTACTCAGTCTGTGCCTAGAGCCTGGGAACCGCAGCTACGGAAGCCCGCATGCCCTATAGCCCATGCTCCCCCGTACAGCCCATGCTCCCCAACAAGAGAAGCCACTGCAGTGAGAAGCCTGTGCACTGCAACAGAGGATAGCCCCTGCTCGCCACAGCTAGAGAAAAGCCCACATGGCAACAAAGACCCAGCACGACCAAAAATAAATAGAATTATTTTCTGAAAAGGATGGCAGGCATTGTCAACAACGTCCCTGACTAAAGCATGGTTTAGTTGATTGTTTCTGGACAACAGAACCAGGAGAAACTTGGCAATGAAATCTATTTTGGATGTACGTGAACAGAAGCTGGTGCCATAGGACAGGGGAAGTACCAGCTCGAGATTATCTGTTCAGAGCATTTGAGATCCTCAAACTTGGTGCGCACAAGGTCTATGCCACATGGGAAGAGCAGAGAAGCGCAATAGAAAGTTCAGTGCTTGTTTCATAATAGCTTGGCACACTTCTCCCTGTTGGACATCATAAAACAGAAATGACTGGGGTTTCACTTTGAAATTTTTATTTGAGGAGTTCAAATGGCACTGTAGCATTTCTTTGAACTTTTCTGCATGGATGCAAATATTTTGAGCTCTTTAGTAAATGACATAATTGGAGGGCTTACTCAATATTCATTGAATAGTTGTTGACTAATCCTAAGATCTGAGTTTGAAGGAGTTTTGTGATAATAGGTCATAAGGAAAGCATTTCTTAAGTTCAGTTTGACCATGTGTGAAAATTGCCTAGCAACCATTCCTTTATCCATGAGTCTGAGTTAGCACTTGTCATAATAATTAGTCCAGTTCTCTTGGGTTCAATAATTAGCTAATAAAATCACACAACTCTGCTATTCACTGTTTCTTGGTGAAAAGCTAGAGTGGTGAGTTTAGATTCTCCATCTTCGTTCAAACACTTGAAACTTTGCTTTCCAGGGTTTAGGCCTCTTCAAACTCTCATCTGTGGACCTCAGTATCATTCCTGTTGATTGTCCTCTCTGCTTCCCTCCCTCTGTAGCACTGAATGTGTGCCAGAAGTACAATTATAGAAACTTTATTTCTAAGGATTTTGAGCATTTCACGGACTGACTTTTTTTTAATCAAGGTAAATTTTGCATAACATAAAACTAACCATTTTACAGTGAACAGTTCATTAGCATTCAGTACATTCACAACATTGTACAATTCCTGCCTCTATGAAGTTCCAAATGATTTTCCTCACCCCAAAAGAAAACCCCACACCCATTATGTAATCACTCCCCACTGTCCCCTTGCCCCCAACCCCTGGCAACCACCAGTTTACTTTCTGTCTCAACAGAGTTGTCTCCTATGGACATTTCATGTAACTGCGTCATACAAGATGTGGCCTTTTGTCTCTGGCTTCTTTTACTTAGCATAATACTTTCAAGGTTTGTACACATCATAGCATCTATCAGTATTTCATTCCCTTTTATGACTGAATAATATTCCATTGTACAGACATGCCCACAGATGTAATTTTTATAGCCAAGATATATTTCTTTATAAAATCCAAAACTTTAAGAGCCATTAAGAGATGCAAGAAGAGATCTACCTCATAGAGTAACCTGGCTGAAATTTTTCCAGATGAAATGGAAGAGTACAGACCCAGAATTCTCTTCCTGGCTGCTGCCAACTAGCTTTATGGCCTTGTAAACATGAGCATAAGTGCCCTTAATTAGAAAATAAGTAGGTAAAGATTGTTTCTTTGCTCAAAATTTCCTAGCATGATACACATAATAGGCCCTTGGTGGTGTTTGTTTAATATCCTGAAATACCAGAATCAACAAGATTACGAGTCTAGCATAGTTTGATGCGCTCAGAAGTGGTTTACATCATCCCATAATTTTTTTGTTCTTAGAAGGACCACGTGCATTCTTTAATGAATCAAAATGGTCTGCTATTGATAACTTTTCCAATCAATGTGACAGTCCATTGCAGGAGATTGATGCATACCAATAGCTTGCTTTATAGAGTATACACGAGAAGTCTAACTAGCAACCCTAATGAAGAAGAGAAACAGTGGATCCATCAGGGAAATGTGTGAGAAAGCTCATACATATTTTCTATGGCATCTGCTGGGAATATGGTGCAAGAAAATGAGGACAGGGAAAATGAAAACGAGCCAGACCAAAACTCCTTTTTTAATGTTTATTTTAGAGAGAGGCTAGTCATTGATTAAACTAATCCAATATCTGGGAACATTCTGTTTTAATCTTCACTTTGCCTTATATGCAGCTTGAAATTTGGGAGATTCCTCTTTGAAGTGGAGCAGGGTTGGGTCTGAAAGGAACAAACAGTTTCCCAGACAGATGTGTGAAGAAATGCCTGGGGCCGTGTGCTTCTCGCTTGGGTTAGATGTGCGGGGGGCAGGCAGTTACACACACAGTAATGTGAAATATGAATATTCTTTCGCCTCCATGGGGAATTTTTTTCTGATAGTAAAAAGGAAGGGAGGAAGCCATTCTGCTGTTTTCCCACGTCCTCTGCCTTCTCTTGAAGCTTGTGCTCATTTGCATGTGTTGCTGCTTGTGCCATTCTGAGATTCTTTTTAAGGCTCACATACAAAAACGGCACTGGTTTTTGTGGGGTTTTTTGACATTAAAAAAATTATTTTTAATTGAAGTATAGCAGATTTACAGCGTTGTATTTATTTCTGCTGTACAGCAAAGTGACTCAGTTACACATACATATATTTTTTCATATTCTCTTCCATTATGGTTTATCACACAGTATTGAATATTCTACAGTTCCCTGTGCTATATGGTAAGACCCTGTCATTTATCCATCCTATATATAAGAGCTTACATCAGAAACACTATTTTTTAATGATATTTCTTTTCCTTTTGTTTTTTTCATTCCTGTGCAATGATGGTAAAAGCTGGCTTGACATTTCTAAAAAGTTGTTTTGTTTCAATTACAGAGTCTCCATGGCAACAGCATCATCCCAGGTCCTCATTCCTGAAATCAACCTCAATGACACATTTGACACCTTCGCCTTAGATTTTTCCCGAGAGAAGAAATTGCTAGAATGTCTGGATTACCTTACAGGTAATGTCTTTGGTATTTTCTTGAATACTGGGTATATTCAGTAATACAAAACTTTGCCACTAGATGAGTTTCCTAAAACCAGAGGTGTGGAATTCTGGTGAGAAATGGAGTCTAATATTCCTGTAAAAAATGTTTGACATTCCTTTTTTTTTCTAAGCAAAATAATACAGCCCAAGATTCAATTGGGGACAGAGGCAAAAAGATAATCTAGGTCACTAAAAGCACACTTACCACCATTTTTTCTCAGAGTATGGGTACCACACATGATACCTCTTGTCAGCCAGTATAGGGTTAGCGTGGCTGTTTTCCATTTCGTGTCCACAAGGCAGATGACTCTCACAGTACCTTGGCAGAGAAAAACGTGGCAGCTAACTCTGATGGGGTATCTACCCTGCTCCACCTCTTGGTGTTTAACCTTCACAACATCAAATTGAGGTCAGGTATTATAATCCTCATTTTGCAAACAGTAGAGGTCATGCATCTTGCTGGAGGTCAGACAGCTAGAGAGAGGCAGAATTGGGATTTACCTCAGGTCTGTACACACTCCAAAGATCTCTGTTCTTTCTACTAAAAGGCTGGATTTCATCTTGGCGAAGGTCACCATAGCAAATGTCCCCCAGATCACAGTAGGATTCCTGGTGCCATGTTTCAGTTCTGTGGTTTCTGACAGGCTTTTTCTTTGGGGTCAAGCTTAAAAAACAAAATCAGCCATAATACAAGAAAACCTCAGGCTAGTCCTATTCCTAACCATGCTCCCAAATTTTTCTCTGCTGTCAACCCCTGGGCTTCCCAGGTAGCTCAGTGTAAAGATACCACCTGCCAATGCAGGAGATTCAGGTTCGATCCCTGGGTTGGGATGGTCCCCTGGAGAAGGAAATGGCAACCTGCTCCAGTATTTTTGCCTGGAGAATCCCATGGACAGAGGAGCCTGGTGGGCTACAGCCCATGAGGTCACAAAAGAGTTGGAAACGACTGAGCAATTAAACAACTAAGGCAAGAACAAACATGATAGAATGTGGACTGAGTGGACACCTTTATCTGTGTTGTCCAAGGCTGCAGTGCCTGTGACTTCAGAGAAGCTCTGTGTACAGAGTGAATCCAAGTGTGCACTGAACTTAGGATCTACCACCTTCAAGAGACCACATCCTTAACTGAGCACAACATCAGCATCTCCGCTCTCATCATGTGTGTGTGTGAGAGAGAGAGAGCAAGAGAGAGAACATGCGTGCACACACACACAGCTGGGAAAAGGGAAGTAGGAGAGAGGGAGCACTGGGTAATGTGTATTTTTCTAGTCTGTGGTTAGAAAGCACACTTGTATATTCAAGGGTGCTGTACCCAGAAGACCAGTTTTTTCCTTACCTGGACCCAGGGTGTTATATTTAGCCTTTGTGCATTTGCAAGGGAGGCAAGTCACTCTAGAAACATCTTATTGTAGGGAATTCTTTCAAACCGTGTAATTCCTAGGAAGAAAGGAAGAAATTGACTCAGAAAGCATGTCCAGTAAGGAATCAAACTGGATTTCAGCTATTCATGGATATAGCTCTGAGATTTATCTAAACTAACACTAATCCATAGAACGTTCTAAGATGGTAAGAACAGTCTCCATCCACACTGTCCAGTCAAGTACCTACTAGCCACATAGGTTTACTGAAAATTTGACATGTGCTCAGTTTTTACTGGACATGAGTTTGGGTAAACTTCAGGAGTTGGTGATGGACAGGGAGGCCTGGCGTGCTGCGGTTCATGAGTTCGCAAAGAGTCGGACACGACTGAGTGACTGAACTGAACTGAGTTTTTACTTGTAGTTTGCTTTAATTAAAATTTAATTGCAATGTCAAGAGCCACATGGAGCTCATGACTACTATACCGGACCATTCAGGTCAGCCTTTCTGGCACTGAAATGCTTTATATGATAGCATCCTATTAAATAAAAGTCTCCTTTATCCTTGTATCATGTGGGAATGGGTGTGTTTGCAACAAGAGAAAATCCAGTGAGCAGTGACTGAACCCCTCAGAGAGGATTCCTATCACAGAAAACAGGATAGCAGAGGTGTGCCGCTCATGGCTGGACAGCAGTTCTGTGATGACCTCAGACACCAGGCTCTCTTTTTCTGCTTTGCTATCCTCATCTTGCCACATGATTCCATTACGACTCCACCTCCAAGCATTATGCCCAAGTTACAGACAAAAAGAAAAGGGCAAGAGGGGAAATGATGACCAAAAGCTCTGTCTACCAGGTTTGTCTTTATTTAGGAAAACCAAAACCTTGTTCAGCAGACAGACCAATCCAGGGCTTCCCTGGTGGTCCAGGGGTTAAGGATCGCCTGCCAATGCTGAGGACATGGGTTCAATCCCTGTTTCTGTAGAATCCCACATGCCACATGGCAACTAAGTCCGTGTGCCTCAACTACGGAAGCCCATGAGCCCTAGCGCCCATGCTCTGCAACAGGAAAAGCTACTGCTATGAGAAGCCTGTGCTCTGCAAATAGAGAATAGCCCCTGCTCACTGCAACTAGAGGATGCAATGAAGACCCAGTAGAGCCAAAATAATAAGTGAATCTTTTTTTAAAAAGTAAAAAAAAGACCCATCCAGGAAATTTCCACTTCTGTCTTATGGGCCAGATCCATGTTGCAAGGTCATGCCCAAGGGCAAAGATGACCACAAAATGTTTGGCGGGGCATGTGGCCATTTCTGCACAAAATCAGTGTCTTATTGATAAGAGTGTGTCCTCCCCCTTTCCCAATAGTTGTTTCAGGAAACGTATGCCCATCCTAATCTGTGTGTGAATGCCAAGGTACTGACTGCAGGGGAAATTGTGACCTTAGTTTGCACTGACTTGTAATGTGTACACCATATATCATCCCAATGGCTGTTTATGCCAAACGAGAGACCATATGGGGTACCTGTTATTATGCCTTCTTAGCTGTCAACCTCCAATACAAATTTGGACCATTTCTAGACATAACATCGATCCTGGCCATAACATACAATGCTTGGCTGATATTGCCAAGTCCAAATAGTTTATCAGACATTTGTAAGCAGGAAATGAAGTGTTTGTGAAGTATTAGCCCATCATTGCTTGTGTCCTGTTTATGATAGAAGCAAGAAAGTAACAGTTATGGGACCAATTGCGTGAATATTGAAATTGGCAACCCGCTGCTGTTCTCATTTACAGTAAATTGGATATTGACTTTTTAGGACAAAGCCATTGGCTTTATAATCAAAACAGGGTTAGCCTGCCTGACTATTAAAACAAGATTTTTTTTTTTTTTTGCCCCTGATCCCCTCTAAATGGTATGTCAAGTGAATAAGCCAGAGAGGTGACATTTCCTCTCTGATTACAGCTATAGCCATGTGTCTCCCAGCTACCTGCCTATTTCCAACACTGTTCTTTATATTTAATCATATATAGCAGTGCAGAAAGAACCAAATCTTTCTACAGTAGTTGACAGAGAAATAATTCCAGGAACTATTTAGATGATGGGAGAATAAATATTTCTCCAAATGATCCATGCAGGGTGATCCCACACTAACAGGGACCACACAGACAGTAACAAGCATGTTTTATGATGCAGCTGGGCCTCCCCCGTGGAAGGTCATCTCTTCATCCAAGTCACAGCACATGGCACTATATCTTGCACGTGGATACTTTGGGAGACAGATATATCAAGTCACATTTCAGAAAGAATGCTTTAAAAGGGCTCTGTAGAGTCCTTTGGTCTTAGTGAACAACTTTTTTTTCAAGTTATCTTTTTTTAAAAATTGTATTTTGTTGAAGTATAATTTATTCACAATGTTGTACTAGTTTCAGGTGTACTGCAAAGTGATCCAGTTATACATATACATATATCTGCTCTTTTTAAAATTCTTTTCCATTATGGTTTATCATGGGATATTAAGTATATTTCCCTATGCTCTACAGTAGGACCTTGTTGTTTATCCACTCTAAAAGGAGAATGGCATTGAAACATATATTATCATATGTGAAACGGATCACCAGTCCAGGTTCGATGCATGAGACAGGGTGCTCGGGGATGGTGCCCTGGGATGACCCAGAGGGATGGGATGGGGAGGGAGGTGGGAGGGAAGTTCAGGATGGGGAACACATGTACACCCGTGGCAGATTCATGTCAATGTATGGCAAAACCAATACAATATTATAAAGTAATTAGCCTCCAAAAAATGAATTAATTAATTTTAAAAATGTAGGAAAGGCTTAAAAATAAATAAAATAGAGTAGAATTATAAAAAAAATAAAAGTAATAGTTTACATCTGCTAATCCCAAACTCCCACTGCATCCCTCTCCCACCCCTTGGCAACCACAAGTCTGTTCTCTATGTCTGTGAACCTATTTGTTTCATAGATTGTTTCATTTATGTCATATTTTAGAGTCCACATATAAATGATATCATGGTATTTTTTTCCTATCTGACGTATGGCACTTAGTATGATAATCTCTTAAATCCATGGCACGTGGCATTATTTCATTCTTAATGGCTGTGTAGTATTTCTTACTGCACACTGTAATGCAGTGCCTGCTGCATGTAAGCGCTCCACAGTGTTCGTGAAATTTAATAACCAATAGACTAAGCTGGGTTAACTGACTTTATGCTGCAGACATGAAAGTTAGTTGGCTTCATATAATAGTTGGCTTGGATGTATCTTCAGGTGGCAAAGTGAAGACTACTAAAACAATCAAAATTTTAAATTTTGCCATTTTCATAAACTTTCCTCCCTCCTCAGGTTTCTTTAGGAGTCATCCATCCTAACCAAAGTTTCAAGCAGTAAAGAATTCTCTAAACAGTGTAAGCAAACATGGCTCATCTGTCAGATGCATATTACTTCTTCTTTTGAAGTTAGGTTCTGGTGTACAGAAGAATGGAAACACAGGCCTGGATTGATTCTTTAAACCAGGGCTTGGCAAACTTTGACTGTAAAGGGCCAGATAGTAAATATTTTAGGCTCTGCAGGACATATGGTCACTACTATTCAACTCTGCTATTGCACAAAGGCAGCCAGAGACAATACGTAAAGGAATGAGCCTGGCCGTGTTCCAATAAAACTTTATTTACAAAAACAGGCAGTGGGCCAGACTTGGTCCATAGCCATAGTTTGCCAGCCCCTGCTCTAAAATATTATTGCCCATGCAAAGCACTCAATGCCTAGGCTTTTTCCTGCTCACCAACTCATCTCATAAAACCAGTTATTGAAATCAATCCAGTAGAAGTCAACTGAAAAATCATCATTTGGGTAGGATTTAGACTTCTCTGCTGCAGAATGTGTTCAAGACAGAAAACAGCAGCCTTGCCCAATGATAAACTTAATCAAATGCCAAGGAATCCTGTTTTTCTTGGGGAAAGAGAATGTACTTCTTAGATATGACTGATTGTTACTCATCTTCTTAATTTGAAATATCACCTATAAACTGAAAAATGAGAGGAAACTAGAACCCCACTAACAAATTTTCATAAGGCATCAACACATCTATCAAAAGAAAGTTTTTGAAGAATTATTTGGCTGATTTGTTAAGGGTTAACAAACATCAGCATTTTTCCAGATGAGTGGCTGCATATAAAAATCTGTGGCATGTTGGAGCTCAGAAGTTGGCTAAGTTTGGCTCCCATGCCAAATCTGGTCTTCACCTGTTTTTGTTAATAAAGTTATACTAGAACCTGGCCATGTCTATCAGTGGACAAATGGTCTCTGGCTGCTTTCTGTACAAAGGCAGAATTAAGTAGTTGCAGCAGAGACCAGGGCAGCAGAAGATGAAATGCTTGGATAGCATCACCGACTCAACAGACATGAACTTGGGCAAACTCCGGCAGACAGTGAGGGACAGGGAGGCCTGGCATGCTGCAGTCCATGGGGTCGCAAAGAGTCGGACACAGTTTAGCAACTGAAGAGCAACAGCAGAGACCATATGACCCACAAAGCCTAAAATATTGACCATCTAGCTCTTCACTGAAAAAGTTTGCATCCTCAAAATGGGGGCAAAATGACAAAAGTTCATCTTGGTTACTTTTTGTTTAAAATGTTTTCTTCCATGGATAAGAGAGTCTTGTTTACTTACCCTTATAGATGTGCTTTCATGATGCACAGAGAGAAAATATTGGCTGGCTGAAGTCACACCACCTGGGAAAAATCACAGTGATAACCAGCTAACGAAATGTTCTTTGGATTGGGATCACTGTCTCTACGATAATAGTTCTGATGGATAGATTTTAAAAGGCCTGCTTTGACTATCAGGACAACTCCTTTGAAAGGGATCCCAGACATGTCTGCTTCTCTGCTGATGACCTTCTTGCTTCCCACAGCTCCCAACCCTCCCACAATTAGAGAAGAGCTCTGCACGGCTTCCTATGACACCATAACTGTTCACTGGACCTCCGATGATGAATTCAGTGTGGTTTCCTATGAGCTCCAGTACACCATCTTCACCGGACAAGCCAATGTTGTGAGTGAGTATCACACGCCCTATTGATTCCTCTATTGGGTGACTGTTTTCAGATCGATTGCATTCCTGAATTTAAATATCAAGGAAAGACAAGGAAGGAGAGAATACAGAGTATTTGTTGGCTTGTCTTTCCTGACTCAGAAGATGGTAGCACTCACTTGTACTATACTAGTAAAAACAATAGGCTAAATAGCATTGAAAATTATTGATCTCTAACAAACCATATGGATGAATCTTACAAAAATATTGTTAAAGAAATCAGGAGATAAAAGTATCAATGCACTATGAGTATCTATACATGTATAAGTTAAACTATTTTGTTTAGAGATGTACACATGGTCTAAAAACTCTAAAAATCAGGATGATGGTTACCTCTGTGATGGGAGGGGAGTAGCACCATTGGGGAAAAATATATGGGAGTTTATGGGGTTAATAGCATGTTCTGGTGGAATTATATGGTTTAGTCATTATATCATACATTTAGTATTATTTACTTTATGAGTGTTATTTCATCATTTTTTTGTTGTTGTTATCAACCTTGGGTCTGTATCACTTTATTTTTTATTTTAATGTTTGTATTACAGTTGATTTACAATGTTGTGTTAATTTCAGGTATATAGGAAAGTGATTCAGTTATATATGTATGTACCCATATTTGTCCTTTAACAGTTTCTTGTCCCATATAGAGTTTTAGAGAATAATGAGTTTAGTTCCCTGTGTTACACAGTAGGTCTTTGTTGATTATCTATTATATATCTAGTAGTGGAAATATGCTAATCCCAAACTCCTAATTTATCCCTCCCCTGACCTCTCCCCATGTGTTGCCCCAAATTTGTTTTCAAAGTGTTTTTCTGTTTTATAAATAAGTTCATTTATGCTGTTTTTTTTTAGATTCCATAAATAAGTGATACCATATGATACTTATCTTTGTCGGATGTATTTCACTTAGTATGGTCATCCCTAGGTCCATCCATGTTGCTGCAAATGGCATTATTTCATTTTTAATGGCTGAGTAATATTCCACCATATATCTGTACCACATCTTCACTGTGCATTTATCTGTCAGTGGACATTCAGGTTGCCTCCATGTCTTCACTATTGTAAATAGTGCCACAGTGAACATTGAGATGCATGTATCTTTTCAAATTATGGTTTTCTGCAGATATGTGCCCAGGAGTGGGGATTGCTGGATCATATGATAGATCTATATTTAGTTTCTTAAGGAACCTTCATAAAGTTCTTCATAGTGCTTGTACCAATTTTCATTCCCACCAACATTGTAGGAGGGTTCCCTTTTCTCTACATCCTCTGTAGCACTTGATATTTGTAGACTTTTTGATGATGGCCATTCTGACCAAGGTAAGGTGATACCTCACTGTAGTTTTGATTTGTATCTCTCTAATAATAAGTGATGTTGAGCATAGTTTCATGTGTTTTTAGGCCATAGATTATTCTTTTCTTAACTGTTATGCATAGTTGTTATGATTGAAGGAGACCTGGATTTGAATCCCAGCTTTGGTCCTCGCCTCACTAGCACTATCATTTGGGACAAACTATTGAACATCTTCTGAATCTATTTCTTCATCTGTAAGAAGAGGTAATCTTTTAGCTTCACATCATTGAGATACTAAAAGTAAAGGTCTTAGCCCTGTGTTTGCCAGTGTTCAGTTCAGTTCTGTCACTCAGGCGTGTCTGACTCTTTGCGACCCCATGAATCACAGTGCACCAGGCCTCCCTGTCCATCACCATCTCCCGGAGTTCACTCAGACTCACGTCCATCGAGTCGGTGATGCCATCCAGCCATCTCATCCTCTATCATTCCCTTTTCCTCCTGCCCCCAAATCCCTCCCAGCATCAGAGTCTTTTCCAATGAGTCAACTCTTCACATGAGGTGGCCAAAGTACTGGAGTTTCAGCTTTAGCATCATTCCTTCCAAAAGAACACCCAGGGCTGACCTCCTTTAAAATGAACTGGTTTGATCTCCTTGCAGTCCAAGGGACTCTCAAGAGTCTTCACCAACACTACAGTTCAAAAGCATCAATTCTTAGGTGCTCAGCTTTCTTCACAGTCCAACCCTCACATCCATACATGACCACTGGAAAAACCATAGCCTTGACTAGATGGACCTTTGTTGGCAAAGTAATGTCTCTGCTTTTAAATATGCTATCTAGGTTGGTCATAAGTTTTCTTCCAAGGAGGAAGCGTCTTTTAATTTCATGGCTGCAATCACCATCTGCAGTGATTTTGGAGCCCCCCAAAATAATGTCTGACACTGTTTTGACTGTTTCCCCATCTATTTCCCATGAAGTGATGGGGCCAGATGCCATGATCTTTGTTTTCTGAATGTTGAGCTTTAAGCCAATTTTTTCACTCTCCTCTTTCACTTTCATCAAGAGGCTTTTTAGTTCCTCTGCATTTTCTGCCATAAGGGTGGTGTCATCTGCATATCTGAGGCTATTGATATTTCTCTCGGCAATCTTGATTCCAGCTTGTGTGTCTTCCAGTCCAGCGTTTCTCATGATGTACTCTGCATATAAGTTAAATAAGCTGGGTTACAATATACAGCCTTGACATACTCCTTTTCCTATTTGGAACCAGTCTGTTGTTCCATGTCCAGTTCTAACTGTTGCATCCTGACCTGCATACAGGTTTCTTAAGAGGCAGGCCAGGTGGTCTGGTATTCCCATCTCTTTCAGAATTTTCCACAATTTCTTGTGATCCACACAGTCAAAGGCTTTGGCATAGCCAATAAAGCAGAAATAGATGTTTTTCTGGAACTCTCTTGCTTTTTTGATGATCCAGTGGATGTTGGCAATTTGATCTCTGGTTCCTCTGCCTTTTCTAAAACCAGCTTGAACGTCTGGAAGTTCATGGTTCACGTATTGCTGAAGCCTGGCTTGGAGAATTTTGAGCATTACTTTACTAGCGTGTGAGATGAGTGCAATTGTGCAGTAGTTTGAGCATTTTCTTTGGCATTGCCTTTCTTTGAGATTGGAATGAAAACTGACCTTTTCCAGTCCTGTGGCCACTGCTGAGTTTTCCAAATTTGCTGGCATATTGAGTGCAGCACTTTCACAGCATCATCTTTCAGGATTTGAAATAACTCAACTGGAATTCCATCATCTCCACTAGCTTTGTTCATAGTGATGCTTTCTAAGGCCCACTTGACTTCACATTCCAGGATGTCTGGCCTTAGGTGAGTGAGCCTACCATCGTGAATATCTTGGTCATGAAGATCTTTTTTGTACAATTCTTCTGTGTATTCTTGCCACCTCTTCTTAATATCTTCTGCTTCTGTTAGGGCCATACCATTTCTGTCCTTTATTGAGCCCATCTTTGCGTGAAATGTTCCGTTGGTATCTCTAATTTTCTTGAAAAGATCTCTAGTCTTTCCCATTCTGTTATTCAGTGTTACTGTTCCTACAAAAATATAGACTAGACTCACTGTCATTATATCTTTTGTCACATGATAAAAGCCAGTCATGCAGTTTGCCAGGATCATCTACATCAGCTGTCCCCAACCTTTTTGGCACCAGGTACCATTTTTTTGGAGGCCAACCTGCTCACCTCCTGCTGTGTGGCCCAGTTTGTAACAGGCCATGGACCAGTACCAGTCCATGGCCCAAGGGTTGGGGACCCCTGATCTACATAATAGCATTTAACACAGTCTTCACATGAAAGGCCTTCACTGAATGTTGTTTGTTCATCTCTCCTGCCAGTTGAAAAGACTGTCCTTTGCAGATGTTCTACTGAATGATAAGATCTAAGAGTATAAAACTCTATGGAAAATTAGGAGAAAGAATGCTCCAAAGCTGGCTGTAGCTCCATGTGCCACGAGGCAGACTTTTACTGTCCTAAGTCATGGTTCCTTCACTTGTCATAATAAATTCTAGTTAATTGCCCTCAACTGACTTTCATGAAGGATAATTAGATACTATCTCTGGAGCTTTTTAATCTTATAAAAAGACTATCCCTAATTAAATTCATACACTCAAATGCAAAATTAATGACAATGTTAATTTTTTTTATTTTTCATTTTTATGAACAGGCTTATGACTGTAGGTGTTAACGAATTGCTTGTTGAGACATAGATATGTATTTAATTTTACAATGTTTCCATGTTTTTTCCAAAACGATTTTTAATGCATCATTGACAATCTTCAATTGGAACCTTTTCCCAGCAGCCTATTTTTATTATTGGCAAAAGTCAAAGGATCCATGTCTTCAGGCTTTCATGGCAAAGTAGTTATCTGTATTTAATTTATTTTAGTCATTTTGAAAATATTCATGAAGGTTTTTAGATATATACCATTTGTATTCAGAAGAAGGAAGAGAGCATTCACTTCTTTCCACTCTGGTCGAAGAGACAAAGGGTGTTATAAGCTGGTATGCAGTCTCTCTAAAGGGTGTCCATTGTTGCATAATGTTTTATACATAATGTTTTACTGTAAGACGACAGACAGTTGCTCTACAAGGCTCTGAAATCCCAAACATAACTAGGATCTAGTAATGAGCACCATCATGTAGGGAGATGCTTCTGACCCATTGTGAATGAGAGAAAAAAAGTACAAAATCACCTAACTAGACTGTTGCCATATGAACTAATTATCTTCCAAGTTCCACTGTTGTTTTACTACTTCAGGCTGAATTGGAGAAGGTGAGTGTTGGCATCCCATCAAAGATGATTGAAAATGACTTTAGAGAGAAGTACATGTTTTAGTTGGGATAGTTATGCGGGTGTTTCATAAAGTGATGAATAAAACCTGGTCATCAGTCCCGACACAGTGGGGTATCGAGGCAGAGAAGTCTGGTGCTTGGCGCCATATGCAAGAAGTTAAGTGGTGCTGGCACTTGACCAACACTAGCAATGCAATAATGGTGCACTTTGAGGCATCCCACTTACTCCAGGCCCCACCAGAGAATGGTCGACATAGGACTGCTTTCTTGGCATGTATAATCAACTTCTCAACTATGACCTTGGCGATGGAGGTAAGCCTAAATTTTAAGCGTTAGCATTCATGAAAGCAGACTGTCCCAGGGTCAAGTTATCCAATCACATTTTACTACTCCATAAACATTTTGTTCTTTTAATATTCACAGAAAAAAATTAGTGACCTCTTCAAAATAATCAGGATGGTCAGGGTCCCTTTTTAGTTTGGAAAGGGTTTCTGAAGCATTTAATCTTTTTGTTTTAGGTTAAGACTTCAGACTGTAAGCCAAGTTGCAGTTTGCAGCAATTTCAGACATCTGCTTTACAAAGTTGCTGAAAGCATTCCCCCACCACATGAAACCCCGCATCGGGGTTATACAGTGATGTAAAGTTTATTGAAACATTTTTACATTTGCTTTCTTTGACCACAATAGTCATTTTGCTGTGACATATGCAATTAAACAGAAACAGTGTAAATGCACCAACATTGATAGGATTCTCAGTTGATTCTAGTGAATGCTATTATTGTTCGCTTCCACGCCAGACTGCTATTGATAAAGGTCTAGAAATATGAGTGGGTTATCCTAGAACAGAAAAGCTCATTCTTTCACTTAATTTTTATTGAAGTATAGTTGATGTACAGTTTGTGTGAGTTTCAGGTGAACAGCACAGTAATTCAGCTAAACATTTTTTTCAGATTCTTTTCCCTTACACGTTATTGCAAACTATTGAGTAGAGTTCCCTGTGCTCTATAATAGGTCCTTGTTGATTACCTATTTCATATATAGTAGTGTGTGTGTATTTCTGAGTTAATCCCAACTTCCTAATTTGTTCCTCACCATTCCCCTTTGATAACTTTAAGTTTGTTTTCTGTCTGTTGTTTTATTAGTACTGTAATAGTATTATTAAATATCTAAAGTGAGTTATTGGCTTTTTAGGGCCCAGAGCTCAGAATCCAAAGGTGAGTTAGAGGCTTCTTAGGGCCCAGAGCTCAGAATTCAAAATGACCCTTCTTTGGTTGGATCAACATCTGCTGTTTGGTTGTGACACTTGCCTGAAGTGTTGAGTTTGTTACCTCTATGTTCAGGGAAAAGGGAAAATGAGAAAGGATCAAAAGAGATAAGTAAGTGGGAGAGTCCCATGTTACTAAGCTACGTGTGGATGTGTACCTCGGTCTTATACAGATGAGAACTGGTATGAGAATGAGGGGGATGCTGGGGGTGAGGGGTGAATGGGGCCTTAGTTACTCTGGTACATCTCCAAACACTGGCACACCACCCTCAGCCTCTTGTCTGAGCCTCACATTACTTCCTTGCTTTATGGCAACTCTGTGAGATATGGAAATGAAAAGAGTAAGAGAAAATTCACAAGGTTTCTCATATATGTGAACATGTATATTTATTTATTTAAAGACTCATCGAAGTGTGGCTGAAAATACCGTGTACCCCAGGTACATATCTTAGGGGGTGAATTTTCATAATTAACATAATTTTTCATAATTTTTAAGTTCTTTGGTGAGATTCATGAACAATGCCAAACTGAAAACTTGGAGATGGTATTTAGTAGGATTCAGAGACAGCTGTTGGGGCGTGAACATCTTGAACTGCTATGCTGATACTTGTGGGTTGGTATGGATATGCATTTGTGATTTCTTTGTACATTTCACTAGAAACTCACAGAGGTAAGATGAAGTATGGTTAAGGTGTAAGTTGCCTCAAGATCAAAAGAACTAACCCTTTGACTTGCAAATTCCCTGAAAGGGAAGGAGGGGTGGCAAGTTGAGAAGCCCCTCAGGAAGTGGAAGGGCTCGGCCTTCTACTGAGAATTAGTGAAGGAAATTCACCAGAGTCAGGAAACAGCCACGACAGCCCAGTCACCAGGGGGCTGGGCAAAGGTTTGATTAGAGTGGAGATTGATGGAGAGACGAGAGTCAGGCCCAGTACCAAAGAGATGTTTTCAGCATTAGCCACAGCTGCACAACAAAACGGCTTCCTTTTTCCTCATGTTCTTCCCAGCATCGTAAATCCGCAAACTGCTCCTCAAACCACATCCTGCAGCGGGCAGCCAGAGCACTGGCCCTGCTCTGTTCTGGAACCAGCCACACTGGGGATGCAGCTGGTCACAGCCCCTGGTGATGCTTTTGTCAGAGCTCCACTGGGCCCTGAGTTGCCTTTGGTTGCCACATGGCTCCAGGGTTTTTGTAGGAACACATGTCCTGAATCAATTACAACCACACCAGTACTGGACCACAGACAAGCCCCATAATCATTTTCTTAGCTCTCATGTCCAAAGTTGGGCTGGTGTTGGCCAGTTTCTGCTGGTCTCAGTCCTGAACTGGCTGGGCCATTGAGCTGGTCTCTGTGTCTCTGCTCCCATTTGGATGAGCAGACAATCCAGAATGTCCTCCCCATGGTAGAGGCCCAAGAGGGCCACAGACTCTCAAGCGCTTGTGATGTCTCCTCTTGCCACTGGTGTGTTGTCACTGCAGCCTCGTTCTCTTGGCCAGAGCAGGTCACATAGCCAAATTCAAAGCCAGGAGGTAAAAGACAACATATCCTATCTCTTTAGAAGGAGTAGCCACAAAGTCACTACTTTTACGATGCTGGGAAGAACATGAGGAAAAAGGAAGCCATTTTGTTGTGCAGCTGTGGCTGATGCTGAAAACATCTCTTTGATACTGGGCCCGACTCTCATCTCTCCCCTCTCCACCCATCCTGGGGGTGGTGGAGAATGAGAAGCAAAAAAATAGGACCTCCTACATCTCCATTAGTGAGGCCAATGTCTCATACATGATCTGGGTCTGTTCTTACCCTCTGTGAGTCTCAAAATTGATGAGATCCAAGATTGAACGGTAATCATGATGCAAGCCGGGGGGAGGGATGTGTGGTCACTTGCTTTCTTTCCATCCCACAGCACCTAGTAACACATGACCAGGCATGGTGCTTAAGATACGACTGCTCCCATCCACATGGAACAGAATTTGCAAAACAGTCATCTTAGCTGGTCTTTCCACTTAGAGTACATGGTGAGAATATATAGTAATAAATAAAGGTTGCTGTCCTTATTGTAAGCAGACACTGAACACTCAAGTTGATTGGTGGCACCTGAAGAAGTCACAAAGCTTTTCACTGGTGATCCCAATAACTGAAAATTCTACAACCTTAATATACAGATTTGCCCCATGCTTGCTCCAAAGAACTCACCACGTCTGCTTGGCTTTGCAGGTCTGTGCAACTCGGCTGATAGCTGGATGATCGTGCCCAACATCAAGCAGAACCACTACACGGTCCATGGGCTGCAGAGCGGCACCAAGTACATCTTCATTGTCAAGGCCATCAACCAGGCAGGCAGCCGCAGCAGTGAGCCTGGGAAGTTGAAGACAAACAGTACGTGACATGAACTCAGCAGAACTATCATCTCTAACCTGCTCTCCTTCCAGCTGCCCCTGGCCCCCTTCATTTCCCTTTTCTCTGTCCCAGGCATTGCTTACAACCTGAGACAGCAAGCAAAGAGCCAGCATGGAGTCAGGGTTTTTCCATCCAATCCTCTATTCCAAGCCTGGCACAGAGCTAGGACTCTCTGTAAATTGCCAACGGTCTTCTTTTCCATATATATGTGTGTGTGTGCACACTCAAGTCGTGTCCGACTCTTTGTGACCCCATGAACTGTAGCCCACCAGGCTCCTCCGTCCATGTAATTTCCCAGGCAAGAATACTGGAGTAGCTTGCCATTTCTTCCTACAGGGGATCTTCCCACCCCAACAGCAGAATCTCAAATTACTAAGTCTTTCTTCAGGTAGCTTCTAGGTCTGTGATTCTCAATCATAAGTGATTGTGGTCCCCAGAGGGACACTGAGCCACATCTGGAGTCATTTCTGGTTGTTACAGCTGGGTGTTACTGGTGTCGAGTGGTTAGATGCCAGGGGTGATGGGAAACTCCCACTGTGTCCAGGATGGTCCCAACAACGAAGAGTGAACCGGGCTATGCGTACATGCATCTTGTAACACTGTCATCTCCCACTCTCTCTCTCTCTCTGCCCACATGTGTTTTATTTTATCCTCCTCTTCTTTCTCCACATCTTTTTGGTCTAGAAATATTATGCTATATAATATGGTATTTGTTTGCATAAGACCTCCCAGGAGAAAGTCGATTGGAGTATGTCAACATCACATCATGCTTTAGGGTTGCCAGCCTATCTATAGGAAATACATTTTAAGAAGAACCCTCATTTAACCCAATTGGTGATTTTAGTAGTCAAGTCACTTAATTTTACTCCACATATCTGTCCTTAAGACATATATTCTTAAATATAAGCTAATTTCTCAAGGGTTCTGCTGGTAGAGAAGGAAATGTCTTTGAAGAATAAGGGGAAAAACGAATACATACTGGAAAAAACCTGTAACAGCATATGGGAAACCCAAATGAACTTTTTGGCCAACCCAATATATACATTGAGGTTTATTCTGTAGAATGGATCTTTGAAGCTTCTTATTTGTGCCTTATTGGTTTTACTAAAGATAATGTATTCATTTCATATGGACAGGTAATCTTGTACTTCTAGACATGCAATCATTGACCAGATGTTATTAAATTATGTACAAGAGGTTGGTTAACTTTTTCTGTAATGTGCCAAATAGTAACTGTTCTGGGCTGTGCAGGTCAGATGATCTTGGTCACAGGTGTTCAACTCTGGTAGAAAAGCATGGCCTGGCCACGCTTCATTAAAACTTTATTGAAAGACACAGGCAGTGGGCTCAATATGGCCTGCGGGCTGTAGTTTGCCGAACTCTTAGGTATACAGATCTTACAATGCATTGAATTATTTAGCCAAGTAAATGATTAATTTCTCCTTTGAACTAATCTATCCTCATTAAAGCAAAAGCTTTGAACCTAGACAGAGTAGGTCATAGTTTCCTTGAGAAACATATACATGGCACAAGTGGAATTTGTTCTCTGTGGAGGCAGGGGGTTGGACCTACCACCAGATGGCAAGACCCTGCTCCGTGTATGTGTGGGTCGGGATGGGAGCTGAGGTAAACATGATGGATCTTGCCATTATAAGGCCAGTCTTTTCAATGGCTGTGACCTGATCTTCCTCACCGGGAGAAGGGTAAGTATAACACAACCCTCATCTTCAGTGATGGCTGCACCTTTATGGAATTCCTTCCTAACCACCCATTAGGGTCCAATTATTTTTAAGGCACATTCTATCATCACCTTTTTCTTTTTTTAAAATTTGATGGAAGTACAGATTTACAATGTTGCTTTAATTTCTCCTGTAAAGTGATTCAGTTGTACATGTAGATACATTCATTTCTCATATTCTTTTCCATTATGGTTTATCACACCTTTTAAGCCAATCTATCTTCAGAGTCTTTTTGTCTTAACTGGTGTGATCATTCCTGAGGACCATTTTTTTTTTTTAAAAGCCAGGCCAAAATTTAAACTACACATGGACTTCAGTAGGTCTTATAGTCTTTGAGAATACCCCTGCCTGCTCAACACTTGAGCATTTTCTCAGGTCCCCTTTAAGGTTTTCTTTGATATGAACAGAAATCTAAAAATGGGTCAGCAATCTATTGCCCATGGGCCAGATTCAGCTACCTGTTTTTGTAAATAAAGTTTTATTGGCACATAGCACTGCCCATCTGTTCACCCGTGTCTCTAGCTGCTGCCATGTTTTGACTGCAGGGTTAAATAGCCCCAGAAGAAACCACATGGCCAGCATAGCTGAAAATGGGAAAATATCTGGCCTCTTACAGAAAAAGTATGCTGGTCCCTGATCTACAAGAAAGAATTTTTGAAGTGCCATTGTCATGTTTTTATCCAAGGAGTGATACCCTTTGGCCTTCCTGCATATGACGTAACACACACAATTGCTCCAGGTTCTCTGCCTCAGTTTCTCAGCCAGCATCCTGTATTGCCACAGTCAGACTTACCAGACTGTTTCTGGTGATTGTCTGAGCACTGTGCAGAAGCGGCCTTCCAACACAGCAGTGGAGTTTGAACATCATGGTATTTGCATCACATTGTAATCCATTTCCTGCCTTTAAGTGTCTGGTATGCAACGTGGTTGAATGACAGGATGGCCCCCACACCACTGTTGAATTTTCAAAGCAGTAACAGTTACTGAGAGGATGGATATTCAGTTGTGATTCAGCCAGAATTTTACAATGGTTCAATGTTCAAAACGCAAAAATGAATAAATGAAATAGAGAGGACCTTATTATGTCTATAAAGGAACTTTTACATCTATAAATGAACTTAGAACTCAAAAACCCAGGTAGGTAGTAACCTGCCACATTTTCCTCCTGATCTTATGGGCTGAAAAATAGCCCATTTGATCATCATTTTAAGCTCATGAGAATACTGCTCTAATTTGGAACAATCTCAAAATAATATAAGCCATTAGAACGTTCTGTACATTAAAACCTGCAGTCTTGATGTGTTTGGTTTCTGAGGTCTATTGAGCATGAATTCATATGAAGCTGGCTGAACAGGGGAATGGTTGAAAATGAAGTCTTCGTTTTCTCCTCCCTTCCAGGATGATGTCGGCCAGCAAATTAACTGTGCTGCTGGTGTGTAGCTGGGATCCCCAGCAAAGCTTGCACCACAGACTCTGCTTGATCCTCACCCACTGTTGTTGAACAGTGAGGGAAGCTACCTTGCACCCACAGCTCAGAGCTGACTGCAAGCTCTCGGAGGCAGGGACATGTTTGTCCTCACTATTTTACTGTCCTTTTTAAAGCTTATTCTGAAAATATGTTCTTGCTGAAGTTAAAATCCACAGTTCTTTTCATCTACCTTTTTTTGTGTTTTGTAACCCTTGTTTCTAGGCCAACCATTTAAACTGGACCCCAAATCTGCACATCGAAAGCTAAAGGTGTCCCATGATAACTTGACGGTAGAACGTGATGAGTCGTCATCCAAAAAGAGCCATACGCCCGAGCGCTTCACCAGCCAAGGCAGCTATGGCGTGGCTGGAAACGTGTTCATTGATAGCGGCCGCCATTACTGGGAAGTGGTCATAAGCGGAAGCACATGGTAGGCACTTTGATTGAAGTGTATTCTCTTTCACATTCTCCTCCACCATAGATGATCACAAGATATTGAACATAGCCCCCTGTGCTGCACAGCATGACCTTATTCCCCACCTTTTTATACATAGTAGTTTGTATCTGCTAATCCCAAACTCCTAATTTAGCCCTCCTCTCTCCCCGCTTTGGTTATCACAAGTTTGTTTTTTGTGTCTGTGAGTCTATTTGTTTTGTAAATAAGTCCATTTGTGTCATATTTTAGATTCCACACATAAGTGATATCATATGATATTTGTCTGACTTACTCCGCTGAGTATGATCATCTCTGGGTCCATCCATGCTGCTGCAAGTGGCATTATTTCATCCTTTTTTATGGCTGAGTAGTATTCTATTGAGTGTATGTACCACATCTTCTTTATCCATTCAGCTGTTGATGGATATTGTCCTACAATCATAAAAAAAAGCATATTTCATTCTATACTTTGTCAGACCATCAACCCAGC
Source organism: Ovis aries (assembly GCF_016772045.2). Lineage (NCBI taxonomy): Eukaryota > Metazoa > Chordata > Mammalia > Artiodactyla > Bovidae > Ovis > Ovis aries. The sequence continues at coordinate 8,473,911 of NC_056080.1, read as the reverse complement.
CCAAGGTCCATCTTGAAGAATAATATGCACAAAAGCTTTATCAGTCAGCTGTTGCTATAGTAATGCTACATAATAAACACCCCAAAACTCAGTAGGTTCAGCCAACAATCATTTACTACTGTTCACTGACACTCACATCTCTGGGATAGCTGATCAAGGCTAATCTCAACTGGGCCTTGCTTAAGCTGAAGGTTGGATCTAGGTCTGTTCCATGGGCTTCTTCATCCTGTTTGGACATGTGGGCTACTCAGGTCATATCCTTCTTGGGGAATCTGAGAGTACAAACCCAATTACACAAGCACATTTCAAACCTCTGCTTGTATCATGTCTTACTAACTTCTCATTGGCCAAAGCCAGTCACACAGCCAGGCTCAAGGCCAGTGGTACAGGGAAGTATATTCCTCCCATGGAGTTGAGAGGAGAGAGTGAATATGTACTAAGCAATCATTTAATCTACCATTCGGCCAATAAGAAAAATAACTCATTTTAACTCCATCCATTTTTTATTTTCAGCAAGACTTGAGCCCCAGTCCCTGGGAAGGCTAGTATGCTAATACTGCCCTTTCATGCCTTAAAGCATGGATCAGCCAACTACAGCCAAACCTGGCCCACTGTGTCTTCTTATAAATAAGCTATTTATGGGAACACAGCCAGGCCCATTCTTTTCCGTATTGTCTATGGCTACCTTTGACCCACACAGCGGAGTTGATTAGGTAAGACAAAATTCTGTGGTCCACAAGGCCAAAATATTAGCTTTCTGGCCTTTACAGAGAAAATTCACCAATTCCTACTTTAATTCCTGTTCTTCATCACTGAAGTTAGTTTCTGTTGCCTTGTATGTTTTGTGACTCTAAACTGGGCCCATCAGTGCTTGTGGGGGAAGCAGTGATCCTCGGCCAAGACTTATTTCAAAGTGTTCCTTTAGGTCCAGCCCAATGACTTGGGCTCACTGAGTTCTCTAAGCCCAAGGGTTAGAGGTCAGGGCAGTGGACATGGGAATTAGTGAACTCTGCCAAGTTCACCTTACAAAACTGACCTTGCCTGTTCCACAGCCACAAACTATACCTCATACCCTGCCCTCCTGTCTCATAGATGGCCACTTAAATAGCTCCCTTTATGAACAATTATAATTTTTACTAACCAGCCTTTATCTGGCACAACTTTGTGCCAGGCACTGGCCTAAGCATTTTACAAATGGTAACTCATTTATTGATCCTAACAGTCCCAGAAATGTAAGTACTAATATCCCATTTTACAGATGAACTGACTGAGGCCCAAGGTCACACAGCTCATAGGTGCAATCAGCGTACAAGCTGTAAACCAAAGGTCCACAAATGTTGTCTGAAAAGGGCCAGAGAGCCAGTATTTTTGGTTTTCAGGCCAGATGATTTTCTCCCAACTGGTCACCTCTACTGTTGTGGGGGAAAAGCAGCCATAGACCACACATTCACGAATGGGTGCAAATAAAACTTTATAAAAACAAACTGAGGGCCAGATTTGGTAAAATGCTACAGCCACTATGGAAACCAGTATGGAATTTCCTTAAAAAAAAAAAACTAATAAAAATAAAAGTACTACATGATCCAGCAATCCCACCCCTGGGCATATATCCAGAGAAAAGCATGTTTTGAAAAAATACATGTACCCCAAAGTACACAGCAGTGCTATTCACAATAGCCAAGACATGGAAGCCACCTAAAGGTCTATCAACAGAATAAAGAAGATGTGGTATATATACACAATGGAATATTACTCAGCTATAAAAAGAGTGAAACAATGCCATTCACAGCAGTGTGAATGGACCTAGAGATGATCATGGTAACAGAAAGACAAATACCACGTGATAGCACTTATATGTGGAATCGAAAATATGATACAAGTGAACTTATCTAAGAAGCAGAAACAGAGTCAGGTAGAAAACAGGCTTATGGTTGCCAGGGAAGGAGGGGATGGGATGGACTGGGAGTTGGGGACTAGCAGATGCAAACTATTACATATAGAATAGATAAACAATAAGATCCTATTGGATAGCATTGGGAACTATATTCAATATCCTATAATAATTAGTCATAAAAAGAATAATGAAATAATGCCATTTGCAGCAACATGGATGGACCTAGAGATTATCATACTAAGTGAAATCAGACAGAGAAAGACCAATATATGATATCACTTATATGTGGAATCTAAAAAGAACTTCTTTACAAAACAGAAATAGAGTCACATATATAGAAAACAGATTTATGGTTATCAGGGACAAAGGAGGGGAGGGTTAAATTGGGCAATTGGGATTGACACATACATATTATTATACTATATATAAAACAAACAACTAATAAAGACCTATGGTATAGCACAGGGAACTCTACTCAATACTCTGTAATGACCTATATGGGAAAAGAGTCTAAAAAAGAGCGGATACGTGGATGTGCTAAGTTGCTTCAGTCATGTCCGACTCTGTGCAACGCTATGGACCAGAGCCCACCAGTCTCTTGGGTCCATGGGATTCCCCAGGCAAGAATACTGGAGTGCGTTGACATGTCCTCCTCCAGGGGATCTTCCCAAGATATGTGTATTATGGATAACTGATTCACTTTGTTGTATACCTGAAACTAACACAACATTGTCAAATCAGTGGCTCCAAGAGAAATTTTTTGAAAATATATCCTGTAATAAACCATAAAGGAAAAAAAAATACACTTTAAGGCTTACTGTGGTGAATAAGTGATAGTTGAATCTTTGCTTTAAAAAAAAAAACTCTAAAACTGAAAACTGCCTAACTTGCAGATGATGAGTATGGTAACAGTATCTTTTTTGAGATAAAGATGCTAAAACACTTATTTTACAAAAAAGAAACCTTTCAGTTCAAGTCTATGCAAATAACGTAGTATGTCTAAGTCCTTTACAGTGTTGATACACATTCATAAGCTTGGGTGTTGGCTTTTTCCAAACAACAGTTTGCATATTAGCCAAGCAAGTAGGTTTTTTCCCCTCTTGTGACCCTCAAGGTTCTCTTTGCTCAGAACATTCCTGTTTCAACATCCCTCTGAAGGATGAAGGACAGATCCTCCCCCTATATTTGGCTCTGGTCCAGGCTGGCATTTACAATGTGTAGCTGCACTGGGGCAAGATAAAAGCCCAAAGGAAAATACAGTTAATTTTTGCAGGTGCAAAAGAGCAAACATTTCTAGTTAATTAACGGGCTCTGTTAATCTGGGACAGAATCCAGTGTCTAAATAATTACAACCCCCTTAATAATTACTTATGATAAATGATACCTGATCATTATGATCTCATCCCCATTGACGAATGGTGTGGGGAATTCCACCACACCACTTCAGTTATACAAACACAGATCAGCATTACCTTGAAAACACCAGATGTCAAAACCAACTCGTGAGGCAGGGGGAAAATATTCTCACATTAATTGCCACGCTTCACATCTTTACAAACTCGTGTCCGTTTCAGAAAATTCTCACGTAGAAAGTAGTTTAACATTTCCTGGGAGGTGTAGCGAGGAAAGGGTGACCTTTACTATCAAACGCCTATAATACTTTGATTTGCAACATCTAATAATGCATGTATTTTCTTGTGAAGTATAGTGCTGACTTGAAATTTACTTGTATGTTATAATCCATGCTATGGGGCATGTTAACATTGCTCTGAGAAACATCATTTTATACATTTTGAATTCTCTGAGTCTCACTGCATACCTTAATGGAACATTGCCTTCCGCCTGCACCTTTCAAGCTCACTGGAAATATGCACATAATTTTACAGATTAATGATAATATAATGGTATTTTCTGTTGCTTAATGGACTAGACACGTAGTTATTTTCTTATTCTAATGCTGTTAATGTGCTCTTGGTATTTTAGGAAATGGTGTTAACTAAATGTGGGTTCACGCACAGATTACAGGAACCCAACTTAAGAGGGAAGGGGCGAGAGTCTAGATTTTGCTCATTTTAACCTTCTCTTGGTTTTCCCATTTGCTAAATGAAGTCAGTCATACTTGCCACAGCTACTCCATAGGGGGTTCAGTTAAGGTTCAAATGGTAAAGGAAGGTCAAAAGTTCTTTACTAAAAAATAAAAATGGTATACAGCAGCAAGAAGGAAACAATACAGAAATGTGGCTATTTTGTGATGCAAATGCAAGTTTCAAATTATCTGAAAAGGGAAATGGTGTCTGCCAGGACAGATAGAATGTCTTGCGGGAGAATACTGAAAAGTGCAAAACAAAAACATTTCCAAAATGTCTGTTAGGGTTCAGAGAAAAAGAAAAGTCTTTTCCTAGGTCCACCAAGGAGAAAGAGGGCCAAGGCTTCTGGGAGCCTGCTACTCCTCTCCTGGAAGGCAGAAAGCTATTCATAGCCCAGAGGCAAGGTACACCCAGGAGTCTGCCCAGAAACTTCCACAGACCTCACGTGTGCTGTCTACTGTCTGGAAGAGTGTTTCGCCTTCTCTTAGAACTTCTGGATCTTGTGCACGGGTTTGAGTGGCAGAATCTGACCAGGACTCCATATTGGAAAGAGGATTCTGGGAAATGCTGCCCCAGGAGTGTCCCTAAAATGCTGAACAGAATTGACGAGGGTGAAGTGCAGAGGTTTGACAGCACACAGGCTGGTACCCAATGCTTACCAGAGGATCAGTTCCATCCTCTCTTAATTCAGTCATGGTATGTTTTCTTTTTTGAACACATCACTCTTTAAGTGATTATATTCTAAATCCAGCACATGATGTTTGAAAGAATGTCATTATGTCAAAGACCAGTGAAGTTTTTCTCTCTATGGCAGTAAGGTACCATATGTCAACATCCAGTTAGACTGGTTTCTACTGTAACATGTTAAGAATTGAACTCTGAATCACTCACTATTTATTAAGAATGATGGGTTTTGCTTATCTTGTTGTTTAGTTGCTAAGTAGCGTCCAACTCTTTTGCAGCTACAGCCCACCAGGCTCCTCTGTTTTTGGGAGTTCTCCAGGCAAGAGTACTGGGGTGGGTTGCCATTTCCTCCTTCCAGGGATCTTCCCGACCCAGGGATTGAACCCACATCTCCTGCATTAACAGGCATATTCTTTATCACTGGGAAGCCCTTGCTTATCTTAATAACTGAGAAATACTGCATTATGGAAGCATGTTTCAGCAGGCTGAAAAGAGATTAAGAAGCTTAGAACACTGTAGAAAGAATTTAGAACTTTTTTTTTTTTGAGCAGTGAGAGAACATTTAGATTAACTAGGACATCTACCAGTTCAGAGACATTCAGGATGTTTGTAAATATAGTAGGAAATAAAACCAAAAGGGCTCCTCTGGTGAGAAAAGGCATTAGGGAGTTTTGTTTAAGTCATGTGGCCTTTTAAATCATCCTCGGGTCAAATTCCTATTCTGGTAGTTATTAGTCATGTGTCATTGAGCAAAGATCATAAAATAACAATTACTGGCTATTCTATGCTAGGTCTTAGGCCCAGGATCTTAACACATATTCTTTTCTTAACTCCTCAAAATAACTCTGAGACACAATGACAGTCATTGTCCCTGTGTTACAGATGAGAAAACTGAGGCTGGGAGATGGCAAAGAACCTATCCCCATAAATGAAACTTATTTTCCATGCTTGCCTTGTGAAGATGACAGGCAAGATGTCAGTTGAAAAATTCAAAGAAGGTCAGAAGATCTTTAGAAGGTCAGAAGAAGTCTAGGGCTGTGCTGTCCAAGATGGTAGCCATGGGCCACATGCAGCTCTTGAAACTAACTTGACTATAATTAACTCAATTCCTCAGTCTCACCAGCCACAGTTCAAGTGCCCAATAGCTACATGCAGCTTGTGGCTACCATATTGAACAGAGCAGAACATGTCAGTCACTGCAGAAAGTTCTACTGGATGCCACTGGTCTCAAGAATCTACTGCATGGGTCTTCATGAATATAAAAAAAAAGACAGCCAAATACAAAGTTCTAATTCTCTCATAACATCTGCACTGTAAACAGGAATTTGAGTCAATATAATGGCCCTTTTCTGCCAACTCTTATGTCCAGAAGGGAAGAAGATGGGGAAGAGGGGTCAGGGTTCTTGCCCAAGCTTTCACTAAAGAGTGAACAGGGATGACAAGGATCACAGAAAGGATTTCATGTATGTGTGCAGTGTGGCTCATGGTTCTCGTCATTGCTCTTTTGCGTCTGCAGGTACGCCATTGGCCTTGCATACAAGTCAGCCCCAAAGCACGAGTGGATTGGCAAGAACTCTGCTTCCTGGGTGCTATGCCGCTGCCACAATACCTGGGTGGTAAGACACAACAGCAAGGAGATTCCCATCGAGCCAGCCCCCCACCTCCGGCGCGTCGGCATTCTGCTAGACTACGATAATGGCTCCATCGCTTTCTATGATGCCTTGAACTCCATCCACCTCTACACTTTCGACATCACATTCTCGCAGCCCGTGTGCCCCACCTTCACTGTGTGGAACAAATGTCTGACCATCATAACAGGCCTTCCCATCCCTGACCATCTAGACTGTACAGAGCAGCTGCCCTGAGCACGTGGAGCTGGTTTCTGGGGGATATAAAGGGTGGTGGCCACCATTTTGGGGACTGAGAAAGCACAGACTTCCAAAATGTGGTTAAATCTCACAACAAGCATCCAGAAATCAGCTAAGATAGGATTCCCAATGGGTGATTCCCCCCTTTCACTGTGTTTTGTATTAAGTACAGGCTTTAATAATTTCTTCACCCTGTTTTTGTATTTACAGGAAAATTTATAGATTATTTATAATAGGAACATAACCGGGGATTACAACTCTTAGGAATTCTCTGGTTTTGCACATTAGGAGGCCCGTAAGTTTTATCAGTTCTTGACAACCTTTATTTTCAGCACAAGTCTCTGAGCTTGAGAAACAAGATCTTTTGTAGTTTGTGTTTCTCCACCTTCTCACATCCTCTTTCCTACAGATCTCATGGCAGGTCCTGTCACACCAACACTGTGTAACAATATGCCACTATTTTCAAACTAAAAAAAAAAATAGTTTTGAACCTAGTAGGGAAGTCAGCAGGCTTTCTGACTGGTTTCTTGTGAAGCATTCTGCAATGTCAGAAGGATTTATGGATCAAGTAGCATGGAGAGAGCAACAGACAGGAGGGAAAGACTTGACTTGGGAGCCGGGGATCTGCTAATGCAAAACCCGTAATTACCCTTCCATGGCTGGTAGGATGATGCTGGGAGAACATGAACAATGAGATTGCAATTGAAAAAATTCACCTTGAATCCTACTGATGATTCAAAAATTCAGGCCGATTTGTGTTTTCTCGGAAGTGGGATTCTGTGTCACGATAGAAATCTATTTCCTTCTTCCTTTTACTAATTTCTTTAGGCCTGTGAAGTTTCTCCAGTATGTTTACTAGCTGTCCTGTGTCCCACTCCCCCTGAATAATTTTTGTCACTGGGGCTGAGGAAATAAACGTTTTCTGTCACAAATGGCAGCACCGCTTTGGATCAGTTTTGCTCTCTAGGACATCAACATATGGCCCCAACCGCCAATACCACATCCAACCAAAAACCATTAGTATTTATGAGTTGGTAATGACAAGGGACATTGCATAAAGTACTCTTCTCTAGTATATGTGCTTCAGAAGTTATAATAAACAGACCTTTAAACACATCTCGAAAGATGTAGAAGTCCCTCTATATTCTAGTATAGTTAAATAGAGTTGTAAGAAAACAAACAAACAAACAAAAAACAAAAAAAAAAATCAAACTCTCTATTCTCACTTTGGAACCTGCTAGTAGAACCTGCTAATATCATGTCAGATACAATGCTCAGTGTGCTGACCTAAGACATTGGAGTGGTCCATGACATAAGGCTTTTTTGCCTTCCCTGGTGGCTCAGTGGTAAAGACTCCATCTGCAGTGCAGAAGACCCAGGTTCGATCCCTGGGTCAGGAAGATTCCCTGGAGAAGGGAATGGCAACCCATTCCAGTATTCTCGCCTAGAGAATCCCATGGACAGAGGAGCCTAGCGGGCTACAGTCCATGGTGTCACGACTGATACTTTCACACTAAGCCATCCTTGGACGCGAACCAGGAATCTGGCAGTGGTTCTACCTTGATGAAGGGCATGACATCTCTCAACCATTTCATTTGCTAAAATATTTATCTGGGCTGCTGGGGTGGCCGTTTTGACAGACTGGGGGATTTAGACACTGTTTTTATTGGTTTTGTTTTTGAGCAAATCAACCAATTGTTTCAGCATCGCATTATGTGATCGTGAGTCTGGGTTTCAGGGGCAGCTTCCCCAGGGCTTCTGCCTCTACACTGGCAGATGCATTCCTTTTTCTTAACAGATAGATTCTATATATTTACTATATTATTTATACCCAGATGAATATTTTGATAGTGACTTAGAACAATTTCACATCTAAAAGATGGATGTCTCAATGGAAAAAAAATTAATCTCTGCCAACTTAATGGAATTTTTTCTTTTTACAATAGAAAAACAATGTTCATTAGGCTTCCCTGAATAAACCAAAAGGGTTGGCTTAATAATTTTTACAAACTTTTTTGGTAGCTAAATAATGGATATTTTCATGCACTTTGTACACTAACAGGTTTTAAATAAAAGGGTCTAAAACTCAGCTTCTGAGATTTTTTAAATCATGGTCTCCAGGTACAATAAATGCTCCAGTTTGCCTTATGATGTTAATCTAAAGCATTTATGAGGACAATATTGCCACGAATTATAATGCTTTTTCAGTTTAAAGAAGTTACTACTCCAGTTTTCACTGCAAGCCATTTAGGTTATGTTTTGGCTATTTTTATAAGGACAAGGGATTATGTTATCATTTTGTTGTGGAAGTCTCACTCTTTGCTAACTTAAAAACATTGTGGATTGTAGCGATTACTATTTCCATGTTGTCATATTTACTGGAAAATATGTATATGATGAAAGGCCACAGTGTTTACTTTCATTACTGTAATGATGTAGACAAAATTTCCATGTGGATTTTTTTTTGAAAGTCTGAAAAATATATGCTATCAACATTTGTTGCAGTAGAATTCTTTAAAAGGATTGGGGGCACGGCATTTTGTTTTTGAGGTTCTTACTTCACAGAAAGAATCACAATACAGGGGAAAAAGAGCTGGCGGTGCCAGTTAATACACAAAATTGACGCAAAGCCAACCAAGGCTGCTGGGTCCAACGTCGTGAGTGTGTGAACGCTGCTGGCACCATCTTGAAATGCTCAGTAATGCCTGGACGAGGGGTTCTACATTTTCATTTAGCACTGGGCCTCGCAAATTATGTAGCCAGTCCTCAAAACTGAACTCTGAAACATGGTACCTCTCTCCTTCTGATGGATAGAAATGAAGAACCCTGAATCCACTGTCACAAGTGACTGGCCATATAATTCAAGTGGAAATCTACGTGGATTAAAATGGAGAGTGGGCTTGGGTGAAGATTTTCTTTCTGGCTTTAAAAGAAAGTGACTTCAAAAACTGCACATGTTGATGAGAGTTTCTGCTGGAGAAGAGGCAAAGGCCTGAGGACCAAAAGGCATTTTATTATGGTACTGAGATCTCAAGACTTTCTGAGGAACCAAACCAGTGCTCCCCAGCGAACATGGAATTCCATTTCGGCTCCAGGCACATCGGCAGTGCCTGCAGAAACACACGTATGCTCGCGTACATGTGCTTTTGGTGTTGGGAACCAAGTGATCTGCTCTCCCCTTATAAAATGTCTTTAAAAAAAAAGGATACAAAGATGGTAATGGGGATGGGAGAATGTTTTTAAAATAGTGCTTCTGAACATGGGGGCAAATCTGGCAGTGTCTGGAGTCATTTTGGTTTGGCGCAACTTGTGAAAGGTGCCCCCGGCATCTAGTGGGTAGAGACCAGAAATGCTGCTCAACATCCTATGGTGTACAGCACAGCCCCCATGACAAAGGATTATCTGGCCCAAAATATCAATAGTGCCACAAACAAGAAACTCTTACTATTCTTTAAGCAAAACTCTCAACAATTTTTTTTTTCACTCGTGATTGATTCAATGCCTGGTATATCAAAAAAGAAACCGGGCACCAAAACCTTCACCTTTAAAAAAATATTTACAAAATTGTTCAAAAAATCTGAAAGGCAATGCAAGCCTTTGTAAATGGGAACCCACTGACAAGTGTCACAAAGATGGGGATGTGATTTGCTTGGTCGGGAAATGAAAGTCTCTGTATGCTGCTCTTTTCACCCGAACAAGTTCAGTTCCTGGTACTTGAGTCATGCTGTCACACCCTCAGCCCAAGCTCTCCATTGCTGTCACTTTCTGGTTTAAAATAAAATCATATTTGTGGTTCCCACGCCCACTGTCTCTGCCTATGTCTTTTGCCTTGTTACCAAGGCATGTTTTCACCTTCACTGTTTCTACACATATTTATTCAACTTCTGCTAATCCTTCTACCACTTTGCAACATATAATCCATTTTCTTTTATGCCTGAAACGTTCCAGTGTCTACCATCCAGCCTCTCTGTAATCAAAATACAGGTAATTGACAAGACACAAAATAGTATTCTCCCCTCTCCCCGGGAATTTAAAGACACAGTAAGAGAAAACCTGTACAGGAGCAGAGATCAGAAGAATGGCTTGGTTTCTAGACTTCCAGAGCGGGTGAAGAGGAGGGCATGGAGGATGTATATGGATGGGTGAGGGTCTTGACAGCGTGGTCTGGAACCACCCCAGAAGTTGGTTCATAAATCTATCCCCAAACCCCTCCCCTGGCTAACAGGACTTGACTTTCATAAGAAACGCAAGCCTTTTGGACCTGAGTCAGCACTCCAAAGGCTTGGTCATGGGTCCAAGGCATAAACGGCACCTGTACACTTGTTACATGTGCCAGCCCTACCTACCCCAGACCCACCCACCAGACAGAACTTGCAGGGCTGGGACCCAGCCCTCCAGGAGATTCTGCTACTAGCAGACATGTGTGAAGTGCCACTCTATGGGGCTTTCTTCAGTCTCATATCCCGTAGAAACATGCACATAGAGCCTGAAACACCGTCTCAAGGTCATATGCTTTAGAGGCCCCATGATGGAGCACACTGACTTTAATCTGGCTGAATATGAAAATCTTGTCCTCGCCTGCCAATTTAGCAGACATAACAGATGTGGGTGAGATCCCTGGGTCAGGAAGATCCCCTGGAGGAGGGAATGGCAACCCACTCCAGTATTCTTGTCTGGAGAATCCCATGGACAGAGGAACCTGGCGGGCTACCATCCATGGGGTTTCAAAGGGTCAGACATGACTGAAGCAACTTAGCACACATGCACACTGCTACCTCTTAGACAAGGATGTGTGTGTGTGATAGTCACTCGTGTCTAACTCTTTGCAACCCCATAGACTGTAGTCCACCAAGCTCCTCTGTCCATGGAATTCTCCAGCCAAGAGTAAGTGATTGATTCAAAAGCTAAATAAAAGTGAAAGTCAGTCGTGTCCGACTCTTTGTGACCCCGTGGACTGTAGCCCGTCAGGCTCCTCTGTCCATGGGATTCTTCAGGCAAGAATACTGGAGTGGGTTGCCAGTTTCTTCTCCATGGGATCTTCCCAACCCAGGGGTCAAACACAGGTCTTCCACTTTGCAGGCAGACTCTTTACTGACTCAGCCACCAGGGAAGCCCGTTTTTAGCTCCAGGTCTGAAGACTTCCTAGCTTATCCTATGGGCCTCAACGCCAAGAACCACAAATTGCAAATTTAATAGGTGATTTTGTATCAAGAGGTCAATTATGAAACACCTGCTGTGTGCTAAGTCACTCAGTTGTATCTGACTCTGTGACCCCATGATCTGTAGCCCACCAGGTTCCTCTGTCCATGGAATTCTCCAGCCAAGAATACTGGAGTGGGTTGCCATTCCCTCCTCCAGGGAATCTTCCTGACCCAGGGATCAAACCCAGGTCTCCCACATTGCAGGAAGATTCTTTACCATCTGAGCCACCATGGAAGCCCACAAAGCACCTAGAATTTTTCAATTAAAAGAATATATTCTCTGGGTTCAGATATGGCTCAGATCGTGTTAACATTTTTTTTCTATTGTGGGTTTTGACTTTTTCCCCTAGAAATTGGATTTATTTGATGTACCCAAGTCTTAAGTTTCTCAATAAAAAAAACTCCATTAAAAAAAATGTCAGTTTCTGGATCCCATCCTGAAAGATGGGCTGATAAGGTCCTTGGTGTGGGCCAGCACCCTGCACTTTCCTCTGAAATGATTCTTAAGTGCAGCCAGGACCAGCAGCCCATGCTGTCTAGCACCACAGGGCTCAGCCCCTTTTCTGTCAAGGTCAGAAAGGGACTATTTTAGGGTTTTCAAGCCATACTCTGCAGCTGGAGAGTGAAAGCAGCCAGAGAGGATATGTCCACAAGTGGGTGTGGCTGTGTTACAATAAAACTTTATTTACAAAAACAACCATGAGACTACATGTGTCCCATGCTGTGACTGGCCACATCAGATACAGTACTGGACCAGTGGACTGAAACCCTCAGGGCACTGTCTGTCTATCCTTCACTCATGGGGTCTCAGCTATGTCCCCCTATGGCTTGGGGGCTCTGTGAGCTCCCAAGTCCTTTTCCAAAGAATCTGCCTACAATACAGGAGACCCCAGCTTCAATCCCTGGGTCAGGAAGATCCCCGGGAGAAGGAAATGTCTACCCACCCAAGTATTCTTGCCTGGGAAATCCCATGGACAGAGGAGCCTGGAGGGAGGGCTACAATCCATGATGTCGCAAAGAGTTGGACATGACTAAGCGACTAAGCCTTCTAACACTGAATTCCATCAATTCTGAAATTACAGAACTCATAAGAATTCATTGTGGAGTGCTTAAGACAGAACCATGAAAGAGGCTATTAAAAGATGCTTTCGTTCAACAGAGTACTGTCTGCCAGTTCCAATGATTAGCTTTACCTCCTTCAAAATTCTGACTTAAATCAGCCCTTCTCACAAGTGATAGGTATGTAAAATAGATTTCCTTTAGTAAGAGTTTTCAAGTATGTTTCATTTCAACTTTTGAAACGGAACAGATGCTGCTGTAATTAATCATCTTTCAAAGTCAATCTGAAGGGCATGTCATCCACTCTAGAGAGTAGCCCTCAGCCCCCTTTTTTACAAATTATTATTTTGTAAAGTAGAGAAGCAAAACAAGTTGAAGAAGAGAACTGCTTCTGATTATAACAGAAACATAAAGAGAGGCATGTGGAACTTTCAAGATCCCTTCCCCTGGAATACCATTCTCACCGTGGGATGTACATTTAAGAACATAAAGTAAAAACAGGGTCGAGGGCTTATGGAAAAACCTTTCTTGTAGTTGGCCTGTCTTAACATGGGTGATTTATGGAAAGGAATTCAAGTCTCCCTTTGAATCTTCATGTTCTCTAAGAGAATTATAAAAGCATGATTAAATAGGAAGTGTAGCAATTAACAAGCAAATCTGTCATGGCCAAAAACCAATTACCAATTAAGGAGAGACACAGAAAAATGATTTAATGAACATTAGTTCTTTAGCACGGTCTATTTATCCTCAAAGCTCAATTTTTGATTACAGTCATTAAATGCTGTTCAGTAAAATATTTCAGACAGTAAAGCTTATCTCACCTCTTCCCCAATCTTATTCTCCCTTCAGCTTCTACCCTCTCTGGCCTCCTCTTTTCCCTCAAGCTTCTCAAAGGACTGGTCACATGTTCTGTTTCTCTTTCCTTGCCTGTCATTACAGCTCCCCTCACTCACATCAGCCACTGAGTGTCTTTACTATACCAAATAGTGCTCAGCGATGTCAGAAATACCATCTGCATCGATATATATTCCCATGACCGCCTGACCTCATCTTGGCATGCAACAACTTTTGAGATGTTAACCCACTTCAATTCTTTCTTAATCCCTCCAGATACAATGCCATCCTCATCCAGAGGAAATGCCATTCCCTCCTTCACCATGCTGTCTGATGCTCCCCAGATCTCTATCTCTAGGTCTAATTTCTCTGCTGAGCTCAGCACTATATATTGACCTGCTTGCTTGGTCATCACTTTTGGATGCTGACGTGAAAGTGATAGTCACTCAGTCGTGTCTGACTCTTTGTGACCCCATGGAGTGCAGCATGCCAGGTTTCCCTGTCCATCACCAACACTTGGTGCTTGGTCAAACTCATGTCCATTAAGTCATTGATACCATCCAACCATCTCATCCTCTGTCATCCCCGTCTCCTCCTGCCTTCAATCTTTCCCAGCATCTGGTCTTTTCCATTGAGTCAGTTCTTCACATAAAGTAGCTAAAGTATTGGAATTTCTGCCTCAGCATCAGTCCTTCCTTTTCATAACTGGACATGGAACAACAGACTAGTTCCAAATAGGAAAAGGAGTACGTCAAGGCTGTATATTGTCGCCCTGCTTATTTAAGTTATATGCAGAGTGCATTAGGAGAAACACTGGGCTGGAAGAAGCACAAGCTGGATCAAGATTGCTGGGAGAAATATCAATAACCTCAGCAGAAAGTGAAGAAGAACTAAAGAATCTCTTGATAAAAGTGAAAGAGGAGAGTGAAAGAGTGGGCTTAAAACTCAACATTCAGAAAACTAAGATCATGGCATCTGGTCCCATCACTTCATGGCAAATAGATGGGGAAACAGTGGCTGACTTTATTTTTCACTCAGTTCAGTCGCTCAGTTGTGTCCGACTCTTTGCGACCCCATGAATCGCAGCACGCCAGGCCTCCCTGTTCATCACCATCTCCCGGAGTTCACTCAGACTCATATCCATCGAGTCAGTGATGCCATCCAGCCATCTCATCCTCAGTTGTCCCCTTCTCCTCCTGCCCCCAATCCCTCCCAGCATCAGAGTCTTTTCAAATGAGTCAACTCTTCGCTCCAAGCCAAGCTTCAGCAAGACGTGAACGGTGAACTCCCAGATGTTCAAGCTGGTTTTAGAAATGGCAGAGGAACCAGAGATCAAATTGCCAACACCCGCTGGATCATCAAAAAGCAAGAGAGTTTCAGAAAAACATCGATTTCTGCTTGATTGACTATGCCAAAGCCTTTGACTGTGTGGATCACAATAAACTGTGGAAAATTCTGAAAGAGATGGGAATACCAGGCCACCTGACTCGCCTCTTGAGAAACCTATATGCAGGTTAGGAAGCAACAGTTAGAACTGGACATGGAACAAAAGACTGGTTCCAAATAGGAAAAGGAGTACATCAAGGCTGTATATTGTCACCCTGCTTATTTAACTTCTATGCAGAGTACATCATGAGAAACGCTGGGCTGGAAGAAGCACAAGCTGGAATCAAGATTGCCGGGAGAAATATCAATAACCCCAGATATGCAAATGACACCACCCTTATGACAGAAAGTGAAGAGGAACTAAAAAGACTTTTGAGGAGAGTGAAAAAGAAGAGACTGAAAAAGTTGGCTTAAAGTTCAACATTCAGAAAACGAAGATCATGGCATCTGGTCCCATCACTTCATGGGAAATAGATGGGGAAACAGTCGAAACAGTGTCAGACTTTATTTTGGGGGGCTCCAAAATCACTGCAGATGGTGACTGCAGCCATGAAATTAAAAGACGCTTACTCCTTGGAAGAAAAGTTATGACCAACCTAGATAGCATATTGAAAATCAGAGACATTACTTTGCCAACAAAGGTCCGTCTAGTCAACGCTATGGTTTTTCCAGTGGTCATGTATGGATGTGAGAGTTAGACCATGAAGAAAGCTGAGCGCCAAAGAACTGATGCTTTTGAAATGTGGTGTTGGAGAAGACTCTTGAGAGTCCCTTGGACTGCAAGGAGATCCAACCAGTCCATTCTGAAGATCAGCCCTGGGATTTCTTTGGAGGGAATGATGGTGAAGCTGAAACTCCAGTACTTTGGCCATCTGATGCGAAGAGTTGACTCATTAGAAAAGACTTTATTTTGGGGGGCTCCGAAATTACAGCAGATGAAAATCAGAGACATTACTTTGCCAACAAAAGTCCGTCTAGTCAAAGCTATGGTTTTTCCAGGAGTCATGTATGGATGTGAGAGTTGGACCATGAAGAAAGGTGAACACTGAAGAACTGATGCAAGGAGATCCAACCAGTCCATCCTAAAGGAGATCAGTCCTGGGTGTTCATTGGAAGGACTGATGTTGAAGCTGAAACTCCAATACTTTGGCCACTTGATGCAGAGAGCTGACTCATTTGAAAAGAACCTGATGCTGGGAAAGATTGAGGGCAGGAGGAGAAGCAGACGACAGAAGATGAGATGGTTGGATGGCATCACTGACTCAATGGACATGGGTTTGGGTAGACTCTGGTAGTTGGTGATGAACAGGAAGGCCTGGCGTGCTGCAGTTCATGGGGGGCAAAGAGTCAGACATCACTGAGTGACAGGACTTCCAATGAATATTCAGGACTGATTTCCGTTAGGAGGGACTAGTTGGATCTCCTTGCAGTCCCAGGGACTCTCAAGAATCTTCTCATTGTTTCCCCCATCTATTTGCCATGAAGTGATGGGACCAGATGCCATGATCTTAGTTTTCTGAATGTTGAGTTTTATGCCAGCTTTTTCACTCTCCTCTTTCACCTTCATCAAGAGGCTCTTTAGTTTCTCTTCACTTTCTGAGATAAGAGTGCTGTCATCTGCATATCTGAGGTTATTGATATTTCTCCCAGCAATCTTGATTCCAGCTTGTACTTCATCCAGTCTGGCATTTTTGCATGATGTACTCTGCATATACAATACTTTGACGTACTCCTTTCCCAATTTGGAACCAGTCTGTTGTTCCATGTCCAGTTCTAACTGTTGCTTCTTGACTTGCATACAGATTTCTCAGGAGGCAGGTCAGGTGGTCTGGTATTCCCATCTCTTTCAGAATTTTCCACAGTTTGTTGTGATCCACACAGTCAAAGGCTTTGGCATAGTCAATAAAGCAGAAATAGATGTTTT
Organism: Ovis aries; assembly: GCF_016772045.2. Lineage (NCBI taxonomy): Eukaryota > Metazoa > Chordata > Mammalia > Artiodactyla > Bovidae > Ovis > Ovis aries. Next base: position 8,456,974 of record NC_056080.1, on the reverse strand, counting down.
TCTGGAATTCTCCTCTTTTCCCCATGATCCAACAGATGCTGGCAATTTGATCTCTGGTTCCTCTGCCTTTTCTAAATCCAGCTTGAACATCTGGAAGTTCTCGGTTTGTGTGCTGTTGAAGCACAGCTTGGAGAATTTTGAGCATTACTTTGGTAGTGTGTGAGATGAGTGCAATTGTGTGGTAGTTTGAGCATTCTTTGGCATTGCCTTTCTTTGGCATTGCCTTTCTTTGGCACTGGAATGAAAACTGATCTTTTCCAGTCCTGTGGCCACTGCTGAAATTTCCAAATTTGCTGGCATACTGCGTGCAGTACTTTCACAGCATCATCTTTTAGGATTTGAAATAGCTTAGCTGGAATTCCATCACCTCCACTAGCTTTGTTCACAGTGATGCTTCCTAAGGCCCACTCGACTTCACACTCCAGGATGTCTGGCTCTAGGCAAGTGATCATACCATCATGATTATCTGGGTCATTAAGATCTTTTTTGTATAGTTCTTCTGTGTATTCTTGCCATCTCTTATTAAGATCTGCTTCTGTTAGGTCCATACCGTTTCTTTCCTATTTTGCCCATCTTTGTATGAATTGTTCCCTTAGTATCTATAATTTTCTTGAGGAGATCTACCGCTAACATTTTTATGACTTCTCAACCACCAATTCTCACAGAGGCTTCCGCTCAACTCTCTGCTGGAGCCAAACACCCCTAGTACCAACTCACAAAGCCCCTAGTGCCTTCCTTTGTAACTGCAACCTAGCTTTTCTGTAAATTTTTCTTACTTCTGTTTCTTGGCCACCATCAGACTGTTGTATTGCTGAAATCTGAAACCTGCAGTGGCTTGGCTTCAAGTCTACCACAGAGTATGTGCTCAAGAAATCCATCGAGTAGAATTCCCACTTCTCATGAAGATGTTCTACTTAAACCCACCCATAACATGTGCTATTCTCTTTAAAAGACTCATGTTAAAAATAAGTAAATGAGTGCTTCATATTGGTAGAAACCACATATACCTGCAGAATGAAAAATAACCTCAAAATAAATGCTACACAATCTGTAGTCATTTAACCACTATGTCATGTCGGACTCTTTGGACCCCATGGACTGTACCCCACCAGGCTCCTCTATCCATGGGCTTTCCCAAGCAAGAATACTAGAGACGATTGCCACTTCCTTCTCCAGGGGATTTTCTTGAGCCAGGGATCAAGCCCGAGTCTTCTGCAATGGCAGGCGGGTTCTTTAGCACTGAACCACCTGGGAAACCCCTAGAAAATTTAACTTCCAGCAAATTCCATCCTCTCTTCATAGCAGCCTCAGGTCATCAAGCAAAAAGAAAACCTCAAAACTGGGCAAATAAATCTGCCCATTAGTGTCTTTTTAAAAATTAATTATTTTAATTGGAGGCTAATTACTTTACAATATTGCAGTGGTTTTTTTTTACCATACATTGACATGAATCAGCCACAGGTATACATATGTTCCCATCCTGAACCCCCCTCCCAGCTCCCTCCCCACCCCATCCTTCTGGGTTGTCCCAGTGCACCGGCTTTGAGTGACCTGTTTCATACATCGGACTTGGACTGGTCATCTATTTCACATATGGTAATATACATGTTTCAATGGTATTCTCTCAAATCATCCACCCTCACCTTCTCCCACAGAGTCCAAAAGTCTGTTCTTTACATCTGTGTCTCTTTTGCTGTGTCTCTTGTATATAGGGTTGTTGTTACCATCTTTCTAAATTCCATATATATGCATTAATATACTGTATTGGTGTTTTTCTTTCTGGCTTGCTTCACTTTGTATAATAGGCTCCAGTTTCATCCACCTTATTAGAACTGATTCAAATGCATTCTTTTTTTATAGCCAAGTAATATTCTGTTGTGTATATGTACAACAGCTTTCTTATCCATTCGTCTCCTGATGGACATCTAGGTTGCTTCCATGTCCTGGCTATTATAAACAGTGCTGTGATGAATGTTGGGGTACACGTGTCTCTTTCAATTTTGGTTTCCTCGGTGTGTATGCCCAGCAGTGGGATTTCTGGGTCATATGACAGCTCTATTTCCAGTTTTTTAAGGAATCTCCACACTGTTCTCCATAGTGGCTGTACTAGTTTGCATTCTCACCAACAGTATAAGAGGGTTCCCTTTTCTCCACATCCTCTCCAGCATTTATTGTTTGTAGATTTTTGGATAGCAGCCACTCTGACCATCGTGAAATGGTACCTCATTGTGGTTTTGATTTGCATTTCTCTGATAATGAGTGATGTTGAGCATCTTTTCCTGTGTTTGTTAGCCATCTGTATGTCTTCTTTGGAGAAATATCTGTTTAGTTCTTTGGCCCATTTTTTTGATTGGGTCATTTATTTTTCTGGAATTGAGCTGCATGAGCAGCTTGTACATTTTAGAGTTTAACTCTTTGTCAGTTGCTTCATTTGCTATTAGTTTCTCCCATTCTGAAGGCTGTCTTTTCCACCTTGCTTATAGTTTCCTTCATTCTGCAAAAGCTTTTAAGTTTAATTAGGTTTATCAGTGTCTTTTATCACCTCCCACCTGGCCCCTGGCCCTAAATTCAAAGTCTGAAGTTGTGCTTACACAATTCTTACTTATAGGCTCAGCTCATCCCACACAGTAAGGCAAGTGAAAAGTGAAGTCACTCAGTCTTGTCTGACTCTTTGCGACCCCATGAACTGTAGCCTGCCAGGTTCCTCCGTCTATGGGATTTTCCAGATAAGAATACTAGAGTGGGTTGCCACTTCCTTCTCCAGGAGATCTTCCCAACCCAGAGATCGAACCCGGGACTCCAGCATTGTAGGCAGATGCTTTACTACCTGAGCCACCAGGGAAGTCCTGTAGACAATCCGAGTGCAAATAAAATGAGCTCTAGGGTATCATGATCAACTTCAGTTTGAGAGAAGGTCCCCTCTGACCTTGGTGAACCACCTTTGCAAAAGGTCTGCTCATTTTCTTAGAAACTATATTCCCTATTATTTACAAAAGTATCACAGAGTCCCAGCTATCTTCCTAGTTTTTTGTTTTTGTTTTTTTTTTTTGGCCTGGCACACAACTTGCAGAATTGTAGTTCCCCGACCAGAGATAGAACCTGTGCCCTGTGTGGTGGAAGTGCAGAGTCCTAACCACTGGACCAAAAAGGAAGTCCCAGCCTCCTTTCTCATTTCTGAGCAGGAGCACCCAGGTAGTGACCTAAGATTAAAGTGAGCAAGCAGGCAACACAGGTGGCATTGGGTGGCATTCCAAGTGGAGGACATCTGCTGCCTGGGAAGTTCAGAGTCCATGTTGAAGATCAAATCAGAAGGAGTTCAAGGACAGAGAACTCAGCTACTGTTGAGCTGTGTTGCTGCTCCTCCAGTACAGATGGTAAACAATATCAAACACAAACATTCATTAAAAGATAGTTGGGGTACCTGTACTAGCAGCAGACCAAGTAGACTTCCAAACAACGAATGTTTCCTAGGAACCAATTGGCTGAACAAAGAAACCATGATTCCCTCCTCTTCCCTTTTTCTCTTACCCCAAGAAGAGAGAGAGAGAGTGGAAACAAGGTTAGTTGAGGAATATATCAAACCAGTCAAGGAAATCAATCTTGAATATTCGCTTGAAGGACTGATGCTGAAGCTGAAACTGCAATACTTTGGCCACCTGATGCAAAGAGCTGACTCATTGGAAAAGGCCCTGATGCTGGGAAAGGTTGAGGGCAGGAGGAGAAGGCGGTGACAGAGGATAAGATGCTTGGATGGCATCACCAATTCAATGGACAAGGGTTTGGGCAAACTCTGGGAGATAGTGAAGGATAGGGCAGGCTGGTGTGCTACAGTCCATGGGGTCGCAAAGAGTCAGACAGGACTTAATGACTGAACAACAAGAAGGGTCTGAAATTGGAATATCTGGGGCAAAACTATCCCAGTGGAGTTAGCCATGAATTTTGGTTGGGTACATTGCATTTTAGAGTCTGTTTTCAGCTCCCAATCAATAACTTAGTGTAGTTTACGACAGAGATGACTATACTGGGTTTATATCTCTATGTCAGCCTTGGGGCAAGACCCTCTTGATGAGGCCAGGTTCAGAAGCAGCAAGAGACTAAAGCAAGACTAAATATCCAGTCATCATCACGGACCAGTGAGCCCAATCAAGGCCTCTGCCCTTCAACCCCTGGGGACCTGGTCACACAGAGAAAGGAGGGGAGGGTGTCCATATCGCAGCAGCTGTTAATGGTTGCCTCTTGCTCTCTCCCTGCATTCCAGACCTGCCCACTCAGGACATCCTGAAATGGAGAAGGTTGCTGGTAGGAGTGTTTGCAACTTTCAAATGATTGACTAGAAGCAGAAGTGCCAGGGCATGAACCCTCAACCCCGGAGTTCACGGGGCCAACCAGCCCACAGAGCCTGAGCCCTTGATCCCACTAGACAGGCAGTTCTCATTAAGCAATGTCACTGGAACTGGTGCCAAAAGCATAAGGCTGCCTGCTCCCCCCTGGGCTTCATTTCTAGGCTCTTATATACATGTATTTTGAAAATTTCCAAGTCAGTCAGTCTTTGCTTGGTGGAAGTGCTTGAGCAATGCTGATATTTACTAAACAAGAGATGAGAGTCTAGTGGTTCTCAAAGATGCCCACGAGGAGACATCCCACCCAGAGAAATGCTACAGGACTCCCACTCCTCGTGGGGACCCAGGTCAAAGAGATGCTTCTGTATCAGCACAGAAGCAGCACTCTGGGCTTCTGTCTGCATGGTTTCTGAGTGACTGCATATGCTGGGGCAGCCAATCTTCAAAGGCAGCTTGCTCTTGCTGAGGTTTTTGTCCTGAAAACCAGGAAGTCCTCAGGGACAGCTCTGACTGGAGGAAAATCAACAAAGCTCAAGACAGCATCTGAGACACAAATGTGAACAATTTCCCCTCATTTTGTCGGACATAGCCATCAAAAACATCCCCAAAGTGCCATGGCCAGACTCTATGTTGCAGGAAAATTCCACTGTGGGGAGATTGAAATCATGACACCTTCACAGCTCTGGGAGGAAATGAGATGACGGAGTGTTAAAATATCCTGGTGAATATTTACCCTCCTTTTGGGTAAAAATGAGGAAGTTGTTCATTCTTGCTAATTACAGTCTGAGTGTCAAGTTTTCATTTTCAGTTTAGGCAGGATATTAGGAACTTTGTTTGCTTATACATTGGGGGTTGAATGAGATTGCCAAGTACAATCTTTTACCCTCGTGGACACACAAGATGGGACAATCAGTATCTTTGGATGTATTTCCAGAAATACTTTTTCTTCCTCATCTCACTTGTTTGTGGGCAGTCTTCTGATGCCTATTTTTGACTCTGTTCAGTCCTTCCCAGGTGGCTCAGTAGTAAGGAATCTGCCTGCAATGCAGGAGATACAGAAGACATGGATTCTATCCCTGGGTCGGGAAGATCCCCTAGAAGAGGAAATGGCAACCCACTCCAGTATTCTTGCCTGGAGAATCCCATGGATGAGGAGCCTGGTGGGCTACAGTCCATGGGGTCGCAGAGAGTCAGACACGACTGAGCGACTAACACACACACAGTCCTTTCTCAAGTTGTCCCTTCTCTAAAGCAAGAGTTCTTGGCCAAAGCACCATGGCCCTTTAGGGTTGAAAAGGTCCTGGTTGTGGAGCTCCCCTTTGCCTTATAGGATGTGTAGGAACATCCCTGGCCTCTGACCACTAGATACCAAAAGTACTCCCTCCCAGTTATGACAATTGACCATATCACCAGACATTGCCAAATGTCCCTCCGGGGTGAGGGAGGCACAATTATGCTTCTGGGAACTAGCAACCTAATGAACACTTCAATGGTGACACCCATCTTCTATCATGACAACATCCCTTCTGTGCACAGAATCTTCTCATGTCACCTTCCTACCCATTTTCTCTCCCTTCCTCCAATGCCAGGCCTCTGGGTCATGTGGGGAGTCTGCTGATAATGCAGGCATTGTTCAGCTCACTGGCTCAATGTCCCAGGCTCACCCATGGTTAAGCTGGGAGAGAGGGAGGCACAGATGTCAGAAGAAAAAACAACTCCCTCTTCTCCCTGGAACTGGAGGCCTCAAAACATGCAAATACAGAGACTGACCAAGATGATATAGAAAGATCTGGAATTTACCTCCTCTCACAAGCATGCCAAAATCACAACTCTGAACAAAAACCATTGATGGAAAAGACTGGAACCTCCCAGAAAAGATCTTCTACCAAAAAAATTAAAAAGAAGCACAATGAGATGGCAAGGTGGGGCGAACTCGCAACATAATCAAGTATGAATACACCCAGGTGGGCGCCTCACAGACTGGACAACAATTACAGTGCAGAGGTTGTCCCACAGGAGTGAGAGCCCTGAGTCCCATGTCAGGCTCCCCAACCTGCAGTCCTGAACCTGGAAGATGAGCCCCCAGAACACTTGGCTCTGAAGGCCAGCAGGGCTTCATTTCAGGAATCCCAAATGACAGTGGGAAATAGAGATTTCAGTCTTAAAGGGTGCATGCAAAATCTAAGGCTCCGAGACAGAGAGCAAAAGCATTCTTCTGATAGGAACCTGGGCCAGACCCACCAGCTAGTCTAAGAGAGTCTCCTGGAGAGGTGGAGGGGGTGGCGGAGGGTGAGGGGTAAGGGGTTGGGGGTGAGGGGTAGGGGTAGGGGTAGTGGATGGGGGGTGATTTTTACCATCAAATCACTGCTACTCACAATCTCCCGACCCAACAGCTGGTAGGCACCAGCACTAGCACACCTCAGGGCAAGCAACTAACTAGGTAGGATACAGCCCCAGGCGTCACAGCCACCTTCAACACAGCCCTGCCCACCAGAATGCCAGAACCTGGCTCCACCCACCAGTGGGTGGGCACTGGTTCTGCCCTCTAGGAAGCTTGCAGGAGCCTCTAGACCAGCCTCACCCACCAGGAGGCAGATACCAGATGCAGGAAAACCACAATGCAGCAGCCTACAGACCCAGTCTGCCCACAGCAGGCCAGACCCCACCCAGGTACCAGCTAAGACCTGTCCCAGGCCACGAGCAGACCAACATAAGCTTCAGGACACCCTGGACCTGTCCTGTACACAACTGTCTTAGAAACCGCCCCCTGCCCCACCCCACAGTGATCTGACACCAGCTCTGGGATCCCTGGGCCATGCAGCCAAACTCCAGGACCCAGCTCTACCTGCAAGCAGCTGAGCACTAACTCTAGGACCTGGCTTCACCCACCAGTGAGACAGCACTAGCCCTCAAGTCCCCTTGGGACCGTCAGCCTCCTCAGCATCCAGCATGTATGCATGCATGCAAAGTCACTTCAGTCATTCCCGACTGTGTGTGACTCTATAGACCATAGCCCACCAGACTCCTGTCTATGAGATTCTCCAGGCAAGATTACTCAAGTGGGTTGCCATGCCCTCCTCCAGGGGATCTTCTCAGCAGCCTCCACATATGGAAGGGTCTGGAAACTAACTGGATTAGGGGCTAACCAAGCCTATAAGATAATAATACAACATGCAAAATGCCCAGCTGGAAGGACCACAAGCTGGAATCAAGCTTGCTGGGAGAAATATCAATAACCTTAGATACACAGATGACACCACTTTTATGGCAGAAAGCAAAGAACTAAAGAGTCTGTTAATGAAAGTGAAAGAGGAGAGTAAAAAAGTTGGCTTAAAACTCAACATTTGGAAAACTAAGATCATGGCATCCAGTCCCATCACTTCATGGCAAATAGATAGGGAAACAATGAAAATAGTGACAGATTTTATTTTCTTAGGCTCCAAAATCACTGCAGATGGTGACTGCAGCCATGAAATTAAAAGACACTCGCTCCTTAGAAAAAAAGCTATGACCAACCTAGACAGTATATTAAAAAGCAAAGACACTTCTTTGCCAACAAAAGTCCACCTAGTGAAAGCTATGGCTTTTCCCATAGTCATGTATGGATGTGAGAGTTGGACTATAAAGAAAGCTGAGCGCCGAAGAATTGATGCTTTTGACCTGTGGTGTTGGAGAAGACTCTTGAGAGTTCCTTGGACTGCAAGGAGATCCATCCAGTCCATCCTAAAGGAAATCAGCCCTGAATATTCATTGGAAGGACAGATGCTGAAGCTGAAGCTCCAATACTTTGGCCACCTGATGCGAAGAACTGACTCATTGGAAAAGACCCTGATGCTGGGAAAGATTGAAGGTGGGAGAATGGGATGACAGAGGATGAGATGGTTGGATGGCATCACTGACTTGATGGACATGAGTTTGAGCAAGCTCCGGGAGTTAGTGATGGATAGGGAGGCCTGGCATGCTGCAGTCCATGGGGTCACAAAGAATCAGACATGACTGAGCGACTGAACTGAACTGAGGCTTCTCCAACTCTGTCACATGCACCCTTGCTGCAAAGCTGTGTTCTCAAGTAACCCTAGGCAGGTAGGAGCCATTAAGGGTTAATAAATATTCTATGCATACATACATCTGATTATAACAGACTGAATTATGGGAAAGACATGCACAACAGAGTCTGTTGCTATCTAACTTACAACTGACAATCGGCCTTGAGCACATGCCTATTTGCATTCCCTTTCCTGATTAGTGGCAGGTACAACCCTATTTTGCACAGGGAAGAACCAAGAGGACATTGGAAGTATAAAAAGGGGAAGCCAAGAGGAATTATGATGACTCCTTCGGGGTTGGCTTGTTCCACATCTCGGGAGTGTCTGTTTATTAAAAGATCTGCTTGAGCTGTAACTGGCTGTAATTTGTCTATTGTTTTAAACCCTTTTGTCCATTGGTCCAAATCTTTGTCACGATGAGACAAGAACTGAGGGAGAGAAATAAAACAAACTGCCAGGTGGAATGTAAATTGATACAGTCATTATGGAAACCAGTGTAGAGGTTTCTTAACAAACTAAAACTATAACTACCATATGACCCAGTATTTCTACTCCTGGGTAAATATCTGAAAAAAAAAAAAACAACAAAAACACTAATTGAAACACACACCAATGTTTACAGCAGCACTATTTTAAATTGGCAAGATATGAAAGCAACCTAATTATCCATCAAGAGAGTTTTGGATAAAGAAAAGGTGGTTGTGTATATACGTATATACACACACACAGAGACATGTATATATGTATATATGTATATATGTATATATGTATATATTCTATTGTGTGTAGAATACTACTCAACCATAAAGAAGAATGAAAATTTTCAATTTGAAGCAACACGGATGTACTTGGAAGGGATTATGCTAAATGAAATAAGACAAATACTGTACAATGTCATGTATATGTGGAATCTAAAAAATTCAACAAACTAGTGAATAAAGCACAAAAGAAGCAGACTCACAGATACAGAAAACAAAGTACTGGTCACAGTAGAGAGAGGGAAGGACAGAGGGGCAATACTGACATAGGGCTTTAAGAGGTTCAAACTACTGTGTATAAAATAAGCTACAAAATATACTGTACAAGACAAGGAATAGAGCCAACATTTTATAATAAGCATAAGTGGATTATAACCTTTAAAATTTCTGAATCACTACTTGTACACCTGTAACTTATATCATACACCAACTGTTCTTCAATGAAGAAGTAGAGCAAATACCTAAAGATCTGCATTCCAGATAAAGTTAGAATTCAAGCAGAGGAAATCCTGGTATAATTACTGATAATATTTTTTATATTGTTACTGCCAAAAAAAGATAGATTACAATTTGTGTTTTTAAAAATACTACAAAGGAATTTACTTAAGCTCCCAAAATATTCTTTACAACACTGCAAAAGTGGATTCTTTCTAGACTTTCTTTCAGCACAGGAAATACTGTCACCCTCACCTTCCAAATTAGACTTCAAGGCAAGACACTGCTTTGGGTCATGGCCATGTCTGCCACACTACTGCTCTGCCGTCAGGAAATAAGTTTCTCTTCCCAAGGCTAACTTGAGGGAATAGATGGGTATTTTATTTGTTTTGTTTTGTTTTGTTTTGTTGCTAACACATGGAGACATATTCTGCATAGACTAATGTGGGAGACTGCTTTTGGGAAAGATATGGCTGCTTTAAAGCATAGCTTTTGTATACTTTGGAAAAGAAGGGCAGGGATAAATTAGGAGCTTGGTATTAACATATACACACTATGATGTACAAATTAAATAAGCAACAAAGACCTACTGTATAGCACAGGAAGCTATGCTCTATTTTGTAATAACCTCTAAGGGAAAAAACTTTGAGAAAGAACAGATATGTATAACTGAATCACTTTGCTGTACACCTGAAACTAACACAAATTTTTTTTAATATAAATTTATTTATTTTAATTGGAGGCTAAGTTATGACCAACCTAGATAGCAATTGAAAAGCAGAGACATTACTTTGCCAACAAAAGTCCGTCTAGTCAAGGCTATGGTTTTTCCAGTGGTCATGTGTGGATGTGAGTTGGACTGTGAAGAAAGCTGAGCACCGAAGAATTGATGCTTTTGAACTGTGGTGTTGGAGAAGACTCTTGAGAGTCCTTTGGACTGCAAGGAGATCCAACCAGTCCATTCTGAAGGAGATCAGTCCTGGGTGTTCATTGGAAGGACTGATGCTGAAGCTGAAACTCCAATACTTTGGCCACCTCATGAGAAGAGCTGACTCATTGGAAAAGACTCTGATGCTGGGAGGGATTGAGGGCAGGAGGAGAAGGGGAAAACAGGATGAGATGGCTGGATGACATCACCAACTCAATGGACATGAACTTGAGTGAACTCTGGGAGTTGCTGATGGACAGGGAGGCCTGGCATGCTGCGATTCATGGGGTCACAAAGAGTCGGACATGACTGAGCAACTGAACTGAACTGAATTACTTTACAATATTGTAGTGGTTTTGCCATACATTGACATGAATTCACCACGGGTGTACACATGTTCCCCATCCTGAAACCCCCTCCCACCTCCCTCCCCATCCCATTCCTCTGGGTCATCCCAGTGCACCAGCCCTGAGCGCCCTGCCTCACTGCATCAAGCCTGGACTGGCGATCTGTTTCACATATGATAATATACATGTTTCAATGCCATTCTCCCAAATCATCCCACCCTTGCCCTCTCCCACAGAGTCCAAAGACTGTTGTATACATCTGTGTCTACACATCTGTGTCTCTTTTGCAGTCTCACATATAGGGTTATCATTACCATCTTTCTAAATTCCATCTATATGCATTAATATACTGTATTGGTGTTTTTCTTGCTGACTTACTTCACTCTGTATAATAAGCTCCAGTTTCATCCACCTCATTAGAACTGATTCAAATGCATTCTTTTTAATGACTGAGTAATATTCCATTGTGTATATGTACAACAGCTTTCTTATCCATTCATCTGCTGATGGACATCTAGGTTGCTTCCATGTCCTGGCTGTTGTAAACAGCGCTGCGATGAACACTGGGGTACACATGTCTCTTTCAATTCTGGTTTCCTCAGTGTGTATGCCCAGCAGTGGGATTGCTGGGCCGTATGGCAGTTCTATTTCCAGTTGTTTAAGGAATCTCCACACTGTTCTCCATAGTGGCTGTACTAGTTTGCATTCCCACCAACAGTGTAAGAGGGTTCCCTTTTCTCCACACCATCTCCAGCATTTATTGCTTATAGACTTTTGGATAGCAGCCATTCTGACTGGTGTGAGATGGTACCTCATTGTGGTTTTGATTTGCTTTTCTCTGATAATGAGTGATGTTGAGCATCTTTTCATGTGTTTGTTAGCCATCTGTATGTCTTCTTTGGAGAAATGTCTGTTTAGTTCTTTGGCCCATTTTTTGATTGGTTCATTTATTTTTCTGGAATTGAGCTGCCGGAGTTGCTTGTATATTTTTGAGATTAAATCTTTGTCAGTTGCTTCACTTGCTATTATTCTTTCCCATTCTGAAGGCTGTCTTTTCACCTTGCTTATAGTTTCCTTTGTTGTGCAAAAGCTTTTAAGTTTAATTAGGTCCCATTTGTTTATTTTTGCTTTTATTTCCAGTATTCTGGGAGGTGGGTCATAGAGGATCCTGCTGTGATTTATGTCGGAAAGTGTTTTGCCTATGTTCTCCTCTAGGAGTTTTATAATTTCTGGTCTTATGTTTAGATCTTTAATCCATTTTGAGTTTATTTTTGTTTATGGTGTTAGAAAGTGTTCTAGTTTCATTCTGTTACAAGTGGTTGACCAGTTCTCCCAGCACCACTTGTTAAAGAGATTGTCTTCTCTCCATCTAATACAACTTTGTAAATCAACTTATTTAAATTAAAAAAAAGCATAACTATCGTATCTTTCCTCTTTGTTCTTCCTTGCACAGCTCAGAAGACTGCACAAAATTCTGCTCTGCCTTGAGAGATTCTTTCCTTTGTTGGAGCATAAGCTCCCTGAAGGGAAGGGTTGAACTTAATTATTACTTTTTGATATTTCTGGTACCTAACACAGCTTATGATATTTCAGTTCAGTTCAGTCGCTCAGTCATGTCCAACTCTTTGTGACCCTCATGGACTGCAGCACGCCAGGCTTCCCTGTCCATCACCAACTCCCAGAGCTTGCTCAAACTCAAGTCCATCAAGTCGGTGATGCCATCCAACCATCTCATCCTCTGTCATCCCCTTCTCCCCATGTCTTCAATCTTTCCCAGCATCAGGGACTTTTCCAATGAGTCAGCTGTTCACATCAGGTGGCCAAAGCATTGGAGTTTCAGCTTCAGCATCAGTCCTTCTAATGAACATTCAGGACTGATTTCCTTTGGGTTTGATCTCCTTGCAGTCCAATACTAGGATATTTTAAAATACTAGGATATTTAATATTTTAAAAAAGAAGGAGGGAAGGAGGAAGGAAAATACTTCAATCTGAAGGAGCAGGGAAGGGACAGAGAGGGGGAAAGGGAAATAAGTGACAGAAAAAAGAAAAGGAGGACAATGTTAGATTAATGTAGTACACAATTCAGATTTGTTACAGGTACTAAAGAATTTTTTCAAGTGAAGGTAGGCCTAACTCTCACTTGTCACCATATAACACAGAGAGGAGTGGTGCTTCCAGGATCCAGCATCTCAGGCAGAACAAAAAGAAAAGATGTGCTGGTTGAGGTGATGCAAGAGATATGGCAGAATAGAAACTGACAGCAAGAGAAAATAACCAATGATGACGAGCCAATAGATGCTCAATTAATTCCCATTAAGTTAATATTAGTAAAGGGGACAAATGTTTCTGCTCTGGAGACATAAAGGAGAAACAGAATAAAACAACAGGTGTAAAAGTTCCCCAACCGTCACCCCACTTTGAAGCAAAGCCAAAACAAAATTTTTTTCCCTTTTCTACAAATGTTTGAAGGAAAGTTGACTTCTTGAAAGGTTCTCTTTAGAGCACATCAAGTTGTCAACTCTCAAATTTAGTCTATTTTCTCCAGTCTAGCAATATATATTAAAGAAATGTTTGAAAATATCAAAGAACATCAAAAAAAGCAAAGCAAAATAAATGTCCATATTGTTCTGGGAATCATGCAATCAATGAAAATTTTCATTTCTGAAAAACCTCATTTCTATTACATATTATTATATGAATCATTCTGCCTTTACATTCTGATTCAAGACTTAATTCTTCATTGGCCATTAATAAGAAGTGTTGTATATTTTTGAAGTGTGTTTAAAAGTCTTATTTTAGGACCCAGGCCAACAGGGAAGGTTCTCCAACTCATTAACCTGCTCCATAAACTTGAAACCACTGTCTCCTATGGGAGAAAAACATACCTAGGAATAGTTACTCTTGAATATTTTAATTCTGTCCTTCTATTTCAAGACCCGTTTACCCCCATTTAGTCTGAATGAAAATTGCTTGAGAACGTTTCCTCCCTTGTGTAATAAGGGACTTAACAACTTAATTTTGGTTAAGAAATCCAATTGCTTCAATCGCACAAAGAACCAGAAGCTAAACAAAAATTCAGCACCAAAGGAAATCTGTCATGATGGTAGAAGGAACCCCAAGGAGGGTGCTGCCAATCAGAAGGACCAGCATATGGAACTTTCTGACCTTGTTAACTCTGAGCTCAGTTTCCTCGAGCTTCTGCCAGAAGGAGGAAGGAAGGAAGGAGTGTGGCCTTTTGTGCGGTTCGTCCACGACCCCATCTCCCAACTATTTCCTTTCCAATGAGGAAAGGGAATTGCTGGGTTTAGTTTGTATGAATTTCATTTGTTTTTCAACTTCAGCATTATGTTCTTTGGCTGGGAATTGGGAATTCTGTTTCTGCAGGCCCCAGCCTGAAAGTCATCACTTCTCCAACTTCTCCAGGTGGGAGCTGGCGTCTGGGCGGCTCAGGAGGCTTCTCAGCTTCCAGGGGGCCCGTGGCCAGGGCTTCCTCCTCCATTCAGGGCAGCCTGCTCCTGGGCCTGGAAGGGGGCGGCTTTCCGGGACCCAAGGCTGGGTCTGTGCCCACATTTTAATGACAGGCTGGAGCCAAGAATCTTTGTGATTGGGAAAGCTATATGCTTGCTTGGGGCTTTTTAGTCGTGAAAAGCCTTTGCAGGCATTGTTCCCAGGCTGTTTCCACCTTGGCCTTGGGATTCTGAGCTAAATAGTCTGTACGCTGTTATCATGGTCAACATGTTCTGCCAACCTATTGGGGCTCTCCAGTGTGGTCCGGCCTGTTGTGCAATCAGTAAAAGACATAACCTCTGTCTTGAAGACCTTGTGCCCCCAAAACCTGGTAAGCATATGTAGATGTGAATGCCGACCATCAATCATTGACAAACATCTGAAATGTAGTAAAACCTTGTTAATCCACTGTCGCTGATTCCAAACAGCATGTAATTCAAAGCAACTGCTGTTCCTGTCCTTCACTGTTCTTTAATGAAAATAGTCAATAACTCGAAACTGGCAGTGAGATATTTATTTTTCCAGGTCCCTGGCACTTCAAATTTTCAGGACGTTGCTCTAATTATATTTTCATGATTAAGTAATATATTGTTTGTTTCATAGGTCCAGCCAATCAAGCTCTCAGTAAGAAGTTTCATTGTTGCGGCTACAATGGTGTGAGTGTACAGGTCAGAAAGCTAAGTCTAACATTGCCCAAAGAAATTGTTAACTTCAGCTAGAAATCTAAGCTTGGATTAGTGACTTCATTTTTAGAGGAATTTTTATCTGATTTTTTTGAAAAATGCTGTTTCTTACAGAGTGCTATGAAAATAAAGAATAGCACAAAGGTAAACAAAAACCCTGCTCATGACTTCACAAGCAGAGAAATCACTCGTTTATTTACCTCAAGTTCAAGGTTATGAAGATGTCAATCCAGAAGAGCTGGGGGGGAGGGGAGAGGTGGAGAGATACTCCTTTATTTTCTGTTCTTTTCACTTGAAAAAAACTGATACTTTATTTGTACTAATTTGGATCCTGAGATCCAGAGGAGAGAATTCAGTCACTGTTGCCAACATCATAATGAACTCTATTTTCCATGAAACAGAATTCAGAATAAATTAGACACAGCTTCCACTTCAATTCCTCAAATAAAGAGAAACTCACTGGAAGATGGTCTCACACAGGAAGTGAAAATCAGGCTGAACCCCAAGGACAATTTTATATGCTCAATGATACATTGGGGAGATTGAGTTAAACCAGTATTTCCAATTTTGGAGTGATTTTATCCTCCAGAGGACACTGCAATTTTTGTCTGTCACAACTTGGAGAGGGGGTGATACTGGCATCTAGGGAGTAGAGATCAGAAATGCTGCTCAACATCCTCCAGCACACAGAACAGTCCCCATGGCAACAAAGAATGATCCAGCCCCAGGTATCAATGCTCCTGAGGCTAAGGAACTCCCAATTAAACTCATCCATCCTTATCCCCAGAGAGTCATGATCTAAGAGGCCACAGGGATGCAAAGAGAACAAGACACCACATGGGCTGCCTTTCCAATGACTTGATGGGTGGATGGATATTCTGACAGTGTAGCATAATGCTTAAGAGCACTGGTGTGAAATATCAGAGAAAAGCAAATCAAAACCACAATGAGGTATCACCTTACACTAGTCAGAATGACCATCATTAAAAAGCCTACTCACAATAAATCCTGAAGTGAACTATACTTTAATAAAAAAATTAATTTTAAAAAATGTCAGCAGAATGAAAAAAAAACCTACAGATACTGTAAAACAGAAAAACTACTAGAAAAAAAAAATAAACTAATCAAGGCGCAAGAATATGTATCTCAGTTCAGTCACTCAGTTGTATCCGACTAAGAGCACTGGTGTGAAATATCGCTAGCTATTAGAGAAAAGCAAATCAAAACCACAATGAGGTATCACTTCACACTAGTCAGAATGACCATTACTAAAAAGTCTACTTACAATAAATCCTGAAGTGAACTATATTTTAATAAAAAAAAAACCTTTTTTCAAATATCAGCAGAATGAAAAAAAAATCCTACAGATACTATAAAACAAAAAACTACTAGAAAAAATAAATTAATCAAGGTGCAAGAATATGTATCTATGTACTGGCAATCTACTGGTTAAGACTCTGCACTTCCACTGCAGGGGGCAAGGTTTGATCCTTGTTCAGGGGACTAAGACCATGCATGCCACAGTAAATGGTCCAAAAAAAAAAGAGAGAGAGAGAGAGATCATACAGTATTGGCTTCCCTGGTGGCTCAGACAGCAAAGAATTCACCTGCAATCCAAGAGATCTAGGTTTGATCCCTGGATCGGGAAGATCCCCTAGAGAAAGGAATGGCAAACCACTCCAGTATTCTTGCCTGGAGAATTCCATGGACAGAGGAACCTGGTGGGCTACAGTCCATGGGGTCACAAAGAGTCAGACTCGACTGAGTGACTAACACTTTCACAAGAATATATGCTTATCCTGTATGATACAAGAATTTAAGAGAATACTAAAAACAAACAATAAATGCGAGAGAGGGTGTGGAAAAAAGTGAACCCTACTACACTGTTGATGGGAATGTAAACTGGTACAGCCACTATGGAAAACAGTATGGAGATTCCTTACAAAACTAAAATAGAGCTACTATACAATCCAGCAACCCCACTCCTGGGCACATATCCAGAGAAAACTGTACTTTGAAAAGATACTTGCACCCCAGTGTTCATTGCAGCACTATTTACAATAGCCAAGACATGGAAGCAACCTAAATGTCCACTGACAGATAAAGAAGATGTGGTAAATAAATATGATGGAATATTACTCAGCCAAAAAAAATTGGAACAATGCCATTTGCAGCAACATGGATGGACCTATAGATTATCATACTAAGTGAAGTGAGTCAGATATAGACAAACATCATGTGATAGCACTTATATGTGGAATCTAAAAAATGATACAAATGAATTTATATACAAAGCAGAAACAGACTTATAGACTACAAAAACAAATTTATGGTTACCAAAGGGGAAAGGTAGGGGAAAGGGATAAATTAGGAGTTTGGCATTAACAGAGACATACTACTATGTATAAAATAATCTACAAGGACCTACTGTATACAGCACAAGGAACTATACTCAGTATTTTGTAATAACCTATATAGAAAAGAATCTGAAGAAGAATCAATTACATATATACCTAAATCACTGCTGTACACCTGAAACTAATACAAAATGGTAAATAAACTATGCCAATAAATATAAAAATTTAAAAAAATATTTTAAGCACTAGTGTGAAGACAAAATGAGTGTGAAATAGTTGAATGCCTGACACATTAAACTGCAAGTGCCTCTATAAATGGTCACCGTTATCATCGTGGGCTAAACCCAGTAACTTTTGATACTTGCCTTCCAAACTGAGACTCACAGTGAGATGTCCTCTATGAACAAGTCAAGTAGGGCTCTCAAAAAATGGAATCATTTAAGAGTTCACTTGACTTCTAAACAAGAGCCATGCATCACGTACATGGAAGCCCTTTCTGGTTACCATTGCTTTGTAATCATGATATAATCAAATGGTCTCAGAAATCCCTCCGGCTGTAGATTGCTTCCCTGATGCTAAGAACCTTCTAAGGACAAATGCTAAATGAATTTGTGGTAAACGTAACGATATTCTATAGAACAGTTTTCCAGCCAAGTAAATCTTTTGGCTTTAGCTTTCTAGACAGCTATCATCTGGCTGTCCTTCCCAGCATTAACTAATCACCAGTGAAAAATACAAATGTCATTCACAAATCATATCAAAGACAGGAACAGCTGGAATCAAATTCAAGAGACTGCATCATTTTATCATCTTGACATTAATCATTCTACATGGATAGCCCAGGCAATCTGGAGCAAAGAGTAATTTATGTTGCAATATAAACATTAACCATTCAGGCCTGGGAGGCTCTCTTCCTTCTCCCCCCCTTGTCCCCCCTCCCATTCCTGAGGGCCCCTAGAGACTCAAGTTCAAGGACGACAGGAAAATGGGTGTTTTATCTTTTTTCTTTGACTGTGCTGCACAGTACGTGAGATCTTGGTTCCCCATCCAGGGACCAAACCTGCACCTCCTGCTTTGGAAGCACAGAGTCCTAACCACTGGACCACCAGGGAAGTTTCTGAGAATGTTTTATGAAACATTATTTATTAAGTAGCCATGAGAGCTGGAAAAAAAATCCCGATATATACAAAGCTGCGTGTCTGACCATTTAGGTTAGCGGTCACCAAACTACATCCTACAAGTCAGATTTGGCCCCATGCCTAGATATCTATGACTTGTGCACTCAGAATGATTTTTATATTTTTTAATGGGTGGAGCAAATTTAAAGAGTAACATTTGGTGATATGTTATACCAAATGTTAATGAAAATTATACAAAATTTCAATTTCAGTGTTTACAAGAAAGCTTTATTGCAGCACAGCCATGCCCAATACTTTGGCCACCTGATGCAAAGAGCCAACTCATTGGAAAAGACCCCGATGCTGGGTAAGATTGAAGGCAAGAGGAGAAGGGGGCGACAGAGGATGAGATGGTTGGATGGCATCACTGACTCAACGGACCTGAGTTTGAGCATCTGGGAGATGGTGAAGGACAGGAAAGCCTGGGGTGCTGCAGTCCATGGGGTCGCAAAGAGTCAGGCACCACTTAGCAACTGAACAGCAACAACATGCCCATTTGCTGACATAATGTCTGTGACTACTCTCCTATTACCATGGCAGAGATGAGCAATTTCAGCAGAAACCATGTGGTTCACGAGTCCTAAACTATTATCTAGCCTTTTATAGAAGAATGTTTCCCACTGTGATCTAGGGACTCAACACTATTTTTTTCTATGCAATAATAACAAACTTCACTAAATATCTGTTGGGTTCACCTGCTTAACTGCTACCCCCAATAAGAGGGTACTCCAGTAACCTGACGGGCAATTACCTCTCCCCCATTGGGAGTGGTCTTAGTGGGAAAGCAATTCCCAACTAACTCACCTAGTCAATATGTCTGCGACTTTCACAGGAGTTTTCCTACATTGGCATTTATACCTCAGGGGGACCTCCTCACAATGAATTCTTCAGGTACTCATTTGTCAAATAGCCATGGAGCACTGTGTTGGCTATTCCCCAGGCACTGTGCTAGAGTCTCCCCAAGGAAAACCAAGTCTTGGCACTTGTGGAGAGTGTACATACTAGGATAGATGCTCAACAGCCAAACAAGTAAATGGACTAGTAACTTCAGATAGTGGTAAGCATTACAGAGAAAATACAGATGGACATATGCCAAGGAGTGGGAGAGGCTGGCTAATGTCAACTAGTAGTCAGGAATGGCATCCATGAGTCATGTGCAATGTGGACTGCCCATGGACATGGAAATGTCAAGTGGAGAGTATGGAGCTCAGAGACATTAAAGCAGGAGATAGAAAACTGGAAGTCATAAGTCTATAAGGAGAAATTTAAATCCTTGCTTATCATAGAGAATGAGGGAAATGTGATACCCAAGGAAACCAAAGGAAGTGATGGTTTCAAACCAAGGAAAGGATTCTGATGAGGCAAATCTCAGAGGCAGATCTATAAGGGACAAGTCAAGCACTAGCCTGATTCAGACTTCAGAGTCCTTCAGGCCCCAGTGCAAGTGGCCCAGAGGCACAATGGAGAAAAGAAGTCCCCTCAATGCACAGTCAAGGAGAACATCTCATTTCCTCCTTTTCCCGGGATGGGAACACAGAAGTCCTGAATTAGTTCCAACATTGAATTAAGGGACTTCCCAGGTGGTGGCTGAGACAATAAAGAATCTTCCTGCAATGCAGGGGACCCAAGTTTAAACCCTGGGTCGGGAAGATCTTCTGGAGAAGGGAATAGCAACCCACTCCAGTATTCTTGCCTGGAGAATCCCATGGACAGAGGAGCCTGGTGGGCCATAGTCCATGGGTTCACCAAGAGTCAGACACGACTAGCAATTAACACTTTCACTTTCACCTCACTGAATCAAGGGCAGTAGCTAAAGATCCAGTTGGCTGGTTGATGGGTGGAAGAAGCAACAGTGGAAGGACTCGTAATAAAGGTGGGAAGCAATAGGCCTTGCTAAGGAGTGCTAGATTATTAAACCTGTCAAGTCATATCTGACTGCTAATCTGTCTACTCCACTGGAAAGAGTTCAATTTTCCAGAAGCAGTAAGGCAGAAAATATAGCTGTCCACCAAAAATTCTTTCATGGTCTCCTTGATACAGAGTTGTCAATAGGAAATGGCCATGCAGCTAAGGGCTGCCTCTCCCAGCCTCCCTTGAAGGGAGGAGTCATCAGGTGTCTGAGATCTGGGCAAGGGTTATGAGCAGAAGCAACGTGCCCCATTCCTAGGCCTGGCTTACACATCTTCTACATGGAATTCCTCCATGGGCTCTTGCCCTTCTAGCTGGCTGGAATCATGATGACCCCCATATCTAGAGCACCCTTGGAAGTTTTAGCTTAAAATGCCAGAATTTCCATCACACTGGGGGCCTGAATGACTGTGGAGGAGGGAGAGACATTCTGACAACCTTTTTGCTTACCCAGTACTGTTTCATGATCAAGAAACGGATTTCTAAGTCAGACAGAGAAAGACAAATATGATTTTACTTACATGTGGACTCCAAACAAATGATACAAAGGAAATCATTTAGAAAACAGAGAAAGACTCACAGACATAGAAGACAAACTTATGGTTACCAAATGGGAAAAAGGGGTGGGTGAGATAAATTTAGAGTTTGAGATTAACAGATACATAGTTCTATATATAAAGCAGATAATCAGCAAGGATCTACTGGACAACACAAGGAACTCTATTCAATATTCTGTAATAACCTACATGGAAATAGAATCTGAAGAGATATGTGTATTAGTATAATTGAACCACTCTGACGTACACCTGAAGCTAACACACCATTATAAACCAACTATACTCCAATATAAACTAAAAATTTAATCTAAAAAACTAAACGAAATTGACTTTTGTTATGTAAGAGCCATACATCTTTGTCACCTTTTGTTAACGGCAGTTAATCTACCTTAACACAAACCTGAACTCTTTATGAGGTAACATACTCTAGGGTAACCTCATGGGCCACACAAACATCTATTGGCCACCCCTAGCTGGCTGGCAAATTGCAGGTGACAACTTCAGAGAAGTGTCTTCCCATGTTTGCCATATGTTAGAAGCAAGTCACTAGGGCAGCCCACACTCAAGAGAAGGGGGTTACACAGGACATGAGTATAACATAGTGAGGATCACTGGGAGTCGTATTACAGATATCCTGTCACACTAAGTAACAATAAAATATAAGTCCCTCTCTCTCCCTTTATGATACAGTGATTGCCTTAAGGTAGAGGAATCAGCAGAGAGTAACTGTGAACAAGACATTGTGGGGTGGGGAGTACTTCCACAGAACAAGGTCCTAGCAGAAGGATGACACTACCACAGGACATAGATTTTTTTGTTCAGATCATCAACAAGCTGTTCTGCTGTTGAAACTTGAGATTTGACGTGACCTTCTCAATGCTTCTCCCCTTTACTTTGCCCAAATGACTTCATGAAACAAGCAAAATGGTGAGGCTCCAGGTGGAACCATGTCAATGTCAACATGTGTCATTAAGTTGGGATGTCTATGTGTTTTTCACAATTAAACAATTAAATGAGGAGCAGGAGGAGAAGAGGGCGACAGAGGATGAGATGGTTGGATGGCATCACTGACTCGATGGACATGAGTGTGAGTAAACTCTGGGAGGCAGTCAAGGACAGGGAAACCTGGTGTGCTGCAGTCCATGGGGTCACAAAGAGTCAGATATGAATGAGCAACAAAGCAACTTAATAAAACAAACATTCAAATTCTAAGAATCGTCTCCTTTGGAGCCAAAGGCAGGAGACCTGGAGCATCTGGCACCATTGCTTTCTTCATGATTTCAACAACTGACCTCTTTAGGTTGTTGATTTCAATTTTTGGTGTTAAAAAGGTCTAACTAGGCTAAACCATGAGTGGGAGATGAATAACTGAAATGAGTTTTCTGTAAATTATTTAGCAAAGCCCAGAAGCCATTCTCCAACATCAGTATTTTTAAGGATCAAGTGAGACAAATGTGAACAGTGAAGTGCTACACTGACTTACAAAATTTCCCCAGGTGAAAACTTGCAAGGAAATCTGATCTATAAAACAGAGAACCCAGAGACATCTGATTACAATTTAGGTGGCGCACAGAGAACTCCATCTGCCACACTCCCCTTTCCTTCCCTCTACAGGACACTGAAGATGTACCATGGAGCAGATTTGAAAACCATGGGGCTCCCCAGCTGGACAGCACTGTGTCTTCATCTTTGGGAGCATTTACTCTCTAAGGTAAACTTGACCTGCTTCTTCACCCTGGAAACCTGGCAGGCAGACACTTGTCATGTGACACCTAGAAATTGTGTTTGGAGAAGCGTATTTTGCCAGAAGAGCTTTCCTGGTGGCTTGGTGGTAAAGTATCCATCTGCCAATGCAGGAGACCCGGGTTCAATCCCTGGGTTGGGAAGATCCCCTGGAGAAGGAATTGGCAACCCACTCCAGTATTCTTGCCTAGGAAACTCCATAGACATAGGAGCCTGACAGGCTACATAGGGTCACAAAAGAGTCAGACACAACTGAACAAGTAAACAACTTTGGAAGAGGCTGAATGTTTTGGTGCTAAGAGGTTGCCCACACTGAGCCCCAAAGAAAATTAGAGCAGGGTCTTCTTAACCTCTAAGAGGGCTGAACTCAGTGAAGGATAAGGTAAAGAAAGAATAATTTTAAGGGAGGGTCTGGAAAACACCATTTCAAATCACTTCTGACCCAGCTTTAGATGTATTTGTCTCTATTTCTCAAGAGCCACTCTCAAAGAATCTACAAAAAAGCACACCAAATTGAAAAATTCAAGAAACTAAAGAAAGCTACTCTGTTTGGATTTCTATAATGTTGTGTCAGCAAAGCCTCCATCAATCCAAATTTTCCCTTTCTTTGAATTCACTGTAAATTTAAATTTATGTATATTTAAAAATCCATGAAGACTTCATATAATCATCATATCTTGAGCATATGCCCCCAACTTTAGAAGAAAGCATTTGGACAAAAATTCATGGAATCTTTATATACAGTCTTTGCTTATTTGTCATACATTTTTTTTGCTGCATTAATGGTAATGATTATAAATTCTTGACAATGTCAAATTAAGCATTATTCAATTCAAGAACTTTTCCAAAGAAAAGAATTTTCACAGCAGAGCTGAACTCAAACATTCATCTGCTCTTTTTTTTCCACTTAATGATATTGACATTTTACTATATTAGTTCATTAGAGCATGAAACTTCCTGTCCTGTTTTTGAAAAGCTATTTTAGTACTTTATATAAAAGAAACTCTATACCACTGGGACATAGCAAATGCAATGAAATCATCAACCACTCGGTGGGAAAGAAACCACTGCAAGCCACTAATCATTATTTTAAATGGAGCACATTTTAGACCTCTCACTTCGTAGAGGCAGTTCGCACTTTTTACTACAATAGGTTCCTCACCATGTCTCTAAACATTAGGGTGGTGAAAAGTAGATCTTTCTTAAACTCTTGCCCAGGTCCTGCAAATTCACCATGTTATCTAAAACCTATTATTGAAATAACTGGTTTGTAAGTAGTCTCTCCCGGCTCATCAACATTTAGAATGCAAAAGCCACCTCTTCTGTTGACTCCACATCTTTGATACCCACACAGTGGTTAAGGCATGTGGGGAGCTTGATAGATATTTCAGGACTGAAACAACATCATGTCACTACATTGACAACCACATGGAAAGCCAATGTCCCAATTACTACTGCTGCATTACACACCATCCCAAACCTTGTGCCATAAAATGATCATTTCATTATGTTCACAGCTCTGTGGGTCAGGACTTTGGAAGGGGTAGAGATGGTGGCTTGTCCCTGCTCTGCAATGTCTAGGGCCTCAGATGGCAGCAACCCAAAAACAAGGGCTGGAATCATTTGCAGGCTCATTCATTCACATACTGGGTGGTTGATTCTGGATAGGACCAGAATACTACATATGATTTCTCTGTGGCTGCTGTGCTTCCTCACAGCATGGTGCCTGGGTTCCAAGAGTAAAAATCCCCCAATAACCAGGCTTGGAAATCACTACAGTCACAAATTCAATGAGGTTCAAACCATGAAAGGCCTCAGGCACATAACAAGAGCCATCTGGACATTCAAACAGCTGCCTCCTTGGCCAGCTTTCAGGCCTGAGGTGGTGCCCAGCAATGCCATCTGCCCTCAGACACAGGAGGAACATTGGGAAGAATCCATGCAGGCTTAGAAGTGGACTTGGACATTTCAGCAGGGAATTCCTAGGTCTTGTGTACAGGACGTGTGGTCCAGAGCAGGGGCGGGGGCCACATTCACTTAGCCCAACTGAACCCTGGGCTTGAGGAGTAGTATAGACAGAGGAGGACTCTTATAACATGAGGTCCAGGACTGGTGTCTAGGGAGACACACTGAGGGGTATGAAGTGGAAGCATTATTCTAACTCAACCACTTAGAAAAGGCATCATGGACAAGAGGAGATCTGTACAGCTTTTTCAAAGATGCCATTTGTCTGAAAGTATAGCTGTTGGTGGGCTTCCCTGGTGGCTGAGTGGTAACGAATTCATGTGCCAAGGAAGGAGATGTGTGATCAACCCCTGAGTCAGGAAGACCCCCTGGAGAAAGAAATGGCAACCCACTCCAGTATTCTTGCCTGGAGAATTCCAAGGACAGAGGAGCCTGGTGGGCTACAGTCCATGGAGTCACGAAGAGTCAGATAAGACTGAGTGACTAAACAACAACAACAATAGCTGATGTTGACTTTGCTCTCATTATTAATCAGGTTAAATGATAGACAGAACACCAATTAGTTGACTAAATATTTATACAGGCTTTGATGCAATGTAGGAATCATAACTTCAAACACAAATGGTCATTACATGGGGCCTGGATTTGAACTGTAAACCTGAGCTCTCTTCTGGGCTCCCATTACCATCCAAACGTGCAACTTTATGAAGGCAAATTAACCTCTCTGAGTCTAGAAAGAGCTTGTAAGCCTTGTGCCAGATGTGCAAACCTATAAGCAAACAGACTTAAAATTCTTGAGCAGAAGGTATCATATAAATGGGCTGAAAAACCACCAAATTGCTCATTGCTCAAAAGGAAATGAGCGTCATAAAAGAAAGTGAAATGAAATGAAATACAGAACAAAATAAAAGCTTAGACTTTATTAACTGCCCTTAATGTTAAGGTGTGGCATTTGCAAATGTTTTCTGTAAAGTAACAGAGAGAAATATTTTTGGTTTTGCCAGCCATATAGTCTCTGTCACAACTACTCAGTGCTGTCACTGTAGTGCACAAATAGCCCTAGACAATATGTAAACAGATGAGCATGGCAGTGTTCCAATAAAACTTTATTTACAGATATAAGCAGAGGGCCAGATTTTGCCTAAAGGCTGTAGGATTTTGCCAACTCCTCCTCTATGTTAACAATATATGGGGACTTTCCTGGTAGTCCAGTGGTTAAGTCCGTCTGCCAATGCAGGGGACACAGGTTCAATCCCTGGTCTAGGAAGATCCTACATGCTGAGGGGAAACTAAGCCTGTGCACCACAACTACTGAGCCCTTAAGCCACAACTACTGAAGCCTGCACTCTCTAGACCCCAAACACCACAACTAGAGAAAGTCTGCACAGAGCAATGAAGACCCAGAGCAGCCAAAAATGAATAAATTGATTATTTTTAATTTTAAATAAAAATTAAAATATAAATAAATAATATCTGGGGTCATTCCATTTTGTTAAGCAGCATGAACATTTTCAATCATTATGTTAAAAATAAAACTAAGTAATATGACTCTAATCTTAACTGCAACCTCCAGAATGTGCTGGAAGTAATCAGCAATGTTAATGGACACCTTTGCCTTTTTTTGTGAGATGGTCTGCTTTTAACTGAAACACAATTACCATCATCATTAGACACAGCCCAGGCCGTTGGAATTCTGTGTGCATTGAGTTTGTCATGCAGGAGAAATATAAAAGAGCAATATAAAAGGAGACATTTTTCTAAAAATAAAAGGATCTGTTTATTTCTAAGATTACTTTTCTTTGGACTGTTGCTTTTCCTAAAACCATTTCCATTTCAAAAGAAGGAACTATTGAAACTCTAAGGGCTTTAGATATGTTTTAAAACTAAAACTATGTAGTCATTGATCTCAAAAAGGTTGCAATCAATAAGAGAGAACATAAGAATGAGAAATACCATGATATAAGATCGAGCAAAAAACAACCAAATGTAGAGTTTTTTCAAGGCATGAAGAGCCCTTAAAACCCATCTGGTGCAACCCCTGCCCTGGTAGACTGCATCCCTAAAAATAGGAGTTCTTAGTTCTTTGCAGGAGTACCATGTGCCAGGGACACTACTCAGGCAGGAAAATGCAATTCTTGGCAGGGAAACCAGGCATTTGCCAAGGCATATGTGCTGAGCTGCCAGAGTTAGAACACAGGAGTCATGAGGGGAGAATGGCCCAGCCCTGGCAATGCAGAAGCTGGGTCAAGGAAAGCAAAACCACTTCTGGATCACGTCACCGGTAGACTCGACACAGACACTCTCAGCCCCGGTTGGGACTGGCCCAGAAACTGCTCCAGGAAGAAAACACAGTGGCAGCCCCAGGGGCTGGCCAGGGAGGGCAGGCAGGACTGACAATGAGCGACCGTGACATGTCAGTACTGGGTCAGGCAGTTTGGTTGATTCTTCAATTCCCTTGTGTGGCTGCTTGGTACAGATCAGCAGTTCATATTGAGAAAGTTCCTGTTTCAGAGCACCTAAAACCTAAAATCTAAAATCCCCCGACTACTACCAACTATGCAGAGACTAGGAAGCAATCACATCTCACACAACTTAAAGTTAAACCATGCTCTGCCAATAGCACATTCCATCCTATTCAGTCTCATTTTCATCTTGTTATTCTGACTTACTGATTTTGAGCAGGTTGTTTCTCTGTGCTGTTGTATTTTCACCTTACAAAAATACAGGGAAAGCAATTTCTACCCACTTCCCAAGACTGTTGAGACAATGAATTCATGCCTATCAGGTGCTGTGGTGGGCAGCTGTTGTTCCGCTGCCCAAACTTCACCTACTTGTATGAATTGTGGTTGATTTTCTATGTGCTTCAACATTTGGGGGTTGTTGATCCTGGAAAGAGGGCTTCCCAGGTGGCTCAGTGGTAAAGAACCCACCTGCCAATGCAGGAGATGGGCGTTAAATCCCTACATTGGGAAGATCCCCTGGAGTAGAAATGGTAACCCACTATAGTATTCTTGCCTGGGAAATCCCATGAACAGAGGAGACTTCAGGGCTCCAGTCCACGGGGTCACAAAGAGTTGGAGATAACTGAGCATGCACACATAATCCTGAAAGACTCTGTACCAAAGGTAATTCCAGCAAAGCAACCAATGTACAGCCCATACTTGCCAAATGCCTCCTTGATTGAGCCACTATCCCTGTCACTATCTGAGTGTTTATGCACTACCTCCAAATTCAAATGTGAAATCCTAATCCCCAACCTGTTATTAGGAGGTGTGACCCTTGGGAGGTAATAAGGTCATGGGGGTGGGGCCTTCATGGATTATATTAGTGCCCTTACAAAGAGACCCCTAAGAGATCTCTAGTCCCTCCCACCATGTGTGTATGCAACCCAGAAGAGGGCCCTATCCAGAATCTGACTGTACTGGTAACTATGATTTCAGACTTACAGCTTTCAGAACAGTGAGAAATAAATTTCTATTGTTTATAAGCCACCTGGTCTAAGGGATCCTGTTACAGCACCTCATTGGAACTAAGACAATCCCCCAACCTAATATCACCCCAGGGCCAGGTACTGAGCAACTAGAGGCGGTACTAATATCCTGAAAGTCCTTGAAATTAAACTAGCCCATCCCAAGTGTGTTTATCCTGCCTTGCCCCTTCTTGCTGTAAAAACCACAACCAAGGCTTTTGTCCATGGTTTTTCATTAGCCCTCCACCTCCTAACCAGCTCTGCTCTTTCCCAGTGTGGCCCCTCTGTGTTATATCATGACTCATGTGTCTAAATATCTGTGACTGGCATTTCTGTGTCTGTGTATCTTATTGTACTATATGATTAAAACAAACCTCAACCACATTTTCACACACTACCCTTCTCCAGCATCTGCATCCTGCATCCCTCTGGTACAGTGTATTTATTGGCTGTCTATTGCTGCATTAAAAGTCACCACAAACTTGGCAGCAGAAAACAAACGTTATCATAGTTTCTTTGAGTCAAGAGTTTGAGCACAGTTTAGCTAGGTCCTCTGCTTCATGCCCTGCCCCAAGTCTCCAAGTGAGTGGCTGGCCAAGGTTGGGGCATCATCTGAAGGCTTGACTGGGAAAGGGTGTGCTTACAGGGTCACATGGTTGAGAGGAGGATTCAGTTCCTAGAGAGTGCTTAGACTAATGGCCTCTTTTCTTCAACCCCTATTGGCTGGAGGTTGCCCTCAGTTCTTTGCCATATGGGCTCCTCCAAAATGGCAGCTTGCTTCAAAGTGTAAAAGTTCAGAAGCCAATAGAGAGAGTTTGAGAACAATAAAGAAGTCATTGTCTTACGTAATATAGTCACAAAAATAACATACCATCACCTTTCCTTTATTCTATTGGTTAGAAGCAAAAGACCAGGCCCCACCTTGACTCAAGGGGACAAGAATACACAAAGGCATAAATACCAGAAGGCAAGGATGGCAAGGAGCCATCTCAGAAACTGCCTATTACAGGGATCATCTCTTTTTTCTTGGCCCACGAGTTCTGGGTAGGACTTCCACGATTCAGGTGAGGGGCATGTGATTAGACCTTGGCCAATCAGAATACCACATGTCGCAGGCTTTGTGATTACTGATTTATTTCAGGATAGGC
The DNA here is from genome assembly GCF_016772045.2 of Ovis aries. NCBI lineage: Eukaryota > Metazoa > Chordata > Mammalia > Artiodactyla > Bovidae > Ovis > Ovis aries. Next base: position 8,427,605 of record NC_056080.1, on the reverse strand, counting down.
ACATCTCCTGGAGAAGGCAATGGCACCCCACTCCAGTACTCTTGCCTGGAAAATCCCATGGATGGAGGAGCCTGGTAGGCTGCAGTCCATGGGGTCGCTAGGAGTCAGACATGACTGAGCGACTTCACTTTCACTTTTCACTTTCATGCATTGGAGAAGGAAATGGCAACCCACTCCAGTGTTCTTGCCTGGAGAATCCCAGGGATGGGGGAGCCTGGGGGGCTGCCATCTCTGGGGTCGCACAGAGTTGGACACGACTGAGGCGACTTAGCAGCAGCAGCAGTAGCAGGCACATCTCCCATTCAGCATCACCAAGATTCTGAAAAGGCACTGCTCACTCTTCCTCGTGGGCTTGAACCTAAAACAATGCAAAAGTCTAGATCTGCTGTCACCATCTTGCTATTACATGAAGTTTAAGGTTGAACCAACATAAAGGTGATGGAGCCAAGAGACAGAAGGTTAGAAAAAAGAGGAGGCAAAGAGACTATTGGAAAGCGAAATAATTTAGTATGGCTAGAAACATTCATCTCACATTGCTGAAGCCAAAGGATGTGCCTACGAATGTACACCTTGCCATCCTCAGCCCTTTTTAAAAGCTGAGCTAAACACAAGAGGCCCCTGGTCTTGGGTGAAAAAAGCACCAAATCTCCTGTTCAACAAATAAAAAGGAAATGTGCATTCCCTGGCCAAAGTATACACAGAGTAAGGTATCTTATTTTCTAAAAATAAAGCCCCATACAATCTTCTGAGGTGTTTGCCAGTTAATACTTAGGACTGGGGATTTAAAAATAATCAACATTCATGAAAATCCATCTCTCCCCCTTTTTTCTTAATGCTTTTTAGACCGAAAGTGTTTCATAGACTGAACTCTCTAATGAGGGAATATTTACATGACATACCAGAGCAGATGTGACTCTCATTTTATGAAATCCAAACCCAGATGGTCTTTTCTTTCCATTGTCTTAGGTAATTTATATGAAAGCAGAACATGAAAAAAATTCAAATGTAATTTCTTTTCCACCATTTATACTTAATGGCCCTATAATCACTTTCATGGCCTCAGTTTCTCTGCCGAGTCTCCAGAGGGTCTATGGATTAGTTCGTGTCATAGAGGTACTCTCTGGCAATTGGAAATGCCCAGCAAGAGTGGAAATGTCTGTTATCATAAAACATGCATTTCCAATTTAGGTTATTCCACCATGTGTCCTCCGCACAGAGTCCAAAATACTCTTCTAATTTGAATCAGCCCAGAGGGTATAAACTAAAAGAAAGACTCATGGATGGAAAAATAAAAAATAAAAAAGACTGACCCTGAACTCAACTTCTTTAAATGACTTTTCTTGGGGAACATTCTATTTCATTTGGTCATCTATGGGGAAATAGAAAAAAGGGCTGGAGGATGAAAGGGAAGAGAACACAAAAGCACTCCAAGAGGTGTCCAGGAATTTCTTTTAGCTTGAGAATTCCTGGAATATGACGCTGATCGGGTTGAATTTTTCCACTTGGCTTAATGACAGTTTCTGCCACCTTCCCAGACATTACCTTGACAACCCTATGTTCTTGAGAATTCGTTAGCAGGCTCTGAACAGAGTAATCACACCCATTTAGTTATCCTCTATTTAAAATTGTATTTGTACATGTTGGCTTCCAACACTCTAAAGGGCATTTGGAACTCCATGGGTTGCATGAAATTGGACTGTGTAATGTAGTATATTTTCCAGCACCTCATAAATTGTACTGTATTCATATATTTGCAGCACAGAGATATCTCGGATTCTCTTTGAAATTAAAAATTATTTTCCTCTCATTTCTCCTTGAATCCAACTGCCCACATTCCCAAGCATGTGAGTAATTGAATGAGCAAGGGAGGACTAAATTCCCCCTTCCAGGGGTGATCAGATACATGGGCGGCTTTGGGGGGTATAAAGAGCCAGGGTTTTGTGAGTCTGGACAGCTAAAGATAGGTGCAAAGACAGAGGTGGAAATAGCCAAAAGAACAGTGATATCAGGACCTGGATACCTGGGGTCTAGAAATTTCCACAAGCCAAAGAGAGGATGCTTTTCTGAGCACAAAGTTCTCTGTGCATTTAACTTAGAGCATTTAGTGCTTTATATTTTCCTCTTTGTGCTTCTAGTTTACCAGATTTGTGTGCAGCAGCTAGGAAGTAACAGGAAAGTTCTAAAAATTGACACATCATTACATTCCAAGTCCCTCCCAACACTGGGAGGTTTTATGACAGATGCTTCAAAGACCTGCCTGCCTCAATCATGCTTGGAGGCTCAGGTCAGGGCCTCCATTATTTCACTTTCTTTTAAGTTAATTTTTTCAGGAGATGGACCTTAAAATATCTCACATTTCCTGTTTACCATGTCTGTCCTTCATATAGCACCTTGTTTCCCCCGAGAGCATCCTGTCAGCAAGTATCAGTCAGTGGAAGCCAGTCCACCTTGCAGTCTTACAAGCTCTCCCTGCCTCAGACACCCCCATCAGACTCAACTGTGAACATGAAGTTCCCAGGAACACTGATGAGAATGAAGATTATAAAGTCCAATCTGTTGAATATACCCAGCATGGGGCTGCCTTTTCCATGTGCTCACAGGGCCACAGCCTAGGTCCCAGGGGCCTTGGGTCCATGAAAAGCGCATGAAGAAGCCAAGGTCAATGAGTGGATTTTTTTTTAACTTTCTTTTATTTTTTTAATTGGAAAATTGCTTTACAATTTTGTATTGGTTCCTACTGTCCAACAATGTGAATGAGTCGTAAGTACATACATATCCCGAGTGGACTCTTGTGCTTGGTTACCCTCAATGAATTAGAAGCCAACTCTTCGTGTTGTTGGTGCAATGTCCATCCAAGAGGTCAGAAGTCTCTGCCCGACTGGGATTTAACCATGCATGACTAATACCCCCCTTTTTCTAGATAGTGAGCTGCTGTTTCCATCTAGAGGTGCTGATGTCGCTGCAGTGCCTTGGCCTGCTTACTGGCCCACTGTTAGACAGAAACTTACCTCTCCTAATCGAAGAAGAAATGAGGACATTTGGCGGTTGAGTGATTTATATCTCAGAGGCAGCCTCACATATTTTTAGAGTTATATCAGCGACTAAAACCACACAGTAAATACCTCCAGATTCAGAGAACTCTTAATTTAAAGAAAAACACACACACACACAAACCTTCAAATCCAAAGAAACCTCTTGGTCATTTCCATAAAACACAATTGATTTGAAGAACTAAATTACCCCAAAGAGAGCCTTAATGAGGACAACCGCCTCCCCAACTCAAATGGAAATGGGTCCAAATCTTCAGATCTGATGAATAGAAAGGTATACTATTTGATGATTTTCTATGCAAATATCTCATCTATCTCAGCAGCCTGCCATTTTCACAGCAAACGCATTTGGGGAGTGAAACCATATTTTCCCCATTAGAAATTTTTGTTTTAAATGAAGCCTCACTCCCTAAAAGAGAAGATAAGCATCTAATTTGAGAACCCTGGGAGTTTCAAGTTAGAATTTTGATCATGCAGCTAACTGCCATCTCTGGCTGAAAATGTCTGGCTGTCCATACACAAAAGCACATTGCTCTCAGCTTGTCATGTTTTTAACTTTAATCTCTGCTATAAAAAAAATGGCATTGTTGGCCCTTGAAAAGCTTCAACTGTCAGAAGGAAATATAATAACATCTCCTGCATAGAGGCCAGGTGTCCTGCAGTAACAAGCCTGGTGACAGAGGGGTGAGCCATCTCTGATGGCTACGCATTGGGGATCTCACCAGGTCGCAGTCAGATGCTGACAACCCTGGGCTGAGGGATGGCGGGGCCAACCACACTGTCTCACACAATGGAGCTGTGCTGGGCGGGGCGAAGGGGAGGGACCGCTGGGAGACTTGGGAAATACAATAAGCTTGATCTCTCATGTGGGAAAATCCATGGTGTTTAATAGCTTCATAAAGTGGCGTGCTTTTGTCTCTGTATATAAAGTCCCCAGTAAATTCTTACATTACCACCACTATAAAAGGCAGCAACAGAAACATCGAGCTATGCTATGTGATCCCCAGTGGCAAAGGTTAGGAGGAACCCAAATTCATAATGACTTCCAAGAAAATACTATTAGAGCGTAATTTAAGCAGGCTTTGCAGCCATAATTTTCAGCACGATGTGGAACGTGCTTTCGTGACATACACACCCCCACCATAATGGAAATGCTTCCCGAGGAAAATTGACAAGAATACAAAAGATGAAAGGTCAGGAGGGAAATAGGAGTGGAATCATGGCGACAACTGGCTGTGCCGCATAAGTTCAGGAAGAGAGACCACATGTTGTTAGATGCGATTCCATGATAACGTGGAAGGGTCCTCTCTCCCTCCTGTCAAGACGCTGGTTTCTGCAGAACTGTAATTTTGGTGTGTACCTCGAGCTGTGATTTAAGGCTGAGACAGACAATTCCATTTAATCCTCAAGGCTATCGCTCACACAGTGGACACTTATCTTGATAGGGAGCCCTGCTTGTCACTCAGAGTTAGATGAATGTGGTCTTCTGGATTTTTCCCTGAGACTGTCTTCAATGCATGAGCGTGTGTTAACTTCGCTGTGTGCTAGGGATCTTCAGTGAGGAATGGAGCACAGACTAGGGATATTTGCATGAGAAACTCAGATAGAATCCTCTGCTACCCACTAATTTGGGTAGTGAGGTATTATGTTTATTTAACTACCCAGCTTAATATAGGATTAACCTAAGTGCATCAATTTTCTATGATGGGCTTCCCTGGTGGGACAGCAGATAAGAATCAGCCTGCCTACACTGGGGGCAGGGTTCAATCCCTGCTCCAGGAAGAAGCCCGTGGGACACACTACTGAGCCCGAGCACCCTAGAGCCCACGCTCTGCAACAAGAGAAGCAACTGCAATAAGAAGCTGAAGCATCGCAATGAAGAGTAGCCTCTGCTCGCTGCAACTAGAGAAAGCCCGAGTGCAGCAATGAAGGCCCAGCACAGCCAAAAATAAAAGTTTTTAAAAGAAATATGAAAAATAAATAGGTAAAATTAATTGCAATAACACAGTTTATTTAACCCAATATAGAAAAATATTATAACAATGCCTGTCACAATGGCTATCATCAAAAAGAGCCCAAACAACAAGTGCTGGTGAAGATTGTCTTTGGAATCCAGGGTGTGTTTTATCAACACAGCACATTTTGATACAGACTAGTCACATGCCCAGGGCTCAGGAGCTATAAGCACTAGTGGCTCCTGTTTTGGACAGGACAAATTAAGAAGTTTTGTCAAGACTGTAACCAGGATCCCTAATATTCAGATCTTGTCCTCAACGACTCCTGACTGATGAAATCTGAATGACTGGTATTAAGTACTGTATGGGATCCTTCCCCAGAACTAGTAGTCAGAATTCACTGCAGAGAAAACGCACCAGGTCTCCGTATCTTAAGCTCAGAGGACCACCGACTTCTGGCAGTTTTATTCTCCCCCCAGATGATGCACTGAGTGGGGCCCCATCAGTTCAACAACCCCCATGTCAGAAGACATCCAAGAGGCCATGATGAAGGATACAGGTTTAAAGATGTGATGTGCTCTCATCCAGGAAGCGGTGGAGCTCCTGGACCTGATTCCTTCCCAAACCAGGGGAGAGAGCTCCCTGAAGACCCTCTCGCAACCACCCGCAGGAGAGCATCGCTTTTGGAGGTAGAATAATTTCTTAGCTACTGCATCTGCAGCCCTGCCCCAGGGTTTAGGGGTGGTAAGAGGAGCCCTGGGGAGAGGTGGAATATTCATGTGAACAGAAAGAAAGGGGCAGTTCCTTCCTTTCCAAGATGAATTGCAAAAGGAATCCCACCTATGCCTGGAACAAAGGTCAAAGATGTGGGCGGAAGGCCCCTGAAGCTGCAGGTTGGAGTCAAAAAGTGCTGGGTCTTAATCCCATTCCAGGGCTTACATCCGGAGAAAAACAGAATTCAAAAGGATGTATGCACTCCAGTGTTCACTGCAGCACTATTTACGATAGCCAGGACATGGAAATGACCTAGATGTCCATTGACAGAAGAGTGGATAAAGAAGATGTGGTACATGTCCATGATGGACTATTACTCAGCCATTAAAAATGAACAAAATAGTGCCATTTGTAGAGATGTGGATGGACCTACAGATGGTCATACAGTGAAATAAGTCAGAAAAAGAAAACCAAATCTCATATAATACCACTTTAATGTGGACTCTAGAAAAAAATGGTACAGATGAATTTATTTGCAAAGCAGTAATAGAGTCACAGATGTAGAGAGCAAACTTATGGTTACCAAGGCGGGTGGTAAGACAAATTGGGAGATTGCAGTTGACATATATACACTACTACATATAAAATAACTAATGAGAACCTATTGTATAGCACAGGGAACTCTACTCAATGATCCGTGGTGACCTAAAGAGGAAGGGAATCTAAAAAAGAGTGTGTATATGTAAATGTGTAACTGACTCACATTGTTGTATAGCAGAAATTAACACAACATTGTAAAGCGACTGTAGGCCAAAAAGGAAAAAATAGCGCTAGGTCTTGCAATGACCACCTGCAGAGAACGCTAGAGCCACGCTCCTCACTTTGGGTTTTAGGAAAAGGGAGCTGTGAATGGGCTTGGGTAGCAGTGCTGCCTTAAAATGCACAGGACTGTATTCTCAACACAAGACTGCTGAAGTAAGTGCCAGTGACAGAAGTCATGAAATTAGATTTAGCTGCATGCAGGAAAGCCAACGGACCAGAGGGAAGCAGGACACTGATGAGCAGCTATTGCAGAGAGCAAAGTCATCTGACCTGCAGCCTATGGGTCGAAACTCCTCCAGCGTCACTGTCTCCATAAGTAGGATTTTCACTCAATGGATACAGGAAATTGGAGACATCATAATTATCAAGGCCTAAATCATGATGGAGAAATAATTTTTCCATATAAATGAAAGCTGAGGCCTTATAGAAGAGACTATTTCAGATTGAATTACTGTTGAGAAAAAGAAAAGGAGCTCCTTGTCATCAAGGAGCTGGCAGTCCCTCCCAGCCAGGCCCTGGTGTTCTCCTGTTGAACATGAATGGTTTCACAGAACAGCCACATCAGTCAAGATCACCCCGTGACCATGATGGATCAAGACAAAAACAAGAGTCCTCTGCAATCATATCTGAACATGGACAAAACACCAACGTCACCCAAGTCACAAACAAAAAAATCTCCTCCTCTCTCGGCTTATGTAAACAATTGCTGCTTCTTTATCAATTACAGCTTTGGCCTTGTTCTCATCGTCCTTCCCCCAGCTAAGGTTTATCTCAACACCCACTCCCAGAATGACTGCTGCTTCCTGGATTCACGCCACCCAGTGCCAAGTCTCGCTGCTTTATACCCTTTCCAAGGTCACAGACCTCCAGTTCAATTTGTGCTGTGGGTGTGCTTGTACGACAGTGCTCCAGGCTCTGTGAGTGTGCACTCAGGGCCTCACGTGCATGCTCAGTCGTGTCTAACTCTTTGTGACCCTATGGACTGTAGCCCACCAGGCTCCTCTGTCCACGGGATTCTCCAGGCAAAAATACTGTAGCAGGTTTCCATTTCCTCCTCCAGGGGATCTTCCCAACCCAGTGATCAAACCTGTGTCTCTTGCATTGGCAGACAGATTATTTACTTCTGAGCCACCTGGGAAGCCCACCTCAAGGTCAAAGCCCATAGTAAAGTATGTCAGGGATTCTCAGAACTACTCCCAAGTCTGGGGATACACTGAGACTCACAGGACACAGCATGTAGTCATAGTCATGGCTGAGATTGGGTACAGTAAAAAGATATAAAATCAGCCAATGGAAAAGTGGATGAGTGAAGTCCAGGGGAAACCAAGCTCCAACTTTCAGAGTCCTCTCCCACTGGCTCACACAGCATGTGCTTAATTCCTTCAGGATCAGCTGAGCTATGTCAACACCTGTGACATGCCATCACCAGGGAATCACAGAGATTCAGTGGCCCATGGTTTTATTGGGGCTGCTTACACAGGCACTTCCTGCCTAGCATGTACCAACATTCCAGACTCCCTGAACACAGACCAGTGCTCAGCATCAACCTTACTGCCGGCACAGACAGCTGAAGCACAGTATGCCACTTTTGTCAGTGTGGGACTGGGGGTAACATTCCCAAACTGCATTCCCAGATGAAGGCCAAAGACCAGGCTGGCAAACAGGTTTTTGAAAGAATAACAGGCTCATGCCTGCTTTGTTAACTTTCTGCACAAGGCATTTCTCTGACTCAGATGCCCTACTTGGCCCCAAGGTGTGCAGTGTCCCTCTCTGTGAGTAAGGAACCCAATTCATTCAACTCCAAAGACATCACTTTGCTGACAAAGGTCCGTGTACTCAAAGCTATGGTCTTTCCAGTAGTCATGTATGGATGTGAGAGTTGGACCATAAAGAAGGCTGAGTGCCAAAGAATTGATGCTTTCCAATTGTGGTGTTGGAGAAGACTATTGAGAATCCCTTGGACTGCAAGGAAATCAAACCAGTCAATCCTAAAGGAAATCAACCCTGAATTTTCATTGGAAGAGCTGAGGCTGAAGCTCCAATACTTTGGCCACCTGATGCAAAGAGTTGACTCATTGGAAAAGATCCTGATGCTGAGAAAGGCTGAGGGCAGGATGAGAAGGGGGTGACAGAGGATGAGATGGTTGGATAGCATCACTGACTCAGTGGACATGAATTTGAGCAAACTCTGGGAAATAGTGGAGGACAAAGCAATCTGGTGTGCTGCAGTCCGTTGGGGTCACAAAGAGTTGGACATGACTTAGTGACTGAACAACAAACTATGTTCCTAGGGGTCTTTTCTGGAGGTTGCTAGCACTGTTCAGTGCCAGCTGGCAAGAATATTCAAGGGAAACCCTGAAATTGGTTCCAATCTGTCCAGTGTTACTGCGAGAAAACCCTCCAGGTCTGAGGCTGCAAATCCAACCCAGCAGCAAGACCATAGATCATAGGGAGCACAACGCTAAGGAAGTAAAGCAAGTATGCCTCCTAAGCACTCACTCCACCTACAGGCATACATTGAGCACCTACTGCAAACAGCATACCTGACCTGTTAGGAACCGGGCTGCACAGCAGGAGGGGAGTGGTGGGCGAGCAATCAAAGATTCATCTGTATTCACAGCCGCTCCCCATTGTTTGCATTACTGCCTCAGCTCCGCCTCCTGTCAGATGGCTGGTGGCATTAGATTCTCATAGGAGCATGAATCCTACTGTGAACTGCACATGCGAGGGATCTAGGCTGTTCATTCCTTATGAGTGTGTGCTAAGTCGCTTCTGTCATGTCTGATTCTCTGTGACCCCATGGACTATTGCCCACCAGGCTCCTCTGTCCATGGGATTCTCCAGGCAACAATACTGGAGTGGGTTGCCATGCCCCCTTCCAGGGCATCTTCCTGACCCTGGGATCCAACCCGCATCTCTTACGTCTCCTACATTGGCAGGTGGGTTCTTTACCATTAGCAACAGAATCATCCTCAAACCACTTCCCACCTCACCCCCAACCCTGGTCCATGGAAAAATTGCATCCATGAAACTGGTCCCTGGTCCCAAAAAGGCTGGGGAGTGCTGGCCTAAACAATAAGCTGTTTGCCTGAATTGTTGTCCAGGAACTTGGAATCAACTGTGTCCAGTTGGAGCTGAGCTGCTTAAGGCTAGATAGGACCACTAACCCTCCAACTGGGCATGCGCGAGTGTCCATGACTTGACATTAGAAGACCAAAAACACCATGGTTAAGTCACACTAAGCACCTCCATGTTTGAACATGCAGAGGCCTGTGGCTTAGTCACACCTGCAGAGAATGACACTCTCCACCTATTTCCAAATCACCTTCCCCCACCCTTCAGACCGCCCTGCTGCTTTAGTCATTATCCCATAAATACCCTGAGCCCCTTGCATTCAGGGTGAACTGGCTCTTTGCTGCAAACCTCAGCGTCTCGGGGTTTTGGCTTGCTGCTCTGGAAGCCAAAATGCATGTGGTTCAGTAATAGTTTCAAGCGAGGGAAACTCAACTCTGCACATCCTGAAGTGAAGGCATATTTATTTGGAAGTTGAAAATGCAGCTGATGAACTGAATGGGACAGCTGTAGAAACAGGCCCAGAAAACCTGAGGCTGGGCGGTTAGGGAACAAGAGTGGCCTGGTAACTGAGAGAAGTGTATTTTATACCCTGTTCGTCTGGTTTCTCATAACCCTTGTCACAGGCTCATCCTTTTGTCAGTGAACGTCCCTCAGCTCAGGAAGCACAGACCAGGGTTCCCAGGGCTCCGCAGGCAGTGGAGTGCAGTCACTACCCTCGAGGGTATCACAAACTAACAGTGGAGCAATAATCATGTAAGAACTACCATAAAAGCAGTAACAGCGCCCATAAAACGCTAATGGAAGTAACAAAAAGGGAGCAATTAGTCCCACGAGGGGGGACAGGAAAGCTTTAAAGCAGTGTCTCTATTGACTGAGAAACATTCTATTTCCTCACCTTCTTGTGTCTCAATTCCCAAACCAGATTGCGAGCCATTCAAAGATAGGGGATATAATTTCTCATCACTTCACAGCAAAGAACACCTAGCATGGTGTGGGAACTGGAGTCCGTGTCTAGGACAGTCAGCCTCAGATTAATAGCTCTCCCTCCCTGGGCAAGGGTACTTCTCAGCAACCTTCCCAGTGAAGTCACAGCAATCGACTGCATTTGACACAAAACAAAGGTGATTCTTCATGGCTAGCTTAGGCACATTACAGAAAAAAATAAGTTTGCTTTGAATCACTGGCCTTTCGTACACTTTTAATCCCCCCATTAATATAACACAAGATATCAATAGCTCTCTTCAAGTTAACTTCTTTTATTGATGATACTGATCTCCCTCAGTAGCTCATCGGAATTCGGTGGAATTGCTTTATCTACACCCGGAAACTAGGGACTTAGGGAGGGGAGGTTGTAAAATGATTCAATTTTCCACTTTCATCACTTAAATCATAATGTCTCATTTTCAATTTTTTAAGTTTGTATGAAAAGCTCCTTTTGGAAACCAGATACTTTATGCTGGTTTAGTGGAATATTATTTCCACTGTTGCAAAAAGTGATACCCTAGCCAATTAAGTTGGTGAGAAGTGTGCTTCTTGACAGGGGTAGTTACAGTCAGCTCTGACCAAGTAAGAGGGGAGGGAATCACAGGGTGGGGCTTTACCTGGAACATATGTCCCCAGAAAGTTCTAATCCCTCTATTCCAGTGGGGTCCCTTGCCTGAGTAAATTTCTGTTGCTTTAAGGTATGTGTTGTTATTTAGTCCCTCAGTCATGGCAGACTCTTTGCAACTCCATGGACTATAACCTGCCAGGCTCCTCTGTCCATGGGATTTCCCAGGAAAGAATACTGGAGTGGGTTGCCATGTCCTTCTCCAGGCGATCTTTCCAACTCAAAGATCAAACTTTTGTCTCCTGCATTGGAGACAGAATTTGGTTTTTTTACACCACTGAGCCACTATGGAAGCTCTTAAAGTATGTGAATATTCCCCTAAAGAAAGGTGGGAACCCTAGCTTTAGGGACAGGGGCCAGCTTGCAGCTTAGAACCAATACTCAGGTATGCAAACCTTGATGGCAAGCTTGCAATGAGGTTCAGTTCATGACCCTACCTGCAGCAGGATCTCTGATGGATGGTGAAAAGAAAAACTCACCTCTCCCTAACAGCACTGACATACCAGCAAAATTCTTCCATTTTCAAACAGACAATCTCCATGGTGTCTATCCCTTCTGTGCTGGCAACCTCATCCTGGCTCAGTCACCATAAATCCTTTCATTTCCATTTTCTTGGTGAGGATAGAGGGAACCTCAAGCATTTCAGTAGCTTATTTACCAGCACCTTTTTGAATCAATGTGCCCTCACGGAATAAAATATAGAATAGAATATTTGCCATGCTTGTCATCTTTCATTTTATTATGATTTCCTTTGGGCTGCTGCTGCTGCTAAGTCACTTCAGTCGTGTCCGACTCTGTGCGACCCCATAGACGGCAGCCCAATAGGCTCCCCCCGTCCCTGGGATTCTTTAGGCAAGAACACTGGAGTGGGTTGTCATTTCCTTCTCCAATGCATGAAAGTGAAAAGTGAAAGGGAAGTCACTCAGTCGTGTCCAACTCTTCGCGACAGCATGGACTACAGCCTACCAGGCTCCTCTGTCCATGGGATTTGCCAGGCAAGAGTACTGGAGTGGGGTGCCATCGCCTTCTCCTTCCTTTGGACACTTAATATTAATTACTCTCTTTTCCAGTATTCATCATGGATTGAGCCTTCTATAGACTTGCCTTTTTTGGTAAAGTATTTCATACCCACCTTGCTTTTCCCTCCAGTAAAATATAAAATCCAATACTCACAAACCACTCCTAATGGAAAATAGAATTAGGAGCCCAAATCTGGGAAATCAGAGTACATAGTAAGGACTTCTGTGAATAACCCAGCAGTTAGTTTCCAGGTTCCTTTAGTAATAGAGCCAGGATGATTTTTCTATTTAAGGTCATGTCTTCACATGGTTCTTTTTATTACAATGCTAATACTAATAAATCCCTTTTAAAATTTTTGTTTGCATTTAAGTGTTTAATCCTCATATTCTGTACAATGTAACTTACACTTTTAACTCCTTTCCCAAGTTGTAATCCTATCCTTTCTAGAATTCTCCACATGTCTTTTTGACTACTATTTGATAGACACTTTTGGCCTGTATATGTCTATTGGGAATTATAATATCTACCTCACTGAATTGTTTTGAAGGATTCAATGAGATAAGTGAAACTTTTTTCATAAATTGTCTTTTTTTTTATTAGCATGCACCAATAAAATAGATTTCACAAAAGTAAAACTGGGAAGAAGACATTTCTAGTTGAAGCGGAATAGTTTTTAATCTACTCACAGCTAGTCCCATATACATAATCACTTTTCTCTGTTCTTATGTATATACCAAGCCTTAAACATGTAAGGAAATATGAAACCTGGACTGTTGAAATATACTTCAATGGCATTTTTTAACAGCAAACTCTGTATCCTTGTGGCAGGTAGACAAAATAAACTCTGAAGTCATGTTCAGTTTTAACCTTCTATGATCTTTCTTAAGAAGTAATATAAGTATTTCTACAATTCAGAATATTTTCATGAGGATGCCACAAGGCAAGTGAGGAGCAAAAGATAGAAGCCTAGAAATCAAGGGGACTTCTCAGAAGGAAAAGCGAAAATGCCTTGTCTATGTGCACACATAGCAATGAGACCACGTATCAAAGCTTCCTTTAGCCTGGACTCTATTTGAAAATATTTTTAACCCTATGTATTAAAAACATGGAGTCAATGTAATACACCACATTGAAGAATGAAAAAAAAATCATATGATCATCTCAACTAATGCAGAAAGAGAATTTGACAATTCACACGTATGATCAAACTGCCAAAAAAAAAAAAACCCTAGGAAGAGAAGGAATAATTTCAATATAATAAAGGACATTATTCAAAACTCACAGCCAACATTATATACAATGAAAGGTGAGGAATGTTTTCTCTAAAATCAGAAGAAAAGGCAAGGGTGCACACTTTTACCACTTCTATTCAATTCTATTCATAGTAATGGAACTTCTAGCCTAAGCAGTTAAACAAGAAAAAGGAATACAAGACATAAAAGCTGAAAAAAAGAACATTACCTCTGTTAACAGATGGCATGATCTTATATATATAAAGCCCTAAATATTTCCCTCCACCCCACAGATTAAGACCATAAACAAATTCAGCAAAATTGTCCAATACAAGATAAGGATGCACATATCAGATCTTCTTTTATAAATAATCCAAAAGGAAACTGAAAAACAATTCCATTGATAATAGCAAAAAGAAATACTTCAGACTAAACTTAACCAAGGAGATTAAAGACTTTTAAACTGAATACTATGGAACAATGAAGAACTTAAAGAATACACAAATAGATGGAAATATATCCTGTGTTCATGGGTTGGGAAGACTTAATATTGTTAAGATGTCCCTTTTACACAAAGTGATCTGCAGATTCAGTGCAGTCCCTATCAAAATCCCAATAATTTTTTGCAGCATAGCAAAATCCATTCTGAAATTAATAAGAAATTTCAGGGGACTCCAACAGCCAAAACAATCTTCAAAATGAAGAACAAATTTGGAAGTCCCATTCCTCCTGATTTTAAAACTTACTAAAGTTACAGTCATCTAAACAGTGTGGTACCAGTATAAAGACCAACACATATACTAATGGAATAGAAGAGAGAGCTCAGAAATAAATCCTTGCATATATGGCCAAGTGAACTTTGAAAAGGAATGCCAAGATCATTCAGTGAAAAAAGGATAGACTTTTCAACAAATGGTTTTGGAAAAATTGGATATCCATATGCAAAAAAAAATGAAGTTGAACCCTTATATTATACCATATACAAAAATTTAACTCAAAATAGATCAAAGACTTAAACATAAGAGGAAAAAAATATATAGCTCAGAGAAGAAAACATGGAAGAAAAACTTCATGACTTTAGGAAATGATTTTTTTGGATAGGACATCAAAAAAAGAAATTTGATTAACATGAAAATTCAAAACTTCTTAGATAGATAACCGACAAGGACCTACTGTAGAGCACAGGGAACTCTACTCAATATTCTGTGATAATCTATATGAGGAAAGAATCTAAAAAAGAATGAATATATGTATAACTGAATCACTTTGCTGTACACCTGAAACATAACATTGTTAATCAACTATACTCCAATAAAATTAAATTGAAAAAAATTTTAATTCATAACTTTTGTGCAAAGGACACTATCAAAGTGAAAAGTCAACTCATGGCATGGGAGAAAATACTTGAAAATCATCTATCTGATGAAGGGTTAATATCCAGAATATATGAAGGACTCCTGCAACTCAACAACAACAAAAGAAACAATTGAAAAAATGGTGAAGGACATAGACATTTCCTCAAAGAAATGAATGGCCAATAAGCACATGCAATGATACTAAACATCACTAAGCATTAAGAAAATGCAAATCAAAATCATGATGAGTACTTCCCTGGTGGTACAGTGTCAGTGCAGGGGACACAGGCTCAATGCCTGGTCCAGGAAGATTCTACATGCCTTGGATCAAATAAAGCCTGGTGTGCCACAGCTACTAAGCCTGCAAACCGCAACTGCTGAAGCCCACATGCTGTAACTACTGAAGCCTGTGTACCTGTGTTCTCCAAGAAGCAAAGTCACAATGAGAACCTTGCACCACAACAAAGGGTAGCCCCTGCTCACCCCAACTAGAGAAAGCCTACATGCAGCAATGAAAAATCAGCAAAACCAAAGATGATAATAATATAAGAAGAGAAAAACATGAGATACCACTTCACACTCATTAGGATGGCTATTATCAAAAACCAGGAAGTAAGTGTTGGCAGCTATATGGAAAAACCCTTTTGGGTTTGGTGGGAATGTGAACTGGTGCAGCTGCTATGGAAAGCAGTGTGGCAGTTTCCCAAGAAAATGTAAAATAGGATTACCACATGTTCGATCAAGTCTACTTCTGGATATATACTAGAAAGAATTGAAAGCAGGGGTTTGGATATTTGAACAGCCATGTTCACAACGGCATTCTTCACAGCATGTAGAAGGTGGAAGCAACTGGTGTCTATCAACCAATGTACAGATAAACAAAATGTGCTCTATACCCTCAATGGAATATTATTCAACCTTAAAAATAAAGCTCTGACACAGGCTATAACATGGATGAACCTTGAAGGTATTATGATAAGTGAAATAAGTCATTTGCCAGAGGACAAATACTGTATGATCCCACATGATTCCACATGTTTTCTATTTTCTGCCTACATAAAGAAAATATGAAATTAAAGAATTCTACAATTTGAGATGCTTTTGAAACATTAACCAATCTGTGAAACTGTTAAATATAGTGTTCCTATTTCACACACATCTTGACTCAATAAAGAAATATACACATTTTCAAGAGGTTAGATTCATACTGGGCAAATACTGAGAACCATTTGATCAGGGTTTCTTAAGCTGGGGTTCAGGCAGGCCTTAAAAGTCCTGCAATGTGATACACATATTAAGTGTGCAGATGCGATTTTTTTCCTTGAGTCCATTGTTTAATTCAGATTTTCAGAGGACCAGGACACCCTAACACTTGAGGATGCTTGAAAGCATTGTGACCTTTCAGTTTAGTTCAGTCGCTCAGTCGTGTCCGACTCTTTGCGACCCCATGAATCACAGCATGCCAGGCCTCCCTGTCTATCACCAACTACCGGAGTTCACCCAAACTCATGTCCATCGAGTTGGTGATGCCATCCAGCCATCTCATCCTCTGTCGTCCCCTTCTCCTCCTGCCCCCTTGGACTAAAAGATCATGCTGCCCTGGAGATGGGGAATTAAGTGAGGGCAGAGAAGACAAATGCAGAATCAGGGTAGGATGAGCTACCACGGCGTCTCCTGGTTCCCGTTTCACTCTTCAGTTCTGTTTTCAAAGTTCTGCTGTACATGGCGATGCAAGCACACAGTGCTGCCTTCACATCCAATTCATGTGTATGTGATTATGGTAATATTCACTGGGAAAAGACCCTGTTGTTTTCATTTTTATTTCATTTGCCTGATTATAATTAGTTTTAGCTTATTATTTAGTGGGTAGAGAGGGGATTTTTGCCATTGCTGCTGGATAAAAAGGAAGCCTAAAACTTTCATCATGAAAAGTTCTTGATATTTGTTTGGGAGTCTTTAATAATGGTTTTCCAAGTCTCTTCTGATAAGATTTTGAGACGGTGTTTTAAGAGGACACATGGAGGGAAGGAGAGGCCAAGCTAGGTCTCCAGACTACCAACCCAGGTTCAAACAAAGCAGCTTTGCTTTCATCTAACACACACATTGGAAGGAATGATGCTGAAGCTGAAGCTTCAATACTTTGGCCACCTAATGTGAAGAGCTGACTCCCTGGAAAAGACCCTGATGCAGGGAAAGATTGAGAGCAGGAGGAGGAGACGACAGAGGATGAGATGGTTGGATGGCATCATCAACTCAATGGGCATGAGTTTAAGCAAGCTCCAGGATTTGGTGGTAGACAGGGAAGCCTGGTGTGCTGCAGTCCATGGGGGTGTCGCAAAGAGTCAGACACAACTTAGTGACTGAACAACAACACACACAGACACTAGAAGATATTATGAACACTTTTGAATTATATAAACTCCATCAAGTTTGTATCAGTGAGTAGAGACTAGATTATACTACAGCAACAAACAGCTCCCAAATCTTAGTGCTTTACTCAACAAAAATCTCACTCTTTCTTGTATTATATGTCCAACAACAGTTTGCACTGATTTACACTCAGTGCAGTCACTTAGGTAGCCAGTTTGATGGAAATTCCATCTGGATATTCTTCCATAATAAACAAGCTAGGCAAAGGGTAAATAAGCTACATACTGACGCTTCAAGCATCTCTTCCCATTTTTTTAAACCAATTCAAGTCATTTGGTCATGCCTACCTTCATAACAATTAGAGGAGTGATACCATATGGCATGTCAGGAAAGAGAAGAAAATTAGAGTATGTGTGACAGCATTAAAAAATCTCTATATTGCCTATGTTACTTCAGCTACAATCAAGTGAGACATGTTTTAAAAAATGATTAATAGTTTCAAGTTCTGTTTGAGATCATCTTAGAGGGGCTTTCCTGGTGGCTCAGCAATAAAGAACTCACATGCCAATGCAGGAGACAAGATTCAATCCCTGGGTTGGGAAGATCCCCAGAGAAGGAAATGGCAACTCACTCCAGTATTCATGCCTAGAGAATTCCATGGACAGAGGAGCCTGGTGGGTTACAGTCCATGGGGTTGCAAGAATCAGACATGACTTAGCCACTGAACAATAGCAACTATCTTAGAGGAGGAAAGTGTGTATCAGGAATTTTCCCATAAATTATTATTATTATTGGAATGAGGTTAACAAGTCAAACTATTATTTATGATTCATTCAGTGATTGTATTTTGGCATAAAGAGGGGCTTCCCTGGTGGCTCTGACAGTAAAGAATCTGCCTGCAATGCAGGAGACCTGGGTTCAACCCCTGGGTTGGAAAGATCCCCTGGAGAAGGGAATGGCTACCCACTCCAGTATTCACGCCTACAGAATTCCATAGACAGAGGAACCTGGCAGGATACAGTCCATGGAGTTACAAAGAGTAGGACACAACTGAGCAATTAACACTTTCTTTTGGACTTCCCTGGTGGCTCAGATGGTAAAAGCATCTGCCTACAATGGGGGAGGACCCAGGTTTGATCCCTGGGTTGGGAAGATCCCCTGGAGAAGGAAATGGCAACCCACTCCAGTATTCTTGCTTGGAAAATCCCATGGATGGAAGAGCCTAGTAGGCTACAGTCCATGGGATTGCAAGGAGTCGGACATGACTGAGCAACTTTGCTTTCACTTTTCTTTATTCTGTACCAGTGGTAACTGTGGTACCAGTTGGTATAACCCTAATTTAGGGAGACAAATTCAGTCAGCCATATACCTAGTCATAAGACTGCTATGACTGGCTGAAATTGTCTCTCTACATTATATAAAGCAGTTGAGCCACAGTAAATAGACTCATCCTTCCATTCCGGATGTCTCTGACTGGGTCTGAAGAGAAAGTAAACCAATGAGAGGAAAGAATTTGGAGCTCTGGAAGGGAGGGGCCAGGGAAGAACCACCCCACCTTTCCTGTAATTAACAAGAGTTGGGGATAGGGCATGGGGAAAGGCTAAGATCACTGGAATCAAGGTGTTCCAGCCACTGTGTTCATGTTTCCCGAGACTCAATTCTCCTTCTCTCCTTTTCTCACTCAGGACAGATAAGGACAAACTCTCATTGCCCAAGCGTGGAACATGAGGGGATTAATACCACAATGGTGTGATCCACACCCTCAAGGAAAGAGCAAATTGTCCTTTTGAGGAATATTATCACAGAGCCAGGGTAGGAGTCAAGTACACAGTAGGCTTCTTCCCCATGCCCACCTCCCTTTTAAGTCCTTTGTGTAACCACAGTGTAATTTGGTGGAAACATACTATTTTGGTTGGTCTTTGAAGTACTGAAATAGGTCAAATTTACATTCCTTGGGTTACTACAAAAATATGATACACAGTATCCAACATTCATTCATCTATTCATTCAACAAATATCCACTGAGTGGGCACTCAAATTTAAACACGGTGAGTTGAATGCACCTATTAGCCACTGCTCCTTTCTCCAATTCTCAGAAGACAGCTCCCTACCTGTGCCCCCTCCCCCAAAATTATATATAACATTTCTACAACTTGAAAATGGTTGGTTCAGCTCCCCATTAACACATGCCTGCACCTCTTCCCCTTCCTCGAATCCTTTCCTTGAGTCTCATGACAGTTAAATACATTCAAAACAGGCAAAAACCTGGGACAATGAAGGAAAAGAGTTAATAGGAACAAAATTCCAGCAGCTGGTCAACAGATGGTGATGTTAGTTGATTTATTAGGCCCAAGAAAATGGGAAACTAACTCAGCAATGGGGAAAGCCAAGGGAAAACCAGTATTACTCCAGTGTCCAAAGGCTTAGGGATTGACTGGCCCAGACCACACTCTACCAAACATGTACAAATGTAGAACTAATGGTAGGAGGGTTCCTAGAATGTTTATTTAAGAAACAGTTAAACTCTAAGATCCTCTCAACAACTAAGGATCTAATGTCCACTAAACCCAGAATCAAAATGAGTGTTTATTCTTAGAAAAGAGACAAACAGGGAGTCTCCAGCCTGGGAAAGTGCTTCTCAACTTCAGGCGATTTGGCCTCACAAGGGACATTCAGCAATGTGTAGAGGCATCTTTGTCCTAACTGGGGGAGTGGGTGCTACTGGCATCTAATGGGTAGGAACCAAGGATGCTGTCCAACATCCTACACCACACAGAGCAGCCCTATCATAATCATTTGGCCCCAAGTGTCAATAGTGCCAGGGTTGAGAAACTCGAGGTTAGAGAAAGGATTCCACATTGGAGAGAATGGAATGAACATACATATGCTCAATACTGAGACACCAACACTATAACTTCTGCCAGCTTCCCACATTCAACTCCCACAATGCTGCTCAATGTGCTTCTCCTGCATAGGGCTGTAGGAGTCCTCTCAGAGAAATCTCATCAATTTCAGAAAAAAATGTCTGAAGAGACTGACATCAAAAGGTTTCAACAGGCTAGTTGCCTTAGAACTGAGCCTATAGTAAAGAGCTTCCTTGCCAGTCTTGGCGCCCAACTCTTATACATCAGCAGTGAAGGATTGCCAAACATTTGGGAGAAGCGGCATATAATACAAAAGGAAGAAATTTGGAGCTATGCAAGGGAAAAGAAAATTCAAGGAAATTATCATCCTTGGAAAAGGACAGAAAACATCACATGCATGAAAGAAGGACAGATGTTATGAAAAAGGAACCCTCAGAATAAAAGTAATGGCTATTAGAAATTTAGAGTATAATAGCAGAAATCAAATACTTTAAGTACTGGAAGGGAAGTGGAGAAAATGTGCCACAAAGTCACCATAAAAGACAAAGGAAAATAGAAGAAGAAAAAATGAGGGAGAGGTGACATAAAATGTCCAGAAACACAAAATTGAAAAAAAAATAATCAAGGTTACAAAGTAGAGAACAATGAAAACAGGGAGTTGGAAATTATTAAGTAATTTGAGAAAAATTTCCAGAAACAAGAGGCTTCATTTTGCAATTTGCTAAGGTTCCCTGCAATGCATCCAGGGAAATGCTTGACAACAGACTCACACCAGGTCGTCTCATCATGAAATTTAAGACCACTAAGCACCAAGAGAAGATGGTCAAAGTGCCCACTGAGAGGAAGGAAAAAGCATTCATTTTGTTGCAAAGGATCACGAATCAGAGTGGTACTGAAATTCTCAAGAGTGACACCAGATCAAAGCTGAGGGAAAATGACATTTGGCATGAGAACTCCATAGCCAGATAAAGCTATCAGTAGAGCATCAAGACCTTTCCAGCCATGCACTGTCTCAAATGTTATAGCCCATGCACCCATTCTTGGCAATCAATCAAGGGATACACACCACCACAGAAAGAAGTGTATGAATGCAGAGAGACATAAAACCGAGGTGAGACTTCAGAAGGCATTTGATATATGCCCAGAAAACTAACCCAACCAGAAAAACTAAAAGACTGTTTCTACCTGTTTCTACTATTTCTACTAAAAGACTACTTCTAAGTGTTCTAACAACAGTTGGGAGGGCTCCATTGTCAACAGCATTACCTCATGCCAACTCTGAATCTTGACCTACTCAAAATTATAGAATGACTTGGCCACTTCATGCGAAGAGTTGACTCATTGGAAAAGACTCTGATGCTGGGAGGGATTGGGGGGCAGGAGGAGAAGGGGACGACCAAGGATGAGATGGCTGGATGGCATCACTGACTTGATGGATGTGAGTCTGAGTGAACTCCAGGAGTTGGTGATGGACAGGGAGGCCTGGTGTGCTGTGATTCATGGGGTCTCAAAGAGTAGGACACATGGGAGGAGAGGAGGTGTGCATGTGCAGGGGGGAGTGGGGGACCAATGAGGTGGTGACCAAAAAAGAGAGAAAGCACTCAATCTTCAACCTCCAAAATGGGAAGTCAATGGATAATGCAGAAAAAATTAAGAAGCAGAGATATAAGCGTGTGACCTACAGGCATCCAGTCAGCTGAGGTTAGTGCCAGTGGGAAGCAGGGAGTCAGAAGTTACTAGAGGGGGCAAATCTAGTGAACTATGGAACTTCTGCAACTCTGTGCCTGCATCACCTGCAGAGTAACAATGACTAGACTGTACAAGAAAGGCTCCTGAATGTGTATTTTGTGCCAGTCCCTGTCCCAAGCTGTTTGGGGAATCCAATGGTTAATAACACAGTCTTCAAATGTTAATATGTCTCACTGTGATCATGAATTTTTTTCTTTTCCCTTATATTTCTTCTCATTTTCTTTATGTACCTTTGTTTCTTTGTTGTTAGGTGTCTAATGATTTATGATGTCTAGCTTCTTTGTGAATTGTATCTTTTATCATTAAAAATATTCATCTTTGTTTCATTTAAAAATAATAAATTTAATTTAAAAAAAAGTTTCCAAACTCAAGGAGTTGACATCACAGAGGGTAAACATGCTGCAAGTAAACAGCCCCAAGTCCAAGTGTCAATACATAATGCTGATTCACTCACTGTGCACAGAAATTAAAACACTGTAAAGCAACTATGTCCAGTGAAAATTAAACTACCCCAAAAAAGAAATGCTAATAATTGCAAGTATGCATTAATTTGAGCTCTCATATATCA
This sequence comes from Ovis aries, assembly GCF_016772045.2. Taxonomy (NCBI): domain Eukaryota; kingdom Metazoa; phylum Chordata; class Mammalia; order Artiodactyla; family Bovidae; genus Ovis; species Ovis aries. The sequence continues at coordinate 8,405,222 of NC_056080.1, read as the reverse complement.
CTGTTGTATCGCTGATACATAAGTGAATTAAAGACATATGCCAACACACACACACGAAAGGAAAAAAGAACCATAAAGAACTACTTCCTCCTGAAAATGGAAGGTTAAAAGAACTATCCGTGATGATTTTGTGGAGGAGCTGGAAGCGGAAGGTTGATTTTCACCAGCTGCAATGAAGATACAGTGAAGAATAAGTGGGGAGTGGCTAGGACACATGCAGAAGAACACTGGGAACTGGTAATGAGATGGATGTGTTTGCCCCTCGATACTACATGGACCCACCCACGTCAGAGTTCTCATGACCAATTTGGATTGTCATCTAAATGCCTTCAGTATAGCAACTGGAACCGAGTTTGTGGTTTTTGGACTGAGCTCATGATTGTCAAACCAACACCAGGAAACCAAGAAATAAATCAATAAACTTCCCAGTGGAAACCTTGGCCTCTGCTGATCAAAGGTGAATTTCAGGCAGATCAGGCTCCTGGCAGCTGAGTTACATACACACAGAAGATTCCGACCCTGACACCCTGCCAGTCGCAGAAGCAATATCAACACTGTTTGCCAAAACATACTCAGGGCTTTTTCTCCTGAAGTGATTTTGTTTTAATAAGTTGTTTCCCCCCAAAGTTGTATTTTATCCAGCTTACTGTTGTCATTTTCACGTGACAGAGACAATGGATCCCAGGGAAGAAACTTTGCAGGAATTCCAAAGGCTGGTTGCTGCTCTCATTCTCCAGGCTGATGCTGAAATCAGAATGCAAAGTTAATAGAACCCCAACAAAAACAAACAGCCCCGCTTTCTGTATTTGGTCAAAATGTGTCTGATTATTATGAAAGTAAACCCAACACTAAGAAGGGCATCTTCAAGATGGACACATAGGAGAGCTCCCAACTGAACCCTGGACACACACCAGAATGATAACATGTGATGCCATTCTGGGTATTTCCACACTCATGTATGTTTCTAAAACAGAACTGCTATCATTTAATGTATTCTATATAGAAACCTACATTTTTCACATGGTTAACATTTTCCCCCTTCACCTCATCCCTGGTTTCTCAGAAAGGTTATTTGAAAGGCAGGATTTTGTTTATTACTACTCTCCCGTGTCCCCCGCACCCCCCCCCCCAACAACCAGATGGAAAGATGGTGTGATGGCAAAGGTTCTCAGCTGGAAATCAAGCAACTTGGCTTTGACCTTTGAGTTCACTCACTTTTATGTGAAATGAATGACTGGAAGGAAGTTATTTCTGAGATCAGCTTTGGGAAGGGGAGAGCCCAGGCTTGGCATCAGAGCTGTGGATCATCAGCTCACCGCTGACCAATGAAGGGACTCTGTGATGATCAGTTAGCTTCACTGAGTACCACTGTCCTGCTCTGTGTGAAGCCACTGGAAGTAACTCGCTTCAACTGGCTGTTGTGGGGGCACATCCTTGTCTGGAAACCGAAGTTGAAGATGAGGGATTCTGTAAGCCTGTCATCCATGATGGATTTGTTAAATGGCTCCAAACAGTAAGGATGTGACCCTTACTGCCCACCACCTGCATACCAATGAGGGGAGCCCCAGCACAGAGAGAAGGAGAGGGTCAGGAGTCAGTTCTCCTGCCCATTGGGAGACTCACCCAAGTGCTCATTGCCTCCTGCCAGAATAGAAGCCGGCCTCAAGGACTCTGACCTTTCCTGTGTCCCAGCATTTGGGCCCAGGAGATTGGCCCTGACTCGACCCTTGCAGGGAAAGTTTGAGGAGGAGGGGAGAAGTCACAGGGCAAGACTGGTCCAGATCCCATGTCCAGAGCTGGGAAGTGCTGTCTTTTTATTTTTATTTTTTAATGAAACAAAGATGAATATTTTTAATGATAAAAGATACAATTCACAAGGGTGCTAGACATCGGAAACCATTAGACGCCTAACAACAAAGAAACAAAACTACATAAAGCAACAATCAGAAGAAATAAAAGGGAAAAGAAAAAAACATATAATCATAGTAAGACATATAATATTTTTCTGAGAATATTTTATCAAGTGCAGAAAAAATAATAGGAGCATCTTGAATGATGTCATTATTTTAATATAATAGATTTATATTTATATTAATTTATCAGTTCAGTTCAGTTGCTCAGTCATGTCCGACTCTTTGCGACCCCATGAATCGCAGCATGCCAGGCCTCCCTGTCCATCACCATCTCCCGGAGTTCACTCAGACTCACGGCCATGGAGTCAGTGATGCCATCCAGCCATCTCATCCTCTGTCGTCCCCTTCTCCTCCTGCCCCCAATCCCTCCCAGTATCAGAGTCTTCTCCAATGAGTCAACTCTTCGCATGACGTGGCCAAAATACTGGAGCTTCAGCTTTAGCATCATTCCTTCCAAAGAAATCCCAGGGCTGATCTCCTTCAGAATGGACTGGTTGGATCTCCTTGCAGTCCAAGGGACTCTCAAGAGTCTTCTCTAACACCACAGTTCAAAAGCATCAATTCTTTGGCGCTCAGCCTTCTTCACAGTCCAACTCTCACATCCGTACATGACCACAGGAAAAACCATAGCCTTGACTAGACGGACCTTAGTCGGCAAAGTAATGTCTCTGTTTTTGAATATACTATCTAGGTTGGTCATAACTTTTCTTCCAAGGAGTAAGCATCTTTTAATTTCATGGCTGCAGTCACCATTTGCTGTGATTTTGGAGCCCCCAAAAATAAAGTCTGACATTGTTTCCACTGTTTCCCCATCTATTTCCCGTGAAGTGATGGGACTGGATCTTACACAAATATATTTAAAATTTTGTATTTCATATGCTGTTATTAGATTTCCATGGGACATTTAGAAAAATTGGCAAAAAGATAAACATTACTAAATTTCAAAAAGTAGAATTTTTTGTGTGATTCAATTATATATAACACATATATTATTTTTGAAATTATTTTCCAGTATATGTTATTATAAGATATTGACTATAGTTCCCCAGTAAACCTTTGTTGCTTGTTTCATATCTATTTTTTTTAAAATTAGAAATCTAGCATTCTATTCACCCTAAGTCAAACAACTGGAAGCAAAATACCATAAACTTTTTATTTAGGCAAAAATTCATCAGTTCAATTCAGTCGCTCAGTCATGTCCGACTCTTTGCAACCCCATGAATCACAGCACGCCAGGCCTCCCTGTCCATCACCATCTCCCAGAGTTCACTCAGACTCACGGCCATCGAGTCAGTGATGCCATCCAGCCATCTCATCCTCTGTCGTCCCCTTCTCCTCCTGCCCCCAATCCCTCCCAGCATCAGAGTTTTTCCAATGAGTCAACTCTTCGCATGAGGTGGCCAAAGTACTGGAGCTTCAGCTTTAGCATCGTTCCTTCCAAAGAAATCCCAGGGTTGATCTCCTTCAGAATGGATCTCCTTGCAGTCCAAGGGACTTTCAAGAGTCTTCTCTAACACCGCAGTTCAAAAGCATCAATTCTTCAGCGCTCAGCTTTCTTCACAGTCCAACTTTCACATCCATACATGACCACAGGAAAAACCATAGCCTTGACTAGACGGACCTTAGTCGGCAAAGTGATGTCTCTGCTTTTGAATATGCTATCTAGGTTGGTCATAACTTTTCTTCCAAGGAGTAAGTGTCTTTTAATTTCATGGCTGCAGTCACCATCTGCAGTGATTTTGGAGCCCCCCAAAATAAAATCTGACACTGTTTCTCCATCTATTTCCCATGGCGTGATGGGACCGGATGCCATGATCTTCGTTTTCTGAATGTTGAGCTTTAAGCCAGCTTTTTCACTCTCCTCTTTCACTTTCATCAAGAGGCTTTTTAGTTCTTCTTCACTTTCTGCCATAAGGGTGGTGTCATCTGTTTTTCTAAAATATATATTACACATATTACTCATATATGTATATAAAAGCTTGTCTACCACGCTCAATAAAGGCTTGAGAAAGAACATCTAAAAAAGAGATGGAGAAATTGGAAAATAGAAACTAAATGAAATGGGAGCACTGAATATGAAATAGAAAGTGAAATAAACTAGGTAAAAGTAAAAGATCCTCATATAGTCAGTTGCTTTTAAACATGGCTGCTCATTAGAAGGGCTGTGTCTTCTTAAGGCCAAGAGGGTGATGCTGAAGGGAGCTAGGACAGAGGGACCTGCCCCAGGACATGCCTGCCACAATGCAGTCAGGAAACCATGAAGTGTCTGAGGTCCCACAGGAGCAGAAGCCCCACACCCCCACAACAGCACCGCACATGAGAAAGAGCACACTTTGTGGTGGCTGCCCAAACAGGACCCCAACACCACATGGTGAGAGGATCAGATCAGCAGAAGGCTTCGCTCTCTCACCTCCCTTCTTCTTCCTGCTGGTTGCTGTGGGGGAGAAGAGCAATGCTCAAGATGGGCGTGAGGGGCAGGGACCTTGTGCCATTCCTTTGTGTCTCCCAGCTGACCAAGTGTAAGGGGAAAGCCGAGTACCTTTGAATTGCTTTTGCCATCAAAATACCCATTTAGATTTGGCCCAGACCTCTTAAAAGCTATAAATGAGATGGTCCTAATGCCCAGAAGGTATCAAAAAACCTAATCTGAGATATGATATGATGTGATAGGGGTGGGGAAGATGGATGAATCTCAGTAGACTTTAGGAGGAATAAGGAAGGAAAATCGAATCGTTCCTTTAATAACCCTACGCCATTTGACTCATTGATGCTCACTTGAGTCTTGTTAAAAAGCAGATTCTGACTCAGAAGGTCTGGGACCAGGCTTCTCCACTGCTAAGAACCTCCCAGGTGACGCTGGTAATGTTGCCCACAGAACACGCTTTAAATAGCACCAGTCTAGACCAACTGTCTGCAAATTCCAGCCCACTGCCTATTTTTGTAAATAAAACTTTATTAGAACATAGCCTTGCTCACTCTCATGCATTGTAAATGGCTACTCAAACTTCAATACAGAACTAAACAGTCACAGTGGAGATTATGGCCCACAGAGCTAAAAATATTTACCATCTCACCCTTTAGAAAAAAGGTTGACAGACTCAGTTATATTATCACATTACTCTGTGGAGCATCTGAAGTGGTAATGGCATGGAAGTGTTTTCAAATCCATAAAGAGCCCCACACATATTATACAGTTAAATTCTTCCATCCCAAACATGCTTTTAAAAGCGTTTGACAAAAGAAAAGGTGATAAGGCCAGAGAAGGAATAGAACAACAACAACAAAGTGGTTAAATATAGATCAATCATCTGCTCAAACAGCCCCTTCACCTCTACTAGAGAAGGGATTTTTTTTTTTTGCCATAAATGATAAAGTTCCTCTACAAAAACTGATTTCTTAGTGGGCCAACCAAGATGGTGACCCAATGGGGAAGTCCTCTGCCTGTTTTCTCATAAACACCCTCTTTCCCTAGTTTCCAGTCTAACTGGGCCATTGTGGGGAAAGGCTCCTTTACTGCTGTGTGGAGATTTGGGTGGTGTTGGGCTGCACTCCGCAGGCCAGCAAGCACTGTACTTGCCCAGCCTCAAGACCAACCAAAGAGCCCAGAGACAGGGACCAGGACATCAATGGTTTAATAGATGGTGGGGCGGGGGGGGGGGGGGGGGAGGCGGAATCTTACAAACCTGAAGAAAGGTCCTGGAGCAGCACCCCACTATGTCCCACAGATGCCAGACATGATAGCACTATTTACCACCCCAGGGAGGAGGAGGCTACTATTTGTAGGAGGAAATGATGTCAGAAAGGCTGATCCATTACCAGGGAAACAAGCATCCTGAAGGCAGGTGCTTTCCTTTCATAAACCACCAGGTGGAGCCATTCTGGCCTAAGGGGCAGGTTGTTGTTCAGCCGCTCAGTCCTGTCCCACTGTTTGTGACCTCATGAATGCCTCAAGCACGTCAGGCTCCTCTGTCCTTCACCATCTCCCAGAACTTGCTCAAATTCATGTCCATTGAGTTGGTAGTGCTATCCATCCTCATGCTCTTCTCTTTCTGCCTTCCATCTTTCCCAGCATCAGGGTCTTTTCCAATGAGTTGGGTCTTTGCATCAGGTGGCCAAAGTATTGGAGCTTCAGCTTCAGCATCAGTCCTTCCAGTGAATATTCAGGGTTGATTTCCTTTAGGATTGACTGGTTTGATCTCCTTGCAGTCCAAGGGACTCTCAAAAGTCTTCTCCAACACCACAGTTCAAAAGCATCAATTCTTTGGCCTTCAGCTTTCTTTATAGTCCAGCTCTCACATCCACACATGACCAGTGGAAAAACCATAGCCTTGACTAGATGGACCTTTGTTGGCAAAGTAATGTCTCTGCTTTTTAATATGCTGTCATGCTTGGTCATAACTTTTCTTCCAAGGAGCAAGAATCTTTTAATTTCATGGCTGCAATCACCATCTGCAGTGACTTTGGAGCCCCCCAAAATAAAGTCTGTCACTGTTTCCCCATCTATTTGCCATGAAGTGATGGGACCAGATGCCATGATCTTCGTTTTCTCAATGTTGAGTTTTAACCCAACTTTTCACTGTCCTCTTTCACTTTCATCAAGAGGCTCTTTAGTTCCTCTTCACTTTCTGCCATAAGGGTGGTGTCATCTGCATATATGAGGTTATTGATATTTCTCCCGGCAATCTTGATTCCAGCTTGTGCTTCTTCCAGCCCAGCGTTTCTCATGATGTACTCTGCATACAAGTTAAATAGGCAGGGTGACAATATACAGCCTTGATGTACTCCTTTTCCTATTTGGAACCAGTCTGTTGTTCCATGTCCAGTTCTAACTGTTGCTTCCTGACCTGCATACAGATTTCTCAAGAGGCAGGTCAGGTGGTCTGTATTCCCATCTCTTTCAGAATTTTCCACAGTTTACTGTGGTCCACACAGTCAAAGGCTTTGGCATAGTCAATAAAGCAGAAATAGATGTTTTTCTAGAACTTGTCACTTTTTCGATGATCCAGCAGATCATCAATATTGTTGGTAGTTTGATCTCTGGTTCCTCTGCCTTTTCTAAATCCAGCTTGAACATCTGGAATTTCACGGTTCACATATTGCTGAAGCCTGGCTTGGAGAATTTTGAGCATTACTTTACTAGCATGTGAGATGAGTGCAATTGTGTGGCATTCTTTGGCATTGCCTTTCTTTGGGATTGGAACGAAAACTGACCTTTTCCAGTTCTGTGGCCACTGCTGAGTTTTCCAAATTTCTTGGCCTGTTGAGTGCAGCACTTTCATGCATCATCTTTCAGGATTTGAAATAGCTCAATTAGAATTCCATCATTTCCATTAGCTTTGTTCGTAGTGATGCTTCCTAAGGTCCACTTGACTTCCCATTCCAGGTTGTCTGGCTCTAGGTTGGTGATCACACCATCATGATTATCTTGGTCATGAAGATCTTTTTGTACAGTTCTTCTGTGTATTCTTGCCACCTCTTCTTAATATCTTCTGCTTCTGTTAGGTCCATACCATTTCTGTCCTTTATTGTACCCATCTTTGCATGAAATGTTCCCTTGGTATCTCTAATTTTCTTGAAAAGATCTCTAGTCTTTCCCATTCTATTGTTTTCCTCTATTTCTTTGCACTGATCACTGAGGAAGGCTTTCTTATCTCTCCTTGCTATTCTTTGGATCAAATGGGCATATCTTTCCTTTTCTCCTTTGCCTTTCACTTCTCTTCTATTCACAGCTACTTGTAAGGCCTCCTCAGACAACCATTTTGCCTTTTTGCGTTTCTTTTCCTTGGGGATGATCTTGATCCCTGCCTCCTGTACAATGTCACAAACCTTGATCCATAGTTTTTCAGAGCTATGTTTTTTCTAGTAGTTATATATGAATGTGAGAGTTGGACTCAGAACACTGAGGATGAGCACTGAAGAATGGGTGCTTTTGAATTGTGGTGCTGGAGAAGACTTTTGAGAGTCCCTTGGACTGCAAGGAGATCGAACCAGTGAATCCAAAAGGAAATCAACCCAGAATATTCACTGGAAGAACTAATGCTGAAGCTGAAGCTCCAGTACTTTGGCCACCTCATGTGAAAGGCCGACTCATTGGAAAAAAAGTCCTGATGCTAGGAAAGGCTGAGGGCAGGAGAAGGGGTCAACAGAGGATGAGATGGTTGGATGGCATCACTGACTCAATGGACAAAAGTTTGAGCAAACTCCGGGGGATGTGAAGGACAGGGTATCCTAGCATGCTGCAGTCCATGGGGTCACAAAGAGTGAGATGTTAGTAAGGGACTGAACAACAACGACTTCGAGAGTCTGCAACAGAATGTGCCAAATTAGGGGTGAATTATGATGCTAACCAAGGTAATTCAGGTCTAACCAAGAGCTAGGAGATAGGAATTCCAATATGAATTCTAGAGAAGACAAGTATTTGTCAGCAATTGCTTTGGAATGGTAATTCTCCCCAAATAGAAGAGGTCCCTCCCAGTGAAATATGATGAGTCCTCTGAGCAGTTGACACCCCTCATCATTATATCCAACAGTCATGTCCTTCCCGATCATTGTAAAATCCCCCAGTAGCTTAAACAGGTGAATTTCAAAGACCTCTTGAAGGTGTCAACCACATTCTCCACTGATTGTAGAGGCTTGAGTTTGATCAAAACCAAGTGGGTATGATTTCAATGGGAGTTTTCCAAAAGATACCCCAATGTCCATATACCTGGATATGGGATATGGACTAGATGGTATATGTATGCATGTATATATATATCCCTCCCCACACACATATCCCATATGTACCTCCTGACTGTGCAGATAAGAAGGTGGTCCTTTCTAGTCTCAGAACATTCTAGCATCAATAAATAACAAGCTGGAAGGTGGCCCTGCCTCCAGGACTTCATCCTGTTCCTTCCCGTGTCCTGATGCTAATGGTATTACCCTGCACACCTTCTGGCCATTCTCTTAAACATCCTCATTTTCAGGTCTTCAGCCCTCTCTTCTATTTTACCAGGTTTCAGGGTGCTCTGAATGTGCTCATAATCCTGTTTTATAGTGGCTGGAAATCAGAGACAGAGCTCCAGTGACTTGCTCTAAGTCAGACATCAAAGCAGATTCTCAATTAGAACGTAGGTCTCCAGGGTGTTTTGTTCAACTCTTCCCTTTATTAAATGTTACACATAATAAATTTCCAAGGCAGCGCCATTCCTGGAATGTACAGTGTACATTATCCAGGACCCAGTGGAGTTAAGTTTGCCACAGATGCCTCAAGACTCATTTCTGTGTTTGTTTCTCTGTTGGTGGGTTTTTAGAAGAAACATTAAGCTTTCACCCATGAGACAGAGAACAGTATTTCCCCAAAATCATCTTTGATGGCACCCCACTCCAGTACTCTTTCCTGGAAAATCCCATGGATGGAGGAGCCTGGTGGGCTGCAGTCCACGGGGTCGCAAAGAGTCGGACATGACTGAGCGACTTCACTTTCACTTTTCACTTTCATGCATTGGAGAAGGAAATGACAACTCACTCCAGTGTTCTTGCCTGGAGAATCTCAGGAACGGTGTAGCCTGGTGGGCTGCCGTCTATGGGGTCGCACAGAGTTGGACACGACTGAAGCGACTTAGCAGCAGCAGCAGCAGCTCCTTTTCACAGTTTACCATCTTAGAGAGGATTCTTTTCTGAAGGGTTGGTTAATTATCCAAATACAGAGTCCATTTTTCTAAGTCAGTAAACAGGTTACTTTTGCCCCAAAGCCTATGGGTCTCCATGGGTCATTTTGTGCGTGCATGCTCAGTCACGTCTGACTCTTTTTCAACCCCATGGGCTGTAGCTGCCAGGTTCCTCTGTCCATGGGGTTTCCCTGGCAAGAATACTAGAGTAGTTGCCATTTCCTTCTCAAGGGGACTTCCCCACCCAGGGATCGATCTCAGGTCTCCTGCACCTCCTGCACTGCAGGTCATTCTTTACCACTTAGCCACCAGGGAAGCCAAATAGGCCATTTTAGTTAACAATAAAAACAAATGAAATTTATTTAGTATGTACCCTCTGACAAGCTGTGTGCTAGGTACATTACACGAATTTATGTGCACTTCACAACCACCATTCAAAGGTACTATTGTTATCATCATCCACATTTTATAAGTAAGAAGCTGAGGTATTGAGTGGGTAAGTAATTATCCAAGGTGATGAGGTCAGAATTTGAACCCATGAGTCAACCAAGGCAGTCTGGCTCAAAACTGTGGTGTGGTGCTCAGCCAGCTCTGTATCTTATTGGGTTGGCCAAGAAGTTCAAAATGTTGTTGACCATGTTGGGAACTAGGACTTGGCCCAATAATGAAAATTTCTAACTTCAACAGATGAATCAGCTATGCCCACCTTCTTCCAGTTGCTTGGAATTAAGTACTTAGTGACTTGATTATTTTCTCAAGAGTGAAAGAGCAGACATTCTCTTCCTGGTTTGTTGTCTTAATGTTGACTAAACACAAGTGGCAGTGGCTTATACCAAAGCCAAGCCCTCTTGGCTCGCTGGAAGAGTGGAAGCTATTAAGAAGCTGAAATGTAAGACCTGATTTTGTTCAAGTAAATTAAATCACTGTGCTGAACTTAATTCTAATTGTTGAAACAGCTGCCATTAACCAGCCGATTCTGCCACACCTAGGTTTCCCTATATAAAGCCCGTATCATCTTCTCACCCATCTTATCTGGGACTGATTTGAAAAAGTCATTGGTTTTTAAGAAATTGTTTTTTCAGTGTGAGTGTCAGACATTCCAACCAAGTCATCAAAATCTGTGTTTACATGACAGGAGCATCTGGTGGTGGTTTAGTTGCTAAGTCATGTCTGACTCTTGCGACCCCATGGACTGTAACCCACCAGGCTCCTCTGTCCATGGGATTTCCCAGGCAAGAATATTGGAGTGGGTTGCCATTTCCTCCTCCAGGGGATCTTCCCAACCCAGGAATCAAACCTGGGTCTCCTGCTTTGCAGGCAGATTATTTACCAACAGGAGTATAAAAATGCCTTAAATAGACATTTCACCTAGGGGGTGGGGCCCTGAGTCATAGCCTTGGAATCTAGTCTATTTACAGTCTGCCTCTGTGTTTTACCTCTGAATGTTCTTTTACCTAAACCTTCCATCACAATTTGCCTGGATCACAGTCCCGTCTTTGTCCTTTTGCACATGTGAATTTCTCCATCCAAATAATCCTTCCTGCTTCCTTGCCATCCTTCCAGGCACAATGCCAGTTTGAAATCTTCCATGAAGTCATGCTTGACAATTCCAGGCTCCACTCAATCTCTTTTTAGTTTCAACTGCTGTGACTCATCACCCATACCTGTTAAAAGACACATCTGTACCCTGTACGCATTTAAATTACTGTCCAAATGAGGATGTTTTTAAAAATGAGAGTGCTATTAATTCCACTGGGACAACAGGCATAAACTGGGACACTATGGGACTATAGTCCTTCCTCCTAAGTGGCAAATGATACTGAGCTGATGTTCTCCAAGTGTACTTAAAATACAAAGAGACCATGGAGAATAACTGAGAAGCGCTAACTGCACTGACAAATGCTTAAAAAAATTAATTACAGCATTCCTGTAACTAGCTTTGTCCATTGCCAGTCACTCTTTCAATAAATATTTACTGATCTGCCTGGCTTAATAATGTACCAAGCTCTCTTCTAGGCCAAAAAAGGTAGACAGAGCCACATATATAACCCTGTAAATATATATTCAGTAAAAAAAAAAAAAGTATAGAAATATTGAATACTCAATATGCCAGTAAGTTTGGAAAACTCAGCAGTGGCCACAGGACTGGAAAAGGTCAGTTTTCATTCCAATTCCAAAGAAAGGCAATGCAAAAGAATGCTCAAACTACCACACAATTGCACTCATCTCACACGCTAGTAAAGTAATGCTCAAAATTCTCCAAGCCAGACTTCAGCAATACGTGAACCGTGAACTCCCTGATATTCAAGCTGGATTTAGAAAAGGCAGAGGAACCAGAGATCAAATTGCCAACATCTGCTGGATCATCAAAAAAGCAAGAGAGTCCCAGAAAAACATCTATTTCTGCTTTATTGACTATGCCAAAGCCTTTGACTGTGTGGATCATAATAAACTGTGGGAAATTCTGAAAGAGATGGGAATACAGACCACCTGACCTGCCTCTTGAGAAATCTGTATGCAGGTCAGGAAGCAACAGTTAGAACTGGACATGGAACAACAGACTGGTTCCAAATAGGAAAAGGAGTACGTCAAGGCTGTATATTGTCACCCTGCTGATTTAACTTCTATGCAGAGTACATCATGAGAAACTCTGGACTGGAAGACACACAAGCTGGAATCAAGATTGCCGGGAGAAATATCAATAACCTCAGATATGCAGATGACACCACCCTGATGGCAGAAAGGGAAGAGGAACTAAAAACCCTCTTGATGAAAGTGAAAGAGGAGAGTGAAAAAGTTGGCTTAAAGCTCAACATTCAGAAAACGAAGATCATGGCATCTGGTCCCATCACTTCATGGGAAATAGATGGGGAAACAATAGAGACAGTGTCAGACTTTATTTTTGGGGGCTCCAAAATCATTGCAGATGGTGACTGCAGCCGTGAAATTAAAAGACACTTACTCCTTGGAAGAAAAGTTATGACCAACCTAGATAGTATATTCAAAAGCAGAGACATTACTTTGCCAACTAAGGTCCGTCTAGTCAAGGCTATGGTTTTCCTGTGGTCATGTATGGATGTGAGAGTTGGACTGTGAAGAAGGCTGAGCGCCGAAGAATTGATGCTTTTGAACTGTGGTGTTGGAGAAGACTCTTGAGAGTCTCTTGGACTGCAAGGAGATCCAACCAGTCCATTCTGAAGGAGATCAACCCTGGGATTTCTTTGGAAGGAATGATGCTAAAGATGAAGCTCCAGTACTTTGGCCACCTCATGGGAAGAGTTGACTCATTGGAAAAGACTCTGATGCTGGGAGAAGTTGGGGGCAGGAGGAGAAGGGGATGACCCAGGATGAGATGGCTTGGCTGGATGGCATCACTGACTCAATGGACGTGAGTCTGAGTGAACTCCAGGAGTTGGGGATGGACAGGGAGGCCTGGCGTGCTGCGATTCATGGGGTCACAAAGAGTCGGACATGACTGAGCGACTGAACTGAACTGAACTGAACTGAACTGAATCTAATGAATAAATGGATAAAATAAATGAAACAGAAACAGTGATGAATGCTATAAAAAATTAAACCTAGTGACTGACAAGAGATTAATCTCCAAAATATACAAACAGCTTATATATCTGAATATAAAAAAAAAACAATCAAAAATGGGCAGAATATCTAAAAAGACATTTCTCCAAAGAAAACAAACAGATGGCTAAAAGGCACATGAAAAGATATTCAGCATTGCTAATTATTCAGTTCAGTTCAGTCACTCAGTCATGTCTGACTTTTTGTGACCCCATGATCTGCAACACGCCAGGCCTCCCTGTCCATCAACAACACCGGGAGTTCACCCAAACCAATGTCCATTGAGTCAGTGATGCCATGCACCCATCTCATCCTCTGTTGTCCCCTTCTCCTCCTGCCCTCAATCTTTCCCAGCATCAGGGTCTTTTTAAATGAGTCAGCTCTTCGCATCAGATGGCCAAAATATTGGAGTTTCAGCTTCAACATCAGTCCTTCCAATGAACACCCAGGACTTACCTTTAGGATGGACTGGTTGGCTGTCCTTGCAGTCCAAGGGACTCTCAAGAGTCTTCTCCAACACCACAGTTCAAAAGCATCAATTCTTCGGCGCTCAGCTTTCTTCATAGTCCAACTCTCACATCCATACATGACCACAGGAAAAACCATAGCCTTGACTAGACGGACCTTAGTTGGCAAAGTAATGTCTCTGCTTTTGAATATGCTATTTAGGTTGGTCATAACGTTCCTTCCAAGGAGTAAGTGTCTTAATTTCATGGCTGCAGTCACCATCTGCAGTGATTTTGGAGCCCCCCAAAATAAAGTCTGACACTGTTTCCACTGTTTCCCCATCTATTTCCCATGATGTAATGGGACAGGATGCCATAATCTTAGCTTTCTGAATGTTGAACTTTAAGCCAACATTTTCACTCTCTTCTTTCACTTTCATCAAGAGGCTCTTTAGTTCTTCTTCACTTCCTGCCATAAGGGTGGTGTCATCTGCATATATGAGGTTATTGATATTTCTCCCGGCAATCTTGATCCAGTTTGTGCTTCCTCCAGCTCAGCGTTTCTCATAATGTACTCTGAATACAAGTTAAATCAGCAGGGTGACAATATACAGCCTTGACGTACTCCTTTTCCTATTTGGAACCAGTCTGTTGTTCCATGTCCAGTTCTAACTGTTGCTTCCTGACCTGCATACAGATTTCTCAAGAGGCAGGTCAGGTGGTCTGGTATTCCCATCTCTTTCAGAATTTCCCACAGTTTACTGTGATCCACACAGTCAAAGGCTTTGGCATAGTCAATAAAGCAGAAATAGATGTTTTTCTGGGACTCTCTTGCTTTTTTGATGATCCAGCAGATGTTGGCAATTTGATCTCTGGTTCCTCTGCCTTTTCTAAATCCAGCTTGAATATCAGGGAGTTCACGGTTCACGTATTGCTGAAGTCTGGCTTGGAGAATTTTGAGCATTACTTTACTAGCGTGTGAGATGAGTGCAATTGTGTGGTAGTTTGAGCATTCTTTGGCATTGCCTTTCTTTGGGATTGGAATGAAATCTGACCTTTTCCAGTCCTATGGCCACTGCTGAGTTTTCCAAATTTGCTGGCATATTGAGTGCAGCACTTTCACAGCATTATCTTTCAGGATTTGAAATAGCTCAACAGGTATTCCGTCACCTCCACTAACTTTTTTAGAGAAATACAAATCAAAACTGCAGTGAGCTATTACCTCACACTAATCAGAATAGCCAACATCAAAAAGTCTACAAATAACAAATGTTGGAAAGGATGTAGAGAAAAGGGAATCCTCCTACACTCTTGGTGGGAATGTAACTTGGTGCAGTCACTGGGGAGAACAGTATGGAGATTTCCTTAAAAACTGAAAATAAGCTAGCATATTATACACCCATTCCAGTCCTGGGCATACATCCAGAGAAAATGATAATTCAAAAAGATACATGCACCCCAATGTTCATAGCAGCACTATTCAAAACAGTCAAGACATGGAAGCAACCTAAACATCAATCAAGAGGTGAGTGGAATATTACTCAGCCATAAAAAAGAATGAAATAATGCCATTTGAAGCAACATGGATGGACCTAGAGATTATCATACTAAGTAAAATAAGTCAGAAAAAGACAATACCATATGATATCACTTATATATGGAATCTAAAAAAATTATACAAATGAACTTATTTTCAAAACAGAAATAGACTTACAGGTATAGAAAACAAACACGGTTACTAAGGTGGCGGAATAAATTAGAACTTTGGGATTAACAGGTCCACACTACTATATATAAAATAGACAAACAACAAGGACTTATTGTATAATACAGGGAACTATACTCAATATCTTGTAATAACCTATAATGGAAGAGAATGTAAAACAAAAAAACATATATATATGAATATGTGTGAATCACTTTGCTGTACACATGAAACTAATACCACTGTGTAAATCAACTGTATCTCAATAAAAATTTTAAGAAATTAAGCATAGTGGGCTTTCCTGGTGACTCAGTGGTAAAGAACTGCCTGCTAATGGAGGCAACATGGGTTCAATCCCTGGTCTGGGAAGATCCCACAAGCACTGAAGTAACTAAGCCCATGCACCACAACTACTGAGCCTGTGCTCTAGAGCCCAGGAGCCTCAACCACTGAGCCCATGTGCTGCAACTGCTGAAGCCCAAGCAACCTAGAGTCCATGCTCTGCAACAAGAGAAGCCACTAGAAGGAGAAGCCTGCACACTGCAACTACCGAGTGGCCCCCCACTTGCCGTAACTAGAGAAAAGCCCACACAACAACGAAGATCCAGCACAGCCGAAAAGTAATTAAAAATCTTTTAAAAATTAAGCATAATAAGAGGCATTTGTGTAAATTGTACAAGGGGTTGCTAATTGATCAGGTAAAACTGGTGGTAAATTCAAGGAGGTCATATTTGAGCAGAGACCTTGTGGAGAGTATCCTCAACAGGGCAGAATGGCGTGGACAAAGGCCCTGGGGTGGGAGCAGCAGGCAGGCCAGTGTGGCTAGAGGCAATGGTAGGATCTCAGCAATGCTGTCAGGGGAAGAAGCAACATGGAGCAACAGACTGTCTCCAAGTTGGGAAAGGAGTACATCAAGGCTGTATATTATCACCTTGCTTATTTAACTTATATGCAGAGTATATCATGCGAAATGCTGGGCTGGATAAAGTACAAGCTGGAATTAAGATTTCCAGGAGAAATATCAATAACTTCAGATACACAGATGACACCACCCTTATGACAGAAAGTGAAGAGAAACTAAAGAGCCTCTTGATGAAGGTGAAAGAGTAAATATGCTAGCATAAAACTCAACATTCAAAAAACTAAGACCATGGCATCTGGTCCCATCACCTCATGGCAAATAGATGGGGAAACAATGGAAACAGTGACAGACTTTAATTCCTTGGGCTCTAAAACCACTGCAGATGATGACTGCAGCCATGAAAGTAAAAGACACTTGCTCCTTGAAAGAAAAGCTATGACAGCATATTAAAAAGCAGAGACGTTACTTTGCCAACAAAGGTCTGTCTAGTCAAAGCTATGGTTTTTCCAGTAGTCATTTATGGATGTGAGAGCTGGACTATAAAGAAAGCTGAGGGTCGAAGAATTGATGCTTTTGAACTGTGGTGTTGGAGAAGACTCTTGAGAGTCCCCTGGACTGCAAGGATATCAAACCCATCCATCCTAAAGAAAATCAGTCCTGAATGTTCGTTGGAAGGACTGATGCTGAAGCTGAAGCTCCAATACTTAGGCCACCTGATGTAAAGAACTGACTCATCTGAAAAGACCTTGATGTTGGAAAGATTGAAGCGGGGAGGAGAAGGGGACGGCAGAGGATGAGATGGTGGGATGGCATCACTGATTCAATGGACATGAGTTTGAGCAAGCTCCAGGAGTTGCTGATGGACAGGGAAGCCTGGCATGCTGCAGTCCATAGGGTTGTAAAGAGTCGGATACGACTGAGCAACTGAAATATACTAAGAAATTACTTGTTGTTTATTGAAATTCAAGTTTAACTGGGTATTCTGTTTTTTTGTTATTGTTTGGGTTTGGGTTTGTGATGTTTTTTTTTTGTTTGTTTGTTTGTTTGTTTTTGGTGTTTTCTGATTGTTCCTTGGCCAAATCTGGCAACTCCATTTCCTATATATTCAGGGCAGTGTCAATATGAGTCTCTGAGTTCTTTTTCCTTCTGGTAGCTTCTTCCTACATTTCCCTTCCCTTCCTTTGACTTTCCAACTCCTCCTCCTAAGATGGGTGCCAACTCTCTCCCTGAAGCACTGTAGACCATGCTCCTGAGTTACTGTGACACATTTTTAATCGCTCTTTCCACCAAAAGTGCATCAAGTTGAGGATTGGCTGTCAGGTTAGCATAAGAAACCTTATTCTGAAAAGTCCTACATTAAGAAAATGTAATGAACTGAAACTGAAAGTAAACATGCTATTTTCATCCTTTTTCTAAGTTCTGCTTTGGAAAAATATGAAAAATTAAATGATTGCCTCCTTTATACAGAGAATTTCCCTTGGACATTCAAAATCTGATATAATCTACTAATTCAGTGATATAATTTTTTTTAATATGGACACAGAATGTTGGGTAAATAAGCACAGAAGATGGGAAAAAAGAAATCTGGGAAAAGTAAAATCTTTTGCAGCAAAAAAAGAAGGCTTGAACAGTAAATGCTTCAAAGAAACCTCAGTACTTGAAAGGGATTATTTGTAAGCAGTATAAAATGAATTTCAAAGAATTTGCAATCTTTTTTCCCAAAGTAATTAAATAGATCATTGTGTTCAATAAATGTTTGCTGAACTGAATTAAAGACTTAGTCTCCATCCTCAAGGAGCTCTCAAATATTGAAGAAAAAACTCCAAATGGAAAAATTAAATTATAAGTCATATATGACCTCAGTAATCAGATAATGAAGCCCTTATAAATGAACAGTAGAAGCTAGGATATGAGCAACTATATGGATACTTTGTTTATAGTATCTAGAATTCCAGTGGCTTCTACTGTTTGCCTGGTCTCTGTGCTTTGCCCAAAGGGGATACACTTTGATTCATAAACTTATCAACATCCCTGATTCACACAAAGGAAAGATACATATCAGAAATGATATCATGATGCTAATGGTTCAGAAAATAGACTTGTGAAGGCAGGGACCAGATCTGTCATACTTACCTCTTTCCCCTAGTACCCAGAACAGTGCTTAGACAAGGACAGATACTTGAATGAATGACTATGTAAGCACCATCATTATATCATGTAACCTCGCCTTTCTTTACACAAGAAAGTGAATGATGACAAAACACTTCTCATGTAATAAACAGAGTATGTGATAGCACTGAAGTACACATGGCTGATTCTCCCCATCCATTCATTACCACCAACCCCACTCCATCCTCCAGACAACTATGTTTGAAATTCTCCCATTTATGATGCCTTCTTTTCAAGGAGAGGTTATGTCTATGAGATTTATTGAGTATCTTTCTTCTCTGAGCCACGCACTACAGTGGGCACTAGAGTACAAAGTTGCTGTTTTTAAGAAAGAGAGCCAGAGGTAAGACATTAGTTGCAACTCATACAACTAAAGAAATTCGGTACCCTTATAGCAAATTAAGGTACCCTAGAAGTTCATAGAAGGAAGATTCCATAGAGGGGGTAATGACTGAGCTGAATCTTGAAGATCCTATACAAGATCACTATAAGAATCACATTAGCAAACTGCTGTAACAATCAGCTCAAAATCTCAGTGGCTTAACACAAGAGAAGTGTTTGTGCAGACACAAAGCCCAAGGTAGATGCCCTCCATCACATGGTTGTCCCACACATTTCTCTTTCAACCAGGCTCCTTCTATCTGGGGGTTCCACCAACCCCTAGAGCCTCAGAGATGACACCGCTGAATTCTAACTGGCCAATCCATCAAGGGAAGATGAAGGGGAGGATACTGCAGGCCATTCAGAATGCCGGCCTGGACAGGACAAACATCACCCCAGCTCCCAATCCATCATGTCAACATCATCTCATGGGTCACTCAATGCAAAGAGGAAATGGAAACAATTTTGTGAACCTTGCATTGATGCCACCACAAAGCACCAGAAATGGAAGAGAAAGCCAGGAAGAGGAAATGAGCTAGACATGATACAATGAATTTGGGTGTGTGTGTGGGGGAACCAAGATAGAAGTTTAAAGAGGCAAATTTCAAGAGTCCAAGGACTTTGATGGAAGATGACAAAGAGTTCTGCATGGTATAATAACAGGAGGGAAAGTAATGCCTAAAAATAAAGGCAGAGAGGAAAAACTGTGTAATGACCAGAGATGGGAAGGACCCATGGATATATTCCAGAAAGAATAATAGAGAAGGTTACTCTTGCCTTCCAGAGTACAATTATGCATGTACTTATTAAATCTTCACAAGATTATAAGAACACAGTCCTGATTTACACAGATCTAAGACTTCTTTATATTTCTGACTTTCTCCTTTCTGCAAGTTAGAACAACAAGAAGCTTTGAAAATGGCTAATAAATATACAGGAATGCAGTCCTTCTGGAAAAGCCACAGGGAAGGGACTGTGCGGACCTAATATTTATGTAAATGCTAACCACATAATGGGCAACTCAGGAAATAATGATGTGACCGCTGGGACCAATCTCTTGAACTGCAAAAGCATTTGATTCATGGGGAAGGCTGGTGATTATTGCCTCTTGCAGCCTTGCTGCTCTGTCAACAGAGGTTTCATATTTAGATCAGTTTCGGTGGAAACTGAAACTGGCAAACCTAAATATTAACGAACTTAGTGATGTTTGGAAGAAACGTGCAATTTAAAAATCGATGTATAGTATGAAGAATTGTTACTCACACCGAGCTCTAAAAGTCCCAATATAAAAAAAAATATGTTTCTGAGACATGAAAGAAGTTGATCTTTGAGATGTCAGATGCCATGTTTACTTTTGCTATGGTGCCCTTTCTGTTGCATCAAAGAACTGAAGAAATGGATATGAAAATGTAAAATTCCTCTCCTGACTGGATAGTTCTTTGAAAAATGAAAAATTTTGTGGGACAAGAAAATGAATGCTTTAATATGTTACATGAGGCTGGAGGGGAAGCCAGTAGAGGGTTCATTTCTTTCCCTCTTTTTATTTTCTGATCATTTTCCTCCTCTCTTTCACATTTGTATGTATTTATAGTGTTTATTCTTTAGCATATAGAGTGGTTTTGCCTCTGTTCTAATTATGCTCCTTGATTTCAATATTTAAATAATGCCCCTATGTTTTCCCTGATTCTGTCCAGAACTAAGAATGTATTTGTATCATTAGCTCATATTCCTCAATTTTATTACCACTGTCAACTCTGCAAATAGCTTGTAGATGGTAAGTTCCATTTAAAATTTAAATTCTCATAAGGACCACTTGCATATTCCAAACCCACTCCTAATTCATAATTTTCTGTTTCCTCAAAGGAGGTACTTGTATTATTTTAGAGTGTTACTGTTTAGTCAGGTGGGTCATGGTGGAGAGGTCTGACAGAATGTGGTCCACTGGAGAAGGGAATGGCAAACCACCTCAGTATTCTTGCCTTGAGAACCCCATGAACAGTATGAAAAGGCAAAATGCTCGGATGCTGAAAGAGGAACTCCCCAGGTCAGTAGGTGCCCAACACACTACTGGAGATCAGTGGAGAAATAACTCCAGAAAGAATGAAGGGATGGAGCCAAAGCAAAAACAATACCCAGCTGTGGATGTGACTAGTGATAGAAGCAAGGTCCGATGCTGTAAAGAGCAATATTGCATAGGAACCTGGAATGTCAGGTCCATGAATCAAGGCAAATTGGAAGTGGTCAAACAAGAGATGGCAAGAGTGAACGCTGACATTCTAGGAGTCAGCGAACTAAAATGGACTGGAATGGGTGAATTTAACTCAGATGACCATTATATCTACTACTGTGGGCAGGAATCTCTCAGAAGAAATGGAGTAGCCATCATCGTCAACAAAAGAGTGTGAAATGCAGTACTTGGATGCAATCTCAAAAATGACAGAATATTCTCTGTTCGTTTCCAAGGCAAACCATTCAATATCACAGTAATCCAAGTCTATGCCCCAACTATTAACACTGAAGAAGCTGAAGTTGAATGGTTCTATGGAGACCTACAAGACCTTTTAGAACTAACACCCCAAAAAGATGTCCTTTTCATTATAAAGGACTGGAATGCAAAAGTAGGAAGTCAAGAAACACCTGGAGTAACAGGCAAATTTGGCCTTGGAATGAGGGATGAAGCAGGGCAAAGACTAATAGAGTTTTGCCAAGAAAATGCACTGGTCATAGCAAACACCCTCTTCCAACAACACAAGAGAAGACTCCACACATGGACATCACCAGATGGTCAACACCGAAATCAGATTGATTATATTCTTTGCAGTCAAAGATGGCGAAGCTCTATACAGTCAACAAAAATAAGACCAGGAGCTGACTGTGGCTCAGATCATGAACTCCTTATTACCAAATTCAGACTTAAATTGAAGAGAGTAGGGAAAATCACTAGACCATTCAGGTATGACCTAAATCAAATCCCTTATGATTATACAGTGAAAGTGAGAAATAGATTTAAGGGACTAGATCTGATAGATAGAGTGCCTGATGAACTATGGAATGAGGTTCGTGACATTGTACAGGAGACAGGGATCAAGACCATCCCCATGGAAAAGTAATGCAAAAAAGCAAAATGGCTGAAGCAAAGGAGAAAAGGAAAGATATAAGCATCTGAATGCAGAGTTCCAAAGAATAGCAAGAAGAAATAAGAAAGCCTTCTTCAGCGATCAATGCAAAGAAATAGAGGAAAAGAACAGAATGGGAAAGACTAGAGATCTCTTCAAGAAAATTAGAGATACCAAGGGAACATTTCATGCAAAGATGGGCTCGATAAAGCAGAAGATATTAAGAAGAGGTGGCAAGAATACACGGAAGAACTGTACAAAAAAGATCTTCATGACCCAGATAATCACGATGGTGTGATCACTCATCTAGAGCCAGACATCCTGGAATGTGAAGTTAAGTGGGCCTTAGGAAGCATCACTACGAACAAAGCTAGTGGAGGTGATGGAATTCCAGTTGAGCTATTTCAAATCCTAAAAGATGATGCTGTGAAAGTGCTGCACTCAATATGTCAGCAAATTTGGAAAACTCAGCAGTGGCCACAGGACTGGAAAAGGTCAGTTTTCATTCCAATTCCAAAGAAAGGCAATGCAAAAGAATGCTCAAACTACCGCACAATTGCACTCATCTCACATGCTAGTAAAGTAATGCTCAAAATTCTCCAAGCCAGGCTTCAGCAATACGTGAATCGTGAAATTCCAGATGTTCAAGCTGGTTTTAGAAAAGGCAGAGGAACCAGAGATCAAATTGCCAACATCTGCTGGATCATGGAAAAAGCAAGAGAGTTCCAGAAAACATCTATTTCTGCTTTATTCAAAGCCTTTGACTGTGGATCACAATAAACTGTGGAAGATTCTTAGAGAGATGTGAATACCAGACCACCTAACCTGCCTCTTGAGAAATTTGTATGCAGGTCAGGAAGCAACAGTTAGAACTGGACATGGAACAACAGACTGGTTCCAAATACGAAAAGGAGTACGTCAAGGCTGTATATTGTCACCCTGCTTATTTAACTTCTATGCAGAGTACATCATGAGAAACTCTGGACTGGAAGACACACAAGCTGGAATCAAGATTGCTGGGAGAAATATCAATAACCTCAGATATGCAGATGACACCACCCTGATGGCAGAAAGGGAAGAGGAATTAAAAAGCCTCTTGATGAAAGTGAAAGAGGAGAGTGAAAAAGTTGGCTTAAAGCTCAACATTCAGAAAACAAAAATCATGGCATCTGGTCCCATCACTTCATGGGAAATAGATGGGGAAACAGTGGAAACAGTGGCAGACTTTACTTTTCAGGGCTCCAAAATCACTGCAGACGGTGACTGCAGCCATGAAATTAAAAGACGCTTACTCCTTGGAAGAAAAGTTATGACCAACCTAGACAGTATATTCACAAGCAGAGACATTACTTTGCTGACTAAGGTCCATCTAGTTAAGGCTATGGTTTTTCCTGTGGTCATGTATGGATGTGAGAGTTGGACTGTGAAGAAGGCTGAGCACTGAAGAATTGATGCTTTTGAACTGTGGTGTTGGAGAAGACTCTTGAGATTTCCTTCGACTGTAAGGAGATCCAACCAGTCCATTCTGAAGGAGATCAACCCTGGGATTTCTTTGGAAGGAACGATGCTAAAGCTGAAGCTCCAGTACTTTGGCCACCTCATGTGAAGAGTTGACTCATTGGAAAAGACTCTGATGCTGGGAGGGACTGGGGGCAGGAGGAGAAGGGGACGACCAAGGATGAGATGGCTGGATGGCATCACTGACTCAATGGACGTGAGTTTGAGTGAACTCCGGGAGTTGGTGATGGACAGGGAGGCCTGGCATGCTGCAATTCATGGGGTCACAGAGAGTTGGACACGACTGAATGACTGAACTGAACTGAACTGTTTAGTCACTACGTTGTGTCTGACTCTTTGCAATACCATAGGCTGTATCCTACCAGGCTCCTCTGTCCATGGGATTCTACAGGCTAGAATACTGTAGTGGGTTGCCATTTTCTTCTCCAGAGGGTCTTCCTGACCCAGGGATTGAACCCACATCTCCTGCATTGGCAGGCATGTTCTTTACCACTGAACCACCAGGAAAGCCCATTATTTCAGAGTAGAGTCTGATAGACAGGTGAGTTCTCAGGAGTGCTGGCTCCCAGTTTTGGTTTTTGCCTCTCTCTAGGTGGCTTGATTCCTGCAACTGAATCTAACCAGAAATAGCAAATAGCAAAGCACTCCTTGGTGTATTAGCCTAACAATTAGTCAGTCAGTCCCATTTGGTTTGCAAACAGCAATGTTTGTTTCTGCAAATAATTGTGATCTAAGAGAAAAACCTAAAGCATTTTTAATGGTACATTTATGACCACTCCACTGCTGTCATTACAAATGCAAAAAGTCATCAAAATGTAGAAGCCTTTTGTTAGATTATTCAGTTCTCAGGACAACAATGAGAACTTCATAGCTGGTGAAAATTAACAACTCGATTCCTTACCAGGAAACACGTCAGTTCCTCTCTATAATTCCTCTTAAACATTGTAACTAGTCAAAATCGATTTACACTTGAAAAGGTCACACATATTCCCCTGGGAAACACTCTCCTGCTCAACTACACTCTGAGGCAGACATTACGAAGAACAGTGCCTAGCTGACAGCATATCCAACTTCCCTTTCTCGACCTGGGAACTCTGAGGCACGAGCAACGATGTGAGCTGTCTTTTTCAGTCATTTAAAGCAAAGACAGTTGAATTTGGTTTCGTTTAGAGTTAATTGTACATTTTGAGTGATTCAGTTTTGGCAAAATCCAAAGCATATTTTGCAAATCGCTTTTCCCATTAAATGTTAAAATCTTTATTTTTAAAAGGAAATGTAATCCATATGCTTGGAATTTGTTTACACTAAAGTTATAAAATACATATATACATTTTTATTCATGTTGCAGAAGCTTTCTGTACCGTTTTGTACCACTTTCAAAAATCAAGAAGTTGTGTATTACCAAAAACTAATGAGAGCAAATCCATAAATGTTCAAAATATTGATTTTATGATTCCTTATGGTCTGACCTTAGAAAAACATGTCTTTGGTTTTCAATCACACATTGTTGAGAAAAACTTCCTTGGAGAAATTTGTATACTAAAGAGACATTTTAGGGGTTAGGGGACTGACTTCTTGTTGCATGGGAAGGTTTATTTTGCCTACACTTATCAAGCTGCTTGACCAAATAAATTTTGAAAATGATTTAATTCAGCTTTTAAAATTCACCAGAGCACAGATTGATAATTTATTAAATGCATGCTTATTAAAAACCATATCCAAAATTGTCAAGTTCAACTCTTCGGGTTCACTTAACATAAGGAGGTTTCACACAATCCAAAATCTCTCACCTGAAACTAAGGAAGGCTGAGAGGAGATAAAGAGCTTAGATGTTCCTTCAAAATAAAGATGAGCATGAAAGTGAATTTATCTTTGCCCAGCTGCATGAAACTCTCATTGGCTTAGAACAGAGATCAGCCAATTGTTTCTGAAAAGGGCCTGATGGTTAATATTTTAGGCTTTGCAAATCACGTAGTTTTCTGTTCACATTTACTCAAATTCTCCCACAGAAGTGCAATCACAGTCACAGGAAATAGATAAATAAATGGATGTGATTGTGTACCAATAAAACTTTATTAACAAAAAACAGATGGCAGGAAGAATTTGGCCCAAGGGCCTATAGTCTGCTAAGGGCCCTAACTTACAGTTTCTTAACAAAACACACAACTCTATTTAGTATATACCTAAGATCACATGGGGCTTCCACATTTGAAAAAATTGATTTTGGACACTGAAAGACAAAAGTCAACTTTTCACCTCCTCTACTTTCATTCTTGAGACTCTCATTTTAAGACCCAAAGAATTAACTTGTGAAGAGACCAAAACCTTGTCCCCTGCACTCATCAACACTGATCAGATGCCTAAAGTTACCAGTGCCAATCTAACTCTTCTGGAGTTGGTGTATTTGTAGCCTATTGTGCACTTGTGGACCTTGTATTATGGGCAGCAAATTATTAATGAATATGAACAACATTGAAACGTTTGAGAATAAGCTCTTCACTAGCATGATCCCAGTCTGGTTTTCCTGTCTTCAGTGTGCTTTTAATTAATTTGCTTAATTAATACATTATGTTGACCTGTGGCCAAAGGTTGCAAACCTATGCCTTCTGCATACTTTCTGAGAGCAGAGGCTATGGAGCCTGGCCATGCTGAAACAAATACCTAACCTGCCACTTCTGAGCTGTGTGACCTAAAAACTATGTCAGTATCAATGTTGATGCTTCTCTTCCTTCTTATGGTAATAAACTCTCAGTGTCCATGGAGGCATATAGCTCTGAAGAAACAATGGAATAAAAAACACATTTTTCGACTTTTCCCACGGAGAGTTGTAGCTACATAACCTAGACCTGGACAACGAGAACAAAAGTGATATGATTTATTAATTCTGTGTTCAGTTTAATGTGTTTATACATGGAGTTTTTAATCCAGCTTGAAATTCAATGGGCTTCTGTGTATTGATGTCTTTCATGATTTCTCAAGGTTTCTGATCCTTCATCATTTCAAAATTGCTTCTCTCCCTATCTCTCTCTCTCTCCCCTCTGTTTCTGAGATGCCAGTTAAAAAATACATTACGTTTTACCACTACCTTCTGTCTCTCCTTTTCTGAGTTTCACTTTTTGGCTTTCTGTGCTTCATTTTAGGACTGTTTCTTGTAGCTTATTCTCAATCTGCCGTTAATGTTACTTTCAATAGTCATGTTTCTCAGATCTAGAATTTCTATTTGGCTCTTTTACAAAATTGTTATAACACTTTTTATATTTTCCAGTTCCCTGCCAATTAAAATTTTTTCAATGTTCTCCAGCAAACTGAAGATTTAGGTGACGTTGTCTTAGTTTTATGGATCTCTGCTAGGGACCTGGGATTAGTGTTTTAGATCTGAGATTTTGCTGAGGGAAAATCATGTTTTTGCAAAACTGTGTTTCAGATGAGGGAAGGGTGAGTTTACTTCCAGTTTATTTTTACTTCTAGGAGACAACCTTCTGAGGCCCAGGCTGAAGAGGATTCAGATTTTTGTCCCGGTCCCTTGGGGTCATCTAAAGGACAAGTAAGCATCCCTGAGGGCAAAGGCTTTGCTCCTTTTCTCTGAGTTCACAGCCTCCCTGGGATGTCAGACCAATAACTGCTAGTATTGTATTAGCTGCTGAATGCTTCCAAGATTTTAAGAATAATCCATACAGTTTGTTTGGGGCTTCCCTGGTGGCTCAGAGGTAAAGAATCTGCCTGCCAATGCAGGAGACATGGGTTTGATCCCTGAGTCAGGAAGATCCCCTGAGGAATGAAATGGCAACCTACTCCAGAATTCTTGCCTGGAGAATTCCATGGACAGAGAAGCCTGGTGGGCTGCAGTCCATGGGGTCACAAAGATTCAGGCACAACTGAGAGACTAACCACCACCATATATAGCTTGTTTAGTTGTGAGATTGATCCACATGACCTAGTTCAAATTACCAGGGGTGGCAATCCTGAGATTTCTATTCACATTCTTAAGGGGAGGGGAAGCATCCTTTTATTCCCTCCTGAGAACCATCTTTACTTCAGTTGAAGTGATGACCAGCCTCAGACCATATTCATGAGGCCACCACTTGGGGAAAAGGCAGAGAAACCAGATGAAAAGATCCCAGGAATCTGGAGGCCTTGTTGGAGTCACCAAACACACAAGTCCGGGCTGCCTATCTCTAGACAAGCAACAATCCACCATTGTTTCACATCTCTATTCCACACAGGCTAACTCATGTCCCTACTCAAAGAAAAGTTACTTAACCTCTGTGGTAGATGTTTCCAATGATGGTCCCAGTTCTTCCCTTGACTTCGAGATAGCAAAATACAAGCAGGTTTAAAAAGTGCTTGTGCATTTATTATTGTCCTGTTACTCGCTCATGCACCTCTGCCCCCACCATGGGAATAAGCCTGAGTTAGCATGCACAAGGGACATGAGAGACATGGAGGAGGCTGGCCACGTAGTGGAGTCAACCCAACTAAGGCCATCCTAGATCTGCTGCCAGGGGACCTATGGCCAACTGTGGATGAGGGAGCGAGCCCAGCCAGGCTCAACAGAACCACCAGCTGCCCCAGAGCCTCAAGAGCCCTAATGGTTGTTATAAACCACTGAGTTTGGGGGAACATTGTTACACAGTATTACATGTGACAAGAGCTAATGATTACATGGAGATAACTATAATATTATACTTACATCATAAGTATTAGACCTAAATGAGTTATTTCAGGTATCCTATCTTAGAGACTTCCCTGGTGGTCCAGTGGTTAGGAACCCACCTTCCACTGCAGCAGGTACAGGTTCAATCCCTGGTCAGGGAACTAAGATCCCACATGCTGTGGGGCAACTAAACCCACTCACCACAACTACTGAGCCCACACGTCACAACTAGAGAGAAACCCACATGCCACAACAAAGACTCCACCTGCCACAACTAAGACCCAATACAGTCAAAAATAAAATTTAAAAAAGTAGGCCACCTTAGAGGAGTCACTGGAATCTAGTAAGCACTCAGAAAGTATTATCCACTCGTATTATTCTCAGCCTCTCAGTTGTGTCTGACTTTTGTGACCTCATGGACTGTAGCCCACCAGCCTCTTCTCTGCGTGGGATTTCCCAGACAAGAATACTGGAGTGAGCTGCCATTTCCTTCTCCAGGGATCTTCCTGACCCAGGGATCGCCCCCATGTCTCCTGCATTAGCAGGCAGATTCTTTACCACTGAGCCACCCGGGAAACCCCACTGATATCATTACTATAACTGTTACTGAGACCCACAATTCCTCTCAAGCCAGGAAGTTCAGCAATTATCAGCTGCAATTGACTCCAGTGTCTAAAACACCAACATTTTCTAAG
The DNA here is from genome assembly GCF_016772045.2 of Ovis aries. NCBI lineage: Eukaryota > Metazoa > Chordata > Mammalia > Artiodactyla > Bovidae > Ovis > Ovis aries. Next base: position 8,376,532 of record NC_056080.1, on the reverse strand, counting down.
GCATCATTATTTGCTTTGTCTTTCTCCCATCACCCCTTCTTATAAAATCTCACTTTTCACATTTAGTACCTCAAAGATCATTCTGCTGATTTCTGAAGATTGCATAAATGAAGTATGTGAGCACTTGGCTGAGTTCTTTGTTGCTTATTTCTGACCTAGCATAGGACAAAAAATGTCTGTGTGGCTGATTGCTGATCCAGGAGTCATGAGGCAGGGGTGTTTGCGCTGCTTTCTCCACTGACTAGTTGCAAGACTCAGATAAGTCACCTCAGATCTCCAGGTGAAGTTTCTTCACACAAGGACTGAGATATCTGATGGCAGACTGAATCTTACTTACTGCATCTTTGCGGTTGATACATTCCAGACTTCGTGAATGGTTGTTGATTTTATTGAATGGAATTGAACCAAACTGACTGAATTGAGCTAGGGAAATTGGCTAAACCTCAGAAAGTTCCTTTTAGGCTTAGTCTTTCTATCACTCTACCACATTTTTTTCCTTTCAATTCTCCTCTTTTAAATGATGCCTCTTCATTACAAGTGAATGAAATAGAATCAAGCTGGTTTCTAGCAGAAATCACTTTCATCCTTCCTGCCCAATGGATGTCGCTAGGAAAAGATGCTAATATTAGCCACTTTCTGTGCATCCATAGGGGCTTCCCTGGTGGCTCAGTGGTAAAGCACCCACCTGCCAATGCAGGCGATGTGGGTTTGGTCCCTGCATCAAGAAGATCCCCTGGAGAAGGAAATGGCAACCCACTCCAGTATTCTTGCCTGGAGAATCCCGGGGACAGAGGAGCTTGGCAGGCTATAGTCCATGGGGTCACAAAGAGTTGGACACAATTTAGCGACTACACAACAACAATAATGTATCCATAGACTTTGTTTTCCAGAGCTAATTCTCTCCCCTCATCTCCTCAACTTTATACCAGTGACCGTGCTATAGGAACAAGATGGGCAGGAGCCCAGTATCAAGAAAAAGGATTTACTTTTTCTATTACTGTTTTAATGTAATAATAAGTTGCCATAGTTATGGAGAAATCATGAAATGTGAAAGCAAGAGGGCTGTCAGTTACCCACCTTGGAACTTCACAGCACAGGGAGCAAGCCTGCAATTTGAATCTTCAGCTGGCCTTCTTCAAAATCTTTCTCATCATATGTTGACTTGAGCTTTCCAGTATGTTTCCTATTCATTGTTTTTTCAGAGTTAAAAATAGAAAATAGTTCACTGGAAATGTGTCTGTATGTAAGTTACTTTGGCAAATAAAATGGAATCTTCTCTTCCTACAAAAAGTAAGATATACTATCTTAAGGTTGTCAGGAAAGTGGGCACAAAGTTAATGGGGTGACTTAATGGTATAATCACTAGTAAGATGGCAGCTTTGTTTTGTGTGGGAAGGAATTCCATACAGCTCTGCTTCTGTTTGCATTTCCTGATACCAACCACTGGAAAGTGCCAGGTCTGAACTGTCAAAATGTCAAGTCTGATTTAGGGGGAGAGTTTTCAACACTAACCTGATGTGGCTTTGAAATTAATATAAGTGAGACTTCCCCGGTGGTCCAGTGCCTAATGCAGGGGGCCCAGGTTGCATCGCTGGTTAGGGAACTAGATCCTACATGCCACAACTAAGACCTGGCACAGCCAAATAAATATTTGAAATTAATTCAAGCCAGATGCATCAGTCAAGAAATGAGGCTGTGATTCCAGTGCTATAGCACCATGCGACTTACAGGGAGAGAACCAAAAAGGTGTTCCATCCACCAGAGGGAAAGTGGGAGGGAAAACAATGGACAGCTATGGTAGATGATATGCTATATCTTATTCCTGGGCATGGAGGAAGACTACATTTCCCATCCTCCTTTTCAGTTAAATGGTGTTACATGACTAAGTTCTGGGCAACAGAATGTGGTAGGAAGTGACGGAGGCCATTTTCTTTCTAGTCCTTGAAAATATCTCACAAAACCTTTTAGCCGTCTCTTTCTTCCTAGGAATATAAAATTTCTTGGAAGTGTACCAGTCCATCTATGTTACATAATAAAGCACCTCAAAATGTAGTGGCTTAAAAGCAAATCTTTTTGTAAGAGATGCAGGTTCGATCCCTGGGTCAGGAAGACCCCTAGAAGAGGGCATGGCAATCCACTCCAGTATTTTTGCCTGAAGAAATCCATGGACAGAGGGGCCTGGCAAGCTACAGTCCATAGGGTTGCAAAGAGTCAGACATGACTGAAGTGACTTAACATGCATGCATAGTGACAAATGGTGATTAGACTTACTGTGATCATCTTGCAACATATACAAATATCAAATCAGTATGTTGTGCAACTGAAAATACTGTAATGTTGCTGTCAATTGTGCTTCAATTAAAAATCATAACAATAAATTTTTTTTAAAAAGCAAATCTTTTGTTAGCTCATGATTCTATAGTTCAGTATTTTGAGAAGGGCTCAAGCTGGGCCACTGCTCTGTAGACTTTGTTGACCATCACTCACGAGGCTGGTGGGTTGGTGGGTTGGTCAAAGAGGCCTTAGGTGGAGTGACTCATCTCTGCTTCACATGGTCGCTAATCAATACGAGGAGGATGACATTTCTCTCAAGGGGGGGAAATATGTCCATTATTAATACATTTGCAATATAATCTTAGGGCTTCCTTGGTGGTCCAGTTGTTAAGAATCTGCCTGCCAATTCAGGAGACCTGAATTTGATTCTGGGTTCAGGAAGATTCCACATGCTGCAGAGCAACTAAGCCTGTGCACCGCAACTATTGAGCCTGTGCTCTAAAGCCCACATGCTGCAAATACTGAGCCCACATGCTGCAACGACTGAAGACTCACTGAGTGCCCTGGAGCCTGTGCTCTGAAACGAGAGAAGCACCACAATGATCTTGAACACCACCAAGTAGAGAGCAGCCCCCACTCGCCGCAACTAGAGAAAAACTTACACGGCAATGAAGACCCAGCACAGCAGCAAATAAATAAATAAAAAGAATATAGTCAATATAAAACCATAAATTTCTTCGCAAGGACCCTTAGTACTCCCTCAGTTGGTACTTACCATAGAGTTTTACCTTTTATACAGTTGCTACATGTATATCAACTCATCTAACTCAAATATCAACTGAAGAAATAATAAAGAGGATCAGATATTCTTTAGAGACCAAAAAAATTCCAGGCTTTGTTAAATGATGCATAAAGACCACAAGGGTAGGATTTGCAGGGATGATACTGAAGTCTGGATTTTCTATCCTTTATTTCAGCAGAGTTCTCACCCTTACATGGCAGAAGGAGAAGAGGGTGTCAGAGACTGAGATGGCTGGATGGTGTCACCGATGCAATGGACATGAACTCAGGCAAACTCCAGGAGATGGTGAGGAACAGGGAGGCCTGGTGTGCCACAGCCCATGGGGTTGCAAAGACTCAGATACAACTGGGCAGCTGAACACACACACACACACACACACACACACACACCTTTACGTAGGAAAGGCTTGGGTCATTTGATGTGCTTGCTGCAGGTCAGCAATCTACAGAGAATATTATCCTATGAACTAACATTCCTTGGAGAAGAAACAATAGCTGAACTAGGTTCCCTCAGGGAAAAGACAAACAGGAAGTCTGTGACAGCACTGACTCCAAAGGAAATGGACATAATGAGTGTCTGTCTGCCCTCAAGGCTGACAGATTCAAAACTTAAAAGCTGGCTGGGGAGGGGGCTTCCCTGGTGGCTCAGTGGTAAAGAATCTTCTGCCAATGTGGGAGACATAGGTTTGATCCCTGACTGGGGAGGATCCCATGTGCTGTAGAACAACTAAGCCTGTGGGCCACAACTACTGAGCTTGTGCTTTGGAGTCTGGGAGCCACAGCTACTGAAGCCTGCATGCCCTTGAGCCCCTGCTCTGCACTCTGCACTGAAAGATGCCACTTCAATGAGAAGGCCACACACCCCAAATGGAGAGTAGCCCCTGCTCGCTACAACTAGAGAGAGCCAGTGCAGCAACGAAGACCCAGCACAGCCAAAAATGAATAAAGAATAATTTTTTAAAAAAAAAGAAAGTGGTGGCAGGAAAAAAGTATATATTAAAAAAAAAGGTGGCTGGGGTGTCACCAAAGAGAAAGGCCCAGTCTAACCCCAGCTAGGGAAGGTGCTCCAGGCATAAAGAGCCCATGGAAAGAAAGGAAGCTTCTTCAAGGTCAATTCCAAAGCCTACAAAGCACAGTAGAAGACATCTTAGAGTACATATGGTGTCTCCTTCCATGCTTGGAGACCCAGAACCAGGCCAGGACCCAAGAGAGTACGTGCAGCTTTAGACATAAAATAAAGGGGATTGTCCAGAGTTGGACCATGTGGCTATGATGCTTGCTCACAGAGAAGATGTGGAAACAGGCTCCAGGCAGAGTTAGAGAGCCTATCATCTATCAAAATGGTGTCTAAATGGGGTGTAGCAAAATACAGCCCTTGGGCCAAATCCAGTAGGTGCCTGGTTTGGAGGGTGGTGGTGGTGACTTTAACTTTTTTTTGGCTGAGTTATAATGCAAAATCCATGTGAGATAAAAATCAACCAATTTAAAATGAGCAATTCCATAGCATTTAGTATACACACACTGTGTACAACCACTATCTCCACTGCATTCCAAAATATTTTCATGACTTCAAAATAAAATCCTGTCCACATTAAGCTTTTACTTCCTATCTCCCCTTTCCTCAGCTCCTGGTAACCACCCATTTGCTTACTGTTTCTACAAATTTGCCTATTCTGAATATTTTCTACAGATAGAATCATACATACATGTATATGTATGGCTGAGTTCCTGTGCTCTCCACCTGAAACTGTCACAACATTGTTAATCAGCTACACTCCAATACAAAATAAGAAGTTTAAAAAATACAATAAAATTTTAATTTAAAAAATGGTATACAACATGTGATGTTTTGTGTCTGTTCCTTTCACTTAAGCATGATGATTTGGCGGTTCATCCACACTGAAGCATGGATCAGTACTTTATTCCTTTTTATGGCTAAATACTATTTCACTGTATGAATAGACCACAATTCACTTATGCATTCATTCGTTGATGGGCCTTTGGGTTGCTTCCACTTTTTGGCTATTGTGAATAGTGCTACCATGAGCATGGGCATACAAGGATTGGAGGACCTGTTTCCAATTCTTTTGGGGATATACCCCCAAGTGGAAAAGCCTCCTGTTTTTAAAATAAATTCTATTGGAGTATAGCCATGCCCATTCATTTCTACATTGTTCTACTGCTTCTTTCACACTACAGTGTGAAATAGTTACAACAGGGAAACAGGGTGAATGGTCACAACAGAAAATATGGCCATGAAGCAAAAACTATTTCTTAGTTGGCCCTTGATAGAAAAAAATTTGCCAACCACTGGGATAGAGGAAATACTACTCCCATTCTTAAGATCTTGATATGGTACATACCTTAAGCTACTTTTTTCCTAGTTGTTGGTGAAAGGAACTAGAGATTTTCTTCAATTTATGACAGTCAAGATTTGATGGGCATTGCTGTTCAGTCGCTAAGTTGTGTCTGACTCTTTGTGGCCCCATGGACTGCAGGATGCCAGGCTTCCCTGTCCTTCGCTATTTCCCTGAATTTGCTCAAACTCATGTCCATTGAGTTGGTGATGCCACCCAACCATCTCATCCTGTGCCACCCCCTTCTCCTTCTTCCCTCAATCTTTTCCAGCATCCGAGTTTTTTCCAGTGAATTGGCTCTTCAAATATTGGAGCTTCAGCTTCAGCATCAGTCCTTCCAGTGACTATTCAAGGCTGATTTCCTTTAGGATTGACTGGCTTGATCTCCTTGCTATCAAGGGACTCTCAAGATATTTCGAAATAAAATAAGAAATATGCATTAGTGACTGTTCCTCTTATTCTCTCTGTCCCCCCTTCTCCTTTTCTCTTTCTTTCCCTTGCTTTGAAAAATGACACTATTTGCTCAGTAAATAAAGGAAGGAAAAACACTGTCAGGACAGGTGAGGGCATCAGTGCTCTGCTCATGGCCAAGAGCAGAGGTGGCAACAAGATTCACTTCCTTACAAGTCAGGAAAGAGTCTGCACAGTGGGGCCAGGTGTGGATGGAGACCTGGTGCTATCCTCGGACTTTTGTCCACACTTTAATGTTCAAGCAAAGCAACTGGGATCTTGTTAAAAAGTAGATTCTAGAACTTCTCTGGTGGTCCAGTGGTTAGGAATCCCACCTGCCAATGGAGGGGACACAGGTTTGGTCCATGGTCCGGGAAGATTCCACATACCACAGAACAACTAACCCCAGGTACCACAACCCTTGAGCCTATGTACTGCAACTACAGAAGCCCATGTGCCTAGAGCCTGTGCCCCACAATAAGAGATGCTATCGCAGTGAGCCCGTGCACCACCGCAAAGAGTAGCCCCCACTCTCCACAGCTAGAGAAAAGCCCATGAGCCCCAGTGAAGACCCAGCCAACCATAAATAAATAAATAATTTTTTAAGTAGATTCTGATTCAGTAGGTCTGGGCTGGAGCTTGAGACTCTGCATTTCTAATGAATGCCAAGGAGATGGCAATACTGCTGGGTCAAGCACCAGTCTTTGAATAGCAAGGTAAGCACTGCTTCCCACATAAAGCTGCTCAATGCAATGCCCTGGGCAATTGTTTTAAAAAAATCCTCATGCCTGACTGAGTCTTGTCCTCCAAAATTCTGGTGAATTTGCTCTGGTCTGTCACCTGGGCATCTGGATATACAAAGATTCTCAGTAGCTTCTTTGTTGTTATTCAGTTGCCAAGTCGTATCCAACTCTCTGCAACCCCATGGACTGTAGCACGCCAGGCTTCCCTGTCCTTCACCATCTCCTGGAGATTGCTCAAACTCATGTCCATAGAGTCGGAGGTGCCATTCAACCATCTCGTCCTGTCACCTCTTTCTCCACCTGCCCTCAATTTTGCCCAGCATCAGGGTCTTTTCCAGTGAATTGGCTCTTCGCATCAGGTGGCCAGAGTATTGGAGCTTCAGCTTCAGCATCAGTCTTCTGATGAATATTCAGTAGCTTCTAATACGCAGTAAAATTTGAGAGACAGTATTCTTGAGTTCAAGAGGTGAGGATTGCTGTTGGATCAGCAATGACTGTTTTCAAAAGAGATTATTAGTAAATATGGATAAGGATAATATCAATTCAAAAATCAAATTGACTGTCTACCTATCAAGTGATGCCCATAAGCTGTCCTCTGTTACATAAATAATTTGGGAATACATGTAATTCAAAGCTGGATGCATTTTACAAATAAGGGATCTGATTTCATTACTCTTTTTCCCAGGAATTGTGCCTGGCCAAGCCTGGATCAGCTTCCTGCCTCTCATTGTATCAATAAATACGTCAGCATGGGGCCGCTGGGACCTCATCTATACCCAGAGCAGAATGTACAAGACGATCCAACAGCTAATGTTTTAGACTTGTCTTTTCCCATTTCCAAATTACACACTTATTGTACTCAGGCAAAATCAACATGGGGCCAAGTCTGCAGATGTTTGAAAACTTCCAGATGATTCTGTAAGTTGTTATTTTTTCATTCTCATGTAAAGATGCTTACGTTCATGGTCTTTATTGAATACTTTCAAAAGTGTTTCAACAAACCCAAGTGTTCCCATCTTAGCTTCCATGTCTCCAGACTGGGAGAAAAAAACACATAAATGTTTCTTAAGAAGACAAAAATGTGAGTTGATATATCACCACTTCCAATCTGGCCTCTTAATGCCTAGACCTATGTGGGCTCCTCCCCATATATTATTGTCTTCAGAGCCTTGTATTCCAGTTCTTTGGAGATCAAAATCCATTTTTAAGATAAGTTCCCCTCACACCACTGGTACTACTCATACTCTCTTCCTTGAAGTCTATTTTCTCTGGGTCATGGTCCTGTTCCAAGCTTCTATCACATCCACCCAGAACTGGCTCTGTCTAAAGAACTCAACCATTTCCAACTGTGCAGCACCATTTACCAACAGCAACAAAGGAAACCTAATACAAATGCAAATTCTTGGGCCCTGACCCAGACTACTTGACTCAGGCTTCCCAGGGCTAGACCCAGGAATCTGTGTTTCACAAACCTGCCAGGTGACTCCTGTGTGAGCTTAAGTCTGAGACGTGCTGGCATAGGTGAACTGCAGTTATCTTGTAGCTTGTGTGCTCTGCTATCACCAGGTATATTAATTTAGCTACGAAATATGTCCCTACCACACCTCCAGGGCACTCAACTCCAATCAGATCTTTCTCACTGGGGGCTTGCTCCCTGCTCCTGCAGGCTGGCTGCAGGGCTCAGCTTCAGAGGGTGGGTCAGATCCAGATGTGCTCTTGGATGGTGCATCTTGTGGGGCTCCGGCTAGAGGAATGGCCACTATTTGGGCAACCAATTCTCATGATGGAAGTCAGAAACTCCCGGAGGGCCAGTCTTCTTAAGGCCTCACCTCAGAAACGAGAGGGCTTCTCAGATGGCGCATTGGCAAAGAGCCTGCCTGCCAATGCAGGTTTGATCCCTGGGTCGGGAAGATCCCCTGGAGGAAGCAATGGCAATCCACTTCAGTATTCTTGCCTGAAGAATCCCATTGACAGAGGAGCCTGGTGGGCTACAGTCCATGGGGTCAAAAAGAGTCAGATACAACTGAGCACAACACAGCAGCTCAGAACTGAGACATCACCTCTTCTGCTCTCATTTCATTGGCCCAAGCTTGTCACACAGCCAAGCCCCACTGGGGAGAGAAATATACTCCCATGCAGGTGAATGGGTGGATAGGCAGGTCGAGTATTTGCTGAACAAAAATCTAATAGACTACATTGGGAGAGTAAATAAGCCCAAGTTAGGTCTCGCTAGCTATTAAATGCAATTAAATTTTACTAGGCTAACAATGGTACTGCAATGAGAATAGCAGAGAGTTCAAGAGAGTGGCAGTCAGCCCTTAGACAATTTTTGTCATTCTTTCATATTCATGTGATAAACCCTGGACAGCAAATTTCCATCCAGATTTCCTTTCTGCTTCTACTTCTAAAGAACATATGCAGTATGAACTTAAAAAAAAAATTAAAGGAAATACCTGCTATAGCATTTTCCCCCACAGTTATTTCCACTTTGAAAAGCTGACCAAATATTTGCCTCTCCTACTGTGTTTTTAAAAGAAAACTCTCTTAAATTCCCATCAGTGATTCTCTAACCACATTCAACTGGCAGAAGCCAAAAAGAAAAATATCTTCCCTAAAGATACAGTGAAGCCTGCCGCTACTAACAGAATTCATCATGTGCCAGACATGGAATCATTAAAGGATTGGGGGCAACCCCATCACACCCTGGGAGGTTGAGAAGGCAACTGAAAATCCCTTGATGACCAGACTGAGAGAGCCTTCATTTCCTGAGTTCAGTCACTGGGCCACTGGGGCCAATAAATATTTGTTGAAGGGAAAATGCATGGATTCTGCTCAAGATGCCAAATAACTGGCAGTGTCCTGTTGAAAGGGGAGCAAAAGCAAGCCAGTTCCAGAAAGATCTCTGTCTAACCAGCTTCCATGAGCCAGACACTCAAAGTGAATGCATCACCAGGCAATGGGTGTGTAGAAGGAGGCAAGGGCACTCTAGCCAAGGGGGCAGTGTAGATTCTTAAACATTTTGTGTGTGAATTAGAATTAGTTGAAGAATTTCTAACAGGGTGAGAGATTTTAACACCTATAGAGGGAATTCCCAGGTCAGACTCTGTACATGATTCGGATTGATCTGGAGAACAGCTCTGGGGAGTGCAGATTTTTAAAAACTCTATAAAAAAAGGACTTCCTTGGCAGCCCAGTGGCTAAGACTCCATGCTCCCAATGCAAGGGGCCAGGGTTCCATCCCTGGTCAGGGAACTAGATCCCACATGTCACAAAGAAGATCTAAGACCCTGCAACTAAAATCTGGTACAGCCAGATAAAGAAATAATTTTTAAAAAATAAATAAAGTAAAATAAGACTTTAGGGGGAAAGTAAGACACTGTGTCAGAGAAGGCAGTGGCACCCCACTCCAGTACTCTTGCCTGGAAAATCCCATGGACGGGGGAGCCTGGTAGGCTGCAGTCCATGGGGTTGCGAACAGTCGGACATGACTGAGCGACTTCGCTTTCACTTTTCACTCTCATGCATTGGAGAAGGAAATGGCAACCCACTCCAGTGTTCTTATCTGGAGAATCCCAGGGATGGGGGAGCCTGGTGGGCTGCCATCTCTGGGGTCGCACAGAGTCGGACACAACTGAAGTGACTTAGCAGCAGCAAGACACTGTGTTAAAATTCCTGGTCTTGGGTTGCAGCCCTGCTTTTCACACTGTAAGACACTAACGCAAGTTACATGGACTTCCTCAGCCTCAGTTTCCTCATCTGTTGGATCAGGATAATATGCCTGGGTGGCTCTGAGGCTCAGTTGCATTTGAATGTGAAATCGTCTATTGATATGTAGAACATTTTTACCAGGGATAATACTGGGGAGAACTGGATGATGGACCCTCTTCCCTCAGAGGGACTGGCAGCAAAAGACATTGTCATCTATCTAAATAGTACCCGGGGGTTGCACAGTGCACAACCTTTACAACTGTATGCTGGGCTACCTCACTTCCCATGCCCTGGTTTCAGTGGCGCCTAAAGTCCACAATGATGAACAGATTTTCAAGGATGGTACAGATAAACTAAGAGTCATCCTCATATTCACTGAATTCATGACTGAAAAATTTTATAATTTTCTTATTTTTTATAATTTTCTTTATTATTTTCTTATAATTTATAAAATTCACCTTTAATAATAATTTTTAAAAATTCTTCAGACACTAATAGAATGATTCACTTAATCACCGAGATGATGAAAGTTGTGGCATTAGCAGCTTATGATTTTGAAGTTTTCTTATAACTTTATAGATCTTGTCACTTTTCAGAGTTTCATTTGGGAGGCAGCACAGACAACATCTTCCCTTTAATTCCTTTGGCGCTTGCCTCCAGCATTCAGTTCAGAGAAGAGAGCAAAAGGGGGTCTATTCCAGAAGGATCAGTGTCCCTCAGTTCCTGCCACGCCTGCTATGAAACAGGCACTCGATGGTAAATGAGGCACCATAGGATATTAAGCAGAAGCACTCAAACAAAAACAGTAATTCAGAGTCCCATATTTTGTCCCATTTCTCACTATTTATACTAGACACACCCTAAGGTGATCCCCAAGGAGTCATAGTGTTGTATTATTCCCTCGTTTTGGGTGTGAGTGCAAGCTGTGATTTGTTTCCAACCAATAGGATATTTCAAAGGTGACAGGATGTCATGCTGATGGTTAAATTATAGAAGACTCTGTCTTAGCAGACTAGGGAAGACACTTTCCCACTGGCCTTCAGGGAGCAACACTCATGTGAACCAGCCATGAAAAGAGTCACACAGAAGAACACTGCGGGCAAATGCTAGGACCTTGCAGCAGCCTCCAACCAACAGCCAGGAAGACGCAGGGACGTCAGCTCTACAACCACAAGGAAATAAAGTCTACAATAACCTGAGAGAGCATGGAATCAGAACCTTCCCTGGGCAAGCCTCTGAGGAGAATGCAGTCTGGTTGGTATCTTGATGGCAGCTTTGTGAAGCCTCTAAGTTTGTGGTAAGTTGTTACACAGAAGTAGGATACTAATACATAAAATACTACATACATATAATATATATTGCATTCTATTATTACCCTAATTAGTCATCAGTTTAATTCTTTAATAGAGCAGAATCTGGGGTATGCCCTATTCAGAAAGAAAAATCCACTGTGGGCTTTGAACAGTGAGTGCAAAAGAGAAGCTGGACTTTTCCACCCTATAGCTCTTTTCCTACAAACAACATGCATACAGCTCAGAGGTCATCTCAGCAGAGTGGATAATCCCTCCAGGGGGTCTCCTCACTTGCAGCCCATGGAAAGAAGCCCACTGATTTTCTAGATAGCATAAATCCACACAGACTCCTTTATGATTATCCAATTTGATTATAATGGCTCTCAAGTTACCCTCAAGCACACATTCACCTTTCAACTCTCATAGCATTCAAGGAGTTTATAGTTAGAAAATATTCTCCTTTTCCCAGGTAGGAGAGAGACTTAACAGGTAGGAATTTTTAAAAGAACTGTAGCCTTCAGTGTCTGGTAGCTTTTGACCTGCTTTTTCAACATAGATTCCAGCTTCCTTGGTTTGGTATTTAAGAGCTTACAAAAAAATAGAAATGTTGCATATGGTTTTATAATTTGGTCCTTTAGAATAAAGTGCACATAGTCACAAAAGATTTATAGTAGCTCTGACATAAAATGATTCTTTTACTCCTAATCTCAAGCCACATTTTTACATCATGGGTAGCAAATTCTATTGTAAATCTCATAAGCAGATCTTAGTCAAATTTTTAATCTGCTCTGGAAATTCTAAAACAGTAGTAAGGTCAATTTTTTTGACCACGTTTGAGAACTGATCTGATTTATAAATATCCTCAAATACCGCATTCTCCCTCTCTGCCCTACTGTCACAGGGTCATGGATTCCTTAAATAAATGACTGCTGAGTCTCATCAAAGCACAAGAAAGTGTTCTATGAAATGTCAACTTTAGATCCTAATACAAAATAATTCATTCCAGTGCATGTTTTATCCTTAATGTGGTGTGTGACACTATGGAGGAAATTTTCAACTCTGACATTCAACAAACCCAGAAAAGTTTCCAACATCTCCCAAGTCCCATAGTGAAGTCTCTAGAAATGTCAGTTTTCTTCCTCTCCAGGATCTTACAGTCTGAACTTAAATGGTCATCTTAATCTATTACCCTTTTTTAAACTTTTTATTTTGTATTGAGGAATAGCTGATTAACAAACAATGTTGTGATAAATTCAGGTGAAGAGGGAAGCAACTCAACCATATATATACATGTATCCATTCTCTGAAACTCCAATACTTTGGCCACCTGATGCAAGGATCTGACTCATTTGAAAAGACCTTGATGCTGGGAAAAATTGAAGGCGGGAGAAGAAGGGGATGACAGAGGATGAGATGGTTGGATGCCATCACCGACTCAATGGACATGAGTTTGAGTAAACTGCAGGAGTTGGTGATGGACAGGGAGGCCTGGCGTGCTGCAGTCCATGGTGTCGCAAAGAGTCAAACACGACTGAGCAACTGAAATGAACTGAACTGAACTGATCCATTCTCCCCCAAACCCCCCTCATATCCAGGCTGCCACATAATATCGAGCAGAGTTCCATGTGCTATGCAGTAGGTCCCTGTTGGTTATCCACTTTAAATACAGTGGTGTGTCCATGTCCATTCCAAACTCCCTAACTATCCTTTTCCCCAATTTTTGTAATATTTACCTGTTTTCAGAAACTGTGCTACACAGTAGCAGGGATATACTATGCTATAGTATACTATATAACATGTGCTATACTATACTTCCTATACGAAGAGAAATATTCAAGCCTGTGATGCAAATTCACCTCACCAGAAAGATGGTGACGCTTTGATTTCCACAAGATTCTGACCTTGGGGTCAGTACCAACCATGGCATGACCCATGAAATAGATGGTCTCCATGGCCATCCTACTCAAAGTGTGGTCTGTGGACCAGCAACATGAGCATCACTGGGAGCTTGAAAGAAATGCAGAATCTCAGATCTCCAAGATCTGCTGAATTAGAATCTATATCCAAACAAGGGCCTCTTGAGTACAATAATGTTGGATAAGCTGTGGTGGCCTGTAACTCCAGGGGGATTGGATCCCCAGCCTTTACTGCCAGCTCCCCCTTTTGCCCAGGCTCTGTAAACTAGATGCTGAAATGCTGAGCTTACACTGATAATGGGCCTACCTCCAACCAACTGTATCCTTGGGTGGCTTGTGGAGTTCTACCCGTGATCTTCACACACCATCCAAGGACATTGGTGCTAATGAGAAACAGCAAGGCCAGAAAGAGGTCTACATGGAGCAAAGCCCACTAGAAGAAGAGGCTTCCACATCAAAATATATGGCAAGACTGGATGCAAAGAATAAAGGAAGACACTGGTAAGAATCCAAATGCCCTGTGCTTGAATGAACTTATGGTTACTGGGGGGAAGGGTAGAGGGAAGGGGTACTTTCAGAGTTTGGGATGGACATGGACACACTGCTGTGTTTAACATGGATAACCAACAAGGACCTACTGTCCAGCACAGGGAACTCTTCTCAATACTTTAATAACTTTCTGGTTACCAGGGGGGAAGGATGGGGGAAGGGGTAGTTAGGGAGTTTGGGATGGACATGGACATGGACACACTGCTACATTTAAAGTGGATAACCAACGAGGACCTGCTGTCCAGCACAGGGAACTCTGCTCAGTGTTATGTGGCAGCCTGGATGGGAGGGGAGTTTGGGGGAGAATAGATACATGTATATGTATGGCTGAGTCCCTTTGGTGTTCACCTGGAACTATCCCAACAATGTTAATCGGCTTTACTCCAATATATAAAAAAAGGTATACTCCAAGGTAAAATAAAAAGGTTTTTTAATGCCCTGTATTTATTTATGAGAAGCTGCTCTCAGGGTACTGATAGCATGTGGTATTTCCAGGTCCATCATTTTTTTATGATTTAGGTGCCATGGAGTATAAGCAGCCATGTCCTGATCATGTAGATACTAACATGAGGGGAAGCTGGGTGAAGGGTATATAGAAACTCTCTGTACTGACTTTGCAACTTTTCTATAAATAGAAAATTATTCCAAAATTAAAAGCGCAGGATGCAGCATGCTTGGGGCTGGTGCATGGGGATGACCCAGAGAGATGTTATGGGGAGGGAGGTGGGAGGGGGGTTCATGTTTGGGAACGCATGTAAGAATTAAAGATTTTAAAATTTAAAAAATAAAAAACTAAAAAATATATATATATATAAAATTTGGCTTGCCATCCCTGGTGGCTCAGATGGTAAAGAATCTGCCTGCAGTGCAGGAGACCCAGGTTCAATCCCTGGGTCAAGAAGACCCCCTGAAGAAGGGAATGGCAACACACTCCAGTATTCTTGCCTGGAGAATCCCATGGACAGGGGAGCCTGGTGGGCTACAGTCCCTGGGGTCGCAGAGAGTCAGACATGACTGGGCAACTAACACATGCTTAGGAAAATGATTCCCCCCCCCAAAACTTTTCAAATTGTAATATTTAAAGTGCTAAAAGCATTAAACATGGGGGGAAAATTAAAGCAATTAAAAGAAACACCCTTCTTCCATATTCACCATATTTTTTCACTCTATCTCATAAGAGCATATACCTATTTCCTTAGCAAACCCAAAGAAGCACAAGGGTATGAAAAAGGAACAAAGCCAAAAAAAGGAACAAAGAAGAATGAGTGATTCTACCTATAGTACCAATGATTTGACAAATATATGTCAAGAGTATGAAATTATGGCAGAATCTCCCTTGAACGGTTTATCTCACCTCTCTCTCCAAATATCTACCTCCAAAAAAAAAAAAAGTCAAGTGGAAAAAAAAGTGGTGAAAAAAAGCTCTTAAAAAAGAGCTATATCCATCATCACATATATGAAGTACTCAAATTTTATTTTATTTGTCAGGATTCTGACTAGCAAACAATGGAATCCATTCTCCAGTGAGGTGAGGTTAAGCAGGAAAAGGGCTTATTGAAAGATATTCAGTAGCTCCGGAATCATCAGGAGGGCTGAAGAAATGAATGCAAGGCGCAGCTTCCAGGAAAAATGCCAAAACCATGTTGTGAATTAGCCTGATTTGGGGGGAGATGCCACCCACAGTTGCTTTACCATTGCCACTGCCAAGCCCCAGCACCAGGACTTCAGTTTGACTGCAAATGATGGTGCTTCGAGCCTCTGGCTCTTCTGCATCACGAACTCAATCTTGCAGCCACTGCCTCCAGTCCTGAAAGTCAGCCAGCATGAGTGTCAGCCCTGCCAGAAAGATGGAAGCTCGCTGCAAACTCATTTCCTTCCAGCTCAGCTCAGAATCCAGGTCTTCAGTGGTTTTTTAAATTCTAAATGGCAGAGCCTTAGTTATATGCCACACCCAAGCCCCAAAAGAGCCTGGGAATTTGAGCTCTGATTCTACATCCAGAAAGATAAGACCAAGGGTGACCAACTAATCCCACCCTGGGCAGGAATTTTCTGGTTTTGCAATTAAAGTCCTACATTCCAGGAAAACCCTCAGTCCTGAAAACTCGTAACCTGTGCCTTTCTCCAAGTGTAGAAAGGTTTTGAAAAATATGTTGTGGAGCCACAAACATGATGTGTATTATCCCCTACAATAATCAATATACATTGATGAAAATATAAATTGTGGTAATTCATATGATCCAGCAATCCCACTCCTGGGCATGTACCTGGACAACACTCTAATTCAAAAAGATACAGCTGCCCTTATGTTCACAGCAACACTATTGACAATAACCAAGACATGAAAACAACTTAAGTGTCCATCAACAGAGGAGTGGATAAAGAAGATGTGGTACATATATACAATGGAATATTAGCCACAAAAAAGAATGAAATAATGCCATTTGCGGCAACATGGATAGACCTAGAGATTATCATACTAAGTGGAGCAAATAAGAAACAGAAAGACAAACACAATATGATGTCACTTCTGTGTGGAATCTAAAATATGACATAAATGAACTAATCAAGAAATAGAAACAGACTCACAGATGTGTAAAACACACTTGCAGTTGCCAAGGGGGAGGTGAGGTGGGAGAGAGATGGATTGGGAGTTTGGGGTTAGCAGATCAAACTATTACATATAGGATGGATAAATAATAAGGTCCTACTGTATAACACAGGGAACCATATTCAATATCCTGTGATAAATTATAATGATGAATATATAAAAGAGTATATACATGTATAACTGAATCACTTTGCTGTATAGCAGAAAGTAACACAACATTGTAAATCAACTATATAACTGAATAATTAACTTGCATCTGTAGCCCCAGTTGGGTACTAGGACGACTGACCCAGAGCTGTGATGAACCGACTCATCCTCCTTTCTCACCACTCTTCCCCAACTCAGGAGTCATAGTTTGTTCCTCTTCACACATAGTTATTGGTATAAAGTGCAAACAGTTTTCCTGGTCACCTTGCACTTCTTATGAAGGCTATTTGTACCTGACAATTACTAAATTGGATTTAAGTAGATCTTATATTTTAAACAATCGTCTCACCACCACCACCACCATCATTGGAGTAGGGCAGGTGCCAAAACATGTCTCTCCAACACTCACTCCATTTGACTTCCAGCATGGCTTTCTATCGTTTGGCCTCCCTCATAGCTCAGGCAGTAAAGAATCTGCCTGCAATGCAGGAGACCTGGGTTCGATTACTGGGTCAGGAAGATCCCCTGGAGAAGGAAATGGCAATCCACTCGAGTATTCTTGCCTGGAGAATCCCATGGACAGAGGAGCCTGGTGGGCTATAGTCCATGGGGTCGCAGGAATCAGACATGACTTAGTGACTAAACCACCATCACGTCTTTCTATAACATTGAGGCTAGAAAGCTGAAAATCTTTCCAGGCTCCTTTGCAGCTCAGGTTTTGAATGAGACTCGAGGTCCTTCAAACCACTACCAGTCCTTGAACACGGCAGACACTGTTCTCTCTCTGCATCTGCTCAACCCCCTCACCCTTGTTTGTTCTGCTCTAGTCACCCTGCTGCCTTGCTCTTCCTTGAACGCTCCAGAGACTCTAAAGCTTCAGATCATTGCACTAGCTGTTTCCTCTGCCTGGAATGCTCTTTCTAAATACCCATATGGCTTACTCCCTCCATCCTTCAGGTCTCTCTCCAATGCATCTTCACACTGAAGCCATCTCTGGCCACTTTTCCTAAAATGACAATCCATTTCCCCATACCCCAGTTACTCATTTCGGTTTTACATCTGCTCCCTAGCATCTATTAATATTTATCATACTATATATTTTACTTCATTTTTCTTATTTATTACCTTTCTCCCCACCTAAAACGTCATGTCCTCTAGGGCATTTTTTTTTCTATTTTGTTCACCTTTTTATCTCTGCACCCAGAACACTGCAGGCACATAGTGGGTACACAATAAATAACTTTTGAATAGACCACTGAAGATGTCTATGCCCTTGATTAAAACCAAAATATAAAACTGCCTCAGTAGAATGGCCAGTATTTTTAACAGAGCTACAGTTGATGTCAAAAACTAAATAAGAAAAATAACCTGAAAATCTCTTGAAAAAAAAAAAACAGAATAATAAAGGGGGACTTGCAATGGCACCCCACTCTAGTACTCTTGCCTGGAAAATCCTATGGATGGCGGAGCCTGGTGGGCTGCAGTCCATGGGGTTGCTAAGAGTCAGACACGACTGAGTGACTTCCCTTTCACTTTTCACTTTCACGCATTGGAGAAGGAAATGGCGACCCACTCCAGTGTTCTTGCCTGGAGAATCCCAGGGACTGGGGAGCCTGGTGGGCTGCCGTCTATGGGGTCGCACAGAGTCAGACACGACTGAAGCGATTTAGCAGCAGCCCCATGATACATTATAACACATTATAAAGCTATAACAACTTAAATAGGGTTTAGCATGGAAGTAAGTGAAAGAGGAGAATGAAAAAGTTGGCTTAAAGCTCAACATTCAGAAAACGAAGATCATGGCATCTGGTCCCATCACTCCATGGGAAATAGATGGGGAAACAGTGGAAACAGTGTCAGACTTTATTTTTCTGGGCTCCAAAATCACTGCAGATGGTGACTGCAGCCATGAAATTAAAAGACACTTACTCCTTGGAAGAAAAGTTATGGCCAACCTAGATAGTATATTCAAAAGCAGAGACATTACTTTGCCGACTAAGGTCCGTCTAGTCAAGGCTATGGTTTTTCCTGTGGTCATGTATGGATGTGAGAGTTGGGCTGTGAAGAAAGCTGACCACTGAAGAACTGATGCTTTTGAACTGTGGTTGGAGAAGACTCTTGAGAGTCCCTTGGACTGCAAGGAGATCCAACCAGTCCATTCCGAAGGAGATCAACCCTGGGATTTCTTTGGAAGGAATGATGCTAAAGCTGAAGCTCCAGCACTTTGGCCACCTCATGCAAAGAGTTGACTCATTGGAAAAGACTCTGATGCTGGGAGGGATTGGGGGTAGGAGGAGAAGGGGACGACCGAGGATGAGATGGCTGGATGGCATCACTGACTCGATGGACATGAGTCTGAGTGAACTCTGGGAGATGGTGATGGACAGGGAGGCCTGGCGTGCTACGATTCATGGGGTCACAAAGAGTCGGACATGACTGAGCGACTGAACTGAACTGAACTGAGCATGGAAGTACGAAAAGATCACGGAATCAGAATAGAAAGTCCAGAAAGAGACCCAAATACACCCAAGAATTTCAGTATCTGATAAAAATTACCTCTCAATCCAATGAAAAAAAAGATAGATTAATCAATAAATTGGCATGGTGCTAGATTAAAAATTGAGAAAAAAATACAAATACAAAAAAATTTAAAACTCTTTGCAGCCTTTCTCTCTTTATGGAACTCCAATTAGATATATATTAGCCCTTCTCTTTTTCATTCGAGTCCTTTATTATTGACGGGTTCATTCTGGGTAATTTCTTCAGATTTTTGTTCAGTTTCACTATGTCTTTCTTCATCTATGTCTAATCTGCTGCTTAAATATAATTTAATCACTTTTATTGTGAAATACCACACATATACAGAAAAGTGTGTGTGTCAGTCCGTTTGGGTTGCTACCACAAAAATACCATAGACTGGTGGCTATTCACAGCAGAAATTTATTTCCTCACAGTTCTGGAGGCTGGAAGTCCAGTTCATAGATGGTTGTCTTTTTGCTGTTTCCTCACGTGGCAGAAGGGGCAAGGGGGTTCTCTGGCATCTTTTTTTTTTTTTTTATAAGGGCATTAATCCTATTCATGAGGGCTCTGACCTGATGACTGAATTACCTTCCCAAAGGTCATACATCTTAATACCTTCACATTGTGCATTAGATTTCCATATACAAATTTTCAGGAAACACTAACATTCAGTCTATAGCAGTGTGTAAAGCAAAATTCATCAAATTATATAACCATAAGTCAAACATCTGTGCAACTTCCACCCAGATCAAGAATTAAGCCATTATGAGTACTCCATAAATCTCTACATATGACTATTTGATCACACTGCTTCTCCTTCCTCACTACCTGAAATACTTTCCTACTCTATCCTACAGTTGCTTCCCACTTTTACGTATAGTTTTATTACCTCTGCATGCATGTAACCAGAGTCTCTAATTACCTTTTTTTTTTCATTTCTAAAAGTTCAATTCAGTTCTTTTAAAAATCTGCCTAGACATTTGTTCTTGCTTCCTGCTCCTTGCTTGTTGTTATTCTGCCTGAGATTTCATTGATCTTTATCTGATCATCCTACTGTCTTAGGTTCTGATAGTCAACATCTTCTAGTTGCTTTTGTTGACTCACTTGTATTGGCTTGTCTCCTCGTGTATTTAGTAAGCTTTTTATGGTGAACTCATATTTATTGTTATTTCCTCTAGCAAAGACTTGCATTGGCTTCTGATGGACTCCAGGAGCTACTTATCTGGAACTACTTTAATGGATCCACATTCAGGACTAACATAAACCTGAACATCAGAAGGTAAGTGGCATCAGTTCTGTGGTTGCAGATTAACAAAGGAGGACTCACAGTCATTATCATCATTCTTAATATCTTTGGGACAGTATTCTTCACCCAAAACCCCCTCCTAGGGTCCTGGCTCAGTGCAGGAGTTTCAGGGCCAGCACCTCCATTTTCTAGAAGCCCAAGATTTAGTACCCAATTTTCCCCCCATTCAACCCTATCTGCCATAATAGTGGCATTCGTGCCAAAGGCATCTCTAAAACTTGTTAGTTTCCTGCCTTGTTTGATCATGCTTGTTTTTATTATTATTATCACCATTTTTCCTTCACAAATTTTCCTTCCCTTTATTGGGTAGCCAGAAAAAAATACATTGCAATTTCTCCAGAATCTGGGTGTGTTATACCATCAGAGCTTTTTAAAGCTGAGGAGGGAAAGATGGCGGAGGAATAGGACGGGAAGACCACTTTCTCCCTCACAAATTCCTCAAAAGAACATTTCAACGCTGAGCAAACTTCACAAAACAACTTCTGTAGGCTGGCAGAGGACATCAGGCAACCAGAAAAGCAGACCATTGTCTTCAAAAACAGATTTTTAATCTTTGCTCTTAGGTTTTTGTTGTCAATTTTGTACATTTAAAAACCCAAACTTCACTACCCAAGTTTACCTGAGAGCAAGATTACTGGCTTGATCACTCTCTCCTCCTCTGGACTCTCCTTTTTCTCCACCAGGTGGCCTCTGTCTCTTTTCTCCCCCATCTCTTCTCTATCCAACTCTGTGAATCTCTGTGTGTTCCAGATGGTGGAGAACACCTAAGGAACTGGTTACTGGCAGGATTTGTCTCTCTCCTTCTCATTCCTCTCTCTTATCCTCCTGGTCACCTCTGTCTACTTCCTCTCCTCTTCCCCGTATAACTCTGTAAATACCTCTGAGCGGTCCAGACTATAGAGCGCACATAAGGAAGTGACTACTGGCTAGCTTGCTCTCTCCTCTTTTGATCTCACCGCATCTCATTCCAGTTACCTCTAACTACCCCCTCCATCTTCTCTTCTCCTTGTAACTCAGTGAACCTCTCTGAGTATCCCTCAATGTGGAGAAACTTTTCATCTTTAACCTAGATGTTTTATCATCGGTGCTGTATAGATGGAGAAGTCTAGAGGCTACTGTAAAAATAAAACTGAAAACCAGAAGCAGGAGGCTTAAATCCAAAGCCTGAAAACATTAGAGAACTCTTGAATTCAGGGAACATTAAGCAATAGGAGCTCATCAAATGCCTTCATACCTACACCGAAACCAAGCTCCACCCAAGGGCCAACAAGTTCCAAAACAAGACATACCACGCAAATCTTCCAGCAACACAGGAACACTCCCCTGAGCTTCAATATACAGGCAGCTCAAAATTATCCCAAAACCTTTGATGTCTCATAACCCATTATGGGTCACTCCACTGCACTCCAGAGAGAAGAAACCCAGCTCCACCCACCAAAACTCCAACACAAGCCTCCCTAACCAGGAAACCTTGACAAGCCACTGATAGAACCCCACCCAAAGTGAGGAAGCTCCATAATAAAGAGAACTCTACAAATTACCAGAATATAAAAGGCCACCCCAAACGCAGCAATATAACCAAGATGAAGAGACAGAGGAATACTCAGCAGGTAAAGGAATAGGAGAGTTGCCCACCAAACCAAACAAAAGAGGAAGAAGTAGGGAATCTACCAGAGAAGGAATTCCGAATATTGATAGTGAAAATGATCCAAAATCTTGAAATCAAAATGGAATCACAGATAAATAGCCTAGAGACAAGGATTGAGAAGATGCAAGAAAGGTTTAACAAGGACCTAGAAGA
The DNA here is from genome assembly GCF_016772045.2 of Ovis aries. Taxonomy (NCBI): domain Eukaryota; kingdom Metazoa; phylum Chordata; class Mammalia; order Artiodactyla; family Bovidae; genus Ovis; species Ovis aries. The sequence continues at coordinate 8,354,060 of NC_056080.1, read as the reverse complement.
AATAAAAAAGAGTCAAAATATAATGAATAATGCAATAAATGAGATCAGAAACACTCTGGAGGCAACAAATAGTAGAATAACGGAGGCAGAGGATAGGATTAGTGAAATAGAAGATAGAATGGTAGAAATAAATGAATCAGAAAGGAAACAAGAAAAACGAATTAAAAGTAACGAGGACAATCTCAGAGACCTCCAGGACAATATGAAACGCTCCAACATTCGAATTATAGGAGTCCCAGAAGAAGAAGACAGAAAGAAAGATCATGAGAAAATCCTTGAGGAGATAATAGTTGAAAACTTCCCTAAAATGGGGAAGGAAATAATCACCCAAGTCCAAGAAACACAGAGAGTTCCAAATAGGATAAACCCAAGGCGAAACACCCCAAGACACATATTAATCAAATTAACAAAGATCAAACACAAAGAACAAATATTAAAAGCAGCAAGGGAAAAACAACAAATAACACACAAGGGGATTCCCATAAGGATAACAGCTGATCTTTCAATAGAAACTCTTCAGGCCAGGGGGGAATGGCAAGACATACTTAAAGTGATGAAAGAAAATAACCTACAGCCCAGATTACTGTACCCAGCAAGGATCTCATTCAAATATGAAGGAGAAATCAAAAGCTTTACAGACAAGCAAAAGCTGAGAGAATTCAGCACCACCAAACCAGCTCTCCAACAAATTCTAAAGGATATTCTCTAGATAGGAAACACAAAAAGGGTGTATAAACCTGAACCCAAAACAATAAAGGAAATGGTAACGGGATCATACATATCAATAATTACCTTAAACGTAAATGGGTTGAACGCCCCAACCAAAAGACAAAGACTGGCCGAATGGATACAAAAACAAGACCCCTCTTTATGCTGCTTACAAGAGACCCACCTCAAAACAAGGGACACATACAGACTGAAAGTGAAGGGCTGGAAAAGATATACCACGCAAATAGAGACCAAAAGAAAGCAGGAGTGGCAATACTCATATCCGATAAAATAGACTTTAAAACAAAGGCTGTGAAAAGAGACAAAGAAGGCCACTACATAATGATCAAAGGAACAATCCAAGAAGAAGATATAACAATTATAAATATATATGCACCCAATATAGGAGCACCACAATATGTAAGACAAATGCTAACAAGTATGAAAGGGGAAATCAACAATAACACAATAATAGTGGGAGATTTTAATACCCCACTCACACCTATGGACAGATCAACTAAACAGAAAATTAACAAAGAAACGCAAACTTTAAATGATACATTAGATCAGTTAGACCTAATTGATATCTATAGGACATTTCACCCCAAAACAATGAATTTCACCTTTTTTCAAATGCTCATGGAACCTTCTCCAGGATAGATCACATCCTGGGCCATAAATCTAAACTTGATAAATTCAAAAAATCGAAATCATTCCAAGCATCTTTTCTGACCATAATGCAGTAAGATTAGATCTCAATTACAGGAGAAAAACTATTAAAAATTCCAACATATGGAGGTTGAACAACACACTTCTGAATAACCAACAAATCACAGAAGAAATCAAAAAGAAATCAAAATATGCATAGAAACTAATGAAAATGAAAACACAACAACCCAAAACCTGTGGGACACTATAAAAGCAGTGCTAAGAGGAAAGTTCATAGCAATACAGGCATACCTCAAGAAGCAAGAAAAAGTCAAATAAATAACCTAACTCTACAACTAAAGCAACTAGAAAAGGAAGAGTTGGAGAACCCCAGAGTTAGTAGAAGGAAAGAAATCTTAAAAATTAGGGCAGAAATAAATGCAAAAGAAACAAAAGAGACCATAGCAAAAATCAACAAAGCCAAAAGCTGGTTCTTTGAAAGGATAAATAAAATTGACAAACCATTAGCCAGACTCATCAAGAAGCAGAGAGAGAAAAATCAAATCAATAAAATTAGAAATGAAAATGGAGAGATCACAACAGACAACACAGAAATACAAAGGATCATAAGAGACTACTATCAGCAGTTGTATGCCAATAAAATGGACAACATGGAAGAAATGGACAAATTCTTAGAAAAGTACAATTTTCCAAAACTGAACCAGGAAGAAATAGAAAATCTTAACAGACCCATCACAAGCACGGAAATTGAAACTGTAATCAGAAATCTTCCAGCAAACAAAAGCCCAGGTCCAGACGGCTTCACAGCTGAATTCTACCAAAAATTTCGAGAAGAGCTAACACCTATCCTCCTCAAACTCTTCCAGAAAATTGCAGAGAAAGGTAAACTTCCAAACTCATTCTATGAGGCCACCATCACCCTAATACCAAAACCTGACAAAGATGTCACAAAAAAAGAAAACTACAGGCCAATATCACTGATGAACATAGATGCAAAAATCCTCAACAAAATTCTAGCAATCAGAATCCAACAACACATTAAAAAGATCATACACCATGACCAAGTGGGCTTTATCCCAGGGATGCAAGGATTCTTCAATATCCGCAAATCAATCAATGTAATTCACCACATTAACAAATTGAAAAATAAAAACCATATGATTATCTCAATAGATGCAGAGAAGGCCTTTGACAAAATTCAACATCCATTTATGATAAAAACTCTCCAGAAAGCAGGAATAGAAGGAACATACCTCAACATAATAAAAGCTATATGACAAACCCACAGCAAACATTATCCTCAATGGTGAAAAACTGAAAGCATTTCCCCTAAAGTCAGGAACAAGACAAGGGCGTCCACTTTCACTGCTACTATTCAACATAGTTCTGGAAGTTTTGGCCACAGCAATCAGAGCAGAAAAAGAAATAAAAGGAATCCAAATTGGAAAAGAAGAAGTAAAACTCTCACTGTTTGCAGATGACATGATCCTCTACATGGAAAACCCTAAAGACTCCACCAGAAAATTACTAGAGCTCATCAATGAATATAGTAAAGTTGCAGGATATAAAATCAACACACAGAAATCCCTTGCATTCCTATACACGAATAATGAGAAAGTAGAAAAAGAAATTAAGGAAACAATTCCATTCACCATTGCAACGAAAAGAATAAAATACTTAGGAATATATCTACCTAAAGAAACTAAAGACCTATATATAGAAAACTATAAAACACTGATGAAAGAAATCAAAGAGGACACTAATAGATGGAGAAATATACCATGTTCATGGATCGGAAGAATCAATATAGTGAAAATGAGTATACTACCCAAAGCAATTTACAAATTCAATGCAATCCCTATCAAGCTACCAGCCACATTTTTCACAGAACTAGAGCAAATAATTTCAAGATTTGTATGGAAATACAAAAAACCTCTAATAGCCAAAGCAATCTTGAGAAAGAAGAATGGAACTGGAGGAATCACCTTGCCTGACTTCAGGCTCTACTACAAAGCCACAGTCATCAAGACAGTATGGTACTGGCACAAAGACAGACATATAGATCAATGGAACAAAATAGAAAGCCCAGAGATAAATCCACACACATATGGACACCTTATCTTTGACAAAGGAGGCAAGAATATACAATGGAGTAAAGACGATCTCTTTAACAAGTGGTGCTGGGAAAACTGGTCAACCACTTGTAAAAGAATGAAACTAGATCACTTTCTAACACCGCACACAAAAATAAACTCAAAATGGATTAAAGATCTAAATGTAAGACCAGAAACTATAAAACTCCTAGAGGAGAACATAGGCAAAACACTCTCAGACATAAATCACAGCAGGATCCTCTATGATCCACCTCCCAGAATTCTGGAAATAAAAGCAAAAATAAACAAATGGAATCTAATTAAAATTAAAAGCTTCTGCACAACAAAGGAAAATATAAGCAAGGTGAAAAGACAGCCTTCTGAATGGGAGAAAATAATAGCAAATGAAGCAACTGACAAACAACTAATCTCAAAAATATACAAGCAACTTATGCAGCTCAATTCCAGAAAAATAAACGACCCAATCAAAAAATGGGCCAAAGAACTAAATAGACATTTCTCCAAAGAAGACATACGAATGGCTAACAAACACATGAAAAGATGCTCAACATCACTCATTATTAGAGAAATGCAAATCAAAACCACAATGAGGTACCACTTCACACCAGTCAGAATGGCTGCGATCCAAAAATCTGCAAGCAATAAATGCTGGAGAGGGTGTGGAGAAAAGGGAACCCTCCTACACTGTTGGTGGGAATGCAAACTAGTACAGCCACTATGGAGAACAGTGTGGAGATTCCTTAAAAATTGCAAATAGAACTACCTTATGACCCAGCAATCCCACTGCTGGGCATACACACCAAGGAAACCAGAATGGAAAGAGACACATGCACCCCAATGTTCATCGCAGCACTGTTTATAATAGCCAGGACATGGAAACAACCTAGATGTCCATCAGCAGATGAATGGATAAGAAAGCTGTGGTACATATACACAATGGAGTATTACTCAGCCGTTAAAAAGAATTCATTTGAATCAGTTCTGATGAGATGGATGAAACTGGAGCCAATTATACAGAGTGAAGTAAGCCAGAAAGAAAAACACCAATACAGTATACTAACACATATATATGGAATTTAGGAAGATGGCAATGACGACCCTGTATGCAAGACAGGAAAAAAGACACAGATGTGTATAACGGACTTTTGGACTCAGAGGGAGAGGGAGAGGGTGGGATGATTTGGGAGAATGGCATTCTAACATGTATACTATCATGTAAGAATTGAATCGCCAGTCTATGTCTGACGCAGGATACAGCATGCTTGGGGCTGGTGCATGGGGATGACCCAGAGAGATGTTATGAGGAGGGAGGTGGGAGGGGGGTTCATGTTTGGGAACACATGTAAGAATTAAAGATTTTAAAATTTAAAAAATAAAAAACTAAGAAAAAAATAAATTAAAAAAAAAAAAAGCTTCTAGCACCACTGAAGGCAAATTTCCGATGTTAAAAATGACTTTTCTGCAAGTATAAAGGTAATAAATGAAATGCAAGTTAAATGCACACTGAGGTGCCATTTCTCACATATTAAGTCAGCAAATATAAGTTTAACAAACTGTTGGTGAGAATTTGGGGAAATGAGCACTCCTGTATGTTGCTGATGAGAGTAGGAAACTGGTACTTTTAGGGAGAGCAATCTAGCCATTTCTGTCATAATTATAAATACATATACCTCTTGATCCAGAAATTCTATTTTTAGGAATTTATTCTACATATACTAGAGGATGGGATGCATACTCACTGCACCATGACTTGTAATAAGCAAAAGTTTGAAAAAACATATGCTTATTAACAAGGAGCTATTTCAATAAATTATAGTACATCCATATAATAGGACATTATGCATTATTTTTACAAATGAGAACATTTGAATACACTTATGTGAGGCAATATCCAAGATATATGTTCAAGAAGTGCAACATGTAAGGGGTAGAATCATGTACATTTTATGCTTTTTTACAAAATACACATTCACATGTTTGCTTATAGAGCCCTAAACTAGTACTGGAAGGGTACATAAAACATTGTGTCGGTATCAGCTGCTGCCAGGTTGAAGACATGGTTCCTGGAGAAGGAATGTAAGAGGGAGACTTTAGCATTGCAAATCCTTTTGTACTTTTTGTATTTTAAACCATGTGAATATATGATCTATTTTTAAAAGGCTTTGTCTTCGGCCTTACAGGGAAGTGCCGAAGAGGGAGTGCCCTAGACTTTTTTTCTTGGTTTTGCCTAAGGCTGTTTTCAGTCCAGACAGAGAGGGAGGTTGGGAAATCTGGAAGCCAGGTTGTCCAAGAAAGACTGGGCCAGCCAGGGCTGATTCATCGTCCTTGCAACCTACCTCCTGACCTCGGCAGGTAACCAGCAAAAAATCCACAGGCTCTTTGTTTTATTGCTTTACACCCAGAAATTTGGAATGTCACAGATGGTTGTGTTTTGACAGGAATTTATTGCACACTCAAATATACAAAATTTTTGAATCTGTCTCTAAAAACAGCAAGCCCCTCTCTTTTTCTTGCTCAGGGCCTGTGTTTTCTGTTTGGTGTTCGGGGCATCTCACTGCAGGAGCTCCATTTCTTGGTCCCAAAACTTGGGAAGGGAAAGGAGGTCAGTAGAGTTCTTATGTGAGCAGCATCACACAGCGGGCCCAGCTTTGGAATTCACACTTAGAATTAGGAAGTTCAAAATTGAAAGTATAAAGTTCAAAATTGAAAACAGGAAGGTCAAAAATGCCAACTGAAATTTCACTGCAGGAAAAAAAATCCAAATTCCACCACTTGATTGTACGATTTTTTTTCTGAAAAAATATGGCAAAGATATGAATGCTACAAAAACCATCTTTTTCTGTTTGTTGTGACTTTGTTTTCTTGGTAGGAAATGTTTCAGATATACACAAACATAGAGTTGACATTCTAAAGAACATCCATGCACCTACTAGAAAATTTTGTCAAACCTTCCATGTTTGCCATATTTACTTCAGATAATTCTTCTTAAAAGCCTCAATAATTTTGGATGAGATTCAAGGCTCCTGTGTTCCTCTTCCATCATCCCATCTGCTTCTTTCTGTCTAAGAAGGAGCTGCCAATAAACTGGGTGTTTATCATTCCCATGCATGCCTTATACTTTTCCAGCATGGGTAGGTATTCATAAACTATAAAGCCATTTTTCAAGCTTAAAACAGTATAGACATGATATTCTAGATCCATCATTCGACAGCTTCCTCTTTGCATTCAACTTTCCTATTGAAGGACATAGGTGTTATTTCCATTTTTTCCCCTTTACCAGAATTGATGCAAGAAAAATGTTCTCCCCTTCCATCTTTTCACACATGAGGCTCTTTCTCTGAACTAGGAGACAAATGATGGAAAACAGGATATGATGGGAAATAGCCACCTTGGGGCTTCCCTGTTGGCGCCCTGGTAAAGAATCCACCTGCCAGTGCAGGAGACGCAAGAGACCAAGTTCCATCTCTGGGTCAGAAAGATCCCCTGCAGAATGAAATGGCGACGTGTTCCAGTATTCTTGCCTGGAGAATCCCATGAACAGGGGAGCCTGGTGGGCTACAGTCTATGGGGTCGCACAGAGTCGGACACAACCGAGTGAGCACACACACGCAGAGTACATGCGTCTCATTTCTAGACAAACTGTTCTCAAGTGTGATCATACGATTTCATTCTTTTTGAAGCAACCCTCAAGTTTTCTCGGTATGCTTCCTAGTTTCATGGAACCACAGGAGAAAAGACGTTTTGGATCCAAATATTACTTTGGCAAAGGAATCTGTAGCAGATGCTGTGGGCACCTCACGCATGTTCCCTCACTCAGCACTTCAGTGAATGCCAGCCAACTCCCCACTGCCAAGACCTGCCTTATTTTTCGCCTGAGAACATTCTCTCACTGCCAGACATAATATTGTTGTTGGGGGGTCGCAATCACAATTAGAACAAACTGGGAAATTTACATCCTTGGGAGAAGCCTCAACCAAAGGAGCTGGTGTATCAATACCTCAAGCGGGATAACTATGACCATGCATGTGTTTTATCCAGGTTTTTGGAGTGCCCGGCAGGATCAAGCCACAGTTGCCTGCAGTGATGATCTTGCTATTGTTGTTTAGCCACTCAGTTGTGTTTGACTGTTTTGCAACCCCATGGACTGCAGCCCACTAGGCTCCTCCTCTGTCCAAGGGATTCTCCAGGCAAGAACACTGCAGTGGGTTGCCATTCACTTCTCCAGGGGATCCTCCCAACCCAGGGATTGAGCCCAAGTCTCCTGCATTTGCAGGTGGATTATTTGTCACTGAGCGAACACAGAGGCCCAGTGATAATCTATTTGATATCAAACTCTATATTCTGCAGTTCTCGGCATTACTTCCCTTCTCTCCCTCCCCCATCAGAGTGTCCTGAGACCACTTCCCAAAGAAACTACCGATGCTCAAACTGTGGGCTCAGAGTCTGTTTCCAGGGGAATGTGATTGTATTCCAACTAGCTCTCATCCAAATGACTTAGATGCTGATAATACTTCATAGGCTTGGGAAGAAATGTCACCGGTTGTAGAGTTTGCCCATAAGTCCACCACAAAAAAAAAATAATGAAGAGTTTGCTTATTATTCAGAGACAGGATACAATAAACGCTTTGCAGCTTGGTTCTTGGAGTAGTTCAGTTTTAAGTCATATCTGACCATTTGCGACCCCATGGACTGCTGCACAGCAGGCTTCCCAGGCCTCCACTATCTCCCAGAGTTTGCTCTCATTCATGTCCACTGCCTCAATTCTTGGGAAAAGAAAATTCCATAAATGAAGCGTTCATGGCTGCTACAACAAGAGACTTTCTTGAAAAACCACACCTTTCATTTCCATTCTAAATAGCTTTCAGGGCAAAAGGGTAGGGATTTGCATATAAAAAACACATTATTTGCCTGAGTTTGAAGAAGGGGTCTTTTTAGAGCCTAGGTTTTTTGTAGCTTTTTGTGACACTTTCCTCTTTGTTGTTCTGTTCTCCAAAATTGCACAAACAACAGCAACTCTATTCATGAACATTAGGCAGCAGTTTTATACTGTCTTCAAACACTGCACTGTGATCTTCATTTGTGGGAATGTCAAAACTGATTATTTTTTTCTAAACCTTTATCTTTAGCAAATTTTAAAAAGAGCATTTGCTGCATTGGGCCCTGCAGAGATAATGCACAGTCTTGGGTTTTTGTTTTTTTTAGCTACAACTTGTGAAGTGAGGTAAATCATGCAGTCACATGAAGGCCAAGGTTATTGCTATACACTGAATGTTATTGTCCTCCCAAAATTCATGTCAAAACCCTACTTCCCACTGTGATGGTATTTGGACTCTTTGGGAGGTGTTTAGGTCATGAGAGTAGAGCCTTCATGAATGGAATTAATGCCTTTATAAAAGAGACTCCCAGGGAAACTCTCTCACTCCTCAGGCTATGTGAGGTCACAGCAAAAAGACAAGCATCTATGAACTAGGAAGTGGCCTATCACCAGACACTGAATCTGCCAGCACCTCAATCTTGGACTTCTTGGTCTCCAGAACTTTGAAAGATATATTTCTGCTGTTTAAACAACCAAATCTATTGTATTTTTACTATAGCAGCCCAAGTTATGACAGCTAAATTTTGACAGTCTGGGAAGGTTGACAGGACCAAAACATAAGACTTCTGATCCATCACTACTACAAACAGAATTGTATGCCCCCCACACACTCAAAACTCATATGTTGAAGCCTTCACTCCTGATGTGACTTTATTTGAACACAGGGCCTGTGAGAAGGTAATTAAAGTTAAATCAGGTCATAAGGGTGGGGCCCTAATCCAATAGGATTGGTGGCCTTAAAAGGACATGAAGAGATCTCTCTCTCCCCTTATGCACAAAGAATAAGTCATATGAACAAACAGCAATAAGACAGCTACCTAGAAGCAAAGAGAAGAGATCTTAGGATGAAACCTATCTGGCTGGCACCTTGCTATCAAACTTCCAGCCTCCAGAGCTGTCAGAAATAAATGTTGTTGAAGTTCCCTTGTCTATAGTATTTCATTATATAGTAGTCCTTGCAGATTAAGACAATCCTGGGGCATAAACCACCCTACGCTGATTAGGAGATAACCAAAAGTTCATGTCCCATTTTTCATATTCATGAAAATAGCTTTGGGCTGCAGGCAGAACTACGTGTCTCCCTGCAGTGCTGGATTAGCTGACTTGTGAAGACCTGTCTGCAAATTCAAGGGCTTGTTTCTATGGTTAATGTTCTTTCACTGCACTTATTAAGACACATGCCATACTTTGGCCACCTGATGCAAAGAACTGACGCATTGGAAAAGACTCTGATGCTGGGAAAGATTGAAGGCGGGAGGAGAAGGGGACGACAGAGGATGAGATGGTTGGATGGCATCACCAACTCAATGGACATGAGTTTGAATAAACTCTGGGAGTTGGTGATGGACAGAGAAGCCTGACTTGCTGCAGTCCATGGGGTCACAAAGAGTTGAACACCACTGAGCAACTGAACTGAATTGATGCCATACTGATAGATAGTTATTAGAAACGTCATACTTAAATGTTCATTTTCTAAAGTGAGTGTGAGTTGAGTATTGTGTACCTGGCTTTGTAGACCTGGCTCAGATTCCCAACTTGGCCACTTTTTTGGGTATGTGTAATAGGAAAATTACTTAACTTCTCTAAATTTAGCATCCCCATACATAAAATAGGGATAATCATAGTACCTATGTCATTGAGCTGTTGGGACTGTAAATGACGTTCCCATAGATTTCCTTACCTTATCACTCTGGAATGGGCAGGAGACTACTATAGTTTGTGAATCTTATAACTGATATCAAAGAGGTAAAGTTGACTTCTGAAAGAATTTTTTTCTAACTCCTGTAATTCACGTTGGGTTTTAAAAAAACCACGAAGTGACTATACAAAAATATAAAAAATAAAAAAGAAGCATTATCCTATCACCTAAAGGGAAGCACCAGTAATCACTTATCTATGCACATTTTATGGCCACCAATTTTTACACAAAAATTGGGATTTATTAAGGATACCATTTTATAAGGTACCTCATTTCTAAAACTTCCACAAAAAGTGCCTCACACCATTGAATGGTCTTGAAAATATGTTTGCTGTTTACATGTCTCGTAGCCATTACTTCTAAGGAAGGCACATGACTTCTTTAACTAATTTAGCCAATTTTTAAAAGGCCTTTGGATTTGTCTTTTCCCAGCGTTCAGTGCTTCAGTGCCATTCTTTGATGATACACTTTTTTCCCTAGGCTGAATTCCTAGATGAGCAACTACTCGTTCAAATGAAACAATAAAAACACTTTTACACTTTTAAAGCTGCTGATACCTGTGAAATGGTCCTCCCAAAAGGATGTTCCAATTTGCATGAGGGGATGTTTGAAGACACAAAATATTTTATTACATGACAAGAGTTACTGCAGATGCTCTGACAGAAAGGAGACCTCCAGGTCTGATCACACATCTTAGCCTTATTTTAAGTTTGGTTTAAATCTGTACTTCTTCTTTTGGAGAAGGAAGTGGCAACCCACTCCAGCGTTCTTGCCTGGAGAATCCCATGGACAGAGGGGCCTGGTGGGCTACAGTCTATGGGGCTGCAAAGAGTCGGACACGACTAAGCAACTAACACGCAAATCTGTACTTCAGCAGCCCTGTTCACAATAGCCAAGACATGGAAGCAACCTACATGCCCATCAACAGATGAATGGATAAAGAAGATGTGGTACATATATACAATGGGATATTATTCAACCATAAAAAGAATGAAATGATGTCATTTGCAACAACATGAATGCACCTAGAGATTACCTTACTAAGTGAAGCAGGCTAGGCAAAGACAAATATAACATGATATCACTTATAGATGGAATCTAGAAAAAAAAGTTACATATGAACTTCTTTACAAAACAGAAAGAGACTCACAGACATAGAAAACAAACTTATGGTTACCAGAGGGGAAAGGAGAGTAGGGGTGGGATAAATTAGGAGGTTGGGATTAACATATACACACAACTATGTGTAAAATGGATAACCAACAAGGACCTACTGTATAGAGCAGGGAACTCTACTCAGTATTTTGTAATAACCTGTAACTGAATTGCTGAGTTGTACACCTGAAACAAGATACTGTAAATCAACTAAATTTCAATTTTAAAATTAAAAAAAAATTCACTGCAACACAGAAATTTCAACATGCTTTGCTTCTCTGTAGGTTAATGTACAAAACAAGAAGGCTGAGTCACAAATAGCAAGCCCTCTAGACACAGGCTCCCCTGATGTGTCTCTTCCTCTTAAGGACCTGCCCAGCCTCCAAGCTGGTATGCCTTCTGTCCTGACTTCACTGAATGAAGCCCTGCCAGGATTCCTGGGTCACACTGGCTGTGAGACAGGATCCAGGACACTGAAATAATCCCCAACAAGATGTTCATGGATAACGAGGTGCTTTCTTTCATTTGGGACTTCATAGGCACCTATTCTGGGCCAGAGACCACCACAAGGAACAAAGATGGAAAGTCCAGAGACCTTTCCAATGAAGAGAACTGTTACATTGAAAATGAGGACTTCCAACATATAACTCAAAAACTGTTGTATCAAAAATGAAGAAATACAAATGGGGGGAAAAAAAAGTCCAAAGGCTGAGCGTTTCTGACACTAAAAAAGCCACACTGTCTTCAGCTGTTTGAGTGGGTACATTTCACAGTATCTGACAAGATGGCCTGCCTGCCATTGCCTGGGCAGGAGAAGCCCTTCAGCTTCCTGCCACATGAAGGAAGTCTGTTTTCCTGCTGCCAGTTTTTGCCACCGCTCCCCAGCGCCCTGGTCTCCTGCAGCTCATTCACCCTGGGGGCCTCGGCCAAGAGACTTCTAACAATCCTGCACTGCTGCCCACCGCAGTCAGGCTACCACATCCCTGATTGGTTATTCCCACACCTTTGCCCTCCTCTGCCACCAATCCTTCAAGCTATTTCTGTTTGTCCATGCTGAGCCACATTTTACTGTTCTTTCTACCCACTGAAGTACCTGTAGAAAAATCCAGACAGAAGCAACGAGTCTCTGTGTTTCAGGAAGACCTCCAATAGAGATTATAATCATTGTGTATGTAAATCTTAAAGGGGCTTCCAAAAAAAAAAAAAAATCAGACATGTCACCCTACATAATGACCTGATTTTTCAGCTGGGGTGCATGTGGCCTGGAGATTCTCACCATTGATTTTGAGGTCACATTTGCTCGTGGCCATTTTCTCTCCCCATCCCTCCAGAAGCCACTTCTTGGAGCAACTGACTGCTTTCATTGCCATGGAGGAGGGAGAATTGTCAGTTCCCTAATGCAATGAATCTTTTTTTTTTTTTGTCTTCTACAAATTATAAACTGCCTCTCCACTCTGCTCCTTTCCGTATTTCTCTTCTCTCTTCCTACCAGCACATAGACTTGTATTTTCTACCAAGTAAGTTGACTGAAATCAGAGAGTCCATTTATTCACCACATAACATCAGGAAAAGAAAGTAACTGCTTCTACGTTATGCTCGACCTTACCAGCATCAAAATCACGTGATCTATGCTGGGGTCTACTGGCCTTGACGTTGCTGACTTTCTGAGCTGGACAATTATTTGTTGGGGGAGATTGACCTGTACCCTGAATGTTTATTAGCAGCGTCCTTGGCCTCTACTAGATGTTACCAATACCCTCCCAAAAGTTATGACAATAAAAAATGTCTCCAGACTCCAAATATCCCCTGGGAGAATAAAACCATCCTAAGTTGGGAACTTCTGGTCTACCCTACAAGGAACCTGAATATTCCCAAAGTGACATAAGCTGGGATAAAGCCACACTATGCTTACTCTCCATGAGCTATCTGAGTGCCAATTATCTTGACTCTAAAAATCAGTAAGGCTCATCAAGCTCAGATATCAATATATGCTATCTTATAAATATAAGTCTATTTATAACCTTATGACTAACTTAGGACTTTGAGGTGCATCAAGAGATTATTTGAGAATGACTGACCTCACCATGAAATGCAATGACAGGACAAACTAGAAAATAGTACACACAGAGGTGGAGATCAATGCCCAGCTGGGTGTGTGAACTCATAGGACCTGTGTGTCAGTCACTCAGTCATGTCTGACTTTTTGCGACCCCATGGACTGTAGCCCACCAGGGTCCTCTGTCCATGGGATTCTCCAGGCAAGAGTCAGTTCCATTCCCTTCTCCAGGGGATTTTCCCAACCCAGGAATTGAACCTGGGTCTCCCGCATTGCAGGTAGATTCTTTAGTGTCTGAACCACAGGGAAGCCCTAGGACCTATGTAGTCCCAGATACAAGAGAGCCGATCAATCAGTGAACTGGGCCAGTATAGACTACATAGTGTCAGGATGCTGGTACCAGGTAAAGACACTCAAAGGGATTAATGTTGACCTACCAGGCTCCCTCAGTGCTTCCATGGTGGCTCAAACCCAGGTTCAATCCCTGGGTCACGAAGATCCACTGGAGGAGGGCATGGCTACCCATGCCAGTATTCTTGCCTGAAGAATTCCATGGACAGAGGAGCCTGGTGGGCTACAGTCCACGGGGTCACAAAGAATCAGACACAATTGAGCATGTGCATGCATGGACTCCTGTCCAAAAATGGATCGGGAGCATTTTGGTAGACATGGAGACAGCAGTTAGGGCCACCAGAATAGTTCTGATAAGCGATGATGGTGCCCTGGGCCAGAGTGTTCTCAGTACGCTGCATCTCCTATCAGGAGTAACTATAGAATCAGAACACACAGGTGAGCACAAGCTCTAGAATTCAGTTCAGTTCAGTTCAGTCTCTCAGTTGTGTCCTACTCTCTGCAACCCCATGAAACACAGCATGCCAGGCCTCCCTGTCCATCACCAACTCCAGAGAAAGACACTTCCACAGTCTAAGGCATTGGTCTGGGGCTTCCTCAGATTAACACGCTAGTGTAATACCATCTGAGGGCCCTTCCAATCCTCCTCCTTCCCCTTCTCCCTGCCTAAAATGCTATGGGTTCAAAAACTAGGCCAGTATAGGTGACTGAAGGACTATGACTGCTTCTCACATCTGTTGCCTCACAGCAGGATGAGAAGTGTGCATGTGAGCCACCCTCAGCGTACACTAGCAAAATCAACCCATACTATTAGCAGGAGAAATCAACAGAGAACCTTCCTGCCTGCTTTGAACCACAAGCAGGAGGCCAGTGTTTCCGAGGCTGATGAAGCTGTGAAAGAAGCTTCTGATCATCTCTAACAGGCGAGGCAGAGCATGTGGGCAAACATACTCCCAGACACACTCACAGCTCACAGACAGCAGATCAGCTCTCTCCCTGGTTTCTCAGCAAAACGCTTCAGCTTCATTTTGATGGGAGAATGTTTGAATCCATCTCCGTGGTTAGGAATTGCCCTAGTCTGATTGGTTTTGGTGGGATTTGCCTACTGAGGCCTACTGAGGCCTACTGAGGCCAGGGGATTGAGACTGGGCTTCATCTAATCGGAATTCCACACTGATGCTTGGAATGGACTCATCAGTGCATGCTGATAGTTCCTACTCGATGGAATGAGGGAGAATGGATACTGGGGAGCCTGCCACAATGAGCCTTATACAGTGTACAGAAATGTCTCATACATAGAGTACAAGAAAACACTGTCATAGGAGACAGCACAGGTCGGTCTTTAGGGTTGACCTCAAAGGTGCAGTTGAAATCTGAATCTAGGGTTCTTTGCATTGGAGAATCCCATGGATGGAGGAGCCTGGTGGGCTACAGTTTATGGGGTCGCACAGAGTTAGACAAAAGGGAGTCCATGTGTATGCTCACACACACTACTCTGTTCTCTACAAGCACATGATTCATTTCACCTCCACAGATGGCACAAACACCACTATAACATTAGCATCAAACCTGAAAAAACACCTCTGAGTATGTTTGAGGCCAAAGCTCTCAGACAGAACCTCACTGGATTACAACTTTTTCTTTACACTTATATGTTATCTCTTCCATGACCTGTGAATGTCTCCTACTTTATAACCAGAGGGTGCCCTTATTGTCAAATAAATCACAAATGTTCCATGAAGCCAAAATCAACTTCTATATTGTTTGTCCTATCAAGAAAGGATATTCAAAACTTTTTTTTAAGGCAATCTTCTAAAATTTCAGTTGTCTTAATTATTTAACTATTTGATGATGTAAAGGATAAGTTCAGTTCATCAGTCACTCAGTCATGTCTGACTCTTTGTGACCCCATGGACTGCAGCATTCCAGGCTTCCCTGTCCATCACCAACTCCCAGAGCTTACTCAAACTCATGTCCATTGAGTTGGTGATGCCATCCAACCATCTCATCCTCTGTCATCCCCTTCTCCTCCCCTCTTCAATCTTTCTTAACATCAAGGTCTTTTCCAATGAGTTGGTTCTTCACATCAGGTGGCCAAAGTACTGGAGCTTCAGCTTTAGCATCAGTCCTTCCAATGAATATTCAGGACTGATTTCCTTTAGGATTGACTGGTTTGATCTCCTTACAGTCCAAAGGACTCTCAAAAGTCTTCTCCAACACCACAGCTCAAAAGCATCAATTCTTCGGTGCTCAGCTTTCTTTATAGTCTAACTCTCACATCCAGACATGACTACTGGAAAAACCACAGCTTTGACTAGATGGACCTTTGTTGGCAAAGTAATGTCTCTGCTTTTTCATACGCTGTCTAGCTTGGTCATAGCTTTTCTTCCAAGGAGCAAGTGTCTTTTAATTTCATGGCTGCAGTCACCATCTGCAGTGATTTTGGAGCCCCCCAAAATAAAGTCTCTCACTGTTTCCATTATTTCCCCATCTATTTGCCATGAAGTGATGGGACTGGATGCCATGATCTCCGTTTTCTGAATGTTGAGCTTTAAGCCAACTTTTTCACTCTCCTCTTTTACTTTCATCAAGAGGCTCTTTAGTTGTTCTTCACCTTCTGCCATAAGGGTGGTGTCATCTGTATATCTGAGGTTATTGATATTTCTCCTGGCAATCTTGATTCCAGCTTGTGTAGCCCGGCATTTCACACCATGTACTCTGCGTATAAGTTAAATAAGCAGGGTGACAATATACAGCCTTGACATACTCCTTTCCCTATTTGGAAGCAGTCTGTTGTTCCATGTCCAGTTCTAACTGTTGCTTCTTGACCTGCATACAGATTTCTCAGGAGACAGGTCAGGTGGTCCGGTATTCCCATCTCTTTAAGAATCTTCCAGTTTGTTGTGATCCACACAGTCAAAGGCTTTGGCATAGCCAATAAAGCAAAAGTAGATGTAATGTAAGGATAAAACATGCACTAAATCTGTTTTTTTCAGATAACAAATCCAAGAACTGATGACCATTCCCACAATGGCCCAACACAGCCTTTTCTCATGTAAGTCTGTATTTTCCAGCCTTGCTTACTCATCATACTTGTCAGGGAACTTTTAAAAATACAGTTCCTCAGGTCCCACCCTGAAACTCTTAGATAACAACTTATTGACCAGAGACGTATTAATACATCTTTTGTTACCCGAGCATTATTGTCTGGAGCATTTCATGGAGTATTACATGACAAATCGCCTGCCACAGGCATTAGTTTCTGCAAAAATCCCCCAGCCAATAATGTGTTAACAGATCTGAGGTTGATCAAGAATTTACATCCCTTCAGTGTTCCTGTGAGAGATGGTCTTATTATTCACAAAGATGCACTGTGGCTCCCTGGGGAGAATTATACTTCTTAGAACCCATGTTATCCTGGGCCATGTGACTCCCCCAGCCAGTGAAATTTGAGCATTGGTGGCAAGAGCCAGGTGGCACTTTGCCAGGCTCTCTTCTCTTTCCTCCATGACAACTGGCAGTACTCCATCTAGAAGTATTCTGTCACTTTGGTGCCACAGGGAACACAAGAGGAAGCAGGGCCATGGGTGACCCACAAGGAATACAGATCATGACCAAGAACTAAGTCTTGGTTGTAGTAAGCCATGAGATTTGGGCACCAGTTGTTAGGGCAGTAGAATCAATCCTATTAGGACTCAATCATTCTTGGAAGTGAAATTATGATACACAACCATGACTGAGAACCACAACCATGACTATAAATGTACTCAAACATCACATATACACACATTTGTATGGGCAGCGTTCAGAAGACACTGCTAGTTACATCTCTCACCAAACGCCTCCAAAAAACCCGTGAAAACACAATGGCTTCCTCTGAGGCTTTGTTCAGCTCTCTTTGAATATGAATTAATTCCTCATGGTTTCATAAGGAATTTTAAAATGAATGGAACCAATTATTCCCTGCATGTTCTCCATCACATCCAGGCAGAAACGGGGCTCTCTAGGCTCCAAATTCCCTGGAAGAAGGAAACAGGAGAATTCAGCATCATTTTTACCAAAATGTCGGTTGGGGAGCCAGGCTGGAAGTTTCAAAGCTGATCTCTCTCAGTTATTTAATAGCCATATTTTCATAAATGAAGGATGCATTGAAGTCACTGAAAAAATGAACCAGCCTGGGTGAAATAAAAAATAGACTTGGATCTCTTTAGCTAAATAAAAGTATTTTATCTGCACAATAGATTTGGATGGCGATGAATGTATTGATTAAAACTCATCAGCCTGCTTGGGAACACATGAACTTAGATCCTACTCCTCTGCACCAGCCCACTGGGCAGGGCGGGGCGGGGGGGTGATGCTGTAGCAGAGGGAAAAGGAACAATGGTGCTGCCAGCAAAAACACAGCCTGGGTCGCCATGAGTCACACTCTCTCATCAGTTTCCTTCTTCCATCCTCCTCCCACCCATGACCCTGATGCTCTTACTTCCCTATTTTACTCTTGTGAGAGCTCCCAGACACACTCAACCTACAACCTGGCTTTGACCACTGATGTTGACGGATGTCCCTGGAACCATTCTACTTCTTGACAACTAAATAGAAGGGTAGGCTGGGGCTGTGGTGTGGGGAGAAGCTGTGTGGACCAGTGGGACCAAGAGCTGATAAATTCTGGGCTGCAGAGTAGGGTCCCCAGTGGAACACTTGATCCAATCTACCCTAAAAATGGCACAAAATGATGGACCAGAGCCTCAGTGGACATGGGTTTTACAGCAAATAATGCAGCAGAGGATTTCTATAGACAATGAAAAAAACTTTTACCTTTTCTCATAACCCTGAATACTCACTGGAAAGACTGATGCTGAAGCTGAAGCTCCAATACTTTGGCCACCTGATGTGAAGAGCCGACTCATTGGAAAAGACTCTGATGCTGGGCAAGATTGAAGGCAGAAGGAGAAACAGGGGATGACAGAGGATGAGATGGTTGGATGGCATCACCGACTCAATGGACACGAGTTTGAGAAAACTCAGGGAGATGGTGAAGGACAGGGAAGCCTGGCATGCTGCAGTCCATGGGGTCGCAAAGAGTTGGACACGACTGATCAACTGCACAACATACGACTAGTACTCCCCTTAAACATATAGATTTCCACCCTATAAGATGGAGCCAGATACTCCTATTCCTAAAACACACACTTGAAAGTGGCCATTTGGGGCATGATATACATAAAACCGGGCTTCCCAGGTGGCTTGGTAGTAAAGAATTTGCCTGCCAATGCAAGAGAATCAGGTTTGATCCCTGGGTTGGGAAGATCCCCTGGAGGAGGGCATGGCAACCCATTCCAGTATTCTTGCCTAGAGAATCTCATGACAGAGGATCCTGGCAGGCTACAGTCTATGGGGTTGCAGAGAGTCAGACACGACTGAGCATGCAGGCACACATGCACCCACCCACATGCATCCATCTCATCAATTCCAGAACCTTTTGTGCTGTGCTGTGCAAATGATATTTCATGGCAACCCATTGCACCAAATTCTGAAACTCGTTCATTTTACTGAAAACATATTTGAGAATTCTTTATGGATTTTGTGTATCGTTCAGCCTGAAAACAACTCTTATTTGTTCCAATTTCAGCAATTCCCTGCCTCTCTGTCTCACCCTCATCTGGGTTAGATGAATCAACCCTGACATGCTTGAGATAAAATCAAACATAAATTGGCTGATCGGGCCTCTGGCTTGCGCTTCACTTAACACAGCAAAAAAAAAAAAAAAAAACAAAACAATTTCACCCTTGCAAAGGTCAGAGACTCCCTGACCACTTAAGCAGAGGGAGGATCATCATAAATTCATTATTTGGAGCTTTTATCGAGAAATGCATGCTTCTGGCTTCATTTAAGCCCAATTTAAA
The DNA here is from genome assembly GCF_016772045.2 of Ovis aries. Lineage (NCBI taxonomy): Eukaryota > Metazoa > Chordata > Mammalia > Artiodactyla > Bovidae > Ovis > Ovis aries. The sequence goes on along the minus strand of NC_056080.1, from coordinate 8,334,310 downwards.
TATTAAAGGGGGAAAAGGAAATGGGAAAAGAAAAAGGGGGTAATGTATTCCTTGTGCAAAAAAAGAAAGAAAAAAAGAAACAACTTTTGGAAATTCCAAAAGAAATTCTCAAAATAGCCAAAAAAGAATTACTTTTATCTACATTTCTACCTATTATTTGTAAAATAGAATTTGATGCTGTATCTCTTTGCTGTTCTCTTTCAGGTTAAATTGTGATAGTTTTAAATAAATGTGTGCTTTTATTCTTAAAATGACTTCCAAAGACTTGTGAATTGGTTGGATTTAAACATTCATGGGAAAGGAAGGGGGCCTTTTTGACTTTCCTTCTCTGGAGCAAGTCGCAAAGCAGAGAAAATCTTACAGTTGTTCCTGGACATGTCTTATTTCCAACCGTGATGGCTTCCCTGGTGCTTCAGATGGTAAAGAATCTGCCTGCAATGTGGGAAACCTGGGATCAATCCTGAGGTCGAAAAGATCCCCTGGAGAAGGGCATGGCAACCCACTTCAGTATTCTCGCCTGGAAAATCCCATGGACAGAGGAGCCTTGTGGACTACAGTCCGTGGGGTCACAAAAAATCAGACATGACTGAGCAACTAACACTTTCAGTGATGGACGCAGGAAGAAGAAAGAAAAACATCAGTGTCTAAGTCCCAAAAACTTTCCATGAAATGAAATTTAAGCCAATATAAAAATGCAGGTTAGCAGGACTGGTATTTCTCTTTACCTTCCTTGGACTTAAATTAGGTGCTAATTGGGTCAACCTTATCAGAGCTGGGGTGCCCTTCCGTCATTAAATAATAATAAGTTGGTTTCTACCCACAAACGTTTGTATATGAATGTACATAGAAATTTATATCATCAAAGGCTTCACTGGGCATGTAAGACATGTAAAGGGAGGATATATGTGCTGCAAATATTAGAGTTGCTAAACTTGAAACAAATCCGAGTTATGGATTTCCAGTTCTGGGGCAGGGACGTGAGAGATGGGGTGTCTGAGTGATTTTCCTGCACGGCACACATGGCATTGTTTGGTGTCGTTGTCACCCAGCGCCAGGGATAATGAGCAGAGTGAAAATTGAGGTGTTGGGTTTCTGCAGAGAAATTTCATCATAAGAGACATTGGATGCTAAGCACATCGTCTTTCAAGCTCTCCTAATATAATACATCAGAAAAAATACATCAATTAAAATAATGTAACAAAACACAGAGGAAACATAGGAAAGAGAAAATTGCTTGTGGTACTTCAAAGGTACCACATGGGCCCTGAATTCCCCGGAGGATTTCCTGTATGGGAAAAATGCAATGTGAGCAAACATGTTTTCCAGCTGGAGAGGCCAAATGCGGGACTGATGAAGAGGACTGGGTTCTAGCTATTCAAATAAAACACCAGGTGTTTACCTCAAACATTGCCTGGAAGAAGCAAGTACAACTGGATGCCCAGAAATGAGACTAAAGGAGCTTAAATAGGAAGTAGAAAGCACCCATCCAGAATTGACCTGAGTCCCCAGCAGGGGGATGCAAATCTGATGTGGTATCCGGCTTTGATTCTCCAGCATCTGGGCATGAGGAAGGCCCTGGCAGGATGCCAACCCCAGTCCATGCCAAGGGAGAAACACCTCCTGTCTCGCCCCCTCTTGTACCTCCAAATCTGGTGGCTCTTTGGAAATTCAGCTTTGCAGACTTCAGAAAAAAAGGAGCTATCGGTCACATTGGACGCTGATGAAATTTTCTTTCACAGGAGAGGCTTTTCTCAGTGTGCTCTTCATTTAAAGGGCATCTGGCTAAGCCATTGATAAAGAAACTGCCTCCAAGGGAGGGGGTGGATGGAGAAGGGATTCACTTTTCTTAAACATGTCTAGTAAGGAAATGGTTTCTCTTTGCTTGCAAAGTTGGAGATTTGAGTCATTAAGTACACTGTTCTGCCTGCTTTTTAAGTATATACAAGAGAATGTGCAAAAAAAAAAAAAAAAAAGCAAATGTTGGACCTTATTAAAGTTGTGGAGATGACAAGGTTCTGGAAATAAGAACTGCAAAAACTGTGACTTTCCACACACTGGCCACGAACACTGTAGTAATTTCATCTAGTGATGAAAGTGTCTGGAGATACAACAGAAATGACATAAATGGCTCCCAAGCCTGGATATGGACTCGACCTATGAGCCCTGTTCAGGAGGGAAACAGAGACCTCTGAGGAAAGCATGTGAGAAGAGCTACAATTCAACCCATGATCAGTGGACCTTTCATAAGAAAGGGTCTGGCCCAGCTTTTGTCATGGACTAGAGTCCTATGTTTCCCTGACAGCCACTCCAAAGTAGTGTCTTTATATTTGGCTTTTTTTTTTGGTCTACTCAAGCTTGATTTTTAAGATCATTCTCACGATATTATTAACAGACATTGCTTGACCCTTACTAGTCCCTATCCTCAAGCTCCCTATGGTGCTAAGTTCAGTAGCTCAGTCATGTCCAACTCTTTGCGACCTCACGGACTGCAGCACACCAGGCTTCCCTGTCCATTACCAACTCCCAGAGCTTGCTCAAACTCATGTCCATCGAGTCAGTGATACCATTCAACCATCTCATCCTCTGTCATTCCCTTTTCCTCCTGCCTTCAATCTTTCCCAGCATCAGGGTCTTTTCCAATGAGTCAGCTCTTCGCATCGGGTGGCCAAAGTACTGAAGTTTCAGCTTCAGCATCAGTCCTTCCAAATGAATATTCAGGACTGATTTTCTTTAGGATTGACTGGTTTGATCTCCTTGCAGTCCAAGGGACTCTCAAGAGTCTTCTCTAACACCATTGTTCGAAAGAGTCAATTCTGGTGACTGCAACCATGAAATTAAAAGACTTCCTCCTTGGAAGAAAAGCTATGACTAACTTAGACAGCATATTAAAAAGCAGAAATATTACTTTGCCAACAAAGGTCTGTCTCATCAAAGCTATGGTTTTTCCAGTAGTCATGTATGGATATGAGAGTTGGACCATAAAGAAAGCTGAGAGTGAACAACTGATGCTTTCAAAGTGTGGTGCTGGAGAAGACTCTTGAGAGTCTCTTGAACAACAAGGAGATGAAATCAGTCAGTCCTAAAGGAAATCAGTCCTGAATATTCATTGGAAGGACTGATGCTGAAGCTAAAGCTCCAATACTTTGGCCATCTGATGCAAAGAGCTGACTCATTGGAAAAGACCCTGATTTGGGGGAAATTTGAGGGCAGGAGTAGAAGGGGGCGATAGAGGATGAGATGGTTGGACATTATCACCAACTCAACAGACATGAGTTTGAGCAAACTCTGGGAGACAGTGAAGGACAGGGAAGCCTGGCATTCTGTGATCCATAACAAAGAGTCAGACATGACTGAGCGACTAAGCGACCTGACCCCTTACAGAGCCATGAATACAGCTTCAGCGAGGTTTTCTGTCGAAAGCAATGGTCCTTAACCAGGGGCAGTTTTGTCCCTAGGGGACATTTGACACTGTCTGGAGACATCTTTGTCACAACTGGGAGGGAGCTTCTGGAATCTAGTGGGAGGAGACCAGGGATGCTGCTAAATATTTTACAGTTCTCTTTGGGGTTATTGAACCTAATTCCTCTGTGTGTGTGTGTGTGTGTGTGTGTGTGTGTGTGTGTGTGTGTGTGTGTGTGTGTGTGTGTGTAGGCTCAACAAGGAATTCTCAGATACCAGCTCCACTCTGACACTGTCTACATGGAGAGAGTATCAGACTCCAGAAGTAAAGGGCTCAGTTCTACGAGACCACCCTTCACTTTAAACACCCACCACAAGCTCAGGTTGTTACCTGTGCTTCTGAACGACCAGCTCCAAGTGGAGTTTCCAATGACCTCTTCAATTCAAAATGCTAATCTCAAGTTAGGATGTCACTTGTACTTCTACCAACTGGCTGTAAGTCAGAGGTTCCCACAACCCTCTCCTTGGGTTCAATTAATTTGGTAGAATGACTCACAGAACTCAGGAATCCTGTCTACTCACTAGATTATGGACTTATTATGACGTATATTAAAGGATACAAATCAATGACCAAAGGAAGAGACAAAGAGACACATAGGGTGAATTCCTGAATAAAGGAGCTTCTATCCTGTAGAGTTTAGGGCCTTGAATGATGGCAACATGTAAGTGTTCTGTTTCTCCTTACCTAGAAGCTCTCTGAACCCCCTTCTTTGGGGCTTTTAATAGAGGCTTCATTACCTTCCCTGATAACTCAGTTGGTAAAGAATCTGCCTGCAATGCTGGAGACCCCAGTTCGATTCCTGGGTCAGGAAGATCCCCTTGAGAAGGGATAGGCTACCCACTTTAGTATTCTTGGGCTTCTCTTGTGGCTCAGCTGATAAAGAATCCACCTGCAATGTGAGAGACCTTTGTTAGATCCCTGGGTTGGGAAGATCTCCTGGAGAAGGGAAAGGCTACCCACCCCAGTATTCTGGTCTGGAGAATTCCATGGACTGTATAGTCCACGGGGTTGCAAAGAGTCGGACACGACTGAGCAACTTTCACTTTCTTTCACTTTTCATTACCTATGCCTTGTAAAATAATAACAATAATAATAGTCAAATCAGTCAATCCTAAAGAAAATCAACCCTGAATATTCATTGGAAGTACTGATGCTGAAGCTGAAGCTCCAATACTTTGGCCACCTGATGCAAAGAGCTGACTTAAGAGAAAAGACCCTGATACTGGGAAAGGTTGAGGGCAGGAGAAGGGGGTGACAGAGGATGGGATGGTTGGATAGCATCTCCACCTCAATGGACATGAGTGTGAGCAAACTTTGGGAGATGGTGAAGGACAGGGGAGCATAGCATGCTACAGTCCATGAGGTTACAGAGTTGGACATGACTTAACAACTGAAAAACAATAGTAAGAATAAAAACAAACCTCAAGTGAATAGAGTTGGGACACCACAAGAGGGAGCTCTCATGCCCTGAGAACTTTTGAAATCCCCAAACTTAATTTCCTTAAAACCAAATTAGACTAAATAGTTCAAATTTCCAGAACTCAATGGAATGCTTATTTCAATTTTGAGGCCTTCCAGTGTTACCAGAAATCTGAAATTGCCTCTCAGCATGTATCCAGAAAAGACGAAAACTCTAATTCAAAAAGATACACCATATCCCAATGTCCATTGCAGCATTATTTACAGTAGCCAAGACATGGAAGCAACCTAAATGTCCACTGACAAACAAATGGATATGGTACATATATACAATGGCATATTGTGTGTATGCTCAGTCACTCAGTTGTGTCTGACTATTTGTGACCCCATGGATTGCAGCCCACCAAGCTCCTCTGTCCATGGAATTTTCCAAGCAAGAATACTAGAGCAGGTTGCCATTTCCTACTCCAGGGGATCAAGTAGGATCGTCTCTTTTGTTTCCTGCACTGGCAGTTGGATTCTTCACCACTCAGTCACCTGGGAAGCCCACACGGAATATTACTTAGCCATTAAAAAGAATGAAAGAATGCCATTTGCAGCAACATGGATGGACCTAGTGATTGTTACAGCGACTGAAGTAAGTCAGACAAAGAGAAGCATCATATGACATCCCTTAAATGCAACATCTAAAAATAAATAATATAAATGAACTTATTTACAAAATAGAAACAGACTCACAGACTTAGAGAATGAATTTATGGTTACTGGGGGGAAGGATGGGGAGAAGGAATAGCTAGGGAGTTTGGGATGGACATGTATACACTGCTGTATTTAAAATGGTTAATCAACAGGGACCTAGTGTAGAGCACAGGGAACTCTGCTCAGTGTTACATGGCAGCCTGGATGGGTAGGGAGTTTTGGAGAGAATGGATATGTGTATATGGATGGCTGAGTCCTTTTTCTGTCCACCTGAAACTACCACAACATTGTTAATCAGCTATACTCCAATATAAAAATACTTTAAATAAACAAAAGCTATTTTGATTTCAGGATTAAAAAAAAAGATACATGTACCCAATGTTCATAGCAGCACTACTTACAATAGTCAGGACATGGAAGCAACCTAAATGTCCATTGACAGATAAATGGATAAAGATATGGTATATACACACACACATGCTCTGACCTCTCAAGAAGAGCATGAGGCTTCAGGAGCCATTTTATATTTCTCTAGCCATTTGTTTGCCTCAGTTAATCTTAAAATCTTATTTTGCAGAGAGACAATTTTGTTTATTATTTTTTAATTGAAGTATAATTGATTTGGGGCTTCCCAGGTGGCTCAGCAGTAATGCAGGAGATGTGGTTTCGATCCCTGGGTTGGGAAGATGCCCTGGAGGAGGAAGTGGCAATCCACTCCAGTATTCTTGCCTGGAGAATCTCCATGAACAGAGGAGCCTGGTTGGCTAAAGGCCATGGAGCCACAGGCAGACACTACTGAAGCAACTGCCAATATTTATACTAATAGTAGGTATGCTTTTGGAGTAGCTCATGATTTTGGAATGTTGTGGGAGCAATGTGGTTTCCTTACTTCTAGTAGAAATAAAATTTTAAATGTCCTCCATGTTCAGCAATACTTTTATCTGCTGTTCAGCTATTATTAAGATTCCAGGGCATTCAAAACTTGACTCTGGAAGCTAAAGGAAAGCACCTTGCTGATATGTCTGCAAGGAATGCTGCCCTTAAAGGGATCAATGGGGCTTCCCTGCTGGCTCAGTGGTAAAGAATCTGCTGCCAGTGCAGGAGACATGGGTTCGATCCCTGGTCCAGAAAGATTCCACATGCCACAGAACAACTAAGCCCACGTGCAACAACTACTGAGCCCGTGATCCGCAGCAAGAGAAGCCACTGCAATGAGAAGCCCACTTGTCGCAACTAGAGAAAAGGCCATGCAGCAGTGGAGACCTAGCACAGCCAAAAACAAATCAATAGAAAATTATTTATTTATTTATTTATTTATTTTACTTTATTTTACTTTACAGTACTGTATTGGTTTTGCCATACATTGACATGAATCCGCCACGGGTGTACATGAGTTCCCAATCCTGAACCCTTTTCCCACCTCCCACCTCATATCATCTCTCTGGGTCATCCCCGTGCACCAGCCCCAAGCATCCTGTATCCTGTATTGAACATCGACTGGTGATTCATTTCTTACCTGATAGTATACATGTTTCAATGCCATTCTCCCAAATCATCCCACCCTCTCCCTCTCCCACAGAGTCTAAAAGTCCGTTCTATACATCTGTGTCTCTTTTGCTGTCTCACATACAGAGTTGAAAATTATTTTTAAAAAGGGACAAATGACAGCCAAACCTCTGTCGTGGTCCAAAGGGATACATCCTTAAATGATAATTTAGAAAAACTGCCAAGAGAGGCCCAATAGTTGGCCTCAGAAAAGGAAAAACAACATTAGAAATTTAGCAATCAGTTTGATAAAATGAGAAAGCTCTGAATTGACCAAACAACAGCCCAGTCCTACCAGAGAGTATAAAACTGCCGCTTGTCACCAGCATGCATGAATTAAACCATTGGCCTACTGACAAGATGGCAGCCTTCATGACTCAGCAGTAGTGGGGAAACATTAATAAGGCCACATAAAGCATCTACCTCACTTGTCTTGTTTGTTCAAACTACAACCCAGGGAAGCCTATTCATACCACTCCCAGACATATGAAACTGCCTAATGGACCTTTTGAGGACTGGCAAATGGATTTCATACAATTTCCTCCACTTAATGGATTTAAATATGTTTTAGTCGCGATCTGTATGTTTTTACACTGGACTGAAGTCTACCATGTAGAAAGGCTAGTGCCTCTTCTGTGGATAAAATCCTCTTGGAAAAGATTATCCTTACCTGGGAAACTCCTCTCAAATTTCATAGTGATCAAGGAACCGGTTTTTACTGGCCAAGTACCTCAACAAGTCTGTGCTGTGTGGCTGGTTTTACAACACGTTCACTGTGTTTACCATCCTCCTTCCTCTGGTTTAGTTGACCATGGTAATTGCATGACTAAGATTCAAGCCGGCAAAATCTGTCAAGGCCCTCCAAACACTTTGGCCAAAAGCAATGCCATTGGTCCACCTAAATCTCAGATCCACCCCTTTGGGAACTCATAAACTGTCACCCTTTGAGACAGGTGCAGAATGCCCAATGAACTTGGCTCTTGCTTCTTTAGACCCACAATTGAAAAAGAGAGAGATACTCTGGTATTGAAAAGGCCTATTAAAAATAGGCCTATTTTCAAAAAACGCGTCTGTTAAAAATAACGATGCTTTAATGTTAGTCGACAGATGAATGGATAAAGAAAATTGAGTACAAGCATATAATGGAATATTATAAGCCATAAAAAAGAATGAAGTAATGCCATTTGCAGCAACATGGATGGACCTAGAGATTATCAGACTAAGTAAGCCAGACAAATATTAAATGATATAGCTTACATGTGGAATCTAAAAAAAAAGAAAAAAAAAGACACAAATTAACTTGTTTACAAAACAGAAATCAACTCATACACATAGAAAACAAACTTATGGTTATCAAAGGGGAAAGGGAGGAGGGATAAATTCGGAGTTTGGGATTTACATATACACACTAATACATATAGAATAAACAAGGACTTACTCTATAACACAGGGAACTGTACTCAGTATTTTGCAATAACATATAAGGGAAAAGAATCAGGAAAAGTCTATAGATACAGATATAAAACTGAATCACTTTGCTGTACACCTGAAACTAGGTGTGGAACCAATAAAACTAACACACTGTCATAAATGAAGCACATTTCAAAAACACAAGTCAATAACAATGCTTTGGAAGAGCAATCTTTTCACAGTGTGCCTTTGGGAGATGACCTTAAGCATCACACTTTGCAACCTGGAGATCTTGTATACTGGGAAAGACATGATCAGAAGAATTCTCTTCAATCTCACCACAAAGACCCTTATCAAGTACTGCTAACCAGCACCTGCGCCCCCCAAACTCCACGGAATGGACTCTTGGATTCACATGATACTCCTAAAGAAAGTGCCATGTCCTGACTGGATCTGCACATCATCTGGTGACCGGAAGTAAGGATTTCCCAGAACTGAAGCAGGTGACATCTGCTGAGACAGCTTTCACAAGATATCTGGACCAGGCCTGGTAGAATGTTGCCACCAAAATTCTAACAGTGACATACTGTTCCAGATGATCTCCAGTGTCCACGATATTGATAACATATGGACTTTAGGTAAAAAGTACATGGAAGTTCTTCCTCCTACCCTTCCATGTAACTCATGTGAACTTTATGCATTTCCAATCTGTGTACTTTCCCTCCAATGTGAGACATTATACCCAGGAAAGGTCCTTCCTGACAACTGAGGGGAAACAAGCCACTGAATCTAAAAAAAACTGACTCTTGCTCAGCAATGCTTTCAGAGAAAGATCGTGATTAAAGGGAGGAAATCTAAAAAATTAATAAACAGAAACCTCAAGAAAGGGAGACCCAGAAGGGGGAGGTCTTATGCCCTAGGATGGCAGAGCCCAGCACAAAGCAGATAGACTCCTCTTCTTTCCTGGCAAGGACTCAGCCGATGAAAAGCCACACGTTCTTTGTTTACTAGAGCCCTCCCAAGTTCCTTTTCCTTCCTATAAAGTGTTCTCCTTCTCTTGCATTGCACACACTTTGCTATGGTTGCAGATCCCAAATTACTATTTTCTGCTGATCCTGAATAAACCCATCTTTGCTAGAGAAGCTTCTGAAATCTGTTTCTTTCAGGTCAACAGCATGACTGATTAAACTCACTGGCCACTCGTAAATGAATTATCCTCCTGCCCATCTCCCTCCCCGGAAATCAGGGGGTGGGACTGAAATTTCCAACCGTCTAATCAAGGTTGGTTCCTCTAGCTACCAGCCCCTCTCCTTAGGAGCTTTCCAAAAGTCACTTCATTATTATAAACCCAGGTGTAGTGGAAAGGGGTTCATTATGAATAGGGCAACCAATTCTCCTCTAGGGCTCTGAAGCGTTTTCTGGAACTGAGGACAAGTAACCAAGTACTGTAACAAAAGATACTCCCATTGTTCTTTTCACTCAGGAAATTCCAAGGATTTGGGGAGCTGTGAATGAGGAATTGTGGATGAAGGTGAAATATTTATGAAAAATATAATTTAGTCATCTGAATGACCAAATACACATGCATCTCTTTTCTTCTTTCGGTCACACCACAGGATTTGCAGGGTCTTAGTTCCCCAACCAGGGATCAAATCCGAGCCCATGGCAGTGAAAGCACAGAGTCATAACCATTTTGCCACCAGGGAAGTTCTGTATTTCTTATAAATCACAATATCACAAATACACAGAACAGTTCCCACCACAAAAGATTATGTGTCCTCAAATCTCAACATTGCTAAAGTTGTGAAATCCTGGTCTAAAGAACAAGTTAAAACTCATGCATGGGGAGAATTTAAATATGGTTTTAGAGTGATATGAAAAGTCAGGAAATCAATTTCTAGGCAGGTATTTTCAGGGTTCAGGAAGAAAATGGGCGGCCAACTGAAATGCTGAAATTTGAGGAGATTTTCATTGGAGTGATGATATCACATATCCCCTGGAACATCTGCACCATGTTTTGTGCACCAAGCTCCCCCAGCTGTCTTTTACTCACAAGTAGCACCTACTTCTCTTGATCAAATAACTGCCCTGAGACTACTAGAACCTACTCAATCAACAGAAAGGAGGGCAGAAAGCATGAAGGGAATTCACATCACTTTGGATTTGGATCTGCTCTTTACCAATGACTCAAGGATGCAGGAATAAAAGGCTCCAAGACCGCCTGGGCTGTATCTAACTCCTCTGAGGTACAGAGGCTCCAGAACTTCCTTCCATGGGGCTTGGCTGGGTACCACACCCTCACCACCCCCTCAGCTTGGGCCCACATCCCCTTCTGCCCTGTGATGGGTTTTTCCTCAAAATCACCTTTACATGAGTCCTCCTCATCTCTGGCTATACCTCTTGGGAACCTAACCCAAGACAGAGATGATTTATAATGATGGACTGGGTCTAGAGAAGACTCAAAGGCCAGCGCCATGTCCTACTCTGCACTCTGATCATCATCCCAGCAGAGATTTTGGAAAAGATGATGAGAACTATCTAGATGTATTGGTATAGCCACCCTGGAGAACAGTATGGCGTGCTTAGTTGCTGTCATGTCCGACTCTTTGTGACCCTATGAACTGTAGCCTGCCAGGCTTCTCTCTCCATGGGAATTCTCCAGGCAAGAATACTGGAGTGGGTAGCCATGCCCTCCTTCAGGGAATAGTCCCAACCCAGGGATCAAACCCAGGTCTCCCACATTGCAGGTGGATTCTTTATCAGCTGAGCCACAAGGAAAGCCCAAGAATACTGCAGTGGGTAACCTATCCTTTCCCGAGGGGATCTTCCCAACCCAGGAATTGAACCGCTGTCTCCTGCATTGCAGGCAGATTCTTTACCAACTGAACTACCAGGAAAGTGCAAACAGTATGGAGGTTCCTTAAATTAAAAATAGAGTTACCACATGTTCCTGCAATCCCACTCTCGAGTATATCTCCAGAGAAAATCATACTCCAAAAGGATATGTATACCCCAATATTCATAGCAGCATTAGTCACAATAGCCATGACATGGAAACAACCCAGATGTTCATAGACAGAGGGATGGATAGACAAATGTGGTTCATATACACAATGGAATATGACTCGGCCATAAAAAGAATGGAATAATGCCATTTCAGCAACATGGATGGACCTAGAAATTATCATACGGCAGACAAAAACAAATATCATATGATATCACTCATACATGGAATCTAATTTTCAAAAATGATACAAATGAACTTATAAAACAGAAATAGACTCACAGATTTCAAATCTAAAGTTACAGTTACCAAAGTGGAAACTTGGGAGGGAGGGATAAATTAGGAGCTTGAGATGAACATATACACACTACTATATATAAAATAGATAATCAACAATGACCTACTGTATAGCATGGGGAACTCCACTCAATACTCTATAATAACCTATATGAGTAAAGAATATGAAAAAAAAGGAGGGAGGGAAAGATGGCGGAGGAATAGGACGGGAAGATCACGTTCTCCCTCACAAATTCCTCAAAAGAACATTTCAACGCCGAGCAAACTCCACAAAACAACTTCTGTAGGCTGGCAGAGGACATCAGGCAACCAGAAAAGCAGACCATTGTCTTCAAAATCAGGTAGGAAAAAATATAAAAGACGAAAAAGGAGACAAAGGAGGTGGGGAGGGAGCTCCGTCCCGGGAAGGGAAGCCCATCCCGGGAAGGGAATTTTAAGAAGAGAGGTTTCCAAACACCAGGAAACACTCTCCCTGCCGAGTCTGTGGCGAGCCTGGAAACACAGAGGGCAACATAACAGGAAGGAAAAATAGATAAATAATTAAAACCAAGAGATTACAAGCCCACCAGTAACTCCCCCAGCGGAAAAGCAGCACAGACGCCTGCATCCGCCATTGGGAAGTGGGGGCAGGGCAGGGACCCGCGGGAGGCGCGGGCTGCAGTGCTTTGTAAGAATCGGGCACGAATGCCCCACGCTCCACCAGAACGATCTAACTTGGGCTAGCAAACCAGACTGTGGGATAGCTACCACGCGAAAAGCTCGAACATAAGACACCGCCAGGACGGAGCACAGAACAAAGGACGGAGCGGAAAAAGCCGGCTGCAGACCATCCCCTGCCGGGGACAGGCAGCCAGAGCCGTAAGGACTGGAAAGGGGCAATTGCAGACCCGGAGAGACTTTACTTACCTAATTGCAAGCAGGCTCCTTTGCTAAGACTTCTGGGGGTGCTGGACAGTCACAGTCTGCCTCACGGGGTGCACCAGCGGTCCACCCAGAGAGCTGAGCGGCAGCGGCGGAAAAGGTGACAAGCCGCGGCGATTGCGCTCGCCAAACTCCTGAGCTACTCGGACCTGGGAAGGGCACAAAGCGCAGTCCCAGCCGCATTTGTGCCTCTGAGGGCTGCCTGAGGGCCGAACCTGAGCGGCTTGGACCGGGGGAGTGCACGCAGCCTAGGGCCGGCCCCAGACGGTTCCCGGCTGAGCATCGTAGAGCCGGAGCGGTTTGTGCGCCGCGAGGAAGGACAGGTCAAGCGGGGCAGAGATACTGTGTACACACGACAGTGCTATTTGTTTGCAGCATCCCCCCTCCCCACAGCGCGACTGAACTAGTGAGCCTAAAAACCAGCAAACAGAAGAAGTTAAACAGAGGGAACCACCTTGGAAGTGAGCCCACACGGCCCATAACATCAGAGAAGAGCCAGATATATTTTTAATTTTTTAGTATTTTTAAAATCATTCTTTTTTTTTTTTGCCTTTTGCTTTTTTTTTCCTTTTTTCCGAGCTTTTTTTTTAATTGTTAAATCTTCTATTTCTCCTCTAATTTTTATTTCTATAACCTAGTATTACTATTTTTTTAAAAAAAAAAGACTTTTTTTTTTTTTTTTTTAAAGGCAAACACCATATATACTCTTTGGATGGTTGTTGGTGTTTTGTTTTGTTTTTTTTTGTTTGTTTGCTTGTTTTTTAATAATTCTTTTTTTTTTCTTTCTTCCTTTTTCCTTCTGCTTTTCTTTAATATTGTATCTTTGAAAATCCAACCTCTACTCCAGATTTTTAATCTTTGTTGTCAATTTTGTACATTTAAAAACCCAAACTTCACTACCCAAGTTTACCTGAGAGCGAGATTACTGGCTTGTCCACTCTCTCCTCCTCTGGTCTCTCCTTTTTCTCCACCAGGTGGCCTCTGTCTCTTTTCTCCCCCATCTCTTCTCTATCCAACTCTGTGAATCTCTGTGTGTTCCAGACGGTAGAGAACACCTAAGGAACTGGTTACTGGCAGGATTTGTCTCTCTCCTACTCATTCCTCTCTCTTATCCTCCTGGTCACCTCTGTCTACTTCCTCCCTCTCTTCTTCCCCGTATAACTCTGTAAATACCTCTGAGCGGTCCAGACTATAGAGCGCACATAAGGAAGTGACTACTGGCTAGCTTGCTCTCTCCTCTCTTGTTCTCACCACATCTCATTCCAGTTACCTCTAACTACCCCCTCCATCTTCTCTTCTCCTTGTAACTCAGTGAACCTCTCTGAGTGTCCCTCAAGGTGGAGAAACTTTTCATCTTTAACCTAGATGTTTTATCATCGGTGCTGTATAGATGGAGAAGTCTAGAGGCTACTGTGAAAATAAAACTGAAAACCAGAAGCAGGAAGCTTAAACCCAAAGCCTGAAAACATTAGAGAACTCTTGAATTCAGGGAACATTAAGCAATAGGAGCTCATCAAAAGCCTTCATACCTACACTGAAACCAAGCTCCACCCAAGGGCCAACAAGTTCCAAAACAAGACATACCACGCAAATTCTCCAGCAACACAGGAACACTCCCCCGAGCCTCAATATACAGGCAGCTCAAAATTATCCCAAAACCTTTGATGTCTCATAACCCATTACGGGTCACTCCACTGCACTCCAGAGAGAAGAAACCCAGCTCCACCCACCAAAACTCCAACACAAGCCTCCCTAACCAGGAAACCTTGACAAGCCACTGATAGAACCCCACCCAAAGTGAGGAAGCTCCATAATAAAGAGAACTCCACAAATTATCAGAATATAAAAGGCCACCCCAAACGCAGCAATATAACCAAGATGAAGAGACAGAGGAATACTCAGCAGGTAAAGGAACAGGAGAGTTGCCCACCAAATCAAACAAAAGAGGAAGAAGTAGGGAATCTACCGGAGAAGGAATTCCGAATATTGATAGTGAAAATGATCCAAAATCTTGAAATCAAAATGGAAACACAGATAAATAGCCTAGAGACAAGGATTGAGAAGATGCAAGAAAGGTTTAACAAGGACCTAGAAGAAATAAAAAAGAGTCAAAATATAATGAATAACACAATAAATGAGATCAGAAACACTCTGGAGGCAACAAATAGTAGAATAACGGAGGCAGAAGATAGGATTAGTGAAATAGAAGATAGAATGGTAGAAATAAATGAATCAGAGAGAAAACAAGAAAAACGAATTAAAAGAAACAAGGACAGTCTCAGAGACCTCCAGGACAATATGAAACGCTCCAACATTCGAATTATAGGAGTCCCAGAAGAAGAAGACAGAAAGAAA
This sequence comes from Ovis aries, assembly GCF_016772045.2. Lineage (NCBI taxonomy): Eukaryota > Metazoa > Chordata > Mammalia > Artiodactyla > Bovidae > Ovis > Ovis aries. Next base: position 8,319,200 of record NC_056080.1, on the reverse strand, counting down.
GATCATGAGAAAATCCTTGAGGAGATAATAGTTGAAAACTTCCCTAAAATGGGGAAGGAAATAATCACCCAAGTCCAAGAAACACAGAGAGTCCCAAATAGGATAAACCCAAGGCGAAACACCCCAAGACACATATTAATCAAATTAACAAAGATCAAACACAAAGAACAAATATTAAAAGCAGCAAGGGAAAAACAACAAATAACACACAAGGGGATTCCCATAAGGATAACAGCTGATCTGTCAATAGAAACTCTTCAGGCCAGGAGGGAATGGCAAGACATACTTAAAGTGATGAAAGACAATAACCTACAGCCCAGATTACTGTACCCAGCAAGGATCTCATTCAAATACGAAGGAGAAATCAAAGCTTTACAGACAAGCAAAAGCTGAGAGAATTCAGCACCACCAAACCAGCTCTCCAACAAATTCTAAAGGATATCCTCTAGACAGGAAACACGAAAGGGTGTATAAACCCGAACCCAAAACAATAAAGTAAATGGCAACGGGATCATACTTATCAATAATCACCTTAAACGTAAATGGGTTGAACGCCCCAACCAAAAGACAAAGACTGGCCGAATGGATACAAAAACAAGACCCCTCTATATGCTGCTTACAAGAGACCCACCTCAAAACAAGGGACACATACAGACTGAAAGTGAAGGGCTGGAAAAAGATATACCACGCAAATAGAGACCAAAAGAAAGCAGGAGTGGCAATACTCATATCCGATAAAATAGACTTTAAAACAAAGGCTGTGAAAAGAGACAAAGAAGGCCACTACATAATGATCAAAGGAACAATCCAAGAAGAAGATATAACAATTATAAATATATATGCACCCAATATAGGAGCACCACAATATGTAAGACAAATGCTAACAAGTATGAAAGGGGAAATCAACAATAACACAATAATAGTGGGAGACTTTAATACCCCACTCACACCTATGGACAGATCAACTAAACAGAAAATTAACAAAGAAACGCAAACTTTAAATGATACATTAGATCAGTTAGACCTAATTGATATCTATAGGACATTTCACCCCAAAACAATGAATTTCACCTTTTTTTCAAGTGCTCATGGAACCTTCTCCAGGATAGACCACATCCTGGGCCATAAATCTAAACTTGATAAATTCAAAAAAATCGAAATCATTCCAAGCATCTTTTCTGACCATAATGCATTAAGATTAGATCTCAATTACAGGAGAAAAACTATTAAAAATTCCAACATATGGAGGTTGAACAACACACTTCTGAATAACCAACAAATCACAGAAGAAATCAAAAAGAAATCAAAATATGCATAGAAACTAATGAAAATGAAAACACAACAACCCAAAACCTGTGGGACACTATAAAAGCAGTGCTAAGAGGAAAGTTCATAGCAATACAGGCATACCTCAAGAAGCAAGAAAAAAGTCAAATAAACAACCTAACTCTACAACTAAAGCAACTAGAAAAGGAAGAGTTGGAGAACCCCAGAGTTAGTAGAAGGAAAGAAATCTTAAAAATTAGGGCAGAAATAAATGCAAAAGAAACAAAAGAGACCATAGCAAAAATCAACAAAGCCAAAAGCTGGTTCTTTGAAAGGATAAATAAAATTGACAAACCATTAGCAAGACTCATCAAGAAGCAGAGAGAGAAAAATCAAATCAATAAAATTAGAAATGAAAATGGAGAGATCACAACAGACAACACAGAAATACAAAGGATCATAAGAGACTACTATCAGCAGTTGTATGCCAATAAAATGGACAACATGGAAGAAATGGACAAATTCTTAGAAAAGTACAATTTTCCAAAACTGAACCAGGAAGAAATAGAAAATCTTAACAGACCCATCACAAGCACGGAAATTGATACTGTAATCAGAAATCTTCCAGCAAACAAAAGCCCAGGTCCAGATGGCTTCACAGCTGAATTCTACCAAAAATTTCAAGAAGAGCTAACACCTATCCTACTCAAACTCTTCCAGAAAATTGCAGAGGAAGGTAAACTTCCAAACTCATTCTATGAGGCCACCATCACCCTAATACCAAAACCTGACAAAGATGTCACAAAAAAAGAAAACTACAGGCCAATATCTCTGATGAACATAGATGCAAAAATCCTCAACAAAATTCTAGCAATCAGAATCCAACAACACATTAAAAGATCATACACCATGACCAAGTGGGCTTTATCCCAGGGATGCAAGGATTCTTCAATATCCGCAAATCAATCAATGTAATTCACCACATTAACAAATTGGAAAATAAAAACCATATGATTATCTCAATAGATGCAGAGAAGGCCTTTGACAAAATTCAACATCCATTTATGATAAAAACTCTCCAGAAAGCAGGAATAGAAGGAACATACCTCAACATAATAAAAGCTATCTATGACAAACCCACAGCAAATATTATCCTCAATGGTGAAAAATTGAAAGCATTTCCCTAAAGTCAGGAACAAGACAAGGGTGTCCACTTTCACCGCTACTATTCAACATAGTTCTGGAAGTTTTGGCCACAGCAATCAGAGCAGAAAAAGAAATAAAAGGAATCCAAATTGGAAAAGAAGAAGTAAAACTCTCACTGTTTGCAGATGACATGATCCTCTACATGGAAAACCCTAAAGACTCCACCAGAAAATTACTAGAGACTAATCAATGAATATAGTAAAGTTGCAGGATATAAAATCAACACACAGAAATCCCTTGCATTCCTATACACGAATAATGAGAAAGTAGAAAAAGAAATTAAGGAAACAATTCCATTCACCATTGCAACGAAAAGAATAAAATACTTAGGAATATATCTACCTAAAGAAACGAAAGACCTATATATAGAAAACTATAAAACACTGATGAAAGAAATCAAAGAGGACACTAATAGATGGAGAAATATACCATGTTCATGGATTGGAAGAATCAATATAGTGAAAATGAGTATACTACCCAAAGCAATTTACAAATTCAATGCAATCCCTATCAAGCTACCAGGCACATTTTTCACAGAACTAGAACAAATAATTTCAAGATTTGTATGGAAATACAAAAAACCTCGAATAGCCAAAGCAATCTTGAGAAAGAAGAATGGAACTGGAGGAATCACCTTGCCTGACTTCAGGCTCTACTACAAAGCCACAGTCATCAAGACAGTATGGTACTGGCACAAAGACAGACATATAGATCAATGGAACAAAATAGAACCTTATCTTTGACAAAGGAGGCAAGAATATACAATGGAGTAAAGACAATCTCTTTAACAAGTGGTGCTGGGAAAACTGGTCAACCACTTGTAAAAGAATGAAACTAGATCACTTTCTAACACCGCACACAAAAATAAACTCAAAATGGATTAAAGATCTAAATGTAAGACCAGAAACTATAAAACTCCTAGAGGAGAACATAGGCAAAACACTCTCAGACATAAATCACAGCAGGATCCTCTATGATCCACCTCCCAGAATGCTGGAAATAAAAGCAAAAATAAGCAAATGGGATCTAATTAAAATTAAAAGCTTCTGCACAACAAAGGAAAATATAAGCAAGGTGAAAAGACAGCCTTCTGAATGGGAGAAAATAATAGCAAATGAAGCAACTGACAAACAACTAATCTCAAAAATATACAAGCAACTTATGCAGCTCAACTCCAGAAAAATAAACGACCCAATCAAAAAATGGGCCAAAGAACTAAATAGACATTTCTCCAAAGAAGACATACGGATGGCTAACAAACACATGAAAAGATGCTCAACATCACTCATTATTAGAGAAATGCAAATCAAAACCACAATGAGGTACCACTTCACACCAGTCAGAATGGCTGCGATCCAAAAATCTGCAAGCAATAAATGCTGGAGAGGGTGTGGAGAAAGGGAACCCTCCTACACTGTTGGTGGGAATGCAAACTAGTACAGCCACTATGGAGAACAGTGTGGAGATTCCTTAAAAATTGCAAATAGAACTACCTTATGACCCAGCAATCCCACTTCTGGGCATACACACCGAGGAAACCAGAATTGAAAGAGACACATGTACCCCAATGTTCATCGCAGCACTGTTTATAATAGCCAGGACATGGAAACAACCTAGATGTCCATCAGCAGATGAATGGATAAGAAAGCTGTGGTACATATACACAATGGAGTATTACTCAGCCGTTAAAAAGAATTCATTTGAATCAGTTCTGATGAGATGGATGAAACTGGAGCCGATTATACAGAGTGAAGTAAGCCAGAAAGAAAAACACCAATACAGTATACTAACACATATATATGGAATTTAGGAAGAAGGCAATGACGACCCTGTATGCAAGACAGGGAAAGAGACACAGATGTGTATAACGGACTTTTGGACTCAGAGGGAGAGGGAGAGGGTGGGATGATTTGGGAGAATGACATTCTAACATGTATACTATCATGTGAATAGAATCGCCAGTCTATGTCTGACGCAGGATGCAGCATGCTTGGGGCTGGTGCATGGGGATGACCCAAAAAGATGTTATGGGGAGGGAGGTGGGAGGGGGGTTCATGTTTGGGAATGCATGTAAGAATTAAAGATTTTAAAATTTAAAAAATAAAATACTAAAAAAAAAATAAAAATAAAATAAAATAAAAACATGAAAAAAAAAGAATATGAAAAAGAATTAATATATGTATAACTGAATCACTCTGGTGCACACCTGAATTACGTTGTAAAACAACTACACTCCAATAAAATTTTTTTTAAAAAATAAAAGAAAGTAGCTGAATGGACTCTGGGGAGGGCTCTCTGGTTACAGGGAAGTGAGTCAGTGATAAACAGAAGCAGTTCCGCCCTGGATGGCAAATAGAAGGAGCTGCCAGTTTCACAGGTTGTGGGGAGACCACACTGTGAAGGTCAGCAGCTTCCCAGCCAGCCCAGCAGCCTCGAGTGGGGGAAAGCGCTCAGCACAGGCTCAGCCCGAGCTGCCAGAGGGAGCTGGTACCATTGCCACCACCACTACCAGCCGCCATCAACTGCTCCCAGGGCCAGACTACACAGCATCTCTTCTTTGTCCTACACTCTAGTTCCAAGCACAGGGTCAAGCTATGGTAAACTCCCAGCAGATGTGTGTCACATGAACCAATTAACTTATCAGGGACCAATGGGACAATAGCTGATATGAAAGCCCTCACAATACCCACTTCCTAGTGTTCCCACTTTGTGTAGTTCCCGCTGGTTGAGTGTGGGCAGGACCTGTGACTTGCATCTGACTAACAGAGAGGTGAGAGTCAATGCAGGAAAAGTGACAGGAGGTAGGAGATTCCATATACATGATTACATAATTGGAGGCCTGTCTTACCAATGTCTACCTCTCTCTTCTTTCTGGCTTTGAAGACACAAGCTGCCATGGTGTGAGCTACTGGTGGAAAGGGTTGATTGATTGGGTGTCCAACCTGGGGTGAAACTGGGGCTTCAGTTGGATACCCTGCCTGGAATTGAATGCTGTCAATGATTGAGGGAGCTGAGAAGGGAATCCTGAATGTCGGATAAGGCTACCACCATGTCCAACACCCCGATTGCAGCCTTGCAGAGGACCCAGCTAAGCTGTGCCATGACATAATAAATGTGCATAGTTTTAGGTTGCTAAGTTTGCGGTAATATTGTTGTGTGGCAATAGATAACTAATATTAATGAGCAGTGATGCAGTTCAGCTACGCCTGCTTGACATAAATAATAAACACCCATGGGGGAGGTGGGGGTCATACTATCCTGACCCAGTACAAAGTACATATGCAGTCTTGTCTTTCCCAGAGAAGTAGAAAATGGGAAAGATAACCTTATTCATCCATCATTTTCTGTATACACTGGACCTTAAGTACGAAAAGAGGGATGAGCTCTCCCCTTGTTTCTTCTATCTTCATCACCACTTGCCATCTCCAAGCACCAATGATCCACATTGGAATGGATCATTTGGAATCCACAATTGGAAAGTGCTAAAACTCATTTCAGACATTTCACCCACACTGGGCTAACAGCACCATTTATAGGGGGCTAAGTATTATGGATACAATTTTTATAATTTCATATGGACTTTAAAATATAAGAGAAGTAGGGAAAAGAACATTCTGACAGATGAAACTTCATTGGCTGTGAGAGACATGCTCGTGCTTGTGCTCAGTCGCTCATTTGTGTCTGACTCTTTGCGACCCCATGGATTGCAGCCCACCAGGCTCTTCTGTCCATGGGATTCTCCAGGCAAGAATACTGGAGTGGGTTGCTGTGCCCTCCTCCAGGGGATCTTCCCGATCCAGGGATCAAAACTACATCTCCTGAACTGCAGGTGGATTCTTTACCACTGAGCCACCTGGGAACCCTATTAGAATTACAGAGTGTTAGAAACCAAATGGTCTAAAATTCACATCTCACAAAACAGAAAACTGCAAAAGAAAGATTCAGAATCTCACAGGTAGAAAATTGGTGGGAAACAAGTTTTTCACTCCACCAGGCTATCATTCCCTCACACTGCTGTCCTTCAAATTCAGGGTACAGACCTCTTCAATCTCTATCATTATACGACCCCAATATTTTCCCAAGTATTATGCCTACATCTGAACGTGAAACCATGTGTAATCACATTTCACCTGCCTTCACTAATAAGGTTATTTTAATCGTTGTTAGGAAAAACAGGGTAGGAGGAGAAGGGGGTGACCGAGGATGAGATGGTTGCATGACATCATCAACTTAGTGAACACGAGTTTGGGCAAACTCTGGGAGATAGTGAAGGACAGGGAAGCCTGGTGTGCTGCAGTCCATGGGGTCACTAAGAGTCAAACACGACTGGGCAACCTAACAACAACAACAAAAGATTTGGGAGTCCTCCAAATAGCATGTAGCGTAAACTAAGAGAGATTTGCTGAAGTTGTTTTCCAGCAGCTTGGGGTCCAGTTGTGCTTTTGAGCCAAGCTAGGTAAGACTGGACAGGACCACACTGACCCTCCAACTGTGCATGCACAAGTGTCTGCTAAATGACCTTTAGATATTTGAAGGCCAAACTCCACTCTCAGATGGTGCTAAGCACCTCCATCTTTGAAAGTGCAGAGGTTTGTGATTGAGTTATGCCTGTGTGCAACTAGAATTACCTTTTTTTGGCCGCCTTTCCTCATGTCCCCTCATACCTCAAACCACCCTGCTTTTTTAATTCAGTATCCCATAAATGCTCCGGGCTTCCCTGGTGACTCAGATGGTAAAGAATCTGCCTGCAATGAAGAAGACCCAGGTTTGACCCCTGGGTCAGGAAGATCCCCTGGAGAAGGGAATGGCAACCCACTCCAGTATTCTTGCCTGGGAAATCCCATGGACAGAGGAGCCTGGCTGGCTACAGTCCATGGGGTCACAAAGAGTCGGACACGACCGAGTGACTAACACTTTCACTTTAAAGACATGCATTGGTGCAGTGGTAAAAAAATCCACCTGCCAATGCAGGAGACACAAGAGATGCGGACATGACTGAGCGACTAACATACACATAAATGCTCCAAGCCCCCGAGCTTCAGAGAGCTGGATATGAGACTTGTTTTCTTGTCTCCTCTCTTGGCTGCCTTGTGAATAAACCCTCTCTCCACTGCAAACCTCAGCATCTGAGAATTTTGCCTTGCTCTAAGTTAGGCAAAAGGAACCTGGTTCAGTAACAAAAGGAGTCCTTCCCTCTTTCTCATACATTGAGCATTCCTGAGCTCTGCTGAAGTCCTGGGGGAAAATCATGGGATGAAGGCCATGCTGCTGCCTCTACCAGGAAAATTTACTCAGGTTGAGGTCCCATTTTAAAATATGCTTAAAATGACAGAAGTTTAAAATGGGCTTAGTGGTGGGTGAGCTGCATCTTTGTTGGGCTGTTTTTGCCTTGACCTTTGGGTTCACAATATGTCATCCTTCTGTGCACATAGCTAGTATTGGGCAGGTTTTTCCCCCACAAAATGGAGGTTCTCTAAGATTGGACAGCATTTCAAATTTCTATAATGGGGGTCATTACGCACTTTTAAGACTCGAATAGCCCCACTGCCTCCTGGTTGGCTGTTTAAAAACACAAAGGGTTGGCAGAGTTGAGGCTAATTGCTCACATTTGGGGTTTTTATGTATAATTTTTAGACATATGAAAGACAAAATAAGGTGCAAAACTCGTCTTCATAACAGGGCCCATCTGCTGCAAGGAAAAATATTGTTATCATGTGTGAAAATTCAACTACATGGTGAGGGGGAAGTCAGAGCATAATCTAAAATTTAAAAAGATCACATGTTACCTTAAATTCCATCTCTTATTCTGTCTCCTCCAGTTCATTCCGGTATATGATACACATAGCAGGCCTTCAACTCTCTGCAACTGTGGCACCAAACACAGCATTTGTTTTTAATCATGGAAGACTTGATTTTCATTCATTTAAAGCTGAGGGTAACTACGAACTTATGTGGGAGTTCAGAGCGAGGCTAGAGGTGCCCTAGACTGGCCCCCAGGAGAATCTGGTTGGTCTGGGCTTCGGACTCATGGCAAATTGCTTTCACCTGCCCAGTGCCCGATGGTTGATACTGACTCAGGCTGCCAGAAAGTTCTGCCAGGGCTCTTAAGCCAGCTAACCCAGTGTCTGAGCTGTGAGATCTTGGAGGCTTCCACTCACTTGATGTTTCCAGGGCTACAAGGTCTCTGCTTCATGGCTGAACTTATTCTCTTGACCCTCCCTCAGAGGAGGTGGAACAATGACTTAGGGCCAGCTGGATTTGAAAAGACAAACAGTGACTTACAAATCGCCAAGCTCAGAGATTTGTCAGAGTTCACCAAGGCAGTCTGTGTCTAAGGTCCACTTCAAAATATTGATATTGTAGAGCTGTTTTCCACCTCAATAAAATGCTAAGTGGTCTAGAGCTATGTTCTGGGGAGGCTTTTACCTTAGGGAAAAAATGTAGCATTAAATGGTACCCTTGTTTATCCAGTTGTTCAAAACAGGAAGTTCACAAGTCTTCCAAGCCCAGCTGAATTCCAAGTTCTGTTGATTCAAAAATTTTTCTTTTTGAGTGTGTTTCTTACTGAGTGAACACAAGAGATTATTTATGCTACATATTTTTAAAATCATTATGAAATATATCCCTGTATTTGCACCATGGCATTAATTTAAGAAAAGTGAACATTATTTCCCCTACATGCCCCAGCTCAAACCCACTCCCTTTTCCAAGGCATCTCAACCTCACCATTTGCTTTGAGGCTGTGCTGTGTATCATAGAATGTCCATCAGCATCTCTGGCTTTTTACCTGTTAGAATGCCAAATAGCCCTTCCCCAGACAAGAAAACCACAAACGTTTCCAGATATTGCCACATGTCCTCTGGAACCTGAAATCACTGTTTGAGAACCACTGCTCTAGAGCTAAACGTCATCCTGAGTTTTGTGTTTACTGTTTGCGGCTGACCGTTTTTATCACCTATATTTGTATAAGGGGGCTTCTCAGGTGGCTCAGATGGTAAAGAATCCACCTGCCAATGCAGGAGAAAAAGGATCGATCCCTGGGTCAGGAAGATCATCTGGAGAAGGGAATGGCAACCCACTCCAGTACTCTTGCCTGGAAAATCCCATGGACAGAGGAGCCTGATGGGCTACAGTCCATGGCGTCACAAAGAGTTGGACACGACTGAGCACACATACACACATATTTGTATAAATATTATTTAGGTTTCCATTTTTAAAAATTCTTAGAAATCTATACAAAACTTACAGTTAAGGAAAAAGGAGGCACTGAATCTATTGAGGAATTGGCAGGCAACTGGTATCTCTATAATACTGAGGTTTTGGAAAGTTTAAAATATCCACAAACTCACATTCCCTTCAAAATATAGAAACTCTTTCTCCTTCCCTGGAGTGTGGGCTTGACTTAGTGACTTGTTTCAAATAAATAGAAAAAAGCAGAAGTGACATTAGACTGTCTTTTTGTTGGATCTCTCTCTCTCTCAGGGAAGCCAGCTGTCAGGTTGCCATCTGGAAAGAGCTGTGTGGTGAGGAGCTGATGCCTCTAGCCAACAGCCAGTTAGGGACTGATGCCTCTTGCCAACTGCCACATATAAGAGCTTGGAAGTGGCTCCTCCACCCAAGGCAAGCCCCCAGATCACTACCTTCTCCCAGCTGACATTTTGATTGCAATTCCACAAAAATCCTGAGCCGGAAACCCAGAGATAATCTGCCCCCGAGTGCCTGAACTACAGGAACTCTGAGATAATAAATATTTGGTTTTATACTTCTTATTTTTATATTATTTATACTGAGTTTGGGGTAATTTGTTTTGCACCAAGAGGTAACTAATACATGTGTTCATTTCTATGAATATGGTATGACTCTCCATTTTTTAATCTTTTAATCTTCTTTAATGACATTCAACAGCTCACTTTCCATAAAGCTCTGGGAAAAATATTCCTCAATACTTTAAAATTTTGATGCTGTTGTAATTTTTTTTCTTTTCCGTTACTGCTGAGGTTAAACAGCATTCATATTGTGTGTTTTATATTCAGCATTTCCAAATACTTATCTGCAAATGATCTGGAGTTTTCTACATAGATAATCATATTATCTGTGAATGATAAGGGTTCTTTTTTCAATTCCTGTAGTAAATTTTACTGGCCAGTATCTCTAATACAATGATGAAGATAACTGACAGCAAGAAATTTTCTCATACATGATTTTAAAAGGAATACATTCAACATGTCATCATTATGTGTGAAATCTGCTATTAATATAATCTCTTTATAAATATTCTTCACAAAATATTAAGTTCTGGTCTATTCCTTATTTACCAAGACTTTTATCATGAATATTAAACTTTGTTAAAAGCCTTTTATGCATCTAATGATGTGATTATATGATTCTCCTTCATCCTCTTAATAACATTAATTGATTTTCTCTCATTAAAAAAATTTACATTCCTGAACTAGACATTAATTTCTTAACCAACTGTGTCTTGATTTGGGAAGCAGAAATGAGTGTTTAAGAATTAACTGCATCCTCTTCCCAGAGGAAAGGATTGGGAGTTTGGGATTAACAGATGCAAACTATTATATAGAGAAAAATAAACAACAAGGTCCTACTGAATAGCATGCATGCATACTCAGTCGCTCAGTTGTGTCCAACTCTTTGCAACCTCAGGGACTGTAGCTCATCAGCCTCCTCTGTTCATGGGATTTCCCAGGCAAGAACGCAGGAATGGGTTGCCATTTCTACCTCCAAGGGATCTTCCTGACCCAGGGCTCAAACTCGAATCTCCTGCTTCTCCTGCATTGGCAGGAAGATTCTTTACTGCTGCACCACCTGAGAATAGGAAACTATATTCAGTATCATATGATAAACCACAATGGAAAAAAACATGAGAAAGAATGTATGTGCATAACTGAATCAGTTTGCTATACAGCAGAAATTAACACAACATCATAAATCAACTATACTTCAATAAATTTTAATAAAGAAGACTGAACCACCCCTCAAAGTGGTTAACCTATTCAATATGATTGCAATCTTTACAAGCAGAGAAATTTAAGTGATTTTTGGTTTTATATGTACCCATCAAACAATTGTATTTATTATTGTGATCCAGAGCTACTTTAAAAGGGAGTTAGCTATGGATTCAGTAAAAAGATCAGTAGTTTCCAGGGTCTAGTCGGGGGGCGGGGGCAGGATGAACAGGCATGACATAGAGGACTTTCAGGGCAGGGAAAATAGTCTGTATGCTATTATAAAGGTGGATACATGTCATTATATATTTGTCAAAACCACTGAATGTACCACACCAAGAGTGAATCCCTAATGGAAACTGTGGGCTTTGGATGATGATGACGTGTCAATACAGATTCATCAACTGTAACAAATACACCACTCTGCTGGGAATGCTGATAGTCAAGGAGGCTGTATGGAAGCCAGAGAGAGGTATTTGAGAACTTTCTGTAATTTCCACTCGATTTTGCTGTGAACTTAAAACTTCTTGTAACAATAGTCTTTTTTTTTTTTTTTTCAAGAGAGGAGTGGACTTGGTTGTTTCATGTTGGAACTGCGTATTGGAGTGATTCATGGGCCCTAGGTTTATCTCTAGAATTGAGAAATACTGAAATATGAAATATGCTTTTACACTTTTTTTTTACTTTGCAAAGGATGGAAGGGGAGGTAAAGGGAGATGCAAACAATTTTGAATGTTACATTTCCATGGAGTGAAGCTTTCGTACTGCATTAATATGGAAAAGCATTCATGCTTGCAAAAGCTTTGTTTGGCTTACGTTTGCACTGCTTTGTTTTTCAAGAAAACAGAAACGACTATAAACAACAACTTACTCAATGCCACAGGTGAGTTAAAGTTGCCAGATTTTGTGATACTGTGTACTTGAAATTATTTCTTGTGATTATAATTATAAAGTAAGTCTTCTTATGATCTGTTTTGTAACCCACTTTTTCTCTATCCTGCTTCCTGATCTTAGTGAGATATTCCAAGTCAAAATATACTGGATTCTGGTTTTCATTTATTGAGTGCATAATATTATGTAAGGCACCATGCTAAATGCTGTGTTCAGTCCTTCGAGAATGAACTAGAAGACCTCCTCAGAAGTTTAAAAACCTGCACTGCAATCTGAACAATATTTTACTCACGTGTGTTCATGCTAAGTCGCTTTAGTCACGTCCAACTCTTTGAGACCCCATGGACTGTAGCCCACCAGGCTCCTCCACCCATGGGATTTTCCAGGCTAGAATACTGGAGTGGGTTGCCATGCCCTCCTCCAGGGAACCTTCCCAACACGGGGATCGAACTCCGGTCTCCTGCTTGGCAGGTGGATTCTTTACCACTAGCACCACCTGGGAAGCCTGATTTTACTCACAGTCTCAAGCTAAATAAACTATCTGGCAACGCAAACAACAATGCCAGATTCTGCTCTTCTTATAGATGTCACTTATGAAAACAAGAAGAATATTTCTTGTAAGGTAACAAGTAAAAATATTTTTCTTCTAGAGGAAAACTATGAAAAGACTATTTTAAAAAACATTTTGGCTCAAAGGAAAATGAATTTGATACCCATCTTTTTAGAAACCCAGCTAGATTAAAAATAAGTAACTTCTTTCTCATTTAAGATTGGGAACATCATTTGGAATCCGACTGTGAAATTCATCATGCCTTTAGGATTCAAGAAGTTTCATGAGAGTCTCAAAATAGTTGTCCCCTTTCCAGAGGAGTCGAAAAAAATTTTTATTAGGAAAAATAATGAAATAGAAACTCTGCTTCTCTGGTTTGAAAGTCAGTACAAATGCTTTCATGAGAAAGCTGTGAAATGCAGTCCCTGTGTTGTAGAAACACCTACATTTGGGGCTACTTTCACATCAAAGCAACCAAGCAGTAAAAGCCTAGTGGCATCACAGAGTTTTTCCAGGGAGTGTTTCATGTCATGATCCACTGAGGCTTCCCTTCATGCTATTAGGTAAATATTAAATTATATCTGAAGAAATATAAGTATTTATAGACAGAAACTAAGTATGAGAGATTTAAGACTGTTTTATTCTTTTGTAGCATATTTGGTTGAGTGTGAAAAAACAAACCAAGAAACAAAGTAAGATGCTTAGTAAATTTTCACCACAATTTTCTTAAAGAAAAATACTATGTAAAGAATTCCTTGTCAAAGGATATTTAGAAAACTATGGAAGAAACACTGTGTAATTTCTAGTAGACAGTCCAAGATTTGTTAAAACCCACTGGGCCTCTGTTGCGTTGTCTGTGTATTAGGGATGAAAAAAGACTTCTTTCAGAGTTCGGATTAAATAAAACTCCAAACATGAAAACATCTAGCATAGCTGCCTTACAACAGAAGTTTTAAAAATGGTAATATTTCCAAAGAACAAAATACCCATAAGAAATACCCACTGCTATTCCCATTACCATAAGAAGGAGAGCCTGGGGAAAATCTGGACATTCTGGGATTTCTATCTTTAACACTATTTTACCCAGTTAGTCTATGCTATCTTCCTAAGAGGAATAGGTAGTTGCCATTATTAGGGCCTTTTCCACTGCAAGAGAGAGAAACCCAACACCATCTAGGTTAAGTAAAAAGGCGATAACTGGCTGATATAACTGGCAAGCCCATGGATGAATCTGGCTTCAGGCACAGAGTCTCAAGTGTAGTCATTTCTTTGCTTCCCCATCTCTCAACTTCAATGAATTCTGTTAGTTCATTTTAAAGAAAAAATTATTCTGAAATTTGTTAAAATTATAAAGGATTTATTCAACACTATGGCAATAGGAGAGAGAGATTGGGCTCTAATCCTAACACAATATGGGCGAGTGTGGATTTATAGCTAGAAAGCAGGGTGAGGGGATCAGTGGGTAGAAAATTACTCAGAAGAGACACAAAGGGTGAAGAGATTCCTACTAAAGGCAGGCCAAGGACTTAGGCATCAAAAGTGGAGGATCGGAAACTTGATCAGATATCAAAGGTGATCAGATATCAAGTGGAAGGGAGTGAGACTCTCAACCAACTAACTTAGCTGGATTCTTGTTAAGGCTGGGCTATGCAGGCCCAGTAAAGAAAGGATGGACATAGAAGACCAAGGTGGAGGCCTAGTTGAGAAGAGGGCTCAGAGGAGCCTAACTAGAGTTTGGTCCAGGAGAGAATCTTTTTCACCCTCTACATGCCAGTCAAGATTTATATCCTTCTGTTCTAGCAAACTCAAGAGCAAACACTGATCTTTCCTAAGACCTCTGGTTCAAAATGTTTCTGATTAATCTGGTATGGTCCCCATGCCTATCTATTAACCAATCACCACATCTATTGTAATGTACCATGATGGGTCAAGCTTGGTTTATGCTTCCTCTCCTATAAGTGACAAAGAATCCCCTTGAAACCATACAGTAGAGAGGAGAAGAGTCACACAGGAACCAGAAAAAGGAAGGTGGACAAAAATGCCAGGTGTTCAAAATTTGTGGTTGCCACAATACATCACATTTATAGTATATATTTTCCACAAGACTTTGCATAACAAATAGAAATAGTAACAAGAGAAAGCATTTTAGATGTGGTTCACCTATACACAACACATGATGCTTTGAACTACTTTATGTACTTTCCTTAGTTTCCAGAACAATAAAACCCCAGCTGCTCTGCTGGTTTTTCCCAGCCAGACAACTCTTCCACATGCATGCTATGGACTGCTCTTAGCTCTTAATTCTATTAGAGAAAGCCCTGCTCATTGTCCAAGGCCTAATTAAATGCCATTCCCAACATGCTGTTTTTCTAATCAATATGGCACATGTCTCATTCCTCCTTATCACTCACAATCCCACCGCCCCCTTAGATTGTGAGCTTTGTCTCCTGCAGTGTAGCATACATCTTGGAAAGCTTCAAAATGGTTCCGCAATTAAAGCAAGAGTTCGAATAAAATGTGTTAATATATTAATTCCCTTTTCTTAGGAATACATTCTGAATGTATAAACCCTTAGCTCTTGACTTTTTCCAAAGCTTAGGCTTACCTTAAACTGAATGATTATTTGGGAGTTCACATAGCTGTAGATAAACTGTGTGTGTGCTCAGTTGTATATGACTCTTTGCGACCCCACAGACTGGAGCCCACCAGGCTCCTCTGTCCATGGGATTTTCCAGGCAAGAACACTGGAGTGGGTTGTCATTTCATCCTCCAGGGGATCTTCCCAATCCAAGGATCAAACCTACATCTCTTGCATCTCCTGCATTGGTAGAATAAGAGGCTAGTTTAAGGCACTCTTTCTCAATCCTTTGGAATTCTGTCTTATCCAGTGTTCATTTCACTACTCTACAATGTCAGGAAAGGACACTTTGTGTGATTTTGAACAAGATGAGAAAGAATATAAATTAGAATATTCATGATAAGACTTTGTCCTGATCACCAGAGAAAGGCAAGTAGGACTCAGATCGCAGGGCCGGAGTGTCTCATAACGACTTGGAGTAAGAACTGGTCTCTGGAAGTGAGAAGGAGATGCATGGACTCTCTTAGCCCACATTTGGTTATATTTTAAATGAAATTAGAGAGAATGGCTGATTTGCATTGCTGTATGGCATAAACCAACACTACATTGTAAAGCAATTCTCCTCCAATTAAAAAAAAAAAAGAAAAAATTTCAAAAATGAAAGATATGAGAGAGAATGTGCAAATGTGCAGAAGATCAAACAAAAGTGCAATTGAAGAAAGCCTCAGTCAGGAGGACACTGGTGCACAAATACACGAGCCTGTTTATGATGACCATGGAATGCTGATTTGGAATTTAAGAATGAGCATTTTCCTTTGAATGAGCACCCCTACTTCACCTCCCCTCCCCCCATCTCAAGCCTTTCTCCCGCCTCCCCAGGCAGCCTGTCTAAACAGAAGCCTGACATTTCTTTTAGAATCGCTCTCCATGGGGGCACTCCCTGAGGGATTATCAATTTTCCTGGAACTTTGAAAGTAACTCAGTAAACAGGCCTCTACTCCTTTTTCATCCTCATCATTGTTATTGATGATCCCTGGGATTTGAGCTGAATGAGATCTAAGACCACAAACTCAGTCCCTGACACGAACCAGGAGAGCCCCACTCACTACTGTTTACTATCACCCAGATGGCGGGACCTTCAAGCTATTTCTTTCAAATCGACATGTTTAATATGGGCCAGTGGCATGATGTCCAGAGAGAGGGCTTTTCGTAGTAGGTAGAAAAAGGAAAGAAAAGGAAAGACAATGAGAGGAGGTTCCCATCAACTGTGAGAATAACTCAGGGAATAAACTTAATAGCAAATTTATACAATAGTAATGACCAAGAAGCCATTTCAGCTACAAGAACTGAGCCAATTTGAAAATGAAATGAAATGAAAATAAAGAGGGAAGTAATGCAGATGAACTGCAGTTCAGGTATCTCCTGTTCAGACGCCCTGTATTTTCAAAATTCAACTTGTTGACTCTCCTTCCGATCTGATCTTGCACACGCCTCCCAAAAAATGATGTCGGGGAGAGATGGACTGGCAGTTTGGGATTAGCAGATGCAAACCATTATAAACAAGATGGATAAAAAACAAGGTCTTACTATACAGCACAAGGGTATTCAGTATCCTATGATAAACTATAAGGGAAAAAAATAGGAAAGAGAATGTATGTATAAGTATGTATAACTGAGCCATTTTGCTATACAGCAGAAATTAATACATTAAAAATCAGCTATACTTGAATAAAATTAAAACTTTTAATTAAAAAAATGAGGGAACTCAGATTTCCCAAACATCAACAATGCGTTGGCCAAGTGAAAGGACACAAAAACTTGTGTTTGTGTTTGCATGATGGCAATAGGGAGATCCTCACATACACTCTTCAGAAAGAACAGAAGATGGCTCTCTCGAGATTGTAACTAACTAATGTTTTCAGCCTTGAGCAAGTTACTTACTCCTTCTGACTCTCAGTTGCCCCATATGTAAAATCAATGTAGTTATATCAGCAGTTGTAATGAAGTTCCAGTAAGTAATGAATGAGATATTTGTGGAAAACATTCAGTCCAGTTCCAGCCAGAATGGATGATCAGTTACAGAACTGTTGCATTTTTACTGCTGTTATTGAAAGTACTATATGTCAATTTCTAGGTGCAGATCAATATTTACGACCAAGTCAAGTTCTGTATATCAATATTTGAATATCTATATGCCAATACTTAGATATCTGTAGGCCCACACCTATAACTGAGGACCCTGCCACCATTCTTCTATCAGGCATGTGAACTGTGAAGGATCTTCTTATTGAATAAATTGCAGGTCAAGGAATTAGGAAAACATAATATAGAGCAACTCTATTTTCTGGACTACATATCACTTGCCTTTCACCTGGAGAACTAAGGCCCAAATGACATTAAACCAGTTATAATAAATGCTAAAGATACATATTTTTGCATCAAATATATGGGGCATTAATATATACATGGTTTTAATTGATAAACATTCATATATCTTACATTTTAACATGCTGCTCTTACATAAAGACAGCATGTGATAGGCTGAATAATGACCCCAAAGATGCCCACATCCTAACCCCCTGAACCTATCTTACCTAACATGGCGAAAGGGACTGCAGATATGATAAAGTTAAGGATCTTGACATGGAGACATTATTCCGGATTATTCAAATGGGTTGACTATAATCATAGGGAAGCAGAGGAGAGGAATAACAAGAGGGAGGGACAGAGAAAGACACCAAGGGTAGAAGCAGAGTTCAAAGACACAGAAAATGCTTCACTGTTGCTTTTGAAGATGGATGAAGGAATCTTGAGTCAAAGAATGTGGATAGCCTCCAGAAGCTGGAAAAGATGAAGAAATAGATTGTCCCACAGAGCCTCCAGGAGGTATGCAGGGCTGTGAACCTATTTGAGGCTTGTGATCTCCAGAACTGTAAGATACTAAATCTGCAGTGCATGAAGCCACTAAATTTGTGGTATTTTGTTATAGCAGCAAGTGGAAACTAATACAATGCAGAAATCTGATGTGACTCACACCCTTCAATGAGAGCCTTGGAAATGTAAATCGCCAGGCCTCACATTTGTCTTTTTGGGCAAGGGTAGGTATTTGTTGATTTGGAAACTGTGCTGATGCCCAGGCAAACTGTCTAGTAAACACTATCAAAGTGCAGCTCTGTGGTCTCTTGAAACAAAAGATTCCATGTAAACATGACCTGGACTTTTCAATACATATCATCATCTGCAAAATCTGTTATCTGCAACTCAGAGGAGTGGTTTAATAGAGCAGGTTGGGTCGCAATCTATAAGAAACACAGAGATAACTGAGGGCAGCCATACCCTCCCACTCCTAGTCCCCACGGCAATACAGAAATGCAAAAATTTAACAAACACAGCTACTTTCTTTCTCTTAATAGTATATCTATTCCCTGTAACTCCCAACCACTTGGTGTTTTCCTCTGCTTGGGCTATTTTTCAAGAATGCCCACCCACTCCCCTTTCCCCATTGTGGTCTCTCTCTCTCTCCTGTTTTCTCTTCATCCTGGGTGTTATTTGACAGAAGAGTCTTCTGACAGATGAGGAGTCTAGAAGAAATCCTGCCTGGTGCTATAGAAAACATTTGGCTGATGTCTTTGGGGGTAAATGTGATCCTAAAAGAAAATTTCCCAGGCCTTTTTTTTTTTTTTGCAGGCTTTTCTGAAACATTTTCTGGCACTAAAAGTAAACTTATGGATTCCAGGCCCCTCTGTGCGATCTTTGATCTAGGGCTGCTCCAGAAAGCACATTCTCTATGCATTATGCATTTCCTAATTTGCTGTTCCCTGGTCAACTTCCTCAAATCTGCCATCAGTGCAGACTTTCCCTGATCTGTGGATTCACTCTCCTGTCAGCTCCCTCCTGTCTTATCTTTCCTCCTCTTTCTCTTTTGTGTTCTTTTTCTGTCTTCTTCATTTTCACTTTCTCTTTCCCCTTCTACTTTGACCAAGGCCATGAAAGTGAAAGTGTTAGTCCCTGAGTCGTGTCCAATTCTCTGTGACCCCATGGACTATAGCCCACCAGGCTCCTCTGTCCATGGAATTCCCCAGGCAAGAATACTGGGGTGGATTGCCATTTCTTTCTCCAGGGGATCTTCTCGACCCAGAGATCAAACCTGGGTCTCCTGCATTGCAGGCAGATTCTTTACCATCTAAGCCACCAGGGAAACCTGACCCAGGCCACACAAACCAGGTTTTCCTAGCCTTTCAAGGCAGAGGGCTTATCTTGATACTTTGTGGGAGCAAGTCAATTTTCCAAGGGTGTCAGGTCAGTCATGAGTGTTGATAGCTTTGCAAGGGTCATGGAGACTTTTTAACAGACTCTCTCACTTGGATCAGTCCTCAGTAGCTTAGCAGCACCTGCTCACAGGGAGATGCACAGACAGTGATTTTGAGGGATTTATACCCCTATTAACTTCACAGAGCAGACTTTAGGTAAGGAAATGACTCTATGCACAAGAGGGAATGAATTACTGCATAAGATGACATCAAATGGCTAGGCTGAATGGCAGAAGATCATGTCCTACAAACACACGGGGAAAGAAGACACTTCGTCTGGGGCAACAGAACACTGGAGACATTTCTGACTTAGATGTGTGTTCTCAGGGCAGCTGAGTTCCTGTTTTGCCACTGACAAGCCTTGCAACTTTAAGCATGTTAATTCAGTTCTCTGAGCCTTAGTATCTTCGTCTACAATAAAAAATCCAGGTGTGGTTTACTTGCCTCATAGTGTTGTTCTGAGAATGAGATGAAAAGGGGCATGGAAAATGCAGAACACACTGTCTGCCCCATAATAAGACCTAAGATTCATTCAGTTTAGTTTCTCAGTCATGTGACTTTTTGTGACCCCCAAGGACTGCAGCATGCCAGGCCTCCCTGTCCATCACCAACTCCCGAAGTTTACTCAAACTCATGTCCATTGAGTCGGTGATGCCATCCAACCATCTCATCCCCTGTCGTCCCCTTCTCCTCCTGCCTTGAATCTTTCCCAGCATCAGCGTCTTTTCCAATGAGTCAGCTCTTCACATCAGGTGGCCAAAGTATTGGCATTTCAGCTTTAGCATCAGTCCTTCCAAAGAACACCCAGGACTGATCTCCTTTAGAATGGACTGGTTGGATCTCCTTATAGTCCAAGGGACTCTCAAGAATCTTCTCCAACACCACAGTTCAAAAGCATCAATTCTTTGGTGCTCAGCCTTCTTTATAGTCCAACTCTCACATCCAGACATGACTACTGGAAAAACCATAGCTTTGACTAGACAGATTCATTAGGTGCTACAAATTTATCCTTAGAGAATGTCTCAGTTTGGAGAAGACTCGAGAGTCCCTTGGACTTCAAGGAGATCCAACAAGTCCATTCTGAAGGAGATCAGCCCTGGGATTTCTTTGAGGGAATGATGCTGAAGCTGAAACTCCAGTACTTTGGCCACCTCATGCGAAGAGTTGACTCATTGGAAAAGACTCTGATGCTGGGAGGGATTGGGGGCAGGAGGAGAAGGGGATAACAGAGGATGAGATGGCTGGATGGCATCACCAACTCAATGGACGTGAGTCTGAGTGAACTCCAGGAGTTGGTGATGGACAGGGAGGCCTAGCATGCTGCGATTCATGGGGTCGCAAAGAGTCGGACATGACTGAGTGACTGAACTGAACTGAACTGAACTGAACTGAACTTTTACCACAGACAGGGTGGCTTACAAACAACAGAACCTGACTTCTGGTTCTGGAGACCAGAAGTCCAAGGTGAGGGTGCCAGAATGATCACTTTGGGAAAGGCCTCTTCAGGGTTGCAGACTGCTCACTTCAGCTGTGTCTTCATATGGTGGGAGGAGCAAGGGAGCTCTCTGGGGCCTCTTTATGGGACCATTAACCTCCATGCATGAGGGCTCCATCCCTGTGACCTCATGACCCCCAAAGGGCCCACCTCATAATACCATCACAGTGGGGACTAGGATTTCAACATATGGCCTGGGATGTGGCTGTGAGGAGGACACAAACATTCAGATCATAGCACGGAAGCTAAAAGAAACCATTTTGTAGCTCTTCCATGCTTATATGATCTAATTTAATAACCATAATAACTCTACCCAGTACATAATCTGAAGTCAGAAACTTTGGGAAGGTCATGTACACTGCTGCTGCTGCTAAGTCGCTTCAGTCGTGTCCGACTCTGTGAGACCCCAGAGATGGCAGCCCACCAGGCTCCCCCGTCCCTGGGATTCTCCAGGCAAGTACGCTGGAGTGGGTTGCCATTTCCTTCTCCAATGCATGAAAGTGAAAAGTGAAAGTGAAGTCGTTCAGTTGTGTCCGACTCGTAGCCACCCCATGGACTGCAGCCCACCAGGCTTCTCTGCCCATGGGATTTTCCAGGCAAGAGTACTGGAGTGGGTTGCCATTGCCTTCTCCAGTCATGTACACACTGCTATATTTAAATGGATAACCAACAATGATGAAAAAGGAAACTCTGAAAAGTCGGAGACCTTTTCCTATTTGACTTGATGGGAGGCACGAGACTTTCTGGACTGAAGAGCAATTTATTACTCAAGGCAAAAACAGCCAGAGCAGTAACCTAGCACCACTTTCCCAAGCCCTCATCACCAGGGGGTGATGGAATGAAAGCCAGATGTTACCTGCACACGCAACAGCATTGTAGCCTCTAAGAGGAACCCCCAAATTTGGAGACCCAAAGCTTATACAGTCTGCTAGCACATCTGCCCATCTCCCCTACCTCCAAAAAAGAGAAAGAAGACTCAAGAAGTAAATTGTATCCAGCTGGGGATTAGGGAGAGGGGCCCTTTAACTTCCTTACCTCAACATAAGGCAAATGGCTCTGAGCTCAGGCTCTAAATCTCTCTAACATTAGGGAAATGCTATCTCTAGCTTCTGAGGCCTTTACTTAGAAAACCTGGACCTGGTGGAAACATGGGAACAGTTATGGAGAATTATCTCCAAACTGGTATCATCCATGTTACACGGACATAATGCTGGTTGTGTCCCTTGGGCTCAGGAGTAGGAGACACTGAGGCTGAGTCATTAAGCCAACTCTCTTTCTTTAATTTGTCTACACAACCAATAAATAGTATCATTTATTACATTTGTAAGAGCCAAGCCTTAAAGTGCTTAATTCATCTGAGCCCTTTGGCCATGCTGGGGAAAGTAAACTTGGCTATAAAGTAATCAAGTCAGCTCATGGAGATTCTTTTGCAACATACCCCCAACTTTTAGGCTTACTATTTCTTTCTCCAACCCTAAACTGACCTTTTAACTTCAGGGAATTTAAAAATAATATTGAAAATAAATGTGTATAATGTTTTTTTTTTCCCTCTTAATTATAGAGTCAAATTTGAAACCATTGCATTTTAGAGTTGGCAGACACTTTAGAGAAGTATCTCATATTTTAAATTTTTTTAAACTGAAGTATAGTTTCTGTATAACATTTTATAAGTTACAGTTATGGTATAGTGATTCACAATTTTTAAAGGTTATACTCCATTTATAGTTACTATAAAATACTGGCTACATTTCCTGTGCTGTACAATATATCTTTATAGTTTATTTTATACCTAAGAGTTTGTACCTCTTAATCCCCTACCCCTATCTTGCCACTACCCCCTTCCCTCTCCCCACTGGTAACCACTAGTTTATTCTCCAGAGTTGTGAATCTGCTTCTTTTTAGTTATAGTCACTAATTTGTTGTATTTCTTAGGTTCCATGTATAAGTGATATCACACAGTATTTGTCTTTCTCTAATTTCAGTTAGCATAATACCCTCAAGTCCATCCATGTTGTTACAAATGGCAAAGTTTCATTCTTTTTTTATGACTGAGAGTAACCTGACTGGCTATAGTCCATGGGGGTCACAAAGAGTAGGACACAACTGAGTGATTAAGTGTGGTATTCCATCATATATGTACTAATATACATTTCATTATATATATGTATGTATGTGTATGGGTTCAATACACACATACCACCTCTTCTTTATCTATTCATCTGTTGATGGACATTTAGGTTGCTTCTGCATCTTGGCAATTGTACACAGTTGTGCTATGAACATTGGGGTGCATGTATCTTTTCAAATTAATGTTTTTTTTAAAAAAATATATACCCAGGAGAGGAATTCCTGGGCTGTAGGTGATTCAGAAAGAAAAATCCCTGTGCACTACTAATTCAATTTTATAGTTAATCAATATAATATAATTTCAAGTGGTTAATAGAAATAACTGCAGGTGATTAAGAGAGATGTGGTCCTAAAATCTTTATAATATTGGAGAACCACTCAGTGGCTTCTCCAGCAGGCACACAAATATTCATACTACTATCTTTGCATAAATAGTTCTCATTCTTGGTTTCCTCTCATTTAACCAGGTGTATAATTTCAATTCTGTTTATCCTCTTACAATGACAGCTAAAGGTTACATCTCAGAATGTAGAGGTCTGACTTAAGTGTGGTACTTAAATTCTAATAATAATGAAAAATAACTCATCAGTGAGAACCCTTTTGGAAAAGATCACTGAAGGAGAAAATTGTTCTTGACAGCGTGAAGAGTGCGGCTCAGCTCCACCGATGGGCAATCATGAAGCATGGGAGAAAAATCAGCATTAACATCAGATAACATTCTTCCAGATGCCATCAAAATTCTCTCTCATCTTCCACAAGTACAGTACTCTGTTCCTCACCACCTGTTTCATTTGAATTAGCTGCAAGAGACAGGAAAGGATGGTGTTCATTTCACTGCTTTGCAATTGCCCAGAAGTCAAGCTTTATAATGCAAAATATTTGCATTTTGTCTATATCTTGAAGTGCGAACATCAAAGGGGATGCAAGACAAACAACAGCCCTAGATTTTATCCCCCTTCTGCCTCAGCTGATACCCGGGCAGTGCTCCTCTGCATGGCGGTGTGGGACTGGAAATGACTGTGAAAGCTGGAGTTGTGCCAAGTGAATTTAACCATCAATCAGAACAATGATAATTGTACTGTCAATTACAAAGTGTGTGCCAAACTATTAACACCTCTAATTGTCTATTATAAGTATATAGGGAAATAAAACATAGCAAAGCACTTATTTATTTGGTACATGGTGATTCTAATAAAACATCAGAAACATAAAGAATCAAAGTGTGTTTTATTTGTTTGTGAACCATTTATCATATAACTCATGAGTATAAATATCTTTTCTACACCGTGGGACACTGCCATACCCCTTTTTAAATGTGGATCTGCTTCTAGCATTCTATGCTTTGTCCCTTCAGTATCAGAGATGGTCTCTGAGTTCCTTCAGCGTGAACCTTCCTGGCAACATCACTCCCTCTGAACCAACTCCATCCTTTCATCTCAGCCACTTTCCTCCTTTATGCTGCTGTGTTCCCCTTCACTAGGTTTCTCTGGCTGCCCATCTCAAGTCTCTCAAATGGTAGTAGCATCAGTATTTCTGCAGTCAGCTGTTTCTCCCAAAATTCTACTTATGCTTGATTTGCATTTTATTTCCAGCATTATCACTTCATTTCTTTGCCTCACTTTCTTTTTTGCTGGCCTATGCCCTCTTTCAACTGTCCATTCTGTAGGCTGTCATGTGGGTGTATCACTGGGGGACAAAGAGGCAACACAACTGCATGCACTGCTGTGTGTGAAGGACATGTGCACTGAACAAGAGAAGATGAAAGAAGGGATGGCCACTAGCCAAATGCCCAATTGATCTAAATACCCAATTTAGATCAATTTGTCTAAATGCAAGTAACTGAAAGATTAATTTGCAAAATGACTGATTTGCCAAATGATCAACTGATTAAATTCTCCAAAATTACTCACTGTCTAAAATCTTTCTTTAAAAGATAGTCTTCTTGAATATATTCAATGAAAATTGTTTTTAAGATCATGTTCTCCTTAATTATAGTAAATACAAATAATGAATAACTGCTTTGGAATATAATCAACAATGTATTCAACATATTTATCAGTCAGTTCAGTTCAGTCACTCGGTCATGTCCTACTCTTTGCAACCCTATGGACTGCAGCACACCAGGTTTCCCTGTCCATCACCAACTCCCAGGGCTTGCTCAAACTCATATCCATTGAGTCAGTGATGCCATCCAACCATCTTATCTCTGTCATCCCCTTCTCCTCCTGACTTCATTCTTTCCCAGCATCAGCGTCTTTTCCAATGAGTCAGTTCTTCCCATCAGGTGGCCAAAGTATTGGAGTTTCAGCTTTAGCATGAGTACTTCCAATGAATATTCAGGACTAATTTCCTTTAGGATGGACTGGTCAGATCTCCTTGCAGTCCAAGGGACTCTCAAGAGTCTTCTCCAACACCACAGTTCAAAAGCATCCATCCTTCAGTGCTCAGCTTTCTTTATGGTCCAACTCTCACATCCAGACATGACTACTGGAAAAACCATAGATTTGATTAGATGGACTTTTGTTGGTAAAGTAATATCTCTGCTTTTTAATATGCTGTCTAGGTTTATCATAGCTTTTCTTCCAAGGAGCAAGCATCTTTTAATTTCATAGCTGCAATCACCATCTGCAGTGATTTTGGAGCCCCCAGAAATAAAGTCTCTCACTGTTTCCATTGTTTCCCCATCTATTTGTCATGAAGTGATGGGACCGGATGCCATGATCTTAGTTTTTTTTAATGTTGAGTTTTAAGCCAGCTTTTTCCCTCTCCCCTTTCACTCTCATCAAGAGGCTCTTTAGATCTTTGCTTTCTGCCATAAGGGTGGTGTCATCTGTGTATCTGAGGTTATTGATATTTCTCCTGGTAATCTTGATTCTAGCTTGTGCTTAATCTGGCCCAGCATTTCACATGATGTACTCTGCATGTAAGTTAAATAAGCAGGGTGACAATATACAGCTTGTGCTTCAACCAACCTGGCATTTCACATGATGTCCTTTGCATATAAGTTAAATAAAAAGGGTGACAAAGGGGGGGGCGGTCCTAAGATGGCAGAGGAATAGGATGGGGAGACCACTTTCTCCCCCACAAATTCATTGAAAGATCATTTTAACACTGGGAAGATTCCACAAAACAACCTCTGAATGGTGGCTGAGGGCACCAGGGGCCCAGAAAGCCAACCCATTCTCTTCAAAAGGAGGTATGACAAAATATAAAAGATAAAAAGAGAGACAAAAGAGTTAGAGATGGAGACCAGTCCCAGGGAGGGAGTCGTGAAAGAGAAGTTTCCAAATACCAGGAAACCCTACAACTGGCAGGTCTGTGGGAGTTTTGGAATCTCAGAGGGCAACATAACTGGGAGGAAAAAATAAATAAATAAAACCCACAAATTACATGCCTAACTGCAACTCCCAGTGGAGAAGTAGCCCAGACGCTTTCTTCTGCCACCAGCAAGTGGGGGCTGAACAGGGAGGTGTGGGCTGCATTGCTTAGAGTAAAGACCAGGTCTGAATGCCCTGAGGACAATCTGAGGGAGCTAACATGAGGTAGTAACCCAAACTGTTGGATAGACAGAGACAAAAAAGAAAGAGAGAGAGAGAAAGAGAGAACTTTCCCACAAAAAGCTCTAACCTAAAGCACTGCTGGGCCCGTTCACAGAACAAAGGACTGAGCAAATACCAGAGGAGAGCTACCTGGCTGCAGACCAGCCCATCCCCACTGGAGGCAGAGAGGCAGGCAGGCGACAGAGGGAGAGGGGGCAATCTCGGCCCCAGAGATGGCATCCTCCACCAAACTGAGCAGGCCCCCAGTTGCTAACCAAGTCTTCCTGGGATCCTGGACAGTTGACATCCACCAGGAGGGCCACAGCCAGAGATCAGCTCCCCAGAGGAGACACATGGCACACCTGAGAAGGCACTCCCACTGTGCACACAGGAAGCCAAGCAGCTGGGACCGGGGAGGTGATAAGATGCACCGCCCAGGTGGGGAGAGTGCACTCGCCAAGTACCTGGTCGCCTGAGCTCCTCGGACCTGGGAAAGGCACAAAACGTAGGCCCAACGAAGTCTGTGCCTTTGTGGAGTACCCGAGAACCTGAACCTGAGTGGCTTAGACCTGGGAAGTGTACGCAACCCAGGACCCAATTTAGACAGTTCCCCTGCAGAGGAAACTGGAGCCTGAGACTGGGAAAGCACACACGCCATGAGCGGGGACAAACCCAGTGTGGCCAAGACACTGTGAACACTCCCCACACATACCAGTGATATTTGTTTGCACTGTTCCTCCCTCCCCACAGCACAACTGAACAAGTGAGCCTAAACAACTGACCACCTCAGCCCTCTTGTGTTAGGGCAGAAATTAGACATTGAAGAGACTTGCAAACAGAAGAAGCCAAAATAAACAGAGGGAATCACTTTGGAAGTGGCAAGTGCAACAGATTAAAACCCTGTAGTTAGCACCAACTACATTGGAAGGGGCCTATAGACCTTGAAAAGAAGTATAAGCTGGAACAAGGAAATATCTGAAACTGAACTGACACCACGCTGCCCGCAACAGCTCCAGAGAAATTTCTAGGTATATTTTACTATTACCATTTTTCAAATTTTAAAAAATTTAAGTCCCTAATTACTCCTTTAATTTTTATTTTTATAACCTACTATTACCTTGCAAAACAAAGACCCTATTTTTTTTTTAATTTTACTTTACAATACTGTGTTGGTTTTGCCATACATTGACATGAATCCGCCACGGTGTACATGCGTTCCCAATCCTGAACCCCCCTCCCACCTCCCTCCCCATATCATCTCTCTGGGTCATCCCAGTGCACCAGCCCCAAGCATCCCATATCCTGTACCGAACCTAGACTGGCTATTCATTTCTTACATGGCAATATACATGTTTCAATGACATTCTCCCAAATCATCCCACCCTCTCCCTCTCCCACAGAGTCCAAAAGACTGTTCTATACATCTGTGTCTCTTTTGCTGTGTCGCATACAGGGTTATCATTGCCATCTTTCTAAATCCCATGTATATGTGTTAGTATACTGTATTGGTGTTTTTCTTTCTGGCTTACTTCGCTCTGTATTATCGGCTCCAGTTTCATCCACCTCATTAGAACTGATTTAAACGTATTCTTTTTAATGGCTGAGTAATACTCCATTGTGTATATGTACCACAGCTTTCTTATCCATTCGTCTGCTGATGGACATCTAGGTTGCTTCCATGTCCTGGCTATTATAAACAGTGCTGCGATGAACATTGGGGTACAGGTGTCTCTTTTAATTCTGGTTTCCTCAGTGTGTATGCCCAGCAGTGGGATTGCTGAAGACCCTATTTTTAAACCAAATTTCATATATATTTTTAATAGATTTTCTGATTTTTTTTTGATATTGTATTTTTGAGAGTCTAACATCTACTCTAGATTTTTAAACTTTGCTTTTTGGTATTTGTTATCAATTTTGTCCCTTTAAGAATCCAATCTTCAGTACCCATTTTCACTTAGGAGTGTAATTACTGGTTTGATTGCCCTCTCCCCGTTTTGACTCTCCTTTTTCTCCACCCAGGTCACCTCTATCTCCTCCCTCCCCCTTCTCTTCTCTACCCAACTCTGAGAATCTCTTTGGGTATTCTGGGCTGTGGAGAACACTTAGGAAACTGATTATGGGCTAGATCTATCTCTCTCCTTTTGACTCCCTGTCTTCTCCTCTTGGTCACCTCTATCTCCTTCCTCTCTCTTCTCTTCGCTGTGTAACTCTGTGAACCTTTCTGGGTGTTCCAGGCTGTGGAGAGCACATAGGGAACTGATTACTGGCTAGATTGCTCTCTCCGCTTTTGATTCCCCCTCTTCTCCTCCTGGACATCTCTACCTCCCTCCTCCCTCTTCTTTTCTCCATGTAACTCTGCAAACCTCTCTGGGTGCCCCTCACTGTGGAGAATCTTTTCTCCATTAAGCTAGATGTTTTACCATCAGTGTGGTATGGATGGAGAAAGTCTTGAGGCTACTATAAGAATAAGGCTGAAAACCAGAGGTTTAAATCCAAACTTGAGAACACCAGAAACCTCCTGACTTCAGGGAACATTAATCGACAAGAGCTCATCCAAAAGTCTCCATACCTACAATGAAACCAAGCTCCACCCAAGAGCCAACAAGTTCCAGAGAAAGACATACCATGCTAATTCTCCAGCAATGTAGAAACATAGCCCTGAGCATTAATATACAGGCTGCCCAAAGTCACACAAAAACCCATAGAAACCTCAAAACTCCCTACTGGACATTTCATTGCACTCCAGAGAGAAAAGATCCAGCTTCACCCACCAGAACACCAACGCAAGCTTCCCTAACCAGGAAACCTTGACAAGCCACTCGTCCAACCCCACAATATTGTGGAGGGAGGAACCTCCACAATAAAGAGGAACCACAAACTTCCAGCATACAGAAAGGCCACCCCAAACCCAGCAATCTAAACAAGATGAAAAGGCAGAGAATATTCAGCAGGCAAGGGAACATGATAAATGCCTGCCAAATCAAACAAAAGAGGAGGAGATAAGGAGTCTACCTGAAAAAGAATTCAGAATAATGATAGTAAAAATGATCCAAAATCTTGAAAACAAAATGGAGTAACAGATAAATAGTCTGGAGACAAGGATTGAGAAGATGCAAGAAATGTTTACCAAGGACCTAGAAGAAATAAAAAAGAGTCAATCAATAATGAATAATGCAACAAATGAGATCAAAAACACTCTGGAAGGAACCAGTAGAATAACTGAGGCAGAAGATAGGATAAGTAAGGTGGAAGATAGAATGGTGGAAATAAATGAAGCAGAGAGGGAAAAAAAAAAGAAAACAGAATTAAAAGAAATGAGGACAACCTCAGAGACCTCTGGGACAATGTCAAACACCCCAACATTCGAATCATATAGTCCCAGAAGAAGAAGACTAAAAGAAAGGCCATGAGAAAATACTTGAGGAGATAATAGTTGAAAATTTCCCTAAAATGGGGAAGGAAATAGCCACCCAAGTCCAAGAAACCCAGAGAGTCTCAAACAGGATAAACCCAAGGTGAAACACCCCAAGACACATATTTATCAAATTAAAAAAGATCAAGCACAAAGAACAAATATTAAAAGGAGCAAGGGAAAAATAACAAATAACACACAAGGGGATTCCCATATGGATAATAGCTGATCTTTCAATAGAAACTCTTCAGGCCAGGAGGGAAAGGCAGGACATACTTAAAGTGATGAAAAGGAAAAACCTACAACCCAGATTAGTGTACCCAGCGAGGGTCTCATTCAAATATGAAGGAGAAATCAAAAGCTTTACACACAAGCAAAAGCTGAGAGAATTCAGGACCACCAAACCAGCTCTTCAACAAATGCTAAAGGATCTTCTCTAGGCAGGAAACACAGAAAAGGTTTATAAACTTGAACCCAAAACAACAAAATAAATGGCAATGGGATTATACTTATCAATAATAACCTTAAATGTAAATGGGTTGAATGCCCCAACCAAAAGACAAAGACTGGCTGAATGGATACAAAAACAAGACCCCTATATATGCTCTACAATAGACCCACCTCAAAACAAGGGACACATACAGACTAAAAGTAAAGGGCTGGAAAAAGGTATTTCATGCAAATGGAGACCAAAAGTAAGCAGGAGTAGCAATACTCATATCAGATAAAACAGACTTTGAAATAAAGGCCATGAAAAGAGACAAAGATGGAAACTACATAATGATCAAAGGATCAATCCAAGAAGAAAATATAACTATTATAAACATATATGCACCCAACATAGGAGCATCATAATATGTAAGACAAATGCTAACAAGTATGAAAGGGGAAATTAACTAACACAATAAGAGTGGGAGACTTTAATACCCCACTCACACCCATGGATAGATCAACTAAACAGAAAATTAGCAAGGAAACACAAACTTTAAATAATGCAATGGAACAGTTAGACCTAAGTGATATCTATAGGACATTTCACCCCAAAACAATGAATTTCACCTTTTTCTCAAGTGCACACAGAACCTTCTCCAGGATAGATCACATCCTGGGCCATAAATTAGCCTTGGTAAATTCCAAAAAATTGAAATCATTCCAAGCATCTTTTCTGATCACTGTGCAGTAAGATTAGATGTCAACTATAGGAAAAAAATTATTAAAAATACAAACATATGGAGGCTAAACAACACACTGCTGAATAACCAACAAATCACAGAAGAAAAAAATCAAAATATGCATAAAAATGAATGAAAATGAAAACACAACAACCCAAAACCTGTGGGACACTGTAAAAGCAGTGCTAAGGGGAAGGTTCATAGCAATACAGGCTGACCTCAAGAAAAAAGTCAAAAAAACAACCTAACTCTAAAGCAACTAGAAAAGGAAGAAATGAAGAACCCCAGGGTTCATAGAAAGAAAGAAATCATAAAAATTAGGGCAGAATAAATGAAAAAGAAACAAAGAAGACCATAGCAAAACTCAACAAAGGTAAAAGCTGCTTCTTTCGGAAGATAAAACAATAGAAAAACCATCAGCCAGACTCATCAATTAAAAAAGGGAGAAGACGCATAGCAACAAAATTAGAAATGGAAATGGAGAAATCACAACAGACAACACCGAAATACAAAAGATCATAAGAAACTACTATCAGCAACTATATGCCAATAAAATGGACAACTTGGAAGAAATGGACAAACTCTTAGAAAAGTATAACTTTCCAAAACTGAACCAGGAAGAAATAGAAAATCTTAACAGACCCATCACAAGCACGGAAATTGAAACTGTAATCAGAAATCTTCCAACAAACAAAAGCCCATTACCAGGTGGTTTCACAGGTGAATTCTACCAAAAATTTAGAAAAGAGCTAACACCTATCCTACTCAAACTCTTCCAGAAAATTGGAGAGGTACCAAGTTTACTTAAAATTGGAGTTTGGTAAACTTCCAAACTCATTCTATGAGGCCACCATCACCCTAATACTAAAACCAGGCAAAGATGCCACAAAAAAGAAAACTACAGGCCAATATCACTGATGAACATAGATGCAAAACTCTTTAGCAAAATTCTAGCAAACAATCCAAGAACATATTAAAAAGATCATACATCATGACCAAGTGGGCTTTATCCCAGGGATGCAAGTATTCTTTAATATCCACAAATCATCAATGTGATACACCGCATTAAGAAATTGAAAGATAAAAATAAAAACCATATGATTATTGCCAGGGTCCAGCCTCAGCAGAGTCCAGGGATACCCTCAGGATGGACGACATTGGTGAATGAATGAATGAAATTAATGAATGAGAGAGGAAAGAATAGAAGCTGATATTCCTTGGTTTACACAGAAAACTAATAAAGCCCCAAGACAAGGGATTTGCTCTGTTCACATAGGCCACAGCCACCCTCCTGGTCTCCCAAGGGAGTGAAGATGCAGAGCACCTTCCCATTCAGGTATTAGAAGCCCAGGCAAATAAGTGAACGCAGAGAGCCTCTGTGCTCCAAGGGATCAGCCTGAAAAAGAGAGTAAGAGAGAGAAAGAAAAAAAGGAAAGACACGGGGAGACCAAGCTTCTTTGGTGAGCGAGGCCCGTCACTTTATTTTCAGAGAGGGCTTTTATACCCTGAGTTGTACATTGAGCAAATTGAAAAATGCAGAGTCAACTCAACATTCCATCAGTATAAACTTTTATCGATACCAGGTTCCTTCCTGCAAGAGTCTTATTTTTTGTACATTATATTCTGGCCCAGAGGCCTGTTGATATTTTATGACCTCTTTTTGATAAAGGTTGGTCAGCCAGAACAATAATTTTCCCTTGAAGTGTTTCTTCTTAAATTTCTGGCCTGCGTCACCCTTAAAGTTAAGAGTTACATTTTTATGGAGCAAAGATTCAGTGGGTTGCAGCAAAGAGAGAACTTATTAATTCAAAGTCTAATGTTGCTAATGCTAAGGCTACTGCTTGTTTTTTCTACATCCTGACTATATGCACTCCCAGGAACACAATGGATAAGGGATGTGAGAACTTGGCAGCAAGCATTGGCTCAACAATGTTGTAAGAGTCTGGATAAACCTGCCAAGTAAGCTAGAATGCTAACAGGGGGTTTGAAACACTCCTTTCATGCCCAGGAGATTTATCAACTAGAACTCTAAGTTTATTTTTTCCAGAGAAAGGTGGTCGGGGATAGCCCCCTGTTAATGTCAGAAGAGTTAGTGAAAGGCATAAAATAGTAAGACAGACAGATTCTGGTTTTCGGGTAGATGCTCGAGCAGGTCCAGGGGGCCCCTCGAGTCCTGATCTGCCTTGCTCGTCAGGTCTCTCCACATGACCTTGTCATGGGTAGGATCTCCCGTGCTGGCTCCTGGCAGATTATCTCCATAGATGCAGAGAAAGCCTTTGACAAAATTCAACATCCATTTGTGATAAAAACCCACCAGAAAGCAGGCATAGAAGGAACATCAGTTCAGTTCAGTTCAGTTCAGTCGCTCAGTCGTGTCTGACTCTTTGCGACCCCATGAATCACAGCACGCCAGGCCTCCCTGTCCATCACCATCTCTCAGAGTTCACTCAGACTCACGGCCATCGAGTCAGTGATGCCATCCAGCCATCTCATCCTCGGTCGTCCCCTTCTCCTCCTGCCCCCAATCCCTTCCAGCATCAGAGTCTTTTCCAATGAGTCAACTCTTCGCATGAGGTGGCCAAAGTGCTGGAGCTTCAGCTTTAGCATCATTCTTTCCAAAGAAATCCCAGGGCTGATCTCCTTCAGAATGGACAAGTAGGATCTCCTTGCAGTCCAAGGGACTCTCAAGAGTCTTCTCCAATACCACAGTTCAAACGCATCAATTCTTTGGCACTCATCCTTCTTCACAGTCCAACTCTCACATCCATACATGACCACAGGAAAAAACATAGCCTTGACTAGACGGACCTTAGTCGGCAAAGTAATGTCTCTGCTTTTGAATATACTATCTAGGTTGGTCATAACTTTTCTTCCAAGGAGTAAGCATCTTTTAATTTCATGGCTGCAGTCACCATTTCTAGTGATTTTGGAGCCCCCCAAAAATAAAGTCTGACACTGTTTCTACTGTTTCCCATCTATTTCCCATGAAGTGATGGGACTGATGCCATGATCTTTGTTTTCTGAATGTTGAGCTTTAAGCCAACTTTTTCACTCTCCTCTTTCACTTTCATCAAGAGGCTTTTTAGTTCCTCTTCACTTTCTGCCATAAGGGTGGTGTTATCCGCATATCTGAGGTTATTGATATTTCTCCCGGCAATCTTGATTCCAGCTTGTGCTTCTTCCAGCCCAGCATTTCTCATGATATACTCTGCATATAAGTTAAATAAGCAGGGTGACAATATAACTTAACATAATAAATGCCATATATGATAAATCCACAGCAAACATTATCCTCAATGGTGAAAAATTGAAAGCATTTCCCCTAAAGTCAGGAACAAGACAAGGGCGCCCACTCTCACCACTACTATTCAACATAGTTTTGGAAGTTTTGACCACAGCAATCAGAGCAGAAAAAAAATAAAAGGAATCCAAATTGGAAAAGAAGTAAAACTCTCACTATTTGCAGATAACATGATCCTCTACACAGAAAATCCTAAAGACTCCACCAGAAAATTACTAGAGCTAATCAATGAATATAGTAAAGTTGCAGGATATAAAATCAACATACAGAAATCCCTTGCATTCCTATACACTAACAAAGAGAGAAGGGAAAGAGAAATTAAGGAAACAATTCCATTCACCATTGCAACAAAAACAGTGAAATACTTAGGAATAAATCTATCTTTAGAAACAAAAGACCTATATATAGGAAACTATAAAATACTGATGAAAGAAATCAAAGAGGATTCAAATAGATAGAGAAATATACCATGTACATGGATTGGAAGAATCTGTATAGTGAAAATGAGTATACTACCCAAAGCAATTTATAGATTCAATGCAATCCATATCAAGCTACCAATGGTATTTTTCAGAGAACTAGAACAAATAATTTCACAATTTGTATGGAAATACAAAAACTTCGAATAGTCAAAGCAATCTTGAGAAAGAAGAATGGAACTGGAGGAATCAACCCGCCTGACTTCAGACTATGCTACAAAACCACAGTCATCAAGACAGTATGGTACTGGCACAAAGACAGAAATATAGATCAGTGGAACAAAATAGAAAGCCCAGAGATACATCCACATGCCTATAGACACCTTATCTTTGACAAAGGAGGCAAGAATATACAATGGAGAAAAGACAATCTCTTTAACAAGTGGTGCTGGGAAAACTGGTCAACCACTTGTAAAAGAATGAAACTAGAACACTTTCTAACACCATACACAAAAATAAACTCAAAATGGATTAAAGATCTAAATGTAAGACCAGAAACTATAAAACTCCAGGAACTATAAAACTCCTAGAGGAAAACATAGGCAAAACACTCTGTGACATAAATCATAGCAGGATCCTCTATGATCCACCTCCAAGAGTAATGGAAATAAAAGCAAAAATAAACAAATGGGACCTAATGAAACTTAAAAGCTTTTGCACAACGAAGGCAACTATAAGCAAGGTGAAAAGACAGCCTTCAGAATGGGAGAAAATAATAGCAAATTAAGCAACTGACAAAGAATTAATCTCAAAAATATACAAAGAGCTCTTGCAGCTCAATTCCAGAAAAATAAACGACCCAATCAAAAAATGGGCCAAAGAACTAAACAGACATTTCTCCAAAGAAGACATACAGATGGCTAACAAACACAGGAAAAGATGCTCAACATCACTCATTATCAGAGAAATGCAAATCAAAACCACAGTGAGGTACCATCTCACACCAGTCAGAATGGCTGCTATCCAAAAGTCTACAAACAATAAATGCTGGACAGGGTGGGGTAAAAAGGGAACCCTCTTATACTGTTGGTGGGAATGCAAACTAGTACAGTCACTAGCACAGCCACTAGCAATCCCACTGCTGGGTATACACATCGAGGAAACCAGAATGGAAAGAGACACGTGTATCCCAATGTTCATCTCAGCACTGTTTCCAATAGCTAGGACATGGAAGCAACCTAAATGTCCATAAGCAGATGAATGGATAAGAAATCTGTGGTACAAATACACAATGGAATATTACTCAGCTATTATTGGAAAGGGAGAGGGTGGGATGATTTGGGAGAATGGCATTGAAACATGTATACTATCATGTAAGAATCGAATCAC
Organism: Ovis aries; assembly: GCF_016772045.2. NCBI lineage: Eukaryota > Metazoa > Chordata > Mammalia > Artiodactyla > Bovidae > Ovis > Ovis aries. Next base: position 8,282,579 of record NC_056080.1, on the reverse strand, counting down.
CAATCTATGTCCAATGCAGGATACAGCATGCTTGGGGCTGGTGCACGGGGATGACCCAGAGGGATGTTATGGGGAGAGAGGAGGGAGGGGGGTTCATGTTTGGGAACGCATGTACACCCGCGGTAGATTCATGTCAATGTATGGCAAAACCAATACAGTATTGTAAAGTAAAATAAAGTAAAAATAATTTTTTTTAAAAAAATAAAAGGAATGTATTTGAATCAGTTCTAATGAAGTGGATGAAACTGGAGCCTATTATACAGAGTGAAGTAAGTCAGAAAGAAAAACACCAATACAGTGTATTAATGTATATATATGGAATTTAGAAAGATGGTAACAATGACCCTATATGCAAGACAGCAAAAGAGACACAGATGTACAGAACAGACTTTTGGACTTTTGGACTCTGTGGGAGAAGGCGAGAGTGGGAAGATTTGAGAGAATAGCATTGAAACATGTATATTACCATATGTGAAACAGATCACCAGTCCAGGTTCAATGCATGAGACAGGGTGCTCAGGGCTGTGATTGCCCCAGCGGCCCCAAGTGATTGCCTCAGCACTGTTTCCAATAGCTAGGACATGGAAGCAACCTAAATGTCCATAAGCAGATGAATGGGGATTCAGGATGGAGAACGCATGTACACCCATGGCTGATTCATGTCGATGTTTGGCAAAAACCACTGCAATATTGTAAAGTAATTAGCCTCCAATTAAAATAAATTAATTTTTTTAAAGAATTTTCCACAGTTTGTTGTGATCCACACAAGGCTTTGGAGTAGTCAATAAAGCAAAGTAGATGTTTTTCTGGAACTCACTTGCTTTTTCGATAATCCAATGGATGTTGGCAGTTTGATTTCTGGTTCCTTTGCCTTTTTAAAATTCAGCTTGAACATCTGGTATTTCATGGTTCACATACTGTTGAAACCCAACTTGGAGAATTTTGAGCACTACTTTGCTAGCTTGTGAGATGAGTGCAATCGTGCAGTAGTCTGAACATCCTTTGGCATTTCTTTGGGATTGGAATGAAAACTGACCTTTTCCAGTCCTGTGGCCACTGCTGAGTTTTCCAAATTTGCTGGCATATTCAGTGCAGCACTTTCACAGCATCATCTTTTAGGATTTGAAATAGCTTAACTGGAATTCCATCACCTCCCTTAGCTTTGGTCATAGTGATGCTTCCTAAGGCCCACTTGACTCCGTATTCCAGGATGTCTGGCTCTAGGTGAGTGATATCACCATCGTGGCTATCTGGGCCATGAACATCTTTTTTTTTTTTTTTTTGTATAGTTCTGTGTATTTTTGCCACCTGTTCTTAATATCTTCTGCTTCTGTTACATACAATTCTTCTGCTTCTGTCCATACAATTTCTGCCCTTTATCCTGCCCATCTTTGCATGATATGTTCCCTTGGTATCTCTGATTTTCTTGAAGAGATCTCTAGTCTTTCCCATTCTATTGTTTTCCACTATTTCTTTGCATTGATCACTGAGGAAGGCTTTCTTATCTTTCCTTGCTATTCTTTGGAACTCTACTTTTAAATGGGTATACCTTACCTTTTCTCCTTTGCCTTTAGCTTCTCTTCTTTTCTCAGCTATTCTCAGCTGAGAACATATTTATAATATAAAGTAATTCAACATATTTATGAGTGAGTGAAGTCACTCAGTCATGTCCGACTCTTTGCAACCCCATGGACTGTAGCCTACAAAGCTCCTCTGTCCATGGGATTTTCCAGGCAATAGTACTGGTGTGGATTGCCATTTCCTTCTCCAGGGGATCTTCCCAACCCAGGGATCGAACCCGGGTCTCCCTCATTGTAGACAGACGCTTTACTGTCTGAGCCACCAGGGATGAAAAAGTAAAGTTGCTCTGTCATATCCAATTCTTTGTGACCCCATGGACTATACAGCCCATGGTATTCTCCAGGCCAAAATACTGGAGTGCATAGCTATTCTTTTCTCCAAGGGATCTTCCAAACCCAGGGATCGAACCCAGGTCTCCCACATTGCAGACAGATTCTTTACCAGCTGAGCCACCAGTGAAGCCCTTAAATTAATTCATAATTATTAATATATTTGATAATAACTTCATGAGCACAGTTTTCCATAAATAGGAACATTAATGGAAAATACATTCATGAAGTCAAAACCACCCTAAAACCTAGAACTTTCAACAAGTTACTATGTCTAGAGAAAATACATTAATTGACTAAGCGTCAAGAAGAATATTTTTAAAATAACTATATTGTGAGCTTTTAAACTCCAATGAATCTGCCACTAGACATTAGGCGGCTTGCCCATTGGGCATTCAGCTCTCAGAAAGATGGTCCTTGGCCAACTGGTCTTTAGCACTGGCACATAAGAGGCCACCTCTCTGTCCCCTTCACCCATCGTCATGGTTGGTTTTGGTGTCCCAGTTGCATGTCCCCTGGTGTTCTGTTTCCTCTCTCAGGATAATTCTTGTGCTATCTCTCTCTGTGTGTGCTAAGTTGCTTCAGTTGTGTCAGACTCTTTTGTGACCCCATGGACTGTAGCCTGTCAGGCTCGTCTGTTCATGGGATTTCCCAGGCAAGAATACTGAAGTGGGTTGCGATTTCCCCCTCCAGGGGATCTTCCCAACCCAGGGATTGAACCCATACTTATGTCACCTCTATTGGCAGGCAAATTCTTTACCACTAGCACTGCCTGGGCCACCAGGGCTGTCTTGAACCTTGCTTAAATGTTTGCCTTTCCATAACAAGCTCCCTCAGGTCAGAGCCCAAGTCAGTTGTGTTTTATTTCTGTGTCCTAGCACCGAGCACAGAATCAATCCCATTTCCATGCGTACATTACTGACCTCTTCCTCCAAGCCAGGCACCTCACTGCTGCTTAATAGGCATCATTGCACTTATCCTTCATGCAGTTCCTCGAGGTGGGTGAAATTATTGTTATCACTTTGCAAAGAAGGAAACTGAGGCTGAAGCTACATAGCAAATCCCTGATAAAAGAGATTTCAGAACCTGCTTAGCAACTTCTCTGCATTAGGAATTCCATAAACATGTGTTGACTTAATGAAGTACTTAGTAAGGTTCATCCATAGAGCTGAGGCTTGAAAAACTATTATGTGCCAGGAACTTCTGGCTACATTGTCTCCATGTAGCACAAGCAGGCTCCTTGCACTGCAAGAAGGGCTTTGGGCAAGGCCCCTAGGAACCATCTCTGGAACCCACTGGAAATCTAGTGCTGCATGAGTGTTGCTAGTTCTTTCTTAATCAGGAAGCAACTTCTGGAACTGCTGGCTCTGTTCTCATCCCTATTTTACAGTTATGGAATCCAAGACATGGGTAAGTAACACATCCAAAGTCACACAGGCAATTCCCCTCTGAGCCTGATCTTCAGGGGGCTTCCCAGGTGGCTCAGTGGTAAAGAATCTACCTGCCAATGCAGGAGACATGGGTTCAATCCCTGAGTCAGGAAGATCCCCCGGAGGAGGAAATGACAACTCACTCTAATATTTTTTCCCCACTTATTTAGATATTCTTTAATTTCTTTCAACAATGATTTGTGCTCTTCAGGGTACAGGTTTTACACTTTTTTGTTAAATTTATTCCTAGATATTTTATTATTTCTGATACTATTGTAAGTGAAATTGTTTTCTTAATTTTTTTCCTGGATTATAAATTGTAAATGTAATTGTAAATCACAATAAACTTTTTGTGTGTTGAGAGTCTTTTCTGCCTCTTTCAACCTTTTGGACTTACTAGTTGTAATAATTATTAAACAGTTCCCTAGACTTTTCTATACACAAGGTCATGCCATCAGCCAATAGCATTTTATTTCTTCCTTTCCAATATGGATATCATTCACTTCATTTTCTTGCCTAATTGACTTCACTAGAACCTTCAGTATAATGTGGAATAGAAGTAATGAAAGTGGACATCCTTGTCTTGTTCCTGATCTTAGAGAGAAAGCATTCAGTATTTACCATTAAGTATGAATATTAGCTGGAATATATTCAACTTGATTGTGGTATATAATCCTCTTTATGTATTGCTGGATTTGGTTTGCTCATTATTTTGTGAGTAGTTTTGTACTCTCATGTTCTTGCCTGGGAAATCCCATAGACAGAGGAGTCTGGCAAGCTATAGTTCATGGGGTTGCAGAGTTGGACACAACTGAGCACACAGATACACACTGATATTCAGACTTAATCACTTCTCTTTATTTCATCACTCAGTCTTTTTTCAACAAACATATATGGAGCATCTTCTAAGGCGAAGCCCCATGTTAGGAGCTGTGGGGACAAAGCTAAGACCCAAATGCTGGCTTTCCAATGAGTGCCCTCCAGTTGGGGTCTCCAACATATCAATAAGCCTTCTGGCTCTGGGTCTCCACTCTTGACTATTGTGGCTCCTGCCACTAGCAATAACTCACTTGTTTTCATTTATTTGGGTACTTCAAAGTTGTACTTTTCCATCGCAATGATTAATAGTTCAAGTTTATTTCTGAAACCTGTTAGTTTTTCTTCCCCTACTGGGAAATGGTTTCCCAGGAAGATTCCAGGAGTTTCAAAGGCATAATTTATATAGAATGTTTAAGAGTTCACATCAGCTGGTGGCTCCTGGTTCCCTTTGCTTTTTGCTATTCAAACAGTGGAAGGGGGCCAAGTAGGCATTTCAAAATAGCTCAAGTTCAGGGAAATGGAAATTGATTCAAATTAAGACAAATATTTACTAGGATGATTTTTAACTTCCAAATGTTGAATATCAGAGAAGGAAAATGAACTGTGGTGACAATATATATCTCCTAATAGATCTTGGTTGCAGGTGGCAAAAACCAAGGTAGTTTAAGCAGAAGAAAGATTTGCTTAAGGATACGGGTGTCTTATAGAACCAAAGGGAGGAATAAAGTTGGACCTCAGGGAGGGAATATAAACAAGAACCAGAAAGGAGGCCAAAAAAAAAAAAAAAAAGGCTGAGACGCGTGTGTATGTGTGTATGGACCATATAGATTCATGCATATCTGTGTTGTTTGGCTTTTTCTGCTTCTTCATCCTGTGGAGAATTCTCCATTCTATGTGGCAGAATATGGCTAACCTGACAACTGACAAGATTAAACATGACTATTTCAAGAATGGGCTTCCCTGGTGGCTCAAACAGTAAAGAATCTGCCTGAAATGTGGGAGACCCGGGTTCAATCCTGGGTTGGGAAGATCCCCTGCAGAAGAGAATGGCAACCCACTCCAGTATTCTTGCTTGGAGAATCCCATGGACAGAGGAGCCTGGAGGGCTACAGTCCATGGGGTCACAAAGAGACATGACTGAGTGACTTTTCTTTCTTTTTCTTATTCCAAGAACACTCAGTTCAACTGTCTTTTAGTACCAATTTAAGTTACCAAAAGAAAATCTCATTGGCCTATTGGGTCAAGTGTACAATCCTGATCCAAACAATTTCAGCCAGAGTGGGCTGGATCACTCACCATAACCAAGGTTCGTAGAGAGTCATCCCTATATTCAATGTTCCAAGAAATATGTATTGAGTGCCTTTTAGACCAGATACTGGAAAAAAGCAGTGCTCACAAAGGTATCTGAAAGGATACCATGAAAGCCTAACCCTCTGGTGGACATTAGAGGTTTTGGAATCTCTGGAGTCTTGAGTTTCATTTTACTGACATACCATGTTCTAACCTTACTCAAAAATGCTCTCTAACCTCTATCAGCCCTCTCACCTTCTGGTGGGTCAAGGCTGAGAGCATGCCTGGTACTCTTTATCCCTCTCTGCTGTGATGAAGACACCAACCATTCAGTGCTTCAGACTATGATCTTGGGTTGGGCCCACTGAAGAGTTAAACCATTCACAACTCTCTAAAAGTGTAGCATGCACCCACCTGCACTCAAGCAATAGTATCTGACACCACTCCCCCTCAAGGGCTTCCCTGGTCGCTCAGACAGTAAACAATCTGCCTGCAATGCAGGATACTCGGGTTCAATCCCTGGGTCGGGAAGATCCCCTGGAGAAGGGAATGGCAACCCACTCTAGTACTCTTGTCTAGGAAATCCCATGGACAGAGGAGCCTGGCAGACTACAGTCCATGGGTCCCAAAGAGTCAGATATGACTGAGCAAGTGACACAACTCCACCCCTCAAAATGCCTTAGCAGTTTCTAAAATGCCTTTTAAAATTAACCAACCATATTTAACTATCCATAAACATGACTTTCTTCTTCAATAGAAACATGTAAGTTTTCATCCACACCACCTTCACATTGTGAATCACAGATTCTTCTGAGTCACTCTGGGTTCAGAGCTGTGAGGTTTTATGATGTCATTTTATCATGTTCTGTTTTGATGCATCATTTCAAAAACTGATATTATTTTGTTACTTGGGGTATTTTCTTTCTACCAAGCTCTCATTCTGCAAGTGGGGTACAGATATTGCAATAAGGCACAAGAAGGAAGAAAACTCTGATTACTACAGGTTTCATACTCTTTCCTTAGAGAAAGCCAATCAGAAAAGACAATATACTATATGATTCTAACTATATGACATTCTGGAAAAGGCAAAGCTATGAAGACAGTGAAAAGATTCGTGGCTACCATGGGCTGGAGGGAGGGAAAGGATGAATAGGTGGAGCACAGATGTTTTTAGGTCATCCAAAATACTCTGGGTGATATTATAATCATGGATACATACCATTGTACATTTGTCTAAACCCCTGGTGGTTCACTGGTAAAGAAATCTCCTGCCAATGCAGGAGATACATATTCGATCCCTGGATTGGGAAGATCCCCAGGAGAAGGGAATGGCAACCCACTCCAGTGTTCTTGCCTGGAGAATCCCATGGACAAGAGGAGCCTGGTGGGCTACAGTCCATGGGGAGTCGAATAGGACTTAGTGACTAAAACAACCACAACATGGAATGTACAACCCCAAGAGTGAACCTTAATGCAAATTCTGGACTCAGACAATAATGATGTTTCAACAGGTCCATCAGTTGTAACAAATGTAACACTCTGGTGGGACTGTTGATAATGCAGGAGGTTGTATATGTTGAGGGGGAGGAGGCAGATGGGAAATCTCTATCCATTCCTCTCAGTTTTGCTGTGAACCTAAAACTCCTCTAAAAAACAAAATCTTAAAAAAATACATTTATGTATATATGTATGATACAAGGTTACAGAAACAGTAATAAATAGCATGAAAACAATGGACTTCATTTCAAAACTGGTGCTTTGAACTCACTATCTTTACCAGCTTTTGGGTGAACAGTATATTTTTTTAAATTATTTTAAATTGTGATAAAACACACATAACATAAAATTTATCATCTTCATCATTTGAAGCCCACAGTTCAGCAACATTAACGATGTTCACATTGTTCTACAACCATCACCACTATCCATTTCCTGAACTCTTCATCTTGCAAGACTGAGACTCGGACCATTAAACAATCCATTTTCCCTCCCCTCACCCTAGAAACCACCATTCTACTTTCTGTCTCTATGAACTTGCTAAAATTTCCTCCAGTGCAGAAGTGGATAAATAATAATCAATTGAGACTTTAAAATAGCATAAAGCTATGTACTGATAAACCACTTGCAGTGGAAGAGAAAAGATAAAGACAGTATGGATATCGTACTAGTATCAACACTAGTAACGCATGCTAGTACCAATTTCCCAGTAAGAGATGTATTCTCTAAGTAACCTGCCCTAACACCCTCTCACCTTCATCCCACACTGCCCATCTCACTTCTTACCAGATCCTAAATGGACTTGATGCCCTTTATCTCCTTAGGCTTAAGAATTCTTATTGGATAAAAGCAGTGGAATATCAAAACACTGTGAAACCCAATTTGCTTTTCTTTTCTTTTTTTTCCTCCTCATCTTTGAAACCCTGATGTTACCAAAGAATCTGAGCAGAATCATGTCCTGAGCATTATGTGCAGAAAAAACCCTACCATGACCCAAGCTGGGTGATGACGTGGAGCAGGTTTGCAAGGTCATGGAACAAGGGTGATTCAGTACTCCCCCAAATGCCTGGAAGAAGAGTTCAAAGGAAACAGCTAGCAAATTCAAACTGGAGTCAATCCCCAGGCCAAAGGTAGGCTTTTCAGTAAATTAATAATCCCTGAGTGACAACCAATGAGTTCTTTTTAAGACATTTCCCTTCACCCTGCCTCGACCCCTGACTCACATTTCATTCCTTATAAAATGAATGGAACTTCTCATAGTGACTTCTCTATAAAGACTTGGCCTTACCCTCTTGTTCTGCAGAAACCTTGAGAACACCAGATCATCAATTTACACTCAAGCCTTTCTGCACCAGCTAGATGTTTTGGTGCCTTTCAGTCTTACATTATTGATTTTAGAGAAGTTTGCTTTAACAAAAAATAAGCAAAGGTTCAGGCAAGAAGCAAAATACTATTTCATGAACACATTGTGTGTTTACCCAAATAAGCAGCTCCCAAATCATATTTTTAATGCTGTATTTTCTTTCTCTAATAATACATGAATAATTTTGTAAAACTCAAAAGTGAAAATTTTCAGGTAATTAAAGGTAAATGCAGACCTGACAGCTTGGTTCAGGGGTTAAGTTGTTTGGTACATCGTAATCCAAGGGGAAACACTAAGCTGGCATTATGGAAAAGAGAACTGACAGTTGCTGAGTCCCTATCACATGTCTGACCTCCTTTATGACCACTCTGACAGCTGTGGTTCCTGCGGTTCAGTCGCTCAGTCATGTCTGACTCTTTGCAACCCCATGGACTGTAGCCTGCCAGGCTCCTCTGTCCATGGGATTCTCCAGGCAAGAATACTGGAGTTGATTGCATTTCCTCCTCCAGAGGATCTTCCCAACCCAGTGATCGAACCCATGACTTCAGCATTGGCAGCCAGATCTTTACCACCCGGCCACCTGGGAAGTCTACTGTGACAGCTACTGCTGCTAAGTCACTTCAGTCATGTCCGACTCTGTGCGACCCCATAGATGGCAACCCACCAGGCTCCCTGGTCCCTGGGATTCTCCAGGCAAGAACACTGAAGTGGGTTGCCATTTCCTTCTCCAATGCATGAAAGTGAAAAGTGAAAGTGAAGTCGCTCAGTTGTATCGGACTCTTAGTGACCCCATGGACTGCAGCCTACCAGGCTCCTCCGTCCATAGAATTTTCCAGGCAAGAGTACTGGAGTGGGGTGCCATTGCCTTCTCTGACTATGACAGCTACTACCTCCAATTTTGTAGTTGAATACAAGGTCACTTAGTCAATAAGTGGCCAAATCAGAATTCAAATCATGTTCTTTTTATTCATTTATTCAAATGAGTTATTGAGCATCCAGGAAGGGCCAGGTGTGAGTGGTCCCATGATTACTCTTCATGAAAGCCCTAATGTATGCAAAGCCAGTGCCAGGTACAAGAGGATGCCTGAGTACCTGAGTATAGCTGATCTCCCCAAAGGGAGAGGGGAAAGAACCAGACCTGAAAGAATCTGTGGAGGGAGTTATAGCAAGTATTGGTATTTACACGTGGCAAGAGATGAGCAGGGCTCAGTCCAGAGCACATGTGAAGATGAGCCAATGTTTAGCCAAGATATGGAAGCAACCAAAGTGTCCATTGATACCAAGGAATAGATAAAGATGTGGTACATATATACAATGGAATATTACTCAGCCATAAAAAAAGAATGAAATAATGCCATTTAGAGCAACATGGATGGACCTAGAGATTATCACACTAAGTGAAGTAAGTCAAAGACAAATACCATATGATATCACTTATATGTGGAATCTGAAATATGACACAAATGAACTTATTCACAAAACAGAAATAACTCATAGACATAGAATACAAGCCTATTGTTACAAAATGAGAAAGATGGGGGGGGATAAATAAGGAGTTTGAAATTAGCAGATACGCACTACTATAAATAAGATAGATAACAAACAAGGTCCTACTGTACAGCAAAAGAAACTATATTCAGTATCCTGTAATAAACCATAGTGGAAATTAATACCAAAAAGAGAGAGAGAGAGTCCTTTGTTGCCACAACCTGGCATTCAAATCCTAACTCTTCGACTTCCCCATCATTTTGGGAAAAAAGTGTTTTCTTTCCACGTCTGTAGTTCACCCCCAGAGTCCTGAGAACATGGCCAGTTTCTGAGACATCACTACACACATTTCCCCATGAATGACTGTTGTGAGGAGCAGGAGGACCTAGAGTCATATGCAGAAATACCCTGGTGACAGTCTGGTCATCAGTCTAATCTAACAAAGTGGTCACAGATTTTTTTTTTCATGTTGTGCATCATTTTTGCACTGTCAGAGAGCAAATAAGACAACAACACAAGGATTTCCCTGGTGGTCCAGTGTCTAAGACTCTATGCTCCCAATGCAGGGCGCCTGGGTTTGAGTCCCTGGTCAGGGAACTAGATCCTACATGCCCCAGCCAAGAGTTCACATGCCCCCAACTAGAGATCCTGCATGCCAAAACCAAGACCCGGCACAGCCAAAGAAAATTAAATCAATAAATACGGAAGTGTACAATTCAGTGGTTTTTTAAAAAGGTACTCAGTTTTTTTTAAAAAAGACAGCAACATATACTGTGCAATTTCCATGGCCAGCTTCACATGTTGTGACTGTTTCAGCCCACTTTTAAGGGCAAAATGCTTTCACCTTTGTGGGGCTGGGGGCAAGTAAGAATCATGTTGAGGAAACTATCAAGTCACCTCCCTCCCTTCTTCCTTCTTGCCAGTTTAGCCCAGTCTTTCTTACTGAGCAAATGATTCTCCAGCAGCCTCAACCATAAGCAAACAAGAGTTGAAAATTGGCCACATCTTGAACTGTCTTTGTAAGAAATTATTTGCTTTTTCTGAAATGTGCAGATTTCAAAAAGAAAAGCTAGTTTAAAATATTGCTTGTCTTAACATATTCAAATTGAGCAGATGTAAAGGAATACATTAAATCTGTTTTTAAAGGATATGCCCATCACGGACACATTCAGACGTGATTGAGCACTTACATTCTTTATCATCAATGCAAGCCTTTCTTAAATACTGCTGATTATCACCTCCAGTGGCCTGTCAGCTTCATCAGAGCCAAATACAGCTCCGGATTCCTCCTTCCTTTTTGCTGGAGCATCCTGAACTGGGAAACATACAGCCATCTGGTTCCCCTTTGGAATTGCCGTGTATTATAATATACAATCACATGTGATAAAAGGAAATGCAAGAAACATATGACATGAGGGCCCAAAGGCATTTGCATGATTGCACCAAGGGCCACTTTTAGCACACTTTATACATGGCCAGAAGAAAAAAAAATTTTTTGCCAAGTCACTTGCAACAGTGTATTTGTTTGCCCAGTGTGATCGCCTGCTTAATTCATTCTTTTGATGTTAAATCACCAAGTGACAGTGGAGTGAACTGAACATAAATCAACAGGCTACCACTGGGTCGCTCTGGCATTCTTCCTCACTCGGGATGTCATGTCCACCAGCATACATTGAGGCAGTTCTATAAATTAGGTTATCTCGAGAAGCAGAGAAGTGAGCGAGAAGAAAAAGGCTGGGGAAAAAGAGCAGAGCGAGCTCAGAGACGCTCTAAATTCCTGATAAGATCAAGATGGCTGGGCTTGGTGATTTACGACAGTCACAGTTCCGGCTATTCCGCAGACAGCGTGGCTCCAGATTTTTCAGGCAACATGTTTTTAGTTCAGTGGCACCCAATAACAGCCTGGAAGGACTGACTGACCTTGATTGCAGGAGACAAGAAGATACCTTACTTGCTTTTCAAAGCAGAATCTTCACTGGTTCTCTCAACCTAAGACCCCTAAACATTGCCTTTTTAAAAAATCTATTTAACAATGACTTTGCTGTTGTTTAGTCACTAAGTCATGTCCAGCTCTTTTGTGACCACATGGACTGTAGCCTGCCAGGCTGCTCTGTCCATGGGAATCTCTAGGCAAGAATACTGGAGTGGGTTGCCATTCCCTCCTCCAGGAGATGTTACTGACCCAGGGATTGAACTCATGTCTCCCGCTTGGTAGGTGGATTCTTTATCACTAAGCCACTTGGGAAGCCCCAACAATGACTTACGCAGTGCTTATTACAGGCCAGGCACTGTTCCAAGGGCTCAGGAATCTATTATGCCTTCCATTGTAAACAGTGCAGTACTCCAGAACAACCCCAGGACATAGGCGTGATTCTTCTTCTCATTTGCAGTTGAGAAAACTGAAGCATAGAAGTTACTTTCCCAAGGACACAAAAACAGTAGGTGGCAGGGCTGAGATTCAGATCCACCACTTGAATGATCCACCGCTTGAATCGTGTTGTTAGGAATCAAGAAGAAAGACACTTGGTTGCTGTTTAGTTGCATGGCTGAGAGAATCTTAGTTTCCTGACCACAGATTGAACTTGGGCCCTTGGCACTGAAAGTGCAGTGTACTAACCACTGGACCAGCAGGGTATTCCCCTAAGTATTTTCATTAACTATTTTTAACACCTGCACACATACAGATTTGTGTTTTCATCAATCAATGGTTGATACATGGGAAAAAAATGATTAAATTTTTTGATGCTAGTCAGGCTGAAAACACAGTTAGGTTTAGATTCATGTGATTACATACATAAAGTCCCCCCAAAGAATTATAAGCGGGACTTCCCTGGTGGTCCAGGGGCCAAGACCCCAAGCTCCCAATACAGAGGGTCTGGATTTGATCCGTGGTCAGTGAACTAGATCCCACATGCTGCAGCTAAAGAGTCCGCATGCCACAACTAAGACTCAGCACAGCCAAGTAACTAAATATTTTATTTAATTTTTGAAAAGAAAAGAATAGCCTCTCAAAGTGAGTTGCATCAACAGCTTGAGGAAGCAGAAGAGTCAGTGAGCGGTGCCCACGAGAATGCAGCCAGCCCCCTGACAGGTCCTGGGTTGGTCCCCAGAGAACGTGGAGGTCAGGGTATGACACTGCCACCAGGGGGCTGGCCATCAGAATGTAAGAGTTCACACCAGGCCAGGCTGCCTTGGACATACCCCCTCGTCCCCAGCCCCTCTGACCCTGTGCTGTGGGGGTGACCTGCTCCCAGGCATGCTGTTGGCTCTCACCTCAGCACCAGGCTGGGTCAGTCCACAGGGTTTTGTGAGGTTTTCTCAGCAGAGCCAGGAGCCCACTCAATTCCCCATGCAGGGACCATTTTGAAATGCAGAGTGTTAACGTGGTCAGAATAACCTTCCACTAAGGAAAGATTGGGGCTTCCCAAGTGGCACAAGTGGTAAAGGATCCACATGCAATGCAGGAGCTATATAATACGAGACTTGGGTTTGATCCCCGTGATGGGGAGATTCCCTGGAGGAGGGCATGGCAACCCACTCCAGTATTCTTGCCTGGAAAGTCCCATGGACAGAGGAGCCTGGCAGGCTACAGTCCATGAGGTAACAGAGTCAGACAGAACTGAAGCGATTTAGCATGCATGCATGCAAGGAGAGATGGAGTTAGTGGGTAAATGCTTCCCCATCCCACCTGCAGAGTGGCAGTTCTAAGGCACATTCTTCAGGGTTCCATAGGATCCTCCAGTAGGACTGAGCCCCGGGCATCCACAGCTGTGACTCACTCATCAACACACTGTTGGTTTTTCCACCCTCCTTTCCTCCCTTCTCCCTACTCCCTCACTCCTGCTTCCTGCCATCACCTCTCCAGTAGAAAAACCTGCGTCTAAATCCTTATCACAGATGCTCATCTCTGGGGCTAAGACCAAGAGACAGCTGGAAATGAGGGAAAGACAAGATGAGGTGTGCAAGGAAGATTCCACACTTCGGGTGAAAGGCAAGAGGCTGATTGAAGCCAGAAGAGTCTTTACAAAGACAGACCTCCTAGATCCCAGGCTGCCCCACAGCTGACCTTGAAGAGGGGCCCCAGTCCAGGATAGGCTGAGGAACTGAGCAACACTTGGCTGAAATCTGAACCCTCTGATTCGGGCACTGTTCAAGGAGCTCTCATTTTAATAAAGGATGCAAAAAATGACAACCTCTTGACATAGCCAACCTGGATGGAGCTTTAGGGTAGGCTGAGTGAGAAAGCCAGTCTCAAAGGGTTGCATGCGGCATGACTCCATTTATATGAAGGGATAAAATCACAGTGAGAGAGAAGAGATTCAAAGTCACCAGGAGTTAGGGTTGGGGGAAGGGAGTAATGTAACATGAGGGTGTTTCTTCATGATGATGGAACAATTCTGCATCCTGATTGTGATGGTTCTTTGAATCTATGCATTTCACAGATTTCACAGAAACACACAGATGCACACAAACACATGCACACACACACAAATGCGTTAATAGTATTGTACCAATGCTAACTCCCTGGTCTTGACAATGTACTACTTTTATGTAAGACATTATTATTGGAGGAAACAATAGTCCAGGAACTCTCTGTACTATTTTTCCAACTAATAAGTTTTAAACTATTTCAAAATAAAAAGATAAATATTTTTTTTTAAATTGAATGCCAAAAGAGAAATACAGCCAACTTTCCCTTTCATCTCCTTCAAATGGCTGCTGTAAGGTTGCATCCAAGGATGAACTGTTGAGATAATCCATATCAACGGCCCACCCCAGTATGTTCAGAACAGACATTATCAGTCTTTATGATGACTGTTGTTGTTGTTGCTGTTTAGTCATTCAGTTGTGTCCAACTCTTTAGCAACCCTATGGATTGTAGCCCATCAGGCTCCCCTGTCCATGGAATTCTCCAGGTAAGACTACTGGAGCGGTTTGCCATGTCCTCCTCCAGGAGATCTTGCCAACCCAGGGACTGAACCAGCATCTCTTGAAGCTCCTGCATTGGCAGTGTTTTCCCAACCCCAATATAAGTTCTAAATCTGCCTTGGTACTTTCAACTCTCTATGCTGAGTCCACCACAATTGCTACGGAAAAGATAAAGAAAAGAAAATGGGTAGGTATGAAGTGGCAAAAAAAAAAAAAAAAGGAGAAGTGCCTAGCTGGTCCAGGAGCCAGGGTTTAGAACAAACTAATTTTGAGGATAAATAGTGACTTGTGAAGAGATGTGAGAAGGGGATTCCGTTTTCAGAGCTTGGGCTGCAGGAGAGCTGAGAATCATGCTACAGGTAGAAGGGCCTAAGAGGACAAGCCCAACTTTTGACATATCATGAGCAGTCAATGACTATTTTGAGAAAAGCTGGATGGATGGATGGAAAAGCACAGGTATGAAAGGCAGGAACACTACTTCTAACTCTGATAGTACTAGCAATGACTGGAGAGATACTTAGCTTTAACGCAAAATATTCTTTGTTTTATTAGAATAAGAAAAGTGAAATCACTTCTTCCAGAAATACACAAGAAAGGGCAAGGAAGCCCATGTTCTACAATGGAGCTGCAAATCACCTACCATCAAACTGTCTTCTTCAATGGTCATTCCTGAGCCACGTTCAACAGTTGAGCCTTATTGCTGGTTAATAATGCTAAAAATTTAAGCAACTTATTAATTTGGAGCCATTCTGCATTACAGGATACAAAGACACAGATTTCAACATGTTACCTAACCCAGCTTTAGGGCCAAGCCCACAGAAGTCATTTTCCAAACAATAAAATGTCATTTTAGCCTCCAAATAGCATTCCACAAGGGCCTTCAATATTCGATCACTGTCAAGACTTCTCTTGTCCAATCCTGAACCACCAGCGTATTTCCTGGAGAGGAAAACTCACCTTCACCATCCTCCTTCACCAACCATTCATATAAATCAAGATCACAAGTATGTTTTCTCTTCTCCAGGATCCACAAATCCTAGTCTTTGGCCCAGGCACACAAATCTTAGAATTCCTTTCCAAGTTGTTATTAGCTATCTTTTCACTCTTTATAAGTTCTCTTTATTTGTCATAAGACAGTCCAAGGGATTTTAATAAAAGTTAATCAATGCATTCATCCCTGCAACAGAGTTGACACAGCTTACATAAATTTAATTTCAGTTTCAGTGTCGAGAAAAAATAAAAACAGACATTTGTCAAGCTTAGAATCGCTGGATCTTACACGACACAAACTCAATTGAAACTTGTGTACAGAAAATAAATGTGCAGTTTATTGATTCACATGATCTAACTCAAGGCGCGCTGATCCGGAATTCAAACACCATTGCCAACTCACTCGACTTTCCCTACACCTCCAGGTCTGCATCTGCCCATTTATGACGTCCCACTCTCTCCCACGGTGGGGGGGGGGGGCAGCTCCTCCAAGCTATTACTGGATTCCAACATTATTGCCAGTGACCAAAGGGAAAGGACACAGATTCCCTCTCTGGTTGCCCATGTATCCATTAAGGGAAAGGCTCAGGACGTCCCTGGTGGTCCAGTGGTTAAGAATCCACCGGCCAGGGCTTCACTGCTGGCTCAGTGGTGAGGAATTCTCATGCCAATGCAGGAGACACATTGGTTCCATCCCTGATCCAGGGAGATCTAACACGCAGTGGGGCAGCTCACCACTACGGAGCTGACACTCCAGAGCCGACACTCCAGAGCCCGGCTCCACAAGGAGAGAAGCCACCACAATGAGAAACCCACATGCTACAATGAAGACCCAGTGCAGCCCAACTGCAAATACAAAAAAAAAAAAAAAAAAGGGGGGGGGGGAAAGACTCCAGATTTGCTGATTTGCCCTCCACTCAGAGCAACCAATGTGACCAGATGATTAGGGGACTCTAACTGACCAGCCTGACTTGCATTGCTTATATGTCCAGACAGAGAGGAAGGGTGGACAGCCTGCCCACGTGAAGTGACCCAGAGGGACATGATCCCAAAAGAAAGGCCAGGTGCTGTTACCTAGGATGGCCAAACATTCCACTCTTGTCAGGAGCCAGAAGAGAGAGTACTGATAATAGTAAAATGCAGCAATGAGTTGGCCAGAAAACCCAACATATGGAAAATAATATGAGTCATTCATTCTTCATCCATTGAACAATTTTAGGCATCTCTTGGGCATCAGGCATCATCTGAACACTAATTGTCAGAGAAGAGTCAACATGCACACGACTCTTTAAAGAGAAAAAACACACAATTTCCTGGTTGCAGTCTAGGATGGGGAGTGCCAGAGGAGTGACAGTCCTAAGGTGATGTGGAGATCACAAGTAAGATGCCTACACTAGCCTGGAGAAATCAGAGAAGGCTTCCAGGAAGAGGCAATTCTTGAGCTCAAACTTAAAAGATGAAAAAGAGCAGGAAGCAGCGTCAAGGTAAAAAAAGAGAGAACAGTGGCAGAGGAGTAGCTTGCCTGGAATAAACAGTGTGTTCCACAAAAGAGAGAAGGGTAATTTTTAATAACCACTCAGTAAAACAACTTTCTAGTTACGTTCATAAATTAAAAGAAAGAGTAATGTGCAGAAAATAAACACAGTATAAAATCTATTCATCATTTTATATCTAGTTATGACTCTAGAAGTGTAAGGGAATTAAGAAAAAACAAACCTGCAAATGATACAGCTTAAGCAGCCAAAGTTAACATAGGTTTATATTCTTTCCTCCATAGTCTCAAAATAACTGACAATAGGAAAGAATTTCATTTACAACCTATTTTTCAATTCAGCAAGATATTTTATATTAAAATATAAGACAAATTTGTTCTTTTCAAACTAAAAATAGCTTGTACCTTACAGCGAATACTTTGTTTGACTGATTTAGACATAAATAAAAACACATTGTGTCTCTTTACTTTGACAATTTTTGTGGTATCACTGTGCATTTAATATCAACTGTCTGAATATGCGGTGTGTATTAGTACATTACCTCAGGGACTGCAGGCCGTGCAGGAAGTGATCTCAAGGACTAGCAAACAATTAAGGATTCTCTGTGGAATGAGGCAGTGGTAACCATGGCACCTGAGTTGGAAGGTCTTCTTCTAACGAACTCCCTCATAGAAGACAATAAATTTTTGAAGATCAGTACTAAATTGTGACTGTACCAAATTATATATATATATATGAATATAAATATGCACATAAACACACATATGTATGTGCATTTCTATATATTCACATGTATGTGCATGCAATTGTATATATGTACAATGAAACTTTGTGCTCACAGAATAATATATAAAATATTCAAACCTGACATATATGACAACACACGTTTAAAACATAAACCAACAAAATTTGCTTTGCAGAGGAAAAGCATTTAACTACTGATATTATTTTAGAATACTGGACTATGGGGATGGTAATCAAAATAGAACCAGCATTTACTTTTATTTTTTTTTTCTTGAAATAAGACATTTCGTGGGCAAAGCATCTGCACGGGATGTGGGCTACTACCCCAGTCCCACCTGTGGGAGCCCACTGCTCCATTCTAAATTCCTTTCCTCCGAAGAAGACATCGAGATGGCTAACAAACACATGAAAAGATGCTCACCATCACTCCTTATCAGACAAATGCAAACCAAAACCACAATGAGGTACCATCTGACTCTGGTCAGGCTGACTGCTGTACAAACATCTATAAGCAATAAATGCTGGGGAGGGTGTCGAGAAGGGAACCCTCTTGCACTGTTGGTGGCAATGCAAACTAGTACAGCCACTATGGAGAACACTGCGGAGATTCCTTCAAAAACTGGAACTAGAACTGCCATATGACCCAGCAATCCCACCGCTGGGCATACACACCAAGGAAACCAGACTTGAAAGAGGCATGTGTACCCGAAGGATCATCACAGCACTGTTTACAATCGCCAGGACATGGAAGCAACCTAGATTACAAGGGGCAGAGGAAGCGATAAGAAAGCAGTGGTACATATCCACAATGGAATCCTACTCAGCCATCAAAAAGTATACACTTGAATTAGTTCTAATGAGGTGGATGAAACTGCAGCCTTTTATACAGAGTGAAATAAGTCACAAAGAAAAACACCAATAGAGTACACTAACACATATATATGGAATTTAGAAAGATGGTGATGATAACCCTGTATGCGAGACACAGATGTACAGAACAGTCTTTTGGACTCTGTGGGAGAAGGCCAGGGTGGGATGATCTGAGAGAACAGCAGTGAAACATGTATATTATCACACGAGAAGTAGATCGCCAGTCCAGGTTCGATGCATGAGACTGGGTGCTCGGGGCTGGGGCGCTGGGATGGCCCTGAGGGATGGGATGGGGAGGGAGGTGGGAGGGGGCTTCAGGATGGGGAACACATGTACACCCGCGGCGGATTCCCGACAAGTACGGCAAAAACCACCAAGCATTGGAAAATAATTAGACTCCCATTAAAATAAATAAATTTCAAAAAATCATGTCAATGTATGGCAAAACCAATACAGTATGGTAATGCAAACTAAACTAAAAATAAAATTTGAAAAACAAACAAACAAACAAACTAAATTCCTTTGCTGAAAAGGGCCTAATCAATGTGGGCTTTGTGCCCTCCAAAAACACCATCATTTTCCTTCCTTTCTTCCCTCCTTCCTCCCCCCTCTTTCTTTCCCTTTCTTTCTTATTATACAATTGTGAACGTTTGCTTTCCATTTATAGTTCTTACAGAGCACTGGCTCTATTCCCCATGATGTGCAGTCCATCCTTGGGCTCATCTTCCACCTAACACGCTGTGCCTCCCGCTCCCCCACCTCTGTATTGCCCCTCCCTCTTCCCCTCCCCGCTGGTGACCAGTAGAATGTTCTCTATATCTGTGAGCCTCCATTTTTGTCATATTCCCTACTTTGTGGAGTTTGTAGATTCTTAAGTGATACTACACGGTATTTGTCTATCTCTGTCTGAGTTATTTCACTTAATAGTATACGTTCCCTGTTGCTGCAAATGTCAGTATTCCATTCTCTTTATGGGGCACCTTCTTTCTATGCCTTTTCAGCCAATGGCACTGCCACTCCACACACGACACGGCTCCCCAGCCACGTTTCCAGTTCTGCACTCACACAGAAACACCAAGTCCTCTTCCTCTTCTCCCATGGGAAGTATATCTTTGAAGCTGAGTCTGGAACCAGTTCTTCCCCCACCCTGGCAAACTGGACCTCCTGGTCCCATCTCCAACCCCACAGGACCCATCTCCCTCCCTCTTCACACATCTACGCCTGCCCTGCCTTCTCTGCCACCCACTCTCACAAAACTCCGAAACAAACGTAATTTCACATCAGGTTGATTTTATTTTCATTATGAATGTATGCAGTTGGTATAATAGTCAACGTGTGTACTGTTGGCCAGTCCTCAGCGGCAAGACCCCCGAAGATTTCTGAGGTCTCTAGCCATGCTCTGAGGTCACTGGCTGCCCAGCGTTCCTGCTGGAATGACAGGGGCCTACACACTCTCTGGGACCTCCTCTGGTCCGTTCTGATTCAGCTCTTCCTTCACCTTGGAGCACCGGCTACAGAGCTTTGGGCCTCTGATTTTTTAAGTTTCCTTGTGGTGGGTGGTTTCTGAGAAGTTTTCTTGGTCAGCTTTGCCTGAAGGTGATTTTTCACTCTCACAGGTACCCTGGCCACCTGGAGAAAACAAGAGAGGGGTAGAGAATGGCACTGGTTTGGGGAAGAGGGTGAAGGTGGATGGGAAGGACAGCTTCAGGAGAAGGGGTGTGGGCAGCGAAGGGTTATGTGCCAGGCAAGGACAGGGCAGGGGACTTATGGGGTGGGGTCAATGGGCCAGAGGTGTTTGGGTGGCTTCAGCTCACCTTGACATTTTTCTTGGACCTCAGCTGATTGGAAGTCTTCATCCTGTTGTCCCGGCTACCAGGAGCCACGTGTTTCATAACTACTCTGGAGCCTTGTGGCTTCCCAGTCACCTTAGTCATTTTGAGGCCTCCCAGTGGTCTGCTCCAGAGCCCCTGAGCACCCCTATATATAGCCCCCGTCAGGGAGACACACCCTCATGCTTTATGAGGTCAGCAAGTCTCTTCCCCAGCCAATGGTGGCCCTGGGTGAGCCTTGACATCACAAAGCCCCATCCTGACACCTCTAAGCCGACGATGGGGAGCAACTGAGATGTTTTGGTGGGAGAAATGAGGCATGTATAATTCCCGTAAGGAGGCCTCCAAACTCACCTGCCATCCTCATCTCTCTAAGTCAAGTTCGATGGGTCACAGGGCAGGGAGGGTGTGTCTCCTCCAGAGCTGGTCTATTATGTCTATTTATGACTGTAAACGTGTAAGGGAATTTTAAAAAAATCTGCAAAAGATACAGCTTCAGCAGCCCCAATTAACGGAGGTTTATTTTCTTTGTTCCATAGTCTCAAAATAACAGACCATTAAGAATGAATTTCATTTAAAACCTATGTTTCAAATTCAGCAAGATATTCGATGTTCACATACAAGACGATGTTGTTCTTTTCAAGCTAAAAAAGTTTGTACCTTGCAGTGAATACTTTGTTTCACTGATTTAGACATAAATAAAAGCACATTGTGTGTCTTTACCTTGACAATGTCTGTGGTATCACTGTGTGTTTAGAATCGACTGTTTGAATGTGAGGTGTGTACATTCCCTAGGGGACTGCAGGCTGTGCAGGAAGTGATCTCAAGGCCTTGCAAACCATTCAGGATGCTCTGTGGAATGGAGCAGTGGTAACCATGGCAGCCTGTGTTGGTGACAATGGTTTAACAGGGCCTTCTCTTCATGAACTCCCTCACAGAAGACAATGAATTCTTAAACGTAACTACTAAAACTGTGGCTGTATGAATATATATATATATGAAAAATATATCTAAATATACACACTTATGAGTGTGTGTTTATATGTATATACACACATATGTGTCTGCATTTGTATATATGTCCAGTGAATCTTTGTCCCTTGGGAGTAATACATAGAATATTAAAACCTGACATCTATGACCACAAACGTTGAAAACTTAAACCAACAAAATTTGGTGTGCAGAGTAAAAGTATTTAATTACTGACATTATCTTAGAATACTGGAGGATGGGGATGGTAATCAAAAGAGAACCAGCGGCGTTTACTTGGCTTTATTCTTGTAATAAAACTCTTCGTGGGCAATGACCCCAGTATTGCGTGCAGGGCATGTGGGCTACTCCCCCTGCCCCACCTGTGGGAGCCCACTGCTCCATTCTAAATTCCTTTCCTCCGAAGAAGACATCGAGATGGCTAACAAACACATGAAAAGATGCTCACCATCACTCCTTATCAGACAAATGCAAACCAAAACCACAATGAGGTACCATCTGACTCTGGTCAGGCTGACTGCTGTACAAACATCTATAAGCAATAAATGCTGGGGAGGGTGTCGAGAAGGGAACCCTCTTGCACTGTTGGTGGCAATGCAAACTAGTACAGCCACTATGGAGAACACTGCGGAGATTCCTTCAAAAACTGGAACTAGAACTGCCATATGACCCAGCAATCCCACCGCTGGGCATACACACCAAGGAAACCAGACTTGAAAGAGGCATGTGTACCCGAAGGATCATCACAGCACTGTTTACAATCGCCAGGACATGGAAGCAACCTAGATTACAAGGGGCAGAGGAAGCGATAAGAAAGCAGTGGTACATATCCACAATGGAATCCTACTCAGCCATCAAAAGTATACACTTGAATTAGTTCTAATGAGGTGGATGAAACTGCAGCCTTTTATACAGAGTGAAATAAGTCACAAAGAAAAACACCAATAGAGTACACTAACACATATATATGGAATTTAGAAAGATGGTGATGATAACCCTGTATGCGAGACACAGATGTACAGCACAGTCTTTTGGACTCTGTGGGAGAAGGCCAGGGTGGGATGATCTGAGAGAACAGCAGTGAAACATGTATATTATCACACGAGAAGTAGATCGCCAGTCCAGGTTCGATGCATGAGACTGGGTGCTCGGGGCTGGGGCGCTGGGATGGCCCTGAGGGATGGGATGGGGAGGGAGGTGGGAGGGGGCTTCAGGATGGGGAACACATGTACACCCGCGGCGGATTCCCGACAAGTACGGCAAAAACCACCAAGCATTGGAAAATAATTGGACTCCCATTAAAATAAATAAATTTCAAAAAATCATGTCAATGTATGGCAAAACCAATACAGTATGGTAATGCAAACTAAACTAAAAATAAAATTGGAAAAAAAAAAAAAAAACTAACTAAATTCCTTTGCTGAAAAGGGCCTAATCAATGTGGGCTTTGTGCCCTCCAAAAACACCATCATTTTCCTTCCTTTCTTCCCTCCTTCCTCCCCCCTCTTTCTTTCCCTTTCTTTCTTATTATACAATTGTGAACGTTTGCTTTCCATTTATAGTTCTTACAGAGCACTGGCTCTATTCCCCATGATGTGCAGTCCATCCTTGGGCTCATCTTCCACCTAACACGCTGTGCCTCCCGCTCCCCCACCTCTGTATTGCCCCTCCCTCTTCCCCTCCCCGCTGGTGACCAGTAGAATGTTCTCTATATCTGTGAGCCTCCATTTTTGTCATATTCCCTACTTTGTGGAGTTTGTAGATTCTTAAGTGATACTACACGGTATTTGTCTATCTCTGTCTGAGTTATTTCACTTAATAGTATACGTTCCCTGTTGCTGCAAATGTCAGTATTCCATTCTCTTTATGGGGCACCTTCTTTCTATGCCTTTTCAGCCAATGGCACTGCCACTCCACACACGACACGGCTCCCCAGCCACGTTTCCAGTTCTGCACTCACACAGAGAAACACCAAGTCCTCTTCCTCTTCTCCCATGGGAAGTATATCTTTGAAGCTGAGTCTGGAACCAGTTCTTCCCCCACCCTGGCAAACTGGACCTCCTGGTCCCATCTCCAACCCCACAGGACCCATCTCCCTCCCTCTTCACACATCTACGCCTGCCCTGCCTTCTCTGCCACCCACTCTCACAAAACTCCGAAACAAACGTAATTTCACATCAGGTTGATTTTATTTTCATTATGAATGTATGCAGTTGGTATAATAGTCAACGTGTGTACTGTTGGCCAGTCCTCAGCGGCAAGACCCCCGAAGATTTCTGAGGTCTCTAGCCATGCTCTGAGGTCACTGGCTGCCCAGCGTTCCTGCTGGAATGACAGGGGCCTACACACTCTCTGGGACCTCCTCTGGTCCGTTCTGATTCAGCTCTTCCTTCACCTTGGAGCACCGGCTACAGAGCTTTGGGCCTCTGATTTTTTAAGTTTCCTTGTGGTGGGTGGTTTCTGAGAAGTTTTCTTGGTCAGCTTTGCCTGAAGGTGATTTTTCACTCTCACAGGTACCCTGGCCACCTGGAGAAAACAAGAGAGGGGTAGAGAATGGCACTGGTTTGGGGAAGAGGGTGAAGGTGGATGGGAAGGACAGCTTCAGGAGAAGGGGTGTGGGCAGCGAAGGGTTATGTGCCAGGCAAGGACAGGGCAGGGGACTTATGGGGTGGGGTCAATGGGCCAGAGGTGTTTGGGTGGGTTCAGCTCACCTTGACATTTTTCTTGGACCTCAGCTGATTGGAAGTCTTCATCCTGTTGTCCCGGCTACCAGGAGCCACGTGTTTCATAACTACTCTGGAGCCTTGTGGCTTCCCAGTCACCTTAGTCATTTTGAGGCCTCCCAGTGGTCTGCTCCAGAGCCCCTGAGCACCCCTATATATAGCCCTCGTCAGGGAGACACACCCTCATGCTTTATGAGGTCAGCAAGTCTCTTCCCCAGCCAATGGTGGCCCTGGGTGAGCCTTGACATCACAAAGCCCCATCCTGACACCTCTAGCCGACGATGGGGAGCAACTGAGATGTTTTGGTGGGAGAAATGAGGCATGTATAATTCCCGTAAGGAGGCCTCCAAACTCACCTGCCATCCTCATCTCTCTAAGTCAAGTTCGATGGGTCACAGGGCAGGGAGGGTGTGTCTCCTCCAGAGCTGGTCTATTATGTCTATTTATGACTGTAAACGCGTAAGGGAATTTTAAAAAATCTGCAAAAGATACAGCTTCAGCAGCCCCAATTAACGGAGGTTTATTTTCTTTGTTCCATAGTCTCAAAATAACAGACCATTAAGAATGAATTTCATTTAAAACCTATGTTTCAAATTCAGCAAGATATTCGATGTTCACATACAAGACGATGTTGTTCTTTTCAAGCTAAAAAAGTTTGTACCTTGCAGTGAATACTTTGTTTCACTGATTTAGACATAAATAAAAGCACATTGTGTGTCTTTACCTTGACAATGTCTGTGGTATCACTGTGTGTTTAGAATCGACTGTTTGAATGTGAGGTGTGTACATTCCCTAGGGGACTGCAGGCTGTGCAGGAAGTGATCTCAAGGCCTTGCAAACCATTCAGGATGCTCTGTGGAATGGAGCAGTGGTAACCATGGCAGCCTGTGTTGGTGACAATGGTTTAACAGGGCCTTCTCTTCATGAACTCCCTCACAGAAGACAATGAATTCTTAAACGTAACTACTAAAACTGTGGCTGTATGAATATGTATATATATGAAAAATATATCTAAATATACACACTTATGAGTGTGTGTTTATATGTATATACACACATATGTGTCTGCATTTGTATATATGTCCAGTGAATCTTTGTCCCTTGTGAGTAATACATAGAATATTAAAACCTGACATCTATGACCACAAACGTTGAAAACTTAAACCAACAAAATTTGGTGTGCAGAGTAAAAGTATTTAATTACTGACATTATCTTAGAATACTGGAGGATGGGGATGGTAATCAAAAGAGAACCAGCGGCGTTTACTTGGCTTTATTCTTGTAATAAAACTCTTCGTGGGCAATGACCCCAGTATTGCGTGCAGGGCATGTGGGCTACTCCCCTGCCCCACCTGTGGGAGCCCACTGCTCCATTCTAAATTCCTTTCCTCCGAAGAAGACATCGAGATGGCTAACAAACACATGAAAAGATGCTCACCATCACTCCTTATCAGACAAATGCAAACCAAAACCACAATGAGGTACCATCTGACTCTGGTCAGGCTGACTGCTGTACAAACATCTATAAGCAATAAATGCTGGGAGGGTGTCGAGAAGGGAACCCTCTTGCACTGTTGGTGGCAATGCAAACTAGTACAGCCACTATGGAGAACACTGCGGAGATTCCTTCAAAAACTGGAACTAGAACTGCCATAGGACCCAGCAATCCCACCGCTGGGCATACACACCAAGGAAACCAGACTTGAAAGAGGCATGTGTACCCGAAGGATCATCACAGCACTGTTTACAATCGCCAGGACATGGAAGCAACCTAGATTACAAGGGGCAGAGGAAGCGATAAGAAAGCAGTGGTACATATCCACAATGGAATCCTACTCAGCCATCAAAAAGTATACACTTGAATTAGTTCTAATGAGGTGGATGAAACTGCAGCCTTTTATACAGAGTGAAATAAGTCACAAAGAAAAACACCAATAGAGTACACTAACACATATATATGGAATTTAGAAAGATGGTGGTGATAACCCTGTATGCGAGACACAGATGTACAGAACAGTCTTTTGGACTCTGTGGGAGAAGGCCAGGGTGGGATGATCTGAGAGAACAGCAGTGAAACATGTATATTATCACACGAGAAGTAGATCGCCAGTCCAGGTTCGATGCATGAGACTGGGTGCTCGGGGCTGGGGCGCTGGGATGGCCCTGAGGGATGGGATGGGGAGGGAGGTGGGAGGGGCTTCAGGATGGGGAACACATGTACACCCGCGGCGGATTCCCGACAAGTACGGCAAAAACCACCAAGCATTGGAAAATAATTAGACTCCCATTAAAATAAATAAATTTCAAAAATCATGTCAATGTATGGCAAAACCAATACAGTATGGTAATGCAAACTAAACTAAAAATAAAATTTGAAAAAAAAACAAACTAAATTCCTTTGCTGAAAAGGGCCTAATCAATGTGGGCTTTGTGCCCTCCAAAAACACCATCATTTTCCTTCCTTTCTTCCCTCCTTCCTCCCCCTCTTTCTTTCCCTTTCTTTCTTATTATACAATTGTGAACGTTTGCTTTCCATTTATAGTTCTTACAGAGCACTGGCTCTATTCCCCATGATGTGCAGTCCATCCTTGGGCTCATCTTCCACCTAACACGCTGTGCCTCCCGCTCCCCCACCTCTGTATTGCCCCTCCCTCTTCCCCTCCCCGCTGGTGACCAGTAGAATGTTCTCTATATCTGTGAGCCTCCATTTTTGTCATATTCCCTACTTTGTGGAGTTTGTAGATTCTTAAGTGATACTACACGGTATTTGTCTATCTCTGTCTGAGTTATTTCACTTAATAGTATACGTTCCCTGTTGCTGCAAATGTCAGTATTCCATTCTCTTTATGGGGCACCTTCTTTCTATGCCTTTTCAGCCAATGGCACTGCCACTCCACACACGACACGGCTCCCCAGCCACGTTTCCAGTTCTGCACTCACACACAGAAACACCAAGTCCTCTTCCTCTTCTCCCATGGGAAGTATATCTTTGAAGCTGAGTCTGGAACCAGTTCTTCCCCCACCCTGGCAAACTGGACCTCCTGGTCCCATCTCCAACCCCACAGGACCCATCTCCCTCCCTCTTCACACATCTACGCCTGCCCTGCCTTCTCTGCCACCCACTCTCACAAAACTCCGAAACAAACGTAATTTCACATCAGGTTGATTTTATTTTCATTATGAATGTATGCAGTTGGTATAATAGTCAACGTGTGTACTGTTGGCCAGTCCTCAGCGGCAAGACCCCCGAAGATTTCTGAGGTCTCTAGCCATGCTCTGAGGTCACTGGCTGCCCAGCGTTCCTGCTGGAATGACAGGGGCCTACACACTCTCTGGGACCTCCTCTGGTCCGTTCTGATTCAGCTCTTCCTTCACCTTGGAGCACCGGCTACAGAGCTTTGGGCCTCTGATTTTTTAAGTTTCCTTGTGGTGGGTGGTTTCTGAGAAGTTTTCTTGGTCAGCTTTGCCTGAAGGTGATTTTTCACTCTCACAGGTACCCTGGCCACCTGGAGAAAACAAGAGAGGGGTAGAGAATGGCACTGGTTTGGGGAAGAGGGTGAAGGTGGATGGGAAGGACAGCTTCAGGAGAAGGGGTGTGGGCAGCGAAGGGTTATGTGCCAGGCAAGGACAGGGCAGGGGACTTATGGGGTGGGGTCAATGGGCCAGAGGTGTTTGGGTGGGTTCAGCTCACCTTGACATTTTTCTTGGACCTCAGCTGATTGGAAGTCTTCATCCTGTTGTCCCGGCTACCAGGAGCCACGTGTTTCATAACTACTCTGGAGCCTTGTGGCTTCCCAGTCACCTTAGTCATTTTGAGGCCTCCCAGTGGTCTGCTCCAGAGCCCCTGAGCACCCCTATATATAGCCCTCGTCAGGGAGACACACCCTCATGCTTTATGAGGTCAGCAAGTCTCTTCCCCAGCCAATGGTGGCCCTGGGTGAGCCTTGACATCACAAAGCCCCATCCTGACACCTCTAGCCGACGATGGGGAGCAACTGAGATGTTTTGGTGGGAGAAATGAGGCATGTATAATTCCCGTAAGGAGGCCTCCAAACTCACCTGCCATCCTCATCTCTCTAAGTCAAGTTCGATGGGTCACAGGGCAGGGAGGGTGTGTCTCCTCCAGAGCTGGTCTATTATGTCTATTTATGACTGTAAACGCGTAAGGGAATTTTAAAAAATCTGCAAAGATACAGCTTCAGCAGCCCCAATTAACGGAGGTTTATTTTCTTTGTTCCATAGTCTCAAAATAACAGACCATTAAGAATGAATTTCATTTAAAACCTATGTTTCAAATTCAGCAAGATATTCGATGTTCACATACAAGACGATGTTGTTCTTTTCAAGCTAAAAAGTTTGTACCTTGCAGTGAATACTTTGTTTCACTGATTTAGACATAAATAAAAGCACATTGTGTGTCTTTACCTTGACAATGTCTGTGGTATCACTGTGTGTTTAGAATCGACTGTTTGAATGTGAGGTGTGTACATTCCCTAGGGGACTGCAGGCTGTGCAGGAAGTGATCTCAAGGCCTTGCAAACCATTCAGGATGCTCTGTGGAATGGAGCAGTGGTAACCATGGCAGCCTGTGTTGGTGACAATGGTTTAACAGGGCCTTCTCTTCATGAACTCCCTCACAGAAGACAATGAATTCTTAAACGTAACTACTAAAACTGTGGCTGTATGAATATGTATATATATGAAAAATATATCTAAATATACACACTTATGAGTGTGTGTTTATATGTATATACACACATATGTGTCTGCATTTGTATATATGTCCAGTGAATCTTTGTCCCTTGTGAGTAATACATAGAATATTAAAACCTGACATCTATGACCACAAACGTTGAAAACTTAAACCAACAAAATTTGGTGTGCAGAGTAAAAGTATTTAATTACTGACATTATCTTAGAATACTGGAGGATGGGGATGGTAATCAAAAGAGAACCAGCGGCGTTTACTTGGCTTTATTCTTGTAATAAAACTCTTCGTGGGCAATGACCCCAGTATTGCGTGCAGGGCATGTGGGCTACTCCCCTGCCCCACCTGTGGGAGCCCACTGCTCCATTCTAAATTCCTTTCCTCCGAAGAAGACATCGAGATGGCTAACAAACACATGAAAAGATGCTCACCATCACTCCTTATCAGACAAATGCAAACCAAAACCACAATGAGGTACCATCTGACTCTGGTCAGGCTGACTGCTGTACAAACATCTATAAGCAATAAATGCTGGGGAGGGTGTCGAGAAGGGAACCCTCTTGCACTGTTGGTGGCAATGCAAACTAGTACAGCCACTATGGAGAACACTGCGGAGATTCCTTCAAAACTGGAACTAGAACTGCCATAGGACCCAGCAATCCCACCGCTGGGCATACACACCAAGGAAACCAGACTTGAAAGAGGCATGTGTACCCGAAGGATCATCACAGCACTGTTTACAATCGCCAGGACATGGAAGCAACCTAGATTACAAGGGGCAGAGGAAGCGATAAGAAAGCAGTGGTACATATCCACAATGGAATCCTACTCAGCCATCAAAAAGTATACACTTGAATTAGTTCTAATGAGGTGGATGAAACTGCAGCCTTTTATACAGAGTGAAATAAGTCACAAAGAAAAACACCAATAGAGTACACTAACACATATATATGGAATTTAGAAAGATGGTGGTGATAACCCTGTATGCGAGACACAGATGTACAGAACAGTCTTTTGGACTCTGTGGGAGAAGGCCAGGGTGGGATGATCTGAGAGAACAGCAGTGAAACATGTATATTATCACACGAGAAGTAGATCGCCAGTCCAGGTTCGATGCATGAGACTGGGTGCTCGGGGCTGGTGCGCTGGGATGGCCCTGAGGGATGGGATGGGGAGGGAGGTGGGAGGGGGCTTCAGGATGGGGAACACATGTACACCCGCGGCGGATTCCCGACAAGTACGGCAAAAACCACCAAGCATTGGAAAATAATTGGACTCCCATTAAAATAAATAAATTTCAAAAAATCATGTCAATGTATGGCAAAACCAATACAGTATGGTAATGCAAACTAAACTAAAAATAAAATTTGAAAAAAAAAAACAAACTAAATTCCTTTGCTGAAAAGGGCCTAATCAATGTGGGCTTTGTGCCCTCCAAAAACACCATCATTTTCCTTCCTTTCTTCCCTCCTTCCTCCCCCCTCTTTCTTTCCCTTTCTTTCTTATTATACAATTGTGAACGTTTGCTTTCCATTTATAGTTCTTACAGAGCACTGGCTCTATTCCCCATGATGTGCAGTCCATCCTTGGGCTCATCTTCCACCTAACACGCTGTGCCTCCCGCTCCCCCACCTCTGTATTGCCCCTCCTCTTCCCCTCCCCGCTGGTGACCAGTAGAATGTTCTCTATATCTGTGAGCCTCCATTTTTGTCATATTCCCTACTTTGTGGAGTTTGTAGATTCTTAAGTGATACTACACGGTATTTGTCTATCTCTGTCTGAGTTATTTCACTTAATAGTATACGTTCCCTGTTGCTGCAAATGTCAGTATTCCATTCTCTTTATGGGGCACCTTCTTTCTATGCCTTTTCAGCCAATGGCACTGCCACTCCACACACGACACGGCTCCCCAGCCACGTTTCCAGTTCTGCACTCACACACAGAAACACCAAGTCCTCTTCCTCTTCTCCCATGGGAAGTATATCTTTGAAGCTGAGTCTGGAACCAGTTCTTCCCCCACCCTGGCAAACTGGACCTCCTGGTCCCATCTCCAACCCCACAGGACCCATCTCCCTCCCTCTTCACACATCTACGCCTGCCCTGCCTTCTCTGCCACCCACTCTCACAAAACTCCGAAACAAACGTAATTTCACATCAGGTTGATTTTATTTTCATTATGAATGTATGCAGTTGGTATAATAGTCAACGTGTGTACTGTTGGCCAGTCCTCAGCGGCAAGACCCCCGAAGATTTCTGAGGTCTCTAGCCATGCTCTGAGGTCACTGGCTGCCCAGCGTTCCTGCTGGAATGACAGGGGCCTACACACTCTCTGGGACCTCCTCTGGTCCGTTCTGATTCAGCTCTTCCTTCACCTTGGAGCACCGGCTACAGAGCTTTGGGCCTCTGATTTTTTTAAGTTTCCTTGTGGTGGGTGGTTTCTGAGAAGTTTTCTTGGTCAGCTTTGCCTGAAGGTGATTTTTCACTCTCACAGGTACCCTGGCCACCTGGAGAAAACAAGAGAGGGGTAGAGAATGGCACTGGTTTGGGGAAGAGGGTGAAGGTGGATGGGAAGGACAGCTTCAGGAGAAGGGGTGTGGGCAGCGAAGGGTTATGTGCCAGGCAAGGACAGGGCAGGGGACTTATGGGGTGGGGTCAATGGGCCAGAGGTGTTTGGGTGGGTTCAGCTCACCTTGACATTTTTCTTGGACCTCAGCTGATTGGAAGTCTTCATCCTGTTGTCCCGGCTACCAGGAGCCACGTGTTTCATAACTACTCTGGAGCCTTGTGGCTTCCCAGTCACCTTAGTCATTTTGAGGCCTCCCAGTGGTCTGCTCCAGAGCCCCTGAGCACCCCTATATATAGCCCCCGTCAGGGAGACACACCCTCATGCTTTATGAGGTCAGCAAGTCTCTTCCCCAGCCAATGGTGGCCCTGGGTGAGCCTTGACATCACAAAGCCCCATCCTGACACCTCTAGCCGACGATGGGGAGCAACTGAGATGTTTTGGTGGGAGAAATGAGGCATGTATAATTCCCGTAAGGAGGCCTCCAAACTCACCTGCCATCCTCATCTCTCTAAGTCAAGTTCGATGGGTCACAGGGCAGGGAGGGTGTGTCTCCTCCAGAGCTGGTCTATTATGTCTATTTATGACTGTAAACGCGTAAGGGAATTTTAAAAAATCTGCAAAAGATACAGCTTCAGCAGCCCCAATTAACGGAGGTTTATTTTCTTTGTTCCATAGTCTCAAAATAACAGACCATTAAGAATGAATTTCATTTAAAACCTATGTTTCAAATTCAGCAAGATATTCGATGTTCACATACAAGACGATGTTGTTCTTTTCAAGCTAAAAAGTTTGTACCTTGCAGTGAATACTTTGTTTCACTGATTTAGACATAAATAAAAGCACATTGTGTGTCTTTACCTTGACAATGTCTGTGGTATCACTGTGTGTTTAGAATCGACTGTTTGAATGTGAGGTGTGTACATTCCTAGGGGACTGCAGGCTGTGCAGGAAGTGATCTCAAGGCCTTGCAAACCATTCAGGATGCTCTGTGGAATGGAGCAGTGGTAACCATGGCAGCCTGTGTTGGTGACAATGGTTTAACAGGGCCTTCTCTTCATGAACTCCCTCACAGAAGACAATGAATTCTTAAACGTAACTACTAAAACTGTGGCTGTATGAATATGTATATATATGAAAAATATATCTAAATATACACACTTATGAGTGTGTGTTTATATGTATATACACACATATGTGTCTGCATTTGTATATATGTCCAGTGAATCTTTGTCCCTTGTGAGTAATACATAGAATATTAAAACCTGACATCTATGACCACAAACGTTGAAAACTTAAACCAACAAAATTTGGTGTGCAGAGTAAAAGTATTTAATTACTGACATTATCTTAGAATACTGGAGGATGGGGATGGTAATCAAAAGAGAACCAGCGGCGTTTACTTGGCTTTATTCTTGTAATAAAACTCTTCGTGGGCAATGACCCCAGTATTGCGTGCAGGGCATGTGGGCTACTCCCCTGCCCCACCTGTGGGAGCCCACTGCTCCATTCTAAATTCCTTTCCTCCGAAGAAGACATCGAGATGGCTAACAAACACATGAAAAGATGCTCACCATCACTCCTTATCAGACAAATGCAAACCAAAACCACAATGAGGTACCATCTGACTCTGGTCAGGCTGACTGCTGTACAAACATCTATAAGCAATAAATGCTGGGGAGGGTGTCGAGAAGGGAACCCTCTTGCACTGTTGGTGGCAATGCAAACTAGTACAGCCACTATGGAGAACACTGCGGAGATTCCTTCAAAACTGGAACTAGAACTGCCATAGGACCCAGCAATCCCACCGCTGGGCATACACACCAAGGAAACCAGACTTGAAAGAGGCATGTGTACCCGAAGGATCATCACAGCACTGTTTACAATCGCCAGGACATGGAAGCAACCTAGATTACAAGGGGCAGAGGAAGCGATAAGAAAGCAGTGGTACATATCCACAATGGAATCCTACTCAGCCATCAAAAAGTATACACTTGAATTAGTTCTAATGAGGTGGATGAAACTGCAGCCTTTTATACAGAGTGAAATAAGTCACAAAGAAAAACACCAATAGAGTACACTAACACATATATATGGAATTTAGAAAGATGGTGGTGATAACCCTGTATGCGAGACACAGATGTACAGAACAGTCTTTTGGACTCTGTGGGAGAAGGCCAGGGTGGGATGATCTGAGAGAACAGCAGTGAAACATGTATATTATCACACGAGAAGTAGATCGCCAGTCCAGGTTCGATGCATGAGACTGGGTGCTCGGGGCTGGGGCGCTGGGATGGCCCTGAGGGATGGGATGGGGAGGGAGGTGGGAGGGGCTTCAGGATGGGGAACACATGTACACCCGCGGCGGATTCCCGACAAGTACGGCAAAAACCACCAAGCATTGGAAAATAATTAGACTCCCATTAAAATAAATAAATTTCAAAAAATCATGTCAATGTATGGCAAAACCAATACAGTATGGTAATGCAAACTAAACTAAAAATAAAATTTGAAAAAAAAACAAACTAAATTCCTTTGCTGAAAAGGGCCTAATCAATGTGGGCTTTGTGCCTCCAAAACACCATCATTTTCCTTCCTTTCTTCCCTCCTTCCTCCCCCTCTTTCTTTCCCTTTCTTTCTTATTATACAATTGTGAACGTTTGCTTTCCATTTATAGTTCTTACAGAGCACTGGCTCTATTCCCCATGATGTGCAGTCCATCCTTGGGCTCATCTTCCACCTAACACGCTGTGCCTCCCGCTCCCCCACCTCTGTATTGCCCCTCCTCTTCCCCCTCCCCGCTGGTGACCAGTAGAATGTTCTCTATATCTGTGAGCCTCCATTTTGTCATATTCCCTACTTTGTGGAGTTTGTAGATTCTTAAGTGATACTACACGGTATTTGTCTATCTCTGTCTGAGTTATTTCACTTAATAGTATACGTTCCCTGTTGCTGCAAATGTCAGTATTCCATTCTCTTTATGGGGCACCTTCTTTCTATGCCTTTTCAGCCAATGGCACTGCCACTCCACACACGACACGGCTCCCCAGCCACGTTTCCAGTTCTGCACTCACACACAGAAACACCAAGTCCTCTTCCTCTTCTCCCATGGGAAGTATATCTTTGAAGCTGAGTCTGGAACCAGTTCTTCCCCCACCCTGGCAAACTGGACCTCCTGGTCCCATCTCCAACCCCACAGGACCCATCTCCCTCCCTCTTCACACATCTACGCCTGCCCTGCCTTCTCTGCCACCCACTCTCACAAAACTCCGAAACAAACGTAATTTCACATCAGGTTGATTTTATTTTCATTATGAATGTATGCAGTTGGTATAATAGTCAACGTGTGTACTGTTGGCCAGTCCTCAGCGGCAAGACCCCCGAAGATTTCTGAGGTCTCTAGCCATGCTCTGAGGTCACTGGCTGCCCAGCGTTCCTGCTGGAATGACAGGGGCCTACACACTCTCTGGGACCTCCTCTGGTCCGTTCTGATTCAGCTCTTCCTTCACCTTGGAGCACCGGCTACAGAGCTTTGGGCCTCTGATTTTTTAAGTTTCCTTGTGGTGGGTGGTTTCTGAGAAGTTTTCTTGGTCAGCTTTGCCTGAAGGTGATTTTTCACTCTCACAGGTACCCTGGCCACCTGGAGAAAACAAGAGAGGGGTAGAGAATGGCACTGGTTTGGGGAAGAGGGTGAAGGTGGATGGGAAGGACAGCTTCAGGAGAAGGGGTGTGGGCAGCGAAGGGTTATGTGCCAGGCAAGGACAGGGCAGGGGACTTATGGGGTGGGGTCAATGGGCCAGAGGTGTTTGGGTGGGTTCAGCTCACCTTGACATTTTTCTTGGACCTCAGCTGATTGGAAGTCTTCATCCTGTTGTCCCGGCTACCAGGAGCCACGTGTTTCATAACTACTCTGGAGCCTTGTGGCTTCCCAGTCACCTTAGTCATTTTGAGGCCTCCCAGTGGTCTGCTCCAGAGCCCCTGAGCACCCCTATATATAGCCCTCGTCAGGGAGACACACCCTCATGCTTTATGAGGTCAGCAAGTCTCTTCCCCAGCCAATGGTGGCCCTGGGTGAGCCTTGACATCACAAAGCCCCATCCTGACACCTCTAGCCGACGATGGGGAGCAACTGAGATGTTTTGGTGGGAGAAATGAGGCATGTATAATTCCCGTAAGGAGGCCTCCAAACTCACCTGCCATCCTCATCTCTCTAAGTCAAGTTCGATGGGTCACAGGGCAGGGAGGGTGTGTCTCCTCCAGAGCTGGTCTATTATGTCTATTTATGACTGTAAACGTGTAAGGGAATTTTAAAAAATCTGCAAAAGATACAGCTTCAGCAGCCCCAATTAACGGAGGTTTATTTTCTTTGTTCCATAGTCTCAAAATAACAGACCATTAAGAATGAATTTCATTTAAAACCTATGTTTCAAATTCAGCAAGATATTCGATGTTCACATACAAGACGATGTTGTTCTTTTCAAGCTAAAAAGTTTGTACCTTGCAGTGAATACTTTGTTTCACTGATTTAGACATAAATAAAAGCACATTGTGTGTCTTTACCTTGACAATGTCTGTGGTATCACTGTGTGTTTAGAATCGACTGTTTGAATGTGAGGTGTGTACATTCCCTAGGGGACTGCAGGCTGTGCAGGAAGTGATCTCAAGGCCTTGCAAACCATTCAGGATGCTCTGTGGAATGGAGCAGTGGTAACCATGGCAGCCTGTGTTGGTGACAATGGTTTAACAGGGCCTTCTCTTCATGAACTCCCTCACAGAAGACAATGAATTCTTAAACGTAACTACTAAAACTGTGGCTGTATGAATATGTATATATATGAAAAATATATCTAAATATACACACTTATGAGTGTGTGTTTATATGTATATACACACATATGTGTCTGCATTTGTATATATGTCCAGTGAATCTTTGTCCCTTGTGAGTAATACATAGAATATTAAAACCTGACATCTATGACCACAAACGTTGAAAACTTAAACCAACAAAATTTGGTGTGCAGAGTAAAAGTATTTAATTACTGACATTATCTTAGAATACTGGAGGATGGGGATGGTAATCAAAAGAGAACCAGCGGCGTTTACTTGGCTTTATTCTTGTAATAAAACTCTTCGTGGGCAATGACCCCAGTATTGCGTGCAGGGCATGTGGGCTACTCCCCTGCCCCACCTGTGGGAGCCCACTGCTCCATTCTAAATTCCTTTCCTCCGAAGAAGACATCGAGATGGCTAACAAACACATGAAAAGATGCTCACCATCACTCCTTATCAGACAAATGCAAACCAAAACCACAATGAGGTACCATCTGACTCTGGTCAGGCTGACTGCTGTACAAACATCTATAAGCAATAAATGCTGGGGAGGGTGTCGAGAAGGGAACCCTCTTGCACTGTTGGTGGCAATGCAAACTAGTACAGCCACTATGGAGAACACTGCGGAGATTCCTTCAAAAACTGGAACTAGAACTGCCATATGACCCAGCAATCCCACCGCTGGGCATACACACCAAGGAAACCAGACTTGAAAGAGGCATGTGTACCCGAAGGATCATCACAGCACTGTTTACAATCGCCAGGACATGGAAGCAACCTAGATTACAAGGGGCAGAGGAAGCGATAAGAAAGCAGTGGTACATATCCACAATGGAATCCTACTCAGCCATCAAAAAGTATACACTTGAATTAGTTCTAATGAGGTGGATGAAACTGCAGCCTTTTATACAGAGTGAAATAAGTCACAAAGAAAAACACCAATAGAGTACACTAACACATATATATGGAATTTAGAAAGATGGTGGTGATAACCCTGTATGCGAGACACAGATGTACAGAACAGTCTTTTGGACTCTGTGGGAGAAGGCCAGGGTGGGATGATCTGAGAGAACAGCAGTGAAACATGTATATTATCACACGAGAAGTAGATCGCCAGTCCAGGTTCGATGCGTGAGACTGGGTGCTCGGGGCTGGGGCGCTGGGATGGCCCTGAGGGATGGGATGGGGAGGGAGGTGGGAGGGGGCTTCAGGATGGGGAACACATGTACACCCGAGGCGGATTCCCGACAAGTACGGCAAAAACCACCAAGCATTGGAAAATAATTAGACTCCCATTAAAATAAATAAATTTCAAAAAATCATGTCAATGTATGGCAAAACCAATACAGTATGGTAATGCAAACTAAACTAAAAATAAAATTTGGAAAAAAAAAAAACAAACTAAATTCCTTTGCTGAAAAGGGCCTAATCAATGTGGGCTTTGTGCCCTCCAAAAACACCATCATTTTCCTTCCTTTCTTCCCTCCTTCCTCCCCCCTCTTTCTTTCCCTTTCTTTCTTATTATACAATTGTGAACGTTTGCTTTCCATTTATAGTTCTTACAGAGCACTGGCTCTATTCCCCATGATGTGCAGTCCATCCTTGGGCTCATCTTCCACCTAACACGCTGTGCCTCCCGCTCCCCCACCTCTGTATTGCCCCTCCCTCTTCCCCTCCCCGCTGGTGACCAGTAGAATGTTCTCTATATCTGTGAGCCTCCATTTTTGTCATATTCCCTACTTTGTGGAGTTTGTAGATTCTTAAGTGATACTACACGGTATTTGTCTATCTCTGTCTGAGTTATTTCACTTAATAGTATACGTTCCCTGTTGCTGCAAATGTCAGTATTCCATTCTCTTTATGGGGCACCTTCTTTCTATGCCTTTTCAGCCAATGGCACTGCCACTCCACACACGACACGGCTCCCCAGCCACGTTTCCAGTTCTGCACTCACACACAGAAACACCAAGTCCTCTTCCTCTTCTCCCATGGGAAGTATATCTTTGAAGCTGAGTCTGGAACCAGTTCTTCCCCCACCCTGGCAAACTGGACCTCCTGGTCCCATCTCCAACCCCACAGGACCCATCTCCCTCCCTCTTCACACATCTACGCCTGCCCTGCCTTCTCTGCCACCCACTCTCACAAAACTCCGAAACAAACGTAATTTCACATCAGGTTGATTTTATTTTCATTATGAATGTATGCAGTTGGTATAATAGTCAACGTGTGTACTGTTGGCCAGTCCTCAGCGGCAAGACCCCCGAAGATTTCTGAGGTCTCTAGCCATGCTCTGAGGTCACTGGCTGCCCAGCGTTCCTGCTGGAATGACAGGGGCCTACACACTCTCTGGGACCTCCTCTGGTCCGTTCTGATTCAGCTCTTCCTTCACCTTGGAGCACCGGCTACAGAGCTTTGGGCCTCTGATTTTTTAAGTTTCCTTGTGGTGGGTGGTTTCTGAGAAGTTTTCTTGGTCAGCTTTGCCTGAAGGTGATTTTTCACTCTCACAGGTACCCTGGCCACCTGGAGAAAACAAGAGAGGGGTAGAGAATGGCACTGGTTTGGGGAAGAGGGTGAAGGTGGATGGGAAGGACAGCTTCAGGAGAAGGGGTGTGGGCAGCGAAGGGTTATGTGCCAGGCAAGGACAGGGCAGGGGACTTATGGGGTGGGGTCAATGGGCCAGAGGTGTTTGGGTGGGTTCAGCTCACCTTGACATTTTTCTTGGACCTCAGCTGATTGGAAGTCTTCATCCTGTTGTCCCGGCTACCAGGAGCCACGTGTTTCATAACTACTCTGGAGCCTTGTGGCTTCCCAGTCACCTTAGTCATTTTGAGGCCTCCCAGTGGTCTGCTCCAGAGCCCCTGAGCACCCCTATATATAGCCCTCGTCAGGGAGACACACCCTCATGCTTTATGAGGTCAGCAAGTCTCTTCCCCAGCCAATGGTGGCCCTGGGTGAGCCTTGACATCACAAAGCCCCATCCTGACACCTCTAGCCGACGATGGGGAGCAACTGAGATGTTTTGGTGGGAGAAATGAGGCATGTATAATTCCCGTAAGGAGGCCTCCAAACTCACCTGCCATCCTCATCTCTCTAAGTCAAGTTCGATGGGTCACAGGGCAGGGAGGGTGTGTCTCCTCCAGAGCTGGTCTATTATGTCTATTTATGACTGTAAACGCGTAAGGGAATTTTAAAAAATCTGCAAAGATACAGCTTCAGCAGCCCCAATTAACGGAGGTTTATTTTCTTTGTTCCATAGTCTCAAAATAACAGACCATTAAGAATGAATTTCATTTAAAACCTATGTTTCAAATTCAGCAAGATATTCGATGTTCACATACAAGACGATGTTGTTCTTTTCAAGCTAAAAAGTTTGTACCTTGCAGTGAATACTTTGTTTCACTGATTTAGACATAAATAAAAGCACATTGTGTGTCTTTACCTTGACAATGTCTGTGGTATCACTGTGTGTTTAGAATCGACTGTTTGAATGTGAGGTGTGTACATTCCCTAGGGGACTGCAGGCTGTGCAGGAAGTGATCTCAAGGCCTTGCAAACCATTCAGGATGCTCTGTGGAATGGAGCAGTGGTAACCATGGCAGCCTGTGTTGGTGACAATGGTTTAACAGGGCCTTCTCTTCATGAACTCCCTCACAGAAGACAATGAATTCTTAAACGTAACTACTAAAACTGTGGCTGTATGAATATGTATATATATGAAAAATATATCTAAATATACACACTTATGAGTGTGTGTTTATATGTATATACACACATATGTGTCTGCATTTGTATATATGTCCAGTGAATCTTTGTCCCTTGTGAGTAATACATAGAATATTAAAACCTGACATCTATGACCACAAACGTTGAAAACTTAAACCAACAAAATTTGGTGTGCAGAGTAAAAGTATTTAATTACTGACATTATCTTAGAATACTGGAGGATGGGGATGGTAATCAAAAGAGAACCAGCGGCGTTTACTTGGCTTTATTCTTGTAATAAAACTCTTCGTGGGCAATGACCCCAGTATTGCGTGCAGGGCATGTGGGCTACTCCCCTGCCCCACCTGTGGGAGCCCACTGCTCCATTCTAAATTCCTTTCCTCCGAAGAAGACATCGAGATGGCTAACAAACACATGAAAAGATGCTCACCATCACTCCTTATCAGACAAATGCAAACCAAAACCACAATGAGGTACCATCTGACTCTGGTCAGGCTGACTGCTGTACAAACATCTATAAGCAATAAATGCTGGGGAGGGTGTCGAGAAGGGAACCCTCTTGCACTGTTGGTGGCAATGCAAACTAGTACAGCCACTATGGAGAACACTGCGGAGATTCCTTCAAAACTGGAACTAGAACTGCCATATGACCCAGCAATCCCACCGCTGGGCATACACACCAAGGAAACCAGACTTGAAAGAGGCATGTGTACCCGAAGGATCATCACAGCACTGTTTACAATCGCCAGGACATGGAAGCAACCTAGATTACAAGGGGCAGAGGAAGCGATAAGAAAGCAGTGGTACATATCCACAATGGAATCCTACTCAGCCATCAAAAAGTATACACTTGAATTAGTTCTAATGAGGTGGATGAAACTGCAGCCTTTTATACAGAGTGAAATAAGTCACAAAGAAAAACACCAATAGAGTACACTAACACATATATATGGAATTTAGAAAGATGGTGATGATAACCCTGTATGCGAGACACAGATGTACAGAACAGTCTTTTGGACTCTGTGGGAGAAGGCCAGGGTGGGATGATCTGAGAGAACAGCAGTGAAACATGTATATTATCACACGAGAAGTAGATCGCCAGTCCAGGTTCGATGCATGAGACTGGGTGCTCGGGGCTGGGGCGCTGGGATGGCCCTGAGGGATGGGATGGGGAGGGAGGTGGGAGGGGCTTCAGGATGGGGAACACATGTACACCCGCGGCGGATTCCCGACAAGTACGGCAAAAACCACCAAGCATTGGAAAATAATTAGACTCCCATTAAAATAAATAAATTTCAAAAATCATGTCAATGTATGGCAAAACCAATACAGTATGGTAATGCAAACTAAACTAAAAATAAAATTTGGAAAAAAAACAAACTAAATTCCTTTGCTGAAAAGGGCCTAATCAATGTGGGCTTTGTGCCTCCAAAAACACCATCATTTTCCTTCCTTTCTTCCCTCCTTCCTCCCCCTCTTTCTTTCCCTTTCTTTCTTATTATACAATTGTGAACGTTTGCTTTCCATTTATAGTTCTTACAGAGCACTGGCTCTATTCCCCATGATGTGCAGTCCATCCTTGGGCTCATCTTCCACCTAACACGCTGTGCCTCCCGCTCCCCCACCTCTGTATTGCCCCTCCCTCTTCCCCTCCCCGCTGGTGACCAGTAGAATGTTCTCTATATCTGTGAGCCTCCATTTTGTCATATTCCTACTTTGTGGAGTTTGTAGATTCTTAAGTGATACTACACGGTATTTGTCTATCTCTGTCTGAGTTATTTCACTTAATAGTATACGTTCCCTGTTGCTGCAAATGTCAGTATTCCATTCTCTTTATGGGGCACCTTCTTTCTATGCCTTTTCAGCCAATGGCACTGCCACTCCACACACGACACGGCTCCCCAGCCACGTTTCCAGTTCTGCACTCACACACAGAAACACCAAGTCCTCTTCCTCTTCTCCCATGGGAAGTATATCTTTGAAGCTGAGTCTGGAACCAGTTCTTCCCCCACCCTGGCAAACTGGACCTCCTGGTCCCATCTCCAACCCCACAGGACCCATCTCCTCCCTCTTCACACATCTACGCCTGCCCTGCCTTCTCTGCCACCCACTCTCACAAAACTCCGAAACAAACGTAATTTCACATCAGGTTGATTTTATTTTCATTATGAATGTATGCAGTTGGTATAATAGTCAACGTGTGTACTGTTGGCCAGTCCTCAGCGGCAAG
The DNA here is from genome assembly GCF_016772045.2 of Ovis aries. Taxonomy (NCBI): domain Eukaryota; kingdom Metazoa; phylum Chordata; class Mammalia; order Artiodactyla; family Bovidae; genus Ovis; species Ovis aries. The sequence goes on along the minus strand of NC_056080.1, from coordinate 8,240,160 downwards.
ACCCCCGAAGATTTCTGAGGTCTCTAGCCATGCTCTGAGGTCACTGGCTGCCCAGCGTTCCTGCTGGAATGACAGGGGCCTACACACTCTCTGGGACCTCCTCTGGTCCGTTCTGATTCAGCTCTTCCTTCACCTTGGAGCACCGGCTACAGAGCTTTGGGCCTCTGATTTTTTAAGTTTCCTTGTGGTGGGTGGTTTCTGAGAAGTTTTCTTGGTCAGCTTTGCCTGAAGGTGATTTTTCACTCTCACAGGTACCCTGGCCACCTGGAGAAAACAAGAGAGGGGTAGAGAATGGCACTGGTTTGGGGAAGAGGGTGAAGGTGGATGGGAAGGACAGCTTCAGGAGAAGGGGTGTGGGCAGCGAAGGGTTATGTGCCAGGCAAGGACAGGGCAGGGGACTTATGGGGTGGGGTCAATGGGCCAGAGGTGTTTGGGTGGGTTCAGCTCACCTTGACATTTTTCTTGGACCTCAGCTGATTGGAAGTCTTCATCCTGTTGTCCCGGCTACCAGGAGCCACGTGTTTCATAACTACTCTGGAGCCTTGTGGCTTCCCAGTCACCTTAGTCATTTTGAGGCCTCCCAGTGGTCTGCTCCAGAGCCCCTGAGCACCCCTATATATAGCCCTCGTCAGGGAGACACACCCTCATGCTTTATGAGGTCAGCAAGTCTCTTCCCCAGCCAATGGTGGCCCTGGGTGAGCCTTGACATCACAAAGCCCCATCCTGACACCTCTAGCCGACGATGGGGAGCAACTGAGATGTTTTGGTGGGAGAAATGAGGCATGTATAATTCCCGTAAGGAGGCCTCCAAACTCACCTGCCATCCTCATCTCTCTAAGTCAAGTTCGATGGGTCACAGGGCAGGGAGGGTGTGTCTCCTCCAGAGCTGGTCTATTATGTCTATTTATGACTGTAAACGTGTAAGGGAATTTTAAAAAATCTGCAAAAGATACAGCTTCAGCAGCCCCAATTAACGGAGGTTTATTTTCTTTGTTCCATAGTCTCAAAATAACAGACCATTAAGAATGAATTTCATTTAAAACCTATGTTTCAAATTCAGCAAGATATTCGATGTTCACATACAAGACGATGTTGTTCTTTTCAAGCTAAAAAGTTTGTACCTTGCAGTGAATACTTTGTTTCACTGATTTAGACATAAATAAAAGCACATTGTGTGTCTTTACCTTGACAATGTCTGTGGTATCACTGTGTGTTTAGAATCGACTGTTTGAATGTGAGGTGTGTACATTCCCTAGGGGACTGCAGGCTGTGCAGGAAGTGATCTCAAGGCCTTGCAAACCATTCAGGATGCTCTGTGGAATGGAGCAGTGGTAACCATGGCAGCCTGTGTTGGTGACAATGGTTTAACAGGGCCTTCTCTTCATGAACTCCCTCACAGAAGACAATGAATTCTTAAACGTAACTACTAAAACTGTGGCTGTATGAATATGTATATATATGAAAAATATATCTAAATATACACACTTATGAGTGTGTGTTTATATGTATATACACACATATGTGTCTGCATTTGTATATATGTCCAGTGAATCTTTGTCCCTTGTGAGTAATACATAGAATATTAAAACCTGACATCTATGACCACAAACGTTGAAAACTTAAACCAACAAAATTTGGTGTGCAGAGTAAAAGTATTTAATTACTGACATTATCTTAGAATACTGGAGGATGGGGATGGTAATCAAAAGAGAACCAGCGGCGTTTACTTGGCTTTATTCTTGTAATAAAACTCTTCGTGGGCAATGACCCCAGTATTGCGTGCAGGGCATGTGGGCTACTCCCCTGCCCCACCTGTGGGAGCCCACTGCTCCATTCTAAATTCCTTTCCTCCGAAGAAGACATCGAGATGGCTAACAAACACATGAAAAGATGCTCACCATCACTCCTTATCAGACAAATGCAAACCAAAACCACAATGAGGTACCATCTGACTCTGGTCAGGCTGACTGCTGTACAAACATCTATAAGCAATAAATGCTGGGGAGGGTGTCGAGAAGGGAACCCTCTTGCACTGTTGGTGGCAATGCAAACTAGTACAGCCACTATGGAGAACACTGCGGAGATTCCTTCAAAACTGGAACTAGAACTGCCATATGACCCAGCAATCCCACCGCTGGGCATACACACCAAGGAAACCAGACTTGAAAGAGGCATGTGTACCCGAAGGATCATCACAGCACTGTTTACAATCGCCAGGACATGGAAGCAACCTAGATTACAAGGGGCAGAGGAAGCGATAAGAAAGCAGTGGTACATATCCACAATGGAATCCTACTCAGCCATCAAAAAGTATACACTTGAATTAGTTCTAATGAGGTGGATGAAACTGCAGCCTTTTATACAGAGTGAAATAAGTCACAAAGAAAAACACCAATAGAGTACACTAACACATATATATGGAATTTAGAAAGATGGTGGTGATAACCCTGTATGCGAGACACAGATGTACAGAACAGTCTTTTGGACTCTGTGGGAGAAGGCCAGGGTGGGATGATCTGAGAGAACAGCAGTGAAACATGTATATTATCACACGAGAAGTAGATCGCCAGTCCAGGTTCGATGCGTGAGACTGGGTGCTCGGGGCTGGGGCGCTGGGATGGCCCTGAGGGATGGGATGGGGAGGGAGGTGGGAGGGGCTTCAGGATGGGGAACACATGTACACCCGCGGCGGATTCCCGACAAGTACGGCAAAAACCACCAAGCATTGGAAAATAATTGGACTCCCATTAAAATAAATAAATTTCAAAAAATCATGTCAATGTATGGCAAAACCAATACAGTATGGTAATGCAAACTAAACTAAAAATAAAATTTGGAAAAAAAAACAAACTAAATTCCTTTGCTGAAAAGGGCCTAATCAATGTGGGCTTTGTGCCCTCCAAAAACACCATCATTTTCCTTCCTTTCTTCCCTCCTTCCTCCCCCTCTTTCTTTCCCTTTCTTTCTTATTATACAATTGTGAACGTTTGCTTTCCATTTATAGTTCTTACAGAGCACTGGCTCTATTCCCCATGATGTGCAGTCCATCCTTGGGCTCATCTTCCACCTAACACGCTGTGCCTCCCGCTCCCCCACCTCTGTATTGCCCTCCCTCTTCCCCTCCCCGCTGGTGACCAGTAGAATGTTCTCTATATCTGTGAGCCTCCATTTTTGTCATATTCCCTACTTTGTGGAGTTTGTAGATTCTTAAGTGATACTACACGGTATTTGTCTATCTCTGTCTGAGTTATTTCACTTAATAGTATACGTTCCCTGTTGCTGCAAATGTCAGTATTCCATTCTCTTTATGGGGCACCTTCTTTCTATGCCTTTTCAGCCAATGGCACTGCCACTCCACACACGACACGGCTCCCCAGCCACGTTTCCAGTTCTGCACTCACACACAGAAACACCAAGTCCTCTTCCTCTTCTCCCATGGGAAGTATATCTTTGAAGCTGAGTCTGGAACCAGTTCTTCCCCCACCCTGGCAAACTGGACCTCCTGGTCCCATCTCCAACCCCACAGGACCCATCTCCCTCCCTCTTCACACATCTACGCCTGCCCTGCCTTCTCTGCCACCCACTCTCACAAAACTCCGAAACAAACGTAATTTCACATCAGGTTGATTTTATTTTCATTATGAATGTATGCAGTTGGTATAATAGTCAACGTGTGTACTGTTGGCCAGTCCTCAGCGGCAAGACCCCCGAAGATTTCTGAGGTCTCTAGCCATGCTCTGAGGTCACTGGCTGCCCAGCGTTCCTGCTGGAATGACAGGGGCCTACACACTCTCTGGGACCTCCTCTGGTCCGTTCTGATTCAGCTCTTCCTTCACCTTGGAGCACCGGCTACAGAGCTTTGGGCCTCTGATTTTTTAAGTTTCCTTGTGGTGGGTGGTTTCTGAGAAGTTTTCTTGGTCAGCTTTGCCTGAAGGTGATTTTTCACTCTCACAGGTACCCTGGCCACCTGGAGAAAACAAGAGAGGGGTAGAGAATGGCACTGGTTTGGGGAAGAGGGTGAAGGTGGATGGGAAGGACAGCTTCAGGAGAAGGGGTGTGGGCAGCGAAGGGTTATGTGCCAGGCAAGGACAGGGCAGGGGACTTATGGGGTGGGGTCAATGGGCCAGAGGTGTTTGGGTGGGTTCAGCTCACCTTGACATTTTTCTTGGACCTCAGCTGATTGGAAGTCTTCATCCTGTTGTCCCGGCTACCAGGAGCCACGTGTTTCATAACTACTCTGGAGCCTTGTGGCTTCCCAGTCACCTTAGTCATTTTGAGGCCTCCCAGTGGTCTGCTCCAGAGCCCCTGAGCACCCCTATATATAGCCCTCGTCAGGGAGACACACCCTCATGCTTTATGAGGTCAGCAAGTCTCTTCCCCAGCCAATGGTGGCCCTGGGTGAGCCTTGACATCACAAAGCCCCATCCTGACACCTCTAGCCGACGATGGGGAGCAACTGAGATGTTTTGGTGGGAGAAATGAGGCATGTATAATTCCCGTAAGGAGGCCTCCAAACTCACCTGCCATCCTCATCTCTCTAAGTCAAGTTCGATGGGTCACAGGGCAGGGAGGGTGTGTCTCCTCCAGAGCTGGTCTATTATGTCTATTTATGACTGTAAACGCGTAAGGGAATTTTAAAAAATCTGCAAAAGATACAGCTTCAGCAGCCCCAATTAACGGAGGTTTATTTTCTTTGTTCCATAGTCTCAAAATAACAGACCATTAAGAATGAATTTCATTTAAAACCTATGTTTCAAATTCAGCAAGATATTCGATGTTCACATACAAGACGATGTTGTTCTTTTCAAGCTAAAAAAGTTTGTACCTTGCAGTGAATACTTTGTTTCACTGATTTAGACATAAATAAAAGCACATTGTGTGTCTTTACCTTGACAATGTCTGTGGTATCACTGTGTGTTTAGAATCGACTGTTTGAATGTGAGGTGTGTACATTCCCTAGGGGACTGCAGGCTGTGCAGGAAGTGATCTCAAGGCCTTGCAAACCATTCAGGATGCTCTGTGGAATGGAGCAGTGGTAACCATGGCAGCCTGTGTTGGTGACAATGGTTTAACAGGGCCTTCTCTTCATGAACTCCCTCACAGAAGACAATGAATTCTTAAACGTAACTACTAAAACTGTGGCTGTATGAATATGTATATATATGAAAAATATATCTAAATATACACACTTATGAGTGTGTGTTTATATGTATATACACACATATGTGTCTGCATTTGTATATATGTCCAGTGAATCTTTGTCCCTTGTGAGTAATACATAGAATATTAAAACCTGACATCTATGACCACAAACGTTGAAAACTTAAACCAACAAAATTTGGTGTGCAGAGTAAAAGTATTTAATTACTGACATTATCTTAGAATACTGGAGGATGGGGATGGTAATCAAAAGAGAACCAGCGGCGTTTACTTGGCTTTATTCTTGTAATAAAACTCTTCGTGGGCAATGACCCCAGTATTGCGTGCAGGGCATGTGGGCTACTCCCCTGCCCCACCTGTGGGAGCCCACTGCTCCATTCTAAATTCCTTTCCTCCGAAGAAGACATCGAGATGGCTAACAAACACATGAAAAGATGCTCACCATCACTCCTTATCAGACAAATGCAAACCAAAACCACAATGAGGTACCATCTGACTCTGGTCAGGCTGACTGCTGTACAAACATCTATAAGCAATAAATGCTGGGGAGGGTGTCGAGAAGGGAACCCTCTTGCACTGTTGGTGGCAATGCAAACTAGTACAGCCACTATGGAGAACACTGCGGAGATTCCTTCAAAAACTGGAACTAGAACTGCCATAGGACCCAGCAATCCCACCGCTGGGCATACACACCAAGGAAACCAGACTTGAAAGAGGCATGTGTACCCGAAGGATCATCACAGCACTGTTTACAATCGCCAGGACATGGAAGCAACCTAGATTACAAGGGGCAGAGGAAGCGATAAGAAAGCAGTGGTACATATCCACAATGGAATCCTACTCAGCCATCAAAAGTATACACTTGAATTAGTTCTAATGAGGTGGATGAAACTGCAGCCTTTTATACAGAGTGAAATAAGTCACAAAGAAAAACACCAATAGAGTACACTAACACATATATATGGAATTTAGAAAGATGGTGGTGATAACCCTGTATGCGAGACACAGATGTACAGAACAGTCTTTTGGACTCTGTGGGAGAAGGCCAGGGTGGGATGATCTGAGAGAACAGCAGTGAAACATGTATATTATCACACGAGAAGTAGATCGCCAGTCCAGGTTCGATGCGTGAGACTGGGTGCTCGGGGCTGGGGCGCTGGGATGGCCCTGAGGGATGGGATGGGGAGGGAGGTGGGAGGGGCTTCAGGATGGGGAACACATGTACACCCGCGGCGGATTCCCGACAAGTACGGCAAAAACCACCAAGCATTGGAAAATAATTGGACTCCCATTAAAATAAATAAATTTCAAAAATCATGTCAATGTATGGCAAAACCAATACAGTATGGTAATGCAAACTAAACTAAAAATAAAATTTGGAAAAAAACAAACTAAATTCCTTTGCTGAAAAGGGCCTAATCAATGTGGGCTTTGTGCCTCCAAAAACACCATCATTTTCCTTCCTTTCTTCCCTCCTTCCTCCCCCTCTTTCTTTCCCTTTCTTTCTTATTATACAATTGTGAACGTTTGCTTTCCATTTATAGTTCTTACAGAGCACTGGCTCTATTCCCCATGATGTGCAGTCCATCCTTGGGCTCATCTTCCACCTAACACGCTGTGCCTCCCGCTCCCCCACCTCTGTATTGCCCCTCCCTCTTCCCCTCCCCGCTGGTGACCAGTAGAATGTTCTCTATATCTGTGAGCCTCCATTTTGTCATATTCCCTACTTTGTGGAGTTTGTAGATTCTTAAGTGATACTACACGGTATTTGTCTATCTCTGTCTGAGTTATTTCACTTAATAGTATACGTTCCCTGTTGCTGCAAATGTCAGTATTCCATTCTCTTTATGGGGCACCTTCTTTCTATGCCTTTTCAGCCAATGGCACTGCCACTCCACACACGACACGGCTCCCCAGCCACGTTTCCAGTTCTGCACTCACACACAGAAACACCAAGTCCTCTTCCTCTTCTCCCATGGGAAGTATATCTTTGAAGCTGAGTCTGGAACCAGTTCTTCCCCCACCCTGGCAAACTGGACCTCCTGGTCCCATCTCCAACCCCACAGGACCCATCTCCCTCCCTCTTCACACATCTACGCCTGCCCTGCCTTCTCTGCCACCCACTCTCACAAAACTCCGAAACAAACGTAATTTCACATCAGGTTGATTTTATTTTCATTATGAATGTATGCAGTTGGTATAATAGTCAACGTGTGTACTGTTGGCCAGTCCTCAGCGGCAAGACCCCCGAAGATTTCTGAGGTCTCTAGCCATGCTCTGAGGTCACTGGCTGCCCAGCGTTCCTGCTGGAATGACAGGGCCTACACACTCTCTGGGACCTCCTCTGGTCCGTTCTGATTCAGCTCTTCCTTCACCTTGGAGCACCGGCTACAGAGCTTTGGGCCTCTGATTTTTTAAGTTTCCTTGTGGTGGGTGGTTTCTGAGAAGTTTTCTTGGTCAGCTTTGCCTGAAGGTGATTTTTCACTCTCACAGGTACCCTGGCCACCTGGAGAAAACAAGAGAGGGGTAGAGAATGGCACTGGTTTGGGGAAGAGGGTGAAGGTGGATGGGAAGGACAGCTTCAGGAGAAGGGGTGTGGGCAGCGAAGGGTTATGTGCCAGGCAAGGACAGGGCAGGGGACTTATGGGGTGGGGTCAATGGGCCAGAGGTGTTTGGGTGGGTTCAGCTCACCTTGACATTTTTCTTGGACCTCAGCTGATTGGAAGTCTTCATCCTGTTGTCCCGGCTACCAGGAGCCACGTGTTTCATAACTACTCTGGAGCCTTGTGGCTTCCCAGTCACCTTAGTCATTTTGAGGCCTCCCAGTGGTCTGCTCCAGAGCCCCTGAGCACCCCTATATATAGCCCTCGTCAGGGAGACACACCCTCATGCTTTATGAGGTCAGCAAGTCTCTTCCCCAGCCAATGGTGGCCCTGGGTGAGCCTTGACATCACAAAGCCCCATCCTGACACCTCTAGCCGACGATGGGGAGCAACTGAGATGTTTTGGTGGGAGAAATGAGGCATGTATAATTCCCGTAAGGAGGCCTCCAAACTCACCTGCCATCCTCATCTCTCTAAGTCAAGTTCGATGGGTCACAGGGCAGGGAGGGTGTGTCTCCTCCAGAGCTGGTCTATTATGTCTATTTATGACTGTAAACGCGTAAGGGAATTTTAAAAAATCTGCAAAGATACAGCTTCAGCAGCCCCAATTAACGGAGGTTTATTTTCTTTGTTCCATAGTCTCAAAATAACAGACCATTAAGAATGAATTTCATTTAAAACCTATGTTTCAAATTCAGCAAGATATTCGATGTTCACATACAAGACGATGTTGTTCTTTTCAAGCTAAAAAGTTTGTACCTTGCAGTGAATACTTTGTTTCACTGATTTAGACATAAATAAAAGCACATTGTGTGTCTTTACCTTGACAATGTCTGTGGTATCACTGTGTGTTTAGAATCGACTGTTTGAATGTGAGGTGTGTACATTCCTAGGGGACTGCAGGCTGTGCAGGAAGTGATCTCAAGGCCTTGCAAACCATTCAGGATGCTCTGTGGAATGGAGCAGTGGTAACCATGGCAGCCTGTGTTGGTGACAATGGTTTAACAGGGCCTTCTCTTCATGAACTCCCTCACAGAAGACAATGAATTCTTAAACGTAACTACTAAAACTGTGGCTGTATGAATATGTATATATATGAAAAATATATCTAAATATACACACTTATGAGTGTGTGTTTATATGTATATACACACATATGTGTCTGCATTTGTATATATGTCCAGTGAATCTTTGTCCCTTGTGAGTAATACATAGAATATTAAAACCTGACATCTATGACCACAAACGTTGAAAACTTAAACCAACAAAATTTGGTGTGCAGAGTAAAAGTATTTAATTACTGACATTATCTTAGAATACTGGAGGATGGGGATGGTAATCAAAAGAGAACCAGCGGCGTTTACTTGGCTTTATTCTTGTAATAAAACTCTTCGTGGGCAATGACCCCAGTATTGCGTGCAGGGCATGTGGGCTACTCCCCTGCCCCACCTGTGGGAGCCCACTGCTCCATTCTAAATTCCTTTCCTCCGAAGAAGACATCGAGATGGCTAACAAACACATGAAAAGATGCTCACCATCACTCCTTATCAGACAAATGCAAACCAAAACCACAATGAGGTACCATCTGACTCTGGTCAGGCTGACTGCTGTACAAACATCTATAAGCAATAAATGCTGGGGAGGGTGTCGAGAAGGGAACCCTCTTGCACTGTTGGTGGCAATGCAAACTAGTACAGCCACTATGGAGAACACTGCGGAGATTCCTTCAAAAACTGGAACTAGAACTGCCATAGGACCCAGCAATCCCACCGCTGGGCATACACACCAAGGAAACCAGACTTGAAAGAGGCATGTGTACCCGAAGGATCATCACAGCACTGTTTACAATCGCCAGGACATGGAAGCAACCTAGATTACAAGGGGCAGAGGAAGCGATAAGAAAGCAGTGGTACATATCCACAATGGAATCCTACTCAGCCATCAAAAAGTATACACTTGAATTAGTTCTAATGAGGTGGATGAAACTGCAGCCTTTTATACAGAGTGAAATAAGTCACAAAGAAAAACACCAATAGAGTACACTAACACATATATATGGAATTTAGAAAGATGGTGGTGATAACCCTGTATGCGAGACACAGATGTACAGAACAGTCTTTTGGACTCTGTGGGAGAAGGCCAGGGTGGGATGATCTGAGAGAACAGCAGTGAAACATGTATATTATCACACGAGAAGTAGATCGCCAGTCCAGGTTCGATGCGTGAGACTGGGTGCTCGGGGCTGGGGCGCTGGGATGGCCCTGAGGGATGGGATGGGGAGGGAGGTGGGAGGGGCTTCAGGATGGGGAACACATGTACACCCGCGGCGGATTCCCGACAAGTACGGCAAAAACCACCAAGCATTGGAAAATAATTAGACTCCCATTAAAATAAATAAATTTCAAAAATCATGTCAATGTATGGCAAAACCAATACAGTATGGTAATGCAAACTAAACTAAAAATAAAATTTGGAAAAAAAACAAACTAAATTCCTTTGCTGAAAAGGGCCTAATCAATGTGGGCTTTGTGCCTCCAAAAACACCATCATTTTCCTTCCTTTCTTCCCTCCTTCCTCCCCCTCTTTCTTTCCCTTTCTTTCTTATTATACAATTGTGAACGTTTGCTTTCCATTTATAGTTCTTACAGAGCACTGGCTCTATTCCCCATGATGTGCAGTCCATCCTTGGGCTCATCTTCCACCTAACACGCTGTGCCTCCCGCTCCCCCACCTCTGTATTGCCCCTCCCTCTTCCCCTCCCCGCTGGTGACCAGTAGAATGTTCTCTATATCTGTGAGCCTCCATTTTTGTCATATTCCCTACTTTGTGGAGTTTGTAGATTCTTAAGTGATACTACACGGTATTTGTCTATCTCTGTCTGAGTTATTTCACTTAATAGTATACGTTCCCTGTTGCTGCAAATGTCAGTATTCCATTCTCTTTATGGGGCACCTTCTTTCTATGCCTTTTCAGCCAATGGCACTGCCACTCCACACACGACACGGCTCCCCAGCCACGTTTCCAGTTCTGCACTCACACAGAAACACCAAGTCCTCTTCCTCTTCTCCCATGGGAAGTATATCTTTGAAGCTGAGTCTGGAACCAGTTCTTCCCCCACCCTGGCAAACTGGACCTCCTGGTCCCATCTCCAACCCCACAGGACCCATCTCCCTCCCTCTTCACACATCTACGCCTGCCCTGCCTTCTCTGCCACCCACTCTCACAAAACTCCGAAACAAACGTAATTTCACATCAGGTTGATTTTATTTTCATTATGAATGTATGCAGTTGGTATAATAGTCAACGTGTGTACTGTTGGCCAGTCCTCAGCGGCAAGACCCCGAAGATTTCTGAGGTCTCTAGCCATGCTCTGAGGTCACTGGCTGCCCAGCATTCCTGCTGGAATGACAGGGGCCTACACACTCTCTGGGACCTCCTCTGGTCCGTTCTGATTCAGCTCTTCCTTCACCTTGGAGCACCGGCTACAGAGCTTTGGGCCTCTGATTTTTTAAGTTTCCTTGTGGTGGGTGGTTTCTGAGAAGTTTTCTTGGTCAGCTTTGCCTGAAGGTGATTTTTCACTCTCACAGGTACCCTGGCCACCTGGAGAAAACAAGAGAGGGGTAGAGAATGGCACTGGTTTGGGAAGAGGGTGAAGGTGGATGGGAAGGACAGCTTCAGGAGAAGGGGTGTGGGCAGCGAAGGGTTATGTGCCAGGCAAGGACAGGGCAGGGGACTTATGGGGTGGGGTCAATGGGCCAGAGGTGTTTGGGTGGGTTCAGCTCACCTTGACATTTTTCTTGGACCTCAGCTGATTGGAAGTCTTCATCCTGTTGTCCCGGCTACCAGGAGCCACGTGTTTCATAACTACTCTGGAGCCTTGTGGCTTCCCAGTCACCTTAGTCATTTTGAGGCCTCCCAGTGGTCTGCTCCAGAGCCCCTGAGCACCCCTATATATAGCCCTCGTCAGGGAGACACACCCTCATGCTTTATGAGGTCAGCAAGTCTCTTCCCCAGCCAATGGTGGCCCTGGGTGAGCCTTGACATCACAAAGCCCCATCCTGACACCTCTAGCCGACGATGGGGAGCAACTGAGATGTTTTGGTGGGAGAAATGAGGCATGTATAATTCCCGTAAGGAGGCCTCCAAACTCACCTGCCATCCTCATCTCTCTAAGTCAAGTTCGATGGGTCACAGGGCAGGGAGGGTGTGTCTCCTCCAGAGCTGGTCTATTATGTCTATTTATGACTGTAAACGCGTAAGGGAATTTTAAAAAATCTGCAAAGATACAGCTTCAGCAGCCCCAATTAACGGAGGTTTATTTTCTTTGTTCCATAGTCTCAAAATAACAGACCATTAAGAATGAATTTCATTTAAAACCTATGTTTCAAATTCAGCAAGATATTCGATGTTCACATACAAGACGATGTTGTTCTTTTCAAGCTAAAAAGTTTGTACCTTGCAGTGAATACTTTGTTTCACTGATTTAGACATAAATAAAAGCACATTGTGTGTCTTTACCTTGACAATGTCTGTGGTATCACTGTGTGTTTAGAATCGACTGTTTGAATGTGAGGTGTGTACATTCCCTAGGGGACTGCAGGCTGTGCAGGAAGTGATCTCAAGGCCTTGCAAACCATTCAGGATGCTCTGTGGAATGGAGCAGTGGTAACCATGGCAGCCTGTGTTGGTGACAATGGTTTAACAGGGCCTTCTCTTCATGAACTCCCTCACAGAAGACAATGAATTCTTAAACGTAACTACTAAAACTGTGGCTGTATGAATATGTATATATATGAAAAATATATCTAAATATACACACTTATGAGTGTGTGTTTATATGTATATACACACATATGTGTCTGCATTTGTATATATGTCCAGTGAATCTTTGTCCCTTGTGAGTAATACATAGAATATTAAAACCTGACATCTATGACCACAAACGTTGAAAACTTAAACCAACAAAATTTGGTGTGCAGAGTAAAAGTATTTAATTACTGACATTATCTTAGAATACTGGAGGATGGGGATGGTAATCAAAAGAGAACCAGCGGCGTTTACTTGGCTTTATTCTTGTAATAAAACTCTTCGTGGGCAATGACCCCAGTATTGCGTGCAGGGCATGTGGGCTACTCCCCTGCCCCACCTGTGGGAGCCCACTGCTCCATTCTAAATTCCTTTCCTCCGAAGAAGACATCGAGATGGCTAACAAACACATGAAAAGATGCTCACCATCACTCCTTATCAGACAAATGCAAACCAAAACCACAATGAGGTACCATCTGACTCTGGTCAGGCTGACTGCTGTACAAACATCTATAAGCAATAAATGCTGGGGAGGGTGTCGAGAAGGGAACCCTCTTGCACTGTTGGTGGCAATGCAAACTAGTACAGCCACTATGGAGAACACTGCGGAGATTCCTTCAAAAACTGGAACTAGAACTGCCATAGGACCCAGCAATCCCACCGCTGGGCATACACACCAAGGAAACCAGACTTGAAAGAGGCATGTGTACCCGAAGGATCATCACAGCACTGTTTACAATCGCCAGGACATGGAAGCAACCTAGATTACAAGGGGCAGAGGAAGCGATAAGAAAGCAGTGGTACATATCCACAATGGAATCCTACTCAGCCATCAAAAAGTATACACTTGAATTAGTTCTAATGAGGTGGATGAAACTGCAGCCTTTTATACAGAGTGAAATAAGTCACAAAGAAAAACACCAATAGAGTACACTAACACATATATATGGAATTTAGAAAGATGGTGGTGATAACCCTGTATGCGAGACACAGATGTACAGAACAGTCTTTTGGACTCTGTGGGAGAAGGCCAGGGTGGGATGATCTGAGAGAACAGCAGTGAAACATGTATATTATCACACGAGAAGTAGATCGCCAGTCCAGGTTCGATGCGTGAGACTGGGTGCTCGGGGCTGGGGCGCTGGGATGGCCCTGAGGGATGGGATGGGGAGGGAGGTGGGAGGGGGCTTCAGGATGGGGAACACATGTACACCCGCGGCGGATTCCCGACAAGTACGGCAAAAACCACCAAGCATTGGAAAATAATTGGACTCCCATTAAAATAAATAAATTTCAAAAAATCATGTCAATGTATGGCAAAACCAATACAGTATGGTAATGCAAACTAAACTAAAAATAAAAATGGAAAAAAACACAAACTAAATTCCTTTGCTGAAAAGGGCCTAATCAATGTGGGCTTTGTGCCCTCCAAAAACACCATCATTTTCCTTCCTTTCTTCCCTCCTTCCTCCCCCCTCTTTCTTTCCCTTTCTTTCTTATTATACAATTGTGAACGTTTGCTTTCCATTTATAGTTCTTACAGAGCACTGGCTCTATTCCCCATGATGTGCAGTCCATCCTTGGGCTCATCTTCCACCTAACACGCTGTGCCTCCCGCTCCCCCACCTCTGTATTGCCCCTCCCTCTTCCCCTCCCCGCTGGTGACCAGTAGAATGTTCTCTATATCTGTGAGCCTCCATTTTTGTCATATTCCCTACTTTGTGGAGTTTGTAGATTCTTAAGTGATACTACACGGTATTTGTCTATCTCTGTCTGAGTTATTTCACTTAATAGTATACGTTCCCTGTTGCTGCAAATGTCAGTATTCCATTCTCTTTATGGGGCACCTTCTTTCTATGCCTTTTCAGCCAATGGCACTGCCACTCCACACACGACACGGCTCCCCAGCCACGTTTCCAGTTCTGCACTCACACACAGAAACACCAAGTCCTCTTCCTCTTCTCCCATGGGAAGTATATCTTTGAAGCTGAGTCTGGAACCAGTTCTTCCCCCCCTACTTTCTGGCAAACTGGACCTCCTGGTCCCATCTCCAACCCCACAGGACCCATCTCCCTCCCTCTTCACACATCTACGCCTGCCCTGCCTTCTCTGCCACCCACTCTCACAAAACTCCGAAACAAACGTAATTTCACATCAGGTTGATTTTATTTTCATTATGAATGTATGCAGTTGGTATAATAGTCAACGTGTGTACTGTTGGCCAGTCCTCAGCGGCAAGACCCCCGAAGATTTCTGAGGTCTCTAGCCATGCTCTGAGGTCACTGGCTGCCCAGCATTCCTGCTGGAATGACAGGGGCCTACACACTCTCTGGGACCTCCTCTGGTCCGTTCTGATTCAGCTCTTCCTTCACCTTGGAGCACCGGCTACAGAGCTTTGGGCCTCTGATTTTTTTAAGTTTCCTTGTGGTGGGTG
The DNA here is from genome assembly GCF_016772045.2 of Ovis aries. Lineage (NCBI taxonomy): Eukaryota > Metazoa > Chordata > Mammalia > Artiodactyla > Bovidae > Ovis > Ovis aries. The sequence continues at coordinate 8,225,157 of NC_056080.1, read as the reverse complement.
GTTTCTGAGAAGTTTTCTTGGTCAGCTTTGCCTGAAGGTGATTTTTCACTCTCACAGGTACCCTGGCCACCTGGAGAAAACAAGAGAGGGGTAGAGAATGGCACTGGTTTGGGGAAGAGGGTGAAGGTGGATGGGAAGGACAGCTTCAGGAGAAGGGGTGTGGGCAGCGAAGGGTTATGTGCCAGGCAAGGACAGGGCAGGGGACTTATGGGGTGGGGTCAATGGGCCAGAGGTGTTTGGGTGGGTTCAGCTCACCTTGACATTTTTCTTGGACCTCAGCTGATTGGAAGTCTTCATCCTGTTGTCCCGGCTACCAGGAGCCACGTGTTTCATAACTACTCTGGAGCCTTGTGGCTTCCCAGTCACCTTAGTCATTTTGAGGCCTCCCAGTGGTCTGCTCCAGAGCCCCTGAGCACCCCTATATATAGCCCTCGTCAGGGAGACACACCCTCATGCTTTATGAGGTCAGCAAGTCTCTTCCCCAGCCAATGGTGGCCCTGGGTGAGCCTTGACATCACAAAGCCCCATCCTGACACCTCTAGCCGACGATGGGGAGCAACTGAGATGTTTTGGTGGGAGAAATGAGGCATGTATAATTCCCGTAAGGAGGCCTCCAAACTCACCTGCCATCCTCATCTCTCTAAGTCAAGTTCGATGGGTCACAGGGCAGGGAGGGTGTGTCTCCTCCAGAGCTGGTCTATTATGTCTATTTATGACTGTAAACGCGTAAGGGAATTTTAAAAAATCTGCAAAAGATACAGCTTCAGCAGCCCCAATTAACGGAGGTTTATTTTCTTTGTTCCATAGTCTCAAAATAACAGACCATTAAGAATGAATTTCATTTAAAACCTATGTTTCAAATTCAGCAAGATATTCGATGTTCACATACAAGACGATGTTGTTCTTTTCAAGCTAAAAAGTTTGTACCTTGCAGTGAATACTTTGTTTCACTGATTTAGACATAAATAAAAGCACATTGTGTGTCTTTACCTTGACAATGTCTGTGGTATCACTGTGTGTTTAGAATCGACTGTTTGAATGTGAGGTGTGTACATTCCCTAGGGGACTGCAGGCTGTGCAGGAAGTGATCTCAAGGCCTTGCAAACCATTCAGGATGCTCTGTGGAATGGAGCAGTGGTAACCATGGCAGCCTGTGTTGGTGACAATGGTTTAACAGGGCCTTCTCTTCATGAACTCCCTCACAGAAGACAATGAATTCTTAAACGTAACTACTAAAACTGTGGCTGTATGAATATGTATATATATGAAAAATATATCTAAATATACACACTTATGAGTGTGTGTTTATATGTATATACACACATATGTGTCTGCATTTGTATATATGTCCAGTGAATCTTTGTCCCTTGTGAGTAATACATAGAATATTAAAACCTGACATCTATGACCACAAACGTTGAAAACTTAAACCAACAAAATTTGGTGTGCAGAGTAAAAGTATTTAATTACTGACATTATCTTAGAATACTGGAGGATGGGGATGGTAATCAAAAGAGAACCAGCGGCGTTTACTTGGCTTTATTCTTGTAATAAAACTCTTCGTGGGCAATGACCCCAGTATTGCGTGCAGGGCATGTGGGCTACTCCCCTGCCCCACCTGTGGGAGCCCACTGCTCCATTCTAAATTCCTTTCCTCCGAAGAAGACATCGAGATGGCTAACAAACACATGAAAAGATGCTCACCATCACTCCTTATCAGACAAATGCAAACCAAAACCACAATGAGGTACCATCTGACTCTGGTCAGGCTGACTGCTGTACAAACATCTATAAGCAATAAATGCTGGGGAGGGTGTCGAGAAGGGAACCCTCTTGCACTGTTGGTGGCAATGCAAACTAGTACAGCCACTATGGAGAACACTGCGGAGATTCCTTCAAAAACTGGAACTAGAACTGCCATAGGACCCAGCAATCCCACCGCTGGGCATACACACCAAGGAAACCAGACTTGAAAGAGGCATGTGTACCCGAAGGATCATCACAGCACTGTTTACAATCGCCAGGACATGGAAGCAACCTAGATTACAAGGGGCAGAGGAAGCGATAAGAAAGCAGTGGTACATATCCACAATGGAATCCTACTCAGCCATCAAAAAGTATACACTTGAATTAGTTCTAATGAGGTGGATGAAACTGCAGCCTTTTATACAGAGTGAAATAAGTCACAAAGAAAAACACCAATAGAGTACACTAACACATATATATGGAATTTAGAAAGATGGTGGTGATAACCCTGTATGCGAGACACAGATGTACAGAACAGTCTTTTGGACTCTGTGGGAGAAGGCCAGGGTGGGATGATCTGAGAGAACAGCAGTGAAACATGTATATTATCACACGAGAAGTAGATCGCCAGTCCAGGTTCGATGCGTGAGACTGGGTGCTCGGGGCTGGGGCGCTGGGATGGCCCTGAGGGATGGGATGGGGAGGGAGGTGGGAGGGGCTTCAGGATGGGGAACACATGTACACCCGCGGCGGATTCCCGACAAGTACGGCAAAACCACCAAGCATTGGAAAATAATTAGACTCCCATTAAAATAAATAAATTTCAAAAATCATGTCAATGTATGGCAAAACCAATACAGTATGGTAATGCAAACTAAACTAAAAATAAAATTTGAAAAAAAACAAACTAAATTCCTTTGCTGAAAAGGGCCTAATCAATGTGGGCTTTGTGCCCTCCAAAAACACCATCATTTTCCTTCCTTTCTTCCCTCCTTCCTCCCCCTCTTTCTTTCCCTTTCTTTCTTATTATACAATTGTGAACGTTTGCTTTCCATTTATAGTTCTTACAGAGCACTGGCTCTATTCCCCATGATGTGCAGTCCATCCTTGGGCTCATCTTCCACCTAACACGCTGTGCCTCCCGCTCCCCCACCTCTGTATTGCCCTCCCTCTTCCCCTCCCCGCTGGTGACCAGTAGAATGTTCTCTATATCTGTGAGCCTCCATTTTGTCATATTCCCTACTTTGTGGAGTTTGTAGATTCTTAAGTGATACTACACGGTATTTGTCTATCTCTGTCTGAGTTATTTCACTTAATAGTATACGTTCCTGTTGCTGCAAATGTCAGTATTCCATTCTCTTTATGGGGCACCTTCTTTCTATGCCTTTTCAGCCAATGGCACTGCCACTCCACACACGACACGGCTCCCCAGCCACGTTTCCAGTTCTGCACTCACACAGAAACACCAAGTCCTCTTCCTCTTCTCCCATGGGAAGTATATCTTTGAAGCTGAGTCTGGAACCAGTTCTTCCCCACCCTGGCAAACTGGACCTCCTGGTCCCATCTCCAACCCCACAGGACCCATCTCCTCCCTCTTCACACATCTACGCCTGCCCTGCCTTCTCTGCCACCCACTCTCACAAAACTCCGAAACAAACGTAATTTCACATCAGGTTGATTTTATTTTCATTATGAATGTATGCAGTTGGTATAATAGTCAACGTGTGTACTGTTGGCCAGTCCTCAGCGGCAAGACCCCCGAAGATTTCTGAGGTCTCTAGCCATGCTCTGAGGTCACTGGCTGCCCAGCATTCCTGCTGGAATGACAGGGGCCTACACACTCTCTGGGACCTCCTCTGGTCCGTTCTGATTCAGCTCTTCCTTCACCTTGGAGCACCGGCTACAGAGCTTTGGGCCTCTGATTTTTTAAGTTTCCTTGTGGTGGGTGGTTTCTGAGAAGTTTTCTTGGTCAGCTTTGCCTGAAGGTGATTTTTCACTCTCACAGGTACCCTGGCCACCTGGAGAAAACAAGAGAGGGGTAGAGAATGGCACTGGTTTGGGGAAGAGGGTGAAGGTGGATGGGAAGGACAGCTTCAGGAGAAGGGGTGTGGGCAGCGAAGGGTTATGTGCCAGGCAAGGACAGGGCAGGGGACTTATGGGGTGGGGTCAATGGGCCAGAGGTGTTTGGGTGGGTTCAGCTCACCTTGACATTTTTCTTGGACCTCAGCTGATTGGAAGTCTTCATCCTGTTGTCCCGGCTACCAGGAGCCACGTGTTTCATAACTACTCTGGAGCCTTGTGGCTTCCCAGTCACCTTAGTCATTTTGAGGCCTCCCAGTGGTCTGCTCCAGAGCCCCTGAGCACCCCTATATATAGCCCTCGTCAGGGAGACACACCCTCATGCTTTATGAGGTCAGCAAGTCTCTTCCCCAGCCAATGGTGGCCCTGGGTGAGCCTTGACATCACAAAGCCCCATCCTGACACCTCTAGCCGACGATGGGGAGCAACTGAGATGTTTTGGTGGGAGAAATGAGGCATGTATAATTCCCGTAAGGAGGCCTCCAAACTCACCTGCCATCCTCATCTCTCTAAGTCAAGTTCGATGGGTCACAGGGCAGGGAGGGTGTGTCTCCTCCAGAGCTGGTCTATTATGTCTATTTATGACTGTAAACGCGTAAGGGAATTTTAAAAAATCTGCAAAGATACAGCTTCAGCAGCCCCAATTAACGGAGGTTTATTTTCTTTGTTCCATAGTCTCAAAATAACAGACCATTAAGAATGAATTTCATTTAAAACCTATGTTTCAAATTCAGCAAGATATTCGATGTTCACATACAAGACGATGTTGTTCTTTTCAAGCTAAAAAGTTTGTACCTTGCAGTGAATACTTTGTTTCACTGATTTAGACATAAATAAAAGCACATTGTGTGTCTTTACCTTGACAATGTCTGTGGTATCACTGTGTGTTTAGAATCGACTGTTTGAATGTGAGGTGTGTACATTCCCTAGGGGACTGCAGGCTGTGCAGGAAGTGATCTCAAGGCCTTGCAAACCATTCAGGATGCTCTGTGGAATGGAGCAGTGGTAACCATGGCAGCCTGTGTTGGTGACAATGGTTTAACAGGGCCTTCTCTTCATGAACTCCCTCACAGAAGACAATGAATTCTTAAACGTAACTACTAAAACTGTGGCTGTATGAATATGTATATATATGAAAAATATATCTAAATATACACACTTATGAGTGTGTGTTTATATGTATATACACACATATGTGTCTGCATTTGTATATATGTCCAGTGAATCTTTGTCCCTTGTGAGTAATACATAGAATATTAAAACCTGACATCTATGACCACAAACGTTGAAAACTTAAACCAACAAAATTTGGTGTGCAGAGTAAAAGTATTTAATTACTGACATTATCTTAGAATACTGGAGGATGGGGATGGTAATCAAAAGAGAACCAGCGGCGTTTACTTGGCTTTATTCTTGTAATAAAACTCTTCGTGGGCAATGACCCCAGTATTGCGTGCAGGGCATGTGGGCTACTCCCCTGCCCCACCTGTGGGAGCCCACTGCTCCATTCTAAATTCCTTTCCTCCGAAGAAGACATCGAGATGGCTAACAAACACATGAAAAGATGCTCACCATCACTCCTTATCAGACAAATGCAAACCAAAACCACAATGAGGTACCATCTGACTCTGGTCAGGCTGACTGCTGTACAAACATCTATAAGCAATAAATGCTGGGGAGGGTGTCGAGAAGGGAACCCTCTTGCACTGTTGGTGGCAATGCAAACTAGTACAGCCACTATGGAGAACACTGCGGAGATTCCTTCAAAACTGGAACTAGAACTGCCATAGGACCCAGCAATCCCACCGCTGGGCATACACACCAAGGAAACCAGACTTGAAAGAGGCATGTGTACCCGAAGGATCATCACAGCACTGTTTACAATCGCCAGGACATGGAAGCAACCTAGATTACAAGGGGCAGAGGAAGCGATAAGAAAGCAGTGGTACATATCCACAATGGAATCCTACTCAGCCATCAAAAAGTATACACTTGAATTAGTTCTAATGAGGTGGATGAAACTGCAGCCTTTTATACAGAGTGAAATAAGTCACAAAGAAAAACACCAATAGAGTACACTAACACATATATATGGAATTTAGAAAGATGGTGATGATAACCCTGTATGCGAGACACAGATGTACAGAACAGTCTTTTGGACTCTGTGGGAGAAGGCCAGGGTGGGATGATCTGAGAGAACAGCAGTGAAACATGTATATTATCACACGAGAAGTAGATCGCCAGTCCAGGTTCGATGCGTGAGACTGGGTGCTCGGGGCTGGGGCGCTGGGATGGCCCTGAGGGATGGGATGGGGAGGGAGGTGGGAGGGGGCTTCAGGATGGGGAACACATGTACACCCGCGGCGGATTCCCGACAAGTACGGCAAAAACCACCAAGCATTGGAAAATAATGAGACTCCCATTAAAATAAATAAATTTCAAAAAATCATGTCAATGTATGGCAAAACCCATACAGTATGGTAATGCAAACTAAGCTAAAGATAAAAATGGAAAAAAAAAACTAAATTCCTTTGCTAAATAGGGCCTAATCAATGTGGGCTTTGTGCCCTCCAGAAACACCATCATTTTTCCTTCCTTTCTTCCCTCCTTCCTCCCCCCTCTTTCTTTCCCTTTCTTTCTTATTATACAATTGTGAACGTTTGCTTTCCATTTATAGTTCTTACAGAGCACTGGCTCTATTCCCCATGATGTACAGTCCATCCTTGGGCTCATCTTCCACCTAACACGCTGTGCCTCCCGCTCCCCCACCTCTGTATTGCCCCTCCCTCTTCCCCTCCCCGCTGGTGACCAGTAGAATGTTCTCTATATCTGTGAGCCTCCATCTTTGTCATATTCCCTACTTTGTGGAGTTTGTAGATTCTTAAGTGATACTACACGGTATTTGTCTATCTCTGTCTGAGTTATTTCACTTAATAGTATACGTTTCCTGTTGCTGCAAATGTCAGTATTCCATTCTCTTTATGGGGCACCTTCTTTCTATGCCTTTTTAGCCAATGGCACTGCCACTCCACACATGACACGGCTCCCCAGCCACGTTTCCAGTTCTGCACTCACACAGAAACACCAAGTCCTCTTCCTCTTCTCCCATGGGATGTATATCTTTGAAGCTGAGTCTGGAACCAGTTCTTCCCCCACCCTGGCAAACTGGACCTCCTGGTCCCATCTCCAACCCCACAGGACCCATCTCCCTCCCTCTTCACACATCTATGCCTGCCCTGCCTTCTCTGCCACCCACTCTCACAAAACTCCGAAAAAAACTTAATTTCACATCAGGTTGATTTTATTTTCATTATGAATGTATGCAGTTGGTATAATAGTCAACATGTGTACTGTTGGCCCATCCTCAGCGGCAAGACCCCCGAAGATTTCTGAGGTCTCTAACCATGCTCTTAGGTCATTGGCTGCCCAGCATTCCTGCTGGAATGACAGGGGCCTACACACTCTCTGGGACCTCCTCTGGTCCGTTCTGATTCAGCTCTTCATTCACCTTGGAGCACCGGCTACAGAGCTTTGGGCCTCTGATTTTTTTAAGTTTCCTTGTGGTGGGTGGTTTCTGAGAAGTTTTCTTGGTCAGCTTTGCCTGAAGGTGATTATTCACTCTCACAGGTACCCTGGCCACCTGGAGAAAACAAGAGAGGGGTAGAGAATGGCACTGGTTTGGGGAAGAGGGTGAAGGTGGATGGGAACGACAGTTTCAGGAGAAGGGGTGTGGGCAGCGAAGGGTTATGTGCCAGGCAAGGACAGGGCAGGGGACTTATGGGGTGGGGTCAGTGGGCCAGAGTTGTTTGGGTGGGTTCAGCTCATCTTGACATTTTTCTTGGACCTCAGCTGATTGGAAGTCTTCATCCTGTTGTCCCGGGTAACAGGAGCCACGTCTTTCATAACTACTCTGGAGCCTTGTGGCTTCCCAGACACCTTAGTCATTTTGAGGCCTCCCAGTAGTCTGGTCCAGAGCCCCTGAGCACCCCTATATATAGCCCTCCCCAGGGAGACATACCCTCATGCTTTATGAGGTCAGCAAGTCCTTCTCCAGCCAATGATGTCCCTGGGTGAGCCTTGACATCACAAGGCCTCATCCTGACACCTCTAGCGGAGGATGGGGAGCAATTGAGATGTTTTGGTGGGAGAAATCAGGCGTTTATAATTCCCGTACGGAGGCCTCCAAACTCACCTGCCATCCTCTTCTATGTCAACTGCGATTGGTCACATTTATCTGCTTTCCTAAAATCCTCCATGACAGAAAATTAGAATCATTCTAATACAGTGTGGCAACTTTAAGAGCAAACCAGCCAACAGATATCTCCTTGCTCTGCTAAACACTTGATAGGAAAAGGACTCACGGTCACCTCACTAGGAGTACTACCCAGGCTTCGCTTTTAACAGGGTGATAGGGATGAGGCAGCAAAATGCATGTGTCAGGTTGTGCTGGGTGATCCCATGTAGGAAATTACCTCCTGTGACTGATTAGTATGCCCAGGAAGGGGTGGAGCTTGCCCAGATGTGTGTGAACCTCGTGTGCAAAGGTCTTCTCAAAACTTGCCCTCACAAATCTCTTTTCTCATCTTGTTTTCTTGCTGGCACCTCCCTTGGAGCACCTCACAGTCAAAACCATGGTGGAATTCATTTCCATTAATAGCTGCCACAAGCTTCCAACTTCTTGGATGAATCACTGAATAATCATGTCCTGTGCATCTAGTTCCCAAGGTGTCTCATTGAGGTGGTTGGCTCTGTAAGAAAGGGGAATGAATTGTGTGCTCCACCTCAGTCCTTGTTTTTCTAATTGACTAGTAGGGTCAACCAGCCTGAGGTGCATCCCTGGGGACAGGTTGTTGACTTAGTGGGTCTTCCTGGGTTTCCTGTGAAGTGTTCACATCCTGGTGTCCACTTGTTGCTTATACACCCACGGTCCATCACACTGCTTAAAATCTTAAGAGGTAGAACAAAGCACACCATAAACAAACCCAAAAGATGACTCTTACAATTTTTAGAAGAAAGATCCTAAAACCTGATAGAAAAATGTGAAAAAGACACAAGCCAACAGTTTATAAGAAAGATGTATCACTGGCCTTTAACTTTATTAAGACATGTTTAAAAGACATGAGCAGCCAATTCACAAGAAAAGTATGGAACTAGCCCCTAACCACATCAAAAATATATTTAATCTCACTAAGGAAGATGATGCTGTGAAAGTGCTACACTCAATATTCCAGCAAATTTGGAAAACTCAGCAATGGCCACAGGACTGGAAAAGGTCAGTTTTCATTCCAAACCCAAAGAAAGGCAATGCCAAAGAATGCTCAAACTACTGCACAATTGCACACAACTCACACGCTAGTAAAGTAATGCTCAAAATTCTCCAAGCCAGGCTTCAGCAATACATGAACCGTGAACTTCCAGATGTTCAAGCTGGTTTTAGAAAAGGCAGAGGAACCAGAGATCAGATTGCCAACATCTGCAGGATCATGGAAAAAGCAAGAGAGTTCCAGAAAACATCTATTTCTGCTTTATTGACTATGCCAAAGCCTTTGTGTGGATCACAATAAACTGTGAAAAATTCTGAAAAAGATGGGAATACAGACCACCTGACCTGCCTCTTGAGAAACCTATCTGCAGGTCAGGAAGCAACAGTTAAAACTGGACATGGAACAACAGACTGGTTCCAAATAGGAAAGGGAGTATGTCAAGGCTGTATATTGTCACCCTGCTTATTTAACTTACATGCAGAGTACATCATGAGAAACGCTGGGCTGGAAGAAGCACAAGCTGGAATCAAGATTGCCGGGAGAAATATCAATAACCTCAGATATGCAGATGATACCACCCTTATGGCAGAAAGTGAAGAGGAACTAAAAAGCCTCTTGATGAAAATGAAAGAGGAGAGTGAAAAAGTTGGCTTAAAGCTCAACATTCAGAAAACTAAGATCATGGCATCTGGTCCCATCATTTCATGGGAAAAAGATGGGGAAACAGTGGAAACACTGTCAGACTTTATTTTGGGGGGCTTCAAAATCACTGCAGATAGTGACTGCAGCCATGAATTTAAAAGATGCTTCCTTCTTGGAAGGAAACTTATGACCAACCTAGATAGCATATTAAAAAGCAGAGACATTACTTTGCCAACAAAGGTCCATCTAGTCAAGGCTATGAGTTTTCCAGTGGTCATATATGCATGTGAAAGATGGACTATAAAGAAAGCTGAGGGCCAAAGAATTGATGCTTTTGAACTGTGGTGTTGGAGAAGACTCTTGAGAGTCCCTTGGACTGCAAGGAAAAACAACCAGTCCTTTCTAAAGGAGATCAGTCCTGGGTGTTCTTTGGAAGGACTCTTGTTGATGCTGAAACTCCAATACTTTGGCCACCTCATGCAAAGAGTAGACTCATTAGGAAAGACTCTGATGCTGGGAGGGATTGGGGGCAGAAGGAGAAGGGGACAACAGAGGATGAGATGGCTGGATGGCATCACCAACTCGATGGACATGAGTTTGGGTGAACTCTGGGAGTTGGTGATGGACAGGGAGGCCTGGTGTGCTGCAATTCATGGGGTCGCAAAGAGTCGGACACGACTTAGCCACTGAACTGATCTGAACTGAAGGTAAGCAAAATCATATTAAAATTCCCTTGAGAAGTGAAACTGAGGCAGAAGTGGCATAGATTTTAGAAATTGCAGACAGAGACAATAAAATACTTGGAATAACTGTGTTTTGTGTGTTCTAAAATTAAGTAGAGCCATGGAAATCCTAAAATAGACCCAACTTGACCTTACAGATATGAAAACTATAGTGTCATATGACAAACTCAGTGGATAGAAGAAATGACAGATTAGCCAGCGCAGCAGCAGAAAATTGTGCACTTGAAGAGGTAGCAATAGAAAGTGTCCAGAATGAAGAACAGACTACACCAATATATACAAAGTATGACACAGCATAATGTGTTGAGTTTTGTCCCCCTAAGAATCAGGATCAGTTAAACATCTGAAAATCAATCATTGTAATTCAATTTACTAAAGAACTAAGAAAGAAACACATTAGGGTCATCTTGATAAATGCTGAAAAATAATTTGAAAAAAATCTAACATATGTTCCTGGGTTGGAAAGATCCCCTCTAGAGGCGATAGGCTACCCACTGCAGTATTTTTGGGCTGCCCTGGTGGTTCAGCTGGTAAAGAATCTGCCTGCATTTGGGAGACCTGGGTTCCATCTCTGGATTGGGAAGATCCCCTGGAGGAGGGTATGGCAACCCACTCCGGTATTCTTGCCTGGAGAATCCCAGTGGACAGAGGAGCCTGGTGGGCTTACAGTCCACGGGGTCACAAAGAGCTGGACAACTGAACAACTGAGAACATTCTGTATAAAAAACTCTTAGCAAACTAGAAATAGAAAACTTCCTCAACCTGATGAAGGTAAAAAACTGTATAATTAACATTACACTTTATGGTAGAAGACTGAGTGCTTTACTTCTAAGATCAGGATCTACAAAAAGATGTCCACTCTCACTATACTGAATTTCTCTTCATGAAGTCATATTAGAAAATGATTGAGAAGTTATCCAGTTTGGAAAAGAAGAATTAAACTGTTTTTATTTGTAGGCAACATCTATGTAGAATAGCTAATAAAATCTACAGCAAAAACAAATTAAAACTAAAACTAAGAAGTAATTTAAGCAATGTTGCAAGATAGACAGTTGATATATAAAATTCAATTAAATGCTTTTCTCTATGTTAACATAGACAATTGAAAATCAAAATAAAAGATAATAACAATAACATTGAAGTTTGAAAAACTTAAGAATTTGACAAAATATATGAAAGGCTACAATGCAAAAAAAAATTGGACAAAATATTTGAACAGGAAATTCACTAAATAAGGATATACAGATGGCAACTAAGCACCCACAGCACAAGAAAATGATGGCTGTAATGAGAGAACAGACATGAACATGTGTGATGAGGATGTGAAAAAATTTGAACTTTCATGCACTGCTTATGGGAATACCAAATGGTACACCCTGGTGGAAAACACTTTGGAAGTTGCTTTAAAAATTAAATATTGGGTTACTATGTGACCCAGTGATCCCACTTCTAGGTTTATACCAACAAGAATGAACAAAATAAATGTTTACCCAAAGACGTGCACATGAATGTTCATAGCAGTCTTATTTCTAATAGTCAAAAAGCTGAGATGAACAACATGGCAGAGGAGTAGGTGGACATGGAGTACATCTCTCTCCACAGATACATGAGGAATACACATTCAGACGCAGAAGTGCTTGCAGAACAGCAGCTGAGAGCAGACCTGAGTACCTGACGAGAGGAAAAGAATATATGGAACCACTCAAAACTTGGTAGGATGAAGGAACTAGGGGGGGGGAAAAGGAGTGTTAGTAGGCCTGGACTGCTCTCGGTTGGTGGGAGAACTGAAGTAGGTGTCCTATCCCCACATGGGAGCAACTGTCTGGATCAAAGGAGAAACATTTAAGGCTGAGAGTGAAACAGCTGATCTGTGGCAGCCTAAATGCAATGAGAATCAGACCGTCCTTGCCACAGCCATACACACCCCAGAGAGGGATGCAGGTCCCCTAGAAGGTGCAGCAGCTGTGAGCTGGGAACATAGGGATTATGGAGCAATCCCAGGGCGAGGGCTGCTGTTGACTGTAGAAAGGCGGACCGAGGAGACGTGAGGGAAGAGACTGTCGTGGGATATGCCTGTGGAGGTAAGCCAGGCAGCCATGGAAGCAAGGCGATACTGCTGAGTCACTGGAAGGGGGTGGAGCCATCACCATAGCCTCTCTCACCCCACAGACCAGCATCAGCAGCCAAACAATAGAGAGGCTGGCCCATCAAGTGCCTGACTCACTGAACTACAGAGTAGGACCCCACCCATTGTGCTCCTTTAAGTGACTGATGAGCCAATCTGTGGAGTAGAAGCCTATCCAGGGGGGCCCCTCTGTGCGCCTGATGTGCCAAACAAGAGAGAAGAACCCCAGGCAAGGGAGTCCTCAAAGTGACTGAAAGGGAAGAGATATGGAGAAAGACTGGCCAAAGAGGCCTCCTGATCACCAGCTACAAGTGGCTGGAAAAAGACTCTGATAGGGCCACAACTCCTACGGCACAGGCAGTCCGTGTCCCCGCACACTTGGCGCTGCCAGGGTCCCCACAAGCCAAGAAGGTGTGCCACCTTCATGCTCAACTCTCACTGGGACAGAACTGCCACAGGCAAAAAAAAAAAAAGCCTTGCCTCTATGAGCTCAGGGTCACCTTGGCAGTGTCTGACTGTCTGCAACCGTCTAGACGGTGGCCTGCCAGGCTTCTCTGTCAGGGAAGGGGGTTCTCCAGGCAAGAATACTGGAGCATATTGGTCAATACTGGTTGCCATACCCTTCTAGAGCACTATATTCCCTGCTGCTCTAGCCGCCAACTCCCCTGAGTACTGCCAGAACCCCTGTGATCCAAGCAGCTGCAACACCTCCACACCTGGCCCTCACAGGGGCAAATCCAAGTCTTCCAGGGCAGCCTCAGAAGCAAACCCCAGTGGACGACCCACATGCAGAGATGGAAATAAAACCACAATTGAAACCCAGGGGCAGTGTGGCTAAGGAAGAAGACCCAAAACCTTTCCACCAGCTATACAAGCTGCAGATTAAATCCAGATGAACAACTAGGCAGACTCTGTCTATGGAGTATATAAAAGGACATTGAGAGCTCCCACAAAAGAAAATGCCCTAGTTCTGATAGTTATGGACATTGGAGGCAAGAACACACAGGTGTAGGACCAGATTAGAGTCTGAGCTGCCCCCACAGCAGGTCCAGAGACCAACACAGTGTTGGACGGCATCCTAGGAAATCGAGGTGGACTATGACTCCCAGCAAAGGAAAGGACGCTGACAGCAGTGCCTCAAGAAAAATATATACTATTCTTATATTTTGACTTGTTCTGCAGTTTCTTTTGGATATTTTTTCTCTTCTTTTTCTTTTTCCCCCTCTCTGTTGTAGTTGTCGATTTTATTAGCACTATGAAATCTAATTTCACTCACGAAATGAGAAAAACAACTCGAGTCTTTCTCCTAAACTTGGGCATCAAAAAAGAGCAGTCAGGACCATGCAAGTCTTGCTTCTCAATATTCTTGGGCTTCCCTGGTGTCTCAGCTGGTAAATTATCCATCTTCAATGCAGGAGACCTGGGTTCGATCTCTGGGTTGGGGAGATCCCCTGGGGAAGTGAAAGGCTCCCCACACCAGTATTCAGGCCGGGAGAATTGCACGGAATGTATAGTCCACGGTGACGCAAAAAGTCGGACATGGCTGACTGAATTTCACTTCACTTTTATGAAATCTACTTAAGCTTTTGAGGCTTTTTTTTTTTTAATCATACCTCTAATTGTTTTTATAAACCTCTGCCTCTATGTTGGGCTTTTGTAGTTCTGTGGAGTTTTTTTTTTTTCTTTTTCTCTTTTTTTAATTTAAAATTTTCAAACATTATTTTTCTACATTATTTCTTCATTCGCTTTTCCTACTGTTCTTTCCCACTTGCAGTTAATGTTTAATGTATATAAATCTTCTTTATCTACCTCTATTTAACTTTGCATATCTATTCTTTTTTTTCTTTTCTTTCTTTCCTTTTCTCTTACCATATTTGTTAGTTTTAATTGCTTTATTCCCCACTTGGCACCTTCCTTTAGTTTTCTTTTCCAGTTTGTGCTTTAGTTAGTTTTTTTCTTAACTGATAGATATCACTTTTGGTTTCTTTTGTTCACCAGCTCAATCTATTGTACTTTATTTTTGTTGAACTGTTTTGATTTTGCTTATGGGTGTATATGTACATATCCATTATTTTAATTATTATTTGCCTGAAATTGTAACTGGCATTTGTCTGGGGTTCATCTTTTGTTGCTTTTGGATATTTGTCTTAATCTAACTTACTGCCATAACAAACCACCTGTGGAAGTTCTGTTCCTGACCAAAGATCCAGCCCTGAGCCTTTGGAGTGGGAGCACTGACTCCAAGACCCTAGATAACCAGAGAACTCCTAACCCTAGGGGGTATCAAACAGTGAGAACTCACACAAAGGAAACCACTTGAATACAAGACTTGGCATCACCCAACCACCAGTAGCACCCACTGCAGGACACCTCATCCAAACAACAAAAAGACAAAAGTACAAACCCAGTCATCAGCAGAAAGGATTACCACCTCACTCAGCCCCGCACATCAGAAGGAAAAAAAAAAAAAAAAAAACAACTCAGCACAAATCTCACCCAATGCAAAGCTTACACAAACCACTGGACAAACCTTAGGAGGGCAGAAACCAAATGGAAGAAAGAACTGAACTTTGAAGCCTGGGAAAAGGAGACCTCAAACACAATGTATTTAGAAAAATAATGAAAAGGCAGAGAAATGCTGTACAAATGAAGGAACAAACTAGAAACATGGAAGTCCAAATAAATTAAGAGGAAAGAGGCAAACGGCCTGAAAAAGAATTCACAATAATGATAATAACGATGATCAAAAAACCTTGAAAACAGAATGGAGAAAACGCAAGACTCAATTAACAAAGACCTAAAAGAATTAAAGAATAAACATACAGAGACAAATAACACAATTACTGAAATTAAAAATACTCTAGAAGGAATCAACGGCAGGATATCTGAAGCAGAAGAACAGATCAGTGAATTGTAAGATAAAATGGTGGAAACAACTGCTGAAGGGCAGAATAAAGTAAAAAGAATGAAAACAACTGAGGATAGTCTCATAGACTTCTGGGACAATATTAAATATATCAATATTCAAATATAGGGGTTCCAGAAGAAGAGAGAAAAAGAAAGGGTATGAGAAAATTATTGAAGAGATTATAGTTGAAAATTTCCCCAACATGGAAAAGGAAATAGTCAATCAAGTCCAAGAGGTGCAAAGAGCCCCATATGGGATAAACCAAGGAGAAACACATGAAGACATGTACTAATCAAACTAACAAATATTTTTTAAAAAACTACTGAACTTAACTTCTATGTCCAGGAAAATTATCCTTCACAAATAAAGGAAAAGTAGATATTCTCATATGAACAAAAAATTAGAGAATTCATTCTCAACAGATATCTGGTCTGTAAGAAATATTAAAAGTAGTTATTTATACACAGTAAGATGATAATAAAGAGAAGCTATGAGTTAAGAAAGAAAGAGTATCATTAAAAAAAGAAATAAATGAAAGCAAAATAAAATGAAGATTTTTGCTTATTATTAAATAGTAAAAGATAAATGCTTGTTTGGGCTTCTCCATCTTTACTTTTCACTGATTATGAATCTTAACTAAAGTGGGTTTCTTGTACACAACATATATTTTGGCACAGTGGTAAAGAATCCACCTGCAATGCAGGAGCCAAAGCAGACATGAGTTCTACCTCTTGGTCAGGAAGATCCGCTTGAAGAGCATAGCAATCCACTCCAGTATTTTTGCCTGGAGAATTCCCATGGACAGAGGAGCCTTGTCAGCTTACAGTTCATGGGGTGGCAAAGTGTTGGACACGACTGAGCAACTAAACAACAACAGACACACATTCCGAACAGAAACTCTTAAGATACTAGAAATAGATGAGAAAATTCTCAGCCTAAACAAAGCAAAACAAGAAGCCTAGACAGCAGAGCTGAATTATAAAAATCTAGACACTAGAGCTAAATTATAAAAAGTTTTAGGCAACAAAATGTCTCCCAACAGTAAACAGTGTGTTTCACACAGAGAGGAGTAATTTTTAATACCCATTCAATAGAAACTTTCTAGTTACATTCATAAATTAAAGGAAATAATAAATGTCCAGAAAATAAACATAGTATAAAAACTCTTGATCATTTCATATCTAATTATGAGTGTAAATGTATTAAGTGAATTTTTAAGAAAAAATTATTAAATTTCTGTTCTGTTAAAGTTCTGGAAGTCCTAGATACATCAATCAGAGAAGAAAAAGAAGTAAAAGGAATCCAAATCAGAAAAGAAGAAGTAAAGCTCTTGGAATTTTTACAGATGACATGATACTGTACATAGAAAACCCTGAAGATACTATCAGAGGATTACTAGAGCTAATCACTGAATTTAGCAAAGTCACAGGATACAAAATCAATACACAGAAATCACTTGCATTCCTATATACTAACAATGAAAAATCAGAAAGAGAAATTAAGGAATCAATCCCATTCACCATTGCAACAAAAAGAATTAAATATCTAGGAATAAACTTACCTAAGGAGACAAAAGAACTGTACACAGAAAATTATAAGACACTGATGAAAGAAATAAAAGATGACATAAACAGATGGAGAGATATTCCATGTTCCTGGGTAGGAAGAATCAATATCGTGAAAATGACTATACTACCAAATGCAATCTACAGATTCAATGTGATCCCTATCAAATTACCAATGGCATTTTTCACAGAACTAGAACAAAAAATAATCACAATTCATATGGAGACACAGAAGACCCTGAATAGCCAAAGCAGTCCTGAGAAAGAAGAATGGAGCTGGAGGCATCAATCTTCCTGACTTCAGATTATACTACAAAGCTACAGTCATCAAGACAGTATGGTACTGGCACAAAAACAGAGATACAGACCAATGGAACAAGATATAAAGCCCAGAAATAAACCCGTGTACCTATGGGTATCTTCTTTTTGACAAAAGAGGCAAGAATACACAATGGAGCAAAGACAGCCTCTTCAATAAGTGGTGGTGGGAAAACTGAACAGCTACATGTAGAAGAATGAAATTAGAACACTTCCTAACACCACACACAAAGATCAACTCAAAATGGATTAAAGACATAAATGTAAGACCAGAAACTATGAAACTCTTAGAGGAAAACATAGGCAGACACTCGATGACATGAATCAAGGCAAGATCCTCTATGACCCACCTCCTAGAGTAATGGAAATAAAAACAAAACTAAACAAGTGGGACCTGATTAAACTTAAAAGCTTTTGCACAGCAAAGAAAACTATAAGCAAGGTGAAAAGACAACCCTCAGAATGGGGGAAAATAATAGCAAATGAAATAACTCACAAAGGATTAACTTCCAAACTATACAAGCAGCTCATACACACCAATGTCAGAAAAACAAACAACCTAATCAAAAAGTAGGAAAAAGACTTAAAAGACATTTCTCCAAAGAAAACATACAGATAGCTAACAAACACATGAAAAGATGCTCAACAGCACTCATTATTAGAGAAATGCAAATCAAAACTACAATGAGATATCACCTCACAAAAGTCAGAATGGCCATCATCAAAAAGTCTACAAACAATAAATGCTGGAGAGGGTGTAGAGAAAAGGGAATGCTCTTACACTGCTGGTGAGAATGTAAATTGATACAGCCACTCTGGAACACAGTATGGAGATTCCTTAAAAATCTAGGAATAAAACCACCATATGATCCAACAATCCCACTCCTAGGCATATACCCTTAGGAAACCAAAATTGAAAAAGACACATGTACCCCATTGTTCATTGCAGCACTATTTACAATAGCTAGAACATGGAAGCAACCTAGATGTCCATTGACAGATGAATGGATAAAGTTGTCATATATATGCACAATGGAATATTACTCAGCCATAAAAAAGAACACATTTGAGTCAGCTCTGATGAGGTGGATGAACCTAGAATCTATTATACAGAGTGAAGTGAGAAAGAGAAAAGTGAAAGAGAAAGATAAATATCGTATTCTAATGCACATATATGGAATCTAGAAAATGGTACTGGAGAAGGCAACCGCACCCCACTCCAGTACTCTTGCCTGGAAAATCCCATGGACGGAGGAGCCTGGTAGGCTGCAGTCCATGGGGTCTGCAAAGAGTCAGACAAGACTGAGCGACTTCACTTTCACTTTTCACTTTCATGCATTGGAGAAGGAAATGGCAACCCACTCCAGTATTCTTGCCTGGCGAATCCCAGGGATGGCGGAGCCTGGTGGGCTGCCGTCTATGGGGTAGCACAGAGTCGGACACGACTGAAGCAACTTAGCAGCAGCAGCAGCAGAAAATGGTACTGAAGAATTTATTTACATGACAACAATAGAGAAACAGACATAGAGAATAGACTTATGGACGGGGGAGATGGGAGGAGATGGTGAGATGTAAGGAAACAGTAACATGGAAACTTACAATACCATATGTAAAATAGATAGCCAACAGGAATTTGCTGTATGACTCAGGAAACTCAAACAGGTGCTCTGTATCAACCTAGAGGTGTGGAATGGGGTGGGAGATGGGAGGGAGGTTCAAAAGGGAGGGGATATATGTATACCTATGGCTGATTCATGTTGAGGTTTGACAGAAAACAACAAAATTCCGTAAAGCAATTATCCTTCAATAAAAATATATATTTTTTAAAAAGGTAGAAAAAGACAATCGGGTCAGAGGCAGTATCATGAGCCAAAGAATGCTCTGGCTTGAGCAAGGAGCAAAAAGTTTGAGGTAAAAGGATGCTGGGAGATGGGGCTGAACAGCTAATTAAAAGCCATGCCATGAAGGCATCCAAATTCCTTGAACTTGTCCTTAAATGTTGTATGGGTGATGAGGACCCACAGGCAAGTTTTCAACATGTGAGTGTCATCAAATGCGCATTTGAGGCGGGTGACTCTGGTGTCAGTGTGGGTATTGATTAATGTGGATTTGGTTGGCACCGGGAGAGCCATGAGAGGCAGTTCAGACAAGACATGATGAGTGTCTGAAGAAACAACAGACACAGAGAGAAGACCACATGTTTGGGAAAGATTTAGATGATAGAATCTGTGGGTCTTGGCAGCCAACTGGCAGAGGGAAAAAAAATCAGTGTGGACTCCTGAATCTCTAGCTAGGGTCATGGAGTTTCTATGACCAGGAAAGACAGAAGGGAGAGCAGGTTTAGAGGACAAGGGGGTGAGCCCAGTGAGGAAGGTGCACAGCTTGTAATCCCTATGGAGAGATCCAGGAGAGAGGATTCTAGAATGAAGAGCCCAGCCCTCAGGAGAAAGATCTGGCATTGGCATTCCCCTAAAATCATGGGGAATGCCAATATTTCCAGGGTGCTGAGGAAGACAGGGCAGACAAGGGACCAAGAAGGGTTTGTTAGGGAAAAAGAAGCAAAATGCCAGAGAATAGAGAAACACACTTCAAGAGGAAGTGAAAGTCACTGTCGTGTCTGATTCTTTGGGACCCCATGGACTATATAGTCCTGGAAATCTCCAGGCCAGAATACTGGAGTGGGTAGACTTTCCCTTCTCCAGCAGATCTTCCCAACCCAGGGATCGAAGCCAGGTCTCCCACATTGCAGGCAGATTCTTTACAAGCTGAGCCACAAGCAAAGTCCAGTAAAGAAGATGAAATGAGTAATGCTGAATTCAGAACATTCTGGAATTTTCTGTGGACTGAAGGTATCATATGGAAAACAGGAAGATCAAGAAGAAAAATGACCCATTTAGAAAGAAAAACACCAATACAGTATACTAACACATATATATGGAAATTAGAAAGATGGCAACGATAACCCAGTATGTGAGACAGCAAAAGAGATGCAGATGTACAGAGCAGACTTTTGGACTCTGTGGGAGAGGGAGAGGGCAGGATGATTTGGGAGAATGGCATTGAAACATGTATAATATCATATAAGAAAGGAATTGCCAGTCTAGGTTCGATGCAGGATACAGGATGCTTGGGGCTGGTGCACTGGGATAACCCAGAGGGATAGTATGGGGAGGGAAGTGGGAGGGGGGTTCAGGAGTGGAAACTTATGTACACCCGTGGTAGATTCATGTTGATGTATGGCAAAACCAATACAGTAAAGTAAAAAAAAAAAAAGAAAAAGAAAAGAAAAGAAAGTAATAATCATTAAAATCCTTATAAAATTCATATGTTACAGCATCCTACTCTGTACACGGTTGAGAGGTTCGACATAACTTTCTAGGTGGGTGTAAAACTTACATAAAGACCTTTTTATGCAAATGGGAAAGACTTTAAAAGCAGGGTCAGTAAATTTTTTCACCAACGGACATGATAGTAAATATATTCAGATTTACAGGCTTGTCTGTCACAACTACTCTGCCACAGTAGCAGGACAACAGCCATGAAGGACATGGACATGAATGAGCACAGCTCTGCTCCAATAAAACTTTATTAAAAAAAAAAACAGGCAGTGGGCCAGAATTGCCCTGAGGTAATCTGAGGACTCCTCATCCATAGTAATATCTTTACAGACCTTCCCCTTCTTCACAACCAGGGGCCAAAAAGGAGGGAAGTGAACAAACCACAGCCAGAAGAGCGCAACTTTTCACAGCAACTGTAGACTGATGCCAAGAACATTCCAGGGCATTCTGTCAGCCCTGTAACCATCAAAGACGCTAGTCAACATTCCTGGGAACTGAGAGGTGTTTGCTTCTGGCAGAGACAAGTTCTGCCTTATCAGCATACTTATGATATGCTGTGCCTACAAATTAAAACACTTAGAATTTCCTCCCCCCAAGTTCCAACCATATGTAGATATCATTGTTTTGTTTCTTTGCACTACTTCTGTTTTAAGTCACTTTCAATAGTTTGTGTAAAACTGCAACTATTCTAATTTGATTGTAGACATGTATGTTTTCTTTTTTTCCCCAGACACAGTGATTTGTATATATAATATTGAAAAACAAGGCATTTGAAGTTTTAAGGGGAAAAGTAAAAGTGTTAGTCACTCAGTCATGTCTGACTCTCTATGACCCCATGGACTGTAGCCCACCA
The DNA here is from genome assembly GCF_016772045.2 of Ovis aries. Lineage (NCBI taxonomy): Eukaryota > Metazoa > Chordata > Mammalia > Artiodactyla > Bovidae > Ovis > Ovis aries. The sequence goes on along the minus strand of NC_056080.1, from coordinate 8,203,576 downwards.
GGCTCCTCTGACCATGGGATTCTCCAGGCAAGAATACTGGAGTGGGCTGCTATTTCCTCCTCCAGGGGATCTTCCTGATTCAGGCATTGAACCTGGGTCTCCTGCATTCCAGGCAGATTCTTTACAGTCTGAGCCACTGGCTGCTGCTAAGTCACTTCAGTCGTGTCCGACTCTATGCGACCCCATAGACGGCAGCACACCAGGCTCCCCCATCCCTGGGATTCTCCAGGCAAGAACACTGGAGTGGGTTGCCATTTCTTTCTCCAATGCGTGAAAGTGAAGTCACTCAGTCATGTCTGACTCTTCGTGACCCCATGGACCGGAGCCTACCAGGCTCCTCCATCCACGGGATTTTCCAGGCGAGAATACTGGAGTGGGGTGCCATTGCCTTCTCCACTGAGCCACTGGGGAAGCCCTTAAGATGGAAACTCCTGAGTTCAGTTCAGTTCAGCCACTCAGTCATGTCCGACTCTTTGAGACCCCATGGACTGCAGCACGCCAGGCTTCCCTATCCATCACCAACTCCCAGAGCTTGCTCAAACTCATGTCCATCAAGTCGGTGATGCCATCCAACCATCTCATCCTCTGTCATCCCCTTCCTCAGCAAATTCTTAAGTGAACAACGCAAGATTGCAACTCAGTTAAATTACTAGAAACATTTTTAGACATTTTAGAAATATTAGAATTTTGGTATTTTCTAAATGTGTGTGTCGGCCTCTGGCAGTGATTTGTTGAGGTTTTGGCGAGTCATCCAATGCATGCAGTGAATTTCATCAGTGTTCTGCTTACAGTACAACTGCACTCTATATCTCCTTGAAAGGTACAATCAGCTGACTTGCCTAAGCCAATAAAATGTGAGCAAATGTGATATGTCACTTTCAGGCAGGAGATTTCAGATCCATAGATGGCTCTCTGTTCCTCGGCCATAGTAACCAGCAAATTTCACATGGTCAGTGTTCTTTCAGCCTGGGTATTTAACACGTATCTGGGGGACACTCATTTTTCCTGAGTATACCTTAATTTAAAACCCTTGTCTGAACAGCAGTTCCTGCAACCCAGGGGTTTGGCAATTTTCTCTGGAAATGCCCAGAAAGTACCTATTTTCAGCTTTGTAGTCCATTACAAGCCTACCACCCTGTAGCAGGGAAGTATGGCTGTTGTTTAGTCACTCAGTCGTGTCTAACTCTTTTGACCCCGTGGACTGTAGCCCGGCAGGCTCCTCGGCACATGGAATTCTCCAGGCAAGAATACTGGAGTGGGTTGCCATTTCCTCCTTCAGATCTTCCCAGCTCAGGGATCAAATTCCCAGTCCCCTGTATTGGCAGGTGGATTCTTTACAACTGAGCCACCAGGGAAGCCCTAGCAAGGAAGTACCATAGTCAGTAAAAACATAAAAGAATGGGTCAATAAAACCCTATTTACAAAAACAAGTAGCAGCCAGATTCAACCTGCAGTAGTAGTTTGCCAAAGATCTAACCTACTGATCTAAGTAACTCAGTCTTAGAGGCTAGATGTATTCCTTCCCAATAGGGGAAGGGTGGCTAGACACTCCAAGGAAGGAGGTAATCATAACTGAGAGGAAAAATCTACTTAATCTTATGTTTCTCAACTGCTGCAGGGAAAGCCAGAAATAAAGGACCAGAGAATCCACTGGACTCAAAGCTGAGCACAAGTGGAAGGGCAGAAATTGCTACAGAATTAAGTCCTTGGGGTATAAGGAATTTGATATACAATCATGTACACTTTTGTATTAACTCAAAATTCCCCATAATAAAGAGTGAAGGTAGGGAGGGATAGTTAGGGAGTTTGGGGGTACATGTACACATGGCTGTATTTAAAATGTATACCCAACAAGGTCATACTATACAGCACGGGAACTCTGCTCAGTGTTATGGGGCAGCCTGGATTGGAGGGGAATTTGAGGGAGAATGGACACATGTACATGTATGGCTGAGTCCCTTCCCTGTTCACCTGAAACTGTCACAGTATTGTTTTCTAACCCAGAGTGAAAAAGTTGGCTTAAAGCTCAACATTCAGAAAACGAAGATCATGGCATCCAGTCCCATCACTTCATGGGAAATAGATGGGGAAACAGTGGAAACAGTGTCAGACTTTATTTTTCTGGGCTCCAAAATCACTGCAGATGGTGATTGCAGCCATGAAATTAAAAGACGCTTACTCCTTGGAAGGAAACTTATGACCAATCTAGATAGCATATTCAAAAGCAGAGACATTACTTTGTCAACAAAGGTCCATCTAGTTAAGGCTATGGTTTTTCCAGTGGTTATGTTTGGATGTGAGAGTTGGACTATGAAGAAAGCTGAGCGCCGAAGAATTGATACTTTTGAACTGTGGTGTTGGAGAAGACTCTTGAGAGTCCCTTGGACTGCAAGGAGATCCAACCAGTCTATTCTGAAGGAGATCAGCCCTGGGTGCTCTTTGGAAGGAATAATGCTAAAGCTGAAACTCCAGTACTTTGGCCACCTCATGCGAAGAGTTGACTCATTGGAAAAGACCCTGATGCAGGGAGGGATTGGGGGCAGGAGGAGAAGGGGACGACAGAGGATGAGATGGCTAGATGGCATCACCAATTTGATGGATATGAGTTTGAGTGAACTCCAGGAGTTGGTGATGGACAGGGAGGCCTGACGTGCTGCGATTCATGGGGTCACAAAGATTCGGACATGACTGAGCAACTGAACTGAACACAAAATAAAGTTTTTTAAAAAAGTACAGTGGGGGAGGAGCAAAGAGAAAAAGGAGGAGGAAGAAGAAATCTCTAATATTTCATGTAAGTGTTTTGGAAGATGTTTTCTGGCAATTAGTATAATTCATGGCTTTGTATTTGGCAAAATTCACATAAAAAGAACATTATGGCTGGAATCACGGTCAGTATTTTATCTTTGAAATAGCATGCCTATTTTTTTTTAATGATTTCTCTAGTCCCTGAGAAACTGTAAGGGCTCAGCTGGCCCCTTAATCTATATGACATTTTTATGACAATTAAAATATCACCCCAAGGAGAGTCTTTCGTTCCATTGTCAGATTTTATTGGGCTAACATAAGCTAACAAAGCAGAATAAAATTATACAGCTACTATTATATTTAAAACATCAATTTATTACATTTAAGGTTATTCCAAGGAAAAACACTGGCCTCTGGTGTTAACCAAACAAAATTAATCACACAGATGTTTAATATCTCTGTGATATTATACTTCTTCCCTAAGTTTCTTTGTTTGGACCACACTTAACAAGATTCATCCTCTCAAACATAATGAGATTTTTAACAGCAACTAAAAATTTTCTGGTGTCCTTTGGTCAGTTCCTTGCAGTAGTTGTATGTAAATTCACTCAAATCTTTCCAAAGAAAAACTGTCTTTTCTGGGGGTGGGATGCGGGAGAATACAACTTTGTCTCTTTTCCTCCCCTTCTTGGGCTTTGAACTGCACAGTCATACAGACTTGAGTTCAAACCACCACCCCAGGACTTGTATGTCTTGGGCCAAATTGCCTAAGCTTTTTAAGTGTCAGTTTCCTCATTTGCTAAAAATGAATACATATATAAATGCCAAAGATTAATCTCTATAAAGCTTTTAGCATGGTGGTTGATCCATAGAAAGTATTCAAGAATTGCTAGCTCTTTTCCCTTCTCTGGGATTCCCAGGTGGACGCTAGTGATAAAGAACCCACCTGCCAGTGCAGGAGATGCAAGATACATGGGTTCAATCCCTGGGTCAGGAAGATCCCCCAGAGGAGGGCATCGTAACCCACTCTAGTATTCTTGCCTGGAGAATCCCCATGGACAGAGGAGCCTACAAGGCTATAGTCCCTGGGGTTGCAAAGAGCCGGACATGACTGAAGCAACTTTGCACAATGCAATCTGGAACCACATTTTCCTATAAAGTCCCTGCCCCCTTGATCTAGTTCAATTACTTATCAATCCTATTTGGCTGAAGAGCGCGAGCTTAGCCCCAAACAGTCCCATGTCCCATGCAGCCTAAAGCGAGTACAATCTAGCTGAGCTGTACAACCAACAGGAGAGCTTTTAAAATACAATTTCCCTAATCCACCTGGGTTGTGAGCCTCAAGGACACCACCCTGGAATCTACATTTTTAACAAAGACCCCAGGCAGCTTTTTGGCCAGTGGCCTGGAATCATCCATACATCTCGCTTGGTTGTCACTTATACAGCAGGGCTTAGGGTCAATGTCAAGATCCATTTCCTCACCCACAATTCCCGGATGCTCCTTACAGCTCTTCAATATCCAAACTTCAACTTTTCATAACCCAAACTCAAGAAATGCAAGAAAAATATGAGAACTGCACCCAACAATGTTTTTGTAAACAACTGCTTTCAATGTTATCCTAGGCTAATGTCATGCTCTCTTGCCAGTGGTATTTTCAGATGTAGGGCAGACTTTAAAGACAATGTAAACTGGGAAAAACAAACAATCCACCAGCACAGCCTCTCCAAAAGGCATTGATATTGAGCATGGTGGACACTGACATTACAGGCTTCAGTGTTTTAGTCATGTTTTATTATTTCTCTTTAATTATCATCTTTTCTTTAGCCATTCCTTCTGAATAAATGCCATCTCTAGGTGATGATTCTTCAAGCCATGTGAGTTTTAATTTTTGCTTTTCATAAAGTCACATTGTCCCAAGCAGACACACCAGCAAGAGAAATAATGTTACTGCTTCTTCTAACCAGTGGGGTTGCTGCTGCTGCTGCTAAGTCACTTCAGTCGTGTCCGACTCTATGTGACCCCATAGACGGCAGCCCACCAGGCTCCCCCGTCCCTGGGATTCTTTAGGCAAGAACACTGGAGTGGGTTGTCATTTCCTTCTCCAATGCATGAAAGTGAAAAGTGAAAGTGAAGTCACTCAGTCATGTCCAACCCTCAGCGACCCCATGGACTGCAGCCTACCAGGCTCCTCCGTCCATGGGATTCTCCAGGCAAGGGTTAAGCAAGGTCTAAATGGCTTTTCCAAGGGCAAAGAGCTATGGGGGAAGGTGGGGAGAGGAGGCACCCCAGATGTAAGGCTCTTAGCCTACCTCCTTCCACTCAGCCATGGTGCAAAACTGTAAAGTCAGCAACCTTGACTTTGCTTTCCTTTTCGTTTATCCAGGTTCAAGAGCTAAACATTCTAAAACATTTGTACTAGAGTGGGGTAGCGAGATTCTCAGAGACCAAAGAGTTTTCAGGGCACCCATTTTAAGGGCTTCCCTGGTGGCTCAGACAGTAAAAAATCTACCTGCAGCGTGGGAGACCTACATTCAATCCCTGGGTTGGGAAGATCCCCTGGAGGAGGGCATAGCAGCCCACTCTTGTATTCTTGCCTGGAGAATCCACATGGACAGAGGAGCCTGGTGGGCTACAGTCCATGGGGTCAAAAAGAGTTGGACATGACTGAGCAACTAAGGACAGCACAGCACATTATATGTTTATGAAAGAAAGGGAGGTATGGAGGAAAGAGGGAGAAAGGGAAACAAGGAAAATGAAAGGAAGGAAAGAAAATCCTCTGTTGCTGGTGATAACAGAGCAACCAGAGATATCCCCCAGCAGGACAGCACCCCATGTGTCCATTTGAGCACTCTCAGATGGTTTGAAACAACCATCTCCAACTTTGGTCCCACTCCTTCAACAGGACTCATGTGCAGGGTTCACCACTAACAGGCTAATAGTCATCAGGGTTTCTTCTCATTAAAATCATGTTTCATCCAGAATTGAAAAAGACATGGGTACCCCAATGTTCATTGCAGCACTGTTTACAATAGCCAGGACATGGAAGCAACCTAGATGCCCATCAGCAGATGAACGGATAAGAAAGCTGTGGTACATATACACATGTGTATATGCAGCTGACCAGGCTCCCCCGTCCCTGGGATTCTCCAGGCAAGAACACTGGAGTGGGTTGCCATTTTCTCCAATGCATGAAAGTGAAAAGTGAAAGTGAAGTCACTGAGTCGTGTCCAACTCTTAGCGACCCCATGGACTGCAGCCTACCAGGCTCCTCCATCCATGGGATTTTGCAGGCAAGAGTACTGGAGTGGGGTGCCATTGCCTTCTCCAACTTGGCCATAAGCCTGCAGAAATGCAGCAGCATGCCCAAAGCCACTAGTGTCCCTCCTGTGAAATGAGTAAAGCCTGGTCCTTGGACCAGCAAAATCAGTATCACCTGGAAGCTGGTTAGAAACTCACACAAAACCTTGGGCTCCTCAGCCTGGACCCACTGGGTCAGTGTCAGATTTTAACAAGACTCACGAGATTTGAATACATGCAGAAGATGGTGAGACCCAGGTGCGGGCAGCTTCTGTGGGTGCAAGGCCTCTTCCTGTGGGGCCCTCTGCCTTGGTTCTTAGCACTCAACATTGGCATCATCTGGGAACCTTTTACAATTCTGATGCCCAAACCAGTTAGATGTGAATCTTCAGCAGTGCAGGCCAAGCAAAGGCGCTGTGGAAATCTCTCCCGGTGATTCCTGTCTGCAGCCCTGGTTGACAGTCTGGGCCTAAATATTCCCCCTGGGCTTGGGCACCCTTGTAGCTCATTCTCTCCTGTTATTTACTGTGCCTGCTTTTTCAGTCCTGGAGAGGAACAGCAGAACTCCATCGCTTTAGTTCTGACCACTCTCTCTGGCACAACTGGCTACAGGGAGATGACAATGGCAGCTGCCCTAGGGTTCTGGCATTCACTTTAGGCATCTCAGTTTTGGTTTAGGGGCAGCCAATCGATATTTATTACAAAAGTGCCAAGAATGGAACCCTCCCCTAGTAACCCAGTAACAATGCCTATTTATTAAGAACAGGAGAAATATCAATAACCTCAGATATGCAGATGACACCACCCTTATGGCAGAAAGTGAAGAGGAACTAAAAAGCCTCTTGATGAAAGTGAAAGTGAAGAGTGAAAACGTTGGCTTAAAGCTCAACATTCAGAAAACGAAGATCATGGCATCCGGTCCCATCACTCCATGGGAAATAGATGGGAAACAGTGGAAACAGTGGCTGACTTTATTTTTGGGGGTGGGGCTCCAAAATCACTGCAGATTGTGACTGCAGCCATGAAATTAAAAGACGCTTACTCCTTGGAAGAAAAGTTACGACCAACCTAGATAGCATATTCAAAAGCAGAGACATTACTTTGCCGACTAAAGTCTGTCTAGTCAAGGCTATGGTTTTTCCAGTGGTCATGTATGGATGTGAGAGTTGGACTGTGAAGAAAGCTGAGCGGTGAAGAAATGATGCTTTTGAACTGTGGTGTTGGAGAAGACTCTTGAGACTCCCTTGGACTGCAAGGAGATCCAACCAGTCCATTCTGAAGGAGATCAGCCCTGGGTGCTCTTTGGAAAGGATGATGCTAAAGCTGAAGCTCCAGTACTTTGGCCACCTCATGCGAAGAGTTGACTCATTGGAAAAGACTCTGATGCAGGGAGGGATTGGGGGCAGGAGGAGAAGGGGACGACAAAGGATGAGATGGCTGGATGGCATCACTGACTCGATGGACGTGAGTCTGAGTGAACTCCGAGAGTTGGTGATGGACAGGGAGGCCTGGTGTGCTGCGATTCATGGGGTTGCAAAGAGTTGGACACGACCGAGCGACTGAACTAAACTGAGTTCAGAGCACTAGAGATGGCAAAGAGGTGAAATGCTCATGCATTCTTGCTTATTTCTATGCACCCACTCCCTTTCTGGAACTCAAAAGAGATCAGCAGGAGCTGGAGAGGGGAGAGAGAGAAGTCCCATCTAGACCTAAATGGAGGCCATCCTTGGAGGTGCCCAGTGAACATCACTGATGACTAGGACCTGGAGTTGGGTGACAGGACTTCTTCAAGTAGTTTTTACAGTGCCTTTTGGTTCAGCACCACATCCCTCTTTCACAATCTCAAGGTCCCGGATTAATGAACTCCATCATGGATTGTTATATGCAGACCACAGCGTGGCAGGCAGAGTCATAGCCCCCAAAGATGTCCACACCCTAATCCCTGAAACCCGAGAAGGTGTTACCTTAAATGGCAAAGGGGATTTTGCAGATGTGATATACTTAAGGGTCTTGAGATGGGGAGATTAGACAGGATTATCCAGATGGGCCCATGGAATCACTAGGGTCCTTTCAACAGGAAAGCAGAAGAGGCCGAGGAGGGAACATGCTGAGAGGAGCGGATCTTGGAGTCCTGCCATGGCTGGTAGGAAGGGAGCCAATGGACCAAAATAGCCAAAAAGGCAATGACGGGATACTCCTTCAGACCTTCCAGAAGGGAGCAGTCCTGCCAACCCCTCGATTTTAGCCCCTTTTGAACCCACAGAACAATGAGATAAGGAATTTGGGTGCTTCACATAGCTCACTTTGTACTGATTTGTTACAGCCTCCATAGGGAACTAATACCTACCAGGAATAAGAGCAGCCTTCCTACTGAGGTCAAGATGCCCCAGCCCACAGCAGACAACACTAGGTTCCTGCCCATGACAGACTCCCATGTTAGGACCATGTCCCTTGTTGGGATGGGCTTCACAGGTGGCTCAGGAGTAAAGAATCCGCCTGCAATGTAGGAGATGAGGGTTGAATCCCTGGGTCAGGAATATCCCCTGGGGAAGGAAATGGCAACCCACTCCAGTTTTCTTACCTGGAGAATTCCATGGACAGAGGAGCCTTGTGGGCTATAGTCTACAGGGTCACAAAGAGTTGGACACAACTGAGAGACTAAGCATCAACAAAAACATGTGTTGGGATGGGCCGCCAGTGACACACAACCAGGGCCTGGAAAGGCTCTCCCCAAGAGAATATGCTCCCTCCTCACCCTTTCTCCCCAGCCCACTGCCAACCATTACCCCGATTTCTGTAACTAATTGCCCCTGGCAAAAGAGGTCAGGTTTCCCAAGCTGAACACTGAAAATATTTTAAGAAAAACAGGGGCTTCCCTGGTGCCTCAGTGGTAAAGAATATGCCTGCCAATGCAGGAGACACAGGTTTGATCCCTGATCCTGGAAGATCCCACCTGCTACAGGGCAACTAAGCCTGTGCACCACACCTACTAAGCCTGTGCTCTAAAGCCCAGGAACCACGACTAATACAGCCTGTATGCCTAGAGTCTGTGCTCTACAAGAGGAGCAACTGAAATGAGAAGCCGGCACACCACAACTAGAGAAAGCCCATGCAACAACGAAGACTCTGCACAGCCAAAAATAAATAAATAAAATAATTAAAAAAAGAAAAACACTATTACTTTACCATGGAACCCTTTGTGGTAGAACAAGGAAAATACTCATCAAGGACATAAGGAGAACACAACACCAGGGAAAGCAGATGTTGGGGTTCTGGTTTCCTTTGGCTGACCCGTGTTCAGATCCCTTCAGGTCCTTGAAAGTGAAAGTGAAAGTGAAGTCACTCAGTCATGTCCAACTCTTCGTGACCCCATGGACTGTAGCCTACCAGGCTCCTCCATCCACGGGATTTTCCAAGCAAGAATACTGGAGCGGGCTGCCATTTCCTTCTCCAAGAGATTTTCCCAACCCAGGGATTGAACCTGGGTCTCCTGCATTGTAGGCAGATGCTTTACCGTCTGAGCTATTAGGGAAGCTCTGGTCCTTGAGCCAATGGTAAAGTCTAGAGAACCAGAATGTTTCTGTTGCCCATTAGTCAGAGTTGGAGCTTAATGGGGAACAGAAGTTAAACAGAATCTGAGCCGAGCTGACCAAGTGATAGAGCTTCCCATGTGGGCTAGCAGTAAAGAACCCACCTGCCAATGCAGGAGACATAAGAGACAGGGGTTCGATCCCTGGGTAGGGAAGATCCCCTTGAGAAGGAAATGACAACCCACCCTAGTATTCTTGCCTGGGGAATTCCATGGACAGAGGAGCCTGGCAGGCTACAGTCAGTGGGGTCACAAAGACATGACTAAAGCAACTTAGCACACTTGCATGCAGAAGCAACTTAGCATGCATGCACGCTCAACTAGTGGGAAGCCCAGTGGGACCTCAGCTGCACCTGTGTTTAGTTCTTCCAAATACTGAGTGTACTCTCAGCCATGAGCTAAATACCAACTGTGCTCCCAGCTCATGGTAAGAGGGGCATGGAAGGCTCCAGTCTTCCCTCCAGAGCAACAAAGGCAATCACGAGCAACACCATGAACCCAGGCGAATTTGACTGGAAGCACTTATGAAGATATCTATTCATCTCCATGAACCTCTTGCATTATGAAGGGGAAAAAGAGAAATGGGTCATGGCAAGTTGGATGGTGATTCTAACTGAGGCTGCTGTACTAGATGCAGTCTCTTTACTGAGAAAACTCAAAATCCTACAGCAGCACCTTCATGTAGCTGCTGACTACCTCTTAGACCATCAGGGTAGCCCAGACATGGCTCCTTGTGGCATGTTCCAGTCTGTTGTCTGTCTAAGGGACACAGCTCCAATACCTGCGAGCACACCAGGAACTGCTCTTCATTCTTTCTTAAAGGTCCAAGTTATGATCTACGGTCACTTCCTTCCAGCCTGAAAAACTGCTGTTAGTATTTCTCATAGTGCAGGGCTGCTAGCAATGAATTTGATCAGTTCTGAAAACCTTTCTAGTTCTTCATTTGTGAACCTGAGACCCCTGAATAATTTTTTTTTGTCATTGTAGTTATTTCCACTATAATCAGTACCAACTTGTGTCGCCTTAAATAAATTTCAGTCATAAAAAGTGAGTAAACAGACTTAAAGGACAGACTTGTGGTTGCCAGTGGGGAGGGGCTGCGGGAGGGATGGATTGGGAGTTTGGGGTTCAGTTCAGTTCATTTGCTCAGTTGTGTCCGATTCTTTGTAACCCCATGGTCTGCAGCACATCAGGTCTCCCTGTCCATCATCAAATCCTGGAGTTTACCCAAACTCCTGTCCATCGACTCAGTGATGCCATCCCACCATCTCATCCTCTGTTGTCCCCTTCTCCTCCTTCCCTCAATCTTTCCCAGCATCAGAGTCTTTTCCAATGAGTCAACTCTTCGCATGACGTGTGGAAAGTACTGGAGCTTCAGCTTTAGCATCATTCCTTCCAAAGAAATCCCAGAGTTGATCTCCTTCAGAATGGACTGGTTGGATCTCCTTGCAGTCCAAGGGACTCTCAAGAGTCTTCTCCAACACCACAGTTCAAAACCATCAATTCTTCGGTGCTCAGCTTTCTTCACAGTCCAACTCTCACATCCATACACGACCACTGGAAAAACCATAGCCTTGACTAGACAGACCTTTGTTGGCAAAGTAATGTCCCTGCTTTTCAATATGCTATCTAGATTGGTCATAACTTTCCTTCCAAGGACCAAGCATCTTTTAATTTCATGGCTGCAATCACCATCTGCAGTGATTTTGGAGCCCAAAAAAATAAAGTCTGACACTGTTTCCACTGTTTCCCCATCTATTTCCCATGAAGTGATGAGACCGGATGCCGTGATCTTTGTTTTCTGAATGTTGAGCTTTAAGCCAACTTTTCCACTCTCCTCTTTCACTTTCATCAAGAGGCTTTTTAGTTCTTCTTCACTTTCTGCCATAAGGGTGGTGTCATCTGCATATCTGAGGTTACTGATATTTCTCCTGGCAATCTTGATTCCAGCTCGTGCTTCTTCCAGCCCAGCGTCTCTCATGATGTACTCTGCATATAAGTTAAATAAGCAGGGTGACAATATACAGCTTTGACGTATTCGTTTCCCTATTTGGAACCAGTCTGTTGTTCCATGTCCAATTCTAACTGTTGCTTCTTGACCTGCACAGATTTCTCAGGAGGCAGGTCAGGTGGTCTGGTGTTCCCATCTCTTTTAGAATTTTCCACAGTTTATTGTGATCTACACAGTCAAAGGCTTTGGCATAGTCAATAAAGCAGAAATCGATGTTTTTCTGGAACTCTCTTGGTTTTTTGATGATCCAGCAGATGTTGGAAATTTGATCTCTGGTTCTTCTGCCTTTTCTAAAACCAGCTTGAACATCAGGAAGTTCACGGTTCATGTATTGCTGAAGCCTGGCTTGGAGAATTTTGATCGTTACTTTACTAGGTTTGCTGGAGCAGCCATGAAGAGATACTCCACGTCCAAGGTAAGAGAAACCCCATTAAGATGGTAGGCACTGAGAGAGGGCATAAGAGGGCAGACAGACTGAAACTACAATCACAGAAAACTAGCCAATCTGATCACATGGACCACAGCCTTGTCTAACTCAAGAAAACTAAGCCATACCATGTAAGGCCACCCAAGACAGACGGGTCATGGTGGAGAGTTCTGACAAAATGTGGTCCATTGAGAAAGGGAATGGCAAACCACTTCAGTATTCTTGCTTTGAGAATCCCATGAATAGTTTGGGACTAGCAGAGGCAAACTGTTATATATAGGATGGATAAACAACAAGGTGCTACTATATAGCATGAGGAACTATGCTCAATATCCTATGACAAACCATAATGGAAAAGAATATGAAAAAGAATGTATAGGTATTTCCCTGGTGGTCCAGTGGCTAAGACTCTGTGCTCTCAATGCAGGGGCCCTGGGTTCGATTCCTGATTGGCGAACTAGATGCCACATGTCACAACTAAATTTCCCGAGTGCCACAACTAAGACCTGGTGCAGCCAAATAAATAAAAATAAATATTTTTTTAAAAAAAAGAATGTATAGATATATATAACTGAGTCACTTTGCTGAATAGCAGAAATTAATACTATGAACACTTCAATTTTTAAAAAGTGAGTCAAAGAAAAATATTTAATACAAATTCAGGTAGGACAGGGACATGGCACAAATATGACCCTTGTAGGAAATCACTGGTGTTTGGAAAACACATTCTCATCAGTCAAGTGTTCCAAATGAAGGAATTGTGTTATCTGGGGGCAGAAACTGTGAGCAATGCCTGCAAAGTTCCAGACAAAAGCTGACTGTCTAGTCTGGGTGACCCCACATAGGTGGAGGTCTAGAAACCAGAACCATAGAAGTGATGAGCTCTCAAAAGACACAGCCAATCTTTTTGCTTTATGGAGGAAAAATTGTTTTAAGTGACTTATTCAAAGTCACCAAGTTAGCAATTACTGGTGTTAAAACTGGAGCCTCCTGCCAGTTCGCCCCTGGCCATCTCCTCTCAAGAGCCCATCCTTTCAGCTCCTGTTCAGCCTTCTAGACAAAGACTTGCTACATCTCCATTTGTCTGAGAGACACAGCTAGCAAACCAACTCCCCAACCAGGTGAGTGAGGGAGCCAGCGTGTCCAATGTATGTACACGGCTATAACATTAAGGAAGCAGGAGGTGAAAAGATACGTGCATGGTTTGTGAGCTCATAAGATTCATCAGCCCAAGAACAATGACTAGTTTTGAAACAATGAGCTTATAGATTACATTTGCCCAGAGAAAATCACTTTTAACAAGGATGACCTAAGAATCACGTACATAGATTTCTTTAATTTTTTTAATGTGTCTGAGTTTTTTAATGTCACATTTGTCAGTTTTTGATGATTCATTTCTTATGGCAACCTATAGGCCAAAAAAAGAGGAAATCGGTTTACAGGACAGATTTTCACTTACTCTGGGTTAAAACAAACTCCATGGATGAGAGACCAGTGGACTCAACATCATTAAATATTTTCGTCTCTGAAACTGAGACCCAAACAGTGACCTGGAACACAGCCTACAGAGAGAGAAAGACCTTTTCAGTGGTGAATGGCTGTGCCCAGCTCAGCTTGGGGAGAGCCAGGGTGGAATGACCTTTCCTATACTGAGAAGGTCAGGCAGTCTCAGTCAGGCAACCTGCAGCTTATCATGAATAAATTGTGCCAAACAGATAATGTATTCCAAGCTCGTGCCTGCCTTGAGGAATACATCCGCCTCCACAGCTGCTGTTAGAAGATGTTAATATTTCTTCCATTTTAGAGGCGGCATCATGATGAGCAGAACACACTCATTAGACGTGGTCAGAAACCAACAGATGCTAACATGTATCACTTGGCAGCTGTCCATACCAGGAACTCGATGGTGCTATTTCCCATAAGTAAAAGAATGGGGCATTTAGTGCCTGGCAAGTGAGAACCTATTACACGGAATTTATGAAATGATAATTCTGTGTATCACAAGAATATGATGACTCATTATTTTCCTACCAAGGAAGAAAGCAAGTTCTTCCTTCTTTGCGGTTTCCACTGAGCATATTTTTGATTGCAAGATCGACCAAGGAGGCTGTTGTCCTTTTTATCACCTACAGACATGTCTCACTTTACTCAACACGCAGAGTCCAGGAAAACTGTGGCTGTCTTACACTGCTGAATATAGAGGCATGTTTTTCTTAACTGAAGTACAGTTGATTTACAATATTGTGTTAGTTTCAGGTGTACAGCAAAGTGTTCAGTTATATAAATATAGGTACTCTTTTTTCAGTCTTTTTCCTTGTAAGTTATTATAAAATATTGAATATAATTCCCTGTGCTATACAGTAGGTCTTTATGGGTTACCTATTCTATTTTTTAATTTTTTGGCAACCCATGCCCCCTGCATTGGAAGTATGGAGCCTTAGCCACTGGACCAGCAGGGAAGTCCCAGTTACCTATTTTATATATAGTAGTGTATTTCTGTTAATCCCAAACTCCTAATTTATCCCTCCCTGCTCCCTGTCCTCTTTGGTAACCATAAGTTTGTTTTCTATGCCAGCAAGTCTATTTCTGTTTTGTAAATAAGTTCATTTGCATCATTTTTTTTTAGATTTCACATATAAGTGATATCATCAGATATTTGTCTTTCTTTGACTTACTTCACTTAGTATGATAATCTCTAGGTTTATCCATGTTGCTGCAAATGGTATTATTTCAATCTTTTCATAGCTGAATAATATTCCATTATATATATATATATATATATCACATACATATACATATACCTTATATACCATATATATACATATGTACGTGTATATACATCTTCTTTATCTGTTCATCTGTGGATGGACATTTAGTCTGCTTCCATGTCTTTGTTACTGTAAATAGTGTTGCAATGAACACTGGGGTATATGCATCTTTTCAAATTAGTTTTCTCCGGATATATGGAGGCATATATTAAACCCTCAATGAGAGTGAACAATTTGACTGACAGTGGTGCTGAGTGATTGTCTACTTCATTGCCAAGTCCTTGTTCTTTCACACGGCTTACAGTAATGTTTCAGAGATGGCTCCCATTTTTCATGGGCAGCTTCAAACTTTTTGGAAGGCAGAATTGAAAACTGAAAAAAAGGCATTCATTAATTCATTTTTGATCCCATACAGAAATGAAGATTCTTCACAAAAACATGACAAGTCACAACCAATTTTTTTAGTTCTACAATTTTAAAAACTTTTCTATAGTAAACATTGTGCTATCTGAACATGTAGAAGGGCAGAGGTTGGTAAAACCTTTCAATTAACTGGGCATTAAAATTCCCTGTGTGTGTTTGCAAAGAACTAGGATGATCTCTAGAGGGTTAGGGTCTGGGGCAAGTAACAGGAGATAACTGAGTCCTCTAGTACTGAAATATATTTCCTCAGGCGAAACTGGGTTAAAATGAACTTCAAAGCTTCCTCAGATCAAGAGAAACCAGAGCTTAAGAGTCAGGATCAGAAGAGATAAAATTGTGATTAAAATAAAAGAAGTCATCACAAGGTAGGAAAAGTCACAAAGGGCAGGATACAGTTATTTGTTTGCAAATGATTATTATGCTTCTTATTATTGTACCAAAGGACAGGGACTCCACAAGGAAATGGAAGCTACTGCACATTTCAAAAATATCACAAAATAACCATGGCTATGGACACGCATGTGCGAGATGAATGGTCTGTAATTAAGCACAAAAAAGCCTGGGGGCTCCCAGAGGGCTTCAAGAGCCTAAGCATGCAAACCTTATTTTAAAATATTTGTATCCTTAAAAGAGATAAAAATGTACCTATGCATGTATGTAGATGAATATATACACTTCTGATGCTGTGAGTTACAAAATTCTTATGCAAATCTGAGTTTAGATTCGTTATTCTAAAGTCACACGTGGTTCTCCTCCGAGTCCTTGGATCATATATGAGCAGCTCCTCTTAAAAATATATCATATATCCACTTTTCTGTCCTCTGATTACAACCACTTCAGAATCTAAGTTCTAAGAGAGAAAACCGAGTTAAAGGGCATTGTGAAGCTCATGATCACATCATTACAAGATGATAATCAAGTTACTCACCTTTGTACCTGGGGCTGGAGATAGGACGTGAGGCAGATGGCTTCTTCCAACTGCATTAGGAGACAGTTTCTTCTTCCTGAAGCAGAATCCTGTAAGTACAAAAACAGTCCACTGGTGGATTTTGAAGGTGGCAAGTATATTTCCTAACAAGAAATGCAACTATAAATTCCCCTGAACTGATTGAGGTTTGAATAACTAAATTCTAAAAAGCACATCCAAGTCACAAACACCAAGATAACAGAGATATTTTGTTTTACTTGAAAATGTACCACCAGCCCCCTGAACAGTGCTTGATATACTGGGGAAGTGCAGCACATGGGTGGGTCAGTTCAGTTCAGTTGCTCAGTCGCGTCTGACTCTTTGCAACCCCATGAATTGCAGCACGCCAGGCCTCCCTGTCCATCACAAACTCCCAGAGTTCACTCAGACTCATGTCCATCGAGTCGGTGATGTCATCCAGCCATTTCATCCTCTGTAGTCCCCTTTTCCTCCTGCCCCCAATCCCTCCCAGCATCAGAGTCTTTTCCAATGAGTCAACTCTTCGCATGAGGTGGCCAAAGTACTGGAGTTTCAGCTTTAGCATCATTCCTTTCAAAGAACACCCAGGGCTGATCTCCTTCAGAATGGACTGGTTGGCTCTCCTTGCAGTCCAGGGGACTCTCAAGAGTCTTCTCCAACACCACAGTTCAAAAGCATCAATTCTTCGGTGCTCAGCTTTCTTCACAGTCCAACTCTCACATCCATACATGACCACTGGAAAAACCATAGCCTTGACTAGATGGACCTTTGTTGACAAAGTAATGTCTCTGCTTTTCAATATGCTATCTAGGTTGGTCATAACTTTTCTTCCAAGGAGTAAGCGTCTTTTAATTTCATGGCTGCAGTCACCATCTGCAGTGATTTTGGAGCCCCCCAAAATAACATCTAACATTGTTTCCACTGTTTCCCCATCTATTTCCCATGAAACGATGGGACCAGATGCCATGATCTTCATTTTCTGAATGTTGGGTAGGTAGATGGATCGATAGATAGGTAGATGGATTGATTGATGGGTGAAAGGAAGCAAGGAAATTCTGAGTGCAGCACCCTCAGTCCTTGTAGAAGTTCCAATCAGCTCTCTAAAAAATAGTGGACTTCCCAGGTGGCGCAGTGGTAAAGAATCCACCTACCAATGCAGGAGACATAAGAGATGCGAGTTCGATCCCTGGGGCAACCCACTCCACTATTTTTGCCTGAAAATTTCCATGGACAGAGGGAGGGTAGCAGGCTACAGTGCATGGAGTCGCAAAGAGTTGGACATGACTGAGCACACAGCACATACAAACAAAATAGTAGCTAGAAGTTATCATACAACTCTATAGTATATTCTTTGGAGCTTGTGGAAAATATCTATTTAACAGTATTAAAATGGATACACCTGTCTTTCCATAGCATGGCTCATCTCATCTCGGGCAAACCTTTTATTATCTTCATGAAGTCCAGGTTAAAGAATCCCTCTTGCTTTGTTGTAAATCCATATATACATTGAACAAGTTCTCCCTGGCTATTAAAGTCAAGATAACTATACCCAAGCATGGGGGGAGACAGGTGAGAAACAGCCCTTGCGTATTTTATCTCCATCAGGTTTATTTCTTCCCAGATGTGCTCCATTTCACATCTGCTTTTCCTAGTTCAAGGTGATCTCTGCTGTTATTTGTCCCTAGAGGTCACTGTCCTGTCTACAGTGAGTGCTAAATCATGACTCTAGAAAAGGACCCTGAGAACAATAAAGAGTGTTTCAAATGCAACTTGATTGATCTTTATCCTCACATAGTGCTTTCTGGCCTAATGATAAGGAACTTCTTTCTTCTCCTATTGAGTGGCAACTGAATTCTTTTTTTGTAAAAAAGAGTGGAGCATTTATTGATTTACTGCAACCATCTAGATGCACTAAAGCTTTCTTCACTTAGACGCTTCCTTTGACCTTTGGGTGAGACATGAGGGGTAAGGCAGGTGCTCATCCTCATCACATTCTTATCCTCTGAAAGGATGAGGCCCCCTCCAAGCCCAGCATTAACTCAGTCAATAAACATTTGAAGCTTGCTTGAAGCCTGCAAGCTTGCAGAAGCACTCTTCTTTGCCCAGACAATGATCACCCCTGGAAAAGCCCATGGCCTAAGCTAGGGAACAGAGAGGTACGTGAGAATTACTTTCATTTAAAACCCTTCTGTTGAAGAAATATTTGCCAAGGCTCAAGTATGATTATGGGAAAGTGGCCACTGTATGCCTCTGACCATGACAGCCTTTCTCAGACCTCTTTGTAAGCCAGGTTTCCACCTTCATGGCTTAACAATGAAAATCCAATGGGAGACTTCACAAGCTTTTCCTTAACCAGTCAGAACCTCACATGTAGAGTCCCTTCTGTTCCAGTTACCTGCCACTGTGTAACAGGCCACTCCAAACTTTGTGGCTTAAACTAGCAATTTTTGAACAAATCTGAGCTGACTAGGCTCAGCTGGTGGTTCTTCTGGCCTTGGCTGGAGTCTCTCACTCAGCTTATTTAGCAGGGTCTGAGTTAGCTGGGTCACAAAGCCTTTACTTACATTTGGTGCCTTAGCTGGCTCTCCACATGGTTGCCTTGGGCTTGCTCACAGCATGGGGGTGGTCTCAGGATAGTCAAATTTCTCAAATGGCAGCTGGTTTCCCAAAGGGTGGATAATAAAGGTGCCATTCCTTTTAAGGCTGGGACTCAGAACTCCTAGAATGTCATATCCTTGACATTCCATTGGGGAAAGCAAGTCCCAATGCCACAGTTCAGATACCAGGGAAGAGTGGAAGTTCCACCAGGGTGGAAATAGACTCCACCCTTGGTGTGGAACAGCATGTGTGTATAGGGAGGATGGGAACTGATGGTGCCCATCTTTGGAGAGTTTCTTCCCCACTTATTCAGAGGAAATAAATCCACCATTTTGCCTAAGGCTCTCAAGTTACACCACTGACAGTAAATTTCAGTCCTATGTGACAGGTGACATCAGAGGTATAAATTTTGTTATTATGTTGTCAGGACAGAGGAAATAATCAACAGTGATTTGGAAGGATGCATCTGGAAATTCTTCACAAAGGTAGAAACCCTCCATGGTACTCCTCCAACCCTTGCACTTTAGCAGAGGAGTTTAAGACTCTTGAGAGTTCCTTGGACTGCAAGGAGATCCAACCAGTCCATTCTGAAGGAGATCAAACCCTGGGATTTCTTTGGAAGGAATGATGCTAAAGCTGAAACTCCAGTACTTTAGCCACCTCATGCGAAGAGTTGACTCATTGGAAAAGACTTTGATGCTGGGAGGGATTGGGGGCAGGAGGAGAAGGGGACGACCGAGGATGAGATGGCTGGATGACATCACTGACTCGATGGACCCAAGTCGGAGTGAACTCTTGGAGTTGGTGATGGACAGAGAGGCCTGGCGTGCTGCGATTCATGGGGTTGCAAAGAGTCGGACACGACTGAGCAACTGAACAGAACTTAACTGAACTGAAAGGGCTGCATACAGTGAACATTTCTTAGGGAAGAATAAACTGTGACTGGTCTGTATTGTATTAATACAAGAGGTTTGCATTAGTTAGGTAGGCTAACTACCACAGTGAACAACTCCCAGATCTTGGTAGTCTCACATTAATTTAAAGGTTTATTTCTCAGGCATATCATAGTTCAGTGCAGCCCATCAGGCAGGCTTTGCTCTACACAGTTATTCTAGGGCCCAAGTTCCTTCCATCTAATGGTGCTAACATCCCTGGGGATCTTAAAGCCTCCCATTAGAAGCTCTCTGTTAGATCATCCCTCAGGGAAAGAGAAAGCATAGGAAATAACAAGGAAACTAGATGGGCCAGGCCCAGAGATGGCTTACAACATTTCATCTAACTCCAAGGAAATCTGGGAAATGCTGTCAAGCTCATGCCTTATCGAACCCTGCCACAAACTCTTACTCACCCATCCCTACCTTTATAAATTGTACATAACTCCCATTATTGAAAAAAATGCTATATTTGCATTTAATGCCTATTAGCAGCCATTTGAGAAAACTGATATGTGATATAATTCTGAAGAAATACCTAAGCAGTGTTCTTCTAAAGAGCTTTAACACTCTAAGCTCTGGAAGGTATAAGAGAAACTCCATTTCCTTTCCCAATGTCAACTGAAATAAAGGTCAAAAGAATAAATATAAGGAAGTCCAACAAGTTTCTGATTTTCTATGATTATTAGTTTGCTCTACTTTTGAAACATCTAATTTCTGGCCACTCTTGATGGTGTGTGTGTTACCAGTATCCTAACCCACACACTGTCTGCCTATCAGACAGTCAATTCTAGCCCAGTACCTAAAGAATGAAAGACAGAAGGGACATGAATACAGAAACCTCAGGCAAAAGCATGATTTTCCACAGTCCCCTCCATCCCTGCCCCACCAGAGACACTCCTCAACACTACTTTCACACCAACTCTGATCCATCTTATAAATAACTTAATATCCCTGAAGAAGCAATGTTCTACACGGACAAACTACATAGGGCTCCTGGGTAGTTTGAAAGAAGACATTATTTGAGTAGAAAACTTGGGTTTGTATTTGCCAGTTCATTTTTGTTTACTTTGAGTCCTAAAGGAGTTTAACTAGGTTTTTCCACCTAACCTATTTTGATTCTTCAGATACCTGAGGTTGAGATCACTATACTTCAAATATATTTATCATCAATTCACAGACAATACCATGTATATTTTTATAAGAAGGTGGAAATGAAGTTTAGTCAGTATAGGATTGGCTGTGCTGCGGTAATAAATATTTCAAAGGCTTAGCACAATGTAAGTTTACTTCTCACTTACGTGAAGTCCAGAGCAAGTTGGCCAGAGCTCACTCCCATGTGGTGACACAGGTATCTGTTTCCTCCATGCTGCCAATCATAATCTGTGAATTCCAGGGTTGCCATGCTTGGGAAAGAGAGGGATGTGGCACTTACGGGCCAACTCTTCATTTCCTTGGTCCTTCAGTGACACATGGCTTTTTCATACTCAGTTCACTCACTAGTTGTCAGATGGCCCCCTTTTTACAGAAGCCTGAGAAATATTGGGGAACACATAGTAACTTTGATGACTAACCATCTTTGCCATATAAGAGGGATAAAATTAGTTCTGAAAAGTTAAACATATTTTGGATGCAATTAAGAATCAGGAACATGTGTATAAATGGGTGACTGAAGAGTCTGGGAGACACCCAGAGCTCCATGAAGACCCTGAGGCCCTGGAAAATCACTGGCTAATCTGGAGATTAAAAGGCCTTGGTGCTTCTGGTCACTGGCAGTATGTCAAATTTTCCTTCACCTGGGAAAAGAAGAGATACCTAAAATTGATGCTTTTGTCAATAAGGCAAGGTTTTGCCAGACTCTTGTTTCAACCCCAAATATAATTTAGACATGCTGCAAAAAGAGAAGAGAATTGCAGATACAAGTATAAATTCCTGAGCTAGAACTTCCTCTTCCAAAGTTGGGACTTGCTATCTTAAAGATCCTATGAGAGCAAACCTCCCAACGAGAAGAGTCAACCGAAAGCAGAAAACATCAGTTCTCATCATTTCTGCCCCAAGATGAATTAAAGTCACTGGGCATGGCTCCATTTGCCCCATCCACAATCTTGGGATGAGCACACCCAGCTCCAACATTTGAAAGATAAAGAAACTTGCACTGATATAAGGCTAAAACACCACATGTGGTTAATAAATGATTATTACTTGATATTGTCATGGAAAAAAGAAATGAGAGAAAAACACTTCTTTTTCTTTGTTTACCTCTTTCTGTTTTGAAATGTCCATCCCAACACTTCCAAAAACCATTGAGCTAATTAGGACTAGTAAGAGTTTGCCCCTGATCCCAGTAAGATCAGAATTATACCAGCCTCAACTTAGAGAGGCAGGTCTAGAAGGTGATTGTAAACTATTCCACTGTGTTATATTCTTTTTACATCGGTTGGATCATAGAAAAAGCAAGAGAATTCTAGAAAAAACATCTACTTCTGCTTCATTGACTACACCAAAGCTTTTGACTGTGTAGATCACAACAAACTGTGGAAAATTCTGAAAGAGATGGGAATACCAGACCACTTGATCTGCCTCCTGAGAAATCTGTATGCAAGTCAAGAAGCAACAATTAGAACTGGATATGGAACAACAGACTGGTTCTAAATTGAGAAAGGAGTATGTCAAGGCTTTATATTGTCACCCTGCTTATTTAATTTATATGCAGGGTACATCAAGTGAAATGCTGGGCTGGATAAAGCACAAGCTGGAATCAAGATTGCCAGGAGAAATATCAATAACCTCAGATACCCAGATGACACCACCCTTATGGCAGAAAGCGAAGAGGAACTGAAGAGCCTCTTGATGAAAGTGAAAGAGGAGAGCGAAAAAGCTGGCTTAAAATTCAACATTCAAAAAGCTGAAATCATGGCATCCAATCCCATCATTTCATGGCAAATAGATGGAGAAACAATGGAAACAGTGAGAGACTTTATTTTCTTGGGCTCCCAAATCACTGCAGGTGGTGACTGCAGCCATGAAATTAAAAGACGCTTGCTCCTTGGAAGAAAAGCTATGACCAAACTAGACAGCATATTAAAAAGCAGAGACATTACTCTGCCAACAAAAGTCTGTCTAGTCAAAGCTATGGTTTTTCCAGTAGTCATGTATGGGTGTGAAAGATGGACTATAAAGAAAGCTGAGGGCCAAAGAATTGATGCTTTTGAACTGTGGTGTTGGAGAAGACTCTTGAGAGTCCCTTGGACTGCCAGGAGATCCAACCAGTCCTTCCTGAAGAAAATCAGTCCTGAATATTCATTGGAAGGACTGATGCTGAAGCTGAAACTCCAATACTTTGGCCATCTGATGCGTAGAGCTGACTCACTGGAAAAGATCCTGATGCTGGGAAAAATTGAAAAGAAGATTACAGGAGAAGAAGGGGGCCACAGAGGATGAGATGGTTGGACGGCATCACCAACTCAATAGGCGTGAATTTGAGCAAGTTGCAGAAGACGGTGATGGACAGGGAAGCCTGGCATGCTGCAGTCCATGGGGTTGCAAAGAATCAGACATGACTAAGCAACTGAACTGAATTGTACTGACATTCTTTTTAAAGAAAGACTTTTTTAAGGTTAGATGGTACTAGTCTACCTGTAAACTAGAAAAATGTGTATGTTTGCATGTGTGCTAAGTTGCTTCAGTCATGTCCAACTCTTTGGGACCCTATGGACTGTAGCCTGTCAGGCTCCTCTGTCCACGGGATTCTCCAGGCAAGAATACTGGAGTGGGTTGCTATGCCCCCCTCCAGGGGATCTTCCCAACCCAGGGATCAAATCCACGCCTCTTACATCTCCCGCACTGGCAGGTGGGTTCTTTACCACTAGCACCACCTAACAGAAGCAAAATATAGTAATGTTCATCCGCAAGAGAAGAGGGCACTGAATCTGACAAATGCAAATGTTCTTATTCTTAGAGATAAATACTAGGGAGAGAGTCGAGTGGCTTAACAGAATCCCCACGACCTGGAGAGAGTAGCCTTGACAATCCACTAGCCTTGATCCTATTCCTTGTCATCCACCCAGTCTACTGATTTTTAAGCCAACTCCCCCACATGTCTGGATACCAGGACAGAAGGCATCAGGAAGGCTGGCACATGTTTTCTCAGTCTATCAGGTGATTGGCTAGCTTGAGTCAATTCCCAAGAGCTCAGTATCACTGATGACATTGATAAGATAGACTTTCTGTCCTTGAAAACCCAGAACATGGTGAGCCCCTATGTTGCCTAAGCTGTCAGTCCATCAGCTCACGTCATCTCTCTCCTGGCTTTGGCAACACCAGTCACAACACCTTTCTGGATGTATGCACAGACACTCGGTACAATGAAGTCACTCAACTCGGTTACAGTTTATGATTTAACAGGAATAGACACAAAAAGAGCTCGATTCTCAACTGCTGCTAAGTCACTTTAGTCGTGTCCGACTATGTGCGACCCCATAGATAGCAACCCACCAGGATCCTCTGTCCCTGGGATTCTCCAGCCAAGAACACTGGAGTGGGTTGCCATTTCCTTCCCCAATGCATGAAAGTGAAAAGTGAAAGTGAAGTCGCTCAGTCGTGTCCAACTCTTCGCGACCCCATGGACTGCAGCCCACCAGGCTCCTTCATCTATGGGATTTTCCAGGCAAGAGTACTGGAGTGGGTTGCCATTGTCTTCTCCACGATTCTCAACTACAAAGTAGCAATTATATAGCCCTTTGCTTGTTAAATTTACCCAGCTACAGACATGCCTGTAATAGCATTTGCCTTCAATTTGCCCCTTGAGGCTGTGGGAAGTTTCAGGATACTGTTACTGACTCGCACTGGGTTTCCACGCTGAAGGTTCCACAGAAAACCACTATTATTTGTATACACATCAAATCTCAGTAATTAGAAGTCAGATGAGTGAAGCAGGGCTTCTATTCTGTTCCCTCAAATGTAGGTCATGAAAAGTCACTATGGGAATATATTATGATTCTCAGCCAATCAGAAAAGAAAGAATGTTGATCACTTTTGTTTACCTGCCAGTGAAAATAGTAGCAACTGCAAGTGCATTTTTTCAGACCATATGACTTGGAATTCATGCCTTTTAGTTGCCTGACTGCCGGTGGCCATTTATAGACCCATAATGTTATGTGCCACCTTCCCATAAAATTCACTCCTGCTTTTTAATCCCAAGGCTAGTGGTGTGCAAATTAGGTATCTGAATATACATTAGACAGAGTGGTCTCAGAGAACTGATGACACTCAAGTCCAGGGTAATACCCTGTTTCCCGACTCTTTTTTCGACCTTGGATTTCCAGTTTAGCAAGACCAAAGTCAACCCCAAACAAAAGAACCCCAACCCTTTCCATAGTGTGCCTGATGGCAGAAGGCAACTCACATGGAAGATTCTCAATGGAATTCATGTGGTCTCACCTAAGGTTCTACCCAGGGTCAGTGCCTCCATGAGAAGTGGCCGTGGCTACACGGGCTACCCCAAAGAACGTGGATGGGCAGGCCATCTCCTTGCTCTCTGTGTTCATCACCCCGCCTTGATGGAGGCCATGGCCTCATCGAAGTAAAGTCTACACCCTGCAGTTGGTGGCCCACCCAAAGCTATAGGCATAGCTTTGAAATCCAGGTCTGCCTTGTATTTCCAGGGCAAGTGTCAGAGAGGGACATAGGTCACCTTGGAAGTGGTTCTGCTTGTATATTTTTTAACAGTATTATTTGTATTTGCTTTGGTGGTAGAGGGTGGTATTTTTTTTGGCAGTGCTGAGTCTTCACTGCTTGGTGCATGCTTTCTCTAGTTGTGGCAAGCAGGAACTACTTTATAACTGCGGTGTGCATGCTTCTAGTGGTGGCTTCTCTTGTTACACAGCGTGGGCTCAGTAGATATGGTGCACGGGCTTAGCTGCCCCTCAGTATGCGGGATCTTTCCAGACCAGGGATTGAACCTGTGTCCCCTGCATTGGTAGGCCGACTCCTAACCATTGGACCACCAAGGAAGTCCTTGGAAGTGGTTTTGAAAAGAAGCACCAATGAGGTGGTGATTAGAAGTCTTTTATTGTACCCACTCAAAGTTTAATGTTCTCGCCTCCCTCCTCCCTCCTCCTTCTTCAAGGTCTTTCATCCCTTTAAAGAACAATGATTGCTTCTTCATCTGCCCATGTGCCAGCTGAGTTCTCCAGAGAGCAGGCACCAAGATGGATTTAGAAATGCAAAAGATGTATTGGAGAGGAATGTCTGAAGGAAAAAAGGGAAGAGGAGGGATGGGGCAGAAGAAGATGCCGGACTATGATGCTGACCTGACAATGCCTGCATCAGTGAGCCTCCATGACAATGCTTCTATGACAGTGAGCTCCAGAGCAAAAACCGCCCTTAGAGGAGCCAGCATTGGGAAGAAATGGCTAGGATCTTTGTAGCACCACCTTGTTCAGGCCTTGGCCAGGGACTGCCCTTGGAAGAGCATGACCCTGGCTCCAAAGTGGAGGCAGTTGGCCAAACAGACTCTGCAACTCATCACTAACTTTTTCCTGAAGCTGGAAGAAAGATCTGGGGGGCACAACTCCATGTCTGCCAGAGCCAGCTACCTCTCCCCTGGGACCCAGCCCCACGCCCAACTCCATGTCATTCTAGCAAGGCAACGAATTGAGACCCTTTGCTTTCTTGATCACGGGGATGAGCACATGCCCCACGGAAGGATGATCAGAATCAGCTTTCGAACATTAGGCAGAAGGCAGCGAGGGTCTCTCTCTTTTTCTCTGCAGGGATGAACTCTAAGGACCATGGCAGCTTACTGCCTCTGGGGAGCATGTTGTCACCTTGTGCATAAGCCTATCAGAGGATCAGGCAGAAGCAAACACAATCAAGAGATGGCACAAGGGACAGGGAGGTGGAGACACACTGATGTGAGGGAGACACCTGTCTGAGCCACTTCCAATCCTTTTGGCCTCTTCCAATCCTCTTGGCCTCTGCCCTTATTCCAGCCACCGCTACCAAGATCAGATTTGTGCAGGCTTCGCCCAGCATTGTGAAGACAGTGTCTGTGATATGTGCCACCCTCAGATTTCCCTGTGGCTGCACTGAGTTCACTTTTTCCCCAGAGGCTTCTTTCTGGTGGGACACCTGTGGGAGCTGCTCAGCACTCCCATGCACCACCCATCAATGTGAGAGGAGTCAACACCCATGGGCCATGCTTGATGAATTCAGGAGAGAGCCGATGAATCCATGCCTCCCTCTTCTGTCTCCAGGAAGGACAGTCCTGAGATGCCCTGGAAGGCTCTCCTGAAGATCCCACAACTCAAGCTCCAGTTTCCCATCCTGCCAGGCATCTTTTGCTGCCTTCCCTTTCCAATGCTGCTCCCAAATAGACCACTGGGACACAAGCCTTTGTCTTATGTTCTTTTATGGAGGAACCTAGCTTACGACAGATAGCAGTATGGGAGCACCAGGATCCAGCTATTCCTGAAACCACTCCCTTGGACTTCTCAATTCCTTGAGTCAATAAAATTATAGTTTCTTTTTTCTTTTTCTTTCTTTGCTGTGTGTGTGTGTTTAAGCTAGTTTGAGTTGAGTCTTTGTGATTTGCAATCAAAAAGAATTCAGTCCCACAACCCTATTCTCTTCTTCTAAGTCACTGATCACCCCCATTATAGCACCACCACGTCCATCTTCCCAGTACTCTCCATATTCCCGATCAGCTCCAGGAAGACAAAGCGTCATCACTGACTCCTTCTCATCCATCTCCTCCCACTTACAAGCAGATGTCAAACCTTGCAAGCTTTCAGTGTTCTGCATCTAAAATGTGTCTCTTATAGATGGCACCTTGACCCTGAAGTGCCTGGGAGACCTCAGCTGTACCCGATCGGGAAGGTAGAGAAGCCATCTGGAGTACCTGAGAAGGTCAAGGCCAGACGTTAGTGTTCAGTTCAGTTCAGTTCGGTAGCTCAGTCGTGTCCAACTCTTTGCGACCCCATAAACTGTAGCACGCCAGGCCTCCCTGTCCATCACCAACTCCCAGAGTCCACCCAAACCCATGTCCATTGAGTCGGTGATGCCATCCAGTCATCTCATCCTCTGTCGTCCCCTTCTCCTCCTGCCCTCAATCTTTCCCAGCATCAGGGTATTTTCCAATGAGTCAACTCTTTGCATCAGGTGACCAGAGTACTGGAGTTTCAGCTTCAGCATCAGTCCTTCCAATGAACACCCAAGACTGATCTCCTTTAGGATGGACTGGTTGGATCTCCTTGCAGTCCAAGGGACTCTCAAGAGTCTTCGCCAACACCACAGTTCAAAAACATCAATTCTTCGGCACTCAGCTTTCTTCACAGTCCAACTCTCACATCCATACACGACCACTGGAAAAACCATAGCCTTGACTAGACGGACCTTTGTTGGCAAAGTAATGTCTCTGCTTTTGAATATGCTATCTAGGTTGGTCATAACTTTCCTTTCAAGGAGTAAGCGTCTTTTAATTTCATGGCTGCAATCACCATCTGCAGTGATTTTGGAGCCCAGAAAAATAAACAGCCACTGTTTCCACTAGTGAGGGATGATCAAAACCAAGAGCCTGGATGAGGTTGCTGAAACATCTTGACTGAGGGGAGGATCGAGGCTGGAGCCTACAAGTGCATATTTACAGACTGGAGGAGAACAGTGTTCACTGTTGGTCTCCCCAACATTACAGGTATGTTACACAGGCCCAGAGGAAAGCTCAGCAGCAGAATTTCAGGTGCTGCAGAAGATAAAGAAAGACCCAGGAGGCAGCAGAGCCCTCACTGAGGGCCCCCTTCCTCTCAGATGGACTCCAACTGGGGCATCACAAGGATGAGGAGGTGAAAACAAGTCTCTACCTTCAGCCACATCTCTGAGTATCGAGGCTCCCTCCAAGATAGCTCCCTTGTCAGCACTGATCAGATCACAGAAGATGATTGACTGGGGCAGAAGTGCAGTTTGGAGGGCAGAGAACCAATTTATGCCCTCTTTTCTAGGCTCAAATCTCTCACTTGTTATCTTTCTCACTTTTCCATTAAAAAAACCTCTCCATTTCTGGTGGTTGCTGATCATGGCCAAGCAGCAGACCTGAGATTTACTTAGTTCTGAATTTGTGCACAATTGAGGACCCAGCAAAGGTCCCCGGGCTTTGCAATCATGCTCAAACTGCATCAAAGGGAAATTGAAGAGGGGCTGGGGAGAGAGCTGACATTCCAGAAACCTGACTGAACTTGGCTTAGAGAGGCTTGGGAAGTGTGTGTCAGAATGATGATACAGCATGAGGTTAGCTGAGTAAAATGGGAGGTGACAACTGACTGTTGAGAAGGCATCTTAATGAAGTTTCTAAGGGAGGAAAGGATACTTGCTGACAGACAGTAGTTGCTACTATGATAGCAGACAATTTTCTGGGGCCTTGAGTAGGAAGGTATTTTGTCTTAACCAATGCGCCCATATTGCAAATGCCAGATGGCTGGTGCACGCAGCGCACACTTCATAATGACATTTACAACCTCAGATGGCAGAATTCTCTGCTCTTTCTTTCCAAACATACTGCTTCTAACATGTGCCTTTGAGGACTATCCAGTAAAAGAGAAGATAAATTCATCAGTCACAATTCCTAAAACATTAGTTGCCCAAACTAAACTAGGGTTGCCCCAAAAGTTCATTTGGGTTTTCCCGTAACAGCTTATGGAAAAACCTAAATGAACACTTTGGCCAACCCAATACCTATCACAGGATGAAATAGAACCTGACCCCGAGCACCTGCATTTTTCCAGGAATATTTACTCCAATAAGATAACTGGGGGATTAGGAGAAGAGAGGTTAAACATCAAAAGGCAAAAACATTCCATTCACCGCCCTGATACTGGGGGTCTCCTGGGTCGCACACTCGTTTGCAAAGGGAGGCTTTGCATCTCCTGTCTTTCCGAGCCTCTTCGCGTTATCTTTAAAAACCCGAGGACTGGCTTAGCGCAGGAGTGTCAGATGGTCCTCACTGCTCTCAACATCATGAACTTGCAAATGAGGTAAGCAGTTGGTCAAGCCAAAGAAGAGTCCTGCCATCTAGCAGAAAAGTATCTGCCATGAGGTCAAACCAGGGACTGGCCAAAGATGGCCCTCGGACCCAATTCACCCCCCGCTCTCCCCCCCACACACACACTT
Source organism: Ovis aries (assembly GCF_016772045.2). Taxonomy (NCBI): domain Eukaryota; kingdom Metazoa; phylum Chordata; class Mammalia; order Artiodactyla; family Bovidae; genus Ovis; species Ovis aries. The sequence goes on along the minus strand of NC_056080.1, from coordinate 8,173,676 downwards.
ATTCACTCTGCCTATGGTGTGTGGGCTGCAGATGTGACTGGAGCAGGCTGACAGCTGAGAACCTGGAGACCAGCCAGGGTGTTGCCCTCTACTCCTACTCCCTCCTCTGCACCCAGAACCTGACTCTGGGTCCATGCTGGTCACCACTTACACACTGGGGCCACAGCTATGGGTGGTGAGCAGCCTGGGCCTCCAGCCAGGAGCCCGGGTTAAGATGACTCAGATGTCCAGGAGAGAGGAGTGTGCTGGGACCTGGGGGTCCCTGAGGCAGAGAATGAAACTGATTAGGGGGCATGCCCCTCTCCCAACACCCAGCTCCTGCTCCAGCCAGCATAGGGCCCCAAGGCAATGGCAGAACACTCAGCCACTGGAGGGCTCCAGCAGATGGCAACTGGACATGAACTTGCCCAGCACCCAAGACCTGGGCCGATGGATGGAGGCATGGCAGAACTCTGTCTCTCTTGTTCTATGAGAACTTCCAGAAGAGGCTCTGCTTTGCCTCCCGACCTGCAAATCAGGAAGATTTATTATTCTCTTACAGAAAAAGGTTGAGACCACTGACACAGATTTCCATAAAATGTCTTCTCCAAAAGATAAATCATGACAGTGAGGAGGGGGCTGGAGAGGGGGAAGCCTTGGGTGCCTACACCGGAAAATCAGAGGTTCTTCATAGGTGTACAGCAGAGAGGCACAAACCAGATTATGTCTACACCAGAATACGCACACTTCTGAGCAATACATTACTTTCTTACCTTTCCTCTCATTTGCATACCAAAATGGCAACCCACTCCAGTATTCTTGCCTGCAAAATCCCATGGACAGAGGAGCCTGGCAGGCTACAGTCCATGGGGCCACAAAGAGTCAGACACAACTGAGCAAATAACACTTGGTTCTCATGGGTATTTGCCAGCCATCTGCTGGGCACGAGTGGCCTCCACCCATTGGAAACAAATTGGGCAGTGACAGCTGGCATCTGATCGCATAGCCCGGCTGAGTCACACCACACGTGACAGCTGTCGAAGGAGATTGCATAGCCTGGCTGAGTCACACCACACGTGACAGCTGTCGAAGGATGGGGTACACGCTGAAAGGTATTCTCTGCCACAAGCAAACTTCTCGCTCATGACAGTGTGAGGCTTCTCAGCTCCTCTGTGGTTGGGGGCTGTCCTTTGCATTGTAGCCTGGTTCTCAGCTTCCCCGGCCTCTACTCCTGTTGTGGGTTGAACCATACCCCCTTAAAACATATGTCCAAGTCCACACCCCCAGCACCTGGGACTGGGACTGTGCTGGGCAATAGGGTCTTTGCAGATGTTAAGTTAAGGCTCTCGAGATAAGATCATCCTGGATTTAGGGTGGGCCTTAAATCCAATGATGAGTGTCCTTATGAGAGAAAGGAAAGGGGGATTTGAGGCACAGAGATATAGAGGGGAAGGCCCCAGGAAGCTGGAGGCAGGGACTGCAGTGATGTGGCTACCCGAGCCTGGGAAAGAGGCCTGAACGGAAGTCTCCCTCAGTCTCCAGAAGGGACCAAGGTTGCAGACATCTTTTGGACTCCTGGCCTCCAGAAATGTGAGACAGGACATTTCTATTCTTTTAAGCCACCTGGTTTGTGGGAGTTTGATACAGCAGCATCAGGAAATGAATATAACTTATTAGAGGCCAGTAGCAGTGTCCTTCAGTTGTGACAATCAAAACTACCTCCCGGAACTTCCCTTGGCAGTCTGGCAGTTAAGACTTCACCTTCCAATGCCAGGGGTGCAGGTTCGATTCCTGGTCAGGGAGCTAAGATCCCATACACCTCATGACCAAACAAAACAAAACATAAAAATCAGAAGCACTATTTTACCAAATTTAATAAAGACTAAAAAAATGAAATGGAAAAAAAATACTTCCCAACATAGTCAGGTGTCTCCTGAGGAAAAAAACTGCCCCTGGTTGAGACCCACTGTGTTAGCATGACACATTCTAGAATCGAAAGGGAAGGGATCATGCCATCTAAAAGGAAGGAATTCCTGAGTCCATAAATGCTACTCAGGCATCATACAAACAGTGCCCAGGTAGAGACCACCAACATGCCAGGCAAAAGTAGACACCTGGATGGAGGGACTGGAGATGCGGAATGAGCAGCACAGTGCTTCTTTTGTTGCTCAGACATTCTCTGTGAATCACCATTGGACTCTAGAATACTTTTTAACCCCTTTTTGATCACAAAACATCAAGAGACCTGGAAACTTCACTTCTTGGCGAGGTGGAAGGTGAAATCCAACATCCATCAAACCCCAGGAGCCCCCTCCCTTCACAAAAACACATCTCTGGGAGCCAGTGAAACAGTTCCCAAAAGGCTGCCTTGACTGACTCATGGCCTGTTCCACCACTAGCTAAGGCGAGATGCTGACTTCTCTATTGCCAAGAACAAACTCGAGCCATTTCCAAAAAGAGGGTGACATACAGTATCAGTGCTGGTTAGAAGTGTGGGCTTGAGAATCAAGCCACCTGCTTTTGGAGGTGGGTTCTGCCATGCGCTAGTCAAGTGAGTTACCCAGAGCCCCACATCCTCGTCTGTACAGTCTATGCAAGTGGGGGCAGCCATAGGGGACTCAGCTCAGATTGAGCTGTCAAAAATGTAATGATCTTAAAAAGTGCTCAACCTGAAGCTTGACGGGTCAAGTGTTAAGGAAATACTTGCGATTATTAATTAGAATGAAGCCCATTCCTGAATTAGCCAACCAGTTTGGTGAGAACATAAAAGTTACTGTTTCTTGGAAGACCATACAAGAGGCTCAGAGCTGAAAAAAAAAAAAAAAAAACACTGGATTCCAAGCAGCCAAAGTGTTTGGGCAGAGAATTTTCAATTATCTGGATGAGGGATTATCCACAAATAGTTCAGGTAATCAAAAGCAGCAGTTAATCCAGAAACACCTGGACAGCAATCAGCAGCCACCATCACCAGGCAATTTCCCTCCTGGCAACAGCTAACTTACCTGCGTGCAAGGTCAGGGGCTCTGCTCTGAGAAGCCCCAGCCGACGAGTGATAGCAGATCTAAGACACGCCAACCCTGACCTTGATTTCATCACAGTTAACCCACAAAGCAGATTCTGAAAAATAACTGAAAATAGATGCCCCAACATCACAATTATGTTGGATTCTCAAAGGCGATTTAAGAATTTATGATTTTAAAAACTTGACTATGTGGGTATATTGGCCTTGCAGGTGGCTCAGTGGTAGAGTCTGCCTGCCAATACAGGAGGCGCAGGTTTGATCTCTGGATCAAGAAGATCCCCGGAATAAGGAAATGGCAACCCACTCCAGTATTCTTGCCAGGGAAATCCCATGGACAGAGGAGCCTCATGGGCTACAGTCCATGGGATTGCAGAGTCAGAAATGACTGAGCAACTGAGCACATGTGGGTATATTAGTTTCCTCTTGGTGTTGTCACATATTATCACAAACAGAGCAACATAAGCATATTATCTTATAGTTCTATACAGCAGAAATCCACATGGGTCTTATGGTATTCCTTGTATTTTCTACCTTCTAAGGGCTGCCCACATTCCTTAGCTTCTGGTCATGCATAACTCTAATCTGCTTCCATCATGTATCACCCTCTCTGACTGTGACATTCCTGTCTCCCCCTTATAAGAGCCTTTACGAGCCCACTCAGAAAATCCAGGATCATCTCTGCATCTCAAGGTCCTTAAATGAATCACACCTGTAAAGTCCTTTTTCCCATAGAGGGTAAAAAATATTCATATGTTCTAAGGACTATAATGTGGACATATTTGAGGGACAATTTTTGTATCTACCAGAGTGCAGAAATTCTAATGACATACATATCTAATCCGAGATGACCATAATTATGGTAGATTGTAAGAGAACTCCCCAGTTCTGTCATTTTTAAGAGTGTAATTCAAATCATTGTTTTGATCATTCTTTTATACATGAAGGCACTGAAGGGACTGAATGCATACAGAGGTCAGGGTGCATATATGATCAAAGTCATGGTCAAGGGCAGCCAAGAGAAAACACACCAAGTCTAGACAGAGAGGTCAAAATAAGGGAGTTGGCTCACCTCTGATAAAGCAAAGAGTAGGGAGATTCTCAGGGGCCAGCTGGGGAAAGAACAGAGGCAAGCTGGCTATCTGGACAGGTTCCGGGCATCCTCAACATGTCGATGGCCAGAAAGAGCTGACAGATACCCCAGTCCTTGCCCCTCTGCAGCGAGATCTCTGGGGTGTGTGGTCTGCACTGTCACTCACGTCTCCAGCTGCCCACAGAGGCAACTTGCTGGATAACACACCCTTCACTGGCCGCCTCTCCCTCTCTGCCTCACCTCTTCCTGTTCTTTTATGCTGTTTCCCAGCATCACCTTCCAAACAAATCACTTGTCCTTGAGTCCTTATCTTGGGATCTGCTGGTAGAAGAATCCAGACTGAGCCCCCTCTGTCCTCCCTCACAGGGAGGCATCAGCCCTCACGGGAGCGCAAGGCAAACGACACTTTCCCTGGTGCCTGTCATTACCCAGTGCTTGAGTGACAGTAGAATCAGCGTGCTTCAGAAGACAGTCCCGGGCCAGGTGGACCAGTGACAACCAGATAAAGTGGGGAGGGAGGGTGCAACAAAAGGCCTGAAAGTCCTAAAGACCCCAGACATAAAAATGTAGCCCTTATCTCAAAAGGTTTCCCTGGTGGCTCAAGAGGCAAAGAATCTGCCTGCAGTGCAGGAGGTCTGGGTTTCATCCCTGGGTCACAAAGATCTCCTGGAGGAGGAAATGGCAACCCACTCCAGTATTCTTGCCTGGAGAATCTGATGGACAGAGGAGTCTGGTGGGCTACAGTCCATGGGGTCACAAAGAATTGGACACAACTGAGCAACTAAACAACTGGGCCCAGCTTGCATCCTTTCAGGATGTCTCCTCTGTTGAGTTATTCAAAGCTGACCTTGATTCACAACCACACACACTTCTAAGTCATACACATACACAACACACTACATTATGAGGTTCTGAATGAGATAAAGAGGAAAAAGATATATCCCCAGTCAGCTGTGTTCTGATAAATGTTCTCCAAAGGAGCCCCCCACCACCACCAAAAAATGGCTAGCTTGTGGTACCCGCCAATCTCTGGGGTGTAATTTTCCCACCATGGCTGATTTCAAGCTAGGAATGTGACATCAACCTGCTGGCAAAATTCCTACAAATTAAACCATGGTTCTTGTGAGCGGTACAAGCTGACTTTATCACGTCACTGCCCACTTTTCTAGGAATTTATAACTGCAATAACTGCATAGTTCAGTTGGGCTATTTGTCTTATCAGAGTGACCCCCAAAGTGGAAAATGACCGAACATAACAGAGCTTTGTTTCTCAGTCATGTGTCATTGCTGGGCCAGTAAATAGGGAGCTGGGAGTTCTCTTTCATGGTCATTCAATAGCTTCCAAGGTCATCTCAGGTCATCTCCATTCCACCCCAGCAGAGTAGAAACCTGTAGAGGATAACACATGGGACATTTTTCTGGACCTCACTTCTGCCCATATTCCATTGGCTAGAACTAGTACATGGCCACATCTAACTGCAAAGGATGCTGGGAAGTGTAGTCTAAGCTGTGTGCCCAGAAGAGAATATGGATTTAATGGGCATCAGCTGTCTCTGCCACAATCTTATTTTTAGCATTCATGTGTCAGACACCATGCTCAACAAGTTTATATGGATAGAAATGGACTAACATCTTTTACAGTTGAGAACTGAAACTTTCAGACACTGGCTTTTGTCTTTGGGTAAGCCTTAAGTAGGAATGGATTCTTCCAAGAACAAGATGGGACCCCATGAGCAACCTTTGTGGTCATGCCAGGAGGGATGTGCAGATATCCCCCAACACAGCTATGTGTCAACAGCTATGACATGGGGTCCAAGCAGTTTGTTAATAATATGAAGTATTCATCTATGCACAGTATCTATTCTTAAAAACTATAAATTAGTATACTTATTCTTTCAATATCATTCCCCAACATTTTGTCTCAGTCTCCTTGAATCCCCCCAAAATTAACCAGGGTGCAAATGGTGTCAGGATTTGCCCACAAACTCAACATCTCCCTGTGGGAGCATTTGTGCTGGTCAATTTCAGCCATGCTGAATGTCACGGCTGAAAACCACTTCAGGAACCATTTATCTAAAGATGACAATGCTCTACTTACAGGTCTATTTTTATTACCCTTCAGACACAGCTATGAGACATGTCTTTTGGATTTTTCTACTGCTGTTTAGTTGTTCAGTCATGTCTGACTCTTTGTGACCCCATGGACTGTAGCCTGCCAGGCTCCTCTATCCATGGAATTCTCAAGGCAAGAATACTAGAGTGGGTAGCCATCCCTTCTCCAGGGGACCTTCCCAATCCAATGATCGAACACAGGTCCCCTGCATTGCAGGCAGATTCTTCACTGTCTGAGCTACCAGGGAAACCCAATTTTTCTACTAAGTAAAGAGAATTACTTCAAGTTCTTAAATTTAAAAGAGAGAAGATCTATTAACCAAATCCAGAAATACTGAAATTTAATCTCTTTTTTATTCTCTCTCAACACTAAACACCAAAAGAACTTTCCAGTTACTAGGGAATTTTCCCCTTTGATGTGACATGTTCAGTAAAGCCATGGGCATGGATTTCCTGAGCTGTTGGTCTCTGTGGAATTTAGAACCTGCCACGCTTCTTTGTAGGTTGAGTTTGATCAAAGATACACCAGGGCACAGATTCTTCAGACTGCACTTTCAGAATCATTCTTTTCAAGTTCACGATCCCTCAACCCAGCAGCCCTTCTCAGGCCATGAAACACCAAGCCAATTACCATTTTCTGTTGACATGGAGTGTTTTATGTGACATTTTACACAATGACAGATGGGTCTCTTCTGGGGAAATGCTCTGTGTCTTTAGAAAACTCTGCCAGGATTATTTTCTTGATTTATTCTAAAAGGTCACAAGTAAGGAACAGGTCTTTAGCACTTATCTGTTCTTCAAAAACACGTAATGGTTATCAATATACAAAATACTAGAAGTGACACTGAAGAAAGATCTTGGAGACATCACTCTTTGACCTTGAGAAACTCACAGATTTGACCAAGAAAGCTAATCTCAGTTTTTCACCTTCAGAACTCCCACTTTCAGAATCAAAACTCTATGTGTATTAGTTCTGGGCTGAAAAATCAAACAAAACCACAAGTGATTGCATCTGCTTCTAGATACTGTACTTTGGAACTTAAAATGAAGGTACCCCATAAAGCGAGGCCTGCTCTTGTTAACTTTCAGGGTCCAACTTGAATGTCAAAGTGCAGACTTGAAACCATCATGAGCTCACACGGTCCCACCCATCCTGGAAACAGCATATGCACTGCAGTTTCATTCTGTAGGTCCAGTAATTGCAAAGCAAAAACCCAAATCAGATGATGTGATTTCACCCAACAACAGCCCTTTCTCGGAGTCTGTAATCACTGTTTATACTTTCCCATGTCAGTCTGCGGGAGTCCCCCTCTCTCTGCTTTTCTTCTCCTGTTGGCAGCTGGTTCTGTGAACATTTGGTTGAAACAAACATTCTTTCCCAGGGCATGAATGTCTGTCTCCTTGATCTGGGGCATCAGCGCATAGCCCTGAATTCCGTACGTCTTGGTGAGGTTTTTCAGATCAGGAATGTTGATGCTTTGGAGAAGGGGAGGCTTCAAGAGGGACAGGGTGATGCTGGACTCTTCACCCCCCACCCGTGCCACACCAAGGTGTCCCTTCCCCTTGATAAGCCTTGACTGACGATGCCTCTCCATTTTGGAGCTCACATTACAATATGACTTCTGGGGCCTTTGAAGTCCCAGCTGCAGGAACCAAAGAACTGGAGTGATTAGGGGGCCAGCCCTCTCCAGGAAGGGGGTAGCTGCACACTTGAATATGAAGTGCAATTAAAAAGGAGCACCTAAAAAAAAAATAAAAAAATAAAAATAAAAAGGAGCACCTGGGCTGAAATTGAAGCAAGGAATGTGACTTTGGATCCAAGGAGAAGTGGGCTCGTTGTAATCACGTAAGAATGCTCATCTCCACAAAGTGCTTGATTCAGAAAAACCCCAAAACTTAAAAAAAAAAAAAAGCAGAACACCCTCTGACTTGCCAGCACATTAAAAGAATGCAAGGATTCTTGCGGACACCTTCAGGGTTGCTCACAATAACATTAACTTAGCAGAGGCTCCACCCAGGACAATGGTGAGACCTTTTTTCACTTTTCATCGTCCTGGTGTTTTCCTAGTTCCCCAAACGCCCATAGATTCTTATTACATCCCTTCTCATACTCATTTTGCCTGGCCACACCCTCAGCTAATTTCCCAGAGGCAGTGCCTGTTCCCATGTGTTGCTAGTGGTAAAGAACCCATCTGCCAGTGCAGGAGACATAAGAGACATTGGTTTGATCCCTGGATTAGGAAGATGCCCTGGAGGAGAACGTGGCAACTCACTTCAGTATTCTTGCCTGGAGAATCACATGGACACAGTAGCTGGGCATTCTATACTCCATAGGGTTGTGAAGAGTCGGACATAACTGAAGCAACTTAGCATGCACACACGCAGTGCCTGTGCGGGGGATGGGGGAGTGGGTGTGTGGGAGTAGGGGATAAGGGGGCGTGTATGTTCTGGTTTTAACATCTTACCTCCATCACAACTCGCCCATCACTTTGACCAGAGGATCTAAAATTAGACCTGCATCTGAATCAGCTGTTAAAACTCAGATGCCTGGGTTCTGTCCCCAGACTTTCCAATTCTCTAGGTCCAGTCTTGGGCAGAAAATTTGCATTTCTAACAAACTGCTGGAGGATCATGATGCTGTTGGTCCAGGGACTACACTCTGAGAATCACTGGGTTAGACCAACCAGTTCAAATCAGAGACTGAGTTAAAGTGATATTGAGTCATATTGAGGGAAAAGTTCCTGGACTGAAAGTCAACAAGAAGAACCAAGTCTGAGCTCTAGTCAGGCCCCCAATAAGCTCGGCCAACTTGGGCAGGACTTTGCAATCTTGATCACACTATAGAATACCTGGCAGCCATTTATCAAGTTAATGCCAGGCCCACCCAAGATGGACTGAATCAGAACCTCTGGGTGATTTCCATGTGCTTTAACCTCTCCAGGCCTCAGCTCTGTCTTCTAAACAATAGGGATAGTAATTTTTACCCCATAGAATCACTGAGGGGAAAAACACAAATATTAAAACCCCTTTGTAGATACACAGATGGCCCAAAGACACATGAAAAGATGCTCATCATCGCCAATTATTAGAGAAACGCAAAGCAAAACTACCATGAGGTACCACTTCACGTGGGTCAGAATGGCCATCATCAAAAAATCTACAAACAATAAATGCTGGAGAGGATGTGGAGAAAAGAGAACCCTTCTGCATTGTTGGTGGGAATGTAAGTTGGTGCCATCACTATGGAGTACAGTACGGAAGTTCCTCAGAAAACCAAAACAGAATTACCATATGATCCAGCAATCCCATTCCTGAGCATAAACCCAGACAAAACTCTAACCCAAAAGAGATACATGCACCCCTATGTTCAGAGAAGCATAATTTATAAGAGCCAAGACATGGAAACAACCTAAATGTCCACCAACAGAACAATGGATAAAGAAGATGTGGTACACATACACAACAGAATATTATTCAGTCTTAAAAAATGAAATATAGCCATTTGCAGCAACATGGATAAACCTAGAGATGATCATACTAAAAGTTAAGTCAGAAAGAGAAAGACAAATATCGTATGATATAATTTGTATGTGGACTCTAAAATTAAAAAAAAAAACCCAAACACACACAAATAAACTTATCTATAAAACAGAAACAGACTCACAGAACTAGAGAACAGACTTGTGTGATTGCAAAGGATAAGGTGGTACAGGAGGCATGGGCTGGAAGTTTGGAATTGGTGGGTGCAAACTACTATGTATAGCATGGATAAACAATAAGGTCCTACTGTATAGAATGGGGAGCTACATTCAACATCCTGTGATAAATCATAATGGAAAAGAATCTGAAAAAGAATGTATATATGTAAAACTGAATCACTGGTGTACAGCAGAAATTAACGCAATATTGTAAAACAACTATGGGCTTCCTTTGTAGCTCAGTCAGTAAAGAATCTGCCTGCAATCCAGGAGGCCTGGGTTCGATTCCTGGGTCATGAAAACCTCTTGGAGAAGGAAATAGTAACCTACTCCAGTATTCTTGCCTGGAGAATCCATGGACAAAGACTGTCAGGCTACAGTCCATGGGGTCGCAAGAGTCAGACAGGACTTAGCAACTAAACCACCACCAAATCAACTATACTTCAATAAAATTAACTCTTAAAAATTAAAAAAAAAAATTATACCTTCATAAGTGACAAAGCACCAGTCAAATGCTAGCTATTACATTTCCCTTGCAGAAAACATTTCAATTTTAATTGAGCTTACCAATACCTCTATTAATATTTAAGTCAGAACAGATATCTCTGGCAAAAGTTAATCTCTTGGAGGAGAGAAAAGCTTTTCAACACATTCATCTTGCTCCACCAACACACAGGCCTCTCCTTGCTTCTGTTTTGAAAACATGTCTTTGTGTTTTCCACCCAGTGCAAGGAAGAAAGTTCAATTACTCTTGGTGGTTCGCCAGTGGTTTGGTGACCCTAATTAACTCTAAGCCAGGAGTTGGCCAACTTTTTCCGTAAAGGGCCAAATAGTAAATCTTTGAGGCTTTTCAGGCTATACAGTCTCTGCTGCAACTACTGAACTCTGCCTTTGTGGCTTGAGAGCAGCCACAGACAATTCGCAATGAATGGGCATGGCTGTGAGCCAATAAAACTTTATTTACAAAGACAGGTGGCAGGCTAGAGCTGGCCTGTGGGCTGCAGTTTGCCAACCGTCTCTCTCAACTTACGGTAAAGTCACAAAAAAGTTCAAGTTAGCAGCTCGGTATCTTCCTAACAAAATGTCATGAGCAAAAAGCTGTTTTCTCTCCATGCGCGCGCGCGCACGTGTGTGTGTGTGTGTGTGTGTGTGTGTGTGTGTGTGTGTGGAGAAAGTGGGAGATATCTGGCAAAGGAGGACAGGGAAAAGGACAGAACTGGCTGAAAGTCAAGTCACTTGCTTCACAATTGCTACCTGGTGTAAGCTGTGTGCCCAGGTAAGGTGACTATAGCCTTCACCGGTGGCCCATGTTAGGTTTTTTGAAAGCAACAAAGACTTACTGGACAGCACAGGAAGCTCAATATTCTGTGATAACCATATGAGGAAAGAATCTGAAAAAGAATGGATATATGCATATGTATAACCGAATCACTTTGCTGTACATCTGAAAGTAACACAACATTGTTAATTCAACTATACTCAAATCAATAAAAAACTTCTAAAAACTTGAAAAAAGCAGAAGCCCCTCTCCCATTCATCTGTGTTTTCTGTTTAAAGCTGGGGGCGCACTTCCCAAGCCACCAGGCACAGCAACGCCTGTCCCCAGACCTTGGACTCCCCACCCCATCCTTGCCTGACACAAGGCACTTCCCCCTTCTCCCCTTATCCCAGCTTTATGAAAAACTCACCTAAACACCACCAAACATGGTCCCTTTGTCTGGGCTTCATAAATGTCAATGCTCACTTCTACAGAATTCAATTGTAGGGAGGCGGGGGGGTGGGATTTGCTCCCCCCAACACATTCACCTTGGCACTGTCCAGACATTTGGGGTTGTCCCAACCAGGGGGATGGCTGCTACTGACACCTAGTGGGTAGAGGCCAGGGATGCAGTCAGACAATTTCCAGTGCATGGGCCCGCCCCAAGAATGATGGAACCCCTAAGGCTACTAGCATTGCGGCTGAGAAACCCTCAGGACAGAGGTGACTGGGAAAGTCTGGGGACTGAGAAATGGGATTCAGGGACCTCACGCCAAGTTTCACTCCACCACGTTTCTCTGGACAGGCTCCTTCAGTGCCTCAGTCACTGAAGCCACCGCTGTTTCTTTCCCTGGAAGTGAAAGAATCTTGGAGAACTGTGGATCTCAGAGCTGGAAGTGAACTCATGAGACCTGTCACCTAGGGCTGTTGTTTAGTCGCTAAGTCGTGTCCAACTCTGTGACCCCATGGACCGTAGCCCACCAGACTCCTCTGTCAATGGGATTTCCCAGGCAAGAACACTGGAGTGGGAAGCACTTCTCAAACTTAACTCTGCACACAAATCCCTGAGGATCTTGTTCAAATGCTGATCTGACTCAGTAGACCTGGGAGGGACTTGGAACTCATTTCTAACCAGCTGTGGGATCTACACTCAGCTAATCCCTAGATATCTTACAGGTTATGAAGCATAAGGAAATGTCCCTGCCTCACAGAAAATGTGCTTAAAGTTCATTAAAGGGGCCTCGCTTCTTCCAGGTCACTCACACAGAGATTCTGAAAAGAAACAAAAACAGACACTCTGGATGCCATAGTTACAACTCTCTAAGACTAGTCTGGGGAACCCCATGAGACAGAACTTTCCAGTTTAGTTAAGCACAGAATCCACTCTCTCCCTTGGGCACCCGGCAGAAATACTGAATCTTGGAAACACTTGAGGAAGGGCAACCCCACCACATGCAGACCTGCTCTGAGACCCTCTACTCCATGGAGCAGGGCTTCCCAGGTGGCGCTAGTGGGAAAGAACCTGCCTGCTGATGCTAAAGATATGTAAAAGGTGCGGGTTCCATCCCTGGGTTGGGAAGATCCCCTGGAGGAAGGCATGGTAACCCACTCCAGTACTCTTGCCTGGAGAATGTCATGGACAGAGGAGCCTGGCAAGCTAGTTCACGGGGTCATAGAGTCAGACACAACTGAAGTGACTCAGCACTCCATGGAGCAAAAACTCGGTGCTGGGCAACTCCCTGGAGAGTTCCTTGGTGATGATGTAAACCACCCACAGCCAGTCCTAGAAAGGCTCAGGTCTCTCTGTGGACCGACAGAAGTTTGAGAAATGTCAGAAAAAGAAATCATCGGAAGGGAGCTAGCACCAATTTCCACTTGGTTCAGAATCCCTGGCAGGACACAAGTCAGGGAGCCCTGGGGGCAAGCCTGAGGCATGAAATGAACATGGAGCCACGCAGTAGGAAGGGAGGGAGGAAAGATGTTCTACTTGCAGCAGCAGCCCTGGGACTCAACCTGTCAAGCAGCCTGCGGACTGAAATTTACGTGTGTGTTTTCAATTTCTCTGACAGAATCTGTTTGGATTGAGGATGGCTGTTTAATCTTTGAAATATGTGTTCCATCACAAATGCTGGAATCACAGAGAAATTGCTCCCTTCATTCTGGGAGCCAAACCCTGACCAAAGGGGTTTGGAAATCCCCACAAGGTGCTCTTTGGTTATTGCTCATTCAGAAAGAAAAAGCCGTTTCTCTAATGAAACGCAGTGCTGAGGAACTGCCAGAAATAGATGCTCCCTACCTGCTTTCCCAGATGGTAGCTTCTTTCTAGCCAATTAACTACCAGTGAACTGGGGAAGCACTGTAACAACAGGCATGCTGGGCTCCCCTGGGCTCAGCCAGAGCATGGAGTCCTGGGAGGACATGAAACTCTGCCCGTCTTGATTCACGAAAGCCCAGAAAGAAGCCTGCCTGACCCAGACACTTTATTTGCAAGGTCATTCCGGTTAGCTTGAGCTAGAATTAAAACTGGTGGGTTGCCACCTTTCGGACAACTGTTAGTTCATTCTCCCTGCTCTGGCTTCTAACTACTTAATGTTGAAGGAAGTGCTTCCCAGGTGGCTCAGTGGTAAAGACCACATCTGCTAATACAGGAGACGCGGGTTCAATCCCTAGGTCAGGAAGATGCCGTGGAGGAGGAAATGGCAACCCACTCCAGTATTCTTGCCTGGGAAATCCCATGGACAGAGTAGCCTGGCGGGCTACAGTCCCTAGGATCACCAAGAGTTGGATGCGGCTGAGCATGCACATTGAAGGGAAATAGCCAAAACCTATAAAAGGCTAATGAGACATCTTTCTATATTAATACCATGCCACAGTCAGGTTTCTCTGTCTGCAAGAGTAGTGGGTATAGGGTTTTATACTGTCTGAAAATAAAGTAAGTTAAACAGTCTAGTCGGAGAAGGCAATGGCACCCCACTCCAATACTCTTGCCTGGAAAACCCCATGGACAGAGGAGCCTGGAAGGCTGCAGTCCATGGGGTCGCGAAGAGTCGGACACGACTAAGCAACTGGACAACGATGAAGGGAAGGCAAAGAATGGGGTGGAAAGGCTAAGAGGTGGAGATTCTGGAAATTGATGGTTTCTGTCTGCTTTTGTATTTTTAAGAGTTTTGGTTCAAGGCCTACACAGTCTTCCAGGCCAGTGATGAAGTCAGTAACATCCCTTAAGAGAGCTGAGATTTTGGTTCTTCTGTTTGCTTTGTTTCATTTTTGTTTTGGGGGTGGAGGGAATGACTGAAAGAGTTGGTGGGAAAGGCAACTGGTTAGTTCAATTTTTGTTTATTTTTAGCAGTCTTAAAATGTCTTATGTCCATTAACTACACAAAATTAAAGTAACTTCCAGTTAAACTTACTGGGAGGACTGCATAACATGAAAAGGCTATAACATTTACCATTTGTATGGTTTATTCCAGGCCAAGTGCTTTACACTAATTAACTCTCACAACCACATCTCTAGTGAAGAGCACTGACCTACTCTACAGTAATGGGGAAACCCAGGCTCAGAGAGGTATGATTCTTTAACAATGTCACACACCCAAGAAGCTACAGAGCTGGAATTCAAGGGCAGTTCTACAGGCATCTAAGTCAGCATGACTCCCTGAAAACCCAATGCTGAAATTCTGTTAGAATGTTGGTTCTTTTTGCTCTTCAGACACCACTCAGTTCAGTTCAGTTCAGTTGCTCAGTCGTATCTGACTCTTTGCGACCCCATGAATCGCAGCACGCCGGGCCTTCCCTGTCCATCACCAACTCCCGGAGTTCACTCAAACTCACCTCCATCGAATTGGTGATGCCATCCACCCATCTCATCCTCTGTCGTCCCCTTTTCCTCCTGCCCCCAATCACTCCCAACATCAGGGTCTTTTCCAATGAGTCAACTCTTCGTATGAGGTGGCCAAAGTACTGGAGTTTCAGCTTCAGCATCAGTCTTTCCAAAGAACACCCAGGACTGATCTCCATTAGAATGAACTGGTTGGATCTCCTTGCAGTCCAAGGGACTCTCAAGAGTCTTCTTCAACACCACAGTTCAAAAGCATCAATTCTTCAGCACTCAGCTTTCTTCACAGTCTAACTCTCACATCCATACATGACCACTGGAAAAACCATAGCCTTAACTAGACAGACCTTTGTTGGCAAAGTAATGTCTCTGCTTTTCAATGTGCTATCTAGGTTGGTCATAACTTTTCTTCCAAGGAGGAAGCGTCTTTTAATTTCATGGCTGCAATCACCATCTGCAGTGATTCTGGGGCCCCCAAAAATAAAGTCTGACACTGTTTCCACTGTTTCCCCATCTATTTCCCATGAAGTGGGACAACACTAGACCACAGGAACTTCCAGGCATGGCTTTAATATCACAGATATGCCAATGGCTTGATTTCCATCTCCAACTCTAATGATTCCCCTGAACTCTGGACTGGAATGTCCAACAGGTATCTCCAGTGTAGCACTTCCAAAATGGAGCTATTCACCGCTACTAGCCCACCTCAGTAGATGGTGACCTAGCTGTACCATTTCATATCCATCCCACAATAAATCTGCTGGTCCTGCCTTGGAAATACAACCAAAATTCAAGAACCTCTCTGGGACAAGCCTCTATCCCAGCTCACCTATTTGCAATAGCTTCTGGGCTTGCTATAGAACAGCCAGAATGGTTTGTGTACCAGGCAAATCCAATCACATCCTTCCTCTGAATTCTGTATCTTTCCCTGGCCTTCCATGATGGAGAAGCATCTCCTTCATCTCCTCCTCCCTGACAGGAAAAACAAAACCAACTTTAAAACCTCCACTGCCTCCCCAGGCTCCATACCCTGTAGCTACTCACCGCTGGTGGCCCTTGATATCACCCCAGGCCTGCTTTATGAAGGACAGTTGCTCGTGTGGGCCACCCTGCTGAGGGTGATCCTCCTAAGCTGTCCCTGTCGAAGGGGGCTCCCCTCACTGCCTCTTCCAGGTCAAAGATACATGAGCATTCTTGGTGCTTTTTTTTTTTTTTTTTTCAAATTTTCTGTAAAGTTGACCATTTCAAAATACAAAACTGGTCAGGAAGGATGAAATTCAAACCCACCAGGCTAAGAACAAGGGATTTAAAAGCTGAGCCAAGCTCAAGTCCCAATCTCGCACGACAATCTTAAGAATGGATCTTTAACCTTGCCAGGCACTTCCACAGTCACCAGAATCAGGTTTTGAAGGTTCTCCAGGGTAGCAACAGGCTGGGATATCGCAGCCTCTCTTCCATTTTACAACATGCTGCTTGAGGACTCATGCTCATTTCATTTTTCAAAAACCCTCCTGCACTGTTTGTGGGAATGTAAACTGATACAACCACTATGGAGAACAGTATGAAGGTACCTTAAAAAACTAAAAATTGAACATATATGATCTAGCAACCCCACTTCTGGGCATATATCCAGAGAAAAACATACTTTGAAAAGATAAATGCACCTCAATGTTCATTGCAACACTATTTGTAATAGCCAGGACATGGAAGCAACCTAAATGTCCACTGACAGAGGAATGGATAAAGAAGATGGAAAGAAGATGGAATAGATAAAGAAATAATACAATGGCATATTACTCAGCCATAAAAAAAGAATGAAATAATGCCATTTACAACAACATGATAGACCTAAACATTGTTGTACTGACCGAAGTCAGTCAGACAGAAGAGAAATACATGGTATCACGCATACCTGGAATCTAATTTTAAAAAAGATACAAATGAACATACTTACAAAACAGAAACAGACTCAGATTTTGAAAACAAATTTATAGTTACCAAAGGGAAAAGGTGAGGGGAGGGATAAATTAGGAGTTTTGGATTAAGCTATACACACACTAATATATATAAAGTAGATAACCAACAAGGAGCTTCTTTTTAGCACAGGGAACTCATCTACTCAACACTCTGTCATAATCCACAAGGGCAAAGAATCTAAAAAAGAATGAACGTGTGTATAACTGAATCACTTCGCTGTATACCTGAAACTAACACAACACTGTCAATCAATTATACTCTAATAAAATTTAAAAAAATAAAAAGTTTCTTTAAAAATACAGAGTTCAAAAAAATAAAAAATAAAAATACAGAGTTCAAACATACAATGTTTAGTAATTTGCCAATGTTTATACAGAGTGTTACAATAATTAAAAAAAAAAACAACACATTGCTATGTCATCATTCCAACACCAAACGTGAATGTATTTCTTTCCCAGCACAACTAGAACTGCAAATAAATAGTGAGACCCACGTCAGTGAAAATGGAGTCTGGTTCATGTTCCTCAATGTAGACAGGGACAAGCTCCCTCCTCATGTCAACCATTTCAAAGGTTAGAAGCAGAGTCTAATAAAACACTGTCCACATGAAATGAAAATGAAGACATAATATTACAATTACTTGAAATTCAATAGTTCTCCTCCTTGAGTTTCTCACCTTTTCTAGCTCAGCATCGGAATAATGAATACAATGAATGCTGAACAGA
Source organism: Ovis aries (assembly GCF_016772045.2). Lineage (NCBI taxonomy): Eukaryota > Metazoa > Chordata > Mammalia > Artiodactyla > Bovidae > Ovis > Ovis aries. Next base: position 8,155,980 of record NC_056080.1, on the reverse strand, counting down.
TTTTGCATGTGTTGATAATTTAAAGGAAACGGTTCTCACCTAAGTGAAACAAACTGCTGGAAATTTTTTTCAGTTTCTGTGACTTATTAGAGCCCAAAAACAAACAAACAAACAACAAAAAAAAACCTATTGACATGTCCTCTCCTTTATCAAGTCATCTAGAAATTTCAAATAGAGAACTATGAGATTGCCACAGCAAACACTGAATATGGATTTGCTTCTAGCACACTTGCCTTTCCGTAAAAGCCATATGCACATGGGCATTCCCAGGGGATGTGCTGAAAAACACAAGAAATCCACATGTCACATTCAGGATGCTCTTTATTTGCCATCTGTCCTTCTACAACACATTCCTTCAGTGATAGAAAAAGACAGCAAGAAGTAGGTCAATGTGCCTCATTACGGAACTCCTTTTCCATTACATATTTATATTTTATTCACATAAAAAAATCTATTCAGAGAGAACCCAGAAAGTTCTACAAATGTCTACAAACTTTGGTTCTGGAAAAAGAAACAAAAACAGTATTCAACGTGAGTCAGAGTTCCAGATCTACTCATCTCGTTCACCAGATCACCAGGTAAAGTGGACGAAGTTCTACACGCGGATACAGCGCACTTCAGAATCCCCATCCACATGCAACAGAGGGCCCAGCGGCATGTTCCCTGTGAGTCTGTCTGAGGCCGGGGTCAATGGCTGGTCAGGGCTCCAGGGGAGCCAAGCAGTTGGCTCTGGCAGTGGCGCTACAAGGGCCCCATCCCAGCCCTGACCTGGCTGTCTAGTGCTGGCCCTCTGAGCCCCAGTTGACTCTAAGCTAAGGACTGGGGGAGAGGACATGACCATGGTTGACCTCAGCCCAGAGTCAACTCCCTCCTCCTCTCCTCTCCTCTCCTCTTCCCAGGCCTCAGCTGGAGGAGGGGGCATTCTGTGGTTTTACTGAACTTTGGCTGTCTGTTCACTGTTTTGTGTTCCCTTCTGAAGCTCCAGGTTTCAGCTAACAGGGTGTCCTGGATTATATAAATCCAGGCTATGACTAAAACTCTTTGAAGAGCCTATACGGGATTAAGAGGGGAACTACATTAAGACTTTTGAGGACTGAAAGCCCAGGAGAATCCAGCTTCACTCGCACTGTTCCACAGAAACCTCAACAGCAACAAAACATTATGACCCACGTAGGTCCTGTGAGTGCGACCACAAATGTCATTCTCTTATAGGACCTAAGATTATATTCTACTACCACAGACTGACCGTCCCACACTGAAGTGGCTATCTGCTATTATTTGGAAGGAGGCCAGTTAATTACAGACACATATTCCATACTTTTGTCAGCGGGATCTGACTTCAACTCCTTTAAGTTTTCAATCAGGTTAAACCCATCAGTATATTTTCTTGTATCTACCAGAAGTTTCACCAAAACCCTCTTATAGTTGGGTTTCTCTCCAGAATAAACATTTTTTATTAGGGCTAAGAAAGAATGGCTTCTAATTGGGAGTGCCAGGTCAAATCCAAGAGGGGAGGGGGCAGTAAGGTCACAGGAGAGTGACTGACGTCAGCAAGACAGAGTGGGAAGATGGCAGGGAGAACAATGACAAACATACAATGACAGCATCCAATAGAGCAGACACCATCCCCTCCCAAGGGCCAATCCCCTTTCCTTATTCAGAGAGTTTCAATCTCATTGAGTGCAACATGCCTACACAGCTAAATACTCTCCTTCCCAGACTCATGTGCAATGGGGGGGGACCAGAATTTCAGCCAATGGAGGTAAGCCAATTATCTCTAGGAAAGCTCTGTGTGCCCCCCCCACACACACACACACACAATACACCTTGTCACCTGCGTCTTCATTCCTCTTCCAGCTTAGAGAGCAGTTATCAGACCTGGCAGGTCAGTGACCATCTTGTGACTACGAGGTAGGAAGCCAACGGGTAAGGGGTAAGGATGTGGAGAAAAAGTACCAAAGGCCACAAGTCATCAAGGATACCGTGGAAACAGTCCTGGGAGCCCACCTCCAGGTTTCTTAGTCCACTCTTCACTGTGTGTTTTCTATTATTTGCAGCCAAATGCACACCTGATACATCAAAAGCCAATGATGAGACTGAAAAGGATGAGGATGACTCAGGGAAAAGGAAAGAACAAAGACAAAAGGGAAAGGACAAGGGGCATCAATCTTACCGAGGTCACCCAGTGGACCTAAGAAACATAGCTTAATTCTTTCCCACAGACACGACCGAAGTCCTGACTAAAAGAATAAATGTATCATTACGTTCAACTCAAAGATGCTCAAATTGGCTGTCTCAAATTTAACTCTGTCCTCCTGTGCTCTGATTGCTAATATGAAAGTGCATGCTTATACATTAAAGCTGGATGTTTTGCATCCTACAGAGAGGAGAATGGAACAGATTTAGAATCAATTTAGTATTTCTCTTACAATCCATTTGGAGGAGTTCCCACTGAGAACTCATCTGCCTCACCCTCTCGGCAGCCGTATTTAATAAGATCTGAGGAGAAAAATAAGCACTAACACTGGGTAGTCTATTTTGACACTTGTATATGCTATTTGGAAATTTAAGTCACTATGGCAAGCTGGCAGAATATAGGACATGGCCCTTGGAAAGCGCTAGACTGATCAATATTTAAGAATGCACAGGCAACAGCAATAAATGAAGCAGATGCAATGGAGATGCAAATCAATGATGGGTATGTATACCCTCAAAATAAGGACAAATCTTTCTGTGGCACGAAACAGCGCAGCACCAAATGCTCAAAAGTTCATCATGCACCCCCAGGTGCTGGTCTTGCAGAGAGAAATGTTTTCTTCATACTCAACATGGCAGAAGACCCAATCTTGGTTCAGAAACTGAGGGATAAGCAACAAAACAGGCTGAGAACAGGAGCCAGCAATGGCTGGTCACAAGTGAACCCACTAGCATACTTGCAGCTTTCGCTATGTTCACATTTAATTTCTTTTTCTTTTCCAACAAAGTAAGTGCAAATATCTTTAGTCTGATTCAGTAACATAGCAGCCAAACCTCAGGAACCAATAAATAAGGACACTGACATGCCAATACCCCTTGGCCTTTCACATTCAAAGCTTTACCAACACCAGCCTGCAACAGAAGGGGCAAATGTTTCTTGACTCAGCAATTGTGTTCCAGATCCTTGTACAAACCACATCATTTACCCCCACCCACATGCCCCCACAGCAGTTACTAAACTCACAACACAGCTTGAAACTCATAAGGGGTTAAAGCTATAAAATGCCTACTCATAGATGTATATTTTTTTAAGTTTCATTCTTTTCCCCTTCCTTTCAAACAAAGCTTTTGTTTCCACTGCTCCCAGTGCATGACAGTTCATTAGGATAATAACTATCATTTGTTTATTTCTTTCTAATGATACAGTTGTATTTTTCTCAAAGAAACTACCATCTTGTTTCTAATTAAACATGATGGATTCAGGGTCCTGGTTTGCCATCTGGGCCATATGTCTCAGAACATCTTTTTTCGTGATGATGCCAAGAAGTCTCCTGGAGAAGAAACAAAATAGAGAAAAAAGGTCAGCCTTGCAATATTGATTCACACATCTCTCTGATCCCCAGAGCCCTTCCCACCTGGGCACAGAGAGAGACCACATTTCCCAGCTATCCTTGCAGATGGGTAGGGCCAACTGAGAGAGCTCTGGACAATGGCATGTGGGTGGAGGTGAGTGATGCCCCCCCTAAGTCACCTGCACATTTCCTCTCTCATTTGATGGTTCCAGACAGAGGAGCCAGTAAAGGACTCTGAGGTCACAGAGGATGAATCGGGAGCCATCAGATTCAAAGACCTGGACCCTGGGATGACTGTGTGGTACAGAGCTCACACCTGCTGCAACTCACACTGGATGTGAGTGACATGGGAGAAAAATCAACCTTTATTGTGTTTGGCCACTGATATTACAGGCTTGCTTATTATTGCAGTAAGCCTATGATGACTAATATATACTCACCCAATTTTTAAGAATATAATCAGTTAAAAAGGGCTTACAAAAGCCAATGTCAAAACTTGATCACACTGCAGAAATCCCATGTGTAAGGCATTTTAAGTCTAAGAAGTTTTAAGTATAACAATTGGTTCAATTTTAAACCTATCTTACTGGAAGGGTAAAGTTTGGCATTCATGTCTGACTATTTATATAAATTACCTCCTCTTCCAAAGTTCCATGGCTGTCCCCTTACCAAAACAATGCCACTTCCCAGAGCCCCTGGTATAGGGCCACCTATACTATAAACTGTCCAACTCCTACTTTTTACAAACACAATGTGAACAGTGTTCCTGGGTCATGAACACACACTTGCACAACTGTTCATGGCAGCCCTTGCCTCTTCTCAATTTCATTAAATATTTAAATGAACATCTGCTGGGGTCAAATCATGCCCCCTGGGGAAAGTGAAAGGAGTGAAAAAAGGGGATGTACACAAGTTCTCCAGGGAAAAGAAGTTCCACTGCAAACTTAACCTGCAAAATTCTGCTCACCTCATCTTCATCATCCCCAAGAAGAGGAGAAGAGAGAAGGATGGCAGTTTCACCCTGCAATATTGTATGGCTATTAAAATGAAAGGTTTCTGGGGCTTCCCTGGTGGTCCAGTGGTTAAGACTCTGCTTCCAATGCAGAGGGTGCCGGTTCAATCCTTGGTTGAGGAACAAAGATCCCATAAGCCACACAAAGTGCGCCCAAAAAAAAGAAAAGATTTTTTTTTAAATGATAGGTTTCTCCTATCTGTGAAAAATGATGATATACCAAAAAATACGAAAACAAAGCTGTACTACACTGTCATTTATTTAATTAAAGCCAAAGTATCAAACTCATCTCTTACTAATAGGAAGTGAACATGAAGATGGGGGCACAAGTACTCATAGCAGTATTGCAGTAAGGTATAGCTGGTGAAACAGACAGTGGCTAGTGAAACTGTAAGGTCAGAATTCTGACTTCTTTGTCCATGACCACGCTGGGCCTTAACCTTGAAAAAGCGATTGATTTCTTGTGTTAGTTTCCCCATCTATCACACCCCGCGGCAGAGAGGGACTTCTTTCCCTCCATCTCATTGGAACATCAAGAGAGAGAGGGAAAGAGCAAGAAAGGCCTTTAAAAGCATGATACACAGAGGCTTCCCTGGTGGCTCAGTGATACAGAATCTGCCTGCTAATGCAAAAGACATGGGTTTGATCCCTGGTCCAGGAGGTTCCCACATATGCCACAACTACTGAGCCTGTGCTCTGGAGCCAGGGAACCGCAACTGCTGAGCCCACGTGCCACAACCAGTGAAGCCTACACACCTAAAGCCCATGCTCCACAACAAGAGAAACCACTGCAATGAGAAGCCCACACACAGCAAGGAAGAGGAGTCCCCACTCACTGCAACTAGAGAAAAGTCTGTGCAGCAACAAAGACCCAGCATAGACAAAAACTAAATAAATAAGTTTTTTTAAAAAAAGCATACTACTAATGTATGGCAAAACCACTACAATATTGTAATTAGCCTCCAATTAAAATAAATAAATTTATATTTTAAAATAAATAAATAAAAAGCATACTAAACTAATTACAAATAGAACATCCATAGGATCTAATATAGTTTCCATACGTGAAAAGGAATAGTAGTAACTCTCTTCCTTCTTCTCAGTAACACCCATACAAAATACAAGGTAAAGAGAAAAAGAGCAGATATGACAGTAACTTCTGTGTGACTGAGTCAAATTTGCTTTTCCTAGTTGTCTATTAACTGCAAAAAATGAAGATAACTGGAAATTAGCCAGCAGTTTACCTCTAAACAAGACAGTAATAAGTTTTATAATAATCACATTTATAACATATTTATGTTAAATTGCTTAAAGTGTTTAAACAAGCCACATTAAATTTTAGTTAATGTTTAATATTGTCAATAGAGAAAGTAAATAATTGACTATGAATCTTTAGAAATATTACAGGTAAAATGCTGAAAGTGTTTTTTTAAAAAAACATGCTGAACAAAAAGAATAATGGCAACACAGATGACAAAACCGAAAGAAAGCACCACAACTAAAGCAATAGTCTCAAAAACTGGAGAAAAAAATGTACCAAGCACAAAAGAATTAGAAAATCAACATTTTGCAACTCCCAGGGCAATCATTAGTTTAGTCAATCATTTATCAATGGATTCCAAAACCACTGGGTAAATGTTTGCTGGAAAACAGAAAATTCACATGGTCTCAAAGTATCCCTCCACAGATTACGTACTAAGAGAAAAATGTCCCCTTAAAACAGAGGGCTCTGGCCATCACCACCTCATCCCAGTGATGGAGCTTATCACCAGCCAAGTCAGAAAAGCTGACATTATGACGTCATCAATATTGGAACATTGCCCGAAGCTACTTAAAAAAAATCAAACCATGAGGAAGCAATCAAACAAATTCACAATGTGGGACTACTGGTCTGAACTCTTAAAAACAAATCTAGGTCATAAATAACAAGGAAAAAAGACAGGAAGCTCTTCTAGATAGAGACTAAAGAAGCAAAACAAACCAATGCAATGTGTGAACACTGAAGGAATTCTGGACTGAAAATGATATGAACTAGATAGTGAATGATATACGTAATTACTGGTATGAAAAAGAATGTCCTTAGTCTTTTAGAAAATGTATGCTTCAAATATAACTGCCCAAACTTGGAAACACTGAAGACGTCCTTCGGTAGGTGAGTGAATCAACAAGCTGGTCCATCCAGACAATGGATATTACTCAGCACTAGAAAGAAAAACAAGCCATCAAGCCAGGGAAAGACACGAGGAACCTGAAATGCACACCCCTCCCTCCTCTACACACTGTGTGACTCCAACTCTATGACGTTCTGGAAAAGGCAAAACGATGGAGACAGTAAAAGGATCAGTGGTTAACAGAAGTTGATGAGAGGGAGGGATGGACAGACAGAGCACAGAGGATGTTTAGGGTTGTGAAACTATTCCTGATGATACTACAATGGTGGATACATGTCATTATGAATTTATCCAAACCCACAGGATGCACAACACCAAGAGTGAACCCTAAAGTGAATGATTACTCTTGTTCAGTCACTCAGTCGTGTCTGACTGACTCTTTTTGCAACCCCATGAATGGTAGCCCTCCAGGCTCCTCAGAATACTGGAGTAGGTTGCCATTTCCTCCTCCAGGGGATCTTCCCAAGCCTGGGATTGAAGCTGCATCTCCTACATTGGCAGGTAGATTCTTTACCACTGAGCCACCAGGGAGATGGATCATAGTTAATAATAACATCGCAATACTGGCTCACTGAGGGCAACAAATATAAACCATAAATATAAGATGTTAACAGGAAGAGAAACAGAGAGGACCAGAGGGGGAACTCTATGCTTTCTGCTCAATTATTTCGTAATTCTGAATGGCTCAGAAAATATAGTCTATTAATTCAAGAAGACAAAATTCTCAGGAGGGAAGAAAGTGGTTGTCTGAATGGAAGGGCCAGGGGTGGTGAAGGAGGACAGAGCTAAGAATCATTGTTCCTTCCAGCTGTGTAGGGCTTTCCTAGTGGCTCAGATGGTAAAGAATCTGCCTGTGATATGGGAGATCCAGGTTCTATCCCTGGCTTAGGAAGATCCCCCGAAGAAAGGAATGGCTACCCACTTCAGTATTCTTGAGCTTCCCTGATGGCTCAGACATTAAAAAATCTGCCTACAACACAAGAGACCCAGATTCAATCCCTGGGTCAGGAAGACACCCTGGAGAAGGAAATGGCATTCCACTCCAGTATTCTTGCCTGGAGAATCCCTTGGACAGAGGAGCCTGGTGGGCTATAGTCCACGGGGTTGCAAAGAGTCAGACATAACCGAGTGACTAACACTTTCTTCCTTCCGCTATTTGGAGCTACTTGACTTTAACCATTTTTATAGATCAGTGACTAAAACACACTTCTAAAATTTATAAAAATACAGTAAAATCAAAGATGCCCCATAAAACAAAATGCTATTATCTTAAATCTGCCAAGGTGAGTCTGAGTTCTGACGGAGTCAGCTTGTACTGCTATAAGAAAGTACCACAAACTAGGTAACTGAACAACAGAAATGTATGTTCTCCTGGTTCCGAAGGCTGGGAAGGCCGAGATCGTGGCGCTGGCCAGTTTGGTTTCTCCTGGGTGTGGAGACGGCCACCTCTGCTGTGTCCTCACACGGCCTGTTTCTCTATGCAGGCATCGCCAGTGTCTCCTTTCCTTCTAAGAACATCAGTCCCATCTGATTAGGGATGGGGCTTTTATGACCTCGTTTAACCTTAACTCCCTCCTTAAAGTGGGCTTCCCTGGTGGCTCAGTGGTAAAGAATCCACCTGCCAACGTAGGAGATGCAGGTTCAATCCCTGTGTCGGGAAGAGCCCCTGGAGGAGGAAATAGCAACACACTCCTGTATTCTTGCCTGAGAAATGCCACAGACAGAGGAGCCTGGCGGGCTACAGTCCATGAGGTCGCAAAGAGTCTGACATGACTGAGTGGCTCAGCATGCATACACACACCTGCAGACACTGTCTCCAAAGACAGCCATATTGGAGGCTGGAGCTTCAGTGTATGAATTTGGGGCTTGGGGCACAAAATTTAGTCCATTACAGTCCTTCAACTCCCTTTAAACTAAAAAATGAATAGTTAGAAGGCAAGCAGCTTATGCCTATAATACACAACTAAGAAAGGTGTGATCATCAGAGAAGTAGCAGCACGTGAAAGGAGGAAGAACCTTTTCATCTGAGGTGGAAGGAGTTCTGAGGCTGGCGGCCACCAATCAGCAGACAGTCGTTCAGCTTAAAAGTCTCTTCGGTCCTTTTGGACATTTGTATTTGAAAGCCTGGCTCAGGACCAGAACACTTGGAGAACGTAACTCAAACTGGATGATACCCATGTTCCTTGGTGGATGACAAGCTCCTTGATTTTCTTTTTTGTAACACTCTTTGAGCCTCCTCCAGTTCTCCCTCACACAGAAGCTCAGTAAGATGCTGAGGAAACCAATACTGCTTTCAAAAAAAAGACTTGGTAGCATCTGCAAAGTGACAAGAACTTAACTGCAACACACACAGGCACTCTTCCCATATCTATAAAGCCTGGGTTTTGTTTCCTTATGTCCATCCTTAAGACAGTATCAAAACACTAGGCATCTGCAGTCCTGACAGCCCTGTCTTAAAGCTTGGTAACTATAATGTCTGAAAGTCAAGCTGGTTGTAATGGTTCTGGGGAAATACGGATTCAGGAGCTGCCTTGGGTTCAGGCATAAATTGTGCCTTGGCCCGCGAAAGTAATTCAGTCCAGATCAGTTGCTCAGTCATGTCTGACTCTTTGTGACCCCATGGACTGCAGCACGTCAGGCTTCCCTGTCCATCACCAACTCCCAGAGCTTGCTCCAACTCATGTCCATTGAGTCAGTGATGCCATTCAAATATCAAAAAAGAAGAAAGATGAGCAACCTCTCAGAAGGAGGCAGCATTCAATCCAAGGGGGTTTGTTAGTGGTATGAAATGTCCTACTTGAGCTAAATCAACTGTTTCAATGTCCAGCCTCTTTGGGTAGCAGTTCAAGTGAAACTTTGGAATGATAAACAGTCCATCTATGACCATGAACATAATTCAGATTAGAGCACCGGGGCTCTTGTAAGAAGACCACCCTGCTCAGGACCTAAAGACCCACCTAGCATCTCCTCTGCTCCCTTTTTCTTTCTAGGTCCCCTATGGGGAAAATCCAAAATTCACTCTTGGCCACTGGACGCTTCCAAGACTTCAACTTTATGAGGACAAAGACTTCTCTGGCTCGTGGTCTGGTTTCATGATCACCGTAGAGCCCAGGCCCTGAGAAGTCCTTCAGACTACACTAGTCAAGGGTACGAGCTGTGGGGCTCGGCCAAGAGCTGGGACGGTACACGGTGATGGAATAGATCAAAAACACGAGCTGGCTTGAGCCGGGCCTGCCCTGGCTCAAAGCCCAAGGAGATGAAAGGCCCGGCAAATAAGGATCTCCTGCCAGCACTAACGTATCAGCATCTGTGTTTGTTTAAAATATGTACAGCGAGAGAGAGTGAGAGCGATTTTGTGTTCTCACAGAACATTCGGAGCCAATTTCGGCACCCAGATCTTCACAGGAAAAACTCATGGGGCTCTGTGAGGTGTGAGCGAGCGTCAAGGGCAGAATTTCCTGGCAGAACTGAAAATTCCAATGATAACTGACATGGGATTATTATTTTAAAGGGAAAGAGAAACTGCAAGACACTTGAGACGACACGGGTAATCGCGGTGGTATTTCTGCCGAGCACTGGAAATTCAAGCACATCAGTGGGCTTCAGTCATTTATCAAGTGGGGACCTCAACCAACAGTAGCCCCTGGGAGCTGGTTACAAGTATAATTCTCAGGGCCCCTCCCAGATTGGAAGGATCAGTAACTGCAGGAGGGCCTGGTACTCGGGGTTTAACCTGAAGGTTTACTCCTCTCAGATTCTGATGCCCGCTCAAGTTTGAGAACCACTGGGTGCCTTTAAAAACCACCAGTAGAGGGGAAGTCCTGGGAAGTACAGTAGTTAAGACTCTGCACTTCCACTGCAGGGGGCCCAGGTTCAATCCCTGGTCTAGAAACTAAGATTCTGCAAGCTGCACAGCTGACCAAAAAAAAAAAAAAAAAAAAGAACCCACCAGGAAAAATGATCTCTAGCCTCAAATGCTTATTCATCTGTTCACTGACTGCCCCTCCTCAAGCACAAGACACCCACCAGCTGTAGTCAGAGCTAAGGAGGACACTCATCCCGTCAGCTAGGAATTCTCTGGGTCAAGTGCAAATTCAGCCCCTTGCAGAGACCCGTGCTGCCCGCCATGAGCAAGGCGGCAGGAAGAAATCTCTGCAAGTGAGGGGTGCCTGCTGTGTGCTCAGTCGCTCAGTCGTGTACGACTCTTTGCGACCCCATGGACTGTAGCCTGCTGACAGAGGCTCCTCTGTCCGTGGGGATTCTCCAGGCAAGAATACTGGAGTACATTGCCATGTCTGTCTCCAGGGATTGAACCTGCATCTGCCTGTGTCTCCTGCATTGAAGGCAGATTCCTTACCCATAAGTCACCTGGGAAGCCCAAGTGAGGTGTGCTCTGTGGCTACCCCAGGCCGCCAGCCCAGGGACGCTCAGCTGGAACAGGAATATCACTTGGGCCTGATGAAGTCTTTGCTTTGATGGGGGCTATGCTGTGCACTGGAGGGTGTTAAACAGCATCCCTGGTCTCTACCCATTGGATGCCAGTAGTAGCATCTGCCCCCTCCACTTATGACACCTCCAAATCTCTGCAGGGCCAATCACCCTGCTTGAGAATTGCTGGGTTAACCAGGAGCGAGGTAGCCCTGGAAACTGTGTCAGAGAGTTGAGCCTCAGGATTCTAAAGGCCAAAACTGCTATTTCAGGTACCACCTCCAGCCCATAAAGCAATCAACTAGGCAGAGAATCCCGGATTCCAAGCTACCTGAACCAAACCAATTCCTTCCTCCACCCAAGTTTCTAAGGCCCTCACATTTAGGGAGAGCCCCTAAGCCCAAGGCACAGCCACAGGGCACTGCACCTCTCACACCATCATGAACCTTTGATCTCTACAGCACTGGTTTTCTGCTTCCTGATAACATGGTGCAAAAGCAATACTGCTGTGGCAGAGATTGAGCCACGAGCTACCAAAGCTTACGGCTCTGCGGTCACACAGGGAAACGTCAAGTCATTTTCAATAGGCTGGTGCATCAAGGAACAACTTGAGCACAATGTGCACCTCACGTTTGTGCATGGTGATTTGTCTATGAGAAAAGTCCAGAATGGAGCACCCAGTGGCATGGGAAAAACCAGCTGCAGCCCTCGCCATGCCCGCTTCCACAAGCCAACTGCATGGCTTTCTCAAGGTGAAGGGACTGATATCCTTCTTCTCAACCACTGCATGTGTGAAAAATGTGCAATAGTTTTTATGAGATTCCCATCTCTCTTTCTTAGTGTGTCACCGACGGAGTGTTGGAGCATCGTGCACCTCAAGCTATTTTTCTCATCAGCTGAGATTTTCCTTGCTCATTTTAGCAGAACAGGGTGAACCTTCTCCAGGAACCTGGACCACTGTGGGAGCTGGGGCTCCCCCCTTTAGACTCAAACTTCAGCCTCAGGGCAGAAGACAGCAGCCCCACTTGGAAGCCTGCCTCCAAGCCTGCTGGCATCTCCTCCTGCACTCGCCACAGCCTACTGACATTTCTTAGGAGGACTGGTCCCCTGTCCCCATCAGCCTCCCATGGGCCCTTCATCTTATGCCACCCAGGGTCCGGCCACTCACCCACTCCGGGTCACCAGGCACTGGCGGAGTCCCAGCTTCCGGAAGATGTCCACCACCGTCTCCATCGGGGTGTGGTCAGTGACCGTGAAAGGGCTGAGGTTCAGGACACGCCGCAGCTTCAGGGGCTGTGGGCTGTTGGCCGGCAGTTCAGGGGGCTCCTCAGTGAAGTACATGACCGAGTCGCTTACGATGCCCTCCTGCCTCTGTCTGGCATTCTCTGGAATGGGCCAGCAGGACAGTGAGCTGCACAAGACTCCCGTGTGGAGTCCCTCTCCCCATCCCAGACCAACCCACCCCACCCACAGCCATACACGACTCCCCCTCCCCAACAACCTCAAATCCCACAGAGAAGGGGAGCAGAGGGCAAACTGTACACTCCTAATGAGGGGCTTCAGCCAAATAGCGGTGGAATTGGCATCTCTTTCTCTTAAGCTAATGCTGTGCGAGACTCCCCTGCTGTGTGTGACCTGATCATCCATTGCAAAGACTTGCAAGATGGGCCTGAGCAGGATGGTTCCTTCCTGGGAATGCACTGCCTTTGCCTGGACACCAGGGCACCCCTGCTTTCTTAACACACCTCATCAGGGGCTGAACGCTGACATGAAAAAAAAAAAAAAAAACCCTAATGAGCTGCCCAATGACCTTAATACATTGCTTCGTTGTATTTTCACAAACTAACTTATAATGAGCCCAAATGGCATTTATAAATCCTGAAAGGAACAAGAAACCAAGAGGACCATCCCAGACTTACAGCCCAGAAACACAGCTTAATTCCAAATATAAGCCTTGGGACCAAAAAAATAGCCCTAGAAAAAGCTGCATTCCCCACTCCTCCCCCACCGCCAATCCTTTGGATTGTCTCTCTTAAAAAAAAAAAGGGCCATTTTGTGGATTTCTCAAAGAAAGATAGTAACACTGTTATGGTAACAATTAGCCTATTTCTATCTGTAGACAGGCCCATGTGAAAAAAAGCTGCAGAAAAAGTAGGGTAACAGGAACTCATTAGAAATACAGCTTTATGTGGTACTAGAAACCCAGGCTATTTTAAGTCACACATGAAATAAATCCATCGGTCTCCAGATATTTCTCCAAGGCGATTTTCCTTCTGTTGGAATTTTAATCTTTCTTTTGGTTCATGGGAAAAGGTTAAGGAAAAGGTACAGCAAGGCTTGCCTTAAAATGGATCCTGGTTTCTATAATACACTTTTTTTGCCTTCTCAAAGACGACTATTCACCTATATTGTTCTTTGAAAAATAAAAATTCTAACTGCTGGCTCTAAAGCCATTTATTGCCACAGAATACTCTAATGGAAAACTGGCAGCATTCGGGGTCAGACTGAGTTTGAAAAGGGGTCTCTGTTTAAAAGGGGAACAGAGGGCCCGCTGGGCAAATGCCTGCACAGTATGTGCGTCAGGTTCAATCGAGTTACATCAAATGGAGTAAGATTCAACCCCAAATACCAGATGACACTGGTGCACAACGTGTTTGCAGATATAGATGCTACACGATACAGACCACACACTTCTCTCCTAAATCAAGACAGTCCTATCCTAAAGCACTAAGGTGAGAAGCAACAGTCAACACATACTTACTACTCATTTTCATGAAAGTGAAAGCATTAGCTGCTCAGTCGTATCCAACTCTTTGTGACCCCATGGAATGCAGGCCACCGGGTTCCTCTGTCCATGGGATTTCCCAGGCCAGAATACTGGAGTGGGTTGTTATTTCCTTCTCCAAGGGATCTTCCTGACCCAGGGATTGAACTTGGATCTCCCACATTGCAAGTAGATTCTTTATCATCTGAGCCACCTGGGAAGCCTACTCATTTTCATCGACAGATTGATTTTCTCAAAGTCCCACATAACAGGAATTTCACCTATTTCAACAGTCCAGTTGAACATCAGGTTTGGATCAATCCCCAATCCCCAATCAGGAACTGATCACATGGATTTGTTGCTGCTGCTGCTGCTAAGTCACTTCAGTTGTGTCCGACTCTGTGCGACCCCATAGACAGCAGCCAACCACGCTCCCCCATCCTTTATAAAATCAAACACAACTTAGCCAACTGTGGATCCACTTGTTGAAATAAATAACAAGCTTCTATTGCCTCTGAATATACTGATTGAGTTAGAAGCCCTGATTCTAACAGCACTGAGCTCTGTCATTTCTTGCTCAGTGCTGTGTTCCCAGAGCCTGGACAATGCCTAGAATACAGCAGACACAAAACAGATATTTGCCAAATGCACACATGAGTCAATCACTCAAAATGAATGAATGAGTGAGTAGGTCTACTGACCATCAGTGCCCTTGGCTCTGCCTCCCATACACAACACAGTCTATCTCACAAAGGAGGCATTAGAATGAAAGCCTTGAGCTCTCCGCTGCTCACCAAAAAGGCACCACTTCATCGACACTTTGCTCATCATGTCAGGTTCACAGAGGGTAATGAGGAAAGTGTTGATGAAGTGAATTTCAAAAACTGTCACAGGCCAAGGAATTTTAAAAGACTGAGATGGTTAGACAGCATCACTGACTCAATGGACATGAATGTGAGTAAACTCCAGGAAATAGTGGAGGACAGAGGAGCCTGGTGTGCTACAGTCCATGGGGTTACAGAGTTGGACATGACTTAGCGACTCAACAAGTTACTACAATGGCTTCAGAGCAATAGTTCTCAACTGGGAGTAATTCTGCCTCCACCTTCAGAGTAGAGAGCAAGGATAATACTACAGCGCAAAAGTAAGCACCTCCCAACAAAGAATGATCCAGCCTCAGTGTCAATGGTTGAGAAACTCTAATCATATTTTTAGGGAGGTAATACTCTATCATCCTGTTCATTAAAAATGCTTCCACAGATAAACAAGGTCCTACTGTAGAGCACAGAGAAGTATATTCAATATATTGTGATAAACTATAATGGAAAAGAATATGAAAAAGAACGAATGTATATCTATGTATAACTGAATCACTTTGCTGTATAGGAGAAAGTAACACAAGATGGTAAATCAACTATACTTCAATAAAAAGTTGAAATTTAAAACAATTTTAATTTTTAAAAAAGCTTAGGCAGATACCAGATATCGAAGTTTAAAAAAATAAAAGCTTCCATAAAACACACATAACTAACAAGAAAGGTTTAAAAGGAAAACTAGAAGCAACTATAGTGGTGGTCAGTACAAAGCTGTTGTGTTTAAAAAAAAAAAAGTAAAAACTATTTAGAAGAAAAAGTAGATTATTTTGTGACAAATTATAGCTTATAAGGGCTTCCAAGGTTGCATCAGTAGGAAAAAAAAAAAAAAAAGAAAGAAAGAAAGAAAAGAAAACCTGCCACCTCAGTGCAGGAGACACAAGAGACACTGGTTCAATCCCTGGGTCAGAAGATCCCCTGGAGGAGGGCAAGGCAACCCACTCCAGTATTCTTGACTGGAGAATCCCAAGGACTGAGGAGCCTGGCAGGCTACAGTCCATGGGGTCGCAAAGCGTTGGACACAACTAAAGGACTTAGCATGCATATAGCTTATAAGGCATGGAGAAGTTCCTCTGCACGTATGTTTTCATCCCCAGCAGAAAGAAGCAGATGACACCACTGTTCCCCATGGCCTCTCCCATCATTAACAGCACTCTCAGGAAGAAATCTCTTCAGGGACAAAGAGCTCACCCAACAGATCAGACACGTTTCTTGGTGCTCAGTTCTGGACAGAGCTCTTGTAAGCAAGCCTTTTCCATACACTGGAGAATCATCATCAAATCATCCACCAGGCAAAAAAAAAAAAAAAGGGGGGGTTCCCTTAACTCTGGCCCGTGATTCTAACTTTCCATCCCTTTAATCATCTTTGTGGCTTCCCATGGAGTCCTCTCTGGGTCTGTCCTCACTTAATTGCAGAATTCAAGACTAGAAGAGCCTCAGCCTGCTGAATGCAGCAAGAGCCGCATCATTGCAAAGAGTGCCAAGAAGTAAAGTCCCATGTCCCAGGACCTTGCACAGGGCCATATACTGCCTCGTGTGTATGTGATGGTGAAGGGGGCCACATGTACTAGCTGCTCTCCAATAAAGACAGCAGCTATGGTTTGGCATACCAGAGATGGACTGGATATACAACATTCCCAGCTTCATAGGAGCAACTTATATACTATTTTAAACACGATACATAAGAAAAAAAACTGTTCTTTGTCTCATCTACTGGGCTTCCTTGGTGCCTCAGTGATAAAGAACCCACCTGTCAATGAAGAGGCATAAGAGACTTGGGTTTGAACCCTGGGTCGAAAATATCCCCTGGAGAAGGGCAGGGTGCTCACTCCAGTATTCGTGCCTGCAGAATTCCATGGACAGAAGAGCCTTGCAGGCTACAGTCCATGGGGTCGCAGAGAGTCGGACACAACTAAAGTACACCAGCTTTTTCTTATCTTGGATCTATCTAAAATCTCTGCTCCTGAGTTCCCTGGAAGGAAAACTGGCTTGGGATCATTACTAGCTCAGTTGTGCTCAAGCTCAGTCAAGTCAGACTCTCTGCGACCCAGTGGACCGTAGCCCACCAGGCTCCTCCATCCAAAGGGATTCTCCAGGCAAGAATAATGGAGTAGGGTGCCATATCCTCTTTCAGGGGATCTTCCCAACCCAGGGATTGAACCTGCATCTCCTGCATTGGCAGGCAGATTCTTTACCACTGAGCCACCTGGGAAGCCCCTACTAGCTCAATGTTCAGGTCCTCTTTCTATATCCACAAAAGGGCATCTCATTCCACAAACACTCCACCAGGGTACTGGACTCTTCTGGAAGGAAAACAGCTTTTCTGACTGCTCACACCCAAAGACACCTTACCTTCCCAGAAACCATGTAAATAGCAGCTTTTACACTATTTTCCATCTGATGGAAAGCACATAGGTACTATTTACACTGCGTGCTGCCTCTCCAAACACTTCAAACATAGCTTCTAGGAGAGCACTCAGTTGGCAAGCTGAAATTTCTTCTCGAACTGGTTGATGACAATTACTGCTTCCCACTTGATTACAGTAATGGGTTTCAGCAAAATTAGTAAGCTGTCTCTTAGCAGGTGTGCCTGCAGCTACACAATAGGTAATGGATTCTGTGACATTTATTACTTGAGTTTTAAAATTTCAACCTTTGCTTAAAAGATTTTAGGGATTGAATAAATTTTTTTAAAGGCTGCTGATTACATTAAAGAAACCCAACCTACTATACGATTTTTTTTTAATTTCATTATTTATAAGGCTATAGTCATGCTTAAAGGCACCTACCTATTAAGTGACAGGACCTATAATAAAGAGAAAGCAAATGTGCTTTTGTGTCTAAAACATAAAATCAATTGTTGCTTTGGAAAGAGGTAAATATGTTTCAGGAACATGCTAAAATTAGACACTATAGCCTGCTTAAACTTATTTTTATAAAGCCTTTGATGAAGATACTTTAAAAATATTTTAAAAGCTACTTAACATTGTGAAAAGGTTCTAGAAATTCAAATGGAGAGCCTGAGAAATAGTTAACAAAGGGCAGGGATAAGCAAAGGTATGTTCCCAGTGAGGCGCTCTGCCATCGCACCCGGAAAAGTCCCTGAGGCAAACTTCATAAACGTTCTGGAAGTTCAATTATCAAGGGAGTTAGGCCATGGGCCCCCAGCATACTGCGAGACAGAGGGACATGCTGAGTGGAAGGGCATTTGTGTTGACCTCGCACCGAGGATGCGTTCTGTGGCTCCTTGCCCTGGCTACATCAGGAGGTCTGGCAGCACCACCACGGGGACAAGGGGAACACTTCTCCCTGCCTGGGCCTTCACAGACTCACACCTAGGCCTGTCTTTGTAATCCTTCTGCCTCTTGCTCCCCTTTCAAGGTGCCCATCCATAGGTCAACAGGGGACCTCAGGCTTGAGCCGCCCATCTCTGGGACATAACAAACAGCTGGGCACCATTTCCTCTCTCCTCTCACAAGTGAATAGCCTGCCCCTTGGCACAGCTCGCCCAGTTAGCCTGTGAGGAGGAAAACCATCCCACAGTACTGACTTGACCCACGTGGAACCCACGTGACTTGACCTGCTAGAACCAGATATGACGTCATGAAGTGACATCAAGGGCTTGAGACCAAGGGAGGTTTCTGAGGCAAAGAACTCAGCATCTAGGTTGGTGAGCCCCCCGGAAGTCCATGGGCACTGGCCCATTCACAAAAACCTCACCAGGGAGGAGGGGATGGGGTTTCACTGTTTCGTTGAATGGGAACTAGATGAGGGATTGTGTCTTGCTAGGTGCCCTTCCCAGGAAGGGGGATGCCATGATCACACTCCTTACTGGCCACTGATGTCAGCCACCCTACTCCATTGGCCTCCCACAAGAGTTTGAATAAATTCAGGTCAAAGCTACAGGTGCACAGCCCTCAGCGTCGTGGTAAAGCTGCTCACTGATCACTCCATTCAGAGCATGCACTCCTAATATACAGTGACGAGATATTGCTATTTTATGATTTTTTCATTAAAAGTTCAATCGAAAAAAAGAGGGAGCTTGGGACAAATGCAGGGTTTCAGGTGGCGCTAGTGGTAAGAACCCACCTGCCAATGCAGGAGATGTAAGAGACGTGGGTTCGATCCCTGAATCGGGAAGATCCCCTGGAGAAGGGAAAGGCTACCCACTCCAGTATTCTGGCCTGGAGAATCCCTGGACAGAGGAACCTGGAAAGCTATAGTCAATGGGGTCACAAAGAGTCAGACGCAACCAAAGCAACTTAGCAGGCAGGTACCACCCCAGACCTCCTGCAGTCTGGCCAGATCCCCAGGTGAAACGAACAAGCCTTCAGCTTGGCCTGAAGCCCTCTGACCCTCATCCACCCTCTCCAACCTCTTGGAGAATTTGGGGGCACATTTGTCCCTGGAGACTCCCTACTTTACTCACTTATGGCAAGAATCAGCTCTCTCCTCTGGGCAAAGCCGATGAGGCGCTCTGAGTCCCTGGAGACGACCACGGGGAAGCCATTGTAGTCAGTCTCCTTGATGAGTGTCTCCACGTCCTCGACAGTCATGCTGTCCTGGGTGAGCACGGACAGGGGCGGTTCCCCCCGCCGCGGCCGCATGACATCAGTGGCCAGTGTGCGGTGGGTGAACTCGTCCTTCACGTCCAGGAACGGGTATCCGTTCAAGTGGATGTGGGCCTCGTAGATGCCTTCCTTCCCAAAGGCATCGGCCACCCACTTGCTGGTCACGGCCGCTGCCATCAGAGGCACGATGTACTCGAGGCCTCCCGTCAATTCAAACATGATGACCACCAATGACACCGTCATCCTGGTAACACCACCTGCAACACAAGAGAGGAAGGGAATCGCAGGACTCCACTCCACACCTGCAAGAGGACACGAACTATGGAGACTGACAAGCCGGCTCCATCCTCCTGGCCCTTGTTCTACAGGAATGGTCCTACACGGTGCCCATGCTTGGACCTTGGTAAACACAGCCTCGCATCAGCACCATAAGTCACATCTGTCTGGGTCTCCTCCTGTGAATGACAGTGAGGTGTCTATTCATCCAGGACCACACCCTCTGACTGCAATGCAGAAGACCCGGATTCAATCCCTTGGTTGGGAAGATCCCCTGGAGAAGGAAATGGCAACCCACTCCAGTGCTCTTGCCTGGAAAATCCCATGGATGGAGCAGCCTGGTGGGATACAGTCCACAGGGTCGCAAAGAGTTGGACACGACCGAGTGACTTCACTTTCACACCCTTTGCATTTTGGTGAGTGGATCCTATATGGGCTCTGCAGGTTTCTGTCTCAGTACGTGTGGCTCTTTTCTCAAACCCCTCAAGCTGGAAATGGTAGAGATTTCTAAGGGCTATAGATAGCCATGTCCCAAATGGCTCAGTGGTAAAGAAGCCACCTGCCAATGCAGGGGACGTGGGTTCAATCCCTCGGTCAGGAAGATGGCCTGGAGTAGGAAAGGGCACCCCACTCCAGTTTTCTTGCCTGGAAAATCCCATGGACGGAGGAGCCTGGTGGGCTACAGTCCATGGGGTCCCAAAGAGTCAAGCACAACTGTGCAGTTAAATGATGACAAACAACAGACAAGAGATGCACCCATCCTTGTGTCCCTTGGTATTCAAAGGAAGAATCCAAACTAACTCCCGATCTTGCAATGAGAACAGTTGGAGCCGGGTCATTCTTCCTTCACTGGGGTGGGGGTGGGGGAGGGCTGTCCTATAGATTCTAGGATGTTGAGCAGCCCCCTGCTGCCTACGCACTATTTTAGATGGTACAGTGGCAAGATAGCAGAGATCCCATCAGCCTGGGTCCCTGGATGACTAAGCAAAGAAAAGCCCTGCTACTCACATCTCTCTCACACACACAAACCCACGCCCACACCCACGCCCACACCCACACCCACACCCACACAGTACCTAGGCAAGCTGCAGCCCCCACCATGGCATAGAGCCCTGGGGTGACACAGTCTGCACCGGGCCTGCACCAGTTCCTGAAGATGATCCAGTCATGGTGATGGTAAGCCAGCTGCTCCACACCAATTCCCACCATCCTGCCGGCCATGGCCCCCACAGCCATGCTGGGGATGAAGAGGCCGGACGGGATCTGCAGGGAGCACAGGAGAAACATGCATGAGGGAAGGGGTCCCCATTCCCGCCACCACACCCCCAAGGAAACTCAGCCTCCCTCAACAAGCTGGTATCTTCCTTCAGTCTTCAAAGGCGGGGCAACGCTTCAAAATATGGGTCAACTGGGAAACCATGGACCAGTGATCTATTGTGACTTGAAGAGAATGCAGTTTTACACTTTCATTTCCTTGCCTTCAAAAGCTGGCCTGGTTTGCCTGCTGTGGATTAAAGGATGATAAGCCCCACTGCAAATAACATTCAAAGTGCGCATCTGTCACTTGAGATACCACTCTCTCTCCCCTCGCCCATCATTCAGATCAGCTTTTAAAATTAAATGTCACGCCACCGCATGACAATGGAAAAGCAAGGCCTTTAACTGTGCACAGGTCAAATAAAGAAGCTAAAAACATCAGTGGACCTGCCTTGCATCTTCCAAAAACCTTGTCATGAACTTAGTGGCCTCTTGAAAATACAGCGGCCAAACACCTGTCAGAGAGACTATATAAACTGAAAGGCCTCAGTAATAGCGCATTTTGTATTTTGCTGTGTGAGAATACATGTTCATCCCTCTAGTCATCGGACACATGGTACAGAAAAGACTTGACTCTGTTCACAGAGACTGCACATGGCTGCCGATTGTGACCAGCAGCTGCATTTATGAACCGCAACCCCTTCCTGGCCGATTGTCCTGAATCTGAGGATGGAAGTGGGTCTTTAACCAAATTCAAGTTAAGTTTGGATCCTCCGGTGTAATTTCAAGAGTGTGTGACATTCCTGAGGAAATTATTCCTTGAACATCTCTTATCCCCACCCCCCTTCATCTAATCCCCTGTGACTTCAAAGCAGACTTCTCCCAGCAGGCACCAGAATGAAAATAAATCCCTCTGCATCACAGTCACCTGTTTAATAACGCCTATTCTTCCTTGTTCTCAAAGCAAAAATTCAGGTTTGTGTTTGACCACTGCACCCAAGTACACAGCTTCTCAAGACTTTTTTAAAAAGAAACAATTCATAGAAATACCACAAAAACAACTGTGGTGGAACACGATTGGATTCTGGAAGGTTCCCAGTGTTCTGCTCCTGGTCTGAGGTGCTGGTCACACAAGTGTATTTTGTGAATATTCACCAAGCTGTACACATCTCCGTATGAATGATATACTCTGAGCCTTAGGTTCTTCACTTGTAAAATGGGGTTAAAAATCGCTACTCCAAAAAATAAAAAAAACTATTCCACAGGCTTAATGTTTCTCAAAAGCATTGTTTTTTGTTGGCTGAAAGAATGTCAAGTGGCTGGCACCTGAGACCATTCAGCAAAGCTCAGCTCCCTCTTTCTCCTGGCATGATTGGATTCTGGGGTCCCATCTTCAGAAGGACAGGGTTGCCCACCACCCCTGGCACCTTTCCTCCCCTTCACTGACCTTCATGCCAAAGGTGAATATGGTAATGATGATCTTGAAGATCAGTGCCAGGGCCAGCTGCCAGATGGCCGTGTAAACCCCAACCCCGGCTGGCCGGTCAGGGATGTCATCCACGGGCCGCGTCATGTTGGGGTCGTTGATGTAGTCACACAGCTGGGAGGACTCAAGGGCCCCGCAATCATTGAAGAGCTCGGAAATGAGCTCACTTGTGCTGCGGCGTGTGTAGGGGTTGGGGTAGGCAACAATGGCGGTGATGGCAGTCACTGCGATGACCTCCAATACTGGGTACTTCCCCAGCTTGGTGGTCTTGCGCCTCCGGCACCAGGCGATGTTGCAGCGGATGAAGAGAGTCCCCCACAAGCCCCCGAAGACTCCAAGCAGGATGAAGGGGAAGAGCTCAGCCATGTACCAGGGCGTGTGATACTCCACGTAGAAGAGGACAAGGCGGCTGTTCCCGAATGGATTGATGGATCGCAGCGTGAAGGCTGCCACCAGGGCCGCAAAAAAGGACCGCCACAGGGTCTTTAACGGAAAGTAGTAGCTGACCTACAACCAACGAGTGAAAAGTAAGAGGCTGATAGACAAAAGAGCTGCCCCAGGGCCCCAGACCCACTGATCAGCAGCCCCCTGCCGGCATTTGCCATGAAAGTCACGTTCAAATCAAAGATGGGAGGAACTTACTTCCTCAATCAGTGGTGTAAATAAGGCCCAAACACACGAACAAAGATATTTTAAAGGACTCTGTCTAAAATTGGAACAGATACCATTTAAGGTGCATTTGAGCTATTTTATAAGAGAAATGTGAACACTGTATCATAATTCTGTTTATGGCAGAGAGCGCCTCCTAAAGGAAAATCAATCTCTGATTTGATTCTCCAGACAACAGAGCCTGGGTTGAAACTCCTGGCTCAGCAGATGTATCTGGAAGGTGCATGAGTTAAGAATGGTTTTTACACTTTTAAGTGGTTCAGGGAGAAAAAGAATCTATATATATGTAACTGAATCACGGTGCTATACAGCAGACATTAACACAACATTGTAAATCAACTATACTTTTTAGGGAGAAAAGAATATTTTGAGACGTGAAATATTCAAAAGGAGGACAATATTTGGTGACAGTGACAGAAAATTCAAACTTCAACATTCATAAGGAAGGTCTCTTTGGAAGACAGCCAGGCAGCGCACATGCACGTGGCCTGCTGCACCCTCTAAGCTACAAGGGCTGAGATCAGTGGCTGGGACCGGGCACCGAGACATGCAAAGCCTCAAGTATTTACTGTCTGGCTCTTGACATACAACATGGGCCAAGCACTGGACTAGATCCATTCCAGTGGCAAAAAAATAAAAATTGTTTATTCATTACGTTGCTTATAGAAGAGAAAGGAGACCAAATCTCCACCCCGCCCCCTCAAAATCACACTGGCAATTTTTAAAACAAGACTTAAAAAACGGTATTTCACGGAGAATACTGTGGCTCCTTCATGAGTTGTAGGAATCTCTCAATCCTCCTTTGGATCCAGTCCTCAAGGGGGTTGAAGAAGAACACCTCCTGCCTTGCTGACCCCCCCATGTGTTTCTCCCCACAATGTGTTCCTCAGTGCTCAGAACCATGGGGCCCCTCCACTGCCCATGCTCACCTCTTCCAGACTGAAAAGCACACCCCCAATCGGGGCACCAAAGGCCACAGAGACCCCGGCAGCGGCTGCAGCTGACAGCACCTGTGAGGCAAAGAGCTCCCGTCAGTTTCAGGTCTTTCGGGAAAGTCAGCAGGTGCAGGTAAGCCTGGAGAGGGCGGGGCTTCACCCTGAGCATGCTCACCTCACGCCTTTTGCCCTCGTTCTTGCTGTACTTGGAGAAAAGGCTGCTGAAGAAGTTGCCGCAGCAACAGGCCACGTGCACCAGCGGCCCTTCCTTGCCCAGGCTCAGGCCTGAGGACACCACCAACACCAGCGTGACAGTCTTGATCAGCAGGGTCCACTTGCCCAAGTAGCCCCTGATGATGAAGCCACTCAAGATGGTCTTTATCTGAAACACAGGACGGAGAAGGTGGGGGAGTGAGCCGCCTCAGTGCCTCTGCCAGGAAAATAACACCTGCCTCCTCCGAGAAGCATCTTTCAAGCTGAGATTCACTAAATTGTATGGAACAGAGGCTGCTTTCATTGCTAATTTAGCTATAATTTGATATTATAATTTATATTAATGCATACTTTTATACATTAATGGAACCCTCAAGACAATTCACTGCATAGTAAATCTTAATAATTCCAGAGTAATGAGATCATTCAAGGAATGAATAAGTAATTATCAGTCTAATTTTATGTATAGCATTTTATCCTATGCAGATTACCCTCTGTTGTGTTAAAGATACATGTATCTATTTTTTTAACAGATTAATCATTTTAATCAAACAATCACAAATCATTAAATGATTGATGAACACATTGTCAATAATGGAGCAAATAGAAATCCTGATGCATGTATCTCCTGATTTTAACTGTTAATTTTTGACTACTGAAAGATGGCCAATATAGAGACATCTGGCTAGCTTTGTTGCAAAGCAAATACAATAAAATATCAATGGAACTTTAGATAAGGGTTGGCTAACTATGGCCAGTGGGCCAAATCCAGACCACAGCCTATTTTCATATGACCCACAAGCTAAGATCTTTAAAACCTAAGCTTTTAATCATTTTAAATGTAATATGAAAACAAGGTAAAAGAAGAGGGCAGCAGAGAATGCGATGGTTAGATGACATCACTGATTCAATGGACATGAATTTGAGTAAACTCTGGGAGACAGTAAAGAACAGGGAAGCCTGGCATGCTGCAGTCCATGGGATCGCAGAGTCAAACACGACTTAGCTGTTAGTGAGAACAGTTCCTCAATTTTGCCTCTTGACTCACAAAGCCTGGGCTTCCCAGGTGGCGCTAGTGGTAAAGAATCTGCCTGCAATTTAGGAGATGTGCGTTCGATCCCTGGTGGCGAAGATCCCCTGGAGGAGGAAATGGCAACCCACTCCAGTATTCTTGCCTGAAAAATCCCATGGACAGAGGAGCCTGCTGGGCTACAGTCCATGGGGTCACAAAGAGTCGGATATGACGGAACATACATGCATGTGCTGGATACAGAAGCGTCACCAACGGATAAATAACATTTTATCTTCAACTTCTCCCACAATTGGCTGAAATGAAGTGAATGTTTACTGCCTAGCTAGCAATTTACAAGCCTGTAATCAGAGATTCATTAGACACAGAGTGAGCCAGCCAATGAAATTTGTGGTCAGTATCCATTTTCCCATTGTATAATGCATAATGGGACAATCTCAGCTCTTGTCACCGTCAGGATGTTTATATAACATCAAAGTGCCTCCTAGTGGGCATTGTTCTGCCAAGAAATCAGTTTCTTGAATAGCTATCCCAGTCCTTCTTGAGCTTGGTGCTCAACAGCATCCTCTGGGGACTTAGAAACCAAGGAGGACTAGTTAATCCCCTCCCCCAGAAATCTGATGTAATTGATCTGAGGTGTATCATGGACACAGGGGGTTTACAGACTCCACAGTTCAGTTCAGTCGCTCAGTCGTGTCCAACTCTTTGTGACCCATGAATTGCAGCACGCCAGGCCTCCCTGTCCATCACCAACTCCCAGAGTCCACCCAAACCCATTCTAAAAGGCAGCCCAGGTAGAGAGGCACTGTTCCCATCCTGAGAAGAGCAATACAAGTATTCCTAATTTCTCACTATTTAAGGGCAGTCCTGAAATACTCTTTGGCTTTTCCTCAGCTGTAATGCTAATACTGGAAATTTTACAATGGGTTTGAATGGGCCATTTTCATCTCAGGAATTACTGACAGAGATCTGTTTTTCTTAATTCAAAGAGAAAGACCAACAGTGAGCAATCATGTGGGCATCTGTTTGAAAGAAATCACCAAGCTCCTTCCTAGAAAACACAAGGGAGGTCTTCCAGCTCTCTAATCAGATAAACTAGCCTTTAACTAAAGGCACACAAACTAGCAGTGGTTAAACTGGTCTTTAACTAGTGGTAGTGGGCTTATTTGAGCCTGTGCTCTGGGGAGCCCATATCCCTTTATTTAAGGGATGTTTTATTATGCCTGCCACAATCCTGCCCTTTTGTATTGCCTAGAATAAAATTATCTATAATTTTTTGTCAGTTAATGTGGATTTGGACCCAAGGGTACACTTGAAGAGCATGATACCATTTAGAAAATTATAAGCATCTAAATTACCTGAGCCATTGCCAGCCATGACATGTGGTGAACTGAACAATGTGAGAGGTATCTCATAATTCTTGAAAGTGACTGAATAAAATTGTCATGATCAAATTAGGGATTAAAGAAGGCAAATTTGTTCCCAGCAGATGCCAAAATCTAATCACTCGCTTTAATTTGAATTAATAGAGACTGAATCAAGCAGGGCTTTAAGGCAATGTATTGCAGCACATTTGTGACTTGATGGTAACTTTAAAACCTCTGTGCTGTGTGCTGTGTGCTGTGCTTAGTCGCTCAGTCGTGTCCGACTCTGGGACTCCATAGACTATAGCCCGCCAGGCTCCTCTGTCCATGGGATTCTCCAGGCAAGAATACTGGAGTGGGTTACCATTTCTTCCTCCAGGAGATCTTCCCGACCCAGGGGTCAGGACCTGCATCTCCTGCATTGCAAGGCGGATTCTTAACCACTGACCACTGCATCCCAGATCACCTCCTATGATGGGAAATCTATTTTCTAAAAAAGCTCATTTAGTGTCTTTGCCGAAATGAAGATCAGCTCGGTATCTCAAACTGAGTGGAGTTGGTTGCGTAGTTAGTTGGGTTTTGACTGGAAGGATGTTATTTGTACCCATGAATGATTTCTTTGCATTTACTTTTTACTCTCCTCCTTTCCTCCAAGAACTGGAGTAAATGTTAGGAATTTCTAGCTCTACTATAATAACAATGAAAATCTGCTACTACTGAGTCATAATAACTAAACTTCAAAGATAAAATCTCCATTGGGTTCCTAACACTTGAAAAAATTATTGTGAACTCTTTTATAAATAGAGACATGAATCTGTTACATACTATATACAGCTGAAAGCATATTCATGTACCTACTATCATGTCAGTTCAGTCACTCAGTCGTGTCCAACTCTTTGCTACCCCATGAATCGTAGCACGCCAGGCCTCCCTGTCCATCATCAACTCCCAGAGTTCATTCAGACTCACGTCCATCAAGTCAGTGATGCCATCCAGCCATCTCATCCTCTGTCGTCCCCTTCTCCTCCTGCCCCCGATCCCTCCCAGCATCAGAGTCTTTTCCAATGAGTCAACTCTTTGCATGAGGTGGCCAAAGTACTGGAGTTTCAGCTTCAGCATCATTCCCTCCAAAGAAATCCCAGGGCTGATCTCCTTCAGAATGGACTGGTTGGATCTCCTTGCAGTCCAAGGGACTCTCAAGAGTCTTCTCCAACACCACAGTTCAAAAGCATCAATTCTTCAGCACTCAGATTTCTTCACAGTCCAACTCTTGCATCCATACATGACCACTGGAAAAACCATAGCCTTGATTAGACGGACCTTCGTTGGCAAAGTAATGTCTCTGCTTTTGAATATGCTATCTAGGTTGGTCATAACTTTTCTTCCAAGGACCAAGCGTCTTTTAATTTCATGGCTGCAGTCACCATCTGCAGGGATTTTGGAGCCCCAAAAAATAAAGTCTGACACTGTTTCCACTGTCTCCCCATCTATTTCCCATGAAGTGATGGGACCAGATGCCATGATCTTCGTTTTCTGAATGTTGAGCTTTAAGCCAACTTTTTCACTCTCTTTCACTTTCAAGAGACTTTTTAGCTCCTCTTCAACTTTCTGCCATAAGGGTGGTGTCATCTGCATATCTGAGGTTATTGATATTTCTCCCGGCAATCTTGATTCCAGCTTGTGCTTCTTCCAGTCCAGCGTCTCTCATGATGTACTCTGCATATAAGTTAAATAAGCAGGGTGACAATATACAGCCTTGACGTACTCCTTTTCCTATTTGGAACCAGTCTGTTGTTCCATGTCCAGTTCTAACTGTTGCTTCCTGACCTGCATACAGATTTCTCAAGAGGCAGGTCAGGTGGTCTGTATTTCCATCTCTTTCAGAATTTTTCACAGTTTATTGTGATCCACACAGTCAAAGGCTTTGACATAGTCAATAAAGCAGAAATCAATGTTTTTCTGGAACTCTCTTGCTTTTTCAATGATCCAGCGGATGTTGGCAATTTGATCTCTGGTTCCTCTGCCTTTTCTAAAACCAGCTTGAACATCTGGGAGTTCACGGTTCACATACTGCTGAAGCCTGGCTTGGAGAATTTTGAGCATACCCACTCCCAAGTTTAGGACAGAAGAGCAGGAACCTGTGAACACCTTGTCTTTGCTTTCTCAGTGGACTCTTCCAATCATTTCCTTGCCTTTCCTGAGAGCTGCAGCACATCTGGGTATGCCTAAACAGTATGTTTGTTTCATATAGGCTGTTTCAGAGCCTCTACAGAAATGGAACCGTACTTCACATATTCTTCTCTAACTTACTTTTTCCACTTGATATCACTTTTTTGAACTTTATTCACATCAATGTGTTCCTTGCACTTTGTCACACAGGAAACAATGCTGAACTTGGTATTTGACTCATTTTGGGTTCAGCTGTCATAAATGAAGATGCCATCTGTGGATGAACATCAGGTCCACCAGACACCCTCCCAGACAGAATTCCCTGTCTATGAGCTGGACCATGCACCTCTGGTTCTTGGAAGAGGAAGATGGTATCCCCACTTGCAACACCTTTTATTGCTGCCTTCAATTTCCCACCAACTCCCCACTACCCATCTCCTTATTTTGACAGGCAGCTTGAGTCCAAAAGCACCTGTTGCTGGGTACTGGGGTCAGAAACTAAGATGCCAATAATCTGTTTTCTTTGTCTCAATATCCAATAAAATGCAGTCAGTTCTGCCCGGACACTTGTTTGGAAAACACAAATTTGTTCCAATATGATTCACGCATCAGGGCAGAACTTGAGCATGATGCCAATTTCGCATCTGTTTCTGCACGATTTCCTCTGAGAGAAACACAAGGCAGAAAACTGCAGCTGCCAAACTGAGCCAACACACAAGCACACGTCTCGGACTACTCCCAGCTTGCATGCGCACTAGGGCAGTATTCATACATTCCTTAACCATTTAACATGTGTCAAACTGTGCTACTGGTTCTGTGTGGTTCCCATCTTTTTTATGTGCCACCAATGAGGTTTCTGGGCACTGTGCCCCTAACTCCATCTTCCCAACAAGCTCTGTGGTTTTGGTGATGCAGTTTCACATCGCCCTATGACTTGGCATGCATATGGTACATTAGGAAATTCCCAGGTGGCTCAGTGGAGACATGAGTTCAATCCCCGGGTGGGGAAGATCCCCTGGAGAAGGAAAAGGCAAACCCACTCCAGTATTCTTGCCTGGAGAATCCCAAGGGCAGAGGAACCTGGCGGGCTACAGTTCATGGGGTCACAAAGAGTCAGACACAACTCAGCACGCACACACAGTGCATTACAGCAGCACTGGCTGTACGGAGCAAATATGTTGGTACTGCAGCTTATTTTTTAGGTTCCTCCAGCAACATGTTAATATAAACTATCCAAAATTCAGCATGAAATTGCCTTCTTAAAACATCTTTTCCTGGAACAAGATAATGCTGAGCTTTCCTTTCAACAATCCTTTAATTACCCCAGCCCTTCCCATGAACCGCCCGGACCAGCAGTGCTGTTGGCGGCGCTGCCAAAGACTGTGGGTCCGCTGCCATGACCGCTCACATCTTTATAAACTCAGCATCTCCACTATGGGAGCTGCTGAAGCACCAACTTGAAGGAGAATGCAACAGCAGTGATTAGAGCGATCGTCTAAGAACTTTAAAAATGATTTCTGGCTCAAAGCTGCACTGTCTGGGTTTTTTCGGGAATTGGCTCAATTATGGTTTTTCGAACCCAGCAGATCCTCCGTGGTTTGAAGTTTAGTCCCGGGCATTCTTCCTGATCGATGAGGTCACTTCCCTCATGCTCTGGTTACCAGAAAGAGCTGAAAATATTTATAAGAACTCTAAACTCACACGGGTGCATTCACAGCACATGTAGTGAACATGGAATTTACTTTTTAAAGATTGCTATTATCCTCTCACAAGCAGAGCAAAAATGTGGCAAGGGAGTTTAATCAATAAACTTTCTGAACACCAAACTTTCACTGTTGCCCTTTTTCACATCTTATCATTGATATACTTGCATACGTGCATGCTCAGTTGCTCAGTTGTGTCCGACTCTTTGTGACCCCATGGACTACAGTCTTCCAGGTTCCTCTGCCCTTGGGATTCTCCAGGCAAGAATACTGGAGTGGGTTGCCATGCCCTCCTCCAGAGGATCTTCCAGACCCAGGGATCGAACCCGAGTCTCCTGCACTGGCAGGCAGATCCTTCACCACTGCACCACCTAGGAAGCCCTAAATGCACTTAAGGGTTAATATAGGACCATGCCTGCATGTGTGGTTAATGAACTCCGATTCCACAGGCTTTAAAACTTCTGCCTGGTATGCAAAGACAAGAATTGAAGCATCTGAGAATAAACAGAGCATAAATCCTGAAGCCAGACAGCTGGGTTCAACTCCCAGCTGACCAGCTTAGTGACCTTGGGCAAGTTACTTAACGTCTCTGTACTTTTCCCAACCATCAGATGAAGAATAAGAGTACCGACCTCATAGGCTCTCTGTGAGAACAAATGAGTAAACAGATGTCCAATGCTGGGAACCATGCTTAGCACCTAAGCGCCACGTAAGTGCTTGCTCTTCTAATAATTGGCACAAAAAGCCAGTCCCCACTCACCTCGGGTATACCAGAGCCACAGGCATATGGTGCAAATACTCGTACCAGGGAGACAGCCAGAAATGCAAACAGCAATGCCCACAGGATATACATTAGGTAATTCAGAATGTAAGCACTGGCACCCTAGACAAGACACAGAACAAGAAAAGACACGTGAGCCACTGCAGACCCAAGCAACACGCCTACCCCTCTAGAATGAGAGAGGACCCTCTGACCTGACTGGGCAGCTTCTCACCTGGTCCTGTGTCAACAAAGAGGCAGGTTAGTTTTATCAGCTGCTGCTATTGCTACAACGGTTCACACAGACACAGCACCAGCTGCTTTTCCGGGAGCTGTGTACACACATCTTCCACCAGGTGACACCTCAGCAGTCCTGGAAACTGTGAATGAGGCTTGGTTTGAATCACTCTGTGCGCTCGAGTTAATAAAAGGCATGTAACAGAAAATTCTGCCTTCGAACCCCCAGAAAGTTTGTTTGGTCTCGTCTGCAGTGGATCAGCCTCTTTGCTTTGGTGAAGGCCAAACCCACGCTGTGATTAAAACCAAAGAGGAAGTGTGTGAATTGCCTTTTTTAAACTTTTTATTTTGTATTAAGGTATAGCCTATTAACAACGTTGTGACAGTTTCAGGTGGGCAGAGAAGGGACTCAGCCATACATATATCCATTCTCCCCTAAACTCTTGTCCCATCCAAGGGGAACTGCATTTTAGAATACTGCTACTCAGATGTGGACCCTGGACCGGCAGCATCACCTGGCGTGGACTGGAAACGCAGTCTCAGGCCCTGCTCCAATATTCCAAATAATCTGATGTGTGGGGAACACCTTCTGAACCAACAACACAGACTGGAGTCTTTGAGGCTGAGGACCTGGTGTGCTGGGCAGAGACTACGATTCTCTAGGCCTCAGCTTCTTGCCACCATCTGGATCTGTCACATGATGAGCAGGAAAAGCCAGAGTGCCTCTAAGCCAGGCCACTGACACGGCCATACGTGTGCCTGTAAAACACAAAAACATGCTCCAGGAGATAGCTCTAGCCTTAACAACCAGAGATATTCATTCACACCTGATGTGGTGAGACATCAGGAATACATTTCACCCGGAGAAAAATGGACTTTTCTGTGACTAAAAATAACATCTCACCTTGGATTCATAAATCTTGGAGATGGTCGAGAAGCTGGATGGCCATAGCTCCCCCCAAAAGTGGGAGCGAAGAAACCAAACATGGCGGCCAGCCAATTCAGCCTGCCTACCTCCATCCATCCAAGTGAGAATCTATTTTTGGAAGTGATGGAGAGCACTGAGGATGTGTGAAATTTCAAGAGCCCGTCAACTTCAGAGCTTTGACAGAATTCATTTTCAACTCCACTGAGAAAGGTTGGGCAAAATGGCAAAGTGCATTCCAGAAGTCTGCAACAGAGGTAAATCAACCGGACACAGGAGAATGCGGGAGCGAGGAGGGGAATATGCATCTTCCAAGAACAGTTATTTGGTGAACGGTCCTCACAGAACCCTAACGTGAATCCTGGCAACCTAGCTCCCTATCACCTGGGTTTCTGATCTGTTGATGACCCTCAGTCATTGTAGCAACCACTGAACTCAGTTAAAAATTAACTCTTTTCCTGGACAAAGATTTGTGTGGATCTGAAAGTCAGAGTGCCATGAAGGCTAGCACCTGGTCTGTGCTTCACTGCTACAGCCCCTAGCCTGGGATATTCCCGTTGCAGAAGGCCCACAAACATCCTCTCTGATGTGTTCCTAAGATGCATTGGAAGATGATAACTGTCTCCACAGGGAGACAGCACTTCTCATCTGCTAGGAGGGCTACGATCCAAACCAGGTTAACAACTGGGGTCGGTGAGGATGTGGGAAAGCTGGAGCCCACATACGCTGCTGCTGGAATGTAAAAAGGTGCAGCCACTTTGGAAGACTGGCAGCTCCTCAAAAGGTTAAATATAGGGTTACCATGTGACCCAGGAATTCCCCTCTAGGTATGGACCCCAAAGCAATGAAAACATATGTCCACACAAAAACCTGTAGATAAGCTTTCAAAGCAAAGTCATTCATAAAAGCACAAAAGTGGAAGCAACATGTGTTCCTCAGCTGCTGAGTGGAGAAATGACATGTGCTGTATGCAGACAATGGCATGTTATTTGGCCATGAAAAGGAATGAAGTCCCAATTTACAGTATGACACAAATGAACCTGGAAAACATTATGCTAAGTGAATGAAGCCAGGCACAAATGTCCATGGATTGTATACTCCATTTACAAGAAATGTCCAGAATAGGCAAATCTGCAGAGATAGAAAGCAGATTAGTGACAGGTACAAGGTTTCTTTGGGGGTGATAAAAATGTTCTAAAATTAGATCAGGGTGATGGTGGCACAAATGTGTGAATATTCTAAAAGAATATTAGCATATTCGTGTTGATGAATATTAATTCATTAATATTAATATTGATTACACAGATTAATGTATACACATAGAATATCCTCTGGAATACGAATTACATTCACTAAAGCCATTTTTCTAAAACAATATCTTTTCTCCTTAGTTAGAAGTAATAAAAATTAACCCTATTTCTTTAGCATGATCAAAAGACCAATCTTGGTAAGAAAAATAAAACCAAATACCAGGTTTTAAAAACTACATACGTTGTACACATGAAATAGTGGGGAAGGACTTTCCAATTGAAGTTTGAACCCTAGAGCTAGAGAAAAAGCCGAGTGGGAAATGGTACTCATATTAGCCACAGATGAAGGTCAGAACAGAAGGTGAGTGCATGGACATTCCCCAACACCAGCCAGGGAGCTCCCAGCCAGGACACACCCACGCACTCACCTCTGACTGATTCACCAGCAGCTCCGACCACTTCTGCCACAGGGGACACTTGTCCCTGTCCTCAAACGTGGTCTCATTGGAAGTCCAGCAGCACTGCTCATGGCTATACCAGAAGGCGGACAGGCAGATGCCCTCTTTCAGGTCGGTCATCCAGTCGACAGCGAGATCGATGACCCCGGCCAGAGTGCCTGGAAGAAACAGCAAACACCACTGAGATGGAAGCCGGCTGGACCTGGGCAGCACGGAAGGCAGGCAGAGATGCCCACGCCCTGGGCTGCCACATGCCCCAGAAACCTCTTTCAGCAGTCTTGAGGTCGCCTGAGCATGTGGCAGGGCCCATGGTGTGGCAAAGGTGGCACCCAGCCCACTGAGACACAAAGGCCAACGATATACAGTCCTCGGGGGGCTTCGATCACCCAGGAGGGAAAGACCTGCAGGGCAGAGCTCACTGCAACCCCCTGGGGCTTTCAGAACCCAGCCCTTCTAAGTTTTAGAACTAGGATACCAACACCCAATAAAAGATGGAACCCCCTCAGCGACTTCCAGGGCAGGATGCTGGAATCACAAACTTATCTCTCCAGAAAAGACAATTCAGACAAAATGGAGAGAAATCAACTATGACAGCCTCATCATTTCAATCAAGTTTTATATCCAAGTGGAACCCAACTTGAAAAATGTCACTTATTAGAATCTTCTGAATTTTTACATTTTGGTTGAAGGACTGAGGAGCAATATAAGTAAATAACTACTCTAAAGGCCAATAGAAGCGGGATAAAATAGAGTGTGCAGTGGGTCACAAAAGGCCATCTTACTAGAGTAATCCATTCCAGTCCTTTGCAAAGGCAGAGAATACTCTCAAGCTACCAAAGTTTTCAAACTTTTACTAGCCTTTACTACAATATTATTTCCCTGCCAGCATCAATACCAAAGGTAGCCATACACCAACAAAAGGCCCCCTGGCCCTGCCACTCTCCTGTTGCATCAGCAGTCACCCACTGTTCTTTCCAGTACTGCCCAAATCCTCAGCAGCACACAGGCTCTTTCCTCAGTCTCCGAGTTTCTCTCCAGGCTCCTCTCTCTCCACCACTATCCCCACACGCTGCCCACGCCATGCTCCTGAGCACACCAGGCCCTCCTCTCTGCACTTCCTCAGACAGTGCTGCCCTCCCCAAACTGGGCAAGCTCCTATTTATCTTCCAGATCCTGGCATTTCCATCACCTCCTTCAGGAAGCCCTCCCTGATTTCCTAAGTCTGGGCTAAGTATATTTCCCAGGCATCCCACCATCCCCATACTTATTACATCCTGATATGACTATATTTATATATGTGTGTGTATACACCCATACACACACACACACACTCTGACTAGTCTATAAGTGGGGCAGGGAGAGAGTCTCTTGTCTGGTTCATGTGCCACCATGGGAATCAGGCCAGGCATCCAGATCCTGTGTCCCCTTTAAGTGGGCAAGGGCCCCCAGCCTTGTCCACTGTTGTATGCATGTCAGGTGTACAGCTGGAACTATATATCAGGTTGAATGAATGAGAGCAGTGAATGAATGAAAATCAGAAAACGCAGGTCCATCTATTCCCTCAAGGGCTACTTACTGAGCACCTACTTACTATGGAAGTAAGCTCCACACCCTGGGGTACAGCACTGAACAAAGCAAACTCAGGTCCCTGACCTCACGGAATCATACCTCATGCAGGGAGAAAGACATTAGACTAAACAAGTAAGCAAGGGGGCTTC
Organism: Ovis aries; assembly: GCF_016772045.2. Taxonomy (NCBI): domain Eukaryota; kingdom Metazoa; phylum Chordata; class Mammalia; order Artiodactyla; family Bovidae; genus Ovis; species Ovis aries. The sequence continues at coordinate 8,120,164 of NC_056080.1, read as the reverse complement.
CCTTGTAGCTCAGTTGGTAAAGAATCTGCCTGCAGTGCAGGAGACCCAGGTTCGATTCCTGGGCTGGGAAGATTCCCTGGAGAAGGAAATGACAACCCACTCCAGTATTCTTGCCTGGAAAACCCCATGGATAGAGAAGTCTGGAGGGCTACAGTCCGTGGGGTTGCAAGAGTTGGACATGACTTAGCTACTAAACCACCAAGTGAGGGGCTCTGACAACAGGTGTAAGTGATGGAAAAAAGAATACAGTGTGCTCCAGGGGCGGCCACCCCCCACAGTGGTGCCGGAGAACAGGTCCTCAAAAAAGGCAAACCAAGAGTCGCCATCTGACCAAGGAATTCTACTCCTCGGTGTCTGCCCATGAGAAATGAAAACATATGTCCTCACAAAGATGTGGGCACAGATGTTCAGAGCAGCATATTCACAAAAGCCAAAAAATGGAAACAACTCATATGCCTGTCAACTGCTGAATGGAAGAACCAAATGTGGTCCACCTAGGATGGCAACAAAAAGGAATGAAGTATGGACACATGTGACAGTGTGGATGAGCCTTGGCAACATTATGCTTAAATGAAACAAGTCAGAAAGGATCACATATTATATGATTCCATTTTATGAAATGTCCAGAATAGGCAAATCTACAGAGAGAGAAAGTAGATCAGCAGCTGTCTAAGACTAAAAAGAGGCTGAGGGCACTGCGGCTGATAGCTAAAGGGTAAGGAGGTTCTTTGGGAGCTGGTGAAAATGGTTCTTTGGGAGCTGGTGAAAATGTTCTAAAATCGACCTTGGTGTTGGCTGCAAAACTCTGTGAATACACTAAAAACCACTTTAACAAGGTAAATTGTATGGCATGTGAGTTATAGCTCAATAAAACTTTTACATACATACACACATACTTACATAATGGTAGGGGAGGGGGATGAAGCTCCGAGAGAGAGAGAAAGGTACTTTTAGAAAAGGTGGCAAGAAAGATGACCTTAGAACAAAAACGTTGTATGGAACAACAGCGACCTCCAGCGGTAGCTCTGGGTTAACGCCCCTCATAGGAGCCGCAGTTTGGGCCGCTCCATCTTAGGAGTCAGAATACCCAGGCTGCCACTAAGGAGGTGACAGGCCAGGCAGTGGGACTCCTGGGTCTCACCACCATTAGACAGCTGGGGAATGGGAAGGTGAATGGGGCAGAGTTTTCTGGATTTCCTTCCCAGTACATCCAGACCAAAAGAACACTTTGGCTGCCTTCATCGTCAAGGATCATCCATTTCTTGCCTCCCTCCTCTATTCATCTCCTGATGTGACCCTTTGCCAGTGGTCCTCATCCCTGGCTGCACATCAGCATCACAGGTAGAAGGGGCCTAACTCAATGCTAGGGCGTCATTTCTGGAGTACTATTTAATTGCAATTTGGGCAGTAGTAGTTTTAAATCCCCAGGTGATCCCACCTAAAAGAAATGAGGGAAATTGGATTACCAGAGAAGCCAGGTTGTTGGTATCTGATGTGTTAAAGTCAGCCCAACTGGGCTCTTGGATCAGTTAATAAATCTAGGCCAGAATATCTACTCGGACTCCTTCATTTCCCACGTCCATCTCTCCTTTCCAGGAACTAAAAATAACCCTGGGTAGAGTTTTATAAATCTATTCTAAACAAAGACATCAAAATTCACAGCAAACTACTTCTCTGCCTTCCTTTAAAGGTCTTCACATTAGCAGTCAAACAAAGGGGTGGCAAAATGTTGTATATCTACGAACTGCTACCAATATCCGTGGAGAGCAGAAGGGTAGGATGGGGCGAATGCACAGCTGCTGTGACTGGAGGGAGAGCACTGCCACTTCAGCACTTTTCTGGGCCCTTTATGACCCACCCTGGCAACCGAGCCCCTCCAACCATTGTAGATGTAACAAATGAGAGGTGGCCAGAAATCAGAGTCCTCCAATCAAAATTTCACTCTGTGTCCCATGGGAGTGCTGTCAGACAGCAAGTAACTACACTGGACCCATATCACAGTCATTCTCTGATCAGTCCTATAACCATAACTATGATGTTACTACAGGAAGAGGGTTTTCTTAAGGAAATTTCTTTAACTTGATCAGTTTTTTTCCTCTTTGACATTAACCTTCACAGCCTCCTAAAAGTAAGGAAATTTCAGGAAACAATTTCCATGGAGGGCTGGAGTGTTTGCGATTAAAAGGGGAGGCATCCCCTCCAGACACACGTTCATTTGCTCTGAAAACACTGAGGGGTCACAAACATGGTGTTGGGATTATAAAAATGAAGAAGGGTCAGAACAACCCAAGGACTGGAGGCACCTCTCCCAGGCCTCTCTCAGATCCTGCAGCGTCTCGTGTTACTGGGAGCGTCTCTCAATGTTCATCCCAGGGCCTGCCACTGTTAGTCAAGTTCATTCTCACAGGATGTTTTAGAGAGCAAAATGTTCCCATCCTTTCTAGCCTGCTCCATAGCCAAGTCCTACAGAATGTGAAGCGTGTGCTTTTGGTCACTCAGTCACGTTCAACTTTTGTGACCCCATGGACTGTAGCCCGCCAGGCTCCTCTGTCCGTGGGATTCTCAAGGCAAAAATACTGGAGTGGGTTGCCATTCCCTTCTCCAGGGGATCTTCCCAATCTAGGGATCGAACCCGTGTGTCTTGCACTGGCCAGTAGATTCTTTACCGCTGAGCTACCAGGGGAAGCACAGCTCTCCTGGCGCCGCTCTCCAATGACTGTACCTGGTCCACTCATGCCTTGGGGTCTCCTTGCTTCACTGATGATAGATTGGTAAGTCATGTATTTTGCTCTAAGATATTTCAAGCCACAAACTCCTGGCATGAAGTACAAGAGAAACAGCACGTACCTGCCAGCAGGCCGATGAGCAGCATGACTGCCCATCCCGACCAGGCATCCAGCAAACTCTTGATGAACTCCCATATGGACTCCTTGCTTTTGCTGGTTATCTAGAAATAAAAAAACATCAGAGCTGATGTGGATACATGTTCCAATTCAAACTTCCTTTTCTGCAACTGTTTCCTCAGGAAACAGGGTGACTGAGAAAACAAATGTAATTAAGCAACTAGATGGCCACTTAGGTGATTCTTTCAGTTACCGAGCATGATGGTCAAATGGGCTTTCTCGTTCACAGAGCTATGAAGATGATGATCTCCAAAGAATCAGAATCCCAAAAAAAATCACTTAAAAAAACCTTACTAAGCATGACTGGATCCCTGATTATTCCAAAGTCATTCTGAAGGGAGACATCACTTCGGTGTCAGCATTTTCAATACGAATCACTATTTCAGCTTATGTTGTAAGGCCTGTTCACAAAAGACCCTCTTCAACAAAGATTTCATTTCCTTCTTTGGTTTTCCAGGCTACAGGTTAATAGCAAAGACATCCTGGTCAAATACATTTTATTTAACTGGTACATTGCAAGCATAAGAACACGTGTGTGTGTGTGTGTGTGTGTGTGTGTGTGTGTGTGTGTGTGTGTGTGTTTACAGCTATGGACTTTTGGACATCTTTTTTCTAAAGTGTTTAACTTTTTTATTGAAGTATAGTTGATTTGCAATGATGTGTTAATTTCAGGTGTACCACAAAGTGAGTCAGTTTTTTTATATATCTTCTTTTTCAGATTCTTTTCCACTATAGGTTATTACAAGATATTAAATATAGTTCCCTGCACTATACAGTACGACCTTGTTGTTATCTATTTTATATGTAGTAGTACATATCTGTCAATCCCAAACTTCTAATTTACCTCCTCCCTTCTTTCCCCTATGGTAACCGTAAGTTTGTTTTCTATGTCTGGGAATGTTTTTGTTTTGTAAATAAGTTCATTTGTATTAAATAAGTTTATTTGTATATTTTAGACTCCACATATAAGCGATATCATATTTGTCTTTCTCTGTCTGACTTACTTCACTTAGTATGGTAATCTCTAGTTGAATCCATGTTGCTGCAAAAGGCATTATTTCATTCATTCTTTACGGCTGGATAGTACTCCACTGTATGTATATACCACACCTTCTTTATTCATTCCTCTGCCGATGGACATTTAGGTTGCTTCCATGTCTTACATGTAAACAGTTAAGAGTTTTCTCTAATATGCTCAGGAGTGGGATTGTTGAATCACATGATAACACTATTTTTAGTTTTTAAGGAACCTCCATACTGTTCTCCATAGTGCTATACCAACTGACCTTCCCACCAATGGTCTAGGAAAGTTCCTTTTTCTCCGCATTTATTATTTGTAGACTCTCTCTCCAGCATTTATTATTTGTGGACTTTTCGATGATGGCCATTCTGACCTGTATGAGGTGACAACCTGTTGTGGTTTTAACCAACAGCAAGAACGCTGAATGAGGCAGCATGGACCACATTTTCCAGGCAGATGGTTAGGTCTACACACACTGTAGGAGCCCCCTTTCCCTCCCTGTGTTAACAGAATCCTACATCCCTGAGATCATCATTCCCTACACCCTTAAGAGCAAGGGCTGGCAAACATTTCCTATAAACAGACAGAAAGTCAATATTTTCAGCTTGGAAGGTCAGATGGTCTCCGTGGCAACTACTGGAGTCTGCGGTTGTCACACAAAAAGAGCCATAAAGAGTACGCGCAGGCGCGGCTGTGTGCCAAGGCAGTGGGACTTCTGGGAACAGGCGAAGTACTAGATTTGCCCACGGGCCACAGTGTGCCACCCCTGTTCCAGACGGAAGGCTGCCCCCTCACCTCCATTCCTCCAGGTCAGAGCCAATCACCTGCATCAGTGTCTGTGGGACCTCACTCCCTACACATCTCTCAGCCTCCCTTCCCTGCCACTGTGTAACGTGGTGTGACTCGGGCTCACTCTGGATATGGCGGCTCATTCAGACTCTCTGAGCTGTTCTCGCCTTTGTGGCTGCCGCATCTCTGACCTGACTTCTCGGTGGAAGGTGCTCCATCCTCGCCACTCTCTCCCCCTTTTATTTACAGCCACTCTGCTGGTTGCCCTCCTTCACCTAAGCATCCATCCCTGGTCCCCAGCCCCTCCCACGGAACCCACTAAATCCTGGCAACACTCCTGATCTCTCCCTCTCCAGACCCAGGCCACCTGGACCACTTCTAAAGCTTCAGCACCTACTCACATGCCAAGGACACCTCATTCTCCACCACAATCCTGACCATGCCCTTGAACGGTACAGGGATGCAGGCTGGACAAACAGCTCAAACTCACAGCAGCTAAAACACAACTCAGTGGCCTCCCCCTAAAATCTGCTGCTCTGCTTTTCTCCCATCTCGTCATCCAAGGCCTCACCCCCTCCTGACCACAGCCAGGCCATCATCCTGACCCCAGTACTGCCCTCCATCCTGCCAATGGCTCCTGTGAAGGATCGTGACCCCAAGCCTCTCTTCGTTGGCACTCTTGTCACATCTTCTTCCTTTCTCCTGAACTCATTTCCAACCTTCCTGTTTATCCCCTGGTGGAACATCTCTCTTGTGGCCATCAAAAGGAAATGTCAACTCTTCTACTCAGTCATTCCCAATGTGGCCCCATTGCCCATGCACCCAAACTCATCTCCAGTCCTCTCCTTCCTTGAATCTGCCACCAGACCTCAGAGCTCCTTAAACTGCCTAAATGTGCAGTCTTTCATGTTCCTGCGACCTAAAACAGGGCAGCTCCTGATTAGACCCTTTCCCCTTCCTCTGCCTAGCACACTCTTCCTCATCCATCAACACGCCATTGAAATGCCACCCGCACTAAAAAGTCCCTCCTTCACGGCCCCTCCTAAATGATCCCACAGCACTTGATACACAACTTTATTGGAGTCCATTAAAATGCATCTTGATGCCAGCGAGATGCCAGGTGCTGTAATATGTGCTCTCATACACACATAGCCTCATTTATCTATAGGTATAATTAACTTCATCCTTGCAAATGAGAAGACAAGGTCCAGAAATAGCACCCCAAAAGTGACCCAGCCTGAAGGTGGCATGGTCAGGATGTACTCCATCTATCTGGTTCCACAGCCCCCTCCTCGCCCTCCACACCACACCTTGGTATGACACAGCCTCCCACCCAAAGCACCTGGTACTATAAGTATCTGTTCACATCACTTCCTTCTCTTCTCTAGACCCTGCCTTAGAACATGACGCATGAATCCAAGTACTAGCTTGGTAACTATCTGCTGAAAGCATGACTAAGCCCTCTGAAGGGATTCCCCTCAATGTAGCTTTATGAACAGCACAGACCTTCCTGTGTCTGTCGGTGTCCCGTGATTTTTCCCTCAGCCAATCGATGGTGTGGAAGTCCTCATATGTCCCCACATCAGGGAATGGCTCGTCGAGGAAATCCATCAGGTTTCCAGAACTACTGATCACTCCTGTATTGACCATGCTACTTACATCTGGAAGAGAAAATCTGTGGTTAGAAATGAAAGCAGAGCATCTGCACAGTCCTGGAAGGACAGTCTATGTGCTCTATTTTCTGGTACCAGAAAGACTCATTTCAGCATAAGTGGTTCTGCTGTGATGAAAAGAGTCTGTCTTAGTCAGCATCGACTGCTATAACAAAAAATACCACAGACTGGTTGGCTTATCAACAACATACATTTATTTCTCACAGTTTCAGAGGCTGGAAAGTCCAAGATCAAAGCACTAACAGATTTAGTGCCTGCTGAGAGTCCACTTCCTAGTTCATGTGGCCGTCTACTCACTGTGTCTTCATGTGATGGAGGTCTCTGGGTCTCTTTCATAAGGGCACTAACCCCATCCAGGAGGGCCGCATCTTCATGACCTCATCACCTTCCAAAGGTCCCTCCTCCTAATATTATCATACTAGGGATTAGGTTTCAACATATCTTCCCTGGTGGCTCAGATGGTGAAGCATCTGCCTATAATGCGGGAGACCCGGGTTCAATCCCTGGGTCAGGAAGATCTCCTGGAGAAGGAAATGGTAACTCACTCCAGTACTCTTGCCTGGAAAGTCCCATGGACGGAGGATCTTGGTAGGCTACAGTCCATGGGGTCACAAAGAGTCGGACACGACTGAGCAACTTCACTTTCACTTTGGGAAACCCAAACATTAATTACTTATTATTTGAAGCAGTTATGTGCTATAAAGTCACCATGGCCACTGAATTAGTGAGTACTGAAGCACTGTCCCTAAGAGAATTGTAAGGTTAGGTTACTTGAAGCCTTTAGTCACAACATCAATATATAACTTTATTTTGTGTTTCCTTTTAAAGACACCTTATCAGATACATATGGACTTCCCAGATGGCTCAGTAGTAAAGAATCCACCCACCAATACAGGAGGTGTGGGTTCAATCTCTAAGTTGAGAAGATACCCTAAAGAAGGAAATGGCAAATCACTGCAGTCTTCTTGCCTGGGAAATCCCATGGACAGAGGAGCCTGGTGAGCTACAGTTCATGGGGTTGCAAAAGAGTCACACACAACTTAGCAACTAAACAACGACAGCAAAAATATCAAATATATATTGTTGACTCATTCACGTTGAACTTACAACAACAGCACTGTCACTCATGCTGCAGGAAGCTTGTCTAACACACGTATTTTCTCCTTAAGGCATAGCGTAGCCTTCTCAGGCTCAGAAACACTACAGGCCCTCCTGCCCTGAATCTCAGGGCTGTTGGAAACAATGAAATTACCAGTAAAAAAAAAAAAAAGGAACAAAAATGGGAAAAATATGGCACCAAACAAATTGTGAAAAGGACACTTGTTTCTGGTCTGGGAACTAAAACAAGATGGCTGAGCACCACCTTCTCCAACCTCAGCAAGGATCACGCATTTCTGGCAGCTCACCATGTGCACTCAGCAAATGACTGGGCCAGCACCACAAGTATTGAGTGCTCTGGGGCTTACAAATACATTTTAGTGAGAAGGCAAATTCACAAATACGGAGCCAGTTATACTGACAGTCGACTATACACATTTCTGGAAAACCTCACATTCTGCAAAAGCAGGACATCAAAATGAGAGAGGTGGTGGAGTCGAAGGGAATAGGGTTGAGGCCTATCACTCAAAACCAAAGCACTGTAATCAAACCAGTAACCAGCTCCCCTAGGAGATAAAGTGGACCATGCAGGCAGGCAGCCTCTGGGGCTGTAGTGTGGATAGCCAAGACCTACAAAGGTCTGTCAAGTCAAAGCTATGGTTTTTCCAATAATCGTGTACAGATGTGAGTATATGGAATATATATATAGAAGGCTGAATGTAATATTCAGGCTGAATATAAAGAAGGCTGAATGCCGAAGAACTGATGGTTCTGAACTATGATATAGGAGAAAACTCTTGAGAGTCTCTTAGACAGCAAGGAAATCAAACTAGTCAATCCTAAAAGAAATCAACTCTGAGTATTCTGTGGAAGGACTGATGCTAAAGCTGAATCTCCAATACTTTGGCCACCTGATGCAAAGAACTGACTCGCTGGAAAAGACCCTGATGCTGGGAAAGATTGAGGGCAGGAGGAGAAGGGGACGACAGAGGGTGAGATGGCTGGATAGCATCACTGACTCAACGGACATGACTTTAAGCAAACTTCGGGAGATGGTAAAGGACACGGAAGCCTGGCGTACTGGAGTCCATGGGGCTGCGAAGAGTGAGACATGACTGAGTGACTGAAAAACACCACCACCAGGAGCAGCAATGGGAGAGTGAAAATGCTGGTGAGACTTAACTGGTGGGAGAGTCATTCTGTGGTCTGAATGTTTGTGCCCCAATCCCAAATTCATACGTTGAAACCCTAATCTCCAATGGATAGTATTAGAAGGTGGGATCTCTGGGAATCGATTGGATGCTAAGGGCAGAGTCCTCATAAATGGGATTAGCGCTCATATAAAAGAGGCCCCAGGGAGCACACTGGCCCCTTCCACCGCATAAGTACACAAGAAATCTGTGACTGGGAGAAGAGCCCTCAGTCAACCATGCTGGCAGCCTGATCTCAGACTTCCAGCCTCCAGCACTGTGAGGAATAAATATCTGTTGTTTATAAGCCACCCAGCCTGTGGTATTTTGTTATAGCCGCCTGAACAGACTAAGACAAGCCAAGAGCCATGCCAGGCTGGAGGCACACTGCCCTGGGCAAGCTGCCCTGAGTGCAGGCACTCACTTCTAATTTTCCTTAAAATCCAGTCAAAAGGGCGCCTGCTGCCAGGGCAGTAGCAAAGCTGCGTGTTTCTTCCTCTCTGCCTAAGATAACAATTCCGCTCCCATCACCCTGGCTCCCCTCATCTGGAAAATAATCGCAAATAAACCAAGATATCTCCTGCAGTTATACTGCCATTAGAACCTGATTTACAGATCACATAGGAACTCATTTGACCCAGAGAAAACACCCTGCAGCAGGACCAACACTCACCCCCAGTTAGCGAGAAAAATCATACACTCTTACAAAGACAGGAGGAATAAGCACTAAATTAAAGTTACTTTGGCAAACAGCATGGCAATGTGAATTATAAGGCAGAGACCACAAAAGTGCCAGCATAAGATGGTTAAAGAAGGGAAGGGTGGTTATTAAACTATTTGAGCACAAGCTTCTCTCACTGCTTTATGTATTTTTATATCTGGAGGACTCACCCATGACCTGACAAAACTGCATTTTGATCACATTGAGAAGTCGCTACGGGCAAAGTGGAGTAATCACCCTACACACAGTAAAGTGGCCATAGTAATGGATTTATTGACAGCGCAACTTAGCTGCTTTTAAAACTTCAGAAGTTTGAGGTCTGAGCCATGCCAAGCTGAAAACTATACCCACTGATGAGTGCCCAGCAAAGAATACTGCCGAAGTCAGTAGCAACCAATAAGAAAAGGGAAGGCATAAAGTTAGAAAGCAAAGATTTCATTCTCACTTTTACAAAAACAAGATGGTAATAGCCTTGTATTATATGCGGTGAAGAAAATCTCTAATGGGAAAAAAGAAGGCGGCAGGCTGTTAACTCACCACAGGGAGCCCCTGTAAGAAAAACCTAACCAGCAGCAGAGCAAAGAACTCCAGACACTTGGATGTTCTATTATAAAGAAGTTCATGTTACCTGAAACTTTACCAAATCTGTAAACAAGCAACAACTCTGGGCAATAATGGTTGAAACAAAAAGTCACTCTGGAGAACAACTGCAACTTTAAGCTTTTTGATAGAGCATGACATGGTCATGACAATCAGACATAATTGGTAAAGGAAAATAAATATGATCTAATCTGTAGATCTAACTGGGGGCCTTTTAGGGGACTCAGAAGGAGGTGGTAACTTTGCATAGTTCCCTGGCCAGGAACTGAACTCAGGCCCCAGCAGTGAAAGTACCAAGTCCTAACCACTGGTTGTTGTTGTTGTTCAGTTGCTAAGTCATATTCAATTCTTTTGCGACCCCATGGACCGTAGCTCGCCAGGCTCCTCTGTCCTGGGATTCTCTAGGCAAGAATACTAGAGTGGATTGCCATTTCCTTCTCCATGGGATCTTCATGACCTAGAGATTGAAAACACATCTCCTGCATTGGGAGACGGATTCTTTACCACTGAGCCACCTGCAAAGCCCCTCTAACCAATGGAACTTCAGGGAATTCCCCTGGCCACATTACTTTCATTGAGGAAGTCACAAAAACGCCGCTCAGGTTCAAAGGGAGGGAAGGAAATTCCATTACTTTTAAAGGGAATGGCAAGGCTCTAGAAGAGCATTCAAAATCAGAAATATTGTACCATTTTTCAAAAATACAACTTACCACCCAACTTGCAAAAAAAAAATCTTGGAAAATTCGGAAAAGTAGCAAGAAGAAAAGAGCAATTATCTGTCATCATACTGAAAGTGTCAATGGCCTCTGTAGGCAGGCCAGAGATCCCCAAGCAGCAGGAGGAACTAAAACTGCAAGTGGCAGACTTTTTTCGTTTCTCTAATCCCATGTTGTCATGGCAAAACCTGGTTCCGCCCGAAGGTAACTTTATCCCAAACCTTGAGCTCAGTTCAGTTCACTCAGTCATGTCTGACTCTTTGCATCCCCATGGACTGCAGCACACCAGGCTTCCCTGTCCATCACCAACTCCCAGAGCTTGCTCAAACTCATGTCCATTGAGTTGGTGATGCCATCCAACCATCTCATCCTCTGTCGTCCCCTTCTCCTCCTGCCTTCCCTCTTTCCCAGCATCAGGGTCTTTTCCAATGAGTCAGTTCTTCCCATCAGGTGGCCAAAGTACTGGAGTTTCAGCTTCAGCATCAGTCCTTCCAAGGAATATTCAGGACTGATTTCCTTTAGGATTGACTAGTTGGATCTCCTTGCAGTCCAAGGGACTCTCAAGAGTCTTCTCCAACACCACAGTTCAAAAGCATCAATTCTTCAGCAATTAGTCTTCTTTATGGTCCAACTCTCACATTCATACATGACCACAGGAAAAATCATGGCTTTGACTAGTTGGCCCTTTGTCGATGAAGCAATGTCTCTGCTTTTTAATATGTTGTCTAGGTTGGTCATAGCTTTTCTTCCAAGGAGCAAGCGTCTTTTAATTTCATGGCTGCAGTCACCATCTGCAGGGATTTTGGAGTCCCCAAAAATAAAGTCTGTCACTGTTTCCATTGCTTTCCCATTAAGTGATAGGACCGTATGCCATGATCTTCGTTTTCTGAATGCTGAGTTTTAGGCCAGCTTTTCACTCTTCTCTTTCATCAAGAGGCTCTTTAGTTCTTTGTCACCTTCGGTTATGAGGGTGCTGTCATCTGTATATTTGAGGTTATTGATATTTCTCTTGGCAATCTTGATTCCAGCTTATGCTTCATCCAGCCCAGCATTTCTCAAGATGTACTCTCCATATAAGTTAAATAAGCAGGGTGACAATATAAAGCCTGACGTACTCCTTTCTCAATTTGGGACCAGTCTGTTGTTCCATGTCCCATTCTAACTGTTGCTTCCTGACCTGCATATAGATTTCTCAGGAGGCAGGTAAGGTCGTCTGGTATTCCAATCTCTTTATTTTCCACAGTTTGTTGTGATCTACACAGTCCAAGGCTTTGGCGTAATCAATAAAGGAGAAATAGATGTTTTTCTGGAATTCTCTTGCTTTTTCAATGATCCAATAGATGCTGGCAATTTAATCTCTGGTTTCTCTGCCTTTTCTAAATCCAGGTTGAGTATCTGGGACTTTACATTTCACATACTGTTGAAGCCTGGGTTGGAGAATTTCAAGCATTACTTTGCTGGCTTGTGAGATGAGTGCAATTGTGCGGTATTTTGAACATTTTTTGGCATTGCCTTTCTTTGGGATTGGAATGAAAATGGACCTTTTCCAGTCCTATGGCTACTGCCGAGTTTTCCAAATTTGCTGACATATTGAGTGCAGCAATTTTTCTTATGGAAATGTCTTCTTAAGCTATGTTAATGAACTATGCATTTGCTTGGAAATTTGCCTTTCTTCAAGATTCATGTCAATTGTTTTACGGCCTGGGATGACTCACCTTGTGCTGGTCTCAAAAGAGACGATGCGTCTCAAAATGCATGTTGTGGGTGAGGGGCCTGATGTAGCTCTCTCAGTTTTGAGGTGTTTCCTTTCTCTAATTAGCAGCTTGCTAATAGCTATATTTCTTTCCCCAAAAAAGCAATGCCAAAGAATGCTCAAATTACCACACAACTGCACTCATCTCACACGTTAGTAAAAGTAATGCTCAAAATTCTCCAAGCCAGGCTTCAGCAATACGTGAACCGTGAACTCCGATGTTCAAGCTGGTTTTAGAAAAAGGCAGAGGAACCAGAGATGAACTTGATAACATCTGCTGGATCACTGAAAAAGCAAGAGAGTTCCAGAAAAACATCGATTTCTGCTTTATTGACTATGCCAAAGCCTTTGACAGTGTGGATCACAATAAACTGTGGAAAATTCTGAAAGAGATGGGAATACCAGACCACCTGACCTGCCTCTTGAGAAATCTGTATGCAGGTCAGGAAGCAACAGTTAGAACGGGACATGGAACAACAGACTGGTTCCAAATAGGAAAAGGAGTACGTCAAGGCTCTATATTGTCATCCTGCTTATTAACTTATATGCAGAGTACATCATGAGAAACGCTGGGCTGGAAGAAGCACAAGCTGGAATCAAGATTGCTGGGAGAAATATCAATAACCTCAGATATGCAGATGACACCACCCTTATGGAAGAAAGTGAAGAGGAACTTTTAAAAAGCCTCTTGATGAAAGTGAAAGAGGAGAGTGGAAAAGTTGGCTTAAAGCTCAACATTCAGAAAACAAAGATCATGGCATCTGGTCCCATCACTTCATGGGAAATAGATGGGGAAACTGTCAGACTTTATTTTGGGGGGCTCCAAAATCACTGCAGATGGTGACTGCAGCCATGAAATTAAAAGAAGCTTACTCCTTGGAAGGAAAGTTATGACCAACCTAGATAGCATATTAAAAAGCAAAGACATTACTTTGCCAACAAAGGTCCATCTAGTCAAGACTATGGTTTTCCAGTGGTCATGTATGGATGTCAGAGTTGGACTGTGAAGAAAGCTGAGCACCGAAGAATTGATGCTTTTGAACTGTGGTGTTGGAGAAGACTCTTGAGAGTCCCTTGGACTGCAAGGAGATCCAACCAGTCCATCCTAAAGGAGATCAGTCCTGGGTGTCCATTGGAAGGACTGATGTTGAAGCTGAAACTCCAATACTTTGGCCACCTCATGTGAAGAGATGACTCATTTGAAAAGACACTGATGCTGGGAAAGATTGAAGGCAGGAGGAGAAGGGGATGACAGAGGATGAGATGGTTGGATGGCATCACCAACTCAATGGACGTGAGTTTGTGTGAACTCCGGGAATTGGTGATGGACAGGGTGGCCTGGTGGGCTGCGGTTCATGGGGTCAGAAAGAGTCAGACATGACTGAGAGACTGAACTGACTGACTGACCAATAGGTATGTAACTGCTTGCTAAAACTAGCAAGGGGGCACTCTTTCTGTCCCCTCCTGATGTCTGTGTCAGAAGCTTTCTCTATCTTTTTTATATTTTCAGTTCAGTTCAGTCACTCAGTCGTGTCCAACTCTTTGCGACCCCATGGACTGCAGCAATGTCAGGCTTCCCTGTCCATCACTAACTCCCAGAGCTTGCTCAAACTCATGTCCATGGAGTCGGTGATGCCATCCAACCATCTCATCCTCTGTCATCCCCTTCTCCTCCTGCCTTCAATCTTTCCCAGCATCAGGTTCTTTTCCAGTGAGTCATCTCTTCACATCAAGTAGCCAAAGTATTGGAGCTTCAGCTTCAGCATCAGTCCTTCCAAAGAACATTCAGGACTGATTTCATCTAGGATTGACTGGATTGATCTCCTTGCTGTCCAAGGGACTCCCAAGAGTCTTCTCCAGCACCACAGTTCAAAACTCTGTGGTTTTTTACACTTTAATAAAACTTTATTACACAAAAAGTTCTGAGCAATCAAGCCTCGTCACTGGCTCTGGATCGAATTCCTCTCCTCCGGAGGCCAAGAATCCCAGCGTTGTTCATGGCTCCTAGCAGCAACCTTTCAATTCTTCAAAGAGAGATTCACTGTAACATGCTGGTATATTTTCTTCACAGATATATTTTAAAAGAATTCAAAGTATCACATATTTGGCTGTTTAATTTCATGCTTTTCCCCTCTACATTTTTTGAATAATTACCACTGGAAAGGCACCATGGCATGTGGTTAAAAACACAGGCTTTGAAACAGCACTGCCTTGGTTCAAATCTCAGCTCTGCCACTGAGTAGCTCCGTGATCTTAAGCTAGTTGCTTAACCTTACTGTGCCTTGGTCTACGCATCTCTGAATTGGGGGGCAGGGGCAGGGGTAGGGGTGGTCTAACAGCATCTACCTCCGAATTTTGTTAGCACACTTAAAGAGCAGACATTTGTGAAGCACTTTACTCCTGATACAGGATTGCTGGGGCTTCACAACTGTTTGTCAAATGAAAAACCTGAAGTGTTTCATGAAAACACGTTTCCTAACCACCCTACACGTTCCCTTGTTCTCACAGTTTATCTAATCCATCCTTTGATGTCTGCAGCTGATAGAAGCAACCTGATGGATCCCATTTCTGCTCAAGGAGATTAAGCAAAGTCAAACTGAACTTCTGGGGGACCCTTGGTGATTTCTGTTTACCAAGAACCCGTGAGGCCATTAAAACATGAACCCATGCCTGGCATTTTAAATATCTTTTCCTGAAAACTCTTCAAAGTCTTTACATTTATCAGAGACTATTTTCTTTCAAATGAAAGACATCTATTTTCACTAACAGAGAAATCTGCATTAATCCCATCTGGCTGTGTGAGCGCCACTGATCTCCACTGACCCTCACTCCCTCCTCTCAAAACCCAGAGTCCTGGGCTGGACTGTTTCTCAGGTGCTTTCCACTCCAGAGCGCACGCACATGACACAGAGCCTGAAACTTACTACTAGCCCCTTTCACATGCGTGGGGACAAGCAAACATTTTTGAATTCCTCAAAACTTTTTGTCTCTGTACAGATATTGGTTAAGCTTAGGGAACTTTCCAGAAATTTAAGAGCTATCTTCACCGCCAACTGTTTATATCAGTTATTACAGAGCAGAAAAGCATCTTTTAAAAAAACATACTCTTCCCTGTTGGCAAAGTTAAAATGAGATCATCTGAGTGATAATCTCACATCCTCAAAAATTATAGTAATATATGTGAGCATATTGCCCTTCATACTTCAAATGGGAATCCAGAAGTATAACACACAAGAGATTACTAAACACACAGAAAAAGTGAGCCCCGGGTAAGTAGGGGGATCTTGTAACCAGCAAGAAGCCAAGAGTCCGTGTTCCCTTCTTTGATGGAAGTGCATGCGTACCAGTAGTTGCCACAATCTAATTTTTCTCCAATCAGACCAGATGGAAAGAGCAATCAGGAAAGTGGGGTGTGGAGCCAGGCATATGGGCATAATCACTGGGGAAGTCCAAGAAGCAAGTTATTTACAATCTTCTGTTATGCCCTGGTTTTGGTAGAACTCCAGTTTTAGTAAACAGAAGCAGCAAATCTAATGTCCTCATTTTAGCTACATTCTAGAAACTGCTCTGCGCTACTCAGCTGGCCTGGGGGCAGGTCTGGATTACCCTGTGGAAAAGTCAGACCTTCCCCTGGTCAACCTTTGTGTCACCTGTATTTGGAAGAGGGGAACGGAAGAGCAAGCAAGGTGGCTGCCATCTTGGAACCTTTTCCTTTTGGCTTACAGAGATGCACAGGGGGTGATAGCGATTGTTCTTTTTCTACATATTTTTAGATATAATTCACATACCATAATATTCACCCTTTTACAGTGAGATTTAATACATTCACCAGGTCCTACAACCATCATTACTATCTAACTCCAGAACTTTTATTCTCTAAAAGTAAGCTCATGCCCAGAGTAGTCACTCTCTTGGCCTAGCCCCTGGTAAGCACTCATCTGGACATTTCATAGAAACAGAATCATGTCATATATGTCTTTTGTGCTGGGCTTCTTTCTCTTATCATAATGTTTTCAAGGTTCATCCATGTTGGACCATCAACGCTTCACTCCTTTTTATGAGTAATATTTCATTGTGTGGCCAGACCACATTGTGTTTATCTGTTCAACAGCTGATGGACATCCGGGCTGTTTGCAATTGGGGGCTATTGTGACTAATGCTGCTATGATCATTCAAGTGTTCATGCAGACATGTATTTTTAGTTCTCTTGGGTAGACACCTAGAAGTAAAATTACTGGGCGATATGGAAACTGTATGCTTAACTCTTTGAGGAGCTGCCAGACTGAAACCACTTTTCTTAGTGAAGTCTTTCTTATTGAAATAAACATGTTTATAAAAAGGCAAAAATCCTAAGTATACACCTCAACAAATTTTCACAAACTGAAATCCCCCACATAACTGGCATCCAGATCAAGAACAGAACATGACCAGCCTCCAGAAGCTCCCTCATGGGCCCTTCCAGGCCCTCCTCCACCCTTAAAGGTATTCACTATCCTCATACCACAGATTAATTTGGCCTGTTTTTGAATTTTATATAAATGGATTCTTTTGTTTCCAGCTTCTTTTATTCTATGTTATAAGATCTATGCATGTTGTTGAGTTTGTCTAATTACCATTTGCTCATTCTCTATGCTCTTCAACAGCAAATTTTCTCCATTAAGGGCCAGATAGCAAAGGTTTGGAGGTTTGTGGGCCACGTGGCTTCTGACAAGGACTACTCAACTCTGCCTCTGTCACGTAGAAGCAGCCAGAGACAATACACAAATGAATGACTGGGACTATGTGTCAATAAAACTTGATTCATGGACACTGAAGTTTGAATTTCATATAATCTTCACCTGTCACAAAAAAATATTCTTTCAGTTTCTTTTGATCATTAAAAATGTAAAAACCATTCTGAGCTCATTCTTGGCTCAGGGGATAAGCTGGATTTGGTCCACAAGATGACGTACTTTGCCTCTTTCTATTCTATGGTATTCGATGCTGGAAACAAACCCCAATGAGTTTATCCATTCTCCTGTGGATGGACATTGGGCTGATTTCCCACTTGGAACCAATATACATGGTGCCTCCATCAATTACACATCATGCCGCCATCATTTTCCACGTACATCCCCTCCAAGAAGTTGCAAAAAACCCTTTCACCCGTCCCCTCCTCTCTCTGCTCAGCAGGGCCGGGTGCCATGAGACCCTGACAACGTTCATGCCAGTTCCTCTCCCAAGTCAGACTGTGACAACTTATTTGCCTACCGACTCTACTAGCTAATCCCCAGATGACTTGAGCAGGTGGAATGCAAAGTCATAATTCAGATTAAAAGTCTCCAGTCGATAAGGAAGGCTGGTCACTTGAGGGGGAGTTCCAGCAGGTTCCTTTGGCAGTGTGGGCATGGTAGAAACTGCTACCAAATTCTCCTCCTGGCTTCATAAACCCTTCTAGCAGTCCGGCTTCACCACCTTTCTCCTTCCTCCTCACAGTAACGTAACTGCCCTTCAGGGGCTGGCAAATGTTTCCTACAAAGGGCCAGATGGGGACTCTTTCAAGCTCAGGGGGCCATACAATCTCGGTCACAATTACTCCAGTCGGCCCTTTGGTCACTGAAGCTCAAAGCAGCCCAGATAGAATGGAAAGAAGGCGTGTGCCCGGGGGCCCCAACATGTGACTTACAGAAACAGGCAGCAAGCTGGTGGCTGGGGGCTGCCGGCCCTGCTTCACACAAGCACTCAAGGGGCATCTGCTACTGGCCCAACCCCTATCCAAGCTGTCAGAGTCACTGACAGCCCTGAAAGCCTCACCTACCAACATAAACAGCAAAAGAAGCATCAGAATCCACTGGGAATTCACAAAGATAAAGAGGTGCAGCCATCTCGCACAGGATTCTGGAAGGGAAGGATGAGATCCCGGAAATGCAACCACAGGACCTCACTAGCAACATTTCAACCTGAAAGCTTCAGGGAAACAAAAGGTAGTTCTACACACACACACACACACGTTTCTATGACATCTTACTATCAGAGAAGTTTCTCCAACTAATTAGCTATCCTAATGCTTCAAGACGGCAGATGCTCCTGGCATGTCAATAAAAATAAGGTCATAGCATCTCTCTGACAAAGTGGTCAAGGTCATCAGGGCTAGAGGTCACACATATTCACAGGACATGGTGGAAAAGGAAGAACACTGAGTTCAGAGCCAGACCTTGGATGGCAACTGAAAAAAAAAAACAAAAAACAAAAAACTGCAAGAACACTGCAAGTCTTACAGATTTTCCAGAGGCTCCATCAACCAACCACAAGCAGCCTTTACAAAATCGATTTTCTTGCAACTTGCATGGATTACACCAGGCACTAACCTCAGGGCTGATGCCTGCCGGCCACTTCTCTGAAGGCCACCAGCCTAAGCGCCCCTGGGCTCAGAGAGGGTGTCATTGCAACACTGGGCCACCAGAGGGTGCGCTACAAGCAGCCCTGCTGCCACCAGCAGATGAGTCTGCTGGGCAGAGCCTTCCTCTTTTCTCCACCTGCTGCAACCAGTACCCTTCCCTCCCTCCCCTGCCATCCTTCCCTCAGCTTCCTTTAGCCCTAACTCCTGCCTGAGGTCACGGGAAGTCCTGTCTCCACAGCCCACAGCTTGGGCTCTGTGCCCTGAGCCAACTCAAGAGCAATTTCCACTGTGACCTGTGGTTACTCCTCTGTCACCTTCAGTGGCTTCTCAGCTTCTGTTGCTGCTGTTCAGGCACTCCGTCGTGTCCGACTCTCTACGACCCCATGGACTGCAGCAGGCCAGGCTTCCCTGCCCTTCGCCATCTCCCAGAGTTGGCTCAAACTCATGTCCATTGACTCAATAATCACCCTCTGACTCCAGTGCTTCCCTAAATGTACTTGTAATGGGCAGCTCTCACAAGCCTGCTGATCAGAGTTGAGACCCGTTAGAATCTGGACTGTGATCTCATCTGTGAGTGCTCAGTCACTCAGTCAGGTCCAATTCTTTGAGACCCCATGAACTGTAGCCCGCCAGATTTCCCTGTCCATGGGATTTTCCCGGCAAGAATGCTGGAGTGAGTTGCTATTTCCTCCTCCAGTGATCCCATCTACAAGGAATCATATACATTATAAGCGGGGTGGAGGCATGGACGCTTCTTGTACAATCCATTAAGCCATACACTTAGGTGTTACGCACTTCGGGGAGTGTTTGCTATACTTTGCAATTTGAAGAAGTGTCTGAAAATGTGACCTGCTCATCAGTAAATGCAGATTCTCAGGCGTGATTCTCATCTGTGGCTTTTGCCCAGGACATCTATTATTTCTTCCAGTGATGGTAGTGTCATTTTTCCTTGGAGCACAAGCCCTTCCCCACTCTTCATGGTCACGGAAGTTTAGGTCCAAAGGGACTATGGTGGCAAGGGAAGCTCCCATTCGATGGGCAGGTACTCTGGGGCTGTCTAAAAAACGCTCGCTTCTTTTAAAAAAGTTTTTTTTTTTTTTTTTCCAGGCAGATAACCTTTAAGTCTGTATTGAATTTGTTACAGTGTTATTTCTGTATAATGTTCTGGGGTTTATTTTTTTTAGATATTTTTTGATGTAGATCATTTTTAAAGTCTTTACTGAGTTTGTTACAATACTGTTTCCATATTATATTCAGGTTTTGTTTTTTTTTTTTTTTTAGCTTTGAGGCATCTGGGATCTTAGTGCCCCACCAGGGATGGGACCCATACTCCCTGCACTGGAAGGTGAAGTCTTAACCACTAGATCACCAGGGACATCCTGCTCACTTTCTTCCAAAGTGCAGAAGTGTCCAGAGAAGAACAGGACGCTCTGAAACAGCTCTGTGACAGCCCTGTGGAAGGCGACCTGGGGGGAAGAAACTGAAGAGGGATTAGGGGATTAGGATCCTGGGGCCCTGCAGGCCAATGTGGGCACATCTTCGGCCCGGTGGAGTCCAGGTTGCTCACCTGAAAAAGGGCTGAACACCCTCCAAGGGTAGCCTGGGGATGGGTCAGGAAAGGATGGCACCTGGCATTTGACAGATGAGCTTGTTACTGAGTGGATGACAGCCCAGTCGAGCATTTAGCTCCACACAGGGGTGCAAGAGTGGGCCATTCTCACCCCCTAAAATTGTCCCTCCGCCCATTTGGTACCAAAGCTGCCCCCACTCCCTGCCATGTGGGCACATGACCCAGGCTGGCCAATGAAAGTCTCCAACCACCGTGCACAGCCACTGACTGGGGAGTGAGCAAGGGACCCACACAAAGCCACGTGCAGATGGTGGGAAAAACCAGGTCCCTCCTTTGAAGGAAGTGGTTAACCTGGGAGCCACCACTGTTAGGGCAGGTTTGGGGTTGCAGGAAGGAATAAGGCCGGGCAGCAGACACCAAAGATGGGCAGACCAGTGCAGTGGTTCACATTTGATGAGGTATGCTGCCGGCATCTAGTGTAAGATGCTGCTCAATATCCTACAATGCATAGGACAGCCCCAAATGCCAACAGCACTGAAGTGGAGAAATTCTTTGCCTTAATCCAAAAGTGGATCAAAGGAGCCTTTTAGACACTTCCCTGTGAGGGTAAAGAATCCACCTACAATGCAGGAGAGACCCAGGTTTGATCCCTCGTTTGGGAAGATCCCCTGGAGAAGAAAACAGCGACCCACGGCAGTATTCTTGCCTGGAAAATTCCATGGATGAAGGGACCTGGCGGGCTACAGTCCATGGGGTTGCAAAGAGTCAGAGATGACTGAGCAACCAAGCACTACACAGCCACAAAGAGGAACGAATTTGAGTCAGTTCTAATGAGGTGGATAAACTGCGAGCCTGTTATACAGAGTGAAGTAGGTCAGAAAGAGAAAAACAAATATCATATATTAATGCATATACATGGAATATAGAAAAATGGTGCTGATAAACCTATTTGCAGGGCAGCAATGGAGACGCAGACAGAGAGAACAAACTTGTGGACACAGTGGGGGAAGGAGAGGGTGGGACCAACTGACAGATTAGCATGGAAACATATACAGTACCATATGTAAAATATATAGCCGGGGGAATTTGCTGTATGAGCTGAAACTGGGACTCAGTAACAACCTAGAGGGGTGGGATGGGGTGGGAGGTGGGAGGGAGGTTCAAGAGGGAGGATACATATGTATACTTGTGTCTGATTCATGTTAATGTATGGCAGAAACCTACACAACATTGTAAGGCAATTATCCTCCAATTAAAAATAAATTTTAAAAACTACATCCATCTAGACCTAGAGATGATCACACTAAGTGAAGAAAGTTAGAGAAGGACAAATATCATATGATATCCCTTATATGTGTAATCTTAAAAAATGATCCACTTGAACTTATTTACAAAACAGAAATATACCCACAGATTTGCTGTATGACTCAGGGAACTCAAACCAGAGCTCTGTAATAACCTAGAAGGATGGGATGGGGCGGGAGGGAGGTTCAAGTGGGAGGGGATATATGGCTGATTCAAGTTAATATCTGGCAGAAAACAACCTAATACTGTAAAGCAATTATCCTTCAATTTAAAATAAATAAACTTAATTATAAAAAAAGAAATAGACCCACAGACACAGAACACAAACTTATGGTTACAAAAGGGGAAAAGGATAGGGAGGGAGTTTGGAATTAAAATACACACACTACTATATACAAAATAGATCAATAACAAAGATCTACTCTATACCACAAGGAATTCTATGCAATATCTTATAATAACTTATAATGGAAAAGAATGTAGAAAAAAGTATATTTATATACATATATAAAAAACAATCACTTTGCTATATACCTGAAACTAATACAACACTGTAAATCAACTATATTTCAATAAACACTTTTTCAAAAAAACAAAAAATTTACATCCATCAAGACAGATAACTCTATCAAGCAGTGAGCTCAATGCTTTGGCCATCACTGCAGAGGCAAACTCAAAAATACAAGAAAAACAGCTTGTCTGTGCATATATACAGGATAAAAAGAATATGTAAACCATACTCAACTCACTAGATGAAAATGAGAGAAGTTGGGACACGCTTCTTTGACTGTATGCCTTTCCCATACCAGTTCTATCCTTTGCCTCAATATGAGTTTGGAAGGCATGGCTTGCTTTCCCCTACTAGGCTCTGGGGGTTTCCTTAACTGCTCAATTCATCTTGATTTTTCCCTTATTGCTTTAAACCCCAGAAAAAAACTGGGTTGACAAATATAAAGACACATCTCCTCCTCTGAGCAGCCGGCCGGCATTCTGGCTGACACCCCACCATAGGTGTGTGACCCAGAATCACAGGGGCCCAAAGGAGTGGACTTTGGACCTGTCACAGCACGGGCGGCGGGGTGGGGGATGGACTGCAAGCTAGCAGTTCCTGTAGCCGCCCAACAAGCCAGGCTGCTCTTCATGCTTCAAGACATGCTGTCCCTTCCAGCATGCCCCACTGGTGGCAGAGTCACTCCTGATGGATTCGGTGTGGATGAAGACTGCGGTGTGATGAATGCAGGAGGCAGTCCTCAGCCTTTTTTGTAAAGCAATGTCTTGGTCACTTCCCCAACCACTCAAAGCTTTTTCCCTCCCCTCTCCATCTGACCTGAAACTCCACCAACTTCAAATCCCCTTGAGATGAAGTCTCGCTTTTAAAATGTAGACACCTTTAGGACAGTGAGGGGCCATGCTTTGTATGCCCTTCTAGCCAATCCTCCAGCCTCTGAGTGACGCCCCAGTCCTTTCCCTGGGCAGGGAGTGGGGATTACACAGAGAGGCACCAACAGTGACAGGAGCCCCCTGGTGGCCCAGGAGAAAAAAAAACTCAAAGCCACAGGACGCCCAGACAGAGACACAAGTATTAACCTTTGTCAATTTCAAACTGTTGCCTGGCGCTGGCAGAGTCAAGCAGGGTGACTTCCGCCTCCAGCTCCTGCATCCCCCTCGGCCCCCGCCCAGCAGCCCCCTCTGCCATGGCACAGTTCCTGTGGCCCCTTTCAGGGGGGCTCTTTGTCCCCTTTCAGAACATAGCCTGTGTGTGGGAAGGGGATAAGGCCAACTGCAAACAGCCTCCTCCGGGTGACACAATGGACTCAGTGTTCTCACACCCCCCACTCCAGAGGGCAGGGAGAGGGCCCTGAGGTCTTGGCGTTTCCGGTGCCTAGGATCAAGGATGGAGAACGTCCCCAGGGCCTCTGCGACCCCATGGACTATAGTCCACCAGGATCCTCTATCCATAGAATTCTCCAGGCAAGAATACTGGAGTAATGTGCCATTTCCTCCCCCAGGGATCTTCCAGACCCCAGGATCAAACCCATGTCTCTTTCATCTGCTGCATTGACAGGCAGGTTCTTTACCTCTAGTGGCACCTGGGAAGTCCTCAATTAATTTATCATCTTCATGATAATTAACAACAATCCCGGTCTAAGCACTTCACACGGATCAGTCACCAGGGCTCCTGACACTCTCTGAATTAAATACCGTCAGCCTCAGGCCCATTTGACAGGTTAGCAAACTGAGGCAGAGGAGGGGGTGAGGTCCCTGGCCCAAGTTCCCCAGATAGTGAGTGGGGAGCCAGATCCCCACCAGGGCCCCAAAGGCCCTTCCTCTTGGGTTGTGGGAGGACCGAAGAAGTCTCGTTCCTCTCAGGAAGCAAGAGCTACCTGTTCCCACAGAGAAGGTCCTGTTCGTCAAGCTTCTAAACTGTGCAGAAAGCACCAAAGCAAAGGCCTGCTGGGCTCTCCTCCATTCTCCTAGGTGAACAAAGGCACCCATGCACTGGGAAACACTGCTGGGCTGGTTCATCAGGGCTACCCTGACAAGCCCCACAGACTGGGCAGCTCAAATGCTTGAAACTTGTCTCCCAGTTCCAGAGACAGAAGCTTGAGGCCAAGGTGCCAGTATGATTGATTTCCTGGGGCTGGATCCAGCCACAGCCTCTCTGCTTAGAGTGCTGATGGCCGTCTTCTAGCACACCATGCATCCTCTCCTCTCTCTGCCTGTCTGCAGAAAGTTCCTCTTATAAAGACCCCAGTCAGGCTGGACTGAGGCTGCCCTCATGGCCTTATTCTAACTTGATTACTTCTATAAAGACCCTATCTCGGCTTTCTCTGGTGACTCAGTGGCAAAGAGTGCACCTGCCAATGCAGGAGATACAGGTTCAATCCCTAGTCTGGGAAGATCCCACATGCCGCGGAGCAACTAAGCTCGTGCACTACAACTACTGAGCCTGTGCCCTAGAGCCTGGGAGCTGCAACCACTGAAGCCTGCACAGACTGAAGCCTCTGCTCTGCCTCAAGAGAAGGCACACCTAGAGAGCAGCCCCATTCTCCACGACTAGAGAAAAGCCCAAGTAGCAGTGAAGACCCAGCACAGCCAAAATTGATAAATAAAAATTATTAAAAAAAATTTAAAGACTCTATCAATATTTTGGCTGCCTGATGCAAAGAACCAACTCACTGGAAAAGACCCAGATATTGGGAAAGATTGAGGGCAGGAGGAGAAAGGGGTGACAGAGGATGAGATAGCTGGATGGCATCACCGACTCAATGGCCATGAGTCTGAGTAGACTCCGGGAGTTGGTGATGGGACAGGGAAGCCTGGCGTGCTGCAGTCTATGGGGTTCCAAAGAGTCAGACACGACTGAGTGACTGAACAAGAACAAAATCTCCAACTAAGGTCAGATTCTGAGGTAATAGGTGTTAGGAATTCAAATGCACTTTAAGACATGGTTTCAGCCCATAACAGCAGCTGAAGACAATGCTGGTAAGAAACCCCGTGCAGTACAGTTCCCTCTCCCAAGAGCTCTGCAAACCACCTTCCACCATAACAATCTAACTTTGTGCTTATGTGGGCTACGTACCCTTGTGGATGAAAACAATGTCATAGACACTCACAACCAGCACCTCCATGAAGGATAAATGCAGGGAGTCCTCCAGCACAGCCTTGAGTTGTCCTCCCCGGTGTCCTAAGCGTATCCCAGCGGGGTTGACCCCGGGGAGGGCTGAAACGTCAGTTGATTTCTATGTTTTGGGTAAAGTGGGTGCTGGTGGGAGGCCGGACTGAGTTAAGAGGAAAAAGAATATGTCTGTAATCATTGGGGTGGCCCCTCTCCTCCTAACCCAATCAGTGCCTCCAAGGGTTCCGGTGGACAGAAAAAGAAAATTTCACCCTGAGTTATATCACAACCCAGAAGGGAGACTAAGATCCCAGAAGGAGGTAACCTCCATTCATCCGCCGGGATGTGGTTAAAAAGTGCTGGGCAAGCACAAGAGAAGCAACGGCCACCACAAGAAATGAGTCAGAAGGTCCCCAGGCACCAAGGCGAGGAGCAGACTTCCTGAGGGGACAAACGGAACATGGCATCTTGGTGAGGCTCCCTCTAGCCAAACCCCACAGCCATCCCAGCACTGGTGCTGCTGCTGGTGGAAGCAGCCTGATAGCATCCTGGGGAGTTCGAAGGACCCCAGGAGCAGGAACAGCTACCACCAACGGGGAAGGCTCTGGTCTCCAACTTCCACCAACTGATGGCCAGCTCTGAGGGCCACACAAGGACCTGCACGAGAGCGCTTGCTGAGAGGGGACCATGGGTGACCTGGGCTGGCCAGCATGGGGGGGTGGGGGACAGCACTCCAGGCAAAGAAGAGCCACCTCACAGGTGCAGGGGAGCTGGTGGGCTCAAGGGGCCTCAAGAAAGCTTGGGTGACTTCATCCACAACAGGAGGCCTAAAGGTAAGCCTTGCTGGTATCATATGTGGAATGCAAGAGCTGTTGCCTCTGCTGTCCCTGTGCACCGCTGCCTAGCCCCAGTGACACTGTCCTGAGAGGCTATGCAGGTGGCCTCCACCTTGAGGCACCATAGTTACAGGGTTACAGTGTGACCTGACCCACGCGCTCCTGTGATAGCCAAGGCCTGCCTGCTGCTGAGCGTGACAAGGCTGCTCAATTAGTCAGGGTCACAGCCTTCCAAGGGCTTCCCAGGTGGCACAGCAGTAAAGAACCTGCCTGCAATGCAGGAGATCCGGGGTCAAGCCCTGATCAGGGAAGATTCCCCTGGAGAAGGAAACGGCAACCCACTCCAGTATTCTTGCCCGGAGAATCCCATGGATGGAAGAGCCTGGGGGGTTCCAGTCCATGGGGTCACAAAGAGTCAGGCATGACTGAGCATGCACGCACGCACAGTCTTCTAAGCTCACGTGGCCACCCAGCCTCCTCACTGGCCACCCGGCTACCTCGTTTGCCCACCTCTGACTGTTCTCACAGCAGTCAGAGCCAGGCCTTCGAACACAAGTACTGATGTGTTCCTCTCCAACCCAAAAGCACTCCATGGCTTGTCACCACACTTAGTCACCCAGGGTTGGTTTCACTCCCACTAAGTCCCTGCATGGTCCACCCTAGCTACCCCTCCGAGCACTTGCCCAGCATGCTTCTCTGGGTGGCTCTTCTCTGGACATACCCACCTCACAGCTGCTTCCTCAACCCTGAGCTCTCCAGCTCCTCAGTGTTCACATGGCCCCCCATCAGTCCCTGGTCACATGTGAGCCCTCAGAGGGGCCTGGGTAACCACTCCGTCTAACCAGGATTCTGAATCCACTGCTGCCCACCCTCTGCCTCTCACTGTACTTCACATGATAGCACAACCTATCAAATCCAGTTATCTTCTCTTTCCTCCACTTGAAGGTCACTCCCACCCAGGCAAGAACCTTGTCCGTTTGGTTCCACAGCAAACCCCAGTGCCTAGACTTGTCGGTCTCAACCAGTCTAGGGGCAATTTCACCTGCCCCAGAACACTTGGCAATGTCTCGAATTCAGCTGTCACAAGTCGGGGTTGGGGCCATGGTTGCAAGCCCCATCAAGTGGGGGGAGGCCAGAAGATGCTGCTCAACATCTTCTGGGGCACAGGATGGCCCCCCACAGAAAGTCCTCCAGCCTCAAAGCCCATAGAGTCCAGGGTGAGGAGCCCTGTCCTAGACACACAGCAGGGACCCAACAAACACTGGCAGAACAAAGAAGTAAATGAGGGAGCGAATGAACAAAAGAACTTGGAGGCTCAAGTCTCATACGAATGTCCCTGCAGTTCTCAGGGATATCAGTGGGCTTTTCTCAGAGGACTAATAGTTCCCTTAACTTTTCCTCTAATTTATATTTAATGAGTACTTACTCTGCCACGAGTTATGTGCTAGGTTTACATTGGTGAGCAAAACACTCACAGTTCCTGTGTTCACAGAGCTCATAGTGCAGGAAAGAACATTCTGGGGACTTTCTTGGAAGTCCAGTGGTTAAGACTCCATGCTCCCACTGCAAGGGGCTCAGGTTCAGTCCCTGGTCAGGAAACTGAGATCCCACATGCTACACGGCAGGGCCAAAGGAAACACTCTGTTAGAGGCATCTTGGGACCTGGAGGGTTCCCCAACTGTGTTACTATCGGTCATGTGACCTTGGGCAAGTCACCTGACTTTTCTGGACATCTCTTGGTCATATGTAAAATATAAGAGTTGCTTTGATCTCGAAGCTAAGTCCCAACATCTATACTCTGTGCATTTAATTAATCCTGAGTGAGTGAATGAAGTCACTCAGTTGTGTCCAACTCTGCGACCCCATGGACTGTAGCCCACCAGGCTCCTCCATCCATGGGATTCTCCAGGGAAGAATACTGGAGTGGGTTGCCATTTCCTTCTCCAGGGGATGTTCCCAACCCAGGGATCGAACCCAGTTCTCCTGCATTGCAGGCAGATGCTTTAACCTCTGAGCCACCAGGGAAGCCCATAATTAATCCTAGAGAGGTCTTTTCCTCTTTGGCATTTTTACATGAGCATAATACCATGAACACAGATTACAAAAGCTTGAGGAATCCACATGCCCATCAAAATGAGACTGGTTAAGTAAACTTCCATACCGTCTACACTTTGGAACTCAACTGTAAGTGAGATGATGTAAAACAGCCTCCAAAGAATGAAAAGAAGCAACGTATACCAACTGCCTCCATTCTCTCTTTAAAAGTACTTTCACAATAAAATGAAATGAATGAATCACTGCTACGTGAAACAACATGGATGAATCTCACAATCATGCCTGGTGACAGAAGCTGGATATAAAAGTATAAAGATCACAGGACTTGAGGTATATGAAGTTCAAGAACAGGTAAAAGTAAACTGTGCTGGCAGAAATCAGTATGGTGGTTGCCGGGGGATTTGGCTAAAAGAGAACAAGATGGAGCCCCCTAGGAGTACTGAGAATCCTGATTTGTCAAAATCAGCTGAATTAAGATCCATGCATTTCCCTCCATGCAAATTACATCCCAATGAAGAAAAAAGAGAAAGGAAAATGCTATACACATTCTACACATGGGTGTCTTTGCACAGACATTTTCAGAAACAATATATAAGAAAGTCATTAGTGGTTGCCTTTGGAAGGGGGATGAGGGACTGGGAATGAGAAAGAGACTTCATTTCATTTTCATAACCTTGATCCTGTGGGAAGTTTGCACAACCAGCAAGTATTACTATTTCAATAGAAAACAAGTCATTCAAAAACCACCACGTTCTGCAAAGAAAATCATCCCTTCTCTTAGAAAGGAAAACTCATTTCCAGTCACCCTTTGCAGATACAGTCAAGCAAGGGTTTGATAATAAGGCCTTTCCCACCACCCACTTGCCAGAGTTTGCCAAGTGCTCACATACATCCCCTCCTCACTGCTAACTCGCCCTCCTAGGTCTGGTTCAGGAGGGCTTCTGGGTGAGCTGGGAACTTGCAAGCCAGTAGGTCTCAACTGGGACCTCAGGTCCCTGCAGTCAAGGGCACCTTGAGCTCAGGTTAAAAATGTTCCCCAGATCTCAATCAGAATCCCCCACAAGCCCAAGAGTCTGTGTTTCTTTTCTAGCTTCTTTTAAACTTTTTATTGGGCACATTTTCAAATACACAGCACATTGTGGAGGAGAGTCTAATGAAACACACCAATCAGACTCCATCAGTGTTCCTATTTAACTGTATTGGCCTCTTCGCACTGTCTCTCCATTCAACTGAACCATTTAAAAGTTAACTACTGTTACCATAGGTGCATTATATGTGGAATCTAAAAAGAAATGATACAGATGAACTTACAAAGCAGAGACTCACAGACTTATCAAATGAACTACTTGCCAGGGGGAAGGGATAGTTAGGGAGTTTCGGATGGACATGTACATCCTGCTACAGTTAACATGGATAACCAACAAGGACCTGCTGTACAGCACAGGTAACTCTGATCAATACTCTGTAATAATCTTAGTTACCAGAGGGCAAGGATGGGGGGAAGGATAGTTAGGGAGTTTGAGATGGACGTGTATGCTGCTGCTAAGTCGCTTCAGTCGTGTCCGGCTCTGTGCGACCCCAGAGATGGCAGCCCACCAGGCTCCCCTGTCCCTGGGATTCTCCAGGCAAGAACACTGCAGTGGGTTGCCATTTCCTTCTCCAATGGATCAAAGTGTATACACACTGCTATATTTAACATGGATAACCAACAAGGACCTACTGTATAGCACATGGAACTCGGCTCCATGTCATATGATAGCCTGGATGGGAGGGGAGTTTGGGGGAGAATGGATACATGTACATGTATGGTTGAATCCCTTCCTTCACTTTCCACCTGAAACTATTACAACATCGGTAATCAGCTATCAGTCAGTCAGTTCAGTCACTCAGTCATGTCCAACTTTTTGCAGCCTCATGGACTGCAGCATACCAGGCTTCCCTATCCATCACCAACTCCTGGAGCTTGTTCAAACTCATGTCCATCAAGTCAGTGATGCCGTCCCAACCATCTTATCCTCTGTCATCCCCTTCTTCTTTTGCCCTCAGTCTTTCCCAGCATGAGGGTCTTTTCCAATGAGTCAGTTCTTCGCATCAGGTGGCCAAAGTATTGGCCAAAGTAATCAACTATACTTCAATACAAAATAAAAAGTTCAAAAGAAAAAATAAATTACTGTGGTTCTCAAAGTGTGTCTGAGATTCCCAAGACCTTTAAAGGGGTCCGTGCTGTCAAAAACATTTGTATAATAATCTTACATTATTTGCCTTTTTCCATTCTCATTCTCTCAGGAGTGTACAGTGGAATTTTCCAGAGGCAACATGACATGTGATATTGCAGCAATGAATGCAAAAGCAGGTTTTAGAATTCATCTGTCTTCTATTCAGAAGTACATAAAAGAGAGCTCCAAGGCATTAAAAAAAAAAACACTTTAAAAGGACCCTATAGCTCTCATGACACTTCAGCCCTAAATACTTCAGCATGCACCACTGAACAATAAGACTCTTCTACATACACACGTGTCAGTTATCTTCTGCTGTGTAACAGATTAGCCTAACAGAGGACAGCAGGAAACAACCATGTCTCATCTCACTGTTTCTGTATCAGGAATCAGGAGTGACTGAGCTGGGTGCCAACTGCACCGTAAGATTATCACATCTAATCAAACTTACAGTAGTCTCCTCATGTCATCTACTAGGCAGTCACATACAAATAACCCAGGTATCCCCAACACCTATTATAGATGCCTGTCCAGGCCAGGATCCAGTCAAGGGCACAAGTTACATTTGGTTACTGTCATAGACTGAAAGTATCTTTCTGGAATTCATATAGTGAAATCCTAAACCCCAATGTGACTTGGACTGCAAGGAGATCCAACCAGTCCATTCTGAAGGAGATCAGCCCTGGGATTTCTTTGGAAGGAATGATGCTAAAGCTGAAACTCCAGTACTTTGGCCACCTGATGCGAAGAGTTGACTCACTGGAAAAGACTCTGATGCTGGGAGGGACTGGGGGCAGAAGGAGAAGGGGACGACAGAGGATGAGATGGCTGGATGGCATCACTGACTCGATGGACGTGAGTCTGAGTGAACTCCGGGAGCTGGTGATGGAC
The DNA here is from genome assembly GCF_016772045.2 of Ovis aries. Taxonomy (NCBI): domain Eukaryota; kingdom Metazoa; phylum Chordata; class Mammalia; order Artiodactyla; family Bovidae; genus Ovis; species Ovis aries. The sequence continues at coordinate 8,088,829 of NC_056080.1, read as the reverse complement.
AGGGAGACCTGGCGTGCTGCAATTCATGGGGTCGCAAAGAGTCGGACACGACTGAGCAACTGAACTGAACTGAACTGAATGTGATGATACTAGGAGGTGAAGCCTTTGGGAGGTGATGAGGTCATGAAGGTTGAGCCCTCATGATGGGACTAGTGCCCTTAAAGAAGAGACCTCATGTGTGGATCTGAGAGTTGAAACATCTAGAAGGCTGAGCGCCAAAGAATTGATGCTTTTGAACTGTGGTGCTGGAGAAGACTCTTGAGAGTCCCTTGGACTGCAAGGAGATCCAACCAGTCCATCCTAAAGGAGATCAACCCTGAATATTCATGGGAATGATGCTAAAGTTGAAGCTCCAATATTTGGCCACTTGATGCAAAGAGCCAACTCACTGGAAAAGATCCTGATGCTGGGAGGGATTGAGAGCAGGAGGAGAAGGGGGTGACAGAGGATGAGATGGTTGGATGGCATCACTGACTCAATGGACATGACTTTAAGCAAACTTCGAGAGATGGTAAAGGACAAGGAAGCCTGGTGTGCTGCAGCCCATGGGGTTGCAACGAGTCGGACACGACTTAGCAACTGAACAACGACAACAAGACAAGACCAGAAAGCTAGCGTGTTCTCTTCCCACCATATGAGGACACAGGGAGAAGATGGCCCTCTGCATCCAGAAGAGAGCCCCCACCAGAATCCAACCATGCTGGCACCATGATCTCAGACTGCCAGCCTCTGGAACTATGAGAAATAAATGTCTGTTGTTGATAAGCCACCTAGTGTGTGGTACTCTGTCATAGAACCAGAGCTGCCTAGCACAGTGATTCTAAGTCTTATGTCTCATTTGATGGAGAATACTCCTCCTTTTTCATTTTCTTTCTCAGTATTGCCTGCGTGAAAAGACAGCACCTGATAGCCCACCCAGGGTGCCAAGCCATTCTGGGGAGGAGGTTCCTGGCCAGCTGCGGGTGACACCTGCAAAGAAAATGGCTGGAAGTGGACAAAGGAGGCTGTCTGGGCCCTGGCCTCTGCACACTGGGCCTTTCTCACTAAACACCAACCCTCTTCCCAGGAGAGTCATTTTTATGGGGCCGCAAAGAGGCAGAGACAGCGAGCTGAGAGCAAGGGAACTGGAGGAGGGACACACTGCAGTGCCAGGCCCCCGGAGGGACAAGGATAATTTTTCTAATCATTCCAAGCCTCCTCCCCCAAACCCACTGCGCATGGCCCTCATCCTGAAATGCAACTGCCACCCTCGCTTCCCGTCTCCCAGGAGTTCCCAGTGTGCTGACCCTTTACCATCCATCTGACCCCCTGAAAACTCAAAGCAGCAGGACCAGCAGGAACAGTAGCCCTATTTTATGGATTCGGCAACAGTTCTGGGAGTGGAAGTGAGGCTCTGCAAAGTGTCAGAGCCAGAGCTTTAGTGGTCAGTCCTGCACTGAAGCTTAAAGGGCAAGACCGTGACCACCACCACCTTCGGGGGCCAGACGGGGGCTCTGGGGGCAGCTGGCGCTGGCCTCCTCCAGCCATACGTGCTGCCAGCATCTCTCTGCCACAACGGGCAACAGCACCCCCGTTATCTCCCTCCCCGCTTGTGACACCTCCACCCGGTCCTGCTATTCCCACTTCTGCAGATAAGGATGGTGACTCTGGGCTACTCTAGTTCCAGACATGATGGTCTAGTGCTTGTGTTTTTTCGTCTCTCCCTGACACTCTCCCTTCTGCCAAGCCAGCTTCCCAGCTACAACTGGCACACACACAGGCCTCCCCTTTTTAACAGAAGCTATTTCTGGAACCCCACAGCAGAAAAAAAAAGCCTTCACACTGTGTTTCCCAATATATACACCATCATGAAAGGGAATCAGATCTCTGACCGAGGGCTCAGCATGAAACAACTCACAAGAAAATGAATTCTAGAATACTGCGGCCTGAAGAACACTGAGAGGTCATCTGAATCAACAATTCTCAAGCAGGGGCAATGGAGTCCCACGATGGGACAATGGCAGGGTCTGAAGACATTTTTGGTTGTCACAACTAGGGGCATCTAGTAGGTAGAGGCCAGGGGTGCAGGTGAACACCCCCACAACAGATTTCTCCAGCCCCAAATGTCAACCTGCCAAGGCAGGAGACGGGGGTTCAATCTCTGGGTCGGAAGATCCCCTGGAGAAGGAAATGGCAACCCACTCCAGTATTCTTGCCTGGAGAATCTCATGGATGGAGGAGCCTGGTGGGCTATAACAGTCCATGGAGTCAAAAAGAGTTGAACACGGCTGAGCAACTAGACAATGACAAAATGTCAATAGTGTCAAGGCTGAGAAACCTTGATATAATACTCCTCGGTTACTTTGAAAACAAGAAAACTGAGGCCCAAAGGCACAAAGTGACTTGGTCCAAGTTGCACAGTCCCAAAGGCAGAGGTGGAGCTAGGTCTCTGCCATCTATCATCTGCTCTGCTCTGTCTAGGGTTGGGCTGGGGGAGAAAGAAACATGGGAACAAGAGGATCATAAAAGTCTTATAGTCAACCTGAGCCAAATGAAGAAAACTGCAGTAAATTAATAACTAAACTACTGTAGCAAAACATCAGGGTGTCCAATTGCTGAAAGAAACGCCTTCTTCAATTATCAACTAAAACAGCATTGCTTTACTGGTCCTCCAACAATTGCTGGATGGGTCAAAGGATACATGGTGTGAGGTCCAGTACAATTTAGCAATACCACAGCTTCCCAGGGGATCACGTTTTACAGGTAAGATCGACTACATTCTCTTCCTAAGGGTACTGCATATATCCCGGCCTCATATGTGAAGGAGAGAAAGGAATGCAAACACAGGTGGGAAATCTCAAGTGTTCATTAAAATCACACCCTGTCCTGTTAAAATTGAAGTCACCTGATTCCCCCTTCATCTGTCGCTGCATCATCAGCCCCTTCTTCCAGCAAGCAAATTATTTAGCAAGGGAATTAGAACACTGAAAAATCATAGGGTTTGGTGTTCAGCTCCACCCCCTTCTAAAGACCATTTTGTTCTTAAGAGATATAACTGGTTTGCCTTCTCTTACACGTCTATTGGAAGCTTTATTTTAATTGGATACTGTTAATTTTTTAAAATCTATTTAAAACACCGGGATGAAACAAACATTTCTGACATATCCCCTTTAAATGCTACAATCTTGCAAAATAATGCAAAACAATTTAGACAGAACATCTAGCTCTTCAATTGCTAACCAGTAAGTTTCCGTTCCATTTCAAGCAAAGCAGCTTTGGCTTTGAAAGAAATCAGGCTAAATACGGAGAACAAAACAAACCCCTGTAAGAAGAATTAGTAAATGTGTCATTATTTAGGAATCACTCTGACAGTCGGTAAACAGTTGACAGTTCTCTCAGACAAGCCCCTCTCTCTCTTACAATGCATGTATTGTGATCATTCCTGATTTTTTTTCCCCCTCCTGCGCAGGAGGCCGGGGTCTTTCTGTCTGGCCCCAGGCCACTTTCCTGGGATGGATGGGCACAAGACCCAAGTCACGCGTGAGCCTTACAACAGTCGTCCCCCACTCCCGCCCCCGCGCCCCCCTGATGCCTGATGCCTGATGCCTGCAGCAGCCCCAACAGCCAGAGACCCTACTTTCGTTTTCTGGGGTGCCGACGGGCTGCAGGGGCTTCGCCTGCAGAGTCTCTTACCTGCAGTGCCGCATGGCGCAGGCCGGTCGCCCACCTGCACCGCATCCTAGAGCATCCTTTCTTCAGCGCGACGGCTGCGAGCGCGCTGACGTCACCGGGAGGCGGTGCCCACACCGCCACGTGACGCCCTAGGGGCAAAGAGGGGAGGGTGGGAAGACCCTGCAAGTGAGGAGGGAGTGGCCGGGAAGAACCGCTCTGGCCTCGGTTCTGGGCGGCTTGTTTGATGTGGGCAGCTGGCCTAGACTTGCATGAACTGTGGGAAACAAACAGCACACAAAAGGGAAGACTCAAATGATTCCAGGCTCCACGCAGGTAATAGGATTTCAAAAGAGCTAGCAATAAGGGGATTAGTAATGAAAGGAAATGATTTAGTCTTTTATTTTTCAGTCTTCATCAAATGCAATGAAGAACTAAATAAATCTATTTTGTGCAAATCAAAATGACAGTTAAAATATGGAGTGCATATACATACTTTGCACAGAGGGTCCATGTTTCAAATGTATATTCATTGTGGCATATAATACTAATTGCACTATAATGCTATTAATCCATAACAAATACTGCATGCCAGTATTAATGTGGTTTTGAAAAAAAACGGTGCCATCGCATATTTATACTTCTTACTTGAACATTTGATGATTTAAAATAAAGTGCTATTGCATGAACGTTGTACTTGTGTCTGTTTTCGTAAATCTTCTGGCAAAGAATTTAATCTCTCAGACATGAAAGTTAATTCCCAGTAACTCATTATTTCACGTTTTCTAATTTTTATCACATTCTGCAGAAGTGAATCATCTCACTATTTCAGAAAATATGTACAATGTCAATATTTCTCATTCACAACTGAAACAGCCTTGCCTAGAAAGACTTAGAAAATTCCAACTGTGACCATTTCGTAAATTTGAAATGGCATATTTCAAACTTAAACTGTGAAAATATCAACTTTCTTGCCAAACCGCATAAACGTTTTCGAAATGTGAAAGGGCAAAAGCAGGAACTGTTTTTATTTGATTTCCAGCTTCATATAGATTAGTTGCTTTTCGTTTGAGTTTAAATGGCAATTTTAACATTCCCTTCGCTGGCGCCCCTGAAAGAGATGTGAAATAGATTGTTTTACGAGCAGGCCAGGGTTACTTGCTATTTATTCCGGCAGCTTTCGTGTCCTTCTATATTTAAACCTGGACTCTTTTACCACCATTCCCTCCGGATTAACCGAATTTCTGTTAAGAAGGTCAGTCTGTAATTTGGCCCTTGCCTCTCACAGCAATCGATTATTTTCAACTCGACTTAAAAAATCTACAAAGTGGCCACATGGTATTCTCGGGCCCTCCTCTCATCTGTTTTTCTGAGGGATAAGTAACTTACCTTCTGCTTTCAGCTTCGTGGGATATAAAATTTAAATGCTACCATAATCCCCTGCTCCAGTGGGTTGAGGGTCAGACAAGTTCATTTTCCTGCCAAAGGCAAATGTCGATTTCAGCCTCAGGCGCCCCGGGCCGGCCCCACCCCCAACCCCCCCCCCAACTACCCCCCGCCGAGAGCCAGTCTGGGAGTATCACGTGCTCCACCCAGCCACTCAACCCTACCCAGCCGGCTCGGTCACCTCGGAGGCTGGCCCTGCCCATTTCGTCCGCCTCGTACAGCCGGTGCGTTCGGGTCCAGAGAGAACTCCGCGTCCCCAATACGGGACGCGCAACCCGCTGGGACTGGGCTCGGTGGACGACAGTGATGGGCGTTCCAAGAATCAATGGCGGTGGGGCCGGGGATGATCTCTATTATGCCCTCCGAGGTCTGAAATGATTTGCTTTGTGCTCTGACTTAACGGAAATGACTAAAAGTCACCTTCCTCGGCGTGGGGCGATTTTTTTTTTTTTTGTCAGTAGGTTTCACCTCTTCTCCAGGTGATTGCTCAAGTGTGAAAAACATTACAGCAAACAGGCGATTCAGGGCGCAGTAATTTTCAACAGAATGAGGTCACTTCCGACATCCTCCACCTCCACCTATGAAATTATCCTTTAGGCAGAGGTTTACCAAAATAAAAACAAAAACAGAAAACAACACAACTAAAGCAAACAAATATAAAAACAGATACAACCGATAAAAATGTAAATGATCAATCTTCCTGATAGGCTGTTTAGCAATTCCTACCAAAAGCCTTGCAAATAAGAGCAGGCCCATACAGTGGGCCAGGAACTTGCTCCAGGGGGGAAAAAAGGGAAGGAATGGAAACAGTTGTGAAAGGAAAAACTGCTGCAATATTATTTATGACCTCAAAGCACCAGAAGCAAGTTAAGTGGCCAAAACCAGAGGGTGGGTTCAGTTGTGAGACATAGGTACAATGGAAGAATTAAAATATCCGGTAGCAGATATTTTTTGACCTGGAAAGACATTCACGGTCTATTAAATGAAAAAAAGCAACTTCCAAAGTATTATGTGCTGAATGATGGAACGAATGTATGTCTGTACGTGTTGAAGGGAAGCAAAATATGCCACCCCAAATATGTCACTTGGCATTTCGATTTTTAAACAGTCTGTGCAAAATAGACACTGACCTTCCTTGGTCCCCCTAAAAGCATGTGAAATTACCCTCCCTGTACCAGTAGATAAAAGGAATTCACCTCCTGGAAGGCTGCATAAACAAGCCTTGCTAACTTCACTAATTTGCCAGCCTACTGGGACCCTCTTGTTTCTCCATTTTGCTACATTGTTTCCCTGTCTAGAAGGTATAAAAGCTGCCTGCTTTGATGACTTCTTGGAGTCCCCTACAGTAGGAAATTAAATTTATTTTTCTGCTGTTAATCCATTTTGTATCAATTTAATTATTAGACCAGTCAAAAAACTGGGAAGAAGGGAAAAGTTTTACATATGTTTTATATATGAACATAGAAAACAACTGGGAAGCATATTCATTAAAGTATCACCCTTAGTATTTCATTCATTAGTGAGATTAAGGGTTTTTCTCCTTTTCTTCTTTTTGGCTTAGCTGGTGTTCTAATTTTCCTATGATTAACCTACAATGTGTTTGTAACAAGCAATTGCTATTGCTTGTTGTTTTTTTTTAAGCACCGTAGGAGACATGATCATGGAATATGTGTATTTTGCTACTTTTTGATGCATATTTCATGACTTGAAGATTATCGATTTTAACCTCAGGAGAGAACAATTCCTAGTCATCTGAGTTTGGCATCACGGACTCAATGGACATGAGTCTGAGTGAACTCCGGGAGATGGTGATGAACAGGGAGGCCTGGCGTGCTGCGATTCATGGGGTCGCAAAGAGTCGGACACGACTGAGCGACTGAACTGAACTGAGTTTATTCTGCCAATAAAAATGTTTAAGAAAGAAGGTGGCAACTCGGAACTGGAATTACCCTTTCATCCTCTGTAGGTTCAGCCTTAATTTCTCATCCATATAAAGTCACTCCTTATTCTGCTCTGTGTGAAGATTCAAAGTTAGCTGTTACGATCCTTCCTAAAAAGATTCTTCAAACACTTGTGTAATAACCTTTGAGTGTTAATTTCTCCATATTGGTGCCTTCTATTTTCTTCACACATTTCTACTTGATAATCCCTTTGAATGTGTTACATTTTCCCCCTCTTATCTGCTGCTGGGACATTTGGTAAGGCCTGAGGACAGTTGGGGTTGTCGCAACTGGGTGGGGGGGTTGGGGGGTGCCAAGAAACCTTGCATATAAAGTATAATTTGATGCCCCGAATTTTCCATTTCACAGCCTATTTATTTATTTATGGCCACAAGGCTTGTGGGATCTTAGTTCCCAGACCAGGGATCAAACCCAGGACCCCTGCATTGAAAGTTCTGAATCTTAACCACTGGACCATCAGGGAAGGCCCTTCCAGTCATTTTTTTTAATATGTATATAATGTTGTTATCTCCATTTTCTATTTTAAAAAAACAATTTTATTTCTTTATTCACTTGTGACTATGCTGGGTCTTCTTTCTGTGCAGGCTTTTCTCTAGGTGCAGAGAGTGGTGGCTTCTCTTGTTATAAAGCACAGGCTCTAGGCACGCAGGCTCAGTAGTTGCGACACACTGGCTTAATTGCTCTGGGGCATGTGGGATCTTCCCCAACCAGGGATCAAGTGGATGTCTCCTGTACTGGCAGATAGATCCTTCACCACTGAACCACCAGGGAAATTCCCCTTCCTGTTCACCGTCATATAACATGCTGGAATCTCTGTTTCATGATAATCCCTTAAATGTGGTACTGCTGGCACAGGGAAAGTCTAATTGCCTGTATGTGTGTGTCTGTGCTCAGTCACTCAGTCGTGTCCCACTCTTTGTGACATCCCCCCTGGGCTGTAACCATCCAGGCTCCTCTGTCCATGGAATTTTCCAGGCAAGAAAATACTGGAGGAGGTTGCCAATTCCTACTCCAGGGGATCTTCCTGACCCAGGGATCATACCCTTGATCTCTTGTGTCTCCTCCATCGGCAGGTGGATTCTTTACCACAGCGCCACCTAGGAAGCCCTAATTGCCTGTATATTCATAAACTATTTCAGAATCAGTGCACAGGAAACTGTGAACAGTGGTCATCTCTGGAAAGCAGAGCTTAGTGGCTGGGGCACCGAGAGGAGAGGAAAGTTTTCATAGACATGGGAACACGTAACACGATTTAAAATTAAAAAAAAAAAAAACTCTCTCTGAGATACCGTGTTACACCAGAACCAACATGGTCTCTAAATGTTCTCAGATACTACCTTAAAGTAATACATGACTGTGTTACATGTTACTGTCTGCGCTATTTGCCAAGCTTCTGCAAGTCTGGATTTTTCCTTCTGGAAAGTGGGGAGCAGTAGGGGTAGTAACAGTATCCACCACCTGCCGCAGTTTCGAGGCTTACGTGATAGATCTGGAAAGAGTAAGCAGTGTTGATAGAGCTTTCGTGAAGTCTGAGACACAAGGAAAAATGTGTACCCCTATATATGCTTATCAAAATATCCTCTCATACAAGTAGAAAAAGGTATACTGACTCACAATCAGGGCTTTCCTTCATGGTTTGGTGGTTAAGAATCCACCTGCCAATGCAGGAGACACAAGAGACTAAGGTTCGATCCCTGGCCCGGGAAGACCCCGCTTGCCACCGCAGAGCAACTAAGCCCATGCACCACAACTATTGAGCCTGCACTTAGAGCCCACGAGCTGCAGCCACTAAGCCCCGTGCCCTAGAGCCCATGCTCCACAGCACGACAAGCCACTGCAATGAGAAGTCTTCACACCGCAACTAGAGAGTAGCCCCTGCTAGCCACAACTAGAGAGAAAAGCCTACACAGCAATGAAGAGCCAGCACAGCCAAAACTATAAATAAATTAAAAAATGTTAAAAAGACAAACACACACACACACACACCTACATATAAAGCCCCACATGACCCAATTCATTTGCACACCATTCCTAACTCATATAAACGCACCCACAGGTGCAAGCAGGGCATGTGCGAGAGAACATTTGGAACTCCCAGCCAGTTGGAAATGACTGTGCCCCTGGCACAGTAATACAGAGTCATCAAACGCACAACTTGTTTCTATTGTAAAAGGTGACATTTTGCTCATGGTGAATGTGGGCATTAATTTTGATTTTCATGAATAATCTATTATCTTGATGACAAAATCTTTTGATGCCCACTTAAATTTTGCCTCCAAGGCTATAGTGCCTTTCTCACCTCCTGCAAATTCTAGCCCTGTGTAGCTGGTACATTGTACTATAAGCGGGGTATCTGATAAAGCCTGGAGGTGAAGACCTGTTCCATCTCTTTGTCCTGAGCTCATGTGCATCCAGTCACACTGTCCAAGTGAGCAAATGCATGCGAGCCCCCTTCCCTAGTTGGGTGCTGTGCACATGGCCAACTCACAAAAGATTTGGGAAGTAAGTGAAAAAGGTAGATGATAAGAAGATGCCATCCAACCTTCCCCAGACACTCTGAGCTGTGGTCACAGACTGTGATGCACACCTGAAGGCTACAAATGTGGACCACATTACCCTGTTTGTGGTGACAAACATCAGCCTTGAAAGCTCTCTGCGCTTCTACAGCAGCATCATTGTCAAAGATGTTGTCATTCCAGGAAGCCTGAGAGAAGATCCTGGGTAGCACTGAAAGAAAGTGTTGGTTGCTCATTTGTGTCTGACTCCTTGCAACTGCATGGACTATATTGCCCACCAGGCTCCTCTGTTCATGGGATTTCCCAGGCAAGAATAGTGGAGTGGGTTGACATGTCCTCCTCCAGGGGATCTTCTTGACACAGGGATTGAATCTATGTCTCCTGCACTGGCAAGCAGATTCTTTACCATCTGAGCCACCCTCGAGGGCTAAGCAAATCCTTGCCCTTTCAGAAAAGAACTGTTAGTAGATAGCCTTTCCTTTTTCTCTTTGGGTGCCAGTAGACTCAGATTGTTCCAAGTCAATTCAGTAGGCTTGGCTCCTCAAATTAGCATAAACACAGAGGAATGCTGGTCAAAGTTCAAAAACCCAACTCTCTAAGAGAGGGGATGGGAGGGGTTGGAATGCTTGATTTGTAGCAGTTGCAGATGGCAAGGGTATAAATTCTCCCACCACCGCCAGCTTCAAACTACTGAGCCTGTAGTTGGACAGTGGCATTATATATCTCCATGGTATCCAGGCAATTGAAGTACATTCTTTTATGTGGATCTTAGTCCCCTGACCAGGGACTGAAATAGTGTCCCCTGCATTGGAAATGCAGTCTTAAGCACTGGACCAACAGGGAAGTTCCGGAAGTAAACTCTTTTCTCACACCTAGACAAGGGGCAGTTTTTCTTACCCAAGAACTGGCTTTTGAGAAAAGCCGTTCCTTGTCCAGGTGCTTTGGATTGGAAATATGATTTTTGTAAAACTGCACTGCTTCAATATAGTAGCAACTAACCATATGCTGGAGAAGACTCTTATATAGTCCCTTGGTCTATAAGGAGATCCAACCAGTCAGTCCTAAAGGAAATTGCTGAATATTCATCGGAAGGACTGATGCTGAAGCTGAAGCTCCAGTACTGTGGCCACCTGATGTGAAGAACTGACCCATTTGAAAAGATCCTGATGCTGGAAAAGATTGAAGGCAAAAGGAGAAGAGGGTGGCAGAAGATGAGATGGTTGGATGGCATCACTGACTCAGTCAACATGAATTTGACTGGTTGGATCTCCTTGTAGTCCAAGGGACTCTCAAGAGTCTTCTCCAGCATGTGGTTAGTGGCTACTATATTGAAGCAGCGCAATTTTACAAAAATCATATTTCCAATCTGAAGCACCTGGACAAGGAACAGCTTTTCTCAAAAAGCCAGGTCTTGGGTAAGAAAAGCTGCCCCTTATCTAGGTTCGAGGAAAGAGTTTATTTCCCGGGATAGTGGAAGATTGAGGAGCCTGGCTTGATGCAGTCTATGGGGTTGCAAAGAGTTGGATGCAACTGAGCGACTGAACAACCACCACCACAAGCTGCTACTTACATTTAATTAAATTAATAAAATAAAAAATTCAGTTCCTCAGTCACACTAGCTATATGTCACGTGCCTGATCGCCACACACAGCTAGTGGCAACCATATTTTAGTGCAGATATAAAATAACTCCATTATCACAGATTGTTCTGTTGGATAGTGCTGTAAAGCATTTCTTTTAAACTAATTTCATTGCAATAAAACAATTTGTGATTATTGTTCAGGGAATTCTGCCTGTAATTACAGAGCAGGGAAGGCAATCTGGTGAGAGTGTCTGTTGGTGAGAAAGACAGAAAAGCACAGATTCCAGAAGGCTGCATGCCTCTGGCCGCAGGTCCCAGGCAAGATGTTTCCAAACACCACAAAATGTGTAACCTCTGCCTTTGGATCTAACCAGGGGCCTGCAAATCTTGATCCAAAATAATAGGCATGAGGGACTTCCCTGGCGGTCCAGTGGTTAAGAATCTGCCTTGCAATGCAGGGGATGTGGGTTCAATCCCTAGTCGGTAACTAATATCATACATGCCTCCTGACAGCTAAACCCTCTCTTCACAACTAGAGAGCTGGCACTCTGCAACAAAAATCCTTTATGACACAATGAAGACCTGACACAGCCAAACTAATTAATTAAATGTTTTTTTTAAAATGAGAGGGCATGTGTGATTACTTTTGTCAAAGCAAAAAATGAGACACATGACCAGACAATATTGTCTATCTACTTAAAACCATAAAAACAATGACTGCAGCAATGAGTAACCCTGTTCGGGAAACACTGACTGATACCGCCCACCCTGGCCAGGCATGATAGTAACCACTTGCATGAGTTATCGCAAGAGGGTCCTGATAAGGAGCAAGGAACTAACAACCTACCACCAACCAGAAGAATTTGAGGAAAACTCCAAAGGAGAGAGGAGACGCCAGTCCATAAGTCCTAGCACCTTCCAGAATCCTCCTTGCTGGCGTCCATCTTGGCTGAACAATGCATACATGTGCACCAGGAAGGACCCTGCATTAGACTGATTGGTCAGAGACAACCCAGAAGCTAATCCTATTACCATAAAACCTGAGAGTTTGTCACGTGGCAGAAGCAGTTCTCCTGGGTTCCCTTACTCTGTTGCTCTCTGCCCAGGCGCCCCTTCCCAATAAAGTCTCTTGCTCTGTCAGCAGGTGTGTTTCCTTGGACAATTTATTTCTGAGTGTTAGACAACAGCCCATTCAACATCTCGGCACCAAGAAACCAAGTCTCCTTGGAGAAATGACCGTGTCTAGGTCAGAAACATCTAGTCACGCAGGGTGGTGTTACCAAAACCAAATTGTCTGCTTGCCCATTGCAAAGCAAAGCAAATCTACTGCTACCAGGTTGCGGTGAAGTAAAGCACAGCATTTACTGTAAGGCCAAATAAGAATGGGCAGCTTAGCTCAAAAGACCCAAACTCCCCAATAGCTTTCAGGAAAGGATTTTCAAAGACGGTGTGAGGGAGAAGGTGGCAGGGTGTGTAATCAGCTTATGCACAATTCTCTGATTGGCTGATGGTGAGCTAACAGGGTGATGTTTCAGGAATCTCAATCACCAACCTTCTGGTTCCAATGTGTCTGAGGTCTACATACATGCTGGTGATCAGCATGCAGTTAACTCCTTCCACCTCATGTCTGCCCAACAACTGAAGGATATGGCCCAGGGTAATATGTACAGCCCTTGAGGAGGAACCGAAGACTCTTGGCTTTGTTTTAGGGCTAAACTATTACTAATGTTGCTTGAACATTTTCTTTTGTTCCTGTATTTTTTTCTTATTAAATTTTTCTTTTTGGAATTTAGGGAAGGTCTAGGATGCTAATGCTTTTCTACAAATGAGGTGGGTAGATGACATGGGGCCTGGGCAGTGTCTGTCCCTGAGAAGGCTTTGAAGCGTCCTGTTCCATTTCAGTAACAATGAAGCCATCTCAGACTCCTGGGGACACATATAAAGGACCCAGGAGTCAACCAGTAGAGGCTGCTTCAGCCACAGAGGGGAGAATTTGAGCATCAGTAAGGATAACAACTCCAATGGATTAAAGCATATCAAACATGTTTAAATTTATGTTAGTAATAATAATTATTAAAAATATCCAGGAGATAGTGAAGGACAGGGAAGCCTGGCATGCTGCAGTGCATGGGGTCACAAAGTCAGACATGACTGAGCAACTGAATAACAACAAAAATCATACTAAAAAAAAATTTCCAACCCCCCCCCCCAAAAAAAAGGTCACCACTGTAACAGTGCTGGGAATCATTTTTAAAACTGGTCAATAAAGAAAAACATCAAGCAGTTATCTTGCTTTTTCCAAACTATACCACAGAATAACCAAATAGGTAAATTTCTCGTTATAAAAGTTGTGGTGGTGGTTTAGTCGTTAAGTCATGTCCAACTCTTGCGACCCCATGGACTGTAACCTAAGTGTTTCAAAGTAAATAATAATGTCTTAAAAATTGAGAGGTCATCATTTTGCAACCTTTAGTGAATTGATGGATCTATCTATTGACTTCCTTGGACTGCAAGGAGATCCAACCAGTCCATCCTAAAGGAAATCAGTCCTGAATATTCACTGGAAGGACTGATGTTGAATCTGAAACTCCAATACTTTGGCCACCTGATGTGAAGAACTGACTTGTTTGAAAAGACCCTGATGCTGGGAAAGATTGAGGGCAGGAAGAGAAGGGGATGACAGAAGATGAGATGGGTAAAACATGGGTCTGGGTCTCATCACCCAGATGAGATGATTGGATGGCATCACCGATTCAATGGATATGAGTTTGAGTAAACTCCGGGAGTTGGTGATGAACAGGGAGGCCTGGTGTGCTGCAGTCCATGGGGTTGCAAAGAGTCAGACACGACTGAGTGACTGAACTGAACTGAACTAAGGTATTGATTATCAATAGTTGCAAACCCTATAAAAAGAAAAATAATTCACTTGATAGATGAAGGTATGTCTTGCTCCTCATCCCATCCCCCCAAAAAGAAAGGGAAAAAAAAAAAGAAACTGGACTCTGATCAAGCTTTTAGATTCAACAATAGCTCTTCTCTGCATTTAATTTTAGGAAATAAAATTCAGAAGAACATGTTAAAATTATACTTACAACGAGATACAATGAGCCAAGTCCAGACTGTGGGAGATTAGAGAACACAAAACTTTGTTTCTTCAACAAAGGTGTGTGTATGTGTTGGGGGGGATAGGTTCTGTGAATCAAAAACAGTCACAGCTCCAGTGAGATATCACTGTACACCTATTAAGATGGCTAGGATAAAAATAACAAGTGTTGGCCAGAAAGTGGAGAAATTGAAGCCTTTGTATATTCCTATCCCTGGTAGGGAATATAAAATGGGCAGCTGCTTTGGCAAAGTTTGGCAGTTCTTCAAATGATTAAACAAAGAGTTATCATATGATCTAGCTATTCCACTTTAAGGTATAGACCCAAAAGAAATAAAGGCCTATGTCCACACAAAAAATTGTAACATGGGGTGGGAAGTGGGAAGGAGGTTCAGGAGGTAGGGGCAAACATTATGCCTATGGCTGATTCATGTTGATGTATGGCAGAAACTAATACAATATTGTAAAGTAATTATCCTCCAATTAAAAAAAAACACTTGTATACAAATGTTCATAGCAGCATTATCCCTATTAGGCAAAAAGTGGAAACCCAAATCTCCATCCACTGCTGAACAGATAAACACAATGTGGTCTATCTACACAAAGGAATATTACTCAGCAATAAAAACGAATGAAGTCCTTAACACAGGCTACAACGTAGATGACTCTGGAAAACATGATGCTGAGAAAACAAAGCCAACACAAAGGCCACATACCAACTGATTCCATTACTAGGAAACATCCAAAATAGGCAAATCCACAGAGAAAGATCAGTGGTTGTCAGGGGGTGGGGGAGGAGAAATAGGGATGACAGTTAATGGGCACAAGGTTTCTTTCTAGGGTGAGGAAAAAGTTCTACAATTGATTGTAGCTTTTGTGCTATGAATAAACAACTCTTAATATACTAAAAACGGATGAATTACATATTACATGCTTTAAACAGGTGAATTGTATGGTATGTGAATTCTATCCAGAGAAAGTTCACCCCCCTACACACACCAAAAAAAGCACATGGGCTTTTAAAAAAAATCCCCAAAACAGATATTTGGATTCTGCTCAATTAAAAAATGAATGACCTTGAGACAAGTGAAAAGGTGAACCATAGATGACAAATGCCATCGAGGAGTTATTAAACGTTATGATGTGATAAGGCTACTGTCCACGCCTTTCTTTCTTAGCCATACATACTGAAATGTTTCCAGCTGAACCAAGAAGGTAGATGGGATTTGCTTCAGAAGATGGAACCAAGGACAGCGGAAAGTTCGGTGTAGACCAAACAAGATGGGCCAAGAATGATTTATGTTGAAGGGGTTGGGGGAGAGGGCTTTATGCGTGTTCACTGTATTATTCTATTTTCATACCTCTATTTTTATGTTGAAAAAGCTGTTTTCAGTCACAAAGTCACGTCTGACTCTGCGACCCATGGACTGCAGCCAGGCCTCTCTGTCCATCACCATCTTCTGGAGTTCACCTAAGTTCATGTTCATTGAATCAGTGATGCCATCCAACCATCTCATCTCTTACATACATTTTTATATATTTAAGTCTATAATTACATTTTTAAAAAATCACACAACTTCCATTCTGTTTTTAAGGCAGGTTAGTTTAATTTTATAGAAGAAATACTTTCAAAAGATACAAATGACACAATTAGAACAGAGACAAAAATAGAGATGAATACTGATTATAACTTATTCCCACAACAGAAGGTTACATATTTCGGTGGTGACAGTTAAGTTACCAGATGAACGGAAGACCAAATTCCCTTTTATTTGCTGTAGTGTTCCTAAAGGACCCTGGTGGCAGACTTTGGATTGTTTCTGGACTAAACTGCTGATAAAACAAGGCAGAGGTTTCTTACCACAAGGCACAGTTATGGACAAACTTAAACATAAGAAAATACCCCTTAAGACGATAGGACTTCACTTTTTAGACATGTGGGATATTTTCCAGGGGGTGGTAGTTTTAACTAGTCAGAAGCTGCAAAATCAAGTCAGGAAAGAGAAGCCAATTAGGGGACATTGTGTCCTCCTGCCTCCTCAGCTGGCCTCTATCGCTGTCCACCTGCCCCTTCTGTCCACAGACTGCCAAGCAGCAGGAAACCCATCACCTCCCCTCCTTCATCTGCCTGGCTTTTCTTTGCTTTCTTAGGATGGTCCCATTCAGGTGCAAAAGCAGACAGACTCAGGAGAGAGGGAGGGACACACAGAAAGGTGCAAGCAGCGCTCCCGGAACTGATGTCAAAGCACAGACTATATCTGTTTCTACTGAGGCAAAGCAGGGATTTCTTTTTGTTTTCATTAAACTCTGGGGTGGGGAAGCACGCCAAACAAAAATCATCAGTCTTGACTGGGCAGTGACATTTATCTGCAAATCCTTGCAGGCTTTTTGTACAGGCACAGTGGGTTTCCCTACGTTGCCACTTTGTAGAGCTTGAAAGTAAAAGCTGCTTCAACCCTTCAACCCACTGAGCGCTTCAAGTGGCAATGTGGCTACAGAGCGCCTAGGCAAGGTGGCTGGGACTGCCCCACTTCTGGGGAGCCATGCACCTGAAATGTACATGATTCTTTCCACACACCCCAGAGTCCAGCGCCAGCCAATTCGTCAGTCTCAACAGCTGGGGACAGGGAGGGCCTGCCACCATCCTGACCCATTCACTAACGCTGTCTTCTGGCATTTTTGGCAGGCACTGATGTTTTATGTGTCTCTACCTCTGTTGTGGGTATGTATACAGGGAAATGAGCAAAGGAAAAAAGGAAAAAAAATCGAGACTAGAGGCAGAGATTCTTAGCAATAAGTGGCAAGTGTGAAAAAGCACAAAGTTTTCAGCTTTACCACCACTGACAACTTCACTGTCCGTGATAGGTCAATGAAATGCATTTACAAAATTCATTTTTAATAAATGTGAAAATAAAGGCAGATTATACAAGGGAGTGGTTACAGACTAATGAGAAGAGAGATGCTGCTGATTAAGGGGGGAGGGGGGACACTTTCAAGGGAAGGGCAGAAAGATGGAGGTGTGGGGACGAGGGCATTTTCTCTTACATTTTGTGTGATTCACCTCGTTTACTTCTCCGAGGCCTCATGAAGGAGAGTGCATTCCATAGATAATAAATACGTAGTAGACAAACTATACCATTTGGCATTTTATGAGGATGGTATAGTTGTATTACGTAAAGAATTTTTTTCCTCGTCAGCTAATTCTAAGATTTCTTAAGAAATATCAGGACGACTCCAGTATGGGGCGGAGGCCATCTGATTGAAAGCAAATGCTCTCCTGTGAGCCACTTGTTGGCTAGATATGGCTCCCACAGAAGCCTGCCTCCTCAAAAAAAGCGCCTTGGAAGGTTCTCGTGTCCATGCTGTGACGGCTCCATCCATCAGCGGATCCACTGACTCGCTGAAAATGCACCTTCCTTCTCTTTTCACTTTCCTGCAAGCAGAGCAGAAGCTCCACCACTGCCCTCTTTGTTGGGTCTCGGTCTCAACTGGATAGGGCGGACTAGAAAGGCAGAGGCCGGGGGAGGGCGGGCTGTGTGGCTGCCGCCAGGGGCTCTAGAACCGCCTTCAGACCTGGGGCCACAGGGACACTAGGTGCCCGCAGGGCACCAGGCACTGACTTCTGATTGAGCCCCTGCGGTGGCACCTGACTGAGCCCCTGCGGTGGCATCTTAAGGGAACACAAAGGGTGCCAAAGTGTATGATATACATGATAAATGCATGGAGGAGGAGAATTCAGCATATAGTGTTTGCATTTCGGGTGTCAGATACAAAACCGGCCCCAAAGTTCCATTCTACCGCATGACAAATACTGAAGAACAAAATTTCAGTCTTAAAATACATCTTAAAGTCAGTATTTTCCTTCAAGGAAAAAAAAAGTACTATAAATAAATTATAATACAGTGAATTTGCCTGAACTCACTTCGTTTCTGTCTTCCAGCCTTTAAGTCAAATAAAACAGCGTTAAAAACTGTACACTCTTAACATGATAATTGATCTCTTATAAAATAACCTGTCTTCAGAGATGTCAATTTCACAACAAGGAAAAACCAAGCCCTGTTGCCGTCACTATTATAAAATATGTATGTATAGATATATGTGTTTTGTTTTTTTTTACAAAATGTGTATATTAATAGCTTTGCACAAATATTTTAAAGACAAATTTAGCTAGCCTAAGAACTTCATTAAAATAAAACAGGCAGATAAATACTTCATGTGTACAAAGCACTACATCAAACATCATCGGCAGGCAGAGGAGGTACATTAATCCTTGGTCTTGTAAAAAATGCTATCTTCTCCCTGGGATTGGAAAGAATAACAGGTTAGGGGTTGATGGAAATCCAACAAAATCTGGCAAGAGCATCTGCTATCAATGAGAGCTTTTCTTACTGAGAGAATGCATTGAATTTCAATTCCCAGGAGCACATCTGTTTGTATATAGATTTTCTAAATCTTTTTGCACCCCCCCTCCCAATTTTAATAGAGGTTACAAAGCCCCATGAGGGCAAGGGTTTTTCTTCAGTAACTAGAATGGTGCCTGGCATATGGAGATGCTCAGTATATTTTTTCTTTATGAATAAATGAAAAACTATACAAGTTCTAAATCATAATCGACTACTCTTACATGAAAGGTCCAGAACAGGCAAACCCACAGAGTAGAAAGGAAAATGGTGGCGGCCAGGAGCTGATGGGAGGCTGGGATGGGGAATGACTGCTTAATGGGTCAGGGGTTTCCTTCCAGGGTGATGGAAATGCTTTCAAACTGGACAGATTGTGACTACTAACTGGCATGGAACTGTCCACTTTAAAGCGGTTAATTTTATGTTATGTGAATTTCACCTCGGTTTTGTAAAAAGCCAAACACAAAACAAAATGGATATAACTAGGTAATTTTCCTCACATTAAAAAAATAAAAACAGGGAACGCTAGTCTATGCTATTCAAATTCAAGATAGTGGTTATTCTGGTGTGGGAAATCTGGAAATGCTAGTAACATTTGATTATTGCTGTGTAGTGTTTATGACAATTCACTGACACATTTCATATGTAGGATATACAGGCTTCCCTAAATGTCTATTATGATTCAATCAAAAACTAAAAAGGCAAAGGTGATATGTATATGTATCTAAATGTGAATCACTGTGTTGTTTACAAAAGCAAACATCTGGAAAGAAGCAGAGGATAAATTGGTTAGAAGTAAATTATATCTATTAGATGAGAGATTACTACCGAAAAAAGTAACAGATGATGCAGCAATAGGGGATATTTTACTTTAAAAAAGAGCTAAATGCAAACTCCAATGCACAGTATGATTACAAGTAGCTGAAAAAAACAGTGCTTGGGGTAAAAAAGATCAGAAGAGAACAGCACAATGCTAACAGCAGTGAAGATTTCTGCTTTGTTCTCGACCTCCTGCGGGTCTTTTTCAATACTTAACTTGACTTTTTAAAACGACAAAGGGCTGACAGTAAAAAGCCTGCGGGAAAGTGAGGCCCGGGCTTCTCCTCACCTGAAAGTCTGCACTTGGATGGGCTCTTTGAGGTTCTGCCCACGCAGCTGGCACACCCCCTTAGAGGCCTTCTTCAGCATCTTCTCGGCTGCCTGTTCTTGATGGAAGTCAAGTTTGGTTTGTCTCGTCTGGAACAGCAACCAGCAACGCGGGGTCAACGAGAAGAACGCCGGAAGCCCCACCAGCTCCGGTGTGGGAGGGGCACCGGGAGGGGGAGAAAGGCCCGCCCACCGGCCCGCCCCCTTCGCCCCGCCGAGGGCGCCCGCTCACCTGCCGCTCGGCCTCCCGCAGCAGGCTCCGGAAGCGCTCGTCTCGCAGCAGCCAGGCCGGTGGGTCGGTGTGGCCGCGGAGCTGGGCATCCTCCAGGCGCTGGCGCAACTCGCGCAGGGCGCACAGCTCCTCGTTCAGCTGCCGCTGCCGCGTCCGCGACGCCTGGAGGTCCAGCTCCAGGTCTAGGGATGTGCGCGCTGCCAGCGCCGCCAGGGAGGACCTGCAGGGCTGCAGTCCAGGGCAGTGAGCACCCCACCTCACCCCCCCCCCCCACCCCCCGCGCCCTGCCAGCAGCTTCTTCCCCTGGCCTGTCCCCATCTCCCGTCCCCTACTCCAGGGAAGGGGCCACTGGAGGGGTATTTCTCAACACACCATCCATCCATGTGGGTGACCAGGGTTCAAACCCATGTCCAAGAACAAGCCAGTGACAGCCAACTGTCCGCTGGAAGGACCATCTTAGGTTTTGGCCCAAGTGCACAGAAATATACCCTCTCACATGGGGCAGGCGGGAGTCATCTTTCTCAAATGCTATTTGACAATATACTGCTAAGTCACTTCAGTCGTGTCCGACTCTGTGCGACCCCATAGACGGCAGCCTACCAGGCTCCCTCCTCCTTGGTATTCTCCAAGCAAGAACACTTTAGTGGGTTGCCATTTCCTTCTCCAATGCATGAAAGTGGAAAGTGAAAGTGAAGTCGCTCAGTCGAGTCCGGCTCTGTGCGACCCCATGGACTGCAGCCCACCAGGTTCCACCGTCCACGGGATTTTCCAGGCAAGAGTACTGGAGTGGGGTGCCACTGTCTTCTCCGTTTGACAATATAAGCGAAAGTTAACTTGACATGAGCTTTCTTTGGTTCTGACATTTAATTTTGACTTGCATTTGAAAGGCACAGGCAATGTTGTGCAGAAAGGTTTATGAGAGGAAAAAATTCTAAATAGCTAACAAGAGAAAGGGCTTTCCTGGTGGCTCAGATGGTAAAGAATCTGCCTGCAAAAGGGGAGACTCTGGTTTAATCCCTTGGTTGGGAATATCCCCTGGAGAAGGGAATGGCTACCCACTCCAGTATTCTTGCCTGGGAAATTCCATGGAGAAGACCCTGGCGGGCTACAGTCCATGAGGTTGCAAAGAGGTGATGACCACTAAGCGACTAACACTTTCACTTAACAAGAGAAAAGTGATCAAATACATTATGAGGGCAGCAGAGAACGCAGGCATTGAAAAAGATGAAACCTATACCAACATGGCAAAATCTTAAAGATCTACTGTGTAAGGGAGAAAAAAAGCATGAAATAAACCATGTGAGGGCTTTCTGTTTAAACACACACACAATGTCAAATAAAGTTCCTTCCCAGGGAATTCCCAGATGGTCCAGTGGTTAGGGCACCCCTCACCCCAGGTTCAATTCCTGCTGGAGAACCTAAGACTGCAAGCCACGTGATGTAGCCAAACAACAAAAAATGTTCTTCCCTGTATAAGCCTGAAGTAATAAGCAAGTCTGCTGTTTTTAAGCTCTGAGAAAAGAATTTTGTACATGGAGTTGAAAGCAGTACTTCCCACTGCATGGCAAACAACCCTGGGGAAGGCAGTTAGTGCAACAAAATCACAAATCCATGAGCATATCAACGTTCTTCAGAGGACTGAATCACCGTATGTGTTTTACATACTCATAACACTATTTTGCACATATGCAGAAGTTAAATGCAAATATAAATGACTTGATAAATACAAATTTATATAAAAGCACTGCTGAATTCATAACAGAGTTCTTAACCAGGAGTGACTTAGCCACTCAGGGGACACTTGGCAACATCTGGGGATATTCTTGTTTGTCACAAATGGGGGGGGGGGTGGCGCATGCTACTGGCAAGGCCAGAGATGGAGCTCAGCTTCCCACAGTGCACAGGACGCCCCCATGACAAAGAATGATCTAGGCCAAAATGCCAACAGCATTGCTGTTGACGAATATGTTTGTAGCTGAATTATGTATTTTCTTATCATTCTCAGCCAGCAGCTACTCTAAACAGAACCACCACAAGGAGATCTGGGAATTTATTTTTCTTTAAAAGAATCCTTCCCCAGGAAAGTAAGGGAACCACTAACTTACAAACTAAAAGTAGCAAAACTTTGTACACTGGTGTGATGTAGGGAAAAAAACTTGGTTATATAAAGGACATGAAAGAAACAGTCTTATGTAGAAGAATGCTCCACGTTGGAAGCCTCAAATTTTCTTAACTGTATATACTTGCTTTTCAAAAAAGAAAAAAAAAATCTGATATAGGATGGCTGATTGTTTATTAATTTACTATATTTTAAAATGTAAAGATCATGTATTATCTTTGATTGTGACATTATCTTGGGAAACATAAATATTGGTAATGTTGGCTTTATATACAGTTTTAAGAAATTACATCTAAGTAAAGAAGGAAATAAATATATTACCTTTTGAATAATATAGTTAAAATATTACCTTGTCAGGCTTGTAGAAATAGCTCCCAGGGTACATAAAGACTACACATTAGTCTACGTGGGCACATACCTGCTTATAGCGAAGGGTCCGTCTTTCCAGAGTGTTTCGCACAAAGGGGGACTTCCGAGGCAGTGTGGAACTGTCACTGTCACTACGATAAAGCTGCATCGAAAAGACGAAGGTTCAGAAACACTTCCTTAAGAATTCACATGCATCCTCTGTGTACTCTGAATTGGACTACTCTGTTTCTCCTGCAGGTACTCACCCTTAAGGCTTTTAGAGTTTTTACCATGACTCTGGGTATCACTTAAAAGAAAACCTACACAAGAGTTTCAAGCAAAACAAAGGCAGAGCGAATAAGCGGACCAACCCTCATCCCCATTCCTCCCTTGCGTCCATCAGCCAAACCAGGTCAGGTTTCCAGGCTGATCCAGCAACACAATTTCCATCTTATCAGTGCCAACTGCCACTTGATACAGTGGGACACTCATGAAAGCCTGCGCTGCCCTCAGCATTTTTCACTTTTTTATCAATCGTTCTTGTCTGCTGTGTTTCTAGCTTTGGCAAGAGCTGGAAAGAACGGCGTTCCAGGAAAGAGCCCCGTTCCTGGCAGGAGGACAAGTGCACACCACTAACGCCCACTCTGCTCACCAAGGGAAAAGGCCCGCTTTTAAAAAGAAAAATAAATAATGCCAGCTTCATGGGAGCCAAGACAGCCTGTATTTTATTTGGCTGCAGGTTCTTGTTTTGGGATCAATGTATATCTGCATGAAAGCAAAGTCCTTGCCTTCATGGCCTTATTTTCCACACAGAGTTAGATTTGCTTGGGGCAAAGTGAGGAGATGAGACCAACATCAATTTCCTACCCACCCATGCATGGTGTGCCTTTAGTGGTATCATTTGTGAGAACATAGATGTCTTTTGCATAAATAAGTAAAAAAAATAATAATAAAGGGGACATAAAGAAAACTTCTAGACAAGTGGCAAGGAATCCCAACTTACTCTGCAAACGTACTGGCTTCGTGCTCCAGGCGAGAAAGTCTGAGAACGGACAATGGTGCTGCTCCGAACGAAGGGTGAGCCGCGGGCCCTGCGGCTGGGCCTCTCCTTCCGAAGACTCGCTACCTCTTCGGGGAAAAGATCTTCTGTGTTGGTCTCCTTATCAACCTAGACACAATTTATTACCATGACTCTTGCTAGGACATAAGCAATCAACTCCATGTGACCCACTCTTCCGTCCTCCACATGGACTTCTAGGTGGCATTTAACACTTAATACGTCCAGATTTTCTGATATTCCCTCGGCCAAGCATCTCAACCTAACTAGCTTGTTCAAGCAAAAAAGTTTTCATGTCATTCTGGACTCAGCTCCCTTTCATACGCCCTGTATCTGGTCCAAGATCAAGTCCTGTTGGCTCTGTGTTCAAGATTAAGCATGTTGTGACCTCTTGTCATTGACTCTCCATCTGGGTCACCATCATGTTCTGCCTGCTCAGTGCAGGAGGCTTCTCACCTGGCTCCCTGATTCCACACCTCCCTCTTCCTTTCAAATACTTCTCAACCCAGTGCCAGAGACATCCTGATAAAATTGAAGTAGGACCCTGTGATTCCACTCCTAGGTGTATACCCTAAAGACCTGAAAACAGGTGTTCAAATACTTGCGCACAAACGGATTCACAGCAGCCTTAGTCAAACAGCTGAAAGGTGGAAGGAGTCTAAACCTCCATGGATGGATGAGCAGATAAACAAAATGCCCTGTACTCACACAAGGGATGAGAAGGAGGGAAGTGCTGACAGGCGATGACAGTGTGTTGGGCCTTGAAAACATCAGGCTGAGTGAAGGAAGCCAGTCACAAGATGCCATATATTGTATGATGCCATTCATTCATTCATTCATTTTTACTCAAGTATAACTGGCTTACATTGTTGTATTAGCTTCAGGTGCTCAAGATAGTGATTCCATATTTTTACACATTACAAAATGATCGCCATGATAAGTCTAGTTACCATCTGCCAAGTTACAGCTGATACAGTATTACTGACCATATGATTTCCTTATTTTATAATCTCCCTTATTTCCCTCATCCCTGCACCTCCCCCTCATCCTCCACCCTGGCAACCACCAGTTTATTCTCTGTATCTATGAATCTGTTGCTGTTTTGTTATGGTTGTTCATTTGTTCGGTTTTTTTAGATGCCACATATAAGTGGCCCATAGAAGGGGAAAAAGTGGAAGCAGTGACATATTTTATATTCTTGGGCTCCAAAATCACTGCGGATGGTGACTGCAGACATGAAATTAAAAGACACTTGCTCCTTGGAAGAAAAGCTACAACAAACCTAGACAATGTATTGAAAAGCAGAGACATCACTTTGCTGACAAAGGTCCATATAGTCAAAGCTATGGTTTTCCAGCAGTCATGTACACAAGTGAGAGCTGGACCATAAAGAAGGCTGAGTCCTGAAGAACTGATGCCTTCAAACTGTGGTGCTGGAGAAGACTCTTGAGAGTCCCTTGGACTCCAAGGAGATACAACCAGTCAGTTCTAAAGAAAATCAACCCTAAATATTCATTGGAAGGAATGATGCTGAAGCTGAAGCTCCAATACTTTGGCTACCTGATGTGAAGAGGTGATTCACTGGAAAAGAACTTGATGCTGGGAAAGACTGAAGGCAGGAGGAGAAGGGGATGACAGAGGATGAGACAGTTGGATGGCATCACTGACGTGATGGACATGAGTTTGAGCAAGCTCCGGGAGTTGGTGATGGACAGGGAAGCCTGGTGTGCTGCGGTCCATGGGGTTGCAAAGAGTTGGACACGACTGAGTGACTGAACAAGTGAAATCATGCAGTATATGTCTCTGTCTGTCTGACTGCTCCATTTAGCATGATAATCTCTAGGTCCATCTGTGCTATTGCAAATGACAAGATTCCCTTCTTCTTTACGGCTAGTATTTAATTTCACACACACCA
Source organism: Ovis aries (assembly GCF_016772045.2). Classification (NCBI taxonomy): domain Eukaryota; kingdom Metazoa; phylum Chordata; class Mammalia; order Artiodactyla; family Bovidae; genus Ovis; species Ovis aries. The sequence goes on along the minus strand of NC_056080.1, from coordinate 8,063,356 downwards.
CATTTTCTTTACCCATTTATTGATGGACATTTAAGTTGTTTCTGTATCTTGGTTATTATAAATCAACCTGCAATAAACATATGAGTGCATGTATCTTTTCTATTAGCATTTTTGTTTTCTTCAGCAAAATATCCAGAAGTAAAATGGCTAGGTGTATGGTAGTTCTATTTTTAATTTTTTGAAGAATCTCCATACTGTTTTCCCCAGTGTTCCCATCAACTTTACATTCCCACCAACAATGCACAACGGTTCCCTTTTTTCTACATCCTCTCCAGCGTTTATCTGCTGTCTTTTAGATGACAGTCCTTCTAACAGGTACATGGTGATATCTCATTGTGGTTCTGATTTACATTTTCCTAATGATTAGTGATGTTGGGCATCTTTTCATATGTCTGTTGGCCATCTGAACGTCTTCCCTGGAAAAATGTCAATTCAAGTCCTCTGCCCAGTTTTTAATCGGGTTGGTTGTTTTTTTGATGTTGTCTTGAGTTCTTTGTGTATTTTGGATATTAACCCCTTGTCAGCTATAATGTTTGCAACTATCTTCTCCCATTCAGTAGGCTGTCTGTTTTCCTGATAGGCTCCTTCACTTGGCAAAAGTTTTTAGTTTGATAAAGTCTCATTTGTTTATTGTTTTTTTTTATTTATTTTGCCTGAGGAGAGAAATTCTAAAATATAATGCATTGCTAAGATTAAAGTCCAAGAGCATACTACCTATGTTTTCCTCTAGGAATTTTATAGTTTCAGACCTTACATTTAAGTCTTTAATCCATTTAAAAATGTAATGAGAAAGTAGTCCATTTTCCTCAACACCATTTACTGAAGAGGCTGTCTTTTCTCCAGTGTATTTTCTTGCTTCCTTCCTCATAGATTAGTTAACCATATAAGCGTGGGTTTATTTCTGGGCTTTCTAATCTGTTCCATTCATCTATGTATATTTTTTTGTGCCAGTACCATACTGTTTTGCTTTCTATAGCTTTGTAGTATAGTTTGAAATCAGAGAACATGGTACCTCCAGCTCTATTCTTCTTTCTCATGGTTTGTAAAAAGCATAAAATTTACATTTTTTAGTGCACAGCTCAGTAGTATTAAATGTATTTATATTGTTGTGAAAGAGACCTCCAGAACTTTTTCATCTTCCCAGACTGAACTCTGCCACCATTAAACAACTATTTCCCCATCTCTAGCCCATGGTAACCACCATTCTACTTCCTGTCTCTGTGAATTTAATTACTAAATTTAGGAATCTCATATAAGTGCAATCATACAGGACTCATTCTTTTGTGACTGGCTCATTTCACTCAGCACAATGTCTTCAAGTTGCATTCATGTGGTAGCATGTGACATGACTACCTTCCTTTTTAAAGGTAATATTCCATTGTACACATGTCACATTTTCCTTATCCATTCATCTGTGGATGGACATGTAGGTTGCTTCCACCTCCTGGCTACTGTGAATAATACTGCTATGAATGTGGATGTACGTGTATCTCTTGGAGACTTTCCTTCAATTCTTTAGGATGTATATCCAGAAGTGGAATTGCTGGATTAGATGATAATTCTATCTTTAATTTTCTGAGGAACCTCTACACTGTTTTCTATAGTGGCTGCACCATTTTAGAGTCCTGATCTTTGTAGATACCAATTTACACTTCTAAATGTACCCCTTTCTAAAATGAGAAATCTTTCTAAAAATGCAAGCCCTGCTTCCCTATCATTTCATTCTTCAGTAGCCCTTTTGACTACCTCCATTGCTGCTGAGTTGTACTGATTTACCCTGTCTGTTGCCCACAGGGCAGGACTCGCCATTTGTTTCTTTGCTGCTGCATCTGCAATGCCTAGCAGCTACCAAGAGCACAGGCTGACAGAGAACGCAAATGTGGTTGAAGAACTAGCGACTCAGGAATCCAGGTGAAGGGGTTACAAGTATCTATTGTACTATTCTAGCAACTTCTCTATAGATTCAAAATGCTTCACAATGAAAAGTTGTGGGAGGAAGAGACACTAAGCAAGCCACTCCCCTGACTTGGACCAATGCTTGTAAAGGTCTGAGAAAGCTGGATGCTGGCAATGACTGGTAGCCATGCCCAGAGCATCTCCTCCTGAGGCACTGTTCTTAATGTCACAAATGGAAAATAACTACAAGTGTCCAAAACCTTAGGGACCCATGAAATATCCCAAGCCACACATGACCCTGAAGATGGGAATGGATCATCACCAGACGGCTCATGAATGAGTAAAAATCCAACCTTTTTAGTTTAAAGAAGACAAATGTTTCCATCGTACTTGTTGTTTACAGATGCAAGGGCATTTGCTTGGCTTCCCTCATGTGGGGTACACACTCCCCACTCCAGGGCAGTGCCTGGTACTGTCAGGCAAAATATTAGGGGGTCCATCATACCCCTTGACCTTTTCTACTTACCTTAAGAGCTGGGGGCTGAAGTTTCTCAGGGCTGTAAGGATCTGCCTGGCCAGCAAACGTGTGTCCATGGATAGAGTCAACACCAACACAGCAGGGCTCTGGGTGCGGGGGGCTGGTCTGGGCACAGCTGCTACAGCCACTGTCTACTGAGTCTGCCTGCCAACTCCTGCAGGTGGACATGGCAAAAGCCCCCAAAATGTTCATCAAGGACTGAGTTCACTGCTGTACTTAAAGCACTGTAGCAGAGACGCTCAATATTTGCTTCTGATGACTGAAGATGGGCACTTTTCTCATAAAGTGAAAGGCATTTAGGTTCTCTAGGGAAGAGAGTGAGTGCTATGAGGCCTTTCATCTAGAGGGTCTGTCTATCTGTCTCGCCCAATTGCAGTCGCTGAAGATGCCAGGACCCTGGGACCACCTCTCTGAGTCTTCTCATCTTCCTGCCCATCCCTGAGCCCACCCCTCTGCCATGCACTTTCCCTCCCAAAAATAAACTCCTTTTGAAAATAAACCCTGAGAAAGCTATTAGGAAAAAGTAGCAAGCTTTGGAAACATGATGCTCTTTATGGAAAAATGTGGAAGTAAAGCAATAAGAAAGTGTCCCTGGAAAGGATTTGCCAGAAAGCAATACACTGATGGTGCCACTCCTCTGAGTGATTCCTCTACTGCAGACACATCTGCCCTAGTCAAGCATTTGCCCACAGGGAGCTCTGGGTAAGACATAAAGGGGCATCGCATGATTCTATTTACATGAAATGCCCAGAACAAGCAAATCCTTGAAGACGGCATCGAGATGGGCAGTGGCCAGGGGCTGAGAGGACTGTTAATGGGGATGGGGTTTCCTTTTGGCAGGATGAAAATGCTCTAAACTTGCCTGTGGCTTTGGGGGCATAATTGTGTGCCTGTATTAAAATCCACCAAACTGTGTGTACTTAAAGGGGTGACTGTTGGTAGGGAGATTGAAATGTGAAAGTCAAAGTCACATAGTCATGTCTGACTCTTTGAGACCCTATGGACTGTAGCCCACCAGGCTCCTCTGTCCATGATGATTCTTCAAGCAAGAATACTGGAATGGGTAGCCATTCTCTTCTCCAGGGAATCTTCCTGACCTAGGGAATGAACCTGGGTCCCTTGCATTGCTGGCAGATTCTTTACTGTCTGAGCCACCAGGGAAACCCTGGTAGGGAGATTGTATACCAATAAAGCAGTTAATAAAGAAAAAAAAACCCAGAATTTTAAAGATCTATCATATCCAATCTTGGCAGAGGGAGCCCTCAACAGTCCCCCAACTTTAAGAAAATTTAGGAATAGGAGGAAAGGTGAAAAGCTTGTGCCTACAGCTGGAGTCAAAGTATGGCCTTCATGAAGACAACCATACGACCCCCTCATGAGAATTCCGACTTCTGCGCAAAGGTATCCAAGAGCCGCCCAGCACATTCTACAGAAACTAACACTGTAGCTGCTTTACTCCAGGAAGATGAGCTGCGTCTTTCTCAGGGGCTGCCGGCCACACTCACCTCTCAGACACGGCCTCGGCCTGCTCCTCCTTGCGCTCCATCTCTAGGATCTCCTCCTCCGTGTACTCCAGCTTCACACGCTCCTCGGCCAGCTCTCTCTCTACTGCCTGCAGCTGTGCTGTGGTTCTCGCTAGCAGCACCGTCACTGCATCCTGCAGGACCAAAGGGATGACACTGAGAGGCATCTGAGGCCAGCAGTATGTGGTGGCAAAAAGGAAAGCCTGGGGGAGCACCCTCCTGCCCTGGCCGGCTGGCAGCCGTCCAGTGGCCATCCCCGGCTGCCCTCCAGTAGGAAGCAGCTCAGCCCTGGTTGACACAAAGTCAGTTAACTTGGCCTTTTTAGGGAGCTCTGAAGATTCAAATTTTAAAGCAACCAACGCATCACTTATGATCAAGAACACACTGCATTAAAAAAAACATTATCCTGAACAGCCACATGCATCACTATGTGCAGAGCTGCTCAGTGGGTGAGTCAGCAGGGTCTTCTCTGAAACAAACGTGTGTATGCTAAGTCACTTGAGTTGTGTCTGACTCTTTGTGACCCCATGGACTATAGCCCGTCAGGCTTCTCTGTCCATAGGATTCTCCAGGCAAGAGTACTAGAGTGGGTTGCCATTTCCTTCTCCAGGGGATCTTCCCAACCCAGAGATTGAATCCACGTTTTTTGCACTGCAGATGAATGCTTTACCGCCAAACCATCAGGGAAGCCCAAGCATCACTATAGTCCATTTTAATTACTTCTCTTGAAACCCTACTTCTTCATAGCCACTGTGTTCTAAAACCACTTCTATTCCTATCACCACAAACTCTGTTATTAAAGTGCTAGTCCCTCAGTCATGTACAACTCTTTGTGACTTCATGGACTGGAGAGCCCGCCAGGCTCCTGTGTCTGTGGGATTCTCCAGGCAAGAATACTGGAGTGGGCCGGCATGCTCTCCTCTAGGGGAGCTTCCTGATGCAGGGATTGAACTCAGGTCTCCTGCATTGCTGGCAGATTCTTTACTGTCTGAGCCACCAGGGAAGTCCATGTTTACATAGCTGTTTCTTAGAAACAATGTCCCCAGGAAGAGCCTGTCTCAAAGCTGGGCCACCTACTGTCTTCCTGCAAGCAGCCAGTGTCAGGTCCTGGGTGGCACAGTCTCCTGGCCGCTCCTCCTCCCGCCGGGGCGGCTCTGGGCCAGTGAACACCTGGACTGAGTACCATCGCAGCTGCATCTCGCTCGAATCGTAATCGGTCAGGTTAATCTGAGCAATGCCCTGCAAGGTGTTTAAGGAAAAAAAAAGCACAACAGGTCCTGAATGACCACATCTTAACAACCAACGAGCACCAAACAAAGTCACCCTTTAATGTTAACCACAAAGGCCACACAATCTTTCACTGCTATTCAAAGGCTGCATGCATGCATGCTTCGTCACTTCAGTTGTGTCCGACCCTTTGTGACCCTATGGACTGTAGCCCTCCAGGTTCCTCTGTCCATGGGAGTTTTCAGGCAAGAATACTGGAGTGGGTTGTCATTTCCTTCTCCAAGGGATCTTTCTGACCCAGGTATCGAAGTCATGTTTCTTTAAGTCTCCTGCATTAGCAGGCAGATTCTTTACCACTAGCGCCACCAGGGAAGCCTAAAAAGGCTGCAGTGAAATGAAAGTCATCACAAAAGATCTAATGGGGGCAGCTCCTTGCTTGCAGGTTCAGCTTGATCAGAAAGTGCTAGGAGGGGAAGTAGGGCCGAAAACGGACAACATGAAGTGGTGGGTCGTTTAGAAGAGCTGGTGATTCTCACAGGAATTTTTTAAAAAAGGTTGGTGAAATTCTTCTCTAATTCTGACACTGATGGAGTGGGACTAGGGGGGAAAATTCCAACCTTGGGAAGAAAGCAGCCTGGTTTCCAAGCCCCACCCTGGCTGCCTAGGTAAAGATGGATAGTTGACTCACCCAGTTCCAAGGATACCAGATAAAACAGTGTGCATCTGGGTGAACTGTCATTTCAAATAAACAGCAGATTTAAAAAAATCAATTCTGTCTCAAATATTTCATGGGACATACTTATACTAAAAGGGATCCATAGTTCATTTGAAATTCAAATGTAACTGACCATCCTATAGTTCTGTCTGCCAAGTTTATGAGACCTATTTATTAGTTCCTGTGACTGAAGATGAGGATACTGCAGAAGTGGTTACGCAGATGTTTTACAAGTATTCGTTGAGATAATATACAAGTACAAAACACTTGACAAGATAAGGGGTTTTATCACCCCTTTGTCTCCTCCCTACGACAGAGTTCCTTTGACAGCAGCACAATTCATCAGTGTCCCATTGGGGACTTAGGCAGGCGGGGAGGGAGGGGGGGGGGGCAGGGAGGGGCCGTACCAGCAGTTCCTCCTGCAGTTGCGGGTTCACGGAGCACACGTATAACTGAAGAGACTTCAACGTCACCATGCTTGAATGCACAGGGATTCTGAACACTTCATTAAATACCAGGGGGGCTTGCAATTCCAGAGCCTTCGAGCAGTAAGTGTTTGGCGTGCTGGAGTCAAGCGGGGGCAGATAGACACGGATGTGTCTGCAACCGAGAGAGGGAGGAAAAAAGCAGATGGAGGCAGCATTTACTGACACAGCTGCAAGGGACACGCGTGGACCACAGAAGCGTGCAGATATGCCACCTTGTTTCACTGCCCATACGCAGAGTTTTACTCTTTTGGAGAAGATTCTTTTTGTCAACTAAGAATAAGGTCAAAGAACTTGCATGCCCCTAGAGATCACGGGGAGAAAACCCACTCAAAGGGAAGACTTCCAGGTCAGTGGTTAGGACTTGAGAGGGACTCAAATGAATATTCTGCTTTCACCATCTTTGTGGGAAAAAATCTGGCCGGATCTCTCCACGGCCCCTTGGCTCCCTCTCCAAGCTCTGCCTGCCACACCAGGCTGTGCTCCCTGCCCTGTTCACCCCCGGCATGGAAGCCAGCACCCAGGAGACGCTCAAGAACCAGTGGATGCCGCAAACCCTCAGCCACCCCAAAACCAGGCTGCTTCCAAGGACTTTGCGAGGCCAGTCTGTGAAGATGACTCATGGGAGGGAAGGGTGTCGTCTGGCCTGAACGCCCATCACACGGGGGGCTCACCCACCTGGCTAAGTAGGATTCCCCCTCCCACCCTTCAGGCACCCATCTTCCCGCTGGGGACAACTCAAATTCCCTTCTCCCAGTTCAGGCACCTCATCTGGTCTCAAGAGACGAGTGTGGCTGTGTCACCACCAAGCCTTGTGACCAGGAGAGACATCTTAAGCTCAAAGGCTACCGACGAAGGGCACACAGCCCTTTCTCATCATGGCCACACACATAACCAGACTGGCTCCATGAATGCCACCTGCTTCCAATAATAAACCAGCCTCTTCTTAAAACTTACAATCTTTTATATTTCAGACAGACATGCCCTGGCGTTTTATTCTGAATTCAGGTTCTAAAATAGTCTTTTCCCCTGCCCAAACAGCCAAGCAACACAGGTTAGCCAGCGGTGTGGTGTGGAGGAGGGCCTGGGGAAGCTTACATTTTGCAGTCTTCCTTTATCATCAGCCCAGCAAAGTTCTTCAGTTGGAGCACGTTTACAAGGAGACACTCATTGGCCCTGTCAAGCCTGGAAAATAAAACACGAGTTCACAGACTGCAAACTCCCTGAGGTGGACAAATCCTTCTGGTGCAACTACCACAGTGGCCCTCACCCAACTCCCAGGAGACTGGTGTGAAGTCTGGGAACATTTCTTATTGTCACAGCAAGTGGAGGTGGCGGGGGCGGGGGGGTGCGGATACTGGATCTTGCTGCTGCTGAACACTCCAGAGTGCACAGGATGGCCCCCAACCAAGAACGACCCAGCTCCAAGGTCATGAGCGCCAACACTGAGAAACACTCAGCTAGGATGACATGAGTAAGCAAAAGAAAGCTGCTGGGATGTGAATATCCTGCCTTGCTCCTCTGAGAACTGCTAGTTATCGCCTCGATAGAAACTGTAACTAGGGGACTTTCCTGGTGGTCCAGTGGCTAAGACTCCATGCTCTCAATGCAGGAGGCTGGAGTTCGATCCCTGGTCAGGGAACTAGATTCCACATGCTGCAACCAAGAAGTTGCATACCACAACTAAAGAACCTGCACACACAACGAAGACCTGTTGTAGTCAAATAAATATATAAAAAAATTTTTTTAAGAAAAGAAAGAAACTGTAACTAGAATCTCAAACGCTTTGCACTGCAAAGCACCCAGCTCCCCGGGCTCCACAGGGTGACAGTCCCCAGCTGTGACTTGGTGTTGGGGGACAGCAATGGAACTGCTTACACAGGTCCCTTCATCCCTCCAGGCCTGTGGGCGGAGCTCTGAGTTGGTGGGCAGGCCCCAATCTACCCATCATCTTCACGATCCACAGGGAAAGAGTCTTCTATACTCACAGAAATCCAACATGGATCTGGGGCCCCTCGTTACTGCAAGCATCTCCACGAACAGGCTCGTCAGCATCCTCACTCCTGAACACAATCAGAAAAGGACCCATTACTCCAAGGGGATGTGGTTACTGTGGGCTCAGCAGAAACTCCTGCTAGGAGTGCTTCTTAGTGAGAGGGGCTTTATTAAGTGGGGACTGAAATAAATGCTCTGAAGTGAATGAAAGGGTACGGCAGGTCCCCAGGATCCATGACACCATCGCCCAGGGTGCCTGCCGACCAAGTGGTATTTTTGAGAAAATAACTGCATACCTCTGAAGACCACATGTGATGTTTAGGACAAAGTTCAAAACCATGTCCTTTAAAATGCTACACAATAAATGAGATGCGTACAGATACCCAAAGCAAAATAAATGACATCAAAGGTCTCAAACAAAATAAAGCCCAGAATCATTCTGCCCTTGCAAAGTGATTCCTTGAGCTGAGGAAAGTGGGAGGGATGGAGAGACATGGACATTCATTTCAAGTAAACATCCTTTCTAGAAAAAAACAGGTGTCTCTCGCACACTGATTCTCCTTTTCCAGCTCTATGGGGCTTGTGCCTTTCACTGCCCCCCGCCCAGGGCTGGAGAGAGAGCAGTTGTCCTAGAAACAGGGAGCCAGGCCAGACCCCAGACACCACCCGGGAGTAGAGGGGTTCCCTGGGAATGCTAAGAGTCCCCTCCTGGGTGGAGAGAAAGTAGAAGAGCTGCACCCCACAGACACACACAGTGTCAAGCCAGACACGTATGGGCAGGGCTGTCTTTTGGGAAATCAGCCCAGGGAGGGGAGAAGGTCAGATTCTAACCTTTTGTTGGGAGGTTCAAACACGCCGCTGTCGCTGGCCAGCGAGTAATCAGACAGGCAGGTGGACATGTGGCACGGTCTCTGCTCCAGCCTCTGGGCGTTGTCTTCTCGAAGGGTCACTGCTGTAAGCAAGAGACATGGCAGGCTCAGGAAGTGACAGTGCAGGAGGCCAGGTCACAGCACAGACAAAAGCACAAAGCAGCAGAGACAGGCCAGCATGCGCACAGATGTGTGCTTAACTACACGCTGCTCGAGAACCTTCTGATAATGAAAACTGGAAGATACGGGCTTCCGGCTACTTCTTTAAAAGCTCTTTAAATGACCATAAATCTCCTTTCACCTCCTTAATGAGCACACAGGACAGAAGGTGGTGGGAAGGCCCTGGGCATGGTGGCACTCTGAGAGAGTGTCAGGGAGACAGATCACTCAGGCATGAAGGACAGCGAGTTCTCTGAGAGCTGGGAGGGTCAGTGTTTCCTCTTCGATGCTGCCTGGTAGCCTCCACGCTTCATACAAGAAATGTGGACTACACTGCTTCACAATTGGAAAACAGAATTAAAAAAAAAAATCATCCCTAACAAAACGTAGTGACTTTCAAGTCAGAGGATATACAGATGCAACCCAGACTCGGCCTTTGTCAGTGTCTCCGTGGCCCTTTTTTCTCTCTGACTGCAGCATCCTCCTCAGCAGTCCTGGGGACACACTGGTTTCCAGAAGGTTCTCCTGGGATTAGGCAGCCTTGTCATTGAGCAGCTTCACTTTTGTCTCAGGCCTACTTTAACCAAGAACCACTGACACTCTCCCCTTAACCATCTCATCAAGCCCTTCTACTCCTTCCCTCACAGCGCCAAGTGCCCTCCGCTGACTGTGACAATGGACAAAGGGGCCTCCACACTTTCAAGAGAGGCACATGTGGTTAGAACACAGGCTTAAACCATGAAGCCGCAACTGAACCTCACTCTGGCATCACGATGCCTCTTGTTAAGTCACGCAGGTCCCTCTGGTCTCTCTACTTTTCTTCAGGCATCTAAGCTCTAGAAATTGAAAATTTAGATACCTGCGCATCCCTAAGTTGAGGGAATGTCTCAACAAAATTTCTCACAAAATTTCTCTCTCGTTGTGATGAAGATGTACGAAGAGAGAAATGAAATGAAAGGCTTAATCCTCAGTGATCGCAAGCTTAGTGCATTCCCTCAGTCCACCAATGACCAACTCTCTTTTCAACCAAATTATTCATTCACAGGACAATTAAACCCAAACACATTCAGTGGGGTGCAAAACAGATGGGGGTGTCTGTGGCTTGGTCTCACGATGTTAACTGCAGACAAAAGCAGACAAAAGCTGACCTTCCAAAGGCGTGCAGCACCCATCTTAGGGGCCGCCAGTTCCGCCTCAGTCAGAGGCAAAAACTGACTCAGTCCCAGGGTGGCTGGAGGTACCGACTCACACATCATAGATCACCAATCCCAAGTCCAGCTCTGCTCATCATCCCTGCCCCATGGAAGAAACCAAAGCCCCCAGGTCTGAACTGCAGATGGAAGCCCTCAGATTGCTGCATGGAACCTCAGAAAACACAACTGCTCACTACTTCCATTCCCAGTTCTGTCACTTGGCCTTACACATCAAGGAAGTAACACCATGCAACAATCCAGTCAAATTCCAGGCAACCCGGTAACGTGACTCTGACAAAATTTCTCTCATTGCGATGAAGATGGATGAAGAGAGAAAGGAAATGAAAGGCTTAATCCTCAGTGTTCACAAGCTTACTGCATTCATGGAACAACAGGATGCAGGAGTAGACAGAAGAAGGAAGTATGGTCATCTGTTGCCCTGGGTGAGAAAAAAACACATGGCAGACCCCACACTACACACCCCAACTGTCTGCTCTCAGGCTTCAAGGCAATGATGGGACAGTGGGGAGCAGCCAATGAAGTAAGGAAGAAACAGTCTTCTTCACATTTATTTTTAAAGCCCCTGAACTTTTCATCATGAAACACAGACTGACAGACACTGAGACCTAAGGACAACAATACCATTTGACAAAAAGTAAGAAAGTGTAAGGAAAATCATACTGTGGGCAAAGCTGCCAGTTGACATACTAAAATAATGGAAGTATTAAAGTCTAGGGGGAAATGAAAGGAGGAAAGAAATACTCCAAGCTTTTAAGACTCCAAGCTTACACGACTTTCATAGCCAGATGAATACCACTGAAACGACAATATAAGATAACTGTTGAGCTACTTTAAAGGACAGCTATGAGCTATGCCCTTCCTGACCATGCCTTGACCATCCTAAATACACTGATTCACTGAACAAAGATGTCACACAGCCTGACCAGCAAGGCAAAGGCAAGTCCAAGGTCACTTACAGTGAACGTTTCTGTTGCGCCGCATGAAAAAAGAGATAAAAAAGCAGAAAGTGAAAGCACTGCAGAAGTTAAGCCAACAATTTTAAACAGGATAAAGAATGTAATAAAAACATCAATAAACAGACGAATAAAGTAAAAATATTCATGGATTTATATTAGCAAATACCAGTGGGAATGAAAATAGGAATGGACTTCAAAATCATGACACATCTGACTTTTAAAATCTGGGGAAGATAAAACTGTAGTAAACATGTAAAAACTGCTGAAGATGACCATTTATTTTCCCCTTCCCCTGTCCCACCTTCAGTCTCCTCACACTGATTTAAAACACAATGGGTGACTGTGAACTTTGTGTAACTAAAATTTTATCTTACTCAAGGTTGCTTGAGTCAAACTTAAACACATACTGTTATTAGACTGGAGACTGCAGGGAACCATAAATGAGGGGCGGGGTTAATATAATGAGTATTGAGATCCTCACCAACTTTATGAAGCTGTGATGACTCTAGGCTTGGGCACTCCCAAAGACCAAGAGAGGCCAGGAGTCATCCATTGTCCATGCCTCAAGCTGCTTACCCAACCCAGCCCTCATGGAGCACCCATCAGGACCCATTCATGGAGTCAAATACTTCTAGTTTGTAAGTGGTATTTGTAATTTGAGTGTGTGCTAAATTGCTTCAGTCGTGTCTGGCTCTGTGTAACCCTATGGACTGTAGCCTGCCAGGCTCCTCTGTCCATGGGATTCTGGAGTGGGTTGTCATGCCCTCCTCCAGGAGATCTTCCCGACCCAGGGATCGAACCCATGTCTCTAATCCCCTGCATTGGCAGGCGGGGTCTTTACCACTAGCTCCACCTGTGAAGTGCTTATAATTTAAGTAATTAATTTGTAATTTGAATAGTTCTACTCAGAGTGTCATATACGAGTACACCACCAGATGGCAGTATCTGACCATGCCAGAAGCAAAGCCCTCGGTCTAAGAATTGTGAAGCATCATAACATCCATCACAAAGAGGAAAAGAAAAGGAAGTCAGGATCAGAAATTAAGTCGGCTCTTCTCTTTCCCACCCTATCTTTATCCTGGACCGAAAGGGATGTTTGGCCTTGTGTGGACTTTCTGCATACACAGTCTGACACTCTTGTATCTCGACCTTTAAAGAAACGTTGGTACGGGTGTGTGGGTGTGTGTACTCAGTCGTGTCCAACTCTTTGGACACATGCAAACCCCAGGGACTGCATTCCATCAGTCTCCTCTGTCCATGGAATTATCCAGTCAAGAATACTGGAGGGAGTTGCCATTTCCTATTCCAGGGATCTTCCCAACCTAGGGATCACTGCCACCGGAAGTGGGCGGGGAACACAGAAAAGTAAGCTCAAGCAACAACAGACGCACAATTCAGTCCTTATTTTGTATTTTCTTTTTTGAATCACAGGAATAAACACGGCATACTGAACCTGTGATTATAATGAAGAATAAAGTGAATAAAGTTCCTCTGGACATGTGAATTATAGAAACGACGTATATGGGGATATGAGAGGGGAAGACACTGAAATAAGAGATGCCAAAAAGCTCCAGGACTGCCTAAGAATATACTAGATCTCTGGTTAAACACATAAATGTTACAAGAAACTAATATATATATAGTACTGAATATTCATTGGGAGGACTGATGCTGAAGCTGAAGCTCCAGTACTTCGGCCACCTGATTTGAAGAACTGACTCATCTGTAAAGATCCTGAGGCTGGGAAATATTGAAGGTGGGAGAAGGAGACAACAGAGGATGAGATGGTTGGATGGCATCACCAACTCAATGGACATGAGTTTGAGCAGGCTCTGGGAGATGGTGATGGACAGGGACAGGGAAGCCTGTTGTGCTGCAGTCTACAGGGTTGCAGAGTTGGACATGACTGAGCAGCTGAACTGAACTGAATAACCAGCACTGCTGTTGTTTAGTTGCTAAGTCGTGTCCAACTCTTTTGTGATGCCATAGACTGCAGTCTGTCAGGCTCCTCTGTCCATGAGATTTCCCAGGCAAGAATACTGGAATGGGTTGCTATTTCCTCTTCCAAGGGATCTTCCCGACCGAGGGATTGAACCCATGTCTCCTGCTTGGAAGGCAGATTGTTTACCGCTGAGCTATCAGGGAAGCCCAACAACCAACATGGTTATACATAAAGAAGAACTGATGGGTAACAGAATGGTGGTGAGTGGAAGAGTTCACAAAGATCACCTCATTTAAGGGCAAGAAAGGTGAGACTTAGCCCCATTCAAAGATGCGCTTGAGGTTACACAGCTAATGAGTCAACAGGACAGGGAAGAGGGGCTGGGTCTAAGCTGCTAGTTTGAAGCCATTTCCACTACCTTGGGTTTATACTCACGTTTTCTCTCTCTCCTTTGCTACTAAAACACGTAACAGTACAGAACCAGGGTTTCTCAGTCTTGTTACTACAGACACCTTGGCTGGATCATTCTTTGTAGTGGGGACCATGCTGTGGGCTGAAGGATGTTGAGCAGTGCCGCTGGTCTCCACCCACCAGATGCCAGTAGTACCATCACCACCACCAGCCCCTCAGCTACAACAACTGAAAATGTCTTGAGACATAGCCAAGTACCTCTAGGGGGCAAAAACACCCCTGGTTGAGATCCACAGTGCTCTACAAATTATCTACTGTTTGCCTGAATGGAATGTCTGAAAACAGTTTGGCCGTGCAAATGGAAGTTAATTAAATGGGCGGCGGTTTTTTATCTTCTCCAAAAATGAAGTGGGTTCAAATCACTGGAGGTTGGCTCACAAAAGCACATGGGGTCAAGAGAGGGAGGACTGAAGCCCAGGTTCAGCTTTGTGCACCATCCATCAGCCAGAATACCCTCTGAAACAGCAGACTGGTTTTCCACGTGGGCTACATGTTGACAAGCTGAATTGACAGCAACTAGACAGATGAAATTCTCATGGCTACGTGTTTTTTGATCTGAACAGCATCAGAGAAATCAATTTGGTAGCAAGGACTGATGCTCACAGGTATGCCTTTTCACTTCCCCCATGATAGACAAGTACAAGAACAAAGGATAAAGAGTGAAGTTACAGGGCCAAAGGAAGATTCCTGGGGGGCTATAGGCGGACAGCTACCCCCGTGCTTTTCTGAGGCAGGCACGCACAGAAATGCTCCATCTGGGCACACTCCCTGGGAACTTCACTATGGCCCGAGTACTTCTTTATCAGGCTCCCAGTGTGGAGGAACAGGTGGTTCTTATCTTTATTTATAACAACTAACATTCTGAAAACTAGCAAAATACCGGGAAAGACTATGACAGTCTTTCCATGGAAACTTGTCAGTTTCCATGACATTTCAAGGACCAGGGACAAGACAAAAGCAAAAGCACGCAGGCAGAGTGGGCGTGCGGGCTTCCTCATCTGTCATCGAGGACCATCCATCGAGGGTCCTACTAAGCTGAGCACCCCTGAGGCCACAGCAGGGCAGCTGGCCTCCCTGTACATGGCTTCCTCAATGAGCTTGGATCCTCGCCTCCCAGCCCGGGGCACCCATGGGACTCATCGGTAGATACCTGCAGCTGTGGGAGCAGTGGCCACTTGGGGTCCTCGCTCATGAGATCCTTCTCCGTCCCCGGGGCACCCATGCGGCGGCAGGGCCGCAGCGCCCGGCAGGTCTTCATCTCCCAGGGCAGCAGCCTGAGCCCGCAGCCTGTCCAGGGCACCCAGGCCTGCCACCTCGAAGCCATCACTGAGCTGGGCCAGGGGCGAGTCTCGAGAGGCCGGGAGGAAGGGCGTGTCCAGGGGAGAGCTGGGAGGGGACAGCGAGGATAGGGAGGACCGCGAAGACAGGGAAGCCAGTGACTGTGGCGTGTCCAGGGAGCGCCTCGGCTTGTGTAGGCCCGGGGCTGCCGCGGTATCTGCCAGGCCCACATCCCGGCCCAGGGAGTCGAAGGGCACGAGGTCGAAGCGCAGGAGCGGGCCGCCCTCGGTGTCAGGCTTGTCGTACTGTGGGAGCCCGTAGATGTCGGTGAAACTGACGGAGCTCAGTGAGCCCCGGCTGGAAGCCAGAGAGCCCCGGCTGGAGGCCAGGGAGCCGCGGCTGCTCCCTGAGGACATGGTCAGGGTGCTGGCAGACAGGCTGAAAAGAGAAGAGCAGCCTGGAGCCCATGGCTGGAGCCCACTCGACCCCACCCAAGGCCAGCCTCTGGGAAGCTCCAGGAGCAAAACCCTGCCTCGTGCTCATCAACCTCACCTGCGAGCTGTTTAAGACACCCACTCCCCACCCTTGAGTTCATGACTATTTCCTTTGTTTCTGTGCATGTCAGTAGAGAACACAGGTTAACATCCAGGACTCTTGCCCGAGTTTAAGTTCCAGCTCACACTCAAACTAGCTGAAGGTATTTTTTGGTCAAGGGCTTTTTGACCTTTCTGAGCCACCCACTTTCTTGGGTGGGGAGTGCTGTGATGAGAACAGTTCCCGCCTCAAGGCACTCTTAGGAGGGGAACTGAGAAAATAATACACAGAAAGCCCTTTACACCAATATAGTTAAGTACTTGAACTCCAGACCTATTACTGAGCATCCACATCTTAAAGATATTTGTGCCTTAAAGAAATAAAAATGTATGTGTGCATATATGTACATGAAAATATATGGTTTCTGATGCTGTGAGCTACAAAATCCTTGGGCAAATCTGAGTTATTCTGAAGTCCCACTTGGTGATCTCCTCAGTGTCCTTGGATCATATATGATACGAGCAGCTCCTCTTAAAAAATATCATGTATCCACTTTTCTGTCCTGTGTTTACAACCACTTCAGGTTCTTAGTTCTGGGAGAGAAAACCAAGCTAAAGGGCATTGTGAAGCTCATGACCACATCATTACAAGATGATAATCAAGCTACTCACCTTTGTAACTGGGACTGGAGATAGGACGTGAGGCGGGTGGCTTCTTCCAGCTGCATCAGGAGACAGTTTCTTTTTTCCTGAAGCAGAATCCTATAGGTATGAAAACAGTCCACTGGTGGATTTCAAAGATAGCAAGTATATTTTCCTAACAAGAAATGTAACTATTAATTCCCCCGAACTGACTGAGGTTTGAATGACTAAATTCTAAAAAGCACATCCAGGTCATAAACACCAAGATAACAGAGATGTGTATTGTGCTTGAAAATGTACCACCAGCCCCCTGAACAGCGCCTGATACACTGGGTGGGTAGGCAGATAGATAGATGGGTGAGTGGATGGATGGGCGGATGGATGGATGGATGAGTGGGTAGATGGGTGGATAAAAGGATGGATAAATCAATGGGTGGGTAGCTGCATGGACTGATGGATACAGGGGTGGGAGGATGGCAGGCTGATAGATGGATGAGTGAACAGTAGTTTGGATGGACAACAGTAGATAAGAAGATGGGCATAAAGATGGGAGGATGGGTGTGAGTAGATGAACAGATAGATGGAGAGTAGACTAGAAGATGGATACAAATGCCCAGCATGCCACAATCTACTGCAATTCCCTGGAACAAATCAGAGTCCCTCATTTTTAAGCCCTCTTCCAGGCAAAACCATATGAAATTCTAACATCCACAGAATTCAAAGATCAAGCCCAAAATAAAAAAGCCACTGCCCAAGTGTGGGAGGTAGTTTTCTCTCTACTTTTTCCTATGGGGTGAGTAAGGACAATGTCCTGAAAATACAGGGGCAGGGCACCTGGCACCTGCAGCGGGAGCAGGCAGGGTCTAAGTCATGGGTTCCCCGGTCTTCTTCCCTCCTCTATCCCCTTCTCGACCGTCTCCCACTTGTGAACAGAGACCAGGAGTCTTGGAGCCCTGAGCAGAGCTGGGACCCCTGGAGGACAGGCAGGTACATGCTCCTTCCACCTTCCACCAGGCAGTAGCTGCCAGAGGAATCAGTGACCATGTGCAGTTGTGCAATCTGGCTTTGCCAGCCGCTCCTCCGGCGCTACCTGCCCACCTTTCGGTGGCGCCCTGCATGGACGTGGCCCGGGCGCGCTGGATCTCCTCCTCCAGGCGCCGCCGCTCCTCCTCCAGTCTCACCACGTCCTCTGCCGGCCGCCTCTGCTGGATGATGAGCTGTAGCTCTTGAAGCAGGGCCTCCTTCTCCTTGACGAGCTGCAGCCGGTCCCTGTCAGCCTCAGCCAGGCCCGGCCACGACTCGCTCTCCAGCTGGGCCAGCTGCTGCTGGATGTTCGAGACTCTGCAGGAAAGGGACATGGGAAGATCCACGAACTTGATGAAACACACGTGTCTTCACACAGTCTCAGCACCGTCACGCAGATTCTAGAAACTCACGCTGACCAATAGCAGAATGACTGCACTGAGTCAACCTCACATGGCACAAATAAGGGATCTGGAAGTGAGGTGGAACGAACCTGATGTGGAAGCCCTTTGCATCATCTGCCCTGGCCTATGACATTTGGGATGACAGTAAGGATGTTTGTTGCAGGGCTTCCCAGGTGGCTCAGTGGTAAAGAATCACCTGCCATTACGGGAGACCTGGGTTTGATCCCTGGGTTGGGAAGATTCCCTGGAGAAGTGCATGGCAACCCGCTCCAGTATTTTTGCCTGAAGAGTCTCATGAACAGAGGAGCCTGGCGGGCTACAGTCCCTGGGGTCACAGAGTTGGACATGACTGAAGCAACTGAGCACACACGCATGTTTGTTTCAAAGAAGACCCCGATTCACCCACATGCCTGGCGTTGCTTCCTATATGTGCTGTTTTGGAACGAGACAGAGCCGGCTCATTTCTCTCCACACCCCCTCCCTTATCAGTAGCTGAACACCGTGCTAGACGCATGAGAGATGCTTCCAGCCGCCTGCCTTCTCTGTGCGCCTAGCTGCGGAGCCCACCTTGAGAAAACCCAGAAGAGAATCACAGCCCTCATGGGATCCTCAAGAGTGCCGGAGGCCTTGACCATGAAGGATATTCAAAATGCCTGGCAGAGAGCAGGTACTCAACCAAAGCTAAACATGTGAAACGGAGAATGAACACACCAGCAAGTATATGAAAGAATGGGAGTCAAGTCGCAGTGAGCCTGGATGTGATGCAGGGTACCCCTTAAGCTGCAGAAATACAGCTCTTGTCACCCCCACCCTGTGCACCCAAATGGCCTGTGGGCCCACTGGGCAGACAGACTAGTGTCCTGAAGTTGTGCTGAAGGCAGAGGAAGTGAAAGAGACATGGCCCGTGTTTTCAGAGATCCCTAAAAGCAGGAGCATGATGTTTTAAGCCCTTTATGTTTATATGTGGCTCAAGATGGCAGTGGCTTCTGGGCAGAGAGAAGGATTTGCAGACCTGACCAGAAGCCAGCCGTGTGCCAGACAGAGGTTGGCACATGGGCCCAAAACTAAATCCAATGCCTTCTCTGAGGTCACAGAGAGCTGTGAGGGTAGTGAAGTGGCAGGTGCACTCAGTCCTCTAGCCTCAAGACAGTGGTTCTCAAAGTGGGGTCCCTGAGTCAGCCTCAGTATCACCTGGGAGCTCGTTACAAATGCAAACTTCAGGTACCATCCCAGATCTGCTGAACACCATGCTCTGCAGATGGAGTGGGGCAACCCAGGTTTTGACAAGCCCTCCTAGGTGCTTCTTGCCAAGTGTGACACCCACTGCTTTTCAGGCACCCCAGCCTGGTCTGGAGAATGCGAACTGTCCTTGGAGCTTAGGGCTTCCATCAGGCAGGGATAGGATGATCCTCTCTAAAATGAGAAAGGCACGAGTACTTCTGAGACCGTCCCATTTGGTGCTCAGGACACATATCATGAATCGAGCTGGTGTCCTCGCTGGGTCCAAACTTCAGAATCCGTCTCAACACTGTGCTTCCTCGCAGATACTGACCGTCAACTGGCATTGGCCCATGTGTTAAGGGCTGTGGGATATCCCTGTACCAGTCTGAGCTGCTCCTGAACTAGACATGAGCATGAGATTAGTCAATCTGACAAAAGGATTGGCCAAGGTGCCTTCTTCAAGGGAAGAAGCTGAAGCTCCAACACTTTGGCCACCTGATGCGAAAAGCCAACTCATTGGAAAAGACCCTGATGCTGGGAAAGATTGAGGGCAGGAGGAGAAGGGGACCACAGACAGAGGGTGAGATAGTTGGATGGGGTCATTGATTCCATGGATGTGAGTTTGAACAAGCTCCAGGAGATGGTGAAGGACAGGGAAGCCTGGCGTGCTACAGTCCATGGGGTCACAAAGAGTCAGACATGGCTGAGCGACTGAACAACAACAACAACCTTCTTCAAGCACCAAACCAATTAGAAAATCCACAGTCATGAAAAGAAAAGCGTATACAAGTCATAGTTTAAATGTGCACGTTTTACTCAAGCCCAATTCCCCAAGAAGGTAAAGAAAATAGCTGAATGTCAGTAGCTTTATTAGGCAAATTCTTTTCTAACATAAGACCAATTTCCTGCAAATGTGTTGGAAAATGGTGCCAAACCATGTCACTGAAAAAACTAATGACAGATGCAGCTCAACAGGGTTAGGAATCCAACTGAGCTTAAGCATCTACCTCTCTCTAATTAGTGTAATTAAAATTTATGGCAGTCATATAACTGAAGCCCAAGGAAGCACTCCAAGCAGACCCATAAATTAGCACCAAATCAGACATTAGACCCAGCAAAATTTTTGGAACATTCTACTGTAGATCAAGCCAAGTCAAAGGTAAGGAATAAATATAGAAGAGATGTACAAAGAGCAAATCCATTGGGTCCTCGTAATTTTTCATTTCAATGTATACAGGAAAGCCTATTTGAGCCCAAGTAAAGTTAGCAGTGTTACCTGGTCATATATAATAATAATTCTCATACTACAAGCACACATATTTTTAAAAGCACTCCTTTTGAGTTTTCTGAAGTTAACATGTGAGGAGATCAAGATTCCATTTGCATTGGCCAGCTCCAGGTCAGCCACCACTGCACGGGGATTCAAGTTGCTGAGGGTGGGTGGAGATCCAATCCTAGATAATCCTGCTTTTTCCAGGAAAATCTCAAGTTACTCAGTCGTGTCCAACTCTTTGAGGCCCCATGGACGGTAGCCCACCAGACTCCTCTGTCCATGGGATTCTCCAGGCAAGAATACTGGAGTGGGTTGCCATTTCCTTCTCCAGGGGATCTTCCCAACACAGGGATAGAATCCATGTCTCCTGCATTACAGGCAGATTCTTTACCATCTGAGCCACCAGGGAAGCCCCCAAGTAATATCCACTATCAGAACAAAGTATAAAGAAAAAACTGTAGTACAAGAGGAAAGAGAGGCAAAGGGCAGATTTCCAAAGGTCTGCCCACTGTGAGCATAAAAGAAACAGTACAGTGACCAGGATTAAACAGTGTACTGTAACTTTCCAGAGCTCAAAAGAAAAAGCTGTATGGACATATGGTGAGGGGTGACTCCTGTAGCAGAAACAATTTGGGTGAAGCTGACTTAATGTAACCCACCTGGAAAGGTTGTTTGGGCTGTTCTGAGCACTAGATGAGCACACTGTGCTTAAGAACAAGGTTTATTGTTTTTTTTTTTTTTAAAAAGTAACTGAATTTCATAGCACTGCAAATCACTGCAGAGCTCCCTATGAATCTAGAGGAATACTGGCATATATTGTGTGTGTTAGTCGCTCAGTCATGTTTGACTCTTTGCAACCCCATGGGCTGTAGCCCACCAGGCTCCTCTGTCCATGGAACTCTCCAGGCAAGAACACTGGAGTGGGTTGCCCTTCCCTTCTCCAGGGGATATTCCCGAACCAGGAATCAAACCCAGGTTTCCTGCATTGCAGGCAGATTCTTTACTGTCTGAGCCACAAGGGAAGCTGACTGGAATAGACTAGAAAGTGTAATTTCTTTCTCTAGATCCATAATCTGGAGTTAGACATTTGGGGTCTGCTCTTAGCCAGGCTGAGAGAAGCATGTGTCTGTCTGTGCGTACCGGGAACCAAGAATGCTAGAATTCTTTCTTGCACAAGTGGTGTCTTGAATGTTTGCCACAGAAGAGGCAGGATGGCTTTACCTTTAAAACAATAAGCCTTGTGTACCATGCTGCTGGTCCAGAAAAGAGCATCTGCAAGGCGGACCCTTCCTGTGTTAGGATTATTGGATCCAAGAGACCTTCTACCTCAGGCTAAATAACAAATGTACAGTTCTGATGTCCCTTCTATAGCCACACCCAGTAGCTGATATGCAGTGCGAAATTGGAACCCCACTCTTGCAAACACCATCATTCCAATTCTAGAAAATAAAGGGAAAACCATTTCCAGAAAGGCTATTTCCTACCATATTCTCTCAGTGAAATGAAACATAAGGAAACAAAGCGAGGTCACAATTAAAATTTGCAAAAAAAGAAACTTTTCCAAGTCCCCCCCCCCTTTTTTTTTGGCTGCACCATGTGGCTTGTGGGATCTTAATTCCCCAATCAGGGATTGAACACGGGACCATGGCAGTGAGAGCACATAACCCTAACTACTGGACTGCTAGGGAACTGCCTAAGTTCATTTTCAAAGAGAATCAAGATCAACTTAAAACTGGCGAGGGTTTGTTTTTTCCCTGAGAGTCAGCTGAATTTACTGATTTTTGATAGGTAACCCCTTTTATAGCCTATATATATCCTCTCATAAATGTCTTTTAAAGGCTTTAAGACACACGTCCCTGTGCACAGAATAGTCAAGAAATGAAAGCAAGTTCTCAGTCAAGCACTCCAGTCTCACATTTATCATGTGATTTCTAAATTTCACCCCTTAAACAGGCCTAATGTAGACAGAAGTCAAATATGAATCATTTTCCCCTTACTATTTTTGCCCAAACACCTTTTCTGTTACAACCTGGGCACCATTAAACCATGAATGGAAACCTGCATTTATGTGGCAGAAACTGCTTGGACCCTTACGATTCATGTGGAAATCTTAAATATGACTTGCATTTTGCAAAGAAGAAAATGTGCTTTTAATATTGCATAGTTTACATATTCAGAGTAATCCCCAGTTCTTTGAATTTATATCTCAACTCTGGGATCTATGATACAATTTTGCACGTTCCTAAAATAATGCCACTTTCTGGAACAGAAATGGAACTCCAGGCCAGCCACATCCCTGACTCAGGGTGAGGGGACATGACAGACCCAATGCCACGTTCTAGGACATGGTGCCAGGTTAGAGTCTCATGCCTTCAGATGTCAATTATAGCTGTAAACTTGATGCTTTTTATGTTTTCTCTCTTTAGTTTTTTTTCTGCAAATATCTATTTAAATGGAAATCAAAAGTCCACCACAGTCTCATCTGAGATCTGAGTCGTATGGACAGTGAAATCACTTTACCTCAATGAACTAAATCTTGGTCAACTAGTGTCTATTCAGCTCAAGTCTTTACACTGGAAACTCATGGAGTCTGACTCTAGACCATGCGGCATAAGAAGGGCCTACGTTCCCTGGTGGGCTCGTGGTTGGGAATCTGCCTGCCAAGGCAGGGGTCACGAGTTTCATCCCTGGTCCAGGAAGGTCACACGTGCTGTGGAGCAACTAAGGCTGTGTGCTACAACTACTGAGCCTGTGTACCTAGAGCCTGTGCTCTGCAACAGGAGAAGCCACCAGGAGAAGCCCATGCACCTCAGCAAAGAGTAGCCCCCGCTCACCACAACTAGAGAGAAAGTCCATGCAGCAGCAAAGACCCAGCTCAGCCAAAAATAAATAATCTTTTAAAAATTTATAAAAAAAAAAAATATGGGCCTACAAATACCCCAACACCCCTCCCTGCCCTCACATCTTGTCCCCTCTGAACAAATAGAGCTTCAGAATGACTTCTTTAAATGGAAAGCAGATGGTCTCCAGGTTTCTTTCTCTTGGCCTGTTTCCTTTGTCTCTCACGGCCGTGCCCCACTCCCAAACCCAGATACACCGTCACTGGAGAACTGAAGGGAAAATCCAAAGGACTGATCGAATTCAGCTGGAATCCTAACGCTCCATCAGCGACGGCACAGGACCCGTCCTGGCAACAAACACTGAGACGCGGAGACACAGGCCAGGCCAAATGTTTTGTTCCTATCAGGACGGCAAGTGTTTCTATGGAAACAGCTACAGTTTGTGCACAGTTCTGGAACAAGCACTCTTAGGTTAAAAATAAGGAGACATCTGCGTCATCAGGGTTGCTTCAAGAAGACTTGTTCCTCCAAACTGGCTTTGAAAATTTCTTTCAAGTTTTTAACCAATAGTGTGAAAATACTCCTATCATAAGGTCTGCCTTGGGAACCAAAGTGATGTTCCTGAAGGAAAAGGAAGAAACAGTTGTTGGAATATATTTTACATGACCTAGAGGGCTTCCCAAGTGGTAAAGAATCCACCTGCCAATGCAGGAAACACAAGAGACAATCGATCCCTGGGCCGGAAAGATTCCCTTGAAGGAGGAAATGGCAACCCATTCCAGTATCCTTGCCTGGAGAATCCCATGGACAGAAGAGCCTGGTGGGCTACAGTCCATGGGTTGCAAAGAGTCGGACACGACTGAGTGACTGGGCACACATGACCCAGAGTTGAAAACAAAACTAGTCACCATGACAGTGGTGGTCTGGTCTAGAGAATTCTCTAGAAATCATACCATCGTTTGGAATTATGAGTTCCACTTCTATAAACTTCCTTTAAATCTGAAGAGACATGAAATCCCTCATTGTTCAGAACATTTATTGTCTTTTGATGATTTCCCAGCTCTGAGAGTCTCGAATCTAGATATACAAGGAAATACATCAAGGCATCAGCTTTTCCTCATTTAGAAGTGGCAAAGCCCAGGAAATTTTACAGAGGGGAAGGAAGCTAATCTTCATGGGGTGCAGCCTGGCAACAAGAGGAATGCCTCAAGGATGTTTTCAAGCAGGTGAAGCTCCAATGAAAGCACCAAACTAACTATCAAATATCAAGATCCACAGCCTAAGTGATCCTTGACCATAAAGCAAGCCTCAGAGAACTCTCTCTGGGGTTGTTCTGCCCTGCCCCCTAAGAAACTTGCAATTATACAACTCTGCCCTGATCCCTGCACCCCCTTGATTGAGAAAGCTTTCCTCAACACATGGGCAGCGGGAATTCCAACATCCCTCAGGGCCCAGCTCCAAAGCTGCTTTTTCCAATACCCAAGAGGAGGATTCATGACGGGGTGGTCCATGACCACAAGCCCTTCTGAATGACCACGAAAGCCCAGGAACCACAAACTGAGCTGGGAGCAATGATGTGTCATGTGAACACAATTTCTGAAATGAACAGACCATGACCTGCCCTCATGAGATCCTGAAGGGCATGCGTGTCTAAAGGCCTTTTCTTCTTGTAAATCCAGGGGAATTAGCCCAAGGCTCATACCAGGATGAGGGTTTTGGGGGCAGGAGCCAGGAGCAGAGCAGCTGACCTGGCGCTGACCTGGGTCCAAGAATTCCTTCCACCCGCCTGTTCATAGGGGTGAAGGTCAAAGAGCATGTGTGATCTAAGGGGACCTCTGTTTACTCTTTCAGTAAATATTCACCAGACACTTAGTTTCTGGAATTATAGTCATGAGCTAACTGGATAAAAATTTCTGCCCTCAGGAGGCTTCCATTCTTGCAGGGAAAAACAAACAGTAGAAAAAGCAAACACATAAAATATGGGCTCCCCAGGTGGTGCTAGTGGTAAAGAACCCGCCTGCCAATGCAGAAGACACAAGAGATGCAGATTCGATCCCTGGGTTGGGAAGATCCTGGGGAGGAGGGCATGGCAACCCACTCCAGTATTCTTGCCTGGAAAATCCCATGAACAGAGGAACCTGGCGGGCTGGATCCCAGAGTTGGACATGATGGAAGAGACTTAACAGGCACATGCATAAAGTATAGAGCAGGTTAGCTGGTTACATTTGCTGGGAGAATCAGGGTAATGGGGTGGTAGACGGGAGTGATCCTTTATTCAGAATGATGAGAAAAGTGTCTCTGACAGTGAGCAGAAGGAGAGCAAAGGCCACATGACCCTTTGAGGCCAAGCATCCCATTGCAGGCAGAGGAAACAGCAGGGGCCAAGGGTACTGTGTTACTTGCCTTGCATTTCTGTAACAAATGATCACAAACTTGGGAGGCTTACAACAACACATATCATTACCTTACAGTCCCATCCAAGTACTAACCAGGCCCGACTCTGCTTAGCTTCCAAGATCAGATGAGATCGGGCACATCTGGGGTGGTATGGCTGTAGACCTTACAGTTCCAGATGACATAAGTCAACAATGAGTGACAGGACTGTGATTCTTCTGGGGGCTCAACGGAAGAATATATTTTACAGCGGTTTCTAGGGGCTGCTCACTTTCCTTGGCTCACGGGCCTGCATCACTCTGATCTCGGCATCCATCCTCATATCTCCTTCTCTGCTTCTCCCTCTTCTAAGGACCCTTGGGATTACATTGAGCCTATCGAGGTAATCCCTGGTGACTGAGATGGTAAAGAATCTGCCTGTGATGTGGAGACCCGGGTCCAAACCCGGGGTCGGGAAGATCCCCTGAAGAAGGATATGGCAACCCACTCCAGTATTCTTGCCTGGATAATCCCATGGACAGAGAAGCCCGGTGAGCTACAGTCCATGGGGTCACAAAGAGATGGACACAACTGAGTGACTAAATGGCTACCATCAAGGTGATCTAGCATCATCTCCCCACCCCCAGATCTCTAACTTGAGGCCATCTGCAAAGCTCCTTCCGCCAAGGAAGCTAACAGAGTCATGGGTTCTAGGGATTAGGATATGGACATCTCAGGGGCCATTACTGTGCCAACCTCCAGCACTAAACCAGGAGTGTGCCTGACAGGTGTTAGGCCCAATGTGTGTGAGGAACACTGAGGGAGCCAGAATGGCTGGAACAGGCTAATGCCTTGAGTCAGTGGAAGACTTGTCCTTGGGTCTTGCCACACA
Source organism: Ovis aries (assembly GCF_016772045.2). Lineage (NCBI taxonomy): Eukaryota > Metazoa > Chordata > Mammalia > Artiodactyla > Bovidae > Ovis > Ovis aries. The sequence goes on along the minus strand of NC_056080.1, from coordinate 8,036,887 downwards.
CAGTTGGGATTTCAGAGCAAGATAAGAAGCCGAAGAGTCAGATTTTTTGATGGCAGCAAGAAACTCTGGGCCATCTGAGTCTTTGCTGGGGGGACTGTCCTGGGTATTGTGGGGTGTTGAGCAATATCCTTGGGGTCCCCACATGGGATGCCAGAAGTGCCCTCTCTCCAGTCACGAGAACCAAAAACATCCCCTGGGGGGCCACCCCCATCCCTTAGGGGCTGATGGAATCTAACATGTTGTGAAAGGAGTGCTTGTCTGCAAAAACAATTCAGACCCGGCAATTTAAATAACTGAAAGTATGCTGATCTGCACCATCAGTACACCATTCCCTGCAACCTTCACCAGGGAAGGACGTGACAACTCACAGAATGTGTTTGTCCACGACTCCAAAAAAATGTACAAAAAATGATGGTATTTAACCAGGATGAGGAGACACAGAAATCAGGGCTCTCCGTTGCTACTGATGGCAGAGTAAAGCATATAGGTCATTTTGGAAGACAATTCGGTGGGACCGATCAGAACTTCCGACATAAAGGTCTTTAGACCCATATGTTTCCTTGCTAAGTATCTGTCCAAGGAAACAGGTATTCCTGCAAGGCTGGGGCCTATACACAGATGTGCACTATTTGTGAAAATAAAAAAAAAACTGGAATCATCGAGATGTCCATCCAGAGAGGATGGTTGTAATCATTAGAAAAGCTATGCATCATATACTAGATTTAACTACACTGAGCTTCATTTACTTAAATGTTTACATAAAACCTGGAAGGTTTCACACCAAATCATTAATGGTGGGAGGTAGGATTAGAGAGGAAGTTAAGATGGGAGGTCTCTATTGATTGCATCTTTGACAAAAGCAATGTATTCATGTATTATTTATGTAATAAAAACAAGCAGGAAAACACACAGGTATATATATGCTAAATCGTGTCCGACTCTGTGACCCCATGGACTGTAGCCCGCCAGGCTCCTCTGTCCATGAAATTCTACAGGCAAGAATCCTGGAGTGGGTTGCCATGCCCTCCTACAGGGGATCTTCCCAACCCAGGGATCAAACCCAGGTCTCCTGCACTGCAAGCAGATTCTTTACTGTCTGAGTCACCAGGGAAGCCCTATATATACACACAAATAAATGCAAGCATACATATGTTACATGTGTACACAGACATACAAGCAGATTTGTACATGCTTCTGAACCCTGTGTGTCTATACATATAGGCAGTGTCCGTGCACGCAGGCGCACACCCTGCAGGTACTATCTGGGGTTATCTCCACCCCCAGGCAGACTCACTGAGGTCCTCACAATGTCTGCTAGCTGTGGGGGAGTTTATATGTCCTTATGGCCTCACATAAACCACGCCACGTCTGTGAACAGGGCAGGTGCTAGTCAGAAGTACAGTCTCCCAGACCCCCACCCAACCCCTGGCAGCTTCTCTGCCAATGGCTGCCGGGTGTGGAGGAAGCTGCTGGGGTTGCCCATATGGAAATGACACAGATGTGGACCTGCTGAGACAGCACAATCCTCTAGCACTAGTGACATGGGGGCCGGAGTGTTCTCTGGTCTCTCCCCACTTGATGCCATTGGTGCCTCCCCTAGAGCTATGACAACTACTGACATCTGTAAATGTAGCCAGAAGCCCACTGGGGGTGGGGGGAGTCCCACCATTGCACCCCTCCCTCACTCCCTGTTCCAGTGGGAACCACTATTCTAGTGGGAAAGAACAACTGTGAGCCAACCTGACACGTCCTTACAATGAATCTCAGATCTCTAAATGTGTGCAAGGCAGCTCAGAAAGGCACTTTGGAGAAGCCCGTACTTTCCTACAAAGGTCGACGCACTGGGGACAGGACCCTCCTCTGCAACTGCAGTGCCTTTCCTAACAAGGTTCTGGTGACCCTGAGATACTCCTCCCCTTTAAAAGATACTGATGAAGTACAGTGTCCTCCCCTGAAGAATGCTCTTAAATCCTGGACTTTCCGCCCAAATGTTATTATCTCGATATTTAAAAGATTACTCACTCTGTATCAATCTCATCTCTAGAAAACCAAAATATCCCTTGCAATGGCTGGTAAATGTCACAGCCAAACAGTAACAATTACGTTAAGTACAGCACCCAACAAGTTTCTATGGTTTAATACAATGCAGCGAATTCCAACACCCACACAGTGCCACAGAAACATGCAAGGAGCAGAGGACTATTGAGACAATATTCTCAATATTGAGACAACAGCGTCGGACAAACGCCACCAGCAAGCTCCAGAGAGTGGATGCCTGAGGCCAGGGAAGTGGTCCACGGGGAAGTGCAGTGCCCCCTTTGAGGATATCACTGCATCCTGCAGAGCAAGAGCCAGAAGGATCGGGCAGAGGGGCTCGGAGCAGAGGCTGGGTCATCTCCAGCCGGCCCTCCAGCAGGGAGTCAGATGATCTGCTTTGGATGCTATTTTTACATTTGCTAAAAAGGCCATGAAGCGGATTTCCAGACATCCCTGAATGATACAGTATACTGACCAAACCCAACTATTTAGCTTCCAGAATGGACGCCCTCGACCTGCTTGGCATTCGCTCCTCTTCCTCCACTCCCCGCACAGCAGTTCATATGTGACTAAAGAAACTTCTTGAAAAAGACAGGCACCATGGCTTTCTGAAGCCCAGATTTTGGAATAGCTTGAATTTAAGACTCTTTTCAGAAGGCACAAGAGAGATTGATTCACTAAGCCCATGCACCGTAACTACTGAATCCATGTGCCACAACTAGAGAGAAGCCTGTGTACCGCCACTAAGACCCGACACAGCCCAATAAAATAAATTTAAACAAAACACTGCCTGCGAGGGTAACAGCCCACCTGGTGGTGCTGCCTGTGCATCCTGGCTGAGACCGGGAGGGAGGGACAGAGAGGAGGAAGAGATACATTTTGAAACACACAAACAAGGTCAAGTCTCAATTCGCAGAAGGCAGGTAACCTACAACACAGGTTAACAGACACGATTGTGTTTCAGTTCTCTGTCAGAATGACATAGATTAGGTACTGCTGTCACTCATGGACCTAATCCTTATTAAACTGTCTTTGAACCAAGATACATGGTTCTTGTTGTTAATCTATAAAATGAGACGCCACATATATTAAAAAAAAAAAAAAACAGTTATGCTTAAGCTGTTCTGAGGGACTGATGCTCAGCTAGAAGGCAGGGAAGGAGGGAGTTCTGAATTCCTTGAGAGGATAAAGAGCGCCTGAAAAGTCTCTATTTTTATTATATCCCATCTTTATAACTGTTTGCAATATTGAGAAGTTCCCATTTTAAATGCATGTGAAATTCTGTCACATGCGTTCCGAAGCTACACGTAAACTGAAGAGTCTTAATTCTATACTCTGTCAGACATTGCTTTCTGGTAAGATGTGGATAAATCACACATTGAAACTCCATAAAACCTCTTCCCACAGGAGGAAGGAAATAAGGAGAAGGCAAGGTTTGAAAAAGGAGCTTCTTACCTCTTTCTGGCTTCCTCATACTGCCAGTTAAGCCTGACTCGATCCACAAGCCTTGTTTTATCATCAAAGATGAACTTTTCGGAACAGAAGGAAGATAAACAAGGGGGGAGACATGTTAAAAACCCATTTTCAAAAGAGAAAACTCACTTAAACTTCCAGCACCAGTGAAGAATATTTTAATTCACCTTCTAATTTCCATTTTTCAAAGGTCTGGAAGGAAACACACCAATAACAGCTGCCACCTCTGGTCATCGGGAGTTGGGAATGCGACTGGTAAGACTTTGGTTGTTCCAACACTGGCGGATTTTTTTTAAAATAGTGGAAGTACACTTGTCTATTTTGTAATGCCCACAGCAAATTAAGTTTGAAAAGAAATAGAGAATTCCTCAAAGTTGATATAAACACACAAAAAAATTCATCCCAACTTGTGTAGTACATGCATGCTGTGACGAAGCAAGCTGCCGTTCTGGAGAGGTTCATACAGTAAGGAATAGAAGCTCTCAGTCCAATAATCAGTGAGGAACTGAATCCTGCCAACAATCATATAAGCCTGGAAGTAAACCCTTCCCAATCAAGCTTTCTGATGAGACTGCAACTCTAGCTAATACCTTGATTACAGTTTCCTGAGAGCCCCTGAAGCAGAAGATGAAGCACAGTTTCCTGATCCACAGTACAAGTGTGAGATAATAAATGTGTGCTGTTTTCAAATGCTAGGTTTCAGGGGTGTTTTGTTATGCAGCAATAGCTAACTAATACAGTTAAAGCCTTTTGATATATTTTTCAATAACAAGATGTAGTAGAAAGCACAGGGGTTTAGGGATCAGAGTTGCTGATTCAAACCCAGATCTGCCTCTCCCTGGCTATATAACCTTAGGTAACCTGGTACCTGGACCCTCTCAGCTGACAAAAGAAGATGGAAACAGCTACTTAAATCAAAGTAACAGTCATGAAGCTGCCAACTCAGGGCCAGCCCCAGTAAACTCATAAATAATGACAATTTACTGCTAAAGTTATTCTAATTCTAACCTTATGTTAAGCAGCAATGAGTTATTCATGGAATTCAATACATATTGTACTTCTTTCCTTTTCTCATGCCAAAATCTTTAGGCAAAAATGCCAGACAGTTTTGACTTACAGATTCTTCTCTGTCTTAAACCTGGTCAAAAAAATGTCCAAGTGTAGTTTTGAGAACAATGAGGGGGAACATTGCACATAGGCAGTTCAGGACATCCAGGACACAGAGGCATTATTTCCTATATGATATTCCCCTCAAAGAGGCACTATTTGTTGACATTTTAAAATATAGTTAATTATTTAAAACTCACAGTTTTTTAGTCAATGGTTTTCCCTTTTTATGTATTTACTTTTAGGAGGGCATTGTGCATTTCACTGATATTTCAACTTTACTTAGTGAGCCCTAAGAATCCATACAAATTGGTTTTCCATTTGTAACAAATGAATGTAAAACTTCACTCAATGACAGTATAACAGTAGTGTCTTTAAGTATTCACTGCCCTGCTTCACATGATGGCAGCCAATTCTGCTTTGATGGCTAACTCAAGGCTTCACTAATTATCAAAAGGGGCATTATGAAATTCTTCCAAGTCCCAAACAAAATTAATTTCAATTTAATTTTCTGACATTCTCTTAGAAGAATAAGAAATAGCATCAAAGTATAACCCAAGGGTAACACAGCCACAAAGCTGATGAAAATCACTGGTCTAAGCCAGAGCTCAGAGAACTACAGCCCAAAGGATGAATGTTGCCCACCACCTCTTAGTTTTACTGGAACAAGCCCCACCCACCCATTCACAGGTGACTATGGCAGAGACTGCATAGCCGGCAAAGCCTAAAACACTTATTATCTGGATCTTGGCAGAAAAAGTTAGCTGATCCATGCTCTAAAGAGTCCTACACCTGTCAAAAAATAGCTAAACTCCTGTATCCTGCATCGAACCTGGACTGGCGATTCATTTCTTATATGATATTATACATGTTTCAATGCCATTCTCCCAAATCATCCCACCTTCTCCCTCTCCCACAGGATGCTTGGGGCTGGTGCACTGGGATGACCGAGGGATGGTACGGGGAGGGAGGTGGGAAGGGGGTTCTGGATGGGGAACACATGTACACCTGTGGCAGATTCATGTTGATGTATGGCAAAACCAATACAATATTGTAAGGTAATTAGCCTCCAATTAAAATAAATACATTTAAATTTTAAAAAAACAGCTAAACTCAACTTTCAAAAGGATTCTGCCTTTTTAAAAAATCTAATTTATGAAGAGAGAGGTAATAAGCCATTCAATTGCCTCTCAGGCCCTTCTGAACCTTCAAGATGCCTGGATGTAAAAAAAAAAAACCATATTCTTTCTTCAAACTTAATGGCACAAAAGCCAAAACCCTTTTGAAGGGAAAGTGGAAAATTTAAACAAATGGGTGATGGCCACATGAAAGCAGCCCTTTTGTTGTCTCTCTGGATATACTTGGTTCTCCGCCCCCGCCCCCCCACTGCCTGGTGAGCATACCTCGCCTATGATGTCAGTCTGAGAGCCAGCATCACAAAACTGGTGAGATAAAGACTCGCCCAGTGCGCCTGCACCAGGAGGGAACTCCTGCAGAGGGTCGGTAAGAGAACAGCTATTCCTGAAGCCATCAGTCAGCTTGGCCAGGCTCTAGAACAGAAGGGAACAAGCAACTTGAATAGCCATGGCGATGCATCTCTTCCCTTTCCAAGCAGTCATTTCCTTCCCATTCCAGGTCGGCAGCCTCATTCCTGGAGAGCAGGCCCACCCCAACCCCATTCTCATGAGATTCCAAAGAAATGTTGATCAGCACGTGCACCTTTCATGAAACTCGTAGTGATTTAAGTCAGATGGCAACTGAGTCCTCCTGGCAGCAAGGGAATAATACAGAGAACAAATGAGGGACCATTTTTACTGTTTTTTTTTTTTTTTTTAAAAAAAAAAAAAACAAACCTCTGTGTTTCCTAAAGAAAAAATAAGCCTTCCCTCCAAAAAAGCCAAAAACATAGGGAGTAGAAAGGCAGCTGACAGGGGCTAGAGAGCTCGGGGCAATGAAGAGATGCTGGTCAAATGGTCCAAAGTCCCATGCATTAAGAGCAATGTGCATACGTGTGTGCTCAATTGCATCTCTTTGTAATCCCATGGACTGTAGCCCACCAGGCTCCTCTGTTCATGGATTTCCCAGGCGAGAACACTGGAGTGGGTTGCCATGCCCTCCTCCAGGGAATCTTCCTGACCCAGGGATTGAACTCACGTCTCCTGCACTGGCAGGTGGATTCTTTACCGTCTGAGCCACCAGGAAAGCAGGAGGAATAAGTCCCAGATCTTAGGTCCACAGCACAGTGAGAATAGCTAGCAATACTGGAGTGAAGGTCTGAAAGTTGCTAAGAGAAGATCTTAGAAGTCCTCAGCACAGAAAAATCAATGTACCCATGTGAGGTGACAGATGTGTGAACTCATTTTATGGTGGTAATCATTTCACAATAGTTGTGTCTATCAAACCAGCACGTACACCTTAAATTTATAAAATTTTATTTGTCAACTGTACCTCAATAGAGCAAAGGGGAAGGGAGATAGCACTCCTATTTGAAATGTTCCTTCAATAAATAATTCCATCAGAAAGGAATGCTACCTGGAGATTTTCAAAACCACACAGAAGGTGAAAACAACTCCTAGACTATGCTCACATATTCTTATTAGCAAATTTTTTTCAGTCATAATTCTACAGGGTCAAAGTCATCTTATATGGATGTCAGTAGGCCAAATATTAGAGTAAGTATAAATTCTGGTACCTGGAACCCCTTCGGGTGAAAGTTCAAGAGAAACCAGATGTTTTAAGATTTTTAAAAGACTGCAGACACGAGATGCCCAGGTGCAGTAGACCCCAGGCAGGTGCCTCTGGATCTAGACAAAGGTGTCTTGGGATGGGCCAAGATGAAACAACTTATTTGATTTTACTAGATGAAGACACTGCTTGTGTGTCTCCCTGGAGTGTCTCAGAGAAGATGCTGTGGTCTGAGGTATCTTCCAGAGATTCTATCTCCAGCCTCCACGGTGGGGAACCCACTCGAGGCAGCTGGGTGTCATTTACCTCTCATGACCCGGAAATACAGGGCATCTGAAAATACAGATTTCTGTATCCTACCCCCAGAGAGTCTAACCTAGGAGATCTGGGGTATGGCCTGGTAATCTGCAATTGAACAAGCACCCTGGGGACACTCCAGCCTCACATCCTTGACATTAGGAAGCACCGCCATGCAAGGCGGTCATGTGCGCACCTGTTGCACTTGGCCTAAGAAGGTGAGCTTTGCTCCCATGTCCTTGTGTGTTTTACATGCTGCAGAACTGAGACCAACGCCTACTAGTGCCAGGTGCCGACTCAGTGAACTGAGCTGGAAAGAAAAGCCACGACGGAGAGCATCAAATGCTTTCCGGCATGGAGCAAGAGCCCGGCATGCGTCCCTTGGCAAAAACTCAGTTTTTCTAAAAATAACAGAAGCTACAGGAGTTCAAGTGGCAAAAATATAAACCAGTATAAAGTCTATCCTCATGGTGGAATACTATGCAGCCGTACAGAGTTACAGGCCCAGCTTTCTGCGAGGGCAACTGATCACGTGTCCACACCATCATGTGTCTGTATAAACACTAGCAGGACACACAAGAAGGTTATAACAGTAGTTATAGGAGGTGAGAAAATGGGGTGACAGCAAGACTCTTATGATACACTTTTAAAATTACTTTGGTTATTAAACGATATAAATGTGTCACCCCTTACTATAGCCTGAATTGTGTCCTGCAAAAAGATGCTTCAGTCCTAACCCCCAGAACCTGGGAATACGTGCTTATTTGGAAGGAAAAGTCTGCAGATGAAATCAAACTAAGATGAGAACAGGTTCTAATCCAATGATTGGTGTCCTTATAAGAAGAAAAAATTTATATGCAGAGATGTGATCACGAAGGCAGAGACTAGGGTGATGCATCTATAAGCTGAGAACACCGAGGACTGCCAGCAGCCCCCAGAGGCTGCGAGAGGCGAGAAGGACCTCCCCAGAGCCGCCAGACAGACCGTGGCCCTGCCGCACCTTGACATCAGACTCTCGTCCTCCAGACTCGGAGAGAATAAACTCCTGTTGTTCTAAGCCACCTGGTATGTGGTTCTTTGTCATGGCAACCCTAGGAAACTAACATGCACATTTTAAAATATATATATATATATATACGTACACACACATATATCGAAGATATCAAATACACATATATATTGTACAAACATGTATGTGTTTAAAATTTGCATGATTATATAATAACGATATGATATAAATACGTATATATTTTTAAATGTTTACATAAAGGAAAGTTAGATAACCCTGGCATTATGAACATGTTTAAAAAGGGAAATAAATAAATAAAGGAACGATACGCAGGAGAGCAGAGAGACAGATGCGGGCTCTGAAGAGCTCCCCGGCCTCTTACTTGCATCAGGTCCCGTCTTTCCTTCTCTCCTGTATAAATGGCTTTCTTGATGGTCCTGAGCTCGCTCATTATAGCCTGTGCCTCATCCAGTTTGTAGTTGGTGTGAGCATTAGACATCTTGCGATCAATCCTGGTTCAAAAAGAAATAAAAGAGTCATTCTGTGCGAGAGTGTAACATCCCATTAAACAGTAATAATCCAGAACTTAAAAGCTTCATAGAAGGGCGGGGAACAGCTGAAAGCAATGTTTTGGCAAAGGAAAAAAAAGATCCCATAAGCCCTTCCTTGTTCGTGGTGAATACAAGGAGATAAGACTGGTGGTGGATGTCTCCCTCTGCTCCAAGAGCATCTTCTGTAGGCAGGGACGTGCCAGGCAAGATTCCTAATCATTTCCAGAGATTTTAAACTTCCCTCTCTGAGAGCAGGATCATGTCTTATTCGTTTAGCCCCAGCATCTCAGTTAGTAGTCCAAAATGTCTATTCAGTAAACATACCAATGAAGTCTGTATACAAGAATATATGGGAAACAGCAAAAAGTAGTGAAGTTTTCAATAGTGATGCCCTGCACAAAACTTGGGAAGTCTTATGGCTCCTCTTATCTTTCGTTCTTTTATCCTGGTTCTAATTTATCACTCCCTCTCTAGTACTCCCGTTCCATCCAAACATCCATTCATCCTTCATTCTATCCCTGCATCCCAATGTGGCCTGGCCATGTGTTTTTCCATTTTAGCTGTTCTATGGAGAATCAAGAGTCTCTGATGCAAGGCAGACACAAAGGCCATCCATCTCTCATCACTACATCTGCCAAGGAAGGGGCTCAAGTTTTCTTGCAGAGAAAAGTTAGACCCATTTATGTAATAATGTCTCCTGATATCCATCTTCTGATAAAAGGCTCTCGAATATATCTCATTTAATGTCACAAATCACAACAGACATAGGCTGATGAAGTCTGTAGAAAAGGGTGACATCATTTCAACACAGAAAACCCGAGGCCAGAAAAGTGTGATTTATCCTTAACAGTTAATGACCAATGCCTTTGCTATTATAGGTCTACTGACTCTTCTAGAAAGAAAACTTCATACAGCTAAGGGATCATTACCTGACACCGACACCCCTATAGAAAAATGAAACTCAAATGCAACACACAAAATGTTCTCAACTGCTTAGAAGTCAGTGTTCATCGGATGGTCACAGAGTACAGACACACAGCCGCTGTTAAGGCCACAATGTGAGACGCTAACCTCGTCGGCTCCGGCTCATACTTGGGTGTTGTGATTCCTTTATGGCTTTCAGCAGTGACAGAGCCTAAGTGCAGCCATCAGTAAAGCCCGGGGCAGAGCCAGCCGCCTGTCAAGGCACCATCAGCTGGTGGCTTGGAGGAAAACAGGCCCCAGTTCCCACCAGGGAGAGAGAACAGCAAACCCTGTAATACATCTCACCAGCAGATGCCACAGAGCCCCCCGACCCTCCCCCCCTCCCACCCAAGAACAAAAGTTCAACTTCAAGGCAGCAGGCCTCAGCCCTGACCTTAGCTCCACCCAAGGAGCTCTGAGACCTCAAAAAGGAATGAAGACTGACCGAGAGCAGCTGTTTTCACTCTGTCCCAAGGCTGTCCCAGTCCGGTGAGCTGGGGTCACTAAAGGGAGAGCCCACCCACGAGTTGGGGCCCCTCACTGCTACTTCGGCAAGCACCTTCCTTCGTTCCATCTCAGACAGTCTTCTTCCACAGAAGACGTCATTGGAGGGTAAGGATAAGGGAAAAGATTACACACGTTTTAACAAAAAAGTGTGAAAGCTCTTAGTTCTAGGAATCTCCAAAATGTAACTGTTTAAAAAATTATGAATTATTATAGAATATGCAATTATGTGAAATGATACTGTTACGTAAGTAAAACCTTATAAAGATATTTTATACTTTATCTGATTAAATTATATGCATTTGATTAAATTATGTATGCATGCATGCATGCATGCTGAGTCGCTTCAGCTGTGTCTGACTCTGTGCTACCCTATGGACTGTCACCTGCCAGGCTCCCCTGTCAATGGGATTCTCCAGGCAAGAATACTGGAATGGGTTGCCGTGTCCTCCTCCAGATGATCTTCCCGACCCAGGGAATGAACCCATGTCTCTTACATCTCCTTCACTGGCAGGAGAATTCTTTACCACTTCTTTGCTACCTGGCAAGTCCCTGATTAAATTATACAAGTATCTATTTGATTGAATTATATAAGTGTGTGTTTGATTAAATTAGATAGGTATATAAATAGCATGTTACAATAGTTCAAGTATCAAACACCTACTAGGTGACTGTCCTGCTGCATGCTTTACGTCTCACCTCATTTAATCCCCTGAACAGGTTTATGAGATAAACATAATCTTCCCAGACTTTGTGATGCAAAAATTGAGGCTCAGAGAGACTAAGTGGCCCAAGAGGACAAGCTAAGATCTGGCAGACCCACAACTCAAACCCACATCTCCCAGCTCTCAAGTCCAAATTGGAGTTTTTCCATTTTAGCTGTTCTATGGAAAAACTTGGAGAAGGCAATGGCCCCCCACTCCAGTACTCTTGCCTAGAAAATCCCATGGACGGAGGAGCCTGGTAGGCTGCAGTCCATGGGGTCGTTAAGAGTCAGGCATGACTGAGTGACTTCACTTTCACTTTTCACTTTCATGCATTGGAGAAGGAAATGGCAACCCACTCCATTATTCTTGCCTGGAGAATCCCAGGGACAGAGGAGCCTAGTGGGCTGCTGTCTATGGGGTTGCACAGAGTCTGACTGAAGTGACTTAGCAGCAGCAGCAGCAGCATGGAAAAACTTGGTGTAGCTAATGGCCCTTGCTACCCGCTGGTGCACTCCTGCTCAGGGTAGCCAGGGTAGGGTCCGTATGCTTTGGTAAGAGGAAGAAGCAGGCTCCACAGAACTCTAACCACTTCCATCTGTCAACTGTGATCAATTTTCATCTAACAAAATCCTCAAAGAACAGGAACTCTCTTTTATATCACATCTGCAAAATTGATTTATTTGGGAGTTTTCAAATTCCCTCTAACACCTGGCCTTTACTTTTCACTCAACATTCAACCAGGAAGGTTGAATGACTTGCTCAAGGTCACACAGCGAGGTCCACACTGAGGCCCTTCATGCCACACTCAGCCTCTTCTGTCACCAGGCTAGCAATACATTCAAGCTCAAGCTTCCAAAGTGACACCATGTCAAATCTGAGGACTATCCACACAGTCAGATGGCGGGCCAAAGCAGACTGGCACTCTTTACATCCTGCCTTTAAAAAGAAACTGTTAGAGAGACAAGAAGTGCGTTAAAAGTGTTAGTCACTCTGTCGCATCTGACTCTTTGTGACTCCATGGACCGTAGCCCGCCAACCTCCTCTGTCCATGGGGATTCTCCAGGCAAGATTACTGGAGTGGATTGTCATGCCCTCCTCCAGGGGATCTTCCTGACCCAGAGATCGAACCCAGGTCTCCCACTTTGCAGGTGGATTCTTTACTGTCTGAGTCACCAGGGAAGCCAGAGGAAAGAAGGCGCAGCATCAAACTCTGATGGCACACCACCGAGAAGGCATTTTGAGGTATTTCTCATTAACTTCCCCCTGCCCTCAAGCGTCCATATTTCTTGTTCAACTTAAGATGTCAAGAGAACTGTGTTGGCAAAAATCAAACCGAACCAATTCTTTGACCCACATCTTGGAGGAAAGGGCCACCAGGTCTCGAAAGGTCGTCCACGTTAATAGCACATACTACAACCCCCAAGAAGGAGGAGTCTTGTTATGACTCTATCTTTACATCACTGGTTCTGGCAGGTGGCCTTGAACGAACCAGAATCCCAAAGAGCTTCTGGCAGCTTCTATCGGCCGTCGGTCCCATGTGGAACACCAGATCCATCCCACGACTGGGAACAACACTCTTTTTGTTTCCACCCCCACTTCTGTAGGTTTTACTGTTATTTGAGGAGCCTCTGAGCTATGGTAACAGGATATCCTGCTCTAAGCCTGTGTGGACTGCGGACAAGCCCATGCTTTCCTGAAACCTGTAAATTCCCTCAGAGAGAAAATGCTAATTCCAAGATCTAACACTGCCTCGCCATGATACTGAACGCTCCTTAGAGGGCAGTCGCTCTGAGTCACTGAAGGAGACACACGGGCTTAACTCCATCATGGCATTCCAAGATGGAAGACAGTCATCAAGCAATTAAAAGGCTCGAAGCACAGACCCAGAGGCTGATAAGCACGCACCTCCAGGAAAGGGGTTACTGGCACATCTAGCGAGCACCTACTTTTATGATTTGAACAGCAGTGGTAGAAATAAGATTTCTTCAAGCACAATATAGTACAATAAGGAACAGAGAAGAAATGCTGGAGGGCAGTTATTAAGAAGGCTCTGGGGGCTTCTCTGGTGGCTCAGTGGTAAAGAATCTACCTGCTGATGCAAGGGACACAGGTTTGATCCTTGGTCTGGGAGGATCCCACATGCCACAACTACTTAGCCTGGGCCCTAGAATTAGGGCTGCAGTTCATGGGGTCACAAAGAGTTGGACATGACTGAGCAACTGAGTGCACACACACACACACACACACACACACAAATGGATGTATCAGGCTGCCAATGTCAAACCCCAGTTATAATCTTTACACCACACACACACACACACACACACACACACACACACGAGGCAACCAGAGAGTGTGTACCTCCTGATCAAAGTACCACCACCAGCTACAAACCATATTTAACCCCCAAAAGAAGAGAAAATGCAACGGAACTTGAGTCAGATCAAGTCTGTGCGATTAATGACACCAGTTTAAATAAATAAAGAGCAGGGGACAGAGGAGCATGTGAAATGATGCGATGCACATTCCTGTAGCAAAATCCAGGATTGGGGCAATTCCTTGGGACAAGGAGAGTAGCTTCTTCAACAAGTACATTGTCAAAACGAAGAAATGAAGGAAAAAAGAAAAAGGGAGAGGGGGGTAGAGATGAAGAGACATGCTAACCACACATACGGTATGGACCTAGTCTGAACCTGGACCCAAACAAACCAGGGAGGTGGGGAAAAACCCACTGGAGAATGGACAACATGAAGAGTTACTACTAAGTGGCATGGGTATTAGTTACGTTTTCAAAAGGAGTCCGTAACTTTAGGAGACATTTATGGACTAAATACGATTCTGGGATTTGCTTCAATAACATGGTAGAAGCTTGGGCAATGAGGCTCTGTAGCTGTGTGACAAAATAAGACTGGCCATTGTGTAGTTAGCTGTAGAAGTGGGGATACAGATACGGGAAGGTTCCCTTATACTATTCTCTTGACTTTTGTGTACGTTTGACATTTTCCATCATTAAAAGTTTATATATAGTACACACACACACAAACACACACATTCTATCATTAACCCAAAGATTCTGTTCATGGTCAGTTCCCATCTACAAAAATTAACAACGCACATAGACTTAAAAAAAAAAAAATACAAAAGGCTCTTTTTTCCTCACTTGGACCCAAGCATAATGATGGATTTCCTTGCTAGCCAGGAAAGTTCACCAAGATAAACAAGTTGAGTTTAAAATGTTGTGAGTCGCCAAACTCTCAGTGAGGTGCCCTGGAAAAAAATACACGGGATATTCTGGGAAGCAAGAACAGCAGAAACTTTTCTGGAGGGAAATCTAGGGTTTCTGCCTTAAGTCAAGGTTGGTAATAATATCTGAGAAGCCCATTGACATACAACAGTGCATGTATTATCTGTGTTCAGAGTCAGGATTTTGCAGTAGGGGTGGGGTAATCACATTATCGATGCTTACCCAAGGTTTTCCCAATTTCTCAATAAAGCATACCAATCCACATGATGTGATCCAAACACAAGAGCCAGTCTTCAATACCAGGAAAATAAAGAGGCCGTTTTCATCTTATACATGGCTTGTGTAACTCAGAGGAAGGTATGAGGCCACCTTTTCACTGGCAGAGCACTGTATTAACAAATAGGCATGGCACAGGCACTCCTGTTTTTTCTCCTTCCTGAGATGTCGTGTCATAGCATAGAGTGATTGTGCGCAACGACAATACAGCACCCAACCAGAAGCTGCTTCAAGAGGCAGTTTCATCTGGAAAGCTGGGCTGGGACACCCCAAGACCAAGTTCAGGTCCAGAGCTTTCCTTCAGGCCACCCCTCAGCCTGCATGGGGGAAGGCGGGCATTCCCATAGGCTCTGCCGCAGAGTGAGGACCATCCCCTTGGCAGGGGGCATGTTTACCATTGCTGACCCCACACAAGGGGGCTTGCAAAGGAAAGCAGAAAGAGGATCAACAGCACTGGCATTCTCTCTGCAGGCTCATATTCCTCTCTGGCTGCAGGTGTAAACTGACAACTTTCTGTACTGGCTTCTGCTTCCTGTCCCAGAAACCTGGAGAAACCGAGGCCACCTTTTTCCAGTCTTAAAATGATGCTGAGGTTTCTCCTGGTGGCTCACAGGTAAGTAAAGAATCTGCCTGCCAACGCAGGAGACACGGTTTCGATCCCTGGTCTGGGAAGATCCCACATGCCATGTGAACAGCTGAGCCACAGCTACTGAGCCTGTGCTCCAGAGTCCGGGGGCTACAACTACTGAAGCTCACATGCTGAGAGGCCATGCTCCACAAGAGAAGCCACTACAATGAGAAGTCCACACACCTCAACTAGAGAGTTAGCCCTCACAGCAACAAAGAGACAGCACAGCCAAAGATTAGTAAATATTTTTTTAAAGAATGACTGCCTACAAGAGATGAAGTTACTTCCTAGCAATGTCAAGGGGAAGGGGTTTTCTTGCACACATGCACATGCACACACGCACACACGCTGCTGCAGGTAGTGGCAGAGAAAGCAAAAAGCTGATCGTAAGCTTAAAAGCCTGCAGCCCATGCTAAGCATGTGGCCAAATCCCACCTCAGGGGGGACCTGCAGGGGGCATGGCAGTGTCTCAGAGCCAGAAGAGCCAAGCCCTCCGAGCAGGACCCAGCTCACCTTTGTATGGTGTCTCCCCTGGTTTCTATAATACGTCCTCAATAAAGAAGCAGACAAAAAAGTCGTCAGCCGAAGCAATCTTGGGTGAGTTAAGAAAGTGAATCTCTACTCATGCTGAACAACAGGGTTTGATTACCCTTTATGTGAGGCTGTGGTCATTACCTTTGGCAAACACTCACATCCATGTTCCCTCCTTATAAAGAATGATACATCTGACATGCGGTCACTGCATCTACACTTAGGATGCCAAGAGAGTAGAACGCTGCCCCTGTTTACCAAGAATCGTAGCCACATGGATTCCTGTCATTTGTTGAAGGCTGACTGTGCAGCAGGCATTGTTGCTGTCCTTGGACAATTTAGCCCAATGGTCACTGCTATGGACTGAATGTTCACATCCCCCCAAATTCTTGGGGTGAATCCCAATCCCCAATGGGCTGCTGATGGAAATGGGTCCTTTAGGGGGTTATTAGATTTAGATGAAGTCATGAGGGTGGGGCCCCATGAAGGGACTATTGTCCTTAAAGAAAGAGAAGAGACACCAGAGACCAGAGTCCCCCACCACACAACACCACCATGTCAAGATACAGTCAAAAGTCTCATAATGGATTTGCCAGTGCCTTGACCTTGGACTTCTGGCCTCTGGAACCATGAGAAGTCACTGTCTGCTCTTTAAGTCACTCAGTCTAAAGTATTTTGTCAGAGCAGTCAAACTCAGACAACCACATGAGAAGAGTCAGCGTAGAAGGTGTGAAGCACATGCCTAAGTTCAGCAAGTGAAACCAGGATCTGAATCAAAAGGAAACAGACTTAGAACCAACGGGCATGCAAAACCCTTTCTAGAGAAAATTAATTCTTTCAGACCACTAATATCACCACTAACACAGTAACTATTGTTCACTTAATTTGCTCACTTAATAGAATTTGCAAATAATAAGAACCTTAAAATCTCCAAACTCTCAGTAGGGATAGAGTTCTAATTGCAAAGATGTCAACAGGAGGATGACCTATAGATCAGGCTGCCTGACAGAACGTTCTGTGTAGATATATGATAAGTCTCTCTGTCGTGTCTGACTCTTTGTGACCCCATGGACTGTAGCCCACCAGGCTTGGTATCCATGGGATTCTCCAGGCAAGAATACTGGAGTGGGTTGCCATTTCCTTCTCCAGGGGATCACCCATCTGTGAGGATGTAAATAGCCTATTATCTGTGCTGCCCAATGCAGGGGCCACTAGCTTAGTGGTCCTCCACGTCGGAAACACGTGCCCTCCAGGAAACACTTGGCAATATCTGGAGACATTTTTGGCTGTCACAACTGGGTGAGAGGCTGCTACTGGCACATAGGAGGTCAAGGCCACAGATGCTGTTAAACATCCTATAGTGCACTGGAGAGCTCCCACCACAAACAGCTATCTGGCCCAAAAAGTCATGAGCACTGAAGTGGAGAAGATTTGCACTAGACACACATGACTACTGAGCATTTCAGATGTGGCTACTGAGGCTGGGGACTAACAGTTTAACTTTATTTAGTTTTAATTAATTTAAAATTTAGAACTAAAACACTGAAGAGACTGAAACTAGCCAAACAATAATTCAAATGGAAATAGCCTTGTGTGTTTTAGACAGCTAGCTATCAAAAATGTGCACAAATATTCTAATAAAGATCTTGCTTCCCAAGGAAACAAGAACAAGGTATCTTCAAGGAAAAGAGATCTGATGCTTATGACTGGTACATAACGAGCATAAATAAAAGCAGAAAAGCGAACACCCAAGAAGCTTTAAGACACATGTCCCAGCATAGAAGAGGTCAGCACAACAGGAAACCGCAGGGAAATGCTCCCCCCATCACCACAGGCCACTCACTCTTGCAGGGTCTCCACTCCCTTCTCTTTGTACTGCAGTTCTTGCTTCATCTGGGTCAGCTCTCGTTTTAATCTAGAAAGCTAAAGACAAATTACATATTTTTTTTCTCAAAAGCATGCTGTGAAAAATGGTTTTTCTACAGTTGTTAGCACTGTCCTCTTAATTTCTGATTGGCTTGCAATTCCCTGGGTCACCCTCTTGCCAGGACCTTCCATCGACAGGCCTAACACACAGCCCTGGCAGAGGAGCTGGCTGGCTGAGACACACAAGGCCCAGATCCCCAAGAGCTTTCTACCCACAGGGAACCCTGGAATCGTCAATGATTTTCTTTTCAAGGTATTAACTGACATAATGCAATGAGCAAACTCTGTCATGGTTTTTTTTTTTTTTTTTTCCCCATCCTCCCTTCTGTTTAAAGTCCCACCTAGGAGATGCCATTGCTCAAAGCATGGCTTTGGGTACCTGGAACTCAGTCACGGAGAGCGCTTATTTAAAATGTGCTGGGACTCACTCCAGGCCTGTGTTAAAACTGGGGGGTGGCCTGGAGTTTTCATTTCGAACTGATGCCCCCAGTGTTTTTAAGGGTGTGGTAGAATATGAGAGCCATGGCACTCAAAGAGATGCTCTGGTTTAGGGACTGAGACACCAGGACCAGAGGCTTGGGCTCCACGATGTCTTCCATCCCTCCTTCCAGACACGCATGACAAAGGCTGAGGGATGGGACATGGTGGCACCCAAAGAACTGGGCACCACTGGGAAGGTGCCTTGGAACCTTCTGGTCAAACACTATGGCAGGCACAATTTCTCTGGGAATAGAGCCACAAGGAAAGAACAGCAGACAGATGCTAAACCTGCTAAGAGTCATCCAGTCCTCTGAGGCTGGGCCCTGACACTGTCAAATCTTTCCAAATGGGGAGTAAATCTAGCCCCTTGAAACACGGAGGGGTGCGGGCGATTTTTTTGTTAGATGAGCTGAGGCTTGAGAATGAAGCTTTTCTCCTCCTATTGATAAAATAGTAGAAAGTATAACCAAATATAATAATAATAATTCATGAAACTGAAAATCTTACTAAAATATAAGTGTGAGACACACTGACCATCAGATAATGAACCATGATAAGTGATATTACGTACAAATATATACAGGGTTTCTAGTTATGAAAATATTCATTTTACTCACCCTATCCCGACGACTTGCTATCTCTGCCTTAATTTGGTATGGGTCATACTTTGTATTTGTTGAATATCCGGAGAAGGCTAAAGAGAAGGAAAACATAATTTTATAATGGGTCCTTTAAAGTAAACAAATACACATAAACAGGAGCTTCTAAATCATTATATTAAGTAATGAATTCCCAGTCTCAGATTTCCAAGTTGGTCCTTGCTCCTAAGAACATACATCTCACCACCTTGAATCCTGATGTTTGATTTTTCACATGACTACCTTCTACCTGATTCTACATAATAAACTATATAGCTATAGGTAAATCAAAACTCTGTTTACTTCAACTGCAAAACTATCAGGTTTAAAAACCACATATACACAGGAGGTGGGGGTGGGGGAGGTATGGTTATGGTATAGAAAACTATTCTTTACGATGAAAACAGTATAGTATGAAACCACTTTTACTTCCTTTTAAAACGTACACACCATGGAAGTCACTGGAAGGACAGAACTCAAAAGCTGACTGTTCTTCTCCATGGTCTCATTCCAAAAGATTTTATATTTACTCTTTTCATATCTATAGCTTCCACATGAATGATTTTTGACACAGAAAAGGAAAAAAAACCTAAAGATTTGTAAAAAATGAAAACGACTACTTCCTAGTCAAATGCCAGTATGTGGCAGGCTTGAGTGTTCATGGTGTTGGCTCCCCAAGAGCCGAAGTGAAGCACCCACACTTTTATTCTAGTTTGTTTCTGATGGATGTTCCACTAAATCAGATCACATAGCTAAATGCTTTCTTCAGCAGTGCAGCACATATGAGTTAAAGTCTTGTAACAGACACAGCATCGTGATTACAGATGGCCAATACCCGGGGGTGAATGAGACACGTTCGGCTACCCAGTTGCATGCTAGGCATGGTCAGTCAAGCCTTCTCTGCTGTCTCAGCAACTGGAGCAGCATTCAGCCACTTCTAATTTCTATCACCCCGTCCACTTCTCTGCATCCCTTTCTTGTCATGCTTCTGTCTCCTTTCTCTTAGGCCTTGCAGCTGCAGTGACTTGCTTCCTGTCCCCCCCTGAGCTGTGTAGGTTCCTATTTCTTCATCTGAGAGTCATCCCACATTTATGGAATCTGCCTCTAGGTCATTTTCATTAGTTTCACCTGCTCCTAAGAGCCATCTGCAAGGCCACTATCCATTCTTTAAAAAAAAAAAAAAAAACTTTAAACTTTTTATTTTGTATTGGGATATAGCTGATTAACAGTGTTGTGATAGTTTCAGGGGCACAGCAGAGCGACTCAGCCATACATACGCATGTATCCATTCTCCCCTAAATCCCCCTCCCATCCAGGCTGCCACAGGACAATGAGTACAGTTCCATGTCAGCATGCATTCTTTAACTCCTTTGATCTGGGTAGAAAAGACTGTCATTCAGGTAACTTAGATGTCAACATCCAGAAACTAGCTTATAATCATGTCCTGATTTAATACTGAAGAAGATGTCTCAAGGCCATCAAGTGATTTAAATGGCAAGATTATTTAATATCCTCAAATAGAACCACATCCCAAATTAATCTGAGCTCTCCAGATGTCTCCTTAAACAAACAAACAAAAAATAGTTCTATGGAATGTCTACTATTGAAGTCCCCATCAGTCAGAATGTCAAACTACTAGAATCTACTGGAAATAAATACCTGGAGGAGCTAAGTATTTGTCAACTTTACCTCAAATGTTCTTATATTTAGAATTCTAATCTCAAAACACAGAGTAAAATGTTTTTAAAACAGAATTCTTTCTTAGATGAAGAACGTCTATTTCCAAATCCAAGAACCTCCATTTTGCCTGACGAGTTGGTCTCGTTTAAGTCCACTAAGGAAAGGAACACTTCAAACAATGATCATAAAGAAACAAAAATCATTTCTACAAAACCTCTAAATTTAACTCCTGGGACGTAAATTTCCCAGGCCCGAGTGGAAGGGACTTCCACTGGTGCCCAGATAACAAGCAAATGAGCCAAGGGCTTCCTGACTCCTACCACGTGTGTCCACTTGTCACCTTGTAGGCAAGGAAGACAATGCCAACAGTTACTACCTGGGATCTTTTCCATTCCAAACTGAAAGTAACCCCACCACCAAAGTCCAGGGAAGTTAACTGCAATGTTAAACATCAGTAACAATGATCTGAAATCACTGCCAAAACTCTGTCTGCAATTTCATAGGGTAAATTAGTAAAGAGACTTGAAGTACATACACACTGCAGTAGTGATGGGTACAGATGGACAGACACATGGCAACCTGCTGCCCAGGTCTCCGGCGTAGCTGAGTCCTAAGGCTCTCGGGCATCTGTCTCTCCCCTAGGATACTCAGCCTGGGCCAGTCCTAGCGGGGATCCTGACATACTATGATATCACTGAGCTGCTGAGTCCACCAATGGGGAGGCCACTCCCACCTTGGACACTGCTAGGTCACAATGGATGGCCTTACTGTTTAGGCCCAGGAGAGTTAGTCTTTTCTGTTACTTATAGATGAAATAATCCTAAATGATGAAAGGTTTTACTTAGGGATACCATTCATGCTACTTTTGCTACAGTCTCTAAAACTATATAAATCCAAGACTGGGATGAGGGAAAAGGCAACTCAAGTACCTAAGATAGTGAGTACATTGTATCTTAATGTGCTAAGGAGAGTGATAAACACTGGTGTAACTTAATAATATAACTCAAGAGTTTAAAGACAAATTCTCAGTTCCTGAAGTTTGCCAGTAAGTCTAATGGAAGCCATTTGCAGAATCCAGGGAAAAGCTCAAAACTCTGGACCCCATTTTTAATGGCATGTTGTTTAGTCACTAAGTCATGTCTACCTCTTTGTTACTCCATGGACTGTAGCCTGCCAGGCTCCTCTGCCCATGGGATTTCCCGGCAAAAATACTGGAGTGGGTTGCCATTTCCTTCTCCAGGGGATCCTCCCGACCCAGGGATAGAACCTGTGTCTCCTGCATTGGCAGGCGAGTTCTTTACCCCTGAATCACCTGGGAAGCCCTTTTATGGCACGTACACCACAACACTGAGAAAAAGAAACGTCTCTGCTGAGACACGTCTCTAATCTCAAGATTTAGGATAAATATCAGACTTTCACCTCTGAAGCTCCCTTCTCATTTGAATAGTCTGAGTGGGCAGAACTATTAAACAGTTTCAGGAGGCCGTGCAGGCGTAAAGCACTGCTTTGGATGATATAAGAAGGTTAAGGCTTAGCTGGACCTCAGCAGTATAAATTATTATACCTGGCTACAACAATGTAACTTTCATATTAATTTCATCTATTCTCAGAAATTATTTTTTATTCCCCTTTGGAATGAGAATTTTATTCTTTTTTTTTTATTGCACCTTTCTTTTCTTTAAATATATATATTTTTTAAATTGAAAAATGTTTACAATATTGTCATGGTTTTTACCATACATCAACATGAACTGGCCACAGGCATACATATGTCCCCTCCCTCCTGAACCTCCCTCCCCAACCCATCAGTCCAGGTTGTCACAGAGCACTGCCTCTTGTGAGAGATGACGAGTATGTTTCCCTGCTTTTATAGACAAAGGCTGAGTGGGCAATGATTTGATCTACATCAGGCCATCAGTCAAAGAGGGACTTCTGTCTAGAATGTGGGCTCCTGGGGGTCAGATTAGCTTTTCCAACGGAAGAAGAAATGGGCCTCCGGCTCCCCAGTGCCCAAGAAGTGAACTCAGTCTGTGTTTAGCGCTCTGAATGCTGCAGACCCCAGTCATTACTTCAGATTTCGATTTCATGGGCTATTAAAAGGGGGAAATGTGTCCATCCATGCGTCCATCTGTGTCTGTCTCCATCTCCTCTTACATCTCTGGACCATGAGAACCCAAGATCGCCCCAGGCAGAGGCCATGCTTTTCAAAGAGGGTAGCCCTTGTCCAAAGACATCCTGTGAGCAGACTATGCCTTTGGACCAGGTGCACGCCTCCAGGAGTCAGCACTGCAGGCACCTGCTCGAGGGAGCCCAGGAGTACTCGGGCACAAAGGACAGCAAGCCTGGACAGTTGCCGTGCTGACAGGCAGTAATTACCAGAGCCGACCAAGACGTGTCTATAATCAGGCGAGGCCAAATGAAGAGGGCACGACCTCTTTCTTAAAGGCACCATAAGCAAAGGGACAAAAAAAAAAAAAAAAATCAAATGAGCCCTCTCAGAGGCAACTTATACAAGTAACACAAAAGGCCACTGAATCCAAACCAAGAATTCCCTCTCTCAGGCAGACTGGGAGATCTGATGGACATGTGAGCTCGGCGACAGCCTTTGAGGTTGAGTCCTGCCAACTAATACCTGGGAAGATGCTGCGTGAGCCATTTTTCCCCTGCCTGCTCCAACATGCCTGTGAGCAGGAAGATGAAGGGCTGAATGGGTGGACGGTGGCCCTTATCCCAGGCTAGGCAGGAGATGAGAAACCCTCACCAGGGAAAGAAGGCCAGATAGTCTTTGTGGGATGGGCCGGGAGCCTCAGAAAGAATGCAAGCCAGACTGAGGACTGATAAGGTCAAGCCTCTCCAGGCTTGAGCCAGGAATTCAGGGCGGGTCAGCGCTTTCTCACCGGAGATAAGGCTGACTTTTTTCCCAGGCACCAAAGAGACTTGTGCTGGAGGATTCTGGGAGATCCCAGGAGCCTGGGGAACAAACAAGTCATACTCCTGCCGCTGGAAGAAAGGGTCATGATCAGTGGATCTCAACTCTGGGAATCCCCTGGGAAGCTTTTTTTTTTTTTTTTTAAGTGTCTGGCCCCAGTCAAGGCCAATTAAATCCAAATGTCTAGGGGTGGGAGTAGGGACCAGGCTGTAAGATGTTTTAAAAGCCCTTCAAGAGATTTCTCTAGTGCAGCCACAGTTGATAACCACTGTGTGACAATTCTTCTGCAAAGAACCAGATAGTAAATATTTCTGGCTTTGTGGGCCACACCGTCTGTCTCAGTCCCTCAACTCTGCTCCTGTACCTGCTACAGACAATGGTTAAGTGAATGGACCTGGCTAGGTCCCAATAAAATCTTATTTACACAACACCCTGAGTGCCTAGGATTCAGCCTGTGGGCCAAACTTTGCTGACCCGTGGTTCAGACTATAATTTACCCCAAGCAAGAATTCCTTCCAAAAGGTCCTGCAATGGTCACATACTTCATCGGAATGCAGCTGGAGGCCAGTTTCTCAAGAAGAATGAAAAAAAAAAAGTTTCTGAAATAACGAATGTATTTAGTGTTAAAAGAAAATAAACAGAAAAACATACTGCAATGAAGAAAGTAGGAGAAAACTCTACAAGATGGAGCTGCAGAGAAAGTACTCGGTGTGTCTCAGAAACAGTCTATGGTAGAGAAGTTCCACGGCAGGGCTCTGTAGAGCATCACACAGGACCAGGGCCCCTGTCAGCTAGTTCCTGAGCATAAAGAACTATAGCCGAGTTGGGCTCCTAGTCTCAAGGGGACGTGTCTGCTCAAAGCCAGCAAAGCAGAATCTGCTTTGGTCAGAGACAAGAAAGGTTAACGCTTGGATATTCTCAGACACCAGATGGCCCAATATTGATGTGAAATTTTTCCTCTCCAACAAACAAGAGATTTATTGTGGACTTCCATAACTCAGGGGGAAATCTGTGAAGGCTGTGGAAGAGAGTGTTTGCCCTCCCCCATGCCCTTTTGCTCCAATATTAGAAATGGCTGTTTACCTTTATTGCCTCATTTCCCCCCTATAATCAGCCATGACAGATAAATTGTGTCCCCCCCAACACCAGGTGCTAAGGAACTCTCTGTTGAAAACTAAACAACTAGTCTGGCTATCCCACTGTGGGCCATGAGGAAATCGAGAAGTAAAAAGATCTCTGCCTATCACGTGTCCCTTCAGGTGCTGTGAAATTGCCAGACGACTTGTCAGTTTACAGTCGGTCCTTATTTCCGGGTCACTTGAACATGGGAGGGCAGGCTGTTTTAAAATCACATGATCCATTCTTCCAAGCTGACTCTTCCATGTCTCCAAAATAGTATACACAGCACTGATAACTAGCTCCACCAAAAGATCTGGGCTCAAATCCAAGGTCTACCATTTATCGGAAGTGTAACCTTCAAGAAGATCAGTCTACTGAATATTGTTTCTTGTGTGTACAAGGAAAGTAACATCACCGTGTTACAATGCTTCATGATGTTGCAGTCGCAACAATTCAGGAAAACACTAGGCCATTCAATGATGGTTCCTTTAGTTTGAGTCACTTTCAATGAAGGAAGTTACGGGCGCTAAGTCCCAAGGTCCTTCTGCTGCCAGCACCTAAGCAAAGAGACACCTCCCTGCTTTGGATGATTAACAATGTGAGTGATCTGGGCTGTGTGAGACCTGTTGGGTGGCCAACAGGGGCCCAGGTGTGCCACAGATCCTGCCACCAACAGCTCCTGACATGGGCCCAGACCTTACAGAGGTCTGGGCTGTTATAGCACAAGCCACCAGAATGACTGTCTTGAACTTTAGCCTGTGGCCAGAAATAGTTTGTCTGAGTCATATGTAACAGAAGTATCCTCAATGGAGTTCAGGTTAAATGGCAAATGGAAGGAGCTTGGTGAAAACCCAGGAACAGCAGCTACTTGATAAAATGCTTGGATTAATTCCTAGATTCCATTCACAGTTTTTCTCCCTGAGGAGACAGGCTGTAGGAAGAGCCACTGGCATTTCCAGCCCTTCATGAAAACAGGGAGGCCCCACCTGGCCTCCTCTACTGCATGAGTAGAAGCAGAGATGGAGTCTATGCCGGCACCTCTTGTGGGTTGGGAGGTGGAGTCTCAGAATCTCAAATCAACACCACAGAGTCATCACCTTCCTTGACTCAATGTTTCTTCATACACTACTTTAAAGACAGCATCTGGACTGTTACTTTTTTACTGTGCATTGATAAAATTTTACAGGGCACAGGAAGAATGAAATTACCTGCAACTCCCTATTTTCCCAAATGTCTGGGGAGGGAAAAGCCCATGGAAATATAAAAACTGATGCTGAGGGATGTCCCAACTCCTGGATATAAAAAGTCCTGGATATTTTTATGCTCTAGGCTCCGCGATGCTCCAGGAATCTTCCCCTCCAGCTGGGTGTGGAATCCCATAGGCTGCAACCAGGTCTTCCTATATTTGCATCAAGGGTTCCAGTCCTGAGTCCCCACATGGTCTGCAACTGAAGTCCTGGCTGCACCAGTACAGTAACCAGTACATAGACATACCTCCTCTCTCTCTTTAAATTATTTATTTAATTTTAGGTTGTGCTTGGCATTTGGTGCTGCATAGTGGCTTTCTGTCATTGCAGAGAGCAGGGGCTACTCTTCCTTGAGGTGCGCAGGCTTCTCACTGCAGTGACTTCTCCTGTGATGAAACACGGGCTGTAGGGCACATGGGCTTAGTCGCCCTGCGGCATGTGGAATGTTCCCGGACGAGGAATGGAACTTGTGTCCCCTGCATTGGCAGGCGGATTCTTATCCATTGTACCACCAGGGAAGTCCAACATACCTTCTCGTCATCTAATATTTCCTTTCAATTGCTGGCAAGAAACTTCTTACCAAGTTCTTCTGTTATGTTCTTTTTTCCGTTCAATTCTTAGCAAGACTGATAGGCAAGTCTCTTTGGAAACCTAACCAAACCTGACCAGTTGCCTGGGAAGAAACACTCTATTAGGTTGAATCATATGAAACTGCCAATAACTGGCCCTTTTTAATCTACAAAAGTGACAATTTTATATGGCCCAACCTACTTCTACCAAGTAACTTTTGGAAAGGTCTGGAATCACTAACTATACTCTCAGAAACAGTTCTAAGCCACTGCTTCAACCAGATGCAACCTGGAGGCACAAGTCCATGAGATCATTTAAAAGAGACCATATGCTGAGCCATAAAGTCATCTCAATAGACGTTAAAAACTGAAATCTTACATAGTCTAGTCTCTGACCACAATCAAATTAGAAATCAACAACATCACACCTTTAAAAAGTTCCAATAGCTTACTTTTAAAACAATCCATGGGTCAAAATAAATCACAAAGAAAATGAGAAAATATTATGAATATTTGGTTCATAAAACATGAACCAAAATTTGTAGGATGCAGTTGAAGTAGTACTTAGAGGAGAATTTATACCTTTAGAGGCTATGTGAGAAAATGAGGTCTGAAATCAATGCTCTAAGCTCCCACTTTAGGAAGGCAGAAAAAGAAATTCAAGCCAAACTAAGTAGAATGAAGGAAAAACTAAAGAGAACAAATCAATTTAAAAAATTAAAAAATGATAAAAATAGGGGAAGAAAACAGAAAACCAAAACCCAGTTTGCTGTAATGCTACACATAATCGATAAAGGTTGAGCTCCACTGATTGAGAAAATAAAGCACAAATTATTATTATCACAAATAAGAGAGGACACTAGCTCAGAGTCTAGACATTGAAAGAATCACATGGGAATTCTATGAAAACTTCAAAAAACTTGACAGCTTGATCAGCGGTCAGCAGATTCCCTGTGGGCCAAATTCAGCTTGTTTCTTATTTTTATACTTTTTATCAGAATAAACCACACACGTCACTTACGTGTCATGTCTGGCTGCTTTTGCACAGTAACAACAGGGTTTGGTGGTTGCACCTGAGACCATATGACCTATGGCGCCTAAAACACTCACTATCTGATCCTTTACAGAAAAGCTTACTGATTTTTGGATTAGATGAAAGAGACAAATTCCTTGAAGCACACAAACATCAAAATTGACTCAAGAAAAACAGGAAAACCTGAACAGGCCCATGTCTATTAAAGGTACTGAATTTATAGTTACAAACATTCCTACAAAGAACCAGATGGCTTTTCGGGTGAATTCTATCAAACGGTTAAGAAAGTATCAACACTGGGCTTCCCAGGTGGCTCACTGGTAAAGAATTTGCCTGTCAATGAATTAAATATCAAACAAAGGTCCGTCTAGTCAAGGCTATGGTATTTCCAAGGGTCATGTATGGATGTGAGGGTTGGACTGTGAAGAAAGCTGAGCACTGAAGAATTGATGCTTTTGAACTGTGGTGTTGGAGAAGACTCTTGAGAGTCCCTCGGACTGCAAGGAGATCCAGCCAGTCCATTCTGAAGGAGATCAGCCCTGGGATTTCTTTGGAAGGAATGATGCTAAAGCTGAAACTCCACTACTTTGGCCACCTCATGCGAAGAGTTGACTCATTGGAAAAGACTCTGATGCTGGAAGGGATTGGGGGCAGGAGAAGAAGGTGACGACAGAGGATGAGATGGCTGGATGCCATCACCAACTAGATGGACGTGAGTCTGAGAGAACTCCGGGAGTTGGTGATGGGCAGGGAGGCCTGGTGTGCTGTGATTCGTGGGGTCGCAGAGTCAGACACAACTGAGCGACTGAACTGAACTGAACCAATCCCACACAAACTTTCCAAAAACTGGGGAGGAGGAAACATATCCCAGTTCATTTTGGGAGGTCAATATTATCCTGATACCAAAATCAGAAAAAGAGATGACAAATAAAGAAAATTACGAAGAAACCAGCTTTTCCTAAAAACTAGCATGGAGCTGACCCATCACATTCTGATGGACAGTAAAACAAACAAACAAGAAAAAACCTAGTACATACCAAGAGGCGAAGGGCAAGAGATGAAGCAGCCTGGAAACTACACACCATCATACCTGAGCCTGCAATCTTTTACGGTATATAGAAACACAGCTACCTAAATTCCTGCTACAGGGGGCAAACTCCACCCTCCGCTCTCTTCTCCACAGCTCGTATGGCTTATTCACCTTCGACAGCAGTTGCAGTAAAAAAGATGTCTGGCCCCCTCGCCTCAACTCCATTCTGACCTGCAACACAGGATAAACAAAGCTTTGAGCATGTCTTTAACGTTCAAAGCTGTGTCACCAGAGCTACACGCCTGGCAACATGGCACTCACGTCACAGGTAAGTCCCTCCAAGTCTCAATTAGATTTAGGTTTTCATAAGATAAAATCTAGTGGTACCAACTTCATACACTCTCCCCAAGCTCACTGCCACTGGGCGAGTCACAGCCACACACACCTTCAGTGGGCAGTTACGTGTGACAACTCTGTCGAGAATGGACTGGCTCAGGCAGTGACTGAATGGGTCAGGAACCAGAGGTTTTGGCTTCTGAGTGATTCCTTCTGTTCCTGCGCATCTCCTGAGTCCTAATAACAGGAGCCCATGCTCGGCGGGCTCCGAAACTCAGAGGGGTTCCCTTTGGAGAACATCAGTGTGCATCCATCTTACTTGGGCAGAGTTCCCCACTTTCCCCATGTTATACTGAGTTTCTCCACCTTCAGTGTCTTGCACAAGAAAGGATGCTATAAAGAGACAGGGGCCTGACATGTGTGGAGGCTCCTGAGCAATAAAACCATTGTAAGTAATTCCCCAGGATCACCCCAGATGAGCAGGGGTCTCCAGGGAAGCCCTTTTCCATGCTGACAAATGTGAGTTGGGAGGTGGTTTCGTATCACTATCTGAAACTGTGCTTGCCTGCTTTCTCCCTGCCCTCCCTCCCTACATGGAAACTCCAGGAGGGAAGGGGCCTCTCCTATCTCAGCTCCACCGTGTTGCGTGGGCACCTGAAAAACACTTGCCAATGGAGTGGTAGGGAGTGACCATTGGATGCTGGCATGGGAGGCTGACTACCTAACAGTAGGCGATCAGACACTTTATGCAGCTGTCTTGCTCAACTTGCGCCTGGGGTCTGTAGAGACCAGGATCCGCGGAGACCCAACTCTGGAAGCCCCACGTGCTCCTGGAGGGGGATGCTCAACTCACAGCTGGTGTACGAGCGGCTGTCGTCCTCACACATCTTGTGCAGCTGCTGGTACTCCTCCTGGGCCAGCTCGAAGCGCTGCTGCTTAATCTGGTAGATTTCTTTCTTGGCATTGAGAGCCTCCTGGGCTACAATTAAATACTCCTTTAGCATCCGTTCCTGCTCCCGCCTCCACTGCTCTCTGGGATCCTCAATCTGGGTCAGCTCTGAAACGGAAAGGGGAAGAACATGAGGGTCTTCCAAGTCCAATCTTTAGGCTGAATAATTGTGCAGTTACGTGTCTGATCAATACAAAAGTTAATGACTGACCATGATGTACACCATGAAAGCATCTGTATGCTGAACCCTCCCAGAGTCTGGGTCACCTCCTAT
The DNA here is from genome assembly GCF_016772045.2 of Ovis aries. Taxonomy (NCBI): domain Eukaryota; kingdom Metazoa; phylum Chordata; class Mammalia; order Artiodactyla; family Bovidae; genus Ovis; species Ovis aries. The sequence goes on along the minus strand of NC_056080.1, from coordinate 8,006,665 downwards.
CAACACAGCCATGTCTGGGTCGAGAAGAAAGCTCTGTAGATGCGTAAGGGAAGACGATACCAGACAATTTTTTTTAATTTTTTTAAAAGTTTTATTAAAGTAAAAAAGACATAGAGAAAGCTCCTCACATAGACTTCAGAAGGGAGCAGAAAGAGCGCCCCTTTATTTTTAATTAGAGGATAATTGCTTTACAATGCTGTTGGTTTCTGCCATACAACGTAAATCAGCCATTAGTGCACATATGTCTCCTCCCTCTTGAGCCTCCGTCCCATCTCCACCCCATCCCAGTCCTCTTAGGTTGTCACAGAGCCCTGGTTTGAGCTCCCTGCATCATACAGCAGCTTCCCACTAGCTATCTATGAGTAAATGTTGGTGGACAGGAACCCAAAGGAGCCCATCACTCTCAAACTAAGAGACACATACAACCTTTCTCTCCCTGCCTTTTTCAACCTGGGATGCTGTTGCCTCTGCTCTCCCTGGGACCAGCTCGCTCCTCTTCTCCTACCTCCCATGCCAGACCAGAACTTTCTGCATGGGAAATCCCCTTCATGGATTTCCTATAAATCCCCCACCTGCTGCTCTGGCTCTGTCATTTAACCAGCTCCTCAAAGGGTTCACGCCTACCTCTAGCTCCGACCTTTCTCCTGAGTGCCCGTCTTTTCTTTCCTCCTGCCTCCAAGAGGCATCACCACGCGGACGGACGCAAAGTACTTGTGAGTCACTGGTCCAAAACAACTCAGTCTCACACAGCACCCTTTTGCTACCCAAACCACAGCAACCCAAAGGAAGCCACACTGATGAGTGCCTGCTTCTCCACCTGCCCCCTTGGAATGAGTGGCTTCATCCTCATCGACCCACTGAGCCAACCGAGAACTTACCCTCAGAGTACACCTGCCCCTCATCCCTCACACAGACTATTTCATGGGCCCTCCAGAACTGGCCATTCCTGCCCATGTGTATAATAGTGACTGATGCTGGGATGTCCCTCCTTCTCCCCTTAGTTCAATCAGACTCTCAGAACCTCTGTCCCAAAACACCTGCCTGCTTCATCCCACCAAAAGCCATCCTCTGAGCGCTCGCCACAGTCACCTTCCCAACTCTGCTTCCGATTCTATACCACGTGAGCCTCTTTTAAAGCACAAGGTCTTACCAGGGCATGATGAATGTTCTGGAATTAGAGATGATAGCTGGACAACACTCCATGCACCCAATACCACTGAACTGTACACTTTTCAATGGTGAACCTTACAGTCTGTGCCTCTCACCTCAAAATGGTTACAAATGTAAATTCTATGTCATCTCTACCCCCTCCCCCGCCCGCCCCACCACACATACACATACACAGGAGCACTCACTAGGATGTTTAAAGTAAGTTTCTTTTGAAATCTCCTTCGAGAAACATCCCCTAACCTCTTTCACACTGCTAGCCCAGGGCCCCCCCTGGAAAGCCTCTCTGGGTCTTAAAAGCTCCCATGGAGAAATAAAAAATAACAAAACTCAGGGTCTTGACTTAGCCCTGGAGTTTAGATTCAGTGGACCTGGGTGGGAGGCAGGGGGAGGTCACAGCTGTTTTAAGTGCCCAGATGTCTCTGATGATGGTTTAGGCATCAGACTCACCAAGGTCAACAGGCATCGTACGCACTCTGTCCAGGGCCCCTGAGGGTCTTGGGAACCCCGAAGGTGACCAGCCCAGGGCCCCTCTGGTCCCTCACTGCACTGTCAATCAGCACAGTTCCAACTTAACATGTGACTGCTCAGGTTCTCTGTCTTTAAAGAGCTTTCCCCTTACATCTGTGCTAGCAAGAGTTAAGATTCCAGGGGAGCTTCCTTGGTAGTCCAGTGGCTAAGAATTCTCCCTGCAATGCAATGGACACGGGTTCAATCCCTGGTCTGGGCAGATTCCACATGCTGCACAGTAATTAAGCCTGTGTGTCACAGCTACTGAGCCCACACACTACAACTACTGAAGCCTGTGTGCCTAGAGCCTGTGTTTTACATCAAGAGAAGCCACTGCAAAGAGAAGCCTGAGCACTAGAACTAGAGAGTAGCTCCTGCTTACTGCAACTAGAGAAAGCCCACATCTGCAACAAAGACCCATCACAGTTTGGTTCGGTTTGGTTCAGTCACTTAGTCGTGTCTGACTCTCTGCAACCCCATGAATCGCAGCACGCCAGGCCTCCCTGTCCATCACCAACTCCCGGAGTTCACTCAGACTCACGTCCATCGAGTCCGTGATGCCATCCAGCCATCTCATCCTCGGTCGTCCGCTTCTCCTCCTGCCCCCAATCTCTCCCAGCATCAGAGTCTTTTCCAATGAGTTAACTCTTCGCATGACGTGTCTAAAGTACTGGAGCCTCAGCTTTAGCATCAGTCCTTCCAAAGAAATCCCAGAGTTGATCTCCTTCAGAATGGACTGGTTGGATCTCCTTGCAGTCCAAGGTACTCTCAAGAGTCTTCTCCAACACCGCAGTACAAACGCATCAATTCTTCGGTGCTCAGCCTTCTTCACAGTCCAACTCTCACATCCATATATGACCACAGGAAAAACCATAGCCTTGACTAGATGGACCTTAGTCAGCAAAGTAATGTCTCTGCTTTTGAATATACTGTCTAGGTTGGTCATAACTTTTCTTCCAAGGAGGAAGCGTCTTTTAATTTCATGGCTGCAGTCACCATCTGCAGTGATTTTGGAGCCCAAAAAAATAAAGTCTGACACTGTTTCTACTGTTTCCCACCCCCCATCTATTTGCCATGTGATGGGACCGGATGCCATGATCTTCGTTTTCTGAATGTTGAGCTTTAAGCCAACTTTTTCACTCTCCTCTTTCACTTTCATCAAGAGGCTTTTTAGCTCCCATCACAGTAAATAAATAAATAAATAAATCTACAGAAAAGAAGAGCTTGATTCTGAGAAGCAAGTTTTCTGGAATGGCGTCTTTGGCCCATTATCACAATAAAAACCTTTCTTGTCCTCAGGGAAGAAAAAAAAGTTGAGTTCACTAAAGGTGTCAGAGAGAGGAGGTGGCATGACCCTGGAGATGACGTCTTCAGCCACATCCTCCATGGTGCTGGGTCACCCCAATTATACTCAAGGTGGTTGGAAGAAAGTCCTTGGTGATTACTTGGTTTCCCGGTTCGTGGCCATGTCTAATGTGTCATATCGAATCCTTGAGGGTGGATCCTGGGTCTCACTTTCCTGAGTGGCCAGCATGGAGGGGTGCTTTTTAAAACTTGCTGTGACTCAGTGAGCAGGCAAGCAAGGCACACCCACAGCAAAGAAGGGGACACAGCAGGAGGAGAGCAGGAGGAGAAGAGCCAGCACAAGGTGGTCCTGGGCCTTGGCAGGCTTTCCAGAAAAGTCATGCAAGGCCGATCCCTGTGCCGTTCAGTAACGCCACCCGGGCCCGGAGACAGTGGAGCCCTGACCTGAGGGGAAGGTGGCCCAGATGGCCAGAAACTCCAGTTGCATGCAGCCCTGGGGTGCTCGGCAGCCAGGCCAGGGGACTGTGGCCCCTGGGTGCAATCTTGCTAAGCACCACGTCCATCCTGTCAGCAGTGGATCTGCCTAAGAAGCCCTCCTGCCCATGGGGTAACCACAGCAGAGGGTGGCAAAGCTGGGGCCACACTCACCCCTCTGCTCAGGCATTGGTTAAGAGCCAAATCACTGCAGGCTGAGTGCCTGAAAATGCCCCCAGACAACACCAAGTGTCCCTTGGAGGTAACGCCAGCCCTGGATGAGAACCACTGCTCCCAACAATTCTACAGAGAAGGCTGGCATGGTCTAGGACCTGTGATTTTAGCTGTGGTCTTTACATCATTTTCTCCCTTCCCAAAGCTCCAAAAAGTTTGGCACATTACAGTTAAAAATCAAAGGGATAAGACAAAATGAAGTTCAGATCATCATTTGGGCATTCATTGTTAGAAGAACTTGTAAATTCCACTCTGCAAGAAATACTCTCCTCATTTGGTTAGCGACTTCTATTACCAGACTGTCTGGGAAATTTATAAAATTTATTCCTTCTATCAGGTATTGAAACTCTGCATTCAACATATTCCATGCAGTCCTGGGCAACATACAGGGCAACATACAAGCCAACATACAATCGCTTCAATTTTTGAACAACTCAGCTAACGAAGACTTCAGATGACATTTATAAAATCTAGTTTAATGCTGTGTTGGAGAGTGAGTAACAATTGTTTCACTCTACAGAAAGAGTTCCTAGCATCTGTGAGATCAACATGAAAACTCAACCATATATAACAACTCAAGTGTGGCATTCTACTTACTATTTATGTGGTCCATGTAATAAATTCCAATTTGTTTATCATATACAGTTTCCCATCCTAAAGGAAGTTCATCCCCAACACAGTCAGCAAAGGTCAATGGCTTTGTTATCCTGCAAAATAAAATTATGAAAGCAAATATGAAAGTGAGGTCAGTTTCACCTAAGTTTGCTGAGCCAACTCTAGAATTTGGTTTCAATACAAAATTCTGTATCATCTTAACAAACTGACTGCTTTTGTTCCAAGTATTTGGTTGGAAAAGTCAGTCACTGACTTTGCCTAAATAATCATCAGTAACAGTATCAGTATACTCATGGTTAAAAGCATGACTATCCCACAACGCAACCTTAAACACCAGTGAAAACAGATATTGACAGTTACAAAACAGGTAAAACAAGCATCTCCGAAGCTGTATGCTTAATGAGTTGATGACAATGGAATGTGGCTCTGCCACAACATGAGAGCACCTATGTTTTGTTCTCATTCTCTGACAAATGTTCCCCGGTCTCAACTTTCGGTTTCTGTACATTACAGTGTCAATGTATTTAAAATGTATTTGTAAGTTTCATCTATACCCCAACCCCCACCGGGCATAAGCAAAGGAGTTAAATGTTTACCACTGACCAAAGGCAAAAAGCCAAACAAGCATGGTAACGATACAAGGAGATGCCTACTAAATACTGCCTGGATTCCTTACTCAGTAGGAGTCAGAAACTGCAAAGGATCCTCTTTGTTTTCTGGCAAAAAACAACAAAAGCATATTGTCTACAGACGTTTCTCCTTGAAGTCAATCTGATCCAGGAAAGCTTGGCTTGACACAGAGAGATAAAGGAAAGGTTTTCCAGATAAGCAGAACCTCCCCCTCCCCTACATCTCATGATCACAGAGATTGACAGGACAGCTGTGGTATAAAACAGGCCACCCCTAAAATTGTCTGAGTCAGGGCAGCTATCTATTCAGTTGTCTCTAAAACTGCACAGTGACTGGTATGCATGAGAATCTGATAACCTAAATTTCACTAACTCAATCTTCCCACATCTCTGTTTCAGTCTCTCGCCCCAGAAAAGTGAGACACCACAACCACTGCCAAACCCCACAAGACCAGTATGAATTTTGAACATGTTATTTCCCCAAACTGGTTTGACAACAAAGTTCTGTCTCTCTCAGCAGCTTTTACAAACTGATCAGCACCATCAGAACAACACTAATCGGTCTCATCTTCATTTTAAACATATGGTTTTAAGAAGTTAGGAGTCAATATCAAAACAGAAATATACATATAGAAAGTAAAACACATCCTTGGAAATCCTCTTAAATACAATGCGCTCAAAACCCTACAACATCACAAGATGAGCCTACTGCATACCCTTTGTCCTGGCCCCAAACACCAACGTCCACAGCACAGTTCCTTTACAGGTAGGGAATGGGATAGTGGTGGCATGGTTCCAAGTCAAACAAGTAACGGCAGGGTGTTGTGCATGACTCAAGTCCTGAATGGGACCAAACCACAACACAGTGTCACCTGAAGATAAACTGAGTTCTGAGCACATCTCTGCTATTCTAGATTCACGCATAAGCCTAGAGAAAATGGCCAAGCACAGGAGCATTCAAAGCATCTCTTATATATATGACCTCATTTAGTCAACAAACATATGTGGGAAGCCTGCTCTTCCAGCGCTGCTGAACCCAGCTCACTTAATTTGTGTCGTTGTTGTTGTTGAGTCGCTAAGTTGTATCCGACTCTTTGTGACCCCCATGTACTGTAGCCCACCAGGCTCCTCTGCCCATGGAATTCTCCAGGCCAGAATACTGCAGTGGGTTGCCATTTCCTCCTCCCAGGATCTTCCTGACCCCGGGATCGAATCCATGTCTCCTGTGTCTCCAGCACTGCAGGCGGATTCTTTGCCTGCTGAGCCGTCAGGGAAGCCCCTGGAGGATGTGTCATCCTGATAAATAGATGGATAAATCCGAACAGCAGATTCAGAGAACAATGACCCTGTCTCAACTGCCTTTGACCCCCAGCACCTGGCCTAAGAATAAGTACGTTGCAGTTTTACAAACATTTTGTTCATTAAGGGAAGGAGAATTAATATATTTTACAGTAAAGAATCCGCCTGTCAATGCAGGAGACACAAGGGACATGGGTTAGATCCCTGGGTTGGGAAGATCCCCTGGAGAAGGGCATGGCAATGCACTCCAGTATTCCTGCCTGGAAAATCCCATGGACAGAGAAACCTAGCAGGCTACAGTCCATGGGGTTGCAAAGAGTTGGACATGACTAAGCGACTAAGCACATAACTCAAGCACTCTCCTACAATCAGTAGATACATTATTTCCTAATAGATATATTATTTCCTAATTTCCACTAGTGTAAGTATTCATGATTCAACATTTCAACAATTTCTCAAATAGTCGAAGAGTTTCCATGTAAGCCAGAAATCCTACACCTATGTGTATACCTACGAGAAACGAAAATATATATCCACCCAAAAGAATGTCCATAGCAGCATTATTCGCCGTAGCCAAAAGGTGAAAACAACTAAGGGCCATCAACTGATGAATGGACAAATAAAATGTGGTCTATGGATGGAATGTGATTCAGTCATAAAAAAAGAATGAAGTACTGGCAAACACTACAATATGGATGAACTTTGAAGTTACTGTGCTGGGTGACAGAAGCCAGACACAGAGGCTACATGCTGTATGCATTCATCTACGAGAAATGTCCAGAACATGCAAGTTCACAGAGACAGAGGGTAGATCAGTGATTTCAGGGGTTGGAGATAAAGTGGGAATGGGGTGTGATTGCTAAGAGGTTGTTAGGCTTCCTTTAGGGGGTAATTACACTAAGAACTAGTGAATGGCATGCTTTAAAGGGAGACTTCTATGGTATACATGAATTATATCTTCATTTAAAAAACTATGACGAAGGGAACATCTTTATGCATAGAGCTTGTAAACTGTATTTACAATTATTTTCTTTGAAAGATTCCAGAAATAAACTTACAGTGTTAAAGGATATGAAGCTCTTTTCTCTTTATCATAAATCCAATGTAAAATATTCAGACAGTAAAATATAAAGCATAGGAAATAAAAGCACCTATGATCCAGAAGTCCTGGATTGATGGTTTAGCTTATTTTCCTACATTTCTCCACAGCTGATATCACACTAGATACAATTTCATACACTCAATTTTTTTTCCCCTCGTGTCCTTTAAGTCTCTGTCACCATTGCTTTCTATCATGTGAGAATCTTCTGCCACATGCAGTGAACCGTAACTGTTTTACCAGGAACCTCAAGTCATCAATTTAGCCACGTTCCAATGTTCTGTTCTTTCTTATAAATAATGGATGTGAGCTTATAGCAAACCCTTGATGCACACTGCCAAACTGCTTTAACATCAGCACATGCTCCTAGCAGTGGAATAAGAAATGGGCTTTTTCATCACCCTGTGGGGATCTCTTGAATACATTTGTTCAAGGGCTCAGGACAAACCTGGACAGCACGAGCATGCTTCACTATCAAGGAACTAGCAGGTATGGCGCACAACATAAGTGCCTCAGCATTTTCAGAATGTGGAGGAGCTGGGTGATGAACTGAGGGGCTGGGCACTCAGTGTTCCCCAAGGCGAAGCCCCTGTGTGGTCATTTCTCCCCAGTCTCCTCCTATCTGAGCAACACTGACCTGGAGTCGCTGACTTCCCCACTTCTCAAACAGCTCCTGTTGGCCTCCGCAGAGGAAATGAATACGTTTTGCTGGTCGTTCTTATTAGACTTGGTCCACAGGAAGGGGGAGAATCTGGAGGATGCAGACATGGGCTTCTTTTTGTTCCCTTTCGCCTACTGCATCCTGTAGGGCTCTTTAAGAAGTGGCACTGGGGGGTTTCCCTGGTGGCTTAGTGGTATAGAATCTGCCTGCCAACACAGGAGACATAGGTTTGATCCCTGGTCTGGGAAGATCCTACACGCCACAGAACAACTAAGCCCCTGCGCCACAACTACTGAGCCTGTGCTCTGCAAAAAGAGAATCCACCACAGTGAGAAGCCTGTGTGCCACAGCTAGAGGAAAAGCCTGTGGAGCAACAAAGATAAAGAAAATAACATAACAACAAAATAAAATAACAACAAAAAAGAAGCGGCACTGGACCATCTCAGCCATTACCAGTTCCCAGAGAAACTGCCGAGAAACCTTGGATAAGTCATTCCTTCTGTTCCTGGGCCTGCCTCAGTTTCCTAATCTTTAAAATGGAGGTGATCTGATGAATCTCATGGGGTCCTGCTGGCTGGGTGTGGCCTCCTGAGTTATAGCGCGGAGACCAGCTCCATCCACTCCACCTCCTGCCTCCCCCTCCACCTCCAATAGACTTGCTTGAGACTGTACTAGTCTTATGTTGTTGTGACCAACTGCCACAAAGTAGGTGACATTAAACAACATGTGTCATCTTTCAGCTCAGGAGACTGGAAGCCCAGATTGATTATACTGAACTAAAACCAAGATGTCCATAGACTGCATTCTCTGGAGGCCCTAGGGAGAAGCCATTCTCTCGTTTTCCAGCTTTGAGACTGCTGGCATCCATGGTGGCTTCCAGCATCTTGAAAGCCAGCCATGGTCAGTAGGGTCTTTTCCAGGCATCTTCCCTCTGCTTTTCATTGACTCAAACAAAAAAATAACACTTACAGTTCACAGGCAGATTCACAGGCTAATCTGAAGAGCAAACAGCTCCTCAAACAAATCTTAGGGGAAGAGGAGACACAGGTTTCATGAATAGCAGTGAATCCACAAGACAAATGATCACAGAGAATCACATGCAGGTAAAACCTTTTCCCCCAGTAGCACAAGACTGCAACTGCAGACCTCCAGTCTCCACCATCTTTGATTTAAAAAACAAAAGCCCAGCAGCAGACTCACTGCTTCAGTGGCAACAGGTGTTCCCACTATCTTTGATGCCTCAACCAGATACCTCTCACTGAGATTTGTCTATGTGTCATTCTGAGGGACCAAACATCATTTAGGGACGCACTTGTGTTCCTGAACCTCCGCATGCAAACCCAGGTGGCATCGTGAATGGAAGGGAACAGCTTTTTGCAGTGGAGAAATGGGCTGGCTAGCCTGAAAGGAGGTGGAACCTGACCACAGTCAACTCACTCAAGTTCAAAACTCACTGTTACTGAAATCCCAGTGGGGGTATCAATTGGGTCATAGAACCCCATTGAGAATCATGGCAAATGCAACTTTCATTAGTCACAATAGAACAGTTCTGCTTGGTCAGGTGAGCCAATATTTAAAGGCTACCCTCCTATAAGTCCACTTTTGTTACCCAAAGCAATTGAGTAGGAATAAGACAAACAGTTCCACCAAACCTCTGCTTCATCTTCCTCTTGGGCTCACAGAAAAATCACATTCTCCAGCCTCCGTGTAGCTGAGTGGAGCCCCATGGCCTGGCTCTAGCCAATCAGTTGCAGGCAAAGGTAACGTACACCCCTTCCAGGCTTGTCCCACAAGCTCCTGGCAGGACCCTCCATGCCCTCTCACATCTTTTGTCTGTCAGCCAGAAACAAACAACTCAGCAGAGAATGAGTGCTACAGTCTGAATATGTGTCCCCCAGAATTCACATGTTGAAATACCCAACATGGTGGAATTAGGAGGTGGAACCTGAGCGAAGTGTTTGGGTCATGAGGGTGCAGCCCTTGGGAATAGGATTAGTGCCCTTATAGAAAACCCTAGAGAGCTCCATAACATTCCCACCTTGTGAGGACACAATGAGGAGTTGCTGGCTCTGAACTATGGAGAGAGCTCTTACCAGAACCTGACCATGTTGGAGCCTTGATCTTTGATCTCCAGCCTCTCAAACTGTGAGAAAAACATGTCTGCTGGTTATAAGCAAACCAGACTGCGATATTCTGTAATAGCAGCATGGGTGGAGTAAGACCAGAGCAAAACCTGAGAAGTTGAGAGAACCAAGCCACGGAAGAAGTCTGGGTGGATCAAAGAGTCTGGAGAGCCCCTTCTCCACCCCGATAGGCCACATTAAATTGACATAAGCAACAAACTTCTATTCTGTTAAGCAACTGAGACTTTGAGTTGTTTGTTAGAACAGTCAGCTAACTAACACATCTGGGGATCTGGAAAAAGGAGAGAAATACTCAGAACCTGCAAGAAGTCTGAACATTTAACCTTATTTGGTTATGTGAGCATTGTTAGTGATTCAGAGCATGTTAGCCAAGTATAGATATTATTGGGAAAGGGCTGGATATCTTATATTTCTCCTGCCATGGAGCCTGGAGAGGGAAGGGGTGAGCAGGACCACTGTCCATATTTCTGTTATTGACAGCACTTACCACTTTGTAATCACACAGGTTCACACACTGGTGAACAGAAGTCACAACACCTGAAAAAGACCACGAACTGGTGACTAAGTAAGGTCCTTCACAGTGTATGTTCTGTTAAATCACACTGACAATGTGTGATTGTCACAATGTGTCCATTGTCCACAATGGATGGACACTGCCACAACTTGTAAAGGTGTCATGGGAGAAAAAAGTCCAACTGAGGCAACTATATTTTTAAGAACTTACTAGTGAGGATGAGCCTGGGAAAATGACTGTTTGGCTGTGCCTCAGTTTTCTCATCTTTACTATGGGGTGGTAGAGCTGAAAGGCTGTAACCATTACAAAGATTTGGGGCACTTTTTACATACTGCGTAAACATACATTTTCCTTCCATGCTATATTTTCCCTCTAAAAACTGGGGGAATGTGATCATTATTCTCATTTGGCAGTATAATACTGTACGAGTGGAACAACATAGTTTAAAATCCTAGGACTGAGGTGCTAGAATGGAGGGGTGAGCAAGAGACTGTCTTTCACAAGCCTCTGGTGAGGATCTGGGAAGAGCCAGGTTCCTAAGAGCATAAAACCTCTGGCAGGGAACTGCTTCCCTTCCCTCAACACCCACTGCCCCCACGCCCCCGGCCCCATCTGTCCACCCACCTGCCTAGCAAGCTCTGCTTGAACAGCTATTCTCAAACTTGGAGCACTCTCTCTTTCCCATGCATCCCTCCTGCCCTCTTCCTGCTCAATCTTGTTCCATCTTCCAAGATTTGATGCAGATCCCTCCTGTCCAGGGTCTTCCTTGGTAGATCAGGTGGTAAAGAATCCGCCTGCAATGCAGGAGATGCAGGTTCAATTCCTGGGTGGGGAAGATCCCCTGGAGGAGGGCCTGGCAACCCACTCCAGTATTCTTGCCTGGAGAATCCAATGGACAGAGGAGCCTAGTGTCAAAGAGTTGGACATGAGTGAGTGAATTTCACTTTCACTTTCCTCCTGTCCAGCCCCAGCCCACTGCAGCAGGAAGTAAGCTGTCCTTTCTTGCGCCAGCCTCAGCATTTCCTCTCTCCTCCTGGGACATTTCCTAAACTCTATGTAGAATGTGGTTATCGGCTCACACAGCACCTCCCAGAATATTTGTTTCCTCTGGGCAAGACTGGCACCTCCTCTGGCTCTGATCTGCCCCCACAGAGTTCCACAGCGCACCCACTAGGTGCTTGGCTGCACACACAGCATGAGTCAGACACAACCCAATCGATGGCAAAGGCAGCCTGCCACCCAATATACATCCACACCGCTCAAGAGCTGTTCTCCCACATCTTTGTATTCACAGAATATGCTCACGAGCAGGTGTGCAGATCTGAGATTGGAGAGACTGGATGCAAGAGAGAGGGTTGCTGCACGGTGGATGCAGGCTTCCTCTTCAGGGCTGGGAGGGACAGGTGCTTGGGGTATATTTACCAGAGCGCCAGGAAAGGTGGGCAACTGCATCCTGGACGCACAGTGCTAACAACAGAGAGCCAGTGTGGGCTGGAGGGCCCTCACCGGGAGACCCACAGTCAGCTCAGGGCCTTCCAATCTGCCACAGCTGCTTTCCTCCAAGCCCCCGGCACCCACCCAAACCAGCCCTCAGAATCTAGTCCACTTCTGATGGACGCCAATGGCTCCTCCTCCCTGGGCTCCCAACCAGGCTGGCTGGCCACTGTGGAGAAGCCCAGCCCCTGGAGTTCTAAGCTGGGGGGCATGGAGAAATGATGACTCCCAAGAGTCTGATTTCTGGAACCCGCCATTTACAAAGAGGAACCAGGAGAGCAGGCATTCCAAAATAAACAGGCAGAAAGCAGATCCGAGGCTGTCGGAAACTAGAGTGGGAAAGTGGGGGATGGAAGATGGAAATGTTCTAACACCAAATTGAGGTGATGGTCATCCAGCTGCATTCAGTCACTACAACTCAGTGAACTACACTAAAATGGTGACTTTTGTGGTATGTAAATTGCTGTTGTTGTTTTGTCACTTTCCATGTTGGACTCTTTGCAACCCTATGAATTGTGGCCCGCCAAGCTTCTCTGTCCATGGGATTCTCCAGTCAAGAATACTGGAGTGGGGGACTTCCCTGGTGGTCCAGTGGATGAGACTCTAAGCTCCCAATGCAGGGGGCTGAGGTTCTATTCCTGGTCAGGGAACTAGATCTACATGCGGTAACTAAAAGTTAGTGTGCCACAACTAAGACCTGGCATGGCTAAATAAATAAATTAAATAAATATTTAAATCTTAAAAAAGAAGAAGACTGGAGTGGGTGGCCATTCCCTTCTCCAGGGGGTCTTCTGGGATTAGGGATCAAATCCACATCTCCTGTGTTGCAGGCGAATCCTTTACCACTGAGCCACCTGAGAAGCCCTGGTATGTAAATTACACCTTACTAAAAGGTATGTTAAAAAATAAATACACACATGCACTGAGACTCCTAACAAGTACTTCATTTACAGTGGGAAGAGACAATTTCAGGATTCCAAGTCATATGAAATTCTGGAGAGAAGGAAAAAAAAAAAAACCAAGGACATAGGTGACTGTCATCTCACTCATGTTAAGCTGTTATCTGGTGATTTTGATTCATACATTCTAAGTCATGGCTGATCAATGTCCCAGAAGTCTTCCAAATCGCTAAACACATATTAAAACATTCTCTAAACCCATCATTCCCAGTCCTCTGTATTTGAGTCACATTACTCAACATCATGCTCGTGCTATAGCCACAGCCCATCAGTGAGCTCTGAAATTGACAGAGTATGTCCCAATCAGTGTTTTGGTTTAAAAAGAAAATACTGGAGCATATAACACCACACAAGGCTAAGATGGTACATACTATGTCATGAAACTTTTCTTTCCGTTGCACATGTGACACAAATGCTCTCCTACTTTCTGGAGCAGTCAGCAGTACTTAGAAAGGCAATGCTCCACGATATACCTACAGGTGAGTGTATCCAGTCACACAAGGACCACCGTGCTCAATGTGTGGGGCTCCTGCCCACCAGCCTTCAGGTTTTGCAGACAGCACTGAAAGTGTACAGCCACAGCCATGAGCCCCCATTGTGCTCAGGCGGATGGGAGAAATCTTCCTCAATCAGCACCATTATCACCATTCTCCACTTTACCTAGGAGGGCCATGAGTTCAGGGATGTGCACCTAAGAACTGGCGAGACCAGGAGGAGATTCCTGCACGGGTCACTGGGGGCTCTCTGCACGTCCATCAAGTGCAAAGAAGGGATTCCAGGCAAGAATAAAGGGTTCCTGTCAGCCAGGAACCACCATCTCTGAGAAAAATACTAGAAATTAAGATGCTGAATAAGCTTAATAAGAATAAGCATGCGTGCGTGTGTACTTAAGTCACTTCATTAGTGTCCAACTCTGTGCGACTCTATAGACTGCAGCCTGCTGGGCTCCTCCATCCGTGGGAATCTCCAGGCAATAATATTGGAGTGGGTTGCCGTGCCCTTCTCCAATAGGTCTTCCCAATCCAGGGATTGAACCCAAGTATCTTATGTCTCCTGCATGAGCAGGTGGGTTCTTTACCACTAGCACCACCTGGGAAGCCCAAGGATAAGGATATACGCACCATATGCAGATTTTCAGTAATCTTTATCCTTCTTAACTCTCCTGACAAATTGCTGATGATTGCTCCAAAGAGATTACAGTTTGGGAAGTTAATGACCATCTTCTTATTTTTAATATGACAAAAATGACAGAAGAGGAATTTAAAATACTCCTCAAAAAAAAAAAGTACAGTATTATAAACTTTTGGTTCTTACTACTGAGTACAACAGACAGGAAGGGATATTTAAAAATCAAAAGGGGAGGTTTTAAGGAAGGATTTGGGAAAAAAAAAAAAAAAAACCAGCAACAATTGACGGAAGAAGAAAATTCAACTGAAATAGGAGAGGAAAACCCCACTGGCCAAGGAGAGCAAAGAGACCCAACAATAACATTCTTTAGAAATGGCATCACATGGGGAGGCGACTCGGGAAGGTCTGGCCATCCTTTCGGCCCAGGCACACAGCGACGGAGAAGGCACACAACTCCGGACTCTCTGATCTGTGTCAGGTTTGCAAATACTGCCGACATCAAGCTCTTCCCTGAGCATTGTTCCCAGTTGCAGAAGTCCTGCACCAGGCTTCTAAGAGTAACAGCTCAAGGATTTTATCGCCCACCCTTTTTTGCATTAATTACCACCAAAAAATAAAAATAAGAAATAGACACACACACAACTTTTTGCATGTGTGCTCAGTCACTAAGTTATGTCTGTCGGACTCTTTTGCAACCCCATGGACTGTAGGCTGTCAGGCTCCTCTGACTATGGGATTCTCTAGGCGACAATACTGGAGTGGGTTGCCATTTCCTCCTCCAGGGGATCTTTCCAACCCAGGGATAGAACTCGTGTCTCCTGCACTGGCAAGTGGATTCTTCAGCAGTAATTTAACGTGTTTTCTTTTGGGAATGAGAATTCCATTCTTTATAGATGCCCCTTCGCACATATCAGCATCTGAATCCATGAATAAAAGCAGAAAGGAAAATGCCTGAACATCTAAAGCGTTCAGTCGCCCATCAAGCTCGGATGAAGGAATACGTGGCAGCTAAGGATGTGGGGACTGGCAAATTCTCAGTCTTTCAGTTCTTCAATCTCTTTGGGAACCTGAGACAAGCCATCACTCTCCTCCCTAGAAAAATGTGTTTACACAAATACCCAAAGAGCTGCCCTCGTATATACACAAAATGCTGCCTGTCTGGGAAGTCCAGTTTTGGGAACCCTGTACCCAAAGCACCCCACCCAGGGGCAAGAGGCGAGAGAGCTCCTCGTACCAGCTCCTGAGGTAAAGACCAGTTCCAGCTCTAGAGAAAGGAGCATCCAGGCCACTTCTGATCTGCCAAGGAAGACAGGGGACCTGCCCAGGACTCGTGCAGGTGGGGTGAGAACAGGTGAGTCACAAGGAAGCCTCTGCTGGAAGGCACGGGCCCAGCCTGCATGCAAGGCTGCAGTTTACAAGCTGCACGGAGGCCTGAGGAATGGAGGCGGGGCGTAGACATCCGATCTGCTTCTTGGGAGGAAAGTCCCTCAGGCTACAGGGAAAGTGGACAGCAGGAAGAGGGAGAAGAGGTGGGAAGGCTAACAGGACTCAGCACTGCCACTGTTTCCGGGTTCCTGTTGGGTTCCCCCCCAACAGGGACATCAGGAAACACAGGGCTGAAGGTCTCTGAGGCAGCCGGGGGGCGAAGAGGTGTGCCTCTGCACTAATGTGGGCCCGCCCCATGGGAAACTCATTCTCCCTGCAAAGGTTCTACCTCACAGGGGCTCGAGACTCCCCAAGGAGGCAGGATGGGGCATCACTGCCTCTACGGCAGCATCACTGGTGGGCAGACACCAGCGGGGAGCGCAGGCACGAGCAAGGCAGGCAGGGACCACTAGGCTGGAGGAGAGTGTCCAGGAACTAGGAAGAAATAGCCACCAGACTGCAGACACTAGGGCAGAGGCTCTGCGCATGCTCTGCTGGACACTGGCTGGGGAGCTGGGGTCAGGCTGGGCAGGACTGCTGGCTGCTGAGAGCAAAAACACAAGGCCCACCTGCATCCAAAACAGAAAGCAACATCTAGGACAAGTAATTCATGCTTTTTTTGAAATACAAGTTGTTGTTTTTTTTTTTTTTTTAACTACTTGTTGGTGCACATCTCCTAGACCTAAAGCCACCAGCACTCGGCACCTGAGCCCACCTGGTCAGAGCTCGGAGATGTCACCCCAAACCACCCTGAAGGTCAATGGGGCCAGCCCCTGGATCATTGCTTCCCATCATGCGCCTGGGGTCTGCTTCATGATGGCAGAGGGGACACAAGTGAAGGAAGGAGTTCTTCCAAGGACCAGAAACCAAGGAAGAACAATGGGCTCTGCCTGCCTGGCTCTGGGGCATCCCGTCTTAGTCGCTCAGTTGTGTCTGACTCTTTGCGACCCCACGGACTGTAGCCTGCCAGGCTCCTCTGTCCATGGGATTCTCCAGGCAAGGATACTGGACTGGGTTGCCGTTTCCTTCTCCAGGGGATCTTCCTGACCCAGGAATCGAACCCCGGACTCTTGCATTGGTAGGAAGATTCTTTACCAGCTGAGTTACCTGGGACATCAAGGCCCAGCAATCCAATTGCAGAGAATGAGATCGCAAAGAGCAGGCCTTATCCTCCTCAAAACCAGCCCAATGCTCTCGATTGAGATGACCTTAACCCATCTTCTGACTCCAAGGGTCCCCAGCCCCCTTTCCCTGCAGAGGCTATCTGACTACAAGTAGGGGCAATCCTGCTCCCGAGACTCTGCTCTGAATCTTCATCAAAGGGTAAGTGTCTTCAGACACCCCCACCAGAAACGTGCACATCACAAAGTCAAGGATCCTAGAAGTCCTCTTCCTCAGTACCTGGCACAGACACTGACCCTATAGTAGAAGCGCACTATGCTTAGAGGGATGGAGGGAGAAATGGAGTGATAGGGAGAGATGGAAGGGTGGAGGAAAGGATGGACAGAGAGAAGGATGGACGGAGGAAAGGATGGATGGAATGAGGATGGACAAAGGGTCTGATGAAGGGATGGATAGATGGATAAACAGTTGGATCAGTACATGGGTCAATGGAAGGAAGGAAGGAAAGATATACAGAGGGATGGATGGATGATGAACAGAAGGATGGAGGGATAAAGGGAGGGATGAGGAGATGAATTCATCTATACAGATTAGTGGGGAAGAAACTTCTAGCAAAGGAAGAAGAGAATGGAATGAGTTAAGGGAAAAGTCTATCTTCCTATCGTGTCTCTCCTACAAGTCAGAATTCCCAAATCAGGCCCCCTAGGACTTATAGGCAAACACATTCCAGGCAGGCTTAAGGGGCCAGAGGGCAGCCCCATTCCTTCGTGTCTCAATTAGGCTTTATTTCCTTAGACTGCTTTCCTAACTGAGATGCTGGAAGGTAACAAAAGAAGGAGCTGAACTCAAACCACACACCAATCAAGAAGTCACCTCAAAATCTGCTATTGATTTGATTCTCAGCGAGGCCACTCTGAGAAAGGGTGGATGATTTGAGGGTGCCCTAGAGAGGGACTTTCCTGCACCGTCCATGCAGGCAGCCACTAGCCACATGTGGCTAGCTATTGAAATTAGTTAAAATGAAAAGTTCATTCTTTGGTTGCACTGGTCGTCTTTTAAGCATTCAAGAAATATGTGCATCTAGTGGCTGCCATACTAGACAGGGCAGACATGGACTATTCCCATCCCATCATTACAGAATGTTGTATTGGACAGCACTGCTCTAGACAGTCACAGGGGAGGACACTGATGTCTCATAGGAAGGAGACTGGGTGAAAAGGAATAGAGAGAAGCAGCAGACAACAGCTCACGGAAGTATTTTCCCCAAGCAGCATATATTTTAAGGTTCAAAATCTTAAAATACATGGACACTCTTTGGTTCACTAATCCTACCAGTACAGTGATTCTCAACTAAGGGCCACGGTGCCTCCTGCAGACACTTGGTAGTGTCTGAAGATACTTTTGGTTGTTACAGGGGTGGAGGGGACGTGCTACTGAGTCTGGAGAGCAGAAGTCAGGAATGTTGCTACACCCTCTACAATGCACAGAGCACCTCCCCCACAAAGACTCACCCAGGCCAAGATCTAAAATAGGTGAAGAGCTTAATATATACAGAGGGGCATCACAGTACTATATACAATAACAGGAAAAAGGAAACAAGCCAAATGGCCAACAATAGGATGGGATCCAATAAACTACTGCCCAGCAACAATCATGCAACAGTCAGTCACTGGGGACCTGCCACATGCCAGGCTCTACTCAGGCAATGCAGATAATGGTGGTGGTGGTGGTTTAGTCGCTTCAGTCATGTCTGACTCTGTGCAACTTTATGGACTACAGCCTGCCAAACTCTTCTGTCTATGGAATTCTCTAGGCAAGAATACTGGAGTGAGTTGCCATTTCCTTCAACAGGGCATCTTCCCGACCCAGGGATTGACCCCACATCTCCTGGATTGAAGGTGGATTCTTTACTCTTGAGACACCAGGGAAGCCCAACGGAGCAAACAGCAAAACAGAATTCCCCTCCTTGTGAGACCTACTTGGGATAATGTTTAAAGTGTGTTTAATAAGACACTGTAATAACTTGAAAGTGCTTTGCCTACTCGTCAGGAAGAAAGAGTGGCTATAAAATTACTTGATATATGACCACATTTTAGATTCTTTATTTACAGAAAGAAAAAAGATGAGCTAGAGAAGACACCCAAACACAGTGGCTACTGTAGGTAGAGGACTAGATGGGACTGTGGTATGTCCATACCAATAAAATAAGCCCTTTCTGTTTATTCATTCTATTATTTTTTGAGAGTTTGATATTGAAACTCCAACTAAACGTCTTAACTTACCTGCTGAAAAAATAATTGTAATACATAGTGGAACTATACATAACTTTGTATTTTTCAAGTTTCCTGTAGATGTATTATCATACTTTCATAATTAAAACAATAAAAATAAGTAAAATATGCTTCTTTTTTCAGTATAATCTGTGCCCTGGCATCCCATACCGGGGGGTGCAGTATAGGGGTACAGATGCTTTATAATATTGTATTCCATTCTTTTATGAATTCTTCCCAGATTCCTCTTCTCTCTGTCTAGGAGAAGGGTAACCAGGCAGCAAGAGCTGGAAGGACATGACTCCAAGGCTGCCCTGAGGCCAACTCAGCCTGCCGGTGACGTTCTGTCTGGTGCACAGTAACAGTCCTCGGGTCATCTACCGAAACTCGAGTGGATTTCCAGCATTTAACCTCAGGAGATTTGGTTCCAAACACCTGAATTTCTAAGTTTCTTGAAAATTGGAAGGGCTGGCACATGCGGATTATAATCCCCAAAGACGAAAATGGCTAAAGCTGATGAGGGCCATCCCCTGAGGAGGGGCCACCCACTAGCATGCCACAGTGCCCACCACTCCCTGTTGTCTCTGACATCTGGTGGTTTGGTTGGGGACCCAGCAACTGGTGGGTATTTGAGGCTGCAGTCACCCTGCCAAGGTGAGATGTATGGGTGGGAAGACCCTTGGCAGAACATGGTCCCAGCTGCACAGGGAGCTCCTGCCATGCAGAGCCAGGGCCCACGGCCTGGATAAATGATGCTCATGGTCTCAGGCATGTGATCTTAGCTAAGGATGAGTGGGCCTGGGGACCCCACCCTAGGAGAAGCTCTATGAAAACTGTACAGTGCTATTCATCTGTTTCAATACTCACTGCAGGAAAGCTATCTAAGATGCTAGGCATCAGGAGTTTTCCGCCAGGAATTCAGCTCAGTCAGGGAGCAAATAAATAACAAATCGTTACTACCTGACAAACTCCCTCAATGGTAGGGGCACAAAGAGGGCGATGGACGCTCAGGGAAGAAATCAATGCAACAAAAACATAAGTGGTTTTCACGTTCAGCAGAACAGCAAACTCTGACCACCAGTCACTGCTCCCAAACAACAATACAACAGCATTTGCATTTGTATACAACAATACAAAAGCTCGCTATTTCACCTTTCTTTCCCCTTTAGAAAACGTAATGTTTCTGGTTTCTAAGGTGAAGGCTTATCTGCCAAAGTTTCATGACGGGGTTGCAATCATCAGCAAACATTCATTCATTATTGTGAATAAGACAGAGTCCAGACGACAGTGGATGTTCACAGTGGCTGCAACGAGATTACCGGGGACTTCCAGATTCACCCTAGAAGTTAGACCTCACTGATTTTTCAGGGCGCATGAGCAGCAGTACTTTTAAATACTCTTTAGATAATCAGCACTTGAGATCCTTATACGAGCTTGAGCCATCTCATATAAGTATGGCTCTCAAAGGTAAAGAGTCATCCATCTGGTATGGGGGGAGAGGTAGCAAGCATCTCCATGAAGAAGGAAGTTGGGAGGTGAGCAGAGTAAGGAACATGATCAGCTACTTTAACCAGCATCTGCTTCTCAAACTGAGAGTACTACATCTAGAACATTTAAAATATCTTTATAATTCAAATAATTATTTATTCAGCCCAGGCGTGGGAAACAAGAGGGATGAGGTCAGGCTGGCAAAGACGAGAGAAAGGGAAAGCACCAGCCAAATACATGGACTTAAAACATTTCACGACAATATTGCACGTGGTAACCAGTATAATGCCACGCTCACCCCAGGGTCAGTTTCTCCTTTTTCTGAAGCAGACAATGATTCTAAAACAGGCATCAATTTTTTTACTTATTTTTCATTGGAGGATACTTGCTCTCCAATACTGTGTTGGTTCCTGCCATATATCAACATGAATCAGCCATGGGTTTACGTATGTCCCCTCCCTCGGAACCTCCCTCCCACTTCCCACCCCATCCCATCCCTCCAGACTGTCATAGACCACTAGCTTTGGGTTTCCTGCTTCATAACAGCAAATTCCCACTGGCTCTCTCCTGCATATGGTAATTTACATGTTTCTATGCTACTGTCTCCATCGGTGCCAGCCTCTCCTTTCCCCACTGTGTCCACAAGTCTGTTCTCTGCATCTCCATCTCCACTGCTGCCCTGTAGATAGGTTCATCAAGACCATCTTTCTAGATTACATATATATTCATTCACACACATTTGTTTTCCTCTTTCTGAGGGACTTCACTCTGTAGAATAGAGTCTATGTTCATGTACTTCATAAGAACTGACTCAAATGTGTTTCTTTTTATGGCTCAGTAATAACTGTCTATATGTACCACAACTCCTGTATCAATTCATCTGCTGATGGACGTCTAGGTTGCTTTAAAATTGGTACACAGAGTAAGTGATAAGCATGAGATGGAAGGATGGCCAGGAGATTATTCCAAACGCTTTCCTTTGCCTTCTTTCTAAGCATGACCATGATGAAGCACTTGAGCAGAACGATCCTATAAAAATGCCCAGCTAAATATACTTTGTGCCCTAACTTGGAATTTAATAAAACACATGCGCTTCTATGGAATTGAATCCTTTCAAGATGACCTTTCTTCTGCCCATCAAAATCTGTTCTTACGAGTCCCTACGCTGTTCCCAAAGTGTGTATGGAAATAAGTCACTTCCGAACAGCAGGAGACATGGGGGGTGGGGGGGGGGCGGGGATGGCCTGGAGCAGAAGGTACAGGAAGGAAGAACATGGCAGAGCCTCAGCCCCTAGGAACCCAGGGGCAAGACGCGACCCACCAGGGTGATAAAGATGCTGCGGGAAACACTTCCATGTGAGCGGAAGAAGAGATTCTGTGATACAGAGAACCCCAGGGAGTGTACCCTCTCTTGCCCCCACATCCAGCCTCCTATCAGACGAGAACTTCCACTAGAAAGCTTCAGCAGCCAGACCTCCCTGGTGGTCCAGTGGTTAAGAATCTGTGGTTCTATTCTTATCAAATGCAGGGGACATGGCTTTGATTCCTAGCATGTGAAGATTACACACATGAACAGAACAACTAAGCCTGCCCGCTCTTGAGCCTGTGCGCTGCAACAAAAGAAGCCAGTGCAATGAGAAGCCTGTGCACTGCAACTAGAGAGGAGCCCCAGCAGCAACAAAGACCCAGGCAGCCAAAAATATATAAAAATAAACCAAAAGTTAAAAAACTCCACCAACCACCCCACAATCATCCACCTTCTCAGTTCTGAGCCAAGCTCTCGGTCTCCTTCAGAATTAAGGGTCATGTTGTTCAGTCCCTCAGTTGTGTCTGACTCTGCAACCCCATGGACTGTACCATGCCAGGCTTCCCTGTCCTTCACCATCTCCCGAGTTTGCTCAAACTCATGTCCGTTGAGCAGGTGATGCCATCCAACCATCTCATCCTCTGCCACCCCTTTCTCCTCCTGCCCTCAATCTTTCCCAGCTCAGGATCTTTTCCAGTGACTTGGCTCTTTGCATCAGGTGGCCAACATATTGGAGCTTCAGCTTCAGCATCAGTCCTTCCAATGAAAATGCAGGAGTCATGAGGTAGGGGGAAACTGACTGACAATAGAATCTTTCTTCAGAGTAGAAAACCACAATGTTCCACACTACCCTGATTAAAGCAGAAATGCTGCGAGCAAGCACCAACAGTGCGCTCTGCATGAGAAGAGATTGGAAAGAAATAATAAGTGTACAGCTCAGCATGTCACATGTGAGCTGAGGTGCCCTTCCCATGGGCAGAGAAGAAACAGGCAGTTGAAATGTCACCTCCCAAGAGGCCTGACAACACAAGCCTTGGTGGTACTTCAGGGAGGCCAGGCCATCCTGTGATGTGAGTGAGCATGTGGCTCTGCACAGAATATTCTTTTTTATTGAATTTTTTCTCTCTTTTTTAAAATTTCTTAAATTATGAAACTGCGATAACACATTTACAGGTACAGGAGACTTGCAAAATACAGAACAAAGTTATATATAGTTCCCCTATATATTACAATGGTTTTTTAAGTAGATAAGTTGAGATTTTTAGGTGGAGTTTCAATATCAAACTCTCAAAAATTAATAGAATGAAGATACAGAGAAGTAGAAGGATATAGTGAACCTGAAAAGCACTATGAACCAGTTTGATGTAATTGAGATTTATACAATTTTCACACAACAGTAGGATACAAAAATTCTATTCAAGTTCCCACAGAATATAAACTCTGTGCAGAATATTCTGGAGAACAGGGAATAGGTAGCTGATGCCAGCTGACCTTCTACAGACCTGCCGGATTCTCTGCTTTGATGACACCAGTCCATTCATGTACAGAGTCTGGAGGGCTACAATCCATGGGGTCGCAAAAGAGTTGGATACAACTGAGCATGCATGCATGCACCATCCATGCAGCCAGGTTGTCAGTAACCTTAGTTAAACTACTATTTCACCAGGTAGCTGTCTGTTTGAGGGGGAAAGAGGGGTTATCAGAACCCCTTGGGTAGGGGGCAAAGGGCTGCACTTTTTTTATTTTCAGAAAGTTTCCCAGGTGTTTGGAGGTAGCACCAAGAATCACTGGTCCAGATTAGTGGTTCCTGAGCCTGGTTGCTAACTGAACTCACCAGGAGAACTTTGCAAAAATGGATACCAGTTGCAAATCATATACCTGACAAGGGTTCAGTATTCATAATATATGTGCTATGTGTTAAGTCGCTTCAGTCGTTTCCAACTCTTTGTGACCCCATGGACTGTAGCCCGCCAGGATTCTCTGTCCATGGGACTTTCCAGGCAAGAGTACTGGAATGGATTTGCAACGTCCTCCTCCAGGGGATCTTCCTGACCCAAGGATTGAACCTGCATCTCCTGTGTCTCCTGCACTGCAGGCAGATTCTTTACCACTGAGCCACTGGGGAAGCCCATTCACAATATATAGTTCAACAACAAAAAGGCAAACAACCCAATGGGCAAGAAATGGATGAAGGAATTGAACAGGTATCTCTCCAAGATACACAGACGGTCAACAAGCACATGGAAAGAGCCCTATCATCCTGAGCCATTAGGGAAATAGAAATGCACACTAAAACCACAACGAGATACCACTTCACACCCAATAGGATGGTCACTTCTTCAAATAGCAAACAAAAAATAACAACAGAAAACAGTAAGTGTTGGTAAGGATGTGCAGAAACTAACCCTCATGCATTGCTTCTGTAATGTAACATGGTATACAGCTACTGTGGAAAAGAGTTCTATGGTTCTTCATAAAGGTAAATATCAAATGACCACATGACCCAACAATTCCACTCCTAGGTATATACCCAGGAATACTGAAAGTGGATACTCGAGTGTCACAGCAGCACCACTCACAACAGCCAAAAGGTGGAAACAACCCAAATGCCCATCAACAAAGAAAGGGGTAAACACAATGTGCTCTACTCAGACAATGAAATGGGATTCAGCCCTGAAAAGGAGTGAAGGTTTGATATGTCTGTGGGTTTCCCTGGTGGCTCAGTGGTAAAGAATCTGCCTCCCAATGCAGGAGATGCAGATTCAATCTCTGGGTCGAATAGATCCCCTTGAGGAGGACATTTCACATGATATACTCCGCATGTAAGTTAAATAAGCAGGGTGACAATATACAGCCTTGACGTACTCTTTTTCCAATTTGGAACCAGTCCGTTGTTCCATGTCTGGTTCTAACTGTTGTTTCTTGACCTGCATACAAGTTTCTTAGGAGGCAGGTCAGATTGTCTGGTATTCCCATCTCTTGAAGAATTTTCCAGTTTGATTCACAGTCAGAGGCTGTAGCTCCTTATGGACACCCAAATTAGGGCTAATGTTAATGGACCCTAGTGAGAGCCGACAAGGACCAGAGGGAAAGGTTAAACAGAAGCTGCCACCCAGGCCAGCTCAACAAAAGAAAGAATGATCTAACTCTTGAGCTGGCTGATACTCACGGTCAGAGACATCATCAGGCCACCTGACTGCCGATGGCCCCGCATACAGGCTGTGATGGCTATGGAAGCCTGAGGCTCAAGACCTCTCTTGAAACAGGCATGATGCCTTGTGGCTTCAAGTGTCTGGCGTTCCAACAGTGTTCCCTGTGACAATTCCTGAAGGTGTTTCAGAAATCTGGCTTGAGAAATCCTGACTAGAGATGTGAGGCTTTGTTTCATTGCACAATTCCACCGAAGTGGAGGTAGTTTCCATGATGGACCATTGTACATAGTATTCATTGGCTCCTTTATAAACAAACTGCACTACAATTAACACTTTTTCTCCAGCACCTTCCTATCCCTATTTCTGGAAAGTTCTGCCTTTGATCCATCTTTCCAGGAAGTATAATAACACCTGATGATCAAAAGAACAACAGTCTCAAGGTTATACTTCTGTTTTACCTTTACTTTCAAGGGACGAAAAAAGAACTTGATATGGGAACAATCAACTTTAATCTAGGGCTACCTTTTTGGTGAGAAAAAACCCAGCTTTGCCAACAGTATCAGCCAATTGCTTCACAAAACCAATTCCAGTAATTTGTATGCCTGCAGTACCATTATGTCACTGGTTTGCTTCTCGGAAAATTTCCCACTTTTTATCTATTTTAGTAGTTTGGAATGGGTCAAGGCACCTTCTTTAACTCCAGGTGGAGAGGTAAAGCAATCTAACACCAGTGACACATAAAAAAGGCCAGGGGAAAGAGGAAAGACACCCAGGCGTGTTTTCTGGTCTGCAATCCATGAGGGGCTCCTGTGGAATCCAACTTGGCTTGGACTATCCACGAGTCTGGAGAGTACGCTCCAAACTCATCTCGCAGCTCAGGATGGTGGAACTGCCTGAAAAACCTTAGCTCTTCTTCCTACTCCACAACCTGGTTGGGATTAATGTACGTGATTTTCCTGAAAATGACAAAAGTAGCACTCATCCCTGAAGGGACATGTGAGGGTATCATTTTCACTGGTGCAAAAAAGGGATGACGCCCGCACCAGCCAATGACTGAGTGGCTACTAAGCACCTCGAAACAGACGGAAAGAAAGTCTGTGTTTCTCTACTTTATATAACCAGATAAAAGTTAGCCTGAAGGAAATGCAGACTTTGGATTCCAAATATTTACTGCACTGGCACTAGATTTAGAGTAGAACTGAAATGCTGACACTGACTCAGGAAAAACAAGGATTTGATCAGTTACACGTTTATATAGAACCTTATTAGTGATCTGTATTTTTAAAGGAGCCAGGTGATAAAACACACCATAAGAAAAAGACTTCTATTAATCATTTTCAAGGTAAAATAAGTACATGAGGTCTTGTTTCAAAATGGAAAGTACACCTAAAGCCCCAAGACAGAATTGGGGAAAGTACTGGTTCTGGCCACCACAGTGGCACTTAAAATGCAAATGGTACTCTGTCTTTCTCCTCCTCAGTACATAAGAATGCAAGGAGCTATTCTTGGTAATCCTTGACATTTCTGTCAATATGCCATCTGCATGGTGACATTTTGGAGGTTTGTGATATTGGAGGCGGGGGGAGGCTTGCTCTCTGGCGTCTTGGCTCTTTGTACTGAGATTACTGAGATGGCAATCGTGGTTGACCTGGGTCGGATCAATCAGAATGATCTATGTGAGATGCCTTCCAAAGCAGTCAGTCCATCCATAACCTGGCGCCGCCAGGTCGACTACGTGCCTTTCCTGAGGGAAAGTCACAATGTGAAAGAATTCCACAGAGCTGGCCGCCGTGGGCTTCAGCCTCATCATTTTAGATCTCAAACCACCCAGCCGTTAGAAAGTAACTATCCACCTCTTTTTCTTTAAGTAACAATAATTCATTTCTAAACCGAAGAACTGATAATATTATATGGGCATTCCAAAAGTATATGTAAATCTTCTTTAAAGACATACTCTTTAAAAATGCACCACTTGACTGCTAAAATAATAGGAACGAAACGCATCTGCTGCACAGCAGTTCCTGGTCCATGGCATTCCTCACAGCCCTGTTGGCAAACCTGGTACAAGCCAGGCAAAAGGCCCGGCTCCCCTGTGCTGATGCTGGCAGCTACTCTTCATCAACAGGGGCTACTCTTCACTGCGGTCCATGGGCTTCTCATTGCAGTGGCTTCTCTTGCTGCAGAACACAGACTCTAAGTGTATAAACTCAGTGATTGCAGCTTATAAGCTCTAGAGCACAGGCTCAGTAGTTGTGCACATGGGCTTAGCTGCTCCACCACATGTGGGACCTTCCCGGAGCAGGGATCAAATCCATTTCCCCTGCACTGGCAGGTGGATTCTTAACCACTGGACCACCAGGGAAGCCCAACTTCTTAATTCTCAATTCTTAATACCTGTCCAATGTTAAGTGTCTATTAATTATGAAACAAGATCTCACCATGTGATGTGAATCTGTAAAACCTCTAACATCACCAAATATTACAAAGACCAAATTCCGCAATATGATATCTCTACCTGAAAGTCAATATTTCTGTACATATTTGGGGTGTTTTCAGATCTATATCCAAGCTAACACAACTACAATGAAAGCTGAAGATGTAAGAGCTTTGGTGGTGTTAACACAGTATACAAACAAGCATGACGTCGATCACCAGTCAGCAAACTAGGTTCCAAGGGCCAAACCCAGCCTGCCTCCTTTCTCTGTAAGTTTTTATTGAACACAGTCAGGCACATTCACATTTAGGGATTGCCTATGATTGTTTTGGGGCTTCCCAGGTGTCTCAAAGAGTAAAGAACCTGCCTGCCAATGCACAAGATATAAGAGACACAGGTTTGATCCCTGGGTAGGGAAGATCCCCAGGAGGAGGAAATCATAACCCACTCCAGTATTCTAGCCTGGAGAATCCCATGGACAGAGGAACCTGGCAGGCTACAATCCATAGGGTCACAAAGAGTCCGACACAACTGAAGCGACCTAGCATGCACACATGACTGCTTTTTAGCTACAAAAGCAGAGCTGAGCAGTTGCAACAGTGACTCTAAGGCTGGCCAAGCCTAAAATACTTACTACCTAGCCCTTCTTTTTTTTTCCTTTTTATTTTGTATTGGTGTATAGCCGATTAACAATGCTGTGACAGTTTCAGGTGGACAGTGAAGGAACTCGGCCATACATATACATGTATCCATTCTCCCCCACACTACCTAGCCCTGTACCCACAAAGCTTGATGGCTCTGTACTAACCTCTTTGTAACATTTCATTTCTAGCAACTTCATGTTCCCAGCCACAAAACCAAGGGAATGCAAAGAACAGCTCCAAGCAGAGAGAAAAAAGTTATCATGCACTCTCTGAGCACTTGTCCTTACTCTGGTGGGTCACCAGGGGTATACAAGAAGAAAACGAAGCAAGCAACTCAGAAGCATAAGTGACATAATAGAAGGAGGAAATTTTGATGGGCAGGAAAGAAAAGACGAAGAATCACTAAGTTGAATGACTATTTATTCAGTATGACCACAAGAACAATTATAATGTGAGTGTCTACTACACACTAGACATTGACCTTAGTGTCCCCATTTCTGAAAGAAGAAACCACAAGGTTCAGAGACTCCAAATACTGCCTTAGGGCACACATGAAACAACAGAGCCTTGAGTCAAACGCCAAGACCATCCATGCCTAAAATCAAGGCTAACAATGTCTGAGTGGTCTCTGTGGTTACTGGTACATTCCAAGAACATATGATTATCCATGTTCATGCATACAAACCTTAACTATCAAGAAAATGTTACACTGTAGTAAATCCAAGAAGAAATAAGAAGCATACAATATAGTTTTAAGATGTTCTTTCAAAAAGATGTGAAAGATAAAAATGCTGATCTCCAAAGCGCCAAGTATCAACTGGTCTCTCATCCACAAATTTCATTTCACCCCAAACACTGACACATAATCACATACCACATCAACTTTTCTAAAATGGACAGCAGTGCCAGGAAGTCTTTCTGTAAGATAAATCCCTCTGAATGAAAGAGTCAGTTGCCTTTGTGAAATCAACTATATTTTTAACCTAGTAAAATCAGGCTGTTGCTGGTGGTACTCTTCCCTTACAGTCGGTCAAACTCCTGGGCAATGTTAACATGTGGCTTCTTGGTAAGTGTCTGGAGTCATTGTATGAACATTTTAAGAAAACCAGAAGCCTTCTTCATGGTTAGAGGCTGCCAGCCTAATTTACATAGCCTGGTCTGTTCAACTATTAAAACAAGGCAACCACCTGAATTTAAAAATAAGACCACTTTAAAAGAACTTTACAAACAACTTGATTGTGGTATCATCTATGAAACCTAAAATCATCCCATTTTATGTGTAATTTCAATGATTTTTAGTAAATTTACTTAGATGTGCAACATTTAGGACATTGTAGAACATTTCCATCACCCCAATCATACCCTTGCTTCCCACTCCCCTTTCCTAACTCCACCCCCAGGCAACCACTAATCCACTTGGATGGATTTGCCTTTCTGGACATCATGGATCAGTAGCTGTGGGGTCCCAGGGGGTCTTTCTGTGACTCCAGGTCTGTGAAGGGGATAAGGGAAGGTGGAAAGCAGCTGTGAGCAAGCACAGATATGCATGCGCACAATTCATAATTCCTTTAACTGGCCTTTAAAGACCATGCAAGTTCATAGAGCACAGATGGGAGAATGGGGCCCTTGCTTACCTAGGAACACAAAAGAATGAGAGGCCCATATCTGAATTCTTCCAAGAACTAAAACTTTTTCTACCTTGAAACCTTAGTTTCTTTTTTTTTTTCCCCCACTATTTTAAATTTTGTATTTTGTACTGGGGTATATGACAGGCAACCAGGGTTTAATCCCTGGGTCAGGAAGACCTCCTGGAAAAGGGAATGGCTACCCACTCCAGTATTCTTGCCTGCAGAATTCCATGGACAGAGGAGCCAGGCAGGCTACAATCCATACAGGGTCACAAAGAGTCAGACACGACTAAATGACTAGCACTTTCACTCACTTTCTTCAGCCACCACAAAGTTGAATATCTGCATATAACTTATATTCTGCCCTGTGTATCCACAGTTCTGTGCTGTAGTGCTCACTACTGAAAAAAAAATCTGATGGACTGAGACAGTCCACACCCAAGTTGTTTAAGGGTCAACTGTAGTCTTAATAGGCATGTTGTTTAAAAAATCTAATCTGACTTGCCTTGGTTGTCGTAATGACAGTTAGATGCAGCATCCTTGGGGCAAGTGGGGGAGGAAAGAAATCTCTACTGAGAGGGTTCATGTGACAAAAGGGTCTCTCACTGGATTTTATGATTCTGAGTACCTTTTCTCTGGTTGGTTAGACTTCCTGCTGGGGTCTTCCTATTTCCTGCAGGGGTCTTCCTATCCTGTGTCTCCCATCCCACTCCTGCCCACCCAACCCCCAGTAACTAATAGTTACCTTGATTAGACCCAGTATTCTCCTAAGATGAGAGGTCCACAAATGGTTTTCTATCAAGGGCCAGACAGTAAATATTTCCAGTTCTGCAGGCCACATGGTCTCTGTCCAGAGACTCAACTTTGTCCTTAAAGGGCAAAAGCCGCCACAGACAATAACTAATCACGTAAGTGTGGCTGTGCTCCAATAAAACTTTATCTATAGACACAGACTTGAAATCCACATCACTTCCATGAAATACGACTCTTCTTTTGATTCTTTCTCAACCAATTAAAAGTGAAAATCCCATTCTTATCTGGCAGGCTGTATAAAAAACAGGTGGCCAGCCGGATTCAGCTTGTAGGCTGCTGTTTGCCAACCCCTGTCCTAAGACCTCCCAGGGGCAGCATCAGTTCAGCGACTGACAACAAGCCTTATTGTTCTCATACATGTAAGAGAATCCACCCACAAGGAACTTCAGGGACTTGTGTAGGGGCATGGTGAAGGCACAGGAGTGTACTTGGACCCTCGAGATTCTCTGACTTCAAGGCTGACCGTCTTCCCCCCATTCACTGCCCCTGCCAGCAACCCTGGCAGCAGGCTGGTAACCACTGTGTTGCTGGCCTATTATTTTCTATAGGTCCTTCTTGTTTCCCCAGCTGTATTTGCATCACCTTGAGGAAAAGGGCTAGGATATATTAATTATGTGTTATCTTTCATCTCCAGGGGCTTCCCTGGTGGCTCAGATGGTAAAGAATATGCCTGCAATGCAAGAGACCCCAGGTCAATGCCTGGGTAGGGAAGATCCCCTTGATAAGGGAATGGCAACCCACTCCAGTATTCTTGCCTGGACAACTCTATGGACAGGGCGGGATACCTTCCATGGAGTCACAAAGAGTCGAACATAACTGAGCGACTAACACTTTTCATCCTCCATCTCACAGGGCACATCTAGGTTATTAAAAATCCTACCGCATGCTCGTTTCTGGCTACTTGTACCTACTTTTAAAAAGAAATGTGAAATATTTTAGACTCTTTCTCAGAGTAACAAACTAAAACCTAAATTAAGATGCTCTTTTCTTTGACCCTCAGTTGATTTTTCTTAAAGGGTGACAGCAGCTCCTGTGGGCAAAGTTCACCTGGCAGCCCTCAGGATCACAGGATGGTGTGTCCTCTGCATTAAGAGCAAAAGCACAAAACCAGGTCCCTACAATGTGGAGGAACCTCACTAATATTAGGCAAGGTGAGAAAAGCCTGACATAAGAGGCCATGTGTACAGAATTAAATAGAGATGATTTCACCTGTATGAAAAGCCCAGAACAGGTAAATCCGGAGACAGGAAGTAGACTGGTGGCTTGGTGGTTGCAAGGGCTGGCAAGGAGGGATGGGGAGCCACTGCTTCATGGCCACAAGGTTTCCTTCTGGGCTGATGGAAATGTTCTGGAACTGCATAGAGTAGGTGGCTATACAACACTGGTGATGTACCAAGTGCTGCTGAGTAGTTTATTTTTAAATGAGTTATTTTGTTTTGTGAACTCTACCTCAATAAAAACAAGTTTTTTTAGAACATGGTCATAGACCTGTACAATCTGACGGTGGAAAGAGCACCTAGACATAGTGTTAAATGAAAATAGCAAGTCACAGGAAAAAAAAAGATTTTTTTTGACA
The DNA here is from genome assembly GCF_016772045.2 of Ovis aries. Classification (NCBI taxonomy): domain Eukaryota; kingdom Metazoa; phylum Chordata; class Mammalia; order Artiodactyla; family Bovidae; genus Ovis; species Ovis aries. The sequence goes on along the minus strand of NC_056080.1, from coordinate 7,974,575 downwards.
GCAAGATTGCATTTATGTAAACTTCCGAAACAAAGATCTGGGCTTCTGCACATACACTTAGGCACAGGTGGAGAAAAGGCCACACAGCAAGCTGCTGCTCTACCAGGGAGGGGGGCAGCTGGGGAGTTTCTCATGTTCTACATATTTCCACATTGTGTCATTCCAATAAGGCAGGGAGGAATGCTTCAGTGGGTCCCCCATGTCATAGAAAAACACCCCAAGGTCCCTGAGGGCCTGCACATTTTATTAAAGGGCAGGCATGCACACCTGTGTATCAGAGCACAGCACCCGAAGAGCCTTGGGGTGTCGCGGTGGAGGGGGCTGGTCTGCAGGAGAGAAGTGTGCACAGCTGCTTGCAAAGAAAAACTCCATCAAGCAGCTCTTTGGTCACTAGGATGTCAAGCAATTAATTTTTACCAAGTTTTTTGCTCCTTTGGCATCGAAGTTGGTCCATCCCATGAAGTGCGTTAAGTTTCATAAATGAGTACCGCAGGCCTCAGAAGAGCCTGTGTCAGGCCAGCACCACCCCCTCCCACTACCACCCTTTACAATCTTTCCTTTTCTCTTTGAAGAGGGGCATTTCTGGACAGGGCAATGGAGGGGAGGGGGCAAGGATGGCTGGCTGCAGCCAGACCATCTCTGGGCTGCTCTCTGAATGCCAGGCTTCCCCAACCCCTTGGAGACTGGAGCCCTGGCAAACTGGCTGGAGTGATACAGCCTGGTCCCTGACATGACAGGCAAGGTCCTGCAGTCGTGCGAGCAATGAGGCACAGGATGAGGGCACCTTCTCCTCTTTCTGAATGAGACAGATAACCATCTTTGCCCAACTGACAGAGAAAAATTCATAAATGCACCCAGTGCCCCAATTCTGTTAACCATCAGCACTTCCTAAGCCTTACTTCTCCACTAGCCCTGGAGCCACACTGTGACTCCTGGCTGTACATTGTAATCTCCAGGAGAGCTTAAAACTTGGGGCTACCGGGCCCTGTTGTGGAGGCACCAGCATTCCTGAAGCTCCCAGCCAGCTTGAGACTGTGCACGTCTCCAGCGGCGAAGCCTGCTCCCCATTCTCAAGGAGCCAAAACAAGCAGAAGACCAATGGGAACAGACAACAGCTAATCACAGCCAGTCTGAGAGCTCTTTTTTTCCCCCCACCGAGTACACAAGGTCATGTTTACATTTTGACACTGTAAACAGAGAAATGATCATTTTTCTGTGAGTAAAACAGCTAGGAGCTGACATTCATCGAATTAAAGACACAGTTACTTCCTAGATCCTGCAAGGACACCTGGACAGGTGGGTCGCTCCAAGGCAGCAGCCCCACCAGGGAACAGTATTTGGCAAGGAAAGGGAATGGAGCACTGATCCAGGCTGCGATGTGGACAGATCTTGAAAACATGATGCTGAGTGAGATAAGCCAGACGCAGGAGTCCGCAGACTGCATGACTCCACATACACGAAATGTCTAGAACAGAGAAATCTGGAGACACAGAACAGAACTGTGTTGCAAGAGATGGGGAGATAGGGAATGACTATTAATGGGTACAGGCTTTCTCTCTGAGGCGATGAAACTACTCTGGAATCACACAGCAGTGGTGATCACACAACCTTGTAAATGTATGAACACTAAATGGTGCAGTTTAAAATGGTATGTTCTATGGTAGGTGAGGGCTTCCCTGGTGCCTCAAATGGTAAAGAATCCACCTGCAATGAAGGAGCCATGGGTTCAATCCCTGGGTTGGTAAGCTCCCCTGGAGAAGGGCATGGCAACCCACTCCAGTATTCTGGCCTGGAGAATCACATGGACAGAGGAGCCTGATGGGTTACAGTCCATGGGGTCACAAAGAGTTGGACACAACTGAGCATCTTCATCAGGCCATCTGGCTCCCAGGCAGATACTGGGTCATGTCTGAAATCACTTTTGGTTTTGCCGTGACTTGGAGAGGTGCGCTACTGGCAGGCACTCAGCAGAGAGACCAGAGATGCTGCAACCTGTCCAGGTGTCCTGCTAACTATCCTCCACCACACGGGACAGTCCCACAATAAAGGATTACCCCACCCCTAAACATTCACAGACACAGCTTGGAGGAGACTCTTGAGAGTCCCTTGGACAGCAAGGAGATCAAACCAGTCAATCTTAAAGGAAATCAGTCCCAACTATTCTTTGGAAGAACTGATGCTGAAGCTGAAGCTCCAATACTTTGGCCACCTGATGCAAAGAACCGACTCATTGGAAAAGACCCTGAGGCTGGGAAAGACTGAAGGCGGGAGGAGAAGGGGACGACAGAGGGTAAGATGGTTGGACGGCATCACTGACTCAATGGACATGAGTTTGAGCAAGCTCTGGAAGTTGGTGAGGGACAGGGAAGCCTGAATCGGACACAACTGGGTGACTGAACTGAACTGAACCATTTACAGTGCCAGGGCTCCAAAACCCCAGTCTAAAGTAACACCTGCTCAGTTTGGACACCCTGTAGGCCCTTGTCTATCAGCAGTACAGCACACTGAATGACCCCACTTGTTTCTCTATGTAACCAAATCACTAAACATAACACCATCATCAACAATGGTGGCAAAAATAGTGATGGTTGATAGTGGGGTTGATAGGAGGCCTCCACCCCGGCCCCTGCTGAGTCCCAACTACTCCTAAGGTGTCAGCAAAAAAGGTTCGTTTGACACCCCCCACCTCCTGGTTTCCCCTGCCTTAATTCAAGCATTGGCTAGTCCTGTGCACTGCTTGTCTCCTCACAATTTCTCTGACATAATCCTCAATTTTTCTAATCCAAGAGCCCTGAATATCTCTAGCTCAGGTCCATCAGCATCTGTGAAAACCTCCGACAATTTCTGACTGCCCTCTTCTCTCAGAAGTGCACCCTGTCCATCACACATACGTGGCTAGTTCATCAAGCAGGACTTGGTGCCTCACATGACTGAAACTCCAGGCCCCACTCACGAGGAACAGGACTCCTAGGGGTGTTGTGAGGAGCCTGGGAGAAAAACGGATGTAAAATGCCTGGCCCAGCAGCCCCTGAGCACCCAGGACACCTCAGCCCGTGCGGCTCTTATCAACAACACCAGGCTGACCAGACCCTTCCATTCTCTCTGGGAAACAACACACAGGGTGCAGGAGTTTCCTACTGCTGCTGTAAGGAACTGCCACAAATCAGGCAGTTTAACACAACACACGTTTACCGTCTCACAGCTCTGGAGGTCAGAAGTCAAAAATCAGTTTCATTCGGCCAATAGCAAGGTGTTAGCAGGGCCGCACTCCATCTGGAAGCGCAAAGGAAATATACACCTCCTGGCTCTTCCGGATTTGAGAGGCCGCCTACATTCCTTGGCTCCTGGCCACACAGCTCCAACATCTGCTTCTGCTGTCGCCATCTCCTTCTCTGACTCTGAGAGTTCTGCTTCCCTCTGGTCAGGTCTCTTCTGCTTACCCTAAGCCCAGCCAGATAATCCAGGATGATCACCTCATTTCAGGATTCTTAACTTAATCCCACCTACCAAGGCCATTTCTTTGGGAAAGTAACTTATTTATCAATTTAGGAGACTAGGCCATGGACATCTCTGGAGTGCCATTCTTCTATCTGGGTGGGAGGGACAGGGAGGAGGTCTCTTAAATATCAAACAACAATGAATATAAGATAAAAGTAACCAGGGGAATCGAACATAGCACAGGGGGCACACGGTTACCAAGCCAAGGGAGGGGAAGGTATAGATAGTCGATTTCGGTTCAAGTCTGGAGTCAGACAGACGCCACTCTTTGTTGGCTCTGGGAAGCAAGGTTACTAAGGCAAGCCCCTGGGCTTCACTTCCATCATCGTCCCACTGACAGCTCACGCAGCCTTTGTCAGCTTTCAGTGACAGTGCCCTGGAGTGGGTGGCCCACAAGCAGTACCCCTCGTATGTCCTAAGACCCAAGGGACCCCAGCAGGGAGAAAGCAGGAGGCAGGAAGAACACAGTGAGGCCTCAGGGTAAATAGAACATGAACACGTGTGAGCCCCACTGGAGGCAGGTACCCGTCTGCTGGTGCTCACCACTGGTGCTTCCTGGACCCGGAAGGGTACCTGAGATGGGGAGGCTGTGAAATAGTTACTGAATGAATGGACAGATGAGCCAACAAATGAATGAAGAGAGTCAGGATGCCTCAAATTGAATAGGGACAGGGCAGTGGGGTGGCGTCTGTGACAGAGCATTTGATCATGGTCAGAAGATTCAGCTCAAGTCGCAGTTCCTCCCACAGTGGGTGGAACGTACCCCTTGGCTGTGGCCCTCACATGCAAGATGAGGAGAGGAAAGAAGCCATCCTGGCTCTTTTAAGCCCAAAGCTGGAGGATTCAAGCTCCACGTGGTCTTGCCTGGGCCTGACCTGCCTAACACAAAGACTCTGGGTCAGTCAAGCTAACCGGTTCCCATCCTTATTCCAAACACCTAGCAGTTCCTTGTCCGCAGCATTCTTCTCATCCCCAATGCTAAGGAAGCGTGAGATACACTCAACCTAGGAGACAATGGACAAGGATAAAGAACCCCCAGGCTCTACTGAGCCACCTCCTTTTCTCAGAAGCCACCACCTTCTACTGAGGGTGTCTGGCAACCACCACTGTCTGCATTTTCTGGGTCTCCCATCTCCCACACAAACCTGGTCTCCATCCACTATCCTAGCACGCAGGAGGCCAAGAACCTATGAATATTACTTTATTTGACTGGATTGAAATAAGAATAACTGAACTCAGGAAATTTTAGCTCTGCTTTTATTCCATCAGATTAATTTTACTGAATTTACTGGAAAGGCAGCCAAATAGCAAAAGGACCTGGGCAAGAAGAGCTCACTGGGCTCAAGTGTTAAAGTGACCTTTAACACGTCACTTGACCCACGGGTTTCTGCAGTAGAACCTATGGGAGAAGGGGAAACACAATTTCCACTTCCAAAATCAGAGCAACAGGGAAGAAAAGGAAACTAAGAGATTTCCAAACATCCGGGAGCTATTTTTAGAAATGAATGACTTTTCCACTCACTTTTCTTAAACAAAAAAAAAGAAAGATATTAGACCAAGAACAAATCAAGAAATGGTTGTTGATAATCTAAATGGAAGAAGATTCTTACAGAAGTCCACTCTTTATGGATTTAAAAGCAAGACACTCCTCTATGTATATACAAATACACACACACACACCCCTATAATCTTAAAGAATGAAAAATGGAAAAATCATTATTTATCACAAAGTTGGTAATAATCCCAAAATAGACCCTGTGGGATAAATATACTAAGTTGAGTTGAGTGCATGCTCAGTCGTGTCCGACTCTTTGCAACCTCATGAACTATAGCCTGCGAGGCTCCTCTGTCCATGGGATTTTCCAGACAAGAATACTGGAATGGGTTGTCATTTCCTTCTCCAAGGGATCTTCCCGACACAGGGACCGAACCCATATCTCCTGTGTCTCCTGGATTGCAGCAGATTCTTTACTGCTGAGCCATCAGGGAAACCCAAAATACAGTAAACCTCCTATTAACACTGAATAAAGGTTCTAAGAACACAGCAAGGGTGTCATCTGGCCCTGTTATGTGGGGCTCCAACCTGGCAAAATTCGAGAACCATGGATTGTTTTCTCTTTAAAGCAACAGCCTATTCAAAGAACTTTTGATATATCACAGGATTTCTACATGTGGCGCAGGTCAAACCCCAGCTAGTGAACAAATGGATACCTAAAAGCTGGGCCTGCCGCCATCATCCTGATCGTTTATACTCTGCTTTGATCTCAAATGTGCTATGTCCACCACTCTTAAAGTGCCTGAGGTTGGCATTTCCAGTAATGTACAGTCCCAACTGAGCTATGGAAAACAGAACAGTAAGTTTCAACTGCTCAGTCCATCTAAAGGTTAATAACAATACAATGTCAAAAGCAGACAAATATACAACCATCAAAGTCCCTGAATTTTTCTAAGAGAGGCAAAAAAGTTCTTCCTGTATTTTCCATCTAAATGGTAAATACCTTTTTATAAAGTGGCCACTGACCTCCAAGTTGATATATGTGGAATACATATGTGCCACTACACACGCAACTCACCCACAGAAAATACCAGTCACAGAAACAGTGAATTAACTTTATTGACTGGTTGATTTGATTTTTTTGGCTTCATCGTGCAGCATGTGGAATTTTAGTTCTCTGACCAGGAATCGAACCAGTGTCCCTGCATTGGGAACAAGGAGTCTTAATCACTGGACTGCCAGGGAGGTTCCAACTGTTTATTTTTAAACAAAGTTTTGGGGTATGACTCCCAGAAAACTATGAAAATTATATGCACAGTACTGATCTGCAGAGATGGTGAATTTAAACCTACAGTGAGTTCATAATCCAACTAAAAAATTTCTGTTTTGATGTCTAATACCATATGTGAAATAGATCACCAATCCAGGCTCGATGCATGAGACAGGGTGCTCAGAACGGGTGCACTGGGATGACCCTGAGGGATGGGATGGGGAGGGAGACAGGAGAGGGGTTGAGGGTGGGGGACACATGTACACCCATGGCTGATTCATGTGAATGTATGGCAAAAACCACTACAATATTGTAAAGTAATTAGCCTCCAATTAAAATAAATAAATTAATTTTTAAAAAATTAAAAAATTCTGTTTTGAAAATACTGAGTTTTTTTACACATCTGCAACCACATCTGTAAAGATATTTCCCTAGGTTTGCAACCTCTTTGTTGTAACATGAAAAAGAAAGTACAGCTACAATAATTCACCAACATGCCCTGAGCTGGCAATACAAATGCTGTTAGACACAACACTGAATAGAATTACTGTACAACTCTAGAAGAGTTTGTTCACAACCCTTGGCCCTCAGTTACTTTGCTTACAGCAGCATAAATATTTTATGCTATTACAGTTTTCATAAATTATATATAAAATGCTTTCAGTCAGCAAGAATCTTCACCTAACCAACTACATTCATCTATTTCTCCATAAGAACCTATTTATTTGCCTCTTTCTCTTTGCCTATTTCTCCTTTAAGAACCTATTTATTTGCCTCTTCTGACAGTTCTCCATTTGGAAGCTGTTTTGGGGGAAGTCTTCATTTCTTGAATACCGTTTTCTGGTCCTGTGAATCAAACTAGACTCAAAAAGGGTTTTAAGTGTCAGATGCACAAGGAGAAAATGCTGTGCTCCAACACATAATTTTTTCCATATCATAAAAATCAATCACAACCTTAAAGGATAATCAGTCACTAATAAAAATCGGCAGGGCTCTGTTTTGAAAGAAGAAGGAGAATGACTATTACAGCATTTACACCCTTCCGTAGACTCCACTTAAATGTTTGTGGCTTGCTGAACATTCCATACATATTTCGGGCAAGGTATTATGGGAGCTGAAGTGCAAGCTGTCCCCTACTGAATTTTCACTCACTATAAAAACAATGTCTCATAAAACTGTACACATGTTTTTACTTTACAAAAAAATGCAAAACATCTACTTTTGTTCACTCCATCGACACTCTGAGCATTAGAAACTGGACTTTTTAAAAATTTGTAGCATGAGTGATGTCTGAAAAGGGTGAAAATGTCATTCAGTAACACAGCTTTCTGGAAAGAGGAACGCAGGCAATGTGTATGAAATACACAGAAAGGAAGTTTCTACCAGCTGTCTTCTGTGGGGTCAGCTCACCTATGTCTTGAATTGTGCCGATAAAATTAAAATTCTTGTATTTATACTTTTCCTCATGAATCTACACTCCAATGTGACCACAACTGTTTTATATTATCTTCATAAAATGGGTCTTCACCTTTTCTAAGCAAAACAGTACTTTTAATTGGCTCATTTTCCAGTTGTTTGGATTTTTAACAGACATACAACATAGAAGGGCACTACATTCGAAGCAGTTCTACCAACTCCAGAACCTTCCAAGGCTTGATCAGACAGCTGTGGCTCTAGGCTTTAGTTAAAATTATAATATGATCTCACCTGATTTTTAAAATAACGAAGCACCTTTTTAAGCCAATAGACTGTGCTATAATTTCTCTGAGTTTCTGAGTCCAGAAGTTGGCCAGGTTCAAAGAGAATGTTAGGGAACCACGAGCCTTTTGCCTTTCTTGGTCTTTCCCTATTTGAACCTAGAGAAATCTTCAAACAATAATTCAGCAGCTTCCCTCCTGAAAAGTTTATTTTCAAAGGCCAGTGCCATGTAGTGCTGCCTTTCCTGTGCAGGTTAGAAGATGTAAGAGCCTGTCACCACGTTGGGCCTTTTCAAGTCTTAAAATCATTTGGGAAGCTTGCAGTATTTCCTTTCTGGTACTCAGACCCAACCTGGAGGAGAAGTTGCTCCAGAGAGGACAAGATATCAGTTAATCACTGGAATCCCTGGGTTTCAAGAGAATCCCGAAATGCCTCTCCCCAAAAGCAGCTGAGCCACTGAAACCAACAGGCAATGGAACAAAAAGTTATCGAAAACAGTCATTACATGAAACTTAATGGCAATCTAGCACTGCTTTTGGAAGAATCCGTTTTTCACTCCGGGGGATTCATTCACATGAATAATGAGACAGCTGAAGGCTCTCCTCACATCTTGCACAGAAAGGAAACCTAAAATTCAACTCTTGTTTTCCCTTTATCCCAGAAGCATATGGGTCTAATCATAGTCCATTCTGGCCGCAGTACACAAGGCTTTTTCAACTAGAATTTGAAGTCACTTTCTAAGGCGCTGAAGAGTAACCACCCCAGTTTGATGGTTACTCCAAAGACTCTGAAGTGTCCCATCTGGCACAGTCTTCGCTGGAAACTAGGCTGAAGCCGCCAGACAAGGAACCCACACCACGAGGCTGGGACGCACGGTTGTGCTACAAGATGACAGCTCATTTGGCCACCGCGGGGCTGAGGGGCGCCTGTGGGCCCACAGTCGGGGGCGGTGGGCCGCAGAGGCCCGGCAGGGATGGGCGAGACTGCAGCGGAAAAAGGAAGATGGCCATCCATCAGCCCCTGGAGAGGAAATTACAGGCGCCCAGCTCCCAGGCATCGGTCAGCGGGTGACGTGAGAGAACCAAGTCAGAGTGTTCGTCCCGCGGTGGAAGCCGGGGCTCCGCACACCAGGGGCTCGAGGCCGGGAGAGGGAGAGCCTCAATCTTCGACCAGGGTCCCGGGGGTGGGGGCACCCAGATTCTCTCCGGGCCCAGAGGACGCACGATCTTCGCCCAGACCCCGGAGGGCCCCCGGGTCCTTGATCCTCTCCCTGGGCCCAACGTATGGGGCGCCCTAACCCTGGCCCACGCGCCCCCCTTACCGGTCGCGGGGGTCGATCCACGACGTCTGGCGCGTGTTGTGGTCGATGTAGAAGACTCGGCCATCGTAGTCGCGCGCCTCCTCCCAGCCGGCAGGCAGCGGCAGCTCGGCGCTCTCCCGGGCCCGAAGCGGTGGCGGCGCGGAGGGCGCCGAGGGCGCGGGGGGCACGGGGGGCACGGGGGCCGCGGCGGGGGGCGCGGCCGGCGGTGGCTCCCGCGGGGGCTGCGCCGGCTGCGGTGGCTCCCGCGGGGCCTCGCGGGGCTGTCCGCGCCGCCGCCGCCGGCCGCCGCTCAGCCACGGCATGACGGCGCGGGCCCCGCCGCCGCCCGGCCGCCCCACGCGCGCCGCCTCGTCCGCCAGCACTAAGGCCCGGCGCTCGGGGCGCGGGGGCGGCCGCGGGGACCCGCCCGCCGCGCCCGGTGCATCCTCCGCCCGGCGCCCGCGCACCGGTGCCCGCCTACCTCCTCCTGCCCGCCGCCCACTCGGCCTTGCGCGACGCCGCCTGCAGTGCTTGGATCACTCGGGTCGCCGCCGCGCGTGGAGTCACAGCCCCAGAGCTGCCGCAGCCGCTGCCAGCAGCCCCTCAGTTCCCGCGGCTCGCCCGGCCATCTTCGTTTCACAGCACCGTCTTGGGGGCGGGGCTACACAGGCCCCGCCCTGTCAGTGGGCCCGGCCGGCCCTCCCTCCACTCCTTAGTCCTCGGCGGCTCCTCCCCCGCTTGCTGCAAGCCCTTCGATCTCCCTTGGCCGCTCCGCCTCCAATCTCCCTTGGGGGCTCCTTGGCTCTCGGCCCTTCGGGCCCCCACCCCCTCACCCCCGCCCGCTGCTTCTACTCCTCCTCCCCCGCTTGCTGCTCCGACCCTCCCAACGCTCGCCCCCTGCTCCTCGGTCTTCCCCTCCTGCTCCGCGCGCTCCTCCCTCTTCTCTCCTCCACCACCTCCTTGGGCCTCGCCGGGAAACCGCACGGGGGCCAGGATGGGCGCCGCCGCGTCCGTCCGCCCCCGGGCCACCGCGGAGAGGAAGGAGGGCCGGGAGGTTAGCGGCCCCACCCGGGCTGCAGACGCGGCCTGCGGGGGGCTGACTCCTGGGACCCAAACAATTCCCGGGGGAGAGGGCGGTCACCTCACTGCACCCATTCCCAGGCCTTGGATGTCTGGGGTCCTCCTCTCTGCCCACGTGATGGGGGAGGGGAGCTGCGCCTTAGGTCTCCCAAAAACCAAGGATGCCCCCCGCAAATGTGGGTGGGTCCCCTGAAGGGAGGTTGAAGGAGCTCCCTAGCTGGAGGAGGAACCTGAGGCCGGTCCTCTGGGCTGGGCCTGGGGGACACCTGAAAGTGGGGAGCTGGTTAGGTGCCACTTCTCGTCCCTGCTAGGAGAGCCCCAGCTGGGTTGATGTGAAGTCCCCACTCCGGTTCAGACCCGCTGACCTGCCCTGAGCTCTTCCATCTTCCAGTTTGGGAGATCCGATGGTTTGAGTGGAGACCCAAGTAGGCCTCTGCTTGAGAGGAAGCCAGGTCAGCTCCTAAAACATGAAACCTCTATGGCTATTGGTATTTTATGTTACATGCACAGCTCGTAGCTGGAGAAATTGAAGTCCAAAGACAGGGCTGGCTCTCTTCTTGCTCCAAATTCCCCAGTTATTTAGTGCCCCAGATCTCTGGCCACAAGACAATGCCAGGAAACGCAGGAAAGTATCAGAGGTTTTAAAACACTGTTACAGTGACACAAAAAGTTCTAATAAAAACCCTAACAGCGATTCAAATCTAGCTACATAGGGGAAGCAAGGGAGGAAAATGTCCCCAAATGCTCACAGTAGTTTGCATTCCTTCAGTGGGATGGTTGCTTTTTTAGTTATTTGCCTTCGAAATGGTTTGTAAAAGGGTTCTATTCCTTTTATAAGGGGAAAATTGTTTTAAAAAGGAATGTGCAGGCATGGAGACTGTAATTAGGACACATCCGAGGAAGCCTTTCCGCCTCTTCTCCCACCAGAGCACAGAAGCTTCCTTGCTCCGCTAGAGTCTACCCCCACCCGAATGTCATATGCCGGAAATTCCACCGCTGGAGTCCTTTTAATGAAACATGTACAGCTATTAAATGTCCAAGGGAAAGGGGCACAGAGTATCAAAAGAGCAAATATGTTGTGATCTTGGCATGTTCCAGAGAATGGCCCAGTGCTGAGAATCCCCGCCGTGACATCTTCCCTTGTGATTGCCGTGGTTTATTACCAAGGGGTCTGCCACCACCTTGTGCCCTTCCCCCTGCCCACACCACAGTCACCCTACCACCCACCATGGCCAAGCTGAAGCCGCATTCCCGCCCCGCCCTCCCAGGCATCGTGTCATCTCAGAATTTCACAAATCTGGGCGCTATCGAAATTATCCTGAATGGGGCTGGAGTACATTGGAGTGATGCCAACCTCTGCAGAGAGAGAACACCCACACACATCAAAGGACTCACAGAAGGAAAGGCAAGATGAAAAAGTATCAGATAAAGAGTCAGGGGTGGGGGAAGCTACAGCCCATGAGGAGCTAAGAGGCAAGTGTTGACGGGCCTTTCACTGACGATAAGATCTTCTTCTGGACTCTTTTGGACTGACGGTGGACCCACAAGGTGCAGCGATGCTGCATAGAACAGGAAAGGGTCTGTGCACCCCTACCCCTCAAGTCAAGGACTAAACCCGAAATAGGCACCTGGGACTGTGACTTTTCTACAAACCAAGCCAGTGTGCCAGCTTCAGATTCAGAACTCAGGGGAGGCCTTGGGAGACTGAAAGGAAGATGGTGAGATGGTGTGGATGAGGAAAATGAGGTTCGGGTCTTTAAATTCCCAAGTCCTGAGCTCTCGCCCCTTGGCACATGTAGCTGCCGAGAGACAGTCTGTTGTGCTTATTCTTTGGAACACTTAGCAAATATACACCATTTGGTTATCATGACAACATCTACAGGTATTCCTAATTTCATTTGCACATCAACCGAGGAGAATTCGGAAGAAATGTCATGCATGCAAGTGGAGACAAATTGAAGCCCCTACCTGAAAAAGCTTCATCCACAGGCCCACACAGCATCCCGGGACCTCTGACTCAGAGAAGCCAAGCAGGCCCACTGCATTTGTCTTCCTCAAATGAGGCAACTAAAGGAAGAAACTAGAACATGGGATGATTGAGGCCTGTGTATTGCTCCATCTTCCCTTTTGACTTGTAATGTTTGCCCCAGGCAGAAGCTGATGGTCCCTAAAGACCTGTGTGGGGCTTTGGGATGCAAGAGAAATTTATGGAGACTGTCTCGAAGGGACTGTCACCTTCTGGCTTTGCCATAAATTGGGAAGAACTGAGTGCATGTGTTTTGTGTTTGGGAGAATAAGGCCAGTCTTTTCCACAGTCGAGTGGGGCTTTCCATGTTGGACTAAAGAACACAAGCACACATAAAACAGTGCAGGGAGAGGAGGCTTTCCTCCGAGCCGAAAACACAATTACACATTCTTCACTGCCTCCATATTCAAACCACAGCCTTGCCAACAACAAAAGTACAAACATTGTAATGACCTCTCCTCCCACCAAGATTTCTGATGGAAATACAGCTCAGGAAAAATCCATTTAGACCCTGGGTACTGGCGATGCGAATACTTGTTCTCCTCGCAGACCCTCTGGGAAATCCCTTTGCCCCAACTGTGAAAATTTGCCCTCAAGTGGAGCTTGGAGAATATTTTCTTTAAAATGCTTGTTAAGGAGTCAATCCAGCACACTCCTTGCATGCCAGGCAAGCATACAGAATTGGAAGGTTTTTTACTTAGATTCCACTTTCTCTTCCCAAAGGAGAACCTTGACTTATCAAGGAAGGGACGAAACTCACACATTCAATGCCTCTCTCCACATTCAATACCTGAGAAGCTTCTGGAAAAAGGGAGCCCCGGGAAGCTTGCAATCGTCATGTCGAAAATGAGAGAAATAAATACTGCCAGAGAAGTCTTGCTTGCTTGTATAAACAATCCAGTGTTCTAGGAAGTGACACATTGGGTAATTCTACACAATGTGCTGAGAGGAAAACGGAAATGGGCAGGAGTGGGTCTGAAGAAGAAATGGCTCATTGTTTGGCATTCTTTAAATGCTGGAATAGTTACTCAATGATGGGCGCTTCCCATATATTTAAATAATGCAAATCCCCAAGCTGTGGGGAAGATTAGATGGAGTTCTGGCTTATTCTTGTCTTGCCGGTTTAGAGACTGCAAAGGCAGAGAGCAACACAGACATCTCTAATCCGAGACCTCTCCCCAGGCTTGGGAGCTAAAAGGGGTTGCTGTTGTTCAGTCGCTCAGTCGTGTCCGACTCTGAGACCCCATGGACTGCAGCACGCTAGGCTTCCCTGTCCTTCACTATTTCCGGGAGAAAAGGGGGTGCGTGGGGTTATTCCCTGAGGTTTTCTTTCATGGCTTTCAGTCTCTTAACTTCAAACGCTTATGTGACTTGTGATAGGGAAGCCCTTGTTTCACTTTTGAGTGTGGACGGGGACCAAGGGAGTGCTTTCGTCAAATAGGACTTCCTTGATTGGGGAAGATCTGTGCAGTTTTGAGATGAAGTTTTCTCACGGCCTGATCTTCCGCTCCAGAGAGGTGCAAAGTATTCCAAAAGAGTCAGCTGTGTGGATGAACCAGGCAGTCTGTTTGGTCATTTTAGTGCTTTCTGCTGCTATGTGTTGGCTTCTCCGTGCACAGCAATGTCCTTGGCATCGGTTCATGGCTGTCATGTTGTAGGCGGACTCCCCATTTGTACCTGGGTTATTAAACTTCAGGTTTAAAGAAAAAAAAAAAAGACCAATTTCTCATCCAAACTTAGAACATTTGCTGTCACCCACTTCCTTCCTCTCCAAGTCTCCCCTCCCAAAGCTATATTTTTGCTTCTCCTCCTTCCCAACCCTTGGGTAATGTTCGACAGAATGCTAGCGAGCCAAATGGAAATGTATTCCAGGCGAACCATAATTTTCAGAAGACACAGCTGCCATGAGCCGGCATACTACACATGCTTCCTCCTGGCTGGGTTCTCTCCTGTTTAGGATTATGACTCTGGTCCCCTGTGGATTTGGAAAAACAGATTCTTCAACTGCAGACCTCTGCTTTATGAGCCAAGCAGACCAGCTTGGAAGTCTCAGGCTTACAGAAACAAGAGGGCAGATTTATCCGACACAGAAATGAGCACTTTCTGGGTTATTAACAATTTTTTTTTTCATTTGATGACACCAGCATTATAAATCAGTCTCTTTTGTAGCGTGAATGGAACAGTTTTGGAACACAGGCAACGTCATTAGATCCTGGAACAACAAGCCTGAGATATTTGTTACATACCAGTGCTTCTCGACCGGGGCAACTGTGGCCCCAAGGCGACATTTAGCAACATCTGGAGACATTTTTGGTTGTCATAACTGGATGGAAGGATGCTCCGGGCACCCAGTGAGTAGAAAGAAGCCTGGGATACTGCTCAACATCCTACAGGGCCCAGGACAGCCCCACAGCAGAAACTCATAAGACCCAAATGTTGCTAGTGCTGGTAGAGAAGCCCTGTAATATACATATAATTGATGGTAACATTTGGTGTACCTAGGCTTCATAGTGGGGAAATCAAGGCCCAGAGAATATAAGTAACTAGGGCAATGTGAACCATGAAGTCCCTGATATTCAAGCTGGTTTTAGAAAAGGCAGAGGAACCAGAGATCAAATTGCCAACATCCGCTGGATCGTGGAAAAAGCAAGAGAGTTCCAGAAAAATATCTATTTCTGCTTTATTAACTATGCCAAAGCTTTTGACTGTGTGGATCACAATAAACTGTGGAAAATTCTGAAAGAGATGGGAATACCAGACCATCTGACCTGCCTCTTGAGAAATCTGTATGCAGGTCAAGAAGCCACAGTTAGAACTGGACATGGAACAACAGACTGGTTCCAAATAGGAAAAGGAGTACGTCAAGGCTTTGTATTGTCACCCTGCTTATTTAACTTCTATGCAGAATATATCATGGGAAACGCTGGGTGGGAAGAAACACAAGCTGGAATTAAGATTGCCGGGAGAAATATCAATCACCTCAGATATGCAGGTGACACCACCCTTATGGCAGAAAGTGAAGAGGAACTAAAAAGCCTCTTGATGAAAGTGAAAGAGGAGAGTGAAAAAGTTGGCTTAAAGCTCAACATTCAGAAAACGAAGATCATGGCATCTGGTCCCATCACTTCATGGGAAATAGATGGGGAAACAGTGGAAACAGTGTCAGACTTTATGTTTTGCGGCTCCAAAATCACTGCAGATGGTGACTGCAGCCATGAAATTAAAAGACGCTTCCTCCTTGGAAGAAGAGTTATGACCAACCTAGACAGTATATTCAAAAGCAGAGACTTTGCTTTGCCAACTAAGGTCCATCTAGTCAAGGCTATGGTTTTTCCTGTGGTCATGTATGGATGTGAGAGTTGGACTGTGAAGAAGGCTGAGCACCGAAGAATTGATGCTTTTGAACTGTGGTGTTGGAGAAGGCTCTTGAGAGTCCCTTGGACTGCAAGGAGATTCAACCAGTCCATTCTGAAGGAGATCAGCCCTGGGATTTCTTTGGAAGGAATGATGCTTAAGCTGAAACTCCAGTACTTTGGCCACCTCATGCGAAGAGTTGACTCATTGGAAAAGACTCTGATGCTGGGAGGGATTGGGGGCAGGAGGAGAAGGGACGACTGAGGATGAGTTGGCTGGATGGCATCACTGACTCGATGGACGTGGGTCTGAGTGAACTCCGGGATATGGTGATGGACAGGGAGGCCTGGTGTGCTGCGATTCATGGGGTTGCAGAGTCGGACACGACTGAGCGACTGAACTGAACTGAACTGAGGGCAATGTGATCTGGCTATTGCTAAAAGCATCAACCATCTTATTTGACCTCTATATTAGTCAGAGTTCTCCAGAGAAACAGAACCAATGGGATACATATATCAAGAGATTCATTATAAGGAATTTGCTCAAGTGATTATGGAGGCTGAGTAAGGAAAAGTTGAGTTAGCAATCTGGAAACCCAGGAGAGCCAGTGGTATGAGTTCAGTCCAAGGCTAGCAGGCTAGAGACCCCAGAAGAGCTGATGTGTCACTTCGGGTCCAAAGGCAGGAAAAAATGGATAGAATCCCATGGACAGAGGAGCCTGGAGGGCTACAGCACATGGGGTCACGAAAGAGTTGGACACAACTGAACAACTAACACACACACACACACACACACACACTTTACAATACTGATTCAGGGAGCCATCTGCTTAGTGTTTTCCTTACTCAACTTCATAATCAATAGGGCTTTGTTTCGCATTTAAGAGGTGCCAAGGGCTACTCAGCTGTGCATGATAAGAGAGCTTATTTAACAATCTGGATTTGTTTGTCATTTAACTTTAGGCCATGTCTCTGTGAAGTCCAGCCTGGCTTACCTGGCACAGAAGTAGAAGTGGGCAAAAAGTCAACCCTGAGCCAACCATGCCATCAGCAATGTTTGATTTTTGCCTGTTTCCTCTGCCTCTCTTCTGCCTCATGTCCCTACCCAGGACTGACTACACAGTTTGCCATGTACATTTTGCAGTGCCAGATGAAAAGGCAGGACCCTTTTCAGACTGCTTCCACAAAACACCACAAACAGAGTGCCTTATAAACAAGAGACACTCATTTCTTCCAGTTGTGGAGGCTGGGAAGCCCTTGGTCAGGGTGCCAGCATGGTTGGGTGTGTCTTCACAGGGTGGAAAGGTTTAGGGAGCGCTGTGAGGTTGCCTTTATTTTATTTTATTGAGGTGTAAAACAACAAAAATTTATTCTCACATTCTGGAAGCCAGAAAACTAAAATCCAGGTGTGGCCAGGTTGGGTTCCTTGTGGAAGCTCTGAGGGAGAATTCTTCCCATGCTTTGTGAGGTCTTTTTCAAAAGAACATTGATTGAATTCTCGTAGCTCATCGTCATGACCTAAACAGCTCTTGAAGGCTCCATCTCCTAATACCATCACATTGCAGGTTAGGACTTTGACATATGGGCTTCCCAGATGGCTCAGTGGTAAAGAATCCAACCACAATCCAGGAGATGCAAGAGATGCAGGTTCAATCCCTGGGTCTGGAAAATCCCCTGGAGGAGGAAATGGCAACCCACTCCAGTATTCTTGCCTGGAAAATCCCATGGACATAGAAACCTGGTGGGCTACAGTCCATGGGGTTGCAAAGGGCTGAACACGACTTAGTGATTGAGCACATACGCATGCACTTCAATATATGAATGTGGGGGCACATCAACATAATAGACCACAGCAGACCCCTTGTATAAAAAATATTAATAATAATGTCAATATGGTGATGTTGTCAACACTGGGTTGAGCTCCGTGTGTCACACAGCATTAAAATTAGCAAAAGCCCATCAGAACGTAGGGTCCTGTCTATACCTTTGACATCTAGTCATTGTGTCTTTTGAACATTCCAAAGGGACAGCAATTTCAGCTACAACACAGAAGAGTGTTTTGGGGAAAGAAGCACCGTCCCAGCAAATCCAACCACTTGTTCCTCAGGACTTCTCTGCCAGCCCACTTACTTCCCCAAGGTCAGCAGGATGCTGCTGGCAAGAGGAACATCCACTGCCCCTACACACTGGGTTCCCTGGTGTTGCGGGTTGAATTACGTGCCCCCCAAAATATATTTAAGTCCTGTCCCTAGAACCCGTGAGCATTACAGTATTTGGAAATAGGGTCATTTCAGATGCAATTAGTTAAATTATGATGAGGTCATAATGATGTAGGATGGACCCTTCACCCAGCATGACTGGTGTCCTTAGAAGAAAAGAAAAGACGGACGCATGGGAAGAAGGCCCTGTGATGAAGGAGGCGGAAATTGGAGTGATGTGTCTACAAGTCAACAAACGCTGTGGAGCAACACCAGGAGCTAGGAGAAAGGCCTGGAACAGATCCTTTCCTAGAGCCTTCAAAGGAAGTGTGGCGCTGCTGACACCTTGATTTCAGACGTTGAGCCTCCAGAACTGTGAAAGAATAAATTTCTTTTGCTTTAATCCACCCAGTCTGTGGCACTTTGTCTACTGTGGCCCCAGAAGACTAATACTCCTGGAAAATTGTCCCCAGGCTCCTGCTGTTGCTCAAGGCTGGATTGGAATGTATAGAAGTGTCCTGACCAGTGTTAGGAAATCCCAGAAAACAGAAGTCTGCCATGACAGCCCCCAGAAATCCAACCAAACCCAGGAGCCCCAGGTATGACCTGCTTGACTCCATTAACATCCAGTGTAGACCAGAAGTGTCTGATTTTGCCATGTGCTGCGCAAAGTTCAGATTACCTTGGACCACTAGGTGTCCAACCTGGAGATGTGTGAAGAGTCTCTTTTTCCTGATATTTATCTATTTTGAGTCACTGCTGCTGCTGCTGCTGCTAAGTCGCTTCAGTCGTGTCTGACTCTGTGCGACCCCATAGACGGCAGCCCACCAGGCTCCACCGTCCCTGGGATTCTCCAGGCAAGAACACGGGAGTGGGTTGCCATTTCCTTCTCCAATGCATGGAAAGTGAAAAGTGAAAGCGAAGTTGCTCAGTCGTGTCAGATTCTTCACGACCCCATGGACCAGAGCCTACCAGGCTCCTCCATCCATGGGATTTTCCAGGCAAGAGTACTGGAGTGGGTTGCCATTGCCTTCTCCTTCGAGTCACTAATATTTATCAAAGATTATAATTTACAATACTGAGAAGTATAGAACAAAATACAATTATTGGAGGACAATTGCTCTACAGGTATGGTTTTTGCCATACATCAACATGAATCAGCCATAGGTCTACATATGTCCCCTCCCTCCTTAAACCCCTCCCATCTTGCATCCTATTCCACCCCTCTAGGTTGTCACAGAGCACTGGGTTGAACTCCCTGTGACACACAGCAAGTTCTCACTGGCTATCTATTTTACATATGGTAATGGATGTGTTTCCATGCTGTTCTCGCAATTCAAGAAATGTCTCTTTAAGGAAACATTTCAGCTTAGCCTGAAGAAGGAGTGATGGCATCAGAATTAAAGTGAAAATCCCTCCCCCATGAATTGACTAGATCCTGGCACTGAGTTTCCACTGTTGCTAAGATCATAGAAAGACAGATGACCAGACTTGATGTGTTTTTTCAGAAAAACACACCACATATGACATAATCTTGCCCAAAAGTCAAATCCGTATTGAGGGATGAAAGCCTGTAGATCTGGTTACCTGCTTTCAGGAAATACAGACATCAGAGAAACAGTTAACAAGTCGGGAATACTATCAGCAAAATCCCAGTTGATGTCCAACAAGTGACCTTGTTTCTTCCAAAAATAAGCTCTAAGGGGATAGGAGGGGACAGGGGAAGAGAGATGGAAAGGGAGCCTGTAGGAGAAAAAAGAAAAAAAAAAAACTAAAGAGACATAGGAACTAGTAGCATGGTGTGGGAGAAGGCAATGGCACCCCACTCCAGTACTCTTGCCTGGAAAATCCCATGGATGGAAGAGCCTGGTGGGCTATAGTCCATGGGGTTGTGAAGAGTTGGATACTCTTCACAGTGAAGTGAGCAACTTCACTTTCACTTTTCACTTTCATGCATTGGAGAAGGAAATGGCAACCCACTCCAGTGTTCTTGCCTGGAGAATCCCAGGGGCGGAGGAGCCTGGTGGGCTGCTGTCTATGGGATCCCACAGAGTCGGAGACGACTGAAGCGACTTAGCAGCAGCAGCAACTGGAAAAAAAAATCTGTGATGTTTATGAGGCAACTGGTAATGCAAACTGGGTACTCTCAAGAGTCTTCTCCAGCACCACAGTTCGAAAGCATCAATTTGCGGCATGAGGGATCTTTTTTAGTTTCTACATATAGAATCTAGTTCCCTGACCAGGGATTGAACCCCGGGCCCCTTGAATTGGGAGCATAGTCTTAGCCACTGCACTACCAGAGAAGTCCATATCTGATCTAAATTAAAAAAAAATAATTCCCTAATATCATCAACTAACATTTGAAGGGACTGATCAAACTCAGGTCTCCCGCATTTCAGGCAGATTCTTTACTGTCTGAGTCACCAGGGAAGCCAATGCAGGAGACATAAGAGATGCAGGTTTGATCCCTGGTCAGGAAGATCCCCTCGAGTAGGAAATGGCAACTGACTCTAGTATTCTTGTCTGGAAAATTCCAGGGACAGAGGAGTCTGGGCAAGAAGCAACAGAAGGAAAAGAACTTGTGTTCTCTACCGTATATCTGCAAACAGCAAGAAATCAAGAGGTATAGCTTGCCAGTTGGATATATTATACTTTCTTGTCAACAAGACAATCTCAAATTCAGTGACCACAGTTGAGACAAAGCCATGTGAGATATCCAAAATTGAATATAATTTGGAAATCCAAAAAGTATGCTGAAATTGCCAGAAGACAGCCACCAAAGACCTGACGTGCCTCTGGGGAGGAAAACACAGCAAGCCTATGAGGCAATTTTGCCCTAAAATCCAAACCTGATCTGATCAAAGCCTCTGGAAAGATTCCATGGATTCCAAAGATCTTATTTGCAGATAAAAGGATATTTACACATCTTAGGATTCCTCTAGTGCAAAGGTCTTTAGAACTAGAGAGAAGAGTACATAGTTTGAGAACTAAAAACGTGCAAAATTCAATAGAAAATCAAGCTACTAGCCTGTAGAGATGTCCACGGGGTACTTAATCATGTATACAGCTTAAAATTAAGGGTAAGGGTCTTGAGAGCACCTCCCGTGAAGTGTAGCATCCTGGACATAGTAATCATTTATAGACTTCAAGTATCCCATTAGGGTTATTGACAAGAATCTAGCCAGCGGCCAGCCCAGATTATGGGAATGTATGCAGGCTCAGTCATGGGATGGTAATTACCATCTGTGGTTGGAATGAATTTCTCAGCTCCAGGAGGACTTGGGAAAAGTACAGAAACTTTTAAAACAATCAAAGCTATGGAATTCATATTTGGGTTAAAGAAAGAATCTATGTATATTTGGTATTTTATACATTTTTAAAGTTACAAAGAAGTTCTGAGTTTTGGAAACCACTGTAAAATATATAATTGGGTAATTCATCTAAACATGATTTTAATTGAAAACTAATCTTATATAGTATTGGGATATTTTAAGAGAACTGAAGTTTCACTATATTTATAAGTTTAACTTTATTAGATTTTAAAGTTATTTGCATACCTGGAAATATATTTGTTAATTGAGACAAGTGAAGTGACTAAAAAGGAAACTGAATGTAATATATTAACAGTTCTAAGTGTACTTTAAAATTCACGAAGGTGTTTAATTAACTAAGCTCACACCTGGGATCCAGTATTTTCCAAAGACCTCTTAAAATTGGTTGATATTATTTGCTAGACTTAAAGGGAATTTTATTTTATTTTTATTTTTAATATACATTTATTTAATTGGAGGCTAATTACTTTACAATATTGCATTGGTTTTGCTATAAAAAGAGTAATAAATTTCCTAGGTTGGACTTAAAAAGGTTAAGGAAAAGGTACAATGAGATATAATGTCATGCCTGTCAAAATGGCTATCATGCAAAAAACTCTACAAATAACAAACGCTGGGGAGAATGGAAAGAAAAGGGAACCTTCTCACACTGTTGCGCAAATGTAAATTTGTGCAGTCACTGTGGAAAACGGTATGGAGGGTTCTCAAAAAACTAAGAAAAGAAAAAAGAAGCAAACTCAACAGATATAGAGAACAAACTAGTGATTGCCAGTGTGGAGACGGAAGGGGGAAGGAGCAATATAGGGGTATGGCATTAAGAAATACAAACTTACTATGTGTAAAATAAGCTACAAAGATATATTCTACAACACGGAGAATATAACCAATATTTTATAATAATTAAAAGTGGAATATAACCTTTAAAAATTGTGGATCACTGTACTGTACATGTGTAGCATATAATGTTGTACAGCAATTATCAGTTCAGTTCAGTTCAGTCGCTCAGTCGTGTCCGACTCTCTGCGACCCTGTGAATCGCAGCACGACAGGTCTCCCTGTCCATCACCATATCCTGGAGTTCACTCAGACTCACGTTCATCGAGTCTGTGATGCCACCCAGCCCTCTCATCCTCTGTCGTCCCCTTCTCCTCCTGCCCCCAATCCCTCCCAGCATCAGAGTTTTTCCAATGAGTCAACTCTTCGCATGAGGTGGCCAAAGTACTGGAGCTTCAGCTTTAGCATCATTCCTTCCAAAGAAATCCCAGGGTTGATCTCTTTCAGAATGGACTGGTTGGATCTCCTTGCAGTCCAAGGGACTCTCAAGAGCCTTCTCCAACACCACAGTTCAAAAGCATCAATTCTTCGGTGCTCAGCCTTCTTCACAGCCCAACTCTCACATCCATACATGACCACAGGAAAACCATAGCCTTGACTAGACGGACCTTAGTTGGCAAAGCAATGTCTCTGCTTTTGAATATGCTATCTAGGTTGGTCATAACTTTTCTTCCAAGGAGGAAGCGTCTTTTAATTTCATGGCTGCAGTCACCATCTGCAGTGATTTTGGAGCCTAAAAAAATAAAGTCTGACACTGTTTCTGCTGTTTCCCCATCTATTTCTCATGAAGTGATGAGACCAGATGCCATGATCTTTGTTTTCTGGATGTTGAGCTTTAAGCCATTTTTTTCGCTCTCCTCTTTCACTTTCATCAAGAGGCTTTTTAGCTCCTCTTCACCTTCTGCCATTAGGGTGGTGTCATCTGCATATCTGAGGTTATTGATATTTCTCCCAGCAATCTTGATTCCAGCTTGTGAAGCAATTATACTTCAATAAAAATGTTATAAAATGGTTAAAGGAAAAGTTCACATTTGGACTTGTAACTTAAATAAAAAAATCAGGACTTCTCCTGTGGCTCAGATGGTAAAGTGTCTACCTACAATGCAGGAGACCTGGGTTCAGTCCCTGGGTCGGGAAGATCTCCTGGAGAAGGAAATGGCAACCCACTCCAGTATTCTTGCCTGGAAAATCCCATGGCCAGAGGAACCTGGTAGGCTACAATCCATGGGGTTGCAAAAAGTCGGACACAACTGAGAGACTTCACTTTCATCAGATTTGTAAACCAAATAGATCTTTTTGTGCAGACATACATACATACTCCACCTTTGAGGGTATAATGACTTTAATGCCCAAACTACTGTGTGTGCATTAAAAAAAAAAAAACACAAGTCCATCTTTGCAACCCTGTGTCAATAACATGATCAAATACCAATATTGTTTACAAGATATAGTCTCCTCAAACTCAGAAACACTTCTTATCCCTCCAGAATCTGCACAGAGCTGATAAGGTCTGATATTCAAAACACATTCCTCCTAGGGTGCTTGTTTCCATTTTTACATATATTCTGAATCTAATTTTCTGCCTTTCTCAAGTTTTCAACCATTGATGAATTTGCATGAATGTGTGTGATTAGCTGTAATCTGAATAAATTATTTCACTCTTAACCAACTAATTTATGTTCCTTATAATTTCTGTTCCAGCTTAATATTAAGCTGGGTGTGAATAATCCTGTTTGCAGCCTGTCTGTGCTTTGGAGGTTACTGATCTCTGATTGGTTGGATTCCACTGTGGTCTAGTCATGTCCCACCACCGTGGGAGTCACACTGTGTGGTTCTCAGAGCAACACCATCAGTCCTCACTCTGACCTCTGCACGCGATCATTTGGGAAGCACTGATCTAGACCAGAGTGCAGGGAACAGTAATCGCTGTTGTGGTGATGTTGTGCTTTGTGAGTTGCATAGTCAACAGAGTACATAGTAGCATTTATTTGTTTTAAATGAAAAGTTGACAAGTTCCAGTTCAGGTTAATTCTGTCCATTGTCTCTTGTTGATGTTGTTCAGTCACTAAGCTGTGCCCGGCTCTTTGGCACCCCATGGACTGCAGTACACCAGGCTCCTGTCTTCCACTATCTCCTGGAGTTTGCTCAAATTCATGTTTATTGAGTCTATCTAAACATCACTACAAATAATTAAATTATGTATTTATTTGTTATTGAGTTCTCAGAAATGGCACTTGCATGAGATAAAATTCTGGGTGGATTAAAAAAGGTCACAAATGCATTTCTGTCCCTCACATCAAGAAGGAAGTCAATTTCTCCCAATTAAAAAAAAATATATTTATTTTGCGAGGCCAGGTCTTAGTTGCAGCACATGAGATCTTCAATCTTCATTGCAGCATGTGAGATTTTTGGTTGAAGCATGTGGGTTCTAGTTCCCTGAACTGGGATCAAACCCCAGCCCCCTGCATTGGGAGCGCAAAGTCTTAACCACTGGACCACCGGGGAAGTCCCCATCTCCCCACCGCCCCGCAAAAAAATTTAGGTTATTTATCTTGCTTTTTACTACGACATCATCATACACACTCAACATTTCCCCTCTTCTTGAATGACAGCACCCATGGTTTCCTTTGACAAACATAATATGATGGAATTGAAGTTCCCCAACTTCCAGGCTTAAGAGAATAGGCACTTCCACGTTCTTGCTCTTGGTCACATGAGAAGTCTGATAACTCTGAGCCTGCTGTGCTATCAGGAAGCCTATGAGAACCATGTGGAAAGAGGCACCGAGGAACCAGACTCTGAGTTAAGGCTTCTTGTACAGTCCACCTGGGACTGCTGCTCAGCCCCATGTGAGACTTGAGGCTGATGCCACGTACAGCCAAAGAAACCCCTTGCTGAGTCCTGCCTGACCCATAGAATCACGAGCAAACAATAAAATATTATTGTCTAAGCCATTAATCTTGGAGGTGATTTGTCACATAGTAATAAATATTTGTGACAAACCTGTTTAACAGCCATCTATTTCCTATTTATCACAGAAATGGTCTGCCAAGCTAGAAGTTCCTCCTCTGAAAGCCAGGGGAGAAAGGTAATGAGGACAGCAATGAAAAGTGAACTATTGAGGAAGAGCTAAGAAATAGAAAATGAGAAAATACTGAAGATATGTTGGCCCACTTTGGTGTAACTATGTGTTTCCAGATGTGGGCCAAGCTGTGCCCATCTCCATCTCTCTTTTCTCTTTGTAAAATTTTGTTGAAGCATAACTTGTGTTGTGCTTAGTTGCTCAGTTGTGTCTGACTCTGCGACCCCATGGACTGTAGCCCACCAGGCTCCTCTGTCCATGGAATTCTCCAGGCAAGAATACTGGAGTGGGTTGCCATGCACTCCTCCAGGGGTTCTTCCTGACCCAGGGACAGATCCCAGGTCTCCCACATTGTAGGCAGATTCTTGACCACGTGAGCCACTAGGGAAGTCCAAGAATATTGGAGTGGGTAGCCTATCCCTTCGGCAGGGGATCTTTCTGACCCAGAAATCGAACCGGAGTCTTCTGTATTGCAGGCAGATTCTTTACCAGCTGAGCTACCAGGGAAGCCTGAAGCATAACTTAACCTATAGGTAAGTGCACAGATCATTAGTGTAAACCTCCATGAATTTTTTACAGAGCAAACTCATGCATCAGATCAGCACTTGAGATGCCCCCTCCCGGCCTCTTCCAGTTACTACACTGACCCTCATAGGTTGCTGTTCTCCTGACTTCTGTCAGTATGGGTCAAATAGACTTGTTTTACAATGTTCTACTGGGCTCCAGGAAGATGCAGGCCATATATATTCTTCTGTTTCTGACTTCTTTCTCTCAGCTTTATGTTTGGGAGATTCCTTCATGTTGCTAAGTGTAGCTGCAGTTCACTTGGTCTGTGATGGTTAGTATTATTGTACAACTGCACCTCAGTGTCTTTGTATACAGGCTGATTTTCTCTAAAACACGTGTTGCGTGGTCAGACAGTAAATATTTTAGGCACAGCAGACCATAGGTCTCTGTCACAGCTACCATTGCATTTTGTCTCCGTCTCTGCTATTGCATTTTGAAAGCAGCCATAGATAACACGTAAAAGAATGGATCCAGTTGGGTACCAATAAAACTGTCTTTACTGATCCTGAAATTTGAATCTCATAGAATTTTCATGTCATCACAATTTTATTCTTCTTTTGATTTTTTCTAACCAGTTAAAAATGTAAAAAGTACTGTTTTCACACTATATGTTTAGTCTAAGTAAATGATATATGTGTATTTTTAAGTTCCCAGATGTTGATGAGGGTGCAGAAAAACAGGAATTCTCAGGGAATGTAAAGTGGTGCATTCTTGGGAGTTGCCAACGGAGCATTATATATCAAATACTTTAAAAACACTCCTACTCTTTGACCATTTCTAGGCATTTGTCCAAAGAAAATAGCCAGAGATGTGCATGAAGATTAATGGGCAAAGATATTCCTCATAGCATTATTTATAATATTGAAAAATTAGAAACAGACCCCAACTTTGAGTTCTGGCAATTGGGCAGATTGACGTACCATGTCCCATGCTCCTCATATTTCTACAAACACATAGACATGCAGTATAAAATACAACACAGATATTAAATATACTGACCATCTAGAGAGAAGCATCACTTTCCTGGGTCAGAAGGGAATTATATCCCAATATAGACTCTCACAGTTAGGAGCTGGGATTTCATTAACAATACCAACATAGAAGTAAAAGCTATGACGTTGACGCTCCAAGACAGGAAGCTGGAATTGAGACCCCTGCATATAGCTGGAACGAGAGCTGCCTACCTCCTTCATGAAAGGGATGATTAGGGAAATCTCTCATTCTCCCAAGGAAGTAGTGAGGAAGTGTTTTTCTTGCACGCAGTCCAACGGAGAGTGTGGGACATTTTAACAGTATTAAGTCTTCCAATCCATGAATGTGGGGTGTGTTTTCATTCATCTACGTGTGCTCAGTCGTGTCTGACTCTGTGTAGCCCGTCAGCCTCCTCTGTTCATGGGATTCTCCAGGCAAGAATACTGGAGTGGGTATACTGGATCCCGCTTCTCCGGGGGATCTTCCTGATCCTGGGCTCGAACTCTTGTCTCCTGCATCTCCTGCAGT
Source organism: Ovis aries (assembly GCF_016772045.2). Classification (NCBI taxonomy): domain Eukaryota; kingdom Metazoa; phylum Chordata; class Mammalia; order Artiodactyla; family Bovidae; genus Ovis; species Ovis aries. The sequence goes on along the minus strand of NC_056080.1, from coordinate 7,947,342 downwards.
GGCAGGTGGATTCTTCACCAGTGCAGCACCCGGGAAGCCCTCATTTATCTATGACTTCTTTAATTTCTCTCAGTGGTGTCTTGTATTTTTTTTAATCTTTATTGATTTGGCTGTACTAGGTCTTAGTTGTGGCACTTGGTATGTTTCATCTTTGTTGTGGCATGTGGGATGTTTAGTTGTGGCACGCAAACTCTCAGTTGCAACAATATGGGGGGGGGTCTTCTTCCCTGATCAGGGATCGAACCTGGGCCCCCTGCTTGCATGGATCATGAAGCATGGAGTCTTAGCCATTGGACAACCAGGGAAGTCCCCTGTCATATAGTTTTTATGGCACAAATTTCTCACTTCTTTAATCAATTCCTAAGTATTTGATTCTTTCTGATATGATTGTGAGATGAGTGCAATTGTGCGGTAGTTTGAGCATTCTTTGGCATTGCCTTTCTTTGGGATTGGAATGAAAACTGACCATTTCCAGTCCTGTGGCCATTGCTGAGTTTTCCAAATTTGCTGGTATATTGAGTGCAGCACTTTCACAGCATCATCTTTCAGGATTTGAAATAGCTTAACTGGAATCCCATCACCTCCACTAGCTTTGTTCGTAGTGATGTTTCCTAAGGCACACTTGCCATCACATTCCAGGATGTCTGGCTCTAGGTAAGTGATCATACCATCATGATTATCTTGGTCATGAAGTAAAGTAATGCTCAAAATTCTCCAAGCCAGGCTTCAGCAATACATGAACCGTGAACCTCCAGATGTTCAAGCTGCTTTTAGAAAAGGCAGAGGAACCAGAGATCAAATTGCCAACATCCACTGGATCATCAAAAAAGCAAGAGAGTTCCAGAAAAACATCTATTTCTGCTTTATTGACTATGCCAAAGCCTTTGACTGTGTGGATCACAATAAATTGTGGAAAATTCTGAAAGAGATGGAAATACCAAACCATCTGACCTGCCTCTTGAGAAACCTACATGCAGGTCAGGAAGCAACAGTTAGAAATGGACATGGAACAACAGACTGGTTCCAAATAGGAAAAGGAGTACGTCAAGGCTTTGTATTGTCACCCTGCTTATTTAACTTCTATGTAGACTACATCATGAGAAACGCTGGGCTGGAAGAAGCACAAGCTGGAATCAAGATTGCTGGAAGAAATATCAATAACCTCAGATATGCAGATGACACCACCCTATGGCAGAAAGTGAAGAGGAACTAAAGAGCCTCTTGATGAAAGTGAAAGAGGAGAGTGAAAAAGTTGGCTTAAAGCTCAACATTCAGAAAACGAAGATCATGGCATCTGGTCCCATCACTTCATGGGAAATAGATGGGGAAACAGTGGAAACAGTGTCAGACTTTATTTTTTTGGGCTCCAAAATCACTGCAGATGGTGACTGCAGCCATGAAATTAAAAGACGCTTCCTCCTTGGAAGAAAAGTTATGACCAACCTAGATAGCATATTCAAAAGCAGAGACATTGCTTTGCCAACAAAGGTCCGTCTAGTCAAGGCTATGGTTTTTCCTGTGGTCATGTATGGATGTGAGAGTTGGACTGTGAAGAAGGCTGAGCACCGAAGAATTGATGCTTTTGAACTGTGGTGTTGGAGAAGACTCTTGAGAGTCCCTTGGACTGCAAAGAGATCCAACCAGTCCATTCTAAAGGAGATCAACCCTGGGTGTTCTTTGGAAGGAATGATGCTAAAGCTGAAACTCCAGTACTTTAGCCACCTCATGCGAAGAGTTGACTCATTGGAAAAGACTCTGATGCTGGGAGGGATTGGGGGCAGCAGGAAAAGGGGACAACAGAGGATGAGAGGGCTGGATGGCATCATTGACTCTATGGATGTGATTCTGAGTGAACTCCGGGATATGGTGATGGACAGGGAGGCCTGGCGTGCTGCGATTCATAGGGTTGCAAAGAGTCCGACACGACTGAGCGGCTGAACTGCACTGAACAGTAGAAACCAACACAATATTATAAAACAATTTTCCTCCAGATTTTTTTTTAAAGTTTGTTGGCAAGGAGCATAAAGGGAAACTTAACTTCCAGGGTGCTTTAAGTCACACCTCCTAGCACACCACGTGTACATGCTAAGTCACTTCAGTCACGTCTGACTCTCTGTGGCTGCATGGACTGTAGCCCGCCAGGCTTCTCTGTCCATGGGATTCTCCAGGCAAGAATACTGGAGTGCCATGCCATTCTTCAGAGGATCTTCCCAACCCAGGGATTGAACCCCAGTCTCTTATGTCTCCTGCACTTGCAGGAGGGTTCTTTATCACTAGTGCCACTTGGGAAGGCTTCTACCACACAGAGGAAGGGAAAAAATGGGACTCATTCAGGACCCGCTAAATTGAAGGTGGGTAATTCAAGAGTGTGATTCGGCTAAAGCAGCCAGTAAAGCTGGTGATCGCCCTTGCAAACCAGTCATTCCTCTTCTGCAATCCCAAACTCAATTCAATTCTCTAGGTACTGCCACTAGAGAAGCTATACACACCTGCCTGTTACAAGAGCAGCAATTCCCAATAATGAGAAGCTACTGAAATGCTTATCGATAGGGAATGTGTTAAATTCTATTTATAAATTATATTACCTTAAAGCAGTTAAAATGAACTCGGTCTACATCAGCTGGGGTAAATCTCAATCATAATGTTAAGTGAATATAGGACATGCCCTGTGAGTACATTTATGTGCAGAATTTGAAAGCTCAGAGCAATACTATATTTTTCACGGAACATACTTTTGTATTAAAGCCTGAAATAAAAAATAGGAAAAATAAACACGAGCTTCAGATCACTGGTGACTTTTGGGATGAAAGGATAGAAGTTAATTGGCTATGGGGACCTCCCACTCTACCTGTAAACTTCTTTCTTAAAAATGTCTGAAGTAAAAATGGCTACAACTATCAAATTTGAGTAGTGATTAATTGGGTGACAGTTTTCCATTATATTTTATACATGGGAAATATTTTATACTTTAAAGATAGTTGAAACCACTTAAATGGCCAATTTAAATCAGATAGCAAGGTATGAGTCCACAGGCTGGAATACCAGGAAGCTTTTTCAAACCTCCATGTCAGAGAACTTAGGGAAATACTCAAGAGACACTTGCTGTGAAAGATAGATTAGAGAACAATGGATACATGTACATGTATGGCCGAGTCCCTTTGATGTTTACCTGAAACTACCACAACATTGTTAATGGGCTATACCCCAGTATATGGAGAAGGAAATGGCAACCCACTCCAGTATTCTTGCCTGGAGAATCCCATGGACAGAGGAGCCTGGCAGGCTACAGTCCACAGGGCCACAAGAGTCGGACACGACTTAGTGACTAGACCACCACCACCACCACCTCAATATAAAATAAAACGTTTCAAGTTTGGGGGAAAAAAATAACAGGATCTACAGATGAACAAAAGATGAAAAGAAAAATCACCTTAAAAGTAAAATACCTTACACACACACACACACACACACACACACACACACACACACACACACACACACGAAAGAAAACAATTGTGTAGGGGGAGGGGAGCACACTTTCTGAAAAATGTGTGTGTGGAGCTCCACGGCTTCAGGTGTGTCTAACTCTTTGTGATCCCGTGGATTGCAGCCCCCCAGGCTCCTCTGTCCATGGGATTCTCCAGGCAAGAATACTGGAGTGGGTTGCCATGCCCTCCTCCAGGGGATCTTCCCCACCCTGGGATTGAACCTGGCTCTTATATCTCTTGGATTGTCAGACGGGATCTTTACCACTAGCCCCGCCTCTTTTCTTGCATAAAACCAGGAAGATAAATGCCAGTTTGTCTCCGAGTAGAGATGACTTATCTCCTATATATCAGTTTTTTTACAATGAATATAATCACCATTAAAACTAAACTAATAATTAATCTGTACAAGCAGCGTGTCAAAATAAACAAAGTGCCTGTGTGTGTCCTAAGTCGCTTCAGCAGTGTTGGACAAAGAGCAGTGTTCAATTTCAGACCAAATACCCCGAGAATGGTTGTTGTTTACTGTGCTTATGCTGCCATCTTGTGGAGAATTAGAAGAATGCTTATGAATATAGTGTAATTTCTAAAACCGGATGTGTTCTTTATATGTTGATGAAGATACAATATGGGCTTTCCTGGTGGCTCAGATGATAAAGGATCAGCCCGCCATGCAGGAGACCCACGTTCGATCCCTGGGACTGGATGATCCCCTGGAGAAGTGACATAGGGTCCGTGGGGGTCACAAAGAATCAAACATAACTAAGTCACTCACACACACACATAAATATACTATATACCTTTATTAAAGATTAATTCATGCTCATTACAAAAAGTTCAGCTCAGTTGCTCAGTTGTGTCCAACTCTTTGCAACCCCATGGACTGCAGCACACCAGGCTTCCCTGTCCATCACCAACCCGCAGAGCTTGCTCAAACTCATGTTCATTGAGTCAGTGATGCCATCCAACCATCTCATCCTCTGTCATCCCCTTCTCCTCCTGCCTTCTTTCCCATCATCAGGGTCTTTTCAAATGAGTCAGTACTTTGCATCAGGTGGCCAAAGTATTGGAGTTTCAGCTTCAGCATCAGTCCTTTCAATGAATATTCAGTACTGATTTCCTTTAGGATTGACTGGTTTGAGCTCCTTGCAGTCCAAGGGACTCTCCAGAGTTTATGTGGGTATCAGTAAATATTTATTGTGCTTATGCTGCCCTCTCATGGAGAAATAGAAGAATGCTTATGAATGTAATTTATAAAATCCAGATGTATTCTTTACACGTTGAAAAAGATACTGTTTTCAATTCAGTTCAGTGACTCAGTTATGTCTTACTCTTTGTGATCGCATGGACTGCAGCACACCAGGCTTCCCTGTCCATCACCAACTCCCAGAGTTTACTCAAACTCATCTCCATTGAGTCAGTGGTGCTATCTAACATCTCATCCTCTGTCGTCTCCTTCTCCTCCTGCCTTCGGTCTTTCCCAGCATTAGGGTCTTTTCCTATGAGTCAGTTCTTCGCATCAGGTGGTCAAAGTACTGGTGTTTCAATTTCAGCAATAGTCCTTTCAGTGAATAGTCAGGACTGATTTCCTTCAGGACTGACTGGTTTAATCTCCTTGCAGTCCAAGGAACTCTCAAGAGTTTTCACCAACACCACAGTTCCAAAGCATCCATTCTTCCATGCTCAGCTTTCTTTATACTACAACTCTCACATCCATACATGACCACTGGAAAAAACACAGCTTTGACTAGACAGACCTTTGTCAGCAATGTCTCTGGTTTTTAATATGCTATCTAGGTTGGTCATAACTTTTCTTCCAAGGAGCAAGCGTCTTTTAATTTCATGGCTACAATCACCATCTGCAGTGATTTTGGAGCTCCCAAATTAGTCTGTCACTGTTTCCACTGTTTCCCCATCTATTTGCCATGAAGTGATGGGACCAGATGCCATGATCTTAGTTTTCTGAATGTTGAGCTTTAAGCCAACTTTTTCACTCTTCTCTTTTACTTTCATCAAGAGGCTCTTTAGTTCTTCTTCACTTTCTTCCATAGGGTAGTGTCATCTGCGTATCTGAGGTTATTGATATTTCTCCCGGCAATCTTTGTGCTTCATCCAGCCCAGCGTTTCTCATGAAGTACTCTGCATATAAGTTAAACAAACAGGGTGGCAATATACAGCCTTGATGTACTCCTTTACCAATTTGGAACCAACCTGTCTGTTGTTCCGTGACCAGTTCTAACTGTTGTTTCCTAACCTGCATATAAATTTCTCAGGGAGCAGGTCAGATGGTCTAGTATTCCCATCTCTCTCAGAATTTTCCAGTTTCTTGTGATCCACACAGTCAAAGGCTTTGGCGTAGTCAATAAAGCAGAAGTAGATTGGCTTCCCTGGTGGCTCAGATATTAAAGCATCTGTCTATAATGCAGGAGACCTGGGTTCAAGCCCTGGGTTGGGAAGATTCCCTGGAGAAGGAAATGGCAACCCACTCCAGGACTATTGCCTGGAAAATCCCATGGACAGAGGAGCCTGGTAGACTACAGTCCACGGGGTCGCAAAGAGTTGGACACGACTGGGCGACTTCACCCACTAGATGTTTTTCTGGAACTTTTTCAACGATCCATTGGATGTTGGCAATTTGATCTCTGGTTCCTCTGCCTTTTCTAAAACCAGCTTGAACATCTGGAAGTTCACGGTTCACGTACTGTTGAAGTCTGGCTTGGAGAATTTTGAGCATTACTTTATTAGTGTGTGAGATGAGTGTAATTGTGCAGTCGTTTGAGCATTCTTTGGCATTGCCTTTCTTTGGGATTGGAATGAAAACTGACCATTTCCAGTCCTGTGGCCACTGCTGAGTTTTCCACATTTGCTGGCATATTGAGTGCAGCACTTTCACAGCATCATCTTTCATGATTTGAAACAGCTTAACTGGAATTCCATCACCTCCCCTAGCTTTGTTCGTAGTGATGCTTCCTAAGGCCCACCTGACTTCACATTCTGGGATGTCTGGCTCTAGGTGAGTGATCACATCATCGTGGTTATCTGGGTCATGAAGATCTTTTTTTGTATAGTTCTGTGTATTCTTGCCACCTCTTCTTAATCTCTTCTGCTTCTCTCTTAGGTCCATACCGTTTCTCCCCTTTATTGTGCCCATCTTTGCATGAAATAGTCCCTTGGTATCTCAAATTTTCTTGAAGAGATCTCTAGTCTTTCCCATTCTATTATTTTCCTGTATTTCTTTGTTCTGATTGCTGAGGAAGGCTTTCTTATCTCTCCTTGCTGTTCTTGGGCATGGTCTTGATTCCCGTCTCCTGTACAATGTCACGAACCTCCATCCATAGTTCATCAGGCACTCTATCTATCAGATCTAGTCCCTTAAATCTATTTCTCACTTCCACTGTATAGTCATAAGTGATTTGATTTAGGTCATACCTGAATGGTCTAGTGGTTTTCTCCACTTTCTTCAATTTCAGTCTGAATATGGCAATAAGGAGTTCATGATCTGAGCCACAGTCAGCTCCCAGTCTTGTTTTTGCGGACTGTGTAGAGCTTCTCCATCTTTGGCTGCAAAGAATATAATCAATCTGATTTTGGTGTCGACCATCTGGTGATGTCCATGTGTAGAGTCTTCTCTTGTGTTGTTGGAAGAGGGTGTTTGCTATGACCAGTGCATTCTCTTGGCAGAACTCTTATTAGCCTTTGCCCTGCTTCATTCTGTACTCCAAGGCCAAATTTACCTGTTACTCCAGGTATTTCTTGACTTCCTACTTTTGCATTCCAGTCTCCTATAATGAAAAGGACATCTTTTTTGGGTGTTAGTTCTATAAGGTCTTGTAGGTCTTCATAGAACTGTTCAACTTCAGTTTCTTCAGTGTTACTGGTCAGGGCATAGACTTGGATTACCGTGATATTGAATGGTTTGCCTTGGAAACAAGCAGATATCATTCTGTCGTTTTTGAGATTGCATCCAAGTACTGCAATCTTTTGTTGACTATGATGGCTACTCCCTTTCTTCTATGGGATTTTTGCCCACAGTAGTAGATATAATGGTCATCCCAGTTAAATCACATCAGGTTGATTTTATTTTCAGCATTAATGTATGCTCTTGGTATAAGATTCAACATCTGTACTGTTGGCCATTTCTCAGCGGTGAGACCCCCAAAGATTTCTGAGGTCTCTAACCATGCTCTGAAGTCACTGGTTGTCCACTGGTCTACCTGGAATGGCAGGGGGTCTCCACGATCCCTGGGACCCCCTCCAGTTCATTCTGATTCAGCTCTTCCTTCACCTTGGAACATCTGGCTACAGAGCTTTGAACCTGTGATTTTCCTCAGTTACTTTGAGGTGGTATTTATTGATAATCTTCCTTTATCAGTTTTGCTTGAATGTACTTATTCACCCTTGTGGTTGCCCTGGCCACCTGTAGAAAACAAGAGAAGGAGCACAGAATGTCATTGGTTTGGGGAAGAGGGTGAAGATGGATTGGAACGACAGCTTCAGAAGAAGGGATGTGGGCAGAGAAGGGGTATGTGCCAGGCAAGGATAGAAGAGCGGGTCTTATGGGATGGGATCAATGGGCAAGAGGAGCTTGGGTGGGTTTAGTTCACCTTGACACTTCTTTTGGACCTCAGTTGATAGGAAGTCTTCATCTTTTTGTCCTGGGTATGTGGAGTTGGCTGTTCTGTAACTGATCTAGAGCCTTGTGGCCTCCCAGTCAACTTAGTCATTTTGAACACTCCAGGTGGTATGCTGCAGAGCCCCTGAGCACCCCAACATATACCCCTCCCCAGGGTGTCACACTCTTATGCTTTATGTGGTCAGCAAGTCACATCTCCAGCCAATGGTGGCCCTTGATGAGCCTTGACATCACAAAGACCCATCATGACACCTCTAGGGCATGATGGGGAGCAATTCAGATGACTTGGTGGGAGAAATAAGGCATTTTTAATGCCCCTTAAGAGCCCTCCAAACTCACTTGCCATCCTCATCTCTCTAAGTCAACTCTGATGGGTCACATGGCAGGGAGAGTGTGTCTCCTCCAAACTTTGCCTCACAGCCACACTATTCAGGCTTTCATTCAGTTCTCTCTCACCTTTCACCATTATCTAGTTTTTAATATCTTGCCTAAAATCCCTCTATGATGATTAGCCTGTGTTGAAGCTTTTGTGGAAATGTGAATCATTCAACTTTCCTCCTACAAGGTGTTCTTAAAGCAAATTGAAGATCATTTAATTCTGGGTCACCTACAGAAACCTTTCCCATCCCACCTCCTTTTCTCAGTGTTTACATGGCTGTCCTCAGTTTTCTAGTTTCCAGTCTGAAACCCCTGCCTTCACGCTGTGAGACTGCACTGAATACACTTGCCCTTGCTCCACTTGGAGCTGTCTTGCTTCAAGTCTAGGACTCACGGTCACCTCACTAGGTGAACTACCCAGGCTTGCTTTTTAACAGTTTGATGGGGATGAGGCAGATAAATGCATGGTTCAGGTTGTGCTTGGTGATCCTAAGAAGGAAATGACCACCTGCGACTGATTAGTACTCCCAGGACGGGATGGAGCTTGCTCAGAAGTGTGTGAGCCTCATGTGCAAAGGTCTTCTCAACATGTGGCCTCACAAGTCTCTTTTCTCATCTTGTTTTCCTGCTGGCACCTCCATTGGAGCTTATCTCATGGTCGAGACCATGGTGGAATTCATTTCCATGAATAGCTTCCACAAGCTTCCAGCTTCTTGGAGGAAACCCTAAGTAATCATGTCCTGTCTACCTCATTCCCAAGGTCTCTCATTGAGGTGGTTGGCTCTGGAGGAAAGGGGAATGAATTGTGTGCTTCACCACAGATCTTGTGTTCCTAATTGACAAGCACGGTCAGCCAGCCTGAGGTGTGTCCTTGGGGACAGTTTGTTTCCTTAGTGGGACTTCCTGGGTTTCCTGTGAAGTGTTCACTTCCTGCTGTCCACCGGTTGCTTTTTCACCCAGGATGCATCACACTGCTTAAAATTTTATGAGGTAGAACAAAGCACACCATAAACAAACCCAAAAGATGACTCTTAAAATTTATAGAACAGAGAGCCTAAAACATGATAGAAACATGTGAAAAGGACTTGAGCCAACAGTTTATAAGAAAGATGTAGCATTGGCCATTCACTTTATTAAGAGATGTTTAAAAGACATGAGTAGCCAGTTTACTAGAAAGATATGGAACTAGACCCTAACCACATTAAAAAGATATTTAATCTCACTAAGGTAAGGAAAATCATATTAAAACTCCCTTGAGAAATCAAACTGACCCAGAAGTGGCATAGATTTTAAAAATTTCAACAGAGACATTGAAATAATTGGAATAACTGTGTTTTGTATCTTGTAAAATTAATTAGAGACATGGAAATCATGAAATAGACCCAATTTTACCTTATAGATATGAAAACTATAGTGTCAGATGACAAAGTGGATAGAATAAATGATGTATTAGGGCAGCAGGAGAAAACTGTGCACTTGAAGAGGTAGCAATAGAAAGTGTTCAGAATGAAGCACAGACTACACCAATATATACAAAGTATGACACAGCATAATCTATTTATTTTTGTCCCCCTAAGGATGCAGCATTAGTTAAACATTTGAAAATCCATCGATGTAATTCAACTTACTAAAGAACTAAAAATGAAACACAGTAGGGTCATCTCGATAAATGCTAAAAAATAATTTGATAAATTCTAATATCTATTCCTGGGTTTGGAAGACACCTGGAGGAGGGCATGGCAACCCACTCCAGTATTCTTGCCTGGAGAATCCCCAAGGCCAGAGGAGCCTGTTAGGCTTACACTCCATGGGGTCGCAAAGAGCTGAACACAAATGAGCGACTGAGCACATTCTGTAAAAAAAAAACTCTTAGCAAACTAGAAAGAGAAAACATCCTCAACCTGATGAAGGTAATAAACTGCCTAACTGACATCACACTTCATGGAAGAAGACTGAGTTGCTTTACGTCTAAGATCAGAATCAACAAAAAGATGTCCACTCTCATTATATTGAATTTCTCTCCATGAAGTCATATTAGAAAATGATAGGGAAGTTATCCAGTTTGGAAAAGAAGAATTAAACTGTTTTTATTTATCAGCGATGTCTGTGTAGAATATCCAATGAAATCTAAAGCAACAACAGAATAACTAAAACTAAGAATTCATGTAAGCAATCTTGCAAGATATACAGATGATATATAAAACTTAATTAGTTAATTTTCTATATAGTAGGACAGACAATTGAAAATTAAAATAAAAATATAACTAACATTGTAGTATGAAAAATATAAGTATCTGAAAAAATATAATGAAAGGCATCAATGCAAAAAATGGACAAAAGATTTGAACAGGAAATTCACTAAATAAAGATATACAGATAGCAACTAAACACACAGGGCACACCATAAAGATAGCTCTATGAGAGACCAGATAAGAACAAGTGTCATGAGGATGTGAAAAAATGTGAACTTTCATGCACTGCCTATGGGAATACAAAATGGGACAGCCCCGGTGGAAAGCACTTTGGAAGTTGCTTAGAAAGTTAAACATTGGGTTACCATATGACCCAGTAATCCCACTCCTATGTTTATACCAATAAGAATGAAAAACATATATGTTTACCCAAAGGTGTGCACATGAATGTTCTTAGTAGTCTTATTTATAATAGTCAAAAAGCTGAGATGAACAAGGTGGCAGAAGGGTAGGTGGGCAAGGAGTACATCTGTCACCACAGGCATATTAGGAATACACCTTCAGGCATAGAAGTGCTTGCAGAATAGCAGCTGAGAGCTGACAGGAGAGCTGAGACCAGCGGAAAAGAATATATGGAATGACAAAACTCGGTAGGATGAAGGAACCAGGGGAAAACAGGAGTGTTAGTAGGACTGGACCTGCCCTCAGTGTCCAGTCCCCACATCGGAGCAATTGTCTGCATCAGAGGAGAAACATTTAAGTCTGAGAGTGAAAGAGCTGTTCTGTGGCAGCCTAAATGGAATGAGAGTCAGACAGTCCTTGCCACAGCCATACACACAGCAGAGAGGGATGCAGGTCCTCTGGAAGGCGCAATAGCTGGCGGCTGGAGTATAGGGATTGTAGAGCAATCCCAGGGTGAGTGCTGCTGTTGACTGTGGGATGTGAGGGAGATCGGGGTGGGAAATGCCTGTGGAGGAACGCAGGGCACCATGGAAGCCAGGGGATACTTCTGAGTCAATCATAGTGGGCGGAGCCATCTTCGTAGCCTCTCTCTCCCTACCCAACAGCATCAGCAGCTGAACAATAGAGAGGCTGGCCCATCAAGCGCCTGACTCACTGAATTACAGGGTAGGACATCAGCCAGTGGGTCCCTGTATGTGCCTGATGTCCCGAACAACAGAGAAGGACCCCAGGCAAGGGAGCTCTGTCAGTGCCTGAAAGAGCAGAGCTATGGAGAAAGACTGGCCAAAGAGGCCTCCTGATTGCCAGCTACAAGAGGCTGGAAAAAAGTCTCTGATAGGGCCACAACTCCTGCAGCACAGGCAGTCCGTGTCATTGCACACTTGGTGCTGCCAGGGTACCCACAAGCCAAGAATGTGCACCACCTTCATGCTCAACTCTCACTGGGACAGAACTGCCACAGGCAAAAAAAGTCTTGCACACAGGGTTGCTTCGGTAGTGTCTGATTTTTGCGACCCTGTAGACTGTGGCCTGCCAGACTTCTCTGTCAGGAAGTGGGTTTTCTACAGGGACGAATACTAGCACATATTGGCCAATACTGGTTGCCATACCCTTCTAGAGCACTATATTTCCCGCTGCCCTAGCTGCCAGCTCCCCTGAGTACCTGGTGCTGCCAGAAGCCCTGTGACCCAAGTGACTGCACCTCCACATCTGGCCCTCACAGGGGCAAACCCAAGTCCTACAGGGCAGCCTCAGGAGCAAACCCCAGTGGATGATCCACATGCAGAGGTGGAAATAAAACCACAATGGAAACCTAGGGGCAGTGTGGCTAAGGAAGAAGACTCAAAACCTTTCTACCAGCTGTACAAGCTGCAGATTAAATCCACATGATCAACTAGGCAGACTCTGTGTCTATTGAATATATAAAAGGACATTGAGAGCTCCCACAAAAGAAAGCACACTAGTTCTGATGCTGTGAACATTGGAGGCAAGAACACATAGGAGTAGGACCACATTAGACTCTGAGCTGCCCCCAAATCAGATCCAGAGATCAGCACAGTTTTGGAGGGCATCCTAGGGAGGTGAGGTGGACTGTGATTTCCAGTGAGGGAAAGGACTGATATAAGTGACTCAAGAAAAACATGTATTATTTTTATGTTTTGACTTGCTCTGTAGATTCTTCTGGATTTTTTTCTTTTTCTTTCCTTTTCCCCCAACTCTGCTATAGTTGTCGATTTTATTGGCACTATGAAATTTAATCACTCTTCTGAGCTTTTTAATTTTTTTTCCTGTCACATTTTTTATTGCTGTTATAAACCTTTGTCTCTATGTTGGGCTTTTGTAGTTCTGTGGAGTATTCTCTCCCCCCTCCTTTTTCTTTCTTTTTCCATTTTTTAATTCTTTTCTCTTTTTTACAGTTTTAATAAAAAAAAAACTATTATATTTTTTCTATACATTTATTCTGTAGTTTTTCTTTCCAGTGTTCTTTTCACCTTCAGTTCATCTTTATATGAATCTTCTTCATCTACCTCTATTTAACTTTGCTTATCTATTATTCTTTCTTTTCTTTCTTTCTTTTCCTCTCAACATTTTGTTCGTTTTATTTTCATTGCTTTAATCCCCACTTGGCACTTTGCTTTAGTTTTGATTTCCAGTTTGTGCTTTAGTTAGTTTTGTTCTTAACTGGTAGATATAATTTTTGGTTTCCTTTGTTTGCCAGGTCAATCTATTATAGTTTCTTTTTGTTGGACTGTTTTGATTTTGCTTATGGGTGCATATGTATATATCGCCATATATGGGAATATATGTGTATATTCCATTACTTTAATTATCATTTGCCTGACATTGTAACAGCCATGCATCTGAGGTTCATCTTTGGTTTCTCTGTTTTTTTGATATTTGTTTTAATCTAACTTAATGTCATAACAAAGCACCTGTGGTATCTCTGTTCCTGGCCAGAGATCCAGCCCTGAGCCTTTGGAGTAGGAACACTGACTCCAAGACCCTAGGCAACCAGAGAACTCCTAACCCTAGGGAGTATCAAATAGTGAGACCTTATACAAAGGAAACCACTTGAATAGAAGACTTAGCATCACCTAACTATCAGTCACACTCAGTGTAGGACACCTTATCCAAACAACAAATAAGACAAAAATACAAACCCAATCATCAGCAGACAGGATTACACCTCACTCAACCCTGCACATCAGAAGAAAAAAAAAAAAAGCATAAATCTCACCCAATGCAAAGGTTACACAAACTACTGGACCCAACTTAGGAGGGTAGAAACCGAAAGGAAGAAACAACTTGACTTTGAAGCCTGGGAAAAGGAGACCTCAAACACAATAAGCGTAAAAAACATGATGAAAAGGCGGAGAAATGCTGCACAAATAAAGGAACAAAGCAGAAACACAGAAGTTCAAATAAATGAAGAGGAAGTAGGCAAACTACCTGAAAAAGAATTCAGGATAATGATAGTAAAGATGATCAAAAACCTTGAAAACAGAATGGAGAAAATGCAAGAATCAATTAACAAAGACCAAGAAGAATTAACGAATAAACATAAACAGACAAACAACCCAATTACTGAAATTAAAACTACTCTAGAAGGAATCAATAGCAGAATATCTGAAGCAGAAGAACGGATCAGTGAGTTGGAAGGTAAAATGTTGGAAACAACTGCTGAAGAGCAAAATAAAGTAAAAAGAATGAAAAGAACCAAGGATAGTCTCAGAGACCTTTGGGACAATATTAAATGCACCAATAATCAAATTATAGGGGTTCCAGAAGAAGAGAGAAAAAGAAAGGGTATGAGAAAATTATTGAAGAGATTATAGTTGAAAATTTCCCCAACATGGAAAAGGAAATAATCAAGTCCAAGAGGTGTAGAGAGTCCCATATGGGATAAACCCAAGGAGAAACATGCCAAGGCACATACTAATCAAACTAACAAAGATTAAACAGGAAGAAAGAATATTAAAAGTAGCAAGGGAAAAGCAACAAGTAACATACAAGGGAAACCCCATATGGTTAACAGCTGATCTTTTGACAGAAACTCTGCAGGCCAGAAGAGAATGGCAGGATATATTTAAAGCACTGAAAGGGAAAATTTTACAACCAAGATTACTGTACCCAGCAAGATCTCCTTCAAAATTGATGGAGAAATCAAAAGCTTTTCAGACAAGCAAAAAGTAAGAGAATTCAGTACCACCAAACCAGCTTTTCAACAAATGTTAAACAAACTTATATAGTCAAGAAATATAACAGAATAAAAAAGATCTACAAAATCAAGCCCAAACAATTAAGAAAATGGCAATAGGAACATATATATCAATAATTACTTTAAATGTAAATGGATTAAATGCTCCAACCAAAAGACACAGACTGGCTGAATGGATACAGAAACAAGACCTAGGGGTGTGATCCCAAGATGGCAGAGGTATAGGATGGTGAGACCACTTTCTGCCCCACAAATTCATCAAAAGATCATCTGAATGCTGAGCAACTTCCACATAACAATTTCTGAATGCTGACGGAGGACACCAGGCATCCAGAAAGGCAGCCCGTTCTATTTGAAAGGAGAACAAAGGCTTGATTGAATACCAAAGAAGAGCTAGGCGGCTGCCTACAGGCCCCTCTCCCCCCTGCCCTGTCCCACTGCTGGAGGCAGAGAGGCAGGTATGTGACAGCCAGAGCCAGAAGGCAAGGGGCAATCTTGGCCCCAGAGACGAGCATCCTCCACCAAACTGTGAGCAGGCTCCCAGTTGCTAACCACATCTTCCTGGGATCCTGCATGGTTGACATCTGCCAGGATGGTCACAGCCTGAGATCAGGTCTCCAGAGGAGACACACAACACACCTGAGATGGTGCTCTCGCAGCACACCTGGGAAACTAAGCGGCCTGGACTGGGGAGGTGATTAAGATGCATAGTCCACCTCGGACAGTGGGCTCTCCAAGCACCTGGTCGCCTGAGGTGCTCGGACCTGGGAAGGACACAGAACACGTGCCCAACCAATCTGTGCATTTGCGGAGTACCCAAGAACTTGAACCTGAGCAGCTTATATCTGGGAAGTGCATGAAACCCAGGGCCCACTTTGGACAGTACCCCTGCAGGGAAAGTTGGAGCCTGAGTAGTGTAGACCCAGAAAGCACACACCACCGTGAGCTGGGGCAAACCCAGTGTGGTCCATATACTGTGAGCACTCGCCCCACACACGCCAACAATATTTGTTTACAGTGTTCCTTCCTCCCACAACTGAACAAGTGAGCCTAAATAAGTAACCTCCTTCGCCCCCTTGTGTCAGCGTGGAAATTAGACACTGAAGAGACTTGCAAACAGAGGAAGCCAAAATAAACAAAGAAGAGGGAACTGCTCTGGGAGTGACAGGTGCAACAGATTAAAACCCTGTAGTTAGCATTGACTAAGCTATGGAAGGGGCCTACAGACCTTGAGAAGTACAAGCTGGAACAAGGAACTATCTGAAACTGAACTGAACCCACACTGCCCACAACAGCTCCAGAGAATCCTAGATATACTTTTACTATTATCAACTTTTTAATTTTTTTAATTTTAAGTTCTTTATTACTCCTTTAATTTTCACTGTTATAACCTACTATTACCTTGGGAAAAAAGACCCTAATTTTTAAAGCAAATTTGATAGATATATTTTGTATAATTTTTGTGGTTGATTTTGTTTTGTATTTTTAATTTTGTATTTTGAAGAGTCTAACCTCTACACTTAAAAAAACTAATTTATTCATTTTAATTGGAGGCTAATTACAATATTATAGTGGTTTTTGCCATACATTGACAATGGCACCCCACTCCAGTACTCTTGCCTGGAAAATCCCATGGATGGAAGAGTCTGGTAGTCTGCCATCCATGGGGTCACTAAGAGTCGGACACGACTGAGCAACTCCCCTTTCACTTTTCACTTTCATGCATTGGAGAAGGAAACGGCAACCCACTCCAGTGTTCTTGCCTGGAGAATCCCAGGGACGGGGGAGCCTGGTGGGCTGCAGTCTATGGGGTCGCACAGAGTCGGACACGACTGAAGTGACTTAGCAGCAGTAGCAGCAGCAGTGGTTTTTGTCATACATTGACATGAATCAGCCATGGGTGTACATGTGGCCTCATCCTGAACCCTCCTCCCACCTTCCTCTGTATCCCATCCCTCAGGGTCATCCCAGTGCACTGGCCCTGAGCGGCCTGTCTCATGCATCGAACCTGGGCAGGTGATCTATTTCACATATGGTAATATATATGTTTCAATGCTATTTTCTCAAATCATCCCACCCTTGCCTTCTCCCACAGAATCCAAAACTCTGTTTTTTATATCTGTGTCTCTTTTGTTGTCTCACTTATAGGGTCATCATTACCATCTTTCTAAATTTCATATATATGTGTTATTATACTGTATTGGTGTTTTTCTTTCTGACTTACTTCACTCTGTATAATAGGTTCGTTTCATCCACCTCATTAGAACTGATTCAAATGCATTCTTTTTAATGGCTGAATAATATTCCACTGTGTATATGTACCACAGCTTTCTTATCCATTTATCTGCTGATGGACATCTAGGTTGCTTCCATGTCCTGGCTATTATAAACAGTGCTGCAATGAACATTGTGGTACACGTGTCTCTTTCAATTCTGGTTACCTTGGTGTGTATGCCCAGCAGTGGGATTGCTGGGTTGTATGGTAATTCTATTTCCAGTTTTTAAGGAATCTCCACACTGTTCTCCATAGTGGCTGTACTATGTATAATGTAATTTGCATTCCCACTAACAGTGTAAGAGTTCCCTTTTCTCCACACACTCTCCAGCATTTATTATTTGTAGACATTTTGATAGCAGCCATTCTGACTGGCATGGAATGGGGCCTCATTGTGATTTTGATTTGCATTTCTCTGATAATGAGTGATGTTGAGCATCTTTCCATGTGTTTGTTAGCCAACTGTTTGTCTTCTTTGGAGAACTGCCTGTTTAGTTCTTTGGCCCATTTTTTGATTGGGTTGCTTATTTTTCTGGTATTGAGCTGCATGAGCTGCTTTTATATTTTTGAGATTAATTCTTTGTCAGATACTTCATTTGCTATTATTTTCTCCCATTCTGAAGGCTGTCTTTTCACCTTGCTAATAGTTTCCTTCATTGTACAGAAGCTTTTAAGTTTAATTAGGTCCCATTTTGCTGGGAGCCAGTGTGAGGAATCCTGCCTGTGGCAAAGGTCATGAGGAAGGAGTCCTGACATATGCAAAGGCGGGATCAGGCCTCAGGGGTCCCCCGGGACATTCTTAAGCATCTACCCCCCAAACCAGAGTCTGCCTACAATACTGCATTATGCTTTCACCTACACTTCTGACATTACGGGGGGCTATCCCCCACCACCTCTCTCTGAAAAGGAGCTAACTTAGAGCTCCAGTTAATAAATCTCCTGGGCATAACAAGAGTGTTTCAGCCCAAAAACTCCTCTGATGGCTCTCTAGCCTGCCTGACAGGTTTATCCAGCCATATGTGATTGTTCACAGCCTCCCAACTGTGAGAGGCACGAGATGCCATAAACTTTCTAAATACAGATTCTTCTGAGAAGTTAGAAAATTATTAGTATCGTATTAGTGGGTTAGTTAGAAAATATACCAGTGGAGGGTTTCATTGTTGAGCCGATATTTGCTTCTGAGTCTCCATATCTGTTGCCCCTTATACACACTAATTGATATAACCAGCATATAGGAGAAATAAGTATTAACCTTGATACTAATCACGTTAGACCTTAGGCTAAGTAACTTCTTGATTATAGCCCACTGCACCTTTGCCCTGTAGGAATGCAACTTTATCTGGTGCCTTTGGAGGGTGGTGCCTGACTTAAGAAAAATCACCTTTGGAGAAAATAAGTTTTCTGGTTGACTAATCGTCATCAGAAAGGGTCATTAAATGTTAGCAGGCCTCTTGGCCAGAAGATGATGTAAATCACCTAAGAACTGTGTATATCAGAAGGAATGCAGAAAGCAAGCATGGTTTCAATAAGGGTCAGGACTGCTGACCCCGTGTGACTTTGTATTTTCCATTTATCTCTATGTGTGACTTAAAGTATAAAAGTGGCCCTGGAAAATAAAGAAACAGACCAGTTCCTGGAAAGACTGGTTTCCCCCGTATCATCTTTTCTTGTTCTCTTCTTTTCTGGCTGAATTCCCATCTGGAGCACGGAGGCTCGCCAAGCCTACTAATTTTGCCTGGGCTTCTAAGATCTGAACCAGGAGGCACTTTGTGTTTCCGCTCCTCTGGGAGACTGGGAAGACGCCTGTGGCCTATGTAGGCAGTGCAAACCCCTTGTCTCAGGGTTTTATTGGTTTTCCACATAAACCAAGTTATTCAGCATCTTTTCTTCACTAATTTTCCTACTATTATTCTTTTCTAATCTCTCTCCATATCTCTAATTAAATAATTCTTTCATAATCGCTGACTCCATCCCCGCTTCGAATTACCCTGGATCCACTGGGGCTGGACCCCGGCACCATTTGTTTATTTTTGCTTTTATTTCCATTACTCTGGGATGTGGGTCATAGAGGATCCTGCTGTGATTGATGTCAGAGAGTATTTTGCCTATGTTTTCCTCTAGGAGTTTCTGGTCTCACATTTAGGTCTTTAATCCATTTTGAGTTATTTTTTGTGTATGCTGTTAGAAAGGGTTCTAGTTTCATCCTTTTACAAGTGGCTAGTTTTCCCAGCACCACTTGTTAAATAGATTGTCTTTTTCCATTATATATTCTTGCCTCCTTTGTCAAAGATAAGGTGTCCATAGGTGCATGGATTTATCTCTGGGCTTTCTATTTTGTTCCCTTGATTGTTATTTCTGTCTTTGTGTTGGTACCACAATGTCTTGATGACTGTAGCTTTGTAGTATAGTCTGAAGTCAGGCAGACTGATTCCTCGAGTTCCTCCTCTTCTTCCTCAAGATTGCTTTGGCTGTTCAAGGTCTTTTGTATTTCCACACAAATTGTGAAATTATTGTTGTAGTGCCATGAAAAATACCATTTGTACCTTGATAATTACTTTAAATGTAAAGGAATTAAATACTCCAACCAAAAGACACAGACTGGCTGGATGGATACAAAAGCAAGACCCATATATATGCGGTCTACAAGAAACCCACTTCAGTCCTAAACACACTTATATACTTAAAGTGAGAGGATGGAAAAAGATATTACATGCAAATAGAAAGCAAAAGAAAGCTGGAGCAGCAATGCTCATATCAGATGAAACAGACCTTAAAATAAGAATACTACAAGAGATAAAGAAGGACACTATATAATGATCAAGGGATCAATCCAAGAGGAAGACATAACAATTGTAAATATTTACTGAACAACTTATTGCCATATTCACACTTAAATTGAAGAAAGTAGGGAAAACCACTAGACCACTGAGGTATGAACTAAATCTAATCCTGTATGATTATACAGTGGAAGTGACAAATAGATTCAAGGGAGTAGATCTGATAGACAGAGTGCCTGAAGAACTATGGATAGAGGTTTATGACACTGTTCAGGAGACAGTGATCAAGACTATCCTCAAGAAAAAGAAATGCAAAAAAGGAAAAATGGTTGTCTGAGGAGGCCTTACAAATAGCTGAGAAAAG
This sequence comes from Ovis aries, assembly GCF_016772045.2. NCBI lineage: Eukaryota > Metazoa > Chordata > Mammalia > Artiodactyla > Bovidae > Ovis > Ovis aries. Next base: position 7,927,058 of record NC_056080.1, on the reverse strand, counting down.
AAGAGAAGCAAAAGGCAAAGGAGAAAAGGAAAGATATACCCTGCTGAATACAGAATGGCAGAGAGATAAGAAAGCTGTCCTCAGCAATCAATGCAAAGAAACAGAGGAAAGCAATAGAATGGGAAAGACTAGAGATCTAGTTTAGAATTGATGCTTTTGAACTGTGGTGTTGGAGAAGACTCTTACGAGTCCCTTGGATGTCAGGGAATGTTTAACAGGAGGATTCCTACATGCTGTTTCTCACAAGTCCTTTGTTTCTTTTTAAGCGGAACAGCACACTGCTCCCAGGAACTGGGGTCACTGTGTGAGACAGGCTTGAATCTTCTTTAGTAAACATTCACTTTATGATAAAACTGCTCAGTCTCGATCCCTTTTCTTGAGATATAGATTGTCTCCTGACCTAGTGACCATCATCATCCCTGTTCCCTTGGTCACGGTTACTGTACATTAGGTTTTCTGATCTTTACCATTGACAAAAGAAACTTCTTGCACTACAGCCTATATATACTCACAGAAAAATCATTAAAGCACCTTTGCTCCATCAGAGTTGGGTCCCCATGTTTTTCTTTCTTTCTCTCTCTCTCTTCAGCTGATTCCCTGGAGTGCAGAGACCCGTCTTGCTCACTTTCCTGCCCGGGCTTCTAAGACTCTCTCGAGAAGGTACTCTGTGCCTTCACCCCCTCCAGAGGGCACCCGGTGCCTTCGTGAGAGATGCAAGTCCTGTGTCAAGGACTTTATTGGTTTTCTACATAAACCAGCATCTTTCTCTCTTTCACTTTCTTATCATCACCTCTGGACGACAAGGTCCCAGTCCATAAAAGGACCCCAACACTTGGACTGCAAGGAGATCCAACCAGTCCATTCTAAAGGAAATCAGTCCTGGGTGTTCATTGGAAGGACTGATGCTAAAGCTGAAACTCCAATACTTTGGCCACCTCATGCGAAGAGTTGACTCATTGGAAAAGACCGTGATGCTGGGAGGGATTGGGGGCAGGGGAGAAGGGGACAACAGAGGATGAGATGGCTGGATGGCATCACCAACTTGATGGACATGAGTGTGGGTGAACTCCAGGAGTTGGTGATGGACAGGGAGGCCTGGAGTACTGTGATTCATGGGGTTGCAAAGAGTCGGACATGCCTGAGCTACTGAACTGAACTGAACATAGGAAGGGGCCTATAGATCTTGAGAAGTATAAGTCAGATCAAGGAACTATCTGAAAATGAACTGACCTCATACTGTCCACAACAACACTAGAGAAAGTCTTAGATATATTTTTACTATTATCATTCTTTAATTTTTTAAATTTTTATGTATTAAAAATTCTATTACTCCTTTAATTTTTACTTTTATAACCTACTATTACTTTGCAAAAAAAGACCCTATTTTTTAAAGCAAACTTCATATATATATATATATATATATATATATATATATAATTTGTGTGACTTTTTTTTCTTTAATATTGTATTTTGGAAAATTCAACCTCTACTCTAGATTTTTAATTTTTTCTTTTTGGTTTTTGTTATCAATTTTGTACCTTTAAGGACCCAATCTTCAGTACTTATTTTCACTTGGGAGCAAGATTACTGGCTTGACTGCTTTCTCCCCCTTTGGACTCTCATTTTTCTCTACCAGGTTGCCTCTATCTCCTCCCTCTTCCTTCTCTTCTTTACCCAACTCTGTGAATCTCTGTGTGTGTTCCAGATGGTGAGAACACTTAGGGAACTGATTGCTGGCTGGATCTGTCTCTCTTCTTTTGATTCCCCTTTTATCCTCCTGGCCACCTCTGTCTCCTTTCTCCCTCTTCTCTTCTCTGTATAACTCCGTGAACATCTCTGAGCGGTCCAGACTGTGGAGCATACCTAAGGAAGTGATTACTGGCTAGCTTGCTCTCTCCTCTTTTGATTCCACGTCATCTCATTTGGGTTACCTCTAATTTCCTTCTCCCTCTTCTCTTCTCCATGTAACTCTGGGAACCTCTCTGGGTGTCCCTCACTGTGGAGAAACTTTTCATCTGTAACCTAGATGTTATATCAATGGTGCTGTATAGATGAAGAAGTCTTGAGGCTACTATAAAAACAAGACTGAAAACCAGAGGCAGGAGCCTTAAGTACAAATCCTGAGAACACCAGAGAACTCCTGACTCCAGGGAACATTAGTCGATAGGAGCTCATCAAACTCATCCATGCCTACACTGAAACCAAGCACCACCCAAGGTCCAACAAGTTCCAGAGCAAGACATACCATGCAAATTCTCCAGCAACACAGGAACATAGCCCTGAGCTTCAATATACAGGCTGCCTAAAGTCACAGCAAACCCACTGACATTTCATAACTCATTACTGGACACTTCATTGCACTCCAGAGAGAAGAAATCCAGCTCCACCCACCAGAATACCGACACAAGCTTCCCTAACCAGGAAACCTTGACAAGCCACCCATACAACCCCACCCACAGGGAGGAAACTCCACAATAAAGAGAACCCCACAAACTGCCAGAATACAGAAAGGCCACCCCAAACACAGCAATATAAACAAGATGAAGAGGCAGAGGAATAGCTAGCAGGTAAAGGAACAGGATAAATGCCCACCAAACCAAACAAAAGAGGAAGAAATAGGGAAATCTACCAGATAAAGAATTCCAAATAATGATAGTGAAAATGATCCAAAATCTTGAAAACAAATTGGAGTTACAGATAAATAGCCTGGAGACAAGGACTGAGAAGATGCAAGAAAGGTTTAACAAGGACCTAGAAGAAATAAAAAAGAGTCAATATATAATGAATATTGCAATAAATGAGATAAAAAACACTCTGGAGAGAACCAACAGTAGAATAACAGAGGCAGAAGGTAGGATAAGTGAGGTAGAAGATAGAACGGTAGAAATAAATGAAACAGGGAAGAAAAAAAAAACGAATTAAAAGAAATGAGGACAATCTCAGAGACCTCTGGGACAATGTCAAATGCCCCAACATTTGAATCATAGGAATCCCAGAAGAAGAAGACAAAAAGAAAGACCATGAGAAAACACTTGAGGAGATAATAGTTGAAAACTTCCCTAAAATGGGGAAGGAAATAATCACCCAAGTCCAAGAAACCCAAAGAGTCCCAAACAGGATAAACCCAAGGCGAAACACCCCAAGACACATATTAATTAAATTAACAAAGATCAAACACAAAGAACAAATATTAAAAGCAGCAAGGGAAAAACAACAAATAACACACAAGGGGATTCCCATAAGGATAACAGCTGATCTTTCAATAGAAACTCTTCAGGCCAGGAGGGAATGGCAGGACATACTTAGAGTGAAAAAAGAAAATAACCTACAGCCCAGATTACTGTACCCAGCAAGGATCTCATTCAAATATGAAGGAGAAATCAAAAGCTTTACAGACAAGCAAAAGCTGAGAGAATTCAGCACCACCAAACCAGCTGTCCAACAAATGCTAAAGGATCTTCTCTAGACAGGAAACACAGAAGGGTGTATAAACTCAAACCCAAAACAATAAAGTAAATGGTAACAGGATCATACTTATCAATAACTACGTTAAACGTAAATGGGTTGAATGCCCCAACCAAAAGACAAAGACTGGCTGAGTGGATACAAAAACAAGACCCCTATATAGTCTACAAGAGAACCACCTCAAAACAAGGGACACATACAGACTGAAAGTGAAAGGCTGGAAAAAGATTTTCCATGCAAATAGAGACCAAAAGAAAGCAGGAGTAGCAATACTCATATCAGATAAAACAGACTTTAAAACAAAGGCCATGAAAAGAGATAAAAAAGCACACTACATAATGATCAAAGGATCAATCCAAGAAGAAGATATAACAATTATCAATATATATGCACCCAACATAGGAGCACTGCAATATGTTAAGACAAATGCTAACAAGTATGAAAGGGGAAATTAAAATAACATAATAATTGTGGGAGACTTTAATACCCCACTCAAACCTATGGATAAATCAACTAAACAGAAAATTTACAAGGAAACACAAACTTTAAATGATACAATAGACCAGTTAGACCTAACTGATATCTATAGGACATTTCACCCCCAAACAATGAATTTCACCTTTTTCTCAAGTGTACACGGAAACTTCTCCAGGATAGATCACATCCTGGGCCATAAATCTAGCCTTGGTCAATTCAAAAACATTGAAATCATTCCAAGCATCTTTTCTGACCACAATGCAGTGAGATTAGATCTCAATTACAGGAGAAAAACTATTAAAAATTCCAACATATGGAGGCTGAACAACATGTTCCTGAATAACCAACAAATCACAGAAGAAATCAAAAAAGAAATCAAAATATGCATAGAAATGAATGAAAATGAAAACACAACAACCCCAAACCTGTGGGACACTGTAAAAGTAGTGCTAAGGGGAAGGTTCATAGCAATACAGGCATACCTCAAGAAACAAGAAAAAAGTCAAATAAATAACCTAACCCTACATCTAAAGCAACTTGAAAAGGAAGAAATTATGAACCCCAGGGTTAGTAGAAGGAAAGAAATCTTAAAAATTAGGGCAGAAATAAATGCAAAAGAAACAAAAGAGACCATAGCAAAAATCAACAAAGCCAAAAGCTGCTTCTTTGAGAGGATAAATAAAATTGACAAACCATTAGCCAGACTCGTCAAGAAACAAAGGGAAAAAACCAAATCAATAAAATTAGAAATGAAAATGGAGAGATCACAACAGACAACACAGAAATACAAAGGATCATAAGAGACTACTATCAGCAACTATATGCCAAGAAAATGGACAACTTGGAAGAAATGGATAAATTCTTAGAAAAGTACAACTTTCCAAAACTGAACCTGGAAGAAATAGAAAATCTTAACAGACCCATCACAAGCATGGAAATTGAAACTGTAATCAGAAATCTTCCAGCAAACAAAAGCCCAGGTCCAGACAGCTTCACAGCTGAATTCAACCAAAAAGTTAGAGAATAGCTAACACCTATCCTACTCAAACTCTCAGAAAATTGCAGAGAAAGGGAAACTTTCAAACTTATTCTATGAGGCCACCATCACCCTAATACCAAAACCTGGAAAATATGCCACAAAAAAGGAAAACTACAGGCCAATATCACTGATGAACATAGATGCAAAAATCCTTAACAAAATTCTAGTAATCAGAATCCAACAACACATTAAAAAGATCATACATTATGACCAAGTGGGCCTTATCCCAGTGATGCAAGGATTCTTCAATATCCCCAAATCAATCAATAATACACCACATTAACAAATTGAAAAACAAAAGCCATACGATTATCTCAATAGATGCAGAGAAATCCTTTGACAAAATTCAACATCCATTTATGATAAAAACTCTCCAGAAAGCAGGAATAGAAGGAACATACCTCAACATAATAAAAGCTATATATGGCAAACCCACAGCAAACATTATCCTCAATGGTGAAAAATGGAAAGCATTTCCCCTAAAGTCAGGAACAAGACAAGGGTGCCCACTTTCACCACTACTCTTCAACATAGTTCTGGAAGTTTTGGCCACAGCAATCAGAGCAGAAAAAGAAATAAAAGGAATCCAAATTGGAAAAGAAGAAGTAAAACTTTCACTGTTTGCAGATGACATGATCCTCTACATAGAAAACCCTAAAGACTCCACCAGAAAATTACTAGAGCTAATCAATGAATATAGTAAAGTTTCAGGATATAAAATCAACACACAGAAATCCCTTGCATTCCAAAGCAATCTTGAGAAAGAAGAATGGAACTGGAGGAATCAACCTGCCTGACTTCAGGCTCTACTACAAAGCTACACTCATCAAGTATGGTACTGGCACAAAGACAGAAATATAGATCAATGGAAAAAAAAAAAAGCCCAGAGATAAACCCACACACCTATGGACACCTTATCTTTGACAAAGGAGGCAAGAATATACAATGGAGAAAAGACAATCTCTTTAACAAGTGGTGTTGGGAAAACTGGTCAACCACTTGTAAAAGAATGAAACTAGAACACTTTCTAACACCATACACAAAAATAAACTCAAAATGAATTAAAGATCTAAATGTAAGACCAGAAACTATAAAACTCTCAGAGAAGAACATAGGCAAAACATTCTCTGACATAAATCATAGCAGGATCCTCTATGACCCACCTCCCAGAATATTGGAAATTAAAAAAAAAAAACAAATGGGACCTAATTAAAATTAAAAGCTTCTGCACAACAAATGAAATGATAAGCAAGGTGAAAAGACAGCCTTCAGAATGGGAGAAAATAATAGCAAATGAAGCAACTGACAAAGAATTAATCTCAAAAATATACAAGCAACTCCTGCAGCTCAATTCCAGAAAATAAATGACCCAATCAAAAAATGGGCCAAAGAACTAAACAAACATTTCTCCGAAGAAGACATACAGATGGCTAACAAACACATGAAAGGATGTTCAAAATCACTCATTATCAGAGAAATGCAAATTGAAACCACAATGAGGTACCATTTCATGCCAGTCAGAATGGCTGTTATCCAAAAGTCTACAAGCAATAAATGCAGGAGAGGGTGTGGAGAAAAGGGAACCCTCTGACACTCTTGGTGGGAATGCAAACTAGTACAGCCACTATGGAGAACGGTGTAGAGATTCCTTAAAAAACTGGAAATAGAACTTCCATATGACCCAACAATCCCACTGCTGGGCATACACACTGAGGAAACAAGAATTGAAAGGGACACGCATACCCCAATGTTCATTGCAGCAGTGTTTATAATAGCCAGGACATGGAAACAACCTAGATGTCCATCAGCAGATGAATGGATAAGAAAGCTGTGGTACAAATACACAATGGAATGTTACTCAGCCATTAAAAGAATACATTTGAATCAGTTTTAATGAGGTGGATGAAACTGCAGTCTATTATACAGAGTGAAGTAAGCCAGAAAGAAAAATACCAAAACAGTATCAGTTCCGTTCAGTTCAGTTGCTCAGTCGTGTTCGACTCTTTGCAACCCCATGAATCGCAGCACGCCAGGCCTCCCTGTCCATCACCAAGTCCCAGAGTTCACTCAGATACTAATGCATATATATGGAATTTAGAAAGAAGGTAATGATAACCCTGTATGTGAGACAGCAAAAGAGACAATGAGGTATTGAACAATCTTTTGGACTCTGTGGCAGAGGGCGAGGGTGGGATGATATGGAAGAATGGCATTTAAACATGTAAAACATCATATGTGAAACAAATCGCCAGTCCAGGTGTGATGTATGATACAGGGGGCTTGGGGCTGGTGCACTGGGATGTCCCAGAGTGGTGGGATGGGAGGGAGGTGGGACGGGGGTTCATGATGGGGAACACATGTACACTCATGGTGGATTCAAGTCAATGTATGGCAAAACCAATACAATATTATAAAGTAAAATAAATTTAAATAGATAAAAGATTGTAAATAAAAAAATTAAATGGAATCCAATTTCCAAATTGGAAAAGAAGAAGTAAAACTCTGTTTACAGATGACATGATCCTCCACACAGAAAGCCCTAAAGAACACCACCAGAAAATTACTAGAGCTAATCAACAAATATAGAAAAGTTGCAGAATATAAAATTAATATACAGAAATCTCTGGTATTTCTATACACTAACAATGAGAAAACAAAAAGTGAAATTAAGAAACAATCCCTTTCACCATTGCGATGAAAAGATTGAAATACTTTGGAATAAAACTACCTAAAGAAACAAAAGACCTGTATATAGAAAACGTTAAAACACTGATGAAAGAAATCAAAGATGAAACAAATATATGGAGAAATATCCCATGTTCATGGATCTGAAGAATCAAGAGTGAAAATGAACATATTTCCCAAAGCAATCTATAGATTCAATGCAATCCCTATCAAGCTATCAATGGTATTTTTCATAGAATGAGAACAAATAATTTCACAATGTGTATTGAAATACAGAAAACCTCAAATAGCCAAGGCAATCTTGAGAAAGAAGAATGGAAGAGGAGGAATCAATCTGCCTGACTTCAGACTATACTACAAAGCTACAGTCATCAAGACAGTATGGTACTGGCACAAAGACAGAAATATAGATTAATGAAACAAAATAGAAAGCCCAGAGGTAAATCCACACACCTATGGACACTGTATCTTTGACAAAGAATGCAAAAATAAACAATGGAGAAAAGACAATCTATTTAACAAGTGGTGCTGGGAAAACTGGTCTATCAAATGTAAAAGAAGGAAACTAGAACACTTTCTATGACCACACACACAGATAAACTCAAAATGGATTAAAGATTCAGTCGCTGGACTAGAAACTCTAAAGTTCCTAGAGGAGAACATATTTAAAACCCTCCCTTACATAAATCACAGTAAGATCCTCTATGACACACCTCCCAGAGTAATGGAAATACAAGCAAAATTAAACAAAGCAGGCCCAATTAAACTTAAAACCTTTTGCACAACAAAGGAAACTATGAGCAAGGTGAAAAGACAGACTTAAGAATGGGAGAAAATAATAGCAAATGAAGCAGCTGACAATGAATTAATCTCAAAAATATACAAGCAACTCCACACCAGAAAAATAAATGACTCAATCAAAAAATGGGACAAAGAACTGAAGAGATTTTTCACCAAGGAAGACATACAAATGGCTAACAAACACATGAAAAGAATGCTCAACATCACTCATTATCAGAGAAATGTGAATCATAACCACAATGAGGGATCATCTCCCGCTGGTCAGAATGGCTGCTATCCAAAAGTCTGCAAACAATAAATGCTGGAAAGGCTGCAGAGTAAGGGAACCCTCTTACACTGTTGGTGGGAATGCAACCTAGAATGGTCACTATGAACAGTGTGGGGATTCCTTAAAAAACTGGAAATAGAATTGCCATACAACCCAGAAATCCCACTGTTGGGCATACACACTGAGAAAACCAGAGCTGAAAAAGACATGTGTACCCCAGTGCTCATCACAGCACTGTTTACAATAGCTAGGATATGGAAGCAACCTTGATGTACTTCAGCATACAAACAGAAATGAAAACCGTGGTACATATGACTCAGCTATTAAAAAGAATGTATTTGAATCACTTCTAATGGGGTGGATGAAACTGGAGCCTATTACACAGAGTGAAGTATGTCAGAAAGAAAAAACACCAATAGAGTATATTAACACATATGTATGGAAATTAGAAAGATGGTAATGATGACCACATATGTGAGGCAGCAGAAGAGACACAGATATAAAGAAGAGACTTTTGGACTCTGCGGGAGAAGGCCAGGGTGAGATGACTTGAGAGACTAGCATTGAAACATGTATATTACAATATGTGAAAGAGATCACCCATCCAACTTTGATGCATGACATAGGGCACTCAAAGCCAGCGCACTGGGAAAACCCTGAGGGATGGGATGGGGAGAGAAGTGGTCGGGGTTTCAGGATAGGGAATACATGTATACCCATGGTTGATTCAACTCAATATATGGCAAAACCCACCACAATACTGCAAAGTAAGTAGCGTCCAATTAAAATAAATACATTAATTTAAAAGAAAAAGACCCATGTACATACCATCTACAAGAAACCCACTTCAGACCTAAAGACACATATAGACTGAAAGTGACAGGATGGAAAAATATATGCCATGCAAATGGGAATCAAAAGAAAGATGAAATAGCAGTCCTCATATCACATCTTAAACTAAAGAAAATTACAATAGATAAGGAAGGATACTACATAGTGATGAAGGGATCAATACAAGATGAAGACATAGCAATTGTAAACATCTATGCCCCCAACATAGGAGCAGCTCAATACATAAGACAAACACTAACAGACCTTAAAAGAGAAACTGACAGTAAAACAATCATAGTTGACTTTAATACCCCACTCACACCAATGGACAGATCATCAAAACAGAAAATTAATACAGAAACATATATCTTAAATGATATATGAGATGAGATGAATCTCATTGATATCTTCAGGACATGCCACCCAAATGGAGAAGAATACACCTTCTTCTCAAGTGCACATGGAACATTCTCCAGGATAGACCACATCTTGGGTCCCAAATCAAAATTAACAAAATTGAAACTGTATCAAGCATCTTCTCTGACCACAACACTATGAGACTAAATATCAATTAGAAGAAAAACAAACTGTAAGAAAGACAAACACGTGGAGATTAAACAACACGTTTCTAAATAACCAACAGGTTACTGAAGAAATTAAAATGGAAATCGAAAACTTTCTAGGAAAAAATGACAATGGAAACATGACAACTCAAAACCTATGGGATGCAGGAAAAGCAGTTCTAAGAGGGAAGTTTGTAGCAATACAATTGTAACTCAAGAAAAGCATCGAATAGACAATCTCAATTGACTCCTAAAACAACCTATAAAGAACAACAACAACAGCCAAAATTAGTACATGGAAAGAAATCATAAAGATCTGAACAGAAATAAATGAAAAATAAATGAAAGAAACAATAGCGAAGATTGACAAACTGAAAGCTGGTTCTTTGAGAAGATAAACAAAATTGATAAACCTTTAGCCAGACTCATCAAGAAAAATAGAGAGATGAATCAAATCAACAAACTTAGGAATGAAAAAGGAGAGGTTACAACAGAAAATGCAGAAATACAAAGGATTATAAGAGCCTATTATGAACCTCTATGGCAATAAAATGGATAACCTGGAAGAAATGGACAGATGCTTAGAAAAGCTCAATCTTCCAAGACTGAACCAGGAAGAAATAGAAATTATGAACGACCCAATTACAAGTTCCAAATCGAAGCTGTGATTGAAAAATTCCCAAAAGCCAAAAGCCCAGGACCAGATGGCTTCACAGGTGAATTCTATCAAACATTCAGAGATGAGCAAATGCCTATCCTTCTAAAACTCTTTCAAAAAACGGCAGAGGAAGGAACACTTCCAAACTCATTCTGCAATGCCACCATCACCCTGATATCAAAACCAGACAAAGACAAGACCAAATAAGAAAACTACAGACCAATATCACTGATGAACATGGATGCAAAAAATCCTCAGCAAAATTTTAGCAAACAGAATTCGACAACACATCAAAAACCATGATCAAATTGGGTTTATTCCAGGGATCCAAGGATTCTTCAATATTTGCAAATCAACCAATGTGACAGACCATATTAACCAAAGGAAAGCTAAAAATCATATGATAACTTAAATAAATGCAGAAAAAGCCATTAAATTTAAAAATTTTAAATTATTAAATTAAAAATCAAGTTTAAAAAGAAATAAACAAAAAAATGTTTAAAAAGTTGAAATAACTCAAATGTCCATCAACTGGTGATCGAATAAATAAAACACGCAATGCAAAATTACTTGGCCATCAAATGAATGGCGTTCTTATACAAGCTATAACATGCAAGAGCTCTGAAATGATTATGTTAATTAAAAGAAGCCAGGAACAAAAGGCTGTGTATTGCATTATACTGTTCATGTGAATGCATATGTCCCAGATTAGGTAATTCTCTAAAGACCAAAAATAGAGGAGTGAATGCAAGGGCCCAGATGAAGGGGCAAATGGAAAATGTCTGCCAACTGGAGAGTGTTTCCCATTGGAGTGATGAAAATATTCTAGAATGAGGCTGTTGTTATGGTTATTCAACCTATGAATAAGTTACAAATCAATGAATTATACCACTTAACTAGTAAATCTATGGTAGAGGTACAATATATCAATAAATAAAATGCATTAAAAAAAAACTAGTGAAATTAACTTCTACGTCCAGGAATGTTATCCTTCAAAAACAAAGGAGAAGAAGATATTCTCATATCAACAAAAAATTTGTGAATTCATTCTCAGCAGATGTCTTGTGTGTAAGAAATGTTAAAAGAAGTTATTTACACAGAATAAGATGATATTGAAGAGAAACTATGAGTTAAGAAAGACTGTTATGTTGAAGTTTGACAGAAAACAAGGATTCTGGAAAGCAAATTTCTGGAAACAAATTTTTGAAAACAAAATTCTGGAAAGCAATCATCCTTCAATGAAAAGTTAATTGAAAAAATAAAGGAAGGAAAATTGAAATGAAGGGTTTTTTTCTTATTATTAATTGGTAAAAGATAAATGCTTGTTTGGGCTTCTCCATCTTTGCTTTTCACCAATTATGAGTCTTCATAATTAAAGTGGGTTTCATGCATACATGATCTGTTTTCACTCAGTGGTAAAGAATCCACCTGCAATGCAGGAGCTGTAGCAGATGCGAATTCCATCTCTGGGTCAGGAAGATCCCCTGAAGGAGAGCATGGCAACCCACTCCAGTATTCTTGCCTGGAGAATCCCCGTGAACAGAAGAGACTGGTGGGCTTACAGTCCATGGGGTGGCAAAGAGTTGGGACACGACTGTGCAAGTAAACAACAGCAGGCACATACGCTTAACAGAGGCTCTGAAGATACTAAAAATAGCTGAGAAAATTCTCAGCCTAAACAAAGCAAAACAAACAAACCTAGATTGTAGAGCTGAATTATAAAAGGTTTTAGGCAATAAAATGTCTCCCAACAGTAGTGTAAACAGTGTGTTCCACACAGGAGAGAGGAGCAATTTTTAATACTCAATAGAAAAACAATCTAGTTACACTCATAAATTAAAGGAAATGAAAATGTTCAGAAAACAAAAATAGTATAAAATCTACTGATCATTTTATATCTAATTAAGACTGTAAAACTGTAAGGGAATTTTTAAGAAAAAAAAATCTGTGAAAGTTTAAGCAGCCCCCAATGAAAAGAGTTGGACACGACTGAGCGACTGAACTGAACTGAAGCAGCCCCAATGAACGTAATTTTATTTTCTTTTTTCCATAGTCTCAAAATAATTGACAATTAGGAAAGAATTTCACTTTAAGACATATTATTCAATTTCAACAGGATATTTCATATTCAAATATAAGATTTTTCAAGCTAAAAAGTTTGTACTTTGCAGTGAATATTTTGTTTCACTAATTTAGACATAAAATCACATTGTGTGTCTTTGCCTTGACCATCTTTGTGGCATCACTGTGCATTTAGAATCAACTGTTTGAATGTGTGGACTGTGAAGTTCTCAGGTCCCATACTGTTGAACCCTAGCTTGAAGGATTTTGAGAATTACCCTGCTAGCATGTGAAATGAGTGCAGTTGTGCAGTAGTTTGAACATTGTCTAGCATTGTCCTTCTTTGGGATTGAAATGAAAACTGACCTTTTCCTGTGGCCACTGCTAAGTTTTCCAAACTGGCTGGCATATTGAGGGCAGCACTTTATATTAACAGTACCACTGTTTAGGATTTGAAAGAGCTCAGCTGGAATTTAATCACCTCCACTAGCTTTGCCCCAGAAAAGGCAATGGCAACCCAGTCCAGTACTCTTGCCCTGAAAATCCCATGGACGGAGGAACCTGGAAGGCTACAGTCCATGGGATCGCTGAGGGTCGGACACGACTGAGTGACTTCACTTTCACTTTTCACTTTCATGCATAGGAGAAGGAAATGGCAACCCACTCCAGTGTTCTTGCCTGGAGAATCCCAGGGACAGGGGAGCCTGGTGGGCTGCCGTCTATGGGGTCACACAGAGTCGGACATGACTGAAGCGACTTAGCAGCAGCAGCTTTGCTCATACTTCTGCTTCCTAAGGCCCACGTATCTGCACTCCAGGATATCTGGCTCTAGGTGAGTGATCACACCATCGTGGTTATCCAGGTTATCAAGATTTTAAAAATAGTTTTTCTGTGTATTCTTGCTACCTCTTCTTAATCTCTTCTGCTTTAGTTAGGCCCATAACGTTTCTGTTCTTTATTGTGCCTGTCTTTGCATGAAATGTTCCCTTGGCATTTCTCATTTTCTTGAAGAGATCTCTAATCTTTCCCATTGTATTGTTTTCCTCTGTTTCTTTGCTTTATTCAAATCCCTTGTGAGTATACATTGGAAGTGATAGATTCAAGGGTTAGATCTGGCACACAGAGTACCAGAAGACCTATGGATGGAGGTTCCTCACACTGTATAGGAGGTGGTGATCAAAACCATCCACAAGAAAAAGAAATGCAAAAAGGCAAAGTGGCTGTCTGAGGACGCCTTACAAATAGATGAGAAGAGAAGAGAAAGGCAAAGGAGATACAGAAAGATAGCCACCTGAAAGCAGAGTCCCAAAGACTAGCAAGGAGAGATAAGAAGGCCTTCTTAAGTGAGCCACTAGGGAAGCCCCTTATTTAATAAAAGGGGATCAGTGGGATCGCTATGCGTTCAGTCCCCTCCTATGGACACTGTCATAGTGCCTCCTCCCCTCCCCAGCTGGGGGTCACCGTCTGCTAGCCTCAGTGCCCAGGGGGAGGGGGCACCCCAGCCTCTCCCATGGGGAAGCCACAGACCCGAGAACCAGCTGTATCTCCCTGAGGATGTGATTGTACAAATCATGCACTCACCTTTAATCATCACCCTGCATTCGCTGTGAGATACACGGAGGACCAAGGAGACCACGGACCCTGCCACCTGGCCCCACCTTGGCAGTCACCCACATTCAGTGGACGCGTGGACGGATGACGAGCCCCACAAGACAGGGCCGAGAATAGCCTCCGCAATGCCCAGCTCCTCAACGTGCCGCACAGCAGCCCCGAGGCGGCTTCCGGTTCAGGCCGGTGACGTCAGAGGACGTGAGTGAGACGCAGCCTCCATGATACCCAGCTCCACACGCGCACAGTCCGTAAGCCCCAAAGCAGCTTCCGGTTCAGCCCAGTGGCGTCACAGGATGAGAACTAGGAGCAGCCTCCGCAAACGCCCAGTTCCTCAGAGTGCCGTCCGTCAGCCCCGAGGCGGCTTCTGGTTCAGGCCGGTAACGTCACAGGACGTGACTGAGACGCAGCCTCCGCTATGCCCAGCTCCACATGTTCACAGTCCGTCAGCCCCGAAGCAGCTTCCAGTTCAACCTGATGACGTCGCCAACAAACCCGTCAGCCCAGATGAAGTCGCCTGCGACGGTGTTGGTACGGCTGGTGGCCTACCCCAGGCACTGGCCCCGCACCCATGTGCAAAGGTAGGAGAGCCCACACTGGAGCAGTTTCTCGAGGGACCAGGCCGGGTGGATGCGGAAAACTCCAGATTCTCTGTGAGGTTGATGCCGGCCACCAACAGCCTGCCTGAGACAAGAGAGGGGCTGATGTTCATGGTGCTGGTAGTGGGGTCAGCTGCCCACGTGTGCAGTCATTAACTCACGGAGTCATGTGGCCAACCAAACCGTGTGGTCACTGACTCACGTGGTCACCCACCCACGGGGTCAGTACCCGATGCAGTGATCCCTCCACTGGCCACCAACCCCCGTGGGCACCCACCCATGGGGTCACTAACCTGCGAGGTCACGTGCTCACCTGTCCACCCACTCACACCGTCACCCGCCCACATGGTCACCCACTCACTGGGTCAGCAACTCACATGGTAACCCACCCTACAGTCAGCAACTCAAACTGATCACCCACCTATGTGGTCTCCAACCCACACGGTCTCCAACCCACATGGTCTCCCACCCATGTGACCAGTAACCCATGGGGTCACCCACCCATGCAGTCACCCACCCATGCAACCCCTAACCCATGGGGTCACCTGCCCAGGCAGTCACCAAGCTGTGCCATCACCTACCCAGACTCTGGCCTCCGCAGAGGTCAGAGATTCAGATGTCGGGCAGAGACTGAAGTTCAGACAGCAGGGGGCTCACAGGGGTGTTGACTCATGAATTTCTCCTGTTACAGAGGGCAGGTGGGCTGGACAGTGACCCCAAAGATGTCCACATCCTGGCCCCATGTGGTGGACACAATAATGTCCACACGGATGTCCACATCCTGTCTACATCCTGACCCCCTGTGGTGGACACAGTAACGTCCCCAAGGATGTCCACGCCCTGGTCCCCATGTGGTGTACAGAATAACGTCCCCTAATATGTCCTGTTCCATTTCTCCACTTGAACCCCAAGCCAGCCCCATGTGCTAGGACATGCGTGTGACCAGGTGTCCTGGTTTGAAGGCAGCACTCCCCTGGGTGGCTGCAGCTCTTCATGTGCTCCAGGTAGTGGACGAGGTCTCGGGGCTTCACCTGGTTCCCCCACCAGTAGGGGATGCCGGGCCACAGTTCTGCATGCTGACTCATGGATGCCTTGTCTTTGTACGACAGGATGACCTGCTGGCCCTGGGACCACAGCTGGTGCAAAGTTGGCACCTCCTGGGGGGAGAATCATCCGGGTGCCCGTGAGACATGTGCACAGGGGTTATTGGGGTGCCTTGTGACATGATGTGCCAGTTATTGGGGGTGTCCGAGAAGCTACAGTGATGTGTGGATTATTACGGTGTCTATGAGCAGTGATGGGCTGGTTATTGGGTTCTCTGTGAGAAGAGACAGTCATGGGTGGGTTATTGGCATGTCTGAGTAGAGACACTAGTGGGTAGATTACTGGGGCATCTGAGTGGAGACGGTGATGAGTGGGCTATTGGGGTGTCTTGAGCACTGATTGGTAGATTTCTGGGGTGTTTGAGTGGAGACAGTGGTGGGTAGATTACTTGGGTGTCTTGAGCAGTGATGGGTCGATTATTGGGGTGCCTGAGTGGAAACAGAGGTGGGTGGATTATTGGGGTTTCTCATAGGAAATGGCAGGTGGATTACTGGGGTATCATGAGGTGTGATTGATTGGTTTTGGGGGTATCTGAATAGAGACCAGGCAGGGTATTGGGGGTGCCTGTGACCAGTGATGGGCTGGTCATTGGGGTGTTTGAATGGAGACCGTGGTGGGTGGATTACTGGGGTTCCATGAGCGGCGTCACCTGGTGCCTGAATCAGCCTCACGCAGTGAGTGGATAGTCTGATTACAGTGAGGCCTAGTGCTCCCACCGCCCCCGCTGCCAAGAGCATGGGGAGCCTGTGGCCCCTGCTCATCCCACAGGCACACAGCATGTCCCCAAAGATGTTCTTGATGCAGCACATCAGGTACTCGTGCAGGTCCTCCATCACGCCCTCCAAGTTCCTGCACGCCAGGATAACCTCCTCCTGGGGGTGGTTCTCCAGCCACTTTGAGATCTCCGTGAGCATGTCCTGGGTGGGGTTGGGGAGAAGGGCCTTGTAGTGAGAGACAGGGTCGTGGGTGGGGAATTCCCCCAGCACAGCCACTCTACAGACAGGTTGGGGTTTCCTGACACACAAAGACATAAAGCATGGTGCCTGCTCCCCAGGGACCCAGCTTCTCCTGAGTGGCAGTGGGGAGCCGTGGCATTGCTGTGGGGTGTGTGTGTGTGTTTGTGTGTGTGTGTGTGTATGTGTGTGTACATACTCCTGTAGGTACAGGTGCACACACAGGTGTGCATGTGTTCAGGGTCTGTGTGTGCATAGATATGCATGTGTGTGTGTGTGTGTGTGTGTGTGCACAGCATCAGAGAGCAGTGCTTATAATATTGTGTGAAGTCTGTACTACAGGGAGTGTGTGAGGCCAGCAGGGTACATGCACACTGAGGCCCAGGACAGAGCCTCCAGACCCCAAGGGTCATTAGGTTCTGTGGTGGGGGCACTGGGGGCCAAGGCCAGAGTGAGACATTAAGTGACTTGGCCAGCAGCTGAGAGAATGGACTGGACACCCCAAAACTGGACACAGGAAAAGATGTGTCAGGGACCTGGTATAGACAAATTCTGGGAGACACCCCAGAGGCCAGAGGTGCAGGTGTGAGTTCAGAAACGCATGTTGGTCGGGAATTCTGAGTGATTGATGCCAGAGGTCAGCCCTCTCATGCCTGGAGTGGACGTGTGTCCGTCCCCTTAGAGGTCAGTGTCTTCTAACTGGAGTGGACCTGTGTTGTCCCTTTAGAGGTCAGCCTCTCCTGCCTAGAGTGACCGTGTGTCCATCTGAGTGGATGTCTGTCCATCCCCTTAGAGGTCAGCATTTTCTAACTGGAATGGACCTGTGTTGTCCCCTTAGAGGTCAGCCTCTCCTGCCTGGAGTGACTGTGTCCATCTGAGTGGATGTGTGTCCATCCCCTCAGAGGCCCTCCCCCTCCTGCCTGGACCAGACTTGGGTGTCCCTGGCTTGCGGACCCCCCATCTGTACCCCTGTCCCCACCCCCACCCCCATGAGGGCCGTCGTGTACACCATGTGGCCAGAGTGCAGGTTCCTTTCGGTGCCCTTCTCCACGTGCGCCATCTGCAGGTCCTCACACCAGCATCCAGGTGCTTCGTGACGCTCAGGACCTGCACACAGAGGTCGGTCATCTGTGCTGGGCACAGAGGGCGGCCCCCCACTCAGGGGCTGGGCATGCACTGAGGATGCCCAACTGAGGGCCACATTGGCCACTGTGAAATCAGCCATGTTGGTGCTGCTGGGGTTGAGGCCCTGCTTCTGGGAACAGGGTCTCCAGGGTCACTGGTCATGTGGAGCACAGAGCCCGGGTCCAGATTGTGGTCTTTGGGGGGGGGGTGTTCCTGCAGAGTCCAGCCTCACCCTCCTCTCAGGCAGTCCCTGGGTGGAAGCTCCCTGTGGGTTAAACAGCCCAGGCTCCACGACACCAAGCTGGACCCTTGGACATGAGGACACACTAGACCCACAGAGGTCTGTGCCCACCCCTACAAACAGCACTAGGAAAGGCAAGAAGGAATCAAGGGAAGAGAACAAGAGGACAAAACATCTGTCCACCACACCAATAAGACAGGGAAAAGCAAAAAATAACTTTAACATAAATTGAAAAATGAAAGTTGCTCAGTTGTTTCCAACTCATTTCGATCTGGTGGACTGTAGCCCACCAGACCCCTCTCTCTGTGGAATTATCCAGGCAAGATTACTGGAGTGGGTTGCCTTTCCCTTCTCCAGATCTTCCCAACCCAGGATCAAACCCACATCACCCTCATTGCAAGCAGATTCTTTACCAACTGAGCCACCAGGGAAGCCCTAATATGAATTTGTAGCAGAAAATGTACTGTGTCCTCTACAAGGAGTCATAATGGAAAAAGCCAAAAAAAAAAAAAAGGATAAAAAATGGGGAAGAAAATAATAGATTCTCTCTATCCAAAATAAAAGAGAAAGCAAAAACAACTATTAAGATAAACTAGTAGCAGAAAATGGTATTGTGTTCTCTACACAGAGTCATAATGGAAAAAGAAAAAGATAGAAGGATAAAAAGTGGGAAAGGAAGTCAGAGCACCCCCCTCCCGCCCCACAATCCAAATTAAAAGAAAAAACAAAGACTCATATGAATATTGTCAGCTCTTGTCAGGCACTTGCCATCCACCTCTACAAGGATTAAATGAAGTGCTACTGCAGCCGCTGGTCTTAAACACCTCCTGAAAGACTACCATCTGTGCCCCCGACCCCGCACACACTCAGGTCTCTTTGGCAGCCATACCACTTGAGACCATGGCACTGAGGTCCCCCAGTATGGAGGGGACCCTGCCCTGGAGGGATGCAGAACAGAGGGACCCAGCACCAAGGGACCATCAGAGCAGAGGAACCCCAGTCCTACAGGACTCCCGGGCTCTGGTGGACCCCCTCCTGCTCGCTCCCTCGTCTGGGTGTGAGCTCTTAAGGCCAGGCTGTAGGCACTGGATGCAAGCAGGAATGTAGTTTGTCCACATTCCAGCTCTGGATCTCTGCCAATCAGATCCCCTGAGAAGGATTCCAGCAACCTGGGACCTCCCAGGAGGAAGCAATTACACAAGGTAAGAGCTGTGCTTGACAGCCTCTTGTCCTCTTGGGAGCACCAGCCTGGGAGCAGAAAAATCAGGAATATGAGTGCCCCTCAAGTGTGGGTTCAGGAAATTGGGGGCCATCTGTCCTCTAGGTGGGCCCCTACTCCTGCGGGCACCTGGGCCCAGGTGGGTTTTCTATCCCATCCTGCATCCACCCCCTGGCTAATGTGTGTGCCAGTGACAGGACCACTGTCAACTGGGTGCCCCCTCCCCACAGACAGGGCCCCCGCCATTGACTCCTTTCCATCCTCCACAATGACTGCCTCCCACCCCGACTTCTCTCCACCCAATAAAACCCCCAATCCACCCTGGAGAAGCCCTACAGGGGAGGGGTGTGAGTGCTTACAGGTGTTCTCAGTCGCTTCAGTCATCTCGACTCTCTGTGACCCCATGGACTCTAGCCTGCCAGGCTCCTTTGTCCATGGGATTTCCCATATGAGAATACTACAGTGGGGTGCCATTTTCTCCTCCATGGGATCTTCCCTATCCAGGGATCAAACCCGGGTCCCATGCATTGGAGGCTGATTCTTTACCGTCTGAGAAAGTCGGTAAAGAAAGTCTCCCTGGAGGGGGTGCCGGGGTGCAAATATAAACCCACCTCAGAGCACATGGGAACTCAGCTATTGCTTATCTGGGACCAGGAAGGAGCTCTGGTAACAGCTCAGCTGGAGAAAAGGTGGGACCCAGCCTCCCTCTTCCCCTCCCAGCTCCCCCAGCCTCTGTGACTTCAGACAGTGATGTTGTTAGTCCATGGGTCCCCATTCTGGCTTCAGGCTGGTTCCACAGTGAAGCTGTGTCCTTTCCTACCTTTCTGGGAGGCTCTCTGGGTGGGGAAGATCTCCTGGAGAAGGGCATGGCAACCGACTCCAGTATTCTTGCCTGAAGAATCCCATGGACAGAGAAGCCTAGTGGACTACAGTCCATGGGGTCGGAATGAGTCAGACATGACTGAGCGACTAAACAATTCTGCTTTACAGCAGGTTTGTTCTCAATGCCATTCCCCGAAGAGGGATAAGGACACTGCCCCCTGTGGGTGACACTAGTGGCTGGAGCTGTGTCCAGGGCCCGGGCGTGCCTGCAGACCCTCACCTGTGTGGTGGACCACTTGAGCACCACGGGCAGGGTGACACATGGCAGCACGTTGCCCAGAAGCTGCAGCAGCCTTGACTCCTTGTAAGAGATGGGTGACTTCTTGTGCAGGCAGTAGGTCATCGTGCTGTGGCTCCCTGCAGGCAAATCAGGTGGGGAACACATCACCCCCTGAGCCTGTCCTCTGTGCCCCCAAGCCGCCCTAGGGATACACAGCTATAGCGCCGTGGGGTAAGGGGGAGTCCCGAAAGTGATAGCCACTGAGTCCTGGGAGCTGAATGTTGTCTTGAAATGGAGTCTCTGCAGATGTGAGAAAGTGAAAGTCAGTTTATTTAAGGAATCCCGTTTTTGGACAGGAAAGGCTTAAGATGGGTTTTGATTTTATGGTTTGTTGTTTCCCAGGTGGTGCTCATGGCAAAGAGCCTGCTTTCCAAAGCAGGAAGGATAAAGGATGCAGGCGTGATCCCTGGGTTGGGAAGATCCCCTGGAAAGGGAATGACAACCTACTCCATTATTCTTGCCTGGAGAATCCCATGGACAGAGGAGCCTGGCGGGTATAGTCCATGGGGCTGCAAAGAGTCAGACACAACTGAGCACAGACAGACCCTCTCTAGTTACAAGTACTTTGAAGTTATTCATAGTATTTTCAGGCTCTTTATGATGCCAATGTTGTGGTCATTTATGTATGGTTTCACTTATTCTTTTCCCTTTTAAATCTGTGTGATCTGTTTCAGAAACAGTGTGGAGAGGTTCACACTTTAGCAGTCACCTGGGGACAATCCAGAAATCCTTCCCTTCTGTCTCTGAACATAGGTTTGGACTAGCTTTATTTCTTTCTCTTTTTTTATTTATTCTCAGGGTCAAGGGATGGGAAGGAGGATTTACAAGTTCATAATATAATTTGATTTGATGATATTATGGAAGAGTGGATTGATGGGTAGATAGATAAGTGGATGGATGGATGAATGGATGGTGAGTGGGTGGATGGCTCGATCAGTGGATGGGTGGATGATGGATTGGTCGGTGGATGGATGGATGGATGATGGATGGGTGGATTTATGGATGGATGGGTGGGTGGTTAGATGGATGGATAAGTGGATGGATAGGTGAGTGGGTGGATGGACAGATAGATGAGTGGATGGGTGGGTGTGTGGGTGGATGGATGGATGGGTCAGCAGCATGTGGTCCATGCACACAGTGGTGTATGAGTCACCATGAAAAGGAGTGAAATTCTGACACAAGCTACATCGTGGATGGACCTTGAACACACGATGGTCAGTGAGAGAAGCAGACACAGAAGGACACACTTTACGTGTCCATTTATAAGAGATGTCCAGAACAGGCAAATTTACAAAGACAGAAGCAGATGAGTAGTGCCTGGGCTTGGGGGAGAGGCATCATGAGTTATTTTGTAAGGGGTACAGGAAGGAGAGTGGCCAAGGGCCCCTCTGTGGATGGAGGAGGCCTGAAGACTCGGAAGCCTCCTCCTTGTGGGGCCCTCAGAGCCTTCCCCACTGGGAAGCACCCAGAAAGGCTGAGAGACTGGGTCTACGGCTCCCTGTCTGCTCCACACCCTCAAGGGAAGAGCCGTGTGGGGGCCCTTCCTCCCGGGGCGGGGGGTGGGATGGCCGGCATAGAACCCCACAGCTGTCGAGAGGGTGAGAAAGAGTCTAAACCTGCCTTCCATAGAAAACAGCACTTCCTGTTTGTCCATATGTCCATGTGGGCTCCCAGCAGGCAGTGCCCAGGGTCACAGAGCCAGGGCAGGGCCCAGTGTGTACACGGCCAGAGGAGTGCTGGTGGAGAATGGGGCACGTTTGCTCCTTGAGGAGGTGAGCAGGGTTCTGTCTGTCAGGGACCCTCCCCTCCCAGCCCATGGTGTCTGGTGGCCACCCCTCTGATGGCCTGAGCAAAGCAGTGTCACCCTGGAAGTACCCGCCTGCCTGGTCACCACCGGGCATCCCCAAGTCCAGATGCCCACCCATAGCTGAGCTTTGCAGCACTTTTTGCAACCAAGCTGGCTGGAGTCAGAGGTTCCTCATTTTAATTACATAGTTCTGGTACCACTTAGGTTGTTTTGGGGGCGGGTGGCCCCCTTAAACTTTGGGCCCTCCAGGCTCAAGTGCAGAAGGTGCTGCAAAAGCTCTGATGGAAAACATGGATGGAAAGGTGAGGGATCCCCAGGAATAGTACAGAGTGGCTGTGAAAACACAACCCCGCCCCCAGGGAGGCTGGCATGTGTCCTGAAGGCAGGCTATTGGGGGTTCACTTACCTTCCGGGTTGAATGGGATAAAGTGGACAGACAAGGGAAGGTGCTGGTGTGTGTATGTATGTGTGTGCAGTATGTGTGCATGTGTGTTTGGTGTGTGTGTGTGTGCGTGTGTGTGTTCCATGTGCATGTATCCATGAGTGTGTGTTCAGTGTGCCTGTGTGTGCCTGTGTGCATGTTTGGCTCTGAGGCTTCCCACACTCGGACCCGTCTCGCAGCTGCATCCCCACGGAGCCGAGCCTGTGGAGCCTCACCTGGGTTGGAGAGGTGGTGCAGGGGCATGTCCCAGAGCCGAGAACTCAGCGCCGACATCCAGTCCAAGTTCACCTTGGTGGCACAGGAAGGAGCTGGGCGAGCTCACCTGCCAGCCCATCGGATGCCGAGCCTGGGCGATCTGGGGAAGGAAATGGGGCTTTGCATAATTAAAACAGGACGTGCAGAGGACCCAGTGCTGGCGGTGCAGAGCCGTGTCTCTGAGAAACCGGTACCTGCAGACTTCTCTCCAAGAGAAAGGAGGGTGGGGTGGTGGAGAGGGGAGAAGTGCTCTAGAGACAGAGAAACTGAGACACAGAGAGAAATGGACAGAGACATGAAGAGAGACAAACAGAAGTAGGGCGAGGAGAGAGAGACACACAGGAGGTTAAGTGGGGGTTTGAGGGGGAGCAAGGGAGAGGGGAGACAGGGACCAACAGACAGACCCCAGCAGCTCAAGTCTGTTCTCCCTGAGGCTAGAGCTGGTGACCCGCTCCAGACGGTCCTCCTTCCTCGTACTGTGCACCAGCCCCCTCCTCTTGGGGCTGAGAGGGGCCCAGTTGAGCCTGTAGGTTCCAGGTATGGGGGCTTCCATCCTAGGGGCAATGGAGCCCAGGCACAAGGTCACACACCCTTCACTCCCCAGCGGTGGTCTCTCCATCTGGTGGGTGTTGCTGCAGTAAAAGTGACTGGACAGGTTCCCAGGATGAAGCACCCACCTGAGCAGCTAAGAAGATGGGAATGCCTCCAGTCAGGGTCTGAGTGTCCCCTCTCTCCTGTTATGGGTGGACGTCCTGGTGGTCTGCATGCCATCAGGACTCCTTTCATGGCAAACACACGCCTGGACCTTTATTTTTGTGTTTACTGCCCTCCATGGACAGGGGTTGTCTCTATTCTTAAGGTCCCCTCTCTATAGTAATAGTCCCTTCTGTTGTCATAGTACCCCCTCTACAGTAATAGTCCTTTTCTATTGTCATACTCTCCCCTCTACAGTAATAGTTCCCCTTCTATAGTAACAGCCCCCTCTAATATCATAGTTGGAGAAAGGCATGGCAACCCACTCCAGTATTCTTAGCTGGAGAATCCCATGGACAGAGGAGCTTGGCGGGCTCCATGCAGTCAGTCCATGGAGTTGCAAAGAGTCAGACATCACTGATCGAGCAACACTAATGTCATAGTGTTTAGAGTTATAGCCCTCTATTCTCAAAACTTCACTTCTAGAGTAACTGTGCTCCTCTACTGTTGTAGTCGCCCCTCTGTAATAATAGTCCCCCTTCATTGTATTACTCCTCTTCTATTGTCATAGTACCCCCACAGTAATGGTTCCTCTTCTACAATATCAGCTCCTCTCTATTGTCAGAGTAACAGTTCCCCCGATAGGGTAACAGTTCTCTATTAGAGATCTAATAGAGTAATGGAAGTGAAAGTGAAGTTGCTCAGTCGTGTCTGACTCTTTGTGACCCCGTGTATTGTAACCTACCAGGCTCTTCTATCCATGGGATTCTCCAGGCAAGAGTACTGGAGTAGGTTGCCATTTCCTTCTCCAGAGGATCTTCCTGACCGAGGGATCGAACCTGGGTCTCCTGCATTGTAGGCAGACGCTTTTACTGCCTGAGCCACCAGGGAAGGCAAGAGTAATAGGGTAATAGTTCTCCTTTACTGTCATAGTCCTCCACCCCATACACTAATAGTCCTGTCTCTATTGTCATACTTCACTTTCTATTGTAATAGTCCCCCCCTGCAGTAAAAGTCTCTCCTCTACTGAAATAGCCCCCCTAATGTCATATTCCTACTATATAGTGATAGTCCCCCCTCTATTGTCAAAATTCCCCTTCTACAGTAGTACTGTCATAGTCCCCTCTCTGCAATAATAGTCCTCCTTGATTGTAGTAGTCCCTTTAAATTATAATAGTCTGCCTCTAGTAACCCCCTTCTAGAGTAAAAGTCCTCTGTTGCTATAGTCTCCCTCTACATAAACGTCGCCCTCTACTGTCATAGTCCACTCCTTATTGTAATAAGTCTGTCTCTGTGGTAGTAGTCTCTCATCTAGTAATCTTCTGTTGTCAGTATTCCCCTTCCACAGTCAAAGTCCGCCTTCTACTATAACAGTGCTGCCTCTATTGTCATAGTTTCCCCTCTACGCTAATAGTGCCCTTCTGCTGTCCCTACTCTATATTAATAGTCCCTTTTCTATCTTAGTAGTCCCAAGTCTATAGTAATAGTCTTCCTCAATTTCAGTAGTCCCTTTCTATTGCAATAGTCCCTGTCTGCAGTAATATACCCCCATTCGTTATAATAGTCCCCCTTAAGGTAATAGTCCTCTTCTGTTATAATAGTCCCTCTCTCTTTGTTATAGTCTCCTCTGTCTAGTAATAAACCCTCCTCTACAATGATAGACCACCCTCTACTTAATAGTCTCACATATGCTATAGTAGTCCTCTCTCAACAGTGAGAGTCCTCCTCTATTGTAATAGCCGCCCTCTATGGTAAGAGTCCTCCCTCCATAAATAGTTCTGCCTCTTCTGTAATACAGCAAAGCAGAGACATTACTTTGTCAACAAAGGTCTGTCTAGTCAAGGCTATGGTTTTCCAGTGGTCATGTATGGATGTGAGAGTTGGACTATAAAGAAAGCTGAGTGATGAAGAATTAATGCTTTTGAACTGTGGTGTTGGAGAGGACTCTTGAGGGTCCCTTGGACTGCAAGGAGATCCAACCAGTCCATCCTAAAGGAGATCAGTCCTGGGTGTTCATTGGAAGGTCTGATGATAAGCTGAAACTCCAATACTTTGGCCACCTGATGCAAAGAGCTGGCTCATTTGAAAAGACCCTGATGTAGGGAAAGATTGAGGGCAGGAGGAGAAGGGGTTGACAGAGGATGAGATTGTTGGATGGCATCACCGACTTGATGAACATGGGTTTGGGTGGACTACGCGAGGTGGTGATGGACAGGGAGGCCTGGTGTGCTGCGGTTCGTGGGGTCACAATGAGTCGGACACAACTGAGCCACTGAACTGAACTGAACTTCTGTAATAGTCCCCCTCTACAGAATGGTCCCCCTCTATTGTAATAGTTTCCTGTATTAAAATAGTTCTCTGTATTGTCATAGCCCCTTCCCTGCGTAACAGCCCCAATGGTATCAGAGTCCCCCTATTATAAATTTTCCCCCTCCACAGTAATAGTCTCCCACTACGGTAAGGGTTCTCCTTTATTATGAGCCCCCTCTCCACAGTAGGGCTTCCGTGGTGGCTCAGCTCATAAAGAATCTGCCTGCATTGCAGGAGACCTGGGTTAGGAAGATCCCCTAGAGAAGGGAAAGGCTACCCACTCCAGTATTCTGGCCTGGAGAATTCCATGGCCTGTGTAGAATCAGATATGAACGAGTGACTTTCACTTTCTTCACTGTAACATCCCCCCTACATGGTCATAGCCTCATTTATTGTTGTGTCTCCCCTCTATCATGTTAGTCACCTCTCTACAGTAGTGTGGCCCCTTGTACATATAGAGCCCTATCTCTATGTAATCATCCCCTCTCTAGAGTAGTAGTCCTCCCTGAAGCACTCTTATCCTCCTGTAATAGTCCCCTTTCCTCTTCAAAATAACCCTTCAGAATAAGTCTCTTTTCTAATCCAAACATTCCATGAGATGCAAGTAGAACACACAGCGAAACAGTATGTCAGAACCCTGAGCATGGCACTGTGGGGAGAACCTGTGGATGTGTATGCCTTGTCACGTAGGGCTCCTTTGGTGCGTCTGTGTCACCATCCTGGGGATGCCTGTGGGTGTGTGTCTGTCTTCCCCTCACAGAGGAGACCTCCCCATAATACAGGGCACCTGCCCACTGGGTGTCCTGTCCACAACTCTCCCCATAACACAGGTCACCTGCCGACTCCTGAGCCCTCTTGTCTCCACATCCCTGGACCTCTGTTCCATCAGAATCCAGGTCAGTGTGTCACAAGCCCTTCATCCTCCCATTTGTGCTGGCCTGAGATGGTGGTGGGTTCACTGTGATGGGAGGAACAATGTTCCATCGCCTGTGGACACCAATCCTGCACTTGCAAGACACTATTCCATCTCCCAAGTACATAGGTGTGGGTCACCCACCCTCTTTTCCTTGTCTGTGAACCCCAGCTGCCTGGTTTCCAAGTGCAGATTCAGGAGTGCTCGGCAGTAGTGCCACCCAGCCTTGGGGCCTCGGACAGTACCCCAGGGAGCAAGCCGAGTGCACCTGCACACCCCGGTGGCTTCTGCTTCCTGTGGGTCTGCCGCACCCTCTGCATCCTCAGTCCATTCAGGTGAGCAGGTGGGGCGCATGCCAGTGAGGTCAGGTTCTGCCCCTGGGGCCCACAGTGAGACACTGGAGGAGGTTCCGTGTGACCTCGCACACCTCTGTGGGTGGGGATGGGCACAGAGGCACTCAGGGAATAGTTCTCAGGTGAACGAATGGATGGAGCAATGCAGGGCCACTCCAGGAACACCAGGCTCCTAGACCTTTGCTCAGGCCACCAAACTCACCTGACCCCTGAAACACTCACTGGGTCCCCGAGACACTCATCAGCCCCCTGAAACACTCACTAGGTCCCCAAAACTTGCCAGCCCCCTGAAAGGCTCACTGGGTTCCCTTAACACACCATCCCCCTGAAACACTCATTGGTTCCCCCAAGCACTTCCCAGGCTCCCAAAATGTCCATCCACTCCGACTAGCCCATGGTCCTATTCCCTCAATGTAAGGGCAGGACACAAGACCATGGTCATCAGGTGTCCTCCCCCAGTGGCACTGGCCAGCACAGGTACAGCACCGGCTCAGGACTCATGAGGGGCTTTGTCACTGTGCCCCATGAGCCGCAGTCCAGGGGCTCCCTGTGGCTCCGTTCTCTGGCCCAGAGGGAGTCAACTTCCACATGGAGATGCTGGGTGGGTGCCTCCTTTCCCTCAGTTGGTCCCGGCCCTCCAGCCCCTCCTGTGCACAAACACACACACACATACATATATGATGCTGGGAAAGATTGAGGTCAGGAGGACAAGGGGGTGTGACAGAGGATGAGATGGTTGGATTGCATCACCGACCCCATACACATGAGTTTGAGTAAACAGGAGTCGGTGATAGACAGGGAGGCCTGGACTGCGGCAGTCCATGGGGTCGTGAAGAGTCAGATGCAATTGAGCGACTGAACTGAACACAGCTTTTAGAGTTGCTGTTACAAAAAATGGCCACAAGGAGTCAGCATTGCTTTTGCTTCATACTCCACTTCTAAATTTCTTTTTTCTTTTTAATTAATTAATTTATTTTAATGGGAGGCTGATTACAATATTGTAGTGTTTTTGCCATACATTGACATGAATCAACCATGGGTGTTCATGTGTTCCCCATCCTGAACCTCCCACCCACCTCCCTCCCAGTACACCAGCCCAGAGCACCCTGTCTCATGCATCAAACCTGGACTGGCAATCTATTTCACATATGGTAATGCTATTCCATATTCAATGCTATTCTCTCAAATCATCCCATCCTCGCCTTCTCCCACAGAGTTCAAAAGTCTGTTCTTTACATCTGTGTCTCTTTTACTGTCTCACATACAGGGTCATCGTTACCATCTTTCTAAATTCCATATATATGTGTTAATATACTGTATTGGTGTTTTTCTCTCTGACTTACTTCACTCTGTATAATAGGCTCCAGTTTCATCCACCTCATTAGAACTGATTCAAATGCATTCTTTTTAATGGCTGAGTAATATTCTATTGTGCATATGTACCACTGCTTTGTTATCCATTCATCTGCCAATGGACATCTTGGTTGCTTCCATGTCCTGGCGATTGGAAGCAATGCTGCGATGAACATTGGGGTACTCATGTCTCTTTTAGTTCTGGTTTCCTCAGTGTGTATGCCCAGCAGTGGTATTGCTGGGTCGTATGACAGCTCTATTTCCAGTTTTTAAAGAAATCTCCACCCTGTTCTCCATAGTGGCTGCACTAGTTTTCATTCTCACCGACAGTGTAAGAGAGTTGCCTTTTCTCCACACCCTCTCCAACATTTATCGCTTGTAAACTTCTTGATAGCAGCCATTGTGACTAGCATGAGATGGTACCTCATTGTGGTTTGAATTTGCATTTTTTTAATAAGTGATGTTGAGCATCTTTTCATGTGTTTGCTTGCTATCTATATGTCTTCTTTGGAGAAATGTCTGTTTAGATCTTTGGCCCATTTTTTGATTGGGTCATTTATTTTTCTGGAATTGAGCTGTAGGAGCTGCTTGTGTATTTTTGAGATTAATTCTTTGTCAGTTACTTCATTTGCTATTATTTTCTCCCATTCTGAAGGCTGTCTTTTCACCTTGCTTATACTTTTCTTCGTTGTGCAAAAGCTTTTAAGTTTAATTAGGTCCCATTTGTTTATTTTTCCTTTTATTTCTATGACTCTGGGGGGTTTCTGTGCATTCATTGTTTTATTTTGAAGTAGGGTTGATTTCTGATACTGTGTTTATTTCAGGTATACAGGAGCTGGATTCAGAGATACACGGACATTTATCAATTCCTTTTTGGGTTCATTTTCCCCAGAGAGAGGAGTACAGTGTCTCCAATAGGCTGCCCTTTGCTATTCAACACTGTTTTTCCTGATTATCTGTTTGATGTATATTAACGCCTGTTTGTTTCTTGCAAACTCTTCATTTATCCCACATCCCTAACTTTTTTTTAATAATCATAAGTTGGTTTTCTAAGTTTGTGAGTCTGTTTCTACTGTGTAATAGCCTACATTTGCGTTAATTTCAAGAAGATACCTGTCAGTGATACCTTCTGTAATTTGTCTTTCTCTGTCAGCCTTCCCTTACTTAGTATGGTATTCACTCTATCCATCCACGCTGTTGCCACTGGCATTATTCCGTTGTGATTCAGGGCTGGGTAGCATTCCAGTGCAGAGGTGCACCACTCTGACTTCATTTTCCTGTCGATGAATAACTTCGTTGAATTTGTTGCAGGGAGGGCTCCCCTGGTGGCCCAGCCAGGAGAGAATCCACCTGCCAATGCAGGAGACGTGGGTTCAGTCCCGGGGTGGGGAGATCCCCTGGAGAAGGGCATGGAAACCCACTCTAGTATTCTTACCTGGAGAATCCCATGGACAGAGGAGCCT
Source organism: Ovis aries (assembly GCF_016772045.2). Taxonomy (NCBI): domain Eukaryota; kingdom Metazoa; phylum Chordata; class Mammalia; order Artiodactyla; family Bovidae; genus Ovis; species Ovis aries. The sequence goes on along the minus strand of NC_056080.1, from coordinate 7,896,610 downwards.
GGCAGGCTACAGTCCATGGGGTCACAAAGTGTTGAACATGACTGAAGTGACTGAGAATACATGCAAAGGAAAAAAAAGAGAAATGAGTATTTTCTTCTTTCCTTTTTTGAGAACAAAGGAGATCAAGAAAACAGTGAGCAGGCCTGAACATTCCTAGTATTTTTACTTTAGCTGCTCATAACTCTGAATGTCTGTGACTAAGTTTGCTTTTCTGCCCCCTAAATCTGCAGGAGCTATGAATAACATTTTTTCCTTGGACTCTATGCTAAATATATCACCTATCTGGTGGTTACCCTTACAACACCCTTCCCCTTGTAGTTAATATCAGAAAGAAGGCCATGGAGCCACCCCAACTGCCAGAGTCAGTTCCTGGGTTATTGACTTCAGTCTAAGACTGTCTTTGAAAACATGCACGAGGAAGAGATCTAGATCCTACTCACTTTGTTCCTCATCACTGACACCTGACTGTGAGCCCTTCCCTTATATAAGCCCCTAGACTCTTCATAGGTGGGGGGTGGGAGGGTACTCAGTCCTTGAGGCATGATCCTACTGTGTTCCCCTCTCTGCTGGCTTGAGAATAAAAGCCACCTTCGTATCTTCTTCAAACTCTGTCTCCGTATTTTCTATTTCGCTTCACTGGGCAGAGAAAGCCAGGATTTTGGCCAGCAACAATTCTAGTTCTTGGTCATTGCCAATCGAGCTGCCCTGAAAACAAGGTGCACGAGTCACTGTGAATTCTGATTTTCTCTGGGTCTGAGCCCAGACATGGGATTGTCAGGCCATGTGGTTTCCGAGTGTTTAGTTGAAAAAGAACCTCCTTGCTTGTTTTGATAGTTCCTGTACCCATTTACATCCCCACTGAGAGTGTAGTAGAATCCCCTTTTGCCTCCATCCTCAGCAGCCTCTATTCTCTGTAGATTTTTAGACAGTGGCCACTCTGACCTGTGGGAGGGGATTTTTTATGGGAGTTTTGATTTGCATGGATTTAATACATAGTGGTGTGCTGCAGTCCATGGGATTGCAAAGAGTAGGACACAGCTGAGCAACTGAACTGAATACATAGTGAGCTGGACAAACTTTTCAGGTGCCTTTTGATACTGTACAGAGTGACTACAGTTTACCTCTTGACATTGTTTTCTTGAAAGGTGGCCCTGTTTTGAATTCCTGTCTGATGATCTATGCCGGGACATGACTGGAAGGGAGGGGTCATTTACAGTCCCACAGGCCTTGTGAATATGAAGAGCCAAGCAGCATTAGGTTTAAAGTTGTTTTTCTGGAAGACGGTTCTAAGGAAAGAACATTGCTTCCTGCCCCAATCTGGTCCTCAGTCATTGAGGTTCACGGAAAACTCTGTCAGCTAGAGTGGAATGTGCCAAGGCTTGAGTCTCATTTCTCTTTCCCCCTTACCCAGGGTCCCCAGGACACATCCCAGTTTGTGGACACCATTCTCCAGAGGTTGCTGTCATCTGTAGGTGGGGTGACCCTAAGGATGGAGGCTGGAGGTAGAAACCCCAGCCTAGGGGACATAGAGTGGCCAGGGGACGTTGCAAACTTGTTCCAGCCTGGAGGCTCCACCAATTCTTGGGTGATGTAGGCTTGGTTTCTTTGCAGGAGGTTCCACCTGCATCTGGAGATAGGGTGCTCATGCAGAGGGAAGGAGGCACTCCAGGTCCATTGTGGGGTCACATTTCCTGCCCCATGCTCCCAGCTCCGTATGCACTGAGACCCTCCAGGCTTGGGACCAAAACCAGCTCAGGCTCCAGGGATATGACAACATCCGGGTCACCATGGCCTCAAAACAGTAGAGTCAGGCTTTCTGATTCCTTTTTTGTACTTTTATTCCCTAATTTGACTTGGCGTATATAGTTGAATGACAAGGTTGTGGGTGTTTTTTGTTTTTATTTGGATCGACAGCAATTTGATTCACTTGTACATAGATGTGTATATCTTCTCTTCCAGGTTCTTTTCCGATATAGGATGTTACAGGGTTGAATAGGATTCCTGGTGGGTACATAGTGGGTATATTCCTACACAGTGGTTCCTGGTGGATTGTTGTTGTTGTTTTTTAAATAATATTAGCCTCCCTATGTTAGAATGAATCACTTCATTATTCCCTATCCCACAGTTTTTTTTTTTTTTTTCTTTCTGGGGACCATTGATTATTTTCTGAGTCTGTGAGACTGTTTCTCTTTGGTAAAGAATTTCATCTGTATCCATTTCTAGTTCCCAGCTACAAGTGATATATTATGCTAATATCCCTCCCTGTCACCCTCACCTCACTTGCTATGATCATCTCTACTTTATTCCCTGAGGCCTCCCATGGCATTCTTTCCTGCTTGTTATGGCTGAGTGATGGTTCATTGTCTATGTACCCCATCTTCTGTATTCCTTATGGACGTCTTTGTCTGCAAATATTTTTTTCCATTCTGAGGACTGTCTCTCTTTCATTTAGGGTTCCTTTGTTGTGCAAACGCTTTTAAGGTTAATTCAGTCCTGTTTTCTTAGTTTTGGTTCATTTTTCATTATTCTGGGCACACTTGGTGGAATTGATGTTGCAGCATGTCCCCCCTGTATTGTCCTCAAAATTGCATAGTACCCGTCCAACGTTTAGACCTTTATCTTCTTTGAAGTTTATATTTGTGTATGGTTTCAGGGATATTCTAATTTCATTCTCGTTTTCATTATTGATGCACGTCCATGCTCTCCTCCATAGTGGCTTTCCCCTATTTTCATTTCAGCAATGGAGGTGGATGGTTCCCTTTTCTTCATGGCATCGGGCAGATTTAACCTTTGTAGAGTGCTTAATCACCATTCTGATTGGTGTGAGGTGATACCGAACACCCTTCCCTAATATTTAGCAACTTGACATCTTTTCATGTGATATTTTTTAAGTGTGAGTTAAAGGTACCTGTTAAAATTGGCTTTGTGACAGTCTACCGAGTTATGAATTCTTTTTTGATGACCAGCCCTAGGAGACTCCAGGAGATCAGTTGTTGTTTACTTAGAAATGCTTGGACCTTATAAATATTAAATGCCTGTCAACACAGCTTTCTGTTGATGGGTGGAACTGTGGCCCTCTCTGTTGTCTTACCTGAGACCAAACTATGGTGGAGGTAATGAAGACAATGGAGACCTCCTTCAAAAGGTCCCAGTGCCCCCGACACTGCAGGAGGCCACGACTGACCCACGCCTCTGCTGAAGGCCCCTGGGCACTCACAGGCAAGTCTGGGTCAGTCTCTTGTGGGGTCACTGCACCTTTCTCCTGGGTCCTGGTGTGCACAAGGTTTTGTTTATGCCCTCCATGAGTCTGTTTCCCTAATCCTGTGGAAGTTCTATAATCAAATCCCAATGGCCTCCAAAGTCTAACTCCCTCGGGTTTCTCAGTCCATTTTCCAAATCCCCAAGGTGGGAAATCTGGAGGTGGGATGGTGTGTGTGCTGACCTGGCATGGATGGAGGTGGGGTGGTCTGTGTGCTGACTTGGCATTGATGGATCTGGGGTGGTGTCTGAACTGACCTGACATGGATGGAGCTGGGGTGGTCTGTGTGCTGAACTGGCATGGATGGAGCTGGGGTGGTCTGTTTGCTAGCCTGGCATTGGTGGATTTGGGGTGGGGCCAATCTATGTGTTCCTAAGTGACAAGAGTTAAGCTGTGGTTGACTAGTGGTTGGGAGAGCTTGTTTATGATCAGGCAGGGAGGAGGTATATACCTGGAGCTTTTAAGTTACCTAGGTCTCATATGTTTATTTTTGTTGTTCATTCATTTGGGTTTTAGCAACGTTCCTTCATCTGCTGGATGTTTCTCTGTCATTTAGTTTTGTTTAGTTTTCTGTGTTTGTGATCCCTTTCTTGGTTGAAAGGCTGTAGTTCCTCTTAACTATGGTGTCTACCTCTGCTGATTGGAATTGAACCAATGCCTTGTGATGGTTTCCAGATTGGGGGGATTTGTGTGTGTGTTCTGGTAGGTGGAGCTAGATCGTGTCTTTCTGAAAGGCAGTGGCTGTGTCCACTAGTGTGGTTTGGAATGTATGGGTTCAGTATGGCTTTGAGCAGCTTGTCTGCTGATGTGCAAGGCTGCACCCCTATCTGGCTGAAGGATAGGTGAGGGGTGTTTGGCACTACAGCTTGCTGGCTCTGGGGTATGGCAGGGGTGATGAGGAGATACCCCTCATCCAAGGTAAGGAGCAGTGGCTGTGCTTTGCTGGAGCAGCCGTGAAGAGATAGCCCACGCCCAAGGTAAGAGAAACCCAAGTATGTTAGTAGGTGTTGCAAGAGGGCATCAGAGGGCAGACACACTGAAACCATAATCACAGAAAACTAGTCAATCTAATCACACTAGGACCACAGCCTTGTTTAACTCAATGAAACTAAGCCATGCCTGTGGGACAACCCAAGACGGGCAGGTCATGGTGGAGAGCGCTGACAGAATGTGGTCCACTGGAGAAGGGAATGGCAAACCACTTCAGTATTCTTGCCTTGAGAACCCCATGAACAGTATGAAAAGGCAAAATGATAGGATACTGAAAGAGGAACTCCTCAGGTCAGTAGGTGCCCAATATGCTACTGGAGGTCAGTGGAGAAATAACTCTAGAAAGAATGAAGGGATGGAGCCAAAGCAAAAACAATACCCAGCTGTGGATGTGACTGGTGATAGAAGCAAGGTCCGATGCTGTAAAGAGCAATATTGCATAGGAACCTGGAATGTCAGATCCATGCATGAATCAAGGCAAATTGGAAGTGGTCAAACAAGAGATGGCAAGAGTGAATGTCAACATTCTAGGAATCAGCGAACTAAAATGGACTGGAATGGGTGAATTTAACTCAGATGACCATTTTATCTACTACTGTGGGCAGGAATCCCTCAGAAGAAATGGAGTAGCCCTCATGGTCAACAAAAAAGTCCAAAATGCAGAACTTGGATGCAATCTCAAAAATGACAGAATGATCTCTGTTCGTTTCCAAGGCAAACCACTCAATATCACGGTAATCCAAGTCTATGCCCCAACCAGTAAGGCTGAAGAAGCTGAAGTTGAATGGTTCTCTGAAGACCTACAAGACCTTTTAGAACTAGCACCCAAAAAAGATGTCCTTTTCATTTTAGGTGACTGGAATGCAAAAGTAAGAAGTCGAGAAACACCTGGAGTAAGGCAAATTTGGCCTTGGAATGCAGAATAAAGCAGGGCAAAGACTAATAGAGTTTTGCCAGGAAAATGCACTGGTCATAGCAAACACCCTTTTCCAACAACACAAGAGAAGACTCTACACATGGACATCACCAGATGGTCAACACCGAAATCAGATTGATTATATTCTTTGCAGCCAAAGATGGAGAAGCTCTATACAGTCAACAAAAACAAGACCATGGATGGATGGCATCAGTGACTTGATGGACGTGAGTCTGGGTGAACTCTGGGAGTTGGTGATGGACAGGGAGGCCTGGCATGCTGCGATTCATGGGGTTGCAAAGAGTCGGACACAACTGAGCAACGAAACTTACCTGAACTTAGTGTTGAGATGGAGGCTTTTGGGAGGACATTCACCTATTAATGTTCTGAGGGGCCAGGAGTTCTCTAGTGATCAAAAGTCCTGAAGTCATCAGCCATCAGCCATCAGCCACTTCCTTCCCCAGGGGATTTTCCCCACCAATGGATCAAAGCCAGGTCCCTTGCATTGCAGGCAGATTCTTTGCTGTCTGAGCCCCCAGGGAAGCCCTTAGAAAATGCCTGCTGGCACTGATTAAATATTACACAAATATGTGTTGAAAATGCAAAGTATCGTGATGAATAGCAGAGACTGATTATCATGATATTTATTGTTATTTGACAAGTCTTTGCTGTCAGATTATAGCAGGAATGTGTATGGTAGGATATAGGAACACAGTACAGTTTCCAACTGTGTGTTCATCTGAAAGTTTCTTAGGGTGATGGCAGGTCCTCAGTTACCTTCTAATGACAGTGACAGGATTTTTCATTGCTTTGTGTTCTTTTGTTTTTTTAACCTTCCTTCGCTTTCTCATCTATTAGTTGTTGTTTACTGGCTAAGTCATGTTAGACTCTTTGCAAACCTATGGACTGTGGCCTATCAGGCTCCTCTGTCCATGGGATTTCCCAGGCCAAAAAAAAAAAAAAAATATATATATATATATATATATATATATATATATATATAGAAAAGCCAGGTCTGGGGAAAGAGCACATGGGCCGAGACCTCTCAAGACACAGGGATGGGAAGGGTGGCCAGGAGGGGATGAGGGTCAAAAAACTTTGGGTTTATGCGAAGTCTGGGCAGGAACCATGGCTCCCAGGCCTGGCTGTGGACACTTCCCAGCATCCATCTGCATGCCCTCTGTCTGTCCTGCCCCACATTTTCCAGGAGCACTGGGGTCTAGACTGTGGTACTTGCTGAGCTCTAGACACAGCTGTCTGCTTGCAAGTGTGTGGGAGGGATGGAGTGCTCTTAACGACTTCTTACAACTCTGAAAAGTGGGACCAAGAGGCTGGGGTTAATCTGGCTGCAAGGAGCTGATGGCCCTATGTCAGTCACAGAGCCAGAGGTCAGACCAGAGCTGCTGAAGAAGGAGCCCAGAGGATTTATTGAAAAACCAGTGAAATTGGTTGTTAGAAAGCAGCACTGAAAAGACTACAAACAAAAGCCTGATATGAACTAAAGTGTGAAACAAATGTGAAGTATTCTTGTCATTGGTGTTTTTAAGAAAGCTGGATTAAATGTGTTCTATAGTCAGCAAGTTTATCCCAGAACTTTCAGTTTTATTTCCACCACACAGCATCAGCAGTGAGTGGTGGCTGTGCTGCGCTGGAGCAGTGAGCAGCTGAGAGGAGATACACCACGTCCAAGATCAGGAGTGGGGGTCGTGAGGAGATATTGCCAGGGTCCAGCTCCGGTGGATCTAGGGAATTCGAAGGGTGGATGGAGTCGGTGAGGAAAACTTATTTATTTATTTATATAAGATTAGATTAGGAAGAAATAGTGTAGTAGGAAAATTAAGTGGAGAGAAGAGGCTGATTAACTTGGGTTACGTGGAAAACCAATAAAGTTCCAGACAAGGAGCTTGCACCATCTACATTAGACCGCCGGTGCCCGTTTGAATATTGGAGAGTGCCCCGCCTTGGGCTCTCTCTCCTACGGATCTGAAAAGCCTGGACAAGTAAGTAGACATAGTGAGCCTCTGTGCCCAAGATGGGAATTCAGCCTGAAATTAGAGTAAAGAGGAGACACGGGGGAAGCCAGTCCAGCAACTGGCTCCCCTTCTATTGTCCTTCAAGGCCTTTTATACTTTTGATTATACATAGAGATCAATGGGTAATACAAAATTATGTAGCGTTAGCAGCCCAGACTCTTTCTGTATATCTTTTTGTATACAGAAGGTCTCAGGTGATTTACATTATCTTCTGGCCAAGAGGCTTGTTAACACTTTTTGGCTCTCTTCCTTAATGAATGTTAATTTCGTTTCCCCTAAGTGTTTTTCTTTAATCTGCATCTCCTTAAAGCACTAAAGTTACATCTCTATAGAACAAAGGCACAGTGGGTTATAACAAAGAAGGTACTTAACTCAAAGATCTAATGTTGCTAATACCAGGTCTACTACTTGTTTTTCTATATACCAACTATATCTAAAAATAAAGGATATGAAAATTTGGCAGCAAGTATTGGCTCAACAAATGACACCTTTAATCAGCCCTATTCTAATGATTTTGACTCTTCAAAGCCCCTACATTCCTAGGATGTTTTAAGCTTCCTGTGCCTCCTGCAGTCAGGAGGCCTCAAACAATCACATGCACAGCTGTATGAGTCCTGCAGGCAGGCTAGAAAGCCATCAGAGGGGTTTTTGGATTGAAACATTCTTTCAAATGCAGAAGACTAAAGCCCTGAATTGACTTTTTCCAGAGAATGTCAGAAGAGTGGAAAAGCAGGCGGATTCTTAATTTTTGAGGTACATGCTCAGGAAATGCCAGGGGGAAAACCTGAGATCTGACTCGGTCTTGCACATCATGTCTCTGCCGCATGACCTTGTCACAGGTGGAATTCCTCACGCTGGCCTCCAGCAAGATATCCCATGTTCAAGGTAAGGAGTGGTCTAATCATGTGGACCACAGCTTGTCTAACTCAATGAAACTATCAGTCGTGCTGTGTAGGGCTGCCCAAGAGGGATGGGTCATGGTGGAGAGTTCTGATAAAACGTGGGCCACAGGAGAAGGGAATGTCAAGACACTTCAGTATTCTTGTCTTGAGAACCCCATGAACAGTATGAAAGGCAAAAAGATAGGACACTGAAAGATGAACTCCTCAGGTTGGTAGGTGCCCAATATGCTACTGGAGATCAGTGGAGAAAAAACTTGAGAAAGAATGAAGAGACAGATCCAAAGCAAAAACAACACCCAGTTGTGGATGTGGCTGGTGATGAAAGCATGGTTGAATACTGTAAAGAGCAATACTGCATAGGAACCTGTAAAGTTAGGTGCATGAATCAAGGCAAATTAGAAGTGGTGAAATGAGATGGCAAGAGTGAACGTCGATATTTTAGCAATCAGCAACTAAAATGGACTGGAATGGATGAATTTAACTCAGATGACCTTTATATCTACTAAGGGGTGGCAGGAATACACAGAAGAACTGTACAAAAAGGATCTTCACAACCAAGATAATCACGATGGTGTGATCACTCACCTAGAGTCAGACATCCTGGAATGTGAAGTCAAGTGGGCCTTAGAAAGCATCACTACGAACAAAGCTAGTGGAGGTGATGGCATTCCAGTTGAGCTATTTCAAATCCTGAAATCTGATGCTGTGAAAGTGCTACACTCAATATGGCAGCAAATTTGGAAAACTCAGCAGTGGCCACAGGACTGGAGAAGGTCAGTTTTCAATCTAATCCCAAAGAAAGGCAATGCCAAAGAATGCTCAAACTACTGCACAATTGCACTCATCTCACACGCTAGTAAATAATGCTCAAAATTCTCCAAGCCAGACTTCAGCAATACGTGAACTGTGAGCTTCCAGATGTTCAGGCTGCTTTTAGAAAAGGCAGAGGACCAGAGATCAAATTGCCAGCTTATGCTAGATCATCAAAAAAGCAAGAGAGTTCCAGAAAAACATCTATTTCTGCTTTATTGACTATGCCAAAGCCTTTGACTGTGTGGATCACAATAAACTGTGGAAAATTCTGAAAGAGATGGGAATACCAGACCACTTGACCTGCCTCTTGAGAAACCTGTATGCAGGTCAGGACACAACAGATAGAACTCATCATGGAACAACAGACTGGTTCCAAATAGGAAAAGGAGCACGTCAAGGCTGTATATCATCACCTAGCTTATTTAACTTATATGCAGAGTACATCATGAGAAACACTGGCCTGGATGAAGCACAAGCTGGAATCAAGATTGTGGGGAGAAATATCAATAACCTCAGATATACATATGACACCACCTTATGGCAGAAAGTGAAACAGAACTAAAGAGCCTCTTGATGAAAATGAAAGAGCAGAGTGAAAAAGTTGGCTTAAAGGTAAACGTTCAGAAAACTAGGATCATGGCATCTGTTCCCATCACTTCATGGCAAATTCATGTGGAAAGTGTGGAAGACTTTATTTTTTTTAATGTGAGCTGTGTGTCCTTGTGTAGCTGTGTGGAGAAGTGTCTCTGGTATCCCCATTGGTTCCCCTAGCCCACCCTTGTGCTCATGCCTTACCCCCATGCCCCTGGGGCAGCTCCTGTTGACCTTGCCTTGTGACGATAGCTACCTTGCAGGCGCCAGCAGCAACTTTATTGAAGCTTGATTGACACCTGCCCCTGTGACATGTGGCCAGAATGTCCCAGAGAAAGTGTGATCCTCGTGCCCATGAGGAACACGCCCACCCTGCTGCTTGGGGGTGGCTCGGTCTGCCATAGCACCATGTCCAGGCTCATAGGCTGGCTGCCAGTCAGCCACTAGCTCCCTCAGTATGTGGTGTAAGACCACAGGCTCAGCAGTGGTAGCCCATGGAACTTGTGGATCTCGTCTGTGATGGTGAAAATGACCTTCAGGCAGACAGGGCCCTGGGAGTGCTCACAGCCTGGCCCAGTGCTGCCCTGGGCTCAGCATCCCAGAGCTGGAGTTGGGGGACAGGAACCCCAAGGCCAGCTGGGTCACTGTGGGTGGGTCTGGGGCTTCCCCAGAGGAAGCACTCGGTTTGAGGGGCCCCTGGGCCTGGAGGTTCCCAAGGGTTAGGACATGCTGAGCAGGTTAGGTGAAGGGAACAGGGAAGAGGGGGGACTTGGGTGAGCCTCTGTCCGCAGGGTGTGAGTCAGCCTGACCTAGGGGTTGTGTGGTGTTGTCATGAAGTGGTCAAGGCTGAGGGTTCAGAGCAGGTCCCCATTGGGATTTGTGGGGGCAGGACCAGCCTGTGGGTCAAAGTGCATCTCAGGGCTCCACCCATTTGCACCTCACACCCACGTATGCGTGGAAGCTCTCCTGGCCCCTTTTCTGCCAGTAGCCCTCAGTGTCAAAGGACAGCTTGCCAGTGCGTGTCTTCATCTGGCCTGGTGGCAGGAGCTCAGGGCAGCGGTCGTCCAGGTCTTTGCAGCTGGGGAGGGGAGAGGGCAGTGCAGAAGGGCCCCCAGCTGGTCTCCTGGGTCTGTGTGCTCAGTGGCCTGACTCAGACCGGAGTGAGCAGGGCCTGGATGGCTGCACAGCAGGGCAGTGCCCAGGAACCAAGGCTACACTGCCTCACTGTCCTAGGGGATCCCAGAGAAGTCAGAGACGCTCCCTGTCCACCCACAAGCAGTTATCACTTCATGTCTGACATGAACAGATTTTCTCTATGAGTAAGTGTACTTATTTACAAACTTAAATAAAGTGGGTTGTTCTAACCATACTATCCTGTCCTGGCAAGGGCCAGGAGCCATGTGTTTTGCCAATCCCTGGGAAGAATGGAAGGTGCCCACCCAGGGGGTCCCAGTGTGGTTCTGGGTGGTTGTTAGGGGGTCAGTAGAGCGATTATGGTGTGCAGATATGTAGGTCTATGGAGGCTCCTCAGGACAGTAGAGAGCATCAGGACCGGGAGGGGTGAAAGAGGAGTGGCCCTGCAGCCTAGGGTTGGGAATTGGGGTGAGGTAGGAGGGATTGGCCTCTTGTAGAATTTCTGCTCCAGAAGGACTGGGGTTATTGTCTGTCTCTGCACGGCTGTCCCATGCCTGGAACACAATCTGGCCAGAGGCAGGTGCTAAAGAAATATCTGTACTGAATGGACAGTCTGAGTGTGAAGGTGCACAGGAAAGGTGGCATCAGGCGGCAGACTGGGGGTTAACCAGATTAGGAGGCAGAGACAACAGAGAGGCATACAGGGTTTCTGAGTATGGACTCCCAGCCCCCTTGGGCTCAGCTCCACCCAAGCCCGTCTGTTCCCCAGAAAATCTTTTTTAATGGAAAACTCCCTCTGGCCTTCACTCACTTGCGTGGCCTGCCCTGCATGACTTAAAAAGTAGCTCCGAGTCTATTCCCACCACCTGAACCTGAAGCCTGTGAAGCCTTTTCCACTTCTGCTTGTGAGGTGGTGCTGAGTGGTGAAGTGTTGGATATGGCTTTGGGGTTTTCTCATTTGTGGAGCTCAGCTCCACCTCCAGGGCCACCAGCGCCTCTGTCACCTCCAGTGGGGGCTGGCTGATCGAGGCTCCTGTCCTTGGATGTTCCTGGCCCTGCTCCTCCAGCTTCTCCTCTCACTCCTGTGAGGATAGCTTCCCCTGTTCCTCCTCCGCCACCACTTCAACCTCCTCAATGATGTCTTCCACCAGCAGCTGGAACACTTGCCAGTCCGCACCACCTCTCCCTCCTCCAGGGCTGCTCCTTCCTCCACTGCCTGCCTGCTAAAGAAGGCAGTCTCCTCGCCTGGTGGGCCACCTGCTGCCTGCGACATCCCTGATGGCCCAAGTGCGCCAGCAGGTCTCAGGGTCCCGGCACCCTGAATCTTTGGGCTCACACCGAAGAAGACCCAGGGTCTCTGTGAGCAAAGGACTCAGGGAAGGATGATGCTGACAAAGGTGCTTAATTTAGCCTGCCTCCGTGAGAATCGCCTGGGTCTCGCGTGCTATAATTGGAGCTGCTCTGAATGAAACTAGCACACATGAAGCCCCCAAGCCTTCAGTCTCAGCCTGTCACCAGCTACCTGCATGACCTGAATCCAGGCTCTGCATCCAGGGTGCATGAGCCTGAGCTTCCCCACTGGGGAGAGGAGAGGGTCCTGGCCTCTACAACGATCTGCCTTCAGGCCTCACCTCCTGACCCCCTCACAACCTCGGTGTCTTGTCCCTTACCTCTCATGGCAGGACCTACTGATCTGCTGGCTGCATGGGGGACGTCAGCATGGGATTGACCAGGCCCTGAGCCCTTCCTGAGCAGCCAAGAACCCCAACATCAATCGCCCATTCTGGGGAGGCCCAAAGGGACCACACCTCAGCAATCCTGTTCCATCCCAGAGAGTTGTGGTCCAACAACCAGTTGAGGAAGTTCAGATTCATGCTGACCAGCCTGAGGCTGGGAGTGCTGCATCCATCCTAACAGAAGCAGTGACCGGAGAGGATGTCTCAGGCACAGAGAGGTCATTAAGGAGTACCTCTTTGGCATCACTGGTCCTCTGCATCTTGGAAGTCCCGCTTGCCCAACCACCACACTGACATCCCCAGCCCCTGCCATACCATCCAATGCGCTCATCCCTCTGGGTCCCCCGTGGTCCTCTGGAAGCCTTGTTCTCATCCCACAAGGGAGGATTTGTTTCTGACTGCTCCTGATGTATGTCTGTCATGTGTGTCCTGGGGAGTGGCATGTCAGTTGCCTCAAACTTCAGGATCTGCAGTTCGTGTAGCATGCATTCTCTGTGTACAAGTGCCAGTGTCTGTGCATTTAGCAAGAGAGGCCTGGTTCTCTTCCATGCACCCTGTCTTCACAAGGGGTCACATGGATGTACTGGAGTCATCTGGCACACTGTCTCCAGTCACTGATGACATCCATTCCTTGCCAAAGTGTGTGGCTCCTATTCAGATGTGAGCCAAACTGAGCCTCCGATAGTCATTTGCTCAGACATGTACAGTAGAAAGATTCCTAGGCTCTGCTGGCACTGTGGCTGTAGAGATCACAACTCCCACGAACCCCAATTCCCTTGCCCCCCAATCCCCTTGGCCTCCCCTTAGCTGATGGGCTCCCTCATCCCCACCCGTCTTCCTGCTCCTGATGTATGCCTGTCATGTGTGTCCTGGGAAGTGGCATTTCAGTGGCCTGAAACTACAGGATATACTTCCCATGGGAGAAGAGGGAGAGGACTTGGTGTTTCTCTGCATGTGTGCAGAGATGGAAATGTAGCTGGAGAGCCTTGTCATGTGTGGGGTGGCAGTGCCATTTGCTAAAGAGGCATAGAAAGAAGTTGCCCCATAAAAGGAATGGAATATTGACAGTTGCAGCAACATGGAAGGTATACTATTAAGTAAAATAACTCAGACAGAGATAGACAGATACTGTATGATATCACTTATAGAATCTAGAAATACCACAAAGTAGAGAATATCACAAAAATGGAGACTCACAGATATAGAGAACAATCTACTTTACCAACGGGCAGGGGAAGAGGGAGGGGCAATACAGAGGTTGGGGAGTGGGAGGCACACCGTGTTAGGTGGAAGATGAGCTCAAGGATGTATTGTACAACATGGGGAATAGAGCCAGTATTCTGTAATAACTATAAATGGAAAGCAAGCTTTAACAATTGTACAATAAGAAAGAAAAGGAAAGAAAGAGGGGGGAGGAAGGAGGGAAGAAAGGAAGGAAAATAATGGTGTTTTTGGAGGTCACAAAACCAATATTGATTAGGCCCGTTTTAACTAAGGAATTTAGAATGGAGCAGTCCCTTCCGAAGGCGAGACAGGGGGAGTAGCCCACATCCAGTGCAGGCAATAGTTGGGGGCATTGCCCATGAAGAGTTTTATTACAAGAATAAAACCAAGTGAAACCTGGTCCTGTTTTGATTACCATCTCCATACTCCAGTATTCTGAAATAATGTCAGTAATTAAATATTTTTCCACTGCAAAACCAGATTTAGTTGGCTTAAGTTGAAATATTTGTTGTCATTTATGTTATCTTTTAATATTTTATTTATTATTCATAAGGTACAAACTTTTAAAATATGTATATAAATACATATGCACACTAATTTCATTTGGCCAGTTTCAGTACTTCTCTTTAAAAATTCATTGTCTTCCACGAGGGAGTTAATTAAGAGAAGACCCTGTTAAACAGTTGTCGCCAACACAGGGTGCCATGCTTCAGTTCAGTTCAGTTGCTCAGTCGTGTCCGACTCTGTGACCCCATGAACCACAGCATGCCAGGCCTCCCTGTCCATCACAAAACCCTGCAGTCCACCCAAACCCATGTCCATTGAGTCGGTGATGCCATCCAACCATCTCATCCTATGTCGTCCCCTTCTCCTCCTGCCATCAAACTTTCCCAGCATCAGGGTCTTTTCCAATGAGTCAGCTCTTTGCATCAGCTGGCCAAAATATTGGAGTTTCAGCTTCAACATCAGTCCTACCAACGAACATCCAGGACTGATCTTCTTTAGGATGGACTGGTTGTTTCTCCTTGCAGTCCAAGGGACTCTCGAGAGTCTTCTCCAACACCACATCAATTCTTCTGCGCTCAGCTTTCTTTATAGTCCAACTCTCACATCCATACATGACTACTGGAAAAACCATAGCCTTGATTAGATGGACCTTTGCCAACAAACTAATGTCTTTGCTTTTTAATATTCTGTCTATGTGGGTCATAACTTTCTTTCCAAGGAGTAAGGGTCTTTTAATTTCATGGCTGCAGTCATCATCTTCAGTGATTTTAGAGACCCCTAAAATAAAGTCAGCCACTGTTTCCACTGTTTTCCCGTCTATTTGCCATAAAGTGAGACCGGATGCCATGATGTTAGTTTTCTGAATGTTGAGCTTTAAGCCAACTTTATCACTCTCTTCTTTCACTTTCTTCAAGAGGCTCTTTAGTTCTTCTTCACTTTCTGCCATAAGGGCAGTGTCATCTCCATATCTGAGGTTATTGATATTTCTCCCAGCAATCCTGATTCCATCTTGTGCTTCCTCCAGCCCAGCGTTTCTCATGATGTACTCTGCATAGAAGTTAAATAAGCAGGGTGACAGTATACAGCCTTGACATGCTTACCACTGCTCCATTCCACAGAGCATCCTTAATGGTTTGCAAGGCCTTGAGATTACTTCCTGCACCACCTGTAGTCCCTGAGGGAACGTCCTAATACACATCCCACATTCAAACAGTTGATTCTAAATACACAGTTGTACCACAAAATTGTCAATGTAAAGACACACAATGTGCTTTTATGTATGTCTAAATCAGTGAAACAAAGTATTCACTGCAAGGTACAAACTTTTTTAGGTTGAAAATTACAAAATCTTATTATATTTGAACATAAAATATCCTGCTGAATTTGAAAACTATGTTTTAAAGTGAAAATCATTCTTACTTGTCAGTTATTTTGAGACTATGGAGAAAATAAAATTATGTTCATTGGGGCTGCTAAAACTATCTTTTGCAGATGTTTTTTCTTAAAAAGTACCTTATAGTTTTACAGCCTTAATTATATATAAGATGATCAATAGATTTTATACTATGTTTTCTTGACATTTTTATTTCCTTTAATTTATGAATATAACTAGAAAGTTGTTCTACTGAGTGCGTATTAAAAATTATTCCTCTCTCTTGTGTGGAACACACTGTTAACACTACTGTTGGGAGACATTTTATTGCCTAGAATCTTTTATACTTCAGCTCCAGTGTCTAGGTTTTTTATAATTCAGCTCTACTGTCTAGGCATTTTGTTTCATTTTGTTTAGGCTGAGAATTTTCTCATCTATTTCTAGTATCTTCAGAGTTTCTAGTAAGAAGGTATATCTGTTGTGTTTTTTTTTTCTCTTTCTCTCTCTCTCTCTCTCTCTTTTTTTTTTTCTATAGTTGCTCATTCGTGTCCAACTCTTTACCACCTCACGGACTGTAAGCACATCAGTCTCCTCTGTCCATGGCGATTCTCCAGGCAAGAATGCTGGAGTGGGTTGCCATGCTCTCCTGCAGGGGATCTTCCTGACCCAGAGATGGAATTTGCGTCCACTACAGCTCCTGTATTGCAGGTGGATTCTTTACCGCTGAGCCAAAATATATCTTGTATACATGAAATAACTTTAATTATGAAGATTCATAATCAGTGAAAGGTAAAGATGGAGAAACCCAAAGAAGCATTTGTCGTTTACCAATTAATAATAAGAAAAACCCTTCATTTCACTTTGCCTTCATTTATTTTTGAATTTATTTTCTCATTGGAGGATAATTGCTTTTCAGAATTTTGTTGTTTTCTGTAAAATTTCAACCTGACACTCTTTATTAACTTATAGTTTCTCTTCAGTATCATCTTATCCTGTGTAAATAACTTCTTTTGGCATTTCTTACAGACTAGATATGTGCTGAGAATAAATTCCTTAATTTTTTGTTCATTTGAGAATATCTACTTTTCCTTTATTTTTGAAGGATAATATTCCTGGACACATAAGTTAAGTTCAGTAGTATTTTTAGGAAAACTTTTTATTTATTGGCATGTTGTTCATGTACCATGAATTTACCAGTTAAGCTGTATAATTCATTGGTTTGCAATTTATCCATAGGTTGCATAACCATAGCCGCTGCCTCATTCTAGAGTATTTTCATCACTCCAATGGAAAATATTGTCCAGTTGGCAGACATTTTCCATTTTCCCCTTCATCTGGCATCCATTCCTCTAATTTCTGTCTCCAGAGAATTACCTAATATGGGACTTATTTATTCACATGAATGGAATAATGCAATAGGCAGCCTTTTGTTCCTGGTTTCCTTTAATTAATGTAGTCATTTGAGAGCTACAGTGTGTTATAACATGTATAAAAACTGCATTCATTTGATGGCTGAATAATATTGCATTGCATGTTTTATTTGATCACCAGTTGATGGACATTTGGGTCATTTCAACTTTTTTCCCCTTTTTTTTAGCTTATTTCTTTTTAATTTTTATTTTTAATAATTTTACATTTTTAAATTTAATGACTCTTCTACATTTATTTAGATTATCATATGATATTTATCTTTCAGTTGGTTCGTATAGTCTGTCACATTGAATGATTTGCATACATTGAAGAATCCTTGCATCCCTGGAATAAACCCAAGTTGATCATGGTGTATGAGCTTTTTGATGTGTTTTTGAATTCTGTTTGCTAAAAGTTTGTTGAGGATTATTTGCATCTATTTTCGTTAGTGATATTGGCCTGTAGTTTCTTTTTTGGTCTTGTCATTGTCTGGTTTTGGTATCAGGATGACGGTAGCCTCATTGAATGAGTTTGGAAGTGTTCTTTCCTCTACAATATTTTGAAATCGTTTTAGAGGATAGGCATTTGCTCATCTCTAAATGTTTGATAGAATCCACCTGTGAAGCCATCTGCTCTTGCGCTTTTGTCTTTTGTGAAATTTTTGTTCACAGCTTCGATTTAGAGCTTGTAATTGGGTTGTTCAAAATTTCTATTTCTTCCTGGTTGAGTCTTGGAAGATTGAACTTTTCTAAGAATCTGTCTATTTCTTCCAGGTTATCCATTTTATTGACATAGAGTTGTTCATAATAGTCTCCTGTAATCCTTTGTATTTCTGCACTGGCTGTGGTAACCTCTCCTTTTTCATTTATAAGTTTGTTGATTTGATTCTTTTCTCTTTTTTTCTTGTTGAGTCTGGCTAAAGGTTTGTCAATTTTGTTTATCTTCTCAAGGAACCAGCTTTTAGTTTTATTCATCTTTACTATTATTCCTTTCATTTCTTTTTCATTTCTTTTTGCTTTGATCTTTATGATTTCTTTCCTTCTAGTAATATTTGAGTTTTTTTTCCTTCTTTTTCTTCTGTTTTTTTTTTTTTTTAGTTGTTTTAGGTATAAATTGACATTGTTCAATGCTTTTCTTGTTTCTTGAGTTAGGATTGTATTGCTATAAACTTCCCTCTTAGAACTGCTTTTGCTGCATTCCATAGGTTTTGATTTGTTGTATTTTCATTGTCACTTGTTGCTAGAAAATTTTTGATTTCTTCAGTAACCTGTTGGTTATTTAGACACATGTTCTTTAATTTCCATGTATTTGTGTTTCTTACAGTTTTTTCCTTGTAATTGATATCTAGTCTTATAGTGTTGTGATCAGAGAAGATGCTTGATATGATTTCAGTTTCCTTAATTTTACTGAGGTTTCATTTGTGATGCAAGATGTGGTCTATCCTGGAGAATGTTCCATGTGCACTTGAGAAGGTGTATTCTTCTGCATTTGGATGGCATGTCCTGAAGATATCAATGAGATCCATCTCATCTCATGAATCATTTAAGAACTGTGTTTCCTCATTGATTTTCTGTTTTAATGATCTGTCCATTGGTGTGGGTGGGGGGTGTTAAAGTCTTCTACTATGATTGTGTTACTGTCAATTTCTCTTTTTATGTCTCTTAGTGTTTGGTTTATATATTGAGGTGCTCCTAAGTTGGGTGCATAGATATTTATACAATTGTTATGTCTTCGTTTTGGATCGATCATTAGGTAGTGTCCTTCCTTATCTCTTGTAATCTTCTTTAGTTTAAGGTCTATTTTGTCTGATATGAGGATTGCTACTCCATCATTCTTTTGCATCCCATTTGCATTGGAATATATTTTTACATCCTCTCACTTTCAGTCTATATGTGTCTGAAGTGGATGGGTCTTTTTCTTTTAAATTAATTAGTTTATTTTAATTGGAGGCTAATTGCTTTACAATATTGTGGTGGTTTATGCATGCATTGACTTGAAACAGTCATGGGTGTACATGTGTTCCCCATCCTGAACTCCCATCCTACCTCCCTCCCCATGCCATCCCTCACGGTTTTCCCAGTGCACTGGCTTTGAGTGTCCTGTTTCATGCATTGAATTTGGACTGGTGATCTATTTCACATATGGTAATATACATGTTTGAATCCTAGTCTCTCAAATCATTCCACCCTGGCCTTCTCCCACAGTGTCTCTTCTGCTGTCCTGCATATAGGATCATTGTTACCATCTTTCCAAATTTCATATAAATGTGTTAATATACTCTATTGGTGTTTTTCTTTCTGACTTATTTCACTCTGTAACAGGCTCCAGTTTAATCCACCTCATTAGAACTGATTCAAATAAGTAATATTCTATTGTGTATATGTACCATAGCTTTCTTATCCATTCATCTGCTGATGGAAATCTAGATTGCTTCCATGTCCTAGCTATTGTAAACAGTACTGCTATGAACATTGGGGTACATGTGTCTCTTTCAATTCTGGTTTCCTTGGTGTGTATGCCCAGCAGTGGGACTTCTGGGTCATATGGAATTCTATTTCCAGTTTTTTAAGGAATTTCTACACTGTTCCCCATAGTGGCTGTACTAGTTTGCATTCCCACCAAGAGTGTCAGAGGGTTCCCTTTCCTCTGCAGCCTCTCCAGCATTTATTGTTTGTACACTTTTTGATAGCAGCCATTATGACCAGAGTGAGATGGTACCTCAGGGTGCTTTTGATTTGCATTTCTCTAATAATGAGTGATGTTGAGCATCTTTTCATGTGTTTATTAGCCATCGTATGTCTTCTTTGGAGAAATGTCTGCCTAGTTCTTTGGCCCGTTTTTTGATTGGGTCATTTAATTTCCTGGTGTTGAGCTGCTTTTAGACTTTTGAGATTAATTCTTTGTCAGTTGCCTCATTTGCTGTTATTTTCTCCCATTCTGAAGGCTGTCTTTTCACCTTGCTTATAGTTTCCTTCGTTGTGCAAAAGCTTTTAACTTTAATTAGGTCCTGTTTGTTTATTTTGGCTTTTATTTCCATTACTCTGGGAGGCGGGTCATAGAGGATCCTGCTGTGATTTATGTTAGAGAGTGTTTTGTCTATGCCTTCCTCTAGGAATTTTATAGTTTCTAGTTTTATATTTGGATCTTTAATCAATTTTGAATTTCTTTTTGTGTATGGTGTTAGATAATATTCTAGTTTCTTTCTTTTCCAAGTGGTTGACCAGTTTCCCCAGCACCACTTGTTAAATAGATTTTCTTTTCTCCACTGTATATTCTTGCTTTCTTTGTCAAAGATAAGGTGTCCATAGGTGCGTGGATTTGTCTCTGGGCTTTGTTTTGTTCCATTGACTGATATTTCTGTCTCTGTGCCAGTACTATACTGTCTTCATAACTGTAGCTTTGTAGTATTGTCTGAAGTCAGGCAGGTTTATTCCTCCAGTTCCATTTTTCTTTTTCAAGATTGCTTTGGCTATTCAAAGTTTTTCTATTTCCACACAGATTGTGAAATTATTTGTTCTAGTTCCATGAAAAATGCCATTCATAGCTTGATAGGGATTGCATTGAATCTATAGATTGCTTTGGGTAGTATACTCATTTTCACTATATTGATTCTTCTGATCTGTGAACATAGGATATTTCTCCATCTATTTGTGTCATCTTTGATTTCTTTCAACAGTGTTTTAAAGTTTTCTATATATAGGTCTTTTGTTTCTTTAGGTAGATTTATTCCTAAGTGTTTTATTCTTTTTATTGCAATGGTGAAAGCGATTGTTTCCTTGATTTCTCTGTTTCTCATTATTAGTGTATAGGAATGCAAGGGGTTTATGTGTTTTAACTTTATTTCCTGAAAATTTACTATATTCATTGATTAGCTCTAGTAATTTTCTGGTGGTGTCTTAAGGTTTTCGATGTGAGAGTTTTACTTCTTCTTTTCCAATCTGTATTCCCTTTAATTTCTTTTTCTTCTCTGATTATTGTGGCTAAAACTTCCAAACCTATGTTGAATAGTAGTGGTGAGAGTGGGCACCTGTGTCTTGTTCCTGACTTTAAGGGAAATGCTTTCAATTTTTCACCATTGAGGATAAAGTTTGCTGTGGGTTTATCATATATGGCATTTGTTATGCTGAGGTGTGTTCCTTCTATGCCTGCTTTCTGGAGGGTTTATATTATTTTGTCAGAGGTTTTCTATGCATCTGTGGAGGTAATTATATGGTTTTTATCTTTCAGTTTGTTAATGTGGTGTGTCACATTGATTGATTTACAAATACTGAAGAATCCTTGCATCCCTGTGATAGAGCCCACTTGATCATGATGTCTGATCTTTTTAATATGTTGTTGGATTTTGTTTGCTAGAACTTTGTTAAGGATGTTTCATCTATGTTCATCAGTGATACTGACCTATAGTTTTCTCTTTTTGTGGCATCTTTGTCTGGTTTTGGTATTAGGGTGATGGTGGCCTCATAGATTGATTTTGGAAGTTTATCTTCCTCTGCAATTTTCCAGAAGAATTTCAGTAGGATAGATGTTAGCTCTTCTCTAAATTTTTGGTAGAATTCACCTGTGAAGCCATCAGGTCCTGGGCTTTCGTTTGTTTGAAGATTTTTGATTACAGTTTCGATGTCCATGCTTGTGATGGTCTGTTAAGATTTTCAATTTCTTCCTGGTTCAGTTTTGGAAATTTATACTTTTCTAAGAATTTGTCCATTTCCTCTAAGTTGTCCATTTTATTGTCATATAGCTGCTGATAGTAGTCTCTATGATCCTTTGTATTTCTGTGTTGTCTGTTGTGATTTCTCCATTTTCATTTCTAATTTTATTGATTTGATTCTTCTACTTTTTTTCTTGATGAGTCTGGCTAATGGTTTGTCTATTTTACTTAACTTCTCAAAGAACCAGCTTTTAGTTTTGTTGATTTTTGTTATAGTTTTCTTTGTTTCTTTTTCATTTATATTTCTGCCCTAATTTTTATGAATTCTTTCCTTCTACTAACCCAGGGGTTCTCCATTTCTTCTTTTTCTAGTTGCTTTAGATGTAAAGTTAGGTCATTTATTTGATGTTTCTCTTGTTTATTGAGGTAAGCTTGTATTGCTAGGAACCTTCCCTTAAGAACTGCTTTTACTGAATTCCATAGGTTTTGGGTTGTTGTATTTTCATTTTCATTCATTTCTATGCATATTTTGATTTCTTTTTTGATTTCTTCTGTGATTTGTTGGTTATTCAGAAGCGTATTGTTTAGCATCCATGTGTTTTCATTTTTAATAGTTTTTTGCCCATAGTTAACATCTAATCTTACCGCACTGTGATCAAAATGATGCTTGAAATGATTTCGATTTTTTGAATTTACCAAGGTAGATTTATGGACCAGGATGTGATCTATCCTGGAGAAAGTTCCATGTGCACTTGAGAAAAAGGTGAAATTCATTGTTTTGGGGTGAAATGTCCTATAAATATCAATTAGGCCTACCTGATCCATTGTACCATTTAAAGTGTGTGTTTCCTTGCTAATTTTCTGTTTGGTTGATCTGTCCATAGGTGTGAGTGGGGTATTACAGTCTCCCATTCTTATTGTGTTACTGTTAATTTCCCCTTTCATACTTGTTAGCATTTGCCTTACATATTGAGGTGCTCCTCTGTTGGGTCCATATGTATCTATAATTGTTATATCTTCTTGGATTGATCCTTTGATCATTATGTAGTGTCCTTCTTTGTTTCTTTTTACAGCCTTTGTTTTAAAGTCTATTTTATCTGATATGAGTATTGCTACTCTTACTTTCTTCTGGTCTCCATTTGGATGAAATACCTTTCTTCCAACGCTTCGCTTTCAGTCTGTATGTGTCCCTTGGTTTGAGGTAGGTCTCTTGTAGACAGTATATATAGTGGTCTGGTTTTGAAACCATTTTACAATACTTTCTTTGCCACCTATCTATCCATTTGTCCATCCCTCTATTCAATCATCAATTGATCTTTTTCCTTGGTGCATTTTGTGGTAAATTGCAGACACTCCAGTACTCTTGCCTGGAAAATCCCATGGATGGAGGAGCCTGGTAGTCTGCGGTCCGTGGGGTCGCAAAGAGTCGGACACAACTGAGCAACTTCGCTTTCACTTTTCACTTTCATGCATTGGAGAAGGAAATGGCAACTCACTCCAGTGTTCTTACCTGGAGAATCCCAGGGACGGGGGAGCCTGGTGGGGTCTATGGGGTCGCACAGAGTCAGACACGACTGAAGTGACTTAGCAGCAGCAGCAGCAGCAGACATCCATATACATCTCCTTAAGTATTTCAGCAAGCCTGCCAGTAAGTAGTGAGCTGTGTTTGTTTACAGCAATTTTCTTTGGATATAAACTTTGCATAGAATGAAATATACCAATCTTTTTTTTTTTCCCCAGTCATGATTCATTTAAGTAAAGTACAGTTGGTTAACAATGTGTTAATTCCTACTATACAGCAAAGTGATTCAGTTATACACATTTATGTGTATATATACATTGTGTGTGTATATATATGTTTTAATATATATCCAATATTGAAACTGCTAGGTCATGTGTTGTTCTACTTTTAGCTTTTTGAGAAATCTCCATACTGAAAACCACCATTATTTCACTCCTATGGACTACCTTTTAGAAAGGAAGATTGAGTTTTTGATGCTGTTAGTTGCTGACATCATATTTTGAGGTGTAATAAACACTACTTTGAGGTAGGTGTCCTAGCGACAACTACTTTGTATGCCTTTTTAGCATATGGCACTTCCATCCTACACATGGCATGGCTCCCCAGCTAAGTTCCCACCTCTTCACTCACACACAGAAACACCAAGTCCTCTTCCTCATCTCCTATGGGAGTGTATCTTTGGGGCTCAGTCTGGACCCAAATCTTCCCCCTACTTTCTGGCTACCTGAACCTTCTGGTGTCATCAACTTCCCAGGACACATCTGGCTCCCTCTTCACACACTTATCCATTCCCTGCCCTTTCCACCCCCACTATCTATCAGAGAGCTCAGAGACACATAATTCCACATCAATTCAATAAAACATCTGCTGGATCATTGAAAAAGCAAGAGCGTTCCAGAAAAACATCTATTTTTGCTTTATTGACTATGCCAAAGCCTTTGACTGTGTGGATCACAATAAACTGCGGGAAATTCTTAAAGATATGGGAATACCAGACCACTTGACCTGCCTCTTGAGAAATCTGTGTGCAGGTCAGGAAGCAACAGTTAGAACTGGACATGGAACAATAGACTGGTTCCAAATAGGAAAAGGAGTACGTCAAGGCTGTATATTGTCATCCTACTTACATGCAGAGTACATGATGAGAAACGCTGGGCTGGAGGAAACACAAGCTGGAATCAAGATTGCTGGGAGAAATATCAATAACCTCAGATATGCACATGACACCACCCTTATGGCAGAAAGTGAAGAAGAACTAAAGAGCCTCTTGATGTAAGTGAAAGAAGAGAGTGAAAAGTTGGCCTAAAGCTCAACGTTCAGAAAATGAAAATCATGGCATCCAGTCCCATCAATTCATGGGAAATAGATGGGGAAACAATGGAAACACTGTCAGACTTTATTTTTTTGGGCTCCAAAAATCACTGCAGATGGTGATTGTAGCCATGAAATTAAGATGCTTACTCCTTGGAAGAAAAGTTATAACCAACCTAGATAGTATATTCAAAAGCAGAGACATTACTTTGGCGACTAAGGTCTGTCTAGTCAAGGCTATGGTTTCACCTGTGGTCATGTATGGATGTGAGAGTTGGACTGTGAAGAAGGCTGGGCGCCAAATAATTGATGCTTTTGAACTGTGGTGTTGGAGAAGACTCTTGAGAGTCCCTTGGACTGCAAGGAGATCCAACCAGTCCAGTCTGAAGGAGATCAGCC
This sequence comes from Ovis aries, assembly GCF_016772045.2. Lineage (NCBI taxonomy): Eukaryota > Metazoa > Chordata > Mammalia > Artiodactyla > Bovidae > Ovis > Ovis aries. Next base: position 7,871,843 of record NC_056080.1, on the reverse strand, counting down.
CTGGGATTTCTTTTGGAAGGAATGATGCTAAAGCTGAAACTCTAGTACTTTGGCCACATCATGCCAAGAGTTGACTCATTGGAGAAGACTCTGATGCTGGGAGGGATTGGGGTCAGGAGGAGAAGGGGATGACAGAGGATGAGATGGCTGGATGGCATCACTGACTTGATAGACGTGAGTCTGCGTGAACTCCGGGATATGGTCATGGACAGGGAGGCCTGGCGTGCTGCTATTCATGGGGTTGCAAAGAGGTGGACACGACTGAGCGACTGAACTGAACTGAACTGAATTTCATGGCTGCAGTCACCATCTACAGTGATTTTGGAGCCCAGAAAAATAAAGTCTGACACTGTTTCCACTGCTTCCCCATCTATTTCCCATGAAGTGATGGGACCGGATGCCATGATCTTCGTTTTCTGAATGTTGAGGTTTAAGCCAACTTTTTCACTCTCCTCTTCCGCTTTCATCAAGAGGCTTTGTAGTTCCTCTTCACTTTCTGTCATAAGGGTACTGTCGTCTGCATATCTGAGGTTATTGATATTTCTCCCAGCAATCTTGATTCCAGCTTGTGTTTCTTCCATTCCAGCGTTTCTCATGATGTACACTCTATATAAGTTAAATAAGCAGGGTGACTACATACAGCCTTGACGTACTCCTTTTCCTATTTGGAACCAGTCTGTTGTTCCATGTCCAGTTCTAACTGTTGCTTCCTGACCTGCATACAGATTTCTCAAGAGGCAGGTCAGGTGGTCTGGTATTCCCATCTCTCTCAGAATTTTCCACAGTTTACTGTGATCCACACAGTCAAAGGCTTTGGCATAGTCAATAAAGCAGAAATAGATGTTTTTCTGGAACTCTCTTGCTTTTTCCATGATCCAGCAGATGTTGGCAATTTGATCTTTGGTTCCTCTGCCTTTTCTGAAACCAGCCTGAACATCAGGAAGTTCATGGTTGACATATTGCTGAAGCCTGGCTTGGAGAATTTTGAGCATTACTTTACTAGCATGTGAGATGAGTGCAATTGTGTGGTAGTTTGAGCATTGTTTGGCATTGCCTTTCTTTGGAATTGGAATGAAAACTGACCTTTTCCAGTCCTGTGGCCACTGCTGAGTTTTCCAAATTTGCTGGCATATTGAGTGCAGCACTTTCACAGCATCAGATTTGAGGATTTGAAATAGCTCAACTGGAATGCCATCACCTCCACTAGCTTTGTTCATAGTGATGCTTTCTAAGGCCCACTTGACTTCACATTCCAGGATGTCTGGCTCTAGATGAGTGATCACACCATCGTGATTATCCAGGTCATGAAGATCTTTTTGTACAGTTCTGTGTATTCTTGCCACCTCATCTTAATATCTTCTGCTTCTGTTATGTCCATACCATTTCTGTTCTTTATCGAGCCCATCTTTGCATGAAATAGTCCGTTGGTATCTCTAATTTTCTTGAAGAGGTCTCTAGTCTTTCCCATTCTGTTGTTTTCCTCTGTTTCTTTGCATTGATCGCTGAAGAAGGCTTTCTTATCTCTTCTTGCTATTCTTTGGAACTCTGCATTCAGATGATTATATCTTTCCTTTTCTCCTTTGCTTTTCACTTCTTTTCTTTTCACAGCTATTTGTCAGGCCTCCTCAGACAGCCATTTTGCTTTCTTGCATTTCTTTTCCATGGGGATGGCTTGATCCCTGTCTCTTCTACAATGTCACGAACCTCATTCCATAGTTCATTATGCACTCTATCTATCAGATCTAGTCCCTTAAATCTATTTCTCACTTCCACTGTATAATCATAAGGGATTTGATTTATGTCATACCTGAATGGTCTAGCGGTTTTCCCTACTTTTTTCAATTTAAGTCTGAATTTGGTAATAAGGAGTTCATGATCCAAGCCACAGTCAGCTCCTGGTCTTGTTTTTGTTGACTGTATAAAGCTTCTCCAACCGAAACAGCATATTAAAAAGCAGAGACGTTACTTTGCCAACAATGGCCTGTCTAGTGAAGGCTATGGTTTTTTCTGTGGTCATGTATGGATGTTAGAGTTGGACTGTGAAGAAAGCTGAGCGCCGAAGAATTTATGCTTTTGAACTGTGGTGTTGGAGAAGACTCTTGAGAGTCCGTTGGACTGCATGGAGACCCAACCAGTACATCCTAAAGAAGATCAGTCCTGGCTGTTCATTGGAAGGACTGATGCTAAAGCTGAAACTCTAATACTTTGGCCACCTGATGCGAAGAGCTGACTCATTTGAGAAGACCCTGATGTTGGGAAAGATTGAGGGGAGGAGGAGACGGGGATGGCAGAAGATGAGATGGTTGGATGGTATCACCAACTCAGTGGACATGGGTTTGGGTGAACTCCAGGATTTGGTGGTGGACAGGAAGGCCTGGTATGTTGCGATTCATGGGTTCACAAAGAATCAGAGAAGACTGAATGAACTGAAGTAAATTTTCATTATTAATGTGTGCTGTTGCTATAAGATTCAACATCTGTACTGTTGGTCATTTCTTAGCAGCGAGACCCCCGAAGATTTCTGAGCTCTCTAGCCATGCTCTGAAGTGACTGGCTGCCCACTGGTCCAGCTGGAATGGCAGGGGTCTCCACAGTCTCTGCGACCTCCTCCAGTTCATTCTAATTCAGCTCTTCATTCACCTTGGAACACTGGCTACAGAACTTTGAGCCTCTGATTTTCTTAAGTTTCTCTGAGGTGGGAGTTTTCTGAGAATCTTTTTTGGTCAGCTTTGGTTGAATTTGCTTGTTCATCCTCAAGGTTACCCTAGCTGACTGGAGAAAATAAGAGAAGGAGCAAAGAACAGCATTGGTTTGGGGAAGAGGGTGATGATGGATGGAATTGAAGGCTTGAGAAGAGGTTTGGGTAGAGAAGAGGAATGTGCCAGACAAAGACAGGGGAAGCAGGTCTTATAGGGTGGTGTCATCATGCAAGAGGAGCTTGGGTGGGTTTAGCTCACCTTGACACTTCTTTTGGACCTCAGTTGATAAGAGGACTTCCTATTTTCCTCCTGGGCATCTGGAATCAGCTGTTCCCTAACAGCTCTAGAGCCTTGTGGCTTCCCAGTACCTTAGTCATTTTGAAGACTTCCAGTGGTCTGCTCCAGAGTTCCTGAGCACCCCTATATATACCCCTCCCCAGGGGCCACACCCTTATGCTTTATGAGGTCAGCAAGTCAATGGTGGCCCTGAGTGAGCCTTGACATCACAAAGCCCCATCCTGATACCTCTAGCAGAGGATGGGGAGCAACTCAAATGTTTTGGTGTGAGAAATGAGGCATGTTTAATATCCTTACATAGCCTTCCAAACTCACCTGCTATCCTCATATCTCGAAGTTAACTCAGATGGGTCACATGGCAGGGAGAGTGTATCTCCTTCAACCTTGCCTTACAGTCACATTATTTGGGATTTCATTCTTTTCTCTCTCATGTTTCACAAGTATGTAGTTTTTAATATCTTGCCTAAAATCCGTCCATGATAATTAGTGTGTGGAAATGAGAATCCTTTCATTTTCCTCCTACAGGTGCTCTTAATGCACCTTGAAGACGATTTATTTCTGGGCCACTTACCAGAAATCTTTTCCATCCCATCTCCTTTTCTCAGTGTCCATGTAGCTCTCCTCAGTTTTCTAGTTTCCAGTCTGAATCCCCTGCTTCAGGCTGTGAGACTGCACTGAATAAACTTGCTCTTGCTCCACTTGGAACTCAAAGATCTTAGACTACCAGAGAACTGACCCTAGTGACTCTCAAATAGTGAGAACTCACACAAAGGTAACCACTTCAATACAAGATCCTGCATCACCCAACCAACAGTAGCACCCTGTGCAGGACACCTTATCCGAAAAACAAACAAAACAAAAATAAAACCCAATCATCAGCAGACAGGATTACCACCTACTCACCCTTGCCAATGAGAGGAAAAACAAACAAAGAAACAAAACTCAGCACAAATCTTACCCTGTAGGAACCATACACAAACCCCTGGACCAACCTTCAGTTCAGTTCAGTTCAGTTCAGGCGTGTCTGACTGCGACCCCATGAATTGCAGCACGCCAGGCCTCCCTGTCCATCACCATCTCCCGGAGTTCACTCAAACTCATGTCCATAGAGTCGATGATGCCATCCAGCCATCTCATCCTCTGTCGTCCCCTTCTCCTCCTGACCCCAACCCCTCCCAGCATCAGAGTCTTTTCCAATGAGTCAACTCTTGGCATGATGTGGCCAAAGTACTGGAGCTTCAGCTTTAGCATCATTCCTTCCAAAGAAATCCCAGGGCTGATGTCCTTCAGAATGGACTGGTTGGATCTCCTTGCAGTCCAAGAGACTCTCAAGAGTCTTCTCTAACACCACAGTTCAAATGCACCAATTCTTCGGCACTCAACCTTCTTCACAGTCCAACTCTCACATCCATACATGACCACAGGAAAAACCATAGCCTTGACTAGACAGACCTTTGTTGGCAAAGTAATGTCTCTGCTTTTGAATATGCTATCTAGGTTGGTTATAACTTTTCTTCCAAGGAGTAAGCATCTTTTAATTTCATGGCTGCAGTCACCATCTGCAGTGATTTTGGAGCCCCCCAAAATAGTCTTGACACTGTTTCCTCTGTTTCCCCATCTGTTTCCCATGAAGTGATGGGACCAGATGCCATGATCTTTGTTTTCTGAATGTTGAGCTTTAAACCAACTTCTTCACTCTCCTCTTTCACTTTCATCAAGAGGCTTTTTAGTTCCTCTTCACTTTCTTAGGAGGGCAGAAACCAAAAGGAAGAAAGAATTCACCCTTGAAGCCTTGGAGAAGGAGACCTCAAACATAATAAATTTTAAAAAAATGAAAAGGCAGAGACATACTACACAATTGAAAGGAAAAGCCAGAAATACAGAAGTCCAAATAAATGAAGAGGAAATAGGCAAACTGTCTGAAAAAGAATTCAGAATAATGATAATAAAGTTGACCAAAAACCTTGAAAACAGAATGGGGAAAATGCAAGAATCAATGAACAAAGACCTAGACAAATTAAAGAATGAACATATAGAGACACACAACACAATTTCTCCAATTTAAAACACTTTAATATGAACCAGTAGACTATCTAAAGCAGAAGAATGAATCAGTGAGCTGGAAGATAAAATGGTGGATAAAACTACTTAAGGGCAAAATAAAGTAAAAACAATGAAAAGAATAATGGATAGTCTCAGAGACCTCTGGGACAATATTAAATGCACCAATATTCAGATGTTAGGGGTCCCAGAAAAAGAGACAAAAAGAAATCTTTTGAAGACATTATATTGATAATTTCCCCAACATGGAAAAAGAAATAGTCGATCAAGTCCAACAGGCACAAGGAGCCCCATACAGGATAATCCAAAGGAGAAACTCAGCAAGACACATACTAATCAAACTAACAAAGGCTAAACACAAAGAAATAATATTGAAAGCAGCAAGGGAGAAGCAGCACGTAACATACAAGTTAAACCCTATACCCGTAAGAGCTGTTCTTTCAGCAGAAACTCTGAAGGCCAGTAGGGAATGGCAGAATATATTTAAAGTCCCGAAAGGGAAAAATATACAACCAAGATTACTGTACCCAGCAAGGATCTCATTCAAAATTGATGGAGAAATAAAAATCTGTTCAGACAAGCAAAAGTTAAGACAATTCAGTACCACCAAAGCAGCATTACAACAAATGTTAAAGAGACGTATATAGTCAAGAAATACAAAAGAAGAAAAAAGATCTACAAAATCAACCTCAGTCAATTAAGAAAATGATACTAGGAACATATATATCAATAATTACCTTAAATATAAATGGATTAAATGCCCCAACCAAAAGACACAGACTGGCTGAATGAATGCAAAAACAAGACCCATGTATATGTTGTCTACAAGAAACCCACTTCACACCTAAAGACACATATAGACTGAAAGTGAGAAGATGGAAAAATATATTCCATGCAAATGGGAAGCAAAAGAAAGCTGGAGTAGCAATCCTTATAAAAGACAACATAGACCTTAAAATAAGAGTACTACAAGGGACAAGGAAGGACACTACATAATGGTCAAGGGATCAATCTAAGAGGAAGATATAACAATTGTAAATATCTATGCATCCAACATAGGAGCACCTCAATACATAAGACAAACACTAACACACATAAAAGGAGAAACTGACAGCAACACAGTCATAGTAGGAGACTTTAACACCCCACTCACACCAGTGGCCAGATATCAAACAGAAAATTAATAAGAAACACATGTCTTAAATGATACATGAGATGAGATGGATCTAATTGATATCCTCAAGACATGCCATGCAAATGCAGAAGAATACACCTTCTTCTCAAGTGCACATGGAACATTCTCTAGGATAGACCACACCTTGGCTACAAATCAAACCTCAGTAAATTTAAGAAAATTGAAATCATAAGAAGCATCGTCTCTGACCACAATGCTATGAAATTAGCGTAATCATTCCCATGTTTTCCAACCCCAGTTCAGGTCCTCCCTTTGCCTGGCCAGGCACTGATTGGGACTGGATATCTCAGTCACGCTGGCTTGCTCCAAACAGGACATATTGGATATGTGGCTCTTACGTATTTGCTTGGCTTCCCCATGGCTGGATAGGGAGATGCACCCTAGGTCTGGGTTTTACTCATGGCTTCATTAATTTACCACACCTTAGAACTCATGGGCAAGGTCTGTATTTCACTGATATGGTTATTTGGCTGCAGTGTTTGTTCCCTCTCTGAGAACTACAAATGTTATGCTACGAGTGGATGCTGTGACTAACTTTACTCAACAGGCATTACAAGAGTCTCAAAAAGCTATGTCAGCTCTTAATGCTGAACAAATACAAATTAGAAAGGTGGTTTTACAAAACAGATTGGCCTTAGATATTCTGACGACTGCACGAGGAACTTGTGCCATTATTCATACCCATTGCTGTACATATATACCTGATATGAGCACTAATGTTACTCATTTTACTAAACACATGAACAAGATGATTCAGGCTATGGACACTCCTGAAGCCTTAACTGCCTCACTTTTGGAGACATTAACTAGTTCCCCATGGGGAACTATCCTAATTGCAATAATTCTGATTGCTTTTGCTGCCTGCTCCCTGCATCTGTAACTGTGTAGCTGGATTTGTTTCCAGTCGCATGAAGGCTTTTAAGTTACAAATCGTTGCTCAAACTTCTGCAACTGCGGCAGCTTCCTCCATCTACTACTTGGGGCCCCTGGATCAGAGACCCTCAATATGAGGGTTAAGAGAATATGTCGCCTCACCAATTTAGAGATGATGCTCCTTATCAGCTTGGAAGCAGTTACAGAATGAGCACAATGTCCCTTCCCTAGGCAACATAATTCTACTAAAAGAAAATGGGGGAATGAGAGGGCAACAGGTAGAAAGGTGAGGGGTCTCCAAACGGAGGAAATAGGCTGCAAGTGTCAGACATTTTTACCTCTCTTTTAAGTGGCAGCAGAAAACAAACAAGTGTTAGATTATTTCCCCTTTTCTAAAAGAAAAGAGGTTTCTTTTAAAATTCTTGGTTGCCGTGATGACACCTGGTTCCACCTGAACTTAGCTAGTCTCAATCCCTAAGCTAACCAATGCATTTTGCTTATAGAAATATTTACCTTAAGCTATGTTAATGAACCCTAGATTCTGTCTTCAAGTTGGTTCTGCCTAAGACTCAGAAGGACTTGACAAACCATGATGTTTTACCCATGTAAATGTTCTCTTAAACTATGTTAGTGAGACTATGTTTGCTTAGAAACCTGCCTTTCTTCAAGATTCGTATCAATCATTTTATGGTCCAGGATGACTCACTTTGTGCCAATGTAATCTCAATGCATGTTGTGAGTGAGGGGCCTGTCACCAGTCTCTGAGTTTTGAGACATTTACTTTCTCCAGTTAGCAGACTGCTAGTAGCTATATAACATCCAGGTAAAGACTAGCAGGGGGTCACTCTTTCTGCCCCCTTCTGATGCCTGTATCAGAAGCTTTCGCTATCTCTTTTATACTTTAATAAAACTTTATTACACAAAAGCTCTGAGTGATCAAGCCTTGTCACTGGCCCCGAATTGAATTCATCTCCTCTGGAGGCCAAGAATTCCAGAGTCTTTCATGGCTCAGCAACAGCCTTTCAATAGGATAGCCAAAGTCTTTGACTGTGTGGATCACAACAAACTGGAAAATTCTTAAAGAGATGGGAATATCAGAGTACCTTACTTGCTTCCTGAGAAATCTGTATGCAGGTCAGGAAGCAACAGTTAGAACCAAATGTGGAACAACAGACTGGTTTCAAATTGGGAAAGGAGTACATCAAGGCTCTATATTGTCACCCTGCTTATTTATTATTTGCAGAGTGCATCATGTAAAATGCCAATTTGGATGAAGCACAAGCTGAAATAAAGATTGCAGGAAAAATATCAGTAACCTCAGATATGCAGATGACACCACACTTATGGCAGAAAGTGAAGAAGTAAAGAGTCTCTTGAAGAATTGAAAGAGGAGAGTGAAAAAGTTGGCTTAAAACTCAACATTCAGAAAACAAAGATAATGGCATCTTGTCCCATCACTTCATGGCAAATAGAAGTGGAAACAACGGAAACAGTGAGAGACTTTATTTTCTTGGGCTCCCAAATCACTGCAGGTGGTGACTGCAACCATGAAATTAAAAGATGCTTGCTCTTTGAAAGAAAAGCTATGATCAAGCTAGTCAGCCTATTAAAAAGCAGAGACATTATTTTGCTGACAAAGGTCCATCTCATCAAAGCAATGTTTTTTTTCCAGTAGTCGTGTATGAATGTGAGTGTTGGACCATAAAGAAAGCTGAGTGCCAAAGAACTGAAATTTTTGAACCGTGGTGTTGGACAAGACTCTTTGAGAGAGTCTTTTGGACTGCAAGGATATAAAATCAGTCAGTCCTAAAGGAAACAGTCTTGAATATTCATTAGAAGGACTGATGCTAAAGCTGAAGCTCCAATAATTTGGCTACCTGATGCAAAGAGCTGACTCATTAGAAAAGACTCTTGATGCTGGGAAAGATTGAAAGCAGGAGAAGGGGACGACAGGGGACAAGATGGTCTGGGAGATGGTGAAGGGCAGGGAAACCTTGTGTGCTGCAGCCCATGGGGTTGCAAAATGTTGGACACAACTCAGCAACTGAACAACATCAACAACAAATTTTAAAAATCTAAAAATTTTCTTAAAGGGCAGATAGGGTAGGTTGGTAGGAGAGATGCTTTAGTTTCAGACTTTTGCCATTGTGAGTACTTTGTGTAGGAAAAAAAAACAGATCTGAAGAATTTATTTTGAGGCGTTTAAAAATTGTAAGTATTCACTGATAACAAGGAATAACTGTTAATACTCTTTAAGCAAGGGAATCATTTTGTTAGGATAAAGGGACAAGATGTTCCTTTATAATCATTTAAAAAGATTTAAAAGGGGGAAAGAAAGGATACATAAACCTTATACAGAACAATTTAACTAATTCTGGTGTCCAGTAATATAGTGGAATGAATTCCTCATTTTCTCATTGTTGTTGCTCAGTTATGTCCAACTGCAACACCATGGACCACAGCATGACAGGCTTCCCTGTCCTTTACCATCTCTACTTCTCCATATAATGGAAATTTTTATATGACAGATGTATAATACCAGAACATAGAAAATAAATCAGTTTTTAGCAATAGTTGAGGAGGGAAATGTAAGAATTTCAGAAACTGTTATTTCCATACACTAGATTCATAGTATTGTGATTAGGCAATAATTAAAATAAAAACTGGCAGATTGGAAAGATTTTGTAAGTGAAATTCCTTAACTGAATCAATGAATCAAATCAGACACAGATTACAACTGAAGTAAATGGTTTACTACTTTCTGCCAAAAACTTTATTGCCATGGTCTTGAGTCCTTGGAAATTCGATTAAGCATCATGGTAAGATTTCCCACAAACTTTTGGTAATGTTTGTTTTTGTAAGGTCAATGCAAACAGGAATCTACATTCCTGATACTTCAGGATGCACCTGGCTATCCAGGGGTAATTTGTAAGAGAGAAAAAACCACCCACTTAAGAACAGTGCAAAGGCAGCTAGACATGCCACTGTAACAGTGTTGCCAATTTTCTGAGCATGTGGCTTGAAGGGTATATTGAAAGATGGTGGGAAGACAATACCCTCTTCAGTCATCACAGAGTGGTAATTCCAGGTGACAGCAACTGAGATACAGATACCAGCAGCTATGTTGAGAATTCCTGAAATGACAAATGCTTTGTAGGTAGTAGTAGTCTCAAGAATTCCCATGGACACATTTTTTAGTGCAAAAATAACAGAGGCTTTCCCCAAGAGTCCTAGAATGCTGGACATCAGTAAAAGGTTTTGAGAAACACGGATATCAAGAGGTAGGTAAGTATCATGGTAGCTGTAACTGTGACATGAGATAGCTGTGGTGATGTTGGTTTGACGGAAGACACAGACTCTCCACATTCCCATGCAGGCCAGACCAGAGAATTGTGAGGCGTTGTCTAGATACCATACTCGCCACTCCACGAAGCCCATGGAAGTGGTGCTGAGGATCCATCCAATAGTGGTGACTACAAAACCTACTATTTGGCAGTTGGCACTATTGATGAGCAAGGGCATGGTAGATGTGTACCCAAGGGAACTGCAAACAAATACAGGACATCATGAGTTTGGAAAATTTGGCCTAGAACAACACACTCAACCCGCTATCTCCATTCTCCTCCCCTACGTTTACACTGCTGTGGATAAACAGTACTGTATTTGAGATTTAAGTACTATTATTTCTCACCAGATACATTTGACCCTCAAGCTCTGCACTGGGGAGCAGAGGCCAAGCAAATTTTCTGAAGGGCCATCTGGGAATATTTACTAAAAGACTTAAAATGTGCAAATTTTCAAACAGACAGTTCTACTTCGGAGCATTTGTCCAAAGATGTAACTTAAGATTGATCACAAACATTTAGTCAAAAAAATAGTCAACACAGTCTCTTTGTAATATTGAAAAGTGGGAAAAAATTTCAGGGGCAACAAGAAGGCTTGGTTAAGTAATTTATGCACATCCTTGCAAGAGGCCTATATGGCAGCATTCAGAGTAGACTAGACTTGTATGAGGGGCAATATTTTGTGTTTTGATTCTTCTCAAGGTTCATCCATGTTGTAACATGTACGAGTACTTGGTTACTTTAACTGAGTTAGCGGGGTTAGGCGTTCTGAAAGCTATTTGTATTGTGAAGAATCAGTTACATTTAGGAAGGAGTACATAATCTAATGCAGAACTCAATGAGTTATGAAGGGGCCCGCACCCACACAGTACTGCACTGGAAGGCAAAGTCCCAACCACAGGACCACCACGGAACTCCCTAAATTGTTTCTTCAATTTGATATATAGACGATTATTTAAAAAATAAAAAGATCTTTATGAACACACATCCATCTGGAACATTCTGCCCATAACAGGGGACTGCTGGTATCACCCTGGCAAAATCTCTCACCCTGTTCCTCTCTCCCACCTAGGACCCCCTTAATGCCCTCCATTGAATCTTTGCTCCTGCCTCACCCTTGATTTCTGCCAATGTTCCATTTAAATTGCTTAAGATTTTTTCTTTTTTTTTTGATTGTGTGCTGCTTTCAAAAGCCCTTATTAAATATAATACTGCTTCTGTTCTGGGTATTTTGGCCACGAGGCATATGGCCAAAGAACCGAGACAATTGAGCTGGGTGCACTTAACTCACTACTACTAGGAAGGATTTGAATGTTCAGGTAATTGAACATTTTAAGCAGAAAACATTCAAGTACAGTAAGGAGATGGCATGCCACCTCAGCTTCCAGACTTAGAAGTTGGCTCAGACTGCCGTCCCAGGGCAACCAAAGCCTCCCTGGCACCCACAGTACATTCAAGAGAATAATGCTTTGAAGGACATGATTATTAACGAGAGGTAAGTCATGGGCTTCTGTTTGCTATGCAGATATCTTTGGAGTTTTGATATATATTCTGTTTACAAATATATAAAGGGAAATATCTTTCTTGATTTTCACAGAAGTATGAACATTTCTACACTAACATCTGCAACTTATGTGTTTTTCAGCAAGGTATTTTGAATAGCTTTCTTTACAAATGCATACTTTTCTCTCTCTGTTTTCAACATTCCCATCACATACAACATCTTTTCCACAACTTTGACTTTTTGTCCAAAACATCCATTACTTTTCTTAATTGATTAATGATTGGTTTACAATATTAGTTTGATTTCTGTCATACATCAACATGAATTAAATTAACATGAATTAACCGTGGGTGTACATATGTCCCCTGCCTCTTGAATCTCCCTCCCACCTACCACCCAGTCCTACCCCTCTAGGTTATTACAGAACCCCAGTTTGAGTTCCGAGTCTTACAGCAAAGTTAATCCATCAATTAATTGAAAACAGAGGGAGAAACAGAACAGCAGAAAGTTACAGTGTCTCTGAGTTGAGCAGTCAACTGGTAATTCCTGGCAGAAGAAGAGGGAGCCATTAAATGAGAAGTTGGAAGAGCAGGGGGATTTTGTAATGGTTGCACAATATTAAAAAGGTAGTTAATGCCACTGAACTGTACACTTAAAAATGGTTAAAATGGTCAGCTTTTATATTATGTATATTTACCACAGTAAGAGAAAAGAAAATTATTGTGACCCTCAGGAGATTCTGTTAAGGCAGGTTGAATCTTTTATTTATTAGAGATTAAAATTGAGAAATTTTAAATTATTAATTCATATAATACACTACCTCATGTTAACATAGAGATTTTTATACAGAGTTAACTATTTCCCAAAACAAAATTTAGAGGGCATTGTTTTTAGCCTCAAATTTCACAGAACCTCTTATACAGGAGGTGATGATCAAGACCATCTCCAAGAAAAGGAAATGCAAATAGGCAAAATGGCTGTCTGAGAAGGCTTAACAAATAGCTGAGAAAAGAAGAGAAGCTAAAGGCAGAGGAGAAAATGAAAGATATATTCATCTGAATGCAGAATTCCAAAGAATAGCAAGGAGAGATAAGAAAGCCTTTCTCAGTGATCAGTGCAAAAAGGTAGAGGAAAAACAAAAGAATGAGAAAGACTCCACTGTATACTTGTGGGAGAGTTAAGAGTAAGCAAGGTACATAGTGTTTTAGTATCACCATGGTAAGTATTAAAAAAAAAAAACAGTTTTGCATTTGTGGAATCCACCTACACACTTGATAGTCTTGAAAAGTTTCACTTCTGTAGGGTTTGTATTTATTGACTCCATTTACCTTTCTAAGGAACTACTAAGTATTCTTATCCGCATTCTATAGGTGGAAGCACTCAGGACAGAGGCTGAGTAACTTGCCTAAAGTTACACGGAAAGTGGCTTCAGAGTACATCATCCTACCTCACCTTTTAGGGGCAAAATGGCAGGAAGCTCAAAGAGCTATCTGGAAAAGGAAAAGCATCCAGGAAGAGGAGGAAACGGGCAACACTTCCCAACTACGGATTCAGTCCATTGCTCAGGGTAAGTGAAAAGGGCAGAGATTTTGAAAGCTCCAGGACGGTTCCACTGTGCAACTAAGGTGTGAGAACTACTGAATACGGCAAAAGAAAGACCTTTTGAAAAACAGAGTGTCGGTGAAAGAAATGTGATCTCAGGTGCCTTCTGCTGGAGCGAGGGATGTCGTCAGAGACTCTTGCAATGGGTGCAATGGGGAGACAAAGTACCATCCATGGTGGCCTCAGCCAAACTGAGAATGACCTGGTCACTCTTTAGGATGGATGTGGTCATCCTAGGAAAGGCCACCTGAACTAGTGGTTCAGGCTGTGAGTGTCTCCTTTTGGGAGACCAACAAGGCCAGCTCTCAAGGTGACTGTCACATAATGGGAATGTGGCAAAGTTACAGAAATGAAAGCTTTTATCTCCGGTTATAGATTCAGCTCCAAGTCCCCATCATAGTCACAAGACATCAGTCAGCTATTACTACAATACTGAAGGATGACACTGTGAGTAGGTAAGCAGAAAGTTGGAGTCCTTACGTAGCATACACAATCTACAGGATACAAATACTTCCCTTGTATTTTCCCTTCAATCATTTCAACTTCACTATCTCTTCAGTACAATAATACGTCAAGAACTTGAAATCTGTCTGCTCCCAGAAATGTTTAGAGGACTCTTTGTTTTTCTCAAACAATATGATTCAAAGATTAAGACAGAGATGCCCTCAAAACCCAAGCTTGGACCAGAGAAGCTGCTTAATCAATATTTGTAGAATAAAAAGTCAAACAGGAGGGACACAAAGGATGCTTTTTACAAGTTCATTTCTAGTTATATTAACTACTACATACATCTTTCTATCTTCCATATCTGTATCAGAGTCTCTTGCTTATTAACTTGACTTGCTTAAAAGGTGTTCCATTCAATAAAATGCTCCTTCACACTCAACAGAATTGCTGTTACACAAACAGAAAACTGTTGGCCACAATGTGGAGAAACCAGAACCTTTGTGCTTTTCTGGTAGGACTATAAGCTGGTATAAGTGCTGTAAAAAATGGCACATTGTTTCTTTAAAACAAAGACTTACCACGTGATTCAGGAATTTCTTTTCTGGATGGACATATTTGTTGTTGTTCAGTCAGTAAGTCAAGTCTGACTCCTTGTGACTCCACAGACTGCAGCACACCAGGCTCCTCTATCATTTTCTACCTCCTTGAGTTTACTTAAACTCATGTCCATTGAGTTGTTCATGCTATCTAACCATGTCATCCTCTGTCACCCCCTTTTCCTTTTGCCTCCAATCTTTACAGCATACCCCAAAGGGAGGGATTCAGATAGTGGTATACTCATGTTTTAATAGCATTATTCACAATAGCTAAGATGTGCAAGTGACCTAATTCTGCACCCACGGATGAATGGATAGACAACATGTGGTTGATCCATATAACAGGGCATTTCTCAGTTTTTGAATGGAAGGAAACTTGGACACATGTTACAAAAAGGATGAACCTTGAGGACTAATTATGCTGAGAGAAATAAGCCAGGTAGAGAGAGACAAATACTGAATGATTTCACTTTTCGTAGGACCCAGACTAGTCCAATTCACAGACACAGAAAATAAAACAGCAGTGACCAGGGCTGGGTGGGGAGGGGGGGCGGACCCATTCAATGGTGAGTTTCAGTTAGCTTCAGTCTGAGGAGATGAAAAAGTTCTGAAGATTGCTGGTGATATGGTTGCACAAGTGTTAATATCCTTAACGCCACAGAACAGTCTGCTTATAGATGTTAAAAAATATATATCTCTTGTCTATTTTACCACACCAAAACATATACAGTAACGAAGCCAGAGCAGCTACTAACCAGTCTCCAAGGGAATAAGCATTTAGTGAGGAGGGTGGCTAGTTCAAAGGGCAGCTCCTCCCTATGGGCAGATGTCCCCCACTTACACACTCTGCTCTCTGCTCCTGGGCTCCTCACTCTGAGCACAGAACAGCTTTTGGCGCCACTGTGAGTTAGTCTGGCCTGTAAGGCCAAGGCTCTCTCCTTGGACTTGTGCAGTCATCGCATTCTGTATCCACTGTACACACCTCGAGCATTCTCAGTTGCTAGGTCACGGACACCATGGCAGCATTTCTGTTGCTGATGGTGGCATGCCCTCTTCACCTGGTCTTCTCTGTGTCTCCTGGCCCTCTGCCAGAGGGGAGTACATTTCCTCCAAAGACTCTAACAGTTCAGTTTTAAGATCTGTGTGACTGCCTCAGGTATGTCCCCTCATCCCTTTCTCTTGTCCCCCAGACATGGTACCTAACCCATCTTACTTGGAGTTAATGACATTTTTTCTTAAAAGTGATGGCAACTTATACATGGAGGTATTAGCAGCAGTGGTGCCCACATCGGGGAGACTGAGTCGAGACAGACCAACGACAAGAAACACATTAGGAAACATACCCTTAGTTCATGGGAAACACGCCCTTCTTGTTGAGTCTTGGATCACAGATGGTCCAGGGGAGTATGGCAGTACAGACTAGATAAGGTAGCTGCTAAGATAGGGGATAGCTTCAGATGGGACTTCTGTAAGAAATGAGACATCATGTCAATGAGCCATGACTCATTGTAGTGAGGACTACATTTCACATACAAGCCTAAATGCCACTGAAATCCTCTGTGTACAACTTTTCAGTAACAAATTTATCCCAATAAAATTATACACATGTCAGTGAAACACACATACCCAATGAGCTTTATAAGTGAACTTACAATGGGGACAAATAGGGAAAAGAAAACCCAGGCAGAGAATATGTACAGTAAACCATTTTATAAACTTACAATGGGACATAACACAATTCCACATTAGGAAGAATAAAGAAGAAAAAACTTCCTAGCATTGCTAAGTAAAAAGCTGATTTCCAAAATACATAGTTTAAAATGCTGGAGAGGATGTGGAGAAAAGGGTATCCTCCAACCCTGTTGGTGGAAATGTAAATTTGCAGCCACTATGAAGAACAGTAAAGAGGTTTCTCAAAAAACTAAATACAGAATTACCATATGATCTAGCATCCCACTCCTGGGAACATACTCAGACAAAACTGTAATTCAAAAAGATACCTGCACCCCTATGTCTCCAGCAGCATTATACACAAGAGCCAAGACATGGAAACAACCTAAAGTCCAGCAAGAGGTGAATGGGCAAAGATGACATGATGCCTATTTAATGGAATACCGCCCAGCCATAAAAAAAAGAATGAAACAATGCAGCAGTGTGGATGCACCTAGAGATTATCATGGGCTTCCCAGGTGGCTCAGTGGTAAAGAATCCGCCTGCAATGCAGGAGACCCAGGTTTGATCCCTGGGTTGGGAAGATCCCCTGGAGAAAGGGCTGGCTACTTACTCCAGGATTCTTGCCTGGGAAAGTCCATGGACAGAGAAGCCCAGTGGGCTACAGGGCATGGGGCTGCAAAAGAGTCGGACATGACTCTGACTACGCAATAAGAAAGAGACTATCATACTAAGTGAAATAAGTCAGACAGAAAAAGACAAATACTATACCCTATCACTTATATGTGGAACCCAGTTCAGTTCAGTCACTAGTTGTGTCCGACTCTTCACAATCTAATGGACTGCAGCATGCTAGGCTTCCCTTTCCATCAACAACTCCTGGAGCTTCCTCAAACTAATGTTCATTGAGTCGGTGATGCCATCCAACCATCTCATCCTCTGTTATGCCCTTTTCCTCCTGCCTTGTTCTCCTGATTTGATCTCCTTCCATTCCAAGAGACTCTCAATAGTCTTCTCCAACACCATAGTTCAAAAGTATCAATTCTTTGGTGCTCAGCTTTCTTTATACTCCAACTCTCACATCTGTACATGCTGCTGCTGCTAAGTTGCTTCAGTTGTGTCCGACTCTGTGCGACCCCATAGATGGCAGCCCACTAGGCTCCACCATCCCTGGGATTCTCCAGGCAAGAACACTGGAGTGGGTTGCCATTTCCTTCTCCAATGCATGAAAGTGAAAAGTGAAAGTGAAGTCGCTTAGTCATGTTTGACTTTTTGGGACCCCATGGACTGCAGCCTACCAGGCTCCTCCATCCATGGGATTTTCCAAGCAAGAGCACCAGAGTGGGTTGCCATTGCCTTCTCCCATCCGTACATAACTACTGGAAAAACCAAGCTTTGACTAGATGGACCTTTGTTGGAAAGTAACACCTCTGCTTTTTAATATGTTGTCTAGGTTGGTGATAGCTTTTCTTCCAAAGAGCAAGCATCTTTTGATTTCATGGCTGCAGTCACCATCTGCAGTGATTTTGGAGCCCAAGAAAATTAAGTTTCTCACTGTTTCCATTGTTTCCCCAACTATTTGCCATGAAGTGATAGGACCAGATGCCATGATCTTAGTTTTTTGAATGTTGAGTTTTTTTTTTTTTCAACTCAGAATGCCAAAATTTACTGAAATTGAGATTTTTAAAAAATAGTGTTCAGTGGGTCCCTGCCCTCCCCCATCTCCATTTAGGTGCTTGTTTCTGTGGCCTGGAAATAACGTAGAAGAAGCATGGGCCTATTCTACAAGGTGAAGGCAAGTGAGCTATAAGTGAATAAACAAAATATGGTATATCAATACAGTAGAATATGATTCAGCCAGGAAAAGAAGTATTGATACATGCTACAACATGGATGAAACTTGCAATCCTGAAAACATTATAGGAGTTAAAGAAGCCAGTCACAAAAGCTGTGTATGGTATAATTCTATTGATAGAAAATGTCCAGAATTGGCCAATCCATGCAAACAGAAAGTAGATTACTGTTGCCAAGTGCTGAGGGGTTTGGGAGATAGGGAGTGACTGCTTATGAGTTTCTTTCTGAGGTGATGAAAATGTTCTAGCTAGAATTAAATTATGGTGATAGATGCACAACTCTGAATCTACTAAAAACCACTGAATTATACACTAAAAAGGGAAAATATTTATGGCATATGAATTATTTCAATCAGTTCAGTTCAGTCACTCAGTTGTGTCTGACTCTGCAACCCCATGAACCGCAGCACACCAGGCCTCCCTGTCCATCACCAACTCCTGGAGTCCACTCAAACCCATGTCCATCAAGTTGGTGCTGCCATCCAACCATCTCATCCTCTGTTGTCCCTTCTCCTGCCTCAATCTTTCCCAGCATCAGGGTCTTTTCAAATGAGTCAGTTCTCCGCATCAGGTGGCCAAAGTATTGGAGTTTCAGCTTCAACATCAGTCCTTCCAGTGAACACCCAGGTCTGATCTCCTTTAGGATGGACTGGTTGGATCTCCTTGCAGTCCAAGGGACTCTCAAGAGTCTTCTCCAAGACCGCAGTTCAAAAGCATCAATTCTTTGGTGCTCAGCTTTCTTTATAGTCCAACTCTCACATCCATACCTGACCACTGGAAAAACCATAGCCTTGACGGACGTTTATTGGCAAAGTAATGTCTCTGCTTTTTAATATGCTGTCTAGGTTGGTTATAACTTTCCTTCCAAGGAGTAAGCGTCTTTTAATTTCATGGCTGCAATCACCATCTGCAGTGATTTTGGAGCCCCAAAAAATAAAGTCAGCCACTGTGTCCACTGTTTCCCCATCTCTTTGCCATGAAGTGATGGGACCGGATGCCATGATCTTCGTTTTCTGAATGTCGAACTTTAAGCCAACTTTTTCACTTTCCTCTTTTACTTTCATCAAGAGGCTCTTTAGTTCTTCACTTTCTGCCATAAGGGTGGTGTCATCTGCCTATCTGAGGTTATTGATATTTCTCCCAGAAGTCTTGATTCCAGCTTGTGCTTCCTCCAGCCCAGCATTTCTCATGATGTACTCTGCATATAAGTTAAATAAGCAGGGTGACAATATACAGCCTTGACGTACTCCTTTTCTTATTTGGAACCAGCCGGTTGTTTCATGTCCAGTTCTAACTGTTGCTTCCTGACCTGCGTACAGGTTTCTCAAGAGGCAGGTCAGGTGGTCTGGTATTCCCATCTCTTTCAGAATTTTCCACAGTTTATTGTGATCTACACAATCAAAGGCTTTGGCATCGTCAATAAAGCAAAAATAGATGTTTTTTTGGAACTCTCTTGCTTTTTCGATGATCCAGCGGATGTTGGCAATTTGATCTCTGGTTCCTCTGCCTTTTTCTAAAACCAGCTTGAACATCTGGAAGTTCATGGTTCACGTATTGTTTAAAACCTAATGTTAATATTAATAAGCTACGGACTGCTGAACATTACTGGTGTCAACTATTGTGCTAAGGATCTTATATATACATGTTTTACTTCCTCATTACAACCATTGCTGCTGCTGCTATTGCTAAGTCACTTCAGTCGTGTCCGACTCTGTGTGACCCCATAGATGGCAGCCCACCAGGCTCCCCTGTCCCTGGGATTCTCCAGGCAAGAACACTGGAGTGGGTTGCCATTTCCTTCTCCAACGCATGAAAGTGAAAAGTGAAAGTGAAGTCGCTCAGTCATGTCTGACTCTGAGCGACCCCATGGACTGCAGCTACCAAGCTCCTCCATCCATGGGATTTTCCAGGCAGGAGTACTGGAGTGGGGTGCCATTGCCTTCTCCATGAATGTTGAGTTTTAAGCCAGCTTTTCGCTCTCCTCTTTCACTTCCATCAAGAGGCTCTTTAGTTCCTATTCGCTTTATCCCATAAGGGTGGTGTCATCTGCATATCTGGGGTGGAAGCCAGGATATGACACAAATGATCATACCTGTAAAACAAACAAAAGACTCATACAGAACAGACTTGTTTGCCAAGGGGGAGGGTGGAAGGATGGACTGTATGTAGGAGTTTGGTAGATAGAAACTACTACATTTAGAATAAACAACAAGGTCCTACTGCAGAATGCATGGAGCTATATCCAGTATCCTGTGACAAAGTGTAAAAGGCTATAAAACAAGAATGTCTGTGTGTGTATCACTGAGTCAGTTTGCTGTGCAGCAGAGATGGGCACCACATTTTAAAACAACTAGACTTCAACTTAAAAAAAGATAAAAGTATGTAGCTAAGAATCTTGTTTTTTTTATGTAAGAATCACTTTTATATACTTGAAACTAATGCAACATTGCAAATGAAATACATTTCAATTAAAAAAAATACACCAAAGGAATCACAATAGAAAAAACAGTAGCTTTAAGATATACCTGTTTAAACTGTAAAATTAAATAGTTTTTAGCATATTCACAGAGTTCTGCAACAATCAACATGACTTTAGAACATTTTTTTTCATCAATTCCTAAAGAAACCTCATATCAGAATCTTGTTTCTTAAAAAAAAAAAAAAGAAAGAAAATGGAGAAATGTGAGGGGAGGGATGGGATACACCAACACCTTACCTGACTTGGCACCGTAGGTCCCTGAGAGCCTTGGAATCCTGTTCTGTACAGGGAAAGAAGGACTCAGGCAAAGATACAGGAGAAGGGAGTACCTGTGAAGGGCCTAAAGGAACCTCAGCTCACTTGAGTAGATCCTGGCGCTGCTCCCAGGGCAGCTGGCAAACCACAGGGAAAGAGAGCTCTGAGGAGAGGCCTAAAGGGATATGGGGTTATCCCCCAGAGAAACCGTGGTCTGTGGTGGCCTGTCAGTACTGGCAGATGGTTCTTCATCCAGATGAGAAGGTGGGCAAGTATGCATGCTTGCGGAGCTCCAGTATTGCTGTAAAGCTGTCAGCTAGTGCCATCCACACATTTGCATCACTGTCTGTTTATGTGTGTGTGTGTTTCCCCTATCTTCTTTCATGCTGGAAAAAAAAAAAAAAAACCAACCTGGGCATGAATGTACACACAAATCACATGTCCGGACCAGGGTCTCTCTCATACAGAGATGTCACAGGACACTTCTCCCTCTGCCCCCGCTCCACCCTCAGGAGCCTGGAGGCCCTTGTATCCAACATTCAAAAGAGTCCCGCAATGGCCACTTGGAATTGCAATTCCCCTGGAATGGTGCCTCTCGAGACATGGGGGCGTTCTGATCAGCATTCAGTGTTTAATCACGTGGTGTGGAGCGGGACAGGGTGGGCGGGGGCAGTGCAGCAGCAGTCCAAGCACACAAGCATTCGGAAAAACCCCTAGCAGAAAGTTAAAACCTGGTGCCTTGGTGCAAGATTGCTGGGAAGTGTCCAGTGCTGAGAGCATCAGCTCGCATGCATCACTGTCTTCCATGTAGAACCATACTCCCCACGTGCCACCCAAGATCCGTGGCCGTGAAATGCAGGCCTCCCTTCCCAGGCTGCAGCCCCCCACCCCACGCCCGGAGTCGGAGCTCTACTCCTTTCTCGCCTCAAGGCTGAGGGTAGTACCACCAGGTCTGCCTGAGCACAAACCTGGACATGCACGTCCACTATGACACCCCCCCCCCGGGCCCCCAGCACACAACTGGGATGGTGAAGGAACTGAATCTCTGCCACTGAGGGGCCAGCAATCCTGTGTTCCTTTTCCCCAGTGCTGAAGTCTGGCTTCTGAACACCCAGGGCATGGCGTTGGTGTCCTGGTGTGGGCACCCTGCCTCTCTCAGGCCTGGCTTTCCACACCCCACCCCACCCCACCGCTCTCCCCTGGCCCCCATGGGCTTGTTGCCCATGCTCACTGCTTCTATCCACATCAGCTACCCACCTGGACAAGCACAAATAAACACCCTCCCCAGCACTTACTGATGGTTTAAAGCAGGAGTCTTCTGAAAACCCAAGAGGTCCTAGGGCCCCAGCTCCATGCTGGCCTTCCTGTTATGAAGAACTATTCCCAACTCAGCTTTAAAGCTCCCCTCACACACTGGAAGAAAGTGCCGGAGTGAGGAGGTACAGAAGGAAATCCTCCTTTGAAATTGTGGAAAGAAACCTGTTGAGCACCTTTTCCATCTGAAAAAACTTAGCTTCTGGAAAAAAAAGAGAGAGAGAGAGAGAGAGAGAGAGAGAGAGATGCAAATAGCACATCTCCACACATTCTTGCAGGAGACCTTAGTTCAATTCCTGTGTTGGGAAGTTTCCCTGGAGAAGGGATAGGCTACCCACTATTCTCTGGGCTTCCCTAGTGGCTCAGGTGGGAAAGAATCCACCAGTAATGTTGGAGACCTGATCTCGATTCCCCAGGTTGGGAAGATCCCCTGGAGGAGGGCATAGCAACCCATTCCAGTATTCTTGCATGGGAAACCCCATGGACAGAGGAGCCTGGTGGGCTACAGTCCATGGGGTGGAAGAGTCGGACATGACTGAATGACTAAGCACAACAACAACATCACATTTTTCACCAAAGATTAACCAAGTGAAAATGACACCAGTCACCATAGCATGACCCTGGGAATCAAGGAATTCACCTCGACTACTGCTAATTATTAAGGAAATGCAAATCAACACTGTAGTGAGGTACTGCCCATACTGGTTAGAATGGCAATCCTTAAAAAACATACAAACAATGCTGGAGAAGGTGTGGAGAAAAGGGAACCCTCCTACATGGTTAGTAGGAATGTAAATTGGTGCAGCCATTATGGAGAAGAGTATGAAGGTTCCTTAAAAAACTGAAAGTAGAGCTACCATATGACCCAGCAATCCCATCCTTGGACATATATTGAGACAACACTAATTCAAAAAGATACATACATTCCAATGTTCATAGCACTATTCACAATAGCCAAGCCATGGAATCAAACTGTCCAGCAGCAGATGAATGGATAAAGAAGATGTGGTACATATATACAGTGAAACTATTACTCAACCGTAAATTAAAAAACCCAAAAGAATGCAGTCTGCAGCCGCATGGATGGGTCTGATCATACTAAGTCAACAAAAAGCAAGTCAGTGGCAGACAGACAAATACCATATGATATCACGTAGATGTGGAATCTAAAATACAACAGAAATCAACATATGTATGAAGGAAAACAGACTCAGAGATCAGACTTGTGGTTCCCAAGGGGGAAGGGAGGGAAAGATTGGGAGTTTGGAATTAGCAACAATTTATATATGTGCACACACACATATATATATGATGGATAAATATATATATATATATGATGGATATATATATATATATGAGAGAGAGATGAGGAAACAGTGGAAACAGTGGCAGACTTTATTTTGGGCGGCTCCAAAATCACTGCAGATGGTGACTGCAGCCATGAAATTAAAAGATGCTTGGAAGGAAAGTTATGACCAACCTAGACAGCATATTAAAAAGCAGAGACATTACTTTGCCAACAAAGGTCCGTCTAGTCAAGACTTATAGTTTTTCCAGTAGTCATGCATGGATGAGAGTTGGACTATAAAGAAAGCTGAGCACTGAAGAATTGATGCTCTGGAACTGTGGTGTTGGAGAAGACTCTTGAGAGTCCCTTGATTGCACGGAGATCTAATCCATCCTAAAGGAGATCAGTCCTGAATATTCATTGGAAGGACTGATGTTGAAACTGAAGCTCCAATACTTTGGCCACCTGATGTGAAGAGCTGACTCATTAGAAAAGACCTGATGCTGGGAAAGACTGAAGGTGGGAGGAGAAGGGGGCAACAGGGGATGAGATGGTTGGATGGCATCATCGACTCAATGGACCTGAGTTTGGGTAAACTCTGGGAGTTGGTGATGGACAGGGAGGCCTGGTGTGCTGCAGTCCATAGGGTTGCAAAGAGCTGGACACGACTTGAGGGACTGAACTAAACTGAACTGACATATATACATATATAGGATAAATAAACAAGATGGCCCTATTATGTAGCACAGGGAATTATACTCAGTATCCTGTAATAAACCATAATGGAAAAGAATACGAAAAAAGTTTGTGTTTATATATAAGTGAGTCACTTTGTTGTACAGAAGAAATTAGTACAACATTGTAAATCAAGTATCAGTTCAGTTCAGTGCAGTCAATACTTCTGTAAAATTAAAAAGAACTTTGCGTTGACCACACAGTGATCTACACACCTTATTCAGACTTCTTCCACCACCAGGCTGGGTTCTCTTCCCGACATGGTCCAGCATCTCCCCCCCCTGGGTGGGGGAGGGTCAGTGCTGGGGCTGCGTTGTCTTTGCAGTCAGGGGTCTTCATTCCCGCCAGTTTTGAGCTGCCCCTCTGGTGGTCTTTCATTGCACCAGCACCTTTTAAGGGAACTGGTCAGTTGTTTTTTTTTTTTAAATAAAAAGCCTCTCCCCCACTTTGGGTTTGTCTGATACATTTTAGAGAGGATACCTCCGAAGGGAGACAGTGTCCTCCCTTGGCACGTCCTGTGTACAGTGTCCAGGTTTGCTCCCCGGACCGTGGACTGTTGTGCATGGAGGGCCCCTACCCACGGGGTCTGACCCTGCTTGCATGACACCATCAGGTAGGCCTCACACTTGAGTTTTTCTTAAGTGGGTATAAACTAGAAACAGGCTGACCTTGAGCTGAAAGGGGGCTTCCAGCGATGTTCCTCTGCCCTAGGCTTTGCTGAGATGAGAAAGGAGGGTTCACTGCCACCAGTTAAGGGCCTTTCCTCTTTGCCTTCCTCTGCACCTCACTACCTAGGTTTCACAGAGGGAGAGGGCACCGGAGTCGTCACAGGCATTTTGGGTATCTGGTGGACAGGGGGAATGAGATGGGTAAGGTTTAGTGGGATGTTTTACCTGGCTCAGTGTGACTCAGTGCACAGCCTATACGTGTACACACGTGACATACAAGGTTCTTTTCTTTTGATGGGAAATGCAGAAAACACCCCACTCCTGAATGCCTGAGCTTGCAGGGTGTGGTGGTCCTGCAGTGGTCAAGCCAACAGGTGTGAGGATGCAGATAGCATGTCCCATGTCCCTGTGCCTGAGACTCATTCAGTGTGCCCAAGGTGGCTCGCCCTGAAGAAACAGAAGTCTGAGCATCTCAGTCCATGGGTCGTGGAGCATGAGGACCACTGGCTCCCACAGCCACACCCCCAACACCCCAGCCTACAACTGCAACTCTACCACCCTCATGGACGAATCCCTCCATCCTTTCAGAACTCATAAGACAAGTGGGAGTGACCCTGTAGAAGCAT
This sequence comes from Ovis aries, assembly GCF_016772045.2. Taxonomy (NCBI): domain Eukaryota; kingdom Metazoa; phylum Chordata; class Mammalia; order Artiodactyla; family Bovidae; genus Ovis; species Ovis aries. The sequence continues at coordinate 7,846,336 of NC_056080.1, read as the reverse complement.
AATAATAATAATAATGAATGTAGCATTTGTGTACTTCTTAAAAGTCCCTACGTTTGTGACAATGTTGTTTCCCCCATCCCAAATAAAAATTCACCTACTACATTTGAGTAGTTCTTACTAAGAAAACTCTCTTGGGCTTCCCTGGTGGCTTGGTGATAAAGAATCCACCAATACAGGAGACAAATAGTTCGCCCCCTGATCTGGGAAGATGCCACGTGCCACAGAGCAACTAAGCCCACATGTGAGAAGCCCACACAGCACATCTAGAGAAAAACCTGAGCAGCAAGACCTCCATCTGTCCACTGCTGACCAGGAGCAGCTGTCATCTGTCCTCCGGTGGCTCCAACAGGGGCGTCCAGGTGCAGAGAATGCTTTTCCTCCAGACCCAGGCTGCAGTGACAGCACCAGAGGTGCGAACACCTCCCTCTGTGTGGCACTCTTCTGACCCGGTGCGGGTTCCAAGCACGTTGATGTTATCAGCTCACTTGCTCTCCCAAGGGCTGGGAAGGAGGAAGCTGAGGGGTGCAGAGGCCAGCAACTGCTCACAGCCATATGACCTTCAAGTGACAGGAGTGGCTTTGATCCGGTAACTTGGCTTCAGGTCCTGGACTGCAGGGTGCTACTCCATATCAGCAACTGGTGTGGGAGATGATGGGGCTCCACCCATGGCTCCAATGCTTCACAGCTCCCTGCAGTCATGGGGTGGAGCACAGACTGCACCTTCTGGATTCTGGGTTGGCATGTGGGACTTGCTGCGGCAATGGAAGGTTAGCAGGTGCAGCAATGGAAGGTGAGTAGGTGCACCATAACCATACCCAGGGCAAGCACCATTGTGACTGGGCTTGTTCTCTGATCATTGGCCATGGATGTGCCCAGGCCAAAGTCATGGGTGTCGAAGAGCAGATGACAGGCACGAGGAGCAGAATGATCTACAAATTCCTACTCTAAAGGGGTACTTCTCCATGCACTCTGCCGCGATGTTATAGTGGTTGTTACACAGCATGGCTGTGTCAACAGCTGACTGATACAACCTGTGTCCCTGATGTTTTCCCGGCTGCAGACTTACTGGCCTGAACTCGACAGGCAGAAACAGTCAAACACTTGCAGACACAGATTCAGTCCCACAATTTATCAGTAGCTGAAGGATCTGACATATGGGAAAGAAGTTCCAATTCTTAAAAAATATGAAAAACAAAGACACATTCCATTCACTGAAAGACACCATTTATTTTATTAAGGTCAAGCAGGATGATCTGTTGAGAGGTAAGTGTTAAGTGTTGAGCATGAAATTGGTACACATCTTCCATGGTGGGCAGCATGATCAAAGTCTCTGGCCAAGACCCCTAACTGCAACCTCAAGATACAAAGAGCACTTCTCAGCTGAGCAATGACCCGGGGTGAGCCATTAGCCACCATCCAGGAATACCACTGGAGAAACGTTAGCACCAGATTGTTTGTATATGCAGTAATATAGCTATATAAAAAGTTGTGCACACTAACTCACTGCAATCTCTAGGTCCCCACCACCAGACATTTATGAGGCAGATGGGGAAATAGACAGGACCTTTGTGATTCTATGGGCTTCGTTTAAAGGACACCAGTGCCCTGTGTATTGCTATGTAGAAGACAACATTCTCAAAAGACACTGAAAAGCTGGATACAGGCAAAATCTCTATTTTCACATTTTACAGACATATCATCAAAATGATCACAATACTGTATGACAAGGGCAAGAATCACAGATAAAAGCTTTGTGAAAATCAAAACACACTGACATCACTGTGGTTGTCTCCCCAAGGTAGGAAGGTGGGGCGGGGGTCCATGGACAGCCAACTTTATCTTTTCTGCCATGACCCATTTTCACAGCAAGTGACCATAGCTCGTGGGGAGGAGGACAACACTTCGCTGGCAGAAGAGAATTTTTTCAAGTCAGGAACAGCTTAATTTAAGAAGAGTAAAAAGTGTGGGGAAAAGGCCTTTTTCTTTGGCGAATGTTTATTGCCAGCATCACTGAAGCTTGCTAGGTCGGTTCCCTCCAGGGCTGCAGAGATATCACCACGGGCCAGTCTAGCTTGTCCTTCTGGCTCTATGGGTGTGGAGTAGTGTCCTTTAATAAGACATTGTGTGCTTCTGTCTTTGGTAAGGCGTCAGCCACTGGTGACAAAGGGCTATCTCCCTACCTGTCAGAAAACTCTTCACAGGCATAAGAGGAAACAAGGAGTACAATGATCAGACCTCCGAATATCACCCTGACATGAAGTTATCTTAAGATTTCTCCCACCAGTATGCAAGCATGTCACCAAACTGGGACGGAACATAGATGATCAGGTTAAAAATCAGACTGTGAGAACCAAGCCACGAGGGGCTGAACATCTATTGTGCCTACTGACATGCATATTGCCTCTTTGGTGAGGTGTCTATTTAAGTCTCTGGCTCATGTTTTAACTGGGCTGTCTGTTTTCATACTGTTAACTTAGAAAGTTCTTTATATGTTCTGGATGCAAATGCAATACACGGGGTCTGCAAGTTATCTTCTCCTAGTCATGACTCGGGCACTGGAAAACAACAGTTCGACAGTGTTTTCTTCAGTAAACAGACTCTCTTGACTACCTTGCAATATCAAATGATAAAACGAGGAACAGATGGTGGTCAACTCTGTGGCAGACAAAGACCAGGTCTGGGAGTTATGTGGTCCACTGAGACCTCTGGAAAGCCAGAATCATGGGTTCTTAGAGGAAACGTGGCCTTGACACTGCCATAACTGATCCAGAGAAGCAACAAGAGAGGAGCTGCCAATTATAATCCACAATCATATACACACAGAAATACAGTCAGGATACAAAGAAATGTTCTGGGGCGGGGGGTGGAGGGCAGAGGGGAAAGTAAATGAGGAAAGTGTCTCAGGGGCCTTAAAGAAAAAAATTCATTGTTTTGGGGTGAAATGTCCTATAGATATCAATTTGATCTAACTGGTCTATTGTATCATTTAAAGTTTGTGTTTCCTTGTTAATTTTCTGTTTAGTTGATCTATCCATAGGTGTGAGTGGGGGTATTAAAGTCTCCCACTATTATTGTGTTATTGTTAATTTCCCCTTTCATACTTGTTAGCATTTGTCTTACATATTGCAGTGCTCCTATGTTGGGTGCATATATATTGATAATTGTTATATCTTCTTCTTGGATCAATCCTTTGATCATTATGTAGTGTCCTTCTTTATCTCTTTTCACAGCCTTTGTTTTAAAGTCTACTTTATCGGATATGAGTATTGCTACTCCTGCTTTCTTTTGGTCTCTATTTGCATGGAATATCTTTTCCAGCCCTTCACTTTCAGTCTGTATGTGTCCCCTGTTTTGAGGTGGGTCTCTTGTAGACAACATATATAAGGGTCTTGTTTTTGTATCCATTCAGCCAGTCTTTGTCTTTTGATTGGGGCATTCAACCCATTTATGCTTAAGGTAATTATTGATAAGTATGATCCCATTGCCATTTACTTTATTGTTTTGGGTTTGAGTTTATACACCCTTTCTGTGTTTCCTGTCTATAGAAGATCCTTTAGCATTTGTTGGAGAGCTGGTTTGATGGTGCTGAATTCTCTCACCTTTTGCTTGTCTGTAAAGCTTTTGATTTCTCCTTCATATTTGAAAGAGATCCTTGCTGGATACAGTAATCTGGGCTGTAGGTTATTTTCTTTCATCACTTTAAGTATGTCTTGCCATTCCCTCCTGGCCTGAAGAATTTCTATTGAAAGATCAACTGTTATCCTTATGGGAATCCCCTTGTGTGTTCTTTGTTGTTTTTCCCCTTGCTGCTTTTAATATTTGTTCTTTGTGTTTGATCTTTGTTAATTTGATTAATATGTGTTTTGGGGTGTTTCACCTTGGGTTTATCCTGTGTGGGACTCTCTGGGTTTCTTGGACTTGTGTGATTATTTCCTTCCCCATTTTAGGGAAGTTTTCAACTATTATCTCCTCAAGTATTTTCTCATGATCTTTCTTTTTGTCTTCTTCCTCTGGGACTCCTATGATTCGAATGTTGGGGCATTTAATATTGTCCTGGAGGTCTCTGAGATTGTCCTGATTTCTTTTAATTCGTTTTTCTTTTTTCTTCTCTGATTCATTTATTTCTACCATTCTATCTTCTAGTTCACTAATCCTATCTTCTGCTTCCATTATTCTATTATTTGTTCCCTCCAGAGTGTTTTTGATCTCATTTACTGCATTATTCACTATATATTGACTCTTTTTTATTTCTTCTATGTCTTTGTTAAACCTTTCTTGCATCTTCTCAATCTTTCTCTCCAGGCTATTTATCTGTGATTCCATTTTGATTTCAAGATTTTGGATCATTTTCACTATCACTATTCGGAATTCTTTTATCAGGTAGATTCCTTATCTCTTCCTCTTTTGTTTGGTTTGGTGGGCATTTATCCTGTTCCTTTACTTGCTGGGTATTCCTCTGTCTCTTCATCTTGTTTATATTGCTGAGTTTGGGATGTCCTTTCTGTATTCTGGCAGTTTGTGGGGTTCTCTTTATTGTGGAGTTTCCTCCCTGTGGGTGGGGTTGTATGGGTGGCTTGTCAAGGTTTCTTGGTTAGGGAAGCTTTTGTCGGTGTTCTGGTGGGTGGAACTGGATTTCTTCTCTCTGGAGTGCAATGAAGTGTCCAGTAATGAGTTATGAGATGTCAGTGGGTTTGGAGTAACTTTGGGCAGCCTGTATATTGAAGCTCAGGGCTATGTTCCTGTGTTGCTGGAGAATTTGTGTGGTATGTCTTGCTCTGGGACTTGATGGCCCTTGGGTGGTGCTTGGTTTCAGTGTAGGTATGGAGGTGTTTGATGAGCTCCTATCGATTAATATTCCCTGGAGTCAGGAGTTCTCTGGTGTTCTCAGGATTTGGACTTAAGCCTCCTGCTTCTGGTTTTCAGTCTTATTTTTACAGTAGTCTCAAGACTTCTCCTTCTATACAGCACCGTTGATAAAACATCTCCTTTCGAAGACAATGGGCTGCTTTTCTGGGTGCCTGATGTCCTCTGTCGGCATTCAGAAGTTGTTTTGTGGAATTTACTCAGGGTTTAAATGTTCTTTTGATGAATTTGTGGGGGAGAAAGTGGTTTCCCCGTCCTATTCCTCCACCATCTTAGGACTGCCTCAGATCCAGAGACTTTTAACTGCTATATATTGTCCTAAAGAAGTAGCTGTTATGCATCACAAAGGGCACAGCAGGGATGGGAGTAAAGTAGCTAAAGGTAATCAGCTGGCTGACTGTCAAGCCAGAAAAGCAGCACTTTACTAAACCCCTTCTCTGCAAACTTCCTTGATCTGGACAGGTTCTGTGGAACATGAAAAACCACTGTATACTGAGGAGGAATTAGAAAGATATGAGAAAAGAGGAGCAAATATTACTGGTAAAGGATGGTTATAGTCCCAGGATGGATGATTAATAATTCCTGAAAATGCTCAATGGCAAATTCTTATGGGTTTACACCAGAGTTTTCATGTAGGTGTACAGAGTACTTATCATATGGCTTCTCCTTTGTTAGAAGGTAAAAATGTAATGAAAACTTTAAAGAACATTATCAAAAGATGTGAGGTTTGTCAGAAAAATAACCCAAAGACTGAAAAGCTAGCAATATCGGGATCACAATGATGTGGGAAATACCCTGGAGAGGACCGGGAAATTGATTTATGAGTATATGCCAAAAGCTAATGGATATTTTTGCTTACAAGTTTAGGTGGATACTTTTACTGATAGGTTGAGGCTTTTCCCTGCGGTAGTGAACAGGTTAAGGAGGTTATAAGAATTTTAATCCATGAAATTATCCCCAGGTTTGGGCTGCCATGAAGCCTTCAGAGTGACCATGGCTCCACTTTTAAAGCTAGTGTAACTCAGGGGGTATCTAAAGTTCTAGGAATAAAATATCACTTACACTCTTCCTGGAGACCCCAATCCTCAGGAAAGGTTGAAAAAGCTAATGACACTATCAAAAGGTATCTGCACAAGTTAACTCAAGAGACACAGGACAATTGGATTAAAGTAATGAGGGCTTGGACTGCCCCCCAAAAGGAGGGACTGTCCCCCTTTGAAGGTATTTAGGGAAGGCCTTTCTTATGCAGACATTGTTATAGACACTAAAGTCTTAGAATTAACTAATTATGTAACTTAGCTCTTCAACAGGAATTAATGGAACTCTGAGAGGTTACTCCTGACCCACCCTCTGAGTCAAGCAAACCTCTATTTGAGCCAGGAATGGAGGTCCTGATTAAAACATTGGAATTTTGGGGCCAATCCCTCAGTCCCCTCTGGGAAGGCACTTATGAGGTTATTCTTTCTTTCCCACAGCTGTCAAAGTGCCAGGAATTGATTCATGGGTGCATCACACTCGAGTTAAGAGATGGCACCCTAACCAGAACTAAGTGACGTCATTTTATGTCTTTAGTTTCTATGCTCTGACTTTTTTCTTTTCAGATGGGCCTGATAATCTATGTGAGCCTACTTCTGCTGACTCCAAAAATCCCGAGTCTGCCGTTTGATCCTCTAGACAATGCCTTCCTGTCCTGGGCTCCCTCCCATGCTGCATCCCACAATTGGTCTAACTGCTGGGTCTGTGGTGCGTCCCCCTCTTCGTCAGTGGAAGGCTTCCCGTGGTGGACATCTCCACTTCAAGGAAAATACTTTCTCCAAGTGTGTGAATACCTTCGACAACAATCATATATGATGCCTCTTCTTAATCTGATGACATCTAACAACCCTACGATGGACTGGTGCAACACTTTGTACTTTAACTGTGGACATGATGTGACTTTTAATTTTGATTATACATTGTCTTAGTTTGATGACCTTTTTGCTACACATAAGGTAAATGGGTCTAGATCTAGTGGCTTTTTACCTGATGTTTATCAAATATGGGATGAGATTATATGGCTAACTCCTGAAAAATGAAATCTAATATCTACTGTCCCTATATGCTGGGAACAAATAGAGCCTTCCCCAGAAGTTAGCCAACAACTTAATTATAATGATTGGAAACAATTGGGATTTTTGCCTCAGGAAATATGCAACATAATCATTCCCGTATTTTCCAACCCCAGTTCAGGTCCTCCCTTTGCCTGGCCAGGCACTGATTGGAATTGGATATCTCAGTCATGCTGGCTTGCTCCAGGCAGGACCTATTGGATATGTGGGTCTTACCTATGGGCATGGCTTCCCCTTGGCTGGATAGGGAGATGCACCCTAGGTCTAGCTTTTACTCATGGCTTCATACTTTCAGAGCTTCCAGAAAAACCTGCTAATTTACCAGATCTTAAAACTTGGTGGGCAAGGTCTGCATGTCACTGGTATGATTATTTGGCTGCACTGTTTTTCCCTCTCTGGGAACTACAGATGTTATGCTACAAGTGGATGCTTTGACTAATTTTATTCAATGGGCTTTCCAAGATCCTAAAAAAGTTATTTCAGCTCTTAATGCTGAACAAATACAAATTAGAAAGGTGGTTTTACAAAACAGATTGGCCTTAGATATTCTGACAGCTGCACAAGGAAGAACTTGTGCCATTATTCATACCCATTGCTGTACATATATACCTGATATGAGCACTAATGTTACTCATTTTACTAAACTCATGAACAAGACGATTCAGGCTATGGATACTCCTGAAGCCTCAACTGTCTCACTTTGGGAGATGTTAACTAGTTCCCATGGTGGAAAACTATTTTAATCAGAAGAAATCTGATGGTTCTGTTTTTGCTGTTTGCTCCTTGAATCTGTAACTGTGTAGCTGGATTTATTTCTAGTTGCATGAATGCTTTTAAGTTAAAAATGGTTGCTCAAACTCCTGTGACTGCTACAGCTTCCTCCATCTACTACTTGGGGCCCCTGGATCAGAGACACTCAATATGAGGGTTAGGAGAATGTGTTGCCTCACCAATTTAGGGACAAAGCCCTTTATCAGCTTGGAAGCTGTTATGGAACGAGAATGATGCCCCCTTCCCTAGGCAACATAATTCTCCTAAAAGAAAATGGGGGGAATTAGAGGGTAACATGTAGGAAGGACAGGGGTCTCCAAATGGAAGAAATAGGCTGAAAGTGTCAAACATTTTTTTATCTCTCTTGGATGGCATCACCGACTCAATGGACGTGAGTTTGAGTGAACTCTGGGAGATGGTGATGGGCAGGGAGGTCTGGCATGCTGCAATTCATGGGGTCGCAAAGAGTCGGACATGACTGAGCAACTGAACTGAACTGAACTGAACTAAGTGGCAGGATGAAACAAACTAGTATTATATTATTTCCCCTTCTCTATACAAATATAAAAAAGTTTTCTCTTAAAATTTGGAACACTTCCAAACTCATTCTATGAGGCCACCACCACTCTGATACCAAAACCAGACAAACACAACACACACAAAAAGAAAACTACAGGCCAATATCACTGATGAACATAGATGCAAACAATCCTCAACAAAATTTTAGCAAACAGAATTCAACAACACATCAGAAAGCTCATACACCATGATCAAGTTGGATTTATTCCATAGACACAAGGATTCTTCAATATACACAAATCTATTAATGTGATACACCATATTAACCAATTTTAACATAAAAACCATATAATCATGTCGGTAGATGCAGGAAAGACTTTGACAGAATTAAGTACCCATTTATGATTAAAACTCTTCAAAACATGGGCATAGAAGGAATGTACCTCCACATAGTAAAGGCCATATATGATAAGCCCACAGCGAACATTATTCTCAATGGTGAAATACTGAAAGCATTCCCCCTAAGATTGAGAACAAGACAAGGGTGACAACTTTCACCACTATTATTCAACATAATTTTGGAAGTCCTAGCTATAGCAATCAGAGAAAAAAAAGAAAATCAGTGATAGATCAGAAAAGAAGTAGTAAAGCTCTCACTGTTTGTGCATGACATGATACTGTACATAGAAAGCTGTAAAGATATTATTAGAGAATTACTAAAGCTAATCAGTGAATTTAGCAAAGTCGCAGGATACAAAATCAATACACAGAAATCACTTCCATTCCTATATACTAACAGTGAAAAATCAGAAAGAGAAATTAAGGAATCATTCCCATTCACCACTGCAATGAAAAGAATAAAATACCTAGGAAAAACTTACTTAAGGTGACAAAAGAAGTGTATACAGAAAACTAAAAGACAATGATGAAAGAAATCAAAGATGATATAGACAGATGAGAGATATTCCATGTTCCTCAGGAGGAAGAATCAATATTGTGAAAATGACTATACTACCAAGTGCAATCTGCAGATTCACTATGACCCCTGTCAAATTACCAATGGCATTTTTCACAGAGCAAGAACAAAAAATTTTACAATTCATATAGAAACTCAAAAGACCCCAAATATCCAAAACAGTCCTGAGAAAGAAGAATGGAATTGGAGGAATGAGCCCTCCTGACATCAGATTATTCTACAAAGCTCTAGTCATCAAGAAAGTATGGTATTGGCACAAAATCAGAAATCTAGACCAATGGAACAAGATAGAAAGCCCAGAAATAAACCCATGCACCTATGGGTACCTCATTTTTCACAAAGGAAGCAAGAATATACAATGCGGAAAAGACAGCCTCTTCAAAAAGTGGTGCTGGGAAAACTGGACAGCTACATGTAAAAGAATGAAATTAGAACAATTCCTAACACCATACACAAAGATCAACTCAAAGTGAATTAAATACCTAAATGTAAGACCAGCAACTATAAAACTCTTAGATGAAATCATAGGCAGAACACTCGATGACATAAATCAAACAAGATCCCCTATGACCCACCTCCTAGAGTAATGGAAATAAAAACAAATGGGGCCTGATTAAACTGATTAAACTGAAAACCTTTTTCACAGCAAGGGAAACTATAAGCAAGGTGAAAAGACACCCCTCAGAATGGGGGGAAATAATATCAAATGAAACAACTGACAAAGGATTAACTTCCAAAATATATGAGCAGCTCATACAACTCAATTTCAGAAAAAGAAACAACTCAATCAAACAGTGGGAAAAAGACATAAACAGACATTTCTCCAAGGAAGACTTACAGAGGGCTAACAAACACATGAAAAGATGCTCAATATCACTCATTATTACAAAAATGCAAATCAAAACTACAATGAGATATCATGTCACACTAGTCAGAATTTTCATCATCAAAAAGTCTACAAACAATAAATGCTGGAGAGGGTGTGAAGTAAAGGGAAACCTCTTGAACTGCTGGTGGCAATATAAATTGATACAGCCACTATGGAAGATGTTATGGAGATTCCTTAAAAAACTAGGAATAAAACCACCATATGACCCAGCAATCCCACTCATAGGTATATACCCTGAGGAAACCAAAATTGAAAAAAACACATGTATGTCATTTTTCATTGCAGCACTATTTACAACAGCAAGAACATGGAAGCACCCTAGGTGTCCATCGACAGATGAATGGATAAAGAAGTTATGGTACATATACACAATGGAATATTCAGTTCAGTTGTTCAGTCATGTCTGTTGCTGCTGCTGCTGCTAAGTCACTTCAGTCCTGTCCGACTCTGTGCGAGCCCATAGACGGCAGCCCACCAGGCTCCCCCGTCCCTGAGATTCTCCAGGCAAGAACACTGGAGTGGGTTGACATTTCCTTCTCCAGTGCATGAAAGTGAAAAGTGAAAGTGAAGTCACTCAGTCGTATCCGACTCTTAGCAACCCCATGGACTGCAGCCTACCAAGCTCCTCCATCCATAGGATTTTGCAGGCAAGAGTACTGGAGTGGGGTGCCATTGCCTTCTCCGCAGTCACGTCTGACTCTTTGCAATCCCATGGACTGCTGCATGGCAGGCCTCCCTGTCCCTGTCCATCACCAACTTTTGCAGCTTGCTAAAATTGATAAGGCAGGAATAAAACAAATAAAAGTGACGCAAAGAGATGAAGAGCTATACCATTCTCTTGGAGTGAAAGAGTCAATATTGTGAAAATACCTGCACTACAAAAAGCAGTTTACAGATTCAATGCAATTCCTAGCCAATTACCAATGGCATTTTTCACAAAATTAGAACAAAAAAAGTTTACACTCCTCAGCAGACAAATCCGTAACTGAGCTTCATTTCAGCTTTGTTCCAACCACATCATGTTTTCCACAGCCATTAGTAATTGCCCTCTGCTCTTCCTCAGTAGCATACTGAACACCTTCTGAACTTGAGGACTCATCTTTCGGGGTCTTGTATTTTTTGCCTTTTTATACATTCATGAGGGTCTCATAGCAAGTGTACTGGAGTGGTTTGCCATGCCTTTCTCCAGTGGATCACATTTAGTCACTCCTTAACACCATACAAAAAGATAACCTGAAGATGGATTAAAGACCCAGATATAATGCCAGACAATTTAAATCTATAATATTAGAGAAAAGCATAAGTACCCTTTTTGACATAAACTGTATCAACATATCTTTTTATTTTTGACCTACCTCCTAGTTAATGAAAATAAACCAAAAGTAAACCAAAAAAATGGGACCTAATTAAACTTAAATGTTTTGCACAGAAAAACCATAAATAAGATAGAAAACAATCCTCACTATGGGAAAAAATATTTTCAAATGAAGGAAATTACAACAGATTAATCTCCAACATATGCAAGCAGCTCACATGGCTCAATAACAGAAAAATAAACAACCCAGTAGAAAAAATTTGACAGAAGACAAAATACACATTTCTGCCAAGAAGACATAGAGATGGCCAATATATATGAAGAGATGCTCAACATCACTAACTGTTCAGTTCAGTTCAGTTCAGTTCAGTCGCTCAGTCGTGTCCGACTCTTTGCGACCCCATGAACTGCAGCACGTCAGGCCTCCCTGTCCATCACCAACTCCCGGAGTTCACTCAGACTCATGTCCATCGAGTCAGTGATGCCATCCAGCCATCTCATCCTCAGTCGTCTCCTTCTCCTCCTGACCCCAATCCCTCCCAGCATCAGAGTCTTTTCCAATGAGTCAACTCTTCGCATGAGGTGGCCAAAGTACTGGAGTTTCAGCTTCAGCATCATTCCCTCCAAAGAAATGCCATGGCTGATCTCCTTCAGAATGGACTGGTTGGATCTCATTGCAGTCCAAGGGACTCTCAAGAGTCTTCTCCAACACCACAGTTCAAAAGCATCAATTCTTCGGTGCTCAGCTTTCTTCACAGTCCAACTCTCACATCCATACACGAACACTGGGAAAACCACAGCCTTGACTAGACGGACCTTTGTTGGCAAAGTAATGTCTTTTTTTTTCAATATGCTATCTAGGTTGGTCATAACTTTTCTTCCAAGGAGTAAGCGTCTTTTAATTTCATGGCTGCAGTCATCATCTGCAGTGATTTTGGAGCCCCCCCCCCCCACAAAGTGAAGTCTGACACTGTTTCTACTGTTTCCCCAGAGACAAGAAATTTAAAACTTCAATGACATATCAACTCTCATTGGCCCAAATGGCAAGTATCAAAAAATCTACAAAAAATAAATGCTAGAGGGAGTGTGGAAAAAAGGAAACCCTTCTCTCCTCTTGGTTGGAATATACATTGATGGAGCCACTATGGAGAGCAATATGGTGGGTACTTTAAAAAATAAGAATGAAACTACCATATGATCCACAATTTCACTACTAGTGGATTTACCTGAAGAAAACCATAATTCCAAAAGATACATAACCCCAATATTGATGGTTATGCTATCAATATTGATGGTGGCAATATTTACAATAGCAGGACCTGGAAACAACAGAAGTGTCCACCTAGAGAATAATGGATAAAGACAATTTGGTACATGTATACAATAGACTCAGGATACAATATTGGTACATGTATACAGTACTACTCAGTCTTAAAGAGGAAAGAAATCAGGTCATTTGTAGAGAAGTGTGTGGATTGAGAAGGTGTCATATAGAATGAAGTAAATTACAAAAAGGAAAATAAATATCACATATTAATGCATATATGGACTCTAGAAAACTGGTAAGGATGATCTTATTTGAGCAGAGGTAAGGATACAGACATAGAGAAGAAATGTAAGGATGCAAGGAGGAAATGGGTGGTGGTGGAAGCAATTGGGAGATGGAAACTGACACACATACACTTATGATGTGTATGTATAGCACAGGGAACTCTACTTAATGCACTGTGGTGACCTAAATTGGAAGGAAGTCTAAAAGTGAAGGGATAGATGTATGGTTGTTGTTCAGTCACTAAGTTATTTCTGAGTCTTTTCTACCCCAAGGACTGTAGCATGCCAGCATTGTCCTGCAGAGTAGAAACTAGCCAAGTATTGTTAATCAGTCATGCTCCAATAAAATTAACTGTTCAATGAATGTTAATATTTTTAACAAAAGAGCATAACTCTTACTGAATCTCATGTCAATTTGGAAGTCAAAAGAAAAACTCTAAATGTGAATATTTTACTGACAAATTCAATTGTCATCCAACTATATAATACATTAAGAAAATGACAAGAATAAAACTGAATGTGAATGTACATATATTAGTGTACATGTGCATGTTAAAAGACTAAAAGTTTTTTCCCAAAAGAAAATCTACTTTAGAAGTGGTGGCAACAGAACCATCATCAGTCACCTGGGTACAGTGAACACAGGTTACATTTGTGTCTATTTGTTATATTCTAGTGTTTTAAATTTTTATGTACTTAATTCTATTCAAAATCTTCTTTAATATCTCTATTTTATGTCACACAAAATCTTTTACTAACCTGTTATGGATGATTGTTAACCTATGTGCTCTTAGTTCTGATGAGATGGATGAAACTGGAGCCAATTATACAGAGTGAAGTAAGCCAGAAAGAAAAACACCAATACAGTATACAAACACATATATATGGAATTTAGGAAGATGGCAATGACGACCCTGTATGCAAGACAGGAAAAAAGACACAGATGTGTATAACGGACTTTTGGACTCAGAGGGAGAGGGAGAGGGTGGGATGATTTGGGAGAATGGCATTCTAACATGTATACTACCATGTAAGAATTGAATCGCCAGTCTATGTCTGACGCAGGGTGCAGCATGCTTGGGGCTGGTGCATGGGGATGACCCAGAGAGATGTTGTGGGGAGGGAGGTGGGAGGGGGGGAAAAATAAACCTCCTTTACTCATTCATTTAAAAAATATTAGCTCTTCATTCATAAGAAATGTATCTTTCCAACAGCTTTATCCAGTTATAATATAATATATATGTATATATAAATCATATATATTGAAAAATCTTCCAATGATTGCTGTAGGTACTTGAAAATTGGGTTTTGCTAAAGTATTCACTTCAAAGGTATCCTTCTCAACTCTACTATATAATTTGGTAAAAAGTCATTTCACCCCACCCATGAAGTACCTGATTTAGAAAGTCCTAGCTTACCTAGATAAGGAATATCTTGAATGACCCTGCTCTTTCCTCCCCACACTTAATTCCTGCTTTTACTTATTAAATTCTGTAATAGAATGTGAGCCATCACAGCTTGAAGCACACCACCTCTGGCCACAGTAAATGCAGAACTGCAGGTCCCTGTTGTTTCTTTCATCTTTGCTTGTGGTCCTAGATGTGCTGTGGTGCTTTCCAGGAACTGTGAGCAAGAAAGCTTGGTTTTCCAGAGTTCCTTGGAGTTTGTTACAAAGGTATGTCCTGAAATCATAATAAGAATTACAAGGGCTAGCCCACTGTTTCTGGTTGGGAAAATGTCTGTGGAAACTTACGGCAGGGAGTACAGGCCCAGGTAAATGCCTCAGAATTCGAGCCAATAGTAAGTACCACTACTGATGGGATAAGACTGATTCAAAACAGTCAGGAAAACTGCATGGTTTCCCTTGCAATTAACCCAGGGTAATGTCCTTTAAATGCAGTTGGCTTACTAGCTAGCTAACCTAGGTGGGTAATACTGCCTTGGAAGGGAGCTCTGCTGCTGGATGTGTCTTGTCACTGCTATGGGAGACACTAGGGCAATAAAAATTCAGTGTTTTCCACAGAATAGCAGGATGAAGGCCATATGGTCTAAGAAGATTACTTGACAGCTAATCATAAAGGCCTTAATTGACTATTAGTTTGCATGATGCCCATCCACACCTCAAGGCCAAGGAGACTTAAAGAGGGTGGACGGGGTCTCAAGGCTATTGTCACTGCCTAAGGAGAAGCTATAGGCTAAAAGTATGAGGAAATGATATTCCCTTGGTAAGGAAGACTAAACACCTCTACTGTTAACCACAGAGTCAATGTGTAGTGCCAAGATTACCCTTCTTAAACTGGACAAGTGAAATAGTGTTGCAATATTTATTCAATGGCTACATGAAAAGGGAAAGGCAGCTGAGGCATTCTGTTGATTTTTGTCTTTTATCCAGACATCAGGACTCTAACCAGCCTACACCCAGTACTACTCTCTGTATACTGTCCCTACAATTTCAAGTGTTAGAGATGCTGGCCAGGAAAAGCTCAACACAGCTCTAATAGATTGTTGATAAAATGGAATTGGTAGCTATAGGCGTTGCCTAACCTGATGTTTTGGGCAAACTCCAGGAAATTGAGAACAGGTGCTGGAGTCCAGCTTCAGTAGCCAGGGAATCAACCTGAAGAGATGAGCAGTGTCAGTGAGAAATAAGGCAGCCTCTCAGTTTTCTTGGACTGCCTATTTATTTCAAGCTTAAGATTCTCTTTTATACTTTTACAAAAGCATTAGATCAGAGGTTTCACATTTTCAGTTCCCACTGACCCAGATTTGTTGTCTCCATAAATCATTGTTGCCCCTCAAAAGGAGTTCCTCCCTCAGCAATTCTCTTATCTACTTCTTCTCATGTGTCCTTGTGAATACATTGTAACTCATGCTAATGTCTGGGCTGCATTTCAGTTTATTTCTTATCTAAGTCCTGTTTGCCCCTAGTATTCTAAGCTCACTATTTCTTAAAAAGGGCTTCTAGCTATTAACATCTCTAAAGTTCCTAATCTCTATAAGCTATAGCAGATTATGCTAACATTAAAACATTCCTTAAATCTTTAGCTTCTAACTGTTTTAATTATTCCTAAGCCTCAAATTCAGCAAACTCCTTTGCCATAAACACTTTTCTCACAAATAGGCTTCAGATAGCAATCCCTCCCATGGCCTCAAGCTGTGGCCTACGTGCTCACCCTGGAACACTCTTTTGTAAAAGTCCTTGAAAAAATGTCAATGACTAAATTTATGAATTATTTTCTGAGCACAGCTTCAGAAGGCTTTGTGCTTTCTCATGCTCCTCTCAAGAACAATAAGCACCTTAATATTCTTTTCAGTCAACTCAGCCGAGGAGAGGAAAGAACAAGTCATAATCATAAGGCCTAACTCCTACATACTGGGTCCGTGCCTGTGGGACAAAGAGAGGAAGTTGGGGCCGTGCCTCCATTTTGTCAGTAATGCCTAACGCGGGTCCTGACAGACAGGGAAATCTAGTGTGCTGAAGTCCATGAGGTCACAAAGAGTCATGAAAAAGACACAACTTGGTGACTGAACCACAAAAACCACCTGACATTAAAAGCCTTTCCAAATTTCAGGGGAATGTGCTTTCCCCCATGCTCCTACCCTTGCATGAAAGCCTTCAGGCAGTTATTACAGCCCCACTCTTCTAGCAATTTGTGGAGCCATCTGGGACCAACACTTTTTGAATGATAAGTATCTGTGTCATTTACCAGAAGCAGCATTATAATCAATGCAATCTCTAAGAAGTTTTGTGGCATTCTACCTGGCATCAGGCATCACTCTACTTAAGGGTAGTACTACAGGCTTAACCCATTTGGCTAAACTTGTAGCTGTTCACCTAGGCCTTAAGGAGGCCACAAAAAGGGGTCTTGCAAATAGCTGGACTTTCACCGATTCCTAGGCTCTTGCCAATGGTCCCCCCTGTAGATTGATTTCACCTGCTCACTGTTCCCTTCTGCTGGGGATTCCAGCTCTGTGGCCATAAACATTGACATTTACAAAAGATCTCCCTTCAAGACAAGTAATTTCTTTCCATGCTAAATTTATTATAGTTTCCTTGGGATCAGGATATGGATAACTTATCAGTTAAACCACTTTAACTCTCAGAAAACTCAACAGTTGACTCTTCAATAAAATATTATTTGGTGCTTTCAGCCCAAAGAAGCTGGCTTAAGTGAGTATAAGAACCTTCTTAAAGAGACACTCTTAAAAGTGCTTCCAGGCAAGAAGTCCCCAAAATGGATGGAAAACTAGCTCCATGCCCTCATCTTGCTGAACTCTCATCCACTGAGTCTTCATCCTCATATAGAAATTGTTATACACTCCCCAGATTCCATGTTGGGTGTCTTTGGCAGTCCTCAAGCTTTCACAGTCTAAGACAATGGTCTTTCTAATTGTCCTATGGCTCTATTTCCCCCACCTGCTATAATTTTAGAATCATTTCACTATATGCTTCCATATAATGACTTGATCAAGGAAAAATGGCCCAATATGATTTCCTCATTATGTCATTTCAGGTCAGTTCAGTCGCTCAGTTATGTCTCACTATTTGCGACCCCATGGACCACAGGGTGCCAGGCCTTCTGGTCCATCACCAACTCCTGGAGTTTACTCAGACTCATGTCCATTGAGTCGGTGATGCTATCCAAGCATCTCATTCTCTGTCATCCCCTTCTCCCCCTGCCTTCAATCATTCCCAGTGTCAGGGTCTTTTCAAATGAGTCAGCTCTTCGCATCAGGTGGCCAAAGTATCGCAGTTTCAGCTTCAAAATCAGACATTCTGATGAACACGCAGGACTGATCTCCTTTAGGATGGACCGGTTGGATGTCCTTGCAGTCCAAGGGACTCTCAAGTCTTCTCCAACACTGCAGTTCAAAAGCATCAATTCTTTGGCACTTAGCTTTCTTTCTTTTTTTTTTCTCAGCTTTCTTTATAGTCCAACTCTCACATCCATACATGACTACTGGAAAAGCCATAGCCTTGACTAGATGCACCATTGTTGGCAAAGTACTGTCTCTGCTTTTTAATCTGCTGTCTACTTTGGTCATAACTTTCCTTCCAAGGGGTAAGCGTCTTTTAATTTCATTGCTGCAATCACCATCTGCTTTAGTTAGGCCCATAACTTTTCTGTCCTTTATTGTGCCAGCTTTTGCATGAAATGTTCCCTTGGCATTTCTCATTTTCTTGAAGAGATCGCTAGTCTTTCCCATTCTATTGTTTTCCTCTGTTTCTTCGCTTTATTCAAATCCCTTGTGAGTATACACTGGAAGTGACAAATAGATTCAAGGGTTACATCTGGCACACAGAGTACCAGAAGACCTATGGATGGAGGTTCCTAACATTGTACAGGAAGTGGTGATCAAAACCATCCACAAGAAAAAGAAATGCAAAAAGGCAAAGTGGTTGTCTGAGGAGGTCTTACAAATAGATGAGAAGAGAAAAGAAAGGCAAAGGAGACACAGAAAGATATAGCCACCTGAATGCAGAGTCCCAGAGACTAGCAAGGAGAGGTAAGACGGCCTTCTTAAGTGAGCCACCAGGGAAGCCCCTTATGTAATAAAAGAAATTTCTCAGTGGGATCACTATGCACTCAGTCCCCTCCTATGGACAGTATGTCATAGTGCCTCCTCCCCTCCCCAGCTGGGGGTCACCGTCTGCTAGCCTCAGTGCCCAGGGGGAGGGGGCGCCCCAGCCTCTCCCATGGGGAAGCCACAGACCCGAGAACCAGCTGTATCTCCCTGAGGATGTGATTGTACAAATCATGCACTCACCTTTAATCATCACCTCTCACCCTGCATTCACTGAGAGACACACGGAGGACTGAGGAGACCACGGACCCTGCCACCTGGCCCCACCTCGGCAGTCACCCACATTCAGTGGACGCGCGGACGGATGACGAGCCCCACAAGACAGGGCCGAGAATAGCCTCCGCAATGCCCAGCTCCTCAACGTGCCGCACAGCAGCCCCGAGGCGGCTTCCGGTTCAGGCCGGTGACGTCAGAGGACGTGAGTGAGACGCAGCCTCCGTGATACCTAGCTCCACCCATGCACAGTCCGTCAGCCCTGAAGCAGCTTCCGGTTCAGCCCAGTGGCGTCACAGGATGCGAACTAGGAGCGGCCTCCGCAACGCCCAGCTCCTCAGAGCGCCGTCCATCAGCCCTGAGGCCGCTTCCAGTTCAGGCCGGTAACGTCACAGGACGTGACTGAGACGCAGCCTCTGCGATGCCCAGCTCAACACACGCACCATCTGTCAGCCTCGAAGCAGCTTCCAGTTCAACCTGATGACGTCGCCAACAAACTCGTCGGCCCAGATGAAGTCGCCTGCAACGGTGTTGGTACGGCTGGTGGCCGACCCCGGGCACTGGTCCCGCATGCATGGGCAAAGGTAGGGGAGCCCTCACTGGGGCAGCTTCTCCAGGGACCAGGCCGGGTGGAAACAGAAAACTCCCGATTCTCTGTGAGGCTGATGCTGGCCACCAACAGCCTGCCTGGGACAAGAGAGGGGCTGCTGTTCATGGTGCCTGCTGTGGGGTCAGCCGCCCACGTGTGCAGTCAATAACCCACGAAGTTATGTTGCCAACCAAACCGTGTGGTCACTGACTCACATGGTCACCCACCCACGGGGTCAGTACCCGATGCAGTGATCCCTTCACTGGCCACCAACCCCCGTGGGCACCCACCCATGGGGTCACTAACCTGCGAGGTCATGTGCTCACCTGACATGATTACCTACTCACACCGTCACCCGCCCACATGGTCACCCACTCACAGGGTCAGCAACTCACATGGTAACCCACCCTGCAGTCAGCAACTCAAACCGGTCACCCACCCACACGGTCACCCACCCACGCGGTCTCCAACCCACACGGTCTCCCGCCCATGTGACCAGTAACCCATGGGGTCACCCACCCACGCAGTCACCCACCCATGGGGCCCCTAACCCATGGGGTCACCTGCCCACTCAGTCACCAAGCTGTGCCATCACCCACCCAGACTCTGGCCTCCGCAGAGGTCAGAGATTCAGATATCCAACAGAGACTGAAGTTCAGACAGCAGGGGCTCACAGGGGTGTTGACTCATGAATTTCTCCTGTTACAGAGGGCAGGCAGGCTGGACAGTGACCCCAAAGATGTCCACGTCCTGGCCCCGTGGTGGACACAATAATGTCCACACGGATGTCCACGTCCTGTCTACATCCTGACCCCCTGTGGTGGACACAGTAATGTCCCCAAGGATGTCCACGCCCTGGTCCCCATGTGGTGAACAGAATAATGTCCCCTAATACGTCCTGTTCCATTTCTCCGCTTGAACCCAAAGCCAGCCCCATGCACTAGGACATGCGTGTGACCAGGTGTCCCGGTTTGAAGGCAGCACTCCCCTGGGTGGCTGCAGCTCTTCATGTGCTCCAGGTAGTGGATGAGGTCTCGGGGCTTCACCTGGTTCCCCCACCAGTAGGGGATGCCAGGCCACAGTTCTGCATGCTGACTCATGGATGCCTTGTCCTTGTATGACAGGATGACCTGCTGGCTCAGGTGCAGAGTTGGCACCTCCTGGGGGGAGAATCATCTGGGTGCCCATGAGACATGTGCACAGGGGTTATTGGTGTGTCTTGTGACACGATGTGTCAGTTATTGGGGGGTATCCGAGAAGCTACAGTGATGTGTGGATTATTACGGTGTCTATGAGCAGTGATGGGCTGGTTATTGGGTTCTCTGTGAGAAGAGACAGTCATGGGTGGGTTATTGGCATGTCAGAGTAGCGATGCTAGTGGGTAGATTACTGGGGTGTCTGAGTGGAAACAGTGATGGGTGGGTTATTGGGGTGTCTTGAGCACTGATTGTTGTCTGAGTGGAGACAGTGGTGGGTAGATTACTTGGGTGTCTTGAGCAGTGATGGGTCGATTATTGGGGTGCCTGAGTGGAAACAGACGTGGGTGGATTATTGGGGTTTCTCATAGGAAATGGCAGGTGGATTACTGGGGTATCATGAGGTGTGATTGATTGGTTTTGGGGGTGTCTGAATAGAGACCAGGCAGGGTATTGGGGGTGCCTGTGACCAGTGATGGGCTGGTCATTGGGGTGTTTGAATGGAGACCGTGGTGGGTGGATTACTGGGGTTCCATGAGCGGCGTCACCTGGTGCCTGAATCAGCCTCACGCAGTGAGTGGATAGTCTGATTACAGTGAGGCCTAGTGCTCCCACCGCCCCCGCTGCCAAGAGCATGGGGAGCCTGTGGCCCCTGCTCATCCCACAGGCACACAGCATGTCCCCAAAGATGTTCTTGATGCAGCACATCAGGTACTCGTGCAGGTCCTCCATCACGCCCTCCAAGTTCCTGCACGCCAGGATAACCTCCTCCTGGGGGTGGTTCTCCAGCCACTCTGAGATCTCCGTGAGCATGTCCTGGGTGGGGTTGGGGAGAAGGGCCTTGTAGTGAGAGACAGAGAGTCGTGGGTGGGGAATTCTCCCAGCACAGCCACTCTACAGACTGGTTGGGGTGTCTTGACACACAAAGACATAAAGCATGGTGCCTGCTCCCAAGGGGCCCAGCTTCTCCTGAGTGGCAGTGGGGAGCTGTGGCATTGCTCTGGTGTGTGTGTGTGTGTGTGTGTGTGTGTGTGTGTGTGTGTGTGTGTATGTGTGTGTGTACACGCTCCTGTAGGTACAGGTGCACACACAGGTGTGCATGTGTTCAGGGTCTGTGTGTGCACAGATGTGTGTGTGTGTGTGTGTGTGTGCACAGCAGCAGAGAGCAGTGCTTATAATATTGTGTGAAGTCTGTACTCCAGGGAGCGTGCAAGGCCAGCAGGGTACATGCACACTGAGGTCCAGGACAGAACCTCCAGACCCCAAGGGTCATTAGGTTCTGTGGTGGGGGCACTGGGGGCCGAGGCCAGAGTGAGACATTAAGTCACTTGGCCAGCAGCTGAGAGAATGGACTGGACACACCAAAACTGGACACAGGAAAAGACATGTCAGGGATCTGGTATAGCCAAATTCTGGGGGACACCCCAGAGGCCAAGGGTGCAGGTGTGAGTTCAGAAATGCACATTGGTCAGGAATTGAGTGACTGATGCCAGAGGTCAGCCCTCTCATGCCTGGAGTGGACATGTGTCCGTCCCCTTAGAGGTCAACATCTTCTAACGGGAGTGGACCTGTGTTGTCCCCTTAGAGGTCAGCCTCTCCTGCCTGGAGTGACCATGTGTCAATCTGAGTGGACGTGTGTCCGTCTGAGTGGATATGTGTCCATCCCTTTAGAGGTCAGTGTCTTCTTACTGGAGTGGACCTGTGTTGTCCCCTTAGAGGTCAGCCTCTCCTGCCTGGAGTGACTGTGTGTCCATCTGAGTGGATTTGTGTCTGTCTGAGTGGATGTGTGTCCATCCCCTTAGAGGTCAGTATCTTCTAGCTGGACTGGACCTGTGTTGTCCCCTTAGAGGTCAGTGTCTTCTTACTGGAGTCAACCTGTGTTGTCCACTTAGAGGTCAGCCTCTTCTGCCTGGAGTGACTGTGTGTCTATCTGAGTGGACGTGTGTCTGTCTGAGTGGATGTGTGGCCATCCCCTTAGAGGTCAGCATCTTCTAACTAGAGTGGACCTGTGTTGTCCCCTTAGAGGTCAGCCTCTCCTGCCTGGAGTGACCGTGTGTCTGTCCCTTTAGAGGTCAGTGTCTTCTTACTGGAGTGGACCTGTGTTGTCCCCTTAGAGGTCAGCCTCTCCTGCCTGGAGTGACTGTGTGTCCATCTGAGTGGATGTGTGTCCATACCCTTAGAAGTCAGCATCTTCTAACTAGAGTGGACCTGTGTTGGCCCCTTAGAGGTCAACCTCTCCTGCCTGGAGTGAGTGTGTGTGTCCATCTGATTGGACGTATGTCCGTCTGAGTGGATGTGTGTCCATTCCTTTAGAAGTCAGCATCTTCTAACTGAAGTGGACCTGTGTTGTCCCCTTAGAGGTCAGCCTCTCCTGCCGGGAGAGACTGTGTGTCTGTCCCCTTAGATATCAGTGTCTTCTTACTGGAGTTGACCTGTGTTGTCCCCTTAGAGGTCAGCCTCTCCTGCCTGGAGTGACTGTGTGTCCATCCCCTTAGAGGTCAGCATCTTCTAACTGGAGTGGACCTGTGTTGTCCCCTTAGAGGTCAGCCTCTCCTGCTTGGAGTGACCATATGTCCATCTGAGTGGACGTGTGCCCATCCCCTCAGAGGCCCTCCCCCTCCTGCCTGGGCCAGATATGGGTGTCCCTGGCTTGTGGACCCCCAGTCTGTACCCCTGTCCCCACCCCCACCTCCATGAGGGCCGTCATGTACACCATGTGGCCAGAGTGCAGGTTCCTCTCAGTGCCCTCCTCCATGTGCGCCATCTGCTGGTCCTCACGCCAGCATCCAGGTGCTTCTTAATGCTCAGCACCTGCACACAGATGTCAGTCATCTGTGCTGGGCGTAGAGGGCGGCTCCCCACTCGGGCTGGGCATGCACTGAGGATGTCCAACTGAGGGCCACATCGGCCACTGTGAAATCAGCCTTGTTGGTGCTGCTACGGTTGAGGCCCTGCTTCTGGGAACAGGGTCTCCAGGGTCACTGGTCATGTGGAGCACAGAGCCCGGGTCCAGATTGTGGTCTTGAGGGGGGTGTTCCTGCAGAGTCCAGCCTCACCCTCCTCTCAGGAAGTCCCTGGGTGGAAGCTCCCTGTGGGTTAAACAGCCCAGGCTCCACGACACCCAAGCTGGACCCTTGGACATGAGGACACACTAGATCCACAGAGGTCTGTGCCCACCCCCACAAACAGCACTAGGAAAGGCAAGAAGGAATCAAGGGAAGAGAACAAGAGGACAAAACATCTGTCCACTACACAAATAAGACAGGGAAAAGCAAAAAATAACTTTAACATAAATTGAAAAATGAAAGTTGCTCAGTTGTTTCCAACTCATTTCGATCTGGTGGACTGTAGCCCACCAGACCCCTCTGTCCATGGAATTATCCAGGCAAGATTACTGGAGTGGGTTGCCTTTCCCTTCTCCAGATCTTTCCAACCCAGGATCAAACCCACATCACCCTCATTGCAAGCAGATTCTTTACCAACTGAGCCACCAGGGAAGCCCTAATATGAATTTGTAGCAGAAAATGTACTGTGTCCTCTACAAGGAGTCATAATGGAAAAAGAAAAAAAAATAAGGATAAAAAATGGAGAAGAAAATAATAGATTCTCTTTATCCAAAATAAAAGAAAAAGCAAAAACTACTATTAAGATAAACTAGTAGCAGAAAATGGTACTGTGTTCTCTACACAGAGTCATAATGGAAAAAGAAAAAGATAGAAGGATAAAAAGTGGGAAAGGAAGTCAGAGCACCCCCTCCCGCCCCACAATCCAAATTAAAAGAAAAAACAAAGACTCATATGAATATTGTCAGCTCTTGTCAGGCACTTGCCATCCACCTCTACAAGGATTAAATGAAGTGCTACTGCAGCCGCTGGTCTTAAACACCTCCTGAAAGACTACCATCTGTGCCCCCGACCCCGCACACACTCAGGTCTCTTTGGCAGCCATACCACTTGAGACCATGGCACTGAGGTCCCCCAGTATGGAGGGGACCCTGCCCTGGAGGGATGCAGAACAGAGGGACCCAGCACCAAGGGACCATCAGAGCAGAGGAACCCCAGTCCTACAGGACTCCCGGGCTCTGGTGGACCCCCTCCTGCTCGCTCCCTCGTCTGGGTGTGAGCTCTTAAGGCCAGGCTGTAGGCACTTGATGCAAGCAGGAATGTAGTTTGTCCACATTCCAGCTCTGGATCTCTGCCAATCAGATCCCCTGAGAAGGATTCCAGCAACCTGGGACCTCCCAGGAGGAAGCAATTACACAGGGTAAGAGCTGTGCTTGACAGCCTCTTGTCCTCTTGGGAGCACCAGCCTGGGAGCAGAAAAACCAGGAATATGAGTGCCCCTCAAGTGTGGGTACAGGAAGGTGGGGGCCATCTGTCCTCTCCAGGTGGGCCCCTGCTCCTGCGGGCACCTGGGCCCAGGTGGGTTTTCTATCCCATCCTGCATCCACCCCCTGGCTAATGTGTGTGCCAGTGACAGGACTACTGTCAACTGGGTTCCCCCTCCCCACAGACAGGGCCCCCACCATTGACTCCTCTGCATCATCCACAATGACTGCCTCCCACCCCAGCTTCTCTCCACCCCACAAAGTCCCCAATCCACCCTGGAGAAGCCCTACAGGGGAAGGGTGTGAGTGCTTGCAGGTGTTCTCAGTCGCTTCAGTCATCTCGACTCTCTGTGACCCCATGGACTCTAGCCTGCCAGGCTCCTCTGTCCATGGGATTTCCCATGTCAGAATACTACAGTGGGGTGCCGTTTTCACCTCCATGGGATCTTCCCGATCCAGAGATCAAACCCGGGTCCCATGCATTGCAGGCTGATTCTTTACCGTCTGAGCCACCAAGAAAGTCTCCCTGGAGGGGGTGCTGGGGTGCAAACGTAAACCCACCTCAGAGGACATGGGAACTCAACTGTTGCTTATCTGGGACCAGGACGGAGCTCTGGTGTCAGCTCAGCTGCACAAAGGGCAGGACCCAGTCTCCCCTTGCCCTCCCAGCTCCCCCAGCCTCTGTGACTTCAGACAGTGATGTTGTTAGTCCATGGGTCCCCATTCTGGCTTCAGGCTGGTTCCACAGTAAAGCTGTGTCCTTTCCTACCTTTCTGGGAGGCTCTCTGGGTGGGGAAGATCTCCTGGAGGAGGGCATGGCAACCGACTCCAGTATTCTTGCCTGCAGAATCCCATGGACAGAGAAGCCTGGAGGACTACAGTCCATGGGGTTGGAATGAGTCAGACATGACTGAGTGACTAAACAATTCTGCTTTGCAGACCACTTGAGCACCACGGGCAGGGTGACACATGGCAGCACTTTGTCCAGAAGCTTCAGCAGCCTCGACTCCTTGTGAGAGATGGGTGACTTCTTGTGCAGGCAGTAGGTCATCGTACTGTGGCTCCCTGCAGGCAAACCTCACTCCCTGAGTCTGTCGTCTGTGCCCCCAAGCCGCCCTAAGGATGCACAGCTATAGCGCCGTGGGGTAAGGGGGAGTCCTGAAAGTCATAGCCACTGAGTCCTGGGAGCTGAATCTTGTCTCAAAAGAGAGCCTCTGCAGATGTGAGAAAGTGAAAGTCAGTTTATTTAAGGAATCCCGTTTTTGGACAGGAGAGGCTTAAGATGGCTTTTGATTTTATGGTCTGTTGTTTCCCAGGTGGTGCTTATGGCAAAGAGCCTGCTTGCCAAAGCAGGAGGGATAAAAGATGCAGGCATGATCCCTGGGTTGGGAAGATCCTTTGGGACGGGAATGACAACCTACTCCATTATTCTTGCCTGGAGAATCCCATGGACAGAGGAGCCTGGTGGGTACAGTCCATGGGGCTGCAAAGAGTCAGACACAACTGAGCACAGACAGACCCTCTCTAGTTACAAGTACTTTTGAAGTTATTCATAGTATTTTCATGCTTTTTATGACGCCAATGTTGTGGTCATTTATGTATGGTTTCACTTATTCTTTTCCCTTTTAAATCTGTGTAATCTGTTTCAGAGACAGTGTGGAGAGGTTCACACTTTAGCAGTTACCTGGGGACAATCCAGAAATCCTTTCCTTCTGTCTCGGAACATAGGTTTGGACTAGGTTTCTTTCTTTCTCTCTTTTTCTTTTTTTATTTATTCTCAGGGTCAAGGGATGGGAAGGAGGATTTACAAGTTCATAATATAATTTGATTTGATGATGTTACGGAAGAGTGGATGGATGGGTGGATAGATAAGTGGATGGATGGATGAATGGATAGTGAGTGGGTGGATGGCTCGATCAGTGGATGGGTGGATGATGGATTGGTCGGTGCATGGATGGATGGATGATGGATGGGTGGATTTATGGATGGATGGGTGGGTGAATGGGTGGGTGGTTAGATGGATGGATGAGTGGATGGATAGGTGAGTGGGTGGATGGACAGATAGATGAGTGGATGGGTGGGTGTGGGGGTGGATGGATGGATGGGTGGGTCAGCAGCATGTGGTCCATGCACACAGTGGTGTATGAGTCACCATGAAAAGGAGTGAAGTTCTGACACAGGCTACATCGTGGATGGACCTTGAACACACGATGGTCAGTGAGAGAAGCAGACACAGAAGGACAGCTTTTACCTGCCCATTTATAAGGGATGTCCAGAACAGGCAAATTTACAAAAACAGAAGACATACAGATGGCTAACAAACACATGAAAAGATGCTCAACATCACTCATTATCAGAGAAATGCAAATCAAGACCACAATGAGGTACTATTTCACACCAGTCAGAATGGCTGCAGTCCAAAAGTCTGCAAGCAATAAATGCTGGAGAGGGTGTGGAGAAAAGGGAACCCTCTTGCACTGTTGGTGGGAATGCAAACTAGTACAGCCACTATGGAGAACAGTGTGGAGATTCCTTAAAAAATTGCAAATAGAGCTGCCATATGATCCAGCAATCCCACTGCTGGGCATACACACCAAGGAAACCAGAACAGAAAGAGACACATGTACCCCAATGTTCATCGCAGCACTATTTATAATAGCCAGGACATGGAAACAACCTAGATGTCCATCAGCAGATGTATGGATAAGAAAGCTGTGGTACATATACACAATGGAATATTACTCAGCCATTAAAAAGAACACATTTGAATCAGTTCTAATGAGATGGATGAAACTGGAGCCGATTATACAGAGTGAAGTAAGACAGAAAGAAAAACACCAATATAGTATACTAACACATATATATGGAATTTAGAAAGATGGTAATGATGACCCTGTATGCGAGACAGCAAAAGAGACACAGATGTATAGAACAGACTTTTGGACTCTGAGGGAGAGGGAGAGGGTGGGATGATTTGGGAGAATGGCATTGAAACGTGTATACTATCATGTAAGAAATGAATCGCCAGTCTATGTTTGATGCAGGATTCAGGATGCTTGGGGCTGGTGCATGGGGATGATCCAGAGAGATGATATGGGGTGGGAGGTGGGAGGGGGTTCATGTTTGGGAACTCATGTACACCCGTGGTGGATTCATGTCAATGTATGGCAAAACCAATATAGTACTGTAAAGGAAAATAAAGTAAAAATAAAAATTAAAAATAATAATAATAATAAAAAACAAAACAAAACAAAAAAACAGAAGCAGATGAGTGGTGCCCGGGCTTGGGGGAGAGGCATCATGGGTTATTTTGTAAGGGGTCCAGGAAGGAGAGCAGCCAAGGGCCCCTCTGTGGATGGAGGAGGCCTGAAGACTCGGAAGCCTCCTCTTTGTGGGCCCCCCACAGCCTTCCCCACTGGGAAGCACCTGGAAAGGCTGAGAGACTGGGTCTATGGTTCCCTGTCTGCTCCACACCCTCAAGGGAAGAGCCGTGTGGGGACCCTTCCTCCCGGGGGTTGGGGTGGCTGGCACAGAATCCCACAGCTGTTGAGAGGGTGAGAAAGAGTCTAAACCTGCCTTCCATAGAAAACAGCACTTCCTGTTTGTCCAACTGTCCATGGCATAGTCAATAAAGCAGACATAGATGTTTTTCTGGAACTGTTGCTTTTTTGATGATCCAGCGGATGTTGGCAATTTGATCTCTGGTTCCTCTGCCTTTTCTAAAACCAGCTTGGACATCTGGAAGTTCATGGTTCACGTATTGCTGAAGCCTGGCTTGGAGAATTTTGAGCATTATTTTACTAGCGTGTGAGGTGAATGCAATTGTGAGGTAGCTTGAGCATTCTTTGGCATTGCCTTTCTTTGGAATTGGAATGAAAACGGACCTTTTCCAGTCCTGTGGCCACTGCTGAGTTTCCAAATTTGCTGGCATATTGAGTGCAGCACTTTCACAGCATCATCTTTCAGGATTTGAAATAGCTCAACTGGAATCCCATCACCTCCACTAGCTTTGTTCATAGTGATGCTTTCTAAGGCCCACTTGACTTCACATTCCAGGATATCTGGCTCTAGGTGAGTGATCACACCATCGTGATTATCTGGGTTGTGAAGATCTTTTTTGTACAGTATGCTGTATAGGTTGGTAATAACTTTTCTTCCAAGAAGTAAGTGTGTTTTAATTTCATGGCCGCAGTCACCATTTGCAGTGATTTTGGAGCCTCAAAAAATAAATTCTGCTATTATTTCCACTGTTTCTCCATCTATTTGCCATAAAATGCTGGGACTGGATGCCATGATCTTTGCCTTCTGAATGCTGAGCTTTAAGCCAACTTTTTCACTCTCCTTTTTCACTTTCATCAAGAGACTCTTTAGTCCTTCTTCACTTTCTGCCATAAGGGTAATGTCATCTGCATATCTGTTATTGATATTTCTCCTGGCAATCTTTATTCCAGCTTGTGTTTCTTCCAGTCCAGCGTTTCTCTCATGAGGTACTCTGCACATAAGTTAAATAAGCACGGTGACAATATTCAACTTTGACCTCATAGTAGTGTTTATTAGACTTCAAGATATGATGTCAGCAACTAACAGCCTCAAAAACTTAAACTTGCTTACTAAATGGTAGTCCTTAGGAGTGAAATAATGGTGCTTTTTAGTATGGAGTTTTCTCATACAACTAAAAATGTAACAGCACATGACTTAGAAATGTCATTCTTGGAAATATATTAGAAAAAACCCCACATTTTAAATTAGAAAACACATGTACCCCAATGTTCCTTGAAGCACACCATTCATCAAGACATGGAAGCAACCTAAATGTCCATCAGAAAATAGATGAATGGGTAAAGATTTGGTATATATGTACTATGGGACACTCGTTGTTGTTCAGTCACTGAGTCATGTCCCATTCTTTGCAACCCTATGGACTCTACCCCTCCTGGCTCTTCTGTCCATGGAATTTTCAAGGAAAGATTATTGCAGTGGGTTTCCATTTCCTTTTCCAAGGGATCTTCTTGCCATGGGATTGAACCCACATGTCCTCCTTGACAGGCAGATTCTTTGCCACTGAGTCACCAAGGAAGACCTATGGAATGCTACTCAGCCATAAAAAGAAAGAAATAATGCCACTTGCGGCAACATGAAAGGTATAATACTAATTAAAGTAAGAAAGAAAAATGCTCTCTGATATCACTTATAGAATCATAAAAGTAGAGAATATAACAAAAATAAAGTCTTACAGATATAGAGAACAATCTACTGGTTACCAGGAGGGAGGGGGTTGGGGAGGGACAATACAGAGTTCGGGGAATGGGAGGCAAAAGTGTTAGGTGTAAGATGAGCTCAAGGATGTATTTTACAACATAGGGAATAAAGCCAGTATTTTCTACAACTATACATGGAAAGCAAACTTTAACATCGGTAAAATAAGAAAGAAAAGGAAAGAGAGGGGAGGAGGTAGGAGGGAAGAAAGGAAGGAAAATAATGGCATTTTTTGGAGGTCACAAAGGTAATATTGATTAGGCCCTTATTAGCTAAGGAATTAAGAATGGAGCAGTGGCCTCCCACGTGGAGCGGGGCAAGGGGAGTGGCCCACACCCAGCGCAGGCAATACTGTGGGCATTGCCCACAAAGAGTTCTTTACAAGAATAAAACCAAGTAAAAGCTGGTTCTGTTTTTATTACCATCTCCATATTTCAGTACTCTAAAATAATGTGTTATTAAGTATTTTCCCCTGTAACACCAAATTTATTTGCCTTAAGTTTTTAAAGTTTGTTGTCAGTTATGTCAGATTTTAATATTTTATATATTATTCACTAGGTACAAACTTTTAGTATATCAGTTCAGTTCCGTTTCAGTCGCTCAGTTGTGTCCGACTCTTTGTGGTCCCATGAACCGCAGCATGCCAGGCCTCCCTGTCCATCACCAACTCCCAGAATCCACCCAAACCCATGTCCATCGAGTCGGTGATGCCATCCAACCATCTCATCCTCTGTCGTCCCCTTTTCCTCCTGCCCTCAATCTTTCCCAGCATCAGGGTCTTTCCAAATGAGTCAGCTCTTCGCATCAGCTGGCCAAAGTATTGGAGTTTCAGCTTCACCATCAGTCCTTCCAATGAACACTCAGGACTGATCTCCTTTAGGATGGACTGGTTGGATCTCCTTGCAGTCCAAGGGACTCTCAAGAGTCTTCTCCAACACCACAGTTCAAAAGCATCAATTCTTTGGCGCTCAGATTTCTTCACAGTCCAACTCTCACGTCTATACATGACCACTGGAAAAACCATAGCCTTGACTAGATGGACCTTTGTTGACAAACTAATGTCTCTGCTTTTTAATGTGTTGTCTAGGTTGGTCATCACTTTTCTTCCAAGGAGTAAGCGTCTTTTAATTTCATGGCTGCAGTCACTGTCTGCAGTGATTATGGAGCCCAGAAAAATAAAGTCAGCCACTGTTTCCATTTTTTCCCCATCTATTTCCCATGAAGTGATGGGACCAGATGCCATGATCTTCGTTTTCTGAATGTTGAGCCTTAAGCCAACTTCTTCACTCTCCTCTTTCACTTTCATCAAGAGGCTCTTTAGTTCTTCTTCACTTCCTGCCATAAGTGTGGTGTCATCTGCATATCTGAGGTTATCGATATTTCTCCCAGAAATCCTGATTCCAGCCTGTGCTTCCTCCAGCCCAGGGTTTCTCATGATATACTCTGCATAGAAGTTAAATAAGCAAAAAAAAAAAAAAAAAAAAGAAGAAGAAGAAGTTAAATAAGCAGGGTGACCATATGCAGCCTTGACATACTCCTTTTCCTATTTGGAACCAGTCTGTTTTTCCATGTCCAGTTCTAACTGTTGCTTCCTGACCTGCATACAGGTTTCTCAAGAGGCAGGTCAGGTGGTCTGGTATTCCCATCTCTTTCAGAATTTTCCAGTTTATTGTGATCCACACAGTCAAAGGCTTTGGCATAGTCAATAAAACAGAAATAGATGTTTTTCTGGAACTCTCTTGCTTTTTCCATGATCCAGCGGATGTCGGCATTTTGATCTCTGGTTCCTCTGCCTTTCCTATAACCAGCTTGAACATCTGGAAGTTCACAGTTCACATATTGTTGAAGCCTGGCTTGGAGAATTTTGAGCATTACTTTCCTAGCATGTGAGATGAGTGCAATTGTGCGGTAGTTTGAGCATTCTTTGGCATTGCCTTTCTTTGGGATTGGAATGAAAACTGACCTTTTCCAGTCCTGTGGCTACTGCTGAGTTTTCCAAATTTGCTGGCATATTGAGTGCAGCACTTTCACAGCATCATCTTTCAGGATTTGAAATAGCTCTACTGGAGTTCCATCACCTCCACTAGCTTTGTTCGTAGTGATGTTTTCTAAGGACCGCTTGACTTCACATTCCAGGATGTCTGGCTGTAGATGAGTGATCACACCATCGTGATTATCTTGGTTGTGAAGATCTTTTTTGTACAGTTCTTCTTTGTATTCTTGCCACCTCTTCTTAATATCACCTACTTCTGTTAGTTCCATACCATTTCTGTCCTTTATTGAGCCCATCTTTGCATGAAATGTTCCCTTGATATCTCTAATTTTCTTGAAGAGATCTCTAGTCTTTCCCATTCTGTTGTTTTCCTCTATTTTTCTTTTTTTTTTTTTTTTGCATTGATCACTGAGGAAGGCTTTCTTATCTCTTCTTGCTATTCTTTGGAACTCTGCATTCAGATGCTTATATCTTTCCTTTTCTCCTTTGCTTTTCGCTTCTCTTCTTTTCACAGCTATTCCCCATCACTTCATGGGAAGTAGATGGGGAAACAGTGGAAGCAGTGTCAGACTTTATTTTTTTGTGGCTCCAAAATCACTGTAGATGGTGATTGCAGCCATGAAATTAAAAGACGCTTACTCCTTGGAAGAAAAGTTATGACCAACCTAGATAGCATATTCAAAAGCAGAGACATTACTTTGCCAACAAAAGTCCGTCTAGTCAAGGCTATGGTTTTTCCTGTGGTCATGTATGGATGTTAGGGTTGGTCTGTGAAGAAAGGTGAGCACCAAAGAATTAACACTTTTGAACTGTGGTGTTGGAGAAGACTCCTGAGAGTCCCTTGGACTGCAAGGAGGTCCAACCAGTCCATTCTGAAGGAGATCAACCCTGGGATTTCTTTGGAAGGAATGATGCTGAAGCTGAAACTCCAGTACTTTGGCCGCCTCATGGGAAGAGTTGACTCATTGGAAAAGACTCTGATGCTGGGAGGGGTTGGGGTCAGGAGGAGAAGGGGACGACAGAGGATGAGATGGTTGGATGGCATGACTGACTTGATGGACGTGAGTCTGAATGACCTCCAGGAGTTGGTGATGAACAGGGAGGCCTGGGGTGCTGCGATTCATGGGGTTGCAAAGAGTCAGACACGACTGAGTGACTGAACTGAAATGAACTGTCCTATAGATGGCTATTAGGTCTAACCAGTCCATTGGATCATTTAAAGTTTGTGTTTTCTTGCTAGTTTTCTGTTTATTTGATCTATCCATATGCGTGAGTTTGGTATTAAAATCTCCCACTGTTATTGTGTTACTGTTAATTTCCCCTTTCATATTTATTAACATTTGCCGTACATATTGCAATGCTGCTATGTTGGGTGCATATATATTTATAATTGTTGTATCTTCTTCTTGGATTGATCCTTTGATCATTATGTAGTGTCTGT
Organism: Ovis aries; assembly: GCF_016772045.2. Taxonomy (NCBI): domain Eukaryota; kingdom Metazoa; phylum Chordata; class Mammalia; order Artiodactyla; family Bovidae; genus Ovis; species Ovis aries. Next base: position 7,812,743 of record NC_056080.1, on the reverse strand, counting down.
CTTTGTCTCTTTACATAGCTTTTATTTCAAAGACTATATTATCTGATATGAGTATTGCTACTGCTGCTTTCTTTTACTCTCCATTTGCATGAAGTATCTTTTTCCAGCCATTCACTTTCAGTCTGTATGTGTCTCTTGGTTTAAGGTGGGTCTCTTGTAGACAGCATATATAGGGGTCTTGTTTTTGTATCAATTCAGCCAGTCTTTATCTTCTGGTTGGGACATTCAACCCATTTACATTTAAGGTAATTATCGATAAGTATGATCCCATTACCATTTACTTTGTTGTTTTGAGTTCAAGTTTATAAACCTTTTCTGTTTGCTGTGGAGAGAAGATCCTTTAGCATTTGTTCAGGAGCTGGTTTTGTAGTGCTGAATTCTCTCATCTTTTGCTTGTCTGTAAAGCTTTTAATTTCTCCTTCATATTTGAATGAGATCCTTGCTGGTTATAGTAATCTGGGTTGTAGGTTTTTCTCTTTCATCACTTTAAGTATGTCCTGCCATTCCCTTCTGGCGTGAAGATTTTCCATTGAAAGATCAGCTGTTGTCCTTATGGGAATCCCCTTGTGTGTTACTTTTTGCTTTCCCTTGCTGCTTTTAGTATTTGTTCTTTGTGTTTGATCTTCATTAACTTGATTAATATGTGCCTTGGGGTGTTTCGCCTTGGGTTTATCCTGTTTGGGACCCTCTGAGTTTCTTGGAATTGGGTGGTTATTTCCTTCCCCATTTTAAGGAAGTTTTCAACTATTATCTCCTCAAGTATTTTCTCATGGCCTTTCTTTTTGTCTTCTTCTTCTGGGACTCCTATGATTCGAATGTTGGGGCATTTAACATTGTCCCAAAGGTCTCTGAGGTTGTCCTCATTTCTTTTCATTAGTTCTTTTTTCCTGTCTGCTTCATGTATTTCCACCATTCTATCTTGCGCCTCACTTATCCTATTTTCTGCCTCAATTACTCTACTGTCAGTTCCCTCCAGAGTGCTTTTGATCTCAGTTATTGCATTATTCATTATTGATTGACACTTTTTTATTTCTTCTAGGTCCTTGTTAAACATTTCTGCATCTTCTCAATCCTTGCCTCCAGTCTCTTTATCTTTAACTCCATTTTGTTTTCAAGATTTTGGATCACCTTTCCTATCATTATTCTGAATTCTTTTTCAGGTATACTCCCTATCTCCTCCTCTTTTGTTTGGTTTGGTGGGTGTTTGCCACGTTTCTTTACCTGCTGAATATTTCTCTGCCTTTTCACTTTGTTTAGATTGCTGTGTTTGGGGTGGCCTTTCTGAATGCTGGAAGTGTTTGGTTCCTCTTTATTGTGGACGTTCCTCCCTGTGGGTGGGGTTGAACTAGTGGCTTGTCAAGATTTCCTGGTTAGGGAAGCTTATGTCAGTGTTCTGGTGGGTGGTGTATCTCTTCTCTCTGGAGTGCAATGTAGTGTAGTGAGTTTTGAGGTGTCTGTGGGTTCGGTGTGACTTTGGGCAGCCTGTATTTTAATGCTCAGGGCTATATTCCTGCATTGCTGGAGAATTAGCATGGTGTGTCTTGCTCTGGAACTTGTTGGCTCTTGGGTGGAGCTTTGTTTCAGTGTAGGTATAGAGTCAGGAGTTCTCTGGTTTTCTCAAGTTTTGGATTTAAGCCTCCTGCCCTTGGCTTTCAGTCTTATTCTTACAGTAGCCTCAAGACTTCTCCATCCATACAGCACTGATGACAAATCATCTAGCTTAATGGTGAAAAGATTCTCCACAGTGAGGGACACCCAGAGAGGTTCACATAGTTATATGGAGAAGAGAAGAGGGAGGAGGGAGACAGAGGTGACCAGGAGGAGAAGAGGGTCAGTCAAAAGGGGAGAGAAGAATCTAGCCAGTAATCAGTTCCCTAAGTGTTCTCCACAGCCCAGAACATACTTCACAGAGTTAAGTAGAGAAGAGAAGGGAGAGGGAGGAGATAGAGGTGACCTGGGGGAGAAAAAGGAGAGTCAAAAGGGGAGACAGCAATCAAGCCAGTATTCATACCCCTAAGTAAAAATGAGTACTGAAGATTAGATTCTTAAAGGTACAAAATTGGTAACAAATACCAAAAAGCAAAGATTAAAAATCTAGAGTAGAGGTTGGATTCTCAAAAATACAATATTAAAGAAAAAAAATCACAAAATTATAATATATATATATGAAGTTTGCTTTAAAATAGGTTTTTTTTACAAAGTAATAGTAGGTTTTAAAAATGAAAATTAAAAGAGTAATAAAGAACAAAAATAAAATAATTTAAAAAATGATAACTGTAAAAATATATCTAGGAATTTCTCTGGAGCTGCTGCTGGCAGGGTGGGGTCAGTTCAGTTTCGGATAGTTCCCTGTTCCAGTTTGTACTTCTTCTCAAGGTCTGTAGGCCCCTTCCAATGCATAGTCAATGCTAACTACAGGGTTTTAATCTGCTGCACCTGTCACTTCCAGAGTGGCTCCCTCTTCTTTGTTTATTTTACCTTCCTCTGTTTGCAAGTCTCTTCAGTGTCTAATTTCCACCCTGACACAAGGGAGTGAAGGTGGTCATTTATTTTGGCTCACTTGTTCAGTTGTGTTGTGGAAAGGGAGGAACACTGCAAACAAATATCACTGGCACGTGTGGGGAGTGCTCATGGTGTATGGACCACATGTGGTTTGCCCCAGCTCATGATGGCCTGTGCTTTCCCAGTCTACACTCCTCAGGCTCCAGGTTGCTCTGCAGGGGAACTGTCCAAAGCTGGCCCTGCATTTCATGCACTTCCCTGGTCTGAGCTGCTCAGGTTCAGGTTCTCAGGTACTCCACAAAAGCACAGACTCAGTTGGACCTGCGTTTTGTGCCCTTTCCAGGTCCTAACCGCTCAGGCAACCAGGTGCTTAGCAAGCACAATGTCCCAGGTGGGCCATGTGTCTTAATCACCTCCCTGGTCCTGGCTGCTCAGTGTCCCATGTGGGCCAGAAGAGCGCTGTCTCAGGTGTGCTGTATGTCTCCTCTGGGGGGCTGATCTCAGGCTGCGACCCTCCTGGCAGATGTCAACCGTCCAGGATCCCAGGAAGATGTGGTTAGCAACTAGGAGACTGCTCACAGTTTGGTGGAGGATGCCATCTCTGGGGCCGAGATTGCCCCTCGCCTTCCAGCTCTGGCTGTCCCACAGTTTGGATTGCTATCTTACCTTAGCTCTCTCAGATTGTCCTCAGGGCATTCAGGCCCAGTCCTTACCCTAAGCATGCAACCCATGCCTCTCCTGCTTGCTGTGGCAGATGTGAGTGTCTGGGCCATTTCTCTGCTCAGAGTTGTGGTTAAGGCACATATTCTGTGGAATTTTTTCCCCCTCCCACTTATGTTTCCCTCTGCAATTCCAAAACTCCCCACAGACCTGGTAAGAGGGTTTCCTGGAGATTGGAAACTTCTCCTTCATGACTCCCTTCCCAGGACGGGTCTCCTTCCCTAACTTTTCTGTCTCTCTTTTTGTCTGTTACATTTTGTCCTACCTCCTTTTGAAGAGAATGGGCTGCCTTTCTGGGTGCCTGGTGTCCTCCACCAGCGTTCAGAAGTTGTTTTGTGGAAGTTGCTCAGCATTCAAATGATCTTTTGATGAATTTGTGGGGAAGAAAGTGGTCTCCTCTTCCTATTCCTCCACCATCTTAGGACCGCCCCACCTGCTACTTTTAAATATTTATTTAATTGGCTGTGCTGGGTCTTAGTTGTGGTACACAGGGTACTCAGTTAAGGCATGTGGGATCTAGTGCCCTGACCAGGGATTGAACCTAGCCCCCCTGTGTTGGGAGCTCAGAGTCTTAGCCTCTGGACCAGCATGGAATGCTGCAGCATCCTACTTTTTTAAAAAGTTATTTATTTTTGGCTGTGCTGGGTCTTTGTTGCTATGTGGGCTTTTCTCTGATTGTAGGGAGTGGGGACTACTCTCTAGTTTCTATGCTTGAACTTCTCACTGTGTTGGTTTCTCTTGTTGGGAAGTATGGACTCTAGGCACTTGGGCTGCAATAGTTGTGCACAGGCTTAGTTGCTCCACAGCATGTGGGATCTTCCCAGATCAGGGATTGAACCCATGTCTCCTGCATTGGCAGGCAGATTTTTAACCACTGCACCACCAAGGAAGTCATTCCCCTCCCTCTTCCTGCCAACCTCCTACTTAAAAAAAAAGACTATAAAAAAACCTGTTTAGTAAATTTTCAGGAGTCTGAGCTCTGAGGTCAGCGTCTTGTGGTATCATTCTCCCAAAAGCATCTTGGCTTCAGATACTGGTTGGGCTCATGGGTCTGGAGACCAGGGCAGGTCTGGTGGCTGAAAACAAGCTTGGCCTCTGGTGCTCTTCCCTCACCTACTCATCCAGGGTCCCCGAGCCCTGGCAGCCAAGCAGAGCAGCACCCAGGTGAGTCAGGTATAGCTATGGGGCTTCTGTGGTCAGAGTGGAGTGTGCAGTGGAGGCAGCTGGCTGTCCTGTCACTGTGACTGTTGCTGTCTTGTGTGCCCGTGCAAGGCAGTCGTGGTGTCAGGTGAGGCCTGGCCACTGTCATGGGGATAGGATGGGACCTCAGACAGCTCACATCAACAGCCTCCTGCCTCAACTCTCTTCAGATCGTGGCTTGTGGCTGCTGGCATCTCCCTGGGCTGGGAGGGTGTGTAAAGCACCAGCCCCCTTGCTCAAGGTCAGCTGAGACCCCCAGCTCTGGGGTCACACACCATTGCTGCTGCCATGCAGGTCATCCGATTTCTGTGAGGGAGGGCCTCTGCAGGGCTGTGGGTGATGGGGGGTTTGAGGGTGTTGTGGGCTGGCCCAGGATCCAGCTTTTTGAGGGGAGAGGAGGGGAGGGGAGGGGAGGGGAGGGGAGGGGAGGGAGAAGCCTTGACCTGCTCAGGCTTCCAGGGGATTCCAGGCCTTGCTCTGGTGGGAGGTGCAGGTGAGAAGCCCCTGCAAGTTTCTGGGTCCCCACCATATTTCATTTGAAGCCCCTCTGTCTGCATCACCCCTAACTCTCACTCCTGTGACCCTAGCCACAGCCATGGAAGATGGAGAGTTTATGTGGCTTCCCTTCCTGTAGGGAAACCAAGCCACAGACAAACATGTTCCTTTAAGAAAGCATGAAAAAAACAAGAAAATAACAGTGGGTGGTTATTACTGACACGGTTCATGTAGAGACACTTCACAAGCCTGGCACAGGGAGGGAACTGAGGGCCATTGCCCCCAGTCCTGGAGTTACCACCTCCCACCCACCCCCCACCCCATAGTCCACTCACCCCTTGGTGTCTTCTGGTGACCGAGTGGACTTCAAACTCCTGAACCCATTCTGGAAGGATCAGGACAGAGCAGAGGTCATTCACAGAGGGGAGGGTGTGGTCAACTCCTAAGAATGCCATTGCCTCCACTCTGTTGGAACTCAGTTCTGGGTCTAAGCAAGCATGGCTTTCTGGTGCACTCACCACCTTCACTCACTGGGGGAGGTGGGGGGAGGTGGACTTTGTGTCCACCTTGTCCCCATGTGCAGCCTGGTCACCCCTGGGGGCTGTGCTGTGTGCATCTGCTCTGCTCACAGTGCACCCCATGGTCCATCAGACTTCACTCATAAAAGGGAAATGTAAGGATGAACTATTCCATAGTTAAGAATTTCAAGGTCACAACAGCATTGACCAAAGCACCTGGGCACAGGTACAAGACCCGTGCATTAGAGAAGCCACTGTGTGGGCTTCGAGGACCCTCTATGTGGGGGGTGGGATGGGGTCTGGACAGGAGTTTCCTGCACATGCGGCTCCAAGCTCTGTTGTCCGCAGAGCAGACTACTGTCGGCACTGCCTGTCTGGGTGGAGGGGCTCTGGGGCTGCCCAGTTCAGTAAGAACGGCAATGGTGGGAAGGGAGGTCGTGCTTCTTTAGCATCCCTGACCTCACATGTACTCATCAGGGCAGCTAAGTGCCTAAACAGCCCCTTCCTAGTCTAGCTCTGAAGACCTGGAAGATGTGGGGGCTGAAGGACATGCAGAAAACACAATTCTGTAAAGCAATTATCCTTCAATTAAAAATTTTTAAAAGATTAAAGAAAAAAACAAATAACGGCAATGGCAGGGCTTGCATTTTCAGCCAGCCTCTGCCAGATTCTGCCTGTGCTTATGCAACAGACCAAAACGCTGGTGCTCCCACCCTGTATCACAGACGAGAATAGAGACACAGAGAGTTTGAGCATCTTGCCCCATGTCACACAGATGCTGAGGGAAGGGCTGAGAACTGGACCCCTGTGGTCGAGTCCTGAGTCCAGATCCTGTGATGACCCTGATGAAGTGGCAAAGACAGAGTGAGGGAGACCAGATGGTCCAGGCTGAGTGAAGCACATGCACATGCACACACACACATGCACGTGGCCTTCACTTTTGAGGCTACAGAAGTCAGAGGAAGACAGGGCAACCAGGAGAGGCCAAAGTAGAGTCTAGGTCTATAAGGAGGAGAGGCTACATCTCCCAGGAAGCCAGAGTTTTCTCTTCCCTGATGAGTCTGTCTCAAACCCTAGATTCTTCTCCCAGGACCCTGGAAATGACTGTCCAGTGACCTAACTGAGTTGGCTCCAGAATAATGCCTTCCCAGGGGTTCAGCTACCACTGGACCCCACTGCTGTCAGCAATAAGGGGGGAATGAGTACGTAGTCTGGGCTTCAGATTTGTTTGGAGACAAAATTTATTAGAAGATGTACAAAAAACCATGAAGGAAATTGGCATGAATATCTACAGAACACTTAAGAAACCATCTGCTGTTTATGTACCTCCTCTCCTGTCATGAAAGTGGAAGGTCTGTTTAATCAATTAATTCTGTGTTCATCACACTGTTTCTTTAAAATATTTGTTTATGTATTTATTTACATGGCTGCACTGTGTCTTAGTTGCCGCATGTGGGAGTTAGTTCCCCAATCAGGTATTGAACATGGGTCTATGCATTGGAGTAGTAGCCACTGGACCACCTGGGAAGTCTCTCCTCATACTCTTGGTGACAGTAACAGGCCATAAACCTGCTCTGAGGCCCCCTTAGAGCTGAGGCATGGGGTGACTGCAGTAATCCTCCTGTGGCTAGGATGTGGTTTATTGGTCATGACTCACTCACACTCCGTGCAAACATAGGGCTTCTCCCCTGTGTGTGTCCTTTTGTGTCTGATGAGATTGGACATCACACTGAAGCTTCGCCCACATTCCCTGCAAACATAGGGCTTCTCCCCTGTGTGTGTCCTTTGGTGTCTGATGAGATTGGACATCACACTGAAGCTTCGCCCACATTCCCTGCAAACATAGGGCTTCTCCCCTGTGTGTGTCCTCTGGTGTGTGATGAGACTTGCCTTCAAACTGAAGCTTTGCCCACACTCCCCACAAACATAGGACTTCTCCCCTGTGTGTGTCCTATGGTGTCTGATGAGATTTGGCTTCTGACTGAAGCTTTGCCCACACTCCCTGCAAACACAGGGCTTCTCCCCTGTGTGTGTCCTTTGGTGTCTGATGAGATTGGACATTGCACTGAAGCTTCGCCCACATTCCCTGCAAACATAGGGCTTCTCCCCTGTGTGTGTCCTTTGGTGCTTGATGAGATGAGGCTTCTGACTGAAGCTTTGCCCACACTCTCCGCACACATAAGGCTTCTCCCCTGTGTGTGTCATCTTATGTCTGGTGAGATTTGACTTCACACTGAAGCTTCGCCCACACTCCCTGCAAACATAGGGCTTCTCCCCTGTGTGTGTCCTCTGGTGTGTGATGAGAATTGACTTCAAACTGAAGCTTTGCCCACACTCTCTGCACACATAAGGCTTCTCCCCTGTGTGTGTCCTCTTATGTCTGGTGAGATTTGACTTCTCACTGAAGCTTTGCCCACACTCCCCACAAACATAGGGCTTCTCCCCTGTGTGTGTCCTCTGGTGTGTAATGAGACTTGTCTTCAAACTGAAGCTTTGCCCACACTCCCCACAAACATAGGGCTTCTCCCCTGTGTGTGTCCTCTTATGTCTGGTGAGATTTGACCTTCCATTGAAGCTTTTCCCACACTCCTTGCAAACATAGGGCTTCTCCCCTGTGTGTATCCTCTCATGTGTGATTAGACTTGACTTATCCTTGGAGCCTTGCTCATGCTCTCCATACTTGACTCTTACAATTCCTGAGACCCCTGCCTCCATGAATAATTTGCCTGTGTTCTCTGGATTCAGTTTCTGGCTTGTGCTGGGCTCTTCTGTCATTTTCTCATGCACCTCAGAACCCCCCATTTGTCCTTTGGGTGTGTAGGAGGCCGTTGAAATCCTCTTCAGCCTTATGCAAAGTTTGGGGCCTTTCAGCAAAGGATGGGGCCTTTCCTTGGGCTCTTGACCCTCTGGTTTGTCACTCGGGCTGTGTGGATCAGAATATCGCTGCTGCTGATTTTGTTTGCCTGGGCAGGGATCCTCTGGTTGGAGATGGTCTCTTGGGGATGGTCTCAGGAGTATCTGAGAGGGGTGACTGCGTTGGACATGTTGGCTGAGGAATTTCTGACTGGAGAAGGACAGAGAGCAGGAGGCACATGGGTGGATCTTGGGCTTTGGTTCTGCTGAAAGAGGAAGCTTTTAGTCAGGTAGCTGATTTGCCATGGTAAAGCCTGCCCCAGTAATCATCTTAGTGTTGACAGTGCATTATTTGTCTCCCATCAAGTGTGTCTTTACAGTCCACTTTTCCATTCCATTTTTATTTTCTACATCTGCAGAAATCAACGAAGCTTGCATCAAGGGCCTTTTCTACATACCACCCAGTCTAGGGACCTTTCAGTAGCATCAGAGGCAGCATCTCTCCTGATAGAGGTGGATCTGCAGGGACCTTTCCCTGCGTGTAAGTATCTGAAAAGTTGTGTCACAGTGGCCACAGGTATTTTACCCTATTGAGAGATAAGACTCTTGATGACTTAGGTAGAATCTTCCTGAATGGCTCCTTGTGAGGGGAAAGGGTCTATTAAATTAGGGGCGCCTGGCCTGGAGCTCTCTACATATGGGAGGCAGCACAGGGGGTGGTTAGAGCAGGTGTGAGTAAAGCTGAATTTGAGGCTCCTTGTTCAAAGAGCAGCCTTTCAAAAAAACCACTCTGCAGAAGTGGGTTAGAGACTGGACGAGACCAAGAGGCCCAGGTCCCACGGACTACAGGTCTCTCTGGCTCCTGCTGCCCCAGTTGGTTCACAAATTGCTCCTCCCTCAGTTTTCTATACATCATAAAATAAAGACATGTCCTTTCTCAAGCCTCACCAATATTCATACCTCTTTTATTTCACAGTCTTAGTCCATTTAACATGCACTAGGAAGTCCTACTTAAAAATACATATCCAGCCAGACTCTTCACATCCTCACTCCCAAGCATCTTTACCCAGGCCACTCTCCCCTCATGTCTGGCAATGAACTGACCTCTGAGGGGACTCCCCGCTGCTGTCTCTTCCCAAAAATGAACCGAAGCATCATCTTAGCACAGAGAACATGCCGCTTGCAGCTGATAGCCACATGGTTGTTCTGTGTCACCTAGGAAGACCCCTGGGGCCTGCACATGAACACGGGCACTGAGGCTTCTGTGTTCCATCCAGCCTCCTTCCTCTCCGTCTGTGCTTCCTCCTGTGACCACTGGCATGGCCTCTCTTCCCGGCCCTGAGGCTGCAGCACTGGCTGCTCCTCTGCCTGGAATCCTGGAATCCACAGGTGTTATCTCTACAGAGACCCTACCCCACCATCCTCTGCCACACCCCACTCTGTTCATGCTGATCCGAGGCACCTTTCCTGCACTGGTTTTCCTCAGAGCACCAGCCCGTCTGGTATGAAGCCCATGCTGCCCCAAGGCAGTGGTTCTGTCTATCTCAGTGCATGTAGCCCTGTCTGGCACAAAGTATGAACTCACATGACAACAAACTGAAACAGTAACTGAATGCAAATCACTGTATGCATGTCACTTAGAAATATGGAGGAAATGAGGAAGAAACTGGTAAAGGTGAGAGAGCTGGTAGGTGCTTAAAAACTTGCTTTTTGCTTCTAAGCCTTTCAGCAGAAGGTGATGTTACATACTTTTTGCATGAAATATTGAAAATTAGAACTCATATTTTTAATATAAATATTTTTCCTAACAGTCTTATGAAATGAATCAAATTCTGAGGCATTTTAATTGCAACTTGACTGACTTTAGACTAGATTGGACTCTGCTTCAGAATCGGACCAGGGAAGCTCCCCAGGATGGGGTGGGGCGCTGGAAGAGGTGGGGCACTCACCTCTCTGGGCCGAGAGCTTGCTCTTCCCCCTGCTGTCCTGCTTGATGCCAAGTTCCTCGCCATACTCGTCCCCATACCAGACCAGCAGCTCACAGCCCGGCCTGACCACCTGGCAGGTTCGGTAGAAGATCTGCCCGTGATACTGCAAGGCCACCAGGTTCTGCTCCTCGTCATCCCGGGCACAGTTCACATACCTGGGGTCAAGGCCGGGAAAGGGAAAGAAACCACAGGTGACGAGACCTGTGATGAGACCTATTGGACCATGCCCAGCTCCTTGCCTTCAGGCTCTGAGGCCGCCATGGTTCCCATCACCCCTCATGAGGACCTTCTGTTCATACCTTCGACCTGGCTGTGTGAATTCTTATATCCAGATCTTGTTTCCGGTCCTCTTCCTGGCTGGAATGCTTTTCTCTCCTTACCTATTAGCCATTGTCCAGAGCCCAGTTCCAGACTTGTCTCCACCTGGACTGTCCGTAAGACTGGTGACCTCCAGCTCCTCTAAACTCTAAATTAAGTTCTCTTTCATTCCACAGGACTTGGTACTCCTAGGCTAGCATGCACCCCTCAGCACTCACCCCAGCCTGCCTTCTCTCCAGAGGCTTTTCTCCAATCTCCCGACATGTATCCAGGGTCCTATTCACTTGCCCACCCCCTCCCATAGAAACATGGAGAGTGCTCTGACATAGCTTGAAACAGAGAACAGTAATAGTTTATTCACTTTCTGCCTGCCCTGATGAAAGTATAGGCCCTCATAGAACGGCCATGCTCACAGCCATCCTGCCCCCCATTCTTTCTCAGGCCTCAGGGCCCACTTCTCACTGGAACCGAGCCTGGGGAGGTTGTTGCCCACACGGACTCAAGGTCTCCCATGTTAGGTTACCCTGGTGCTGTGCAATTATTCAAAAATATAAAAATTAAGGTTACTATACTGTATTGGAGTTTAAAAAAGAAGAAAAAAAAAGAAAAAAATAAGGTTACTATTCCTAAAATCAATTGGTTAATAATGTCTGTCTTTAGTATGTTCTCCAAAAGGACATGGGTTGTGTGATCTGCTTCAGTAATGAAGTTCACTGTCTAAACTGGGACATAGAGTACTTGGTAAGTGTCAATTAAGTGAGTTAAAGTGTCCCTGGTGAATCTAGACTCCTCAAGTTGTTTTCAAGTACCTCAGTTTTGTTGAGCATATAGACTTATATTTTGAGGGCACATGCTATATTTTTCTTTCTTTCTAATGTCTTTTGAAATGAAAGAGCATGATATGGAGGGAAAAGAGGAAAGAAGATGTGAAAGCTATTGAGGGGGACGGGCTGAGAAGGAAAGCGGGGTCGGCTTGAGGGAGGAGGGACGTCTACAAACTGCAGGGTCACTGCACTCACCTCATCCAGTTGGCCAAAGACGTGTCCTTTCCATCCACATACTCATAGCTGTTTCTCCCTTTGGTGACCTGAGTGTCAGAAAAGAGATACAAGCTTTCTTCTCTCTTTTATTTTATTTTTTGGTAGTAAGTAATAGAAGAACTTTCCCTCTGCTGGCATTGGTGCTCTTCAGCCTGCATGGATTCAACTGCCAGTCGGACTACACAGTAAGCTCCTTAATCATCATTTCAAGTCTGAGTCTATTGGCACATTGAAGGCAAGGGCTCCACAAGTGAGGAGTCACTTCTGTATGCCTGTACCACTGTCTCCTACCTCTCCTCTGATCTTTAGATAGAAGTCTTGTATGCCTGTACCACTGTCTCCCACCTTCCTCCAATCTTTGGATAGAAGTCCTGTGTTCATGCCCAGTGCACACAGTACACAGAGCTGACTGTGTCATTGCCGACCATGTCATCACCATCCATGTCCTTGCATGTAGACATGAAGTACACCCCCACCACACACAAATGATTAGAGCCAGAGGACAGGGAAAGAGGGCTATTTCTCACCAGCCAGGAGTATCCACTGTGGGAGGCCTCTTCATTGTATATGACCTGACCCTCATAGGGGCCAAAATGCAGGCCCAGCGGCAGATCGGATGCCTCGTTCCACACTCCAAGCCCAGCCTCAGGAATGCCCGATGGTCTGATACTTAACCCAGGGGGCAGAGTGAGGGCTGAGCGGTTGGCATGCCCCTTTTCCACTGCAGAGTCCTTTACAAAGGTTGGGGGCCCATGGGCAGCACAGCTGTCGATGAAGAAGTTCTGACATTCCTCACAATCTGGAGGTGAGAGCAACAGGGATGAAGGGAGGTATAGTGATGTTGCTGGTCGTAAAGACCTTCAGAAAGAACTGGGGCACTCATGGTCTTTGGCCTTGAACCTGTACCCCAAGTCATAGAGGAAGGGGATGATTGGGGGACCAAATGGTGAGGTGAGGTTATTGTACCAAGGTCTCCATGAGTGGGCCAGCAGGGTCACTCACACAGATAGTCGTCATCCTGGAGCTCGCTGACCTCTTGGTACACATGGCCCTTTCTTTCTCGTAGACTGTACCTCTTCACTTCAGTCTCCTTTCTTCTGAGTTCTAACATGGAGAACAGAAGCTAAGCAAGGCTGGTGGGGTCTGGAGAATTAGTCCCTGTTTTATCAGAAAGTGTGAGATCTCCTAATTGTCTATCTATACAGTTTGTTAAAACTTTTTCACATTTATTTTTCAAACTTTTACTTTTGTATTTTTATGTTTTAATGATACATTATTTATTTATTGGCCATGCTGCATGGCTTGTGGGATCTTAGTTCCCTGACCAGGAATGGAACCCACACCTCCTGCAGTGGAAGTGTGGAGTCATAACCACTTAACCACCAGGAAGTCCCTTCTCTATACTTTGTTTCTTCTCCCTTTAACTACTGGCTTAGGAGACTGAGGCTCCACACTGACCACAGATGCCCAGTTCAGTGTTAGCTTCCTGCACTTCCCGTTAGTAGGTTTAACTTCCCAACCTTCTTACTTAAGACATAGTTCACTGACACATCTACTCAGAAAATATATGTTAAGGGCATGACATGTAAAGCATTGAGCAGAAGTTTGTGTATAAATACTAACAAAGCGTGGTCCCTATCATCACAGCTGGATTTATTGAACTACTTGTAGATGTCAGCACTTTTGCATTTAATGTAATGCTTCCAAACACCATATGAGTTATGTATCTGTATCTTCACTTTATAGATGAGCAATCGGGACCTCAGAAAATGTATAAGATTTTCCCAAGGCCCCAGTGCTAACTTTATGTCTCAGATCAGTCCAGCTTAAACCCATGCCTACCCAAAGTCCGCACCCCACACCTAGGCCATACTTATTAGCTTTTCTACAGGGATTAGAGGAACTAATTAGAGGAACTCCCCAAACTTTATCTTACCGACTTTGTGTCTGGGGTGCTGTCCAGGGGTCCTTGCTTCTCTGGGAGGGGGCACTGGTTTCTGAGCCTGTTTGGAGCCAGTTTTCTTCAGCAGTTTTGCTGCTCCTGGCAATTTCTTCAAACTAGATACCTTATTTAACGGTCCCCTGGACAATCTCTTCCATGTGAGTAAAAGACAACATGCATTTCTTTAGTTCTTTAGGACTGTATGGAGTGTTTTCACATGCATGACTTTAGTTAATACTTTGACAATTCTTGGAAATACCTGGTGGAGGGGGGCTCTGAACACTGGAGTGTAAAGAAAGGACCTTAGTGGGTAGTGAATCAAAACTAGAATTCATATCTTAAGATTCTTTCTCTTCAACTTTCTGCATAAAAGTGAGAGCAACACAGGGAGAATAGCTTGAGGTCAGGGAAAGAAGAGGGTAAGGGCTCACAGAGAAATCTTTGAGGTTTTCTATTAATTAGTGGACCTTTGATGGATGAGGAAGTATGGAAAATTACAGAGGGGACAAAACACATCTGGAAAATAAGGTGACAAAGCAGTGAGATTGAGAAGAGAAAAGATGATCCGCAGAAACACATTCAGACAATAAAGAAAATAAGCTGAAAGTTACAGGTTGCCATGTCCTAGAGACAATGTTTGGAATTAAAGTAGCTGGCTTCATAAATTCTCCTTGAAGAAGCCTGTACGACTAGCGGGCTCTCCTCAGTTTCCTGATCTATAAATTGATATACATGCTAATTCTTAATGTTATAGTGGACATGAAGTTTAATAAAATTCAACAAATCGTTGTGTGAGCTATTTAATACAGTATGAATGTGAGCGTACATCCCTGCCATCAATGTATCCCCTTGACTGCTTTTATATTTGAAGTCTAACTCACAAATACTATCTTAAGTATTCCTTGACCTTCTTATTCCTAGATGAATGTTTAAATGTGGGGTCACTCATTCACAAAACATTCAGAGGGCCCTCAGGGGCTTTGAGCTGGGCCTGGACTTCTGAGAATTAATGGGTATGGGCTACACTCTCAAAGCTCACAAAACAGGGGCAGGCTAAACAAATGATTCCAAACAGGAGAGTTGTCTAATCAGAGCTCAGAGGAAGGACTTGTTACTTCCTCCTACAAGAATGAGCATTTGAAATCATGTCCAGATGATGAGTTTCTACTCAAAAGCTGGTAACCTATGTGAAGTCCTTCAGTTATTTTTTTATTTGTTGTTTTTGAGTCATAAACCTGAATCTTGTCAGAGCTGCAAGTTACTTCCTTTTATTGGAGTAGGAGTCTCTGAGGTAGGGATCATGTCACCTTCTTCATCTTGGACCGTCCACTCTACAAAGTGCCCAACATGTCCTTAAGCTTCTCTTAGTCAGATATCCCTCACGAGCACATCACAAAAGAACTGAAGTTGAAAACATCTCTCAGATGAATGATATAAAGATGTATGAAGAAACTTTATAGAACTATGGAAGTTCTAACCAGTTTGTAAGGGGTTTAGAGAAGGTGCTTTGGATTAGATTGTACCACCAGTGATACTGTGATCCCACGAATATAATCAAACATTTTTTTTTAACCTCAGTTCTTGATCTATAATGGTGATAGCTATATACCTACTTATAGGTACTGTAGGATTGTTTTAAGGTTTAAGTAAGTTTATTCACATAAAATGCTTCAAGTCTGAAATATTGTGAAAATAATGTAACAAAAGAACAGCCTACTATATTTGCTGTTCTTACTAACTATAAAGATGGTGATGATATCAGACATTGTGCTAAAGATTCAGGACAGGAAGGCAGCAGTCTCCAGGATCTCTGTGTTTTCTCCTATTCTCACCTGTGACTGGATCCATGAGGAGGATTTTTTTGTCAACAGGATTTGGGAGACATTCACCTTCTGGTGTTTACTGGGCTCCCCTCTGAAGGCCATCCCAGAAGGTTTACCTAAAAAATGATGAGAATCAGTGTTTTGGTTGGTAAATGTTTCCAAACTCTGGGCATTCTAATTAAGGACACAGAATTCTGAGCCAGAGAGTGACAAGGACAAGGATTACCAAAGGAGGAATGGAAAGTGATTTCTGTATCATCAACTCCTATGCTTCCACTGGGAGCATAACCTAATTTTATTAAAATTAAAAAAATATGAAACTTCATCTGTGCTTCATCTGATGTCCATAAAGTATCTAATAAATTTACTACTTTCATGACAAAAATACTTAACAAAGTAGAAATAGAAGGAAGTGACTGCAATATAATAAAAGTCATATATGAAAAGTCTATCTCTAACATCATAGTCATCAATGAAAAGCTGAAAACTTTTAAGATCAAGAGAAAAAGGCAAGGATGCCCATTCTCAACACTTCTATTAAACATAATATTAGAAGTCCTAGCCAGGGCATTAGATTAGGGAAGGAAACGAAAGGCTTCCAGTTGGAAAGAAAGAAGTAAAATTATGTCTGTTCACAGAAGACATGATTTTATGTGGAGAAAATTTTTTAAATTACACACACACACACACACACACAACCTGCACAGAAAGTTGCACGGTACAAAATCAACATTCAAATATCTTTCCATGCATGAATAACAACCATTCCAAAAAGAAAAATAAGAAAACGATCCTAATTATGTTTTATTTTTTAAGTTATAGTCAAGAGCTAAGTTTAAATAAGAAAAAATATATATTTGTACCAGATCTTTGTTGTGGCATGTGGGATCTAGTTCCCTGACCAGGGATTGAACCCAAGTTCTCCACACTGGGAGTGTGGAGTCTAAGACACTGGACCACCAGAGAAGTCCTGATAATCTTATTTATAATAATATCAAAAAGAATGAAATAATTGGGGGAAAACATAAGGAGATGAAAGACTTATACATTGAAAACTACAAAGTATTGCTGAAAGGAATCTGACGTAAGTAAACAAAAAGGTGTCTCACGTTTATGGATTTGGAGACTTAATATTATTAAGCTGTTCATACTAACCAAAACAATTTAAAGATTCAATGCAATTCCTATTAAAATCCCAATGGATTTTTTTTTCAGATATAGAAAATTCATCTTATAGTTAATACAGAATCTCAGAGGACCCAAATAGGCAAAACAATCTTAAAAAGAACAGCAAAGCTGGAGGCCTCTGATTTCAGAACATATTACAAAGTTACAGTAACCAAAAAGTGTAGTTTTGCATTAAGTACATGTTTAGTCTCTCAGTCGTGTTGACTCTTTGCAACCTTTTAGACTGTAGCCCACCAGGCTCTTCTGTCCAGGGGATTTCTCAGGCAAGAATACTGGAGGGGGTTGCCATTTCCTTCTCCAGGGGATCTTCTTAACTCATGGATTGAACCCACATCTCCCGTGTCTCCTGCATTGAAGACAGACTCTTCACCTGCTGAGCCACTGAGGAAGCTCACTGGCATAAAGACAGACATACCAATCAGTGGAACAGAATAGACAGCTAAAAATAAACTCTTGTATACATGGTCTAATGATCTTCATCAAGGGTGTCAAGACAACATGGAAAGTTTAATCCCTGTAATGAATGGTGCTGGGGAAACAAAATATCCATATGCAAAATAATGAAGATCTTACATCATGAAGAAAAATCAACTCAGAATGGATTAAAGACCTAAATGTAAGACTTGATAAGACTCTTAGAAAAAAAAAAAAAACAAGGGTGAAGCTTCACAACATTGAATCAGCAATGATTTCTTAGATATGATACCAAGGGCACAAGTATTAGTAACAAAGTAAAAATAGACAAATGAGACTACATTTATCTTAAAACCTCTGTACAGCAAAGGACACAGTGAAACAGGAACAGAATCAAACAAAGGAACAGAGTGAAAAGACATCCTACAAGATGGTAGAAAATATTTGTAAAATATGTATCTGATAAGGAGTTAACAAGCATACACCAATATGAAGGCTACCTATAAGCCAGGAAGAGAACCTGATTGACCACGATGGCACCCTAATATCAAACTTCCATGCTCCAGCATTGTAAGAGAACAAATTTCTGTGGTTTAATCCATGCAGTCTGTTTTGTTATAGCAGCCTGAGCTGACTAACACAGTGGAAGAAGGAACTGAATAGACATTTCTCCAAAGAAGATACCCAAATGGCCAACAAACATATGAAAAGATGCTCAAGATTACTAATCAATAGGGAAATACAAATTAAAACCACAATGGAAATTATCTCATACCTTCTGTGATGGCCAATATGAATAAAAAGACAATAGCAAGTTTGGTAAGGATATGGAGAAATTGGAACCCTTATACGCTATTGTTTGAAATGTAAAATTTTCAAACTTTATAGAAAACAGTATGGAGTTTGCTCAGAAAATTAGAAATGCCGTATGATCTAGCAATCCAACTCCAGAGTATATTTCCATAAAAATTGAAAGCAAGATCTTGAATAATGTGCATATCTATGGTCATTGCCACATTATTCCCAGTTGGCAAAATGTGGAAGCAATCTAAATGTTCATTGGTGGATAAACAGGTAAAGATTATGTATATCTTATATATATTATATACACATGCACACAATGGAATATTTTGAAGCCTTAAAATAGAGCTTTTTCATATGCCACATCAAGGATGGGCCTTGATGATATTATACTAAGTGAAGTGACCAATCAAAAAAGACAAATACCTCCCAGAATTCTGGAAATAAAGCAAAAATAAACAAATGGGATCTAATTAAAATTAAAAGCTTCTGCACAACAAAGGAAAATATAAGCAAGGTGAAAAGACAGACTTCTGAATGGGAGAAAATAATAGCAAATGAAGCAACTGACAAACAACTAATCTCAAAAATATACAAGCAACTTCTGCAGCTCAACTCCAGAAAAATAAACGACCCAATCAAAAATGGGCCAAAGAACTAAATAGACATTTCTCCAAAGAAGACATACAGATGGCTAACAAACACATGAAAAGATGCTCAACATCACTCATTATTAGAGAAATGCAAATCAAAACCACAATGAGGTACCACTTCACACCAGTCAGAATGGCTGCGATCCAAAATCTGCAAGCAATAAATGCTGGAGAGGGTGTGGAGAAAAGGGAACCCTCCTACACTGTTGGTGGGAATGCAAACTAGTACAGCCACTATGGAAAACAGTGTGGAGATTCCTTAAAAATTGCAAATAGAACTACCTTATGACCCAGAAATCCCACTTCTGGGCATACACACCGAGGAAACCAGAATTGAAAGAGACACATGTACCCCAATGTTCATCGCAGCACTGTTTATAATAGCCAGGACATGGAAACAACCTAGATGTCCATCAGCAGATGAATGGATAAGAAAGCTGTGGTACATATACACAATGGAGTATTACTCAGCCGTTAAAAGAATTCATTTGAATCAGTTCTGATGAGATGGATGAAACTGGAGCCGATTATACTGAGTGAAGTAAGCCAGAAAGAAAAACACCAATACAGTATACTAACACATATATGGAATTTAGGAAGATGGCAATGACGACCCTGTATGCAAGACAGGGAAAGAGACACAGATGTGTATAACGGACTTTTGGACTCAGAGGGAGAGGGAGAGGGTGGGATGATTTGGGAGAATGACATTCTAACATGTATACTATCATGTGAATTGAATCACCAGTCTATGTCTGACGCAGGATGCAGCATGCTTGGGGCTGGTGCATGGGGATGACCCAGAAAGACGTTATGGGGAGGGAGGTGGGAGGGGGGTTCATGTTTGGGAATGCATGTAAGAATTAAAGATTTTAAAATTTAAAAATAAAAACTAAAAAAAAAAAAAGACAAATATTGCAAGATTCCACTTCTATGAGGTATCTAAATTAATCAAAACCATGGAAACAGAAAATATAATCGTGGTTGTGAAGATTAGTGAGGAGGAAGAATCAGAGAATTGTTGCTTAATGGGAGTAGGGCTTCAGGCATGCAAGAGGAAAAAGTTCTACAGATTTGCTGTAGAACAATGTGTACATAGTTAGCAATAGTGTACCATACGCTCATAAATTAAGAAGGTAAAGATGTGTAGAGGCACAGTGAACCATGGAGTATTATTCCCTATGAAAAATCTCTCTTCATGTCAAAACCTTTAGTTTTCATGCTTCTTACACTAGTTTTGATAACCTAAGGGAACAGATGGACTTCCCTGGTGGCACAGTGGATGAGAATCTGCCTGCCAATGCAGAGGACACAGGTTTGATCACTGGTCCAGGAAGAGTCCACTTTCTGTGGGGCAACTAAGCCTGTGTGTCACAAACTACTGAGCTTGCATGTGAGCTGCAACAAGAAGCCAGTCACCACAACCAGAGAAAGCCATGCACAGCAACGAAGACCCAGCCAAAACTAAATATATATATATATATATATTTAATCTGGGAGAACAGAAATCCATAGATGGAGAATCCTAGAAATATCTAAATTGCTTTCTCTACTCTAGGCAGATTAACCCTTCTAAACTCTCTGAGCAGTGGAAGAGGAAGTGAGCTGCTCACTTATATTTTATAATGATTGTACTTCATTTTTTATTTACCTGATGCTGTCTCTGGTCAGTGAAATGTGGGAAAGATCAGGGAGAATAAATAGTTCTCTCAAACCCTTTCCAAGAATCAAAACAAAGACTCCACCAGAAAATTACTAGAGCTAATCAATGAATATAGTAAAGTTGCAGGATATAAAATCAACACACAGAAGTCCCTTGCATTCCTATACACTAATAATGAGAAAGTAGAAAAAGAAATTAAGGAAACAATTCCATTCACCATTGCAACAAAAAGAATAAAATACTTTGGAATGTATCTTCCTAAAGAAACTAAAGACCTAGATATGGAAAACTATAAAACACTGGTGAAAGAAATCAAAGAGGACACTAACAGATGGAGAAGTATACCATGTTCATGGATTGGAAGAGTCAATGTAGTGAAAATGAGTATACTACCCAAAGCGATCTACAGATTCAATGCAATCTCTATCAAGCTACCAGCGGTACTTTTCACAGAGCTAGAACAAATAATTTCACAATTTTTATGGACATACGAAAAATCTCGAATAGTCATAGCAATCTTGAGAAGGAAGAATGGAACTGGAGGAATCAACCTGCCTGACATCAGGCTCTACTACAAAGCCACAGTCATCAAGACAGTATGGTACTGGCACAAAGACAGAAATATAGATCAATGGAACAAAATAGAAAGCCCAGAGATAAATCCACACACCTATGGACACCTTATCTTCGACAAAGGAGGCAAGAATATACAATGGAGAAAAGACAGTCTCTTTAACAAGTGGTGCTGGGAAAACTGGACAACCACTTGTAAAAGAATGAAACTAGAACACTTTCTAACACCATACACAAAAATAAACTCAAAATGAATTAAAGATCTAAATGTAAGATCAGAAACTATAAAACTCATAGAGGAGAACATAGGCAAAACACTCTCCGACATAAATCACAGCAGGATCCTCTATGACCCACCTCCCAGAATACTGGAAATAAAAGCAAAAATAAACAAATGGGAACCAATTAAACTTAAAAGCTTCTGCACAACAAAGGAAACTATAAGCAAGGTGAAAAGACAGACTTCTGAATGGGAGAAAATAATAGCAAATGAAGCAACTGACAAACAACTAATCTCAAAAAATATACAAGCAACTCATGTAGCTCAATTTCAGAAAAATAAAAGACCCAATCAAAAAATGGGCCAAAGAACTAAATAGACATTTCTCCAAAGAAGACATATGGATGGCTAACAAACACATGAAAAGATGCTCAACATCACTCATTATCAGAGAAATGGAAATCAAAACCACAGTGAGGTACCATTTCACACCAGTCAGAATGGCTGCTATCCAAAAGTCTACAAATAATAAATGCTGGAGAGGGTGTGGAGAAAAAGGAACCCTGTTACACTGTTGGTGGGAATGCAAACTAGTACAGCCACTATGGAGAACAGTGTGGAGATTCCTTAAAAAACTGGAAATACAACTGCCTTATGACCCAACAATCCCACTGCTGGGCATAAACACCAAGAAAACCAGAACTGAAAGAGACACGTGTACCCCAAAGTTCATCAAAGCATTGTTTATAATAGCCAGGACATGGAAACAACCTAGATGTCCATCAGCAGATGAATGCATAAGAAAGCTGTGGTACATATACACAATGGAGTTTTACTCAGCCATTAAAAAGAATACATTTGAATCAGTTCTAATGAGGTGGATGAAACTGGAGCCGATTATACAGAGTGAAGTAAGCCAGAAAGTAAAACACCAATACAGTATACTAACACATATATATGGAATTTAGAAGGATGGTAACGATAACCCTGTATGCGAGACAGCAAAAGAGACGCAAATGTACAGAACAGACTTTTTGATTCTGTGGGAGAGGGAGAGGGCAGGATGATTTGGGAGAATGGCATTGAAGCATGTATAATATCATATAAGAAACGAATAGCCAGTCTAGGTTCAATGCAGGATAGAGGATGCTTGGGGTTGGTGCACTGGGATAACCCAGAGGGATGGTATGGGGAGGGAGGTGGGAGGAGGGTTCAGGAGTGAGAACTTATGTACACCCATGGTGGATTCATGTTGATGTATGGCAAAACCAATACAGTATTGTAAAGTAAAAAGAAAAAAAAATAATTAATTAATTAAAAAAAGAAAAAAAAAGAATTAGTTTCACCTTAAGGTAAGTGGTGTTATTTTTTATACACACATAAATAATGAATCTTGACATAATATGTTAATCACTTCCTCTGCTAAAAGATTTAATCCAATAACCAAATTATTATGAGATTAGTATTAGATACCTCTTTGGTGAATTTATAGTCTAGGGTATGTTTAATTGCCTTTCATTAAGGATGTTTAGCAAAAATAATTATTTTTAGAAAGAATGATACATTTTAAAGATAAAACAGAAAACACTGAAAACCTATACCTTTACCTTCACTCAGGCTCATGTCAATACTCAGCCACAACCACTTTAGAATGATGAAAATTATATTTTCTTTGCTAATGGCTGAGATGCAGTTGAGACCTAAGCCCAGGCTGGTTTCTTGAAGACACCTCTAAATCCTGGCCCCTCACCTTGTTGCCTTGGTGTCCATTCTTCCTCAGAATCTTCAGTGTCATCTACCTGGGGTTTGATGACCTGCCTGTGGTGATGCATGAAAGCTGGTTGAGTGGCTCTGAAACCTGGAAAGAAGCAAAATATATGTTCTAAGAAGGAGGCACAAAGCACAGAAGCAATGGAAAGTGTCACAAAGTCAGGAAATCAGTAGAATGGACTGGAAGAATGGGTCAACCCCACTTTGATACAAAACAATAAAAATTTCCTCCAGGTTAGTCTCCACACAAAAGGGAACTGTGAGCAGAAGAAGCCACCTAAGAGAGGGCCAAGTAAACACTAAGGGTGAAGACCTGTTACATGTTTTCCAGGCTCACAGGCACCCAGCACTTCATGTTACCTATAGCAATCAGTGCTTTGTAGTTCCTTTTCACATTCCTATATTGGACTTTTGTTCCCATTCTCCCATCTCTGCCCATTCTTCCTTGGTGAAGTATATGGAAATGTCTTTGAAAGCATCTTTGGCTTAAAGAAAATAGTAGATTCCATCGGTGACTTACTAATATATGTCAGACCTTAGAGCTGACTTCTCCACCTTTTGTGCAGGGAGTAGCCTGAAGCTACTGGATGGTCTCTGTGAGACAGGGATGAAGACTTTCCTTCCTGCCTGTGTCCTGCTTAACTGAACAAACACTGAGCATTTTTCTCACTCTCCCTGGACACAGAGAAATTGATGATGCTAGTGTCCTGTTTTGTCCCACTCCACCCCAGCATCTCAGACAGGACCAGGCATTCCCATCCTGTGTACGTTCACAGAGAAGTTCACTCAGCTGCCCAGGCAAGCAGTTTGTGGTCCTTCAGGGGCCGGTGCCATGTCCTTCCTATAGAGCTGGCTTAGAGCCCAGCTTTGCCACCTCCACCTCTCACCATGGGCTTCCACTCTGTTCTCCCAGCATCTCCCTCAGTGCTCTTCTCTGGAGACCTGTTTGGGCTCATGGCCATGGGACTGCCTCAATGCCAAGGTGCCTGTGGAAGAAGAAGATGTTGAGATAGCCCAGATCACTGTCCAGAGCCTGGTCTGTCTGTCTTGGGTGGAGTGTCCAGGGCAGGAAGGTGTGGGGAAAGTCGAAGTGAGGGTGTTGGTGGGATGGACGGATCCTGATCAGCTATGACAGGCCAGCCTAACGTGAACTAGATTTGGTTTCTATGGTTCCCCTACAATTCAGCCCCTCTGAGGAAAGGCACTGGGAGGGACATGTCTGTGGGTAACAGAGGGAGTCCTGAGGAGACCTAGAAGCCCCTAACTGCTGGACTGGGGTAAGGCTGAAATCAGGGCTCTGTTCCAGTGCAGGAAAGGGAATATTTCTCCAAGAAGTGTTTTGAGGATCTCCGCCTGGGAACTCGGAAAAACCTGGGCATATCATGGGTTCTACGTTTAAGAGACAAGTCGCTCCACTTGAGGAGATCTGCTATACGGGGACTGAAGGAACTGGGATCCTCAGACAGAGGGGACTGGGGATGTTTTGGCTGATGTAGCATGTTCAGGGTGAGAGAACTTTGGATCTTTGAGGCTGAGGAAATCGGCCTCAAACGAGGCCTCAAACCTCGGCCTCACCCGAGGTTTCTTGTTAAGGGGCTTTAGGTCTCTGACAGGCAGGACAGTGGGAGTCTTGAGGACGAAGAGTTTCAAGAGCTCCCAGGCTGAGGTATTCAGGGTCTCCGAAGTTAAGGAAATTTGGTCTCTCTGTGGGTGCTATTTTGAGGGTGCCTCAGCCTGAGGGGAACTGGGGTTACTCTAGGTGTTTGAGGGTCACAGCACTAGGGGATTTGGTGTTGCTGGGAGTGAAGGGACTTGTAGTCCCTGAAGCTGAAGAGACGCGAGCTCCCTTCAGGTTAAGACCCAGGTTCTTCAAAGCTGACGGGATTTGGGGCCTCTCACCCTGGAATTTGAAGCCATCAGGGTAAGGGTTTGTGAGGGTTGTGCAGGGTGTGTTCCGGTAAGGCTCCCAGCTGTCCTGCGGCGCTGCCAAACCTGGCCCTAGGCTCGTTCAGAGCTCGGTGGTGTGGAGTCCTCCCGCGTTGAGGCGAAGTGAAGGGCGAGCAGCCAGCCTGTACCCTGTCAGGCACAAGCGACCAATCAGCGTTGTGACAGAGGCAGACCTGCCAATAGGTGCTGGAAGGGTGTGGAGAGAGACGGAGGCCCCACCCAACCGCTCAGGGATTGGCTGCTCAGGGGGTGTGTCTGTCAAGAAGCGTCCAGCGCGCAGGCGCATTTTGGCCATTTTCTTTGCTTGTTTTCAGGCATTGCCTCTTAGGCCTGTATCCTCAAGTGGGCGGGTTGTCCTCAGGCTGGATGTTTCCTTCCAGTGCCCTCAGCTAGAATCTCAGCTCCACCAGATGGCAGTCGTGCTCCCGGACTTTCTCCTAGGCCCACTTGTGAAGTGAAGTCGCTCAGTCGTGTCTGACTCTTTGCGACCCCATGGACTGTAGCCTACCAGGATCCTCAGTCCATGGGGTTTTCCAGGCAAGAGTCCTGGAGTGGGTTGCCATTTCCTTCTCCAGGGGATCTTCCCGACCCAGGGATCGAACCAGGGTCTCCTGCATTGTAGGCAGACGGTTTACCATCTGAGCTACCAGACACCTTTCCTTAGAAAAAACTTTTAACCTCAAAGTAGAAGTGGCACTGATGAGTAATCTGTGTATTTAATGTAGGTATCAAAAGCCTTCAGAAATGAGATATAAATAAAACCTTGCAAGTGTTTTCTGTAAAACGAGGCAAAGAACTGGAGGACAATGGATCTTCAGAGCTGAGTTTGCTTGACACCTACTAACCTCACAAGGTAAAATAAGGACACTGTTTCTGGCCATTAGGTAGATTTGCTTACAGAAAAATAAGGTGATTTCCATGTATTGGAAGCAAGATGACTGACTGTAGAATTAGTATCTAGTGGTGGTTGGGATTCTGGATGGAGAAATGTTGCCAGAAAAGTTCTTGGTGGGTGTTGAGCCAGAAGATACAACCCAGCCAAAGCTTATGGGAAGGAAAAGTGTATTACTTGCAGAACTATGGGGAACACCATGCAGCTTTCCAGAGCAGTGTCTCTCTAAACCGCAAAGGTGGGGAAGCTTTAATCTATGGGAACAGGCATGTTCAGGCTTCCATGGTAGCTCAGACGGTAAGCAATCTGCCCACAGGAGAAGACCTGTGTTCAGTCCCTAGGTGGGGAAGATCCCCAGAGGAGGGCATGGCAATGCACTCCGGTATTCTTGCCTGGAGAATCCCATAGACAGAGGAGCCTGGTGGTCCATGAAGTTGCAAAGAGTCAGACATGAGTGAGTGACTAACACTTTAAATTTACAGACATGTTCATTAAGGGTCTTGGGCTGTGGCAGACTCTAAGCTTCAGTTGATTGAAGTCTTGAGGGTCAGAACCAGTCACCATCGCATCCTTTACATTTCAGCTGGTCTAGTATAGATATAGAAATCTATTCTTCTTCATATTCTTTCCCCTTATCAGTTCAGTTCAGTCACTCAGTTGTGTGCGACTCTTTGTGATGCCATGTACCACAGTATGACAGGCTTCCTTGTCCATTAATAACTGCTAGAGTTTGTTCAACTCATGTCCATCGAGTCGGTGATGCCATCCAACCATCTCATCCTCTGTCAGCCCCTTCTCCTCCCACCTTCAATCTTTCCCAGCATCAGGATCTTTTCCAATGAGTCAGTTCTTCGCGTCAGGTGGCCAAAGTATTGGAGCTTCAGCATCAGTCCTTCCAATGAATCTTCAGGACTGATTTCCTTTAGAATGGACTGGTTGGATTTCCTTGCTGTCCAAGGGACTCTCAAGAGTCTTCTCCAAGACCACAGTTCAAAAGTATCAATTCTTCGGCACTCAGCTTTCTTTCTTTCTTTTTTTTTTTTTTTTTCAGCTTTCTTTATAGTCCAACTCTCACATCCATATATGACTACTGGAAAACCCATAGCTTTGACTAGACAGACCTTTGTCGACAAAATAATGATTCTGCTTTTTAATATGATGTCTAGGTTGGTCAGAGCTTTTCTCCCAAGGAGCAAGCATCTTTGAATTTCATGGCTGAAGTCACCATCTACAGTGATTTTGGAGCCCAAGAAAATAAAATCTGTTACTGTTTCCATTTTTCCCCATCTATTTGTCATGAAGTGATGGGACCAGATGCCATGATCTTCGTTTTCTGAATGCTGAGTTTTAAGCCAGCTTTTTAACTCTCCTCTTTCACTTTAATCAAGAGGCTCATTCTGCTTCACATTGTGCCATAAGGATGGTGTCGTCTGCATATCTGAGGTTATTGATATTTCTCCTGGCAATCTTGATTCCAGCTTGTGCTTCATCCAGCCTGACATTTTGCATGATGTACTCTGCACATAAGTAAACACGGTGACAACATACAGCCTTGATATACACCTTTCCCAATTTAGAACCAGTCCATTGTTCCATGTCTGCTTCTAACTGTTGCTTCTTGACCTTCATACAGATTTCTCAGGAGGCCAGTAAGGTGGTCTGGTATTCCCATATTTGGGGAATTTTCCAACAGTTTGTTATGATCCACACAGTCAAAGGCTTTGGCATAGTCAATAAATAAGAAGTAGATATTTTTCTGGACTCTCTTGCTTTTTCTATAATCCAGTGGATGTTGGTAATTTGATCTCTGGTTCCACTCTGTTTTCGAAATTCAGCTTGAACATTTGGAAAGGCTTGGTTCACATATGTTAAAACTTCACTTGGAGAATTTTGAGCATTATTTTGCTAGCATGTGAGATGAGTGCAATTGTGCAATAGTTTGAACATTCTTTGGCAGTGCGTTTCTTTGGGATTGGAATTAAAACTGACCTTTCCCACTCCTGTGGCCACTGCCAAGTTTACCAAATTTGCTGGCATATTGAGTGCAGCACTTTAACAGCATCATCTTTTAGGCCTTCAAATAGCTTAGTTGGAATTTCATCACCTCCACTAGCTTTGTTCATATTGATGACTCCTAAAGCACATTTGACATCACATTCCAGGATGTCTGCCTCTAGGTGAGTGATAACACCATCGTGGTTATCTGGGTCACTAAGATTTCTTTTGTATAGTGCTTTTGTGTATTCTTGCCACCTCTTCTTAATATTTACTGCTTCAGAAATGGCCCATACCATTTCTATCCTTTACTGTGCCGATCTTTGCATGAAATGTTCCCCTAGTTTCTCTAATTTTTTAAATGAGATCTCTAGTCTTTCCCATTCTATTGTTTCCTGCTATTTTTTGCATTGTTCACTTAAGAAGTTTTTCTTATATTTCCTTTCTATTCTTTGGAACTCTGCATTCAGATGGATATATCTTTTTGCATTTCTCCTTTGCCTTTAGCTTCTCTTCTTTCCTCAGCTATTTGTAAGGCCCTCTCAGACAAGCGTTTTGCCTTTCTTCATTTCATTTTGGTGGATGGTTTTGATCATGGCCTCCTGAACAATGTTAGGAACCTCCATCCTTAGTTCTTCAGGCACTCTGTTTATCACATCTAATACCCTGAATCTATTTGTCATTTCTACTGTATAATCACAAGGGATTTGATTTGGGTCATACCTGAGTGGCCTAGGGGTTTTCCCTACTTTCTTCAATCACAGTCTGAATTTTGCAATAAAGAGTTCATGATCTGAGCCACAGTCAGCTCCCAGTATTGTTTCTGCTGACTGTATAGAGCTTCTCCATCTTTGGCTGCAAAGAACATAATCAATCAGATTTCAGTATTGACCATCTTGTGATGTCCATGTGTAGAGTCTTCTCTTGGGTTATTGGAAGATGGTGTTTGCTATGACCAGTGCGTTTCCTTTGCACAACTCTGTTAACCTTTGCCCTGCTTCATTTTTGTACTCCAAGGCCAAACTTGCTTGTTACTCCAGGTATCTCGACTTACTTTAAAAAAAAATTACTTATTTTAGTTGGAGGTTGATTATATTACAATATTGTGGTGGTTTTTGCCATATATTGACATGAGTCAGCTACGGGTGTACATGTGTCCCTTTGCCCCGAACCTCCCTTCCACTTCCCTCCCAATTCCATCCCTGAGTTGTCCTAGTACACCAGCTTTGAGTGCCCTGTTTAATGCATCTATTTCACATATGGTAATATACATGTTTCAATGCTATTCTGTCATATCATCCCACCCTCGCCTTCTCCCACAGAGTCCAAAAGTTTGTCCTTTACATCTGTGTCTCTTTTGCTTTTGTGTATAGGGTCATCGTTACCATCTTTCTAAATCCCATATATATGCATTAACATTATGTATTGGTGTTTTTCTTTCTGACTAACTTCACTCTGAATAACAGGCTCCAGTTTCATATACCTCATTAGAACTGACTCAAATGTGTTATTTTTAATAGCTGAGTAATATTCCATTGTGTATATGTACTACAACTTATCGATTCATCTGCCTGTGGACATCTAGGTTGCTTCCATGTTTTAGCTATTGTAAACAGTGCTGCAATGCATATTGGGGTATGGGCGTCTCTCTCAGTTCTGGTTTCCTCAGTGTGTTTGTCCAGCAGTGGAATTGCTGGGTCGTATGGTAGTTCTATTTCCAGTTTTTTAAGGGAATCTCCACACTGTTCTCCATAGTGGATGTACTAGTTTGCATTCCCACCAACAGTGTAAGAAGGTTCCCTTTTCTCCACACCATCTCCAGCATTTATTGTTTGTAGAATTTTAGATGGTAGCCATTCTGACTGGCTTGAGATGGGACCTCATTGTGGTTTTCATTTGCATTCGTCTGATAGTGAGTGATGTTGAGCATCTTTTCATGTGTTTGTTGGCCATCTGTATGTCTTCTTTGGAGAAATGTCTGTTTAGTTATTTGGCCCACTTTTTGATTGGGTGATTTATTTTTCTGTTATTGAGCTGCATGTATATTTTGGAGATAGTTTTTTTTCGTCAGTTGTTTGGTTTGCTATTATTTTCGACCCCATGGACTGCAGCCTACAAGGCTCCTCCGTCTGTGGGATTCTCCAGGCAAGAGTACTGGAGTGGGTTGCCGTTTCCTTCTCCAGGAGATCTTCTGAACCCAGGGTTTGAACCTGGGTCTCCAGCATTGCAGGCAGACACTTTACCATCTGAGGCACCAGGGAAGCACACCGGCTGCTACGGACAGCACAGAAGCGTGGCCAAGAGGAGCTACCCCTCGCCCAAGGTCAGGGGCGGCGACTGAGAGTGCCAGGCTGTGACGGTGCAGGAGCGGCTGAGAGGAGCTACCCCATATCTGAGGTCAGAGGCAGTGGCCGAGAGGAGCTACCCCATGCCCGAGGTCAGGGGTGGTGGCCGAGAGGAGTAACCCCACATCCAAGGAGCGGGGGCTGTGCTGGCACAGGAGGGGTGAGAGGAGCTACTCTATGTTCAAGGTCAGGAGGGGCGGCTGTGAGGAGATACCCCTTGTCCGAGGTAAGGAGCCCAGCTGCACTTTGCTGGAGCAGCCATGAAGAGATACCTCACATCCAAGGTAAGAGAAACCCAAGTAAGATGGTAGGTGTTGCAAGAGGGCATCAGAGGGCAGACACTGAAACCATAATTACAGAAAACAAGTCAATCTGATCAAATGGACCACAGCCTTGTCTAACTCAGTGAAACTAAGCCACGCCATGTGGGGCCACATAAGACGGACGGGTCATGGTGGAGAGGTCTGACACAGTGTGGTCCACTGGAGAAGGAAATGGCAAACCACTTCAGTATTCTTGCCTTGAGAACCCCATGAACAGTATGAAAAGGCAAAATGATAGGATACTGAAAAGGGAACTCCCCGGGTCGGTAGATGCCCAATATGCTACTGGAGGTCAGTGGAGAAATAACTCCAGAAAGAATGAAGGGATGGAGCCAAAGCAAAAACAATACCCAGCTGTGGATGTGACTGGTGATAGAAGGAAGGTCTGATGCTGTAAAGAGCAATATTGCATAGGAACCTGAAATGCCAGGTCCATGAATCAAGGCAAATTAGCAGTGGTCTAACAAGAGATGGCAAGAGTGAACATCGACATTCTAGGAATCAGCGAACTAAAATGGACTGGAATGGATGAATTTAACTCAGATGACCATTATATCTACTACTGTGGGCAGGAATCCCTTAGTAGAAATGGAGTAGCCACCATGGTCAACAAAAGAATCCAAAATGCAGTACTTGGATGCAATATCAAAAGGACAGAATGATCTCTGTTCCTCTCCAAGGCAAACCATTCAATATCACAGTAATCCAAATCTATGCCCCAACCAGTAACGCTGAAGAAGCTGAAGTTGAACAGTTCTATGAAGACCTACAAGATCTTTTAGAACTACCCCCCCCCCCCAAAAAAGATGTCCTTTTCATGATATGGGACTGGAATGCAAAAGAAGGAAGTCAAGAAACACCTGGGGTAACAGGCAAATTTGGCCTTGGAATACAGAATGAAGAAGGGCAAAGGCTAAGAGAGTTTTGCCAAGAGAACACACTGGTCATGGCAAACACCCTCTTCCAACAACACAAGAGAAGACTCTACACATGGACATCACCAGATGGTCAACACTAAAATCAGATTGATTATATTCTTTGCAGCCAAAGATGGACAAGCTCTATACAGTCAGCAAAAACAAGACCAGGAGATGACTGTGACTCATATTATGAACTGCTTATGCCAAATTCAGACTTAAATGGAAGAAACTATGGAAAAGCACTAGACCATCCAGGTATGACCTAAATCAAATCCCTTATGATTATACAGTGAAAGTGAGAAATAGATTTAAGGGACTAGATCTGATAGAGGGCCTGATGAACTATGGAGGGAGGTTCGTGACACTGTACAGGAGACAGGGATCAAGACCATCCCCATGGAAAAGAAATACAAAAAAGAAAAATAGCTATCTGGGGAAACCTTACAAATAGCTGTGAAAAGAAGAGAAGCAAACAGCAAAGGAGGAAAGGAAAGATATAAGCATCTGAATGCAGAGTTCAAGAGAATAACAAGGAGAGGTAAGAAAGCCTTGCTCAGTGATCAATGCAAAGAAATAGAGGAAAACAACAGAATGGGAAAGACTAGAGATCTCTTCAAGAAAATTAGAGATATCAAGGGAACATTTCATGCAAAGATGAGCTCGATAAAGGACAGAAATGGTATGGAACTAACAGAAGCAGAAGATATTAAGAAGAGGTGGCAAGAATACACAGAACTGTACAAAAAAGATCTGCATGATCAAGATAATCACGATGGTGTGATCACTCACCTAGAGCCAGACATCCTGGAATGTGAAGTCAAGTGGGCCTTAGAAAGCATCACTATGAACAAAGCTAGTGGAGGTGATGGAATTCCAGTTGAGCTATTTCAAATCCTGAAAGATGATGCTATCAAAGTGCTGCACTCAATATGCCAGCAAATTTGGAAAACTCAGCAGTAGCCACAGGACTGGAAAAGGTCAGTTTTCATTCCAATCCCAAAGAA
Organism: Ovis aries; assembly: GCF_016772045.2. Classification (NCBI taxonomy): domain Eukaryota; kingdom Metazoa; phylum Chordata; class Mammalia; order Artiodactyla; family Bovidae; genus Ovis; species Ovis aries. The sequence goes on along the minus strand of NC_056080.1, from coordinate 7,780,636 downwards.
AGGCAATGCCAAAGAATCCTCAAACTACTGCACAATTGCACTCATCTCACACACTAGTAAAGTAATGCTCAAAATTCTCCAAGCCAGGCTTCAGCAATATGTGAACCGTGAATTTCCAGATGTTCATACTTGTTTTAGAAAAGGCAGAGGAACCAGAGATCAAATTGCCAACATCCACTGGATCATGGAAAAAGCAAGAGAGTTCCAGAAAACATCTATTTCTGCTTTATTGACTATGCCAAAGCCTTTGAGTGTGTGGATCACAATAAACTGTGGAAAATTCTGAGAGAGATGGGAATACAGACCACCTGACCTGCCTCTTGAGAAACCTATATGCAGGTCAGGAAGCAACAGTTAGAACTGGACATGGAACAACAGACTGGTTCCAAATAGGAAAAGGAGTATGTCAAGGCTGCATATTGTCACCCTGCTTATTTAACTTCTATGCAGAGTACATCATGAGAAACACTGGGCTGGAAGAAGCACAATCTGGAATCAAGATTGCCAGGAGAAATATCAATAACCTCAGATATGCAAATAACACCACTCTTATGGCAGAAAGTGAAGAGGAACTGAAAAGCCTCTTGATGAAAGTGAAAGAGGAGAGTGAAAAAGTTGGCTTAAAGCTCAACATTCAGAAAATGAAGATCATGGCATCTAGTCCTGCCAGGGTCCAGCCCCCGTGGATCCAGGGTAATTCAAAGTGGGGATGGCGTAGGTGAGGAAAAACTTATTTATTTGTAAATATAAGATTAGATTAAGAAGAAATCTTGTAGTAGGAAAATTTAGTGGAGAAAAGAGGCTGATTAACTTGGTTTACATGGAAAACCAGTAAAGTTCCAGACAAGGAACTTGCACCGTCTACGTTGGGCCACAGGCACCCGCTTGAATATCGGAAGTGCCCCGCCTTGGGCTCCCTCTCGCATGGGTCTCGGAAGCCCGGACAAGTAAGTAGACTCGGTGATCCTCTGTGTTCCAAGGGATGAGCCTGAAAAGGAGAAGGAGGAAGAGGGAGCAGGAGAAAGAATCGACACGGGGAGGCCAAGCTTGTGCAAAAACCCCTCCAACTTTATTATTTAAAAAGTGTTTATATACACTAAACTTTACATAATGGAAGATACGGAGTCATGCAGGGGCAGCAGTCCTGACCCTTTTTGTATATCTTTTCGTATACAAAAGGTCTCAGGTGATTTACATTATCTTCTGGCCAAGAGGCTTGTTAACACTTTTGGCTCTCTTCCTTAATGAATGTTAATCTCGTTTTCCCTGAAGTGTTTTTCTTTAATCTGCATGTCCTTAAAGCACTAAAGTTACATCTCTATAGAACAAAGGCTCAGTGGATTATAACAAAGAAGGTACTTAACTCAAAGATCTAATGTTGCTACTTGTTTTTTCTATATACCAACTATATCAACAAATAAAGATATGAAAATTTGGCAGCAAGTATTGGCTCAACAATGAAATGCTTAATCAGTTTTATTCTAATGATCTTGACACCTCAGAAGCCCCTGCAGTCCTAGGATGTTTTAAGCTTCCTGTGCCTCTCACGGTTGGGAGACTGTAAACAATTCACAAGCTGTAAAAAGTCCGGAGGAACCTGTTAGGCAAGCTAGAGAGTTATCAGAGGGGGTTTGAACTGAAACATCCCTTTGAAATGCAGAAGACTAAAGCCCTGAGTTAACTTTTTCCAGAATGTGTCAGAAGAGTGGAAAAGTACAATACAATAAGGCAGGCAGATTCTTACTTTTGAGGTACATGCTCAAGAAATATCAGGGGGAACCCTGAGGCCTGACTCGCCTTGCCCATCAGGCTTCTCCGCATGACCTTGTCATGGGTGGGATTCCTCATGCTGGCTCCCGGCATAGTCCTATCACTTCATGGGAAATAGATGGGGAAAGAGTGTCAGACTTTATTTTGGGGGGCTCCAAAATCACTGCAGATGATGATTGCAGCCATGAAATTAAAAGATGCGTACTCCTTGGAAGAAAAGTTATGACCAACCTATATAGCATATTCGGAGTAGGCAATGGCACCCCACTCCAGTACTCTTGACTGGAAAATCCCATGGACGGAGGAGCCTTGTAGACTGCAGTCCATGGGGTCACTAAGAGTCGAACACGACTGAGCAACTTCACTTTCACCTTTCACTTTCATGCATTGGAGAAGGAAATGGCAACCCACTCTAGTGTTCTTGCCTGGAGAATCCCAGGGATGGGGGAGCCTGGTGGGCTGCTGTCTATGGGGTTGCACAGAGTCGGACATGACTGAAGTGACTTAGCAGCAGCAGCATATAGCATATTAAAAAGCAGGGACATTAGTTTGCCAACAAAGGTCCGTCTAGTCAAGGCTATGGTTTTTCCAGTTATCATGTATGGATATGAGAGTTGGACTGTGAAGAAAGCTCAGCGCCTAAGAATTGATGCTTTTGAACTGTGATGTTGGAGAAGACTCTTGAGAGTCCTTTGGACTTCAAGGAGATCCAACCATTCCATTCTAAAGGAGATCAGTCCTGGGTGTTCATTGGAAGGACTGATGCTAAAGCTGAAACTCCAATATTTTGGCCACCTCATGCGAAATGTTTACTCATTGGAAAAGACTCTCTTGCTGGGAAGGATTGGGGGCAGGAGGAGAAGGGGACGACAGGATAATGTAGCTGGAGGGCATCACCAACTCGATGGACATGAGTTTTAGTTAACTCCGGGAGTTGGTGTTGGACAGGGAGGCCTGTGGTGCTGGGATTCATGGGGTCGCAAAGAGTTGGACACGACTGAGTGACTGAACTGAACTGATAGTTTCCTTCCTTGTGGAAAAGCTTTAAAGTTTAACTAGGTCATGTTTGTTTTTTTCCTTTTTTGGGAGGTGGGTCATAGAGCATCTTCCTGTGATTTATGTAAGAGAGTGTTCTGCCTATGTTTTCCTCCATGGGTTTTATAGTTTCTGGTCTTCCATTTAGATCTTTAATCAGTTTTGAGTTTACTTTTGTGTATTGTCTTTGAAAGTGTTCTAGTTTCATTCTTTTACAGGTAGTTGACCAGTTTTCCAAGCACAACTTGTTAAAGAGATTGTCTTTTCTCCACTGTATATTTTTGCCTCCTTTATCAAAGATAAGGTGTCCATAGGTGCATGGATTTGTCTATTTTTCTATTTTGTCCTGTTGATCTATATTTCTGTCTTTGTTCCAGTACCGTACTGCCTTGATGACTGTAGCTTTGTAGTATAGTCTGATTGACTTCCTACTTTTGCACTCCTGTCCCCTATGAGGAAAAGGACATCTTTACTTGTATTAGTTCTAGAAAGTCTTGTAGGTCCTCATAGATCTATTCAACTTCAGCTTCTTTGGAATTAGTGGTTGGGGCACAGACTTGGAGTAGTGTGAAACTGAATGGTTTGCCTTGGAGATGAACTGAGATCATTCTGTCCTTCTTGAGATTGCACCCAAGTACTGCATTTTGGACTCTTTTGTTGACTATGAGGGCTACTCCATTTCTTCTAAGGGATTCTTACCCACAGTAGTAGAGGTAATGATCATCTGAATTAAATTCACGTATTCTAGTCCATTTTAGTTCACTGATTCCTAAAATGTCAATGTTCACTCTTGCCATCTCCATCTCTTTCAGTGTCCTATCTTTTGCCTTTTCATACTGTTCATGGGGTTCTCAAGGCACGAATACTTAAGTGGTTTGCCATTCCCTTCTCCAGTGGACCACATTTTGTCAGAACTCTCCACAATGTCCCGTTCGTTTTGGATGGCCCTACATGGCACAGCTCATAGTTTCATTGAGTTAGACAAGGCTGTAGTCCATGGGATCAGTTTGGTTAATTTTCTGTGATTGTGGTTTTCATTCTGTCTGCCCTCTTATGAATCAGGATAAGAGAGTTATGGAAGCTTCCTGATGGGAGACAATGACTATGGGCGAACCTGGGTCTTGTTCTGATTGGCAGAGCCATGCTCACTAATATTTAATCCAATTTTCTGTTGATGGGGGAGGTTGTGTTCCCTCCCTGTTGTTTGGCCTGAGGCCAAAGTGTTGACCCATGCTTCCACCAGAGACTCCTGGACTCTTACAGGGAAGTCCAACTCAGTCACTTGTGGGGACACTGCTCCTTTCTCCTGGGTCCTGGTGTACACAAGATTTTGTTTGTGCCCTCCAAGAGTCTGTTTCCCCAGTCCTATGGAAGTTCTAATCAAATCCCACTGGCTTCCAAAGTCAAATTCCTTGGAGGTTCTCAGTCCCTTTGCCAGATCCCCAGGTTGGGAAATCTGTTGTGGGTCCTAGAACTTTCTTCACAGTGTGAGAATTTCTTTGGTATAATTATTCTGCAGTTTCTGGGTCATCTGCTAGGCATCTCTATGATGCGCCTAATAACAGCTTCCTCCAAGAGGGCTTATGCCACGTGGTTCATGACCCAGGTCTCTGCTCCAGCCAGAGCCCCTGTCCATGTGGCAGCCCACTGTTGACCCATGACTCCACAGGAGACACTCAAACACTCAAAGGCAGGTCTGATCATTCTCTGTGGGGCCTCTGGGTCCTGGTACACATGAGGTTTTGTTTGAGCCCTTCAAGTGTCTCTGGCAGGCATGGGGTTTGATTCTAAATGTGATTTTGCCCCTCCTACCATCTTGTTGGGGCTTTTCCTTTGCCCTTGGACTTGGGGTATCTTTTTTTGGTGGGATCCAACATTATCCTGTAGATGGTTGTTTAGCAGTGAATTGCAATTTTGGAGTTCTCATAGGAGAAGATGAGTGCATGTCCTTCTATTCCACCATCTTTCTCTTTATAGGTTTTTACAGAATGTTGAATGTAGTTGCCTGTGCTATATAGTAGGTCCTTGTTGATTATCTGTTTTACTTTAGTTTTCTAAAATGTTGATTTTTCTTATTTATTTCATTTATCTATTTTTGGCTGCACTGTCCTTGTTGCTGTGCATGGGTTTTCTCTAGTTTCAGTGAGGGGGCGCTACTCTTCCTTGTGATGTGAGGGCTTCTCATTGCTGTGTCATCTCTTGTTGCGGAGCACAGGCTCCAGGGTGTGCTGGCTTCTCTAGTTGCAGCATTTGGGCTCAGCAGTTGTGGCTCCCAGGCTCTCAAGCACAGGCTCAATAGTTGAATGAGAAGCCTTCACATTGCAACAAGGAAAAGCCCACAGTCTCCTCAACTAGAGGAAAGTCCACGCAGTAGCAAAGACCCAGCATACCCCAAAATATACAATAAAAAAAATAAATAAAATTATAAAATAACAACAGCAATAAACCCCCACAATAATCAGAGCTGGTATCAGGTAGCCCAGTACTGGGTCTGTTTGTCTCTGGTTCATTGCACTGCTGCTTTCTTTCTGAAATGCAAAAAAGAAGGAAAACTACAAGGGGTGGTTTGTGGGAAAGGCAAGCACCAGGGTGTAAGTAGTATGGGGTTAGAGGAGAATCAGTGCAGGAAGTAGCTCAAGCAGAGCTAGGGGGCAGAGAAGCAGACTTAGTTACAGAGTACAGATTAGGAGCAGTAAAGGAAAATCTAGGAGGGATCAGGCCTGCTCACCATTCTCTTTATCTTCTTTGTTCTCAGGAAAGAAAAGAAAATCATTTCTCTTTTTTTCCTTTTCACTGCAACACTGATAGAAGCAAGTTAGACGAGGAGTGGCCTTTAGGAGCCCAGTCTCATTCTCTGGTTCCTTTATAAAAGCAATGAGTTTGAGACATCATCATCAGAAAAGCAAATGTTTAATAACTTTTATAACTCTTGTATATAGGGGAACTATCCAGGAAACCTGAGTCACTCCTTGAACTTTCCAAAACCATCACCTCAAATACAATCTTTAGAGAAAAATAAAAGAAAGACCTTGGGGAAGGGGGAATCCTGTTACAACAAGTTATCATGCAAACATAGTGAAGAGGTATATGATTGTTGCAGATTTAAGTCAGGACCTCTCCACTGATACAAATTACTTGAGAGTTACATCTACTTCTGGTGCAAAGAGGGATAACCCTTAAATATGTAGAGTTCTCTGTTGTAAAAGTCCTTCACAAAAGGGCAATTACTACTGAATTTTCTGAGATTTCTGTTTTTTTTTTTTTTTAAATTAGACTGAAATAATCCTTATGCCAGAGAGGCATATTTTGGGGTGGCATATTCTACTCATCTTGACATGGATGTACCCCACTTTGCTTATGCATTCATCTATTAAAGAATATCCTGATTTTTTTTCATTTTTAAGCTATTATGAATAATGCTGCTGTGCATAATTGCATCCTTGTTTGAATTTGGGATAAATTTTCAAAGCAGTTGTCAACACTGAACACATGATTGTTGGATCCAGTGTTTTGGCTTTGGAAAACACTGCCCAGCTGTGTTATCAAGTGGCTGTACATACATCCCACCAGCAGTGAGGGAGACTTATTGTTCTTCATCCTCCAGGAGTTGATAGTGTCATGTATATGGAGTGCAGCAGTCCTAATAAGTGTGGTGTGATAGATACCTCATGATTTTAACTCAGTGTTCCCTAGTTCAGTTCAGTTCAGTTCAGTTGCTCAGTCATGTCTGACTCTTTGCGACCCCACGAACTGCAGCACACCAGGCTTCCCTGTCCATCACCAACTCCCAGAGCTTACTCAAACTCATGTCCATCGAGTCAGTGATGCCATCCAACCATCTCATTCTCTGTCATCCCCTTCTCCTCTCTCCTTAAATCTTTCCCAGCATCAGGGTCTTTTCCAATGAGTCAGTTCTTTTGCATCAGGTGGCCAAAGTATTGGAGCTTCAGCTTCAGCATGAGTACTTCCAATGAATATTCAGGGTTGATTTCCTCTAGGATGGACTGGTTGGATCTCCTTGCAATCCAAGAGACTCTCAAGAGTCTTCTCCAACACCACAGTTCAAAAGCATCAATTCTTTGGCACTCAGCTTTCTTTATGGCCCAATTCTCACATCCATACGTAACTATTGGAAAAACCTTAGTTTTGACTAGATGGACCTTGGTCAGCAAAGTAATGTCTCTGCTTTTTAATATGTTGTCTATGTTTGTCATAGCTTTTCTTCCAAAGAGCAAGCGCCTTTGAATTTCATGGCTGATGTCACCATCTGCAGTGATTTTGGAGCCCAAGAAAATAAAGTCTCTCACTGTTTCCATTGTTTCCCCATCTATTTGCCATGAAGTGATGGAACTGGATGCCATGATCTTCGTTTTCTGAATGTTGACTTTTAAGACTACTTGTCCACTCTCTTCTTTCACTTTCATCAAGAGGCTTAGTTCCTCTTTGCTTTCTGCCATAAGAGTGGTGTCATCTGCATCTCTGATTTTATTGATATTACTCCTTGCAATCTTGATTCCAGCTTGTGCTTCATCCAGCCCAGCATTTCTCATGATGTACTCTGCATGTAAGTTAAATAATCAGGGTGGCAATATACAGTCTTGACATACTCCTTTCTCAATTTGAAATCAGGCCAGGGATCCATGTCAGGTTCTAACTGTTGCTTCTTGACCTGGATAAAATTTTCCAGGAGGCAGATAAGGTGGTCTGGTATTCCTATCTCTTTAAGAATTTTTCACAGTTTGTTGTGATCCACACAAAGGATTTAGCATAGTCAATGAAGCAGAAGTAGATGTTTTTCTGCAATTCTCTTGCTTTTTTATGATCCAGTGGATGCTGGCAATTTGATCTCTGGTTCCTATGCCTTTTCCAAATCCAGCTTGAACATCTGGGAGCTCTTGGTTCATGGAATGTTGAAGCCTCGCTTGGAGAGTTTTGAGCATTACTTTGCTAGCATGTGAAATCAGTGCAGTTGTGTGATAGTCTGAACATTACTTGGCATTGCCCTTCTTTGGGATTGGAATGAAAATTGATATTTTCCAGTCCTGCGGCTACTGCTGAGTTTTCCAAATTTACTCACATATTGAGTGCAGCACTTTAACAGCATCATCTTTCAGGATTTCAAATAGCTTAGCTGGAATTCCATCACTTTCATTAGCTTTGTTCATAGCGATGTTTCCTAAGGCTCACTTGACTTCACACTCTAGGATGTCTGGCTCTAAGTGAGTGATCAAATTATCATGGTTATCTGGGTCAGTATGATCTTTTTTGTATAGTTCTTCTGTGTATTTTTGCTACCTCTTCTTAATATCTTCTGCTTCCATTAGGTCCATACCATTTCTGTCCTTTACTGTGCCCCTCTTTGCATGAAATGGTCCCTTCTATCTCTAATTTTCTTTGCACATATTCGAATATTTTAAGTGGGATGGTTGGAGAATGTTCAGGGGCAGCTAGCCTGAGGATCAGGCAGGATTTATTTAAAGATGCCTCTGTGTGGTCCCCCAGCTTCCCACTGAGGACCATCCTTGTGGGAGTAGGGGGGTTGCAGCAGGGGGTGGGGAGTGTGAAGGAAGGTGTGGGGAGGGTGGAGGAGGGGGTGGAGAGGGTGGACGAGGGGTGGAATGGTGGAAGGGCTGCTGTCTGCATGTAAGTCCCCACCCGCAACCATCTTCAAAATTTCTCATTGGTGTAGCAAGCATCCTAATTGGGTTTTCACCTGTGTAACTGGTGGGTTCTTAATGAGCAATGTGAACAGTGACATTAAATGTCCTCAGTCAGAACTAAATACTTAATACACCACGTGTTTGGGTATAAGAAGCTGGGGAGGCATGTGCAGGAGGTACCCCCAGTATCAGGCTTCAGACTTGACCCCTCAACATTTTGGAGTCCAGCCACTGCTTTAGCATTTCTAAGTGCCCAGTGCTGACTCTCGGGGAAGGCAATGGCACCCCACTCCAGTACTTTTGCCTGGAAAATCCCATGGATGGAGGAGCCTGGTTGGATGGAGGTAGCCTGGTAGAGTCAGACATGACTGAGCGACCTTACTTTCACTTTTCACTTTCATGCATTGGAGAAGGAAATGGCAACCCACTCCAGTGTTCTTGCCTGGAGAATCCCAGGGATGGGGAAGCCTGGTGGGCTGCCGTCTATGGGTCGCACAGAGTCGGACATGACTGAAGTGACTTAGCAGCAGCAGTGCTGACTCTAATGGTTCCATAATCCAGCCTCCATCTACCTTTAGTGAGACCCACACTTCTAGGATCCTACAGAGCAGGGGCTGTGTGAGTTCTCTTTGGCTTCTATAACAAATGACCACATGTTGGGTGGTTTAAAACAACAGGAGTTCATGCTCCCCCCGTCCTGGAGACCAGACACCTGAGATCAAGGTGGTGCAGGGCTGAGGTCCCTCCAGAGGCTCCAGGATGGGGTCCTTCCTGCCTTTTCCAGCTTTGGGGGCTCCAGGGGTCCCTGGGCTGGTGGCCCCCTCCCTCCCATCTCTGCCTCCATCTTCACGAGGCTTCTCATCTGTGTCCTCTTTCATCTCTTATAAGGACTCTGTCAGTTGGATTGAAGGTCACCCTAACCCTAGATGACCTTAACTGCATCTGCAAAGACCCTTTTCCCAGATATGGCTCTGTTCTCTGGGGACACATCTTTGATGGCAACCATTCACCCCATTCTCTGTGTATAAGATAACCCTCATTTTAGGAGATCACCACAGGCCCATATAGACGGGCACAGACAGCGGCCACACAGGTGGAGTGTGGAAAGAATTAGGACCTTGGAGTCCCCTGGAATGGATGAAGGCCTGGCTTCATCAGGTGAGGGGAATCACAAGGAGGAGAGAGGTATGGTCTTGTTCAGGCTTCTGAAAGACCAGGTTGGGATGGGATGTGAGATGCACCATGGGGGCAGGGAGCTTTGTCAGGGCCTGATGGAGGGGTTAGGCTTGGGCCAGGGCCGTGGGTGTAGAGGGGAATTAGTGTGAGGGTTGGCCATACGTCCTGGAGTAGGAGCTGTCAGTCACTGGGGCACAAGGAACTGGGATCCTGGGGGGGCTCTGTGTTACTGAACCAGATTTGAGTCCACACACCTGAGTGCAGTAAAGCCAGTCGCCTGGCACCAGTTGTGGTAAAGGAAAATGCAACATTAATTGTAAAGGCACCAATATGTGGAGGACGGGTAACTTGTACTCTAAACCCTGAAATACCTGAAGGGTTCCAGGAAAGCAGTTGTACAGGCCACAAGAGAGAGGGGATCACAGAGTATGTGATCTGCTCTTGCACAGTTCTCTGGTTGGTGAGGTAACAGGCGGCTAACCTCACAAATCCTCAGGCATGGAAGCTCCTGGGGTTACGTGTTCATGCTCATCTAGTAGTTAACTTCTTCCACTCAGTGGGGCTTTTAGCATCTGTAAAACAACTCCCAGAGTGTACATCAGATACCGTTGTCTCCATACTTCAGAGAAGAGCTACAGCAGAGGGTACAGGATGAGGTCTGTCCTGGGAAGGCCCCATAGACTCCTGCTCACTTACACCAGGTGTCTGGGCTCAGCAAATAGAGAAGTTGGGGCTGCCTCCTGGCTGTGGGAAGCAGCAGGATTGCAGTCCTTGAGGGGCCTATTAGCCCCCAGGGTGAGATGGGGAGGCAGTGGATGGAAAGATGCACCTGGCCTGAGAGAGAGGACAAGGCTGGAAATGTCACTGGAATCATTGCGGGGAGGAAGGGGAAAGGCCAGGAGAGGGCAAGTGGATTATAGCCCCTACATGCAGGTGATGGTGGTTCTGTTGGAAACAACTCAGAACCAGAAGGAGTGGTGGTCAGGAGCTCAGCTTCATCCTCTTGTTCTTTGCTTATCTGTAACTTCCCACTCCTGCAGCAAGGAGGCTGGCCCCCACTATCTTCGCTTGTCAGTCCTTTTCTCCTCTTCAGATTACATGTACAGTGGTCTCAGAATTGCTAGCTACTGCACGCTGGAAGGATTTCAGCTTTGTGTCATTGTGGGGTTAGTTCAGGCTGACAGGAGTCTGGTTGCCTCAGGACCTGCTGGGTTTTGTCTCTGGGACATTGTGGGGCCAGTACAGGGAGAGAGGACTCAGGTCCCTCAGGAGCTGTTTGGGCTTCAGCTTTGGGACACTGTGGGGTTCAGTTCTGGCTGACTGGATCCTAGTCTCCTCAGGACCCACTGGGACTTTGTCATTGGGACACTGTGGGGTCCAGTCAAGTCTGATGGGTGTCTGGTCTCCTCTGGACCTGCCAGTGTTTTGGTTTTGAGACATTGTGGGTTCAGTTGAGGCTGATGGGAATCTTGTCTCCTCAGAACCCACTGAGGTTTTGGGTTTGGGACATTTTGGGGTTCAGTTCAGAGTGACGGGAGTCTGGCTCCTAACACTCCACTGAGACTTTAGCTTTGGGACATTTTGGGGTTTTGTTCAGGCTGATAGGAGTCTAGTCTCCTCTGGACCCACTGGGGCATCAGTTTTGGGATAGTTCATTATTATATAGAGAATCACAAATGACCTTGCAGTTCTACTGATTTTCTTTTTTCTTTTTGACCATGCAACTCAGCATGTTGGGTCTTAGTTCCCTGACCAAGGATCAATCCCATACCCTCTGGAGTGGAAGTGTAGAGGCTTAACCACTGGACTACCAAGGACTCCCTAAATTCACTTCTTAGTTCTGACAGTTGTTTTGTAGTTTTATGTGGAAAAGTAGAATTCAGAAACCTCATGGTTTCAGCTCTATTAGGGTCAGCCACAGCATCCAATGCATAAGAAAAGAAAATAAAGAAAGAAAGTGAAGTCACTCAGTCATGTCCAACTCTTTGTGACTCCATGGACTGTAGCCCACCAGGCTCCTCCATCCATGGAATTTTCTAGGCAAGAGTACTGGAGTGGGTTGCCATTTCCTTCTCCAGGGGATCGTCCCTACCCAGGGATCGAACCCAGGTCTGCCGCATTGCAGGCAAATGCTTTACAGTCTGAGCCACCAGAACGGTGGCTACTAATGCACTCTTCCTATGGTGCCTTTTAATACCATGTGGACTTTTGCAAGGCATCACCATTTTAGTTGCATTTGGTCTGGTTAAGTCTTGGCCTCTATAGCGATATTTGATGTCATCTCTGATTTTCTGGCATGTGACTTACATGGTTATATTGAAAGGTAATTTACTGTCTAGTAAATTTCAATTGTTTCAACTTTAAATAGCAGTACAAAGTTTTCTACATTCACTCCAAATATTGCCATGTGTTTTACCCAAAACTGTCACTTTTTGACTCCAAAATGAAGGATAATTATAGTTTTCACATTGTAATCCTACCCACGGGACCACTTTAACTTTCACCAGCTGCCTGAGCTTTGTGCAAATATATTTTTTCATCTAATCTAGGTTTCTTTTCCTGGGACCACCACTGAGGCTTTCCCTCATGTTAAAAACCTTCATGGATTTAAAGTGTACAAGATGAGTATGATCTGGGTGGCTTTTTCTGTATGGTCTCTTTCACTGAGGATATTTTCTGTGCTTTACCATGTTGTAACATGTATTATTTTTTTTCATTGTGATTAACTACATAAGACATTTATCATTTGAGTCATTTTAAGTATGCACTTCTATAGCATTAACTGCATTCACATTGTAGTAAAAATGTTCTCACCATTCATCTCCAGGATCTTTTCATTTTCCCCAAGTGACACTGTAGCCCTTAAACACTAACAACACAATGGGTATTGAGCTAGCTAAGGTGAAACGTGTGTCCAGGATTATCAGAGTTGCCATAAAAAGGATAATGCTCCTTCTAAGGGTAATAGGGGCTTCCCTTGTAGCTTAGTCAGTAAAGAATCTGCCTGCAATGCAAGAGGTCCTGGTTCAATTCCTGGGTCATGAAGAACCCCTGGAGAAGGAAATGGCGACCCATTCCAGTATTCTTGCCTGGAGAATCCCATGGACAGAGGAGCCTGGCAGGCTACAGGCCATGCAGTCACAGAGTCTTAGTGTGTACGTAGGCAATGGAGCTTTTGGAGTTGCTATTAGAAAAAGAGGCCACAAGGCAGCAGCATTTCTTCAGGGCCCAAGTTATTTTTTTCCTTTTTCTGTGAATTCATTGTTATTTTCTATTGGGGTAGAGTTGATTTCTGAAACTGTTTGTTTCAGATGTACAGGAACTTGATTCAGTGATACTCAGACGTTTATCTCTTCTTTCTTTGGGTTCTTGTTCTGCTGCTGCTAAGTCGCTTCAGTCGTGTCCGACTGTGCAACCCCATAGACGGTGGCCCACCAGGCTCCCCCATCCCTGGGATTCTCCAGGCAAGAACACTGGAGTGGGTTGCCATTTCCTTCTCCAATGCATGAAAGTGAAAAGTGAAAGTGATGTCGCTCAGTCATGTCTGACTCTAGCAACCCCATGGACTGCAGCCTACCAGGCTCCTCCATTCATGGGATTTTCCTCTCAGGAGTACTGGAGTGGGGTGCCATTGCCTTCTCCGGGGTTCTTGTTCTATATAGGTGGTAACAGTGTGTATTCCCTGTGCTCTTCAATAAATCCCTTTTGATCATCTTCTTGATAAATGGTAATGTGGATGTTAATAACGTGTATGTGTGCTTCCCAGGTGGTGCTAGAGGTGAAGAACCCGCCTCCAATGCAGAGACATGCAGCTTCGATCCCTGGGTCAGGATGATTCCCTGGAGAAGGGAATGACAACCCACTCCTGTATTCTTGTCTGGAAAACTCCCATGGACAGAGAAGTCTGGTGGGCTACAGACCACGGCATTTCAGAATTGGACATGAATGAGCGACTAAGCACGCCCCAATATGTATATGTTATCAGCAAACTCTTAATTTATCCCTCATCCCTTACAACTTTTTGATAATCGCAAGTTGCTTTTCTAAGTTTGTGAGTGTTTCTAACTGGGTAAGGTACTTCATTTGCATTAATCTCTAGAGTATAAATGTCAATGATATCTTATGACATTTGTCTCTCACCAGATGGTCAACACCGAAATCAGATTGATTATATTCTCTGCAGCAAAAGATGGAGAAGCTCTATACAGTCAACAAAAACAAGACCAGGAGGTGACTGTGGCTCAGATCATGAATTCCTTATTACCAAATTCAGACTTAAATTGAAGAAAGTAGGGAAAACCGCTAGACCATACAGGTATGACCTAAATCAAATCACTTATGATTATACAGTGGAAGTCAGAAATAGATTTAAGGGCCTAGATCTCATAGATAGAATGCCTGATGAACTATGGAATGAGGTTCATGACATTGTACAGGAGACAGGGATCAAGATCATCCCCATGGAAAAGAAATGCAAAAAAGCAAGATGGCTGTCTGGGGAAGCCTTACAAATAGCTGTGAAAAGAAGAGAAGCAAAAAGCAAAGGAGAAAAGGAAAGATATAAGCATCTGAATGCAGAGTTCCAAAGAATAGCAAGAAGAGATAAGAAAGCCTTCTTCAGCAATCAATGCAAAGAAATAGAGGAAAACAACAGAATGGGAAAGACTAGAGATCTCTTCAAGAAAATTAGAGATACCAAGGGAAAGTTTCATGCAAAGATGGGCTCGATAAAGGACAGAAATGTTATGGACCTAACAGAAGCAGAAGATATTAAGAAGAGATGGCAAGAATACACAGAAGAACTGTACAAAAGGATCTTCATGACCCGGATAATCACGATGATGTGATCATTCACCTAGAGCCAGACATCTTGGAATGTGAAGTCAAGTGGGCCTTAGAAAGCATCACTACGAACAAAGCTAGTGGAGGAGATGGAATTCCAGTAGAGCTATTTCAAATCCTGAAAGATGATGCTATCAAAGTGCTGCACTCAATATGCCAGCAAATTTGGAAAACTCAGCAGTGGCCACAGGACTGGAAAAGGTCAGTTTTCATCCCAATCCCAAAGAAAGGCAACACCAAAGAATGCTCAAACTACTGCACAATTGCACTCATCTCACACGCTAGTAAAGTAATACTCAAAATTCTCCAAGCTAGGCTTCAGCAATACGTGAACCATGAACTTCCTGATGTTCAAGCTGGTTTTAGAAAAGGCAGAGGAACCAGAGATCAAATTGCCAACATCCGCTGGATCATGGAAAAAGCAAGAGAGTTCCAGAAAACATCTATTTCTGCTTTATTGACTATGCCAAAGCCTTTGAGTGTGTGGATCACAATAAACTGTGGAAAATTCTGAAAGAGATGGGAATACCAGACCACCTGACCTGCCTCTTGAGAAATCTGTATGCAGGACAGGAAGCAACAGTTAGAACTGGATATGGAACAGCAGACTGGTTCCAAATAGGAAAAGGAGTACATCAAGGCTGTATATTGTCACCCTGCTTATTTAACTTATATGCAGAGTACATCATGAGAAATGCTGGACTGGAAGAAACACAAGCTGGAATTAAGATTGCTCTGAGGTAGAGGGAGAGGGTGGGATGATTTGGGAGAATGGCACTGAAACATGTATACTATCATGTAAGAAATGAATCGCCAGTCTATGTTTGATACAGGATACAAGATGCTTCGGGCTGGTGCATGGGGATGATCCAGAGAGATGATGAGGGGTGACAGGTGGGAGGGGGGGTTCACGAATGGGAACTCATGTACACCTGTGGCATATTCATGTCAATGTATGGCAAAACCAATACAGTATTGTAAAGTAAAAAAAAAAAAGTTACTACCTGGTGCTGATATGATATTATATAATTTTGCAAAATTAAAAAAAAAGATTGCTGGGAGAAATATCAATAACTTCAGATATGCAGATGACACCACCCTTATGGCAGAAAGTGAAGAGGAACTAAAAAGCCTCTTGATGAAAGTAAAAGAGGAGAGTGAAAAAGCTGGCTTAAAGCTCAACATTCAGAAAACGAAGATCATGGCTTCCGGTCCCATCACTCTATGGGAAATAGATGGAGAAACAGTGGAAATAGTGTCAGACTTTATTTTTTTGGGCTCCAAAATCACTATAGATGGTGATTGCAGCCATGAAATTAAAAGACGCTTACTTCTTGGAAGAAAAATTATGACCAACCTAGATAGTATATTGAAAAGCAGAGGTATTACTTTGCTGACTAAGGTCTGTCTAGTCAAGGCTATGGTTTTTCTAGTAGTCATGGATGGATGTGAGAGTTGGACTGTGAAGAAGGCTGAGCACTGAAGAATTGATTCTTTTGAACTGTGGTGTTGGAGAAGACTCTTGAGAGTCCCTTGGACAGCAAGGAGATCCAACCAGTCTATTCTGAAGGAGATCAACCCTGGGATTTCTTTGGAAGGAATGATGCTGAAGCTGAAACTCCAGTACTTTGGCCACCTCATGCGAAGAGTTGACTCATTGGAAAAGACTTTGATGCTGGGAGGGATTGGGGGCAGGAGAAGAAGGGGACGACGGAGGATGAGATGGCTGGATGGCATCACGGACTCGATGGATGTGAATCTGAGTGAACTCCGGGAGTTGGAGATGGACAGGGAGGCCTGGCGTGCTGCAGTTCATGGGTTTGCAAAGAGTCGGACACGACTGAGCGACTGAACTGAACTGAACTGAAGTGACCTCCTGCACTTAGTATCATGATCAGTCTGTCCATCCATGATACTGTCAGTGGCATTATACCAAATTGGGCTTCTGATTGCTAAGTGTGTGCTAAGCCGCTTCAGTCATGTCTGACTCTTTGTGTCCCCATGGACTGTAGCCTGCCAGACTCTTCTGTCCATGAGATTCTCCAGGCAAGAATACTGGAGTGGGTTGCTGTGTCCTCCTCCAGGGGATCTTCCAAACCCAGGGACTTCTGATTGTCCTATCTCTAATAATTCGAGATGATGAACATCTTGTCATGTGCCTTATGGTAATCTGTATGCCTTCTTGGAAGACATATCCATTTCCATCTTGGGCCCCTTGATTTCTTGGGTTGCTTTTTTTTGTTTGTTTGTTTGTTTTGTTTGACATTGACCTGCACAAATCCTTTCTATCTTTTGGATGTGAATTTCTTGTGGGTATGTTCAATTGCAAGTATACTTTCCCTTTCTGAGAGTCATTTTTCTGTTTGTTGGTTTAGGGTTTCCTCTTCTGTGCAAATGCTTTGAGATTAATTAGGTCCCATTTTGTTACTTTTGATTTATGTTTCATTATTCTAAGATCTGGAGCCCAAATGAATTTCCTGAGATGAATGTCAAAATGTGTCCTGTGTATATTTTCCTCAAGAATATCATAGTCTCCATCTTCCCATTTAGATCTTTCTCTTTGGAGTGTATTTTTGTGTATGGTGTTAGGGACTTTAAACATTTCATTCTCGTTTTCATTGTTCAAAGAACCCACACATTGTTCTCCAGAAGGGCTATCTCCAACTTATATTCCCTGCATCAGAGGAGGAGGGTTCCCTTTAGTCCACAGCATCTACAACACTTGAGGGTTTGACAGTGGCCATTCTGACCAGCTTGAGGTAACACCTCATTGCAGGGTTGACAGGCACTTCCCCAATATTTAGCGATGTTGACATCATTTCATGTGATTTTTTTTTCTTAAAGGATGTGAGTTAAATGTACCTGTTGAACTTGTCTCTGCTAAGTTTTGAATTCTTGTTCATTGACCATCCCTGGGAGATTTCTGGAGGGCAGTGGTTTTTCACTTACAACCCTACGGACTTTGTGAATATCAAGTGCATGGAAAGATTGAAAGCAGGAAGAGAAGGGGACGACAGAGGATGAGATGGTTGAATGGAATCACTGACTCAATGAACATGCATTTGACCAAGCTCTGGGAGTTGGTGATGGACAGGAGGCCTGGCGTGCTGCAGTCCATGGGGTCACAAAGAGTCGGACACGACCGAACTGCACTGAACACAGCTGTAGAGTTGCTGTTATAAAAAGTGGCCACAAGGCGTCAGCATTTCTTCATATTCCACTATTTCTTTTTCTGTCCATTCCTTGTTGTTTTATTTTGGAGTAGGGTTGATTTCCGATACTGTGTTTGTTTCAGGAGCATGGGAGCTTGATTCAGTGATACACAGACATTTATCAATTCTTTTTTGGGTTCATTTTCCCCAGATAGAGGATGACAGTGTCTCCAGTATGCTGCCCTTTGCTGTTCAACAGTTTTTCCCCCTTGATTTTCTGTTTGATGTGTATTAATGTCGTCTCCTTGAAAACTCATTTATCCCACATCCCTAACTCATTTTTTTAATAATCAGAAGTTGGTTTTCTAAGTTTGTCAGTCTGTTTATTCTGTGTAATAGCCTTCATTTGCATTAATTTCAAGAAGATACCTGTCAGTGATACCTTGTGATATTTGTCTTTCTCTCTCTGCCTTCCTCTACTTAGTATGGTATTCACTCTATCCATCCACGCTGTTGTTACTGGCATTATTCCATTCTGGTTCAGAGCTAGGTAGCATTGCAGTGTAGAGGTGCACCATTCTGTCTTCATTTTCCTGTCAGTGAACGACTTGGTTGAATTTGTTGCAGGGAGAAGGAGAAAAGGGCTTCCCTGGTGGCTCAGCCAATAAAGAATCCGCATGCCAATGCAAGAGATGTGGGTTCAGTCCCTGAGTGGAGAAGATCCCATGGAGAAGAGAAAGGCAACCCACTCCAGTCTTTTTGCCTGGAGAATCCCACAGACAGAGGAGCCTGGTAGGCTACAGTCCATGGGATCACAAACTGTTGGACACGACTGAAGTGCCTGAGAATGTATGCAAAGGAAAAAAAGAGGAATGAGCTTTTTATTCTTCCCTTTTTTTGAGAGCAAAGGGGATAAAGAGAACAGTGAGCAAGTCTGAACATTCCTAGTTTTTTTACTTTAACTGCTCATAACTCTGAACGTCTGTGACTAAGTTTGCTTTTTCTGCCCCCTAACTCTGCAGGAGCTATGATTAACATTTTTTTTCCTTCAACTATATGCTAAATACATCCCCTCTCTGGTGTTTACCCTTACAACACCCTTCCCCTTGTACTCACATATCAGAAAGAAGGCTGCAGAGCCACCCCAGCTTCCAATCAGTTCCTGGGTTACTGACTTAAGTCTATGACTGTTTTGAAAAAAATGCATGAGGAAGAAATCGAGATCCTGTCCCCTTTGATCCTCATCACTGACTCATGATTGTGTGCCTTTGCCTTATATAAGCCCCTAGACTCTTCATGGGCGGGGCTTGGGGGCACAGTCTTTGAGGCATGACCCTACTGTGTTCCCTTCTCTGCTGGCTTGAGAATAAAAACCACCTTTGTATCTCCTTCAACCTCTTGTCTCTGTATTTTTTATTTGGCTTCACTGGTCAGAGAAAGCCAGAATTTTGGCCAGCAACAATTCTGGTTCTTGGCCATTGCCAATCGAGCTGCCCTGAAGACAAGGTGCACGGGTCACTGTGAATTCTGATTTTCTCTGTGTCTGAGCCCAGACATGGGATTGTCGGGCCATGTGGTTTCTGGATGTTTAGTTGAAAAAGGACCTCCTTGCTGGTTTTGATAGTTCCCGCACCCATTTACACCCCCACTGACCGTGTAGGAGAATTCCCTTTTGCCTCCATCCTCTGCAGCCCCTATTCTCTGTAGATTTTTAGACAGTGGCCACTCTGACCTGTGGGAGGGGATTTTTCATGGGAGTTTTGATTTGCATGGATTTAGTACACAGTGGCATGCTGCAGTCCATGGGATTGCAAAGAGTAGGACGCAACTGAGCAACTGAACTGAATACATAGCGAGCTGGATGAACTTTCCAGGTGCTTTTTGATACTGTACAGAGTGACTTCAGTTTATCTCTTGACATTGTTTTCTCGAAAGGTGGCCCTATTTGAATTCCCATCTGATGATCTACCCCAGGACATGACTGGAAAGGAGAGGTCATTTACAGTTCCACAGGCCTTGTGAATATGAAGAGCCAAGCAGAATTCAGTTTAAAGTTGTTTTTCTGGAAGACGGTTCTAAGGAAACAACATTGCTTCCTGCCCCACTCTGGTCCTCAGTCACTGAGGTTCATGGAAAACTCTGTTCATTGATTGTCAGCTAGAGTGGAATGTGCCAAGGCTTGAGTCTGATTTCTCCTTCCCCCTTACCCAGGGTCCCCAGGACACATCCCAGTTTGTGGACACCACTCTGCAGAGGATGCTGTCATCTGTAGGTGGGGTGACCCTAAGGACGGAGGCTGGAGGTAGGAATCCCAGCCTAAGGAACATAGAGTGGCCAGGGGACCTTGCAAATCTGTTCAAGTCTGGAGGCTCCACCAATTCTTGGGTGATGTAAGCTTGGTTTCTCTGCATGAGGTTCCACCTGCATCTGGAGATTGGGTGCTCATGCAGAGGGAAGGAGGCACCCCAGGTCCACTGTGGGGTCACATTTCCTGGCACATGCTCCCAGCTCCATCCACACTGATGCCCTCCAGTCATGGGACCAAAACCAGCTCAGGCTTCAGGGATGTGACACCATCCAGGTCACCATGTCCTGAAGGCAGTAGAGTCAGCCTTTCTGATTCCTTTTTTATACTTTTATTTCCTAATTTGAATTGGCACATGTAGTTGAATGACAAGGTTGTGAGATTTTTTTTTTTTTCCTTTTGGATCAACAGCAACTTGATTCACTTGTACGTAGATGTGTATATCTTCTCTTCCAGGTTCTTTTCTGATATAGGATGCTACAGAGTGTTCAATAAGATTCTTGTTTACACAGTGGTTCCTGGTAGATACTTTTAAAGATAATATTAGCCTCCCTATGTTAGACTGAATCTGTTCATTACTCCCTGTCACACAGTTTTATTTTTTTCTTCCTAGGGACCACTGATCCTTTTCCGAGTCTGTGAGACTGTTTCTCTTTTTAAAGAAGATCATCTGTATCCATTGTTAGATCCCAGCTACAAGTGATATCTTATGTTAATATCCCTCCCTGTCCCCCTCACCTCACTTGCTATGATCATGTCAACTTTCGTCCTGAGGCCGCTCATGGCATTCTTTCCTGATTGTTGTGGCCAAGTGATGGTTCATCGTGTCTATGTACCCCATCTTCTTTATTCCTTATGGACGTCTTTGTTTGCAAATATATATATATATTTTTCATTCTGAGGACTGTCTTTCTCTTTCATTTAGGGTTTTTTTTTTTTTTTGCTATGCAAATGCTTTTAAGGTTAATTCAGTCCTGATTTCTTAGTTTTGGTTTGTTTTTCATTATTGTAGGCACACTTGGTGGAATTGATGTTACAGCATGTCCCCCGTATATTGTCCTCAAAATTGCATAATATCCATCTTACATTCGGAGAAGGCAATGGCAACCCACTCAGTATTCTTGCTTGGAAAATCCCATGGACAGAGGAGCCTGGTAGGTTGCAGTCCATGGGGTGGCAAAGAGTCGGACACGACTGAGCGACTTCACTTTCACTTTTCACTTTCATGCATTGGAGAAGGAAATGGCAACCCACTCCAGTGTTCTTGCTTGGAGAATCCCAGGGACGGGGGAGCCTGGTAGGCTGCCATCTATTGGGTCGCACAGAACCAGACACAACTGAAGCAACTTAGCAGCAGCAGCAGCATCCTACATTTAGATCTTTATCTTCTTTGAAGTTTATTTTTGTGTATGGTTTGAGGGATATTCTAATTTCATTCTCGTTTTCACTGTTGATGCATGTCCATGCTGTCCTCCATAGTGGCTTTCACCTGTTTTCATTTACAGCAACAGAGGGGGAGGAATCATTTTTCTTCATAGCATCTGGTGGATTTAATCTTTGTGGAGTGCTTAATAGTCACCATTTTGATTGGTGGTGTGAGGTGAGACTGAGCACCCTTCCCTGATATTTAGAAATGTTGACATCATCTCATCTGATTTTTTTTTTTTTAATGCGTGAGTTAAAGGAACCTGTTAAAATTGGCTTTTTGGCAGTCTACCCAGTTACGAATTCTTTTTTGATGAGCCCCCCTAGAAGACTCCAGGAGATCAGTTGTTGTTTACTTAGAAACCCTTGGACCTTTTGAATATTGAATGCCCGTCAACATGGCTTTCATTTGACCTGAGACCAAAGTATAGTGGAGGTAATGAAGCAATGGAGACCTCCTTCAAAAGATCCCATGCATGCACTGCTGAACTCAGTACCCCTGACCCTGCAGCAAGCCACTGCCGACCCACGCCTCCACCAGAGACTCCTGGACACTCACAGGTAAGTCTGGGTCAGTCTCTTTTGGGGACACTGCTCCTTTCTCCTGGGCCCTGGTGCGCACAAGGTTCTGTTTGTGCCCTCCAAGAGTCTGTTTCCCCAATGCTCTGGAAGTTCTGTAATTAAACCTCACTGGCCTCCAAAGTCTAATTCCCTGGGAATTCTCAGTCCCTTTGTCAGATCCCCATGTTGGAAAGTCTGTTGTGGGTCCTAGAACTTTCTTAACAGTGAGAGAATTTTTTTCGTATAATTGTTCTGCAGTTTTTGGGTCATCTGCTCGGTGTCTATGGTGGGGTTAATGGTGACCTCCTCCAAGAGGGCTTATGCCACACCCAGGTCTCCTGCAGCTAGAGCCCCTGCCTGCCCCTACTGCAGCCACTTCTGACCCACACTTCCACAGGAGATGCTCGAACTTACTCAAAAGTAGGTTTGGTCAGTCTCTGTGGGGCCTCTGGGTCCTGGTACACAGGAGATTTTTTTTTGAGCCCTCCAAGTGTCTCTGGCCAGCATGGGGTTTGATTCTAAATGAGATTTTTCCCTCCTGCCATGTTGTTGGGGATTCTCCTTTGCCTTTGGACGTGGGGTATCTTTTTTTGGTGGGATCCAACATTCTCCTTTCGATGGTTGTTCAGCAGCGAGTTGTATTTTGGAATTCTCAGAGGAGAAGTTGAGCACATGTCCTTCTACTCTGCCATTTTGTCACTTTGGATTAAAGATTTACTAAGCATGGCCCTGCCTATCAGAACAACCCCCAGTTTCCCCCACAGTCAGTCTCTCCCATGAGGAAGCTTCCATAAGCCTCTTATCCTTATCAGTCAGAGGGATAGTGGTGCCATGGTCTGTGAGCTGATCTTGCTGGATGGAGCTTGGGTGTCTGTGCACTGACCTGGCATGTATGGAGTTGGGGTAGTCTGTGTGCTGACCTGGCAGGGATGGAGCTGGGGTGGTCTGTGTGCTGACCTGGCAGGATAGGAGGTGGGATGGTCTGTGTGCTGACCTGGCAGGGATGGATCTGGGGTTGTTTCTGCACTGACCTGGCATGGATGGGAGTGGTGTGGTCTGTGTGCTGACCTGGCATGGATGGAGGTGGGGTGGCCTGTGCACTGGCATGGATGGAGCTGGGGTGGTCTGTGTGCTGACCTGGCATGGATGGAGCTGAGGTGGTCTGTGTGCTGACTTGGCATGGATGGAGCTCGGGTGGTCTGTGTGCTGACCTGACAGGGATGGAGCTGGGGTGGTCTGTGCACTGGCATGGGTGGAGGTGGGGTGGTCTCTGTGCTGACCTGGCATGGATGGAGCTGTGTGGTGTGTGTGTGTGACCTGGCACGGATGGACATAGGGTGGTCCATGTGCTGACCTTGCATGCATGCAGGTGAATTGGTCTGTGTGCTGACCTGGCATGGATGAGTTTGGTACTCTGTGTCGTGACCTGGTGTCTATGGAGATGGGGAAGTCTGTGTCCTGACCTGGCATAGATGGAAGTTGGGTCTTCTGTGAGCTGCCCTGGCGTGGATGGAGGTGGGGTTGTCTGTTTGCTGACCTAGCATGGATGAAGATGTGGTTGTCTGTGTGCTGACCTGGCATGGATTGATGTGGGGTGGTCTGAGTGTTGACCTGAAAAGGGTGGAGCTGTAGTGGTCTCTGTGCTTACCTGGCACGGATGGATGGTTGTGGTCTGTGAGCTGACCTGGCATAGATGGATGTGAGGTGGTGTGTGTGCTGACCTGGCATGGATGATGCTGGGGTGGTTTGTGTCCTGACCTGGCATGGATGGAGTTGGAGTGATCTGAGTGGTGACCTGACATGGATATAGCTGGGGTGGTCTGTCTGCTCACCTGGTATGGATGGAGGTAGGGTGGGACCAATCTGTGTGTTCCTAAGCGACAGAGCTGTGCTTGGCTGGTGGGTGGGTGAGCAGGTTGATGATCAGTTAGGGAGGAGACATACACTTGGTGGTGAGAGTGTCAGTTTATAAGCAACTTGATAAGAAGTCCGGGTTCCCGCAAAGAGGAGAAAGGATTCTGGGGCTCTCAAAGCGCAAATATGGGTCTGGAGCTCTAAAGGAGGAAGAAAAGACACACTTTTTTTTTTCCTCCGCATTTCTTAGTCTTTGACACATAAAATGTTTTTTTTTTTTTCTTTAAACCTGGAACTGATGATACACAACAAACAACTCAGTTTAAACTCTGTACTAGGGATTATATAACAATGTATCCTGCTTGAGGACAGTTTCTTCTTCCCGAAAACCTTCTGGCTAATCCTGTTATCTGACATATGTTTTCATGTGTTTTTTAGCCATCTGTATGTCTTCTGTAGGCCTGGTGTGCTGCAGTTCATGGGGTCACAATGGCCAAAGTATTGGAGTATCAGCTTCAGCATTAGTCCTTTCAATGTATATTTAGGAATGATTTCTTTTATTTATTTATTTATTTATCATTATTTTTTTTTATGAACCCCCCTCCCACCTCTCACCCCACATCATCCCTCTGGATCAGGAATGATTTCTTTTAGGATTGACTGATTTGACCTCTTTGCAGTCCAAGGGACTCTTCAGAGTATATTTGGGTATGAATAAACATTTATTGTGCTTTTGCTGTTCTTTCGTGGGGAAATAGAATACTTATGAATGTAATTTATAAAATCCAGATGTGTTCTCTCATGTGTAAATGTGGATATGAATAAATATTTACTGTACTTTTGCTGCCCTATCATGGAGAAAGAGAAGAATGCTTATGAATGTAATTTTAAAAAATCCAGATATATCCTTACTTTGAGAAAGATACTGTATAACTATTAAAAATTAGTACATGCTCATAACAGAAAATGTAAATTTGCCAGAAAAATACAATTGAAGAAGAAAATCACCCATGATCTCATTTTAACATTGACTCAAAATTCTGAATTCCAGGGATGAGGAGATGAAAAGAGGAGGGTGTGCCAGTTTTTTTTTTAAATAAAATCATCTTTTCTCCTATTTGAATGTGAACATAGGACTTGGTTTTGATACATAATTCTTGCTTTGTTTACTTATCTTTAAACCTTTACTTTAAAAAATCCCTAGTAATTAGACCCACTGTTTAAAGACTGTTTGCTTCAATGTTTTTTGTTCTTTTTCCCCTTTTCATCATTATGTAGTGTCCTTCCTTATTTTTGTAATCTTCTTTAGTTTAAGGTCTATTTTTCTGATATGAGGATTGCTACTTCAGCTTTCTTTTGCTTCCCATTTGCATGGAATATATTTTTCCATCCTCTCACTTTCAGTCTATATGTGTCTTTAGGTGTGAAGTGGTTTTCTTGTAGACAACATATATACGGGTCTTGATTTTGTATCCATTCAGCCAATCTGTGTCTTTGAGTTGGAGCATATAATCCATTTACATTTAAGGTACTTATTGATATATATGTTCGTATTATCATTTTCTTAATTGATTGGTGTTGGTTTTGTAGATCTTTTTTCTTCTCTTTTATTTCTTGACTATATAAGTCCTTTTAACATTTGTTGTAAAGCTGCTTTGGTGGTACTGAATTGTCTTAACTTTTGCTTGTCTGAACAGCTTTTGGTTTCTCCATCAATTTTGAATGAGATCCTTGTTGGGTACAGTAATCTTAGTTGTAGATTTTTCCCTTTCAGGACTTTAAATATATTCTTCCATTCCCTACTGACTGCAGAGTTTCTGCTGAAAGAACAGCTGTTAAGCACGTGAGGTTTCCTTGTATGTTACATTCGCTTCTCCCATGCTGCATTTAATATTCTTTCTTTGTGTTTAGTCTTTGTTAGTTTGATTAGTATGTGTCCTGCCATGTTTCTCCTTGGGTTTCTCCTATATGGGGCTCTTTGTGCCTCTTTGACTTGACTATTTCCTTTTCCATGTTGGGGAAATATTCAACTATAATCTCTTCAAAAAATATCCTTTATTCTTCTCTTCTTCTGGGAGCCAAATAATTCGAATGTAGGTGTGTTTGATATTGTTCTTGAGATCTCTGAGACTATCCTCCATTCTTTTTATTCTTTTTTACTTTATTCTGCTCTTCAGCAGTTATATACACCATTTTATCTTCCAGCTCACTGATTCATTCTTCTGCTTCAGATATTCTACTATTGGTTCCTTTTAGAGTATTTTTAATTTCAGTAATTCTGTTGTTTGTCTCTGTATGTTTATTCTTTAATTAGTCTATGTCTTTTTTCATTGATGGTTGCATTTTTTTCTCCTTTTTGTTTCAAAGTTTTTGATCATTTTTACGGTCATTATTATGAATTTTTTTTCAGGTAGTTTGCCTATTTCCTCTTAATTTTTTGGGCTTCTGTGTTTCTAGCTTGTTCCTTCATTT
Source organism: Ovis aries (assembly GCF_016772045.2). Taxonomy (NCBI): domain Eukaryota; kingdom Metazoa; phylum Chordata; class Mammalia; order Artiodactyla; family Bovidae; genus Ovis; species Ovis aries. The sequence goes on along the minus strand of NC_056080.1, from coordinate 7,754,384 downwards.
GTGTAGTATTTGTCTGCCTTTTCATTATTTTTTTTTAAACTTTTTGTGTCTGAGGTTTCCTTTTACCAGGCTTCAAGGTGGAATTCTTTCTTCCTTTCAGTTTCTGCCCTCCTAAGGTTGGTCCAGTGGTTTGTGTAAGCTTTGCATTGGGTGAGATTGGTGCTGAGGTTTTTTTTTTCTTCTAATGTGAAGGGCTGAGTGAGGTGGTAATCCTGTCTGTGATGATTTGGTTTGTATTTTTGTCTTGTCTGTTGTTTGGATGAGGTGGCCTACACTGGGTGCAATTGGTGTTTGGGTGATGCTAGGACTTGTATTCAAGTGGACTTCTTTGTGTGGGTTCTCACTATTTGATACTCCCTGGGTTAGGAGTTCTGATTGTCTAGGGTCTTGGAGTCAGTGCCCACTCCACAGGCTCAGGGCTGGATCTCTGTCAAGGTGCTGTGTTATAGGGTGTGATATGTGATCAGTTTTTGCTTATTTGTTTGTTTTTGCTCTGATGGGCAAGGCTGAGTGAGGTGGTAATCCTGTCTGCTGATAATTGGGATTTTTTGTTTTGTTTGTTTTCTGGATGAGGTGTCCTACACAGGGTGCTACTGGTAGTTGGGTGATGCTGGGTCTTGTATTCAAGTGGATTCCTTTGTGTGAGTTATCACCATAAGGAGATCCAACCAGTTCATTCTAAAGGAGATCAGCCCTGAGTGTTCATTGGAAGGATTGATGCTAAAGCTGAAACTCCAATACTTTGACCACCTCATGCGAAGAGTTGATTCACTGGAAAAGACCCTGATGCTGGGAGGGATTGGGGGAAGGAGGAGAAGGGGATGAAAGAGGATGAGATGGCTGGATGGCATCACTGACTCGATGGACATGAGATTGAGTGAACTCTGGGAGTTGGTGATGGACAGGGAGACCTGGCGTGCTGTGATTCGTGGCAAAGAGTCGGACATGACTGAGTGACTGAACTGAACTGAACCGAAGGTTAGCTCTTGACCTTGGTGATGGAATTCCAGTTGAGCTATTTCACATTCTAAAAGATGATGTTGTGAAAGTGCTGAACTCAATATGCAAGCAAATTTGGAAAATTCAGCAGTGGCCACAGGACTGGAAAAGGTCAGTTTTCATTCCAATGCCAAAGAATTACCACACAATTGCACTCATCTCACATGCTAGCAAAGTAATGATAAAAATTCTCCAAGCCAGGCTTCAACAATACATGAATTGTGAACTTCTAGATATTCATGCTGGTTTTAGAAAAGGCAGAGGAACCAGAGGTCAAATTGCCAACATATGCTGGATCATTGAAAAAGCAAGAGAGTTCCAAACATCTATTTCTGCTTTATTGAATATGCCAAAGGCTTTGACTGTGTGGATCACAATAAATTGGAAAATTCTGAAGAGATGGGCATACCAGACCACCTGACCTGCCCCTTGAGAAACCTATATGCAAGTCAGGAAGCAACAGTTAGAACTGGACATGGAACAGAAGACTGGTTTCAAAAAGGAAGTGGAGTTCGTCAGGGCTGTACATTATCACCTTGCTTGTTTAACAGTACATCATGAGAAATGCTTGACTAGATGCAGCACAAGCTGAAATAAAAATTTCTGGGAGAAATAACAATAACCTCAGATATACAGATGACACCACCCTTATGACAGAAAGTGAAGAACTAAAAAGGCTCTTGATGAAAGTGAAAGAAGAGAGTGAAGAGGTTGTCTTAAGCCTCCATATTCAGAAAACAAAGATCATGACATCTGGTCCCATCACTTCATGGCAAATAGATGGAGAAACACTGGAAACAGTGGCAGACTTTATTTTTGGGGGCTCCAAAATCACTGCAGATGGTGATTGCAGCCATGAAATTAAAAGACACTTACTCCTTGGAAGGAAAGTTATGACCAACCTAGACAGCATACTAAAAAGCAGAGACATTACTTTGCCAACAAAGGTCCATCTAGTCAAGGCTATAGTTTTTCCAGTAATCATGTATGGATGTGAGAGTTGGACTTGAAGGAAAGCTGATCACCGAAGAATTGATGGTTTTGAACTGTGGTGTTGGAGAAGACTCTTGAGAGTCCTTTGGATTGCAAGGAGATCCACCCAGTCCATCCTAAAGGAGATCAGTCCTGAGTGTTCATTGGAAGGACTGATGTTGAAGCTGTAACTCCGATCCTCTGGCCACCTGATGCGAAGAGCTGACTCATTTGAAAAGACCCTGATGCTGGAGACTGAAGGCAGGAGGAGAAGGGGACGACAGAGGATGAGATGATTTGATGGCATCACCGACTCAATGGACATGAGTTTGAGTAAAGTCCAGGAGTTGGTGATGGACAGGGAGGCCTGGCATGCTGCAGTCCATGGGGTTGCAAAGAGTCGGACATGACTGAACGACTGAACTGAAGGTTAGTTCTCTGGTAGTCTAGGATCTTGTAGTCAGTGCTCACACTCCAAAGGCTCAGGGCTAGATCTCTGATCAGGAATGAAGATTTCACAAGTGGTTTGTTACGGCATTAAGTGAGATTATAAGAAATATTCACAAATGAGAAACCAAAAATGAAACACAGTCAAATGGCAATTACAAAACCAGGCAAAAAATAATTAAAATAATGGAGTATAAACATATACATATACTCCCATGAGAAAAGTGAAAAGAGTCCAACAAAAATACAGTAGATTTAGCTGGCAAACAATATAAATAAAAAAGTATATTTACCAGTTAAAGACAAAACTAACTATAACACAAACTGGAAAACAAAACTAAAACAAAATGCCAATTTGGAATAAAGCAATGAAAACAAAAGTAACAAATATATTGAGAGGAAATGAAAGAAAGAATAGATATGCAAAATTAAGTAAAGGTATATAAAGAAAATTTATATACATTAAAGATTTACTGTAAGAAGAAGAGAAGAGTAGGAAAGGCAAATAAAGGCATACATGTAGAAAAAATATAAGTTTAAATATGATAAGTTTAAAAAGAGTTAAAAATTAAAATCATAAAAAGAGGGAAAAAACAGAAGAAGAAAGTAAAAAGGAACAAAACAACAACAAAAAAGAAAACTCCACAGAACAGGAAAAGATCATAGAGGCAGAGGTTTATAACAACAATAGAAATTGTGACTGAATATACACACGTACATATACACTCATAAGGAAAATAAAAAGAGTCCAACAAAAATAAAGTACATTAAATGGACCCGGTGAACAAAAGAAACCAAAATTATATCTACCAGAACAAAACTAAAGGGCAAACTGGAAAACAAAACTAAAGTAAGGTTCTAATTGGGGAATAAATAAATGAAAATGAAAATAACATGTTGAGGGGAAAGGAAGAAGAGATGTGCAAAGTTAAACAGAAGAATAAATGTAGAAAAATATAGGTTTAAAAATGTAAAAATTAAAATTACAAAAAGATAAAAGAAAAAAGAAAGGAAAACTCCACAGAAGTGCAAAAGCCCAATGGAGAAGCAGAAGTTTATAACAGCAATAAAAAATGTGACTAAGGGGAAAAAAAAGCTCAAAATCTTAATTAGATTTCATAGTGCCAGTAAAATGGTAACTACAATCTCAGGGGGGATAAAAGAAAAAGAAATCTGATAGACTCTACAGCACAAGCCAAAACATAAGAAAAATAGATGTTTATCTTGAGACACTGCTGTCAGAGTCCTTTTCCTTGCTGGGAGTCACAGTCTACCTGACCTCCCTAGGATAACCTCCAACATTGTGCTGATCTGGACCTGCTGTGGGGGCAGCTCAGATTCTAATCTGGTCCTACTCCTATGTGTCCTTGCCTCCAATGTCCACAGCTATCAGAACTAGTGCATTTTCTTTTGTGGGAGCTCTCAATGTCCTTCTATATATTCCATAGACAGAGTCAGCCTAGTTGATCGTGTGGATTTAATCTGAAGCTTGTACAGCTGGTAGGAAGGTTTTCGGTCTTCTTCCTTTGCACATTGCCCCTGGTTTCAATTGTGGTTTTATTTCCATCTCTGCATGAGGTTTGTCCACTGAGGTTTGCTCCTGAGGCTGCCCTGGAGGACTTGGGTTTGCCCCTGTGGGGGCCAGGTGTGGAGGTGGGGCAGCTGCTTGGGTCACAGGGCTTCTGGCTGCACCAGGTACTCAGGGGAGTTGCTAACAAGGGAAACAGGAAATATAGTACTCTAGAAGGTTATGGCAACCAGTATTGGCCAATATGCTCCAGTATTCTTCCTTGTATAACCCTACTCCTGGATAGAGAATCCTGGCAGGCCACAGTCTACAGGATTGAAAAGAGTCAGACACTACTGAAGTGACCCTGCGTGCATAGACACAAGACGTTTTTTGCCTTTGGCAGTTCACCTCAGCTGGGACACTCACTGCCAGCAATATTGTCTGTCCCATTTGAATGGTAATATGACCTGTCTCTAATCTGTCCTTCTTCATGGACTCTGATTATCATCACACTTATCTGTACCTCTGTTAATGACATTATGTCCTTGCTTCAATGCCTGGGTCATATTCCATTGTAAACCTGTATCCCATTCCTGATTCATCCATCTCTCCATCCTTGTGTTCTTTCTTGACTTTCATCTCTGGGTATTGGGAATGCTGCCACAGTGCATTCCCTGGGGTGTGTGATTTTCAAAATCTGTGTATTTTTGAAGTGTCCTAGGGGTGGATAGGCCATAACATACTTTCTCTCTCTCTCTCTCTTTTTTTTTTTTCGTATAAAGGCACTTGGACAGTGATTCTTATACTGGCTCCTCCCACTGATATGCCCCCATTTCTATAAAAGGATCCCCATGACTAATGATAATCTACCATTTCTGGTCTGGACCGTTTCCCATGGTGGCCTTTTTCAGTGCTCAAACTTGATGTCTCGTGGCAGTTTAGATTTTGTATCTCTGATAAGAAACCTTATGGAGCACTATTAATGGGCTTTTTGCATTTTGAAAGCACTTTGAGTTGTATTTACCTGTTGAAGTTTTCTTCCTGAGAGTGTCCTGGTTTTGTTTGGTGTGTGTTTGCTTTTATTTATTTCTGGGTGTGTGACCCCTGACTTGTTCAAGGGTAGGTGTCATGTCGAGTCCAGCAGCCTTGTGAATATCAGATGTCCATCAGTGATAGTTTTAAGGCTGCGGTTACAAAGAAAAGCCTCCATGCTGCAAGATTTCTTTATCCCCTCCTCTTTTAAGATGGCCTCTGCCACCTGAGAGTTTTTGTCAAGCCTGGTTGTACATTAGAGTAGAATGAGGCAGGAGATGACACCAAACCTACTATCTAATCACTCTTGAATTTTATTTAAAGTAAAAGTTCCTATTCTATTTGTTTGACAAGGATGCATTTGTTTAATGTATGTGGATTCTTGTTCCGTGACACTGAGAGTATTAGATGTATTCAGTTGTGCTTGTTTTCACCTACATGTTGTTAGAATACGTTTCATCTACCACTCTTGCTAACTGTGGATTCTGTATTTTGTATGTATCTGTGGGAAGAAATTAATTCCAAGCTCCAGATGTATCCATTCCATCCACCAGGGTCTTCTGCTATCCATAAGTTTCTTGTCAGGTTGGATATCCATGTCACCTTTGTGTGGGTGCTTGCTGCTGTGGGTGTTTGTATCCCACCTCTCTGTTACATCCCATGTTACTTGAATTGACCCTCTTTCACTCAGTGAAATGGTCTCTGGATTTATCTCTATCTGTGAAGATGGCCTACATTCATATTTCAATCCTTGATTCAAAATTCATTCCAGACCTGTATCATATTTCTTTATCCATTCCTCTGTCCAGATATGCTATCTTTACTTTCGCCTCTTTGATGTTCTGAATGCTGTGCCGCACCTTGTTTGGGGTGTGTGGTGTTAGAAAACTGTTCATTTCTGAAATATTCCAGGAGAGGATCCAATTTATCATAGTGTCTCTACCTCTTTTATTTATTTGTTTATCTCTCATGGGAGTGCACTTTGCTAGTCATGCTCATAGTGCCTCTTAACAGGTCCATCCCACTAGTACCCTAATGCATGTACCGTACCAATTTTACTCTACCACTGATGCCATGTCCAGCTTTTGACAGTGGCCTTTATCCATGCTCAGACAGAGGTGATAATGTCCTCGCAGCTTAGATGTTTGTATCTGTTAGAATTCACCCTATGTCCAAATTGTCATGTGCTTTTTAAAAGAAACACGTTTACCTATATCCTCTTTCTGTTAGTGTCCTCTGTGTTTTGCTGTTCCAAACAAAGGCCACAAGGCGGCAGCAATTCTTCCAGTTCTCCTCTTGTTACTATGGCAACTTCACTTCTCTGTTGCATTCCAGGATGTTTCTTGAATCGAACCTCCTTCACTCGGTGTGATGATCTCTGGATTTATCTCTGTACAAAGTGAAAAGGACACCCAGTGCTGGGAACACACTAATTCTTAACAAAGGGGATGGGCTAGAGGAAAGCTTACATTGGAAGGCTGAAATTCACAGATTCCCACAAATGCCTGTCAAATACATAATCCATTGGGACTGACTTAGCAAGAGTATGTTCTACACACTTTCTGAGAGCAGATTGGAGGAAATAACCACTGCTGAATGCCTCTGTGTATTGGGTGTAAGGGAGCAAGAATTAGTACAACCACAACAAAGGCAACTCTAGATGAGCTTGATCAAACAAGAAACATGAACTGCAATAAAACCGAGAAGGAAGGAGACACAAGGTTTCAGGGGCTTCCTCTAGCTCATTCTACTCTCATTTACAAGCAGAAATGGCACATACCTCTAAAGGTGGAGTTACCCTAGTAACAAGAGAACCCGAAGAAATGCTGCCACCTTGTGGCTGGTTTCGGGAACAGCAGCATTATACCTTGGGCTCTTGGACACTGAGTATTCACGAGGAGGCCTGGCTCTAAATGACAGCTACCCTTGCAAAATGGCCAGGGGTAACACACCGAAATAAAAACAAGGACAAACTACACGATCAGGAAGGAAACATCAACAGGTAAATGCAATTTAATGAAAAAAGACGACTCTAGAAATGTGCCTCATTTGCTTTATTATCAGTGATATGAAAAGTTAAACTGCATCATGATATCACTACTGAGAAATCAAAAAGGCCGCTGTGAGTATCTTCTGCTTCTGTTAGGTCCATACTACTTCTGTTCTTTATTGTGCCCCTCTTTGCATGAAATGTTCTCTTGGTGCTGGGGTCCAGCCCCAGCAGGATCCAGGGGTACCCTCAGGAGAGATGGCATTGGTGTCAGGAAAGAGAGAGAGAGAATGACACGGGGAGACCAAGCTTCGGTCAGCGAAGCCCATAACTTTATTTTCAAAAGGAACTTTTATACCTTGACTTGTACATAGAGGGAAGTGAAAGATGCACAGTCATGCAGAGTCAGCCCAAACATTACATCTGTTTTGTCTTTATTGAAATCAGGATTTTTTTCTGCATACCTTTCCCATAAACAATGTTGTGTATATTATCTTCTGGCCTTGGAGGCCTGTGGACATTTTATGACCTTCTTTTGATAAAGGCTGCTCAACCATAAAACTTATTTTCCCTTGAAGTGTTTTTTCTTTAATTTTTCTAATCTATGTCAGCCTCAGAAAGTGCTAAACAGAGTTACATTCTCACGGAGCAAAGGTGCAGTGAGTTACAACAAAGAAAGAACCAATTAGCTCAAAAGTCTAATGTGGTTAATTCCAAGGCTACTACTTGTTTTTCTTACATTCCAACTATGTTAACTAATGCACTCCCAGGTGCACAATGGATAAGGGATATGGGAACTTGGCAGCAAGCATTGGCTCAACAAAGAAATCCTACACCAGCACTACTCTAATAGTTTTTAACTCTTGGAAAGGCTCTATATTTTTAAAATGTTTTAGACTTCCCATGTCTCTCACAGTTGGGAGGCTGTGAACAATCACAAGCATAGCTGCAAGAGTCTGGATAAACCTGCCAAGCAAGCTAGAAAGCCATCAGAGGGGGTTGAATAGAAACACTCTTATCATGCCCAGGAGACTTATTAACTAAAGCCCTAAGTTGACTTTTTCCAGAGAAAGGATGTCGGGGATAGCCCCCTGTTAATGTCAGAAGAGTTGATGAAAGGCACAACATAGTAAGACAGACAGATTCTGGTTTGGGGGTAGGTGCTTGAGCAGGTCCAGGGGGTCCCTCAAGTCCTGATCCACCTTGCTCGTCAGGTCTCTTCCTCATGACCTTGTCATGGGTGGGATCTCCCATGCTGGCTCCCGGCACCTTGGTATCTCTAATTTTCCTGAGGATATCTCGTCCTTCCCTTTCTATTGTTTTCCTCTATTTCTTTCCATTGATCACTGAGGAAGGCTTTCTAATCTCTCCTTGCTATTCTTTGGAACTCTGCATTCAAATGTATATATTGTTCATTTTCTCCTTTGCCTTTCACTCCACTTCATTTCACAGCTATTTGCAAGCCCTCCTCAGACAACCATTTTATCTTTTTGCATTTCTTTTCCTTGGGGATGGTCTTGATCCCTAATTCCTGTACAATGTCATAAACCTCTGTTCATAGTTCTTCAGGCACTCTATCTGTCAGATCTAATCCCTTGAATCTATTTCTCACTTCCACTTATAATTGTAAGGGATTTGATTTAGGTCATTCCTGATTAATCTAGTGGTTTTCTCTACTTTCTTCAATTTAAGTCTGAATTTAGCAATAAGGAGTTCATGATCTGAGCCACAGTCAGCTTGCAGGTTTTGTTTTGCTGCTGACTGTATAGAGCTTCTCCATCCTTGGCTGCAAAAATATAATCAATCTGATTTCAGTATTGATCATCTGGTGATGTCCATGTGAAGAGTCTTTTCTTGTGTTGTTGGAAGAGGGTATTTGCTGTGACCAGTGCATTCTCTTAGCAAAACTCTATTAGCCTTTGACCTGCTTCATTCTGTACTCCAAGGCCAAATTTGCCGGTTACTCCAGGTGTTTCTTGACTTCTTAATTTTGCTTTCCAGTCTGCTATACTGAAAAAGACATCTTTTTTTGGTGTTAGTTCTAGAAGGTCTTCTAGGTCTTCATAGAACCGTTTAGCTTTGGTTTCTTCTGTATTGCTTCTCGGAGCATAGACTTGAATTAAATGTGATATTGAATGGTTTGCATTGGAAACAAACAGAGATCATTGATTTGTTTTTGAGATTGCATCCAAGTACTGCATTTCAGAATCTTTTGCTGACTATGAAGCCTACTCCATTTTTTCTTAGGGATACTTTCCCAGTTATAGATATAATGATCATCTGAGTTAAATTCACTCATTCTAGTCCATTTTAGTTTGCTGATTCCTAAAATGTCTATGTTCCAGATGTTCAAGTTAGTTTTAGAAAAGGCAGAGGAACCAGAGATCAAATTGCCAACATCCGCTGGATCATGGAAAAAGCAAGAGAGTTCCAGAAAAAACATCTATTTCTGCTTTATTGACTATGCCAAAGCCTTTAACTGTGTGGATCACAATACACTGTGGAAAATTCTGAAAGAGATGGGAATACCAGACCACCTAACCTGCCTCTTGAGAAACCTATATGCAGGTCAGGAAGCAACAGTTAGAACTGGACATGGAACAACAGACTGGTTCCAAATAGGAAAAGAAGTACGTCAAGGCTGTATATTGTCACCTTGCTTATTTAACTTATATGCAGAGTACATCATGAGAAACACTGGGCTGGAAGAAGCACAAGCTGGAATCAAGATTGCCGGGAGAAATATCAATAACCTCAGATATGCAGATGACACCACCCTTATGGCAGAAAGTGAAGAGGAGCTAAAAGCCTCTTGATGAAAGTGAAAGTGGAGAGTGAAAAGTTGAAGGCAGGAGGAGAAAGGGATGAAGAAGGATGAGATGGTTGGATGGCATCACCCACTCGATGGACCTGAGTTTGCTCAACCTCTGGGAGTTGGTGATCGACAGGGAAGCCTGGAGTGCTACAGTACATGGGGTCGCAAAGAGTCAGGCATGACTGAGCAATTGAACTGAACTGACTGACATATATATATCAAGTCCTAATACAGCCTCAAAATGGGTGTACTATCCCGAGTGGTGTACTAAACTCGTTTTAATAATATATTCGTGAAAATAACCACAGATGAATACTTCTATGCATGGTTAAAGGGATACAATAATTTCTATAGCTAAAACAATGAGGCCATTTGAGTCAACGTGCATGGACTGAGAGATAATCATACTAGGTGAAGTGAATCAGATGGAGAAAGACAAATACCAAATGATATCACTTAAATGTGGAATGAGATATGACACAAATGAACATATGTATGAAACAGAAGCACATTCAGGGACATGGAAAACAGACTTGTGGCTTCTAAGGCATAGAGAATTGGGGGAGGGATGGAGTAATAGTTTGGAGTTAAGAGATATAAACTAGAGTATATGGAATGGATAGACAAGTTCCTACTGTAGAACACAGAGAACTATATTCAGTATCCTGTGATAAATCATAATGGGAAAGAATATATATAGGACTTCCCTGGTGGTCCAGTGGTTAAGACTCCACAATTCCACTGCAGGGAATGCAAGTTCAATCCCTGGTCAGGGAACTAATCCCTCATGCCACATACTGTAGGGGAAAAAAAGGTTAAATAAAAAACATGTGTGTATATATACACAGGTGTACATACACATGCACACACAGGCACACACACAATGTATATACACACATGTGTATGTGTATAACTGAATCACCTTGCTGTAAAGCAGAAATTAACACAATATTGTAAACCAACTATACTTCAATTTAAAAATAACATGACTGGAAAAGAAAAGATTGGTATATTTCATTGCATGTAAGTTTTTTATCCAAGGAAAATTTTTGTAAACAAATACTGCTCCCTACTGAAATACTTAAGGTGACACATACTGTTTTCTGCAATTTACACAAAATGCACCAGGGAATAAGATGGATTGATAGATGGTTAGAGAGGTGGACAAATGGATAGTTACACGACAAAGGAAATATTGTAAAATGGTTACAGTGGAATTTAGGTAGGAAGTCTTTGTGTATTAGCTAGAAAAAAATTTTCAATTTATTTCAATGTTTGGAAATTTTTATAATGGTCAGGAAAGTACAGAGCAAAGAACAATGAAAACCAAAATGCACAGGTCAGTTCAATTCAGTCGCTCAGTTGTGTCCAACTCTTTGTGACCCCATGGACTGCAGCATGCCAGGCCTCCCTGTCCATCACCAACTCCCGGAATTTACTCAAACTCATGTCCATTGAGTCAGTGATGCCATTCAACCACCTCATCCGCTATTGTCCTCTTCTCCTCCCGCTTGCAATCTTTCCCAGCATCAGGGTCTTTTCAAATGAGTCAGCCCTTCACATCAGGTGGCCAAAGGATTGGAGCTTCAGCTTCAACATCAGTCCTTCCAATGAATATTCAGGGCTGATTTCCTTTAGGATGGACAGGTTGGATCTTTTTGGTGTCCAAGGGAATCTCAAGAGTCTTCTCCAACACCACAGTTCAAAAATATCAATTCTTCGGCACTCAGCTTACTTTATAGTTGTACTCTCACATCCATACATGGCTACTGGAAAAACCAAAACTTTAACTAGACAGAACTTTGTTGGCAAACTAATGTCTCTGCTTTTTAACATGTAGTCTAATTTGGTCAAAACTTTTCTTCCAAAGAGTAAGTGTCTCTTAATTTCATGGCTTCAATAACTATCTGCAGTGATTTTGGAGCCCCCCAAATAAAGTCTGTCATTGTTTCTACTCTTTCCCCATCTATTTGCCATGAAGTGATGGTATTGGATGCCATGATCTTAGTTTTCTGAATGTTGAGCTTTAAGCCAACATTTGCACTCTCATTCATTTTCATCAAAAGCCTCTTTATTTTTATTTCGCTTTCTGCCATGAGGGTGGTGTCATATACATATCTGGGGTTACTGATATTTCTCCTGGTAATCCTGATTCCAGCTTGTGCTTCATCGAGACCAGCATTTCTCATGATGTACTCTATATAAAAGTCAAAAAATGCAGAATGAGAGTGATGCGGAGACCCGGGCTGGCGGGCAGAGCGGGAGGCATTGCACCTTGGCCAGAGGCGGCTGCTGCAGCTGCTGCCCTCTTCCCCACCGCTGCTTCTCTAGTCTGGTCAGTGGTTACCCCTCCAGCTGCTGGGAACGGATGAGAGAGAGGAGGAGGGCGAGAAACTCCCACCAACCCACAGAGATGTTTTAACATAGGTGCTGTATAGATGGAGAAGTCTTGAGGCTACTGTAAGAATAAGGCTGGAAACCAGAGGCAGGATGCTTAAATTCAAGTCCTGAGAACACCGGAGAACTCCTGACTCCAGGGAACATTAATCAATAGGAGCTCATCAAACGACTCCATACCTACACTGAAACCAAGCACCACCCAAGGGCCAACAAGTTCCAGAGCAAGACATATCACGAAAATTCTCCAGCAACACAGGAACATAGCCCTGAGCTTCAATATACAGGCTTCCCAAAGTTGCTCTAAACCCATTGACATCTCATAACTCATTACTGGACACTTCATTGCATTCCAGAGAGGAGAAATCCAGCTCCACCCACCAGAACACCGACACAAGCCTCCCTAACCAGGAAATCTTGACAAGCCACCCATCCAACCCCACCCACAGTGAGGAAACTCCACAATAAAGAGAACTCCACAAATGACCAGAATACGGAAAGGCTGCCCCAAACACAGCACTATAAACAAGATGAAGAGGCAGGTAAAGGAATAGGATAAATGCCTACCAAACAAAACAAAAGAGGAAGAGATAGGGAATCTACCTGATAAAGAACTCTAAATAATGATAGTGAAAATGATCCAAAATCTTGAAAACAAAATGGAGTTACAGATAAATAGCCTGGAGACAAGGATTGAGGAGAGGCAAGGAAGGTTTAACAAGGTGAGAATTGGACCGTGAAGAAAGCTGAGCACTGAAGAATTGATGCTTTTGAACTGTGGTGTTGGAGAAGACTCTTGAGAGTCCCTTGGACTGCAAGGAGATCCAACCAGTTCATTTTGAATGAGATCAGCCCTTGGCTTTCTTTGGAAGGAATGATGCTAAAGCTGAAACTCCAGGACTTTGGCCACCTCATGCGAAGAGTTCATTCATTGGAAAAGACTCTGATGCTGGGAGGGATTGGGGGCAGGAGGAGAAGGGGACGACAGAGGATGAGATGGCTGGATGGCATCACTGACTCGATGGACGTGAGTCTGAGTGAACTCTGGGAGTTGGTGATGGACAGGGAGGCCTGGCGTGCTGCGATTCATGGGGTTGCAAAGAGTTGGACACGACTGAGAGACTGAACTAAATTGAACTGAGAAGAAATAAAAAAGAGTCAATATATAATGAATAATGGAATAAATGAGATCAAAAACACTCTGGAGAGAACCAAGAGTAGAATAATGGAGGCAGAAGATAGGATAAGTGAGGTAGAAGATAGAATGGTAAAAATAAATGAAACAGAGAGGAAAAAATAAAAACTAATTAAAAGAAATGAGAACAGTCTCAGAGACCTCTGGGACAATGTTAAACACCCCAACATTCAAATTATAAGAGTCCCAGAAGAAGAAGACAAAAAGAAAGACCATGAGAAAATACTTGAGGAGATAATAGTTGAAAACTTCCCTAAAATGGGGAAGGAAATAATCACTCAAGTCCAAGAGACCCAAACAGTCCCAAACAGGATAAACCCAAGGCGAAACACCCCAAGACACATATTAATCAAATTAACAAAGATCAAACACAAAGAACAAATATTAAAAGCGGCAAGGGAAAAGCAACAAATAATACACAAGGGGATCCCCATAAGGATAACAGCTGATCTTTCAATAGAAACTCTTCAGGCCAGGAGGGGATGGCAGGACATACTTAAAGAGATGAAAGAAAATAACCTACAGCCCAGATTACTGTACCCAGCAAGGATCTCATTCAAATATGAAGGAGAAATCAAAGGCATTACAGACAAGCAAAAGCTGAGAGAATTCAGCACCACCAAACCAGCTCTCCAACAAATGCTAAAGGATCTTCTCCAGACAGGAAACACAGAAGGGTGTATAAACTTGAATCCCAAACAATAAAGTAAATGGCAACGGGATCATCAGTTCAGTTCAGTTCAGTTGCTCAGTCGTGTCCAACTCTTTGCAACCCCATGAATTGCAGCACACCAGGCCTCCCTGTCCATCACCAACTCCCGGAGCTCACTCAGACTCACGTCCATCGAGTCAGTGATGCCATCCAGCCATCTCATCCTCTGTCGTCCCCGTCTCCTCCTGCCCCCAATCCCTCCCAGCATCAGAGTCTTTTCCAATGAATGAACTCTTCGCATGAGGTGGCCAAAGTCCTGGAGTTTCAGCTTTAGCATCATTCCTTCCAAAGAAATCTCAGGGCTGATCTTCAAAATGGACTGATTGGATCTCCTTGCAGTCCAAGGGACTCTCAAGAGTCTTCTCCAACACCACAGTTCAAAAGCATCAATTCTTCAGCGCTCAGCCTTCCTCACAGTCCAACTCTCACATCCATACATGACCACAGGACATACTTATCAATAATTACCTTAAATGTAAATGGGTTGAATGTCTCAACCAAAAGACAAACACTGGCTGAATGGATAAAAATAAGACTCCTATATATGTTGTCTACAAGAGACACACCTTGAAACAAGGGAAACATACAGAGTGAAAGTGAAGGGCTGGAAAAAGGTATTCCATGCAAATAGAGACCAAAAGAAAACAGGAGTAGCAATACTCAGATAAAATAGATTTTAAAGCAAAGCTGTGAAAAGAGACGAAGAAGGACACTACATAATGATCAAAGGATCAATCCAGGAAGAAGATATAACAATTATAAATATGCATACACCCAGCATAGGAGCACCACAGTATGTAAGACAAATGCTAACAAGTATGAAAGGTGAAATTAACAATAACACAATAATAGTGGGAGACTTTAATACCCCACTCAAACCTATGGATAGATCAACTAAACAGAAAATTAACAGGGAATCACAAACTTTAAATGATACAAAAGACCAGTTAGACCTAACTGATATCTATAGGGACGTTTCACCTCAAAACAGTGAATTTCACCTTTTTTTCAAGCACACACGGAACCTTCTCCAGGATAGATCACATCCTGGGCCATAAATCTAGCCTTGGTAAATTAAAAAAAAATTAAATCATTCCAAGCATCTTTTCTGACCATGATGCAGTAAGATTAGATCTCAATTATAGGAGAAAAACTATCAAAAATTCCAGCATATGGAGGCTGAACAACACGCTGCTGAATAACCAACAAATCACAGAAGAAATAAAAAAAGAAATCAAAATATGCATAGAAATGAAAGAAAATGAAAACACAACAACCCCAAACTTGTGGGACACTGTAAAAGCAGTGCTAAGGGGAAGGTTCATTGCAATACAGGCGTACCTCAAGAAACAAGAAAAAAGTCAAATAAATTACCTAACTCTACACCTAAAGCAACTAGAAAAGGAATAAATGAAGAACCCTAGGGTTAGTAGAAGGAAAGAAATCTTAAAAATTAGGGCAGAAATAAATGCAAAAGAAACAAAAGAGACCATAGCAAAAATCAGCAAAGCCAAAAGCTGGTTCTTTGAGAGGATACATAAAATTGACAGACCATTAACCAGACTCATCAAGAAACAAAGGGAGAAAAATCAAATAAATAAAATTAGAAAAGAAAATGGAGAAATCACAACAGACAACACAGAAATACAAAGGATCATAAGAGACTACTATCAGCAACAATATGCCAATAAAATGGACAACTTGGAAGAAATGGACAACTTCTTAGAAAAGTACCACTTTCCAAAACTGAACCAGGAAGAAATAGAAATATTAACAGACCCATCACAAGCACGGAAATTGAAACTGTGATCAGAAATCTTCCAGCAAACAAAAGCCCAGGTCCAGACAGCTTCACACCTGAATTCTACCAAAAATTTAGAGAAGATCTAACACCTATCCTACTCAAACTCTTCCAGAAAATTGCAGAGGAAGGTAAACTTCAAAACTCATTGCATGAGGCTACCATCACCCTAATACCAAAACCTGACAAAGATGCCACAAAAAGAAAAAAAAAAAACAGGCCAATATCACTGATGAACATAGATGCAAAAATCCTTAACAAAATTCTAGCAATCAGAATCCAACAACACATTAAAAAGATCATACATTATGACCAAGTGAGATTTATTCCAGGGATGCAAGGATTCTTCAGTATCTGCAAATCAATCAATGTAATACACCACATTAACAAATTGAAAATAAAAGCCATATGATTATCTCAATAGATGCAGATAAATCCTTTGACAACATTCAACATCGATTTATGATAGAAACCCTCCAGAAAGCAGGAATAGAAGGAACATACCTCAGCATAATAAAAGCTATATATGACAAACCCACAGCAAACATTATCCTCATTGGTGAAAAATGGAAAGCATTTCCCCTAAAGTCAGGAACAAGACAAGGGTGTCCACTCTCACCACTACTATTCAACATAATTTTGGAAGTTTTGGCCACAGCAATCAGAGCAGGAAAAGAAATAAAAGGAATCCAGATTGGAAAAGAAGTAAAACTCTCACTGTTTGCAGATGACATGATCCTCTACAAAGAAAATCCTAAAGACTCCACCAGAAAATTGCTAGAGCTAATCAATGAATATAGTAAAGTTGCAGGATATAAAATCAACACACAGAAATCCCTTGCATTCCTATACACTAATAATGAGAAAACAAAAAGAGAAATTAAGGAAACAATTCCATTCACCATGCAATGAAAAGAATAAAATACTTTGGAATATATCTACCTAAAGAAACACAAAACCTATATATAGAAAACTATAAAACACTGGTGAAAGAAATCAAAGAGGACACTAATAGGTGGAGACATACTGTGTTCATGGATCAGAAGAATCAATATAGTGAAAACGAGTATACTACTCAAAGCAATCTATAGATTCAATATAATCCCTATCAAGCTACCAATTGTATTTTTCACAGAGCTAGAACAAATGATTTCACAATTTGTATGGACATACGAACAATCTCGAATAGCCATAGCAATCTTGAGAAAGAAGAATGGAACTGGAGGAATCAACCTGCCTGACTTCAGGCTTTACTACAAAGCCGCAGTCATCAAGACAGTATGGTACTGGCACAAAAACAGAAATATAGATCCATGGAACAAAATACAAAGCTCAGAGATAAATCCACGAACCTATGGACACCTTATCTTTGACAAAGGAGGCAAGAATATACAATGGAGAAAAGACAATCTCTTTAGCAAGTGGTGCTGGGAAAACTGGCCAACCACTTGTAAAAGAATGAAATTACACTTTCTAACACCATACACAAAAATAAACTCAAAATGGATTAAAGAGCTATACATAATACCAGAAACTATAAAACTCTTAGAGGAGAACATAGGCAAAACACTCTCCGACATAAATCACAGCAGGATCCTCTATGAACCACCTCCCAGAATATTGGAAATAAAAACAAAAATAAACAAATGGGACCTAATTAAACTTAAAAGCTTCTGCACAACAAGGGAAACTATAAGCAAGGTGAAAAGGCAGACTTCTGAATGGGAGAAAATAATAGCAAATGAAGCAACTGACAAACAACTAATCTCAAAAAATATACAAGTAACTCCTGTACCTCAATTCCAGAAAAATAAATGACCCAATCAAAACATGGGCCAAAGATCTAAATAGACATTTCTCCAAAGAAGACATACAGATGGCTAACAAACACATGTAAAGATGCTCAACATCACTCATTATCAGAGAAATGAAAATCAAAACCACAGTGAGGTACCATTTCATGCCAGTCAGAATGGCTGCTATCCAAAAGTCTATAAGCAATAAATGCTGGAGAGGGTGTGGAGAAAAGGGAACCCTGTTACGCTGTTGGTGGGAATGCAAACTAATACAGCCATTAGGGAGAACAGTGTGGAGATTCCTTAAAAAACTGGAAATAGAACTGTCATATGCCCCAGCAATCCCACTGCTGGGCATAAACACCAAGGAAACCAGAATTGAAAGAGACACATGTACCCCAATGTTCATTGCAGCACTGTTTATAATAGCCAGGACATGGAAGCAACCTACATGTCCATCAGCAGATGAATGGATAAGAAAGCTGTGGTACATTACACAATGGAATATTACTCAGCCATTAAAAAGAATGCATTTGAATCAGTTCTAATGAGGTGGATGAAACTGGAGCCTATTATACAGAGCGAAGTAAGCCAGATAGAAAAACACCAATACAGTATACTAACACATATATATGGAATTTAGAAAGATGGTAATGATAACCCAGTATACAAGACAGCAAAAGAGACACAGATGTATAGAACAGTCTTTTGGACTCTGGGAGAAGGCGAGGGTGGGATGATTTGGGAGAATGACATTGAAACATGTATAGTATCATATGTGAAATAAATCTCCAGTCCAGGTTCAATGCATGATATAGGATGCTCGAGGCTGGTGCACAGGGATGACCCAGAGGGATGGTATGAGGAAGGAGGTGGGAGGGGGCTTCAGGATGGGGAACACATGTACACCCGTGGCAGATTCATGTCAGTGTATGGCAAAATCAATACAATATTGTAAAGTAATTAGCCTCCAATTAAATAAATAAATTTATATTAAAAAGAAAAAAGAACACAGAAAAATTATATAAATAAAGTTTATCAGGAAAAAAAGAAACTGGAGCCTATTATACGGAGTGAAGTAAGTCAGAAAGAAGAACACCAATACGGTATATTAACGCATATATATGGAATTTAGAAAGATGGTAACGATGGCCCTATATGTGAGACAGCAAAAGAGACACAGATGTAAAGAACAGACTTTTGGACTCTGTGGGAGAAGGCGAGTGTGGGATGATTTGAGAGAATAGCATTGAAACGTATATTATCATATGTGAAACAGATCGCCAGTCCAGGTTTGATGCATGAGACAGGGTGCTCAGGGCTGGTGCACTGGGATGACCCTGAAGGATGGGATAGGGAGAGAGGTGGGAGGGAGGATTCAGGATGTGGGACACATGTACAGCCATGGCTGATTCATATCAGTGTATGGCAAAAGCTACTACAATATTGTAAAGTAATTAGCCTCCAATTAAAATAAATAAATTAATTAAAAATTTCTTCTCAGAACCTTTCTTTTTCTCTCTTCTTCTGGGACCCCTATAGTTCAAATGTGGGTGCATTTAGTTTTGTCCCAGAGCTCTCTGAGACTATCCTCAGTTCTTTTCAATCTTTTTACTTTATTTTACTCTTCAGCATTTGTTTCCAACCTTTTAGCTTCCAATTCACTGATCCGTTTTTCTGCTTCAGATATTCTGATATTCAGATATTCTGATTCTTTCTAGAGCATTTTTTTGTAGAGTTTCCTTACTGTTCTTTTATTTTTTTTATTTTGAATTTATTTATTTTTTTAATTTTAAAATCTTTAATTCTTACATGCGTTCCCAAACATGACCCCCCCTCCCACCTCCCTCCCCACAACATCTCTCTGGGTCATCCCCATGCACCAGCCCCAAGCATGCTGCATCCTGCGTCAGACATGGACTGGCGATTCAATTCTTACATGATAGTATACATGTTATGGAGTATTACTCAGCCGTTAAAAAGAATTCATTTGAATCAGTTCTGATGAGATGGATGAAACTGGAGCCAATTATACAGAGTGAAGTAAGCCAGAAAGAAAAACACCAATACAGTATACTAACACATATATATGGAATTTAGGAAGATGGCAATGACGACCCTGTATGCAAGACAGGAAAAAAGACACAGATGTGTATAACGGACTTTTTGGACTCAGAGGGAGAGGGAGAGGGTGGGATGATTTGGGAGAATGGGAATTCTAACATGTATTCTAGAGCATTTTTAATTTCAGTAACTGTGGTGTTCATCTTTGTATGTTTATTCTTTAATTCTCCTAGGTCTTTGTTAATTGGTTCTTGCATTTTCTCCGTCTGTTTTCAAGGTTTTTATCATCTTTACTATCATTATTCTGAATTCTCTTTCAGGCAGTTTGCCTCTTTCCTCTTCATTTATTTGGACTTCTGTGTTTCTAGTTTGTCCCTTTATTTGTGTAGCATTTTTCTGCTTTTTCATCTTTTTTTTAAAACTTATGGTGTTTGAAGTCTCCTTATTTCAGGCTTCAAAGTCGAGTTCTTTCTTCCTTTTGATTTCTGACATCCTAAGTTTGGTCCAGTGGTTTGTGTAAGCTTTGCATTAGGCAAGATTTGTGCTAAGTTGTTGTTTTTTTTTTCTTTCCTTTGATGTGCAGAGCTGAATGAGGTGGTAATCCTGACTGCTAATAATTGGGTTTGCATTTTTGTCTTGTTTGTTGTTTCAATGAGGTATCCTACACTGGGTGTGACTGGTGGTTGGATGATGCTGGGTCTTGTATTCAAGTGGATTCCTTCATGTGAGTTCTCACTATTTAATACTCCTTAGGGGTAGAAATTCTCTGGTTGTCTAGAGTCTTGGAGTCAGTGCTCCCACTCCAAGTCTCAGGGTTCGAGATCTATCCTGGAACAGCAATACGACAGTTGGTTATTTATGGCATTAATTTAGATTAAAACAAATATCCAAAAAAGAAGAAAACAAAGATGAACTGCAGACAAATAGCATTACAATGTCAGGCAAATAATAATTAAAAAAATGAAATATACACACATATATATACACACATATACACCCTTAAACAAAATTAAAACAATCCAAAAAAATAAAGTACAATAGATGGGCCCGGTGTATGAAGGAAACCAAAAATTATATCTACCAGTTAAGAACAAAACTAACTAAAGCACAAACTGGAAAACAAAGAAAAGTGCCAAGTGGTGATTAATGCAATGAAAATAAAACTAACAAAATGTTGTGAGGAAAAGAAGGAAAGGAAGAATAGATATGCAAAGTTAAATAGAGGTAGATGAAGAAGATTTATATATATTACAGATTAACTGCAAGGGGAAAAGTACAGTGGAAAGGCAAACAATGGAATAAATGTAGAAAAAATATAATAGTTTTAAATAAATTAAAAATTAAAATGATGAAGAAGCATAAAAATGGAAATAGAAAGAATAAAAAACAGGTTTATAGCAGCAATAAAAAATGTGACAGAAAAAAAAGCTAAAAAGCTTAATTAGATTTCATAGTGCCAATAAAATCAACAACTACAACAGAGGGGTGAAACAAGAAAAGAAAAAAAAATCAAGAGAATCTATAGAGGAAGTCAAACCATAAGAATAAAACCTGTTTTTCTTCCATCACTTCTCTCAGAGTCCTTTCCCTCGCTGGGTGTCACAGTCCATCTCATCTCCCTAGGATGCCCTCCAAAACTGTGCTGATCTCTGGAATTGATTTGAGGGCAGCTCAGATTCTAATCTGGTCCGACTCCTATGTGTTCTTGCCTCCAATGTTCACAGCTATCAGAACTAGTGCATTTTCTTTTTTGGGAGCTGTCAATGTCCTTTTATATATTCCATAGACAGAGTCTGCCTACTTGATGGTGTGGACTTAATCTGCAGCTTTTACAGCTTGTAGGAAAGCTTTGGGTCTTCTTCCTTAGCAACACTGCCCCTGGGTTGCAATTGTGGTTTTATTTCCACCTCTGCATGTGGATTATCCTCTGGGTTTTTTCTCCTGAGGCTGCCCTGCAGGACTTGGATTTGCCCCTGTGAGGCCAGATGTGGAGATGAAGTTGCTTGGGTCATAGGGGTTCTGGCAGCACAAGATACTCAGGGGAGTTGGAAGCTAGGGCAGCAGGAAATATAGTGCTCTAGAAGGGTATGTCAACCAGTATTGGCCAATATGCTCCAGTATTCTTGCCTGTAGAAGCCCCCTCCCTGACAGAGAAGCCAGGCAGGCCACAGTCTACAGGGTCACAAAGTATTGGGCACTACTGAAGCAACCCTGCCCGCATAGACGCAAGATTTTTTTGCCTGTGGCAGCTCTGCCCCAGTGAGAGTTGAGCATGAAGGTGGCGCAGCTTCTTGGCTTGTGGGTACCCTGGAGGCGTCAACTGTGCAGGGACACAGACTGCCTCTGCCGCAGGAGTTATGACCCTATCAGAGTCTTTTTTCCAGCATCTTGTAGCTGGTGATCAGGAGGACTCTTTGGCCAGACTTTCTCCATAGTTCTGCTTTCAGGCATTTAGAGGGCTCCCTTGCCTGAGGTCATTCTCTATTGTTAGGGCACCAGGCACATAGAGGGGCCCCCTGGCTGGGGTCCTACTCTGTAGATTTGTGTGTCAGGCATTTAAAGGGGCACCTGGGTGGGGTTCTACTCTGTAGTCCCGTGAGTCAGGCGCTTGATGGGCCAGCCTCTCTACTGTTTAGCTGCCTATGCTGACATGTGGAGAGAAAGAGGCTATGATGATGGCTGCACCCCCTAGACCAACTCAGCAGTATCGCCTTGCTTCCATTCTGCCTGGTAATCCTCCACAGGCATTTCCCACCCTGATCTCTTCCCTCACATCCCATTAATCCATCTCTCCACAGTCAACAGCAGCCCTCGCCCTGGGATTGTTCCACCTTCCCCAAACACCAGCTCCAAGCTGCTGTGCCTTCTAGGGGACCTGTGTCCCTGTGTCTGTGGTGTGTTTGGCTGTGGTGAAGACTGTCTGATTCTCATTCAATTTAAGCTGCCACAGATCAGCTGTTTCACCCTCAGCCTTAAATGTTTCTCCTCTGATCCAGACAGTTGCTCCCATGTTGGGATCGGACATCTACTTCAGTTCTCCCGCCCATCAAGGGCAGGTCCAGTCCTGCTAGCACTCCTGTTTTTCCCCCTAGTTCCTTCATCCTACTGAGATTTGTGGTTTGATATATTCTTTCCCACTGATCAGGTACTCCTGTCCACACTCAACTGGTGTGGAACAACTTCTGTGTCTGAAGGTGTATTCCTGATGTGTCTGTGGAACAAGATGTATTCCACATCCACCTACCCCTCTGCCATCTTGTTCATCTCAACTTTTTTACTATTAGAAATAAGACTGCTATGAACATTCATGTGCAAGTCCTTTTTTTCATTCTTGTTGGTATAAATGTAGGAGTGGGATTGCTGGGTCTTTTGGTAACCCAATGTTTAACTTTTAAAGCAACTTTGAAAGTATTTTCCACCAGGGCTGTCACATTTTGTATTCCCAGAAGCAGTACATGAAAGTTCAATTTTTTTTCACATCCTTATCCCACTTGTTCTTATCTATTCTCTCATTAGAACCAACCTTTTGGTGTGCCCTGCATGCTTAATTGCCATCTGTATATCGTTTAGTGAATTTCATGTTCAAATCTTTTGTCCATTATTTGGCCTTGTGCCTTTCATATATTTTGTCAGTTTCTTAAGTTTCTCATACTCCAATGTTACTGTTATTTTTTAAATTTAATTTTCAATTATCTGTCCTACCATATAAAAAAACAATTAATTAAATTTTATATATCATCTGTATATCTTGCAAGATTGCTTAAATTAATTCTTAGTATTATTTATTCTGTTGTTGCTGTAGATTTCATTGGGTATTCTACATAGATGTCGCTGACAAATAAAAACAGTTTAATTCTTCTTTTCCAAACTGAATAACTTCATTATCATTGTCTTATAGGACTTCATGGACAGAAATTCAGTATAATGAGAGGGGACAACTTTTTGCTGATTCTGATCTTAGAAGTAAAACATTCAGTGTTCTAACATAAAGAGCATGTTAGTTATACAGTTTATTACCTTCATCAGGATAAGAAAGTTTTCTGTTTTTAGTTTGCTAAGAGTTTTTTTCACAGTATGTGCTCAGTCGCTCAGTTGTGTCCAGCTCTTTGCAATCCCATGTAGTGTAAGCCAAACAGGTTCCTCTGGCCTTGGAGATTATCCAGGCAAGAATACTGCAGGGGGTTGCAATGCTTCCTCCAGGGGATCTTCCCAACCCAGGGATGGAACCCAGTTGTCCTGCCTGCCAGGCAGATCCTTTACCAGCTGAGACACCAGGGAAGCCCAAGAATACTGGAATGGGTAGCCTATCTCTTCTCCAGGGGATTTCCCAACCCAGGAATAGATGTTTGATTTTATCAAATTGTTTTTCAGCATCTATCAAGATGACCCTACTGTGTTTCATTTTTAGTTCTTTAGTAAGTTGAATTACACTGATTGATTTTCAAATGTTTAACCAATGCTGGATTCACAGAAGGACAAAAATCAATAGATTATGCTCTGTTGTACTTTGTATGTATTAGTGTAGTCTGTGCTTCATTCTGGACACTTTCTATTGCTACCTCTTCAAGTGCACAATTTTCTCCAGCTACCCTGTCTAATCAGTCATTTGTTCTATCCACTGTGTTTGTCATCTGACTCTATAGATTTCATGTCTATAAGATGAAAATGCATCTATTTTATTATTTCCATATCTAGACTTAATTTTATAATATACAAAACACAAGTGTTCCAAGCATTTTAATGTCTCTGTCTGCAGTCCCTAAAATCTATGCCACTTCTGGGTCAGTTTGGTTTGTCATGGGAATTTTAATATGATTGTTCTTACTGTAATGAGATTAAATATATTTTTAATGTGGTTAGGATCTAGTCCCTTATCTTTCTTGTCAATTGGATGCTCATGTCTTTTAAACATCTCTTAATAAAGTGAATGGCCAGTGCTACATCTTTCTTATAAATGTTGGCTTGTGTCTGTTTCACATTTTCCTATCATGTTTTAGATTCTTTGTTCTAAAAAAAAATTAAGAGCTCTTTTGGGTTTGTTTATGGTGTGCTTTGTTCTACTTCGTAAAATTTTAAGCAGTGTGATGCATCCTGGGTGAATAAGCAACCCATGGACACCAGAAAGTAAGCACTTCACAGGAAACGCAGGAAACCCCACGAAGCCAAAAACTGTGTCCCCAGGGGCACACATTAGGCTGGATGACCCTGCTTGTCAGTTCATAACACAAGGACTGCAGTGAAGCACACAACTCATTCCCCTTTCCTCCACTACCAACCACCTCAATGAGAGACTGTGGGAACTGGATGGACAGGACGTGATTACTCAGTGTTTCCTCCAAGAAGCTGGAAACTTGTGGTAGCTATTCATGGAAATGAATTCCATAGTGTTCTTGACTGTGAGGTTAGCTCCAATGGAGACGCCAGCAGGAAAACAAGATGAGAAAAGAGATGTGTGAGGGCGCATGTTGATAAGATCTCTGCACACCAGGCTCACACACCTCTGGGCAAGCTCCACCCCTTTCCTGGGAATACTAGTCAGTCGCAGGTGGTCATTTCCATCTTGAGATCATCCAGCCCAACCTGAAGCATGCATTTATCTGCTTCATCCCCATCACCCTCTTAAAACCCAAGCCTGGGTAGCTACACCTAGTGAGATGACCATGAATCCTAGTCTTGAAACAAGGCAGCTCCAAGTGGAGGAAGGGCAAGTGTATTCAGTGCAGTCTCACAGCCTGAAGACGGATTTCAGACTGGAAACTAGAAAACTGAGTTACATGAACACTGAGAAAAGGAGCTGGAATGGAAAAGGTTTCTGCAAGGTGGCCCAGAATTAAATGGTCTTCAAGGTGCTTTAAGACCACCTTGTAGGAGGAAAGTGGAATGATTCTGATTTCTGCAGACACTTCAATACAGCCTAATTATCATGGAGGGATTTTAGGCAAGGTATTAAAAACTAGATAATGGTGAAAGGTGAGAGAGAACAGAATGAAAGCCTGAGTATTGTGACTGTGAGGCAAGGTTTGGAGGGGATGCATGCTCCCTGTCATGTAACCCATGAGAGTTGTCTGAGAGAGATGAGGATGGCAGGCGAGTTTGAAGGGCTCTTAAGGGGCATTAAAAATGCCTCATTTCTCCCACAAAATCATCTGGGTTGCTCCACATCCTTTCCTAATGTTATCAGGATGGGGCTTTGTGATGTCAAGGTTCACCCAGGGCCACCATTGCCTGGGGAAGTGACATGCTGACCTTATAAAGCATAAGGATATGCCCCCCTGGGTAGGGATATATATATATAAGGGCTCTGGAGCAGACCACTGGGAGTCTTCAAAATGACTAAGGTGACTGGGAAGCCACAAGGCTCTAGAGCAGTTATGAAACAGTGGACTCCAGATACCCAGGAGGAAAAGATGAAAACCCCCTATCAACTAAGGTCCAAAAGATGTGTCAAGGTGAGCTGAACCCACCCAAGCTCCTCTTGCCCATTGACACCTCCCCATAAGAACCCCTCCCCTGTCTGCCTGGCATATACCTCTTCTCTGCCCACACCCCTTCTCCTGAAGCCATCATTCCCATCCATCTTCAGCCTCTTCCTCAAACAAATGCCATTCTGTACTCACTCTCTTGTTTTCTCCAGGTGGTCTGGGTAACCGTGAGGGTGAATAAGCACATTCAACCAAAGCTGACCAAGGAATCTTCTCAAAAACACCCACGTAAAGAAACTGAAGAAAATAAGAGGCTCAAAAGTCTGTAGCCAGTGTTCCAAGGTGAATGAAGAGCTGAATCAGAATAACTGGAGGAGGTCCCAGGGAACGTGGGGACCCCTGCCATTCCAGCTAGACCAGTAGGCAGCTAGTGACTTCAGAGCATGGCTAGAGGCCTCAGAAATCTTCAAGGGTCTCGCCGCTGAGAAATGGCCAACAGTACAGATGTTGAATCTTATACCAACAGCATACATTAATAATGAACTTTAAATGAAATCAACCTAATGTGGAATTATCTGTCTCTGAGCTCTCTGATAAGTAGTGGGGTGTGTGGGGCAGAGAGGATAGGGAAGGGATAAATGTGTGAAGAGGGAAGAAGATGGGTCCTGTGGAGATGGAGATGGGACTAGAAGGTCATGTTAGCCAGAAATTAGGAGGGAGAACTGGGTCCAGACTGAGCCCCAACGATACACTTCCCATGGGAGAAGAGAAAGAGGACTTGGTGTTTCTGTGTATGACTGCAGAGTTGGGAACTTAGCTGGGGAGCTGTGTCATGTGAGGGATGGCAGTACTATTTGCTAAAAAAGGCATACAAAGTAGTTGCCCCTTTGGCACCTACCTCACAGTAGTGTTTAATACACCTCAAGTTATGATGTCAGCAACTAGCAGCCTCAAAAACTCAAACTTGCTTGCTAAAAGGTAGTTCTTAGGAGTAAAATATTTGTGGTTTTCAGTATGGAGATTTCTCAGAAAATGAAAAATGTAACAACACATGACCTAGCAATGTCATTCTTGGATATATATTCCCAAAAAACCCGCAATGTTAATTAAAAAGACACATGCACCTCAATGTTCCTTGAAGCACACCATTCACCAAGACATGGAAGCAACCTAAATGTCCATCAGATGATAGACAGATGAATTGATAAAGATGTGGTATATATATACTATGGGACACTCATTGTTGTTCAGTCACTAAGGGAAGTCGCTCACTCATGTCCGACTCTTTGCGACCCCATGGACTGTAGCCCAGCGGGCTCCTCCATCCATGGAATTTTCTAGGCAAGAGTACTGGAGTGGGTTGCCATTTCCTTCTCCAGGGGATCTTCCCAACCCAGGGATAGAACCAGGGTCTCCCACATTTTGGGCAGATGCTTTACCATCTGAGCCATCAGGGAATCCCTATATATATACTATGGGACACTCGTTGTTCAGTTACTAAGTCATGTCCCACTCTTTGCGACCCTATGGACTCTACCCCTCCAGACTCCTCTGTCCATGGAATTTTCCAGGCAAGAACAATCCAGTGGGTTGCCATTTCCTTTTCCAAGGGATCTTCCTTACCTAGGGATTGAACCCACATGTCCTTCTTGACAGGTGGATTCTTTGCTCTGGAGCCACCAAGGAAGACCTATGGAATGCTGCTCAGCCATAAAAGGAATGAAATAATCCCATTTGCTGCAACATGTAAGGTATAATACTTAATAAAATAAGAAAGAAAAATACTGTATGATATCACTTATAGAATCTTAAAATACCACAAAGTAGAGAATATAACAAAAATAGGGGCTCACAGAGAGAACAATCTACTGGTTACCAGCGAGGAGGGGGGAGGGGGAGGGGCAATACAGAGTTGGAGGAGTTGGAGGTACAAAGTCTTAGGTGTAAGATGAGCTCAAGGATGTATTGTGCAACATGGGGAATATAGCCCAATTGTATAATAAGAAAGAAAAGGAAAGAAAGAGGGGGGAGGATGGAGGGAAGAAAGCAAGGAAAATAATGGTAGTTTTTGGAGGTCACAAAGCCAATATTGATTAGGACCTTTTTAGCTAAGGAATTTAGAATGTAACAGTGGCCTTCCACAGGTGGGGCAGAGGGAGTGGCCCACATCCAGTGCAGGCAATACTGGGGGCATTTCCCACGAAGAGTTTTATTACAAGAATAAAACCAAGTAAAAGCTGGTTCTATTTTTATTACCATTTCCATACTTCAGAATTTTTGAATAGTGTCGGTAATTAAATATTTTCCCCCTGCAAAACCAAATTTTGTTGGTTTAAGTTGTAAAAGTTTGTTGACACATATGTCGTTTTAATATTTTATTCATTATTCACAAGGTACAAAATTTTAGTCTATATATATACACATATGCACACACATATGTGTAGATAGGTGTGTACATATATATGTAATTTCATAAGGCCACAGTTTTAGTACTTATCTTTTTAAAAATTTATTTATTTTTATTTTTTTTAAATTTACTTTATAATACTGTATTGGTTTTGCCATACATCAACATGAATCCACCACTGTTGTACATGTGTTCCCAATCCTAAACCCCCCTCCCACCTCCCTCCCCATATCATCTCTCTGGGTTGTCCCAGTGAAATTCACTGTCTTCTATGAGGGGGTTAATTAAGAGAAGACCCTTTTAAACAGTTGTCGCCAACACAGGCTGCCATGGTTACCATTGCTCCATTCCACAGAGCATTCTTAATGGTTTGCAAGGCCTTGGGACCACTTTCTGCACAGTCTTCAGTCCCTGAAGGAATGTACTAATATACACCCCACGTTCAAATAGTTGATTCTAAATACATAGTGATACCACAGACTGTCAAGGTAAAGATACACAATGTGCTTTTATTTATGTCTAAATCAGTGAAAGAAGTATTCACTGCATTGTACAAACTTTCTTGGCTTGAAAAGTACAAAATCTTCTTATATTTCAACATAAAATTTCCTGCTGAATTTGGAAAAATATGTTTTAAAGAGAAATTCATTCTTACTTTTCAGTTATTTTGAGACTATGGAAAAAAGAAAGCAAAATTACATTCATTGGTATTTCTAAAACTGCATATTTCACAGATTTTTTTCTTAAAGTTTCCCTTACAGTTTTACAGTCATAATTAGACATAGAATGGTCAATAAATTTTATACCATGTTTATTTTCTTAACATTTTTTTCCTTTAATTTCTGAATGTGACTAGAAAGTTCTGTTGAGTGGGTATTAAAAATTACTCTTCTCTGTTGTGTGGATCACACTGCTTACACTACTGTTGGGAGACATTTTATTGTCTAAAATCTTTTATACTTCAGCTCTACTCTCTAGGTATTTTGTAATTCAGCTCTACTGTCTAGGCATTTTGTTTTGCTTTGTTTAGGCTGAGAATTTTCTCATCTATTTCTAGTATCTTCAGAGTTACTTAGGAATGTGTGTCTGTTGTTATTTAGTTGCTCAGTCGTTTCCAACTCTTTTCCACCCCAGGGACTGTAAGCCCACCAGTCCTGTGTCCACGGCGATTCTCCAGGCAAGAATACTGGAGTGGGTTGCCATGCTCTTCTGTAGGGAATCTTCCTGACCCAGAGATGGAACTCATGTCTGCTATGGCTTCTGCATTGCAAGGGATTCTATACTGCTGAGCCAAAATATGTCTTATATACATGAAACCCATTTTAATTATGAAGATTCATAATCAGTAAAAAGTAAAGATGGAGAAGCCCAAACAAGCATTTATTCTTTACCAATTCATAATAAGAAAGAAACCTCCATTTCAATTTTCCTTCATTTATGTTTCTTCTATTTCATTTTTTCATTGAAGGATAATTCCAGAATTTTGTTGTTTTCTGACAGACTTCAACATGACACTCTTTCTTAACTCATAGTTTCTCTTCAATATTATCATATCCTGTGTAAATAACTTCTTGTAACATTTCTTACAGACCAGATATCTGCTGACAATAAATTCCCTAATTTTTTTTCCTATGAGAATATCTACTTCTTTATTTTTCAAGGGTAATATTCCAGGACATAGAAGTTAAGTTCCGCAGTTTTTTAAAAAAACACTTTTTATTTATTGACATATTGTCAATGTACCATGAATTTACCAGTTAAACTATATAATTCATTGACTTGTTATTTATTCATAGGTTGCATAACCATAATCACTGCCTCATTCTAGAATATTTTCATCACTCCAATGGGAAACACTATCCAGTTGGCAGACATTTTCCATTTCCCCCTTCATCTGGGCCCTGGCATCCACTCCTCTATTTCCTGTCTTCAGAGAATTATCTAATCTGGGACAAATGCATTCACATGAATGGAATAATGCAACAGGCAGCGTTTTGTTCCTGGCTTCTTTTAATTATTGTAATCATTTTGGAGCTATAGTATGTTATAGCATGTATAAGAACTCCACTCATTTGATGAGTGAATACTATTGCATTGCATGTTTTATTTATTCGATCACCAGTTGATGGACATTTGAGTCATTTCAACTTTTTTCCTTTTTTTAAATTTATTTTTAATTTGTTTTTAATTTAATAATTTTAAATTTTTAAATTTAGTGGCTTTCTCTGCATCTATTTAGTTTATCATACGAATTTTGTCTTTCATTTGGTGAATATGGTCTATCACATTGATTGATTAGCATATATTGAAGAATACTTGCATGCCTGGAATAAACCCAACTTGATCATGGTGTATGAGCTTTTTGATGTGTTGTTGAATTCTGTTTGCTAAAATTTTGTTAAGGATTTTTTGCATCTATGTTCATCAGTGATATTGACCTGTAGTTTTCTTTTTTCATGTCGTCCTTGTCTGGTTTTGGTATCAGGGTGATGGTAGCCTCGTAGAATAAGTGAGGAAGTGTTTCTTCCTCTGCAATTTTTTGAATGAGTTTTAGAGGATAGGCATTTGCTCATCTGTAAGTGTTCGGTAGAATTTATCTGTGAAGTCATCTGCTCTTGGTCTTTTCTCTTTGGGGGAATTTTTGATCACAGCTTCGATTTGGAACTTCTAATTGGATTGTGCTTAGTTTTCATTTCTTCCTGGTTCTGTTATGGAAGATTGAGCTTTTTAAAGAATTTGTTCATTTCTTCCATGTTATCCATTTTATTGCCATAGAGTTGTTCATAATAGTCTCCTATCAGTTCAGTTCAGTTCAGTCGCTCAGTCGTGTTCGACTCTTTGCGACCCCATGAATTGCAGCACACCAGGCCTCCCTGTCCATCACCAACTCCCGGAGTTCACTCAGACTTGCATCCATCGAGTCAGTGATGCCATCCAACCATCTCATCCTAAGTGGTCCCCTTCTTCTCCTGCCCCCAATCCCTCCCAGGATCAAAGTCTTTTCCAATGAATCAACTCTTCGCATGAGGTGGCCAAACTACTGGAGTTTCAGCTTCAGCATCATTCCTTCCAAAGAAATCCCAGGGTTGATCTCCTTCAGAATGGACTGGTTGGATCTCCTTGCAGTCCCAAGGGACTCTCAAGAGTCTTCTCCAACACCACAGTTCAAACTCATCAATTCTTCAGCGCTCAGCCTTCTTCACAGTCTAACTCTCACATCCATACATGACCACAGGAAAAACCATAGCCTTGACTAGACGGACCTTAGTCGGCAAAGTAATGTCTCTGCTTTTGAATATGCTATCTAGGTTGATCATAACTTTTCTTCCAAGGAGTAAGTGTCTTTTAATTTCATGGCTGCAATCACCATCTGCAGTGATTTTGGAGCACCCCAAAATAAAGTCTGACACTGTTTCCACTGTTTCTCCATCTGTTTCCCATGGAGTAATGGGACCGGATGCCATGATCTTAGTTTTCTGAAAGTTGAGCTTTAGGCCAACTTTTTCACTCTCCACTTTCACTTTCATCAAGAGGCTTTTTAGTTCCTCTTCACTTTCTGCCATAAGGGTGGTGTCATCTGCATATCTGAGGTTATCGATATTTCTTCTGGCAATCTTGATTCCAGCTTGTGCTTCTTCCAGTCCAGGGTTTCTCATGATGTACTCTGCATATAAGTTAAATAAGCAGGGTGACAATATACAGCCTTGACGTATTCCTTTTCCTATTTGGAACGAGTCTGTTGTTCCATGTCCAGCTCTAACTGTTGCTTCCTGACCTGCATACAGATTTCTCAAGAGGCAGGTTAGGTGGTCTGGTGTTCCCATCTCTCTCAGAATCTTCCACGGTTTATTTTGATCCACACAGTCAAAGGCTTTGGCATAGTCAATAAAGCAGAAATAGATGTTTTCTGGAACTCTCTTGCTTTTTCCATGATCCAGTGGATGTTGGCAATTTGATCTCTGGTTCCTCTGTCTTTTCTAAAAGCAGCTTGAACATCAGGGAGTTCACGGTTCACGTATTGCTGAAGCCTGGCTTGGAGAATTTTGAGCATTACTTTCCTAGCATGTGAGATGAGTGCAACTGTGTGGTAGTTTGAGCATTCTTTGGCATTGCCTTTCTTTGGGATTGAAATGAAAACTGACCTTTTCCAGTCCTGTGGCCACTGCTGAGTTTTCCAAATTTGCTGGCATATTGAGTGCAGCACTTTCACAGCATCAGATTTCAGGATTTGAAATAGCTCAACTGGAATTCCATCACCTCCACTAGCTTTGTTCGTAGTGATGCTTTCTAAGGCCCACTTGACTTCACATTCCAAGATGTCTGGTTCTAGATGAGTGATCACACCATCGTGATTATCTTGGTCATGAAGATCCTTTTTGTACAGTTCTTCTGTGTATTCTTGCCATCTCTTCTTAATATCTTCTGCTTCTGTTAGGTCCATACTATTTCTGTCCTTTATCGAGCCCATCTTTGCATGAAACTTTCCCTTGATATCTGTAATTTTCTTGAAGAGATCTCTAGTCTTTCCCATTCTGTTGTTTTCCTCTATTTCTTTGCATTGATCGCTGAAGAAGGCTTTCTTATCTCCTCTTGTTATTCTTTGGAACTCTGCATTCAGATGCTTATATCCTTCCTTTTCTCCTTTGCTTTTTGCTTCTCTTCTTTTCACAGCTATTTGTAAGGCTTCCCCAGACAGCCATTTTGCTTTTTTTTGCATTTCTTTTCCATGGGGATGATCTTGATCCCTGTCTCCTGTACAATGTCACGAACCTCATTCCATAGTTCATCAGGCACTCTCTCTATCAGATCTAGGCCCTTAAATCTATTTCTCACTTCCACTGTATGATCATAAGGGATTTGATTTAGTTCATACATGAATCCTTTGTATTTCAGTTTTGCCTGTTGTAACCTCTCCTTTTTCATTTCTAAGTTTGTTGATTTGATTCTTCTCTTTTTTTTCTTTTTCTTTTTTTAAAAAATTTAAATTTATCTATTTTAATTGGAGGTTAATTACTTTAAAATGTTGTATTGGTTTTGCCATACATCAACATGAATCTGCCACGTGTGTACATGTGTTCCATGAACCCTCTTCCCACCTCCCTCCCCGTACCATCCCTCTGGGTCATCCCAGTGTACCAGCCCAAAGCATCCTATATCCTGCATCGAACCTGGACTGGTGATTCGTTTCATATATGATATTATACATGTTTGAATGCCATTCTCCCAAATCATCCCACCCTCTCCCTCTCCCACAGAGTCCAAAAGTCTGTTCTATACATCTGTGTCTCTTTTGCTGTCTTGCATACAGGGTTATTGTTACCATCTTTCTAAATTCCATATATATGCATTAATATACTGTATTGGTGTTTTTATTTCTGACTTACTTCTGTCTGTATAATAGGCTTCAGTTTTATCCACATCATTAGTACTGATTCAAATCTGTTCTTTTTAATAGCTGAGTAATAGTCCATTGTGTACCAAGGCTTTCTCATCCATTCGTCTTCTGAAGGACAATTAAGTTGCTTCCAGGTCCTAGCTATTGTAAACAATGCTGCCATGAACATTGGGGTACACATGTCTCTTTCAATTCTGGTTCCCTCAGTGTGTATGCCAGCAGTGGGATTGCTGGGTCATATGCCAGTTCCATTTCCAGTTTTTTAAGGAATCTCCACACTGTTCTCCATAGTGGCTGTATTAGTTTGCATTTCCAACAGTGTAAGAGGGTTCCATTTTCTCTGCAGCCTCTCCATTTATTGATTGTAGAATTTTTAATAGCAGCCATTCTGACCGGCATGAGATGGTACTTAATTGTGGTTTTGATTTTAATTTCTCTGATAATGAGTGATGTTGAGCATCTTTTCATGTGTTTGATAGCCATTTGTACATCTTCTTGGAGAAATGTCTGTTTAGTTCTTTGGCCCATTTTTTGATTGAGTCATTTCTTTTTCTGGTAGTGAGCTTCTTGTATATTTTTTAGATTAATTCTTTGTCAGTTGCTTCGTTTGCTATTATTTTCTCCCATTTTGAAAGCTGTCTTTTCACCCTGCTCTTTGTGCAAAAGCTTTTACATTGAATTACGTCCTGTTTATTTTTGCTTTTATTTCCATTACTCTGGGAGGCGGGTCATAGAGGATCCTGCTGTGATTTATATCAAAGAGAGTTTTGCCTATGATTTCCTCTAGGAATTTTGTAGCTTCTAGTCCTACATTTGGATCTGTAATCAATTTTGAGTTAATCTTTTGTATGGTGTTAAAAAGTGTTCTAGTTTCATTCTTTTACAAGTGGTTGACCAGTTTTCCCAGCACCGCTTGTTAAATGGATTGTCTTTTTTCCACTGTATATTCTCGCATCCTTTGTCAAAGATAAGGTGTCCATAGGTGGGTGCATTTATCTCTGGGCTTTGTATTTTGTTCCATTGATCTATATTTCTGTCTTTGTGCCAGTACCATACTGTCTTGATGGCTGTAGCTTTGTAGTTTAGTCTAAAGTCAAGCAGATTGATTCCTCCAGTTCCATTCTTCTTTCTCCAGATTGCTTTGGCTAGTCGAGATTTTTTGTATTTCCATACACAGTGTGAAATTATTTGCTCTAGTTCTCTGAAAAAATACTGTTGGTAGCTTCATAGGGGTTGCATTGAATCTATAAATTCCTTTGGGTAGTACTCTCATTTTAACTACATTGATTCTTCAGGTCCATAAACATGGCATATTTTTCCATATGTTTGTGTCATTGTTGATTTCTTTCATCAGTGTTTTAAAGTTTTCTATATATAGGTCATTTGTTTCTTTAGGTAGATTTATTAAAAATATTTTATTTTTTTCATTACATTGGTGAAAGAGATTATTTCCTTGATTTCTCTTTCTGTTTTCTCTGTGTTAGTGTATAGGAATGCAAGGGATTTCTGTGTGTTAATTTTATATCCTGAAAATTTACTATATTCATAGATTCAGTTCAGTTCAGTTGCTCAGTCATTTCTGACTCTTTGAGACTCCATGAATTGCAGCATGCCAGGCCTCCCTGTCCATCACCAACTCCCGAAGTTTACTCAAACTCATGTCCATCGAGTCAGTGATGCCATCCAGCCATCTCATCCTCTGTCGTCCCCTTCTCCTCCTGCCCCCAATCCCTCCCAGCATCAGAGTCTTTTCCAATGAGTCAACTCTTTGCATAAGGTGGCCAAAGTACTGGAGTTTCAGCTTTAGCATCATTCCTTCTAGGAAACACCCAGGACTGATCTCCTTTAGAATGGACTGGTTTAATCTCCTTGCAGTCCATGAGACTCTCAAGAGTCTTCTCCAACACCACAGTTCAAAAGCATCAATTCTTTGGTGCTCAGCTTTCTTCACAGTCCAACTTTCACATCCATACATGACTACTGGAGAAACCATAGCCTTGACTGGACGGACCTTTGTTGGCAAAGTAATGTCTCTGCTTTTCAATATGCTAAAGATTAGCTTTAGTTATTTTTCTGGTAGTGTCTTTGGGTTTTCTATGTAGAGGATCATGCCATCTGCAAACAGTGAGAGTTTTACTTCTTCTTTTCCAATCTAGATTCCATTTAATTTATTTTTCTTCTCTGATTGCTGTGGCTAAAACTTCCAAAATTATGTTGAATAGTATTGGAGACAGTGGGCACCCTTGTCTTGTTCCTGACTTTAGGGGAAATGCTTTCAAATTTTCACCATTGAAGATAATGTTTGCTGTGCATTTATCATATATGCTTTTATTATGTTGAGGTATGTTCCTCCTTTGTCTTCTTTCTGGAGGGCTTTTAACACAAATGAATGTTGACTTTTGTCAAAGGCTTTCTCTGAATCTATGGAGATAATCATATGGTTTTTATTTTTCCATTTCTTAATGTGGTGTATTACATTCATTGATTTGTGAATGTTGAAGAATCCTTGCATCCCTGGGATAAAGCCCACTTGGTCATGATGTCTGATCTTTTTTAATATGTTGTTGGATTCTGTTTGCTAGAATTTTGTTGAGGATTTTTCATCTAGGTTCATCAGTGATATTGGCCTATAGTTTTCTTTTTCTATAGCATCTTTGGTTTGGGGTTATGGTGACGGAGGCCTCATAAAATGAGTTTGGAAGTTTATCCTCCTCTGAAATTTTCTGGAAGAGTTTGAGTAGGATAGGTATTAGCTCTTCTCTCAATTTTCGGTAGAATTCACCTGTGAAGCCATCTGGTCCTGGGCTTTTGTTTGTTGGAAGATTTTTGATTACAGTTTTGATTTCTGTGCTTCCGATGGATCTTTTAAGATTTTCTGTTTCTTCCTGGTTCAGTTTTGGAAGGTTATACTTTTCTGAGTGTTTGTCCATTTCCTCCAGGTTGTCCATTTTATTGTCATATAGCTGCTGATAGTAGTCTCTTATGATCCTTTGTATTTCTGAGTTGTCTGTTGCCATTTCTCCCTTTTCATTTCTAACTTTGTTGATTTGATTCTTCTCCCTTTTCCCCTTGATGCTTCTGGTAATTGTTTGTCTGTTTTATTTATCTTCTGAAAGAACCAGCTTTTAGATTTGTTGATTTTTGTTATAGTCCCCTTTGTTTCTTTTTGATTTATTTCTACACTAATTTTTATGATTTATTTCCTTCTACTAACCGAGGGATTCTTAATTTCTTCTTTTTCTAGTTGCTTTAAGTATAAAGTTATGTCATTTATTTGATTTTTCTCTTATTTTTTGACGTAAGCTTGTATTGCCATAAGCCTTCCCCTAAGCACTGATTTTACTGAATCTCATTGGTTTTGGGTTGTCACATTTTCATTTTCATTCATTTATATGCATATTTTGATATATTTTTATTTATTTTGTGATTTGTTGATTATTCAGAAGCATATTGTTTAGACTCCATATGTTTCTATTTTTAATGTTTTTTTCTTGTTCAGTTCAGTTCAGTTCAGTTCAGTTGCTCAGTCATGTCCGACTCTTTGCGACTCCATGAATCACAGCATGCCAGGCCTCCCTGTCCATCACCAACACCTGGAGTTCACTCAAACTCATGTGCATCGAGTCAGTGATGCCATCCAGCCACATCATCCTCTGTTGTCCCCTTTTCCTCCTGTCCCCTATCCCTCCCAGCATCAGGGTCTTTAACAATGAGTCAACACTTCGCATGAGGTGGCCAAAGTATTGGAGTTTCAGCTTCAGCATCAGTCCTTCCAATGAACACCCAGGACTGATCACCTTTAGGATGGACTAGTTGGATCTCCTTGAAGTCAAAGGGACTCTAAAGAGTCTTCTCCAACACCACAGTTCAAACGCATCAATTCTTCAGTGCTCAGCTTTGTTTATAATCCAACTCTCACATCCGTACATGACCACTGGGAAAACCATAGCCTTGACTATACAGACCTTTGTTGACAAAGTAATGTATCTGCTTTTTAATATTCTATCTAGGTTGGTCATAACTTTCCTTCCAAGGAGTAAGCATCTTTTAATTTAAGGACTGCAATCACCATCTGCAGTGATTTTGGAGCCACAAAAAATAAAGTCTGACACTGTTTCTACTGTTTCTCCATCTATTTGCCATGAAGAGATGGGACCGGATGCCATGATCTTCATTTTCTGAATGTTGAGCTTTAAGCCAACTTTTTCACTCTCCTCTTTCACTTTCATCAAGAGGCTTTTTAGCTCCTCTTCACTTTCTGCCATAAGGGTGGTGTCATCTGCATATCTGAGGTTATTGATATTTCTTCTGGCAATCTTGATTCCAGCTTGTGTTTCTTCCAGCCCAGCATTTCTCATGATGTACTCTGCATATAAATTAAGTAAGCAGGGTGACAATATACAGCCTTTACATACTCCTTTTCCTATTTGGAACCTGTCTGTTGTCCCATGTCCTGTTCTAACTGTTGCTTCCTGCCTTGCATATAGATTTCTCAAGAGGCAGGTCAAGTGGTCTGGTATTCCCATCTCTTTCAGAATTTTCCAGTTTACTGTGATCCACACAGTCAAAGGCTTTGGCATAGTCAATAAAGCAGAAATAGATGTTTTTTCTGGAACTCTCTTGCTTTTTCCATGATCCAGCGGATGTTGGCAATTTGATCTCTGGTTCCTCTGTCTTTTCTAAAAGCAGCTCGACCATCTGGAAGTTCACGGTTCATGTATTGCTGAAGCCTGGCTTAGAGAATTTTGAGCATTATTTTACTAGCGTGTGAGATGAGTGCAATTGTGTGGTAGTTTGAGGATTCTTTGGCATTGCCTTTCTTTGGGATTGGAATGAAAACTAATCTTACTGCATTTTAATCAGAAAAGATGCTGGAAAGATTTCGATTTTTTTTCAATTTACCAAGGCTAGATTTATCACCCAGGATGTGATCTATCCTGGAGAATGTTCGCTGTGCTCTTGAGAAAAAGGTGAAATTGAAATGTCCTATAGATATTGATTAGGTCTAACTAGTCCATTGTATCATTTAAAGTTTGTGTTTCCTGGCTAATTTTATGTTTGGTTGATCTATCCATAGGTGTCAGTAGGGTATTAAAGTCTCCTACTATTATTGTGTTACTGTTAATTTCCCCTTTCATACTTGTTAGCATTTGCCTTATGTATTGAGGTGCTCCTATGTTGGGTGCATATATATTTATAAATATTATATCTTCTTCTTGGATTGATCCTTTGATCATTATGTAGTGTCCTTTGTCAATTTTCACAGCCTTTATTTCAAAGTCTGTTTTATCTCATATTAGTATTACTACTCCTGCTTTCTTCTTGTCTCTATTTGCATGAAATACCTTTTTCCAACCCTTCACTTTCAGTCTGTATGTGCCCCTTAGTTTGAGGTGGATCTCTTGCAGACAGCATATATAGGGTCTGCTTTTGTAACCATTTTACAATACTTCCTTTGTCACCTATCCATTTTTTCCATCCCTCTATCCAATCATCAGTCTTTTTCCTTGGTGCATTTTGTGGAAAATTGCAGACATCAGGATGCATCTCCTTAAGTATTTCTGCAAGCCTGCCATTAAGTAGTGAGCCATGTTTTTTATAGCAGTTTTCTTTGGATATAAACTTTACATACAATGAAACATACCAATCTTTTTTTTCCCCACTGATGATACTTTTTAAGTGAAGCACAGCTGCTCTCCAATGTTCTATTAATTTCTGCTTTACAGCAAAGTGATTCAATTATACACATATATGTGTACATATACATTGTGTGTGTGTATGTATTTACACATTATTTTATTTAATCTTTTTTTTTAATTTGGCTACACTGTCCAGCATGTGGGATTTGTCTCCTGACCAGGGACTGAACCTGCATCCCCTGCAGTGAAAGTGTGGAGTCTTAACCAATGGACTGCCAGATAAATCCATATATATTTTTTCCATTATGATTTATACTAGGATACTGAATATAGTTCTCTGTGCTCTACAGCAGGAACTTGTCCATCCATTCCATATACTTTAGTTTGTATCTCTTAACCCCAATCTCCTACTTCATTGCTCCCCCAATTCTCTCTGCCTTGGAAGCCACAAGTCTGTTCTCTATGTCCATGAGTATATTTCTGTTTCATACCCATGTTCATTTGTACCATATTTAAAATTCCACATTTAAGTGATATTATTTGGTATTTGTCTTTCTCTGTGTGCCTCACTTCACTTAGTATCATCATTTCTCAGTCCATGCATGTTGCTTCAAATGGCTTTATTGTTGTAGATGTACAGATTCTTGTATACTTTTAATCATATATAGAATTATTCATCTGTGGTTATTTTCCCAGTTATATTATTAAAACATATGTTGTACACAACTATTGTGAAAAGAAGAGAGGTGAAAAGCAAAGGAGAAAAGGAAAGATATAAGCATCTGAATGCAGAGTTCCAAAGAATAGCAAGAAGAGATAAGAAAGCCTTCTTCAGTGATCAATGCAAAGAAATAAAGGAAAACAACAGAATGGGAAAGACTAGATCTCTCTTCAAGAAAATTAGAGATACCAAGGAAACATTTCATGCAAAGATGGCCTTGATAAAGGACAGAAATTGTCTGAACCTAACAGAAGCAGAAGATATTAAGAAGAGGTGGCAAGAATACACGGAAGAACTGTACAAAAAGATCTTCACGACCCAGATAATCATGATGATATGATCACTTATCTAGAGCCAGACATCTTGGAATGTGAAGTCAAGTGGGCCTTAGAAAGCATCACTATGAACAAAGCTAGTGGAGGTGATGGAATTCCAGTTGACCTATTTCAAATCCTGAAATCTGATGCTGTGAAAGTGCTGCACTCAATATGCCAGCAAATTTGGAAAACTCAGCAGTGGCCACAGGACTGGAAAAGGTCAGTTTTCATTTCTTTCTTTCTTTCTTTTTTTTTTTTACTTTGCAATACTGTATTGGTTTTGCCATACATTGACATGAATCCACCACGGCTGTACATGCGTTCCCAAACATGAACCCCCCTCCCACCTCCCTCTTCATAACATCTCTCTCAGTTTTCATTTCAATACCAAAGAAAGACAATGCCAAAGAATGCTCAAACTACTGCACAATTGCACTCATCTCACATGCTAGGAAAGTAATGCTCAAAATTATCCAAGCCAGGCTTCAGCAATATGTGAACCGTGAACTCCCTGATGTTCAAGCTGGTTTCAGAAAAGGCAGAGGAACCAGAGATCAAATTGCCAACATCCACTGGATCATGGAAAAAGCAAGAGAGTTCCAGAAAAACATCTATTTCTGCTTTATTGACTATGCCAAAGCCTTTGACTGTGTGGATCACAGTAAACTGGAAAATTCTGAAAGAGATGGGAATACCAGACCACCTAACCTGCCTCTTGAGAAATCTGTATGCAGGTCAGGAAGCAACAGTTAGAACGGGTCATGGAACAACAGACTGGTTCCAAATAGGAAAAGAAGTACGTCAAGGCTGTATATTGTCACCCTGCTTATTTAACTTATATGCAGAGTACATCATGAGAAACCCTGGACTGGAAGAAGCACAAGCTGGAATCAAGATTGCCGGGAGAAATATCAATAACCTCAGATATGCAGATGACACCACCCTTATGGCAGAAAGTGAAGAGGAGCTAAAAAGCCTCTTGATGAAAGTGAAAGAGGAGAGTGAAAAAGTTGGCTTAAAGCTCAACATTCAGAAAACTAAGATCATGGCATCCAGTCCCATCACTTCATGGGAAATAGATGGAGAAACAGTAGAAACAGTGTCAGACTTTATTTTTTGTGGCTCCAAAATCACTGCAGATGGTGACTGCAGCCATGAAATTAAAAGATGCTTACTCCTTGGAAGAAAAGTTATGACCAACCTAGATAGTATATTCAAAAGCAGAGACATTACTTTGCCGACTAAGGTCCGTCTAGTCAAGGCTATGGTTTTTCCTGTGAGAGTTGTATTGTGAAGAAAACTGAGCACCGAAGAATTGATGCGTTTGAACTGTGGTGTTGGAGAAGACTCTTGAGGGTCCCTTGGACTGCAACGAGATCCAACCAGTCCATTCTGAAGGAGATCAACCCTGGGATTTCTTTGGAAGGAATGATGCTAAAGCTGAAGCTCCAGGACTTTGGCCACCTCATGCGAAGAGTTGACTCATTGGAAAAGACTTTGATCCTGGGAGGGATTGGGGGCAGGAGGAGAAGGGGTTGACAGAGGATGAGATGGCTGGATGGCATGACGGACTCGATGGACGTGAGTCTGAGTGAACTCCGGGAGATGGTGATGGACAGGGAGGCTTGGCGTGCTGCGATTCATGGGGTTGCAAAGAGTCGGACAGGACTGAGTGACTGAACGGAACTGACACAACTCTTGGGATAGTATGTCCATTTTGAGTCTGTCTTGGGATTTTATATGCATATGTCTGTCAGTTCAGTTCAGTCAGTCAGTTGTGTCTGACTCTTTTCCACCCCATAGACTATAGCATGCCAGGCTTCTCTGTCCATCAGCAACTCCTGGCACCTACTTAAACTCACGTCCATCGAATCC
Organism: Ovis aries; assembly: GCF_016772045.2. Lineage (NCBI taxonomy): Eukaryota > Metazoa > Chordata > Mammalia > Artiodactyla > Bovidae > Ovis > Ovis aries. Next base: position 7,711,878 of record NC_056080.1, on the reverse strand, counting down.
GTGATGCCATCTAACCATCTCATCCTCTGTTGTGCCCTTCTGCCCCCACCTTCAATCTTTCCCAGCATCAGAGACTTTTCCGATGAGTCAGTTAGTCACATCAGGTTGCCAAAATGTGTGGGTATGAATAAATATTTACTGTACTTTTGCTGCCCTCTCGTGGAGAAATAGAAGAATGCTTATGAATGTAATTCATAAAATCCAGATGTAGTCTGTGTATGAGTAAATATATACTGTGCTTCTGCGGCCCTCTCGTGAAGAAATAGAAGAATGCTTATGAATGGAGTCTACAAAAATCCAGATATATTCTTTACATGTTGAAAAAGATACGGTGTAACTTTATTAAGAATTAATACATGTTCATAAGAGAAAACGTAAAGTTGATATACAAATACAAAGAAAGAAAAAAATCACCCATGATCTCATTTACCACTGACCCAGAATTCTGAGTTCTTGGGATGGGGAGAAAATAAGTTGAGGGTGCTCTAATTCTTTCAGTATAAAATCATCTTTCCTGCTCTTTGAATGCTAACATAGAACATTGTTCATATAGGTGCTTATTGATTTGTTTACTCACATTTAAGCCTCTACTTTTACAAATGCCGAGTAATTTGACCCCTTGTTTAGAGACTGTTTACTTCTAGGTTTTTGTTTTGTTTTGATTGTTTGTTTGTTTTTTAACTTTTACTATGATTAAATAATGTTGCATGTAGTGGCTACGATAAATAGTGCTGCAATGAACATTGGGGTGCATGCATCTTTTTGAATTAAGGTTTTCTCCAGGAAAATGCCCAGGGTTAGGTCATATGGTGAATATATTTTTAGTTTTTTAAGAAGGTGCCATACAGTTCAACATAGTGGTGGTACTAATTTACATGCCCACTGACAGTGCAAGAGGGTCCTCTTTGCTCCACACCCTCTCCAAATTATTGTTTGCAGAGTTTTTGATGATGGCTATTTGGAGTGGTGTGAAGTGATACTTCATTGTAGTTTTGAATTGCATTTCTCTAATAATGTGATGTTGAGCACCTTTTCAAGTGTTTGTTGGCCATCTGTATGCCTTCTTTGGAAAAATGTCTATTTAGATCTGCCCATGTATTCAGTTGAGTTCATTTCAGTCGCTCTGTCGTGTCTGACTCTTTGCAACCCCATAAACCACAGCATGCCAGGCCTCACTGTCCATAACGAACTCCTGAAGTCCACCCAAACCCTTGTCCATTGAGTCAGTGATGCCATCAAACCATCTCATCCTCTGTCATCATCTTCTCCTCCTGCTCTCAATCTTTCCCAGCATCAGGGTCTTTTCAAATGTGTCAGCTCTTCGCTGAGGTGGCCAAAGTACTGGAGTTTCAGCTTCAACATCAGTCCTTCCAATGAACACCCAGGACTGATCTCTTTTAGGATGGACTGGGTGGATCTCCTTGCTGTCCAAGGGACTCTCAAGAGTCTTCTCCAACACCACAGTACAAAAGCATCAATTCTTCTGCACTCAGCTTTCTTTATAGTCCAACTCATATCCATACATGACCACTGGAAAAACCACAGCCTTGACTAGATGGTCCTTTGTTGACAAAGTAATGTCTCGCTTTTTAATATGCTATCTAGGTTGGTCATAACTTTCCTTCCAAGGAGTAAGTGTCTTTTAATTTCAGGGCTGCAATCACTATCTGCAGTGATTTTGGAGCCCAGAAAAACAAAGTCAGCCACTGTTTCCATTGTTTCCCCATCTATTTCCCATGAAGTGATGAGACTGGATGCCAAGATCTTAGTTTTCTGAATATTGAGCTTTAAGCCAACTTTTTCACTCTCCTCTTTCACTTTCATCAAGAGGCTCTTTTGTTCTTCTTTGCTTTCTGCCATAACGGTGGTGTCATCTGTATATCTGTGGCTATTGATATTTCTGCCAGCAATCTTGATTCCAGCTTGTGCTTCATCCAGCCTGGCATTTTGTGAGACGTAGAATACTTTGGACATCTGATGTGAAAAATTGACTCATTTGAAAAGACCCTGATGTGGGAAAGATTGAAGGCAGGAGGGGAAGGGGATGACAGAAGTTGAGATGGTTGGAGAACATCACTGACTCAGTGGACCTGAGTTTGTATAAACTCCGGAAACTGGTGATGGACAGGGAGGCCTGGCATGCTGCAGTCCATGGGATCATAAAGAGTCAGACATGTCTGAATGACTGAGCTGAACTGAACTCTGCATATAAGTTAAATAAACAGGGTGACAATATACAGCCTTGATTTACTCCTTTCCTAATTTGGAACCAGTCTGTTATTCCATGTTCAGTTCTTACTGTTGCTTCTTGACCTGCATACAGATTTCTCAGGAGGCAGGTCAGATGGTCTGGTATTCTCATCTCTTTCAGAATTTTCCAGTTTGTTGTGATCCACACAGTCAAAGGCTTTGGCATAGTCAATAAAGCAAAAGTAGATGTTTTTTCAGAAACTTTCTTGCTTTTTTCATGATCCAATGGATGCTGGCAATTTGATCTCTGGTTCCTCTGCTTTTTCTAAATCCAGCTTGAACATCTGGAAGTTCACAGTTCACATATTGTTGAAACCAGGCTTGGAGTATTTTGAGCATTACTTTGCTAGTGTGTGAGATGAGTGCAATTGTGCGGTAGTTTGAGGATTCTTTGGCATTGCCTTTCTTTGGGATTGGAATGAAAACTGAGCTTTTCCAGTCCTATTGTTATGCCCAGAGTCCAAGTCCCAAAAACTGAGAGAATAAGACGTCCACAGCAATGCAAAAGCATGAAGGGGTTTTATTTCTAGCTTGAGCTAGGGCTCCCGCCACATCCAATGCAGTGGAGTGGAGCAAGGAGCCCCAAGCCCAGATTTACAGCAGTATTTATAGGTTTTAAAACAGAGAGTTGGCAAGGGCTGATTGGCTGCAGGAGTTTCCTAGTATTTACTAATTGGCTAATCTTTATTGGCTGCAGGGTTTTCCTGGTATTTACTAATTGGCTATTGGCTGCAGGGGGATGTCTTTTACGTCCTGATAAACTCAAACCAGGTTATGGGGGGTATGCTGATTAGACAAGTCCTGGCATCCGCGGGGATGACCTCACTGGGCAATGACTCAGCCTTTCCCATGAGTCCTACCTTAGTCCCTGAAGCCTATCATGGCGTCTGTTAGGTCCCAACATTCCCCCCGTCCTTTGATCATGGAGAGGAATCCTCCTCTTCATTTTGAGACATTGCCTGATATTGTTGTCTCAGCATCATCACTTGAACTGTACTGATATGTTCTTTTTACAAAGGTCCAAGGTCGAAGAATAAATCTGGCCACCAAGTATTGGGGGGATTCCAGTAGTCGAACTGAGTACCTCATGGGTTAGTCCATTACAAAGCATCCAGGTGATCTTAGCAGGTTGATGTGGGTTAGCACCAGCAGTTCCAGAGTGGAAAAGGAGGGCCACCAACAGGAGAGTCAGGGGGATTTGTCTGGGGCCAGCTGGAGGACGAGCTTCATTTTTAAGGGGTTGGTGGGATGTGGTGTCGCCTTCCATTCTTTTGGGGCCTTTTCTTGTTCCTCTGGGGTGGCATGACCCACATGGTTGCAGTGCACCCAGGGTCCAATTCCGTCCATCTTTAGGACAGTGGGGGTGGTAAGGAGAACAACATAGGGGCCCTTCCGTCTTGGCTCTAAGGTTTTTGACTGGTGTCTCTTAACCCAGACCCGATCTCCCGGGCCCATATCATGGGACAGGATTGTTCCTTTACTCTGGCCCTCATGAACTTCTTGTATCAGTGACCAGATATGTTTATGCACTTTACTTAAAGCCAGCATCTCTTGTTGGAACGTGCGTAGTGAGAGAGATGGTTTAGTCTTTCCCTCAAACACTGAACAAATGGGGGGTGGACTTCCATATACAATTTCAAAGGGAGTCAAACCTCGTTTATAGGGGGTATTGCATGCCCGAAAAAGTGCAAAGGGAAGGAGGGTTACCCAGTCCTCTCCAGTCTCTATTGCCAGCTTTGTTAAAGTTTCTTTTAGGGTCCGATTCATTCTTTCTACTTGTCCTGAGCTCTGGGGACTGTACTCACAATGTAGCTTCCATTTGGTCCCCAGGGCTGAGACCAGTCCTTTAACAATTTTGCTCACAAATGCAGGTCCATTATCAGAGCCAATAGATGCCGGCAGCCCAAACCTAGGTATTATCTCTTCTAGGAGCTTCTTAGCCACTATTATTGCTGTCTCCTTGTTAGTGGGTCAAGCTTCTACCCACCCAGAAAACGTATCAACCAAAACTAACAGGTAACGATAGCCATACTTGCCTGGCCTTACCTCTGTAAAATCTATCTCCCAATGCTGTCCCGGCCCTTTCCGCCCGCTGTCTTATACCCATGTGCTGTCCTTTTCCCAGTCTCATCATCTGACAGGCCTTGCAGGTGCAGACTATGTCCTGTATGGTTTTCTTTTGTCGGGGAAACTGCAGCTGTGCTGCTTGTAGAAGCGTCAAAGTCCTTTTCTCTCCCAAATGGGTGGTTTGATGTAAATGGGTACAGAGATGTCTGCCCAGGTCGGCAGGAAGCAACAGGTTGTCATCCTGATCCCGATACCATCCGTCCTTGCCCGCAGGGCGGTTGGTGTTATCCTGCATCCAGCTTAAATTGGATAAGGAGTATATGGGGCTTGGGGGGAGAGTCCCCATCCCCGGTGGTGGTAATCCTACAGCCAGCACATGAGCTTGGCATCCAGCGGCCACCTCGTGGGCTGCTGCATCGGCAGCACGGTTGCCTCGGGCCCTGGCATCTTCTCCTTTCTGGTGTCCTGGGACATGTACTATGGATACCGCCTGGGGCAAGTGGACCGCTGCCAAGAGTCTGCATATTTCAGGTAGGTTCTTAATCTTTTTCCCCTCTGCCATCAAGAACCCCCGTTCTTTATATATAGGGCCTTGAATATGCACGGTGCCGAATGCATACCGGCTGTCAGTGTAAATGGTGATTTTTTTTCCTTTCGCCCTCTCTAGTGCTTGTGTCACAGCTATCAATTCTGCTTTTTGGGCGGATGTTCCAGGGGGCAAAGCCTTGGCCCAGACGACCCTCCCAGTGTCATCTACTATGGCTGCCCCTGCTTTTCTCTGCCCATCCTTTATATAACTGCTCCCATTTGTGAACCATATCAGCTCACTGTCCTTTAATGGTATGTCGCTGAGGTCTCTTCCTATAGCGGTTACCTCAGCCAATACTTCAACACCAGTCATGGAGGGGCCCATCCTCCTCCGGGATGGGCAAGAGAGTAGCAGGATTTAGAAAACAAGGTGTCTGAAAGTGTATCCGTGGAGCATCTAACAGCAGGGCTTGGTAATGGGTTAAGTGAGCGTTAGAAATCCACTTACCCGGTGGCTGTTTGAGGATCCCCTCTATGGCATGGGGAGTGTAGACCAGGAGGCACTGTCCATAAGTCAACTTGTTAGCGTCATGGACAAGGAGAGCAGCAGCCACGATGATATGGAGACAGGGTGGCCATCCAGCAGCTACCGGGTCCAGCCGTTTAGAGAGGTATATGCCACAGGCCGCCTCCAAGGTCCCCATTGCTGTGTCAGGACTCCCTTTCCCACTCCCTGCTTTTCATCCGCAAACAGTTGAAATGGCTTAGCTGGGTCAGGGAGAGCTAGGGCCGGGGTTTCTAGCAATGCCTGCTGGAGTTCCTGAAACGCCCGCCTCATTGGCTCAGTCCAAGTCCAGTTCTTATTTTCTCTACTTCCTTCATATAGAGGCTGGGCCGTTTCAGCAAACCCCAGGATCCATAGCCTGCAGTACCCAACAGTCCCTAAGAACTCCCTCACTTGCCGAGGAGTCGTTGGCTCAGGGATCTGTAAAATAGTCTCTTCCATAGCCTGAGTCAACCATCTTTGCCCCTGTTTTATTTTGTATCCCAAGTAAACAACTTCCTGTTTAGCAATTTGGGCCTTCTTTGCACTCACCCAGTACCCCAATGTCCCCAAAGTCTGAAGGAGGTCGCCTGTGGCCTCTAGGCATACCTCCTTGGTAGTAGTGGCCAGCATGAGGTAATCCACATATTGCAATAGGACAACGTCCAGGTGGCTAGTCCGGTACTCACAGAGGTCCTCGCCTAGAGCCTCATTGAACAATGTCGGCGAGTTTTTAAATCCCTGTGGAAGGTGAGTCCAGGTCAGCTGTCTACAGTTTGACTGTCTTCATCAGTCCATTCGAATGCAAAGATCTGTTGGCTCTGGGGGGCCAGAGGTAAACTGAAAAAGGCATCTTTTAAGTCCAAGATTGTATACCAGATGTAGTCTGGTGGCAAGCCACTCAGGAGGGTGTATGGGTTAGGGACAGTGGGATGAATGTCACCCACCCGTTTGTTGACTTCACAAAGATTTTGGACGGATCTAAAGTCCGTTCCCCCGGGCTTTTTCACAGGCAGCAGGGGAGTATTGCATGGGGACTGGCACTTTTTAAGAATCCCTACCTTCAGGAGGCGCTGTATGCATGGTGTGATTCCTTGCCAGGCCTCGTGACTCATGGGATACTGCTTTATCTTCACAGGGGTAGCATTTGCTTTTAGTTCAACAATGATGGGAGGTCTTTGTTTTGCCAGTCCTACTCCTGCCATCTCGGCCCATGCCAGAGGGTATTTTTGGATCCGTTGTAGCATAGCCGGGTCCACAGCTGCAGGGGGTTTTGGTGAATGTAGTCTATATTCATCTCTCAGTGCCAGGGATAAAACGTGAATTGGTTGTCCAAGCCCGTCTGTGACTGATATCCCTCCAGAGTCAAAGTGAATTTGTGCATTGACTTTGGACAATAGGTCTCTTCCTAATAAAGGGGCCGGACATTCCGGGATCATCAGAAATGAGCGGGACACCCGTTGGGCTCCCAAGTCCATTTTTCGTTTAGTAGTCCAGTAATATCTTTTTGTCCCGGTGGCTCCCTGGACCAAGCTAGTCTTCTTGGACATTGGCCCGAATTTTTGATTGAGGACCGAGTATTGGGCTCCCGTATCCACCATGAAGCTGACTGGTTTCCCCTCCACATTAATAGTTACCCAGGACTCGGGGAGGGGTGCTGGGCTGTGACCCCCCCTAATCACTATCTTCTCCTGCATATAAAATGTGGGTACCCAAGAGAGACTTCTTTTCTTACAGTCCTTTTTTTTTCAGGTTTCTCTTGGGGCAGTCATTTTTCCAGTGCCCTTGCTCTTTGCAATAGGTGCATTGGTCTCTCTTTAGGGTTGGCCTGGCTGGTTTCTCCCTTCCTTTTGTCTGGGTGTCTCGAGTCTTCTGGGAATCAGGTCCCAGTCTCGTCCCCACATAGGAAATTTGAGCCAGCTCTTTCTGATTTCTTCTGTTTTCCTTAGCTCTAAATTCCCTTTCCTCCTGTCTAATTCATTCCTCCCTCTCCTCAGGGGTCTCTCTGTTATTAAACACTTTCTCAGCTGCCCTCACCAGATCCTGTATTGACTGTTCTCCCAGCCTCTCTATCCTCTGTAACTTCCTCCTGATATCCGGAGCTGCCTGATTAACAAAGGCTAGCAAGACTGCTGTGCATGACTCATCAGCCTGATGGTCCATGGGCGTATACTTCCTGAAAGCCTCCATTAACCTCTCTAAAAAGGCTGCTGGGCTCTCATTTGGCTCCTGCCTTATCAAATTTACCTTAGACAAATTCGTTGTTTTCCTGGTGGCTGCCCGGAGGCCAGCCATCAGAGTCTGGTGGTACACTCGGAGACGCTCCATACCTTCAGCGTGTTCAAAATCCCAGTTCGGTCACATCAAAGGAAACCCCTCCTCGATTAGGTGGGGCTGCATGGTGGGTCTTCCATCCACTCCTGGCACATGTTTTCATGCTTCCGATAGAATTCGCTCCCGTTCCTCCATGGTGAAGAGCACCTGCAACAGCTGCTGACAATCATCCCAAGTAGGATTGTGAGTAAACAAGATAGAATCTAAGAGATCAATAAGACCTTGGGGTTTTTCGGAAAAAGAAGGGGTTTGAGTTTTCCAGTTATATAAATCACTCGTAGAAAATGGCCAGTACTGGTATGTTCGCTCCCCACTGGGATTTTGCTGGCCCCACCCGGACAGGGAATGCCTGAATGGTGGATGAAGGAGCCTTCCAGCTTTTGTCCTCAGACAAGTCTCCGCCCCTTCGAGGCCTTCCACAAGTTCCTTGGGCCAGCCCCCCTCCCCATGGTGGAGCTGAGGGTTCTGGGTCCCTCCTTTGTTCTACGGATGACACCTGCGGTACCTGCGGGGGCAAGTGTGGCTGCATATATGGGGGAGGTGAGATTTCAGTGTCTAAGTCAATAAGGCTAGGATATAAAGAGGATTCTTGGAGTATCGGCTTCTTCTTCTGACTCTCCCGATCTTCATGGTCAGTCATTACAGACAAAGCGGTGGAAGAGCTTTGACCCATAATGACGGAGCTCACAATAAACACACAAAATAACAAAAATGGCACCGGCACACAAAGAAAGGCGACAGATAGAAGACAAACAAATATCGGCCCAAAACACAGAACTAGATCTATCCCGGGTTACTGTCGTCTTGCTTCCCAATGTTATCTCACCGAAGGGCGTCCACTGCCCACCAGATTCAGAGTCGGGAGAGATGTTCCTTCCCAATCCCTCACAGAACCAGCTGCCTTCCAGCGCGAATGCTGGGCCCTGGTCTTATGCTGGCTGCCAGTTGTCTTCCAGCGTGCTCACTGGGCCTTGGTCTTGCACTGGCTAGGACGACTAATTCACCTCTGATTAGGCCTAACAAGAGCCAGCTGCCTTCCAGTGTGTATGCTGGGCCTGGGCCTTATGCTGGACTTAACCAGACTTAACACCGGTGTTAAAGTATCTTTCCTCCTAGTGAGGAAACCCCTTCTACCGGGAGAGTGTTATTCTTCCCAGTTAAAGGGATCCCGGATGAGCCCCCAAATGTTATGCCCAGAGTCCGAGTCCCCAAAACTGAGAGAATAAGACATCCGCAGCAACGCAAAAGCATGAAGGGGTTTTATTTCTAGCTCGAGCTAGGGCTCCCACCACATCCAATGCAGTGGAGTGGAGAAAGGAGCCCCAAGCCCAGATTTACAGCAGTATTTATAGGTTTTAGAACAGAGAGTTGGCAAGGGCTGATTGGCTGCAGGAGTTTCCTAGTATTTACTAATTGGCTAATCTTTCTTGGCTGCAGGGGTTTCCTGGTATTTACTAATTGACTATTGGCTGCAGGGGGATGTCTTTTACGTCCTGATAAACTCAAACCAGGTTATGGGGGGTATGCTGATTAGACAAGTCCTGGCATCCGTGGAGATGACCTCACTGGGCAATGACTCAGCCTTTCCCATGAGTCCTACCTTAGTCCCTGAAGCCTATCATGGCGTTTGTTAGGTCCCAACACTATGGCCACTGCTGAGATTTCCAGATTTGATGGCATATAGAGTGCAGCAATTTCACAGCATGATCTTTTAGGATTTCAAATAACTCAACGGAAATTCCAACACCTCCACTAGCTTTGTTCGTAGTGATGTTTCCTAAGGCCCACTTGACTTCGCATTCCAGGATGTCTGGCTCTAGGTGAGTTATCACACCATTGTGGTTATCTGGGTCATGAAGATCTTTTTTTTTTTTTTTTTTGTACAGTTCTTATGTGTATTCTTGCCACCTCTTCTTAATATCTTCTACTTCTGTTTGGTCCATTCCATTTCTGTCCTTTATTGTGTTCATCTTTGTGTGAAATGTTCCCTTGGTATCTCTAATTTCCTTGAAGAAATCTCCAGTCTTTCCTATTCTATTTTTTTCCTGTATTTGTTTGCTTTAATTGCTGAGGAAGGCTTTCTTATCTCTCTGCTATTCTTTAGAACTCTGCATTCAAGTGGGTATAACTTTCTTTTTCTCCTTTGCCTTTTGCTTCTCTTCTTTTCTCAGCTGTTTGTAAGGCCTAGTCAGACAACCAGTTTGCTTTTTTGCATTTCTTTTTCTTGGGGATGGTCTTGATCACTGCTTTCTCTACAATGTCATTCCTAGTTATCAAGGCACTATTCTCCAAAATATACAAACAGGTCATGTAGGCCAGTATCAAAGATAAAAATTCAATCAAGAAATGGGCATATGTAAATAGACATTGTTCCAAAGAAGACATACAAATGGCCAACAGATACATGAAAAGATGCTCAACATCACTAATTATTAGAGAAATGTACATCTAAACTACAATGAGATATTACTTCACACCAGTCCGAATAGCCATCATCAAAAGTTCTACAAACAATAATTTCTGGAGAGGGTTTGGAGGAAAGGGGACCCTCTTGCACTGTCGATGGACATGTAAATCGGTACAGCCACTATGGTGAACAGTATGGCAGCTCCTTAAAAACTAAAAATAGAACTACCATATGACCCAGCAATTCCACTGCTGGGCACATTCCTGGAGAAAAACCTGAATTTCAAAAGATACATGCACTCCAATGTTTATTGCAGCATTATGTACTGTAGACAAGACATGCAGCATTTTTTAATAAAAGCAGAAATGACCAAAAAAAAAAAAAAGAAAAGAAAAGAAAAGAAACCTTGAAGCCAACAGTCTCCAGACAGGGGATAAAATTACTAGCCATTTGTAACAGTAAAGGCTTAAAGATAAGCAAACAAAGCAAGAATCAAGTATCTAAACCAAGTTCTATGTTAGCATACAAATAGCTGAAATGATGATTTAATACTAAAAGAAGTAGCACACCATCATCGCCCCGAGCCAGGAACTCAGAATTCTGAGCCGATGGTAAAGTGACATCATGGGTGATTTTTTTGTTTCTTTGTATTTTTTGGCAAATTTACCTCTTCTGTTATGAGTATATATCATTTAATAAAGCAATATAGTATCTTTTCCAACATGTGAAGAATACATCTGGATTTTATAAATTGCATTTATAATCTTTCTTCTATTTCTCCACCAGAGGGCAGAAAAAGCACAGTAAATATTTATTCATACACATATATATGAGAGTATACATCTGAATTTTATAAATTACATTCACAAGCACAACAAATATTTATTCATACCCACATATACTCTGGAGAGTCCCAAGGAGATCAAACCAGTCAATCCTGAATGACACCTGTCCTGAATATTCACTGGAAGGAATGATGCTGAAGATGAAACTCCAGTACTTTGGCCACCTGATGTGAAGAACTGACTCATTGGAAAAGACCCTGATGCTGGGAATGATTGAAGCCAGGAGGAGAAGTGGACAACTGCCGGGGGCCAGCGTGAGGAATTCCGCCCATGGCAAAGGTCATGAGGAAGGAGGCTTGGCATACGCAAAGGCATGATCAAGCCTCAGGAAACCCCCTGTTCCCGAGCATCTAACCCCAAAACCAGAGTCTGTTTTATGCTCTCACCTACACCTCTGACTTTACAGGGGGCTCTCCCCCATAACCGTTTCTCTTGGAGAAGGAGTAAACGTGCAGCTCCAAGGCAATAAAAATTCTTGGGCGTGACAAGAGTGTTTCAGCTTACGGACTCCTCTGAAGGTTATCTAGCCCACTTGTATAGGTTTGTCCGGCCACATGTGATTGCTTACAGCCTCCCAACCTGAGAGGCATGAGATGTTTTAGACTTACTAAAGGCAAAATCTTTTGGGGAGTTGGAAATTATTAGTATAGTGTGTTGGTTAGGAATTATATTGGTGAAGGGTTCTTCATTTGTTGTGTCAATAATTGTTGCTAATTCCCTGCTCTGGGTGGGACAAGGATGTCTCAGGTCAAACCTCTCTGCTGACAGACTAGCTTGTGTGACAGGATTATCCATACTCCTGCCACATGATTGTTTACTACCTCTTAACCGTAAACAGCACAGAGAGTTTTGGAGTATTTTGAGAGTCTTAATTAGCATAGGACTTTTTCTTCTTGTTGAGTCAATGATTGCCGCCAGGCCTCTATATCCTTAGGCACTTGAGAATATATTAATCAATGTATTTGGAATATAGCAAAGGAAATATAGTAGTTTTTGATGTTAGCAATACTAGACTTTTTGAGTTAATGGATTTTCTCTTTTGTAATAGATCACTGTACTTTGTTATAAATCGCTGTGTCCTTGCTATGTAAAAATGTAACTTTATCATAAGACTAAACAGATCTTAAGGGGAGCATTGGTGAAAGGATTTTCATTTGTTGGGTTGATGTTTGCTGCTAAATCTCCATGTTCCCTACCCTTATAATGAATATAACTAGCATATAGGAAGAAATAAGTATTAACCTTTAAGCATATAGGAGAGATAAGTATTAACCTTTAAGACTAATCATGTTAACCTTGGGTTGAATAAATTCCTTTCTTGATTGTAACTCACTACACCCTCACCCTATAGGAATGTAACTTTATTTGGAGGGTGGTGCCTGGTTTAAGAAAAAACACCCTTGGAAAAAATAAGTTTTTTGGTTATCAGAAAGAAAGGATCATAAAATGTCAGCAGGTCTCACTCATGGCCAGAAGATGATGTAATATCCCTAAGACCTTTTTTTATATACATTCATGTGAAGCACCTGATTTTGACAAAGGTCAGGACTGCTGACCCCCACGTGACTCTGTATTCATCCCTATGTGTAACAAAAGGTATATAAGCAAACCCAAAAATAAAAAAATCGGATCAGTTTCCGGAAAGACTGATTCCCCCATGTCGCTTCTTTCTTGCTCCCGTTTTTCTGGCTGAATTCCCATCTGGAGCATGGATGCTATTTCACGTAATCCAAGTTATTCAGCCTCTTTTTCTCCACTGATCTTCCTACTACAGTATCCATTTCTAATCTCTCTATATCTGTGATTAAATATGTATTTTTCCAAAGACGCCGACTCCATCCCCCCACCTTCGAATCACCCTGGATCCACCGGGGCTGGACCCCGGCAGACAACAGAGGATGAGGTGGTTGGATGGCATCACCCACTCAATGGACCTGAGTTTGAGCAGGCTCTGGTAATTGGTAATGGACATGGAAACCTGGCATGCTACAGTCCATGGGGTCGCAAAGAGTCAGACACGGCTGAGCGACTGAACATATACATATGAAATGCCAATACAGCCTCAAAATGGATGCACTATGCTCAGAATGGTGTACTACAGATGTTTTCATAATATATACGTGAAAATAACCACAGATGAATACTTGTATGTATGACTAAAAGGATACAAGAGTCTGTACAGCTACAACAGTAAGGCTATTTGAGGTGACATGCATGGACCGAGAGATGGTCATACTAAGTGAAGTGAGTCAGAGAAAGACAACTACCAAATGATATTACTAAAATGTGAAATCTAAGATATGATACAAATGAACATATGCATGAAACAGAAACACATGGACATAGAGAACAGACTTGTATCTTCCAAGGCAGAGAGATCTGGGGGAGGGATGGAGTAAGAGACTTGGGTTAAGAGCTATAAACTGGAGTACATGGAATGGGTAGACAAGTTCCTACTGTAGAGCACAGAGAACTATATTCAGTATCCTATGATAAGTCATAATGGAAAAGAATATATATGGGACTTCCCTGGCAGTCCAGGGGATAAGACACCACACTTCCACTGCAAGGGATGGAGGTTCAAGCCCTGGTCAGAGAAGTAATCCACATACCGTACAGTGTGGCCAAAAAGAAAAAAAAAAGATTAAATAAAAGAGATATATATACACACAATGTATCTATACGCACATATATGTATAACAGAAACAATAATTCCTATAGAGGCTGTGGAGAAAAGGTAACCCTTTTGCACTGTCAGTAGGCATGTAGATTGGTACTGCCACTATGGTGAACAGTATGGCAGCTCCTTAAGAATTTAAAATAGTATTTCCATATGACACAGTAATGTTACTCCCGGCCATATTCCTGGAGAAAACCTTAATTCCAAAAGATACATGCACCCCAATGTTCATTGCAGCACTGTTTACCATAGACAAGACATACAAATTTTTTTAATCTTACTAAAAGCAGAAGAAGAAAAAAAAATAAAAACTTGAAGCAAACAGTCTCTAAACAGGGGCTCAAATTACTAGGCATTTTTAAAAGTAGAGGGTTAATGATAAGTAAACAAAGCAAGAGCCAAGTATCAAATCCAAGTTTTATGTTAGCATTCTAACAGCAGAAAAGGTGATTTTATTCTAAAAGAACTAACACATCCTCGTTTTTTTATCTCTCTGTCCCAGGAACTCAGAATTCTGAGCCAATGGTAAAGTGAGATGATGGGGTTTTTTTTTTCTTTCTTTCTTTGTATTATTCTGTCAATTTTACATTTTCTCTTATGAGCATGTATTAATTTTTAAAAAGTTATGCAGTATCTTTTTCAACATGTAAAGAATGCATCTGGATTTTATAAATTACATTCATAATCATTCTTCTATTTCTCCACAAGAGGGCAACAAAAGCACTGTAAATATTGATTCATACACACATATACATATGAGAGAATACATCTGGGTTTTATAAATTACATTCATAAGTATTCTATTTCTCCACAAGAGTGAAGCATATTCACAAAAAAATATTTATTCATACCCACATTTACTCTGGAGAGTCCCTTGGACTGCAATGAGATGAAACCCATCAATCTTAAAGGAAATCAGTCCAGAATATTTTACAATACCCCGCATCCAAAGACAGAGAAGCCCCAGCAAGACAGTAGGATGGGTAAACTGCATTTAGAATCAAACTCCATATCCATCAGAGACACTCAGGGGCTCAAACAAACCTTGTGTGCACTGGAACCCAGAGACCCCACAGAGACTGAGACAGAACTGTGTTTGACTATCTTCTGTGGAGGTACGGGTCAGCAGTGGCCTGCTTCAGGGACAGGGGCTCTGGGTTCAGCAGGCCTGGGTATGGCATAAGCCCTCTTGGAGGAGGTTGCCATTAATCCCACCATAGAGCCGCCAGAACTTACACAGGACTGGGAAACAGACTCTTAGAGGGCACAAACAGAACCTTGTGCACACTAGGACCCAGAACAAAGGAGCAGTGACCTCACAAGAGTCTGACTCAGACTTGCCTGTGAGTGTCCAGGAGTCTCTGGCAGAGGTGTGGGTTGGCGGTGGCCTGCTGCAGGGTTGGGGGCACTGAGTGTACCACTGTGTGCATGGGACCTTTGAATGAGGTCACCATTATCTTCATTACCTCCACCATATTTTAGGGAACATAGCCCCATCCATCAACAGAAAAGTGGATTAAAGATTTACTGAGCATGGCCCCACCCATCAGAACAAGACCCAGTTTCCCCCTCAGTCAGTCTCTCCCATTAGGAAGCTTCCATAAGCCTCTTATCATTCTGCATCAGCTGGAAGACAGATGGAAAACCACAATCACCAAAACCTAACGAATCTGATCACATGGACCACAGTCTTGTCTAACTCAATGAAACTATGAGCCATGCCATGCAGAGCCTCCCAAGATGGAGTGGTCATGGTGGAGAGTTCTGAGAAAATGTGGTCCACTTGAGAAGGGAATAGCAAATACCCTTGGTATTCTAGCCTTGAAAACCCCAGGAACAGTATGAAAAGGCAAAAAGGACACTGAGGGATGAACTCTCCAGGTCAGTAGGTGCCCAATATGCTACTGGAGATCAGTGGAGAAATAACTCCATAAAGAATGAAGAGATGGAACCAAAACAAAAACAGCACTCAGTTGTGGATGTGACTGGTGATAGAAGTAAATCAGATGCTGTAAAGAGCAATAATGCATAGGAACCTTTGATGTTAAGTCCATAATCCAGGCAAATTGGAAGTGGTAAAACAGGAGATGGCAAGAGTGAACATCGACATTTTAGGAATCAGGGAACTAAAATGGACTGGAATGAGTGAATTTAACTCAGACAAACATTATATCTACTACTGTGGGCAAGAATCCCTTAGAAGAAATGGAGTAGCCATTATAGTTAACAAAAGAGTCTGAAATGCAGTATTTGGGTGCAATCTCAGAAATGACAGAATGATCTCTATTCATTTCCAAGGCAAACCATTTAATATCACAGTAATCCAAGTCTATGCCCCGATGAGTAATGCTGAAGAAGCTGAAGCTGAATGGTTTTATGAAGACCTACAAGACATTCTAGAACTAACACCCAAAAAGATGTCCTTTTCATTATAGGGGACAGGAATGCAGAAGTAGAAAGACAAGAAACACCTGGAGTAACAGGCAAATTTGACCTTGGAGTACACAATGAAGCAGGGCAAAGGCTAATAGAGTTTTGCCAAGAGAACACACTGGTCATAGTAAACACCCTCTTCCAACAACACAAGAGAAGACTCTACAAATGGACACCACCAGGTGGTCAATACTGAAATCAGATTGATTATACTCTTTGCAGCCAAAGACAGAGAATCTCTATACAGTCAACAAAAAGAAGACCAAGAGCTGACTGTGGCTCAGATCATGAACTTCTTGTTGCCAAATTGAGACATAAATTGAAGAAAGTAGGGAAAACTCCTAGACAATTCAGGTATGATCTGAATCAAATCCCTTACGATTATACTGTGGAAGTGAGAAATAGATTCAAGGGGTTATATCTGATAGACAGAGTGTCTGAAGAACTGTGGACAGAGGTTCATGACATTGTACAGGAGGCAGTGATCAAGATCATCCCCAAGAAAAAGAAATGAAAAAAGGCAAAATGGTTGTCTGAGGAGGCCTTATAAATAGTCGTAACATGAAGAGAAGTGAAAGGCAAAAGAGAAAAGATATACACATTTGAATGCAGAGTTTCAACGAATAGAAAGGAGAGATAAGAAAGACTTCCTCAGTGATCAATGCATAGAAATAGAGGAAAACAATAAAATAGGAAAGACTAGAGATCTCTTCAAGAAAATTAGAGATACCAAGGGACATTTCATGCAAAGATGGGCATAATAAAAGACGGAAATTGTATGGACTTAACAGAATTAGAAGATATCAATAGTGGCCTTTTTGATTTCTCAGCAGTGCTATCCCCTTGCAGTTTAACTTTTCATATCACTGACAAAAAGCCAAATGAGGTACATTTCCAGACGCATCTTTCTTCACTGAATTGCAGTTACCTGTTGATGTTTCCTTCCTGATCGTATGGTTTGTTCTTGTTTTTATTTCAGTGTGCGAACTCTGGCCGTTTTGTAAGGGTAGGTGTCATCTATTGCCCGACCACCTCGTGAATAGGCAGTGTCCATCAGCCCAAGGTTTAAAATTGCTGTTCCCGAATATGGCCAGAAGGTAGCAGCATTTCTTTGGATTCTCTTCTTGTTATCATGGGAATTGCATCTTTAGAGGTATTCGCCATTTCTGATTGTAAATGAGAGTAGAATGAGTTAGAGGAAACCCCCGAAAGCTTGTGTCTCCTTCCTTCTTTGTTTTATTGTAGTTCATATTTCTTGTTTGACAAAGCCCATATACAGAATTGCCTTTGTTGTAGCTATACCGATTCTTGCTCCCTTACACCAGTACATAGAGGCATTCAGGAGCAGTTTATTTCCTCTGACCTGTTCTCAGAAAGTGTGTAGTACATCACTCTTGCTAAGTTGGTCCCTGTGGATTATGTAATTGACAGGTATTTCTGGGAATCCATGATTTTCAGCCTTCCTCTCACCCATCCCCTTTGTTAAGCATCAGTGTGTTCCCAGCACTGGGTGTCCATTTCACTTTGGATAGAGAAAAATTTAGAGATCATCACACTGAGTGAAGGAGGGTCGATTCAAGTTACATCATGGAATGTAACGGGGAGGTGGGATACAAAAATCCACAGCAGTGAGCACCCACACAAAGTTTAAATGGATATCCAACCTGGCAAGAAACTTATGGGAAGCAGAGGACCCTGGTGGATGGAGGGGGTATGTATGGAGCTTGGAGTTAATTTCTTCCCCAAAATACATATAAAATATGGAATCCACATTAAACCTACTTCAACGAGAGGGGCATTTGAAACACTTTCTAATCTCATGTAGGTGAAAACAAGCACAGCTGAGTAGATCTGGTACTCTCAGTGCCATGGAACAAGAATCTGTACACATAAAACAAAAGCATCCTTGACAGTCAACTTAAATAGAATAGAAACTTTAAGTTAAAATAAAATCCAAGAGTGAGGAGACACTAGGTTTGGTGGCATTCTCTAGCTCATTCTATTGTAATGTATAACAAGGCTTGACAAAAGCTCCAAGGTGGTGGAGGCCAACCTAAAAGAGGACGGAATAAAGAAACCTTGCAGCTTGGAGGCTGTTCTCTGTAACCACAGCCTGAAACCTATCACTGATGGACATCTGATATTCACAAGGCTACTGGACTGGACATGACACCCTTGAACATGTCAGGAGTCACACATCCAAAAGTGAATAAGTAAATAAAAACAAACAAACAAAAACAAAACCAGAAAACTCTCAGAAGAAAACATCAACAGGTTAATACAGCTCAAAATGCTTTCCAAAAGCCAAAAGCCCATGAACAGTGCTCCATAAAATTTCTTACCAGAGATACAAAGGCTAAATGGCCATGAGCCATCAACTCTTAGCACTAGAAAAGGCCACCATGGACAACACTCCAGACCAGAAATGGTAGGTTGACATTAGTCAGGGAGATCATTTTATAGTAGTAGGGGGAATAAAAGTGGGAGGAGCCAGTATAAGATTCACTGTCCAAGTGACTTTATAGAAAAAAAGAGGCAGAAAGTATGACATGGCCTCTCCATTCCAAAGATATCTCAGAAATACACAGATTTTTAAAACCACACACACCAGAGCATGCACTGCAGGGGCATTCCCGTTACTAAGAGGTGAAAGTAAATAAAATACGCAGGGACAGAGAGATCAGTGGATCAAGAAATGGGACACAGCTTCATGATAGAATATGACTTAGGTATTGAAACGAGGAAATAATGTCATTGTCAGAGGTACAGAGAAGTGTGGTGATAATCAGAGTCAGTGAAGAAGGGCAGATTAGAGCTATGTCATAGGATTTACCTTTCAAAAGGGAAAGACAATACTGCTGGCAGTGAGTACCCCGACGGAGTTGAGATGGACACCCAGTGCTGGGAACTCCTTGATGCTTAGCAAAGGGAATGGGTGAGAGGAAGGCTTACATTGGAAGGCTGAAATTCACAGATTTCCACAAATACCTGTCAAATACATAATCCACAGGGACTGACATAGCAAGAATGATGTAATGCATACTTTCTGAGAGGAAGTCGGAGGAAATAACCACTGCTAAATGCCTCTGTGTATCCGTGTAAGGTAGAGCTACAACAAAGGCAACTCTGCACATCAGCTTCGTTAAACAAGAAATATGAACTACAATAAAACTGAGAAGGAAGGAGACTCAAGCTTCCATGAGCTTCTTCTAGCTCACTCTACTCTCATTTTCAAGTGGAAATGTCACATACCTCTAAAGATGCAGTTACCATAGTAACAAGAGGAGAACCCAAAGAAGTGCTGCCACTTGTTGGTCGCTCTCAGGAACAACATTAAACCTTGGATTGATGGACACCGAAGATCCACAAGGCAGGCAAGCTCTAAATGCCACTTACCTTTATAAAATGGCCAGGGGTCATACACTGAAGTAAAAACGAGAACAAACCACACAATCAAAAAGGAAACTTCAATAGGTAAGTGTAATTTAATGCTTAGAAAGAAGGCTCTGGAAATGTGACTCATTTGCTTTCTTATCAGTGATACGAAATTTTAAACAGCAAGGCAATAACAGTACTGAAATCAAAAAGGCCACTATCCAAAACTATACAGACAAGAAGGAGTAGAGCAGTGTTAGTAAATGGGACCCTTATATTCTACTGGTGGGAGGTAAGCGGTCAGAGCCTTTATGAGCATGACTGTCAAATGGCCTGGGAATCACAAAATGAGACAGGTGATGTCATATGTCAGTTCTATTCCTAGATTATTTGAGAAATCAACAGATGATGGAAGACACAGGCCCATGCGCCCACCCGCACAAACATATACTGCAGCAGCATTCACAATGCCTAAGAGATTAAAGGAAAGAGAATTGTTGAGTGCAGACAAAAAGAGAAAGAAATGAGACAGAGATACCCAATGAAATATGACTCCAACCTTATGAAAATGCAAAAAAAAAGCCATTTTTTCCTAAATGAAATTTAGAGAGAAGCCCAGTAAGCAAAGAAGTGCGGATTAAAGAGATATCACATCATGTACCTTTCGGGGGGAGGGGTGTTAAAAAAATTGATGGAGATGAATACCCAAACAAAAGTGAAATGTACTTACACTCCTGGTAGGAAAATTATGGTTAGCAAAGGGAGTCAGTGGGTGAGAGGCCAAAAGGTGAAGGCTGGAATAAAGCTATGCCCACAAATACCTGTGCAATTCATAATCCAGAGGACCTCCTGTATCAAGAGGCATGTGCTCAACAGATTCTGAAACCATTACTGTGACAATAATGACAGCTGAATACCTCCAGTTATGTGTGGAATGGAAGGGAAACGGTCTCCCTGCAAAAACTACAACAGTGTAAATAGTCTTAAATAAAAACCAAAATATCATTTGTAGACTTAAGGAAGCAACCAGATGTCCATTGGCAGACAAATGGATAAGAAAGCTGTGGTATGTATACGCAATGGAATATTACTCAGCTATTAAAAAGAATGTATTTGAAGTAGTTCTAATGAGGTGGATGAAACTGGAGCCTATTATACAGAGCAAAGTAAGTCAGAAAGAAAAACACCAATACAGTATATTAACACATATATATGGAATTTAGAAAGATGGTAACGATGACCCTATGTATGAGACAGCAAAAGAGACACAGATGTAAAGAACAGACTTTTGGACTCTGTGGGAGAAGGCGAGGATGGGATGGTTTGAGAGAATAGCATTGAAACATATATATTATCTTATGTGAAACAGATCACCAGTCCAGGTTTGATGCATGAGACAGAGTCCTCGGGGCTGGTGCACTGGGATGACCCTGAGGCATGGGATGGGGAGGGAGGCGGGAGGGAGGGTCAGGATGGGGGACACATGTACACCCATGGCTGATTCATGTCAATGTATGGCAAAACCACTACAGTATTGTAAAGCAATTCGCCTCCAATTAAAATAAATTAAAAAAATAAAAAAATATATATCACTTAAAGAAAAACCTCAAAGAATACAGAGACAAAAGTTTTTGGCGACTACTTGTGTCTCATTTTACTCTTATTTACAACCAGGCCCTGGATAACCACCCACGGTGCTTTTACCATAGCCACAAGAGGAGGCAATGAAGAAATGCTGCCACCCTGTGGACATTTTCTCTAACAGCAACCTTAAAATGCCTGCTGATGGACACACCATTCACAGAGGTGCCGTGAATAGCGTGAACCCTTAACGAATTTCCAGTGCTCATATAGGGGGAAAAAACTCAAGTAAACACAGGAGCAGCTTACAGGAAGAAGATATGAACAGGTAAACACAATTACATGTTTCTTTAAAAAAAACGCATGATAATTTACACATAGGGTGAATTCGAAGATACAAACATGTAAGCTGCAAGGACATTATCATCTCTGCCTGAGCATGGAAAAAGGCCCCTGTTAAAAGCTGGACCTGGCATCAGTGGTAGAGTAACATTAGTACAGTGGACACATTAGGGTACTGATGGGATGGAGCTGGTAAGAGCCACTATGAGCATGACTAGAAAAGTGCACTCCCATGAAAGAAAAATAAATAAATAATTGAAGAGGTAGAGACAGTATGATAAATCAGGTCCTCTCCTGGAATATTTCAGAAATGAACAGATTTCAAACACCACACACCCCAAACTGGGTCCCACAGCAAAGTTCAGAACCTCAAAGAGATGAAAGTAAAGATAGCATACCTAGATAGAGGAATGGATATAGAAATGTGATACAGGTCTAGAATGGATTATGAATCAAGGATTGAAATATGAAAGTGGCAGTCTTCAGAGATAGAGATAAATGTACTGGTCATCATGCTGAGTTAAGGGTGGTCAATTCAAGAAATATCATGGGATGCAACCAAGAGGTGGGATACAAAAAGCCACAGCAGTGAGCACCCACACAAAGGTGAAGTGGACATCCAACCTGGCAAGAAATTTATGGGTTGAAGAAGACCCTGATGGAAGGGATGGAAGTATTGTAAAATAGTTACAGTAGAATCTAGGTGGGAAGTCTGTGTGTTAGGTAGAAAACATGTTCAACCTCGTTATATGTTTGGAAAATTTTATAATAAAGTGTTGGGGAAAGTACAGAGCAAAGAACAATGAAAACCAAAATGCACATGAAGCATAATTTCATGTTTAAAAATATGAGCTGAAAAAAGATGCAGAAGAGATAGGCTAAAATATTGTGTGCTCAGTCACTCAGTCATGTCTGATTATTTTGCAACCCCATAGACTGTAGTCCACCAGGTTCCTATGTCCATGGGATACTCCAGGCAAGAATACTGGAGTGGGTTACCAATCCCTTCTCCAGGGGATCTTTCTGACCCAGGTTTCTAATTCCTGACTCCTGCATTGGCAGGCGGGTTCTTTACCTGTGAGCCACCAAGGAAGCCCCAAAATATGAACTGTAGTGAAATTAAACATGGTTTTTATTTACTTTTCACACTCCATGCCCTGACCAAGTTCTTTTCCCAATATCCACAGACTAGATTTTCAATAATAAAAGTAGCATCACCTTGCCTTTGGCCCAATGGTGACAGGCCTCCTGGGCAGGATCATCATTCTGCTTGTACTCCCCTCCTTTGAACACCTGTTGGGAATCACAGGGTCCTCCAATCACAGCTCTAGAGACGTGTCCCCATTGGCTTCACAGGTCTGACCAAACCTATAGCTGATTCCTATGTTTGGGACACCAAGGTGCAGCCCCACCCATCCTGGTTTCATTTTGGCCCATCATGGTGCTACCCACCTCCACTTCATTTTTTCTCTTTATATATATGTGTGTGTGTGTGTGTGTGTGTGTGTGTGTGTGTGTGTGTGTGTGTGTGTGTGTGTGTATTTCAGGGTAAAGTAAATAGTTCATTGAAAAGTACAAATGGAAAGGCATACAGGTAAACCCAGAGAGAGTTGCCCCACCACCCTGCAATCTTTCAACATACACCCTCTAGTTCCCTGGAGATTTTCTCAGTTATTTAAATTTCTTAGTTCAACTGATCTTTGTCCAATAGCTAAAAAGGGAAAATTAACACTTTGCAGAAAAATTCCTACATGGGTAAATAATTAATAAACAAGGAATTATAAAATGGCAATTGAGAAATATTTGGAAGATAGCTGACAAAGGGCACATTTACCTAATTTATGCAAAGTTCAAAAGTTAAAATAAGAAAAGAAGATGAAAAGCCCAATAGAAGACAAACATGAAGTAAACAAAGGGAAGAAAGAAATGCAAATTACTCAGAAGAAAAATAAAGATTACCAGAAAACCGGAGGAAATGTTGAACCTAATTGGTAATAAAAGAAATGCAAACCAAGACAATAATGGAATACGATTTCTCACCATGGAAATTGCTAAAAGTTCAATGGAAGCATTGAATCATACCAAATGTTTCCTCCAAATTAAGGATGAGAGGTTAAAAAATGAGTGCTCATGTGTTGTTGTGAAAGCATAAAGTGATGCAGCTTTCTGAAGGACAATTTGACAGTATCTAGTAAATTTATCAACACATGGAGCCAATTAGCAAGACCTTGTTTGGAATTTACATTGCAGAAGTATTTATGCAATTTCACGAAGATTATATATATGATGTTCACTGCAGTATTTTTTCCCACCATCCTAGAAAATCTCTTGTGCCCCTTCCCCACACTGCACTTCCCCGATGCAGCCCCTGTCCTCAGTTCTATCAGTAAACATTAGCTTTGCCTCATCTAGAACTCTCTATAAATGGAGCCAACAGTATGTGCACATGTAGTTGCTTTACAGTATTGTGTTACTTACTGCTGTACAGCAAAGTGAATCAGTTGCATGTATGTGTGTATTTGTGTGTGTGTGTGTATATATATATATATATATATATATATATATATATGCATCATCCTTTTTCAGTTTCCTTCCCGTTTAGGTCACCACATGGCACTGAGGACAGTTACCTGTGCTACACAGATAGTTCTCATTAGTTATCATGGCATTATTCTCCAAAATATACAAACAGCCCAGGATTAAAAAAAATAAACAATAAATGGGCAGATCTAAATAGACATTTTTCCAAAGAAGACATACAGATGGCCAACGAACACTTGAAAAGTTGCTCAAGATCACTAGTTACCAGAGAAATGCAAATCAAAACTGCAATGAGGTATTACTTCACACCAGTCCAAATAGACCTCATCAAAAATTCTACAAACAACTTTTTGGAGAGGGTGTGGAGAAAAGGGAACCCTCTTGCACTTTTGGTGGGGATGTAAATTGGTACTGCCACTATGGTGAACAGCATTGCAGCTCCTTAAGAAAGTGAAAATATAATCATCATATGACCTACTTCTGGGCGTATGAACTACTACATGCTGTATTAGTTATTCTGTTGTTGCTATAGAGTTCGTTGGATATTTTACATAGACGTCACTGACAAATAAAAACAGTTTAATTCTTCTTTTCCAAACTGGATAACTTCTCTATCATTTTCTAATATGACTTCATGGACAGAAATTCAATATAATGAGAGTGGACATCTTTTTCTTGATTTTGATCTTAGAAATAAAGCACTCAGTTTTGTACCGTAAAGTGTGATGTTAGTTATACTGTTCATCAGGAGGAGGAAGTTTTCTTTTTCTAGCTTGCTAAGAGATTTTTTTTTTTTTAACAGAATGTGCTCAGTAGCTCAGTCGTGTCCAGCTGTTTGCGATCCCATGGAATGTAGCTCAACAGGCTCCTCTGGCCTTGGGGATTCTCCAGGCAAAGATACTGAAGTGGGTTGCCATGCCCTCCTACAGTGGATCTTCACTACTCAGGAATAGATACTAGATTTGATCAACTTATTTTTCAGCATTTATCAAGATGACCCTATTGTGTTTCACTTTTAGTTCATTAGTAAGTTGAATTACACTGATTAATTTTCAAATGTTTAACAACTTCTGCATTCTTAGGGGGACAAAAATCAATAGACTATGCTGTGTCATCTTTATATATATTGCTATACTCTGTCCTTCATTCTGTGCACTTTCTATTGCTACCTCTTCAAGTGCATAATTTTCTCCCATTGCCCTGTATAATCTGTCATTTATTCTATCCACGGTTTTTGTCATCTGACTCTATAGTTTTCACACACACACACACACACACACACACACACACATATATATATATATATAATGAAATTGGGTCTATTTTATGATTTCCATGTCTATACTTAATTTTACAACATACAAAACAGTTATTCCAAGTATTTTAATGTCTCTGTCTTCAATTTCTAAAATCTATGCCACTTCTGGGTCAGTTTGATTTCTCAAGGAAAATTTAATATGATTTTTCTTACCTTAGTGAGATAAATATCTTTTTAATGTGGTTAGGGGCTACTGCCATATCTTTCTTGTCAATTGGTTGCTCATGTCTTTTAAACATGTCTTAATAAAGTTAAAGGCCAGTGGTACATCTTTCTTATCAGCTGTTGGCTCATGTCTTTTTCACATTTTTCTATCATGCTTTAGGCTCTTTGTTCTAAAAATTTTAAGAGTCATCTTTTGGGTTTGTTTATGGTGTGCTTTGTTTTACCTTGTAAAATTATAAGCAGTGTGATGCATCCTGGGTGAATAAGCAACCAGTGGACATCAGGATGTGAGCACTTCACAGGAAACCCATGAAGTCCCACTAAGTCAACAAACTGTGTCCCCAGGCGCACACCTCAGCCTGGCTGACCCTGCTTGTCAATTAGGAACACAAGGACTGTGGTGAAGTACACAATTCATTCCCCTTTCCTCCAGAGCCAACCACCTCAATGAGAGACCTTGGGAACTAGATGGGCAGAACATGATTACTCAGTGTTTCCTCAAGTAAGCTGGAAGCTTCTGGTAGCCATTCATGGAAATGAATTCCACCATGGTCTCGACTGTGAGGTAAGCTCCAATGGAGGTGCCAGCAGGAAAACAAGATGAGAGAAGAGATTTGTGATGGCACATGTTGAGAAGACCTTTGCACAAGAGGCTCACGAGCCTCTGGTCAAGACCACCCCTTCATGGGAATACTTATCAGTCACAGGTGGTCATTTCCTTCTTAGGATCACCCAGCACAACCTGAAGCATGCATTTATCTGCCTCAACCCCATCACCCTTTTAAAACCCAAGCCTGGGTAGTTCACCTAGTGAGGTGACCATGAGTCCTAGACTTGAAGCAAGACAGCTCCAAGTGGAGCAAGGGCAAGTGTATTCAGTGCAGTCTCACAGCCTGAAGACAGGGGTTTCAGACTGGAAACTAGAAAACTGAGGAAAGTATGTGAACACTGAGAAAAGGAGGTGGGAGGGGAAAGGTTTCTGGTAGGTGGCCCAGAATTAAATGGTCTTCAAGGTGCTTTAAGACCACCTTGTAGGAGGAATGTGGACTGATCCTCATTTCCACAGACACTGCAATACATCCTAATTATCATGGAGGGATTTTAGGCAAGATATTAAAAACTAGATAATGGTGAAATGTGAGGGAGTACAGAATGAAAGCCTGAATAGTGTGTCTGTGAGGCAAGGTTTGGAGGAGACACACTCTTCCTGCCATATGACCCATCAGAGTTGACTTAGAAAGATGAGGATGGCAGGCAAGTTTGAAGGGCTCTTAAGGGGAATAAAGATGCCTCATTTCTCCCACAAAATCATTTGAGTTGCTCCCCATCCTCCCATAGAGGTGTCAGGATGGGGCTTTGTGGTGTCAAGACTTACCCAGGGCAACCATTGGCTGGGGATGTGACTTGTTGACCTCATAAAGCATAAGGGTGTGGCCTCCAGGGGAGGGGTATATATAGGGGTGCTTGGGGGCTCTGGAGAAGACCACTGGGAGTCTTCAAAATGACTAAGTTGACCGGGAAGACACAAGACTCTGCAGCAGTTATGGAACAGCCAACTCCAGATACCCAAGAGGAAAAGATGAAGACCTCCTATCAACTGAGGTCCAAAAGATGTGTCAAGGTGAGTTGAACGCACCCAAGCTCCTCTTTCCTGTTGACACTGCCACATAAGACCCCTTCCCCTGTCCTTGCCTGGCATATTCCTCTTCTCTGCCCACATTCTCTTCTTCTGAAGCCATTGTTCCCACCCATCTTCACCCTCTTCCCCAAACCAGTGTCGTTCTGTACTCCCTCTCTTGTTTTCTCCAGGTGGCCAGGGTAACCATGAGGGTGAATAAACCATCTGGTCCTGGGATTTTTGTTGTTGTTGTTGGCTTGTTTGAAGATTTTTAACTACAGTTTAAATTTCCGTGCTTGTGATGGGTCTGTTAAGATTATCTATTTCTTCCTGGTTCATGCTCCTATGTTGGGTGCATATAAATTTATAATTGTTATATCTTCTTTTTGGATTGATCCTTTGATCATTATGTAGTGTCTTTCTTTGTCTCGTTTCATGGCCTTTATTTTAAAGACTGTTTTATCTGATATGAGTATTGCTACTCCTGCTTTCTTTTGGTCTCCATTTGCATGAAATACCTTTTTCCAGCCCTTCACTTTCACTCTTTATGTGCCCTTTGGTTTGAGGTGGGTCTCTTATAGACAGCATATACAGGAGTCAGGTTTTGAAAACATTTTACAATACTTCCTTTCTCACCTATCTATCCATTTGTCCATCCCTCTATCTAATCATTAATCAATATTTTTCCTTGGTGCATTTTGTGGTAAATTGCAGACATCAGTATGTGCCTCCTTAAGTATTTCAGCAAGCCTGTCATTAAGAAGTGAGCCATGTTTTTACAGCAGTTTTCTTTGAATATTAACTTCACATACAATGAAATATAGCACTTTTCTCTTTTCCAAGTCATGTTACATTTTAATTGAAGTATAGTTGATTTAAAATGTTGTGTTAATTTCTGCTTTACAGCAAAGTGATTCAGTTATGCACATATATGTGTATATATACATTGTGTGTGTGTGTATATATATACACATATTCGTTTATTTAATTTTTTTTTTTTCTGCTACACTGTGCAGCATGTGGAATTAGTTCCCTGACCAGGGATTGAATCTACATCCTCTGCAATGGAAGTGTAGAGTCTTAAACATTGGACTGCCAGGGAGGTCCCATATATATATATATATATATATATATATATATATATATATATATATATTTACATTATGATTTATGATAGGATACTGAATATATTTCTCTGTGCTCTACAATAGGAACTTGTCAATCCAGTCCATATACTCTAGTTTTTATCTCTCAACCCCAGTCTTTACTCCATCACTCCCCCAATTCTCTCAGCCTTGGAAACCACAAGTTTGTTCTCTATGTCCATGAGTGTGTTTCTGTTTCATACTTGTGTTCATTTGTGTCATATCTTAGATCCCACATTTAAGTGAATCATTTGGTATTTTTCTCTCCCTGTGTGCCTCACTTCACTTAGTATGATCATCTCTCGGTCCATTTATGTTGACTCAAATGGCCTCATTGTTATAGCTGTACATATTCTTGTATCCCTTCAACCATACATAGAGGTACTCATCTATGGTTGTTTTCCTGGATATATTATTACAACTTGTGTAGTACACCACTCTTGGGATTGTACATCCATTTCGAGTCTGTATTAGGATTTTGAATGTATATGTCAGTCACTTCAATTCAATCACCCAGTCTTGTCTGACTCTTTGGGACCCCAAGGACTGTAGCATGCCCTGCTTCCCTGTCAATCACCAAATCCTGGAGCTTGTGTCTTCTTCCTTCTCTGTTTTATTGTAGTTCATATTTCTTGTTTGACGAAGCTGATGTACAGAGTTGCCTTTGGTGCAGCTGTACTGATTCTTGCTCCCTTACACCAATACACAGAAATATTCAGCAGTGGCTATTTCTTCCGACCTGCTCTCAGAAAGTATGTAGTACATCACTCTTGCTAAATCAGTTACTGTGGATTATGTATTTGACAGGTATTTCTGGGAATCCGTGAATTTCAGCCTTCCAATGTAAGCCCTCCTCTCACCCATCGCCTTTGCTAAGCATCAGGGAGTTCCCAGCACTGGGTGTTGATATTACCTCGCTCAGGGCACTCACTGCCAGCAGTATTGTCAGTTCTGTTTGACAGGTAAATCATATGACCTCTCTCTAATCTCCCCTTCTTCACTGACTCTGATTATCACCACACTTATCTGTACCTCTGACAATGACAGTATTTCCTTGTTTCAATGCCTGAGTCATATTCCATCATGAACGAGTGTCCCATGCCTTGACTGATTCATCTCTCCATCCCTATATACTTTCTTTACTTTCATCTCTGGGCATTGGGAATGCTGCTGCATTTCATGCTCTGGAGCATGTGGTTTTCAAAATCTGTGTATTTCTGAAGCATCCTAGGAGTGGAGAAGCCTTGTCACACTTTCTGTCTCTTTTTTCTCTAAAGGCACGTGGACAGTGATCCTTATATTGGCTCCTCCCACTGATGTGTGTGTGTGTGTGTGTGTGTGTTAGTCGCTCAGTCGTGTCCAACTCTTTGTGATCCCACAGACTGTAGCCTGGCCAGGCACCTCTGTCCATAGGATTCTCCAGGCAAAAATACTGGAGTGGGTTGTCATGCCCTTCTCCCCTCCCAATGATATGCCCCCACTAATATAAAAGGATCCCCCTGACTAATGTTAATCTACCATTTCTGGTCTGGACTGTTTTCCATAGTGGCCTTTTCCACTGCTCAGAGTTGATGTCTCATGACAGTTTAGATTTTGAATCTCTGATAAGAAACCCTATTGAGCACCATTCATGGCCTTTTTGCTTTCTGAAATCACTTTGAATTGTATTTACCTGTTGATGTTTTCTTCTGAAGAGTGTCCCGATTTTGTTTTGTGTGTGTGATTTATTTATTTATTTATTTTTGGGTGTGTGACCCCTGACATGTTGAATGATAGGTGTCGTGTCGAGTCCAGTGGCCTTGTGAATATCAGATGTCCATCAGCTACAGTTTCAAGGCTGCAGTTACAGAGAAAAGCCTCCATGCTGCAAGGTTTCTTTATTTCCTCCTATTTCAGGATGGTTTGCACTGCCTGAGAGTTTTTGTCAGGCCTGGTTGTACATTTGAATAGAACAAGCCAGAGGATGCCACCAATCCTGGTGTCTCCTCACTCTTGGATTATTTCAAGTAAATGTTCCTATTCTGCTAAGTCACTTCAGTCGTGTCCGACTCTGTGCGACCCCATAGGCTGCAGCCCACCAGGCTCCCCCATCCCTGGGATTTTCCAGGCAAGAACACTGAAGTGGGTTGCCATTTCCTTCTCCAATGCATGAAAGTGAAAAGTGAAAGTGAAATCGCTCAGTCTTGTCCGACCCTTAGCATGGACTGCAGCCTACCAGGCTCCTCCATCCATGGGATTTTCCAGGCAAGAGTACTGGAGTGGGGTGCCATTGCCTTCTCCATTCCTATTCTATTGAAGCTGATTGACAAGGATTCATTTGTTTTACATGTACAGATTCTTGTTCCGTGGCACTGAGAGTACTTGGTGTATTCAGCTGTGCTTGTTTTCACCTACATGTTATTAGAACATGTTTCGTCTACCACTCTTTGCACAGGTTTACATGGTTTCTGAATTCTATATGTATCTGTGGGAAGAAATTAATGCTAAGCTCCAGATGTATCTTTTCCAACCACTAGGGCCCTCTGTTATCCATAAGTTTCTTGCTGGGTTGGGTGTCCACGTCACCTTTGTGGGGGTGCTCACGGCAGTGGATTTTAGATTTCCACCTCTCTGTTTCACCCCATGATGTTTCTTGAATCGACCCTCCTTCACTCAGTGTGATGATCTCTGGATTTATCTCTGTCTCTGAAGATGGTCTAAGTTCTTATTTCAATCCTTTATTCAAAATTCATTCTGGACCTATATCACATTATTTTATCTATTCCTCTGTCCAAGTTGACTATCTTTACTTTCATCAATTCAATGTTCTGGATGGTGCCACAGGACCCGGTTTGGGGTGTGTGGTGTTCGAAATCTGTTCATTTCTGAAATATGAAAGGACCTGATTTATCATACTGTCTCTACCTCTTCATATATATATATATATATATATATTCTTTATATATATATTCTTTATATATATTCTTTATATATATATTATATATTATGTATATATATAATATATATATATATATTTATTTTTCTCTCATGGGAACTGCACTTTTCTAGTCATGCTCATAGTGGCTCTTGCCAGGTCCATCCCATCAGTGCCATAAAGCATCCACTGTACCAATGTTACTCCACCACTGATGCCAGGTCCAGCTTTTGACAGTGGCTTTTTCCCATGCTCAGGCAGAGGTGATAATGTCCTCACAGCTTAGATGTTTGTATTGCTTAGAATTCATCCTATGTGCAAACTGTCATGCGGTTTTCTAAAGAAACACAGAATTGTGTTTACCTGTTCATATTATCTTCCTGTTAGCTTCTCCTGTGTTTGCTTAAGTTTTCTCCCCCATGTGAGCCCTGGCAATTTCTTTTTTTTTAATTATTTTTAAAAAATTTTTTATTTTTACTTTATTTTACTTTACAATACTGTATTGGTTTTGGCATACAATGACATGAATCTGCCACGGGTATACATGAGCTCCTAAACATGAACTCCCCTCCCACCTCCCACCCCACATCATCCCTCCGAATCATCCCCATGCACCAGCCCCAAGCATCCTGCATCCTGCATCGAACATAGACTGGCGATTCGTTTCTTACATGATAGTATACATATTTCAATGCCATTCTCCCAAATCATCCCACCCTCTCCCTCTCCCTCAGAGTCCAAAAGTCCACTCTACACATCTGTGTCTCTTTTGCTGTCTTGCATACAGGGTCATCTATACCATTTTTCTAAATTCCATATGTATGTGTTAGTATACTGTATTTGTGCTTTTCTTTCTGGCTTACTTCATTCTGTATAATCGGCTCCAGTTTCATCCATCTCATTAGAACTGATTCAAATGTATTCTTTTTAATAGCTGAGTAATACACCATCGTGTATATGTACCACAGCTTTCTTATCCATTCATCTGCTGATGGACATCTAGGTCGTTTCCATGTCCTGGCTATTATAAACAGTGCTGTGATGAACATTGGGGTACATGTGTCTCTTTCAATTCTGGTTTCCTCGGTGTGTATGCCCAGCAGTGGGATTGCTGGATCATAAGGCAGTTCTATTTGCAATTTTTAAAGGAATCTCCACACTGTTTTCCATAATGGCTGTATTAGTTTGCATTCCCACCAACAGTGTAAGAGGGTTTCTCCACACCCTCTCCAGCATTTATTGCTTGTAGACTTTTGGATCGCAGCGATTCTGACTGGTGTGAAGTGGTACCTCATTGTGGTCTTGATTTGCATTTCTCTAATAATGAGTGACGTTGAGTATCTTTTCATGTGTTTGTTAGCCATCCGTATGTCTTCTTTGGAGAAATGTCTATTTAGTTCTTTGGCCCATTTTTTGATTGGGTCGTTTATTTTTCTGGAATTGAGCTGCATAAGTTGCTTGTGTATTTTTGAGATTAGCTGTTTGTCAGTTGCTTCATTTGCTATTATTCTCTCCCATTCAGAAGGTTGTCTTTTCACCTTGCTTATATTTTCCTTTTTCTTAAGGGTGGGTATTGATTAGATCTCAGCACTGTTGTGAATAGTGTGTCCATCAGCAGGCATTTTAAGGTTTCTGTTAGAGAAAATGTCCACAAGGCAGCAGCATTTCTTCATTCCCTCCTCTTGTTAATATGGTAACAGCAGCCTCTGGTTATCCCAGGCATGGTTGTAAATGAGAGTAGAATGAGACACAGGATGTCACCAAAGTTTTTGTCTTTTTAGCCTTTGAGATTTGTCTTTAAGTCAATCTTTATTTCTTATTTAGGATTATTTACACCATTGTAGTTGTTGCAGGAAAATAGTTTCTCATTTCTTTCCACAGATACCTGGATGTATTCAACTGTGGTTATTGTCAGAGCTATCTTTTAGAATCTGTTGAGTACATGTCTCTTGATACAGGAGGTCCATGTGGATTATGAATTGCATAGGCATTTGTGGGTATAGCTTTATTCCAGCCTTCCCCTTTTGGCCTCTCACCCAGTGACACCCTTTGCTAACACTAATTTTCTTACCAGGAGTATAAGTCCATTTCAGTTTTGTTTGAGTACTCATTGCCATCAATGTGTTTTTTCATCCTCTCTGGAAGGGATATGTTGTGATATCTCTTTAATCCGCCCTTCTTTACTTACTGTGATTCACTCTAGATTTCTGCATATCCCTGGAAATGGCATTTTTTTGCATTTTCATAATGTTAGAGTCATATTTCCTTACATTCCCTCTGTCCTGTTTCTTTCTCTTCTGCACCCAATGATTCTTTTTCCTTTCATCTCTTGGGTGTTATGAATGCTGCTGCAGTGCATGTTTGTAGGGATGTGGGTGTGGGCGTGTGTTTTCCTCGATCTGTTGATTTCTCAAATGCTCTGGGAGTGGAACTGCCATATGACATTATCTGTCTCATTTTGTGATTTCAAAGCCCTTTGACAATTATGCTCATAAAGGTTCCAACCGCTTACCTCCCACCAGTGGCATACAAAGGTCCCCTTTAGTAATATTGCTCTACTCTTCCTTGTCTGTAGACTTTTGGATAGTGGCCTTTTTGGTTTCTCAGTACTGATATCACGTTGCAGTGTAACTTTTCTAATTACTGATAATAGTGCAAATGAGGCACATTTCCAGAGGTTTCCTTCTAAGTTTTGACTAAGTATTTTTCTGTTGATGTTTACTCCCAGATCGTGTGGTTTGTTCTCTCTCTCTTTTTTTTTTTTTTCGGTGTGCCACCCGTGCCTGGCCATTTTGTAAGTGAAGGTGTCATTTAGAGCCCAGCAGCCTTGTCAGTGTCCATCAGCCCAAGGTTTAAGGTTGCTGTTCCCGAAAGTGGCCACAAGGTGGCAGCATTTCTTTGGGTTCTCCTCTTGTTACTATGGTAACTGCATCCTTAGAAGTATGCGCCATTTCTGCTCGTAAATGAGAGTAGTATGAGCTACAGGAAGCCCCCCAAAGCTTGTGTCTCCTTCTTTCTCGGTTTTATTGTAGTTCATATTTCTTGTTTGACGAGGCTGATGTACAGAGTTGCCTTTGTTGTGGCTGTACCAATTCTTGCTCCCTTACACCCTTACACAGAGGCATTCAGCAGTCGTTATTTCCTCTGACTTGCTCTCAGAGAGTGTGCAGTACATCACTCTTGCTAAGTCAGTCCTTGCAATTATGTATTTGACAGGTTATTTGTGGGAATCCGTGAAAACCAGCCTTCCAGTGTAAGCCTTCCTCTCATCCATCCCCTTTGCTAAGCAGCAGGGTGTTCCCAGCGCTGGGTGTACATTTCACCTCCATTGGGGTACTCACTGCCAGAAGTATTGTCTTTCCCGTTTAAAAGGTAAATCCTATGACTTGTCTCTAATCTCCCCTTCTTCACTGACTCTGATTATCACCACACTTATCTGTACCTCTGAAAATGACAGTGTTTCCTTGTTTCAATGCCTGAGTCATATTCCATCATAAAGCCATATCCCATTCCTTTATCCACTCATCTCTTTATCCCTGTGTACTTTCTTTACTTTCATCTCTGCGCATTGGGGATGCTGCTGCATTGCATGCTTTGGGGCGTGTGGTTTTCAAAATCTGTGTATTTCTGAAGTATCCTAGGAGTGGAGAGGCCATGTCATACTTTCAGTCTAACTTTTTTCTATAAAGGCACATGCGCAGTGATTCTTATACTGGCTCCTCCCACTGACATGCTCCCATTACTATAAAAGTATCCCCCTGTCTAATGTTAATCTATCATTTCTGGTCTGGTCCGTTTTCCATGGTGCCCTTGTCTCATGCTCAGAGTTGATGTCTTGGGCAGTTTGGATTTTGTATCTCTGATAAGGAACCCTATGGAGTACTATTCATGGGGTTTTTGCTTTTTGAAATCACCTTGAGTTGTATTTACCTGTTGATGTTTTCTTCCCAAGAGTGTCCTAGTTTTTTTTTTGTGTGTGTGTGTGTGTGTATATGTGTTTATTTATTTAGTTTTGTGTGTGTATGACCCTTGTCGTGTTCAAAGGTAAGTGTCATGTCGAGTCCAGTGGCCTTGTGAATATCAGATGTCCATCAGTGAATAGTTTTCATGCTGTGGTTATAGAGAAAAGCCTCCACGCTGGAAGTTGTCTTTATTCTGTACTTTTTTAGGATGGCCTCTGCCGCCTGAGACTTTTAGTCAGGCCTGGTTGTACATTAGAGTAGAATGATCCAGAGGATGCCAGCAAACCTGGTGTCTGCTCACTCTTGGATTTTATTTTGAGTAAAAGTTTCTATTCTATTTAAGTTGATTGACAAGGATGCATTTGTTTTACCTGTACAGAGTCTTGTTCTGTGGCACTGAGAATACTAGATATTCAGCTGTGCTTCTTTTCACCTACATGTTATTAGAACATGTTTCATCTACCACTCTTGCTGAAGTAGGTTTTCATGGGTTCTGTATTGTATATGTATCTGTGAGAAGAAATTAATGCCAAGTTCCAGATGTATCCCTTCCATTCAGCAGGGTCCTCTACTACCCATAAGTTTCTTGTCAGGTTGGATGTCCATGCCACCTTTGTGTGGCTGCTCACTGCTGTGGGTTTTTGTACCCCACCTCTCCATTGGATCTCATGGTGATTCTTGAATCAATCCCCTTTCACTTAGTGTGATGACCTCTGGATTTATCTCTATCTGTAAAGACAGCCTACATTCATATTTCAATCCTTGATTCAAAATTAATTCTAGGCCTATATCGCATTTCTTTATCCATTGCTCTTCAGGTATGCTATCTTTACTTTCATCGCTTCAATGTTCTGAATGGTTTCACAGGACCTGGTTTGGGGTGTGTGGTGCTTGAACTCCGTTCATTTCTGAAATAGTCCAGGAGAGGGCCTGATTTATCATACTGTCTCTACCTCTTTATTTATTTTTCTCTCATGAGAGCACACTTTTCTAGTCATGCTTATAGTGGCTCTTACCAGGTTCATCCCACCAGTACCCTAAAGCATCCACTGTAGTAATGTTACTCTACCATTGATGCCATGTGCAGCTTTTGACAGTGACCTTTTTCCATTCTCAGGCAGAGGTGATAATGTCCTTGCAGCTTAGATGTTTGTGTCTCTTAGAATTCACCCAATGTGCAAATTGTCATATGCCTTTTTAAAGAAACACAGAATTGTGTTTACCTGTTCATATCCTCTTCTTTTTAGCTTTTCCTGTGTTTATTCTTTTCCCCTATGTGAGCCCTGGCAATCTGTTAAGGGTGGATATCAGCTGGAGCTCAGCACCCTTGTGAATAGTGTGACCATCAGCAAGCATTTTAAGGTTACTGTTAGAGAAAATGTCCAAGATGAGGACACATTTCTTCATCCCCTCCTCTTGTTACTGTGGTAACAGCAACCTCTGCCATTATCCCAGGCCTGGTTGTGAATGAGAGTAAAATGAGACACAGGAAGTCACCAAAAGCTTTTGTCTCTTTAGTCTTTGAGACTTTTCTTTAAGTGAAACTTTGTTTCTTATTTAAGAGTATTTAAACCATTGTAGTTTTTGCAGGGAAACAGTTTCTCATTCCTTTCCACAGATACCTGGAAGTATTCAACAGTGGTTATTGTCAAAGCTATGTTTTTAGAATCTGTTGAGCACATGTCTCTTGCTACAAGAGGTCCATGTGTATTATGAATTTATATTTAATATCATCTTACTCTGTGTAAATGACTACTTTTAACATTTCTTACAGACCAGATATCTGCTAAGAATAAATTCCCTAACCTTTTGTTCATATGAGAATATCTGCTACTGCTGCTGCCAAGTCACTTCAGTCGTGTCCGACTCTGTGAAACCCCATAGACGGCAGCCCACCAGGCTCCCCCATCCCTGGGATATTCCAGGCAAGAACACTGGAGTGGGTTGCCATTTCCTTCTCCAATGAGAATATCTACTTGTCCTTTAATTTTGAAGGATAATATTCCTGAACATAGAAGCTAAGTTCAGTAGTTGTTTTTTTTTTAACAAAACTTTTTATTTATTGACATGTTGTTCATGTAGCATGAATTTACCAGTTCAAGTGGATAATTCATTGATTTGTAAATTCTTCATAGGTTGCATAACCATAACCACTACCTCAATCTAGAATGTTTTCATCACCTCAAAGGGAAATACTGTCCAGTTTTCAGACATTTTCCATTTCCTCCTTCATCTGGGTCCTACATCTACTCCTCTATTTTCCATCTTTAGAGAATTACCTAATTTGGAACATATTCATTCACATGAATGGAATAATGCAATATGCAGCCATTTGTGCCTGGCTTCTTTCAATTAACATAATCATTTCAGAGCTATAGCATGTATCAGAACTCCATCTGATGGCCAAATAATATTGCCTTGCATGTTTTATTTATTCAATCACCAGCT
This sequence comes from Ovis aries, assembly GCF_016772045.2. Classification (NCBI taxonomy): domain Eukaryota; kingdom Metazoa; phylum Chordata; class Mammalia; order Artiodactyla; family Bovidae; genus Ovis; species Ovis aries. Next base: position 7,674,381 of record NC_056080.1, on the reverse strand, counting down.
GATGGACATTTCAGTCATTTCAACTGTTTACTTTTTTTAAATTTAGTTCTGAATGTGGACTGGAAATCAGGTGACATATAAAAATCATCGTTAACTTTGTCAATGTGATAGCAGTAAGAAAATACTTGTGTGCTTTTAAGAGATGTAGATAGAAGTTTGTAAAATCATATAAGGTCTGGAATTTGCTTTAAAATAGCTCAAAAATAAAGAGAAAATGGACTTATAAAAATAAATAAAGCTTTAATTTAATAATTTTAAATGTTTTAATTTAATTGCTTTTAAATAAAATGTAAACACATTTTTAATATAATGGCTTTACAGAATTTCCTTGTATTCTCTCAAACTTCAACATGAACTAGCCATATGTATACATATAAACCCTCCCACTTGAACTTTCCATGCATCTCCCTGCCCATCCCACCCCTCTAGGAGATTCAGAACCCTGTTTGAGTTTCCTGAGACATTACGCAAATTCCTATTGGCTCTCTATTTTACATATGGTAATGTAAGTTTCCATGTTACTCTCTCCATATATCTCACCCTCTCCTTCCCTTTCCCCATGTCCATTATTCTGTTCTCTATGTCTATTTCTCATTTGCAGCCCTGTAAATAAATTCTTCAGTACAATCTTTCTAGATTCTGCATATATGCATTAGTATATAATATTCATCTTTTGCTTTCTGACTTCCTTCACTCTGTATAATAGGTTCTAGATACATCCACCTTAGTCAGTTCAGTTCAGTCGCTCAGTCATATCCAACTCTTTGCGACCCCATGGACCACAGCACACCAGGCCTCCCTGTCCATCACCAACTCCCAGAGATTACCCAAATTCATGTCCATCGAGTCAGTGATGGTATCCAACCATCTCATCCTCTGTCCTCCCCTTTTCCTCCTGCCCTCAATCTTTCCCAGCATCAGGGTCTTTTCAAATGAGTCAGCTCTTTGCATTAGCTGGCCAAAGTATTGGAGTTTGAGCTTCAACATCAGTCCTTCCAATGAACACCCAGGACTGATTTCCTTTAGGATGGACTGGTTGCATCTCCTAGCAGTCCAAGGGCCTCTCAAGGGTCTTCTCTGACACCACAGTTCAAAAGCATCAATTCTTTGGCACTCAGCTTTCTTTATAGTCCAACTCTCACATCCATGTTCTACATATTGTAAACAGTGCTGCAATGAACAAGTGCTGCAATGAACAATGAGATACATGTGTCTTTTTCAAGTTTGGTTTCCTCAAGGTATATGCCTAGGAGTGGGATTGCTGGGTCACATGGTGGTTTTATTACTAGTTTTCTAAGGAATCTCCATAACATCTTCCATAGTGGCTGTATCAATTTACATTGCCACCGACAGTGTGAGAGTGTTCCCTTTACTTCACATCCTCTCCAGCATTTTTTGTTTGTAGATTTTTTGAGGATGAGCATTCTGCCTGTGTGATGTGATATCTCATCATAGTTTTGATTTGCATTAAGTGATCTTGAGCAACTTTTCCTGTGTTTGTTAGCCATATGTATGTCTTCTTTGGAGAAATGTCTATTTATATCTTTTTCCCACTTTTTTATTTTCCCACTTAAAAATTTTTTTTTTATTTTTACTTTATTTTGCTTTACAATACTGTATTGGTTTTGCCATACATTGACATGAATCAGCCACGGGTGTACATGAGTTCCCAATCCTGAACCCCCCTCCCACCTCCCACCCCATATCACCTCTCTGGATCATCCCCGTGCACCAACCCCAAGCATCCTGTATCCTGTATTGAACATAGACAGACGGGTGATTCGTTTCTTACATGATAGTATACATGTTTCAATGCCATTCTCCCAAATCATCCCACCCTCTCCCTCTCCCACAGAGTCCAAAAGTCCATTCTAAACATCTGTGTCTCTTTTGCTGTCTCACATACAGAGTTATCATTACCATCTTTCTAAATTCCATATATATGTGTTAGTGTACTGTATTGGTGTTTTTCTTTCTGGCTTACTTCACTCTGTATAATAGGCTCCAGTTTCATCCACCTCATTAGAACTGATTCAAATGTATTCTTTTTAATGGCTGAGTAATACTCCATTGTGTATATGTACCACAGCTTTCTTATCCATTCGTCTGCTGATGGACATCTAGGTCGTTTCCATGTCCTGAATATTATAAACAGTGCTGCGATGAACATTGGGGTACACGTGTCTCTTTCAGTTCTGGTTTCCTTGGTGTGTATGCCCAGGAGTGGGATTGCTGGGTCATACGGCAGTTCTATTTGCAATTTTTTAAGGAATCGCCACACTGTTCTCCATAAGTGGCTGTACTAGTTTGCATTCCCATCAAAAGTGCAAAAGGGTTCCCTTTCTCCACACCCTCTCCAGCATTTATTGCTTGTAGACTTTTGGATTGCAGCCATTCTGACTGGTGTGAAATGGTAGCTCATTGTGGTTTTGATTTGCATTTCTCTGATAATGAGTGATGTTGAGCATCTTTTCATATGTTTGTTAGCCATCCGTATGTCTTCTTTGGAGAAATGTCTCTTTAGTTCTTTGGCCCAATTTTTGATTGGGTCGTTTATTTTCTGGAATTGAGCTGCATAAGTTGCTTGTTTATTTTTGAGATTAGTTGTTTGTCAGTTGTTTCATTTGCTATTATTTTCTCCCATTCTGAAGGCTGTCTTTTCACCTTGCTTATAGTTTCCTTTGTTGTGCAGAAGCTTTTAATTTTAATTAGATCCCATTTGTTTATTTTTGCTTTTATTTCCAGTATTCTGGGAGGTGGATCATAGAGGATCCTGCTGTGATTTATGTCAGAGAGTGTTTTGCCTATGTTCTCCTCTAGGATTTTTATAGTTTCTCGTCTTAGGTTTACATCTTTAATACATTTTGAGTTTATTTTTGTGTATGGTGTTAGAAAGTGATCTATTTTCATTCTTTTACAAGTGGTTGACCAGTTTTCCCAGCACCACTTGTTAAAGAGATTGTCTTTAATCCATTGTATATTCTTGCCTCCTTTGTCTAAGATACGGTGTCCATAGGTGTGTGAATTTATCTCTGGGCTTTCTATTTTGTTCTATTGGTCTATATTTCTGTCTTTGTGCCAGTACCATACTGTCTTGATGACTGTGGCTTTGAAGTAGAGCCTGATTGGGTTGTTTCTTTTTCTGGTATTGAGTTGCATGAGCTACTTATATATTTTGGAAATTAATCCTCTGTCAGTTGTTTCATTTGCTATTATTTTCTCCCTTTCTGAGGGTTGTCTTTTCACCTTGCTTATAGTTTCCCTTTCTTTGAAACAGGTTTTAAGTTTAATCAGGTTCCATTTGTTTGTTTTTATTTCCATTACTCTATAAGGAGGGCCATAAGGGATCTTGCTTTGCTTTATGTCATCGACTGTTCTGCCTATGTTTTCCTCTAAGAGTTTTATAGTTTCTGGTCTTACATTTAGATTCTTAATCCATTTTGAGTTGATCTTTGTGTATGGTGTTAGGAAGTGTTCTAATTACATTCTTTTACATGTAGCTATTCAGTTTTCCTGGCACCACTTATTGAAGAGGCTGTCCTTGCCCCATTGTATATTCTTGTCCTCTTTGTCAAAAACAAGGTACCCATAGGTGCATGGGTTTATTTCTGGGCTTTCTATCTTGTTCCATTGGTCTATATTCCTGTTTTCTGTGCCAGTAACATACTTTCTTGATTACTGTAGCTTCTGTAGCATAATCTGAAGCCAGGAAGGTTGATTCCTCCACCTCTACTCTTCTTTCTCAAGACTGCTTTGGCTTTTCAGGGTCATTTGTGTTTCCATATGAATTGTGAAATGTTTTGTTCTCAGTTCAGTGCAGATCAGTCACCCACTTGTGTTCTACTCTTTGCAGCCCCATGAACCACAGCATGTCAGGCCTCCCTGTCCATAACCAACTCCCAGAGTCCACCTAAGCCCATGTCCATTGAGTGGGTGATGCCATCCAACCATCTCATCCTGTTATCCCCTTCTCCTCCTGCCCTCAATCTTTCCCAGCATCAGGGTCTTTCCAAATGAGTCAGCTCTTCGCATCAGCTGGCCGAAGTATTGGAGGTTCAGCTTCAACATCAGTCCTACCAATGAACACTGAGGACTGATCTCCTTTAGGATGGACTGGTTGGATCTCCTAGCAGTCCAAGGGACTCTCAAGAGTCTTCTTCAACAATACAGTTCAAAACCATCAGTTCTCTGGCACTCAGCTTTCTTTATAGTCCAACTCTCACATCCATACATGACCACTGGAAAACCATAACCTTGACTAGATGGACCTTTGTTGACAGTGTGTCTGCTTGTTAATATGCAGTCTAAATTCGTCATAACTTTCCTTCCAAGGAGTAAGCATCTTTTAATTTCAGGGCTGCAATCACAATCTGCAGGGATTTTGGAGCCCAGAAGAATAAAGTCAGCCACTGTTTCCACTGTTTCCCCATCTATTTGCCGTGAAGTGATGGGACTGGATGCCATGATCTTAGGTTTCTGAATGTTGAGCTTTAAGCCAACTTTTTCACTCCCTTCTTTCACTTTCATCAAGAGGCTCTTTAATTCTTCACTTTCTGCCATAAGGGTGGTGTCATCTGTATATCTGAGGTTATTGATACTTCTCCTGGTAATCTTGATTTCAGCATGTGCTTCATCCAGCCCAGCGTTTCTCATGATGTACTCTGCATATAAGTTAAATAAGCAGGGTGACAATATACAGCCTTTACATACTCCTTTTCCTATTTGGAACCTGTCTGTTGTTTCATGTCTAGTTCTAACTGTTGCTTCTTGACCTGCGTACAGATTTCTCAAGAGGCAGGTCAAGTGGTCTGGTGTTCCCATCTCTTTCAGAATTTTCCACAGTTTATTGTGATCCACACAGTCAAAGGCTTTGGCATAGTCAATAAAGCAGAAATAGATGTTTTCTCTGGAACTCTCTTGCTTTTTCCATGATCCAGAAGATGTTGGCAATTTGATCTCTGGTTCCTCTGCCTTTTCTAAAAGCAGCTTGAACATCTGGAAGTTCACAGTTCACGTATTGCTGAAGTCTGGCTTGGAGAATTTTGAGCATTACTTTCCTAGCATGTGAGATGAGTGAATTTGTGTGATAGTTTGAGCATTCTTTGGTATTGCTTTTCTTTGGGATTGGGTGAAAACTGACCTTTTCCAGTCCTGTGGCCACTGCTGTGTTTTCCACATTTGCTGGCATATTGTGTCGGCACTTTTACAGCATCAGATTTCAGGATTTGAAATAGCTCAACTGGAATTCCATCATCTCCACTAGCTTTGTTCATAGTGATGCTTCCTAAGGTCCACTTGACTTCACATTCCAGGATGTCTGGCTCTAGGTGAGTGATCACACCATCGTGATTATCTGGGTCGTGAAGATCTTTTTTGTACAGTTCTTCTGTGTATTCTTGCCACTTCTTCTTAGTATCTTCTGCTTCTGTTAGGTCCATACCATTTCTGTCCTTTATTGAGCCCATCTTTGCATGAAATATTCCCTTGGTATCTCTAATTTTCTTGAAGAGATATCTAGTCTTTCCCATTCTGTTGTTTTCTTCTAGTTCTTTGCATTGATCACTGAGGAAAGCTTTCTTTTCTCTCCTTGCTATTCTTTGGAACTCTGCATTCAAATAGGCTTATCTTCCCTTTTCTCCTTTGCCTTTCACTTCTCTTCTTTTCACAGGTATTTGTAAGGCCTCCTCAGACAGCCATTTTGCTTTTTTGCATTTCTTTTTCTTGGGGATGGTCTTGATTCCTGTCTCCTGTACAATGTCATGAAGCTCCATCCATAGTTTTGTTCTAGTGCTGTGAAAAATGCCATTGATAACTTGATAGGGGTCACAGTGAATCTGCAGATTGCATTTAGTAGTACAGTCATTTTCACAATATTGATTCTTCCTACTCAGGAACATGGACTATCTCTCCATCTGTTTGTGTCATATTTGATTTCTTTCATTAATGTCTTATAATTTTTTGTATACAGTCTTTTTGTCTTCTTAGGTAAGTTTTTCCTAGATATTTATTATTTTTGTTCCAATGGTGAATGGAATTGATTCCTTAATTTCTCTTTCTGATTTTTCATTGTTAGTATATAGGAATCCAAGTGATTTCTGTGTATTGATTTTGTATCCTGTGACTGTGCTAAATTCATTGATTAGCTGTAGTAACTCTCTGATGATAGTATCTTTAGGGCTTTCTATGTAAAGTATCATGTCATCCACAAACAGTGACAGATTTATTTCTTCTTTTTTTAATATAAATTTATTTATTTTAATTGAAGGTTAATTACTTTACAATATTGTATTGGTTTTGCCATACATCAACATGAATCCAACACAGGTGTACACATGTTCCCCATCCTGAACCCCCCACCCTTCTCCCTCCCCATACCATCCCTCTGGGTCGTCTCAGTGCACCAACCCCAAGCATCCAGTATCATGCATCGAACCTGGACTGGCAATTCATTTCATATATGATATTATACATGTTTCTCAGCCATTAAAAATAATACATTTGAATCAGTTCTAATGAGGTGGATGAAACTGGAGCCTATTATACAGAGTGAAGTAAGCCAGAAAGAAAAACACCAATACAGTATACTAGTGCATATATATGGAATTTAGAAAGATGGTAACATTAACCCTGTATGCAAGACAGCAAAAGAGACACAGATGAACAGAATAGTCTTTTCTTCTTCTTTTCCGATCTGGCACTGATTTCTTTTTCTTCTCGGATTGCTGTATCTAGGACTTCCAAAACTAGGTTGAATAATAATGGTGAAAGTGGATACCTTTGTCTCGTACCCGATCTTAGGGGTAACACTTTCAGTGTTTCATCATTGAGGATAATGTTCGCTGTGGGCTTATCCTATGTGGCCTTTGCTATGTGGAGATAACTTCCTTCTATGCCCATTTTTTGAAGAGTTTTAATCATAAATGGGTGCTGAATTCTGTCAAAGGCTTTTTCTGCATCTACTGCGATGATCCTATGGTTTTTATCTTCCCATTGGTTAATATGGTGTATCACATTGATTGATTTGCATATATTGAAGAATCCTTGCATCCCTGGAATAAACCCAACGATTATGGTGTATGACCTTTTTCATGTGTTTTTGAATTCTGTTTGCTAAAGGTTTGTTGAGGATTTTCCCATCTATGTTCATCAGTGATACTGGCCTCTAGTTTTCTTTTTTGGTGTTGTCTTGGTCTGGTTTTGGTATCAGGGTGATGGTGGCCCCTTAGAATGAGTTTGGAAGTATTCCTTCCTGTGCAATTTTTTGAAGGAGTTTTAGAGGATGGGCATTAGCTCATCTCTAAATGTTTGATAGAATTAACCTGTGAAGTTATCTGCTCCTGGGCTTTTGTCTTTTGGGAGATTTTTGATCACAGCTTTTATTTAGAGCTTGTAATTGGGTTGTTCATAACTTCTATTTCTTCCTGGTTCAGTCTTGGAAGACTGAGCTTTTCTAAGAACCTATCCATTTATTCCTAGTTATCCATTTTATTGCCATAGAGTTGTTCATAATAGTGTCTTACAATCCTATGTTTGCAACTTAGAATGCATGCATGCATGCATTGGAGAAGGAAATGGCAACCCACTCCAATATTCTTGCCTGTAGAATCCCAGGGGCAGAGGGGCCTGATGGGCTGCCATCTATGGGGTCGCACAGAGTTGGACACGACTGATGCAACTTAGCAGCAGCAGCAACAGCTGTTGTAACCTCTCCTTTTCCATTGCTAATTTTATTGGTTTGATTCTTCTTTTTATCTTTATGACACTAGCTAAATGTTTGTCAATTTTGCTTTTCTTCTCAAAGAACCAGGTTTTAGTTTTATTAATCTTTACCCATTTCATTTCTTTTTCTTTTATTTCTCCTCGGATTTTTAAGATTTCTTTCCTTTTACTAATTCTGGAGGGTTTTTTTTTTTTTGCTTTTGTTTTTTTTTCCAGTTGTTTTGGGTGTAAAGTTAGGTTGTTTATTTGATGTTTTTCTTGTTTTCTGAGGTAGTATTGTATTACTATAAACTTCCCTCTTAGAAATGTTTTTGCTGCTTCCCACAGGTTTTAAGTTATATTTTCATTGTCATTTGTTTCTAGAAAATTTTTTATTTCCCTTTTGATTTCTTCAGTAACCTGTTGATTATTTAGAAATTTGTTGTTTAATCTCCATGTGTTTGTGTTTCTTACAGTTATTTTCTTGTAATTGATATCTTGTCTCATGGTGTTTTGGTTGGAGAAGATGCCTGATACGATTTCAATTCTTAATTTTACTGAAGTTTGATTTGTGACCTAAGATGTGATCTATCCTGGAGACTGTTCCATGTGCAATTGAGAAGAAGGTGTATTCTTCTGCATTTGGATGGCATGTTCCAAAGATATCAATGAGATTCATCTCATCTAAGGTATCATTTAAGACGTTTCCTTATTAATTTTGTTTTGATGATCTGTCCGTTGGTGTGAGTGGGGTGTGAAAATCTCCTACTATGATTGTGTTACTGTCAATTTCTATTTTTATGTATCTTAGTGCTTGTTTTAGGTATTCAGGTGTTCCTACATTGAGTGAAGATATTTACAATTTTTATGTCTTCCTCTTAGATTGATCCCTTGATCATTATGTAGTGTCCTTCTTTATCTCTTGTAGTATTCTTATTTTTAAGGTCTATATTGTCTGATATGAAGATTGCAACTCCAGGTTTGTTTTTTCATCTGTTCATCTCAATTTTTTGACTATTAGAAATAAGACTGCTATGAAAATTCATGTGCAAGTCCTTGGATAAACTTTTTTTTTTATTCTTCTTGGTATAAACCTAGGAGTGGGGTTGCTGGGTCATGTGGTAACCCAATGTTTAACTTCTTAAGCAAATTCCAAAGTGGTTTTCCCCGAGGCTGTCCCATTTTGTATTGCCATAAGCAGTGCATGAAAGTTCAAACTTTTTCACATACTCATCCCATTTGTTCTTCTCTGTTCTTTCATTAGAACTATCATTTTGGTGTCCTGTGTGTGCTTAGTTGCTCTCTGTATATATTTATTTGGTGAATTTCCTGTGCAAATCCTTTGTCAATTCTTTATTTGCATTGCTGCCTTTCATATATTTTGTCAGATTCTTATGTTTTTCATAAGGTCACAACTCATTCCCCTTTCATCCAGAGCCAGCCACCTCAATGAGAGACCTTGGGAACTAGATGGACAGGATATGAGTACTCAGTGTTTCCTCCAAGAACATGGAAGCTTGTGGTAGCTATTCACGGAAATGAATTCCATCATGGTCTCGACTGTGAGGTAAGCTCCACTGGAGGTGCCAGCAGGAAAACAAGATGAGAAAAAGAATTTGCGAGGGCACGTGTTGAGAAGACCTTCACACACGAGACTCACACACATCTGGACAAGTTCTACCCCTTCCTGGGAATACTAATCCGTTGCAGGTGGTCATTTCCTTCTTGTGATCACCCAGCACAACCTTGAAGCATGCATTTATCTGCCTCATCCCCATCAAACTGTTAAAAAGCAAGCCTTGGTAGTACACCAAGTGAGGTGACCATGAGTCCTAGACTTGAAACAAGACAGCTCCAAGTGGAGCAAGGGCAAGTGTATTCAGTGCAGTCTCACAGCTTGAAGGCAGGGGTTTCAGACTGGAAACTAGAAAACTGAGGAGAGCTATGTGAACACTGAGAAAAGGAGGTGGGATGGAAAAGGTTTTTGTAGGTGGCCCAGAATTAAATGGTCATCAATTTGCTTTAAGAACACCTTGTAGGAGGAAAGTGGAATAATTAACATTTCCACAAAAACTTCAACATAGGCTAATTATCATGTAGGGATTTTAGGCAAGATATTAAAAATTACATAATGGTAAAAGATGAGAGAGAACAGAATGAAAGCCTGAATAGTGTGGCTGTGAGGTAAGGTTTGGAGGAGACACTCTCTCCCTGCCACGTGACCCATCAGAGTTGATGTAGAGAGATGACGATGGTAGGTGAGTTTGTAGGCTCTTAAGGGACATTGCAAATGCCTTATTTCTCCCACCAAATCATCTGAATTGCTCCCCATCCTCCGCTAGAGGTGTCAGGATGGGGTTTTGTGATGTCAAGGCTCACCCAGGGCCACCATTGGCTGAGGAAGTGACTTGCTGACCTCATAAAGCATAAGGGTGTGGCCCCTTGGGGAGGGGTGCTCAGGGGCTCTGTAGCAGACCACTAAGAGTCCTCAAAATGACTAAGGTGACAGGGAAGCCACAAGGCTCCAGAGCTGTTCCAGAACAGCCGACTCCATATACCCAGGAGGAAAAGATAAAGACTTCCTATCAACTGAGGTCCAAAATCAGTGTCAAGGTGAGCTGAATCCACCCAAGCTCCTCTTGCCCATTGACTCTACCCCATAAGACCACCTCCTCTGTCCTTCCCTGGCACATACCCCTTTTCTGCCCACACCCTTCTACTTAAGCCATCGTTCTTATCCATATTCACCTCTTCCCTAAACCAATGCCATTCTGTGCTCCCTCTCTCGTTCTCTCCAGGTGGCCAGGGCAACTGTGAGGGTGAATAAGCACATTCAACCAAAGCTGACCAAGGAACCTTATCAAAAAACTCCCATCTCAAAGAAACTGAAGAAAATCAGAGGATCAGATCTCTGTAGCTACTGTTCCAAGGTGAATGAAGAGCTGGATCAGAATGAACCAGAGGAGGTCCCAGGGATCATGGAGACTCCTGCTGTTCCAGCGAGACCAGTGGGCAGCCAGGAACTTCAGAGCACAGCTAGAGACCTCAGAAATCTACAGAGGTCTCACCTCTGAGAAATGGCCAACAGTATAGTTGTTGAATCTTATACCAACATCATACATTAATAATGAACTTTAAATAAAATCAACCTTGTGTGGAATTATGTGTGTCTCTGAGCTCTCTGATAGATAGTGGTGGGCAGAGAGGGCAGAGAAGGGATAAGTGTGTGAAGAGGGAGGGGGATGGGTCCTGTGGAGTTGGAGATGGGACCAGAAGGTCCAGTTAGCCAGAAAGTAGGGGAAGAACTGGTTCCAGGCTGAGCCCCAAAGTTATACTTCCCATGGGAGAAGAGGAAGAAGACTTGGTGTTTCTGGTGTGAGTGCAGAGGTGGGAACCTAGCTGGGGAGCCGTGTCATGTGTGGGGTGGCAGTGGCATTTGCTAAAAGGCATACAAAGTAGTTGCCCCTAGGGCACCTACCTCATCATAGTGATTATTACATCTCAAGACATGGTGTCAGCAACTAATACACTCAAAAACTCAAAATTGCTTACTAGTAGGTAGTCTTTAGGACTAAAATAATGGTGGTTTTCAGTATGGAAATTTCGCAGAAAACTAAAAGTAACAACACATGACCTAGCAATGTTATTCTTGTTTATGTATATATTAAAAAACCCACAATGTTAACTAAAAAGACACATGTACCCCAATGTTCATTGAAGCACACCATTCACCAAGACATGGAAGCAAGCTAAATGTCCATCAGATCATAGATGAATAGATAAAGATGTGGTATATATGTACCATGGGACACTCGTTGTTGTTCAGTCACTAAGACATGTCCCATTTTTGCAACCCTATGGACTCTACCCCTCCAGGCTCCTCTGTCCATGAAAGGCAAGAATACTCCAGTGGGTTACCATTTCTTTCTCCAAGGGATCTTCCTTGCCACTGGATTGAACCAACATGTCCTGCTTGACAGGCAGATTCTTAGTCCCTGAGTCACCAAGGAAGACCTATGGAATGCTACTTAACCATAAAGAAATGAAATAATGACACTTGCACCAAAATGAAAGGTACAATATTAAGTAAAATAAGAAAGAAAAATACTCTTTGATGTCTCTGAAAGAATCTTAAAACATCACAAAGTAGAGAATATAACAAAAATGGAGGCTCACAGATATAGAGAACAATCTACTGGTTAGCAGCAGGGAGGGGAAAGGGAGTGGCAATACAGAGGTGGGGGAGAGGGAGGCACACCGTGTTAGGTGTAAGATGAGCTCAAGGATGGACTGTACATCATGGGGAATAGAGTCAGTGCTCTGTAATAACTATAAATGGAAAACAAACTTTAACAATTGCATAATAAGAAAGAAAAGGAAAGAAAGGGGGGAGGAAGGAGGGAAGAAAGGAAGGAAAATAATGGTGTTTTGGGAGGTCACAAAGCAAACATTGATTAGGCCCTTTTTAGCAAAGGAATTTACTTTGTTCACTTTATTTAAATTGGAGGCTAATTACTTTACAATATTGTAGTTTTTTTTTTTTTTTTTGCCATACTTGACATGAATCTGCCACGGGTGTACATGTGTTCCCCATCCAGAACCCCCTCCCAGCTCCCTCCCCACCCCATCCCTCTGGGTCATCCCAGTGCACCAGCCCCGAGCACTCGGTCTCATGCATCAAACCTGCACTGGCTATCTGTTTCACATATGATAATATACATGATTCAATGCTATTCTCTCAGATTATACCACCCTCTCCTTCTCCCACAGAGTCTAATAACTGTTGTGTACATCTGTGTCTCTTTTGCTGTCTCGCATCCAGGGTTATCATTGCCATCTTTCTAAATTTCATATATATGCATTAGTATACTGTATTGGTGTTTTTCTTTCTTTTTTTTTGACACTTTCTTTTTTAATTTTACTTTATTTTATTTTTTAATTTTTTTAATTTTTAAATCTTTAATTCTTACATGCGTTCCCAAACATGAACCCCCCTCCCACCTCCCTCCCCATAACATCTCTCTGGGTGGTGTTTTTCTTTCTGGCTTATTTCACTCTGTATAATAGGCTCCAGTTTCATCCACCTCATTAGAACTGATTCAAATGCATTCTTTTTAATGGCTGGGTAATTTTCCATTGTGTATATGTACCACTGCTTTCTTATCCATTCATCTGCTGATGGACATGTGGGTTGCTTCCATGTCCTGGCTATTGTAAACAGTGCTGTGATGAACATTGGGGCACACGTGTCTCTTTCAGTTCTGGTTTCCTCGGTGTGTATGCTCAGAAGTGGGATTGCTGGGTCATATGGCCGTTCTATTTCCAGGTTTTTAAGGTATCGCCACACTGTTCCCCATAGTGGCTGTACTAGTTTGCATTCCCACCAACAGTGTAAGAGGGTTCCCTTTTCTCCATACCCTCTCCAGCATTTATTGCTTGTAGACTTTTGGATAGCAGCCATCCTGACTGGCGTGAGATGGTATCTCATTGTGGTTTTGATTAGCATTTCTCTGATAATGACTGATGTTGAGCATCTTTTCATGTGTTTGTTAGCCATCTGTATGTCTTCTTCAGAGCAAAGGAATTTAGAATGGAGCAGTGGGCTCCCACAGGTGGGGCGGGGTAGTAGCCCACATCCCGTGCAGGCAATACTGGGGGGCATTGCCCACGAAGAGTTTTATTACAAGAATAAAGCCATGTAAAAGCTGGTTCTGTTTTTATTACCATCTCCATACTCCAGTATTCTCAAATAATGTCAGTAATTAAATACTTTTCCTCTGCAAACCAAATTTTGTTGGTTTAAGTTTTAAACATTTGTTGTCATATATGTCGGGCTTTAATATTTTATATATTATTCACAAGGTACAAAGATTCAGTGTACATATATACAAACACACACACAAATGGTGTGTATATTTATACAAACGCACAGACATGTGTGTATGTGTGTGTATATATATATGTGTGTGTGTGTGTGTGTGTGTATAAATTCATATGGCCACAGTTTTAGTACTTATCTTTAAAAAATCATGGTCTTCTATGAGGGAGTTCATTAAGAGAAGACCCTGTTCAACAATGGTCACCAACACAAGCTGCCATGGTTACCACTGCTCCATTCCACAGAGCATCCTGAATGGCTTGCAAGGCCTTGAGATCACTTCCTGCACAGCCTGCAGTCCCCTAGGGAACGTACTAATACACACCCCACAGTCAAACAGTCGATTCTAAACATACAGTGATACCACAAAAATTGTCAAGGTAAAGACACAATGTGCTTTTATTTACATCTAAATCAGTGAAACAAAGTATTCACTGCAAGGTACAAACTTTTTTTAGCTTGAAAAGAACAAAATCGTCTTATATTTGAACATAAAATATCTTGCTGAATTTAAAACATAGGTTTTAAACGAAATTCATTCTTAATTGTCTGTTATTTTGAGACTATGGAACAAAGAAATAAACTTCCGTTAACTGGGGCTGCTTAAGCTGTATCTTTTGCAGATTTTTTTTTCAAATTCCCTTACACTTTTACAGTCATAAATAGATATAATAGACAAGGTTTGGAGGAGACACACCCTTCCTGCCATGTGACCCATCGGACTTGACTTAGAGAGATGAGGACGGCAGGTGAGTTTGGAGGCCTCTTTAGGGGAATTATAAATGCCTCATTTCTCCCACCAAAACATCTGAATTGCTCCCCATCCTCGGCTAGAGGTGTCAGGATGGGGCTTTGTGATGTCAAGGCTCACCCAGGGCCACTGTCTGGGGAAGAGTCTTGCTGACCTCTTAAAGCGTGAGGATGTGTCTCCCTGGAAAGTGGTATATATGTGGGTGCTCAGGGGCTCTAAAGCAGACCACTGGGAGGCCTCAAAATGATTAAGGTGACTGGGAAGCCACAAGGCTCCAGAGTAGTTATGAAACACCTGCCTCCTGTTACCGGGACAAAAAGATGAAGACCTCCTGTCAACTGAGGTCCAAAAAAAAGTCAAGGTGAGCTGAACCCACCCAAACTCCTCTTGCCCATTGACCACACCCCATTAGACCCCTCCCCTGTCCTTGCCTGGCACATAACCATTCTCTGCCCACACCCCTTCTCCTGAAGCTGTCGTTCCCATCCACCTTCACCCTCTTCCCAAAACCAATGCCATTCTCTACCCCTCTCTTGTTTTCTCCAGGTGGCCAGGGTAACTGTGAGTGTGAATAATCACCTTCAGGTATAGCTGACCAAGAAACCTTCTCAAAAACTGCCCACCACAAGGAAACTTAAAAAAAAAATCAGAGGCTCAAAGCTCTGTAGCCAGTGCTCTAAGGTGAATGAAGAGCTGAATCAGAATGGACCAGAGGAGGTCCCAGAGAGTGTGGAGACCCTTGCCATTCCAGCGGGACCAGTGGGCAGCCAATGACTTCAGAGCATGGCTAGAGACCTCAGAAATCTTCGAGGGTCTTGTCACTGAGTACTGGCCAACAGTACAGACATTGACTATTATACCAACTGCATACATTCATAATGAAAATAAAATAAACTTGATGTGAAATTATGTTTGTCTCCGAGTTCTGTGAGAGTGGGGGGCAGAGAGGGCAGGGCAGGCATAAATGTGTGAAGAGGGAAGGAGATGGGTCCTGTGGGGTTGGGGATGGGACCAGAAGGTCCAGTTTGCCAGAAAGTAGGGGAGGAAGAACTGGTTCCAGACTCAGCTTGAAAGATATACTTCCCATGGGAGAAGAGGAAGAGGACTTGGTGTTTCTCTGTGTTAGTGCAGAGCTGGAAACTTAGCTGGGGTGCCGTGTCATGTGTGGGGTGACAGTGCCATTTCCTAAAAAGACATAGAAAGAAGGTGCCCCATAAAAAGAATGGAATATTGACCTTTGCAGCAACGTGGAACATATAATATTAAGTAAAATAACTCAGACAGAGACAAAGACTGTATGGTATCACTTACAGAATCTACAATCTCCACAGAGTAGAGAATATAACAAAAATGGAGGCTCACAGATATAGAGAACTATACTGATTAGCAGCAGGGAGGGCAGGAGGGAGGGGCAATACAGAGGTGGGGGAGAGGGAGCCACACCGTGTTAGGTGGAAGATGAGGTCAAGAATGGACTGTACAACATAGGGAATAGAGCCTGTGCTCTGTAATAACTATAAATGGAAAGCAAATTTTAACAATTGTGTAATAAGTAAGAAAAGGAATGAAAGATGTGGGAGGACGGAGGGAAGAAAGGAAGGAAAACAATGGTGTTTCTGGAGGTCACAAAGCCAACATTGATTAGGCCCTTTTTGGCAAAGGAATTTATTTTGTTCACTTTATTTAAATTGGATGTTAATTACTTTACAATATTGTAGTGGTTTTTGCCATACTTGACATGAATCCGCCACGGGTGTACATGTGTTCCCCATCCTGAACCCCCCTCCCACCTCCCTCCACATCCCATCCCTCTGGGTCATCCCAGTGCATCAGCCTGGAGCACCCTGTCTCACGCATCGAACCTGGACTGGTGATCTGTTTCACATATGATAATATACATGATTCAATGCTATCCTCTCAGATCATCCCACCCTCGCCTTCTCCCACAGAGTCCAAAAGACTGTTGTGTACATCTGTGTCTTTTTCGCAGTCTCGCATACAGGGTTATCGTTACCATCTTTCTAAATTTCATATATATGCATTAGTATACTGTATTGGTGTTTTTCTTTCTGACTTATTTCACTCTGTATAATAGGCTCCAGTTTCATCCACCTCATTAGAACTGATTCAAATGCATTCTTTTTAATGGCTGGGTAATTTTCCATTGTGTATATGTACCACTGCTTTCTTATCCATTCATCTGCTGATGGACATGTGGGTTGCTTCCATGTCCTGGCTATTGTAAACAGTGCTGTGATGAATATTGGGGTACATGTGTCTCTTTCAGTTCTGGTTTCCTTGGTGTGTATGCCCAGAAGTGGGATTGCTGGGTCATATGGCCATTCTATTTCCAGGTTTTTAAGGAATCTCCACACTGTTTTCCATAGTGGTTCTACCAGATTGATTTCCCGCCAACAGTGTAAGAGGGTTCCCTTTTCTCCATACCCTCTCCAGCATTTATTATTTGTAGACTTTTGGATAGCAGCCATCCTGACTGGCGTGAGATGGTACCTCATTGTGGTTTTGATTTGCATTTCTCTGATAATGACTGATGTTGAGCATCTTTTCATGTTCGTTAGCCATCTGTATGCCTTCTTCGGAGCAAAGGAATTTAGAATGGAGCAGTGGGCTCCCACAGGTGGGGCGGGGGTAGTAGCCCACATCCTGTGCAGGCAATACTGGGGGGCATTGCCCACGAAGAGTTTATTACAAGAATAAAGCCAAGTAAAACATGGTTCTGTTTTGATTACCATCTCCATACTCCAGTATTCTCAAATAATGTCAGTAATTAAATACTTTCCCTCTGCAAAACCAAATTTTGTTGGTTTAAGTTTTAAACATTTGTTGTAATATATGTCAAGTTTTAATATTTTATATATTATTCACAAGGTACAAAGATTCAGTGTACATATATACAAATGCACACACAAATGGTGTGTATATTTATACAAATGCACACACATATGTGTGTGTATATATATATATATATATATATATATATATATATAAATTCATATGGCCACAGTTTTAGTACTCATCTTTAAAAATTCATGGTCTTCTATGAGGGAGTTCATTAAGAGAAGACCCTGTTCAACAATGGTCACCAACACAGGCTGCCATGGTTACCACTGCTCCGTTCCACAGAGCATCCTTAATGGTTTGGAATGCTTTGAGACCACTTCCTGCACAACCTGCAGTCCTTGAGGGAGCATCCTAACACACATCCCACATCCAACAGTTGATTCTAAATACACAGTTGTGCCACAAATATTGTCAATGTAAAGACAGACAGTGTGCTTTTATTTATGTCTAAATCAGTGAAACAATGTATTCACTGCAAGGTACAAACTTTTTTAGCTTGAAAATTACAAAATCTTCTTATATGTGAACATAAAATATTCTGCTGAATTTGAAAACTATGTTTTAAAGTGAAATTCATTCTTACTTGTCAGTTATTTTGAGACTATGGAGAAAATAAAATAAAATACATTCATTGAGGCTGCTAAAACTATCTTTTGTGGGTGTTTTTTCTTAAAAATTCCCTTACAGTTTTACAATCTTAATTGTATATAAAATGACCAATAGATTTCATACTTTGTATGTTTTCTTGATATTTTTATTTCCTTTAATTTATGAATGTACCTAGAAAGTCGTTCTACTGAGTGTGTATTAAAAATTATTCCTCTCTCTTGTGTGGAACACACTGTTAACACTACTGTTGAGAGACATTTTATTGCCTAAAATCTTTTATACTTCAGCTCCAGTATCTGGGTTTTTTATAATTCAGCTCCAGTGTCTAGGTTTTTTATAATTCAGCTCTACTGTCTAGGCATTTTGTTTCATTTTGTTTAGGCTAAGAATTTTCTCATCTATTTCTAGTATCTTCAGAGTTTCTAGTAAGAAGGTGTGTCTGTTGTTGTTTAGTTGCTCATTCGTGTCCAACTCTTTAACACCTCACGGACTCTTAGCACATCAGTCTCCTCTGTCCATGGCGATTCTCCAGGCAAGAATGCTGGAGTGGGTTGCCATGCTTTCCTGCAGGGGATTTTCCTGACCCAGAGATGGAATTCACGTCCACTACAGCTCCTGCATTGCAGGCGGATTCTTTACCGCTGAGCCAAAATATATCTTGTATACATGAAATCCACTTAAATTATGAAGACTCATAATCAGTGAAAAGTAAAGATGGAGAAACCCAAATAAGCATTTGTCTTTTACCAATTAATAATAAGAAAAAACCTTCATTTCACTTTGCCTTCATTTATTTTTTAATTTATTTTCTCATTGAAAGATAATTGCTTTCCAGAATTTTGTTGTTTACTGTCAAACTTCAACCTGACACTCTTTATTAACTCATAGTTTCTCTTCAATATCATCTTATCATGTGTAAATAACTTCTTTTGGCATTTCTTACAGACTAGATATGTGCTGAGAATAAATTCCTTAATTTTTTTATTCATTTGAGAATATCTACTTCTCCTTTATTTTTGAAGGATAATATTCCTGGACACATAAGTTCAGTAGTATTTTTAGGAAAACTTTTTATTTATTGACATGTTGTTCATGTACCATGAATTTACCAGTTAAGCTGTATAATTCATTGATTTGTAATTTATCCATAGGTTGCATAACCATAGCCACTGCCTCATTCTAAAGTATTTTCATTACTCCAATGGAAAATATTGTCCAGTTGGCAGACATTTTCCATTTCCCCCTTCCTCTGGCATCCATTCCTCTAATTTCTGTCTCCAGAGAATTACTTAATATGGGACTTCTTTATTCACATGAATGGAATAATGCAATAGGCCGTCTTTTGTTCCTGGTTTCTTTTAATTAATGTAATCATTTCAGAGCTACAGTGTGTTATAGCATCTAGATCATTTGATGGCTGAATAATATTGCATTGCATGTTTAATTTATTCAATCACTAGTTGATGGACATTTGGGTCATTTCAACTTTTTTTTCATTTTTTAGCTTATTTCTTTTTAAATTTTATTTTTAATTTAATAATTTTACATTTTTAAATTTAATGACTTTTTCTGCATCTATTTAGGTTATCATACGATTTTTATCTTTCAGATGGTTCATATGGTCTGTCACATTGATTGATTTGCATACATTGAAGAATCCTTGCATCCCTGGAATAAACCCATCTTAATCATGGTGTATGAGCTTTTTGATGTATTGTTGAATTCTGTTTGCTAAAAGTTTGTTGAGGATTATTTGCATCTATTTTCATTAGTGATATTGACCTGTAGTTTTCTTTTTTGGTCTTGTCATTGTCTGGTTTTGGTATCAGGATAACGGTAGACTCATTGAATGAGTTTGGAAGTGTCCCTTCCTCTACAATATTTTGAAAGCATTTTAGAGGATAGGTATTTGCTCATCTCTAAATGTTTGATAGAATTCACCTGTGAAGCCATCTGCTCCTGGGCTTTTGTCTTTTGTGAAATTTTTGTTCACAGCTTCGATTTAGAGCTTGTAATTGGGTTGTTCAAAATTTCTATTTCTTCCTGGTTCAGTCTTGGAAGATTAAACTGTTTTAAGAATCTGTCTATTTCTTCCAGGTTATCCATTTTATTGACATAGAGTTGTTCATAATAGTCTCTTATCAGTTCAGTTCAGTTCAGTTCAGTTCAGTTCAGTTCTGTCGCTCAGTCCAGTTCTGTCGCTCAGTCGTGTCCGACTCTTTGCGACCCCATGAATCGCGGCACGCCAGGCCTCCCTGTCCATCATCAACTCCCGGAGTTCACTCAGATTCACGTCCATTGAGTCAGTGATGCCATCCAGCCATCTCATCTTCGGTCGTCCACTTCTCCTCCTGACCCCAATCCCTCCCAACATCAAAGTCTTTTCCAATGAGTCAACTCTTTGCATGAGGTGGCCAAAGTACTGGAGTTTCAGCTTCAGCATCATTCCTTCCAAAGAAATCCCAGGGCTGATCTCCTTCAGAATGGACTGGTTGGATCTCCTTGCAGTCCAAGGGACTCTGAAGAGTCTTCTCCAACACCACAGTTCAAAGGCATCAATTCTTCGGTGTTCAGCCTCCTTCAAAGTCCAAATCTCACATCCATACATGAAAACTGGAAAACCATAGCCTTGACTAGACGGACCTTAGTTGGCAAAGTAATGTCTCTGCTTTTGAATATGTTATCTAGGTTGGTTACAACTTTTCTTCCAAGGAGTAAGCATCTTTTAATTTCATGGCTGCAATCACCATCTGCAGTGATTTTGGAGCCCAAAAAAATAAAGTCTGACACTGTTTCCAATGTTTCTCCATCTATTTCCCATGGAGTGATGGGACCGGATGCCATGATCTTCGTTTTCTGAATGTTGAGCTTTAAGCCAACTTTTTCACTCTCCTCTTTTACTTTCATCAAGAGGCTTTTTAGTTCCTCTCACTTTCTGCCATAAGGGTGGTGTCATCTGCATATCTGAGGTTATTGATATTTCTCCTGGCAATCTTGATTCCATCTTGTGTTTCTTCCAGTCCAGCGTTTCTCATGATATACTCTGTATATAAGTTAAATAAGCAGGGTGACAATATACAGCCTTGACGTACTCCTTTTCCTATTTGGAACCACTCTGTTGTTCCATGTCCAGTTCTGACTGTTGCTTCCTGGCCTGCATACAGATTTCTCAAGAGGCAGGTTAGGTTGTATTTCTGCATTGGCTGTGGTAACCCCTCCTTTTTCATTTCTAAGTTTGTTGACTTGATTCTTCTCTCTTTTCTTCTTCATGAGTCTGGCTAAAGGTTTGTTAATTTTGTTTATCTTCTCAAGGAACCAGCTTTTAGTTTTATTCATCTTTACTATTCTTTCTTTCATTTATTTTTCATTTATTTTTCTTTGATCTTTATGATTTCTTTCCTTCTAGTAATGTTTGGGTTTTTTATTGTTCTTTTTTTTTTTAAAGTAGTTTTAGGTATAAATTGACATTGTCCAATGCTTTTCTTGTTTCTTGAGTTAGGATTGTATAAACTTCCCTCTTAGAACTGCTTTTGCTGCATCTCACAGGTTTTTATTTGTTGTATTTTCATTGTCACTTGTTGCTAGAAAATTTTTGGTTTCTTCAGTAACCTGTTGGCTATCTAGACACATGTTCTTTAATTTCCATGTATTTGTGTTTCCTACAGTTTTTTTTTTCTTGTAATTGATATTAGTCTTGTAGTGTGATCGGAGAAGATGCTTGATATGATTTCAGTTTTCTTAATTTTACTAAGGTTTCATTTTTGATGCAAGATGTGGCCTATCCTAGAGAATGTTCCATGTGCACTTGAGAAGAAGGTGTATTCTTCTGCATTTGGATGGCATGTCCTGAAGATATCAATGAGATCCATCTCATCTCGTGAATTATTTAAAAATTGTGCTTCCTCATTTATTTTCTGTTTTAATAATCTGTCCATTGGTGTGGGTGGGGTGTCAAAGTCTTCTACTATGATTGTGTTACTGTCAATTTCTCTTTTTATGTCTCTTAGTGTTTGGCTTATGTATTGAGGTGCTCCTAAGTTGGGTGCATAGATATTTACAATTGTTATGTCTTCATCTTGGATTGATACTTTGATCATTATGTAGTGTCCTTCCTTATCTCTTGTAATCTTTAGTTTAAGGTCTATTTTGTCTGATATGAGGATTGCTGCTGCATCATTCTTTTGCTTCCCATTTGCATTGGAATATATTTTTCCATCCTCTCACTTTCAGTCTATATGTGTCTTTAGGTCTGAAGCAGATGGGTCTTTTTCTTTTTAATTAATTCGTTTATTTTAATTGGAGGCTAATTGCTTTACAATATTGTGGTGGTTTATGCATGCATTGACTTGAAACAGCCATGGGTGTACATGTGTTCCCCATCCTGAACCCCCATCCCACCTCCCTCCCCATGCCATCCCTCATGGTTTTCCCAGTGCACTGGCTTTGAGTGCCCTGTTTCATGCATTGAATTTGGACTGGTGATCTGTTTCACATATGGTAATATACATATTTGAATCCTAGTCTCTCAAATCATCCCACCCTGGCCTTCTCCCACAGAGTCCAAAAGTCTGTTCTTTATCTCTGTGTCTCTTTTGCTGTCCTGCATATAGGATCATTGTTACCATCTTTCTAAATTGCATAAATGTGTTAATATACTCTATTGGTGTTTTTCTTTCTGACTTGCTTCACTCTGTATAATAGGCTCCAGTTTCATCCACCTCATTAGAACTGATTCAAATGAGTAATATTCCATTGTGTTTATGTACCACAGCTTTCTTATCCATTCATCTGCTGATGGATGTCTGGGTTGCTTCCATGTCCTAGCTATTGTAAACAGTGCTGTGATGAACATTGGGGTACACATGTCTCTTTCAGTTCTGGTTTCCTTGGGCTGTATGCCCAGCAGTGGGATTGCTGGGTCATATGGCAATTCTATTTCCAGCTTTTTAAGGAATTTCCACACTGTTCTCCATAGTGGCTGTACTTGTTTGCATTCCCACCAACAGTGTCAGAGGGTTCCCTTTTCTCTGCAGCGTCTCCAGCATTGATTGTTTGTACACTTTTTGATAGCAGCCATTATGACCAGAGTGAGATGGTACCTCATGGTGCTTTTTATTTGCATTTCTCTGATAATGAGTGATGTTGAGCATCTTTTCATGTGTTTGTTAGCCATCGTATGTCTTCTTTGGAGAAATGTCTGCTTAGTTCTTTGGCCCATTTTTTGATTGGGTGGTTTATTTTTCTGGTGTTGAGCTGCTTGTATATTTTTGAGATTAATTTTTTGTCAGTTGCTTTGTTTGCTATTATTTTCTTCCATTCTGAAGGCTGTCTTTTCACCTTGTTTATAGTTTCCTTCATTGTGCAAAAGCTTTTAACTTTAATTAGGTCCTGTTTGTTTATTTTGGCTTTTATTTCCATCACTCTGTGAGGTTGGTCATAGAGGATCCTGCTGTGATTTATGTCAGAGAGTGTTTTGTCTATGCCTTCCTCTAGGAACTTTTTAGTTTCTAGTTTTACATTTGTATCTTTAATCAATTTTGTGTTCCTTTTTGTGTATGGTATTAGAAAGTATTCTAGTTTCTTTGTTTTCCAAGTGGTTGACCAGTTTCCCCAGCACCACTTGTTAAATAGATTATCTTTTCCCCATTGTATATTATTTCCTCCTTTGTCAAAGATAAGGTGTCCATAGGTGTGTGGATTTATCTTTGGGCTTTCTATTTTGTTCCATTGACTGATATTTCTGTCCTTGTGCCAGTACCATACTGTCTTCATGACTCTAGCTTTGTAGTATTGTTTGAAGTCAGGCAGGTTTATTCCTCCAGTTCCATTCTTCTTTCTCAAGATTTCTTTGGCTATTCAAGGTTTTTCTATCTCCATACAGATTGTGAAATTATTTGTTCTAGTTTTGTGAAAAATACTGTTTGTAGCTTGATAGGGATTGCATTGAATCTATAGATTGCTTTGGGTAGTATACTCATTTTCATTATATTGATTATTCTGATCCATGAACATAGGATATTTCTCCATCTATTTGTGTCATCTTTGATTTCTTTCAACAGTGTTTTGAAGTTTTCTATATATAGGTATTTTGTTTCTTTAGGTAGATTTATTCCTAAGTATTTTATTCTTTTTATTGCAATGGTGAAAGCGATTGTTTCCTTGATTTCTCTGTTTCTCATTATTTGTGTTAGGAATGCAAGGAATTTCTGTGTTTTAACTTTATATCCTGAAAATTTACTATATTCATTGATTAGCTCTAGTAATTTTCTGGTGGTGTCTTTAGGGTTTTCAATGTAGAGGTTCATGCCATCTGCAAACAGAGAGAGTTTTACTTCTTCTTTTCCAATCTGTATTCCCTTTAATTTCTTTTTCTTCTCTGATTGATGTGGCTAAAACTTCCAAACCTATGTTGAATAGTAGCGGTGAGAGTGGGCACCCTTGTCTTATTCCTGACTTTAAGGTAAATGCTTTCAATTTTTCACCATTGAGGATAAAGTTTGCTGTGGGTTTATCATATATGGCATTTGTTATGCTGAGGTGTGTTCCTTCTATGCCTACTTTCTGGAGGGTTTTTTTTTTTTCATCATAAATGGATATTGAATTTTGTCAAAGGTTTTCTCTGCATCTATGGAGATAATCATATGGTTTTTATCTTTCAGTTTGTTAATGTGGTGTATCACATTGGTTGATTTGCAAATATTGGAGAATTCTTGCATCCCTGGGATAGAGCCCACTTTATCATGATGTCTGATCTTTTTAATATGTTGTTGGATTCTGTTTGCTAGAACTTTGTTAAGGATGTTTCATCTATGTTATCAGTGATATTGACCTGTAGTTTTCTTTTTCTGTGGCATTTTTGTCTGGTTTTGGTATTAGGATGATGGTGGCCTCATAGAATGATTTTTGGAGTTTATCTTTCTCTGCAATTCATCAGGTCCTGGGCTTTTGTTTGTTTGAAGATTTTTGATTACAGTTTCAATGTCCATGCTTGTGGTTGGTCTATTATGATTTTCAATTTCATCCTGGTTCAGTTTTGGAAATTTATACTTTTCTAAGAATTTGTCCATTTCCTCCAAGTTGTCCATTTTACTGTCATATAGCTGCTGATAGTAGTCTCTATGATCCTTTGTATTTCTGTATTGTCTGTTGATATTTCCCCATTTTCATTTCTAATTTTGTTGATTTGATTCTTCTGCCTTTTTTTATCTTGATGAGTCTGGCTAATGGTTTGTCTATTTTACTTAACTTCTCAAAGAACCAGCTCTTAATTTTGTTGATTTTTGCTATAGTCTTCTTTGTTTCTTTTTCATTTCTATTTCTGCCCTAATTTTTATGAATTCTTTCCTTCTACTAACCCAGGGGTTCTCCATTTCTTCTTTTTCTAGTTGCTTTAGGTGCAAAGTTAGGTCATTTATTTGACATTTCTCTTGTTTCTTGAGGTAAGCTTGTATTGCTATGAACCTTCCCTTAAGCACTGCTTTTACTGAATCCCATAGGTTTTGGGTTGTCATGTCTTCATTTTCATTCATTGCTATGCATATTTTGATTTCTTTTTGATTTCTTCTGTGATTTGTTGGTTATTTAGAAGCATATTGTTTAGCATCCATGTGTTTTCATTTTTTAATAGTTTTTTGCCTGTAGTTAACATCTAATCTTACTGTACTGTGATCAAAAAAGATGCTTAAAATGATTTCTATTTTTTAAATTTACCAAGGTAGATTTGTGGCCCAGGATGTGATCTATCCTGGAGAAGGTTCCGTGTGTGCTTGAGAAAAAGGTGAAATTCATTGTTTTGGGGTGAAATGCCCTATAAATATCAATTAGGTCTACCTGATCCATTGTATCATTTAAAGTGTGTGTTTCCTTGCTAATTTTCTGTTTGGTTGATCTATTCATAGGTGTGAGTGGGGTATTAATGTGTCCCACTCTATTGTGTTACTATTAATTTCCCCTTTCATACTTGTTAGCATTTGCCTTACATATTGAGGTGCTCCTATGTTGGGTCCATATGTATCTATAATTGTTGTATCTTCTTCTTGGATTGACCCTTTGATCATTATGTAATGTCCTTTGTCTTTTTTCATGGCCTTTATTTCAAAGTCTATTTTATCTGATATGAGTATTGCTACTCCTACTTTCTTCTGGTCTCCATTTGCATGAAATGCCTATTTCCAACCCTTCACTTTCAGTCTGTATGTGTCCTTTGGTTTGAGGTGGGTCTCTTGTAAGCAGTATATATAGGGGTCTGGTTTTGAAACCATTTTACAATACTTCCTTTGTCACATATCTATCCATTTGTCCATCCCTCTATTCATTCATCAATTGATCTTTTTCCTTAGTGCATTTTGCGGTAAGTTGCAGACATCCATATACATCTCCTTAAGTATTTCAGCAAGCCTACAAGTAAGTAGTGAGATGTGCTTGTTTACAGCAAATTTCTTTGGATATAAACTTTACATACAATGAAATATACAAATCTTTTTTTCCCAGTCATGATACTTTTTAGGTACAGTTGGTTTACAATGTGTTAATTTCTGCTTTACAGCAAAATGATTCCGTTACAGACATTTATGTGTATATATACATTGTGTGTGTGTATATATATATAATGTGTGTGTGTGTGTATACACACACACACACACACACACACACATTCTTTTATTTATTTATTTAATGGCTACACTGTGCAGCATGTGGAATTAGTTCCCTGACCAGGGATTGAATTTACATCCCCTGCAATGGAAGTGTGGAGTCTTAAACACTGGACTGCCAGGGCAGTCTCATATATATTCTTTTCCATTATGATTTATCATAGGATACAGAATATAGTTCTCTGTCCTCTACAGTAGGAAATTCTCTATCCATTCCATATACTCTAGTTTATATCTCTTACCCCCAGTCTCCTACTCCATTGCTCCCCCAATTCTCTCAGCCTTGGAAACCACAAGTCTGTTCTCTATGTCCATGAGTGTGTTTCTGTTTCACACATGTGTTCATTTGTGTCATATCTTAGAGTCCACATTTAAGTGATATCATCTGGTATTTGTCTTTCTCTGTGTGCCTCACTTCACTTAGTATGATCGTCTCTCGGTCCATGCATGTTGACCCAAATGGCCTTGTTGTTGTAGCTGTACAGATTCTTGTATCCTTTTAACCATACATAGAGGTATTCATCTGTGGTTATTTCCCCAGATATATTATTAAAACATATGTAGAACACCGGTCTTGGGATAGTGCATCCATTTTGAGGCTGTCTTAGGATTTTATATTTTATGTGAAGTGAACTGAAGTTCACTTCAGTTGGTCAGTCGTGTCTGACTCTTTGTGACCCCATGGACTGTAGCATGCCAGGCTTCTCTGTCCATCAACAACTCCTGGAGCCTGCTCAAACTCATGTCCATTGAGTCAGTGAAGCCATCCAACCATCTCATTCTCTGTCGTCCCCTTCTCCTCCTGCCTTCAATATTTCCAAGCATCAGGGACCTTTCCAATGAGTCAGTTCTCCACATCAGTTGGCCAAGATATTGGAGTTTCAGCTACAGAATCAGTCTTTTCAATGAATATTCAGGACTGATTTCCTTTAGAATGGACTGGTTTGATTTCCTTGCAGTCCAAGGGACTCTCCAGAGTATATGTGGGCATGAATAGATATTTATCATGATTATGCTGCCCTCTCATGAAGAAATAGAAGAATGCTAATGAATGTAATTTATAAAATACAGATATATTCTCTCATATGTATGTTTATGAATAAATATTTACTGTGCTTATGCTGCCCCCTTGTGGAAAAAGAGAAGAATACCTATGCAATTTATAAAATCCAGAAGGGTTGTCTCATATGTTTATGTCAGTTCATTTTAGTCCCTCAGTCTTGTCTGACTCTTTGAGACCCCATGGACTGCAGCACCCCAGGCTTCACTGTCCATCACCAACTCCTGGAGCTTACTCAAACTCATGTCCATCGAGTCTTTGATGCCATTTAACCATCTCATCCTCTGTCATCCCCTTCCCCTCCCGCCTTCAATCTTTCCCAGCACCAGAGACTTTTTCAATGAGTTCGTACTTCACATCAGGTGGCCAAAGTGTGCAGGTATGAATAAATATTTACTGTAGTTTTGCTGCCCTCTCATGGAGAAATAGAAGAATGTTTATGAATGTAATTTATAAAATCCAGATGTATTCCGAACATGTTGAAACCGATACTGTATAATTTCATTAAAATTTAACACATGCTCATAACAGAAAATATAAAGTCGCCAGAAAAAATGCAAAGAAAGAAAAAAAAATCACCCATGATCTCACTTTACCATTGGCTCAAAATTCTGAGTTCCTGCGATGGGGAGATAAAAAGATGAGGGTGTGTGAGTTCTTTTAGTATAAAATCATCTTTTCTGATATTTGAATGCTAACATAGACCTTGGTTCTGATACGTGATTCTTGGTTTGTTTGCTTATCTTTAATCCTCTACTTTTACAAATACCTAGTAATTTGACCCCCTGTTTAGAGACTGTTTGTTTCAAGGATCTTTCTTTCTTTTTTTTTTTTCCTGTTTTTGATAAGATTAAAAAGTGTTGCATGTCTTAGCTATGGTAAATAATGCTGCAATGAACATTAGAGAGCATTATCTTTTGGAATTAAGGTTTTCTCCAGGAATACGCCCAGGTGTGGGATTGCTGGGTCCTATGGTAATTCTATTTTTAGTTTTTTAAGGAGCTGTGATACTATTAACCATAGTAGTCGTACCAATTTACATGCTCACCAACAGTGCAAGAGGGTTCCCTTTTCTTCACACACCCTCTCCAGAAATTAGTGTTTGTAGAAATTGTGATGATGGCTATTTGGACTGTTGTGAAGTGAAACCTCATTGCAGTTTTGGTTTGCATTTCTCTAATAATTAGTGATGTTAAGCTACTTTCCATCTGTTTTTGGTCATCTGTATGTTTCTTTAGAGAAATGTCTATTTAGATCTGCCTGGGTTTTTTTTTTTTTTATACTGAGGTACTTGAGCTGTTTGTATATTTTGGAGAATAAAGCCTTGATAACTAATAGGAACCATCTGTGTAGCACAGGGAACTGTTCTCACTGCTCTGTGGTGACCTAAATGGGAAGGAAATTCAAAAAAGAGGAGATATGTATACACACACAAATACACATGCACAGCCAATTTACTTTGCTGTACAGCAGAAAGTAACACAACATTGTAAAGCCACTACACATGCATATACTGTAGGCTCCATTTATAAGAAGTTTTGCTGCTGCTAAGTCACGTGAGTTGTGTCCGACTCTGTGTGACCCCATAGATGGCAGCCCACCAGGATCCTGTCCCTGGGATTCTCCAGGCAAGAATACTGGAGTGGGTTGCCATTTCCTTCTCCAGCGCATGAAAGTGAAAAGTGAAAGTGAAGTCACGTCAGTCGTGTCCAACTCTTCGCGACCCCATGGACTGTAGCTTACCAGGCTCCTCTGTCCATGGGATTTCCCAGGCAAGAGTACTAGAGTGGGTTGCCATTGCCTTCTCCAATAAGAAGTTCTACATGAGGCAAAACTAATCTATACCGATAGAACTGAGAACAGGGGTTGCATGGGGGAACGGCAGTGTGGGCAAGGGGCCCAGAGAGATTTTCTAACATGATGGGGGAAAATATTGCAGTGAGAATCATATATACAATCTTGGTGAAATTGCATAAATATTTCTGCAATGTAAATTCCAAACAGGGTCTTACTAAGTGGCTCCATGCATTTATTAGTTTACCAGATATTGTCAAATTGTCCTTCAGAAAGTTACACCACTTTTTGCTTTTAAAGCAATGCATGAGCACTCATTTTCCAATCCTTCATCCTCAATTCAGAGGAAAAATGTGGTATCTTTCAACTTTCTCATTGAACTTTTGGCAATTTGCATGGCAAGAAATCATTTTCCAGTATTGCTTTTTTAAATTTCTTTTATTACCAGTTAGGTTTTACACCCCCCCCCCTTTTTTCCAGTAATTTGTGTTCCTTTTTCTAGGTAATTTGTATTTTGTTATTCCCTATACTTACTTTAACTTTGTCTTCTATTTGGCTTTTCATCTTATTTTCTTTTTTAATTTTTGATTTTGAATTCTGTGTAAATTAGCTAAATAAACCCTATGTCAGGTGTCTTCCAAATATTTATCAGTTGTCATTTTATCATTCCTATTTATTATTTTTTCTTGTGCAGGAATTTTACATTACTGGGGGGAAAATTTTGTAAATTTCCCTTTTTTGGCTTCTGAACAAAGATCACTTAAAATAATAAATTTAAATAACTGACAAAAACTCTAGGAAGCTAGAGGGTATGGCTAAAAGAATTGAGGGAGGCCATTCTTTCTGAGTTCACTGGTGTGCCTTTCTACACATACTTCTCAAAAAGCTTTTTACTTCACTTTTATATATACTTCATATATAAAAATAAGTTGGGGGTATAGTGCAATGATGGGCAAAGATGAAATCAGAATGAGTGGGGCTGCACCTGGGACTCCAAACAGATGAGTCAGCCATAGGCTTGGTCAGCACTGTAAAGCCAACGGGGACATGTCTCTAGAGCTGTGATTGGAGGATTCTGGGAGCCCCAGCATGTGCTCAAAGCCAAGGTCACCAGGAGTGGAGCACAAGCAGGGTATTGATGCTGCCCAGTAAGCCTGTCTCCCTTGGGCCAGAGGGAAGGTGATTCTACTTTTATTATGGAAAATGTAGTCTGTGAATATTGGGAACAGAACTTGGTCAGTGCACGGAGTGTGAAAAAGTAAGCAAAAACCATGATTACTTTTACCAGAGTTCACATTCTAGCCCATTGCCTCCTCACCAATTTTCAGCTAATATTTTTAAAGTTGGAATTACAGTTCATGTGCATTTTCATTTTCATTGTTCTCTGCTCTGTACATTCCTGAACATTTTATTATAAAAGTTTTCAAACATTCAACAAAGTTGAATATTTCTTTAGCTACTGCAGAAAGACTTCCCACCTAGATTCTACTGCAACCATTTTGCAATACATCCCTTGTCATGTATCTATCCATTTGTCCATCCCTCTACCCATCTTTTTCTTTCATGCATTTTGTGATAAATTTCAGACATCAGTATGGATCTCTGTAAGTATTTCAGCAAGCCTGCCATTAAGTGGTGAGCCATGTTTGTTTATAGCAGTTTTCTTTGAAAAATAAACTTTACATAAAATGAAATATACCAATCGTTTTTTCCCCATCATGTTATTTTTTAGTTGAAGCATAGTTGACTATAATGTGTCAATTTCTGCTTTGCAGCAAAGTGATTCAGCTATACACATTATGTGTAATATACATTGTGTGTGTGTGTGTGTATGTGTGTGTGTGTATGAATTCTTTATTTTATTTTTTATTTTTTGGCTACACTCTGCGGCATACGGGATTAGTTCCCTGACAAGGGATTGAACCTGCATCCACTGCAGTGGAAGTGTGGAGTCTCAAACACTGGACCGCCAGGAAAGTCCCATATATATTCTTTTCCATTATGATTTATCATAGGATAGTGAATATAGTTCTCTGTGCTCTACAGTAGGAACTAGTCCATCCATTCCATATACTCTTTCTTACTCCAACCCTCCCCCAATTCTCTCTGCCTTTAAAGTCACAAGTCTGTTCTCTATGTCCATGAGAGTATTTCTATCTCATACATATGTTCATTTGTGTCATATCTTATTCCACATTTAAGTGATATTGTTTGGTATTTGTCTTTCTCTGTCTGATTTATGTCACTTAGTATGAGGATATCTCAGTCAATGCATGTTGACTCAAATGGCCTTAATGTTGTAGCTGTACAGATTCTTGTATCCTTTTAACCATACATAGAGGTATTCATTTGTGGTAATTTTCATATATATATATATTATGAAAACGTCTGTAGTACATCACTGTTGGCGTAGTACATCCATTTTGAGTCTGTCTTTGGATTATATGTATATGTCAGTGAGTTCAGTTCAGTTGCCCAGTCCTGTCAGACTTTGCAACTCCATGGATCACAGCACGCCAGGCCTCCCTGTCCATCAATAACTCCCAGAGACTGCTCAAACTCAGGTCCGTTGAGTCAGTGATGCCATCCAACCATGTCATCCTCTGTCAACCACTTCTCCTGCCTTCAATCTTTCCCAGCATCAGGGTCTTTTCAAATGAGTCAGCTTTTTGCATCAAGTGGCCAAAGTATTGGAGTTTCAGCTTCAACATCAGTCCTTCCAATGAACATCCAGGACTGATCTCCTTTAGGATGGACTGGTTGGATCTCCTTGCAGTCCAAGGGACTCTCAAGAGTCTTCTCCAACGCCACAGTTCAAACGCATCAATTCTTCTGCGCTCAGCTTCCTTTATAGTCCAACTCTCACATCCATACATGACTACTGGAAAAACCATAGCCTTGACTAGATGGACCTTTGTTGGCAAAGTAATGTCTCTGCTTTTTAATATGCTGTCTAAATTGGTCATAACTTTCCTTCCAAGGAGTAAGTGTCTTTTAATTTCATGACTGCAATCACCATCTGCAGTGATTTTGGAGCCCCCCCCCCTCAAAAAAAATCAGCCACTGCTCCCACTGTTCCCCATCTGCTTGCTATTAAGAGATGGGACCAGATGCCATGATCTTAGTTTTCTGAATGTTCAGCTTTAAGCCAAATTCTTCACTCTCCTCTTTCACTATCATCAAGAGGTTCTTTAGTTCTTCACTTCTGCCATAAGGGTGGTGTCATCTGCATATCTGAGGTTATTGATATTTCTCCTGGCAACTTGATTCCAGCTTGTGCTCCATCCAGCCCAGCATTTTGCAGGATGTAGTTTGCTTATAAGTTAAACAAGCAGGGTGATGAAATACAGCATTGACTTACTCCTTTCCCAATTTGCAACCAGTCTGTTGTTCCATGTCCGGATCTAACTGTTGCTTCTTGAACTCCATACAGATTTCTCAGGAAGCAGGTCAGGTCAGGTCTGGTATTCTCATCTCTTGAGGAATTTTCCATAGTTAGTTGTGATTCACACAGTCAAAGGCATTGGCATAGTCAATAAAGCAGAAATAGATGTTTTTCTGGAACTCTCTTACTTTTTTGAGGATCCAGCAAATGTTGGCAATTTCATCTCTGATTTCTCTGGCTTTTCTACATCCAGATTGAACATTTGGAAATACATGGGTCACATACTGTTGAAGCCTGGCTTAAAGAATTTTGAGCATTGCTTTGTTAGCAATGTGAGATGAGTACAATCGTGTGGTAGTTTGATCATTCTTTGGCATTGCCTTTCTTTGGGATTGGAATGAAAAGTGACCTTTTCCAGTTCTGTGGCCACGGCTGAGTTTTCCAAATTTGCTTGCATATTGAGTGCAGCACTTTCACAGAATCATCTTTCAGGATTTTAAATATCTCAAGTGAAATTCCATCACCTCCACTAGCTTTGTTCGTGATGCTTTCTATGGCCCACTTGACTTCACATTCCAGGATGTCTGGCTCTAGATGAGTGATCACACCATCCTGATTATCTTGGTCATGAAGATCCTTTTTTGTACAGTTCTTCTGTGTATTCTTGCCATCTCTTCTTAATATCTTCTGCTTCTGTTAGGTCCATACCATTTCTGTTCTTTATCGAGCCCATCTTTGCATGAAATATTCCCTTGGTATCTCTAATTTTCTTGAAGAGATCTCTAGTCTTTCCTATTCTGTTGTTTGCCTCTATTTCTTTGCATTGATCACTGAGGAAGGCTTTCTTATCTCTTCTTGCTATTCTTTGGAACTCTGCATTCAGATGCTTATATCTTTCCTTTTCTCCTTTGCTTTTCACCTCTCTTCTTTTCACAGCTGTTTGTAAGGCCTCCCCAGACAGCCATTTTGCTTTTTTGCATTTCTTTTCCATGGGGATGGTCTTGATCCCTGTCTCCTGTACAGTGTCACGAACCTCATTTCATAGTTCATCAGGCACTCTATCAGATCTAGTCCCTTAAATCTATTTCTCACTTCCACTGTATAATCATAAGGGATTTCATGTAGGTCATACTGAATGGTCTATGGGGTCGCACAGAGTTGAACATGATTGAAACAACTTAGCAGCAGCAGCAGCAGCAGCATACCTGAATGGTCTAGTGGTTTTCCCTACTTTCTTCAATTTCAGTATGAATTTGGCAATAAGGAGTTCATGATCTGAACTCACAGTCAGCTCCTGGTCTTGTTTTTGCTGACTGTATAGAGCTTCTCCATCTTTGGCAGCAAAGAATATAATCAATCTGATTTTGGTGTTGACCATCTGGTGATGTCCATGTGAAGAGTCTTCTCTTTTGTCTTTGCCCTGCTTCATTCCATATTCCAAGGCCAAATTTGCCTGTTATTCCAGGTGTTTCTTGACTTACTACTTTTGCATTCCAGTCCCCTATAATGAAAAGGACATCTTTTTGGGTGTTAGTTCTAAAAGGTCCTGTAGTTCTTCATAGAATTGTTCAACTTCAGCTTCTTCAGCATTGCTGGTTGGGGCATAGGCTTGGATTACCATGAGATTGAATGGTTTGCCTTGGAAACGAACAGAGATCATTCTGTCATTTTTGAGATTGCATCCAAGTACTGCATTTTAGACTCTTTTGTTGACCATGATGGCTACTGCATTTCTTCTGAGGGATTCCTGCCAGCAGTAGTAGATATAATGGTCATCTGAGTTAAATTCACCCATTCCAGTCCATTTTAGTTCGCTAATTCCTAATAGAGTTTTGCCAAGAAAATGCACTCGTCATAGCAAACACCCTCTTCCAACAACACAAGAGAAGACTCTACACATGGACATCACCAGATGGTCAACAAGAAAACCAGATTGATTACATTGTTTGCAGCCAACGATGGAGAAGCTCTATACAGTCAACAAAAACAAGACCAGGAGCTGACTATGGCTCATATCATGAACTCCTTATTACCAAATTCAGACTTAAATTGAAGAAAGCAGGGAAAACCGCTAGACCATTCAGGTATGAGCTAAATCAAATCTCTTATGATTATACAGTGGAAGTGAGAAATAGATTTAAGGGACTAGATCTCATAGAGTGCCTGATTAACTATGGAATGAGGTTCGTGACATTGTACAGGAGACAGGGATCAAGACCATCCCCATGGAAAAGAAATGCAAAAAAGCAAAATGGCTGTCTGGGGAGGCCTTACAAATAGTGAAAAGAAGAGAGGTGAAAAGCAAAGGAGAAAAGGAAAGATATAAGCATCTGAATGCAGAGTTCCAAAGAATAGCAAGAAGAGATAAGAAAGCCTTCCTCAGTGATCAATGCAAAGAAACAGAGGAAAACAACAAAATGGGAAAGACTAGAGATCTCTTCAAGAAAATTAGAGATACCAAGGGAATATTTCATGCAAAGATGGGCTCGATAAAGAACAGAAATGAAAAAAAAAAAAAAGAACAGAAATGGTATGGACATAACAGAAGCAGAAGATATTAAGAAGAGATGGCAAGAATACACAGAAGAACTGTACAAAAAAGATCTTCACAACCTGGATAGTCACGATGGTGTGATCACTCATCTAAAGCCAGACATCCTGGAATGTGAAGTCAAGTGGGCCTTAGAGAGCATCACTGCGAACAAAGCTAATGGAGGTGATGGAATTCCAGTTGAGCTATTTCTAATCCTCAAAGATGATGCTGTGAAAGCCCTGCACTCAATATGCCAGCAAATTTGGAAAACTCAGCCATGGCCACAGGACTGGAAAAGGTCACTTTTCATTCCAATCCCAAAGAAAGGCAATGCCAAAGAATGCTCAAACTACCGCACAATTGCACTCATCCCACATGCTAGTAAAGTAATGCTCAAAATTCTCCAAGCCAGGCTTCAGCAATGTGTGAACGGTGAACTCCCTGATGTTCAAGCTGGTTTCAGAAAAGGCAGAGGAACCAGAGATCAAATTGCCAACATCCACTGGATCATGGAAAAGCAAGAGAGTTCCAGAAAAACATCTATTTCTGCTTTATTGACTATGCCAAAGCCTTTGACTGTGTGGATCACAATAAACTGTGGAAAATTCTGAGAGAGATGGGAATACAGACCACCTGACCTGCCTCTTGAGAAATCTGTATGCAGGTCAGGAAGCAACAGTTAGAACTGGCCATGAAACAAGAGACTGATTCCAAATAGGAAAAGAAGTACGTCAAGGCTGTATATAGTCACCCTGCTTATTTAACTTATATGCAGAGTACATCATGAGAAATGCTGGACTGGAAGAAACACAAGGTGGAATGAAGATTGCCAGGAAAAATATCAATAACCTCAGATATGCAGATGACACCACCCTTATGGCAGAAAGTGAAGAGGAACTAAAAAGCCTTTTGATGTGCCGGGGTCCAGCCCTGGTGTATCCAGGTTGATTCGAAGGGGAGACAGATAGGCAAGGAAACTTATTTATTTAATTAATTAGAAATGTAAGATTAGATTAGGAATAAATAGTGTAGTAGGAAAATTAAGTGGAGAAAAAGAGGCTGAATAACTTGGTTCATGTGGAAAGCCAATAAAGTTCCTGACAAGGAGCTTGCACCATCTACATTAGGCCACTGGCGTCCTCTTGAATAGTGGGGGGTGCCCCACCTTGGGCTCCCCCTCTCGTGGATCTTAGAAGCCGGGGCAAGTAAGTAGACATGGCGAGCCTCCACGCCCCCAGATGGGAATTCAGCCAGAAAATAGAGTAAACAGAAGACATGGGGGAAACCAGTCCTTCCAATAACTAGCCCAGCCTCTATTATCTAGAAAGGCCTTTTATACCTTTTAGATTGTACATAGAGATCAGTGGGTAATACAAAGTTATGCAGCGTTAGCAGCCCAGACTCTTATCAAAACCAGGCTTTTCTCTCTGCATACCTAATTGTGTACACAAGTCTTAGGTGATTTACATCATCTTCTGGCAAAAGGGCCAATTAACATTTTACAGCCTTTTTTCTGATAAGGGTTTGTCAACCAGAAGACTTATTTGTGTTGTTCTTCCCAAAGTCTGGTGCCACTCTCAGAAAGCACTAAATAAAGTTACATTCTTACATAGCAAAGATACAGCAATTTATAACAAGTAAAAGGAGTACAGTGATTTATAACAAAAGAAAAGTAATTAACTCAAAAATCTAGCGTTGCTAACATCAAAACTCTTATATATCTTTTTCCATATCCCATTTACATTGATTAACATCCTCCCAGGTACCTAAAAGATAAAGAATATGGAGGCCTGGCAGCAATCATTGAGTCAACAGTGAAATCCGTCACCAATATGATTTTTAGCTCTTTAGAAAAGGCTCTGTATCTTTAAGATGTTTTTAAGCTTTGTGCCTCTCGTGGTTGGGTGTCTGCAAGCAATTCACAAGCTGTAAGAGGTCCGGGGGAACCTGTTAGGTAAGTCAGAGAGTTATCAGAGGGGGTTTTAAGCTGAGACATTCTTTTGCCAGGAGACTGAAGCCCTGAATTAACTTTTTCCAGAGACTGTCAGAAAAGTAGAAAAATACAATGAGGCAGGCAGATTCTTATTTTTGGGGGGTACATGCTCAGGAAATACCAGGGGGAAAACCTGAGGCCTGATTCGCCTTGCCCATCAAGGCCTCTGCTGCATGACCTTGTCACGGGTGGGATTCCTCACGCTGGCTCCCGGCATGATGAAAGTGAAACAGGAGAGTGAAAAAGTTGGCTTAAAGCCCAACATTCAGAAAATGAAGATCATGGCATCTGGTCCCATCACTCCATGGGAAATAGATGGGGAAACAGTGGAAACAGTGGCTGACTTTATTTTTTGGGGCTCCATAATCACTGCAGATAGTGACTGCAGCCATGAAATTAAAAGACGTGTACTCCTTGGAAGAAAAGTTATGATCAACCTAGGTAACATATTCAAAAGCAGAGACATTACTTTGCCAACTAAGGTCCATCTAGTCAAGGCTATGGTTTTTCCAGTAGTCATGTATGGATGTGAGAGTTGGACTATGAAG
The DNA here is from genome assembly GCF_016772045.2 of Ovis aries. Taxonomy (NCBI): domain Eukaryota; kingdom Metazoa; phylum Chordata; class Mammalia; order Artiodactyla; family Bovidae; genus Ovis; species Ovis aries. The sequence continues at coordinate 7,636,619 of NC_056080.1, read as the reverse complement.
AAGGCTGAACGCCAAAGAATTGATGCATTTGAACTGTGGTGTTGGAGAAGACTCTTGAGGGTCCCTTGGACTGCAAGGAGATCCAACAAGTCCATTCTGAAGGAGATCAGCCCTGGGATTTCTTTGGAAGGAATGATGCTAAAGCTGAAACTCCAGTACTTTGGCCACCTCATGCGAAGAGTTGACTCATTGGAAAAGACTTTAATGTTGGGAGGGATTGGGGGCAGGAGGAGAAGGGGACGACAGAGGATGAGATGCCTGGATGGCATCACTGATTCGATGGACGTGAATCTGAGTGAACTCCGGGAGTTGGTGATGGACAGGGAGGCCTGGCATGCTGTGATTCATGGGGTCACAAAGAGTTGGACACTACTGAGTGACTGAACTGAACTGAACTGAACTGATTCCTAGAATGTCGATGTTAACTCTTGCCGTCTCCTGTTTGACCACTTTCAATTTGCCTTGGTTCATGGACCAGGCATTCCAGGTTCCTATGCAATATTGCTCTTTACAGCATCGGACCTTGCTTCTATCACCAGTCACATCCACAACTGGGTATTGTTTTTGCTTTGGCTCCATCCCTTCATTCTCTCTGGAGTTATTTCTTCACTGATCTCCAGTAGCATATTGGGCACCTACTGACCTGGGGAGTTCCTCTTTCAGCGTCCTATCATTTTGCCTTTTCATACTGTTCGTGGGGTTCTCAAGGCCAGAATAATGAAGTGGTTTGCCATTCCCTTCTCCAGCGGACCACATTGTGTCAGACCCCGACAAATATTCCTGAGCCCAGATCTCAGTCTCTGCACTAAACCAGGCTGGGTCCTGCACTGGTTCAAGGCCCCAACCAACACTCCAGAGCCCACATCTCACCATGAACTGAACAAGGCTGGGTCCTGCCTTTGTTCAAGCCCCCGAAAAACACTCCTGAGCCCACATCTCGTTCCCTGACTTGAACCAGGCTGAATCTTGGACTGATTCAAGCCATCCAACAAACACTGCTGAGCACCCATCTCTGTGCCTGCACTGAACCAGGCTGTGTCTTGCACTTGTTCAACCACCGACAAATACTCCTGAACACACATCTCTGCCCCTGCACTGAATCAGCATGGGTCCTGCACTTGTTCAAGCCCCCGAGAAATACTCCTGAGCCCACATCTAGGTCCCTGCACTGAACAAGGCTGGATTGTGCCCTTGTTCAAGACCCCGACAAATACTCCTGAGTCCATATTTTGGTATCTGCTCTGTACCAGGCTGGGTCCTGCCCTGGTTCAAGGCTGCGACCTAGACTCCTGAGCCCATATCTCACTCCCTGAACTGAATCAGGCATGGTCCTGCCCTTGTTGAAGCCCCGACAAACACTGCTGAGCCCACATCTTGGTCCCTGCACTGAACTAGGCTGGGTCCTCCCCTTGTTCATGCCCCCTACAAACAGGCCTGAGCCTACATCTTGGTCCTAGTACTGAAGCAGATTGGGTCCTGCCCTTGTTCCATCCTTCAGCGAATATTCCTGAGCCTACATCCTGGTCCCAGCACTGAACCAGGCTGGGCCCTGCCCTTGTTCAAGCCCCAATAAACACTCCTGAGCGAACATCTTTGTCCCTGCACTGAACCAGGCTGGGCCCTGCACTGGTTCAATGCCCCGACCAACACTCCTGAGCCCATATCTCATTCCCTGAACTGAACCAGGCTGCATACTCTCTTTGTTCAAGCCCCGACCAACAGTCCTGAACCCACATCTCACTCCCTGAACTGAACCAGGCTGGGTCCTACCCTGGTTAAAGCCACGAACAACACTCCTGAGTCCGCATCTCACTCGCTGCACTGAAACAGGCTGGGTCCTACCTTGTTCAAGCCCCAACAAACACGCCTGCGCCAACATATCGGTCCCTGCACTGAGCCAGGCTGGGTTCTGCCCATATTCAAGCCCTGACAAACACTCCTGGGCCCATATCTCGGTCCCTGCACTGAACCATGCTGGGTTCTGCACTTGTTCAAGGCACCGACCAACACTCCTGAGCCTATTCTGACTCTTAGGCTGGTTCCTGGCCTAGTCAAGCCCCAGGAAAACAATCCTGAGCCCTCAACTCATTCCCTGCCCCTGAACTAAGGTGTGTCCTGCCCTTCTCTAATCCCCCAGGAAACACTCCTGATCCTGCATCTCACTCCCTGCACTGAACAAGGCTGGGACATGCCTTTGTGCAAGACCCCGACAAACACTCCTGAGCCCCTGTCTCAGTCCCTGCACTGAACCAGCCTGAATCCCGCACTGATTCAAGCCCCCGACAAATACTCCTGAGCACACATCTCAGTTCCTGCACTGAGCCAGGCTGGGTCCTGCACTGGTTGAAGGCCCTGACCAACACGCTTGAGCCCATATCTGACTCCCTGCACTGAACCAGTCTGGGTTCTGCACTTGTTCAAGCCCCCGACACATACTCCTGAGCCCACATCTTGGTCCTTGCACTGAACAAGGCTGGGTCATGCCCTGTTCAAGACCCAGACAAATACTCCTGAGCCCACATTGCAGTCACTGCACTGAACCAGGCTGCATCCTTCACTGTTTCAAGGCTCCGACCAACACTCCTGAGCCCACAACTCGGTCCCTGCACTGAACCAGGCTGAATCTTGCACTGGTTCAAGCCTCCAACAAACACTCCTGAGCACACATCTCTGTCCCTGCACTGAACCAGGATGGGTCCTGCATTTGTTCAAGCCCCTGACAAATACTCCTGAGCCCACAGCTAGGTCCCTGCACTGAAACAGGCTGGGTTGTGCCCTTGTTTAAGCCCCTGAAAAATATTCCTGAGGCCAGATCTTGGTCTCTTCACTGAACTAGGCTGAGTCCTGCACTAGTTCAAGGCCTTGGCCAACACTCCTGGGCCCATAACTCACTCCCTGAACTGAACCAGACTGTGTCCTCTCCTTATTCAAGCCCCAACAAACACTCCTGAATACGCAATTCGGTCACTGCACTGAACCAGGTTAGGTCCTGCACTGGTTCAAGGCCCTGACCAACACTCCTGAGCCCATACCTCACTCCCTGAACTCAACCAGGATGGTCCTCCCCTTGTTCAAGCCCTGACAAACACTCCTGAGCCCACATCTTGGTCCCTGCCCTTGAACTATGGTGAGTCCTGCCCTTGTTCAACCCCCCAGGAAACACTCCTGAGCCTGCATCTCACTCGCTGCACTGAACCAGGCTGGGTCCTGCCCTTGTACAAGCCCCGACAAATACTCCTCAGCCCACATCTCAGTCCCTACACTGAACCAGGCTTGGTCCTGCACTGGTTAAAGCCATGAACAACACTCCTGAGTCCGCATTTCACTCGCTGCACTTAAACAGGCTGGGTCCTACCCTTGTTCAAGCCTTCCCCAGTGTGAACAAGGGAGGAACTCCAGGGGTTGTGCCACCGATCGAAAAGACCCCTATGTCCCCATGCATTTAACATAAGGCCGGATTCCCCCGCAGCGACTTGAATGTCACCCCAAGTATCAACTCACAACACGAAGTGAGGCCTCATAGCCCCGTGGCACCTCTAGAAATAGCCCCAGATCTCTACCTTCTTAACACAGTCCTTCCAAATTTTGGCTTACAAAACACGGCGGTTTGCTGACTGATTCTCTCCATGAGGTGCTGAGTCTGTGCGGCCAAGAAATCGCTTGAGAATCCATACAATTGTTCTTCTCTTACCTCTGTCAGAGCTCTCATTGCTGTTGCCCTTGCCAGTTTGGAAACAACCGGACACTAGCCCATCTCCAAGTAAGCCTGTATTGAAGGAAAAGGCAATAGTGGAGCTCATGCAGGTAAGCTGCCACCCATGTTTGACACACTCCCGCTGCCTGCTCCTTCCTGGGCAGTAACATCAGAAGCTAGGAATGTCTTGGCAAGGCTCACAAAGGGCAGAGCAGAATCTCGGCCGTGACTCAGCAAAATCAGGCCTCTGAGCAGATCTGGAGCTCTCCTTTTGTAGAAGCTAACACAGTCCTTCCAAATTAAGGCTTGCAAATACATGCCAATTTGCTCCCTCTCCTTCCCCAAAGGAGGCCTTTTCCCCCACATCCTGTTAACTCTGCTTACATGCCTGGGGGCAAAGTGCTTCCTGGAGGTCTTTTTTTTTTTTTTTTTGATCAGTTTTTAGTATTATCATTTTTTTTTTTTAGTTTTTTATTTTTAAATTTTAAAATCTTTAATTCTTACATGCATTCCCAAACATGAACCCCCTCCCGCCTCCCTCCCCATAACATCTTTCTGGGTCTCAGGGTTTTTTTTCCCCTGACCTGGGGCTGTGGTAGGGAACCCAAACACACCGGGGAAGGCCAAAACACATCCACACGTCTTTACTCTATAGGCGAGCTCTAGTGAACCTAAGTCTGTCAATAAATTTCTTGGCACAAACAGAGTAACACTCTGGGTGTGGAGCTGCATACGGAACACAGGGGCACAAGGAGCCTGATTCTCTCCGTGAGGCGCTGAGTCTGTGCAGCCGAGAATCCACTTGAGAAGCCACCCAATTGCTCTTCCCTTACCTCTGACAGAGCTCTCATTGCTGTTGCCCTTGGGAGTTTGGAAACAACCAGACGCTAGCCCCTCTCCATGTAGGCCTGTGTCAAAGGAAAAGGCAATAGTGGAGCTCATGCAGGTAAGGCGCCACTCATGTCTCACATACTTCCGCTGCCTGCTCCTTCCTGGGCAGTAATGCCAGAAGCTAAGAATGTCTTGGCAAGGCTCCCAAAGGTCTGAGCAGAATCTTGGCTGTGACTCAACAAAATCGGGCCTCTGAGCAGATCTGGAGTTCTCCCTTTGTAGAAGCTAACAGAGTCTTTCCAAATTAAGCCTTGGAAATACATGCCAATTTGCTCTGTCTTCTTCCCCAAAGGAGGTTTTTTCCCGCATCCTGTTAACTCTGCTTACACACCTGGGGGAAAAGCGCTTCCTGGAGGTCTTTTCTCATGCCTGTTTCCCCTAGGCTGGGTCTGTGGTAGGCAACCCAAATACACAGGGGAAGGCAAAACCTCATCCACACATCTTTGCTCTGTAGGTGAGCTCTAGTGAACCTAAGTCTGTCAGAAACTTCCGTGGCGTGAACAGAGTAACACTGAGTGTGGAGCCGCATACCCAACACAGGGACCCAGGGAGCCTGAGTCTCTCCTTGCCACGCTGAGTCTGTGTGGCCGAGCAACTGCTTGAGAATCCATCAATTGCTCTTTTGTTACCTTTAACAGTGCTGTCATTGCTGTTGCCCTTGGCAGTTTGAAAACAGCTGGACCCTAGACTCTCTTCAAGTAGGCCTGGGTCCTAGGTTGAAGAGAAGGCAATAGTGGAATCTCATGCCAGTAAGGCACCAATCATGTCTCACACACTCCCACAGCCTGCTCCTTCCTGGGCAGTAACATCAGAAGCTAGGAATGTCTTGGCAACACTTGCAAAGGGCAGAGAAGAATCTTGGCCGTGACTCTGTAAAATCAGGCCTCTGAGCAGACCTGGAGCTCTCCTGTTGTAGAAGCTAACACAATCTTTCCAAATTAAGGCTTGCAAATGCACACCAGTTTGCTGCATTTTCTTTCCCAAAGGAGGCTTGCTTCCCTGCATCCTGTTAACTCAGCTTACAGGCCTGGGGGAAAATCGCTTCCTGGAGGTCTTTTCTCAGGGTTTTTTTCCCTGACCTGGGGCTGTGGTAGGGAACCCAAACACACCAGGGAAGGCCAAAACACATCCACACGTCTTTGCTCTGTAGGGGAGCTCTAGTGAACCTAAGTCTGTCAATAAATTTCTTGGCACAAACGGAGTAACACTCTGGGTGTGGAGCCGCATACGGAACACAGGGGCACAAGGAGCCTGATTCTCTCCATGAGGCGCTGAGTCTGTGCAGCCTAGAAACCACTTGAGAATCCATCCAATTGCTCTTCCCTTACCTCTGACAGAGCTCTCATTGCTGTTGCCCTTGGCAGTTTGCAAACAACTGGACCCTAAACCCTCTCCAAGTAGGTCTATTGTCCTAGGTCGAAACGAAAGGCAATAGCGGAGCTGAGGCCAGTAAGACACCACTTATATCTCACACATCCCCACAGCCTGCTCCTTCCTGGGCAGTAACGCTAGGCTTCCAGTAATGCCAGGCTTCCAGGCCTGGGGGAAAAGCACTTCCTGGAGGACTTTTCTCAGGGGCTGTTTCCCCTGAGCTGGGGCTGTGGTAGGGACTCTGAAATATTGGTCCTCTAAGCAGATCTGGTGGAGAAGGCAATGGCACCGCACTCCAGTACTCTTGCCTGGAAAATCCCACGGATGGAGGAGGCTGGTAGACTCCAGTCCATGGGGTCGCTAAGAGTTGGACACGACTGAGCAACTTCACTTTCACTTTTCACTTTCATGCACTGAAGAAGGAAATGGAAACCCATTCCAGTGTTCTTGACTGGAGAATCCCAGGGATGGCGGAGCATGGTGGGCTGCCGTCTATGGGGTCACACAGAGTCGGACACTACTGAAGCGACTTAGCAGCAGCAGCAGCAGCAAGCAGATCTGGAGCTCTCATTGTAGAAGTAACACGGTCCTTCCCTCTAACGGCTTGGAAACACAAGCCGGTGTGCTCCCTCTTCTTGCACAAAGGAGGCTTGCATCCCTGCATCTTGTGAAATCCGCTTCCAGACTTGTGGGGAAAAGCACTTCCTGTTTCTCCCAAGCTGAGGCTTTGGTATGGAACCCAAACACACAGGGAAGGGAAAAACACACAGGGGAAGGGAAAAACCACATCCACATGTCTTAGCTCTGTAGGAGAGCTCTAGAGAACATGTCTGTCAAGAACTTTCTTGGCGCGAATGGAGTAACAGTCTGGGTGTGGAGCTGCATACTCCACACAGCACAGAGATAGCGTGATTCTCTCTGTGTAGCACTGAGTATGAGGCCAAGCAACAGCTTGAGAATCCATTCAATTGCTCTTCCCTTACTTCTGACAGAGCTGTCATTGCTATAGTCCTTGGCAGTTTGCAAACAACTGGACCCAAACCCTCTCCAAGTAGGCTTATTCTCCTAGGTCGAAACGAAAGGCAATATTAGAGCTGAGGCCAGTAAGGCGCCACTTATATCTCACGCATTCCCACAGCCTGCTCCTTCCTGGGCAGTAACGCTAGAAGCTAGGAATGCCTTGGCAAGGCTCACAAAGCAAAAAGCAGAATCCTGGCCATGATTCTGGAATATCGGGCCTCTGAGCAGATCTGGAGCTCTCCTGTACTAGAAGCTAACGTGGTCCTTCCAAATAAAATCTTGTACACACACGCTGGTTTGCTGCCTCTCCTTCCCCATAGGAGGCTCACTTCACCGCATCCTGTGAACTTCATTTCTAGGCCTGGGGGAAAAGCACTTCCTGGACGTGTTTTCTCAAGGGCTGTTTTCCCCGAGCTGGGGCTGTGGTAGGGAACCTAAACACACGGGGGAAGGCTAAAACCACATCCACCCATCTTTGTTCTGTAGGAGAGCTCTAGTGGACCTAGTCTGTCAGGAACTTTCTGGGCGTGAGCAGAGCAACACTCTGGGTGTGGAGCTGCATACCCAGCAGTGGGGCAGCGGGAGCCTGATTCTCTCCATGTGGCACTTAGTCTAACAGCTTGAGACTACATTTAATTGCTCTTCCTTTACCTCTGACAGAGCTCTCATTGCTGTAGCCCTTGGCAGTTTGCAAACAACTGGACCCTAACCCCTCTCCAAGTAGAACTATTGTCCTAGGTCAAAAGGAAAGGGATGAGCAGAGCTGAGGCCAGTAAAGTGGCAGTCGTGTCTCACACACTCCTGCAGCCTGCATCTTCCTGGGCAGCAACGCTAGAAGCTAGGAATGACTTGTCAAGTCTCACAAAGGCAGAGCAGAAACTGAGTTGTGACTGTGCAAGGTTGGTCTTCTGAGCAGATCTGGAGCTCTCCCTTTGTAAAAGCTAACACAGTCCTTCCAAATAAAGGCTTGCAAACACAGGCAGGTTTGCTGCCTCTTCTGTCCCAAAGGAGGCTCACATCTCCACATCCTGTGAACTCTGCTTCCAAGCATGAGGGTAAAGCACTTCCTGGAGATCTTTTCTCAGGGGCTGTTTCCCCTGAGCTGGGGTTGTGGTAGGGAACCCAAACACAAGCGGGAAGGCCAAAACCACATCCACACGTCTTTGCTCTGTAGGAGAGCTCTAGTGAACCTTGTCTGTCAGGAACTTGCTTGGCGTGAATGGAGTAACACTCTGGGTACGGAGCTCCATACTCAGCACAGGGGCAATGCTGCTGCTGCTAAGTCGCTTCAGTCGTGTCTGACTCTGTGCAACCCCACATATGGCATCCCACCAGGCTTGGCCTTCCCTGGGATTCTCCAGGCAAGAACACTGGAGTGGGTTGCCATTTCCTAGTCCAATGCATGAAAGTGAAAAGTGAAAGTGAAGTCGCTCAGTAAGTGCCCAACTCTTCGTGACCCCATGGACTACAGCCTACCAGGCACCTCCGTCAATTGGATTTTCCAGGCAAGAGTACTGGAGTGGGTTGCCATTGCCTTCTCCAGCACAGGGACACAGGGATCCTGATTCTCTCCTTGCAGTGTTGAGTCTGAGCGGCCAGGCAACAGCTTGAGAATCTATTCAATTGCTCTTCCCTTACCTCTGACAGAGATCTCCTTGCCATAGCCATTTGTAGTTTGGAAACAACCAGACCATAACCACTCTCCAAGTAGGCCTGGGTCCTAGATCGAAAGGAAAGGGAGGAGCAGAGCTGAGGCCAGTCAGTCTCACACAATCTTCCAGCCTGCTCCTTCCTGGGCAGTAACGCTCAAAGCTAGGAATGATGTGTCAAGGCTCGCAAAGGCTGAGCAGAATTTCCACTTTGACTCTGCAATATCGAGCCTCTGAGCAAATCTGGAGCTCTCCCATTGCAGAAGCTAACACGTTCCTTCCAAATAAAAACTTGCAAACACACGCCAGTTTGCTGCCTCTATGTTCCCAAAGGAGGCTTGCATCAACGCATCCTGTGAAGTTCACTTTGAGGCCTTGGGGAAAAGCACTTCCTGGAGGTCTTTCTCAGGGGCTGTTTGCCCTGAGCTGGGGCTGTGGTAGGGAACCCAAACACATGGGGGAAGGCCAAAACCACATCCACACATCTTTGCTCTGTAGGAGAGCTCTAGTGAACCTAGTCTGTCAGGGACTTACTTTGCATGAATGGAGTAACATTCTGGGTAAGGAGCTGCATACCCAGCACAGGGGCACAGGGAACCTGATTCTCTCCATGCAGCGCTGAGTCTGTGCAGCCAGGAAAGAGCTTGAGAATCCATCCAGTTGCTCTTCCCTGACCTCTGACAGAGCTCTCACTGCCAGAGCCCTTGGCAGTGTGGAAGCAACAGGACCCTAACCCCTCCACAAGAAGGCCTGGGGCCTAGTCAAAAGGAAAGGCAGGAGAGGAGCTGGGGCCAGGAAGGCACCAGTCACATTTCCCACACTCCCAGAGCCTGCTCCTTCCTGGGAAGTAACACTAGAAGCTAGGCAAGTCTTGGCAAGGCATGCCAAGGGCAGAGCAGGATCTCGGCTATGACTCTGAGCAGACCATTCTGGAAGCGCACTTGGTCCTTCCAAATAAAGGCTTGCAAACACACGCAGCTGGGCTGTCTCTTCTTCCTCAAAGGAGGTTTGCTTCCCCAAATGCTTTGAACTTGGCTTCCAGGCCTGGGCCCCATGCACTTCTTGGAGGTCTTTTCTCAAGGGCTGGTTACGCTGAGCTGGGGTTGTGGAAGGGAGCCCAAACACACAGTGGGAGGCCAAAACCACATCCACACCTCTCTGCTGGGTAGGAGAGCTCCAGTGAACCTAAGTCTGTCAGGAACTTTTTGGCACGAACAGAGTCACACTCTGGGTGTGGAGCCACATACCCCATACAGGGGCACTGGGAGCCCGATTCTCTTTGTGCGGTGCTGAGTCTGTGCGGCCAAGCAACAGTTTGAGAATCCATCCAGTTGCTCTTCCCTGACCTCTGACAGAGCTCTCACTGCTGTAGCCCTTGGCAGTGTGGAAACAACCTGAACCTAACCCCTCCCCAAGTAGGCCTGGGTCCTAGGTTGAAAGGAAATGCAGGAGCAGAGCTGAGGCCAATAAGGCACCAGTCACGTCTCCCACACTCCCGCAGCCTGGCAGTAATGCTAGAAGCTAGGAAAGTCTTGGCCAGGCACGCCAAGGACAGAGCAGAATCTCAGCTATGACTCTGCAATGTCAGGCATCTGAGCAGAGCTGTAGCTCTCCAGTTGTGGAAGCGCACTCGTTCCTTCCAAATAAAGGCTTGCAAACACATGCCAGGGGTCTGCCTATTCTTCCCCAAAGGAGGCTCGCTTTCCCGCATGCTGTGAACTTGGCTTCCAGGACTGGGTGCAAAACGCTTCCTGGGGGTCTTTTCTCAGGGACTGGTTCCCCTGAGCTGAGGCTGTGGTAGGAAGCCCATACACAAAGGGGAAGGCCAAAACCACATCCACACATCTCTGCTGGGTAGGAGAGCTCGAGAGAAACTAAGTCTGTCAGGAACTTTCTTGGCACCAATGGAGTCACACTCTGGGTGTGGAGCTACATACCACATAGTGGGGCACTGGGAGCCTGATTCTCTCCATGCGGTGCTGAGTCTGCACGGTGAAGCAACAGTTTGAGAATCCATCCAGTTGCTATTCCATGACTTTTGACAGACCTCTCACTGCTGTAGCCCTTGGCAATGTGGAAAGAACTGGACCCTAACCCCTATAAAGTAGGCTTGGGTCCTAGGTTGAAAGCAAAAGCAGGAGCGGAGGTGAGGCCAGTAAGGCACCAGTCACATCTCGCACATTCCCACAGCGTACTCCTCCCTGAGCAGTAACGCTAGAAGCTAGGAAATTCTTGGCCAGGCTCGCTAAGGTCAGAACAGAAACTGGGCCATGACTCTGCAATATCGGGCCTCTTAGCAGAGCTGGAGCTTTCCCGTTGTGGAAGCACACACGGTCTTTCTAAACAAAGGCTTGCAAACACATGCTGGTGGGCTGCCTCTTCTTCTCCAAAGGAGGGTCGCTCCCTGCATTCTGTGAACCTGGCTCCCAGGCCTTGGTGCCAAGCGCTTCCTGGAGTTCTTTTCTCAGGGGCTGGTTTCCCTTAGCTGGGGCTGTGGTAGGGAGCCCAAACACACAAGGGAAGGTCAAAACTACATCCACATGTCTCTGCTGGGTAGGAGAGCTCGAGAGAAACTAAGTCTGTCAGGAACTTTCTTGGCACAGAGTCACACTCTGGGTGTGGAGCCGCATACCCCACATGGGGGCACTGGGAGCCTGATTCTCTCCCTGCGGCACAGAGTCTGTGCGGCCAAGCAACAGCTTGAGAATCCATCCAGTTGCTCTTCCCTGACCTCTGACAGAGCTCTCACTGCTGTAGCCCTTGGCAATGTGGAAAGAACCGGACCTTAACCCCTGCCCAAGTAGACCTGGGTCCTAGGTTGAAAGGAAAGGCAGGAGTGAAGCTGAGGCCAGTAAGGTGCCAGTCATGTCTCCCACATTCTCGCAGCATGCTCCTACCTGGGCAGTGATGCTAGAGGCTAGGAAAGTCTTGGCCAGGCTCACCAAGGGCAGAACAGAATCTCAGCCATGACTCTGAAATATTGGGTCTCTGAGCAGAGCTGGAGCTCTCCCGTTGTGGAAGCACACACGGTCTTTCTAAATAAAGGCTTGTAAACACAGGCCAGTGGGCTACCTCTTCATCCCCAAAGGAGACTCGCTTCCCCACATGCTGTGAACTTGTTTTCTAGGCCTGGGTGCAATGCGCTTCCTGGAGGTCTTTTCTCACGTGCTCGTTCCCCTGAGCTGGTCTTGGTAGGGAGCCCAAACACACAGTCCTGTTCAGTTCAGTTCAGTCGCTCAGTCGTGTCCGACTCTCTGTGACCCCATGAACTGCAGGACTCCAGGCCTCCCTGTCTATCACCAACTCCCGGAGTTCGCTCAGACTCATGTCCATCGAGTCAGTGATGCCATCCAGGCATCTCATCCTCTGTCGTCCCCTTCTCCTCCTGCCCCCAATCCCTCCTAGCATCAGAGACTTTTCCAATGAGACAGGTCTTTGCATGAGGTCGCCAAAGTACTGGAGTTTCAGCTTTAGCATCACTCTTTCCAAAGAAATCCCAGGGCTGATCTCCTTCAGAATGGACTGGTTGGATCTCCTTGTAGTCCAAGGGACTCTCAAGAGTCTTCTCCAACACCACAGTTCAAATGCATCGATTCTTCAGCGCTCTGTCTTGTTCACAGTCCAACTCTCACATCCATACATGACCACAGGAAAAACCATAGCCTTGACTAGACGGACCTTAGTCGGCAAAGTAATGTCTCTGCTTTTGAATATACTATCTAGGTTGGTCATAACTTTTCTTCCAAGGAGTAAGCGCCTTTTAATTTCATGGCTGCAGTCATCATCTTCAGTGATTTTGGAGCCCCCCAAAATAAAGTCTGACCCTGTTTCCACTGTATCCCCATCTATTTCCCATGAAGTGATGGGACTGGATGCCATGATCTTCGTTTTCTGAATGTTGAGTTTTAAGCCGACTTTTTCACATTCCTCTTTCACTTTCATCAAGAGGCTTATTAGTTCCTCTTTACTTTGGGGAAGGTCAAAAACCAATTCCACACGTCTCTGCTGGGTAGGAGAGATCGAGTGAACCTAATCTGTCAGGAACTTTCTTGGCGTGAATGAAGTCACACTCTGGGTGTGACTCTGGGTGTGCATACGCCACACAGGGGCACTGGGAGCCTGATTCTCTCTGTTCAGAGCTGAGTCTGTGAGGCCAAGCAACAGCTTGAGAATCCATCCAGTTGCTCTTCCCTGACCTCTAAAAGAGCTCTCACTGCTGTAGCCCTTGGCAGTGTGGAAACAACCTGAACCTAACCCCTCCACAAATAGGCCTGGGTCATATGTCAAAAGGAAAGGCAGAAGCAGAGCTTAGGCCATTAAGGCGCCAGTCATGACTCCCATACTCCCGCAGCCTGCTCCTTCCTGGGCAGTAATGCTAGAAGCTAAGAAAGTCTTGGCCAGGCTCGCCAAGGGCAGAGCAGAATCTTGGCCGTAACTCTGACATATTGGGCCTCTGAGCAGAGCTGGAGCTCTCCCAATGTGGAAATGCACACGGTCTTTCTAAATAAAGGCTTGCAAACACACGCAGGTGGGCTGCCTCTTCTTCCTCAAAGGAAGCTTGCTTCCCCGCATGCTGTGAACTTCGCTTCCAGGCCTGGCGCCAAGCGCTTCCTGGAGGTCTATTCTCAGGAGCTGATTCCCCTGAGCTGGGGCTGTGATAGGGAGCCCAAACACACAGGCGAAGGCCAAAACCACATCCACACGTCTCTGCTGTGTAGGAGAGCTCGAGTGAACCTAAATCTGTCAGGAACTTTCTTGGCAAGAACGGAGACACACTCTTTGTGTGGAGCCGCATACCCCACGTTGGGGCACTGGGAACCTGATTCTCTCTATGTGGCGCTGAGTCTGTCCGGCCAAGCAACAGTTTGAGAATCCATCCAGTTGCTCTTCCCTGACCTCTGACAGAGCTCTCACTGCTGTAGCCCTTGGCAGTGTGGAAACCAATGGACCCTAACCCCTCCCCAAGTAGGCCTGGGTCCTAGGTTGAAAGGAAAGGCAGGAGCAGAGCTGAGGCCAGTAAGGCACCAGTCACGTCTCCCATACTCCCACAGCCTGCTCCTTCCTTGGCAGTAATGCTAGAAGTGAGGAAATTCTTGGCCAGGCTCGCCAAGGGCAGAACATAATCTCAGCTGAGACTCTGCAATATCTGGCCTCTGAGCAGAGCTGGAGCTCTTCTGATGTGGAAGTGCACAGTGTCTTTTGAAATAAAGGCTTGCAAACACACACAGGTGGGCTGCCTCTTCTTCCCCAAAGGAAGCTCATTTCCCCGCATGCTGTGAACTTGGCTTCCAGGCCTGGGTGCAACACGGTTCCTGGAGGTCTTTTCTCAGGGGCTGGTTCCCCTGAGCTGGGGCTGTGGTAGGGAGCCCAAACACACAAGGGAAGGCTGAAACCATACCCACACGTCTCTGCTGGGTAGGAGAGCTCGAGTGAACCTAAGTCTGTCAGGAACTTTCTTGTCATGAACAGAGTCACACTCTGGGTGTGGAGCCGCATACCCCACGTGGGGGCACTGGGAGCCTGATTCTCTCCGTACAGTGCTGAGTCTGTGCGGCCAAGCAACAGCTTGAGAATCCATCCAGTTGCTCTTCCCTGATCTCTAAAAGAGCTCTCACTGCTGCAGCTATTGGCAGTGTGGAAAGAACCGAACCCTAACACTTGTATAAGTAGGCCCGGGTCCTAGGTTGAAAGGAAAGGCAGGAGCAGAGTTGAGGCCAGTAAGGCGCCAGTCACATCTTCCACATTCCTGCAGCCTGCTCCTACCTGGTCAGTAATGCTAGAAGCTAGGAAATTCTCAGCCAACTCGCTAAGGCCAGAACAGAAACTCGGCTGTGACTCTGCAATATCAGGCCTCTGAGCAGAGCTGGAGCTCTCCTTCTGCGGAAGCGCACACGGTCTTTCTAAACAAAGGCTTGCAAACACACGCTGGTGGGTTGCCTCTTCTTCCCCAAAGGAGGTTCGCTTCTCTGCATTCTGTGAACTTGGCTTCCAGGCTTTGGCAACAAGCACTTCCTGGAGGTCTTTTCTCAGGGGCTGGTTCCCCTGAGCTGGGGCTGTGGTAGGGAGCCCAAACACACAGGGGAAGGCCAAAACCACATCCACACGTCTCTTCTTGGTAGGAGAGCTCGAGTGAACCTAAGTCTGTCAGGAACTTTCTTGGCGCGAACAGAGTCACACTCTTGGTGTGGAGCTGCATACCCCGTATGGGGGCACTGGGAGCCTGATTCTCTCCGTGCGGTGCTGTGTCTGTGTGGAGAAGAAACAGCTTGAGAATCCATCCAGTTGCTCTTCCCTTACCTCTGACATAGCTCTCATTGCTGTAGCCCTTGGCAGTGTGGAAATACCCAGACCCTAACCACTTCCCCAGTAAGCTTGGGTCATAGGTGGAAAGGAAAGGCAAGAGCAGAGCCAAGGTCAGGCAGGCTCCAGGCATTCTCCCACACTCCTGCAGCCTTCTCCTTTCTGGGCAGTAATTCTCGAAGCTAGGAAAGTCTTGGCAAGGCTCGCTAAAAGCAGAGCATCATCTTGGCCATGACTCTGCAATATCTGGCTTCTGAGTAGATCTGGAGCTCTCCCATTGTTGAAGCTCATATGGTCCTTCTCAATAAACGCTTGCAAACCCAGGCCACTTGGCTGCCTCTTCTTCCCCAAAGGAGCCTCGCTTCCCCGCATGCTGTGAACTCAGCTTCCAGGCCTGGGTGAAAAGGGCTTCCTGGAGGCCTTTTCTGAGGGGCTGGTACCCCTGAGCTGGGGCTGTGTTAGGGAGGCCAGACACACATGGGAAGGTCAAAACCCCAGTCACACGTCTCTGCTGATTAGGAGAGCTCAGGTGAACCTAAGTCTGCAGCAAATTTCTTGGCACCAACTAGTTACACCTCTGTGGGTGGAGCTGCATACCCCACATGGGGGCACTGGGACCCTGATTCTCTCCGTGTGGTGCTGAGTCTGTGCGGCCAAGCAACAGCTTGAGAAACCATCCGGTTGCTCTTCCCTGACCTCTAACAGAGCTCTCACTGCTGTAGCCCTTGGCAGTGTAGAAACACCCGGACCTTAACCCCTCCCCAAGTAGGCCTGGGTCCTAGGTCAAAAGCAAAGGCAAGAGCGGAACCGAGCCCAGGAAGGCACCAGGCATGTCTCCCACACTCCCGCAGCCTGATCCTGGGCAATAACGCTCAAAACTAGGAAAGTCTTGGCAAGGCTCGCCAAGGGCAGAACAGCATCGTGGCCGTGACTCTGAAATATGGAGACTCTGAGCAGATCTGGAACTCTCCCATTGTGGAAACTCACATGGTCCTTCTCAATAAAGGATTGCAAACCCAGGCCAATTACCTGCCTCTTCTTCCCCAAAGGAGCCTCACATCTTCGCATGTTGTGAATTCGTCTTCTAGGCCTGGGCAAAAAGCGTTTCTTGGAGGTCTTTTCTCAGGGGTTGGTTCTCCTGAGCTGGGGCTGTGGTAGGGAGCCCAGACACACAGGGGAAGGCAAAAACCCCAGCAACACGTCTCTGCTTGGTTGGAGAGCTCAGGTGAACCTAAGTCTGTCAGGAACTTTCTTGGTGCCAACGGAGTCACACCTCTGGGTGTGGAGCTGCATACCCCACACAGGTGCAATGAGAGCCTGATTCTCTCCATGCGGTGCTGAGTCTGTGTGGCCAAGCAACAACTTGAAAACCCATCCAATTGCTCTTCCCTTACCTCCGACAGAGCTCTCATTGCTGTAGCGCTTGGCACTGTGGAAACACCCGGACCCTAACCTCTCCAACAGTAGGCCTGGTTCCTAGGTTGAAAGAAAAGGCAAAAGTGGAGCTGAGGCCAGGATTGCACCAGGCATATCTCCCACACTCCTGCAGCCTGCTCCTTCCTGGGCAGTAACACTCGAAGCTAGGAAAGTCTTGGCAGTGCTCACCAAGGGCAGATTAGCATCTTGGCCATGACTTTGCAATATCAGGCCTCTGAGCAGAGCTGGAACTGTCCTATTGTGGAAGCTCACACGGTCCTTCCCAGTAAAGGCTTGCTAACCCAGGCCGCTTGGCTGCCTCTTCTTCCCCAAAGGAGACTCGCTTCCCCACATGCTGTGAACTTGGCTTCCAGGCCTGGGTGAAAAGTGCTTCCTGGAGGTCTTTTCTGAGGCGCTGGTTCCCCTGAGCTGGGGCTGTGTTAGGGAGCCCAGACACACAGGGGAAGGCCAAACCCCAACCACACGTCTCTGCTTGGAAGGGGACTTCTAGTGAACCTAAGTATGTCAGGAAATTTCTTGGCGCCAATAGAGTCACACCTCTGGGAGTGGAGTTGCATACCCCACAAAGGGGCACTGGGACCCTGATTCTCTGTGCAGTGCTGAGTCTGTGAGGCCAAGCAACAGCTTGAGAACCCATCCAATTGCTCTTCCTTACCTCTGACAGAGCTCTCATTGCTGTAGCCTTTGGCAGTGTGGAAACACCCAGACCCTAACCCCTAAACCAGTAGGCCTGGTTCCTAGATTGAAAGGAAATGCAAGAGTGGAGCCGAGGCCAGGAAGGCGCCAGGCATGTCTCCCACAACCCACATCCTTCTCCTTCCTGGGCAGTAATGCTCGAAGCTGGGAAAGTCTTGGCAACGCTCGCCATGGGCAGAGCAGCATCTCAGCCATTTACTCTGCAATATCAGGCCTCTGAGCAGATATGGAGCTCTCCTGTTGTGGAATCTCACATGGTCCTTCCAAATAAAGGCTTACAAACCCACGCCGCTTGGCTGCCTCTTCTTCCCCAAAGGATCCTCCTTCCCCGCATGCTGTGAACTCGGCTTCCAGGCCTGGGCGAAAGCGCTTCCTGGAGGTCTTTTCTCAGGGGCTGGTTCCCCTGAGCTGGGGCTGTGGTAGAGAGCCGAGACACACAGGGGAAACCCAACCCTCAACAACACGTCTCTGCTGGGAAGGGGAGCTCTAGTGAAGGCTTGCAAACCCAGGCCGCTTGGCTGCCTCTTCTTCCCCAAAGGAGCTTCGCTTCCCCACATGCTGTGAATTCAGCTTCCAGGCCTGGGCAAAAAGCGCTTCCTGGAGGTCTTTTCTGAGGGGTTGATTCCCCTGAGCTGGGGCTGTGTTAGGGAGCCCAAACACACAGGGGAGGGCCAAACCCCAGCCACATGTCTCTGCTGGGACAGGCATCTCTAGTGAGGTGCCAGACACCTCTAATGTCAAGAAATTTCTTGGTGCCAATGGAGTCACATCTCTGGGAGTGGAGCTGCATACCCACACAGGGGCACTGGGATCCTGATTCTCTCCGTGC
The DNA here is from genome assembly GCF_016772045.2 of Ovis aries. Classification (NCBI taxonomy): domain Eukaryota; kingdom Metazoa; phylum Chordata; class Mammalia; order Artiodactyla; family Bovidae; genus Ovis; species Ovis aries. Next base: position 7,618,732 of record NC_056080.1, on the reverse strand, counting down.
AGCGCTGAGTCTGTGCAGCCAAGCAACAGCTTGAGAATCCATCCAGTTGCTCTTCCCTTCCCTATGACAGAGCTCTCACTGCCGGAGCCCTTGACAGTGTGGACGCAACCGGACCCTAACCCTTCCCCAAGTAGGCCTTGGGCCTAAGTAGAAATGAAAGGCAGGAGCAGAGCTGAGGCCAGGAAGGTGCCAGTCACGTTTCCCACACTCCCGTAGTCTGCTTCTTCCTGGGCAGTAACACTAGAAACTAGGAAAGGCTTGACAAGGCTCTCCAAGGACAGAGTAGAATCTCGGCCATGACTCTGCAATATCGGACCTCTGAGCAGAGCTGGAGCTCCGCCGTTCTGGAAACGCACTTGGTCCTTCCAAATAAAGGCTTGCAAACCCACGCAGCTGGGTTGCCTCCTCTTCCCCAAAGGATCCTCCTTCCCCGCATGCTGTGAACTCGGCTTCCAGGCCTGGGTGCCAAGAGCTTCCTGGAGGTCTTTTCTCAGGTGCTGATTCCCCTGACCTGGGGCTGTTGGAGGGAGCCCAAACACGTAGCGGAAGGTCAAAGCCACATCTACACCTCTCTGCTGGGTAGGAGAGCACTAGTGAACCTACGTTGTTGGGAGCCAGCGTGGGGAATCCTGCCCGTGGCAAAGGTCATCAGGAAGAGGCCCGATAGGCAAAGGCGAGATCAGGACTTGAGGAAACCCCCCTGGGCCTTCTGGAGCAATTACCCCCAAACCAGAATCTGTCTGTCTTATTATTTTATGACTTTCACCAACGTTTCTGACATTAACAAGTCTATACCCGACCACCTTTCTCTGGAAAGTTAACTTAGAGCTCCAGTCAATAGTCTCCTGCATATAAAGGGAGTGTCTCAACTTAAACCACTCTGATGGCTCTCTAATTTGCCTGACAGGTTTACCTGGATTTTTACAACTATGCATGTGATTGTTTACAGCCCCCTACTGCGAGAGGCATGAAGCTTAAAAAAAACATCTTAAACATATAGAGCCCTTTTTAAGGAGCTAAGAATTATATTGGTGGAGGGTTTTCATTGTTGAATTAATGACTGCCACCAGGCCTCCATATCCTTTATCTTTTAGGCACCTGGAGGATATTAATCAATGTAATTGGGATGTAGAAAAAGAATATAGTGCTTTTGATGTCAGCAATACTAGACATTTGAGTTAATGAATTTTCTCTTTGTTATAAATTACTGTACTCCTCTTTCTTTGTTATAAATTGTTGTGTCCTTGCTATGTAAGAATGTAACCTTAATTAGTGCTTTCTGAGAGTGGCACCAGACTTTAGTAAGAACAACACTTTGAGGGGAAATAAGTTTTCTGGTTGACGGACCCCTATCAGAAAAGGGCCATAAAATGCTAATAGGCCTCTTGGCCAGAAGATGATGTAAATCACCTAAGACCTGTGTATACAGCTAGGTATGCAGAGAGAAAGCCTGGTCTCGATAAGGGTCAGGGCTGCTGACCCTGCATGACTTTGTATTTTCCATTTATCTCTATGTATAACAAAAAGTATAAAAGCGGACCTGGAAAATAAAGAAATGGACCAGTTCCTCGAAAGACTGGTTTCCCCCATGTCATCTTTTCGTGTTTTCTGGCTGAATTCCCATCTGGGGCGCTGAGGCTCACTGTGTCTGCTTATTTGCCCTGGCTTCTAAGACCCACGTGAGAGGGAGCCCAAGGCAGAGCACCCTTTGCTATTCAAGCAGGTGCTGGTGGCCTACGTAGTTGGTGCAAACCTCTTGTCTCAGAGTTTTGTTGCTTCTCCGTGTAAACCAAGTTTTCAGCCTCTTTTCTCCACTATTTTTCCTACTACACTATTCTTTTCTAATCTTTCTCCATATCTTTAATTAAACAATTTTCCTCTAGACGCTGACTCCATCCCCGCTTCGAATTCCCTGGATCCACCAGGGCTGGACCACGGCACTACATCTGTCAGGAATTTTCTTGGTGTGAACAGAGTCACACTCTGGGTGTGGAGCTGCATACCCCACCCAGGGTCACTGGGAGCCTGATTCTCTCCGTGTGGTGCTGAGTCTGTGAGGCCAAGAAACAGCTTGAGAATCCATCCAGTTGCTCTTCCCTTACCTGTGACAGAGCTCTCACTGCTGGAGCCTTTGGCAGTGTGGAAGCAACTGGACCCTAAACCCTTCCCTAAGTAGCACTGGGGCCTAGGTGAAAAGGAAAGGCAACAGTGGAGCTGAGGCCAGGAAGGCGCCAGTCATGTCTACCACTCTATGGCAGCCTGCTCCTTCCTGGGGAGTAACACTAGAATCTAGGCAAGTCTTGGCAAGGCTCGCCAAGGGCAGAGGAGAATCTCGGCCATGACTCTGCAATATCAGGCCTCTGAGCAGAGCTAGAGCTCTGCCATTCTGGAAGCACACTTGGTCCTTTCAAATAAAGGCTTGGAAACAAACGCAGCTGGGCTGCCTCTTCTTCCCCAAAGGAGACTTGCTTCCCGCATGCATTGAACTCAGCTTCTAGGCCTGGGCGCCAAACACTTCCTGAAGATCTTTCCTCAGGGGCTGGTTCCCCTCAGCTGGGACTGTGGGAGAGAGCCCAAACACGCAGGGGAAGGCCAAAACCACACCCACACATCTCTGCTGGGTAGGAGAGCGCTAGTGAATGTACTTCTGTCAGGTACTTTCTTGGTGCCAATGAAGTCACACTCTGGGTGTGACTGCTGCACACCCCACACAGGGGCCCTGGGAGCCGCATTCTCTCCATGTGGCACTGAGTCTGTATGGCCAAGAAACAGCTTGAGAATCCATCCAGTTGCTCTTCCCTTACTTCTGACAGAGCTCTCACTGCTGTAGCCCTTGGCAGTGTGGAAACCACAGGACACTAAACCCCTCCCCAGGTAGGCCTTGTGCCTAGGTCGAAAGGAAAGGCAGGAGGAGAGCTGAGGCCAGGAAGGCTCCAGGCACTTCTCCCACACTCCTGCAGCCTGCTCCTTCCTGGGCAGTAACGCTCGAAGCGAGGAAAGTCTTGGCCAGGCTCGCCAAGGGCAGAGCAGCATCTTGGCCATGACTCTGCAATATCTGGCCTCTGAGCAGAGCTGGAGCTCTCCTGTTGTGGAAGCACACACGGTTCTTCCAAAGAAAGGCTTGCAAATACATGCTGATGCCTTTTCTTCCCTCAAGGAGCCTAGCTTCCCCGCATGCTGAGCAGGTGGCTTCCTGGCCTGTGAGCCAAGTGCCTCCTGGAGGTCTTTTCTCAGGGACTGGTCCCCCTGACCTGGGCCTGTGGTTCATTTCAGTTCAGTTCATTTCAGTCGCTAGACACTGCTGAGTTTTCCAACTATGCTGGCATATTGTATGCAGCACTTTCACAGCATCATCTTTGAGGATTTTAAATATCTCAAGTGAAATTCCATCACCTCCACTAGCTTTGTTTGTGATGCTTTCTAAGGCCCACTTGACTTCTCATTCCAGGATGTCTGGCTCTAGATGAGTGATCACACCATCCTGATTATCTTGGTAGTGAAGATCTTTTTTGTACAGTTCTTCCAAGTATTCTTGCCACCTCTTCTTAATATCTTCTGCTTCTGTTAGGTCTAGACCATTTCTGTCTTTTATCGAGCCCATCTTTGCATGAAATGCTCCCTTGGTATCTCTAATTTTCTTGAAGAGATCTCTAGTCTTTCCCATTCTGTTGTTTTCCTCTGTTTCTTTGCATTGATCGCTGAAGAAGGCTTTCTTATCTCTTCTTGCTATTCTTTGGAATTTCTGCATTCAGATGCTTATATCTTTCCTTTTCTCTTTTGCTTTTCGCTGCTCTTCTTTTCTCAGCTATTAGTAAGGCCTCCCCAGACAGCCATTTTGCTTTTTTGCATTTCTTTTCCATGGGCATGGTCTTTATCCCTGTCTCCTTTACAATGTCATGAACCTCATTCCATAGTTCATCAGGCACTCTATCTATCAGATCTAGGCCCTCAAATCTATTTCTCACTTCCACGGTATAATCATAAGGGATTTGATTTAGGTAATACCTAAATTATGGTCTAGCAGTTTTCCCTACTTTCTTCAATTTAAGTCTGAATTTGGTAATAACAAGGTCATGATCTGAGCCACAGTTAGCTCCTGGTCTTGTGTTTGTTGACCGTATAGAGCCCAAACACACAGGGGAAGGCCAAAACCACATCCACATGTCTCTGCTGGGTAGCAGAGCTCGAGGGAACCTGAGTCTGTCAGGAACTTTCTTGGTGCGAATGGAGTCACACTCTGGGTGTGACTGCTGCACACCCCACTCAGGGGCCCTGGGAGCTGAATTCTCTCTGTGCAGCACTGAGTCTGTGCGACCAAGCAACAGCTTGAGAATCCATCCAGTTGCTCTTCCTTTCCCTCTGACAGAGCTCTCACTGCTGTAGCCCTTGGCAGTGTGGAAACCGCCAGACCATAACCCCTCCCCAAGTAGGGTTGGGGCCTATGTTGAAAGGAAATGTAAGAGGGAGCTGAGGCCAGGAAGGCACCAGGCATTTCTCCCACATTCCTGCAGCCTTCTCCTTCTTGGGGAATAATGCTCGAAGTGAGGAAAATCTTGACAAGTCTCACCAAGGGCACAGCAGCATCTCAGCTGTGACTCTGTATTATTGGGCCTCTGATCAGACCTGGAGCTCTCCCGTTGTGGAAGCACACATGGTGCTTCCAAAGAAAGGCTTGTAAACACACGCTGGTGGGATGCCTATCCTTTCCCCAAGGAGCCTCACTTCCTGACATGCTGTGCATGTGGCTTCCAGTCCTGGGCACAAAGCCCTTCTTGGAGGTCTTTTCTCAGGGTCTGGCTCCCCTGAGCTGCGTGTGGCAGGGAGCCCAAACACACAGGGGAAGGTCAAAACCACATCCACACGTCTCTGCCTGGTAGCAGAACTCGAGGGAACCTAAGTCTGTCAGGAAATTTCTTGGCATGAACGGAGTCACACTCTGGGTGTGACTGCTGCACACCCCACGCAGGGGCCCTGGGAGCCAGTTTCTCTCCGTGTGGTGCTGAGACTGTGCAGCCAAGCAACAACTTGAGAATCTGTCCAGTTGCTCTTCCTTTACCTCTGACAGAACTCTCACTGCTGTAGCCCTTGTCAGTGTGGAAACCACTGGACCCTAACACCTCTGCAGGTAGGCCTGGGGCCTAGGTCAAAAGGAAAGGCAGAAGCGAAGCTGAGGCCAGGAAGGCGCCAGGCACGTCTCCCACACTCCCGCAGTCGGCTCCTTCCTGGGCTGTAACGCTCGAAGTGAGGAAAGTCTTGGCCAGTCTCGCCAAGGCAGAGCACATCTCGGCTGTGACTCAGAAATATCGGGCCTCTGAGCAGAGCTGGAGCTCTCCCGTTTTGGAAGTGCACACGGTGCTTCCAAAGAAAGGCTTGCAAGCATGCGCCAGTGGGCTGCCTCTTCTTCCCCCAAAGAACCTTGCTTCCCTGCATGCTGTGCCACTGACTTCCAGGCCTGGGCGCCAAGCACTTCCTGGAGGTCTTTTCTCAGGGGTTGGTTCCCCTGAGCTGGGGCTGTGGTAGGGAGCCCTAACACACAGGGGAAGGCCAAAACCACATCCACACATCTCTTCCTGGTAGCAGTGCTCAAGGGAACCTAAGTCTATCAGAAACTTTATTGGTGTGGACGGGGTCACACTCTCGGGGTGACTGTTGTACACCCCACTAAAGGGTCCTGGGAGCTGGTTTCTCTCCACGCAGCACCGAGTCTGTGGGGCCAAGCAACAGCTTGAGAGTCCATCCAGTTGCTCTTCCCTTCCCTCTGACAGATCTCACTGCTGTAGCCCTTGGCCGTGTGGAAACCATCACATCCTATCCCCTACCCAGGTAGGCCTGGGGCATAGGTCAAAAGGCAAGGCAAGAGCGGAGCTGAGGCCAGGAAGGCGCCAGGCATGGCTCCCACACTCCCACAGCCTGCTCCTTCCTGGGCCATAATGCTCAAAGCGAGGAAAGTCTTGGCCAGGCTCGCCAAGGGCAGAGCAGCATCTCGGTCGTGACTCTGAAATATCGGGCCTCTGAGCAGAGCTGTAGCTCTCCAATTGTGGAAGCGCACACAGCGCTTCCAAAGAAAGGTGCCAGTGCCCAGCCCCGGTGATCCAGGGTAATTTGAAATGGAGATGGAATCAGCGTCCTGGGAAAAGGCTATTTAATCAGAAATATAAAGAGAGATTAGAAAAAAATCGTATACTAGGAAAATTAGTGGAGAAAAAGAGGCTGAATAACTTGGTTTACGTGGGATACCAATAAAACCTCGAGACAAGAGGTTTGTACCACCTATGTAGGCCACTGGTGCCCGCTTGAATAGTGGACGATGCCTCACCTTGGGCTCCCTCTTGTGTGGGTCTTAGAAGCCAGGGCAAAAATCAGCAGGCTTGGCGAGTACCCACACTTCAGAATGGAATTCAGCCATAAAAACAGGGAACAAGAAAGAACAACACGGGGGAATCAGTCTTTCCAGAAACTGATCCATTTTCTTTATTTTCAGGTTTGCTTATATACTTTTTGTTACACATGGAAATAGAATACAGAGTCACACGGGGTCAGCAGACCTGACCCTTGTCAAAATCAGGTGCTTCATATAAATGTATACAAAAGTCTTAGGGGTCTTACATCATCATCTGGCCATGAGGCCTGCTGACATTTTATGGCCCTTTCTGATAACGGTCAGTCAACCAGAAAACTTATTTTGTCCAGGGGTTATTTTTCTTAAACCAGGTGCCACCAAAGGCACCAGATAAAGTTGCATTCTTATAGGGTGAGAGTGCAGGGGGGTATAATCAAGAAAGGAATTTACTTAGCCTAAGGTTTAACATGATTAATCTTAAAGGTTAATACTTATTTTTCCTATATGCTAGTTATATTCATTATAAGGGCAGGGAATATGGAGATTTAGCAGCAAATATTGGCTCAACAAATGAAAAAAACTTCATCGTTATAATTTCTAATCAACACACTATACTATACTAATCATTTTCTAACTTCTCAAAAGAATCTGTATTTAGAAAGTTTAAAGCATCTTGTGCCTCTCACGGTTGGGAGGCTGTAAAGAGTCACATGTGGCTGGACGAACCTGCTCAGGCAGGCTAGAGAAAATTCAGAGGAGTTTGTAAGTTGAAACACTCTTGTCACACCCAGGAATTTTTATTGATTGGAGCTCGGGGGAACAGCCCCCCTTAAAGTCAGAGGTGTAGGTGAGAGCATAAAACAGTAAAGTAGGCAAACTCTGGTTTTGGGGGTAGATGCTTGGGAAAAGGGGGTCTCCTGAGGCTTGATCCCGCCTTTGTGTAATGCCGAGCCTCCTTCCTCATGACCTTTGCCACGGGAGGATTTCCTCACACTGGCTCCCTGCAGAAAGGCTTGAAAACATGCCGGTGGGTTGCCTCTCCTTCCCCCAAGGAGCCGTGCTTCCCCGCATGCTGTGCAGGTGGCTTCCAGGCCTGGGCGCCAAGTGCTGCCTGGAGGTATTTTCTCAGGGGCTGGTTCCCCTGAGCTGGGGCTGTGATAGGAAGCCCAAACACACAGGGGAAGGCCAAAACCACACCCACATGTCTCTGTTGGGCAGCAGAGCTCGAGGGAACCTAAGTCTGTCAGGAACTTCCTTGGCACGAACGGAGTCATACTCTGGGTGTGACTGCTGCACACCCCACCCAGGGGCCCTGGGAGCTGGATTCTCCCCGTGCGGCGCTAAGTCTGTGTGGCCAAGCAACAGGTTGAGAATCCATCCAGTTGCTCTTCCTTTCCCTCTGAGAGAGCTCTCACTGCTGTAGCCATTGGCAGTGTGGAAACCACCAGACCCTAACCCCTCCCCAAGTAGGCCTGAGGCCTAGGTTGAAAGGAAACGTAGGAGCAGAGCTGAGGCCAGGAAGGCACCAGGTACATCTCCCACACTCCCGCAGCCTGCTCCTTCCTGGGCAATAATGCTCGAAGCAAAGAAAGTCTTGGCCAGGCTCGCCAAGGGCAGAGCAGCGTCTCAGCTGTGACTCTGCAATATCAGGCCTCCGAGCAGAGCTGGAGCTCTCCCATTGTGGAAGGGCACACGGTACTTCCAAAGAAAGGCTTGCAAACACATGCCGGTGGGCTGCTTCTTTTTCCCCCAAGAAGCCATGCTTCCCCGCATGCTGTGCAGGCAGCTTCCAGGCCTGGGTGCCAAGCGCTGCCTGGAGGTCTTTTCTCAGGGTTGCAGTAGCAAACTTGGGGTTCTTCGTGAGTTACAATGAGGACGGCTTTCCTCTCGAACTGTGAAAGTAGTGTCAGGCTTTCTGTCGACTTGACATAGGGATAGGTGGCTTTCTCTCAAGGTGCTGCAGGGCTGTCACACCCGCCTTCATGTTTGGAGTTGATACTCGGGTGACAGTCGAATCAGTGCATGGGAATCAGGTTTATCTGGAGTGGATTGGGACATCAGAGTCTTTTGGAATTGTGGCACAATCCCTGGAGTTCCTCTCGAGTGTCAAGTTGAGACTGCCTCCTCTTGAGTTGTGACGGGAACACCAGGATAGAAGCAGAGAAATGTCGAGATGAGGAGGGAAAAACAGGGCTCTTCTTGAGTTGTGGTGGGACCCTTGGTGCTCCTCTCGCGTCGAGACGGGTATGTTGGGGAACTTCTTGAGTTGCATCAAGTGTGTCATGGACTCTTTCGAGGCTCAAGAGAGACGGTGGGATTTGTCTCTAGATACTGCAGCGGAAAAGTCCTCACCTCATGTGGAGGGGAGAATCTCCTGGTTTTTCTCGAGTTGCAACTCGAAACTTGTGTTTCCTCTCGAATTATGATGGCGATCTCAGGGACCCACTCGTTTTGCCTCAGGAATGTCATGTCTCCAGGCAAGTTGCAAAGGGCCTCTCTGGATTCCTCTCCCGTCAGTGCAGGGGCTTAGGTTTTCATCTAAGAATCTCAGGGTTCCTCTCCAATGCTGACACAGATCTCAGGGTTCCTATGTGCTGGGGTCCAGCCCCCACAGGATCCAGGATTACCCTCAAGAGATAATGCATCAGCAAAGAAATGTAGAGAGAGATAAAGAAAGAATGTTGCAGATAAGTAAATGGAGGAGAGAAAGAGGCTGATATTCCTCTGTTTACACTGGAAGTTAAAAACCCCAAGACAAGGTACTTACTCTGTTAATGTAGGCCACAGGCGCCCCCCCTGGTCTCCCATGGAAGTGAAGATGCAGAGCACCTTCCCATTCAGGTCTTAGCAACCCAGGCCAGAAAGTGAATGCAGAGAGCCACTGTGCTCCAAGGGATCAGCCTGAAAAAGAGAGTAAGATGATAAAGAAAGAAAGAAAGTAAGAAAGACATGGGGCAACCAAGCTTCAGTGAGTGAGGCCCATAACTTATTTTCATAAGGAACTTTTATACCTTGTCTTTACGTTGAGGGAAATGAATGATGCAAAGTCATACAGAGTAAGCCCAAACATTACATCTGTTTTGTCTTTATCAAAACCAGGATTTTTTTTCTGCATACCTTTCCCATAAACAATGTTGTGTACATTATCTTCTGGCCTTGGAGGCCTGTCAACATTTTATGACCCTCTTTTGATAAAAGGCTGCTCAACCAGAAACCTCATTTTCCCTTGAAATGTTTTTTTCTTTATATTTTTAATCTTTGTCAGCCTCTAAAAGTATTAAACAGTTACATTTCTCATGGAGAAAAGGTGCAGTGAGTTACAACAAAGAAAGAAACAATTGTTGAAAGGTCTGATATGGTTTATTCCAAGGTTATTGCTTGGTTTTCTTAAATTTCAACTACATTAACTATTGCACTCCCAGGTGCACAGTGGAGAAGAGACATGAGAACTTAGCTGCAAGCGTTGCCTCAACAATGAAATCCTAAACCAGCACTACTCTAATAGCTTTTAACTCTTTGAAAGGCTCTATATTTTTAGAATGTTTTAGGATTCCTGTGCTTCTCACAGTTGGGAGGCTGTGAATAATCACATGCGTAGCTGAAAGAGTCTGGATAAACCTGTCAGACAAGCTAGAATGCCAGCAGAGGGGGGTTGAATTGAAAGATTCCTTTCATGTCCAGGAGACTTATTAGCTAGAGCCCTAAGTTGATTTTCTCCAAGAATGATGGTTGGGGATAGCCTCCTGTTAATGTCAGAAGAGTTGGTGAAAGGCACAAAATAGTAAGACAGACAGATTCTGGTTTTGGGGTAGATGCTTGAAGAGGTCCAGGGGTTCCCTCAAGTCCTGATCTGCCTTGCTCTTCAGATCTCTTCCACATGACCTTCTCATGGGTGGGATCTCTCGTGCTGGTTCTCGGCACCTATGGAGTTTCAACAGGGGAGTCAGGCCTTGTCTCATGTGGAGACACGGAAGTCCACTTTCCTCTCGATGCGTAAAAGTAGTGTCAGGCTTCCTGTTGCGTTGACATAGGGATCTGTGGCTTTCTCTTTAGGTGCCACAGGGCTGTCACACCTTTCATCGTGTTTTGAATTGATACCCAGGGTGACAGTCGATTCAGGGCAGGGGAATCAGGTTTATGTGGAGTGGATTTGGACATTGGGGTCTTTTGGAATTGTGGCACAATCCCTGGAGTTCTTTTCGAGTTTCAAGTGGAGACCGACTCCTCTTGAGGTGCTGCAGGAACGCCAGGATTCCTTTCCTGACGAAGCAGGGAAATGGACCCTCATTTCGAGATGAGGAGGTAAAAATGGGGCTCTTCTTGAGTTGAGGCAGGACCCTCAGTGTTCATCTCGAGTGGAGACGGGTATGTTGGGGAACTTCTTGAGTTGCATCAAGGGTGTCAAGGACCCTTTTGAGGCTTAAGAGTGAAGGTGGGATTTCTCTCAAGATGCCGCAGCAGAAAAGGGCCTCATCTTGTGTTGAGGGGAGAATCTTCTGGTTTTTCTCGAGTTGTGGCAGGAAACTTGGGGTTCATCTCGAGTTACGCTTCAGACCTCAGGGAAACCCACGTGTTGCCTCAGAAAAGTCAAGTCTCCATGTCAGTTGCGAGGGGCCTCTCGGGATTCCTCTCCAGTCATTACCGGGGTCTAGGTCCTCATCTGCAGTTGAGGCCAGAACCTCAGGGTTCCTCTCCAGTGCTGACATGGATCTCGGGGTCCTATTAAGTTTTCACAGGGGAGTCAGGCCTCGTCTCTTGTGGAAACATGCAAGTCTGCTTTCCTTTTGAGCTGTAAAAGTAGTGTCAAGCTTCCTGTCGAGTTGACATAGGGATCTGTGGCTTCTCTCGAGGTGCCACAGGGTGTCACACCTGCCACTGTGTTTGGAGTCGATGCTCGGGGTGACAGTTGAGTCAGTGCAGGGGAATCAGGTTTATCTGGAGTGGATATGGACATCGGGGTTTTTGGAATTGTGGCACAACCCCTGGAGTTCCTCTCGAGTTTCAAGTTGAGACTGGCTCCTCTTGAGGTGCGACAGGAATGCTGGTATTCCTTTCCCAAAGAAATATGCTAATGGACCCTCATGTCGAGATGAGGAGGGAAAAACGGTGCTCTTCTTGAGTTGTGGTGGGACACTCAGTGTTCCTCTGGAGTGGAGACAGGTATGTCGGGGAACTTCTTAAGTTTCATCAAGTGTGTCAAGGACCTTTTTGAGGCTCAGGAGGGAAGGTGGGATTTCTCTCATGGTGCCACAGCGGAAATGGGCCGCATCTCACGTTGAGGGGATAATCTGGTTTTTCTCGAGTTGCAGCATGAACCTTGGGGTTCCTCTCAGTTTACGACGGGGATCTCAGGGACCTGCTTGTGTTGCCTCAGGAAAGTCAAGTCTCCATGCTAGATGCGAGGGGCCTCTCAGGATTCCTCTCCAGTCCGTGCTGGGCCTAGGTCCTCATCTGGAGTTGAGGCCAGAACCTCAAGGTTCTTCTCCAGGGCTGACATGGATCTCAGCATTCCTATGAAGTTTCACCAGGGGAGTCAGGCCTCGTCTCGTTTAGAGACACGCAAGTCTGATCACCTCTTGAGGTGTAAAAGTAGTGTCAGGGATCCTGTCTAATTGACATAGGGATCTGTGTCTTTCTCTCTAGGTGCCACAGGGCTGTCACACTGGCCATTGTGTTTTGAGTCGATAATCGGAGTGACAGTTGAGTCAGGGCAGGGTATTCAGGTTTATCTTCAGTGGATTGGGACATCGGGGTCTTTTGGAGTTGTGACACAACCACTGGAGTTCCTCTTGTGTTTCAAGTTGAGATCGCCTCCTCTTGAGGTGCGACAGGAATGCCAGGATACCTTTCCTGATGAAGCAGGGAAATGGACCCTCATCTAGAGATGAGGAGGGAAAAACGGGGCTCTTCTTGAATTGTGGCGGGACTCTAGGTGTTCCTCTCGAGTGGAGACGGATATGTCGGGGAACTTCTTGAGTGACATCAATGGTGTGAAGGACCCTTTCGAGTTTCAAGAGGGAAGGTGTGATTTCCCTTGAGACGCCACAGTGGAAAAGGGCCTCATCTCGTGTTGAGGGGAGAATCTCCTGGTTTTTCTTGAGTTGCAGCAGGAAACTTGGGGTTCCTCTCAAGTTACGACAGGGACCCCAGGGACCCATTCGTGTTGCCTCAGGAAAGTCAAGTCTCCATGCGAGTTGCGAGCGGCCTCTCAGGTTTCTTCTCCAGTCAGTGCTGGATTCTAGGTCCTCATCTAGAGTTGAGGCCGAAAACTCAAGGTTCCTCTCCGGTGCTGATGTTAATCTCTTGGTTCCTTTGGAATTTCCACAGGGGAGTCAGGCCTTGTCTCGTGTGGAGACGTGCAGGTCCACTTACCTCTCAAGCTGTGAAAGTAGTGTCAGGCTTCCAGTCGAGTTGACATAGGGATCGGTGGCTTTCTCTTGAGATGCCATAGGGCTCTCAGACCTGCCATTGTGTGTGGAGTTGGTACTTGGGGTGACAGACGAGTCAGTGCAGGGGAATCAGGTTTATGTGATGTCGATTGAGACATTGGGATCTTTTTGTATTGTGACACTATCAGGGGCCAGCCACAGTTGGATCCTGGGTATCCTCAGGGGAATGGCGTTGGCGACCAAGAGGAATGATTTATTTAGAGATATAGAAAGAGATAAAGAAGGAATATAGCAGTTAGGAAAATATAGGAGATAAAGAGTCTGATATTCCTTGATTTATGCAGAAAGCAAATAAAATTCCAGACAAGGAACTTGCATGGTTCACGTAGGCTGCAGGCGCCTTCCCGGTTTCCAGAAGGAGTGAAGATGCAAAGCGCCTTCCCATTCAGGTCTTTGAAGCTCAGGAAAAAAAGTGAACATGGCAAGCCCCTGCACTCCAAGGAATCAGCCTGAAAAGGAGAGAAAGCAAGAATGACACGGAGGAAACCAGTCTTTCAAGGAACTGCTCCGTCTCTTCATTTTTCAGGGAAGCTTTTATACTTCAAGTTGTACATAGAGATAAATGTAAGAAGCAGAATCACGCAGGGTCAGCTGCTCTGACCCTTATCTAAAGACAGAGTGTTCTTTGCATATCTTTGTTCTTACAAGGGTCTTACATTTGTTTACAATATCTTCTGGTCTGGAGACCAATTAACATTTTATGGCCCCATCTTTCTCTCTATTGATAAAGGTTCAGTTCAGTTCAGTCACTCAGTCGTGTCTGATTCTTTGGGACCCTATGAATCGCAGCACTCCAGGCCTCCTTGTCCATCCCCAACTCCCGGAGTTCACTCAAACTCATGTCCATCAAGTCAGTGATGCCATCCAGCCATCTCATACTCTGTCTCCCCTTTACCTCCTGCCCCCAATCCCTCCCAGAGGGAGGGTCTTTTCCAATGAGTCAACTCTTCGCATGAGGTGGCCAAAGTACTCGAGTTTCAGCTTAATCATCATTCCTTCCAAAGAAATCCCAGGGTTGATCTCCTTCAGAATGGACTGGTTGGATCTCCTTGCAGTCCAAGGGACTCTCAAGAGTCTTCTCCAACACCACAGTTCAAAAGCATCAAGTCTTCATCGCTCAGCCTTCTTCAAAGTCCAAATCTCACATCCATACATGACTACTGGAAAAACCATAGCCTTGACTAGACAGACTTTAGTCGGCAAAGTAATGTCTCTGCTTTTGAATATGCTATCTAGGTTGGTCATAACTTTTCTTCCAAGGAGTAAGCGTCTTTTAATTTCATGGCTGCAATCACCATCTGCAGTGATTTTGGAGCACCCCAAAATAAAGTCTGACACTGTTTCCACTGTTTCCCCATCTGTTTCCCATGAAGTGATGGGACCGGATGCCACGATCTTCATTTTCTGAATGTTGAGTTTTAAGCCAACTTTTTCACTCTCCTCTCTTACTTTCATCAAGAGGCTTTTTAGTTCCTCTTCACTTTCTGCCATAAGGGTGGTGTCATCTGCATATCTGAGGTTATTTATATTTCTCCCGGCAATCTTGGTTCCAGCTTGTGTTTCTTCCAGTTCAGCATCAATCAGAACACTTGTTTTCCCTTAAGATATTTTTTCTGAAATCTGCTTAGTCTTAAGAAGGTGATAAAGTTACATTCTTACATAGCAAGGATACAACGATTTATAACAAAGAAAGAGAAGTACAGTAATATATAACAGAGAAAATTCATTAACTAAAAAGTCCAATATTGCTCACATCAAAACTATTATACTTCTTTTTCTACATTCCAATTACATTGATACATTCCCAGGTGCCTGAGGATATGGAGGCCTGGCAGCAATCATTAACTCAGCAATGAAACCCTTCACTAACATGATTTTTATCTTTAGAAAAGCCCTATGCTAACTAAGACTTTCAAAATACTCCAAAATCTCTGTCTGTTTATGGTTGAGAAGTTATAAACAATCATGTGTGTAGTAGCAAGAGTGTGGATAAACCTGTCCCACAAGCTAGACTGCCAGCAGAGAGGTCTGAGGTGAGACACTCCTTTTGTATGCTAGAGACTATTAACTGGGGCTCTAAGTTAATTTTCCAGAGAAATGTGGTCGAGGATAGCCCCTGTTAATGTCAGAAGAGTGTAGTATAGAGACAGTCAAAAGACAGATTTTGGCTTCGGGTCGTCGGGTAGAGGACCTCTTGAGACCTGATCTGCATTGCACTGTCAAGCTCTTCCGCATGACCTTGTCATGGATAGGATCTCTCGTGTTGGCTCACGGCCTGGCACAGACTCTGGAGTTCCTCTCGAGTTTCAAGTTGACAACGCCTCCTCTTGAGGTGTGACAGGAACACCAGGATTCCTTTCCTGACAAAGCAGGGAAACGGACCCTTATCTAGAGATGAGGAGGGCAAAACGGGGCTCTTCTTGAGTTGTGGCTGGACACTTGGTGTTCCTCTCGAGTGGAGACGGGTATGTCAGGGAACTTCTTGAGTTGCATCAAGGGTGTCAAGGACCCTTTCGAGGAGCAAGCGGGAAGGTGGGATTTCTCTCAAGATGCTGCAGCAGAAAACGGCCTCATCTCACGTTGAGGGGAGAATCTCCTGGTTTTTCTCAACTTGCAGCAGGAAACCTGGGGTTCCTCTCAGTTATGATGGGACCTCAGGGACTTGTCCGTGTTGTCTCAGGAAAGTCAAGTCTCCATGGAGTTGCAAGGGGCTTCTCGGGGTTCCTCTCCAGTCGGTGCAGGTGCCTAGGTCTTCATCTCGAGTTGAGGCTGGAACCTCAGGGTTCCTCTCCAGTGCTGACTTGGATCTCGGGGTTCCTATGGAGTTTCAAAAGGGAAGTCAGGCCTCGTCTAGTGTGGAGACATGGAAGTCCACTTTCCTCTCGAGCTGGAAAAGTAGTGTCAGGCTTTCTGTCAAGTTGACATAGGGATCGGTGGCTTTCTCTTGGGGTGCCACAGGGCTGTCATACCTTCCATCGTGTTTTGAGTTGATCCTCGGGGTGGCAATCATGTCAGTGCAGGGGAGGCAGGTTGATCTGGAGTGGATTGGGACATCGGGGTTTTTTGGAATTGTGGCACGACCCCTGGAGTTCCTCTCGAGATTCAAGTTTAGAGGGCTTCCTCTTGAGGTGCGATGGGAATGCTGGCATTCCTTTCCCAAAGAAGCAGAGAAAGAGACTCTCATCTCGAGATGAGGAAGGAAAAACGGGGTTCTTCTTGAGTTGTGGCGGGACACTCGGTGTTCCTCGCGAGTGGAGACGGGTATGTCAGTGAACTTCTTGAGTTGCATCAAGGGTGTCAAGGACCCTTTTGAGGCTCAAGAGGGAATGTGGGATTTCTCTTGAGATGTCACAGTCAAAAAGGGCCTCATTTCGCGTTGAGGGGAGAATCTCCTGTCTTTTCTCCAGTTGCGGCAGGAAACCTGGGTTTCCTCTCGAGTTATGACGGTGACCTGAGGGACCTGCTCAGGTTTCCTCAGGAAAGTCCAGTCTCCATGAGAGTTACGAGGGGCCTCATGGGATTCCTCTCCAGTTGGTGCCAAGTTGAGGTCCTCATCTGGAGTTGAGGCCGGAACCTCAAGTTTCCTCTCCAGTGCTGACATGGATCTCGGGGCTCCTATGGAGTTTCAACAGGGGAGTCAGTCCTCGTCTCGTGTGGGGACCTGGAAGTCTGCTTTCCTCTCGAGCTGTAAAAATAGTGTCAGGCTCCCTCTCCAATTGATACAGGGATCAGTTGCTGAGGTCCAGCCCTGGTGGATCCAGGGTAATTTGATGTGGGGACAGAGTCAGCAATTTGAAAGAATTATTTAATTAGAGATGTAAAGAGAGATTTGGGAAGAATAGTGTATTACTAAAATCAGTGAAGAAAAGAGGCTGAATTACTTGGTTTATGTGGAAAACCAATAAAACCCCGAGACAAGGGGTTTGCACTGCCTTCATAGGCCACAGGTGTCTTCCCGGTCTCCCGGAGGAGTGGAGACACAAAGCACCTCCCTGTTCAGATCTTAGAAGTCCAGGCAAAATTAGTAGGCACAGCAAGCCTCCACGTTCCAGATGGGAATTCAGTCAGAAAAGGAGAGCGAGAAAGAATGACACAGAGAAACCAGTCTTTCCAGTAACTGGTCCGTTTCTTTATATTCCAGGCATGCTTTTATACTTTAAGTCATACACAGAGATAAATAGAAAATACAAAGTCACTTGGGGTCAGCAGTCCTGACCCTTATTGAAACCATGCTTTCTTTCTTTTTTTAAAAAAAATTTTTATTTTTACTTTATTTTACTTTACAATACTATATTGGTTCTGCCACACATTGACATGAATCCACCACGGGTGCACATGCGATCCCAAACATGAACCCCCCTCCCACCTACCTCCCCACAACATCCCTCTGGGTCATCCCCGTGCACCAGCCCCAAGCATGCTGCATCCCGCATTGGACATAGACTGGTGATTTGATTCTTACATGATAGTATGCATATTTCAATGCCATTCTCCCAAATCATCCCACCTTCTCCCTCTCCCTGTGAGTCCAAAATCCACTATACACATCTGAGTCTTTTTTGCTGTCTTGCATACAGGGTCATCATTGCCATCTTTCTAAATTCCATATATATGTGTTAGTATACTGTATTTGTGCTTTTCTTTCTGGCTTAATTCACTCTGTATAATCGGCTCCAGTTTCATCCATCTCATTAGAACTGATTCAAATGTATTCTTTTTAATGGCTGAGTAATACTCCATTGTGTATATGTACCACAGCTTTCTTATCCATTCATCTGCTGATGGACATCTAGGTTGTTTCCATGTCCTGGCTATTATAAACAGTGCTGCGATGAACATTGGGGTACATGTGTCTCTTTCAATTCTGGTTTCCTCAGTGTGTATGCCCAGAAGTGGGATTGCTGGGTCATATGGCAGTTCTATTTGCAATGTTTTAAGGAATCTCCACACTGTTCTCCATAGTGGCTGTACTAGTTTGCATTCCCACCAACAGTGTAGGAGGGTTCCCTTTTCTCCACACCCTCTCCAGCATTAATTGCTTGCAGATTTTTGGATCACAGACATTCTGACTGGTGTGAAGTGGTACCTCATTGTGGTTTTGATTTGCATTTCTCTGATAATGAGTGATGTTGAGCATCTTTTCATGTGTTTGTTAGCCATCTGTATGTCTTCTTTGGAGAAATGTCTATTTAGTTCTTTGGCCCATTTTTTGATTGGGTCGTTTATTTTTCTGGAATTGAGCTGCATAAGTTGCTTGTATATTTTTGAGATTAGTTGTTTGTCAGTTGTTTCATTTGCTATTATTTTCTCCCATTCTGAAGGCTGTCTTTTCACCTTGCTTATATTTTCCTTTGTTGTGCAGAAGCTTTTAATTTTAATTAGATCCCATTTGTTTATTTTTGCTTTTATTTCCAGAATTCTGGGAGGTGGATCATAGAGGATCCTTCTGTGATTTATGTCGGAGAGTGTTTTGCCTATGTTCTCCTCTAGGAGTTTTATAGTTTCTGGTCTTACATTTAGATCTTTAATCCATTTTGAGTTTATTTTCGTGTGCGTTGTTAGAAAGTGATCTAGTTTCATTCTTTTACAAGTGGTTGACCAGTTTTCCCAGCACCACTTGTTAAAGAGATTGTCTTTACTCCATTGTATATTCTTGCCTCCCTTGTCAAAGGTAAGGTGTCCATATGTGTGTGGATTTATCTCTGGGCTTTCTATTTTGTTCCATTGATCTATATGTCTGTCTTTGTGCCAGTACCATACTGTCTTGATGACCGTGGCTTTGTAGTAGAGCCTGAAGTCAGGCAAGTTGATTCCTCCAGTTCCATTCTTCTTTCTCAAGATTACTTTGGCTATTCGAGGTTTTTTGTATTTCCATACAAATCTTGAAATTATTTGTTCTAGTTCTGTGAAAAGTATCGCTGGTAGCTTGATAGGGATTGCATTGAATTTGTAAATTGCTTTGGGTAGTATACTTATTTTCACTATATTGATTCTTCTGATCCATGAACATGGTATATTTCTCCATCTATTAGTGTCCTCTTTGCTTTCTTTCATCAGTGTTTTATAGTTTTCTATATATAGGTCTTTAGTTTCTTTAGGTAGATATATTCCTAAGTATTTTATTCTTTTCATTGCAATGGTGAATGGAATTGTTTCCTTAATTTCTTTTTCTACTTTCTCATTATTAGTGTATAGGAATGCAAAGGATTTCTGTGTGTTGATTTTATATCCTGCAACTTTACTATATTCATTGATTAGCTCTAGTAATTTTCTGGTGGAGTCTTTAGGGTTTTCTATGTAGAGGATCATGTCATCTGCAAACAGTGAGAGTTTTACTTCTTCTTTTCCAATTTGGATTCCTTTTATTTCTTTTTCTGCTCTGATTGCTGTGGCCAAAACTCCCAGAACTATGTTGAATAGTAGCAGTGAGAGTGGGCACCCTTGTCTTGTTCCTGACTTTAGGGAAATGCTTTCAATTTTTCACCATTGAGGATAATGTTTGCTGTGGGTTTGTCATAGATAGCTTTTATTATGTTGAGATATGTTCCTTCTATTCCTGCTTTCTGGAGAGTTTTTATCATAAATGGATGTTGAATTTTGTCAAAGGCCTTCTCTGCATCTATTGAGATAATCATATGGCTTTTATTTTTAAATTTGTTAATGTGGTGAATTACATTGATTGATTTGCGGATATTGAAGAATCCTTGCATCCCTGGGATAAAGCCCACTTGGTCATGGTGTATGATCTTTTTAATGTGTTGTTGGATTCTGATTGCTAGAATTTTGTTGAGGATTTTTGCATCTATGTTCATCAGAGATATTGGCCTGTAGTTTTCTTTTTTGGTGACATCTTTGTCAGGTTTTGGTATTAGGGTGATGGTGGCCTCATGGAATGAGTTTGGAAGTTTACCTTCCTCTGCAATTTTCTGGAAGAGTTTGAGTAGGATAGGTGTTAGCTCTTCTCTAAATTTTTGGTAGAATTCAGCTGTGAAGCCATCTGGACCTGGGCTTTTGTTTGCTGGAAGATTTCTGATTACAGTATCAATTTCTGTGCTTGTGATGGGTCTGTTAAGATTTTCGATTTCTTCCTGGTTCAGTTTTGGAAAATTGTACTTTTCTAAGAATTTGTCCATTTCTTCCACGTTGTCCATTTTATTGGCATACAACTGCTGATAGTAGTCTCTTATGATCCTTTGTATTTCTGTGTTGTCTGTTGTGATCTCTCCATTTTCATTTCTAATTTTATTGATTTGATTTTTCTCTCTTTGCTTCTTGATGAGTCTGGCTAATGGTTTGTCAATTTTATTTATCCTTTCAAAGAACCAGCTTTTGGCTTTGTTGATTTTTGCTATGGTCTCTTTTGTTTCTTTTGCATTTATTTCTGCCCTAATTTTTAAGATTTCTTTCCTTCTACTAACTCTGGGGTTCTCCAACTCTTCCTTTTCTAGTTGCTTTAGTTGTAGAGTTAGGTTATTTATTTGACTTTTTTCTTGTTTCTTGAGGTATGCCTGTATTGCTATGAACTTTCCTCTTAGCACTGCTTTTATAGTGTCCCACAGGTTTTGGGTTGTTGTGTTTTCATTTTCATTAGTTTCTATGCATATTTTGATTTCTTTTTGATTTCTTCTGTGATTTGTTGGTTATTCAGAAGTGTGTTGTTCAACCTCCATATGTTGGAGTTTTTAATAGTTTTTCTTCTGTAATTGAGATCTAATCTTGATGCATTATGGTCAGAAAAGATGGTTGGAATGATTTCGATTTTTTAAAATTTATCAAGGTTAGATTTATGGCCCAGGATGTGATCTATCCTGGAGAAGGTTCCATGAGCACTTGAGAAAAAGGTGAAATTCATTGTTTTGGGGTGAAATGTCCTATAGATATCAATAGGTCTAACTGGTCTAATGTATCATTTAACGTTTGTGTTTCTTTGTTAATTTTCTGTTTAGTTGATCTGTCCATAGGTGTGAGTGGGGTATTAAAGTCTCCCGCTATTATTGTGTTATTGTTAATTTCACCTTTCATACTTGTTAGCATTTGTCTTACATATTGTGGTGCTCCTATATTGGGTGCATATATATTTATAATTGTTATATCTTCTTCTTGGATTGATCCTTTGATCATTATGTAGTGGCCTTCTTTGTCTCTTTTTGAAGCCTTTGTTTTAAAGTCTATTTTATCGGATATGAGTATTGCCACTCCTGCTTTCTTTTGGTCTCTATTTGCATGGAATATCTTTTTCCAGCCCTTCACTTTCAGTCTGTATGCCTCCCTTGTTTTGAGGTGGGTCTCTTGTAAGCAGCATATAGAGGGGTCTTGTTTTTGTATCCATTCGGTCAGTCTTTGTCTTTTGGTTGGGGCATTCAACCCATTTACGTTTAAGGTAATTATTGATAAGTATGATCCCATTACCATTTACTTTATTGTTTTGGGTTCGGGTTTATACACCCTTTTGTGTTTCCTGTCTAGAGAATATCTTTTAGAATTTGTTGGAGAGCTGGTTTGGTGGTGCTGAATTCTCTCAGCTTTTGCTTGTCTGTAAAGCTTTTGATTTCTCCTTCGTATTTGAATGAGATCCTTGCTGGGTACAGTAATCTGGGCTGTAGGTTATTTTCTTTCATCACTTTAAGTGTGTCTTGCCATTCCCTCCTGGCCTGAAGAGTTTCTATTGAAAGATCAGCTGTTATCCTTATGGGAATCCCCTTGTGTGTTATTTGTTGTTTTTCCCTTGCTGCTTTTAATATTTGTTCTTTGTGTTTGATCTTTGTTAATTTGATTAATATGTGTCTTGGGGTGTTTCGCCTTGGGTTTATCCTATTTGGAACTCTCTGTGTTTCTTGGACTTGGGTGATTATTTCCCTCCCCATTTTAGGGACGTTTTCAACTATTATCTCCTCAAGGATTTTCTCATGGTCTTTCTTTTTGTCTTCTTCTTCTGGGACTCCTATAATTCGAATGTTGGAGCGTTTTATGTTGTCCTGGAGGTCTCTGAGATTGTCCTCATTTCTTTTAATTTGTTTTTCTTTTTCCCTCTCTGATTCATTTATTTCTTCTTTTTTTTTGTGCACACAGAACATATTGGGCTTTTATTTCTCAGGTTGTTATCAACTTGAAATTGCCAAAATTTGTGAAATCACAAGTTCATGTTAAAACTATCTGCATACATATATTTTAAATACATTTTAAATTTCAGAAAAGCAAACTGACAGAAGCAAATTATTCCAGAAGCAAAGAATATCTATAAAAAGGTTAAGAGTGGTTGCTTCAGTTAGTAAATTCAATATTAGCATTCTATTCATTGGAAAAGAAGAACAGAAAATGAGAAGAGGAAGTATTGATCAAAGGATAACTAGAAGATAATGACATTTACATACAACTAACAATGGAGCTACTCAGAGAACTCTAAAGTATGACAAATTAGTAAATTTCTATAAGCCTTGCAAATTCAATACAGCTATAGGAGTAGCCTCTGATCAATAAGCAATGATTATCTATGCACATTCCTGACATTACTACTTAACATTTATTTTTTTTATGAGTTTCTTTTTTTTTTTGACCTAGAAGAAATAAAAAAGAGTCAATATATAATGAATAACGCAATAGAGGCAGAAGATAGGATTAGTGAAATAGAAGATAGAATGTTAGAAATAAATGAAGGATTCTATGATTCATTTATTTCTAACATTCTATCTTCTATTTCACTAATCCTATCTTCTGCCTCTGTTATTCTACTATTTGTTGCCTCCAGAGTGTTTCTGATCTCATTTATTGCGTTATTCATTATATATTGACTCTTTTTATTTCTTCTAGGTCCTTGTTAAACCTTTCTTGCATCTTCTCAATCCTTGTCTCCAGGCTATTTATCTGTGATTCCATTTTGATTTCAAGATTTTGGATCATTTTCACTATCAATATTCGGAATTCTTTCTCAGGTAGATTCCCTATCTCTTCTTCTTTTGTTTGGTTTGGTGGGCATTCCTCCTGTTCCTTAACCTGCTGAGTATTCCTCTGTCTCTTCATCTTGGTTATATTGCTGCGTTTGGGGTGGCCTTTTAATATTCTGGTAATTTGTGGAGTTCTCTTTATTATGGAGCTTCCTCACAGTGGGTGGGGTTGTATCAGTGGCTTGTCAAGGTTTCCTGGTTAGGGAGGTTTGTGTTGGAGTTCTGGTGGGTGGAGCTGGGTTTCTTCTCTCTGGAGTACAGTGGAGTGACAAGTAATGGGTTATGAGACGTCAAAGGTTATGGAGTAGCTTTGAGCTGCCTGTATATTGAAACTCAGGGCTGTGTTCCTGTGTTGCTGGAGAATTTGCATGGTATGTCTTGCTCTGGAACTTGTTGGCCCTTGGGTAGTGCTTGGTTTCAGTGTAGGTATGGAGGCGTTTGATGAGCTCCTATTGTTTAATGTTTCCTGAATTCAGGAGTTGTCTGATGTTCTCAGGCTTTGGACTTAAGCTTCCTGCTTCTGGTTTTCAGTTTTATTTTTACAGTAGCCTCTAGATTTCTCCATCTATACAGCACTGATGATAAAACATCTAGGTTAAAGATGAAGAGTTTCTCCATATTGAGGGACACCCAGAGAGGTTCACTGAGTTACATGGAGAAGAGAAGAGGGAAGGGATAGTTAGAGGTGACTGGAATGAGATGCAGTGAGATCAAAAGAGGAGAGAGCAAGCTAGCCAGTAGTCACTTCCTTATGTGCGCTCCATAGTCTGGACCGCTCAGAGGTATTTACGGAGTTATACAGGGAAGAGGAGAGGGAGGAAGTAGACAGAGGTGGCCAAGAGGATAAGAGAGAGGAATGAAAAGGAGAGAGACAAATCCTGCCAGTAACCAGTTCCTTAGGTGTTCTCCACCATCTGGAACACACAGAGATTCACAGAGTTGGATAGAGAAGAGATGGGGGAGGAAAGAGACAGAGGCCACCTAGTGGAGAAAAAGGAGGGTCCAAAGGAGGAGACAGTGGTCAAGCCAGTAATCTCGCTCTCAGGTAAAACTGGGTAGTGAAGTTTGGGTTTTTAAATGTACAAAATTGACAACAAAAACTAAAAAGCAAAGATTAAAAATCTAGAGTAGAGGTTGGATTTTCAAAAATACACTATTAAAGAAAAGAAGCAGAAGGAAAGAAGAAAAAAGAAAAAAAAAGCCACAAGAATTATTAAAAAAACTCCAACCACAACCACATAAAGACTATATATGGTGTTTGCCTTAAAAAAATAAAGTCTTTTTTTTTTGAAAAGTAATAGTAGGTTATAGAAATAAAAATTAGAGGAGAAATAGAAGACTTAACAATTTTTTAAAAAGTTAGGGAAAAAGGCAAGAAAAAAAAAAGAAAAAAGGGGGAAAAAAGGAATGATTGCAAAAATAGTAAAGATATATCTGGCCCTTCTCTGATGTTGTGGGCAGTGTGGGGTCACTTCCAAGGCGGTTCCCTCTGTTTAACTTCTTCTGTTTGCTGGTTTTTTAGGCTCACTAGTTCAGTTGCGCTGTGTGTGTGTGGGGGGGGATGCTGCAAACAAATAGCATTGTCGTGTGCACACAGTGTCTCATCCCCGCTGGACCTGTCCCTTCTCACGGTGCACAAACTGCTCCGGTTCTACAATGCTCAGCTGGGAACCGTCTGAGGCTGGCCCTAGGCTGCATGCACCTCCCCAGTCTAAGCCACTCAGGTTCGGCACTCAGGTACCCCTCAGAGGCTCAGATTCGGGTGGGACTGCGTTTTGTGCCCTTCCCAGGTCCGAGTAGCTCAGGAGTTTGGCGAGCAGGTCGCTGTGGCTTGTCGCCTTTTCTGTCTCTGCTGCTCAGTTTTCTGGGTGTACTGCTGGTGCCCCTTGTGAGGCAGATGGTGACTGTCCAACACCCCCAGAAGACTTAGCAAAGAAGCCTGCTTGCAGTTTGGTAGGTAGAGTCTCTCCAGGGCTGCAATTGCCCCTTTCCAGCCCTTAGGGCTCTGGCTGCCTGTCCCCGGCGGGGGATGGTCTGCAGCCTGCTATTTCCGTTCCATCCTTTGTTCTGGGCGCGGTCCTGGCAGTGTCTTATGTTCGAGCTTTTCGTGTGGTAGCTATCCCACAGTCTGGTTTGCTAGCCCAAGTTAGATTGTTCTGGTTATGCGTGGGGCGTTTCTGCCCGATTCTTACACATCTCTGCAGCCCATGCCTCCCGCGCTTCCCTGCCCTGCCCCCACTTGCTAGTGGCGGATGCAGGCGTCTGTGCTGCTTTTCCGCTGGGGGAGTCACTGTTGGGCCTGCAATCTGTTGGTTTTATTTATTTTTCCTTCCTGTTATGCTGCCCTCTGTGTTTCCAAGGCTCTCCACAGACTCGGTAGGGAGAGTGTTTCCTGGTGTTTGGAAACCTCTCTTCTTAAAATTCCCTTCCTGGGACAGGCTTCCCTTCCCAGGATGGAGCTCCCTCCCCACCTCCTTTGTCTCTCTTTGTGTCTTTTATATTTTTTCCTATCTGTTTTTGAAGACAATGGTCTGTTTTTCTGGTTGCCTGATGTCCTCTGCCAGCATTCAGAAGTTGTCTTGTGGAGTTTGCTCCATGTTGAAATGTTCTTTTGAGGAATTTGTGAGGGAGAATGTGGTCTTCCCGTCCTATTCCTCTGCCATCTTAGGACCGCCCCCCCCATGCTTTCTTTCTACATTCCTTCCCATATACAAAGTTCTCAGGTGATTTACATAATCTTCTGGCCAAGAGGCCTGCTAACAGTTTATGACCCTTTCTGATGATGATTAGTCAACTAGAAAACTTATTTTCTCCAAAGGTGACTTTTCTTCAGTCAGGCACCACCCTCTGAAGGCACCAGATAAAGTTGAATTCCTACAGGGCAAAGGTGCAGTGGGCTATAATCAAGAGAAGAATTTACTTAGGCTAAGGTCTAATGTGAATAATGTCAAGGTTAATACTTATTTCTCCTATATGCTAGTTATATAAAAATTGTGTATAAGGGGCAAGGGGTATGGAGGCTTAGCAGCAAATATTGGCTCAACAATGAAACCCTGCACAGGTATAATTTCTAACTAACTCATTAATACTATGCTAATAATTTTCTAACTTCTCAAAAGAATCTGTATTTAGAAAGTTTATGGCATCTCGTGTCTCTCATGGTTGGGAGGCTGTGAACAATCACATGTGGCTGGACAAACCTGTCAGGCAGGCTAGAGAGCCATCAGAGGAGCTTGTGGACTGAAACACTCTTGTTACACCCAGGAGATTTATTAACTGGTGCTCTAAGTTAGCTCCTTTTCAGAGAGAGGTGATGGAGTAGCCCTCCGTAATGTCAGAAGTGTAGGTGAAAACATAATGCAGTAAGGTAGGCAGACTCTGGTTTTGGGGGTAGATGCTCAAGAATGTCCTGAGGGACCCCTGAGGCCTGATCCCATCTTTGCGTATGTCAGGCCTCCTTCCTCATGACCTTTGCCACGGGTGGGATTCCCCATGGGTGGGATTCCCCACGCTGGCTCCCGGCATCTCCCCATTTTTTATTTCTTAAAACAGCCAGATGAAGTTCAGTCGAGAGCTTCTGAATGCTCTGCCGAAGGATCCTGACAATGCAAGGAAGAATGATTATGAGAAGCAGGATTAGAGCACACACAGCAGCATAACTGAAAATAGTAGACAGAATGTTCTTTCGAGAAATGAAGTTAGAGAAAGTGTAGAAAAAGTCATTAGGTGCTCCAGCGGCAGTAAAATCCAGTCAAGAGTGTTCCATGGTCTGTATCTGATTACGAAGTTTCCCAAAACCAGGCCAATGTCAGAGCTGTTCCAAACACCTGAAATATGATTTTTAATTTTTTTCCCATTTTTAATCTGTTTCATTTACTTTCAAGAATGTAACACATATCCACTGGTAGTCGGCATGACAAGACAGAGCCATTTTTACTTTTAGGGCTTGCAGTTCATTCTCAATATGCATTATTGCCTCTTCTAAGGCGTCTACCCTTATCTCCAACTTCCTATCTATAGCTTCTTGTGTTGCCAGTGTTAAAGAAACATTTTTTGACATGGTATCAACATATTGGGCAGTATGCACTTTTTGAGTCAGTGATATTGCTGCCACAGTAACAGAAGTGATTGTGGCTATTAAAGCTGATATCCCTAAAATAAGCAAGCCCACAAATCATCGTGTTCACATTAAATCTTGTAGTTGTTGTAACACAGCAAGACCATAATTATCATATCAATGAGTAGTTACAGTTACAGGCACCATAATATAGGGTGGACGCTCTAACACCACAAAAGAGCAAACATTATATTGCGGAGTTAAGCAAGATGAAAGCATACATTGTTCACAAGACGCCACATTGGGCCCACCTGTATAAATCATTTATATATTAAGTTTTCCAGAATCGTTAGCAAAGAGAAAAACATAAGGAGAGGGTAGACAAGCTAAAATAGAGTAAATAGAATTATTTTTTCCTCCTCCGGTTATTCTGTAATCAATCCTTGAATTTTAAGCACAAGATTTCCAAATCAGTTACCCTGAATGATCATCTATAGTGTTCCATATGAAGGAGCAACTGAGGAGGTCCTGAGGCACCAGTGTGTGGACTTGCTGGAGTTTGTGCTGCAGCAGCTCCATCAGTCCCACTGGGATCTCAATGTTTATCTTGCTCTGCTGCCGGTGGATGCCTGGGTGCTGCCCTTGCCCCCTCGCTAAACCAGCCTTGGGCCCAGCAGCAGCCAAGCGAGCGCAGACAGATGCTGGCAGGGCCACCAGCTGTGAGCGCGGTGCACTGGGCCCTGGCAGCCAGGCTGACCCCGCCCATGGCTCCCGGCGTGCAGCTGTCCCGTGTGGTGGCGGCGGCAGAGGCAAAGGCAGAGGAGTGCCCTTCCTCTTTTGTGATTGAAGCAATGGGGGAATCGGATGTCTGGGGGACTGCGACATGGCGAATCAGTCTGTCCAGGATCCATATTGGTGAATCTGCGTCCTGTGGAAAAATACAAGCACATCCTCGACAGCTAGTTAACAATGGGTCAGGAGCTTTCCATTGTCCGGAGAGGAGGTCCTTCCACTTTACCAATGGCTTTACATTTTGTTGCTCCGGACACCAGTGATGAAGCATTGCAGTGGTTCCAGACGAATCAGCATTTAGGTTATTTATTACAAAGAGAGCATGTTGCAAGATTTGATGGGGAGAACTATACTTAAATTTCCTTTCTTTTAATTTTTGAATTTGTATTTTTATTGTCTGATGTGCTCTTTCTACTATGGCTTGTCCCTGTAGATTATAGGAGATGCCTGTTATGTTTTATTTGAAATTTCATACAAAATTATTGGAAAGACTTAGAAGTGTAAGCAGGAGCATTATCAGCTTTTAAAGCTTTTGGCAGACCCAAATACGAAAAACAAGTATAGAGATGTTGTATTACACCCTTATAAGAAGCTTTTCCATTAGCTGACCCGTCAGTAAAAGCTATCTGAGCATCTGGAATAGGGAACTGTTTGCATCTACCATGAAAAATGACTGGGTGACTAGATATAAAATTTAACAAGACATGTGAGGGTAAATGATGCAAAATTTGACCAAAATAATTTCCTATAGCAATCTGCCAATTTTCATCAAACATTAAAAGAGCATCAAGCTGTTCCTTATTATATGGAATTGCAATTTCTGATGGCTCTTTACCAAATAATTCAATACTCCACTTTCTCCCTTTTAATATCAAAGTAGCTATCAATCCTGGATAAGAAGCCACTACTTTTTTAGCTTGAGCAGGAAGATGGACCCATTCTAGAAGGCCGTTTTTCTATAAAACTCCCATAGGTGTAGTAGGGGTTGCTAGGCAAAGGAATTGCCAGTTTGCTGCTAAATCAATTCTTTTTACATAGCTATCAGATAAGGCTTTTTCTACTTTGCTTAGGGCTTCCCGAGCCTCAGCTTTTAGAAGTTTTAGAAGTTGGATCAGGATCCCTGCACAAAATGTTAAAAAGAGGCTTTATTTCAGCACTGGTTAATTTTAAATAGGGCCTAATCCAATTAATATCACCTAAAAGTTTTTGATATCATTTAAAGTAACAAGACAGTCTTTTCTCAATTGTAGCGGGTCATGAGTCACTGTTTCTGAATTTATAACCCTTCCTAAGTAAGTTATGGGTGGATTAGTTTGAATTTTCTCTGGGGAAAGTTTTAAGCCTCTAGAGATGACAATGCCTGAGTTAAATCTTGGAGGACGGTTTGTAAATGAGCTCTATCTGGATGAGCTATTAAAATATCATCCATGTAATGGATCATATATACTTGTTCATATTTAGACCTAATATCCCCCAAAGTGGCATCGACAAATTTTTGACATAAGGTAGGGCTATTTTTCATTCCCTGAGCTAACACTTTCCACTGAAACCTTAAATAAGGCTGTTTAAGATTTTCTGATGTCAGACTAAAGGCAAATTGCTTTCTATCCTCAGCACTTAAGGGAATGGTGAAAAAACAATCTTGCAAATCAATTACAATTGTATTATATCCCTCTGGAATGGATACTGGGGAAGGAAGCCCAGGTTGTAAAGCCCCCATGTCCTCCATGGTGGCAGTAATTGCTCTCAGATCCTGTAAAAGATGCCATTTACCAGATTTTTTCTTAATAACAAAAATAGGAGTGTTCCAGGGGCTATTGGAGGGCTCAATATGTCCCAATTCCAGTTGTTCAGAAATTAACGTTTTAGCTGCCAGTAATTTTTCTTTAGGCAGAGGCCATTGTTCCACCCACACTGGGTCTTGAGATTTCCATGTAATGGGGTCAGCAGGAAAAACAATGGCCTCCATTGTAAATTTGGATACCCCAATCCAGTATGTAGCTGTCGAGGAGTTGGGCAAATTGGCTCAATTATTCCTGTTTGTTGTTTACCTAATCCTTTTGATGGATCATAGCCCATTTGCAGCATTTGAGGGGTCACTTTATCATTAGGGCTAAAAAGTAACACTCCCATTTGAGATAGCATGTCCCTCCCCCACAGGGTAAAGGGGAGTGAAGGAACTACATACGGTTGGAAAGTTCCACAGGTATCCTCAAATTGCCAATCTAATATTTTTGCACTCTTAGCTACTGTGGGGGCTCTTCTTAATCCCACCAACTCATTTTAAGCAGTATGAGTGGGCCAGGAGCTGGGCCAGTCTTTTCCTGAAATACAAGAAACATCTGCTCCTGTGTCTATTAACCCTACAATAGACTTGCCACTAACGAGAATAGTTTTCATAGGGCGTTTCTGAATAATTTTTGTTACCCAAAAAAACATGTCACTAGACCCAAATCCTTTGTCTTGCCTTTCATTCTGAGTAGCTGTATGCCCAATTGCAGTGTGGTAAGGCAAAAGTAAAAGCTGAGCTATTCTTTGTCCCTGATGTATTTGGAAAGTTTTAGTTGGGTGTGAAATAATTATCTGAATTTCTCCTGTATAGTCTGAATCAATTACTCCAGGGATAACTGTGAGACCTTGCATGGCTAATGAGCTTCTGCCTAATATAACTACCACCAAACCTGTCGGTAATGGACCTTTAACCCCTGTAGGGATTTTAATAGTGGGACTATCTGGTGTTAATATTGTTGAGGTGGTGGAACAGAGGTCCACTCCTGCGCTGCCTGGGGTTGCTCTGATGAGTTCTGTGGTGGGACAAAGGGAATGAATGGGTTCAGTGAGGCTGCCCCAATCGAAGTCGGGGCCTGGGGCTGACCCCTCAATCCGTTTCCGACTGCTGGTCGGCGCCCAAAAAGGCTCCGTTTCTATGGAATCTTGACCTGCAATCAATCTCTCACCCAATGAAATCCTTTCTGACAACGAGGGCAAAGAGCCCTAGGGAGATTAGCAGGCAAGGGCGAGGTGGGAGAATTCTGCGGACCAGACACAGCCGGAGTGGGGTGGGGGTGGGCAGCATTTGGCGGGTAAGAACCAGCTGTTCTTTGAGGGCAGGCACGGAAAATGTGTCCCTCTTGGTCACAGGAAAAACAAATTCTGGACAAACTATTTCTGCCTTGGTTACTGGGGTTACTTTGCACTGGGTTGTTCCTGTTTGAAAAAAAGGATTGAACTGCCTGCTGATAAGAATTTCCCTTTATGGCTGCAGCTATGGCAACACCCTGCATCATTGACGGTCCTACGTCTGCACACTGCCTGATGTAATCTATTAATTGGCCAGATTTTTAAATAGGATGTAAAATAGCCTGGCAGGTAGAGTTAGCATTTTCAAATGCCAGTTGTTTTATCAATATTCCGGCTACCTCAGAATTAGAAAGCACGCTGCAGACAGCCTCTGTAAGCCATGAGATCAAGTCCTCATATGGCTTTTCAGGTTTTTGTTTGATATTTGAGAAAGAAGAGGTTGATTCTTTCCCTTCAGGCAATGATCACCAAGCCGCAATGGCGCAGGCAGTTACTTGTTGTAGAGTAAACTTGTCTAACTTCATCTGGTCTCTAAGTATTGCATAATCACCAGTCCCTTTAAGCATACTTTTTACAATATATGTGGGGTCATATCTTTGGTTATTATCAGCTTGTTTTTGGGCAATCTCATCATATTCAGCTTCCCAAAGTACATATTGCCCTTCAGATAGACAAGTCTTAGTGACTGTCATCCAATCATAGGGTGACATCCATCTGCCTGTTAAGGCTTCTACCAACTGCATAGTATATGGTACTCTAGACCCATACGAAGAACATGCATGTTTTAGTTCTTTTACCATTTTCATTGGAATGGGTTCCCATTTGATAGCCCTTCCCCTACCGTAGTCGTCAAATATTACAGGAAAACAACCTTCAAGGTTGGGATCAAATTCATCTTTGGGGCTAGAAAATACCCTTCTCTGGGGAGTATCTAGTGGAGCTCCCTTGCCCCTATAAGGAGGAGGGGACAAGGGAGGACCGGGGTGTGCCATGTCTCTTCTTTTGTACTCCGGAGACCTTTTAACCATTTGATGTTTAAATCTCACGGCTGGTCTGATTGGGGACGTGTCTTTTAAATTCCTGGGAATGGGTGGCCTAATAGAGGACGTTTGTCCTAAACTCCTGGGAGCAGAAGGTCTGATTGGGGAAGTTTCTCTTGGGCTCCTGGGAGGCTCTTTATTTAAAAGAAGCCAATCTTCTTCAGAATGGTGTTGAGGTATCTTTTCTTCTTCTTTTTTTTTGTTTTATTATTATTATTTTTTATTTTTTTTTAATTTTTTTTTAGTTTTTTATTTTTTAAATTTTGAAATCTTTAATTCTTACATGCGTTCCCAAACATGAACCCCCCTCCCACCTCCCTCCCCATAACATCTCTCTGGGTCAACCCCATGCACCAGCCCCAAGCATGCTGTATCCTGCGTCAGACATAGACTGGCGATTCAATTCTTACATGATAGTATACATGTTAGAATGCCATTCTCCCAAATCATCCCACCCTCTCCCTCTCCCTCTGAGTCCAAAAGTCCGTTATACACATCTGTGTCTTTTTTGCTGTCTTGCATACAGGGTCGTCATTGCCATCTTCCTAAATTCCATATATATGTGTTAGTATACTGTATTGATGTTTTTCTTTCTGGCTTACTTCACTCTGTATAATTGGCTCCAGTTTCATCCATCTCATCAGAACTGATTCAAATGAATTCTTTTTAACAGCTGAGTAATACTCCATTGTGTATATGTACCACAGCTTTCTTATCCATTCATCTGCTGATGGACATCTAGGTTGTTTCCATGTCCTGGCTATTATAAACAGTGCTGCGATGAACATTGGGGTACATGTGTCTCTTTCCATTCTGGTTTCCTTGGTGTGTATGCCCAGAAGTGGGATTGCTGGGTCATAAGGTAGTTTTATTTGCAATTTTTAAGGAATCTCCACACTGTTCTCCATAGTGGCTGTACTAGTTTGCATTCCCACCAACAGTGTAGGAGGGTTCCCTTTTCTCCACACCCTCTCCAGCATTAATTGCTTGCAGATTTTTGGATCGCAGACATTCTGACTGGTGTGAAGTGGTACCTCATTGTGGTTTTGATTTGCATTTCTCTAATAATGAGTGATGTTGAGCATCTTTTCATGTGTTTGTTAGCCATTCGTATGTCTTCTTTGGAGAAATGTCTCTTTAGTTCTTTGGCCCATTTTTTGATTGGGTCGTTTATTTTTCTGGAATTGAGCTGCATAAGTTGCTTGTATATTTTTGAGATTAGTTGTTTGCCAGTTGCTTCATTTGCTATTATTTTCTCCCATTCAGAAGGCTGTCTTTTCACCTTGCTTATATTTTCCTTTGTTGTGCAGAAGCTTTTAATTTTAATTAGATCCCATTTGTTTATTTTTGCTTTTATTTCCAGAATTCTGGGAGGTGGATCATAGAGGATCCTGCTGTGATTTATGTCGGAGAGTGTTTTGCCTATGTTCTCCTCTAGGAGTTTTATAGTTTCTGGTCTTACATTTAGATCTTTAATCCATTTTGAGTTTATTTTTGTGTGCGGTGTTAGAAAGTGATTTAGTTTCATTCTTTTACAAGTGGTTGACCAGTTTTCCAATCTGAGAACTGTTCTTTCCTCTCATCCTTATCCCTCATTTGTTCTTGGGCAGTCATTGCAGCTAGCATTTCATTTAACTGCCGATAGCTAGGTATAGCCTCTTTTTCTTCCTTTTCCTCTTTTATAGATATTCTTTTTTCTTCACTTTCCTCTTTAAGATGTATTTTTTCAGATTCAGGGGCAGGGTCTAAAGCGTCCCTACTTATATTCCATAAAGAAAAGGCGTCAGTAGGCACCTTTTCTGAGCCATGTTCAACATGGTAAGTTTTTAGCTGTTTTCCTACTCTCTCCCAGGTATCTAAGTTAACAGTGCCCTCTTCTGGAAACCAAGGACACTGTTCTTGTACAAATGAAAACAATGAATGAATCTTGGATTTCTTAACTTTAATTCCTCTTTTACTTAGCAACTGCAAGATTACTCCTATAAAAAGCTGTCTTTCTTTTGATTCACTGTTACCCATGTCAGAAAATAAAGTCTTATAAAGAAGATTTTGTGTCTGCCTTGTCAAGGTTTCTACCTTTGCCAAGGGGGGTTTCTTTTCAACCCGTCTGTTTCTTTCAGCCCTTAAAAACACTTCCCACTCCGTCTCATCCTACCTATCTTATGCAGGGGTGTCCACGACACCCTGAGTGGGGTCCTACCCATCCCGAGTTTCTGAGCGCTTCTGAGACCTACCTTTGAACAGCCTGTTCTGGGCGTCACTTGCTGGGATCCAGCCCTGGTGGATCCAGGGTAATTTGACGTGGGGACAGTGTCGGCAATTAGTAAAGAATTATTTAATTAGAGATACCCAGAGAGTTGTTGTGGGGAGGGAGGTGGAAGGGGGGGTCATGTTTGGGAACGCATGTAAGAATTAAAGATTTTAAAATTAAAAAAAAAAACAAATAAAAGAGATTAGACAGACAATTAAAAAATAAAATAAAACATTGGTTTAATATATAAAAAACAAACAAAAAAAGAGATATAAAGAGAGATTAGGGAAGAATGGTGTAGTAGGAAAATTTGTGGAGAAAAGTGGCTGAATAACGGTTTATGCAAAAAACCAACAAAACCCTGAGACAGTGGGTTTGCACCACCTTCGTAGGCCACAAGCATCTTCCCGGTCTCCAGGAGGAGTGGAGACCCAAAGCACCTCCCCGTTCAGATCTTAGAAGCCCAGGCAAAATTAGTAGGCCTGGCGAGCCTCCACACTCCAGATGGGAATTCAGCCAGAAATGGAGAGTGAGAAAGAATGACACGGGGAAACCAGTCTTCCCAGTAACTGGTCCGTTTCTTTATTTTCCAGGGCCGCTTTTATACTTTAACTCATCAGTTCAGTTCAGTTCACTTCAGTTGCTCAGTCGTGTCTGACTCTTTGCGACCCCATGAATTGCAGCATGCCAGGCCTCCCTGTCCATCACCATATACATAGAGATAAATGGAAAATACAAAGTCATGCAGGGTCAGCAGTCCTGACCCTTATTGAAACCATGCTTTTTTTCTGCATTCCTTCCGATATACAAAGTTCTTAGGTGATTTACATCGTCTTCTGGCCAAGAGGCCTGCTAACATTTTATGACCCTTTCTGATGATGATTAGTCAACCAGAAAACTTATTTTCTTCAAAGGTGATTTTTTCTTAAGTCAGGCACCGCTCTCTGAAGGCACCAGATAAAGTTGCATTCCTACAGGCCAAAGGTGCAGTGGGCGATAATCAAGAAAATAATTTACTTAGGCTAAGGTTTAACATGAATAATATCAAGGTTAATACTTATTTCTCCTATATGCTAGTTATATCAATTATTGTGTAAAAGGGGCAAGGGGTATAGAAGCTTAGCAGCAAATATTGGCTCAACATTGAAACCCTGCACAGGTATAATTTCTAACTAACTCATTAATACTATACTAATAATTTTATAACTTCTCAAAAGAATCTGTATTTAGAAAGTTTATGGCATCTTGTGCCTCTCACGGTTGGGAGGCTGTGAACAATCGCATATGGCTGGACAAACCTGTCAGGCGGGCTAGAGAACCATCAGAGGAGCTTGTGGACTGAAACACTCTTGTTATGCCCAGGAGATTTATTAACTTGAACTGTAAGTTAGCTCCTTTTCAGAGAGAGGTGGTGGGGGATAGCCCTGTGTAGTGTCAGAAGTGTAAGTGAAAGCGTAATGCTAAGGTAGGCAGACTCTGTTTTTGGGGGTAGATGCTCAAAAATGTCCAGGGGGACACCGGAGGCCTGATCCCACCTTTACATATATCAGGCCTCCTTCCTCATGACCTTTGCCACTGGCGGGATTCCTCAAGCTGGCTCCCGGCACACCAGTCGGTGCAGGGTCCTAGGTCCTCATCTCGAGTTGAGGCTGGAACCTCAGGGTTCCTAGCCAGTGCAGACTTGCATCTCAGGGTTTCAACAGGGGAGTCTGGCCTCATCTCATGTGGAGACCTGGAAGTCTGCTTTCCTCTTGAGCTGTCAAAGTAGTGTCATGTTTCATGTCGAGTTGACATAGGTATTGTGGCTTTCTCTCAAGGTGCCACAGGGCTGTCACAATTCCCATCATATTTTGATTCAATACTCGGGGTGACAGTCAAGTCAGTGCAGGGGAATTAGGTTTATCTGGAGTGCATTGGGACATCAGGGTCTTTTTGAATTGTGACCCGACCCCTGGAGTTCCTCTCGAGTTTTAAGTTGAGACCGCCTCATCTTGAGGTGCGATGGGAACGCTGGAATTCCTTTCCCGATGAAGCAGGGAAATGGACCCTCATCTCGAGATGAGGGAAAAATGGGGCTTTTCCTGAGTTGTGGTGGGACACTCAGTGTTCCTCTCGAGTGGAGACGGGTATGTCGGGGAACTCTTGATTTGCATCAAGGGTGTCAAGGGCACTTCAGAGGCTCAAGAGGGAAGGTGGGACTTCTCTCGAGACGCTGCAATGGAAAAGGGCCTCATCTTGCATTGAGGGGTGAATCTCCAGGTTTTTCTCCAGTTGCGGCAGGAAACTGGGGTTCCTCTAGAGTTATGAACTGGACCTCAGGGACCCGCTCATGTTGCCTCAGGAAAGTCATCTCCATGGGAGTTGTGAGGTGCCTCTCGGGATTACTCTCCTGTGCTGGGGTCCAGCCCCGGTGGATCCAGGGTAATTTGAAGCGGGGACAGAGTCGGCAATTAGGAAGGAATTCTTTAGTTAGAGATATAAAGAGATATAAAAAGAATAGGGTAGTAGGAAAATTAGTGGAGAAATTTTGCTGAATAACTTGGTTTATGCGGAAAACCAATAAAACCCCAAGACGAGGGTTTGCACAGCCTACGTAGGCCACAGGGGTCTTCTCGGTCTCCCAGAGGAGGAGAGACGCAAAGCACCTCCCCATTCAGATCTTAGAAGCCCAGGCAAAATTAGTAGGCTTGGCTAGCCTCCGTGCTCCGATGGGAATTCAGCCAGAAAAGAGGAGAACGAGAAAAGACGCAACGAGGGAAACCAGTCTTTCCAGGAACTGGTCTGTTTCTTTATTTTCCAAGGCCGCTTTTATACTATAAGTCATACATAGAGATAAATGGAAAACACAAAGTCACACCGGGTCAGCAGTCCTGACACTTATTGAAATCACACTTTCTTTCTGCATTCCTTCTGATATACAAAGTTCCTAGGTGATTTACATTGTCTTCTGGCCAAGAGGCCTGCTAACATTTTATGACCCTTTCTGATGGTGATTAGTCAACAAGAAAACTTATTTTCTCCAAAGGTGATTTTTTTGCTCAGTTCAGTTCAGTTCAGTTCAGTCACTTAGTCATGTCAGACTCTTTGCGACCCCATGAATCGCATCACACCAGGCCTCCCTATCCATCACCAGTTCCTGGAGTTCACTCAGATTCACGTCCATCGAATCAGTGATGCCATCCAGCCATCTCATCCTCTGTCGTACCCTTCTCCTCCTGTTCCCAATCCCTCCCGACATCAAAGTCTTTTCCAATGAGTCAACTCTTCCCATGAGGTGGCCAAAGTACTCGAGTTTCAGCTTCAGCATCATTCCTTCCAAAAAAATCCCAGGGTTGATCTCCTTCAGAATGGACTGGTTGGATCTCCTTGCAGTCCAAGGGGCTCTCAGGAGTCTTCTCCAACACCACAGTTCAAAAGCATCAATTCTTCAGTGCTCAGCCTTCTTCACAGTCCAACTCTCACATCCATACATGACTACTGGAAAAACCATAGCCTTGACTAGACGGACCTTTGTTGGCAAAGTAATGTCTCTGCTTTTGAATATGCTATCTAGGTTGGTCATAACTTTTCTTCCAAGGAGTAAGCATCTTTTAATTTCATGGCTGCAGTCACCATCTGCAGTGATTTTGGAGCACCCCAAAATAAAGTCTGACACTGTTTCCACTGTTTCACCATCTATTAGCCATGAAGTGATGGGACTGGATGCCATGATCTTCGTTTCCTGAATGTTGAGCTTTAAGCCAACTTTTTCCCTCTCCTCTTTCACTTTCATCAAGAGGCTTTTTAGCTCCTCTTCGCTTTCTGCCATAAGGGTGGTGTCATCTGCATATCTGAGGTTATTGATATTTTTCCCGGCAATCTTCATTCCAGCTTGTGTTTCTTCCAGTCCAGTGTTTCTCATAATGTACTCTGCATATAAGTTAAATAATCAGGGTGACTATATACAGCCTTGACGTACTCCTTTTTCTATTTGGAACCAGTCTGTTGTTCCATGTCCAGTTCTAACTGTTGCTTCCTGACCTGCATACAGATTTCTCAAGAGGCAGGTTAGGTGGTCTGGTATTCCCATCTCTCTCAGAATCTTCCGCAGTTTTTTGTGATCCACACAGTCAAAGGCTTGGCGGAGTCAATAAAGCAGTAATAGATGTTTTTCTGGAACTCTCTTGCTTTTTCCATGATCCAGAGGATGTTGGCAATTTGATCTCTGGTTCCTCTGCTTTTCTAAAAGCAGCTTGAACATCAGGAAGTTCATGGTTCAGGTATTGCTGAAGCCTGGCTTGGAGAATTTTGAGCATTACTTTACTAGCATGTGAGATGAGTGCAATTATGCGGTAGTTTGAGCATTCTTTGGCATTGCCTTTCTTTGGAATTGGAATGAAAACTGACCTTCTCCAGTCCTGTGGCCACTGCTGAGTTTTCCAAACTTGCTGGCATATTGAGTGCAGCACTTACACAGCATCATCTTTCAGGATTTGAAATAGCTCTACTGGAATTCCATCACCTCCACTAGCTTTGTTCATAGTGATGCTTTCTAAGGCTCACTTGACTTCACATTCCAGGATGTCTGGCTCTAGATGAGTGATCACACCATCGTGATTATCTGGCTGATGAAGATCTTTTTTTTTTTTTTTTTTGTACAGTTCTTCCATGTATTCTTGCCACCTCCTCTTAATATCTTCTGCTTCTGTTAGGTCCATACCATTTCTTTCCTTTATTAAGCCCGTCTTTGCATGAAATTTTCCCTTGATATCTCTAATTTTCTTGAAGAGATCTCTAGTCTTTCCCATTCTGTTTTGTTCCTCTATTTCTTTGCATTGATCACTGAAGAAGTCTTTCTTATCTCTTCTTGCTATTCTTTGGAACTCTGCATTCAGATGCTTAAATCTTTCGTTTTCTCATTTTATTTTCACTTCTCTTCTTTTCTCAGCTATTAGTAAGTCCTCCCCAGACAGCCATTTTGTTTTTCTGGATTTTTTTTTCCATGGGGATGGTCTTGATCCCTGTCTCCTGTACAATGTCACGAACCTCATTCCATAATTCATCAGGCTCTCTATCTATCAGATCTAGGCCCTTAAATCTATTTCTCACTTCCACTGTATAATCATAAGGGATT
The DNA here is from genome assembly GCF_016772045.2 of Ovis aries. Classification (NCBI taxonomy): domain Eukaryota; kingdom Metazoa; phylum Chordata; class Mammalia; order Artiodactyla; family Bovidae; genus Ovis; species Ovis aries. Next base: position 7,579,668 of record NC_056080.1, on the reverse strand, counting down.
TGATTTAGGTCATACCTGAATGGTCTAGCGGTTTTCCCTACTTTCTTAAATTTAATCTGAATTTGTTAATAAGGAGTTCATGATCTCAGCCACAGTCAGCTCGTGGTCTTTTTTTTGTTGTTGTTGTTGACTGTATAGAGCTTCTCCATCTTTGGCTGCAAAGAATATAATCAATCTGATTTCAGTGTTGACCATCTGGTGATGTCCATTTGTAGAGTCTTCTCTTGTGTTGTTGGAAGAGGGTGTTTTCTATGACCAGTGCATTTTCTTGGCAAAACTCTATTAGTCTTTGCCCTGCTTCATTCCGCATTCCAAGGCCAAATTTGCCTGTTACTCCAGGTGTTTCTTGACTTACTAGTTTTCATTCCAGTCCCCTATAATGAAATGACATTTTTTTGGAGTGTTAGTTCTAAAAGGTCTTGTAGGTCTTCATAGAACCGTTCAACTTCAGCTTCTTCAGCATTACTGGTTGGGGCATAGACTTGGATTACTGTGATATTGAATGGTTTGCCTTGGAAACAAACAGAGATCATTCTGTCATTTTTGAGATTGCATCAAGTACTGCATTTTGGACTCTTTTGTTGACCATAATGGCTACTGCATTTCTTCTGAGGGATTCCTGCCCACAGTAGTAGATATAATGGTCATCTGAGTTAAATTCACCCATTCCAGTCCATTTTAGTTCGCTGATTCCTAGAATGTCGACGTTCACTCTTGCCATCTCTTGTTTGACCACTTCCAATTTGCCTTGATTCATGGACCTGACATTCCAGGTTCCTATGCAATATTGCTCTTTACAGCATTGGACCTTGCTTCTATTACTAGTCACATCCACAGCTGAGTATTGTTTTTGCTTTGGTTCCCTCCCTTCATTCTTTCTGGAGTTACTTCACTGATCTCCAGTAGTGTGTTGGGCACATACTGACCTGGGGAGTTCCTCTTTCAGTATCCGATCATTTTGCCTTTTCATATTGTTCATGGGGATCTCAAGGCAAGAATACTGAAGTGGTCTTCCATTTCCTTCTCCAGTGGACCACATTCCTCTCAAGTAGAGACGGGTATGTCGGGGTACTTCTTGAGTTGCATCAAGGGTGTCAAGGACCTTTTCGAGGTTTAAGATGGACGGTTGGATTTCTCTCGAGTCACCGCAGCGGAAAAGGGCCTCATCTCGCCTTGAGGGGAGATCTCCTGGTTTTTCTCGAGTTGCGGCAGGAAACTTGGATTTCCTCTCCAGTTATGACAGGGACTTCAGGGACCCGCTCCTGTTGCCTCAGGAAAGTCAAGTCTCCACGCGAATTGTGGGGAAACACTTGGGTTTCTTCTCCAGTCAGTGCCGGGACCAAGGTCCTCATCTGGAGTTGAGGCTGGAACCTCAGGGTTCCTCTCCAGTGCTGACATGGATCTTGGGGTTTCTATGGAGTTTCACCAGGGGAGTCAGGCCTCGTCTCGAGTGGAGACATGCACGTCCGCTTTCCTCTCGAGTTGTAAAGGTAGTGTCAAGCTTCCTGATGAGTTGACATAGCAACCAGTGGCTTTCTCTCAAAGTGCCCCAAGGCTGTCACACATGCCATCATGTTTTGTGTTGATACTCATGGTGACAGTCTAGACAGTGCAGGGGAATCAAGTTCATCTGGAGTGGATTGGGAAATCAGGGACTTTTGGAATTGTGGCACATCTCCTGGAGTTCCTCTCGAGTTTCAAGTTAAGCCTGCCTCCGCTTGAGGTGCGATGAGAACGCCAGAATTCCTTTCCAACAAAGCAGGGAAATGGATCCTCATCTTGAGATAAGAAGGGAAAAACAGGGTTCTTCTTGAGTTGTGTTGGGACACTCAGTGTTCCTCTCTAGTGGAGACGGATATGTCAGGGGACTTCTTGATTGCATCAAAGGTGTCAAGGAGCCTTTTGAGGCTCAAGAGGGAAGGTGGGATTTCTATCGTGACACCACAGCAGAAAAAGGCCTCATCTCGCATTTAGGGGTGAATCTCCTGGTTTTTGTAGAGTTGCAGCAGGAAACCTGGGGTTCCTCTTGAGTTGCGACAAGTACCTCAGGGACCTGGTCTGGTAGCCTCAGGAAAGTCAAGTCTCCATACGATTTGCGAGGGGCCTCTTGGGATTCCTCTCCATTCGGCGCCTGGGCCGAGGTCCTCATCTGGAGTTGAGGCTGGAACCTCAGGTTTCCTCTCCAGTGCTCACATGGATCTCGAGGTTCATATGGAGTTTCCACAGGGGAGTCAGTCCTCGTCTTGTGTGGAGACATGCAAGTCCACTTTCTGCTCGAGCTGTTAAAAAGGTGTCAGGGTTCCTGTCGAGTTGACATAAGGATCTGTGGCTTTCTCTAGAGGTGCCACAGGGCTGTCATACCTTCCATCGTGTTTTGAGTTGATATTAGGGGTGACAGTCGAGTCAGTGCAGGGGAGTCAGGTGTATCTGGAGTGGACTGGGACATCGGGGTGTTTTTGAATTGTAGCACGATCCCTGGAGTTCCTCTCGAGGTTCAAGTTGAGACTGGCTCCTCTTGAGGTGTGACGGGAATGCCGGAATTCCTTTCCCGACGAAGCAGGGAAAGGGACCTTCATCTTGAGATGAGGAGGGAAAAACGGGGCTCTTCTTGAGTTGTTGCAGGACCCTCAGTGTTCCTCTCTAGGGGAGACGGGTATGTCAGGCCACTACTTGAGTTGCATCAAGGGTGTCAAGGACCCTTTCAAGGCTCAAGAGGGTAGGTGGCATTTCTCTTGAGACACCATAGCAGAAAAGGGCTTCATCTCGCTTTGAGGAGAGAATCTCTTGGTTTTTCTCGAGTTGCAGCAGGAAACTTGGCGTTCCTCTCGAGTTAAAAGTTGGACATCAGGGACACACTCGTGTTGCCTCAGGAAAGGCAAGTCTCCATGAGAGTTGCGAGGAGGCTCTCAGGATTCCTCTCCTGTCGGTGCCATGGCTGAGGTCCTCATCTGGAAATGAGGCCGGAACCTCAGGGTGCCTCTCCAGTGCTGACATGGATCTCAGGATTCCCATGTGCTGGGGTCCAGCCCCCGCAGGATCCAGTGGTACCCTCAGGAGAGAAGGCGTTGGCAAAATGATTTGGAGAGAGATAAGAAAGAATGTTGCAGATAAGAAAATAGAGGAGAGAAAGAGGCTGATATTCCTCATTTTACTCAGAAAGCCAATAAAGCTCCAAGACAAGGGACTTGCTCTGTTCACGTAGGCCACAGGCACCCTCCTGGTCTCCCAAGAGTGTGAAGACACACAGCACCTTCCCGTTCAGGTCTTAGAAGCCCAGGCAGGAAAGTGAACGCAGAAACCTTCTGTACTCCAAGGGATCAGCCTGAAAATGAGTTTAAGTGAGAGAAATAAATAAAGATAGACAGACAGACAGACAGACAGACAGACAGACAGACAGACAGACACGGGGTGACCAAGCTTCAGTGAGTGAGGCCCATAACTTTATTTTCAATAGGATCTTTTATATCTTAACTTTACACAGAGGGAAATGAAAGATGCAAATTCTTACAGAGTCAGCCCAAACATTACATCTGTTTTGTCTTTATCAAAACCAGGATTTTTTTTTTTGCATACCTTTCCCATAAACAGTGTTGTGTATATTATCTTCTGGCCTTGGAGGCCTGTGAACATTTTATGACCTTCTTTTGATAAAGGCTGCTCAACCAGAAAACTTATTTTCCCTTGAAATGTTTTTTCTTTATATTTTTAATCTATGTCAGGCTCAAAAAGTATTAAACAGAGTTACATTTCTCACGGAGCCAAGGTGCAATGAGTTACAACAATGAAAGAACCAATTAGATCAAAGGTCTGAGATGGTTAATTCCAGGGCTATTGCTTGTTTTTCTTAAATTCCAACTACATTAACTATTGCACTCCCAGGTGCACTGTGGATAAGAGATATGGGAACTTAGCAGCAAGCATTGGCTCAGCAATGAACTCCTACTCCAGCACTACTCTAATAGCTTTTAATTATTTAAAATGCTCTATATTTTTAGAACATTTTAGGCTTCCCGTGCCTCTCACAGTTGGGAGGCTGTGAATAATCACATGCGTAGCTGCAAGATTCTGGATAAACCTGTCAGGCAAGCTAGAATACCAACAGAGGGGGTTTGAATTGAAATATTCCTTTCATGTCCAGGAGACTTATTAGCTAGAGCCACAAGTTGATTTTCTGCAGAGAAGCGTGATCGGGGATAGATCCCTGTTAATGTCAGAAGAATTGGTGAAAGGCACAAAATAGTAAGACAGATTCTGGTTTTGGGGTAGATGCTCAAGCAGGTCCAGGAGGTTCCTTGAGTCCTGATTCGCCTTGCTCATCAGGACTCTTCCACATGCCCTTCTCATGGGTGGGATCTACCGTGCTGGCTCTGGTACCTATGGAGTTTTAAAAGGGGAGTCAGGCCTCGTCTCGTGTGGAGACATGGAATGCGGATTTCCTCTAGAGCTGTAAATATTGTGTCAGAGTTCCTGTCGCCTTGACATAAGAATCTGTGGCTTATTTTTAAGGTGGCACAGAGCTGTCACACCTGCCAATGTGTTTTGAGTCGACACTTGGGGTTACAGTCGAGCCAGTGCAGTGGAATCAGGTGTATCTGGAGTGCATTGGGACATCGGGGTCTTTTGAAATGGTGGCACAACCCCTGGAGTTCCTCTAGAGGTTCAAGTTGAGACTGCCTCCTCTAAAGGTGCGACGGGAATGATGGGATTCCTTTCCTGATGAAGCAGGGAAGTGGACCCTCATCTCGAGATGAGGAGGAAAAACCGGGGCTGTTCTTGAGTTGTGATGGCACCCTCGGTGTTCCTCCCGACTGGAGATGGATATGTAGGGGAACATCTTGAGTTACCTCAAGGATGACAAGGACCCTTTCAAGGCTCAAGAGGGAAGGTGGGATTTCTTTCGAGATGCTGCAGTGGAAAATGGCCTCATCTCGTGTTGAGGGGAGAATCTCCTGGTTTTTCTCGAGTTGAGGCAGGAAATATGGGATCCTCTCGAGTTACGACGGGGAATTCAGGGACCCTCTCGTGTTGCCTCAGGAAAGTCCAGTCTCCATGCGAGTTGTGAAGGGCCTCTGCGGATTCCTCTGCAGTCGCTGATGGGGCCGCAGTCCTCATCTGGCATTGAGGCTGGAACCTAAGGGTTCCTCTCCAGTGCTGACATGGAACTCGGGGTTCCTCTGGAGTTTCCACAGGGCAGTCAGGCATCGTCTCATGTGGAGATATGCAAGTCCGCTTTCCTCTCGAGCTGGAAAAGCAGTGTCAGGGTTCCTGTCGAGTTGACATATGGGTCGTTGGCTTTCTCTCGAGGTGCCACAGGGCTGTCAAACATGCCATCGTGTTTTGAGTCGATTTTCGGGGTGACCGCCGATTCAGTGCAGGGGAGTCAGGTTTATCTGGAGTGAATTGGGACACTGGGGTCTTTTGGAACGGTGGCATGACCCCTGAAGTTCCTCTCAAATTTCAAGTTGAGACCGCCTCCACTTGAAGTGTGATGGGAACGCCGGGATTCCTTTCCCCACGTAGCAGGGAAATGGACCCTCATCTCGAGTTGAGGAGGGAAAACTGGGGCTCTTCTTGAGTTGTGGCGGGACCCTTGGTGTTCCTCTCGAGTGGAGACGTGTATGTTGGGGAACTTCTTGAGTTGCCTCAAAGGTGTCAAGGAACCTTTCGAGGCTCAAGAGTGAAGGTGGGATTTCTCTCGAGAGGCCACAGGGCAAAAGGACCTCATCTCGCGGTGAGGGCAGAATCCCCTGGTATTTCTCGAGTTGCAGCAGGAAACATCGGATTCCTCTCGAGTTACGACAGGGACCTCAGGGACCCCCTCGTGTTGCCTCAGGAAAGTCCAGTCTCCATGCGAGTTGCGAGGGCCCTCTCGGGATTCCTTTCCAGTCGCTGCCGGGGTCGTTATCCTCATCTGGTGTTGAGGCTGGTACCTCAGGCTTCCTATTCAGTGCTGACATTGATTTCGGTGTTCCCCTGGAGTTTTGACAGGGGAGTCAGGCCTAAGCATTGTCAGGCTGCCTATCGAGTTGACATAAGGTTCAGTGGCTTTCTTTAGAGGTGCCACAGGTCTGTCACACTTGCCATTGCGTTTTGAGTTGATCCTTGGGATGACCATCGTATCAGTGCAGGGGAGTCAGCTGTATCTGGAGTGCATAGGGACATCGGGTCTTTCGGAATGGTGACACGAACCCTGGATTCCCTCTCAAGGTTCAAGTTGAGTCTGACAGTGTCCACTCTTTCCCCATCTATTTCCCATGAAATGATAGGACAGGATGCCATGATCTTCCTTATTGGAATGTTGAGCTTTAAGCCAACTTTTTGCTCTCCTCTTTCCCTTTCATCAAGAAGCTTTTTAGCTCCTCTTCACTTTCTGCCATAAGGGTGGTGTCATCTGCATATATGAGGTTATTGATATTTCTCCCAGCAATCTTGATTCCAGCTTGTGTTTCTTCCAGTCCAGCGTTTCTCATGATGTACTCTGCATATAAGTTAAATAAGCAGGGTGACAATATACAGCCTTGACGTATCTTTTTCTTAATTGGAACCAGTCTGTTGTTCCATGTCCAGTTCTAACTGTTGCTTCCTGACCCTCATACAGATTTCTGAAGAGGCAGGTTAGGTGGTCTGGTATTCCCATCTCTTTCATAATTTTCCAGTTTTTTTGTGATCCACACAGGCAAAGGCTTTGGCATAGTCAATAAAGCAGAAATAGATGTTTTTCTGGAACTGTCTTAATTTTTCCACGATCCAGCAGATGTTGGCAATTTGATCCTGGTTCCTCTGCCTTTTCTAAAACCAGCTTGACCATCAGGGAGTTCATGGTTCACATATTGCTGAAGCCTGGCTTGGAGAATTTTGAGCATTACTTTCCTAGCATGTGAGATGAGTGCAATTGCGCAGTAGTTTGAGCATTCTTTGGCATTCCTCTCTTTGGAATTGGAATGAAAAGTGACCTTTTCCAGTCTTGTGGCCACTGTTGCGTTTTCCAAATTTGCTGGCATATTGAGTGCAGGTCTTTCACAGCATCATCTTCCAGGATTTGAAAGAGCACAACTGGAATTCCATCACCTCTACTAGCTTTGTTCGTAGTGATGCTTTCTAAGGCCCACTTGACTTCACTTTCCAAGATGTGTGGCTCTAGATTAGTGATCACATCATCATGATTATCTAGGTCGTGAAAATCTTTTTTGTACAGTTCTTCCGTGTATTCTTGCCACCTCTTCTTAATATCTTTTGCTTCTGTTATGTCCATACCATTTCTGTCCTTTATCGAGCCCATCTTTCAATGAAATGTACCCTTGGTATCTCTAATTTTCGTGAAGAGATCTCTAGTTTTTCCCATTCTGTTCTTTTCCTCTATTTCTTTGCACTGATCACTGAAGAAGGCTTTCTTATCTCTTACTACTTTTTGGAACTCTGCATTCAGAGGCTTACATCTTTCCTTTTCTCTTTTGCTTTTTGCCTCTCTTCTTTTCACAGCTATTTGTAACGTCTCCCCAGACAGCCATTTTGCTTTTTTGCATTTCTTTTCCATGGGGATGGTCTTGATCCCTGTCTCCTCTACAATGTCACGAACCCCATTCCATAGTTCATCAGGCACTTTATCTATCAGATCTAGTCCCTTAAATCTATATCTCACTTGCACTGTATAATCATAAGGGATATGATTTAGGTCATACCTGAATGGTCTATCGGTTTTCCCTACTTTCTTCAATTTGAGTCTGAATTTGGCAATAAGGAATTCATGATCTGAGCCACAGTTAGCTCCTGGTCTTGTTTTTGTTGACTGTATAGAGCTTCTCCATCTTTGGCTGCATAGAATATAATCAATCTGATTTCGGTGTTGACCATCTGGTGATGTCCATGTTTAGAGTGTTCTCCTGTGTTGCTGGAAGAGGGTGTTTTCTATGACCAGTGCATTTTCTTGGCAAAACTCTATTAGTCTTTGACCTGCTTCATTCCGCATTCCAAGGCCAAATTTGCCTGTTACACTTGGTGTTTCTTGACTTACTACATTTGCAACCAGTCCATCATACTGAAAAGGATATCTTTTTTGGGTGTTAGTTCTAAAATGTCTTGTAGGTCTTCATAAAACCGTTCAACTTCATCTTCTTCAGTGTTACTGGTTGGGGCATAGACTGGGATAACTTAAGAGGGAAGGTGGGATTTTCTCGAGATGCTGCAGCGGAAAAGGGCCTCATCTCACGTTAAGGGCAGAATCTCCTGGTTTTTCTCTAGTTGTGGCAGCAAACTTGGGGTTCCTCTCGAGTTAGGACGGGGACCTCAGGGACATGCTCGTGGGGCCTCCAGAAATTCCAGTCTCCAAGCGTGTTGCGACGGGCCTCTCGGGATTCCTCTGCAGTTGCTGCCGGGGCCGAGGTCCTCATCTGGAGTTGAGGTCGGAACCTCAGGTTTCCTCTCCAGTGCCGACATGGATGTCAGGGTTCCTCTGGAGTTTCCACAGGGGAGTCATGCCTCGTCTCATGTGGAGGCATGCAAGTCTGCTCTCCTCTTGAGCTGGAAAAGCAGTGTCAGGCTTCCTGTCGGGTTGACATAGGGATCGGTGGCTTTCTCTCAAGGTGCCACAGGGCTGTCACGGCTGCCATCGTGTTTTGAGTCAATCCTCGGGGTGACCGTCGAGTTAGTGCAGGGGAGTCAGGTGTATCTCGAGTACATTGTGACATCGGGGTCTTTTGAAACACAACCCCTGGAGTTCCTCAAGTGTACAGTTGAGACTGCCTCCTCTTGAGGTGTGACTGGAATGCCAGGATTCCTTTCCCGAAGAAGCAGGATATGGACCTTCCTCTCGGGATGAGGATAGAAAACCGGGCCTCTTCTTGTCTTGTGGTGGGACCCTCGGGGTTCCTCTCGAGTGGTGACGGGTATGTCGGCGAACTTCTTGAGTTGCCTCAAAGGTGTCAAGGATTCTTTCGAGGCTCAAGAGGGAAGGTGGGATTTCTCTCGAGACATCACAGCAAAAAAGGGCCTCATCTCCCATTGAGGGGAGAATCTCCTGGTTTTTCTTGAGTTGCAGCAGCAAAATTGGGGTTCCTCTCGAATTATGACAATGACCTCAGGGACCCACTCTTGGGGGCCTCAGGATTGTCCAGTCTCCATGTGAGTTGCGAGGGACCTATGGGGATTCCTCTGCAGTCGCTTCCAGGGCTGAGGTCCTCATCTAGATTTGAAGCCAGAACCTCAGCGTTCCTCTCCAGTGCCGACATGCATCTCAAGGTTCCTCTGAATTTTCCACAGGGAAGTCAGTTCTCGTCTCATGTGGAGGCATGCAAGTCCGCTCTCCTCTTGAGCTGGAAAAGCAGTGTCAGGCTTCATGTTGGGTTGACATAGGGATAGGTGGCTTTCTGTCCAGGGGCCACAGGGCTGTCACACCTGCCATCCTGTTTTGAATTGATCCTTGGGTTGACCATTGAGTCAGTGCAATGGAGTCAGGTGTATCTGGAGTGCACTGGGACATTGGGGTCTTTTGAAATGGTGGCACGACCCCTGAAGTTCCTCTCGAGTGTCAAGTTGAGACCACCTCCTCTTGATATGTGACGGGAATGCCAGGATTTGGCGGGGGCCAGCATGATGAATCCCACCCATGACAATGTCACGTGAAAGGAAGCCTCACAAAATGCAAGGTCGTGATCAGGTTTCAGGTGTTCCCCATGGAATTTCCTGAGCATCCACCCACCAAGACTAGAGTCTGCCTGCTTTACTGTGTTATGCTTTCCACCTACTCTTCTGTCAATAACAGGGAGCTGTCCCCCCCCCACCACCTTTTTTTTTTTGGAAAAAAATTAATTTAGAGCTTTTCAATAATAAAAATCCTGGGCATAATATGAGTGTTTCAATCCAAAAACCCTTCTGATGGCTTTCTAGCCTGCCTGCTGGACTTGCAGATCTGAGCATGTGATTGTTTGAGGCCTCCTGACCACGGGAGGCACAGGGAGCTTAAAACATCCTAGGAATTTAGGGGCTTCCAAAGAGTCAAAATCATTAAAATCAAACTGATTAAAGGTTTCATTTGTTGAGCCAATACTTGCTGCCAAATTTTCATATCTTTTATTTGTTGATATAGTTGGTATATAGAAAAAACCAAGTAGCAACACTAGATCTTTGAGTTAAGTACCTTCTTTGTTATAACCCACTGTGCCTTTGTTCTATAGAGATGTAGCTTTAGTGCTTTAAGGAGATGCAGATTAAAGAAAAACACTTCCGGGGAAACGAGATTAACATTCATTAAGAAAGAGAGCCAAAAAGTGTTAGCAAGCCTCTTGGCCAGAAGATAATGTAAATCACCTGAGACCTTTTGTATACAAAATGATATACAGAAAGGGTCAGGACTGCTGCCCCTGCGTGACTCTGTATCTTTCATTATGTAAAATTTAGGGTATATAAACACCTTTTGAACAATAAAATGGGGGGGGGGGGGTTTACACAAGCCTGGCCTCCCCCGTGTCGATTTTTACTCTTGCTCCCTCCTCCTTTTCAGGCTGATCCCTTGGAACGTGGAGGCTCACCGAATCTACTTACTTGCCCGGGCTTCTGAGACCCACGAGAGAGGGAGCCCAAGGCAGGGCACCCTCCGCTATTCAAGCAGGCGCCTGTGGCCCAACATAGACAGGCAAGTTCCTTGTCTGGAACTTAATTGGTTTTCCACGTAAACCAAGTTAATCAGCCTCTTTTCTCCACTTAATTTTCCTACTACACTATCTCTTCCTAATCTAATATTATATTAATAAATAAATAAGTCTTTCCTCGCCAACGCCGTCCCACTTCGAATTCCCTGGATCTACCAGGGCTGGACCCCAGCAAGTGGCACCCGGAACAGGCTATTTGAAGGTAGGTTCTTTGGAGCAATTGCTCCCCCCAGAGCACTCCCTGGTACTCCCCCCAGAGTGATTCAATCACTCCCCGCAGAGTAATTTTGGTTACTCCCCCAGTGTTGAATTTTTGGGATGGCTAGGACCCCACTCAGGGTGCTGCAGCCCCCCCCCCCACCCGTAGGATAGACAGGGTGAGTTGGAGTGGGAAGTGTTGAAGGGTTTAAGAGAAACCTGGTTTTCTAGAGGATGAAATAAACCTACTTTCTTTGGGTTAAAACCCCCCCTTGGCTAAGTTAAAACCTTTTTGTCAAGCTGACTTTTCTATAAATCTTAATTTTCTGACATGGGTAACAATGAGTCAAAAGAATGACAACTCTTTATAGAAGTAATTTTGCAACTGTTAAACAAAAGAGAAATTAAAGTTAAAAAGGCTAGTGTTACAAGAACAATGTCCTTAGTTTTCAGAAGAGGGTACTGGTAATTTAGATATTTGGGTGAAACTAGGAAGACAGCTAAAAACTTATTATACTTATTATACTTTGCATGAGCCAGAAAAAGTTCCTGTAGATGCTTTTGCTCTGTAAGATATGATTAGAAATGTTCTGGACCCCCGTCACGAGGCTATTAGATAGACTATGGGAGAGGCTATAGCGGTGGTTGGTAGTGGGTCTCCACCTTCTATGCAGATCATATTTTCTGCCACTGGCAAAGAAAAGGAGGGAGACTGTATTGTTTCTCCCGAGGAAGGAGAGTGCTCACAGGACACAGCAGCCGAGCGCCCTGTTGAGCTCCCTCCCCCTCTACGCAAACCTTTAAAAATTTATCCAACATTTTCTGATTTAAGGCGACAAGCCCACCTTTGCTTGCGCCTCCCAGAACATTGTTTAAGGTTGAAAAAGATAGGGAGAATATTTCTGAGCAAAAGAGCTTTTAAAACAGAGCCTGCTCCTTGCAGAAAACCCCCTCGGGGGGGCCTCACCAAAAAAAGAAAAAGAAAAAAGGAAAACAAAAAAGAGAAAAAGAAAGAAAAATAATCGTAAAAAGAAGGATTTTACAAATAAAAATGTTTCTATTTTGGCCAAATGGGGCAATTTTGTTGGCAATGTCCTGCTAAACAGAGACAAAAAGCCACATGCATTAACCCCAGATAGCAGCAGCAGCAGCTCCTGGAGCTGACTAGACCTCAGCTCCGCCATGGCAACAATATTAACCCCTGATGTGCCAGTTACTCCGATTCCAACAGGAGTGGCTAGCCCCCTGCCTAAGGACATTGTAAGACTTGTGCTAGGATGTAGCTCGCTTTCCTTTCAAAAAATTTCGGTGGTGTCTGGTGTAGTAGATTCTGATTATACTGGAAAAATTAAAGTTTTGATCTTGCCACCTGCTAAAACTGTGAAAATTAATAAAGGTCAAACAATAACACAGCTTTTGCTTTTACCTTATTACCAGACAGAAAAACCTTGACTTCTCAAGCTAGGAGCCCCAGAGGATTTTGATCTAGTGATCTAGCTTTTTGGGTGCAGAAAATTACAGCTTCTAGGCCTTTAAAAGCGTTTTTAATTCAAGGAAATAAAATGTCAGGGCTGTTAGACACTAGAGCAGACGTTTCTTACATTGCTGGAAAAGACTGGCCCAGCTCCTGGCCAACACATACTATTGAAAATGACTTGGTGGAATTAGAAAAAGTGATATGCAAGATGGGAATGCTGTAAAAAAAAAGGATAAGAGAGAGTTTAAAACCTTGGCAAGTGGTGAACTCCCCATTGCTGTAGGTATTCAAGCAAAGATTAGATGGTTACTTGTCACCTAAAAAGCTATAGACCAGATTTGGGTTATAGAAAGATCATTGGAAAAGCTTATAATGATGTTGTGTAACACCTCTTTACTTGCTTCTCATATTTAGATCTGCCAAAAGTTTTAAAACTGATAATGTCCATTTAAAGCTGCAGAGAGATTGTTTACTAACTTTAAATGATTTCCAGAAATTATTAGGGAATATTAATTGGATATGCCCACATTTAAAACTGACTACTGCAGGTTTAAAGCCTTTTGTTTGATTGCTTAAAAAACAATCCTAATCCCAGTTCTAGGAAAAGGTTGACTAGTGAGACAGAGTTGGCTTTTGTTAAAGTGAATGAGGCTTTAATGACCAGTTAAATAAGATTAATATTACCAAAAGAGGAGATTAAATTATTACTGCCACAAAACAGGATGCTTGTAACAAGAAGGCCCATTGGTTCCATCTACCAGTGACCCCAAGAAAAATAGTTTTATCTTACCCCAGCTTAGTGGTACAATTAATTTTCAAAGGAAGAAAGAGAAGTGTGGAATTTTTTTAGAAAAAAAAAAGTAACAAATAAAGTAATTCCATTCAATAAAGATTAACTACAAGTCTTTTACAGAATACTGATGATTTGGCAAGTAGCTCTGATAGATTTCAGGGGTCAAATTCTTGTTTCATTTGCCATCAAGACCCCACAGTAGCTAAAGTACAAAAATGTAGATTGCGGTTTGAGGATGCCTGTGAAACTTTCCTAACTTTATGTAGTTCCTTCGCTCCCCTTTACCCTATGGGGGAGGGACGTGCTGTTTCAAATACAAGTTGCTTGAAAACGGGATTTCTCAATTTCTTAATTATCAATAGGCAGTACAATTAACAATACTTCATATATTGATATAAAAACATAATATAAATATATTTGCCTAATTACAGTTTGCCTGATTGGGTATGGGTATAAATAAAATATAATAAAGGTATACCTACTAGTATTTTTAAATTACTAGTGTTTTAAAGGATTACATATAAGGAACAGAAACATGGGTTATACAAATATCAATATTACAGTAACATCTGGAAGCGACAAGCACAAAGGTATAAATGTCTAAACTGGAAGAAACTTGAAACCCTCATGTTAATTCTTAAATGTAATATTTCTAACTTATGACAAGACAGATTGGTAGGCAGCCATTTTGTGTCTTAAAATAACTGGGGGCATAGTTAAAATTTTATACATCAAATGATTGCTAAGGAGTGTTGCAGGTGAGATGTGGTTATTTTTAGTTAATTTGAAATGTCTTAAGGTGAGGGGAGGAGGGAGAGCAAATAGTTAAAATTCAGAAAACTCTAAACCTTTTGATAAGAAATTGTAATTTTCAATTATGTTATCTTTAAGGATATGAAAGATTGATAAATTGGTGTAGTTAAATTGGGCCATAACAATTGGTGATCATGGGGGCCGGTAATTAAGCCTGCAAAAAAGAAAAAAAGGAAAAGAAATTATTACAATCTAAAAATTTAAATAATAAAATCCTGAAGATTTTGTTTAATTGCATCGATTTCTGTATTTTTTGTGCATTTAAAACCTGAAGTAAGTTGAATGGGTTAATCTTGTCTAATATAAGTAAATGAGTCTGTAGACTGTGATCTCCCCAAACTAAAAAATACAGTACTTGAAATTGTGTTCTTTATGGTTGTAGTGTTGGTAAAGCACTAATATGCAGAAAATGATGGAATTACACAGTGCAAAAAAAAGGGGGGGTATACCTAATTCTATTTATGGATCTATACTTAATTAATTCATATATAAATTAATATGTATACTATATATACACACATTGAATATATACTGTATAATTATATATACATAGTGTGTATATTGCAGTAATATATGTATGTGGCTTATATTAATTGGTATAGATTGGCATGCTGTGATAACATATGTTATATATACTGTATAATTATATTGTGTGTGTGAGACATATGTTATTACAGTGCATTGGTTTGTGTTGGTTGGTGTTGGTTGTGTGCATGTTGTATTGCTGCAATGTATAATTAATTAATATATTAATTATAAAGATTAATTCAAGTATATTGATTTATATATATGTCAATGAGTTTATACTTGTTGCCATATATAAATACATATAAATACATTATTTAGGTATATCTGTATACTAAATGAGATAAGGAGGTTATACATTTATTATTTAAATTTATACAGAGACCTGAACTAAACATTAGACCTAAATTAACATATCGCTAAATTCAAGTTGTTAAAACACAAATTAAAAAAAAAATTAAATTGACAACTGAAATGCTTCCTCATTGGTGCCCGGAGCAATTAGATGTAAAGCCTTTGATAAAGTGGAAAGATCTCCTCTCCAGAAAATAAAAAGATCCTGACTCAAAATTAACTGCTGGTCGAGGAAGTGTTTATATTTTTTCCACAGGACACAGATTCATCAATTTGGATCCCGGACAGACTGATTCGCCACAAAAGAAAAAGGGAACTCCTCTGCCTCCACCGCCGTGGACGCTGCCAGCCTGACTGACTGATGGAACCCAGTGGACCATGCTCGCAGCACTGTAGCAGCACCAGCGTCCATCTGCAAAACTATGGGATCGAGGGTTGATGGGGAATGAAGATATATTGAAACTGTATACTATTTGCTCAGTTTTTCATGTAGCTTGGCCGCTGCTAGACTCAAGGCTGGTTCAGCAGAGGGCGGGGCGAGGGCTGCCGCTCGTGCCAGCAGGAGAGGCAAAATAAACATCAAGATCCCCGCAGGGCTGACAGCTGCTGTAGCACAAACTCCGACCAGAAAATGACTCTATTTACTCTCTTCTGGCTTGTTTATCCTCTCCTTATGTTTTTCTTTTCACCAATGATTCTGGAAAAATTAATGTACAAATGGACCTAATGTAGTGACTTGTGAACAATGTATGCTTTCATCTTGTTTAACTCCTCAATATAATGTTTGCTCTTTTGGGGTTTAAAACGTCCACCCTATGATGCCTGTAACAACTTATTGGCATGATAATTAAGATCTTGCTGTGTTACACAAACTGTTACTGTTATTGTTATTGTTACTATGGCAACAATCATTGACGCAACAAGTGTAAATGCCCAATATATTCAAAAATCATATTTTAGGTGTTTGGCACAGCTCAGATATTAGTTTAGACACAGGGAAACTTCATAATCAGTTTCAGACCTTGGAACACTCCCGATTAGATTTTACCACTGCAGGAGTAGCCAATAACTTTTTCGACACCTTCTCTAACTTCATTTCTGGAAAAAATACTCTGTCTACTGTTTTTAGTTTGCTCTAAATCTTGCTCCTTATAATCATTCTTCCTTGTATTGTCAGGATTTTTCGGCAGAACATTCAGAGCCTTACAACTGAACTACATGGCTGTTTTAAAAAAATAAAATAAAAAAGGGGGAGATGCCGGGGGCCAGCGTGAGGAATCCCACCCATGACAACGTCATGTGGAAGGAAGCCTCACAAAATGCAAGGACGTGATCAGGCTTCAGGGGTTCCCCGTGGAATTTCCTGAGCATCCACCCACCAAGACTAGAGTCTGCCTGCTTTACTGTGTTACTATTTCCACCTATTCTTCTGTCATTAATAGGGGCTGTCCCCTCACCACATTTTCTGGAAAAAAAAATAATTTAGAGCTTTTCAATAATAAATGTCCCATGCATAATACGAGTGTTTCAATCCAAAAACCCTTCTGATGGCTTTCTAGCCTGCCTGCTGGACTTGCAGATCTGAGCATGTGATAGTTTGAGGCTTCCTGACCGCAGGAGGCACAGGAAGCTTAAAACATCCTAGGAATGTAGGGGCTCCCAAGGAGTCAAAATCTTTAGAATCGGGCTGATTAAAGGTTTCATTTGTTGAGCCAATACTTGCTGCCAAATTTTCATATCTTTTATTTGTTGATATAGTTGGTATATAGAAAAAACCAAGTAGCGACACTAGATCTTTGAGTTAAGTACCTTCTTTGTTATAACCCACTGAGCCTTTGTTCTATAGAAATGTAACTTTAGTGCTTTAAGGAGATGCAGATTAAAGAAAAACACTTCCGGGGAAACGAGATTAACATTCATTAAGAAAGAGAGCCAAAAAGTGTTAGCAAGCCTCTTGGCCAGAAGATAATGTAAATCACCTGAGACCTTTTGTATACAAAACGATATACAGAAAGGGTCAGGACTGCTGCCCCTGCGTGACTCTGTATCTTTCATTATGTAAAATTTAGGATATATAAACTCCTTTTGAACAATAAAGTTGGAGGGGGTTTTGCACAAGCCTGGCCTCCCCCGTGTTGATTTTTTCTCTTGCTCCCTCCTTCTCCTTTTCAGGCTGATCCATTGGAACATGGAGGCTCACCGAATCTACTTACTTGCCCGGGCTTCTGAGACCCACGCGAGAGAGAGCCCAAGGCAGGGCACCCTCCGCTATTCAAGCGGGCGCTTGTGGCCCAACGTAGACAGTGCAAGTTCCTTGTCTGGAACTTTATTGGTTTTCCACATAAACCAAGTTAATCAGCCTATTTTCTCCACTTAATTTTCCTACTACACTATCTCTTCCTAATCTAATATTATATTAATAAATAATATTATCCCTGGACCCCGGCAGGGATTTCTTTCCTGACGAAGCAGGGAAATGGACCCTCCTCTCAGAATGAGGAGGAAAACCCGGGGCTCTTCTTGAGTTGTGGTGGGACCCTGGGGGTTCCTCTCAATTCGAGAAGGGTATGTCAGGAAACTTCTTGAGTCACCTCAAGGGAGTCAAGGATGCTTTCGACACTCAAGAGGGAAGGTGGGATTTCTCTTGAGACACTGCAGCGGGAAAGGGCCTCATTTTGCGTTGAGGGGAGAATCTCCTGTTTTTTCCGAGGTTGCGACAGCAAACAGGGGTTCCTTTCCAGTTATGATGGGGACCTCAGGGACTCGCTTGTGAGGCCTCAGGAAAGTCCAGTCTCCATGCGAGTTGCGAGGGGCCCCTCGGGATACCTCTGAAGTCGGTGCCGGGGCCGTCGGTCTCATCAGGATTAGAGGCGGGAACCTCAGGGTTCCTCTCCAGTGCTGACATGGATGTCGGCGTTGCTCTGGTGTTTCCACAGGGGAGTCAGGCCTCGTCTGTTGTGGAGAAATGAAAGTGTGATCTCCTCTCGAGCTGGAAAGGCAGTGTAAGGCTTCCTGTAGGGTTGACATAGGGATCGGTGTCTTTCTCTCGAGGTGCCACAGGGCTGTCACACTTTCCATTGTGTTTTGAGTAGATCCTCGTGGTGACCGTCGAATCAGTGCATGGGACTCTGGTGTATCTGGAGTGCATTGGGACATCGGGGTCTTTTGGAAAGCTGGCACGATGCCTGGATTTCCTCTCGAGGGTCAAGTTGAGACCTCCTCCTCTTGAGGTGCGCCGGGAAGGCGGGATTCCTTTCCCGACAAGGCAGGTAAATGGACTCTCATCTCGAGATGAGGAGGGAAAGCTCGGGCACTTATTGAGTTGTGGTGGGACCGTCGGTGTTCCTCTTGAGTGGAGACGGGTATGTCAGCGAACTTCTTGAGTTGCCTCAAGGGTGTCATGGACCCTTTCAAGGTTCAAGAGGGAAGCTGGACTTTCTCTCAAAACACGGCAGCCGAATAGGGCTTCATCGCGCGTTGAGGGGAGAATCTCCTCCTTTTTCTCGAGTTGTGAAGCAAACTTGGGGTTCCTCTCGTGTTCTGATGGGGACCTCAGGGACCCGGTCTTGTGGCCTCAGGAAAGTCCAGTGTCCATGCAAATTGCCAGGGGCCTCTCGGGATTCCTCTGTAGTGGCTGCTGGTGCCGAGTTCTTCATCTGGATTTGACTTCGGAAACGCAGATTTCCGCTCCAATGCCGACATGGATCTCAGCGTTCCTCTGGAGTTTCCACAGGGAAGTCAGGCCTCGTCTCGTGTGGAGACATGCAAGTTCGGTCTCCTCTCGAGCTGGAAAATCAGTGTCAGGCTTCATGTCGATTTGATTTAGGGATAGTTGGCTTTCTCTTGAGGTTCCATAGGGCTCTCACACCTGCCTTCTTGTCTTTGGTCGATGCTCAGGGTGATTGTCGAGTCTGTGCATGGGAGTCAGGGGTAACTGGAGTTCATTGGGACATCCGGGTATTTTGGAATGGTGGAAGATCCGTGGAGTTCCTCTTGAGTGTCAAGTTGAGACCGCCTCCTCTTGAGGTGAGAAGGGAACGGGGGGATTCCTTTCCCAACGAAGCAGGTAAATGGACCCTCATCTCGAAATGAGGAGGGAAAGACGAGGCTCTTCTTGAGTTGTGGCGGGACCCTCGGTGTTCCTCTCCAGTGGACACGGTTTTGTTGGGGGACTTCTTGAGTTGCCTCAAGGCTGTCAAGGACCATTTCGAGGCTCAAAATGGAAGATGAGATTCCTCTGTAGACACCACAGTGGAAAAGGGCCTCATCTCGCGTTGGGAGATTCTTCTGGTTTTTCTCGAGTTTTGGCAGCAAAGTTGGGGTTCCTCTTGAGTTCCGATGGGGTCCTCAGGGACCCAATCGTGTGGCCTCAGGAAAGTCCAATGTCCATGTGAGTTGCGAGGGGCCTCTCGGGATGCCTCTGCCATCTCTCCCGGGGTCGAGGTCCTCATCTGGAGTTGAAGCAGTAACCTCAGGGTTCCTGTCATGTGCTGACATGGATCTCGGGGTTCCTGTGGAGTTTCCACAGGGGAGTCAGGCCTCGTCCAGTGTGGAGACACACAAGTCCGCTCTCCTGGCGAGCTGGAAAAGCGGTGTCTCTCTGCTTGTCGGGTTGACAGCGGGATCGGTGGCTTTCCCTCGGGGTTCCTTAGCCTGTCACACTAGCCATCGTGTTTTGAGCTGATCCTCCAGGTTACCGTTGAGTCAGTGCAGGGGAAACAGATGTATCTGGAGTGCATTGGGACATCAGGGTCTTTGAAATGGTGGCACGACCCCTGCAGTTCGTCTGGATTTTCAAGTTCAGACCGCCTCCTCTTGAGGTGTGACT
Source organism: Ovis aries (assembly GCF_016772045.2). Taxonomy (NCBI): domain Eukaryota; kingdom Metazoa; phylum Chordata; class Mammalia; order Artiodactyla; family Bovidae; genus Ovis; species Ovis aries. The sequence goes on along the minus strand of NC_056080.1, from coordinate 7,560,037 downwards.
GGAATGGCAGGAATAGTTTCCCATGGAAGCATGGAAATATACCCTCCTCTCGAGTTGAGGAGGGAAAACCAGGCCTCTTTTTGAATTGTGAGGGGACCATCGGTGTTCGTCTAGAGTGGAGACGTGTATGTTTGCAATCTTCCTGAGTTGCCTCAAGGTTGTCAAGGATGCTTTCGAGGCTCAGGAGGGAATTTGGGAATTCTGTCGAGACGCCGCAGCCGAAAAGGGCCTCATCTCACGTTGAGGGGAGAATCTCCTGGTTTTTCACGAGTTGCGGCGGCAAATGTGGGGTTCCTCTCGAGTTCCGAAGGGAACCTCAGGGACTCGCACTTGTAGCCTCAGGAAAGTCCAGTCTCCATGCGAGTTATGAGGGGCCACTGGGGATTCCTCTGCAGTCGCTGCCAGGGCCGATGGTTTCATGGGGATTAGAGGCCGGAACCTCAGGGTTCCTCTCCAGTGGCAACATGGAGGTCGGTGTTCCTCTGTAGTTTCCACAGGGGAGTCAGGCCTCGTCTGTTGTGGAGAAATGAAAGTGTGATCTCCTCTCGAGCTGGAAAAGCAGTGTAAGGCTTCCTGTCGGGTTGACATAGGGATCGGTGTCTTTCTCTCGAAGTGCCACAGGGCTGTCACACTTTACATTGTGTTTTGATTATATCCTGGTGGTGACCGTCAAATCAGTGCATGCGACTCAGGTGTATCTGGAGTGCCTTGGGACATCGGGGTCTTTTGAAAAGCTGGCATGACCCCTGGATTTCCTCTCGAGTGTCAAGTTGAGAATGCCTCCTCTTGAGGTGTGCCGGGAAGGTGGGATTCCTTTCTGACGAGGCAGGTAAATGGACTCTCATCTCTAGATGAGGAGGGAAAGCTCCGGCACTTATTGAGTTGTGGTGGGACCATCGGTGTTCTTCTCGAGTGGAGACGGGTATGTCAGCGAACTTTTTGAGTTGCCTCAAGGGTGTCATGGACCCTTTCAAGGTTCAAGAGGGAAGCTGGACTTTCTCTCAAAACACTGTAGCTGAATAGGGCTTCATCTCGCGTTGAGGGGAGAATCTCCTTTTTCTCGAGTTGTGGCAGCAATCTTGGGGTTACTCTCGAGTTCCGATGGGGACCTCAGGGGCCCGGTCTTGTGGCCTCAGGAAAGTCCAGTGTCCATGTGAATTGCCAGGGGCCTCTCGGGATTCCTTTGTCGTCGCTGCTGGTGCCGAGTTCTTCATCTACATTTGACTTCGGAAACACAGATTTCCGCTCCAATGCCGACATGGATCTCAGCGTTCCTCTGGAGTTTCCACAGGGAAGTCAGGCCTCGTCTCGTGTGGAGACATGCAAGTTCGGTCTCCTCTCGAGCTGGAAAATCAGTGTCGGGGTTCCTGTCGATTTGAGTTAGGGATAGTGGCTTTCTCTTGAGGTTCCATAGGGCTCTCACACCTGCCTTCTTGTCTTTGGTCGATGCTCAGGGTGATTGTCGAGTCTGTGCATGTGAGTGAGGGGTAACTGGAGTTCACTGGGACATCCGGGTATTTTGGAATGGTGGAAGATCCGTGGAGATCCTCTCGAGTGTCAAATTGAGACCGCCTCCTCTTGAGGTGAGAAGGGAACGGGGGGATTCCTTTCCCGATGAAGCAGGTAAATGGACCCTCATCTCGAGATGAGGGAGGGAAAGACGAGGTTCTGCTTGAGTTGTGGTGGGACCCTCGGTGTTCCTCTCCAGTGGACACGGTTATGTCGGGGAACTTCTTGAGTTACCTCAAGGCTGTCAAGCATCCTTTCGAGGCTCAAAAGGGAAGATGAGATTCTTTTGGAGACACCGCATTGGAAAAGGGCCTCATGTCACGTTGTGGGGGAGATAATCCTGGTTTTTCTCAAGTTACAGCAGCAAACATGGGGTTCCTCCCAATTTCCAATGCGGACCTCAGGGACCCACTCTTGTGGTCTCAGGAAAGTCCAGTGTCCATGCAGTTTGCGAGGGGCTTCTCTGGATGCCTCTGCAGTTGCTGCCGGGCTGAGTTCCTCATTTGGATTTGACTTCGGAAACACAGATTTCCAGTGCAATGCCGACATGGATCTCAGCGTTCCTCTGTTGTTTCCACAAGGAAGTCAGGCCTCATCTCGTGTGGAGACATGCCAGTCTGGTCTCCTCTCCAGCTGGAAAATCAGTGTCAGGCTTTCTGTTGATTTGACTTAGGGATAGGTGGCTTTCTCTTGAGGTTCCATAGGGCTGTCACACCTGCCATCATGCCTTTTGTCGATCCTCAGGGTCACCGTCGAGTCAGTGCAAAGGAGTCGGGGTAACTGCAGTTCATTGGGACATCTGGGTATTTTGGAATGGTGGCAAGATCCGTTTAGTTCATCTCGAGTATCAAGTTGAGACTGCCTCCTCTTGAGGTGAGAAGGGAATGGGGGGATTCCTTTCCCAACGAAGCAGGTAAATGAACCCTCATCTCGAGATATGGAGGGAAAGAGAGGCTCCTCTTGAGTTGTGGTGGGACCCTCGGTATTCCTCTCTAGTGGACTAGGTTACATTGGGGAACTTCTTGAGCTGCCTCAAGGCTGTCATGGACCCTTTTGAGGCTCAAGAGGGAAGGTGAGATTTCTCTGGAAACACCGCAGTGGAATAGGGCCTCACCTCGCATTGAGGGGACATTCTCCTGGTTTTTCTCCAGTTGCGGCAGCACACTTGGGATTCCACTCGAGTTCTGACAGGGACATCAGGGACCCGATCGTGAGTCCTCAGGAAACTCCAGTCTCCATGCGAGTTGCGAGGGGCCTCTAGGGATGCCTCTACTGTCTCTCCCTGGGCCGAGGTCCTCATCTGAAGTTGAAGCAGTAACCTCAGGTTTCCTCTCATGTTCTGACATGGATCTCGGTATTCCTGTGGAGTTTCCACAGGGGAGTCATCCCTCATTGAGTGTGGAAACATGCAATCTGCTCTCCTCTCGAGCTGGAAAAGCAGTGTCTGTCTTCTTGTCAGGTTCACATAGGTATAGGTGGCATTATCTCAGGGTTTCTTAAGATGTCACACTAGCCATTGTGTTTTGAGCCGATCCTCGGGGTGATCGGCGAGTCAGTGCAGGGGAGTCAGATGTATCTCGAGTGCACTGGGGCATCGTGGTCTTTTGAATGGTGTCTGCAAGACCTCTGCAGTTCGTCTGGATTCTCAAGTTCAGACCGTCTCCTTTGAGGTGCGACTGGAATGGCGGGATTAATTTTCGGACGAAGCATGGAAATATACCCTCCTCTCAAGTTGAGGAGGGAAAACCAGGGCTCTATTTGAATTGTGACAGGACCATCGGTGTTCGTCTAGAGTGGAGACGTGTATGTTTTAGAACTTCCTGAGTTGCCTCAAGGTTGTCAAGGACGCTTTCGAGGCTCAGGAGGGAAGTTGGGATTTCTGTCAAGACGACGCAGCCGAAAAGGGCCTCATCTCGCGTTGAGGGGAGAATGTCCTGGATTTTCACGAGTTGCGGCAGCAAACGAAGGGTTCCTCTTGAGTTCCGAAGGGGACCACAGGGACCCGCTCTTGTGGCATCAGGAAAGTCCAGTCTCCTTGTGAGTTGCGAGGGGCCCCTCGGGATTCCTCTGCAGCCACTGGCGGAGCTGACAGTCTCATCAGAATTAGAGGCCAGAACTTCAGTGTTCCTCTCCAGTGCCAACATGAGGTCAGTGTTCCTCTGGAGTTTCCACTGGCGAGTGAGGCCTCGTCTGTTGTGGAGACATGCAAGTCCTCTCTCCTCCTGAGCTGGAAAAGCAGTGCCAGGCTTCCTGTCGGGTTGGCATAGGGATCGGTGGCTTTCTCTCGAGGTGCCACAGTGCTGTCACACATGCCTTCTTGTCTTGTGTGAATCCTCGTTGAGACCTTCCAGGCAGTGCATGGGAGTAAGGTGTATCTGGAGTGCATTGGGAAATCGGGGTCTTTTGGAATGGTGGCATATCCCCTGGATTTTCTCTCGAGTGTCAAGTTGAGAACGCCTCCTCTTGAGGTGCGAAGGGAAGGCAGGATTCCTTTCCCGACAAAGCAGGTAAATGGACTCTCATCTCCAGATGAGGAGGGAAAGCTCTGGCACTTATTGAGTTGTGGCGGGACGCTCGGTGTTCCTCTCGAGTGGAGATGGGTATGTCTTCGAAGTTCTTGAGTTGCCTTAAGGGTGTCATGGACCCTTTCAAGGTTCAAGAGTAAAGCTGGGATTTCTCTCGAAACGCTGCACCTGAAAAGGGCCTCATCACGCGCTGAGGGGAGAATTTCCTCCTTTTTCTCGAATTGCGGCAGTAAACTTGGAGGTCCTCTTGAGTTCCGATGGGGACCTCAGGTAACCGCTCTTGTGGCCTCTTGGGATTCCTCTGCAGTCGCTGCCCGGCCCGAGTTCCTCATCTGGATTTGACTTTGGAAACACAGATTTCTGCTCCAATGCTTACATGGATCTCAGCGTTCCTCTGGAGTTTCCACAGGGAAGTCAGGCCTCGTCTCGTGTGGAAACATGCAAGTCCAGTCTCCTCTCGAGCTGGAAAATCAGTGTCAGGCTTCCTGTATTGTTGACATAGGGATAGGTGGCTTTCTCTTGAGGTTCCATAGGGCTGTCACACCTGCCTTCATGTCTTTAGTCGATCCTAGGGTGACTGTCGAGTCAATGCAGGGGAGTCAGGGGTAACTGGAGTTCATTGGGACAGCCTGGTATTTTGGAATGGTGGAAGATCTGTGGAGTTCCTCTCGAGTGTCAAGTTGAGACCACCTCCTCTTGAGGTGAGAAGGGAACGGGGGGATTCCTTTCCCAACGAAGCAGGTAAATGGACCCTCATCTTGAGATGAGGAGGGAAAGACGAGGCTCTTCTTGAGTTGTGGCGGGACCCTCGGTGTTCCTCTCCAGTGGACACGGTTTCATCGGGGAACTTCTTGAGTCACCTCAAGGCTGTCAAGGACCATTTCGAGGCTCAAAGGGAAGGTGAGATTCCTCTAGAGACACCGCAGTGGAAAAGGGCCTCATGTCACGTTGAGGGGAGATAATCCTGGTTTTTCTTGAGTTGTGGCAACAAACTTCGGTTTCCTCTCGAGTTCTGATGGGGACCTCAGGGACCCGCTCGTGTGGCCTCAGGAAACTCCAGTCTCCATGCGAGTTGCACGGGGCCTCTCGGGATGCCTCTGCAGTCTCTGCCGGGCCGAGGTCCTCATCTAGAGTTGAAGCAGTAACCTCAGGGTTCCTGTCATGTGCTGACATGGATCTCGGTGTTCCTGTGGAGTTTCCGCAGGGGAGTCAGGCCTCGTCCAGTGTGGAGACACACAAGTCCGCTCTCCTGGCGAGCTGGAAAAGCGGTGTCTGTCTTCTTTTCTGGTTGACATAGGGATCGGTGGCTTTCTCTCAGGGTTCCTTAGCCTGTCACACTAGCCATCCTGTTTTGAGGCGATCCTCGGGGTGACTGTCGAGTCAGTGCAGGGGAGTCTGATGTATCTCGAGTGCATTGGGACATCAGGGTTTTTTGAAATGGTGACACGACCCCTGCAGTTCGACTGGATTCTCAAGTTGAGACTGCCTCCTCTTGAGGTGTGACTGGAATGGCGGGATTAATTTCCCGAGGAAGCATGGAAATATACCCTCCTCTCGAGTTGAGGAGGGAAAACCAGGGCTCTTTTTGAATTGTGACGGGAACATCATTGTTCCTCTCGTGTGGAGACGTGTATGTTTAGAACTTCCTGAGTTGCCTCAAGGTTGTCAAGGACCCTTTAGTGGCTCAGGAGGGAAGGTGGGATTTCTATCGAGACACCACATCCGAAAAGGGCCAAATCTCGTGTTGAGGGGAGAATCTCCTAGTTTTTCACGAGTTGCAGCAGCAAACTTGGGGTTACACTCGAATTCCAACGGGGACCTCAGGGAACCTCTCTTGTGGCATCAGGAAAGTCCAGTCTCCATGCGAGTGGTGAGGGGCCCCTCAGGATTCTTCTGCAGTCGGTGCTGAGGACGATGGTCTCATCGGGATTAGAGGCGGGAACCTCAGGGTTCCTCTCCAGTGCCGACATGGATGTCGAGGTTCCTCTGGAGTTTCCACAGGGGAGCCAGGCCTCGTCTGTTGTGGAGACATACAAGTCTGCTCTCCTCTTGAGCTGGAAAAGCAGTGTCAGACTTCCTGTCGGGTTGACATAGGGATCGGTGGCTTTCTCTGGAGGTGCCACAGGGCTGTCACACTTTCCATCGTGTCTTGAGTAGATCCTCGTAGTGACCGTTGAGTCAGTGCATGGGAGTAAGGTATATCTGGAGTGCATTGGGACATCAGGGTCTTTTGGAATGCTGGCACGACCCCTGGATTTCCTCTCGAGTGTCAATTTCAGACCGCCTCCTCTTGAGGTGCGACGGGAAGGTGGGATTCCTTTCCCAACGAGGCAGGTAAATGGACTCTCATCTCGAGATGAGGAGGGAAAGCCCCGTCACTTATTGAGTTGTCGTGGAACCCTTGGTGTTCCTCTTGAATAGAGATGAGTAAGTTGGCGAACTCCTTGAGTTGCCTCAAGGGTGTCATGGACCCTTCAATATTCAAGACGGAAGCTGGAATTTCTCTCGAAACGCTGCAGCTGAAAGGGCTTCTTCTTGCACTGAGGGGAGAATCTACCCCTTTTTCTCGAGTTGTAGCAGGAAACTTGGGGTTCTTCTCAAGTTCCGATGGGGACCTCATGGACCCGGTCTTGTGGCCTCAGGAAAGTCCAGTGTCCATGCGAATTGCGAGGGGCCTCTCGGGATTCCTCAGAATTCACTGCTGGGGCTGAGTTTCTCATCTGGATTTGACTTCGGAAACACAGATTTCCACTCCAGTGCTGACATGGATCTCAGCGTTCCTCTGGAGTTTCCATAGGGAAGTCACACCTCATCTCGTGTGGAGACATGCAAGTCCAGTCTCCTCTCGAGCTGGAAAATCAGTGTCGGGCTTTCTGTCGAGTTGACATAGGGATAGGTGGCTTTCTCTTGAGGTTCCATAGGGTTGTCACTCCTGCCTTCATGTTTTTAGTCGATCCTCAGTGTGACTGTTGAGCTAGTGCATGGGAGTCAGTGGTAACTGGAATTCATTGGGACATCTGGGTATTTTGGAATGGTGGCAAGATCCGTGGAGTTCCTCTCGAGTTTCAAGTTGAGACTGCCTCCTCTTGAGGTGAGAAGGGAACGGGGGGATTCCTTTCCCGACGAGGCAGATAAATGGACCCCCATCTCGAGATGAGGATGGAAAGACGATGCTCTTCTTGAGTTGTGGCGGGACCCTCCATGTTCCTCTCCAGTGGACACGGTTTCGTTGGGGGAACTTCTTGAGTTGCCTCAAGGTTGTCAAGGACCATTTCAAGTCTCAGGAGGGAAGTTGGGATTTCTGTTGAGACGCCACAGCCGAAAAGTGCCTCATCTCGCGTTGAGGGGAGGTAATCCTGGATTTTCTCGAGGTTTGGGAGGTCCCTCTTGAGTTATGATGGGGACCTCATGGACCCGCTCTTATGGCCTCAGAAAAGGCCAGTCTCCATGTGAGTTGGAAGGGGCCCCTCGGCATTCCTCTGAAGTCTGTGGCGCGGCCTAAGGTCTCATCGGGATTAGAGGCTGGAACCTCAGGGTTCCTCTCCAGTGCCGACATTGATGTCGGGGTTCCTCTGGAGTTTCCACAGGGGAGTCAGGCCTCGTCTGTTGTGGAGACATGCAAGTCCGCTCTCCTCCTGAGCTGGAAAAGCAGTGTCAGACTTCCTGTCGGGTTGACATAGGGATCAGTGGCTTTCTCTCGAGGTGCCACAGGGCTGTCACACCTGCCATCGTGTCTTGAGACGATCCTCGTTTTGACTGTCTTGTCATTGCATCGGAGTCAGTGGTATCTCGAGTGCATTGGGACATCGGGTTCTTTGGAATGGTGAAACCACCCCTGGAGTTCCTCTCGAGTGTCACGTTGAGACCACCTCCTCTTAAGGTGCGATGAGAATGGTGGGATTCCTTTCCGACGAAGCAGGTAAATGGACCCTCATCTCGGGATGAGGAGGGAAAGCTGGGTCTCTTGTTGAGTTGTGGCAGAACCCTTGGTGTTTCTCTTGAGTGGAGATGGGTATGTCGCGGAATTTCTTGAGATGCCTCAAGGATATCAAGGACCCTTTTGAGGCTCAAGATGAATGGTGGGATTTCTCTCGAGACGGTGCAGCAGAAAAGGGCCTCATCTCGTGTTGAGGTGAGAATCTCCTGGTTTTTCTCAAGTTGTGGCAGCAAACTTGGGGTTCATCTTGAGTTACGACCAGGACCTCATTGACCGTTTTGTGGGGCCTCAGGAAAATCCAGTCTCCATGGAGTTGCAAGGGGCCTCTCGGGATTCCTCTGCAGTCGCTGCCGTGGCCAAGGTCCTCAATTGGATTTGAGGCAGTCACCTCAGATTTCCTCTACACTGCCAAGATGGATCTCAGGGTTCCTCTGGAGTTTCCACAGGGGAGTCAGGCCTCGTCTCATCTGGAAGCTTGCAAGTCCGCTCTCCTCTCCTGCTCGAAAAGCAGTGTCAGGCTTCCTGTCATGTTGACATAGGGATCAGAGGCTTTCTCTCGAGGTGCCACAGGGCCGTCACACTTGTCATTGTGTTTTGAGTAGATCCTCGGTGTGACCGTCGAGGTAGTGCATGTGAGTCAGGTGTATCTGGAGTGCATTGGGACATAGGAGTCTTTTGAAATGGTGGCACGACCCCTGGAGTTCCTCTCAATTCTCAAGTTGAGACCGCCTCCTCTTGAGGAGCAACTGGAATGCTGGGATTCCTTTCCCGATGAGGCATGGAAATATACCCTCCTCTCGAGATGAGGAGGGAAAACTGGGGCTCTTTTTGAATTGTGTCGGGACCCTCGGTGTTCCTCTCGAGTGGAGACGTGTATGTTTGCGAACTTCCTGAGTTGCCTCAAGGTGTCCAAGGACCCTTTAGAGGCTCAAGAGGGAAGGTGGGATTTCTCTCGAGACGCCACAGCTGAAAATGGCCTCATCTCACGTTGAGGGGAGAATCTCCTGGCTTTTCTCGAGTTGCGGCAGCAAACTTGGGGTTACTCTCGAGTTACGATGGGGACCTCAGGAACTCCCTCTTGTGGCCTCAGGAAAGTCCAGTCTCCATGGGAATTTCGAGGAGCTTCTGGGGATTTCTCTTCAGTTGCTGCCGAGGCCGAGTTTTTCATCTAAATTAGAGGCCAGAATCTCAGGTTTTCCTCTCCCGTGCTGACATGGGTGTCGGGGTTCCTGGGCAGTTTCCACAGCGAAGTCAGGCCTTGTCCTTTGTGGAGACATGCAAGTCTGCTATCCTCCCGAGCTGGAAAAGCAGTGTCAGTCTTCCTGTCGGGTTGACATAGGGATCGGTGGCTTTCTTTTGAGGTGCCACAGGTCCGTCACACGTGCCATCGTGTCTTGAGTAGATCCTCGTGGTGACGGTCGAGTCAGTGCATGGGAGTCAGGTGTATCTGGAGTGCATTGGGACATCGGGGTTTTTTGGAATGGTGGCCTGACCCCTGGATTTCCTCTCGAGTGTTGAGACCGCCTCCTCTTGAGGTGCGACGGGAAGGCGGGATTCCTTTCCCGACGAAACAGGTAAATGGACTCTCATCTCGAGATGAGGAGGGAAAGCTCAGGCACTTATTGAGTTGTGGTGGGACTCTCGGTGTTCCTCTCGAGTGGAAACGGGTATGTTGGCGAACTTCTTGATTTGCTCATGCATGTCATGGACCCTTTCAAGGTTCAAGAGGGAAGGTGGGATTTCTCTCGAGATGCCACAGCTGAAAAGGGCCTCATCTCGGGTTGAGGGGAGAACCTCCTGGTTTTTCTCGAGTTGCGGCAGTAACCTTGGGGGTCCTCTCGCGTTCCGATGGGGACCTCAGGGACCCGCTCGTGTGGCCTCAGGAAACTCCAGTGTCCATGCGAATTGCGCGGGCCCTCTAGGGATTCCTCTGCAGTTGATGCTGGGGCCGAGGTCCTCATCTGGAGTTGAGGGCGGAACATAGGATTCCTCTCCATTGCCGACATGAATCTCGGGGTTCCTCTGGAGTTTCCACAGGGGAGTCGGCCTCGTCTCGTATGGTGGCATGCAAGTACTCTCTACTCTCGAGCAGGAATAGCAGTATCAGGCTTTCTGTCGGGTTGACATAGGAATTGCTGGCTTTCTGTCGAGGTGCCACAGGGCTGTCACACCTGCCATCGTGTTTTGAGTCGATCCTCCTGGGGACCGTTGAGTCAGTGCAGGGGAGTCAAGTGTATCTGGAGTGCATTGGGACATCGGGGTCTTTTGAAATGGTGGCACAACCCATGGACTTCCTCTCGAGTGTCAAGTTGAGACCGCCTCCTCTTGAGGTGCGACGGGAATGCCCAGAATCCTTTCCTGAGACAACAGGGAAATGGACCATACTCTCAGGATGAGGAGGGAATACCAGGGCTCTTCTTGAGCTGTGGAGGGACCCTCTGGGTTCCTCTCAATTGGAGACGGATATGTCGGGCATCTTCTTGAATTGCCTAAAGGGTGTCTAGGACCTTTTCACGGCTCAAGAGTTCAGTTCTGTTCAGTCGCTCAGTCATGTCCAACTCTTTACCACCCCATGAATCGCAGCACGCCAGGCCTCCCTGTTCATCACCATCTCCCGGAGTTCACTCAGACTCACGTCCATCGAGTCTGGGATGCCATCCAGCCATCTCATCCTTGGTCGTCCCCTTCTCCTCCTACCCCCAATCCCTCCCAGCATTAGTCTTTTCCAATGAGTCAACTCTTCTCATGTGGTGGCCAAAGTACTGGAGTTTCAGCTTTAGCTTCATTCCTTCCAAAGTAATCGCAAGTAGATCTCCTTCAGAATGGACTGGTTGGATCTCCTTGCAGTCCAAAGGACTCTAAAGAGTCTTCTCCAACACCACAGTTCAAAAGCGTCAATTCTTCGGCACTCAGGCTTGTTCACAGTCCAACTCTCACATCCATACCTGACCAAAGGAAAAACCATAGCCTTGACTAGACTGACTTTCATCGGCAAAGTAATGTCTCTGTTTTTGAATATACATTCTACGTTGGTCATCACTTTTCTTCCAAAGAGTAAGCGTCCTTTAATTTCATGGCTGCAATCACCATCTGCAGTGATTTTGGAGCCCCAAAAAGTAAAGTCTGACACTGTTTCCACTGTTTCCCCATCTATTTCCCATGAAGTGATGGGACCGGATGCCATGATCTTAGTTTTCTGAATGTTGAGCTTTAAGCCAACTTCTTTGCTCTCCTCTTTCACTTTCATCAAGAGGCTTTTTAGCTCCTCTTTGCTTTGTGTCATAAGGATGGTGTCATCTGCATATCTGAGGTTATTGATATTTTTCCTAGCAATCTTGATTCCTGCTTGTGCTTCTTCCAGCCCAGCGTTTCTCATGATGTACTCTGCATATAAGTTAAATAAGCAGGGTGACAATATACAGCCTTGACGTACTCTTGTTTCCTATTTGGATCCAGTCTGTTGTTCCATGTCCAGTTCTAACTGTTGCTTCCTGACCTGCATACAGATTTCTCAAGAGGCAGGTTAGGTGGTCTGGTATTCCCATCTCTTTCAGAATTTTCCACAGTTTATTGTGATCCACACACTCAAAGGCTTTGGCATAGTCAATAAAGCAGAAATAGATGTTTTTCTGGAACTCTCTTGCCTTTCCCATGATCCAGCGGGGTTAGCAATTTGGTCTCTGGTTCCTCTGCCTTTTCTAAAACCAGCTTGGACATCAGGGAGTTCACGGTTCACGTATTGCTGAAGCCTGGCTTGGAGAATTTTGAGCATTACTTTCCTAGCATGTGAGATGAGTGCAATTGTGTGGTAGTTTGAGCATTCTTTGGCATTCCTCTCTTTGGAATTGGAATGAAAACTGACCTTTTCCAGTCCTGTGGCCACTGTTGCGTTTTCCAAATTTGCTGGCATATTGAGTGCAGGTCTTTCACAGCATCATCTTCCAGGAATTGAAAGAGCTCAACTGGAATTCCATCACCTCCACTAGCTTTGTTCGTAGTGATGCTTTCTAAGGCCCACTTGACTTCACTTTCCAAGATGCGTGGCTCTAGATTAGTGATCACACCATGGTGATTATCCGAGTTGTGAAGATCTTTTTTGTACAGTTCTTCCGTGTATTCTTGCCTCCTCTTCTTAATATCTTCTGCTTCTGTTAGTTGCATACCATTTCTGTCCTTTATCGAGCCCATCTTTGCATGAAATGTTCCCTGGGTATCTCTAATTTTCTTGAAGAGATCTCTAGTTTTTCCCATCCTGTTCTTTTCCTCTATTTCTTTGCACTGATCACTGAAGAAGGCTTTCTTATCTCTTCTTGCTACTCTTTGGAACTCTGCATTCAGATGCATATAGCTTTCCTTTTCTCCTTTTCTTTCCGCCTCTCTTCTTTTCACAGCTATTTGTAAGGCCTCTGCAGATAGCCATTTTGCTTTTTGCATTTCTTTTCCATGGGGATGGTCTTGATCCCTGTCTCCTCTACAATGTCACGAACCTCATTCCATCGTTCGTCAGGCACTCTATCTATCAGATCTAGTCCCTTAAATCTATATCTCACTTGCACTGTATAATCATAAGGGATTTGATTTAGGTCATACCTGAATGGTCTAGCGGTTTTCCCTACTTTCTTCAATTTAAGTCTGAATTTGGCAATATGGAGTTCATGATCTGAGACACAGTCAGCTCCTGGTCTTGTTTTTGTTGACTATATAGTGATTCTCCATCGCTGGCTGCATAGAATATAATCAATCTAATTTTGGTGTTGACCATCTGGTGATGTCCATGTGTAGAGTCTTCTCCTGTGTTGTTGGAAGAGGGTTTTTGCTATGACTAGTGCATTTTCTTGGCAAAACTCTATTAGTCTTTCCCTGCTCCATTCTGCATTCCAAGGCCAAATTTGCCTGTTACTCCAGGTGTTTCTTGACTTCCTACTTTTGCAACCAGTCCCCTAAACTGAAAAGGATATCTTTTTGGGGGTGTTAGTTCTAAAGCATCTTGTAGGCCTTCATAAAACCGTTCAACTTCAGCTTCTTCAGAGTTACTGGTTGGGGCATAGACTTGTATAACTCAAGAGGGAAGATGGGATTTCTCTCAAGACGCCACAAAGGAAAAGGGCCTCATCTCGCTTTGAGGGGAGAATCTCCTGGATTTTCTCAAGTTGCGGCAGCAAACTTGGGGTTCCTCTCGAGTTACGACAGGGACCTCAGGGACCCACTCTTGGAGCCTCAGGAAAGTCCAGTCTGCATGGGAGTTGGCAGGGGCCTCTCAGGATTCCTCTGCAGTAGCTGCGGGGGCCGAGGTCCTCATCTGGGTTTAAGGCTGGAACCTCAGGGTTCCTCTCCAGTGCTGAAGTGGATCTTGGGGTTCCTCTGGAGTTTCCCCAGGGGAGTCAGGCCTCATCTCATGTGGATGCATGCAAGTCGGCTCTCCTCTCGAGCTGGAAAAGCAGTGTCAGGTTTCCTGCTGTGTTGACATAGCGTTCGGTAGCTTTCTCTCGAGGTACCACAGGGCTGTCACACCTGCCATCGTGTTTTGCGTTGATCCTCAGAGTGACCGTCGAGTCAGTGCAGGGGAGTCAGGTGCATCTGGAGTGCATTTGGATATCAGGGTCTTTTGAAATGGTGGCACGACCCCTGGAGTTCCTCTCTCGAGTGTCAAGTTGAGCCCCCCTCCTCTTGAGGTATGACAGGAACAGCGGGATTCCTTTCCCGACGAATCTGGGAAATGGACCCTCTTCTCGGGATGAGGAGGGACACCGGGGCTCTTCTTGAGTTGTGGCGGGACCTTCAGTGTTCCTCTCGAGTGGAGACCGGTAGGTCGGGGAACTTCTTGAGATGCCTCGACGGTATTAAGGACCCTTTCAAGGCTCAAGAGGGAAGACGGGGTTTCTCTCAAGACACCGCAGCCGAAAAGGGCCTCATCTCTCGTTGAGTGGAGAATCTTCTTGTTTTTCTCCAGTTGCGGTGGCAAACCTGGGGTTCGTCTCGAGTTACAATGGGGACCTTAGGGACCCACTTGCTGGGCCTCAAGAAAGTCCAGTGTCCATGCCAGTTTCGAGGGGCCTCTCGGGATTCCTCTGCAGTCTCTGCCGTTCCGAGGTCCTCATCTGTAGTTGAGGCCATCACCTCAGGGTTCCTCTCCACTGCCAACATGATTCTTGGGCTTCCTTTGGAGTTTCCACAGGGGAGTCAGGCCTCGTCTCATGTGGCGGCTTGCAAGTCCGCTCTCCTCTCCAGCTCGAAAAGCAGTCTCAGGCTTCCTGTCTTGTTGACATAGGGATCAGAGGCTTTCTCTCGAGGTGCCACAGGGCTGTCGCTCCTGCCATCCTGTTTTGCGTCAATCCTCGGAGTGACTGTCGAGTCAGTGCAGGGGATTTTGGTGTATCTGGTGTGCATTGGGACATCGGGGTCTTTTGGAATGGTGGCACATCCCCTGGATTTCCTCTCGAGTGTCAAATTGAGACCACCTTCTCTTGAGGTGTGATTGGAACGCTGGGATTCCTTTCCCGACGTAGCAGGGAAATTGATCCTCCTCTCTGGATGAGGAGGGAATGCCTGGAATCTTCTTGGGTTGTGGCAGTACCCTCGGGGTTCCTCTCAAGTGGAGACGGGTATGTCAGGAAACTTCTTGAGTTGCCTCAAGGGTATCAAGGACCCTTTCGAGGCTACAGACGAAAGGTGGGATTTGCCTCGAGACGCAGCAGGAGAAAAGGGCCTCTTCTTGCCTTGAGAGGATAATCTGGTTTTACTCACGTTGCTGCAGCAAACTTGGGGTTCATCTTGAGTTACGACGGGGACCTCAGGGACCCACTCGTGGGGCCTCAGGAAAGTCCAGTCTCTATGCGAGTTGCGAGGGGCCTCTCAGGATTCCTCTGCAGTCACTGCTGGGGCCAAGGTCCTCATCTGTAGCTTAGGCCAGAACCTCAGGGTTCCTCTCCAGTGCCTACATGGATCGGAGTTCCTCTGGAGTTTCCACAGTGGAGTCAGGCCTCGTCTTGTGTGGAGGCATGCAAGTCCGCTCTCCTCTCGAGCTGGAAAAGCAGTGTCAGGCTTCCTGTCGTGCTTGGAGCCTCCACAAGATATCCCTCCCATGACAGGATCGTGTGGAAGAGAACTGTTAAGCAAGGCTTCAGAACTCAAGGGGCTCCCTAGGGTTTTCAAGCATCTACCCCAGAACCAGAATCTGTCTGTTTTACTGTTTCACGACTGTCACCAACTCCACTGACGTTAACAGGGATCTTACCCTGACCGCTTTTCTCTGAAGAAAATAAACTTAGGGCTATAGCTAATAAGTCTCCTGGACATGAGAGGAATATTTCAAATCAAACTCCCTCGGTTGCCGGGGTCCAGCCCTGGTGGATCCAGGGAATTCGAAGGGTGGAGGAGTCGGCGAGGAAAACTTATATATTTATTACTATAAGATTAGATTAGGAAGAAATAGTGTAGTAGGAAAATTAAGTGGAGAGAAGAGGCTGATTAACTTGGGTTACGTGGAAAACCAATAAAGTTCCAAACAAGGAGCTTGCACCATCTATGTTAGGCCACTGGCACCCGTTTGAATATTGGAGAGTGCCCTGCCTTGGGCTTTCTCTCTTAGGGATCTTAAAAGCCTGGACAAGTAAGTAGACATAGTGAGCCTCCACGCCCCAGATGGGAATTCAGCCTGAAATTAGAGTAAAGAGGAGACACGGGGAAACCATTCCAGCGACTGGCTCTCCTTCTATTGTCCTTCAAGGCCTTTTATACTTTTGATTATACGTAGAGATCAATGGGTAATACAAAATTATGTAGCGTTAGCAGCCCAGATTCTATCTGTATATCTTTTTGTATACAAAAGGTCTCAGGTGATTTACATTATCTACATTCCTAGGATGTTTTAAGCTTCCGGTGCCTCCTGCGGTCAGGAGGCCTCAAACAATCACATGCGCAGCTGTCAGAGTCCTGCAGGAAGGCTAAAAGGCCATCAGAGGGGTTTTTGGATTGAAACACTCTTTCAAATGCAGAAGACTAAAGCCCTGAATTGATTTTTTTCCACAGAATGTCAGAAGAGTGGAAAAGCAGGCAGATTCATATTTTTGGGGGGTGGATGCTCAGGAAATTTCAGGGGAAAAACCTGAGGTCTGATTAGCCTTGCCATCAGAGCTCTGCCGCATGACCTTGTCACGGGTGGAATTCCTCACGCTGGCTCCTGGCACTTGGTTAGCATTCTAGCTTGCTCAGCAGATATATCCAGACACTTACAGCTATGCATGTGATTATTTCCAGCCTCCCAACTGTGAGAGGCACAAAAGCCTAAAGCATAGAGCCTTTGAAAGAGTTAAAAGTTATTAGAGTAGGGCTAGTGCTGATGTAGGATTTCATTATTGGGCCAATGCTTGTTACTAAGTTCCCATATCTCTTATCCACTGTACACCTGGGAATGCATTAGTTAACATAGTGAGAATGCTAGAAAAACAAGTGTAGCCTTGAATTTAACCATATCAGCCTTTTGAGCTAATTGGTTCTTTTTGTAACTCACTGCACCTTTGCTCTGTGAAAAACATTAACTCTGTTTAGCATTTTCTGAGGCTGACATAGATTAGAAATATAAAGAAAAAAACACTTTGAGGGAAAATAAGTTTTCTGGTTGAGCAGCCTTTATCAAAAGAGGGTCAGAAAATATTCACAGGCCTCCAAGGCCAGAAGATGCTGTACACAACATCTTTTGTGGAAAAGGTATGCAGAAAACTCCTGGTTTCGATAAGGGCAATACTGCTGGAATGTTGGGCTGACTGTATCATGTGGCGTCTTTCATTTCCCTCTATGTATAAAAAAAGTATATAAGTACATGGATGAAACTGGAGCCGATTATACAGAGTGAAGTAAGCCAGAAAGAAAAACACCAATACAGTATACTAACACATATATATGGAATTTAGAAAGATGGCAATGACGACCCTGTATGCAAGACAGCAAAAAAGACACAGATGTGTATAACGGACTTTTGGACTCAGAGGGAGAGGGAGAGGGTGGGATGATTTGGGAGAATGGCATTCTAACATGTATACTATCATGTAAGAATCGAATCGCCAGTCTATGTCTGACGCAGGATACAGCATGCTTGGGGCTGGTGCATGGGATGACCCAGAGAGATGTTATGGGGAGGGAGGTGGGAGGGGGGTTCATGTTTGGGAACGCATGTAAGAATTAAAGATTTTAAAATTTTAAATATATATATATATATATATATATATATATATAAATAATATATGTGAAAAAATAAAGCTATGGATCTTGCTCATCAAAGCAGCTTGGTCTCCTTGTGTCAATCCTTTTCCTCTACTCTCTCTTTCAGGCTAGTTCCCATCTGGAGTACAGAAGTCCGCTGTGTCTACTTATTTGCCTGGGTTTCTAAGACCTGAAAGGGAAGGTGCCCTGCACCTTCACTCCCTCTGGAGACTGGGAGGGCACCTGTGGCCTTACACAGATGGTGCATGTCTCTTGTCTTGAGACTTTACTGATTTTCTGTATAAACCAAGGAACATCAGCCTCTTTTCTTCTCTCCTCTATTTTCTTATCTATAACATCCTTTCCTTCTCTCTCTAAATCAATCATTGATGACGTTTCTCCTTCGGGTTTCCCTGGATCCTGCGGGGGTTGGACCCCGGAGCTGTTGGGTTGACATAGGGATTGGTGGCTTTCTCTCGAGGTGCCACAGGGCTGCTAAAACTGTGATCGTGTTTTGAGTCGATCCTCGGGTTGACCATCGAGTCAGTGTAGGGGAGTCAGGTGTATCTGGATTGCTTTGGGACATCAGGGTCTTTTGGAATGGTGGCAAGACCCCTGGAGTTCCTCTCGAGTGTCAAGTTCAGACCGCCTCATCTTGAGGTGCGACAGGAACACCGGGATTCATTTCCTGACGAAGCAGGGAAGTGCACCCTCCTCTCGAGATGAGGAGGGAAAACCGGGGCTCTTCTCGAGTTGTGGCGGCACCCCCGGTGTTCCTCTCGAGTGGAGACGGGTATGTTGGGGAACTCTTTGAGTTGCCTCAAGGGTGTCAAGGACCCTTTCGAGGCTCAAAAGGTAAGGTAGCATTTCTCTCAAGATGCCGCACTGGAAAAGCATCTCATCTCGCGTTGAGGGGAGAATCTCCTGGTTTTTCTCAAGTTGTGGCAGCAAACCTGGTGTTCCTCCCGAGTTGTGACAGAGATCTCAGGGACCCGCTCATGGGGCCTCAGGAAAGTCCAGTCTCCATGCGATTTGCGTAGGGCCTCTCGGGATTCCTCTGCAGTCGCTGCTGGAGCCAAGGTCCACATCTGGAGTTGAGGCCGGAAGCTCAGGTTTCCTCTCCAGTGCCAACATGGATCTCAGGGTTCCTCTGGAGTTTCCACAGGGGAGTCATGCCTCGACTCGTGTGGAGGCATGCAAATCTGCTCTCCTCTGGAGCTGGAAAAGCAGTGTCAGGATTCCTGTTGGGTTGACATAGGGATTGATAGCTTTCTCTTGAGGTGCCACAGGGCTGTCACACCTGCCATTGTGTTTTGCGACGATCCTCGGTGTGCCCGTCAACTCAGTGCAGGGGAATCAGCTGTATCTGGAGTGCATTGGGACATCATGTTCTCTTGAAATGATGGCACGAAACCTGGAGTTCCTACCGAGTGTCAGGTTGAGAACGCCTCCTCTTGAGGTGCGTAGGGAGTGCCGGAGAATTCCTTTCCCGACAAAGCAGGAAATGGAGCCTCCTCTCGGGATGAAGAGGAAAATTGGGGCACTTCTTGATTTGTGGCGGGACCTTCGGGGTTCCTCTTGAGTGGAGACGAGTATGTTGGGGAACTTCTTGAGTTGCCTCAAGGGTGTCAAGGACCCTTTCGAGGCTCAAGAGGTAAGGTGGGATTTCTCTTGTGACGCCGCAGCGGAAAAGGTCTCATCTCCCGTTGAGGGAAAATCTCCTAATTTTACTCTATTTGGGCAGCAAATTTCGGGTTCCTCTCGAGTTAGGATGGGGACCTCAGGGACCCGCTCGTTGGGCATCAGGAAAGTCCATTCTCCATGCGAGTTGCGAGGGCCTCTCGGCATTCCTCTGCAGTTGCTGCCGGCGCTGAGGTCCTCATCTGGAGTTGAGGCTGGAAACTCAGGATTCATCTCAAGTGCCGACATGGATCTCAGGGTTCCTCTGGAGTTTCTGCAGGGGAGTAAGGCCTCTTCTCGTGTGGAGGCATGCAAGTCCGCTCTCCTCTCGAGCTGGAAAAGCTGTATCAGTCTTCCTGTCCAGTTGACATAGGGTTTGGTGGCTTTCGCTCGAGGTGCCACAGGGCTGTCACACCTGCCATCGTGTTTTGAGTCGATCCTCGAGGTGACCGTCGAGTCAGTGCAGGGTAGTCGGGTGTATGTGAAATTCATTGGGACATCAGGGTCGTTTGGAATGGTGGCACGACCCTGAAGTTCCTCTCGAGTGTCAAGTTCAGACCACTTCCATTTGAGGTTCGACGGGAATGCTGGGATTCATTTCCTGACAAAGCAGGGAAGTGGACCCTCCTCTCGAGATGAGGAGGGAAAACCGGGGCTCTTCTTGAGTTGTGGCAAGACCCCTGGTGTTCCTCTCGAGTGGAGACGGATATGTCCGGGTGCCGGGGTCCAGCCCCGGTGGATCCAGGGAATTCGAAGGGTGGACGGCGTTGGCGTGGAAAGACTTGTTTATTTATTAATATAAGATTAGATTAAGAAACTATAGCGTAGTAGGAAGATTAAGTGGAGGAAGAGGGATGAATAGCTTGGTTTATGCGGAAGACCAATAAAATTCCAGACAAGGAATTTGCACCATCTACCTTGGGCCACCTTCGCCCGCTTGAATATCTAAGGGTGCCTCTCCTTAAGCTCCCTTTCATGCGGGTCTTAACAGCCAGGGCAAGTAAGTAGACCTGGCGAGCCTCCGCGCCCCAGGTGGAGATTCAGCCTGAAGTTAAAGTAAAGAGCAGAGAGAGGGAAAGGGAGAGAAGAAAAAAGAGAAAGACATGGGGGGAGCCAGAGTCCCAAGAAACCAGGCCGAGAGACTAGTTCGAGAAACTGGTCCGAGAAACTGGCCCCGTCCTTTATTGTTCAGAAGGCCTTTTATACTTTTGATAAAACATGGAGATCAATGGGTAACACAAAATTATGTAGCGTTCGAAGCCCAGACTCTTTCTGTGTATCATTTTGTATACAAAAGGTCTCAGGTGATTTACATTATCTTCTGGCCAAGAGGCTTGTTAACACTTTTGGCTCTCTTCCTTAATGAATGTTAATTTTGTTTCCCCTGAAGTGTTTTTCTTTAATCTGCATCTCCTTAAAGCATTAAAGTTACATCTCTATAGAACAAAGGTGCACTGGGTTATAACAAAGAAGGTACTTAACTCAAAGATCTAATGTTGCTAATACCAGGTCTACTACTTGTTTTTCTATATACCAACTATATCTAAAAATAAAGGATATGAAAATTTGGCAGCAAGGATTGACTCAACAAATGAAACCTTTAATCAGTCCTGTTCTAAAGATTTTGACTCTTCGGAAGCCCCTACATTCCTAGGATGTTTTAAGCTTCCTGTGCCTCCTGCAGTCAGGAGGCCTCAAACAATCACATGCGCAGCTGTACGAGTGCTGCAGGCAGGCTAGAAAGCCATCAGAGGGGTATTTGGATTGAAACACTCTTTCAAATGCAGAAGACTAAAGCCCTGAATTGACTCTTTCCAGAAAATGTCAGAAGAGTGGAAAAGCAGAGCACAAAAGCCGGCAGATTTTTGTTGGGGTACATGCTTAGGAATTTCCAGAGGGTCCCTGAAGTCTGAGCACGCCTTGTGTATGTCAGCTTCCTTCCTCATGACCTTGTCACGGGCGGGATTCCTCACACTGGCTCCCGGCATCCGGGAACTTCTTGAGTTGCCTCAAGGGTGTCAAGGACCCTTTCAAGGCTCAAGAGGTAAGGTGGGATTTCTCTCAAGACGCCGAAGAGGAAAAGAGCCTCATCTCGCGTTGAGGGGAGAATCTCCTGGTTTTTCTCAAGTTGCGGCAGCAAACCTGGTGTTCCTCCCGAGTTGTGACAGAGATCTCAGGGACCCGCTCGTGGGGCCTCAGGAAAGTCCAGTCTCCATGCGAGTTGTGTAGGGGCTCTCGGGATTCCTCTGCAGTCGCTGCTGGGGCCGAGGTCCACATCTGGAGTTGAGGCCGGAAGCTCAGGTTTCCTCTCCAGTGCCAACATGGATCCCAGGGTTCCTCTGGAGTTTCCACAGGGGAGTCAGGCCTCGTCTCGTGTGCAGGCATGCAAGTCCGCTCTCCTCTCGAGCTGGAAAAGCAGTGTCAGTCTTCCTGTCCAGTTGACATAGGATCAGTGGCTTTCTCTCGAGGTGCTACAGTGCTGTCACACCTGCCATCGTGTTTTGAGTCGATCCTCGAGGTGACTTTCGTGTCGCTGCAAGGGAGTCAGGTGCATCTGGAGTGCATTGGGACATCAGGGTCTTTTGAAATGGTGGCACGATCTCTGGAGTTCCTCTCGAGTGTCAAGTTGAGACCACCTCCTCTTAAGGTTCGATGTGAACGCTGGGATTCTTTTCCCGGCAAAGCAGAGAAGTGCACCCTCCTCTCAAGATGAGGAGGGAGAACCAGGGATCTTCTTGAGTTGTGGCAGGCCCCTGGGTATTTTTCTCGAGTGGAGATGGGTATGTCGGCGAAGTTCTTGAGTTGCCTCAAGGTTGTCAAAGACCCTTTCGAGGTTGAAGAGGGAAAGTGGGATTTCTGTCAAGATGCCCCAGAGGAAAATGGCCTCAACTCGAGTTGAAGGGAGAATCTCCTCGTCTTTCTCGAGTTACAGCACCAAACTTGTGGTTCCCCTCGAGTTACGACGGGGACCTCAGGGACCCACTCGTTTGGTCTCAGGAAAGTCCAGTCTTGGTGCGTGTTGGAGGAGCCACCTGGAATTCCACTGCAGTCGCTGCTGGGGCTGAGGTCGTCATCTGAAGTAGAGGCCAGAACCTCAGGGTTCCTCTCCAGTGCCGACATGGATCTCGGGGTTCCTCTGAAGATTCCACAGGGGAGTCAGACCTCGTCTCGTGTGGAGACATGAAAGTCCACTCTCCTCTCGAGCTGGAAAAGCAGTCTCAGGCTTCCTGTCGGGTTGACATAGGGATCGGTGGGTTTCTCTAGAGGTGCCATAGGGCTGTCACACCTGCCTTTGTGTCCTGAGTCGTTCCTCTGGGTGATCGTGGAGCCATTGTGGGGGAGTCAGATTTATTTGGAGTGCATTGGGACATTGGGGTCTTTTGAAATGGTGGCACGACTCCTGGAGATCCTGTCGAATGATTAGTTGAGACTGCCTCCACTTGAGGTGCAACGGGAACAACGGGATTCCTTTCCCAACGAAGCAGGGAAATGGACCCTCCTCTCGAGATGAGGAGGGAAAGCCGGGGCTCTTTGAGAGTTGTTGTGGGACCCTCTGGGTTCCTCTGGGGAGGAAACGGGTATGTCGGGGAACTTCTTGAGTTGCCTTAAGGGTGTCAAGGACCCTTTTGAGGCTCAAGAGGGAAGGTGGGATTTCTCTCAAGACACCACAGCAGAAAAGGGCCTCATCACACGTTTAGGGGAGAATCTCCTGGTTTTTCTCGAGTTGCGGCAGCAAACTTGGGGTTCCTTTCAAGTTTACGATGGGGACATCAAGTCCTGCTCATGGGGACTCAGGAAAGTCCAGTCTCCATGCAAGTTGCGTGGGGCCTCTAGGGATTCCTCTGCAGCTGCTGCTGCAGCCGAGGTCCTCATCTACAGTTGAGGCCAGAACATCAGGTTTTCTCTCCAGTGCAGACATGGATCTCGGGGTTTATCTGGAGTTTCCACAGGGGAGTTAGGCCTCATATCATGTGGAGGCATGCAAGTCCACTCTCCTCTCGAGCTGGAAAAGCAGTGTCAGGCTTCCTGTGAAGTTGACATAGGGATCGGTGGCTTTCTCTCGAGGTGCCACAGGGCTGTCACATCTGTCATCATGTTTTTAGTCAATCCTCAGGGTGATCGTCGAGCCTGTGCAGGCGAGTCAGGTGTATCTGAAGTGCATTGGGACATCAGGGTCTTTGAAATGGTGGCACGACCCCAGAAGTTACTCTCGAGTGTCGAGATCATCTCCTCTTGAGGTGCGACAAGAACCCCGGAATTCCTTTCCCAACGAAGCAGGAAATTGACCCTGCTTTCAGGATAAGGAGGAAAACCGTAGCTCTTCTTGAGTTGTGGCAGGACTCTCGGGGTTCCTCTCGAGTGGAGACGGGTATGTCGGGGAAAGTCTTGAGTTGCAGCAAGGGTGTGAAGGACCCTTTCGAGGTTCAAGAGGGAAGGTGTGATGTCCCTCGAGACGCCGTAGCAGAAAAGGGCCTCATCTCGCGTTGAGTGGAGATTCTTGTGGTTTTTCTTGAATTGTGGCAGCAAACGTGGGGTTCATCTTGAGTTACGACAGGGACCTCATGGACCCGCTTGTGGGGCGTCAGAAAATTCCAGTGTCCATGAGAGTCTCCAGGGGCTTCTCCGGATTCCTTTGCAATCTCCCCTGGGGCCGAGATCCACATCTGGATTTGAGACCAGAACCTCAGGGTTCCTCTCCAGTGCCGACATGGATCTCGAAGTTCATCTGGAGTTTCCACAGGGGAGTCAGGCCTCGTCTCGTGTGGAGGTATATAATCTGCTCTCCTCTCGAGCTGGAAAAGCAGTGTCAGGCTTCCTGTAGGGTTGACATAAGAATCGGTGTTTTTCTCTCGAGGTGCCAGAGGGTTGTCACACCTGCCATCGTGGTTTGAGTCGATCCTTGGGGTGACTGTCGAGTCAGTGCAGGGAAGTCAGGAGTATCTGGAGTGCATTGGGATACTGGGGTCTTTTGAAATGGTCGCACGACCCCTGGAGTTCCTCTCAAGTGTCAAGTTGGGACCGCCTCCTCTTGAGGTGCGACGGGAACACTGGGATTCCTTTCCCGATGAAACAGGGAAATGGACCCTCTTCTCAGGATGAAGAGAAAAATCCGAGGCTCTTCTCGAGTTGTGGCAGGACCCTCGTGGTTTCTCTCGAGAGGAGACCAGTATGTTGGGGAACTTCTTCAGTTGCCTCAAGGTTGTCAAGGACCCTTTCCAGGCTCAAGAGGGAAGGTGGGATTTCTCTCAAGTCATCGCAGTGGAAAAGGGTCTCATCTCACATTGAGGGGTGAATCTCCTGGTTTCTCTCCAGTTGTGGCAGCAAACTTGGGGTTCCTCTCGAATCAAGACGGGGACCTCAGGGACCTGCTCGTGGGGCCTCAAGAAAGTCCAGTATCCATGTGAATTGCGAGGGGCTTCTGGGGATTCCTTTGCAGTCACTACCAGGCCCGAGGTCCTCACATGGAGTTGAGGCCAATATCTCAGGTTTCCTCTCCAGTGCCGACATGGATCTTGGGGTTCCTCTGGAGTTTCCACAGGGGAATCAGGCCTCGTCTTGAGTGGAGACATGCACTTCCTGTTTCCTCCCGAGCTGTAGCAGCAATGTCAGGCTTCCTGTCGAGTTGACACAGGGATCTGTGGCTTTCCCTCGAGGAGCCAGAGGGCTGTCATATGTGCCACCGTGGTGTGACTAGATACTCGGGGTGACAGTTGAGGCAGTGCAGGGAAATCAGGTTCATCAGGAGTGGACTGAGTCATTTGGGGGTCTTTTGGAATGGTGGCATGACCCCTGGAGTTCCTCTTGACTTTCATGTTGAGAGCGCCTCCACTTGAGATGTGACAGGAATGCCGGGAATCCTTTCTAGACAAAGGAGGTAAAGGAAACCTCATCTTGGGCAGAGGAGGGGAAAAAGGGGCTACTCTTGAGTTGTGGCTGGACCGTCGGTGTTCCTCTCTAGTGGAGATGGGTATGTCAGGGAACTTCTTGAGTTGCAGCAAGGGATTGAAGGACCCTTTCGAGGTTCAAGAAGGAAGGTGTGATTTCCCATGAGACACCTCAGCGGAAAAGGGTTTCATCTCACCTGGAGGGGAGAATCTCCTGGTGTTCTCGAGTTGTGGCAGGTTCATCTCAATTTACGACGGGGACCTCAGGGCACCGGTCCTGTGGCCTCAGGAAAGGCCAGTCTCCATGCGAGTTGTGAGGGGCCTCTCGGGATTCCTCTCCAGTTGGTGCCGCGTCCTAAGTCCTCGTCTGGAGCTGAGATCGGAACCTGAGGTTTCCTCTCCAGTGCTGAGATGGATTTTGGGGTCTCTCTGAAGTCTCCACAGGGGAGTATGGCCTCAACTCGAGTAGAGACATGCACGTTTGCTTTCCTCCCGAGCTGTAGCAGCAGTTTCAGACTTCCCGTCAAGTTGACACAGGGATCTGTGTCATTCCCTCGAGGTGCCACAGGACTGTCACACGTGCAACCGCAGTGTGAGTTGAACTCGGTGTGACAGTCGAGGAAGTGCAGGCAAATCAGATTCATCTCGAGTGGACGGAGACATTTGGGGAACTTTTGGAATGTTGTCAGGACACCTGGAGTTCCTCTCGACTTTCCTGTTGGGAACGCCTCCTTTTGAGATGCCAGGGGAACGCCGGGAATCCTTTCCAGACTAAGCAGGGAAAGGAAACCTCATCTCGAGCTGAGGAGGGGAAAATGCAGCTCCTCTTGAGTTGTGGCCCGACACTTGGTGTTCCTCTTGAGTGGAAACGGGTATGTCCGGAAACTTCCTGAGTTGCAGCAAGGGTGTGACGGACCCTTTCAAAGTTCAAGAGGGAAGGTGTGATTTCGATCGAGACGCAGCAGCGGAAAAGGGCCTCATCTCGCCTGGAGGGGAGAATCTCCTGGTTTATCTCGAGTTGCAGCAGGTTCCTCTCGAGTTACGATGGGGACACAGGGACCCGCTCCTGTGGCCTCAGGAAAGGCCTGTATCCATGCGAGTTGCGAGGGGCCTCTCGGGATTCCTCTCCATCAGTTCCGTGTCCTAAGTCCTGGTCTGGAGCTGAGGCTGGAAACTTAGGTTTACTCACCAGTGATGACATGGATCTTGGGGTTCCTCTGGAGTGTCCACAGGGGAGTCAGTCCTCCTCTCAAGTGGAGACATGCACGTACGCTTTCTTCCTGAGCTGTAGCGGCAGTGTCAGCCTTCCTGTCAACTTGACAAAGGGATCTGTGGCTTTTCCTTGAGGCTTTCCCACAGGGCTGTCATACGTGCCACCATGGTGTGAGTTGAAACTGGGGGTGACAGTCTAGGCAGTGCAGGGAAATCAGGTTCATGTGGAGTGGACAGAGACATTTGGATACCTTTGGAATGTGGCCGGACTACTGGAGTTCCACACGAGCGGGATCCTTATGTCCCCGTCATAACTAGAGAGGAACCTGTTGCAATCGAGAAAAATTCGGAGATTCTTCTCTCCAGGCGAGATGAGGACTTTTTCCACGGCAGTGTCTCGAGGAAAATCACAAATTCCCTCTTGGACCTCGAAAGGGTCCTTCACACCCTTGCTGAAACTCAAGAAGTTCCTGACATACCCGTCTCCACTCGAGAGGAACACCGAGGGTCCCGTCACAAATCAAGAGGAGCCCCGTTGCCCTCTTCTCAACTCGAGATGATGGTTCCTTTCCCTGCTGTGTCAGGAAAGGATTCCTTGCATTCCCGTCACATCTCAAGAGGAGGCGCTCTCCACAGGAAAGTCGAGAGGAAGTCCAGGGGTCATGCCACCAATGCAAAAGACCCCCAAATGTCTCAGTCCACTCCAGATGAACTTGATTTCCCTGCACTGCCTCGACTTTCACTCCGAGTATTGACTCACACAATGGTGGCACGTGTGACAGCCTGGTGGGAAAGCTTCAATGGAAAGCACCAGATCCCTGTTTCACCTAGACGGGAAGCCTGACACTGCTGCTACAGCTCGGGAGGAAAGAGGACGTGCATATTTCCACTGGAGACGAGGCCTGACTCCCCTGTGGAGACTCCTGAGGAACACCAATTTCCATGTCAGCACTGGAGAGGAAACCTCAGATCCAGCCTCAGCTCTAGACGAGGACTTAGGACAAGGAACCAACTGCAGAGGAATCCGAAGAGGCCAATGGCAACTCGCATGGAGACTGGCCTTTCCTGAGGCCACACAAGCGAGTCCCTGAGGTCGCCATCGTAACTCCAAGTGACCTGCCACAACTCGAGAAAGACCAGAAGTTTCCCCCCTGCAGACGAGATGAGGTCCTTTTCTGCTGTGGTGTCTCGAGTGAAATCACACCTATCCACTTGAACCTCAAAAGGTTCCTTCACACCCTTGCTGCAACTCAAGAAATTCCCTGACATACCCGTCTCCACTCGAGAGGTACACCAATTGTCCCTCCACTACTCAAGAGGAATCGCGTTCACCCCTACTGAGCTCGAGATGCGTGTTCCTTCCCTGCTTCATCGGGAAAGGATTTTCGGCATTCCCGTCGCATCTCAGGAGGAGGCGCTCTCAACAGGAAAGTCGAGAGGAACTCCAGGGTCATGCCACCATTCCAAAAGACCTCCACATATCTCAGTCCACTCCAGATGAACCTGATTTCCCTGCACTGCCTTAACTGTCACAGCGAGTATCGACTCACACCACAGTGGCACATGTGACAGCCCTTTGGCACCTTGAAGGAAAGACAAAGATCCCTGTGTTAAATCGACCGGAAGACTGACACTGCTGCTACAGCTCGGGAGAAAAGCAGACATGCAAGTCTCCACCCGAGGCGAGGCCTTATTCCCCTGTAGAGACTACAGAGGAACTCCCAGATCCATGTCAGCACTGCAGAGGAAACCTCAGGTTCCGGCCTGGGCTCCAGATGAGGACTAGGGACTAGGCACCTACTGGAGAGGAATCCCGAGAGGTCCCTCTCAACTGCCATGGAGACTGGCCTTTCCTGAGGCCACAAGAGCGGGTCCCTGAGGTCCGGGTCTTAACTCGAGAGGAACCTGCTGCAAGTCGAGAAATACCAGGATGTTCTCCCCTCAAGGCGAAATGAGGCCCTTTTCCACTTCAGCGTCTCGAGGGATATCACACCTTCCCTCTTGAACTTCGAAAGGATCCTTCACACCCTTGCTGCAACTCAAGAAGTTCCCTGACATACCCGTCTACACTCAAGAGGAACACCGAGGGTCCCGCCACAACTCAAGAAGAGCCCCGTTTCCCACTCCTCAGCTCGAGATGAGGGTTCCTTTATCTGCTTCATCGGGAAAGGATTCCCGGCGTTCCCGTCGCATCTCAAGAGGAGGCACTCTCAACATGAAAGTCGAAAGGAACTCCAGGGATCATGCCACCATTCCAAAAGACCCCGAAATGTCTTAGTCCACTCCGGAGGAACCTGATTTCCCTGCACTGCCTCAACTGTCACCCCGAGTATCGGGTCACACCACGGTGGCATGTGTGACAGCCCTGTGGCACCTCGAGGGGAATGCCACAGATCCCTGTGTCAACCCGACGGGAAGTCTGACACTGCTTCTGCAGCTCGGGAGGAAGAAGGACGTGCATGTCTCCACTCTAGATGAGGCCTGAATCCCCGGTGGAGTCTCTAGAGGAACCCCAAGATCCATGTCAGCACTGGAGAGGAAACCTCAGTTTCTGACCTCGGCTCCATACGGGGACTTAGGACACGGCAATGACTGGAGAGGAATCCTGAGAGGCCCCTCGCAACCCGGATGGAGACTGGGTTTCCTGATGCCACAGGAGCGGGTCCATGTGGTCCCCGTCGTAACTCGAGAGGGACCTGTCGCAAGTCTAGAAAAACCAACAGATTTTCCCTCCAGGCGAGATGAGGCCCTTTTCCGGTGCAGAGTCTCTGGGAAATCACACCTTCCCTCTTGGACCTCGAAAGGGTCCTTCACACCCTTGCTGAAACTCAAGACGTTCCCCGACATACCAGTCTCCACTCGAGAGGAACACTGATGGTCCCGCCACAACACAAGAGGAACACTGTTGTCCTCTCCTCAGCGCGAGATCAGGTTTCCTTTTCTGATTCGTTGGGAAAGGATTCCCGGTGTTTCCGTCGCATCTCAAGAGGAGGCGCTTCCAACAGGAAAGTCGAGAGGAACCGCATGGGTCTTGCCATCATTCCAGAAGACAACCAAATGTCTCAGTCCACTTCAGATGAACTTGTTTTTCTTCACTTCACTGCCTGGACTGTCACCCCGTTCATCGACTCACAGCATGGTGGCTCATGTGACAGCCCTGTGGCATCTCGAGGGAAAGCCACAGATCCCTGAGTCAACTCGACGGGAAGTCTGACACTACTGCTACAGCTCGGAAGGACAGCTCACGTGCATGTCTCCACTGGAGACGAGGCCTGACTCCCCTGTGGAGACTCCCTAGGAACACCAATTTCCATGTCAGCACTGGAGAGGAAACCTCAGATCCAGCCTCAGCTCTAGATGAGGACTTAGGACAAGGAACCGACTGCAGAGGAATCCTAAGAAGCCAATGGCAACTCGCATGGAGACTGGCCTTTCCTGAGGCCACACAAGCGAGTCCCTGAGGACCCCATCGTAACTCCAAGTGACCTGCCACAATTCGAGAAAGACCAGAAGTTTCCCCCCTGCAGGCGAGATGAGGCCCTTTTCTGCTGTGGCGTCTCGAGTGAAATTACACCTATCCACTTGAACCTCGAAAGGTTCCTTCACACCCTTGCTGCAACTCAAGAAATTCCCCGACATAACCCCCTCCACTCGAGAGGTACACTGATTGTCCCTCCACTACTCAAGAGGAGCCGCGTTCATCCCTACTGAGCTCGAGATGCAGGTTCCTTCCCTGCTTTGTTGGGAAAGGATTCTCGGCATTCCTGTCGCATCTCAGGAGGAGCGGCTCTCAACAGGAATGTCGAGAGGAACTCCAGGAGTCATGCCACCATTCCAAAAGATCCCTGAATGTCTCATTCCACACCAGATGAACCTGATTTCCCTGCATTGCCTCGACTCTCACCCCGAGTATCGACTCACACCACGGTGGCACGTGTGACAGCGTTGTGTCACCAAGAGGGAAAGCCACAGATACATGTGTCAACACAACGGGAAGCCTGACACTGCTGCTATAGCTCGGGAGGAAAGTGGACATGCTTGCCTCCACTTCAGAAGAGGCCTGACACCCCTGTCTAAACTCCAGTGGAAACCCAAGTTCCATTTCAGCACTGGAGACGAAAACTCAGGTTCTGGCCTCAGCTCCAGACAAGGACTTAGGACCCGGCACCAACTGGAGAGGAATACTGAGAGGCCCCTTGAGACTCGAATGGAGACTGGCCTTTCCTGAGGCTACATGAGCGGGTCCCTGAAGTCCCCGTCGTAACTCGAGAGGGACCTGCCACAACTCGTGAGAAACCAGGAGATTCTCCCCTTCAGACGAGATGAGGCCCTTTTGCTGGGGTGTCTCGAGGGAAATCGCCTTCCCTCTTGGACCTCGAAAGGTTCCTTCACACCTTCATTGCAACTCTAGAAGCTCCTCAACATACCTGTCTCCACTTGAGAGGAAAACCGAGGGCAACACCACAACTAAAGAGGAGCCCCGTTGTCCCCTCCTCACCTCAAGATGAGGGTTCCTTTCCCTGCTTCATCGGGAAAGGATTCCCGGCGTTCCTGTCGCGTCTCAAAAGGAGGCACTCTCAACAGGAAAGTCGAGAGGAACTCCAGGGGCCATGCCACAATTCCAAAAGACCCCCAAATGTCTCAGTCCACTCCAGATTAACCTGATTTCCCTGCACTGCCTCGACTGTCACTCCAAGTATCGACTCACACCGCAGTGGCCCATAAGACAGCCATGTGGCACCTCGACAGAAAGCCACAGATCCCTTTATTAACTCAACGGGAAGCCTGACACTGCTGCTACAGCTCGGCAGGAAAGTGGCCTTGAATATCTTCACTCGAGAAAAGGCCTTACTCCCCTTTGGAGACACCAGAGGAACCCCAAGATCCATGTCAGCACTGGAGAGGAAACCTCAGGTTCTGGCCTCCACTCCAGACGAGGATTTAGGACCCGGCACTGACTGGAGAGGAATCCCGAGAGGCCCTTCACAACCTACATGGAGACTGGCCTTTCCTGAGGCGACACGAGCAGGTCGCTGAGGTCCCCTTCGTAACTCGAGAGGTACCTGACCCAACTCGAGAAAAACCAGGAGGTTCTCCCCTCCAGGCGAGATGAGGCCTTTTTCCGCTGTGGCGTCTTGAAGGAAATCACACCTTCCCTCTTGAACCTCGAAAGGGTCTTTCACACTCTTGCTGCAACTTAAGAAGTTCCCCGACATACCCGTCTCCACACGAGAGGAACAACGAGGGTCCCGCTACAATTCAAGTGAAGCCCCGTTGTCCCCTCCTCATGTTGAGATGTGGGTTCCTGTCCCTAATTCGTCGAGAAGGATTTCTGGTGTTCCCATTGCATCTTAAGAGGAGGTGCTCTCAACAGGAAATTCGAAAGGAATTCCAGGGTCATGCCACCATTCCCAAAGAACCCCAAATGTCTCAGTCCACTCCCAATGAACCTGATTTCCCTGCACTGCCTCGACTGTCACCACGAGTATCGACTCACACCACGGTGGCACATGTGACAGCTCTGTGGCACCTCGGAGGAAAGGCAAAGATCCCTGTATCAACTCGACGGGAAGACTGACACTGCTGCTACAGCTCGGGAGAAAAGCAGACATGCAAGTCTCCACCCAAGGTGAGGCCTTACTCCCCTGTGGAGACTACAGAGGAACCCCAAAATCCATGTCAGCACTGGAGAGGAAACCTCAAGTTCTGGCCAGGGCTCCAGACGAGGACTAGGGACCCTGCACTGACTGGAGAGGAATCCTGAGAGGTCCCTCTCAACTGCCATGGAGACTGGCCTTTCCTGAGGCCACACAAGCGGGTCCCTGAGGTCCAGGTCTTAACTAGAGAGGAACCTGCTGCAACTCGGAAAAAACTGGGATGTACTCCCCTCAAGGCGAAATGAGGCCCTTATCCGCTGAGGTGTATCGATGGACATCACACCTTCCCTCTTGAACCTCGAAAGGGTCCTTCACATCCATGCTGCAACTCAAGAAGATCTCTGACATACTCGTCTACACTCGAAAGGAACACCGAGGGTCCTGCCACAACTCAAGAAGAGTCCCGTTTCCCACTCCTCAGCTCGAGATGAGGGTTCCTTTACCTGCTTCGTCGGGAAAGGATTCCCGGCGTTCCCGTCGCATCTCAAGAGGAGGCACTCTCAACATGAAAGTCGAGAGGAACTCCAGAGGTCGTGCCACCATGCCAAAAGACCTCCAAATGTTTCATTCCACCCAGATGAACCTGATTTACCTGCACTGCCTCGACTGTCACTTTGAGTACGGACTCACACGACGGTGGCACGTGTGACGGCCCTGTGGCACCTAGCGGGAAAGCCACAGAACCCTATGTCAACTCGATGGGAAGCCTGACACAGCTGCTACAGCTCGGGAGGAAAGTGGACGTGCATGTCTCCACTCAAGACGAGGATTGACTCCCCTGTGGCGATTCCAGAGGAACCCCAAAATCCATGTCAGCACTGGAGAAAAACCTCAGGTTCCAGCCTTAGATCCAGACGAGGACTTAGGACTTGGCACCGACTGGAGAGGAATCCCGAGAGGCCCCTCGCAACTCGCATGTGGCCTGGACTTTCCTGAGGCCACACGATCGCCTCCCTCATGTCCCCGTCGTAACTCGAGGGGAACTGCCCCAACTCGAGAAAATCCAGGACATTCTCTCCTACTGGCGAGATGAGGTGCTTTTCCGCTGCGGCGTTTTGAGGGAAATCACACCTTCCCTCTTGAACCTTGAAAGGGTGCTTCACAACCTTGCTGCAACTCAGGTAGTTCCCCGACATTCCCGTCTACACTCGAGAGGAACACCGAGGGTCCCGCCACAACTCACGAGGAGCCCCGTTTCCCCTCCTCAGCTCGAGATGAGGGTTCCTTTCTCTGCTTCGTCGGGAAAGGATTCCCAGCGTTCCCGTCGCATCTGAAGAGGAGGTGCTCTCCACAGGAATGTCGAGAGGAACTCCTGGGTTCGTACCACCATTCAAAAAAACCCCAAATGTCTCAGTCCACTACAGATGAACCTGATTTCCCTGAACTGCATCGAATGTCACCCCGAGTATTGACTCACACCACAATGGGCCGTGTGACAGCCCTGTGGCATCTCCAGGGAAAGCCACTTATCCCTGTGTCACATAGAGGGGAAGCCTGACACTGCTGCTACAGTTCTCGAGGAAAGCGGATGTGTACGTCTCCACTCGAGACAAAGCCTGACTCCCCTGTGGAGACTCCAGAGGAACCCCAAGATCCATGTCAGCACTGGAGAGGAAACCTCAGGTTCCAGCCTCCATTCCTGTCACGGGCTTAGGACCTGGAACCGACTGGAGAGGAATCCCAAGAGGTCCCTCACAACTTGCAGGGAGACTGGCCTTTCCTGAGGCCACATGAGTGGGTCCCTGAGGTCCCCGTTGTAACTCGAGAGGGACCTGCTGCAACTCGAGGAAAACCAGATTTTCCCCTGCTGGCAAGATAAGACCCTTTCTCGCTGCGGGGTCCCAAGTGAAATCTCACCTTCCCTTTTGGACCTCTATAGGATCCTTCATACCCTTGCTGCAACTCAAGAATTTCCCCGACATATCTGTCTCCACTCAAGAGGAACACCGAGAGTCCTGCCACAAATCTAGAGGAGCCCTGTTGTCCCCTCCTCAGGTCGAGATGAGGATTCTTTTCCCTGCTTCTTCAGGAAAGGATTCTCGGCGATCCCGTCGCATCTCAAGAGGAGGCAATCTCAACAGGAATGTCGAGAGGAACTGCATGGGTGGTGCCATCATTCCAAAGGACTCCCAAATGTCTCAGTCCACTCCAGATGAACCTGATTTCCCTGCACTGCCTCGACCGTCACCCCGAGTATCGACTCACACCACGGTGGCACTTGAGACAGCCCTGTGACACCTTGAGGGAAAGCCACATATCCCTGTGTCAACTCGACGGGACACCTGACATTGCTGCTACAGCTCGGGAGGAAAGCAGACGTGCATGTCTCCACTCGAGACGAGGCCTGAATCACCTGTGGAGATGCCAGAGGAACCCGAAGATCCATGTCAGCACTGGAGAGGAAAGCTCAGGTTCCGTCCTCAGTCCAGACGAGGCACCGACTGGAGAGGAATCCCAAGAGGCCCCTCGCAACTCGCATGCAGACTGGCCTTTCTTGAGGCCACAAGAGCGGGTCCCTTAGGTCCCCATGGTAACTCGAGACAAACCTGCCCAAACTCGAGAAAAACAAGGAGAATATCCCCTCCAGGCGAGATGAGGCCATTTTCCACTGCAGCGTCTCAAGGGAAATCACACCTTCACTCTTGGACCTGGAAAGGGTCCTTCACACCCTGGATGAAACTCAAGAAGTTCCCCGAAATAGCCGTCTCCACTCGAGAGAAAAACCGAGGGTCCTTCCACAACTGAAGAGGAGCCCCGTTGTCACCTCCTAAGCTGGAGATGAGGGTTCCTTTTCCTGCTTCGTCAGGAAAGGATTCCCGGCGTTCCCGTCGCACCTTAAGAGGCGGCACTCTCAACAGGAATGTCAAGAGGAACTCCAGGGGTCATGCCACCATTCCAAAAGACCCCCAAAATTCTCAGTCCACTCCAGGTGAAACTAATTTCCCTGGCCGGCCTCAACTGTCACCCCGAGTATCGACTCACACCCGTTGGCACGTATGACAGCCCTGTGGCACCTGGAGGGAATGCCACAGATCCCTGTGTCAACACGATGGGAAGCATGACACTGCTGATACAGCTCGGGAGGAAAGTGGACGTGCACTTCTCCACTCGAGACGAGGCCTGACTCCCCTGTGGAGACTCCAGAGGAATCCCAAGATCCATGTCAGCACTGGAGAGGAAACCTCAGGTTCCGGCCTTGGCTCCAGACGAGGACTAAGGCCCCGGCACTGACTGGAGAGGAATCCTGGGAGGTCCCTCACAGCTGGCATGGAGACTGGCCTTTACTGAGGCCACACAAGTGGGTCCCTGAGGTCCGGTTCTTAACGCGAGATTAATCTGCTGCAACTCGAAAAAACCAGGATGTTCTCCCCTCAAGGTGAAATGAGGCTCTTTTCCGCTTCGGCGTCTTGATGGATATCACACCTTCCCTCTTGAACCTCGAAAGGATCCTTCACACCCTTGCTGCAACTCAAGAAGTTCCCCGACATACCCATCTACACTCGAAAGGAACACCGAGGGTCCCACCACAAAGCAAGAAGAGTCCTTTTTCCCACTCCTCAGCTGGAGATGAGGGTTCCTTTACCTGCTTCGTCTGGAAAGGATTCCCGGCGTTCCCATCGCATCTCAAGAGGAGGCACTCTCAACATGAAAGTCGAGAGGAACTCCAGGGGTCGTGCCACCATTCCAAAAGACCCTGAAATGTCTCAGTTTACTCCATATGAACCTGATTTCCCTGCACTACCTGTCACCCCGAGTATCGGTTCATACCACAGTGGCACGTGTGACAGCCCTGTGGCACCTTGAGGGGAAAGTCACAGATCCCTGTGTCAACCCGACGGGAAGTCTGATACTGCTGCTGCAGCTTGGGAGGAAGAAGGACATGCATGTCTCCACTCGAGACGAGGCCTGACTCCCCTGTGGAGACTCCAGAGGAAGCCAGAGATCCATGTCAGCACTGGAGAGGAAAACTCAGGTTCTGGCCTGGGCTCCAAACGGGGACTAGGACTCGGAACCGGTTGGAGACATATCCTGAGATGCCCCCTCGCAACTCACATGGAGACTGGCCATTCCTGAGGCCACATGAGCGGGTCCCTGAGGTCCCCATGGTAACTCGAGAGGGACCTGTCAGAAGTCAAGAAAAACCAGGATGTTCTCTGCTGGGGTCCAGCCCTGGTGTGTCCAGGGTGATTCGAAGGGGAGACGGAGTAGGCGAAAAAAAAAAAAAAGAAACTTATTTATTAATATAAGATTAGATTAGGAAGAAATAGTATAGTAGGGAAATTAAGTGGAAAAATTAGACTGAAGAGCTTGGTTTACGGGGTAAACCAATAAAATCTCCCAACAAGAGGTTTGCACCATCTACTTTATGCCACTGGCACCCACTTGTATGTCGAAGGCTCTCTTTCGCGTGGGTCTTAGCAGCGAGATCAAGTAAGTAGACGTGGTGAGCCTCCCCGCTCCAGTTGGGCATTCAACCGAAAAAGGAGAGAAAAGAATGACATGTGGAAGGTGTAAGACTCCAAAAACTTTATTTTTCAAAATCAGCTTATATACCCCAAGTTGTACATAAAGAAATAGTGGAATATGCAGAGTTATATAGGGGCAGCAGTCTTGACCCTCATTGAGACAAACAAGGCTTTCTTTTGCATACCCTCCCATATACAAGAGGTCTCAGGTGGTTTACATTATCTTCTGGCCAAGAGGCCTGTTAACATTTTGTTGCTCTCTTCCTGGATAATTGTCTATCAACCAGAAAACTCCTTTTCCCTAGAAGAGGTTTTCTTTACTCTGCATCACCCTCAAAGTACTAAATAAAGTTACATTCCTGTAGAACAAAGATGCAGTGGGTATAACAAAGAAAGTACTTAACTCAAAGATTTAATGTTGCTAATACCAGGTCTAATACCTGTTTTCCTATATACCAACTATATCTAAAAATAAAAGATATGAAAATTTGGCAGCAGGTATTGGCCCAACAAATGAAACCTTTAATCAGTCCTATTCTAATGATTTTGACTCCTCGGAAGCCCCTACATTCCTAGGATGTTTTAAGCTTCCTGTGCCTCCTGAGGTCAGGAGGCCTCAATCACATGTCCTGCAGGCAGGCAAAAAATCCATCAGAGGGGTTTTTGGATTGAAATACTCATATTATGCCCAGGAGTTTTATAATCTAAAAGCTCTAATTTTTTCCAGAGAAAGTTGGTGAGGGGACAGCCCACTGTTAATGACAGAAGAGTAGTTGGAAAGCATAACACAGTAAGGCAGGCAGACTCTGGTCTTGGGGGGTGCATGTTCAGGAAATTCCAGGGGGAACCCCTGAAGTCTGATCACTTCCTTGCATTTTGTCAGGCTTCCTTCCACATGACCTTGTCATGGGCAGGATTCCTCACGGGGGCCCCTGGCAGTTCTCCCCTCCAAGCGAGATGGGGCCCCTTACCACTGTGGCATATCAGGGGAAATCACACCTTCCCTCTTGAACCTCGAAAGGTTCCTACACACCCTTGCTGCAAGACAAGAAGTTCCCCGACATACCCGTCTCCACTCGAGAGGAACACCGAGGATCCCGCCACAACTCAATAGGACCCACGTTACTCCTCCTCAGCTCGAGATGAGGGTTCCTTTACCTGCTTCCTTGGGAAAGGTTTCCCGGCGTTCCCGTCGCATCTCAAGAAGAGATGCTCTCAACAGAATAGTCGAAAGGAACTCCAGGGGTTGTGCCACCATTCCAAAAGACCCCCAAATGTCTCAGTCCACTCGAGATGAATTAGATTTCCAGGAATTGCCTCAACTGTCAACACGAGTAATGACTCAACCACGGTGGAACGTGTGCCAGCCTGGTGGCACCTCGAGGGAAAGCCATAGAACCCTGTGTCAATTCGTCGGGATGCCTGACACTGCTGCTACAGCTTGGGAGCAAAGCGGGCGTGCATGTCTCCACTCGAGATAAGGCCAGATTCCCTAGGAGACTCCAGAGGAATCCCAAGATCCATGTCAGCACTGGAGAGGGAACCTCAGATTCCGACCTCAGCTCCAGACGAGGACTTAGTACCCGGCACTGACTGGAGAGTAATCCCGAAAGGTTCCTCGCAACTCGAATGGATACTTGCCTTTCCTGAGGCGACACAAGCGGATCCCTGAGGTTCACGTCATAACTCAAGTGGAGCCGGCCGCAAATCGAGAAAACCATGAAGTTTCTCCCCTTCAGGCGAGATGTGGCCACTTTCCGCTGCAGCGTCTCGAGGAAATCACACCTTCCTCTTGAACCTTGAAAGGGTCCTTCACAACCTTGCTGCAACTCAAGAAGTTCCCCAACATAACCATCTCCAATTGAGAGGAACACAGATGTTCCTGCCACAACTCTGGAGGAGACCCGTATCCTCCTCCTCAGCTCAAGATGAGGGTTCCTTTCCCTGCTTCGTTGGGAAAGGATTCCCTGCGTTCATGTCACATCTCAAGAGGAGGTGCTCTCAACAGGAAATTCGAAAGGAATTCCCGGGGTTGTGCCACCATTCCAAAAGACCCCAATATGTCTCAGTCCACTCCAGATGATCCTGATTTCCCAGCACTGCCTTAACTGTCACCCCGAGTATTGACTCACACCACGGTGGCACGTGTGGAAGTCCTGTTGCACCTCAAGGGAAAGACACAGATCCCTGGGTCAACACGTCGGCTGGCCTGACACTGCTGCAACAGCTTGGGAGGAAAGCGGACGTGCATGTCTCCACTCAAGAAGAGGCCTGACTCCCCTGTGGAGACTCCAGAGGACCCCAAGATCCATGTCAGCACTGGAGAGGAAACCTCAGTTTCCGCTCTCAGCTCCAGACAAGGTCTTATGACCCGGCACCGACTGGAGAGGAAAAACGAAAGTCCCCTCATAACTCATATAGAGACTGGCTTTTCCTGAGGCCTCACGAGTGGGTCCCTCGGGTCCGCGTCGTAACTCGAGAGGAACCTGCTGAAACTCGAGAGAAACCAGGAGGTTCTTCCCTCCAGGCGAGATGAGGCCCTTTTCCACTGCAGTAATTCACGGGAAATCACACCTTCGCTCTTGAACCTCGAAAATGTCCTTCACAATCTTGCTGCAACTCAAGAAGTACACCATCACACCCGTCTTCACTCGAGAAGAACACCGAGGGTCCTGCAACAAGTCAAGAGGAACCCCGTTTACCCCTCCTCAGCTCGAGATGATGGTTCCTTTCCAGGCTTCATCGGGAAAGGATTCCCAGCGTTCCCGTCAAACCTCAAGAGGAGGTGCTCTCAATAAGACGTCGAGAGGAACTCCAGGGGTGGTGCCACCATTCAAAAAGACCCCCAAATGTCTCAGTCCACTCCAGGTGAACTGAATTTCCCTGAGCTGCCTCGTCTGTCACTCCGAGTATCAAATCACAACACAGTGGCACGTATGACAGCCCTGTGGCACCACGAGGGAAAGCCACACATCCCTGTGTCAACTCAACGGGAGGCCTGACACTGCTGCTACAGCTCTGGAGGAAGGGACGTGCATGTCTCCACTTGAGACGAGGCCTGACTCCCCTGTCGAGACTCCAGAAGTACCCCAAGATCCATGTCAGCACTGGAGAGGAAACCTTAGATTCCAGCTTCAGCTCCAGACAAGGACTTAAGACCCGGCACACACTGGAGGGGAATCCTGAGAGACCCCTTGCAACTTGGATGGAGAGTGGCCTTTCCTGAGGCCACACAAGCGGGTCCCTGAGGTCCCCGTTCTGACTCGAGAGGAATCTGCCACAACTCTACAAAAACCAGGAGGTTCTCCCCACCAGGCGAGATGAGGCCCTTTTCCCCTGTGGCGTCTCAAGGGAAATCACACCTTCCCTCTTGATCATTGAAAGGGTCCTTTACACCCTTGCTGCAACTCAAGTAGTTTCCTGACATATCCGTCTCCACTCTAAAGGAAAACCGAAGCTCCCTCTACAACTCAAGAGGAGCTCCGTTTCCCCCTCCTCAGCTTGAGATAAGGGTTTCTTTCCAGGCTTGGTCGGGAAAGGATTCCCTGCATTCCCATCGCAACTCAAGTGGAGGTGCTCTCAACAGGAACGTCGAGAGGAACTCCAGCGGTCGTTTCACCATTGCAAAAGACCACCAAAAGTCTCAATCCACTCCATATGAAGCTGATTTCCCTGCACTGCCTCGACTGTCACCCCGAGTATCGACTCACAACAAAGTGGCACGTGTGACAGCCCTGTGGCCCCTTGAGGGAAAGGCACAGATCCCTGGGTCAACTTGACGGGAAGCGTGACAGTGCTACTAGAGCTCTGGACGAAAGTGGATGTGACAAAGTGATCTCTGGTTCACCTTGAAAGGACTGAGATATTGAGTTTGCTGGGACCCTCGGTGTTCCTCTCGAGTGGAGACGGGTATGTTGGGGAACTTCTTGAGTTCCTGCAAGGCTGTGAAGGACCCTTTCGAGGTTCAAGAGGGAAGGTGTGTTTTCCCTCGAGATGCTGCAGCGGAAAAGGGCCTCATCTCGCCTGGAGGGGAGAACATCCTGGTTTTACTTGA
The DNA here is from genome assembly GCF_016772045.2 of Ovis aries. Classification (NCBI taxonomy): domain Eukaryota; kingdom Metazoa; phylum Chordata; class Mammalia; order Artiodactyla; family Bovidae; genus Ovis; species Ovis aries. The sequence continues at coordinate 7,519,914 of NC_056080.1, read as the reverse complement.
GTTGTGGAGGGTTCCTCTCGAGTTATGATGGGTCCTCAGGGACCGTTTGTGTGGCCTCCGGAAAGGCCAGTCTCCATTCGAGTTGCGAAGGGCCTCTGGAGACTCCTCCCCAGTCGGTGCCGGTCCTAAGACCTCTTATGGAGTTAAGGCCGGAACCTGAGATTTCCTCTCCATTGCTGACATGGATCTTGGGGTTCTCTGGAGTCTCCACAGGGGAGTCAGGCCTCGTCTTCAGTGGAGACATGCACGTCCAGTTTCCTCCCAAGCTGTAGCAGCAGTGTCAGTGCATGTCTCCACTCAAGAAGAGGCCTGACTCCCCTGTGGAGACTCCAGAGGACCCCAAGATCCATGTCGTCAATGGAGAAGAAACCTCAGGTTCTGGCCTCAGCTCCAGACGAGGTCTTAGGACTGGGAACCCACAGAAGAGGAATCTCGAAAGGCCCCTCGGAACTCACATGGAGACTGGCCTTTCCTGAGGCCATACGAGTGGGTCCCTGTGGTCCCGGTCGTAACTCTAGAGGAACCTGCTGAAACTCGAGAAAATCCTGGATGTTCTACCCTCCAGGCGAGATGAGTCTCCACCCGGGAATCAGGCCTCGTCTCGAGGAGAGACCTGCACGTCCACCATCCTCCAGAGCTGTAGCAGCAGTTTGGCTTCCCGTCGAGTTGAAACAGGGATCTGGGGCTTTCACTCCAGGCTTTCCCACAGAGCTGTCACACGTGCCACCATGGTGTGAATCGATACTCGGGGTGACAGTCAAAGCAGTGCAGGGAAGTCAGGTTCATCTGGAGTGGACTGAGACATTTGTGGGTCGCTTGGAATGGTGGCACGACCCCTGGAGTTCCTCTCAGTTTTCCTGTTGAGAGCGTCTCCTCCTTATATTCGAATGGAATGCCTGGAAACCTTATGTGAAGAAGCAGGGAATGGAACCCACATCTCAAGCGGAGGAGGGGGAAACAGGGCTCCTCTTGAGTTGTGGCGGGAATCTCGGTGTTCCTCTCGAGTGGAGACGGGTATATCGGGAAACTTCTTGAGTGGCAGAAAGGGTGTGAAGGAATCTCTCAGAGTTCAAGAGGGAAGGTGTGATTTGCCTCGAGACGCCTCAGCGTAAAGAGCCTCATCTCACCTGGAGGGGAGAACATCCTGGATTTTCTCGAGTTGCGGCAGATTCCTCTCGAGTTATGGTGGGGACGTCAGGGACCCGCTCGTGTGGCTTCAGGAAAGGCCAGTCTCCATGCGAATTGAAAGGGGCCTCTCGGGATTCCTCTCCAGTCGGTGCCCGGGGCTAAGACCTCCTGTAGAGTCGAGGCCGCAAACTGAGGATTCCTCTCCAGTGCTGGCATGGATCTTGGCGTACCTCTGAAGTCTCCACAGGGGAGTCAGGCCTCGTCTCGAGCGGAGACATGCACTTCGAATTTACTCCCTAGCTGTAGCACCAGAGTAACGCTTCCTGTCGAGTTGACACAAGGATATGTGGCTTTCCCTCGAGGCTTTCCCACAAGGCTGTCACACGTGCCACCGTGGTGTCAGTTGAAACTCGGGGCGACAGTTGAGACAGTGCAGGGAAATCAGGTTCATCTGGAGTGGACTGAAACACTTGTTGGTCTTTTGGAATGGTGGCACTACCCCTGGAGTTCCTCTCCACTTCCCTGTTGACAGTGCCCCCCCTGGCAATGGGACGGGAAACCAGGAATCCTTTTCCAACGAAGCAGGGAAAGGAACCCTCATCTGGAGTGGAGGAATGGGAAACGGGGCTGCTCTTGAGTTGTGGCGGGACCCTCGGTGTTCCTCTACAGCATAAATGGGTATATCAGGGAACTTCTTGAGTTGCAGCAAGGGTGTGAAGTACCCTTTTGAGGTTCAAGAGGGAAGGTGTGACTTCCCACTATAAGCCACAGTGAAAAAGGGCCTCATCTAGCCTGGAGGGGGGAACCTCCTCGTTTTGCTCGAGTTGTGGCTTGTTACTCTCGAGTTACAACAGGGACCTCAGGGACGCGCTCATGTGGCCTCAGGAAAGGCCAGTATCCATTCGGGTTGCGATGGGCCTCTCGTGATTCCTCTCCAGTCGGTGCCGGGTCCTAAGTCCTCGTCTGGAGCCGAGGCTGGAACCTGAGGTTTCCTCTTCAGTGCTGACATGGAACTTGGGGTCCCTCTGCAGTCTCCACAGGGGAGTCAGGCCTCGTCTCGAGTGGAGACATGCACGTTCGCTTTCGTCCCGAGCTGTAGCAGCAGTGTCACGCTTCCCGTCGAATTGACACAGGAATCTGTGGCTTTCCCTCTAGGCTTTCCCACAGGGCCATCACATGTGTCACCGCAGTGTGAGTCGATACTTAGCGTAACAGTCGATGCAGTGCAAGGAAATCAGTATCCTCTGGTGTGGACTGAGACATTTGGGGGTCTTTTGGAATGGAGGCATGAACCCTGGAGTTCCTCTCGATTTTCCTCTTGTCAGCGTCTCCTCGTGAGATGCGACAGGAACACTGGAATCCTTTCCCGAATAAACAGAGAAATGAACCCTTATGTCGAGGGATGGTGGGGAAAACGGGGCTCCCCTTGAGTGCCGGGACCCTCGGTGTTCCTCTTGAGTGGAGACGGGTATGTCGGAGAACTTCTTGAGTTCCTGCAAGGCTGTGAAGGACCCTTTCGAGGTTCAAGAGGGAAGGTGTGTTTTCCCTCGAGATGCTGCAGCGGAAAAGGGCCTCATCTCGCCTGGAGGGGAGAACATCCTGGTTTTTCTTGAGATGTGGAGGGTTCCTCTTGAGTTATAAGGGGTCCTCAGGGACCGTTCGTGTGGCCTACAGAAAGGCCAGTCTCCATCCGAGTTGCGAAGTGCCTCTGGAGACTCCTCCCCAGTCGGTGCCGGTCCTAAGACCTCTTATGGAGTCGAGGCCGGAACCTGAGATTTCCTCTCCAGTGCTGACATGGATCTTGGGGTTCCTCTGGAGTCTCCACAGGGGAGTCAGGCCTCGTCTTCAGTGGAGACATGCACGTCCAGTTTCCTCCCGAGCTGTAGCAGCAGCGTCAGTCTTCCCATCGAGTTGACACAGGGATCTGCAGCTTTCCCTCGAGGCTTTCCCACAGGGTTGTCACACGTGCCACCATGGTGTGAATCGATACTTGGGGTGACAGTCAAGGCAGTGCAGGGAAACCAGGTTCATCTGGAGTGGACTGAGACATTTGTGGGTCGTTTGGAATGGTGGCACAACCGCTGGAGTTCCTCTCAGTTTTCCTGTTGAGAGCGTCTCCTCCTTATATTCGAATTGAACACCCGGAAACCTTATGGAAAGAAGCAGGGAATGGAACCCACATCTCGAGTGGAGGAGGGGGAAACGGAGCTCCTCTTGAGTTGTGGCGGGACCCTCGGTGTTCCTCTCGAGTGGAGACGGGTATATCGGGAAACTTCTTGTGTGGCAGAAAGGGTGTGAAGGAATCTCTCAAAGTTCAAGAGGGAAGGTGTGATTTGCCTCGAGACGCCTCAGCATAAAGAGCCTCATCTCGCCTGGAGGGGAGAACATCCTGGATTTTCTCGAGTTGCCGTAGATTCCTCTTGAGTTACGACGGGGACGTCATGGACCCGCTCGTGTGGCTTCAGGAAAGGCCAGTCTCCATGCGAGTTGAAAGGGGCCTCTCGGGACTCCTCTCCAGTCGGTGCCCAGGCCTAAGACCTCGTGTGGAGTCGAGGCTGGAAACTGAGGATTCCTCTCCAGTGCTGGCATGGATCTTGGCATACCTCTGAAGTCTCCACAGGGGAGTCAGGCCTCGTCTCGTGTGGATACATGCACTTCGAATTTACTCCCTAGCTGTAGCACCAGAGTAACGCTTCCTGTCGAGTTGACACAAGGATCTGTGGCTTTCCCTCGAGGCTTTCCCACAAGGCTGTCACACGTGCCACCGTGGTGTCAGTTGAAACTCGGGGCGACAGTCGAGGCAGTGCAGGGAAGTCACGTTCATCTGGAGTGGACTGAAATATTTGTTGGTCTTTTGAAATGGTGGCACTACCCCTGGAGTTCCTCTCCACTTCTCTGTTGACAGTGCCTCCCCTTGTAATGGGATGGGAATGCCGGGAATCCTTTCCTGAAGAAGCAGGGAAAAGAACCCTCATCTGGAGTGGAGGAGAGGGAAACGGGGCTCTTCTTGAATTGTGGCGGGAAACTCAGTGTTCCTCTCGAGTGGAGATGATATGTTGGGAAACTTCTTGAGTTGCAGCAAGGGTGCGAAGTAACCTTTGGATGTTAAAGAGGGAAGGTGTGATTTCCTACCATACGCCGCAGTGAAAAAGAGCCTCATCTCGTCTGGAGGGGAGAACCTCCTCGTTTTTCTCGAGTTGCGGCCTGTTCCTCTCGAGTTCCGACGGGGACTCAAGGACCCGCTCATGTGGCCTCAGGAAAGGCCAGTATCCATTCGGGTTGCGATGGGCCTCTCGTGATTCCTCTCCAGTCGGTGCCGGGTCCTAAGTCCTCGTCTGGAGCCGAGGCTGGAACCTGAAGTTTCCTCTTCAGTGCTGACATGGAACTTGGGGCCCCTCTGCAGTCTCCACAGGGGAGTCAGGCCTCGTCTCGAGTGGAGACATGCACGTTCGCTTTCGTCCCGAGCTGTAGCAGCAGTGTCACGCTTCCCGTCGAATTGACACAGGGATCTGTGTCTTTCCCTCTAGGCTTTCCCACAGGGCTGTCACTTGTGCTACCGTGGTGAGTCGACACTCAGCGTGACAGTCGATTCAGTGCAGGGAAATCAGGTTACTCTGGACTGGACTGTGACATTTGGTGTCTTTGAGAATGGTTGCACCACCCCTGGAGTTCCTCTCAACTTTCCTGTTGACAGTGCCTCCTCTTGACATGCGACAGTATCGCCAGGATACCTTTCTCGACGATGCAGGGAATGGAACCATCATGTCGAGGGTAGGAGGGGGAAATGGGGCTCCTCTTGAGTTGTGGCGGGACCCTCGTTGTTCCTCTCCAGTGTAAATGGGTATATCGCGGAACTTCTTGAGTTCCTGCAAGGCTGTGAAGGACCCTTTCCAGGTTAAAGAGGGAATGTGTGATTTCCCTCAAGAGGCCGCAGCTGAAAAGGGCCTCATCTCGCCTGAAAGGGAGAACCTCCAGGATTTTCTCGAGTCTCGGCTGGTTCTTCTCGAGTTACGACGGGGATCTCAGGGACCCGCTCGTGTGGCCTCAGGAAAGGCCAGTCTCCATGCGAGTTGCAAGGGACCTTTCGCGATTCCTCTTCTGTGGGTTCCCGGTCTTAAGTCCTCATCTGGAGCTGAGGCTGGAACCTGAGGTTTCCTCTCCATTGACGACATGGATCTTGAGGTCCCTCTGGAGTCTCCACCCGGGAATCAGGCCTCGTCTCGAGTGGAGACCTGCACGTCCACTTTCCTCCCGAGCTGTAGCAGTGGTGTTTGGCTTCCCCTCAATTTGAAACAGGGATCTGGGTCTTTCCCTCGAGGCTTGACCACAGAGCTGTCACACCTGCCACCGTGGTGTCAGTTGAAACTCGGGGCGACAGTCGAGGCAGTGCAGGGAAGTCAGATTCATCTGGAGTGGACTGAAACATTTGTTGGTCTTTTGGAATGGTGGCACTACCCCTGGAGTTCCTCTCCACTTTCCTGTTGACAGTGCCTCCCCTTGCAATGGGACGAGATCTCCAGGAATCCTTTCCTGACGAAGCAGGGAAAGGAACCCTCATCTGGAGCAGAGGAATGGGAAACGGGGCTGCTCTTGAGTTGTGGCGGGACCCTCGGTGTTCCTCTAGAGTGTAAATGGGTATATCACGGAACTTCTTGAGTTGCAGCAAGGGTGTGAAGTACCCTACCGAGGTTTAAGAGGGAAGGTGTGACTTCCCTCTATAAGCCACAGATAAAGGACCTCATCTCGCCTGGAGGGGGGAACCTCCTTGTTTTGCTCGAGTTGCGGCCTGTTCCTCTTGAGTTACGACAGGGACCTCAGGGACGCTCTCATGTGGCCTCAAGAAAGGCCAGTATCCATGTGAGATGGGAGGGGCCCCTCGCAATTTCTCTCCAGTCGGTGCCAGGTCCTAAGTCCTCATCTGGAGCAGAGGCCGCAATCTGAGGATTCCTCTCCAGTGGCGACATAGATCTTTGGGTCCCTATGGAATCTCCACGGAGGAATCAGTCCTCATCTCAATGGGAGAAAAGCACGTCCACTTTCCTCCTGAGGTGTAGCAGCTGTGTTTGGCTTTCCATTGAGTTGAAACAGCAATCTGTGGCTTTCTCTCGAGGTTTTCCCTCAGGGCTGTCACAGGTGCCACCATGGTGTAAATCGATACTCCGGGTGACAGTCGAGGCAGTGCAGGGAAACCAGGTTCATGGGGAGTGGACTGAGACATTTGGGGTTCATTTCGAATGATGGCACGACCCTGGATTTCCTCTCGACTTTCCTGTTAAGAGTGTCTCCTCCTTAGATTAGACAGGAACCCCGGGAAACCTTACCCGAAGAAGCAGGGAATGGAAATCACATCTCGAGCAGAGGAGGGGGAAACGGGGCTCTTCTTGAATTGTGGCAGGAAACTCGGTGTTCCTCTTGAGTGGAGACGATATGTTGGGAAACTTCTTGAGTTGCAGAAAGTGTGTGAAGTAACCTTTCGAAGTTCAAGAGGGAAAGTGTGATTTGTCTCAAGATGCCTCATCTGAAATGGGCCTCATCTCGCCTGGAGGGGAGAACCTCCAGGATTTTCTCGAGTCTCGGCAGGTTCCTCTCAAGTTACGACGGGGACTTCAGGGACCCGCTCGTGTGGCCTCAGGAAAGGCCAGTCTCCATGCGAGTTGCAAGGGACCTTTCCGATTCCTCTTCTGTGGGTTCCCGGTCTTAAGTCCTCATCTGGAGCTGAGGCTGGAACCTGAGGTTTCCTCTCCATTGACGACATGGATCTTGGGGGCCCTCTGGAGTCTCCACCTGGGAATCATCCTCGTCTCGAGTGTGGGCATGCACGTCCAATTTCGTCCCGAGCTGTAGCAGCAGTGTCACGCTTCCCATCGTGTGGATCAAGGGATCTGTGGCTTTCACAAGAGGCTTTCCCACGAGGCTTTCCCACAGGGCTGTTCCATGTGCCACCGTGGTGTGAGTCGATCCTTGGCATGAAAGTCGAGGCGGTGCAGGGAAAACAGGTTCCTCTGGAATGGACTGAGCTATTTGGGGGACTATTGGAATGGTGGCACGACCCTGGAGTTCCTTTCGTCTTTCCTGTTGAGAGCACCTCCTCTTGAGATGCGACGGGCACGCTGGGAATTCTTTCCCGCCGAAGCAGGGAAAGGATCCCTCATCTCGAGCTAGAGGCGGAAACGGGGCTCCTCTTGATGTGGGCGGGACCCTCATTCTTCCTCTCCAGTGGAGAGGTGTTGTCGGGGAACTTACTGAGTTGCAGCAAGGGTGTGAAGGACCCTTTCGAAGTTCAAGAGGGAAGGTGTGATTAGCCTCAGGACGCCTCATACGACATGGGCCTCAGCTCGCCTGGAGGGGAGAACTTCCTGGATTTTCTCGAGTTGCGGCAGGTGCTCTCGAGTTACGACGGGGACCTCAGGGACCCGCTCTGGTGGCCTCAGGAAAGGCCAGTCCCATGCGATTTGCAAGGGGGCCACTCTGGATTCCTCTCCAGTCAATGCCAGGGCCTAAGATCTTGTGTGGAGTCAGGGCCGGAACCTGAGGATTCTTCTCCAGTGCTGACATGGAACTTGGGATACTTCTGGATTCTCCACATGGGTGTCAGTCCTTGTCTCGAGTGGGGGCATGCACGTCCACTTTTCTCCCGAGCTGTAGCAGCAGTGTCACACTTCCCGTCACGTGGATCAAGGGATCTGTGGTTTTCCCTCGAGGCTTTCCCACGAGACTTTCCCACAGGGCTGTCCCACGTGCCACCCTGGTGTGATTCGATCCTCGGCGTGAACGTCCAGGCAGTGCAGGGAAAACAGGTTGCTCTGGAATGGACTGAGACATCTGGGGGACTCTTGGAATGGTGGCACGACCCTGGAGTTCCTCTTGCCTTTCCTGTTGAAAGCGCCTCCTCTTGAGATGCGACAGGAATGCCGGGAATTCTTTCCAGACGAAGCAGGGAAAGGATCCCTCACCTCGAGCTACGAGGCGGAAATGGGGCTCCTCTGGATGTGGGCGGGACCCTCGTGCTTCCTCTGAGTGGAGACGGGTATGTTTGAGAACTTCTTGAGTAGCAGCAAGGGCGTGAAGGACCCTTTTGAAGTTCCACAGGTTAGGTGTGATTAGCCTCGAGACGCCTCAGCGGAAATGGGCCTCATCTCGCCTGGAGGGGACAACATCCTGGATTGTCTCGAGTTGCGGCAGGGGCTCTCGAGTTACGACGGGGACCTCAATGACCCTCTCTGGTGGCCTCAGGAAAGGCCAGTCCCCATTCGAGTTGCTTGGGGGCCCTTCGGGATTCCTCTCCATTCGATGCCGGGGCCTAAGACCTTGTGTGGAGTCGGGGCCTGAACCTGAGGTTTCCTCTCCTGAACTGACATGGATTTTGGGGTACTTCTGCAGTCCCAACAGGGAGACAGTCCTCGTCTCGAGTGGGGGCACTCACGTCAGATCTCCTTCCAAGCAGTAGCAGCAGTGTCACCATTCCCGTCGTGTGGATCAAGGGATTTGTGGCTTTCCCTCGAGGCTTTCCCTGGAGGCTTTCCCACAGGGCTGTGCCACGTACAACCGTGGTGTGAGTCTATCCCCTGTGTAAAAGTCGAGGCAGTGCAGGGAAAACAGGTTCCTCTGGAATGGCCTGAGACATCTGGGGGAATCTTGGAATGGTGGCACCACCCTGGAGTTCCTCTCACCTTTCCTGTTGAGAGCGCCTCCTGTTGAGATGGGACGGGAACGCCGGGAATTGTTTACCGATGAAGCAGGGAAAGGATCCCTCATCTCGAGCTCCAAGGCGGAAATGGGCTCCTCTGGATGTGGGCGGGACCCTCGTGCTTCCTCTCGAGTGGAGACGGGTATGTCGGGGAACTTCTTGAGTTGCAGCAAGAATGTGAAGGACCCTTTCTATGTTCCTGAGGTTAGGCGTGATTAGCCTCGAGACGCCTCCGCGAAAATGGGCCTGAACTCGCCTGGAGGTGAGAACCTCCTGGATTTTCTCCAGTTACGGCAGGTGCTCTTGAGTTATGTCGGGAACGTCATGGACCCTCTCTGGTGGACTCAAGAAAGGCCAGTCCCCATGCAAGTTCCTAGGGGCCTCTCGGGATTCCTCTCTAGTCCACGCTGGGGCCTAAGACCTTGCGTGGAGTCTGGGCCGGAACGTGAGGATTCCTCTCCAGTGTTGACATGGATCTTGTGGTAGTTATGGAGTCTCCACAGGGGAGAGAATCCACACCTCTAGTGGGGGCATGCACGTCCACTTTCCTCCCGAGCTGTAGCTGTAGTGTCATGATTCCCGTCATGTGGATGAAAGGATCTGTGGCTTTCCCTCGAGGCTTTCCCACGAGGCTTTCCCATAGGGCTGTCCCACGTGCCACCTTGGTGTGAGTCGATCCTCGGCTTGAAAGTCGAGGCAGTGCAGGGACAACAGGTTCCTCTGGAAAGGACTGAGACATCTGGGGGACTCTTGGAATGGTGGCACGACCCTGGAGTTCCTCTAGCCTTTCCTGTTGAGAGCGCCTCCTCTTGAGATGCAACGGGAACACCAGGCATTCTTTCCTGATGAAGAAACGAAAGGATCCCTTATCTCGAGCTACCAGGCGGAAAAGGGGCAACTGTGGATGTGCGTGGAACTCTCGTGCTTCCTCTCGAGGGGAGACGGGTATGTCGGGGAACTTCTTGAGTTGCAGCAAGGGTGTGAAGGACCCGTTCGATGTTCCAGAAGTTAGGTGTGATTACCCTCGAGATGCCTCAGCGGAAATAGTCCTCATCTCTCCTGGAGAGGAAAACCTCCTTAATTTTCTCGAGTTGTGGCAGCTGCTCTCGAGGGACGATGGGGACCACAGGAAAAGCCAGTCCCCAAGTGAGTTGCTAGGGTGCCCCTCGAGATTCCTCTCCAGTCGATGCCTGGGACTAATCAATTGTGTTGAGTCGGGGCCGGAACCTGAGGATTCCTCTCCAGTGCTGATATGGATTTTGGGGTACTTCTGGAGTCTCCACAGGGCAGACAGTCCTCGTCTCAAGTGGTGGCATGCACGTGTGCTTTCCTCCCGAGCTGCAGCAGTAGTGTCACGCTTCCTGTCATGTGGATCAAGGGTTCTGTGGCTTTCCCTCCAGGCGTTCCCACGAGGCTTTCCCACAGGGCTGTCTCACGTGCCACCGTGGTGTGATTCGATCCTCTACGTGAAAGTCGAGGTAGTGCCGGGAAAACAGGTTCCTCTGGAAAGAACCGAGACATCTGTGGTACTCTTGGAATGGTGGCATGACCCTGGATTTCCTCTCGCCATTCTTGATGAGAGCTCCTCCTCTTGAGATGCGACGGGAACAGGGGGGAATTCTTAACCGACAAAGCAAGGAAAGGATCCCTCATCTCGAGCTAAGAGACGCAAATGCGGCTCCTCTGGATGTGGGAGGGATCCTCATGCTTCCTCTCGAGTGGAGACGGGTATGTCTGGAAATTTCTTCAGTTGCAGCAAGGGTGTGAAGGAACCCTTCGAAGTTCCAGAGGTTAGGTGTGATTAGACTCGAGACACCTCAGCGAAAATGGGCCTCATTTCGCCTGGTGGGGAGAACCTCCTGAAGTTTCTCGAGTTGTGGCAGGTACTCTCGAGTTATGACGGGGACCTCAGGGACCCGCTCTGGTGGCCTCAGGAAAGGCCAGTCCCCATGCGAGTTGCTAGGGGGCCTCTTGGAGTTCCTCTCCAGTCGATGCCGGGGCCTAAGACCTTGTGTGGAGTCAGGGCTGCAACCTGAGGATTCCTCTCCCGGGCTGACATGAAAATTGGGGTACTTCAGGAGTCTCCACAGGGTAGTCAGTCCTTGTCTCCAGTGGGGGCATGCAGGTGCGCTTTCCTCCTGAGCTGCAGCAGCAGTGTCACACTTCCTGTTGTGTAGATCAAGGAATCTGTGGTTTCCCTCGAGGCTTTCACACGAGGCTTTCCCACAGGGCTGTCCCACGTGCCACCGTGGTGTGAGTCGATCCTCGGCGTGAAAGTGGAGGCAGTGCAGGGAAAACAGGTTCCTCTGGATTGGACTGAGACATCTGGGGACTCTTGGAATGGTGGCACGACCCTTGAGTTCCTCTCGCCTTTCCTGTTGAGAACACCTCCTCTTGAGATGGACGGGAACGCTGGGAATTCTTTCCCGACGAAGCAGGAAAGGATCCCTCATCTCGAGATACAAGCCGGATACAGGACTCCTCTGGATGTGGGCGGGACCCTCGTGCTTCATCTCGAGTCCAGACGGGTATGTCGAGGAACTTCTTGAGATGCAGCAAAGGTGTGAAGGACCCTTTTGAAATTCCAGAGGATAGGTGTGATTAGCCTGGAGACTCCTCAGCGGAAATGGGCCTCATCTCTCCTGGAGGGGAGAACCTCCTGGATTTTCTCGAGTTGCGGCAGGTGCTCTCGCGGTACGACGTGTAACTCAGCGACCCGCTCTGGTGGCCTCAGGAAAGGCCAGTCCCCATGCGAGTTGCTAGGGGGCCTCTCGGAATGCCTCTCCAATGGATGCCGGGTCCTAAGACCTTGAGTGGACTCAGGGCCCGGACCTGAGGACTCCTCTCCAGTGCTGACATGAATTGGGGTACTTCTGGAGTCTAACAGGGGAGTCAGTCCTTGTCTCGATTGGGGTCTTGCACGTCCGCTTTGCTCACAAGCTGTAGCAGCAATGTCATGCTTCATGTCTCGTGGATCAAGGAATCTGTGGTTTCCCTCGAGGCTTTCCCACGAGGCTTTCCCACAGGGCTGTCCCACGTGCCACCATGGTGTGAGTCGATCCTCGGCGTGAAAGTCGAGGCAGTGCAGGGAAAACAGATTCCTCTGGAATGGACTGAGACATCTGGGGTACTCTTGGAATGGTGGCACGACCCTGGAGTTCCTCTTGCCTTTCCTGTGGAGAGCGCCTCCTCTTGACATGCGACGGGAACGCTGGGAATTCTTTACCGACGAAACAGGGAAAGGATCCCTCATCTCGAGCTTCGAGGCGGAAACAGGGCTCCTCTGGATGTGGGCGTGACCCTAGTGCTTCCTCTCGAGTGGAGATGGGTATGTCGGGGTACTTCTTGAGTTGCAGCAAGGGTGTGAAGATACCATTCGAAGTTCCAGAGGTTAGGTGTGGTTAGCCTGGAGACGCCTCAGCAGAAATAGGCCTCATGTCGCCTGGAGGGGAGAACCTCCTTGATTTTCTCGAATTGCGGCAGGTGCTCTCGAGTTACGACGAGGACTTCAGGGACCCATTCTGGTGGCCTCAGGAAAGGCCAGTCCCCATGCGAGTTGATATGGGGCCTCTCGGGATTCCTCTCCAGTCAATGCCGGGGCCTAAGACCTTGTGTGGAGTCGTGGCCGGAACCTGAGGATTCCTCTCCAGTGCTGACATGGATCTTGGGGTATTTCTGTAGTCTCGACAGGGGAGTCAGTCCTCGCTTGAGTGGGGGCATGCAGGTGTGCTTTCCTCCCGAGCTGTAGCAGCAGTGTCATGCTTCCCGCCGCGTGGATCAAGGGATCTGTGGCTTTCCCTCGAGGCTTTCCCACGAGGCTTTCCCCCTAGGCTTTTCCAAAGGGCTCTCCCACGCACCACCGTGGTGTGAGTCAATCCTCGGCGTGAAAGTCGAGGCAGTGCAGGGAAAACAGGTTCCTCTGGAATGGACTGAGACATCTGGGGTCTCTTGGAATGGTAGCACGACCCTGGAGTTCCTCTCGCCTTTCCTGTTGAGAGTGCCTCCTCTTGAGATGAGACAGGAACGCTGGGAATTCTTTTCTGATGAAGCAGGGAAAGGATCCCTCATCTCGAGCTACGAGGCGGAAACTGGGCTCCTCTGGATGTGGGCGGGACCTTCGTGCTTCCTCTTGAGTGGAGACAGGTATGTCGGGGAACTTCTTGAGTTGCAGCAAGGGTGTAAAGTACCTTTTGGAAGTTCCAGAGCTTAGGTGTGGTTAGCTTCGAGACGGCTCAGCAGAAATGGGCCTCATGTCGCCTGGAGGGGAGAAATTCCTGGATTTTCTCGAGCAGCAGCAGGTGCTCTCGTGTTATGACGGGGACCTCAGGGACCCACTCTGGTGGCCTCAGGAAAGGCCAGTCCCCATGCGAGTTGTTAGGGGGCCTCTCAGGATTTCTCCCCCGTCGATGCCAGTGCCTAAGACGTTGTGTGGAGTCGGGGCCAGAACCTGAGGATTCCTCTCCAGTGCTGACATGAATCTTGGGCTACTTCTGGAGTCTCCCCAGGGGAGTCAGTCCTCGTCTGGATTGGGGGCCTACACGTGTGCTTTTCTCCCGAGCTGTAGCAGCAGTGTCACGCTTCCCATCGCATGGATCAAGGAATCTGTGGCTTTCCATCGAGGCTTTCCCACGAGGCTTTCCCACTGGGCTATCCCACGTGCCACCGTGGTGTGAGTCGATCCTCGGCATGAAAGTGGAGGCAGTGCAGGGAAAACAGGTTCCTCTGGAATGGACTGAGACATCTGGGGGACTCTTGGAATGGTGAAACGACCCTGGAGTTCCTCTCACCTTTTCTGTTGAGAGCGCCTCCTCCTGACATGCGTAGGGAACGCCGGGAAATCTTTCCCGACGAAGGAGAGAAAGGATCCCTCATCTCGAGCTAGGAGGCGAATTCGGGGCTCCTCAGGATGTGGGCGGGACCGTCGTGCTTCCTCCCGAGTGGAGACTGGTATGTCAAGGACCTTCTTGAGTTGCAGCGAGGGTGTGAAGGATCCTTTCGAAGTTCTAGAGGTTAGGTGTGATTAGCCTTGAGACGACTCAGCGGAAATGGACCTCAACTCGCCTGGAGGGGAGAACCTCCTGGCTTTTCTCGAGTGCAGCAGGTGCTCTCGAGTTACGACGGGGACCTCAGGGGCCCGCTCTGGTGGCCTCGGGAAAGGCCAGTCCCCATGCGAGTTGCTAGGGGGCCTCTCGGTATTCCTCTTCCGTCGATGCCGGGGCCTAAGGCCTTGTGTGGAGTCGGGGCCGGAACCTGAAGATTCCTCCCATTGCCCCATGGATCTTGGGTACTTCTGGAGTCTCCCAAGGGGAGTCAGTCCTCGTCTCGAGTTGGGGCATGCCCGTGCGCTTTCCTCCCGAGCTGTAGCAGCAGTGTCTCGCTTCCCATAGCATGGATCAAGGGATCTGTGGCTTTCCCTCGAGGCTTTCCCACGAGGCTTTCCCACAGGGCTGTCCCACGTGCCACTGGGGTGTGAGTGGATCCTTGGCGTGAAAGTCGAGGCAGTGCCAGGAAAACAGGTTCCTCTGGAATGGACTGAGACATCTGGTGGACTCTTGGAATGGTGGCACGACCCTGGAGTTCCTCTCGCCTTTCCTGTGGAGAGCCCTTCCTCTTGACATGCCAGGGGAACGCCGGGAATTCTTTCCCTACGAAGCACTGAAAGGATCCCTCATCTCGAGCTATGAGGCGGAAGCGGGGCTCCTCTGGATGTGGGCGGGACCCTCGTGATTCCTCTTGAGTGGAGACGGGTATGTCGGGGATCTTCTTGAGTTGCAGCAATGGTGTGAAGAACCCTTTCGAAGTTCCAGATTTTAGGTGTGATTAGCCTCGAGACGCCTCAGCGGAAATGGGCCTCATCTCGCCTGGAGGGGAGAACCTCCTGGATTTTCTCGAGTTGCGGCAGTTGCTATCGAGTTATGATGGGGACCTCAGGGACCCGCTCTGGTGGCCTCAGGAAAGGCCAGTCCCCATGCGAGTTGCTAGGGGGCCTCTCGGGATTCCTCTCCCATCGATGCCAGGGCCTAAGACCTTGTGTGGAGTCGGGGCCGAAAATGAGGATTCCTTTCCAGTGCTGACATGGATCATGGGGTACTTCTGGAGTCTCCCCAGGGGAGTCAGTCCTCGTCTCCCGTGGGGGCATGCACGTGCACTTTCCTCCCGAGCTGTAGCAGCAGTGTCTCGCTTCCCATAGCGTGGATCAAGGGATCTGTGGCTTTCCCTCGAGGCTTTCCCACAGGGCTGTCCCACGTGCCACCGGGGTGTGGTCGATCCTCGGCGTGAAAATCGAGGCACAGCAGGGAAAACAGCTTCCTCTGGAATGGACTGAGACATCTGGGGACTCTTGGAATGGTGGCACGACCCTGGAGTTCCTCTCCCCTTTCCTGTGGATAGCGCCTCCTCTTGACGGGCGCCGGGAATGCTGGCAACTCTTTCCCAATGAAGCAGAGAAAGGATCTCTCATCTCGAGCTACTAGGCGGAATCGGGGCTCCGCTAGATGTGGGCGGGACCCTCGTACTTCCTCTGGAGTGGAGACGGGTATGTCGGGAAGTTTCTTGAGTTGCTGCGAGGGTGTGAAGGATCCTTTCGAAGTTCCAGAGGTTACGTGTGATTAGACTTGAGATGACTCAGCGGAAATGGACCTCAACTCGCCTGGAGGGGAGAAATTCCTGGATTTTCTCGAGCAGCAGCAGGTACTCTCACGTTACGACGGGGACTTCAGGGACCCGCTCTGGTGGCCTCGGGAAAGGCCAGTCCCCAAGCCAGTTGCTAGGGTGCCTCTCGGGATTCCTCTCCCATTGTTGCCGGGGCCTAAGACCTTGTGTGGAGTCGGGGCCAGAACCTGAGGATTCCTCCCATTGCCCCATGGATCTTGGGTACTTCTGGAGTCTCCCAAGGGGAGTCAGTCCTCGTCTCGAGTTGAGGCATGCCCGTGCGCTTTCCTCCCGAGCTGTAGCAGCAGTGTCTCGCTTCCCATAGCGTGGATCAAGGGATCTGTGGCTTTCCCTCGAGGCTTTCCCACGAGGCTTTCCCACAGGGCTGTCCCACGTGCCACCGGGGTGTGAGTGGATCCTTGGCGTGAAAGTCAAGGCAGTGCAGGGAAAACAGGTTCCTCTGGAATGGACTGACACATCTGGGGGACTCTTGGAATGGTGGCAGGACCCTGGAGTTCCTCTCGCCTTTCCTGTTGAGAGCGCCTCCTCTTGACATGGGCCGGGAACACTGGGAACTCTTTCCCGACGAAGCAGAGAAAGGATCCCTCATCTCGAGCTATGAGGCGGAAACGGGGCTCCTCTGGATGTGGCCGGGACCCTCGTACTTCCTTTCGAGTGGAGACGGGTATGTTGGGGAACTTCTTGAGTTTCAGCAAGGGTGTGAAGGACCATCTCGAAGTTCCAGAAGTTAGGTGTGATTAGCCTCCAGACGCCTCAGCATAAATGGGCCTCATTTCGCCTGGAGGGGAGAACCTCCTGGCTTTTCTCGAGTTGTGGCAGGTGTCCTCGAGTTATGACGGGGACCTCAGGGACCCGGTCTGATGGCCTCAGGAAAATCCAGTCCCCATGCGAGTTGCTAGGGGGCCTCTCGGGATACCTCTCCCGTCAATGCTGGGGCCTAAGACCTTGTGTGGAGTCGGGGCTGGAACCTGAGGATTCCTCCCATTGCTGACATGGATCTTGGGGTACTTCTGGAGTCTCCCCAGTGGAGTCAGTCCTCGTCTCGGGTGGGGGCATGCACGTGTGCTTTCCTCCCGACCTATAGCAGCAGTGTCACACTTCCCGTCACGTGAATCAAGGGATCTGTAGCTTTCCCTCGAGGCTTTCCCACGAGGCTTTCCAACAGGGCTGTCCCACATGCCACCGTGGTGTGAGTCGATCCTCGGCGTGAAAGTAGAGGCAGTGCAGGGAAAACAGGTTCCCCTGGAATGGACTGAGACATCTGGGGGACTCTTGGAATGGTGGCACCACCCTGGAGTTCCTCTCGCCTTTCCTGTGGAGAGTGCCTCCTCTTGAGATGCGACGGGAACGCCGGGAATTCTTTCCCAACGAAGCACGGAAAGGATCCCTCATCTCGAGCTACGAGGCGGAAACTGTGCTTCTCTGGATGTGCGTGGGACCCTCGTGCTTCCTCTCGAGTGGAGACGGGTATGTCGGGGAACTTCTTGAGTTGCAGCAAGGGTGTGAAGGACCCTTTCGAAGTTCCAGATGTTAGATGTGATTAGCCTTGAGACGCCTCAGCAGAAATGGGCCTCATTTCGCCTAGAGGGGAGAACCTCCTAGATTTTCTTGAGTTGCGGCAGGTGCTCTCGAGTTTCGACGGGGACCTGAGGGACCCGCTCTGGTGGCCTCAGGAAAGGCCAGTCCCCATGCGAGTTGCTAGGGGGCCTCTCGGGATTCCTCTCCTGTCGATGCCAGGGCCTAAGACCTTGTGTGGAGTCGGGGCCGGGACCTGAGGATTCCTTCCAGTGCTGACATGGATCTTGGGGTACATCTGGAGTCTCCACAAGGGAGTCAGTCCTCGTCTCGAGTGGGGGCATGCACGTGGGATTTCCTCCCTAGCTGTAGCAGCAGTGTCACTCTTCCCGTCGTGTGGATCAAGGGATCAGTGGCTTTCCCACGAGGCTTTCCCACCTGCCACCGTGGTGTGAGTCGATCCTCGGTGTGAAAGTCAAGGCAGTGCAGGGAAAACAGGTTCCTCTGGAATGGACTGAGACATCTGGGGGACTCTTGGAACGGTGCTACGACCCTGGAGTTCCTCTCACCTTTCCTGTTGAGAGCGCCTCCTCTTGAGATGTGATGGGAACTCCGGGAACGCTTTCCCGAAGAAGTAGTGAGAGGATCCCTCATTTCGAGCTACGAGGCGGAAGCGTATCCTCAGGATGTGGGCGGGATCCTCATGCTACCTCCCACGTGGACCAGGCATGTTGGGGAACTTCTTGAGTTGCAGCAAGGGTGTGAAGGACACTTTCGAAGTTCCAGAGTTTAGGTGTGATTAACCTCGAGACACCTCAGCGGTAATGGGCCTCATCTCGCCTGGAGGGGAGAACCTCCTGGATTTTATCTAGTTGCGGCAGGTACTCTCATGTTATGACGGGGACCTCAGGGACCCGCTCTGGTGGCCTCAGGAAAGGCCAGTTCCCATGCGAGTTGCTAGGGGGCCTCTCGGGATTTTCTCCCGTCGATGCCGGGGCCTAAGACCTTGTGTGGCGTCGGGGCCGGAAACTGAGGATTCCTCTCCAGTGCGGACATGGATCTTGGGGTAGGTACTTCTGGAGTCTCCACAGGGGAGTCAGTCCTCGTCTCGAGTGGGGTCATGCAGGTGACCTTTCCTCCCGAGCTGTAGCAGCAGTGTCACGCTTCCCGTCGTGTGGATCAAGGGATCTGTGGATTTCCCTCCTTTCCCACAGGGCTTTCCGACGTGCCACCGTGGTGTGAGTTGATCCTCGGTGTGAAAGTCGAGGCAGTGCAGGGAAAAAAGGTTCCTCTGGAATTGAGTGAGATGTCGGGCACTCTTGGAATGGTGGCAAGACCCTGGAGTTCCTCTCGCCTTTCCTGTATAGAGCGCCTCCTCTTGACATGCGACAGGAACTCCGGGAATTCTTCCCGACGAAGCAGGGAATGGATCCCTCATCTCGAGCTATGAGGCGCAAACAGAGTTCGTCTGGATGTGGGCGGGACCCTCGTACTTCCTCTCGAGTGGAGACGGGTATTTCAAGGAACTTCTTGAGATGCAGCCAGGGTGTGAAGGACCCTTTCGAAGTTCCAGAAGGAAGGTGTGATTAGCCTCGAGACGCCTCAGCGGAAATGGGCCTCCTACCGCCTGGAGGGGAGAACATACTGGATTTTCTAGAGTTTCGGCAGGTGCTCTCGAATTACGACAGGGACCTCAGGGACCTGCTCTGGTGGCCTCACGCAACGCCAGTCCCCATCCGAGTTGATAGGGGGCCCCTCAGGATTCCTCACCAGTCGATGCCGGGGCCTCAGGCCTTGTGTGGAGTCGGGGCCAGAACCTGAGGATTCCTCTCCAGTGCTGACATGGAACTTGAGATACTTCTGGAGTCTCCACAGGGGAGTCAGTCCTCGTGTAGAGTGGGGGCATGCAGGTGACCTTTCCTCCCGAGCTGTAGCAGCAGTGTCACGCTTCCTGTCGCGTGGATCAAGGGAATCTGTGGCTTTCCCTTGAGGCTTTCAAACGAGGCTTTCCCAGAGGGCTGATCCAAGTGCCACAGTGGTGTGAGTCGATCCTCGGAGTGAAAGTCGAGGCAGTGCAGGGAACACAGGTTCCTCTGGTCTGGACTGAGACATCTAGGGGAGGCTTGGAAAGGTGGCACGACCCTCTTGAGAGCGCCTCCTCTTGAAAAGCGACTGGAAAGCCGGGAATTTTTTCCAACGAAGCAGGGAAATGATCCCTCATCTAGAGCTACGAGCCAGAAACTTGGCTCTGCTTGATGTGGGCGGGACCCTCGTGCTTCCACTCGAGTGGAGACGGGTATGTCGGGGAACTTCTTGAGTTGCAGCAAGGGTGTGAAAAACCCTTTTGAATTTCCAGAGGGAAGGTGTGATTAACCTCAAGACGCCTCACCAGAAATGGGCCTCATCTCGCCTGGAGTGGAGAACCTCCTGGATTTTCGCGAGTTGCTGGAGGTACTCAAGTGTTACAGAGAGTTGAAGCCCCATGAGACTGGGTTACCTCGTCTTCCCCCTAGGAGGAGGATCGATTCCTGGCATGCTGTGCACTCGGCTTCCAGGAGAGGGTGCCCCTAGCCTCCTGCAGCTCTTGGCTACAGGACTGCTTCCCCTGAGCTGGGGCTGTGGGTGGGAGCCCAGACATGCAGGGGCAGGCCTCAAACACCTGCACACATCTCTGCTGGGGAGGAGACCGCTAGGGAACTTACGTGTGTGAGGCAGCTGCTGGGCGCCCACGGAGTCAGCCTCTGGGTGTGCTGTACTGCAGACCCCGGCCAGGGGCCCTGGGAACCTGGTGCTCTCCATGTGGTGCTGAGTCTGGGCTGCCAAGCAGCCACAGGAGGAGCCCTGTAGTTGCCCTTCCCTTCCCTCTGACAAAGCTCTCGCTGCCAGAGGCCTTGGCAGTGTGCAAACCGAAGGCCCATAAGCCCTTCCAAGGACGCCTGGGGCCTAGGTGCAAAGGCAAGGCAGGAGCGGAGCTGAGGCCAGGAAGGTGGGAGTGGGGTCTCCCAGCCTCGTGCAGCCTGCTCTTTCCTGGGCAGGAAGCCTAGCATCGAGGCAACTCTGGGCAAGGCTTGGGCAGGGCAGAGCAGCCTCGCGCCAGGATGTCTGCCAGATCTGGTCTCTGAGCAAAGCTGGAGCTCTGCCGTACTGGAGGAGGCTGCCCCCGCCAGCTGTTCACTCGGCTTCTAGGACGGGGTGCCCTGAAGCTCCTGCAGGGCTTGGCTCAGGGGCTGCTTTTCCTGAGCTGGGGCTGTGGGCGGGAGCCCAGACACGTAGGGGCAGGACCCAACCAGCTGCACACGTCTCTGCTGGGGAGGAGAGGACTAGGGAAGCTCCGTGTGTGAGGCAGCTGTTGGGCACCCACGGAGTCAGCCTCCGGGTGTGCGGGGTTGCAGACCCCAGCCAGGGGCCCTGAGAGCCTGGTGCTCTCCGTGCAGCGCTGAGTCTGGGCGGCCACGCAACGGCTGGAGGATCCCTGCACTAGCCCTTTCCTTCGCTCACACAGAGCTCTTCCTGCTGGAGCCCTTGGCAGTGTGCAAGCCACCGGCGCCTAAGCCTTCCCGAAGGGTGCCTGCTGCCTAGGTGGAAAGGCAAGACAGCAGTGGAGCTGAGTCCAGGAAGGCGCCAGTGGCATCTCCCAGCCGCGCGCAGCCTGCTCCTTCCTGGGCAGGAAGCCTAGCTGTGAGGCAAGTCTGGGCAAGGCTCGCCCAGGGCAGAGCAGCCTCGCGCCAGCAACTCTGCCAGATCGGGCCTCTGAGCAGAGCTGGAGCTCTGCCGTCCTGGAGGCGCACTCGGCTCCAGCCAAGTAGGGCTTGAGCCAAAACGAGGCTGGGCTGCCTCTTCTTCCCTCGAGGAGGCTCGCCTCCCGCCAGCTGTTCCCTTGGCTTCCAGGCGGGGGCGCTCTGCGCCTCCTGCAGGTCTTGGCTCAGGGGCTGCTTACCCTGAGCTGGGGCTGTGGGCGGGAGCCCAGACACGCAGGGCAGGCCTCAAGCAGCTGCAAAGCTCTCTGCTGGGGAGGAGAGGGCTAGGGAAGCCCCGTGTGTGAGGCATCTGCTGGGCGCCCAGGGAGTCAGTCTCCAGGTGTGCGGGGCTGCAGACCCCAGCCAGGGGCCCTGGGAGCCTGGTGTACTCCGTGCAGCGCTGAGTCTGGGCGGCCAAGCAACCGCTGGAGGAGCGCTGCACTAGCCCTTCCCTTCGCTCACACAGAGCTCTCCCTGCTGCAGCCCTTGGCAGTGTGCAAGCCACCGGCCCTAAGCCCTCCCCAAGGACGCCTGGGGCCTAGGTGCAAAGGCAAGGCAGGAGCGGAGCTGAGGCCAGGAAGGCGCCAGTGGCGTCTCCCAGCCTCGCGCAGCCTGCTCCTTCCTGGGCAGGAAGCATAGCAGTGAGGCAAGTCTGGGCAACGCTCGCCCACGGCAGAGCAGCCTCGCGCCAGCAACTCTGCCAGATCGGGCCTCTGAGCAGACCTGGAGCTCTGCCCTACTGGAGGGACACTCGGCTCCAGCCAAGCAGGGCTTGAGCCGCACGCTGCTGGGCTGCCTCTTCTTCCCCCGAGGAGGCTCGCTTCCCCGCATGCTGTTCCCTTGACTTCCAGGAGGGGTCGCTCTGCGCCTCCTGCAGGTCTTGGCTCAGGGGCTGCTTGCCCTGAGCTGGGGCTGTGGGAGGGAGCCCAGACACGCAGGGGCAGGCCCCAAGCAGCTGCACACGTCTCTGCTGGGGAGGAGAGCGCTAGGGGAGCTCCGTGTGTGAGGCAGCTGCTGGGCGCCCAGGGAGTCAGCCTCCGGGTGTGCGGGGCTGCAGACCCCAGCCAGGGGCCCTGGGAGCCTGGTGCATTCCGTGCGGCGCTGAGTCTGGGCGGCCAAGTAACCGCTGGAGGAGCCCTGCACTTGCCCTTTCCTTCCCTCACACAGAGCTCTCCCTGCTGGAGCCCTTGGCAGTGTGCAAGCCACCGGCCCCTAAGCCCTCCCCAAGGACGCCTGGGGCCTAGGTGCAAAGGCAAGGCAGGAGCGGAGCTGAGGCCAGGAAGGCGCCAGTGGCATCTCCCAGCCTCGCACAGCCTGCTCCTTGCTGGGCAGGAATCCAAGTAGCGAGGCAAGACTGGGCAACGCTCGCCCAAGGCAGAGCAGCCTCTCGGGAGTAACTGTGCCAGATCGGGCCTCTGAGCAGACCTGGAGCTCTGCCCTACTGGAGGCACACTCGGCTCCAGCCAAGCAGGGCTTGAGCCCCACGCGGCTGGGCTGCCTCTTCTTTCCCCAAGGAGGCTCGCTTCCCCACATGCTGTTCCCTTGACTTCCAGGAGGGGTCCGTCTGCGCCTCCTGCAGGTCTTAGCTCAGGGGCTGCTTGCCCTGAGCTGGGGCTGTGGGCGGGAGACGAGACACGCAGGGCAGGCCTCAAGCAGCTGCAAAGCTCTCTGCTGGGGAGGAGAGCGCTAGGGAAGCCCCGTGTGTGAGGCAGCTGCTGGGCGCCCAGGGAGTCAGCCTCCGGGTGTGCGGGGCTGCAGACCCCAGCCAGGGGCCCTGGGGCCTCGTGCACTCCGTGCAGCGCTGAGTCTGGGCGGCCAAGCAACGGCTGGAGGAGCCCTGCACTAGCCCTTTCCTTCACTCACACAGAGCTCTTCCTGCTGGAGCCCTTGGCAGTGTGCAAGCCACCGGCCCCTAAGCCCTCCCCAAGGACGCCTGGGGCCTAGGTGCAAAGGCAAGGCAGGAGCGGAGCTGAGGCCAGGAAGGCGCCAGTGGCGACTCCCAGCCTCGCGCAGCCTGCTCCTTGCCTGGCAGGAATCCTAGCAGCGAGGCAAGACTGGGCAACGCTCGTCCAAGGCAGAGCAGCCTCTCGCCAGCAACGCTGCCAGATCGGGCCTCTGAGGAGACCTGGAGCTCTGGCGTCCTGGAGGCACACTCGGCTCCAGCCAAGTAGGGCTTGAGCCACACGCGGCTGGGCTGCCTCTTCTTCCCCCGAGGAGGCTCGCTTCCCCGCATGCTGTTCCCTCGGCTTCCAGGCGGGGGCGCTCTGCGCCTCCTGCAGGTCTTGGCTCAGGGGCTGCTTGCCCTGAGCTGGGGCTGTGGGCGGGAGCCGAGACACCCAGGGCAGGCCTCAAGCAGCTGCAAAGCTCTCTGCTGGGGAGGAGAGGGCTAGGGAAGCCCCGTGTGTGAGGCATCTGCTGGGCGCCCAGGGACTCAGTCTCCGGGTGTGCGGGGCTGCAGACCCCAGCCAGGGGCCCTGGGAGCCTGGTGCACTCCGTGCAGCGCTGAGTCTGGGCGGCCAAGCAACGTCTGGAGGAGCGCTGCACTAGCCCTTTCCTTCGCTCACACAGAGCTCTCCCTGCTGGAGCCCTTGGCAGTGTGCAAGCCACCGGCCCCTAAGCCCTCCCCAAGGACGCCTGGGGCCTAGGTGCAAAGGCAAGGCAGGAGCGGAGCTGAGGCCAGGAAGGCGCCAGTGGCTTCTCCCAGCCTCGCGCAGCCTGCTCCTTCCTGGGCAGGAAGCCTATGTGAGGCAAGTCTGGGCAAGGCTCGCCCAGGGCAGAGCAGCCTCGCGCCAGCAACTCTGCCAGATCGGGCCTCTGAGCAGAGCTGGAGCTCTGCCGTCCTGGAGGCGCACTCGGCTCCAGCCAAATAGGGCTTGAGCCAAACGAGGCTGGGCTTCCTCTTCTTCCCTCGAGGAGGCTCGCCTGCCCGCCAGCTGTTCACTCGGTTTCCAGGTGGGGGCGCTCTGCGCCTCCTGCAGGTCTTGGCTCAGGGGCTGCTTGCCCTGAGCTGGGGCTGTGGGCGGGAGCCCAGGCACGCAGGGGCAGGCCCCAACCAGCTGCACACGTCTCTGCTGGGGAGGAGAGCGCTAGGGAAGCTACGTGTGTGAGGGAGCTGCTGGGCGCCCAGGGAGTCAGCCTCCGGGTGTGCGTGGCTGCAGACCCCAGCCAGGGGCCCTGGGAGCCTGGTGCACTCCATGGGGCGCAGAGTCTGGGCGGCCAAGCAACCGCTGGAGGAGCCCTGCACTAGCCCTTCCCTTCCCTCGCACAGAGCTCTTCCTGCTGGAGCCCTTGGCAGTGTGCAAGCCACCGTCCCCTAAGCCCTGCCCAAGGACCCCTAGGGCCTAGGTGCAAAGCCAAGGCAGGAGAGGAGCTGAGGCCAGGAAGGCGCCACTGGCGTCTACCAGCCTCGCGCAGCCTGCTCCTTCCTGGGCAGGAAGCCTAGCAGCGAGGCAAGTCTGGGCAAGGCTCGCCCAGGGCAGAGCAGCCTCGCGCCAGCAACTCTGCCAGATCGGGCCTCTGAGCAGAGCTGGAGCTCTGCCGTCAGGGAGGCGCACTCAGCTCTAGCCAAGTAGGGCTTGAGCCAAACGAGGCTGGGCTGCCTCTTCTTCCCTCGAGGAGGCTCGCCTGCCCGCCAGCTGTTCACTCGGCTTCCAGGTGGGGGCGCTCTGCGCCTCCTGCAGGTCTTGGCTCAGGGGCTGCTTGCCCTGAGCTGGGGCTGTGGGCGGGAGCCCAGGCACGCAGGGGCAGGCCCCAACCAGCTGCACACGTCTCTGCTGGGGAGGAGAGCGCTAGGGAAGCTACGTGTGTGAGGCAGCTGCTGGGCGCCCAGGGAGTCAGCCTCCGGGTGTGCAGGGCTGCAGACCCCAGCCAGGGGCCCTGGGAGCCTGGTGCACTCCGTGCGGCGCTGAGTCTGGGCGGCCAAGCAACCCCTGGAGGAGCCCTGCACTAGCCCTTCCCTCGCACAGAGCTCTTCCTGCTGGAGCCCTTGGCAGTGTGCAAGCCACCGGCCCCTAAGCCCTCCCCAAGGACGCCTGGGGCCTAGGTGCAAAGGCAAGGCAGGAGCGGAGCTGAGGCCAGGAAGGCGCCAGTGGCGTCTCCCAGCCTCGCGCAGCCTGCTCCTTCCTGGGCAGGAAGCCTAGCAGCGAGGCAAGTCTGGGCAAGGCTCGCCCAGGGCAGAGCAGCCTCGCGCCAGCAACTCTGCCAGATCGGGCCTCTGAGCAGAGCTGGAGCTCTGCCGTCCTGGAGGCGCACTCGGCTCCAGCCAAGTAGGGCTTGAGCCAAACGAGGCTGGGCTGCCTCTTCTTCCCTCAAGGAGGCTCGCCTCCCCGCCAGCTGTTCACTCGGCTTCCAGGTGGGGGCGCTCTGCGCCTCCTGTAGGTCTTGGCTCAGGGGCTGCTTGCCCTGAGCTGGGGCTGTGGGCGGGAGCCCAGGCACGCAGGGGCAGGCCCCAACCAGCTGCACACGTCTCTGCTGGGGAGGAGAGCGCTAGGGAAGCTCCGTGTGTGAGGCAGCTGCTGGGCGCCCAGGGAGTCAGCCTCCGGGTGTGCGGGGCTGCAGACCCCAGCCAGGGGCCCTGGGAGCCTGGTGCACTCCGTGCGGCGCTGAGTCTGGGCGGCCAAGCAACCGCTGGAGGAGCCCTGCACTAGCCCTTCCCTTCCCTCGCACAGAGCTCTTCCTGCTGGAGCCCTTGGCAGTGTGCAAGCCACCGGCCCCTAAGCCCTCCCCAAGGAAGCCTGGGGCGTAGGTGCAAAGGCAAGGCAGGAGAGAAGCTGAGGCCAGGAAGGCGCCAGTGGCGTCTCCCAGCCTCGCGCAGCCTGCTCCTTCCTGAGCAGGAAGCCTAGCAGCAAGGCAAGTCTGGGCCAGGCTCGCCCAGGGAAGAGCAGCCTCGCGCCAGCAACTCTGCCAGATCGGGCCTCTGAGCAGAGCTGGAGCTCTGCCGTCCTGGAGGCGCACTCGGCTCCAGCCAAGTAGGGCTTGAGCCAAACGAGGCTGGGCTGCCTCTTGTTCCCTCGAGGAGGCTCGCCTCCCCGCCAGCTGTTCACTCGGCTTCCAGGTGGGGGCGCTCTGCGCCTCCTGCAGGTCTTGGCTCAGGGGCTGCTTGCCCTGAGCTGGGGCTGTGGGCGGGAGCCCAGGCACGCAGGGGCAGGCCCCAACCAGCTGCACACGTCTCTGCTGGGGAGGAGAGCGCTAGGGAAGCTACGTGTGTGAGGCAGCTGCTGGGCGCCCAGGGAGTCAGCCTCAGGGTGTGCGGGGCTGCAGACCCCAGCCAGGGGCCCTGGGAGCCTGGTGCACTCCGTGCGGCGCTGAGTCTGGGCGGCCAAGCAACCGCTGGAGGAGCCCTGCACTAGCCCTTCCCTTCCCTCGCACAGAGCTCTTCCTGCTGGAGCCCTTGGCAGTGTGCAAGCCACCGGCCCCTAAGCCCTCCCAAAGGCCGCCTGGGGCCTAGGGGCAAAGGCAAGGCAGGAGCGGAGCTGAGGCCAGGAAGGCACCAGTGGCGTCTCCCAGCCTCGCGCAGCCTGCTCCTTCCTGGGCAGGAAGCCTAGCTGTGAGGCAAGTCTGGGCAAGGCTCGCCCAGGGCAGAGCAGCCTCGCGCCAGCAACTCTGCCAGATCGGGCCTCTGAGCAGAGCTGGAGCTCTGCCGTCCTGGAGGCGCACTCGGCTCCAGCCAAGTAGGGCTTGAGCCAAACGAGGCTGGGCTGCCTCTTCTTCCCTCGAGGAGGCTCGCCTCCCCGCCAGCTGTTCACTCGGCTTCCAGGTGTGGGCGCTCTGCGCCTTCTGCAGGTCTTGGCTCAGGGGCTGCTTGCCCTGAGCTGGGGATGTGGGCGGGAGCCCAGGCACGCAGGGGCAGGCCCCAACCAGCTGTACACGTCTCTGCTGGGGAGGAGAGCGCTAGGGAAGCTACGTGTGTGATGCAGCTGCTGGGCGCCCAGGGAGTCAGCCTCCGGGTGTGCGGGGCTGCAGACCCCAGCCAGGGGCCCTGGGAGCCTGGTGCATTCGGTGCGGCGCTGAGTCTGGGCGGACAAGCAACAGCTGGAAGAGCCCTGCACTAGCCCTTCCCTTCCCTCGCACAGAGCTCTTCCTGCTGGAGCCCTTGGCAGTGTGCAAGCCACTGGCCCCTAAGCCCTCCCCAAGGAAGCCTGGGGCCTAGGTGCAAAGGCAAGGCAGGAGAGAAGCTGAGGCCAGGAAGACGTCAGTGGCGTCTCCCAGCCTTGCGCAGCCTGCTCCTTCCTGGGCAGGAAGCCTAGCAGCAAGGCAAGTCTGGGCCAGGCTCGCCCAGGGCAGAGCGGCCTCGCGCCAGCAACTGTGCCAGATCGGGCCTCTGAGCAGAGCTGGAGCTCTGCCGTCCTGGAGGCGCACTCGGCTCCAGCCAAGTAGGGCTTGAGCCAAACGAGGCTGGGCTGCCTCTTCTTCCCTCGAGGAGGCTCGCCTCCCCGCCAGCTGTTCATTCGGCTTCCAGGTGGGGGCGCTCTGCGCCTCCTGCAGTTCTTGGCTCAGGGGCTGCTTGCCCTGAGCTGGGGCTGTGGGCGGGAGCCCAGGCACGCAGGGGCAGGCCCCAACCAGCTGCACACGTCTCTGCTGGGGAGGAGAGCGCTAGGGAAGCTACGTGTGTGAGGCAGCTGCTGGGCGCCCAGGGAGTCAGCCTCAGGGTGTGCGGGGCTGCCGACCCCAGCCAGGGGCCCTGGGAGCCTGGTGCACTCCGTGCGGCGCTGAGTCTGGGCGGCCAAGCAACCGCTGGAAGAGCCCTGCACTAGCCCTTCCCTTCCCTCGCACAGAGCTCCTCCTGCTGGAGCCCTTGGCAGTGTGCAAGCCACCGTCCCCTAAGCCCTCCCCAAGGACCCCTAGGGCCTAGGTGCAAAGGCAAGGCAGGAGCGGAGCTGAGGCCAGGAAGGCGCCAGTGGCGTCTCCCAGCCTCACGCAGCCTGCTCCTTCCTGGGCAGGAAGCCTAGCAGTGAGGCAAGTCTGGGCAAGGCTCGCCCAGGGCAGAGGAGCCTCGCGCCAGCAACTCTGCCAGATCGGGCCTCTGAGCAGAGCTGGAGCTCTGCCGTCCTGGAGGCGCACTCGGCTCCAGCCAAGTAGGGCTTGAGCCAAACGAGGCTGGACTGCCTCTTCTTCCATTGAGGAGGCTCGCCTCCCCGCCAGCTGTTCACTCGGCTTCCAGGTGGGGGCGCTCTGCGCCTCCTGCAGGTCTTGGCTCAGGGGCTGCTTGCCCTGAGCTGGGGCTGTGGGCGGGAGCCCAGGCACGCAGGGGCAGGCCCCAACCAGCTGCACACGTCTCTGCTGGGGAGGAGAGCGCTAGGGAAGCTACGTGTGTGAGGCAGCTGCTGGGCGCCCAGGGAGTCAGCCTCCGGGTGTGCAGGGCTGCAGACCCCAGCAAGGGGCCCTGGGAGCCTGGTGCACTCCGTGCGGCGCTGAGTCAGGGCGGCCAAGCAACCCCTGGAGGAGCCGTGCAATAGCCGTTACTTCCCCCGCACAGAGCTCTTCCTGCTGGAGCCCTTGGCAGTGTGCAAGCCACCGGCCCTAAGCCCTCCCCAAGGACGCCTGGGGCCTAGGTGCAAAGGCAAGGCAGGAGCGGAGCTGAGGCCAGGAAGGCGCCAGTGGCGTCCCCCAGCCTCGCTCAGCCTGCTCCTTCCTGGGAAGGAAGCCTAGCTGTGAGGCACGTCTGGGCAAGGCTCGCCCAGGGCAGAGCAGCCTCGCGCCAGCAACTCTGCCAGATCGGGCCTCTGAGCAGAGCTGGAGCTCTGCCGTCCTGGAGGCGCACTCGGCTCCAGCCAAGTAGGGCTTGAGCCAACCGAGGCTGGGCTGCCTCTTCTTCCCTCGAGGAGGCTCGCCTCCCCGCCAGCTGTTCACTCGGCTTCCAGGTGGGGGCGCTCTGCGCCTCCTGCAGGTCTTGGCTCAGGGGCTGCTTGCCCTGAGCTGGGGCTGTGGGCGGGAGCCCAGGCACGCAGGGGCAGGCCCCAACCAGCTGCACACGTCTCTGCTGGGGAGGAGAGCGCTAGGGAAGCTACGTGTGTGAGGCAGCTGCTGGGCGCCCAGGGAGTCAGCCTCCGGGTGTGCGGGGCTGCAGACCCCAGCCAGGGCCCTGGGAGCCTGGTGCACTCCGTGCGGCGCTGAGTCTGGGCGGCCAAGCAACCGCTGGAGGAGCCCTGCACTAGCCCTTCCCTTCCCTCGCACAGAGCTCTTCCTGCTGGAGCCCTTGGCAGTGTGCAAGCCACCGGGCCCTAAGCCCTCCCCAAGGACGCCTGGGGCCTAGGTGCAAAGGCAAGGCAGGAGCGGAGCTGAGGCCAGGAAGGCGCCAGTGGCGTCTCCCAGCCGCGCGCAGCCTGCTCCTTCCTGGGCAGGAAGCCTAGCTGTGAGGCAAGTCTGGGCAAGGCTCGCCCAGGGCAGAGCAGCCTCGCGCCAGCAACTCTGCCAGATCGGGCCTCTGAGCAGAGCTGGAGCTCTGCCGTCCTGGAGGCGCACTCGGCTCCAGCCAAGTAGGGCTTGAGCCAAACGAGGCTGGGCTGCCTCTTCTTCCCTCGAGGAGGCTCGCCTCCCCGCCAGCTGTTCACTCGGCTTCCAGGTGGGGGCGCTCTGCGCCTCCTGCAGGTCTTGGCTCAGGGGCTGCTTGCCCTGAGCTGGGGCTGTGGGCGGGAGCCCAGGCACGCAGGGGCAGGCCCCAACCAGCTGCACACGTCTCTGCTGAGGAGGAGAGCGCTAGGGAAGCTACGTGTGTGAGGCAGCTGCTGGGCGCCCAGGAGTCAGCCTCCGGGTGTGCGGGGCTGCAGACCCCAGCCAGGGCCCTGGGAGCCTGGTGCACTCCGTGCAGCGCTGAGTCTGGGCGGCCAAGCAACCGCTGGAGGAGCCCTGCACTAGCCCTTCCCTTCCCTCGCACAGAGTTCTTCCTGCTGGAGCCCTTGGCAGTGTGCAAGCCACCGGCCCCTATCCCTTCCCCAAGGACGCCTGGGGCCTAGGTGCAAAGGCAAGGAAGGAGCGGGCTGAGGCCAGGATGGCGCCAGTGGCATCTCCCAGCCTCGTGCAGCCTGCTCCTTCCTGGGCAGGAAGCCTAGCAGCGAGGCAAGTCTGGGCAAGGCTCGTCCAGGGCAGAGCAGCCTCGCGCCAGCAACTCTGCCAGATCGGGCCTCTGAGCAGAGCTGCAGCTCTGCCGTCCTGGAGGCGCACTCGGCTCCAGCCAAGTAGGGCTTGAGCCAAACGAGGCTGGGCTGCCTCTTCTTCCCTCGAGGAGGCTCGCCTCCCCGCCAGCTGTTCACTCGGCTTCCAGGTGGGGGCGCTCTGCGCCTCCTGCAGGTCTTGGCTCAGGGGCTGCTTGCCCTGAGCTGGGGCTGTGGGCGGGAGCCCAGGCACGCAGGGGCAGGCCCCAACCAGCTGCACACGTCTCTGCTGGGGAGGAGAGCGCTAGGGAAGCTACGTGTGTGAGGCAGCTGCTGGGCGCCCAGGGAGTCAGCCTCCGGGTGTGCGGGGCTGCAGACCCCAGCCAGGGACCCTGGGAGCCTGGTGCACTCCGTGCAGCGCTGAGTCTGGGCGGCCAAGCAACGGCTGGAGGAGCCCTGCACTAGCCCTTCCTTCCCTCGCACAGAGCTCTTCCTGCTGGAGCCCTTGGCAGTGTGCAACCCACCGGCCCCTAAGCCCTCCCCAAGGACGCCTGGGGCCTAGGTGCAAAGGCAAGGCAGGAGCGGAGCTGAGGCCAGGAAGGCGCCAGTGGCGTCTCCCAGCCTCGCGCAGCCTGCTCCTTCCTGGGCAGGAAGCCTAGCTGTGAGGCAAGTCTGGGCAAGGCTCGCCCAGGGCAGAGCAGCCTCGCGCCAGCAACTCTGCCAGATCGGGCCTCTGAGCAGAGCTGGAGCTCTGCCGTCCTGGAGGCGCACTCGGCTCCAGCCAAGTAGGGCTTGAGCCAAACGAGGCTGGGCTGCCTCTTCTTCCCTCGAGGAGGCTCGCCTCGCCGCCAGCTGTTCACTCGGATTCCAGGTGGGGGCGCTCTGCGCCTCCTGCAGGTCTTGGCTCAGGGGCTGCTTGCCCTGAGCTGGGGCTGTGGGCGGGAGCCCAGGCACGCAGGGGCAGGCCCCAACCAGCTGCACACGTCTCTGCTGGGGAGGAGAGCGCTAGGGAAGCTACGTGTGTGAGGCAGCTGCTGGGCGCCCAGGGAGTCAGCCTCCGGGTGTGTGGGGCTGCAGACCCCAGCCAGGGACCCTGGGAGCCTGGTGCACTCCGTGCGGCGCTGAGTCTGGGCGGCCAAGCAACCGCTGGAGGAGCCCTGCACTAGCCCTTCCTTCCCTCGCACAGAGCTCTTCCTGCTGGAGCCCTTGGCAGTGTGCAAGCCATCGGCCCCTAAGCCCTCCCCAAGGACGCCTGGGGCCTAGGTGCAAAGGCAAGGCAGGAGCGGAGCTGAGGTCAGGAAGGCGCCAGTGGCGTCTCCCAGCCGCGCGCAGCCTGCTCCTTCCTGGGCAGGAAGCCTAGCAGTGAGGCAAGTCTGGGCAAGGCTCGCCCAGGGCAGAGCAGCCTCGCGCCAGCAACTCTGCCAGATCGGGCCTCTGAGCAGAGCTGGAGCTCTGCCGTCCTGGAGGCGCACTCGGCTCCAGCCAAGTAGGGCTTGAGCCAAACGAGGCTGGGCTGCCTCTTCTTCCCTCGAGGAGGCTCGCCTCCCCGCCAGCTGTTCACTCGGCTTCCAGGTGGGGGCGCTCTGCGCCTCCTGCAGGTCTTGGCTCAGGGGCTGCTTGCCCTGAGCTGGGGCTGTGGGCGGGAGCCCAGGCACGCAGGGGCAGGCCCCAACCAGCTGCACACGTCTCTGCTGGGGAGGAGAGCGCTAGGGAAGCTACGTGTGTGAGGCAGCTGCTGGGCGCCCAGGGAGTCAGCCTCCGGGTGTGTGGGGCTGCAGACCCCAGCCAGGGACCCTGGGAGCCTGGTGCACTCCGTGCAGCGCTGAGTCTGGGCGGCCAAGCAACGGCTGGAGGAGCCCTGCACTAGCCCTTCCCTTCGCTCACACAGAGCTCTTCCTGCTGGAGCCCTTGGCAGTGTGCAAGCCACCGGCCCTAAGCCCTCCCCAAGGACGCCTGGGGCCTAGGTGCAAAGGCAAGGCAGGAGCGGAGCTGAGGTCAGGAAGGCGCCAGTGGCGTCTCCCAGCCGCGCGCAGCCTGCTCCTTCCTGGGAAGGAAACCTAGCTGTGAGGCAAGTCTGGGCAAGGCTCGCCCAGGGCAGAGCAGCCTCGCGCCAGCAACTCTGCCAGATCGGGCCTCTGAGCAGAGCTGGAGCTCTGCCGTCCTGGAGGCGCACTCGGCTCCAGCCAAGTAGGGCTTGAGCCAAACGAGGCTGGGCTGCCTCTTCTTCCCTCGAGGAGGCTCGCCTCCCCGCCAGCTGTTAACTCGGCTTCCAGGTGGGGGCGCTCTGCGCCTCCTGCAGGTCTTGGCTCAGGGGCTGCTTGCCCTGAGCTGGGGCTGTGGGCGGGAGCCCAGGCACGCAGGGGCAGGCCCCAACCAGCTGCACACGTCTCTGCTGGGGAGGAGAGCGCTAGGAAGCTACGTGTGTGAGGCAGCTGCTGGGCGCCCAGGGAGTCAGCCTCCGGGTGTGTGGGGTTGCAGACCCCAGCCAGGGACCCTGGGAGCCTGGTGCACTCCGTGCAGCGCTGAGTCTGGGCGGCCAAGCAACGGCTGGAGGAGCCCTGCACTAGCCCTTTCCTTCGCTCACACAGAGCTCTTCCTGCTGGAGCCCTTGGCAGTGTGCAAGCCACCGGCCCCTAAGCCCTCCCCAAGGACGCCTGGGGCCTAGGTGCAAAGGCAAGGCAGGAGCGGAGCTGAGGCCAGGAAGGCGCCAGTGGCGTCTCCCAGCCGCGCGCAGCCTGCTCCTTCCTGGGCAGGAAGCATAGCTGTGAGGCAAGTCTGGGCAAGGCTCGCCCAGGGCAGAGCAGCCTCGCGCCAGCAACTCTGCCAGATCGGGCCTCTGAGCAGAGCTGGAGCTCTGCCGTCCTGGAGGCGCACTCGGCTCCAGCCATGTAGGGCTTGAGCCAAACGAGGCTGGGCTGCCTCTTCTTCCCTCGAGGAGGCTCGCCTCCCGCCAGCTGTTCACTCGGATTCCAGGTGGGGCGCTCTGCGCCTCCTGCAGGTCTTGGCTCAGGGCTGCTTGCCCTGAGCTGGGGCTGTGGGCGGGAGCCCAGGCACGCAGGGGCAGGCCCCAACCAGCTGCACACGTCTCTGCTGGGGAGGAGAGCGCTAGGGAAGCTACGTGTGTGAGGCAGCTGCTGGGCGCCCAGGGAGTCAGCCTCCGGGTGTGTGGGGCTGCAGACCCCAGCCAGGGACCCTGGGAGCCTGGTGCACTCCATGCAGCGCTGAGTCTGGGCGGCCAAGCAACGGCTGGAGGAGCCCTGCACTAGCCCTTCCCTTCGCTCACACAGAGCTCTTCCTGCTGGAGCCCTTGGCAGTGTGCAAGCCACCGTCCCTAAGCCCTCCCCAAGGACGCCTGGGGCCTAGGTGCAAAGGCAAGGCAGGAGCGGAGCTGAGGTCAGGAAGGCGCCAGTGGCGTCTCCCAGCCGCGCGCAGCCTGCTCCTTCCTGGGAAGGAAGCCGAGCTGTGAGGCAAGTCTGGGCAAGGCTCGCCCAGGGCAGAGCAGCCTCGCGCCAGCAACTCTGCCAGATCGGGCCTCTGAGCAGAGCTGGAGCTCTGCCGTCCTGGAGGCGCACTCGGCTCCAGCCAAGTAGGGCTTGAGCCAAACGAGGCTGGGCTGCCTCTTCTTCCCTCGAGGAGGCTCGCCTCCCCGCCAGCTGTTCACTCGGTTTAAGAGTGGGTCGCTCTGCGCCTCCTGCAGGTCTTGGCTCAGGGGCTGCTTGCCCTGAGCTGGGTCTGTGGGCGGGAGCCCAGGCATGCAGGGGCAGGCCCCAACCAGCTGCACACGTCTCTGCTGGGGAGGAGAGCGCTAGGGAAGCTACGTGTGTGAGGCAGCTGCTGGGCGCCCAGGGAGTCAGCCTCCGGTGTGTGGGGCTGCAGACCCCAGCCAGGGACCCTGGGAGCCTGGTGCACTCCGTGCAGCGCTGAGTCTGGGCGGCCAAGCAACGGCTGGAGGAGCCCTGCACTAGCCCTTTCCTTCGCTCACACAGAGCTCTTCCTGCTGGAGCCCTTGGCAGTGTGCAAGCCACCGTCCCCTAAGCCCTCCCCAAGGACGCCTGGGGCCTAGGTGCAAAGGCAAGGCAGGAGCGGAGCTGAGGTCAGGAAGGCGCCAGTGGCGTCTCCCAGCCGCGCGCAGCCTGCTCCTTCCTGGGCAGGAAGCCTAGCTGTGAGGCAAGTCTGGGCAAGGCTCGCCCCGGACAGAGCAGCCTCGCGCCAGCAACTCTGCCAGATCGGGCCTCTGAGCAGAGCTGGAGCTCTGCCGTCCTGGAGGCGCACTCGGCTCCAGCCAAGTAGGGCTTGAGCCAAACGAGGCTGGGCTGCCTCTTCTTCCCTCGACGAGGCTCGCCTCCCCGCCAGCTGTTCACTCGGCTTCCAGGTGGGGGCGCTCTGCGCCTCCTGCAGGTCTTGGCTCAGGGGCTGCTTGCCCTGAGCTGGGGCTGTGGGCGGGAGCCCAGGCACGCAGGGGCAGGCCCCAACCAGCTGCACACGTCTCTGCTGGGGAGGAGAGCGCTAGGGAAGCTACGTGTGTGAGGCAGCTGCTGGGCGCCCAGGGAGTCAGCCTCCGGGTGTGTGGGGCTGCAGACCCCAGCCAGGGACCCTGGGAGCCTGGTGCACTCCGTGCAGCGCTGAGTCTGGGCGGCCAAGCAACGGATGGAGGAGCCCTGCACTAGCCCTTTCCTTCGCTCACACAGAGCTCTGCCTGCTGGAGCCCTTGGCAGTGTGCAAGCCACCGTCCCCTAAGCCCTCCCCAAGGACGCCTGGGGCCTAGGTGCAAAGGCAAGGCAGGAGCGGAGCTGAGGTCAGGAAGGCGCCAGTGGCGTCTCCCAGCCGCGCGCAGCCTGCTCCTTCCTGGGCAGGAAGCCTAGCTGTGAGGCAAGTCTGGGCAAGGCTCGCCCTGGGCAGAGCAGCCTCGCGCCAGCAACTCTGCCAGATCGGGCCTCTGAGCAGAGCTGGAGCTCTGCCGTCCTGGAGGCGCACTCGGCTCCAGCCAAGTAGGGCTTGAGCCAAACGAGGCTGGGCTGCCTCTTCTTCCCTCGAGGAGGCTCGCCTCCCCGCCAGCTGTTCACTCGGCTTCCAGGTGGGGGCGCTCTGCGCCTCCTGCAGGTCTTGGCTCAGGGGCTGCTTGCCCTGAGCTGGGGCTGTGGGCGGGAGCCCAGGCACGCAGGGGCAGGCCCCAACCAGCTGCACACGTCTCTGCTGGGGAGGAGAGCGCTAGGGAAGCTACGTGTGTGAGGCAGCTGCTGGGCGCCCAGGGAGTCAGCCTCTGGGTGTGTGGGGCTGCAGACCCCAGCCAGGGACCCTGGGAGCCTGGTGCACTCCGTGCAGCGCTGAGTCTGGGCGGCCAAGCAACGGCTGGAGGAGCGCTGCACTAGCCCTTTCCTTCGCTCACACAGAGCTCTTCCTGCTGGAGCCCTTGGCAGTGTGCAAGCCACCGTCCCCTAAGCCCTCCCCAAGGACGCCTGGGGACTAGGTGCAAAGGCAAGGCAGGAGCGGAGCTGAGGTCAGGAAGGCGCCAGTGGCGTCTCCCAGCCGCGCGCAGCCTGCTCCTTCCTGGGCAGGAAGCCTAGCTGTGAGGCAAGTCTGGGCAAGGCTCGCCCAGGGCAGAGCAGCCTCGCGCCAGCAACTCTGCCAGATCGGGCCTCTGAGCAGAGCTGGAGCTCTGCCGTCCTGGAGGCGCACTCGGCTCCAGCCAAGTAGGGCTTGAGCCAAACGAGGCTGGGCTGCCTCTTCTTCCCTCGACGAGGCTCGCCTCCCCGCCAGCTGTTCACTCGGCTTCCAGGTGGGGGCGCTCTGCGCCTCCTGCAGGTCTTGGCTCAGGGGCTGCTTGCCCTGAGCTGGGGGTGTGGGCGGGAGCCCAGGCACGCAGGGGCAGGCCCCAACCAGCTGCACACGTCTCTGCTGGGGAGGAGAGCGCTAGGGAAGCTACGTGTGTGAGGCAGCTGCTGGGCGCCCAGGGAGTCAGCCTCCGGGTGTGTGGGGCTGCAGACCCCAGCCAGGGACCCTGGGAGCCTGGTGCACTCCGTGCAGCGCTGAGTCTGGGCGGCCAAGCAACGGCTGGAGGAGCCCTGCACTAGCCCTTTCCTTCGCTCACACAGAGCTCTGCCTGCTAGAGTCCTTGGCAGTGTGCAAGCCACCGTCCCCTAAGCCCTCCCCAAGGACGCCTGGGGCCTAGGTGCAAAGGCAAGGCAGGAGCGGAGCTGAGGTCAGGAAGGCGCCTGTGGCGTCTCCCAGCCGCGCGCAGCCTGCTCCTTCCTGGGCAGGAAGCCTAGCTGTGAGGCAAGTCTGGGCAAGGCTCGCCCAGGGCAGAGCAGCCTCGCGCCAGCAACTCGGCCAGATCGGGCCTCTGAGCAGAGCTGGAGCTCTGCCGTCCTGGAGGCGCACTCGGCTCCAGCCAAGTAGGGCTTGAGCCAAACGAGGCTGGGCTGCCTCTTCTTCCCTCGAGGAGGCTCGCCTCCCCGCCAGCTGTTCTCTTGGCTTCCAGGTGGGGGCGCTCTGCGCCTCCTGCAGGTCTTGGCTCAGGGGCTGCTTGCCCTGAGCTGGGGCTGTGGGCGGGAGCCCAGGCACGCAGGGGCAGGCCCCAACCAGCTGCACACGTCTCTGCTGGGGAGGAGAGCGCTAGGGAAGCTACGTGTGTGAGGCAGCTGCTGGGCGCCCAGGGAGTCAGCCTCCGGGTGTGTGGGGCTGCAGACCCCAGCCAGGGACCCTGGGAGCCTGGTGCACTCCGTGCAGCCCTGAGTCTGGGCGGCCAAGCAACGGCTGGAGGAGCCCTGCACTAGCCCTTTCCTTCGCTCACACAGAGCTCTTCCTGCTGGAGCCCTTGGCAGTGTGCAAGCCACCGTCCCCTAAGCCCTCCCCAAGGACGCCTGGGGCCTAGGTGCAAAGGCAAGGCAGGAGCGGAGCTGAGGTCAGGAAGGCGCCAGTGGCGTCTCCCAGCCGCGCACAGCCTGCTCCTTCCTGGGCAGGAATCCTAGCTGTGAGGCAAGTCTGGGCAAGGCTCGCCCAGGGCAGAGCAGCCTCGCGCCAGAACTCTGCCAGATCGGGCCTCTGAGCAGATCTGGAGCTCTGCCGTCCTGGAGGCGCACTCGGCTCCAGCCAAGTAGGGCTTGAGCCAAACGAGGCTGGGCTGCCTCTTCTTCCCTCGAGGAGGCTCGCCTCCCCGCCAGCTGTTCACTCGGGTTCCAGGTGGGGGCGCTCTGCGCCTCCTGCAGGTCCTGCTCAGGGGCTGCTTGCCCTGAGCTGGGGCTGTGCGTGGCAGCCCAGGCACGCAGGGCCAGGCCCCAAACAGCTGCACACGTCTCTGCTGGGGAGGAGAGCGCTAGGGAAGCTACGTGTGTGAGGCAGCTGCTGGGCGCCCAGGGTGTCAGCCTCCGGGTGTGCGAGGCTGCAGACCCCAGCCAGGGGCCCTGGGAGCCTGGTGCACTCCGTGCAGCGCTGAGTCTGGGGGGCCAAGCAACCCCTGGAGGAGCCATGCACTTGCCCTTCCCTTCCCTCGCACAGAGCTATTCCTGCTGGAGCCCTTGGCAGTGTGCAAGCCACCGGTCCCTAAGCCCTCCCCAAGGACGCCTGGGGCCTAGGTGCAAAGGCAAGGCAGGAGCGGAGCTGAGGCCAGGAAGGCGCCAGTGGTGTCTCCCAGCCTCGCGCAGCCTGCACCTTCCTGGGCAGGAAGCCTAGCAGGGAGCAAGTCTGGGCAAGACTCGCCCAGGGCAGAGCAGCCTCACGCCAGCAACTCTGCCAGATCGGGCCTGTGAGCAGAGCTGGAGCTCTTCCGTCCTGGAGGCGCACTCGGCTCCAGGCAAGTAGGGCTTGAGCCAAACGAGGCTGGGCTGCCTCTTCTTCCCTCGAGGAGGCTCGCCTCCCCGCCAGCTGTTCACTCGGCTTCCAGGTGGGGGCGCTCTGCGCCTCCTGCAGTTCTTCGCTCAGGGGCTGCTTGCCCTGAGCTGGTGCTGTGGGCTGGAGCCCAGGCACGCAGGGGCAGGCCCCAACCAGCTGCACACGTCTCTGCTGGGGAGGAGAGCGCTAGGGAAACTACGTGTGTGAGGCAGCTGCTGGGCGCCCAGGGAGTCAGCCTCCGGGTGTGCGGGGCTGCAGACCCCAGGCAGGGGCCCTGGGAGCCTGGAGCACTCCGTGCGGCGCTGAGTCTGGCCGGCCAAGCAACCGCTGGAGGATCCCTGCACTAGCCCTTCCCTTCCCTCGCACAGAGCTCTTCCTGCTAGAGCCCTTAGCAGTGTGCAAGCCACCGGCCACTAAGCCCTGCCCAAAACGCCTGGGGCCTAGGTGCAAAGGCAAGGCAGGAGCGGAGCTGAGGCCAGGAAGGCGCCAGTGGCGTCTCCCAGCCTCGCACAGCCTGCTCCTTCCTGGGCAGGAAGCCTAGCAGCGAGGCAAGTCTGGGCAAGGCTCGCCCAGGGCAGAGCAGCCTCGCGCCAGCAACTCTGTCAGATCGGGCCTCTGAGCAGAGATGGAGCACTGCCTTCCTGGAGGCACACTCGGTTCCAGCCAAGTAGGGCTTGAACCAAAAGAGGCTGGGCTGCCTCTTCTTCCCTCGAGGAGGCTCGCCTCCCCGCCAGCTGTTCACCCAGCTTCCAGGTGGGGGCGCTCTTCGTCTTATGCAGGTCTTGGCTCAGGGGCTGCTTGCCCTGAGCTGGGGCTGTGGGCGGGAGCCCAGGCACGCAGGGGCAGGCCCCAAACAGCTGCACACTTCTCCGCTGGGGAGGAGAGCGCTAGGGAAGCTACGTGTGTGAGGCAGATGCCTGGCACCCAGGGAGTCAGCCTCCGGGTGTGCTGGGCTGCAGACCCCAGCCAGGAGCCCTGGGAGCCTGGTGCACTCCGTGCAGCGCTGAGTCTGGGCGGCCAAGCAACCGCTGGAGGAGCCCTTCACTAGCCCTTCCCTTCCCTCGCACAGAGCTCTTCCTGCTGGAGCCCTTGGCAGTGTGCAAGCCATCGGCCCCTAAGCCCTCCCCAAGGAAGCCTGGGACCTAGGTTCAAAGGAAAGGCAGGAGAGGGGTTGAGGCCAGGAAGGGGCCAGTGGTGTCTCCCAGCCTTGCGCATCCTGCTCCTTCCTGGGCAGGAAGCCTAGCAGCGAGGCAAGTCTGGTCAAGGCTCGCCCACGGCAGAGCAGCCTCGCGCCAGCAACTCTGCCAGATCGGGCCTCTGAGCAGAGCTGGGGCTCTGCCGTCCTGGAGGCGCACTCGGCTCAAGCCAAGTAGGGCTTGAGCCAAACGAGCCTGGGCTGCCTCTTCTTCCCTAGAGGAGGCTCGCCTCCCCGCCAGCTGTTCACTCGGCTTCCCGGTGGGGGCGCTCTGCGCCTCCTGCAGGTCTTGGCTCAGGGGCTGCTTGCACTGAGCTGGGGCTGTGGGCGGGAGCCCAGGCACGCAGGGGCAGGCCCCAACCAGCTGCACACGTCTCTGCTGGGGAGGAGAGCGCTAGGGATGCTACGTGTGTGAGGCAGCTGCTGGGCGCCCAGGGAGTCAGCCTGCGGGTGTGCGGGGCTGCAGACCACAGCCAGGGGCCCTGGGAGCCTGGTGCACTCCATGCGGCGCTGAGTCTGGCCGGCCAAGCAACCGCTGGAGGAGCCCTGCACTAGCCCTTCCCTTCCCTCGCACAGAGATCTTCCAGCTGGAGCCCTTGGCAGTGTGCAAGCCATCGGTCCCTAAGCCCTCCCCAAGGACGCCTGGGGCCTAGGTGCAAAGGCAAACCAGGGTCAGAGCTGACCAGGAAGGCGCCAGTGGCGTCTCCCAGCCTCGCACAGCCTGCTCCTTCCAGGGCAGGAAGCCTAGCTGTGAGTCAAGTCTGGGCAAGGCTCGCCCAGGGCAGAGCAGCCTCGCGCCAGCAACTCTGCCAGATCGGGCCTCTGAGCAGAGCTGGAGCTCTGCCGTCCTGGAGGCGCACTCGGCTTCAGCCAAGTAGGGCTTGAGCCAAACGAGGCTGGGCTGCCTCTTCTTCCATCGAGGAGGCTCGCCTCCCCGCCAGCTGTTCACTCGGCTTCCAGGTTGGGGCGATCTGCGCCTCCTGCAGGTCTTGGCTCAGGGGCTGCTTGCACTGAGCTGGGCCTCTGGTGGGAGCCCAGGCACGCAGGGGCAGGCCCCAAACAGCTGCACACTTCTCCGCTGGGGAGGAGAGAGCTAGGGAATCTAGGTGTGTGAGGCAGCTGCCTGGCACCCAGGGAGTCAGCCTCATGCTGTGCGGGGCTGCAGACCCCAGCCAGGGGCCCTGGGAGACTGGTGCACTCCGTGCGGCGCTGAGTCTGGGCGGCCAAGCAGCCGCTGGAGGAGCCCTTCACTAGCCCTTCCCTTCCCTTGCACAGAGCTCTTCCTCCTGGAGCCCTTGGCAGTGTGCAAGCCACCGGCCCCTAAGCCCTCCCCAAGGACGCCTGGGGCCTAGGTGCAAAGGCAAGGCAGGAGAGGGGTTGAGGCCAGGAAGTCGCCAGTGGCGTCTCCCAGCCTCGTGCAGCCTGCTCCTTCCTGGGCAGGAAGCCTAGCAGCGAGGCAAGTCTGGGCAAGGCTCGCCCAGGGCAGAGCAGCCTTGCGCCAGCAACTCTGCCAGATCGGGCCTCTGAGCAGAGCTGGAGATCTGCCGACCTCGAGGCGGACTCGGTTCCAGCCAAGTAGGGCTTGAGCCAAACGAAGCTGGGCTGCCTCTTCCCTCGAGGAGGCTCGCCTCCCCGCCAGCTGTTCACTCGGCTTCCAGGTGGGGGCGCTCTGCGCCTCTTGCAGGTCTTGGCTCAGGGGCTGATTGCCCTGAGCTGGGTCTGTGGCGGGAGCCCACGCACGCAGGGGCAGGCCCCAACCAGCTGCACACGTCTCTGCTGGGGAGGAGAGAGCTGGGGAATCTAGGTGTGTGAGGCAGCTGCCTGGCACCCAGGGAGTCAGCTTCCCGGTGTGCGGGGCTGCAGACCCAAGCCAGGGACCCTGGGAGCCTGGTGCACTCGGTGCGGCGCTGAGTCTGGGCGGCTAAGCAACCGCTGGAGGAGCCATGCACTAGCCCTTTCCTTCCCTCGCACAGAGCTCTTCCTGCTGGAGCCCTTGGCAGTGTGCAAGCCACCGCCCTAAGCCGGACGCCTGGGGCCTAGGTGCAAAGGCAAGGCAGGAGTGGAGCTGAGGTCAGGAAGGCGCCAGAGGCGTCTCCCAGCCGCGCGCAGTCTGCTCCTTCCTGGGTAGGAAGCCTAGCTGTGAGGCAAGTCTGGGCAAGGCTCGCCCAGGGCAGAGCAGCCCTGCGCCATTAACTCTGCCAGATCGGGCCTCTCAGCAGAGCTGGAGCTCTGCCGTCCTGGAGGCGCACTTGGCTCCAGCCAAGTAGGGCTTGAGCCAAACGAGGCTGGGCTGCCTCTTCTTCCCTCGAGGAGGCTCACCTCCCCGCCAGCTGTTCACTCGGCTTCCAGGTGGGGGCGCTCTGCGCCTCCTGCAGGTCTTGGCTCTGGGGCTGCTTGCCCTGAACTGGGGCTGTGGGCGGGAGCCCAGGCACCCAGGGACAGGACCCAACCAGCTGCACACGTCTCTGCTGGGGAGGAGAGCGCTAGGGAAGCTACGTGTGTGAGGCAGCTG
The DNA here is from genome assembly GCF_016772045.2 of Ovis aries. NCBI lineage: Eukaryota > Metazoa > Chordata > Mammalia > Artiodactyla > Bovidae > Ovis > Ovis aries. Next base: position 7,478,552 of record NC_056080.1, on the reverse strand, counting down.
CTGGGCGCCCAGGGAGTCAGCCTCCGGGTGTGCGTGGCTGCAGACCCCAGCCAGGGGCCCTGCGAGCCTGGTGCACTCCTTGCGGCGCTGAGTCTGTGCCACGAAAAAACTGCTGGAGGAGCCTTGCACTAGCTCTTCCTTTCGCTCGCACAGAGCTCTTCCTGCTGGAGCCCTTGGCAGTGTGCAAGCCACCGGCCACTAAGCCGTCCCCAAGGACCCCTGGGGCCTAGGTGCAAAGGCTAAGCAGGATCAGAGCTGAGGCCAGGGAGGCGCGAGTGGCGTCTCCCAGCCTCGCGCAGCCTGCTCCTTCCTGGGCAGGAAGCCTAGCAGCGAGGCAAGTCTGGGTAAGGCTCGCCCAGGGCAGAGCAGCCCTGCGCCATCAACTCCGCCAGATCGGGCCTCTCAGCAGAGCTGGAGCTCTGCCGTCCTGGAGGCGCACTCGGCTCCAGCCAAGTAGGGCTTGAGCCAAACGAGGCTGGGCTGCCTCTTCTTCCCTCGAGGAGGCTCGCCTCCCCAACAGCTGTTCACTCGGCTTCCAGGTGGGGGCGCTCTGCGCATCCTTCAGGTCTTGGCTCAGGGGCTGCTTGCACTGAGCTGGGGCTGTGGCGGGAGCCCAGGCACGCAGGGGCAGGCCCCAACCAGCTGCACACGTCTCTGCTGGGGAGGAGAGAGCTGGGGAAGCTACGTGTGTGAGGCAGCTGCTGGGCACTCAGGGAGTCAGCCCCCTGCTGTGCGTAGCTGCAGACCCCAGCCAGGGGCCCTGGGAGCCTGGTGCACTCGGTTTGGCGCTGAGTCCGGGCGGCCAAGCAACCGCTGGAGGAGCCCTGCACTAGCCCTTCCCTTCCCTCGCACAGAGGTCTTCCTGCTGGAGCCCTGGGCAGTGTGCAAGCCACTGGCCCCTAAGCTTTCCCCAAGGACGCCTGGGGCCTAGGTGCAAAGGCAAGGCTGGAGCGGAGCTGAGGCCAGGAAGGCGCCAGTGGCGTCTCCCAGCCTCGGGCAGCCTGCTCCTTCCTGGGCAGGAAGCCTAACAGCGAGTCAAGTCTGGGCAAGGCTCGCCCAGGGCAGAGCAGCCTCGCGCCAGCAACTCTGTCAGATCGGGCCTGTGAGCAGAGCTGGAGCTCTGCCGTCCTGGAGGCGCACAGGGCTCCAGTCAATAGGGCTTGAACCAATCGAGGCTGGGCTGCCTCTTCTTCCCTGGAGGAGGCTCGCCTCCCTGCCAGCTGTTCACTCGGCTTTCAGGTTGGGGCCCTCTGCGCCTCCTGCAGGTTTTGGCTCAGGGGCTGCTTGGCCTGAGCTGGGGCTGTGGGCGGGAGCCCAGGCACGCAGGGGCAGGCCCCAACCAGCTGCACACGTCTCTGCTGAGGAGGAGAGAGCTAGGGAAGTTACGTGTGTGAGGCAGCTGCTGGGCACGCAGGGAGTCAGCCTCCTGCTCTGCGTAGCTGCAGACCGCAGCCAGGGGCCCTGCGAGCCTGGTGCACTCCGTGCGGGGCTGACTCTGGCCGACCAAGCAACCGCCAGAGGAGCCCTGCACTAGCCCTTCACTTCTCTCCCACAGAGATCTTGCAGCTGGAGACCTTGGCAGTGTGCCAGCCACCGGCCCCTAAGACCTCCCCAAGGACACCTGGGGCCTAGGTGCAAAGGCAAGGCATGAGCGGAGCTGAGGCCAGGAAGGTGCCAGTGGCTTCTCCCAGCCTCCCGCAGCCTGCTCCTTCCTGGGCAAGAAGCCTAGCAGCGAGGCAAGTCTGGGCAAGGCTCGCCCAGGGCAGAGCAGCCTCCCGCCAGCAACTCTGCCAGATCGGGCCTCTGAGCAGAGCTGGAGCTCTGCCGTCCTGGAGGCGCACTCGGCTCCAGCCAAGTAGGGCTTGAGCCAAACGAGGCTGGGCTGCCTCTTCTTCCCTCGAGGAGGCTCGCCTCCCCGCGAGCTGTTCACTCGGCTTCCAGGTGGGGTTGCTCTGCGCCTCCTGCAGGTCTTGGCTCAGGGGCTGCTTTCCCTGAGCTTCGGCTGTGGACGGGAGCCCAGGCAAGCAGGGGCAGGCCCCACCAGCTGCACACGTCTGCTGGGGAGCAGAGCGCTAGGGAAGCTACATATGTGAGGCAGCTGCTGGGCGCCCAGGGAGTCAGCCTGTGGGTGTGCGCTGCTGCAGACGCCAGCCAGGGGCCCTGGGAGCCTGGTGCACTCCGTGCGGCGCTGAGTCTGGCCGGCCAAGCAACCGCTGGAGGAGCCCTGCACTAGCCCTTCCCTTCCCTCCCACAGAGATCTTCCAGCTGGAGACCTTGGCAGTGTGCCAGCCACCGGCCCCTAAGACCTCCCCAAGGACGCCTGGGGCCTAGGTGCAAAGGCAAAGCAGGGTCAGAGCTGAGGCCAGGAAGGCGCCAGTGGCGTCTCCCAGCCTCGCACAGCCTGCTCCTCCCTGGGCAGGAAGCCTAGCAGCGAGGCAAGTCTCGGCAAGGCTCGCCCATGGCAGAGCAGCCTCGCACCAGCAACTCTGCCAGATCGGGCCTCTGATCAGAGCTGGAGCTCTGCCGTCCCGGAGGCCCACTCGGATCCAGCCAAGTAGGGCTTGAGCCAAAAGAGGCTTGGCAGCCTCTTCTTCACTCGAGGAGGCAAGCCTCCCCGCCAGCTGTTCACTCGGCTTCCAGGTGGGGGCGCTCTGCGCCTCCTGCAGTTCTTCGCTCAGGGGCTGCTTGCCCTGAGCTGGTGCTGTGGGCTGGAGCCCAGGCACGCAGGGGCAGGCCCCAACCAGCTGCACACGTCTCTGCTGGGGAGGAGAGCGCTAGGGAAACTACGTGTTTGGGGCAGCGCTGGGCGCCCAGGGAGTCAGCCTCCGGGTGTGCGGGGCTGCAGACCCCAGGCAGGGGCCCTGGGAGCCTGGAGCACTCCGTGCGGCGCTGAGTCTGGCCGGCCAAGCAACCGCTGGAGGATCCCTGCACTAGCCCTTCCCTTCCCTCGCACAGAGCTCTTCCTGCTGGAGCCCTTGGCAGTGTGCAAGCCACCGGCCACTAAGCCCTGCCCAAGAACGCCTGGGGCCTAGGTGCAAAGGCAAGGCAGGAGCGGAGCTGAGGCCAGGAAGGCGCCATTGGCGTCTCCCAGCCTCGCACAGCCTGCTCCTTCCTGGGCAGGAAGCCTAGCAGGGAGGCAAGTCTGGGCAAGGCTCGCCCAGGGTAGAGCAGCCTCGCGCCAGCAATTTTGTCAGATCGGGCCTCTGAGCAGAGATGGAGCACTGCCTTCCTGGAGGCACACTCGGTTCCAGCCAAGTAGGGCTTGAGCCAAAAGAGGCTGGGCTGCCTCTTCTTCCCTCGAGGAAGCTCGCCTCCCCACCAGCTGTTCACCCGGCTTCCAGGTGGGGGCGCTCTTCGTCTTATGCAGGTCTTGGCTCAGGGGCCTCCTCCCATGAGCTGGGGCTGTGGGCGGGAGCCCAGGCACGCAGGGGCAGGTCCCAAACAGCTGCACACTTCTCCGCTGGGGAGGAGAGAGCTAGGGAATCTAGGTGTGTGAGGCAGATGCCTGGCACCCAGGGAGTCAGCCTCATGCTGTGCCGGGCTGAAGACCCCAGCCAGGAGCCCTGGGAGACTGGTGCACTCCGTGCGGCGCTGAGTCTGGGCGGCCAAGCAACCGCTGGAGGAGCCCTTCACTAGCCCTTCCCTTCCCTCGCACAGAGCTCTTCCTGCTGGAGCCCTTGGCAGTGTGCAAGCCATCGGCCCCTAAGCCCTCCCCAAGGAAGCCTGGGGCCTAGGTTCAAAGGCAAGGCAGGAGAGGAGCTGAGGCCAGGAAGGGGCCAGTGGTGTCTCCCAGCCTTGCGCATCCTGCTCCTTCCTGGGCAGGAAGCCTAGCGGCGAGGCAAGTCTGGGCAAGGCTCGCCCAGGGCAGAGCAGCCTCGCGCCAGCAACTCTGCCAGATCGGGCCTCTGAGCAGAGCTGGGGCTCTGCCGTCCTGGAGGCGCACTCGGCTCAAGCCAAGTAGGGCTTGAGCCAAACGAGCCTGGGCTGCCTCTTCTTCCCTAGAGGAGGCTCGCCTCCCCGCCAGCTGCTCACTCGGCTTCCAGGTGGGGGCGCTCTGCGCCTCCTGCAGGTCTTGGCTCAGGGGCTGCTTGCACTGAGCTGGGGCTGTGGGCGGGAGCCCAGGCACGCAGGGGCAGGCCCCAACCAGCTGCACACGTCTCTGCTGGGGAGGAGAGCGCTAGGGATGCTACGTGTGTGAGGCAGCTGCTGGGCGCCCAGGGAGTCAGCCTGTGGGTGTGCGCAGCTGCAGACCCCAGCCAGGGGCCCTGGGTGCCTGGTGCACTCCATGCGGCGCTGAGTCTGGCCGGCCAAGCAACCGCTGGAGGAGCCCTGCACTAGCCCTTGCCTTCCCTCGCACAGAGATCTTCCAGCTGGAGCCCTTGGCAGTGTGCCAGCCATCGGTCCCTAAGCCCTCCCCAAGGACGCCTGGGGCCTAGGTGCAAAGGCAAAGCAGGGTCAGAGCTGACCAGGAAGGCGCCAGTGGCGTCTCCCAGCCTCGCACAGCCTGCTCCTTCCAGGGCAGGAAGCCAGCATCGAGTCAAGTCTGGGCAAGGCTCGCCCAGGGCAGAGCAGCCTCGCGCCAGCAACTCTGCCAGATCGGGCCTCTGAGCAGAGCTGGAGCTCTGCCGTCCTGGAGGCGCACTCGGCTTCAGCCAAGTAGGGCTTGAGCCAAACGAGGCTGGGCTGCCTCTTCTTCCCTCGAGGAGGCTCGCCTCCCCGCCAGCTGTTCACTCGGCTTCCAGGTTGGGGCGATCTGCGCCTCCTGCAGGTCTTGGCTCAGGGGCTGCTTGCACTGAGCTGGGCCTCTGGCGGGAGCCCAGGCACGCAGGGGCAGGCCCCAAACAGCTGCACACTTCTCCGCTGGGGAGGAGAGAGCTAGGGAATCTAGGTGTGTGAGGCAGCTGCCTGGCACTCAGGGAGTCAGCCTCCGGGTGTGCAGGGCTGCAGACCCCAGCCAGGGGCCCTGGGAGACTGGTGCACTCCGTGCGGCGCTGAGTCTGGGCGGCCAAGCAGCCGCTGGAGGAGCCCTTCACTAGCCCTTCCCTTCCCTTGCACAGAGCTCTTCCTCCTGGAGCCCTTGGCAGTGTGCAAGCCACCGGCCCCTAAGCCCTCCCCAAAGACGCCTGGGGCCTAGGTGCAAAGGCAAGGCAGGAGAGGGGTTGAGGCCAGGAAGTCGCCAGTGGCGTCTCCCAGCCTCGTGCAGCCTGCTCCTTCCTGGGCAGGAAGCCTAGCAGCGAGGCAAGTCTGGGCAAGGCTCGCCCAGGGCAGAGCAGCCTCGCGCCAGCAACTCTGCCAGATCGGGCCTCTGAGCAGAGCTGGAGCTCTGCCGTCCTGGAGGCGCACTCGGCTCCAGCCAAGTAGGGCTTGAGCCAAACGAGGCTGGGCTGCCTCTTCTTCCCTCGAGGAGGCTCGCCTCCCCGCCAGCTGTTCACTCGGCTTCCAGGTGGGGTTGCTCTGCGTCTTAGGCAGGTCTAGGCTCAGGGGCCTCTTGCCGTTAGCTGGGACTGTGGGCGGGAGCCCAGGCACGCAGGGGCTGGCCCCAACCAGCTGCACACGTCTCTGCTGCGGAGGAGAACGCTAGGGAAGCTACGTGTGTGAGGCAGCTGCTGGGCGCCCAGGGAGTCAGCCTCCGGGTGTGCGGGGCTGCCGACCCCAGCCAGGGTCCCTGGGAGCCTGGTGCACTCTGTGCGGCGCTGAGTCTGGCCGGCCAAGTAACCGCTGGAGGAGCCTTGCACTAGCCCTTCCCTTCCCTCGAACAGAGCTCTTCCTGCTGGAGCCCTTTGCAGTGTGCAAGCCACCGGCCCCTAAGCCCTCCCCAAGGACGCCTGGGGCCTAGGTGCAAAGGCAAGGCAGGAGAGGAGCTGAGGCCAGGAAGGGGCCAGTGGCGTCTCCCAGCATCGCGCAGCCTGCTCCTTCCTGGGCAGGAAGCCTAGCAGCGAGGCAATTCTGGGCAAAGCTCGCCAGGGCAGAGCAACCTCGCGCCAGCAACTCTGCCAGATCGGGCCTCTGATCAGAGCTGGAGCTCTGCCGTCCCGGAGGCGCACTCAGCTCCAGCCAAGTAGGGCTTGAGCCAAACAAGGCTGGGCTGCCTCTTCTTGCCTCGAGGAGGCTCGCCTCCCCGCCAGCTGTTCACTCGGCTTCCAGGTGGGGGCGCTCTGCGCCTCTTGCAGGTCTTGGCTCGGGGGCTGATTGCCCTGAGCTGGGTCTGTGGCGGGAGCCCAGGCACGCAGGGGCAGTCCGCAACCAGCTGCACACGTCTCTGCTGGGGAGGAGAGAGCTGGGGAATCTAGGTGTGTGAGGCAGCTGCCTGGCACCCAGGGAGTCAGCTTCCCGGTGTGCGGGGCTGCAGACCCAAGCCAGGGGACCTGGGAGCCTGGTGCACTCGGTGCGGCGCTGAGACTTGGCGGCCTCGTAACCGCTGGAGAAGCCATGCACTAGCCCTTCCCTTCCCTCGCACAGAGCTCTTCCTGCTGGAGCCCTTGGCAGTGTGCATGCCACCGGCCCCTGGGGCCTAGGTGCAAAGGCAAGGCAGGAGTGGAGCTGAGGCCAGGAAGGCGCCAGTGGCGTCTCCCAGCCTCGCGCAGTCTGCTCCTTCCAGGGTAGGAAGCCTAGCAGCGAGGCAAGTCTGGGCAAGGCTCGCCCAGGGCAGAGCAGCCCTGCGCCATCAACTCTGCCAGATCGGGCCTCTCAGCAGAGCTGGAGCTCTGCCGTCCTGGAGGCGCACTTGGCTCCAGCCAAGTAGGGCTTGAGCCAAACGAGGCTGGGCTGCCTCTTCTTCCCTCGAGGAGGCTCGCCTCCCCGCCAGCTGTTCACTCGGCTTCCAGGTGGAGGCGCCCTGCGCCTCCTGCAGGTCTTGGCTCAGGGGCTGCTACCCTGAGCTGGGGCTGTGCACGAAGCCCAGGCACGCAGGGGCAGGCCCCAACCAGCTGCACACGTCTCTGCTGGGGAGGAAGCGCCAGGGAAGCTACGTGTGTGAGGCAGCTGCTGGGCACCCAGGGAGTCAGCCTCCTGCTGTGGGGGGCTGCAGACCGCAGCCAGGGGCCCTGCGAGCCTGGTGCACTCCGTGCGGCACTGAGTCTGGCCGGCCAAGCAACCGCTGGAGGAGCCCTGCACTAGCCCTTCCCTTCGCTCCCACAGAGCTCTTCCTGCTGGAGCCCTTGGCAGTGTGCAAGCCACCGGCCACTAAGACATCGCCAAGGACCCCTGGGGCCTAGGTGCAAAGGCAAGGTAGGAGCGGAACTGAGGGCAGGAAGGCGCCAGAGGCGTCTCCTAGCCTCGCGCAACCTGCTCCTTCCTGGGCAGGAAGCCTAGCAGCGAGGCAAGTCTGGGCAAGGCTCGCCCAGGGCAGAGCAGCTTCGCGCCAGCAACTCTGCTAGATCGGGCCTCTGATCAGAGCTGGAGCTGTGCCGTCCCGGAGGCGCACTCGGCTTCAGCCAAGTAGGGCTTGAGCCAAACGAGGCTGGGCTGCCTCTTCTTCCCTCGAGGAGGCTCGCCTCCCCGCCAGCTGTTCACTCGGCTTCCAGGTGGGGGCGCTCTGCGCCTCCTGCAGGTCTTGGCTCAGGGGCTGCTTGCCCTGAACTGGGGCTGTGGGCGGGAACCCAGGCACCCAGGGACAGGCCCCAACCAGCTGCACACGTCTCTGCTGGGGAGGAGAGCGCTAGGGAAGCTACGTGTGTGAGGCAGCTGCTGGGCGCCCAGGGAGTCAGCCTCCGGGTGTGCGTGGCTGCAGACCCCAGCCAGGGGCCCTGGGAGCCTGGTGCACTCCTTGCCTCGCTGAGTCTGTGCCGCGAAACAACTGCTGGAGGAGCCTTGCACTAGCTCTTCCTTTCGCTCGCACAGAGCTCTTCCTGCTGGAGCCCTTGGCAGTGTGCAAGCCACCGGCCACTAAGCCGTCCCCAAGGACCCCTGGGGCCTAGGTGCAAAGGCTAAGCAGGATCAGAGCTGAGGCCAGGGAGGCGAGAGTGGCGTCTCCCAGCCTCGCGCAGCCTGCTCCTTCCTGGGCAGGAAGCCTAGCAGCGAGGCAAGTCTGGGCAAGGCTCGCCCAGGGCAGAGCAGCCCTGCGCCATCAACTCTGCCAGATCGGGCCTCTCAGCAGAGCTGGAGCTCTGCCGTCCTGGAGGCGCAGGCAATTCCAGCCAAGTAGGGCTTGAGCCAAACGAGGCTGGGCTGCCTCTTCTTCCCTCGAGGAGGCTCGCCTCCCCGCCAGCTGTTCACTCGGCTTCCAGGTGGGGGCGCTCTGCGCCTCCTGCAGTTCTTCGCTCAGGGGCTGCTTGCCCTGAGCTGGGGCTGTGGGCTGGAGCCCAGGCACGCAGGAGCAGGCCCCAACCAGCTGCACACGTCTCTGCTGGGGAGGAGAGCGCTAGGGAAACTACGTGTTTGGGGCAGCGCTGGGCGCCCAGGGAGTCAGCCTGTGGGTGTGCGCTGCTGCAGACGCCAGCCAGGGGCCCTGGGAGCCTGGTGCACTCCGTGCGGCGCTGAGTCTGGCCGGCCAAGCAACCGCTGGAGGAGCCCTGCACTAGCCCTTCCCTTCCCTCGCACAGAGATCTTCCTGCTGGAGACCTTGGCAGTGTGCCAGCCACCGGCCCCTAAGACCTCCCCAAGGACGCCTGGGGCCTAGGTGCAAAGGCAAAGCAGGGTCAGAGCTGAGGCCAGGAAGGCGCCAGTGGCGTCTCCCAGCCTCGCACAGCCTGCTCCTCCCTGGGCAGGAAGCCTAGCATCGAGGCAAGTCTGGGCAAGGCTCGCCCATGGCAGAGCAGCATCGCACCAGCAACTCTGCCAGATCGGGCCTCTGAGCAGAGCTGGAGCTCTGCCGTCCTGGAGGCGCACTCGGCTCCAGCCAAGTAGGGCTTGAGCCAAACGAGGCTGGGCTGCCTCTTCTTCCCTCGAGGAGGCTCGCCTCCCCGCCAGCTGTTCACTCGGGTTCCAGGTGGGGGCGCTCTGCGACTCCTGCATGTCTTGGCTCAGGGGCTTCTTGCACTGAGCTGGGCCTGTGGCGGGAGACCAGGCACGAAGGGGCAGGCCCAAAACAGCTGCACACGTCTCTGCTGGAGAGGAGAGAGCTGGGGAAGCTACGTGTGTGAGGCAGCAGCTGGGCGCCCAGGGAGTCAGCCTCCGGGTGTGCGGGGCTCCAGACCCCAGCCAGGGGCCCTGGGATCCTGGTGCACTCGCTTTGGCGCTGAGACTTGGCGGCCTCGTACCGCTGGAGAAGCCATGCACTAGCCCTTCCCTTCCCTCGCACAGAGCTCCTCCTGCTGGAGCACTTGGCAGTGTGCAAGCCACCGGCCCCTGGGGCCTAGGTGCAAAGGCAAGGCAGGAGCGGAGCTGAGGCCAAGAAGGCGCCAGTGGCGTCTCCCAGCCTCGCGCAGTCTGCTCCTTCCTGGGCAGGAAGCGAAGCAGCCAGGCAAGTCTGGGCATGGCTCGCCCAGGGCATATCAGCTTCGCGCCAGCAACTCTGCCACATCGGGCCTGTGAGCAGAGCTGGAGCTATGCCGTCCTGGAGGCGCACACGGCTCCAGCCAAGTAGGGCTTGAGCCAAACGAGGCAGGGCTGCCTCTACTTCCCTCGAGGCGGCTCGCCTCCCCGCCAGCTGTTCACTCGGCTTCCAGGTGGGGGCGCTCTGCGCCTACTGCAGGTCTTGGCTCAGGGGCTGCTTGCCCTGAGCTGGGGCTGTGCGTGGCAGCCCAGGCACGCAGGGCCAGGCCCCAAACAGCTGCACACGTCTCTGCTGGGGAGGAGAGCGCTAGGGAAGCTACGTGTGTGAGGCAGCTGCTGGGCGCCCAGGGAGTCAGCCTCCGGGTGTGCGGGGCTGCACACCCCAGCCAGGGGCCCAGGGAGCCTGGTGCACTCCGTGCGGCGCTGAGTCTGGCCGGCCAAGCAACCGCTGGAGGAGCCCTGCACTAGCCCTTCCCTTCCCTTGCACAGAGCTCTTCCTGCTGGAGCCCTTGGCAATGTGCAAGCCACCGGCCCCTAAGCCCTCCCCAAGGACGCCTGGGGCCAATGTGCAAAGGCAAGGGAGGAGCGGAGCTGAGGCCAGGAAGGCGCAAGTGGTGTCTCCCAGCCTCGCGCAGCCTGCTCCTTCCTGGGCAGGAAGCCTAGCAGGGAGCACGTCTGGGCAAGACTCGCCCAGGGCAGAGCAGCCTCACGCCAGCAACTCTGCCAGATCGGGCCTGTGAGCAGAGCTGGAGCTCTTCCGTCCTGGAGGCGCAGACAATTCCAGGCAAGTAGGGCTTGAGCCAAACGAGGCTGGGCTGCCTCTTCTTCCCTCGAGGAGGCTCGCCTCCCCGCCAGCTGTTCACTCGGCTTCCAGTTGGGGGCGCTCTGCGCCTCCTGCAGGTCTTGCCTCTAGGGCTGATGCTCTGAGCTGGGGCTGTGGGCGGGAGCCCAGGCACGCAGAGGGAGGCCCCAACCAGCTGCACACGTCTCTGCTGGGGAGGAGAGCGCTAGGGAAGCTACGTGTGTGAGGCAGCTGCTGGGCGCCCAGGGAGTCAGTTTCCGGGTGTGCGGGGCTGCAGACCCCAGCCAGGGGCCCTGGGAGCCTGGTGCACTCCGTGCGGCGCTGAGTCTGGCCGGCCAAGCAAACGCTGGAGGAGCCCTGCACTAGCCCTTCCCTTCCCTCGCACAGAGCTCTTCCTGCTGGAGCCCTTGGCAGTGTGCGAGCCACCGGCCCCTAAGCCCTCCCAAGGACGCATGGGGCCTAGGTGCAAAGGCAAGGCAGGAGGAGAACTGAGGCCAGGAAGGCGGCAGTGGCATCTCCCAGCCTCGCGCAGCCTGCTTCTTCCTGGGCAGGAAGCCTAGCAGCGAGGCAAGTCTGGGCAAGGCTCGCCCAGGGCAAAGCAGCCTCGCGCCAGCAACTCTGCCAGATCTGGCCTCTGAGCAGAGCTGGAGCCTGCCGTCCTGGAGGCGCACTCGGCTCCAGCCAAGTAGGGCTTGAGCCAAACGAGGCTGGGCTGCCTCTTCTTCCCTCGAGGAGGCTCGCCTCCCCGCCAGCTGCTCACTCGGCTTCCAGGTGGGCACGCTCTGCGCCTACGGCAGGTCTTGGCTCAGGGGCTGCTTGCCCTGAGCTGGGTCTGTGGGCGGGAGCCCAGGCACGCAGGGGCAGGCCCCAACCAGCTGCACATGTCTCTGCTGGGGAGGAGAGCGCTAGGGAAGCTACGTGTGTGAGGCAGCTGCTGGGCGCCCAGGGAGTCAGCCTCCGGGTGTGCCTGGCTGCAGACCCCAGCCAGGGGACCTGGGAGCCTGGTGCACTCGGTTTGGCGCTGAGTCAGGGTGGCCAAGCAACCGCTGGAGCAGCCCTGCACTAGCCCTTCCCTTCCCTCGCTCAGAGATCTTCCAGCTGGAGCCCTTGGCAGTGTGCAAGCCACCGGCCCCAAAGACCTCCCCAAGGACGCCTGGGGCCTAAATGCAAAGGCAAGGCAGGAGCCGAGCTGAGGACAGGAAGGCGTCAGTGGCGTCTCCCAGCCTCGCACAGCCTGCTCCTTCCTGGGCAGGAAGCCTAGCAGCGAGGCAAGTCTGGGCAAGGCTCGCCCAGGGTAGAGCAGCCTCGCGCCAGCAATTCTGCCAGATCGGGCCTCTGAGCAGAGATGGAGCTCTGCCTTCCTGGAGGCGCACTCGGTTCCAGCCAAGTAGGGCTTGAGCCAAACGAGGCTGGGCTGCCTCTTCTTCCCTCGAGGAGGCTCGCCTCCCCGCCAGCTGTTCACTCGGCTTCCAGGTGGGGGCGCTCTTCGTCTTATGCAGGTCTTGGCTCAGGGGCTGCTTGCCCTGAGCTTGGGCTGTGGACGGGAGCCCAGGCAAGCAGGGGCAGGCCCCACCAGCTGCACACGTCTGCTGGGGAGCAGAGCGCTAGGGAAGCTACATATGTGAGGCAGCTGCTGGGCGCCCAGGTAGTCAGCCTGTGGGTGTGCGCTGCTGCAGACGCCAGCCAGGGGCCCTGGGAGCCTGGTGCACTCCGTGCGGCGCTGAGTCTGGCCGGCCAAGCAACCGCTGGAGGAGCCCTGCACTAGCCCTTCCCTTCCCTCGCACAGAGATCTTCCAGCTGGAGACCTTGGCAGTGTGCCAGCCACCGGCCCCTAAGACCTCCCCAAGGACGCCTGGGGCCTAGGTGCAAAGGCAAAGCAGGGTCAGAGCTGAGGCCAGGAAGGCGCCAGTGGCGTCTCCCAGCCTCGCACAGCCTGCTCCTCCCTGGGCAGGAAGCCTAGCATCGAGGCAAGTCTGGGCAAGGCTCGCCCATGGCAGAGCAGCATCGCACCAGCAACTCTGCCAGATCGGGCCTCTGAGCAGAGCTGGAGCTCTGCCGTCCTGGAGGCGCACTCGGCTCCAGCCAAGTAGGGCTTGAGCCAAACGAGGCTGGGCTGCCTCTTCTTCCCTCGAGGAGGCTCGCCTCCCCGCCAGCTGTTCACTCGGGTTCCAGGTGGGGGCGCTCTGCGACTCCTGCATGTCTTGGCTCAGGGGCTTCTTGCACTGAGCTGGGCCTGTGGCGGGAGACCAGGCACGAAGGGGCAGGCCCAAAACAGCTGCACACGTCTCTGCTGGAGAGGAGAGAGCTGGGGAAGCTACGTGTGTGAGGCAGCAGCTGGGCGCCCAGGGAGTCAGCCTCCGGGTGTGCGGGGCTCCAGACCCCAGCCAGGGGCCCTGGGATCCTGGTGCACTCCGTGGCGCTGAGTCTGGGCGGCCAAGCACCGCTGGAGGAGCCCTGCACTAGCCCTTCCTTCCCTCGCACAGAGCTCCTCCTGCTGGAGCACTTGGCAGTGTGCAAGCCACCGGCCCCTGGGGCCTAGGTGCAAAGGCAAGGCAGGAGCGGAGCTGAGGCCAAGAAGGCGCCAGTGGCGTCTCCCAGCCTCGCGCAGTCTGCTCCTTCCTGGGCAGGAAGCGAAGCAGCCAGGCAAGTCTGGGCATGGCTCGCCCAGGGCATATCAGCTTCGCGCCAGCAACTCTGCCACATCGGGCCTGTGAGCAGAGCTGGAGCTATGCCGTCCTGGAGGCGCACACGGCTCCAGCCAAGTAGGGCTTGAGCCAAACGAGGCAGGGCTGCCTCTACTTCCCTCGAGGCGGCTCGCCTCCCCGCCAGCTGTTCACTCAGCTTCCAGGTGGGGGCGCTCTGCGCCTACTGCAGGTCTTGGCTCAGGGGCTGCTTGCCCTGAGCTGGGGCTGTGCGTGGCAGCCCAGGCACGCAGGGCCAGGCCCCAAACAGCTGCACACGTCTCTGCTGGGGAGGAGAGCGCTAGGGAAGCTACGTGTGTGAGGCAGCTGCTGGGCGCCCAGGGAGTCAGCCTCCGGGTGTGCGGGGCTGCACACCCCAGCCAGGGGCCCAGGGAGCCTGGTGCACTCCGTGCGGCGCTGAGTCTGGCCGGCCAAGCAACCGCTGGAGGAGCCCTGCACTAGCCCTTCCCTTCCCTTGCACAGAGCTCTTCCTGCTGGAGCCCTTGGCAATGTGCAAGCCACCGGCCCCTAAGCCCTCCCCAAGGACGCCTGGGGCCAATGTGCAAAGGCAAGGGAGGAGCGGAGCTGAGGCCAGGAAGGCGCAAGTGGTGTCTCCCAGCCTCGCGCAGCCTGCTCCTTCCTGGGCAGGAAGCCTAGCAGGGAGCACGTCTGGGCAAGACTCGCCCAGGGCAGAGCAGCCTCACGCCAGCAACTCTGCCAGATCGGGCCTGTGAGCAGAGCTGGAGCTCTTCCGTCCTGGAGGCGCAGACAATTCCAGCCAAGTAGGGCTTGAGCCAAACGAGGCTGGGCTGCCTCTTCTTCCCTCGAGGAGGCTCGCCTCCCGCCAGCTGTTCACTCGGCTTCCAGTTGGGGCGCTCTGCGCCTCCTGCAGGTCTTGCCTCTAGGGCTGATGCTCTGAGCTGGGGCTGTGGGCGGGAGCCCAGGCACGCAGAGGGAGGCCCCAACCAGCTGCACACGTCTCTGCTGGGGAGGAGAGCGCTAGGGAAGCTACGTGTGTGAGGCAGCTGCTGGGCGCCCAGGGAGTCAGTTTCCGGGTGTGCGGGGCTGCAGACCCCAGCCAGGGGCCCTGGGAGCCTGGTGCACTCCGTGCGGCGCTGAGTCTGGCCGGCCAAGCAAACGCTGGAGAGCCCTGCACTAGCCCTTCCCTTCCCTCGCACAGAGCTCTTCCTGCTGGAGCCCTTGGCAGTGTGCGAGCCACCGGCCCCTAAGCCCTCCCAAGGACGCATGGGGCCTAGGTGCAAAGGCAAGGCAGGAGGAGAACTGAGGCCAGGAAGGCGGCAGTGGCATCTCCCAGCCTCGCGCAGCCTGCTTCTTCCTGGGCAGGAAGCCTAGCAGCGAGGCAAGTCTGGGCAAGGCTCGCCCAGGGCAAAGCAGCCTCGCGCCAGCAACTCTGCCAGATCTGGCCTCTGAGCAGAGCTGGAGCCTGCCGTCCTGGAGGCGCACTCGGCTCCAGCCAAGTAGGGCTTGAGCCAAACGAGGCTGGGCTGCCTCTTCTTCCCTCGAGGAGGCTCGCCTCCCCGCCAGCTGCTCACTCGGCTTCCAGGTGGGCACGCTCTGCGCCTACGGCAGGTCTTGGCTCAGGGGCTGCTTGCCCTGAGCTGGGTCTGTGGGCGGGAGCCCAGGCACGCAGGGGCAGGCCCCAACCAGCTGCACATGTCTCTGCTGGGGAGGAGAGAGCTAGGGAAGCTACGTGTGTGAGGCAGCTGCTGGGCATGCAGGGAGTCAGCCTCCTGCTGTGCGTAGCTGAAGACCCCAGCCAGGGGACCTGGGAGCCTGGTGCACTCGGTTTGGCGCTGAGTCAGGGTGGCCAAGCAACCGCTGGAGCAGCCCTGCACTAGCCCTTCCCTTCCCTCGCTCAGAGATCTTCCAGCTGGAGCCCTTGGCAGTGTGCAAGCCACCGGCCCCAAAGACCTCCCCAAGGACGCCTGGGGCCTAAATGCAAAGGCAAGGCAGGAGCCGAGCTGAGGACAGGAAGGCGTCAGTGGCGTCTCCCAGCCTCGCACAGCCTGCTCCTTCCTGGGCAGGAAGCCTAGCAGCGAGGCAAGTCTGGGCAAGGCTCGCCCAGGGTAGAGCAGCCTCGCGCCAGCAATTCTGCCAGATCGGGCCTCTGAGCAGAGATGGAGCTCTGCCTTCCTGGAGGCGCACTCGGTTCCAGCCAAGTAGGGCTTGAGCCAAACGAGGCTGGGCTGCCTCTTCTTCCCTCGAGGAGGCTCGCCTCCCCGCCAGCTGTTCACTCGGCTTCCAGGTGGGGGCGCTCTGCCTCCTGCAGGTCTTTGCTCAGGGCCTCCTCCCGTGAGCTGGGGCTGTGGGCGGGAGCCCAGGCACGCAGGGGCAGGCCCCAACCAGCTGCACACTCTCTGCTGGGGAGGAGAGCTAGGGAATCTAGGAGTGTGAGGCAGCTGCCTGGCACCCAGGGAGTCAGCCTCATGCTGTGCGGGGCTGCAGACGCCAGGCAGGGGCCCTGAGAGCCTGGTGCACTCCGTGGGGCGCTGAGTCTGGCCGGCCAAGCAACCGCTGGAGGAGCCCTGCACTAGCCCATCCCTTTGCTCGAACAGAGCTCTTCCTGCTGGAGCCCTTTGCAGTGTGCAAGCCACAGGCCACTAAGCCCTCCCCAAGGACGCCTGGGGCCTAGGTGCAAAGGCAAGGCAGGAGAGGAGCTGAGGCCAGGAATGGGCCAGTGGCGTCTCCCAGCCTCGCGTAGCCTGCTCCTTCCTGGGCAGGAAGCCTAGCAGCGAGGCATGTCTGGGCAAGGCTCGCCCAGGGCAGAGCAGCCCCGCGCCAGCAACTCTGCCAGATCGGCCCTCTGAGCAGAGCTGGAGCTCTGCCGTCCTGGAGGCGCACTCAGCTCCAGCCAAGTAGGGCTTGAGCCAAACGAGGCTGTGCTGCCTCTTCTTCCCTCGAGGAGGCTCGCCTCCCCGCCAGCTGTTCACTCGGCTTCCAGGTGGGGGCGCTCTGCGCCTCCTGCAGGTCTTGGCTCAGGGGCTGCTTGCCCTGAGCTGGGGTAGGCAGGGGCAGGCCCCAACCAGCTGCAGACGTCTCTGCTGGGGAGGAGAGCGCTAGGGAAGCTACGTGTGTGAGGCAGCTGCTGGGCGCCCAGGGAGTCAGCCTCCGAGTGTGCGGGGCTGCAGACCCCAGCCAGGGGCCCTGGGAGCGTGGTGCACTCCGTGCGGCGCTGAGACTGGCCGGCCAAGCAACCGCTGGAGGAGCCCTGCACTAACCCTTCCCTTCCCTCGCACAGAGCTCTTCCTGCTGGAGCCCTCGGCAGTGTGCGAGCCACCGGCCCCTAAGCCCTCCCAAGGACGCCTGGGGCCTAGGTGCAAAGGCAAGGGAGGAGCGGAGCTGAGGCCAGGAAGGGGCCAGTGGCGTCTCCCAGCCTCGCGCAGCCTGCTCCTTCCTGGGCAGGAAGCCTAGCAGCGAGGCAAGTCTGGGCAAGGCTCACCCAGGGCAGAGCAGCCTCGCGCCAGCAATTCTGCCAGATCGGACCTCTGAGCAGAGCTGGAGCTCTGCCGTCCTGGAGGCGCACTCGGCTCCAGCCAAGTTGGGCTTGAGCCAAACGAGGCTGGGCTGCCTCTTCTTCCCTCGAGGAGGCTCGCCTCCCCGCCAGCTGTTCACTCGGCTTCCAGGTGGGGGCGCCCTGCGCCTCCTGCAGGTCTTGGCTCAGGGGCTGCTTGCCCTGAGCTGGGGCTGTGCACGAAGCCCAGGCACGCAGGGGCAGGCCCCAACCAGCTGCACACGTCTCTGCTGGGGAGGAAGCGCCAGGGAAGCTACGTGTGTGAGGCAGCTGCTGGGCACCCAGGGAGTCAGCCTCCTGCTGTGGGGGGCTGCAGACCGCAGCCAGGGGCCCTGCGAGCCTGGTGCACTCCGTGCGGCGCTGACTCTGGCCGGCCAAGCAACCGCTGGAGGAGCCCTGCACTAGCCCTTCCCTTCGCTCCCACAGAGCTCTTCCTGCTGGAGCCCTTGGCAGTGTGCAAGCCACCGGCCCCTAAGCCCTCCCAAAGGACGCCTGGGGCCTAGGTGCAAAGGCAAGGCAGGAACAGAGCTGAGGCCAGGAAGGCGCCAGTGTCGTCTCCAAGGCTCGCGCAGCCTGCTCCTTCCTGGGCAGGAAGCCTAGCAGCGAGGCAAGTCTGGGCAAGGCTCGCCCAGGGCAGAGCAGCCCTGCGCCATCAACTCTGCCAGATCGGGCCTCTGAGCAGAGCTGGAGCTCTGCCGTCCTGGAGGCGCACTCGGCTCCAGCCACGTAGGGCTTGAGCCAAACGAGGCTGGGCTGCCTCTTCTTCCCTCGAGGAGGCTCGCCTCCCCGCCAGCTGTTCACTCGGCTTCCAGGTGGGGGCGCTCTGCGCCTCCTGCAGGTCTTGGCTCAGGGGCTGCTTGCCCTGAACTGGGGCTGTGGGCGGGAGCCCAGGCACGCAGGGGTAGGCCCCAACCAGCTGCACACGTCTCCGCTGGGGAGGAGAGAGCTAGGGAATCTAGGTGTGTGAGGCAGCTGCCTGTCACCCAGGGAGTCAACCTCATGCTGTGCGGGGCTGCAGACCCCAGCCAGGGGCCCTGGGAGCCTGGTGCACTCCGAGCGACTCTCAGTCTGGGCGGCCAAGCAACCGCTGGAGGAGCCCTGCACTAGCCCTTCCCTTCCCTCGCACAGAGCTCTTCCTGCTGGAGCCCTAGGCAGTGTGCAAGCCACCGGCCCCTAAGCCCTCCCCAAGGACGCCTGGGAACTAGGTGCAAAGGCAAGGCAGGAGAGGAGCTGAGGCCAGGAAGGGGCCAGTGGCGTGTCCCAGCCTCGCGCAGCCTGCTCCTTCCTGGGCAGGAAGCCTAGCAGCGAGGCAAGTCTGGGCAAGGCTCGCACAGGGCAGAGCAGCCTCGCGCCAGCAATTCTGCCAGATCGGACCTCTGAGCAGAGCTGGAGCTCTGCCGTCTGGAGGCGCACTCGGCTCCAGCCAGGTAGGGCTTGAGCCAAACGAGCCTGGGCTGCCTCTACTTCCCTCGTGGAGGCTCGCCTCCCCGCCAGCTGTTCACTCGGCTTCCAGGTGGGGGCGCTCTGCGCCTCCTGCAGGTCTTGGCTCAGGGGCTGCTTGCCCTGAGCTGGGGCTGTGGACGGGAGCCCAGGCACCAAGGGACAGGACCCAACCAGCTGCACACGTCTCTGCTGGGGAGGAGAGCGCTAGGGAAGCTACGTGTGTGAGGCAGCTGCTGGGCGCCCAGGGAGTCAGCCTCCGGGTGTGTGGGGCTGCAGACCCCAGCTAGGGGCCCTGGGAGCCTGGTGCACTCCGTGGGGCGCTGAGTCTGGCCGGCCAAGCAAACGCTGGAGGAGCCCTGCACTAGCCCTTCCCTTCCCTCGCACAGAGCTCTTCCTGCTGGAGCCCTTGGCAGTGTGCGAGCCACCAGCCCCTAAGCCCTCCCAAGGACGCCTGGGGCCTAGGTGCAAAGGCAAGGCAGGAGGAGAACTGAGGCCAGGAAGGCGGCAGTGGCATCTCCCAGCCTCGCGCAGCCTGCTTCTTCCTGGGCAGGAAGCCTAGCAGCGAGGCAAGTCTGGGCAAGGCTCGCCCAGGGCAAAGCAGCCTCGCGCCAGCAACTCTGCCAGATCTGGCCTCTGAGCAGAGCTGGAGCTCTGCCGTCCTGGAGGCGCACTCGGCTCCAGCCAAGTAGGGCTTGTGCCAAACGAGCCTGGGCTGCCTCTTCTTCCCTCGAAGAGGCTCGCCTCCCCGCCAGCTGATCACTCGGCTTCCAGGTGGGCGCGCTCTGCGCCTACTGCAGGTCTTATCTCAGGGGCTGCTTGTCCTGAGCTGGGTCTGTGGGCGGGAGCCCAGGCACGCAGGGGCAGGCCCAACGAGCTGCACATGTCTCTGCTGGGGAGGAGAGAGCTAGGGAAGCTACGTGTGTGAGGCAGTTGCTGGGCACGCAGGGAGTCAGCCTCCTGCTGTGCGTAGCTGCAGACCCCAGCCAGGGGCCCTGGGAGCCTGGTGCACTCGGTTTGGCGCTGAGTCAGGGTGGCCAAGCAACCGCTGGAGCAGCCCTGCACTAGCCCTTCCCTTCCCTCGCTCAGAGATCTTCCAGCTGGAGCCCTTGGCAGTTTGCAAGCCACCGGCCCCTAAGCCCTCCCCAAGGACGCCTGGGGCCTAAATGCAAAGGCAAGGCAGGAGCCGAGCTGAGGCCAGGAAGGCGTCAGTGGCGTCTCCCAGCCTCGCACAGCCTGCTCCTTCCTGGGCAGGAAGCCTAGCAGCGAGGCAAGTCTGGGCAAGACTCGCCCAGGGCAGAGCAGCCTCGCGCCAGCAATTCTGCCAGATCGGGCCTCTGAGCAGAGATGGAGCTCTGCCTTCCTGGAGGCGCACTCGGTTCCAGCCAAGTAGGGCTTGAGCCAAACGAGGCTGGGCTGCCTCTTCTTCCCTCGAGGAGGCTCGCCTCCCCGCCAGCTGTTCACTCGGCTTCCAGGTGGGGGCGCTCTGCGTCTTATGCAGGTCTTGGCTCAGGGGCCTCCTCCCGTGAGCTGGGGCTGTGGGCGGGAGCCCAGGCACGCAGGGGCAGGTCCCAACCAGCTGCACACTTCTCCGCTGGGGAGGAGAGAGCTAGGGAATCTAGGTGTGTGAGGCAGCTGCCTGGCACCCAGGGAGTCAGCCTCATGCTGTGCGGGGCTGCAGACCCCAGCCAGGGCCCCTGGGAGCCTGGTGCACTCCGTGGGGCGCTGAGTCTGGCCGGCCAAGCAACCGCTGGAGGAGCCCTGCACTAGCCCATCCCTTTGCTCGAACAGAGCTCTTCCTGCTGGACTCCTTTGCAGTGTGCAAGCCACAGGCCACAAAGCCCTCCCCAAGGACGCCTGGGGCCTAGGTGCAAAGGCAAGGCAGAAGAGGAGCTGAGGCCAGGAAGGGGCCAATGGCGTCTCCCAGCCTTGCGCAGCCTGCTCCTTCCTGGGCAGGAAGCCTAGCAGCGAGGCAAGTCTGGGCAAGGCTCGCCCAGGGCAGAGCAGCCTCGCGCCAGCAATTCTGCCAGATCGGACCTCTGAGCAGAGCAGGAGCTCTGCCGTCCTGGAGGCGCACTCGGCTCCAGCCAAGTAGGGCTTGAGCCAAAGGAGGCTGGGCTGCCTCTACTTCCCTCGACGAGGCTCGCCTCCCCGCCAGCTGTTCACTTGGCTTCCAGGTGGGGGCGCTCTGCGCCTCTTTCAGTTATTGGCTCAGGGGCTGCTTGCACTGAGCTGGGGCTGTGGTGGGAGCCCAGGCACGCAGGGGCAGGCCGCAACCAGCTGCACACGTCTCTGCTGGGGAGGAGAGAGCTAGGGAATCTAGGTGTGTGAGGCAGATGCCTGGCACCCAGGGACTCAGCCTCCGGGTGTGCGGGGCTGCAGAACCCAGCCAGGGGCCCTGGGAGCCTGGTGTACTCCGTGCGGCGCTGAGTCTGTGCCGCGAAACAACTGCTGGAGGAACCCTGCACTAGCCATTCCCTTCCCTCGCACAGAGGTCTTCCTGTTGGAGCCCTTGGCAGTGTGCATGCCACCGGCCCCTGGGGCCTAGGTGCAAAGGCAAGGCAGGAGCGGAGCTGAGGCCAGGAAGGCGCCAGTGGCGTCTCCCAGCCTCGCGCAGTCTGCTCCTTCCTGGGTAGGAAGCGAAGCAGCCAGGCAAGTCTGGGCATGGCTCGCCCAGGGCAGATCAGCTTCGCGCCAGCAACTCTGCCAGATCGGGCCTGTGAGCAGAGCTGGAGCTCTGCCGTCCTGGAGGCGCACACGGCTCCAGCCAAGTAGGGCTTGAGCCAAACGAGGCAGGGCTGCCTCTACTTCCCTCGAGGCGGCTCGCCTCCCCGCCAGCTGTTCACTCGGCTTCCAGGTGGGGGCGCCCGGCGCCTCCTGCAGGTCTTGGCTCAGGGGCTGCTACCCTGAGCTGGGGCTGTGCACGAAGCCCAGGCACGCAGGGGCAGGCCCCAACCAGCTGCACACGTCTCTGCTGGGGAGGAAGCGCCAGGGAAGCTACGTGTGTGAGGCAGCTGCTGGGCACCCAGGGAGTCAGCCTCCTGCTGTGGGGGGCTGCAGACCGCAGCCAGGGGCCCTGCGAGCCAGGTGCACTCGGTGCGGCGCTGAGTCTGGCCGACCAAGCAACCGCTGGAGGAGCCCTGCACTAGCCCTTCCCTTCGCTCGCACAGAGCTCTTCCTGCTGGAGCCCTTGGCAGTGTGCAAGCCACCGGCCCCTAAGCCCTCGCCAAGGACCCCTGGGGCCTAGGTGCAAAGGCAAGGTAGGAGCGGAGCTGAGGGCAGGAAGGCGCCAGACGCGTCTCCTAGCCTCGCGCAACCTGCTCCTTCCTGGGCAGGAAGCCTAGCATCGAGGCAAGTCTGGGCAAGGCTCGCCCAGGGAAGAGCAGCCTCGCGCCAGCAACTTTGCCAGATCGGGCCTGTGAGCAGAGCTGGTGCTCTGCCGTCCTGGCAGCGCACAAGGCTCCAGCCAAGTAGGGCTTGAGCCAAACGAGGCTGGGCTGCCTCTTCTTCCCTCGAGGAGGCTCGCCTCCCCGCCAGCTGTTCACTCGGCTTCCAGGTGGGGGCGCTCTGCGCCTCCTGCAGGTCTTGGCTCAGGGGCGGCTTGCCCTGAGCTGGGTCTGTGGGCGGGAGCCCAGGCACGCAGGGGCAGGCCCCAACCAGCTGCACACGTCTCTGCTGGGGAGGAGAGCGCTAGGGAAGCTACATGTGTGAGGCAGCAGCTGGGCGCCCAGGGAGTCAGCCTCCGGGTGTGCGGGGCTGCAGACCCCAGCCAGGGGCCCTGGGATCCTGGTGCACTCGCTTTGGCGCTGAGACGTGGCGGCCTCGTACCGCTGGAGAAGCCATGCACTAGCCCTTCCCTTCCCTCGCACAGAGCTCTTCCTGCTGGAGCCCTTGGCAGTGTGCAAGCCACCTGCCCCTGGGGCCTAGGTGCAAAGGCAAGTCAGGAGCGGAGCTGAGGCCAGGAAGGCGCCAGTGGCGTCTCCCAGCCTCGCGCAGTCTGCTCCTTCCTGGGCAGGAAGCGAAGCAGCCAGGCAAGTCTGGGCATGGCTCGCCCAGGGCAGATCAGCTTCGCGCCAGCAACTCTGCCAGATCGGGCCGGTGAGCAGAGCTGGAGCTCTGCCGTCCTGGAGGCGCACACGGCTCCAGCCAAGTAGGGCTTGAGCCAAACGAGGCAGGGCTGCCTCTACTTCCCTCGAGGAGGCTCGCCTCCCCGCCAGCTGTTCACTCGGCTTCCAGGTTGGGGCGCTCTGCGCCTCCTGCAGGTCTTGGCTCAGGGGCTGCTTGCCCTGAGCTGGGGCTGTGCGCGGTAGCCAAGGCACGCAGGGCCAGGCCCCAAACAGCTGCACACGTCTCTGCTGGGGAGGAGAGTGCTAGGGAAGCCACGTGTGTGAGGCAGCTGCTGGGTGCCCAGGGAGTCAGCTTCCGGGTTGCGGGGCTGCAGACCCCAGCCAGGGGCCCTGGGAGCCTGGTGCACTCCGTGCGGCGCTGAGTCTGGCCGACCAAGCAACCGCTGGAGGAGCCCTGCACTAGCCCTTCCCTTCCCTTGCACAGAGCTCTTCCTGCTGGAGCCCTTGGCAGTGTGCAAGCCACCGGCCCCAAAGCCCTCCCCAAGGACGCCTGGGGCCTAGGTGCAAAGGCAAGGCAGGAGCAGAGCTGAGGCCAGAAAGGCGCAAGTGGTGTCTCCCAGCCTCGCGCAGCCTGCTCCTTCCTGGGCAGGAAGCCTAGCAGGGATGCAAGTCTGGGCAAGACTCGCCCAGGGCAGAGCAACCTCACGCCAGCAACTCTGCCAGATCGGGCCTGTGAGCAGAGCTGGAGCTCTTCCGTCCTGGAGGCGCAGACAATTCCAGCAAAGTAGGGCTTGAGCCAAACGAGGCTGGGCTGCCTCTTCTTCCCTTGAAGAGGCTCGCCTCCCCGCCAGCTGTTCACTCGGCTTCCAGTTGGGGGCGCTCTGCGCCTCCTGCAGGTCTTGGCTCCGGGGCTGATGATCTGAGCTGGGGCTGTGCGCGGGAGCCCAGGCACGCAGAGGCAGGCCCCAACCAGCTGCACACGTCTCTGCTGGGGAGAAGAGCGCTAGGGAAGCTACGTGTGTGAGGCAGCTGCTGGGCGCCCAGTGAGTCAGCCTCCGGGTGTGCGGGGCTGCAGACCCCAGCCAGGGGCCCTGGGAGCCTGGTGCACTCCGTACGGCGCTGAGTCTGGCCGGCCAAGCAACCGCTGGAGGAGCCCTGCACTAGCCCTTCCCTTCCCTCGCGCAGAGCTCTTCCTGCTGGAACCCTTGGCAGTGTGCGAGCCACCGGCCCCTAAGCCCTCCCAAGGACGCCTGGGGCCTAGGTTCAAATGCAAGGCAGGAGCGGATCTGAGGTCAGGAGGGCGCCAGTGGCGTCTCCCAGCCTCGCGCAGCCGGCTCCTTCCTGGGCAGGAAGCCTAGCAGTGAGGCAAGTCTGGGCAAGGCTTGGGGTTCAGACTCAGATGGAAAGACGGATCCGTCGCGGATTGATGGCGGAAGACGGGTGGACGGATCGCTGGCCGTGGCGGAGGGGCTGGGTCGTAGGTCACGCTGCGGGGATGGCCGGGGCCGACCGGCGCCTCAGGCGTCGTGGGACCACCCTCGCGTGCGGGTGGCGGTGGGATCTCGCGCTGGTGTTCCTGGGGGCCCGGCCTCGTGCCCGGCGTTTGTCGTCTGGTCCTCGGAGCGGCGCCCGCGTCCCTGGCGGGGGCCCCCGCCGAGCGTGCTTGCCGGCCCCTCCCCGCCGCCGCCGGCCTCGTCCTCGCCCTCGTCCCGCGCGGCGGGAAAGAATTCCTGGCGGGAAAGAAGTCCCGGCGTTCCCGTCGCATCTCAAGAGGAGGCGCTCTCCACAGGAAAGGCGAGAGGAACTCCAGGGTCGTGCCACCATTCCAAGAGTCCCACAGATGTGTCAGTCCATTCCAGAGGAACCTGTTTTCCCTGCACTGCCTTGACGTTCAAGCCGAGGATCGACTCCCACCACGTGTGCACGTGGGACAGCCCTGTGGGAAAGCCTCGTGGGAAAGTCTCGTGGGAAAGACTCGAGGGAAAACCATAGATCCTTTGATCCACGCTGCGGACTGCGTGACACTGCTGCTCCCGCTCTGGAGGAAAGCGCAAGTGCATGCCCGCATTCGAGACGAGGACTGACTCCCCTGGGGAGACTCCAGAATTACCCCAAGATCCATGTCAGCACTGGAGAGGAATCCTCAGGTTCCGGCCCCGACTCCACACAAGGTCTTAGGCCCCGGCATCGACGGAAGAGGAATCCCGAGAGGCCCCCGAGGAACTCGCATGGGGACTGGCCTTTCCTGAGGCCACCAGAGCGGCTCCCTGAGGTCCCCGTCGTAAGTCGAGAGAACCTGCCGCAACTCGAGAAAATCCATGAGGTTTTGCCCTCCAGGCGAGATGAGGCCCATTTCCGCTGAGGCTTCTCGAGGCTAATCACATCTAACCACTGGAAGTAACAAAGGTCCTTCACACCCTTGCTGCAACTCAAGAAGTTCCCCGACATACCCGTCTCCACTCGAGAGGAAGCACGAGGGTCCCGCACACATCCAGGGGAGCCCCGTTTCCGTCTCCTAGCTCGAGATGAGGGATCCTTTCCCTGTTTCGTAGGGAAAGAATTCCCGGCGTTCCCGTCGCATCTCAAGAGGAGGCGCTCTCCACAGGAAAGGCGAGAGGAACTCCAGGGTCGTGCCACCATTCCAAGAGTCCCCCAGATGTGTCAGTCCATTCCAGAGGAACCTGTTTTCCCTGCACTGCCTTGACGTTCAAGCCGAGGATCGACTCCCACCACGTGTGCACGTGGGACAGCCCTGTGGGAAAGCCTCGTGGGAAAGCCTCGTGGGAAAGACTCGAGGGAAAACCATAGATTCTTTGATCCACGCGGTGGACTGCGTGACACTGCTGCTACCGCTCTGGAGGAAAGCGCAAGTGCATGCCCGCATTCGAGACGAGGACTGACTCCCCTGGGGAGACTCCAGAAGTACCCCAAGATCCATGTCAGCACTGGAGAGGAATCCTCAGGTTCCGTCCCCTATTCCACACAAGGTCTTAGGCCCCGGCATCAGCGGGAGAGGAATCCCGAGAGGCACCCGATGAACTCGCATGGGGACTGGCCTTTCCTGAGGCCACCAGAGCGGGTCCCTGAGGTCCCCGTCGTAAGTTGAGAGCACCTGCCGCAACTCGAGAAAATCCAGGAGGTTTTGCCCTCCAGGCGAGATGAGGCCCATTTCCGCTGAGGCTTCTCGAGGCTAATCACATCTAACCACTGGAACTTCCAAAGGGTCCTTCACACCCTTGCTGCAACTCAAGAAGTTCCCCGATATACCCGTCTCCACTCGAGAGGAAGCACGAGAGTCCCGCACACATCCAGGGGAGCCCCGTTTCCGCCTCCTAGCTCGAGATGAGGGATCCTTTCCCTGTTTCGTAGGGAAAGAATTCCCGGCGTTCCCGTCGCATCTTAAGAGGAGGCGCTCTCCACAGGAAAGGCGAGAGGAACTCCAGGGTCGTGCCACCATTCCAAGAGTCCCCCAGATGTGTCAGTCCATTCCAGAGGAACCTGTTTTCCCTGCACTGCCTTGACGTTCAAGCCGAGGATCGACTCCCACCACGTGTGCACGTGGGACAGCCCTGTGGGAAAGCCTCGTGGGAGAGCCTCGTGGGAAAGACTCGAGGGAAAACCATAGATCCTTTAATCCACGCGGCGGACTGCGTGACACTGCTCCTACCGCTCTGGAGGAAAGCGCAAGTGCATGCCCGCATTCGAGACGAGGACTGACTCCCCTGGGGAGACTCCAGAAATACCCAAAGTCCATGTCAGCACTGGAGAGGAATCCTCAGGTTCCGGCCCCGACTCCACACAAGGTCTTAGGCCCCGGCATCGACGGGAGAGGAATCCCGAGAGGCCCCGAGCAACTCGCATGGGGACTGGGCTTTCCTGAGGCCACCAGGGCGGGTCCCTGAGGTCCCCGTCGTAAGTCGACAGCACCTGCCGCAACTCGAGAATATCCAGAAGGTTTTGCCCTCCAGGCGAGATGAGGCCCATTTCCGCTGAGGCTTCTCGAGGCTAATCACATCTAACCACTGGAACTTCCAAAGGGTCCTTCACACCCTTGCTGCAACTCAAGAAGTTCCCCGACATACCCGTCTCCACTCGAGAGGAAGCACAAGGGTCCCGCACACATCCAGGGGAGCCCCGTTTCCGCATCCTAGCTCGAGATGAGGGATCCTTTCCCTGTTTCCTAGGGAAAGAATTCCCGGCGTTCCCGTCGCATCTCAAGAGGAGGCGCTCTCCACAGGAAAGGCGAGAGGAACTCCAGGGTCGTGCCACCATTCCAAGAGTCCCCCAGATGTGTCAGTCCATTCCAGAGGAACCTGTTTTCCCTGCACTGCCTTGACGTTCAAGCCGAGGATCGACTCCCACCACGTGTGCTCGTGGGACAGCCCTGTGGGAAAGCCTCGTGGGAAAGCCTCGTGGGAAAGACTCGAGGGAAAACCATAGATCCTTTGATCCACGGGGCGGACTGCGTGACACTGCTGCTACCGCTCTGGAGGAAAACGCAAGTGCATGCCCGCATTCGAGCCGAGGACTGACTCCCCTGGGGAGACTCCAGACGTACCCCAAGATCCATGTCAGCACTGGAGAGGAATCCTCAGGTTCCGGCCCCGACTCCACACAAGGTCTTGGGCCCCGGCTTTCCTGAGGCCACCAGAGCGGGTCCCTGAGGTCCCCATCGTAAGTCGACAGCACCTGCCGCAACTTGAGAAATCCAGAAAGTTTTGCCCTCCAGGCGAGATGAGGCCCATTTCCGCTGAGGCTTCTCGAGGCTAATCACATCTAACCACTGGAACTTCCAAAGGGTCCTTCACACCCTTGCTGCAACTCAAGAAGTTCCCCGACATACCCGTCTCCACTCGAGAGGAAGCACGAAGGGCCCGCACACATCCAGGGGAGCCCCGTTTCCGCCTCCTAGCTCGAGATGAGGGATCCTTTCAATGTTTCATAGGGAAAGAATTCCCGGCGTTCCCGTCGCATCTCAAGAGGAGGCGCTCTCCACAGGAAAGGCGAGAGGAACTCCAGGGTCGTGCCACCATTCCAAGAGTCCCCCAGATGTGTCAGTCCATTCCAGAGGAACCTGTTTTCCCTGCACTGCCTTGACGTTCAAGCCGAGGATCGACTCCCACCACGTGTGCACGTGGGACAGCCCTGTGGGAAAGCCTCGTGGGAAAGCCTCGTGGGAAAGACTCGAGGGAAAACCATAGATTCTTTGATCCACGCGGTGGACTGCGTGACACTGCTGCTACCGCTCTGGAGGAAAGCGCAAGTGCATGCCCGCATTCGAGACGAGGACTGACACCCCTGGGGAGACTCCAGAAATACCCCAAGATCCATGTCAGCACTGGAGAGGAATACCCAGGTTCCGGCCCCGAATCCACACAAGGTCTTAGGCCCCGGCATCAGCGGCAGAGGAATTCCGAAAGGCCCCCAAGGAACTCGCATGGGGACTGGCCTTTTCTGAGGCCACCAGAGCGGGTCGCTGAGGTCCCCGTAGTAAGTCGAGAGCACCTGCCGCAACTCGAGAAAATCCAGGAGGTTTTGCCCTCCAGGCGAAATGAGGCCCATTTCCGCTGAGGCTTCTCGAGGCTAATCACATCTAACAACTGGAACTTCCAAAGGGTCCTTCACACCCTTGCTGCAACTCAAGAAGTTCCCCGACATACCCGTCTCCACTCGAGAGGAAACACGAGGGTCCCGCACACATACAGGGGAGCCCCGTTTCTGCCTCCTAGCTCGAGATGAGGGATCCTTTCCCTGTTTCGTAGGGAAAGAATTCCCGGCGTTCCCGTCGCATCTTAAGAGGAGGCGCTCTCCACAGGAAAGGCGAGAGGAACTCCAGGGTCGTGCCACCATTCCAAGAGTCCCCCAGATGTGTCAGTCCATTCCAGAGGAACCTGTTTTCCCTGCACTGCCTTGACGTTCAAGCCGAGGATCGACTCCCACCACGTGTGCACGTGGGACAGCCCTGTGGGAAAGCCTCGTGGGAAAGCCTCGTGGGAAAGACTCGAGGGAAAACCATAGATCCTTTGATCCACGCGGCGGCCTGCGTGACACTGCTGCTACCGCTCTGGAGGAAAGCGCAAGTGCATGCCCGCATTCGATACGAGGACTGACTCCCCTGGGGAGACTCCAGAAGTACCCCAAGATCCATGTCAGCACTGGAGAGGAATCCTCAGGTTCCGGCCCCGATTCCACACAAGGTCTTAGGCCCCGGCATCGACGGCAGAGGAATCCCGAGAGGCCCCGAGGAACTCGCATGGGGACTGGCCTTTCCTGAGGCCACCAGAGCGGGTCCCTGAGGTCCCCGTCGTAAGTCGAGAGCACCTGCCACAACTCGAGAAAATCCAGGAGGTTTTGCCCTCCAGGCGAGATGAGGCCCATTCCGCTGAGGCTCTCGAGGCTAATCACATCTAACCACTGGAACTTCCAAAGGGTCCTTCACACCCTTGCTGCAACTCAAGAAGTTCCCCGACATACCCGTCTCCACTCGAGAGGAAGCAGGAGGGTCCCGCACACATCCAGGGGAGCCCCGTTTCCGCCTCCTAGCTCGAGATGAGGGATCCTTTCCCTGTTTCGTAGGGAAAGAATTCCCGGCGTTCCCGTCGCATCTCAAGAGGAGGCGCTCTCCACAGGAAAGGCGAGAGTAACTCCAGGGTCGTGCCACCATTCCAAGAGTCCCGCAGATGTGTCAGTCCATTCCAGAGGAACCTGTTTTCCCTGCACTGCCTTGACGTTCAAGCCGAGGATCGACTCCCACCACGTGTGCACCTGGGACAGCCCTGTGGGAAAGCCTCGTGGGAAAGCCTCGTGGGAAAGACTCGAGGGAAAACCATAGATGCTTTGATCCACGGGCGGACTGCGTGACACTTCTGCTACCGCTCTGGAGGAAAACGCAAGTGCATGCCCGCATTCGAGACGAGGACTGACTCCCCTGGGGAGACTCCAGACGTACCCCAAGATCCATGTCAGCACTGGAGAGGAATCCTCAGGTTCCGGCCCTGAGTTCACACACGGTCTTAGGCCCCGGCATCAGAGAGCCCCCGAGGAACTCGCGGGGACTGGCCCCTGAGGCCACCAGAGCGGGTCCCTAAGTCGAGAGCACCTGCCGCAACTTGAGAAAATCCAGGAGGTTTTGCCCTCCAGGCGAGATGAGGCCCATTTCCGCTGAGGCTTCTCGAGGCTAATCACATCTAACCCCTGGAACTTCCAAAGGGTCCTTCACACCCTTTCTGCAACTCAAGAAGTTCCCGACACACCCGTCTCCACTCGAGAGGAAGCACAAGGGTCCCGAACACATCCAGGGGAGCCCCGTTTCCGCCTCCGAGCTCGAGATGAGGATCCTTTCCCTGTTTCGTAGGGAAAGAATTCCCGGCGTTCCCGTCGCATCTCAAGAGGAGGCGCTCTCCACAGGAAAGGCGAGAGGAACTCCAGGGTCGTGCCACCATTCCAAGAGTCCCCCAGATGTGTCAGTCCATTCCAGAGGAACCTGTTTTCCCTGCACTGCCTTGACGTTCAAGCCGAGGATCGACTCCCACCATGTGTGCACGTGGGACAGCCCTGTGGGAAAGCCTCGTGGGAAAGACACGAGAGAAAACCATAGATGCTTTGATCCACGGGGTGGACTGCGTGACACTGCTGCTACCGCTCTGGAGGAAAGCGCAAGTGCATGCCCGCATTCGAGACGAGGACTGACTCCCCTGGGGAGACTCCAGAAGTACCCCAAGATCCATGTCAGCACTGGAGAGGAATCCTCAGGTTCCGGCCCTGAGTTCACACAAGGTCTTAGGCCCCGGCATCAGCGGGAGAGGAATTCCGAAAGGCCCCCGAGGAACTCGCATGGGGACTGGCCTTTCCTGAGGCCACCAGAGCGGGTCCCTGAGGGCCCCGTGGTAAGTCGAGAGCACCTGCCGCAACTCGAGAAAATCCAGGAGGTTTTGCCCTCCAGGCGAGATGAGGCCCATTTCCGCTGAGGCTTCTCGAGGCTAATCACATCTAACCCCTGGATCTTCCAAAGGGTCCTTCACACCCTTTCTGCAACTCAAGAAGTTCCCGACACACCCGTCTCCACTCGAGAGGAAGCACGAGGGTCCCGAACACATCCAGGGGAGCCCCGTTTCCGCCTCCGAGCTCGAGACGAGGGATCCTTTCCGTGTTTCGTAGGGAAAGAATTCCCGCGTTCCCGTCGCATCTCAAGAGGAGGCGCTCTCCACAGGAAAGGCGAGAGGAACTCCAGGGTCGTGCCACCATTCCAAGAGTCCCCCAGATGTGTCAGTCCATTCCAGAGGAACCTGTTTTCCTGCACTGCCTTGACGTTCAAGCAGAGGATCGACTCCCACCTCGTGTGCACGTGGGACAGCCCTGTGGGAAAGCCTCGTGGGAAAGCCTCGTGGGAAAGACACGAGGGAAAACCATAGATGCTTTGATCCACGGGGCGGACTGCGTGACACTGCTGCTACCGCTCTGGAGGAAAGCGCAAGTGCATGCCCGCATTCGAGACGAGGACTGACTCCCCTGGGGAGACTCCAGAAGTACCCCAAGATCCATGTCAGCACTGGAGAGGAATACTCAGGTTCCGGCCCTGAGTTCACACAAGGTCTTAGGCCCCGGCATCAGCGGGAGCGGAATTCCGAAAGGCCCCCGAGGAACTCGCATGGGGACTGGCCTTTCCTGAGGCCACCAGAGCGGGTCCCTGAGGGCCCTGTCGTAAGTCGAGAGCACCTGCCGCAACTCGAGAAAATCCAGGAGGTTTTGCCCTCCAGGCGAGATGAGGCCCATTTCCGCTGAGGCTTCTCGAGGCTAATCACATCAAACCACTGGAACTTCCAAAGGGTCCTTCACACCCTTTCTGCAACTCAAGAAGTTCCCGACACACCCGGCTCCACTCGAGAGGAAGCACGAGGGTCCCGAACACATCCAGGGGAGCCCCGTTTCCGCGTCCGAGCTCGAGATGAGGGATCCTTTCCCTGTTTCGTAGGGAAAGAATTCCCGGCGTTCCCGTCGCATCTCAAGAGGAGGCGCTCTCCACAGGAAAGGCGAGAGGAACTCCAGGGTCGTGCCACCATTCCAAGAGTCCCCCAGATGTGTCAGTCCATTCCAGAGGAACCTGTTTTCCTGCACTGCCTTGACGTTCAAGCCGAGGATCGACTCCCACCACGTGTGCACGTGGGACAGCCCAGTGGGAAAGCCTCGTGGGAAAGACTCGAGGGAAAACCATAGATGCTTTGATCCACGGGTGGACTGCGTGACACTGCTGCTACCGCTCTGGAGGAAAGCGCAAGTGCATGCCCGCATTCGAGACGAGGACTGACTCCCCTGGGGAGACTCCAGAAGTACCCCAAGATCCATGTCAGCACTGGAGAGGAATCCTCAGGTTCCGGCCCTGAGTTCACACAAGGTCTTAGGCCCCGGCATCAGCGGGAGAGGAATTCCGAAAGGCCCCGAGGAACTCGCATGGGGACTGGCCTTTCCTGAGGCCACCAGAGCGGGTCCCTGAGTGCCCGTCGTAAGTCGAGAGCACCTGCCGCAACTCGAGAAAATCCAGGAGGTTTTGCCCTCCAGGCGAGATGAGGCCCATTTCCGCTGAGGCTTCTCGAGGCTAATCACATCTAACCCCTGGAAATTCCAAAGGGTCCTTCACATCCTTTCTGCAACTCAAGAAGTTCCCGACACACCCGTCTCCACTCGAGAGGAAGCACGAGGGTCCCGAACACATCCAGGGGAGCCCCGTTTCCGCGTCCGAGCTCGAGATGAGGGATCCTTTCCCTGTTTCGTAGGGAAAGAATTCCCGGCGTTCCCGTCGCATCTCAAGAGGAGGCGCTCTCCACAGGAAAGGCGAGAGGAACTCCAGAGTCGTGCCACCATTCCAAGAGTCCCCCAGATGTGTCAGTCCATTCCAGAGGAACCTGTTTTCCCTGCACTGCCTTGACGTTCAAGCCGAGGATCGACTCCCACCACGTGTGCACTTGGGACAGCCCTGTGGGAAAGCCTCGTGGGAAAGCCTCGTGGGAAAGACACGAGGGAAAACCATAGATGCTTTGATCCACGGGCGGACTGCGTGACACTGCTGCTACCGCTCTGGAGGAAAGCGCAAGTGCATGCCCGCATTCGAGACGAGGACTGACTCCCTGGGGAGACTCCAGAAATACCCCAAGATCCATGTCAGCACTGGAGAGGAATCCTCAGGTTCCGGCCCTGAGTTCACACAAGGTCTTAGGCCCCGGCATCAGCGGGAGAGGAATTCCGAGAGGCCCCGAGGAACTCGCATGGGGACTGGCCTTTCCTGAGGCCACCAGAGCGGGTCCCTGAGGGCCCCGTCGTAAGTAGAGAGCACCTGCCGCAACTCGAGAAAATCCAGGAGGTTTTGCCCTCCAGGCGAGATGAGGCCCATTTCCGCTGAGGCTTCTCGAGGCTAATCACATCTAACCCTGGAACTTCCAAAGGGTCCTTCACACCCTTTCTGCAACTCAAGAAGTGCCCGACACACCCGTCTCCACTCGAGAGGAAGCACAAGGGTCCCGAACACATCCAGGGAGCCCGTTTCCGCCTCCTAGCTCGAGATGAGGGATCCTTTCCCTATTTCGTAGGGAAAGAATTCCCGGCGTTCCCGTCGCATCTCAAGAGGAGGCGCTGTCCACAGGAAAGGCGAGAGGAACTCCAGGGTCGTGCCACCATTCCAAGAGTCCCCCAGATGTGTCAGTCCATTCCAGAGGAACCTGTTTTCCCTGCACTGCCTTGACGTTCAAGCCGACGATCGACTCCCACCACGTGTGCTCGTGGGACAGCCCTGTGGGAAAGCCTCGTGGGAAAGCCTGGTGGGAAAGACACGAGGGAAAACCATAGATGCTTTGATCCACGGGGCGGACTGCGTGACACTGCTGCTACCGCTCTGGAGGAAAACGCAAGTGCATGCCCGCATTCGAGATGAGGACTGACTCCCCTGGGGAGACTCCAGACGTACCCCAAGATCCATGTCAGCACTGGAGAGGAATCCTCAGGTTCCCGGCCCTTAGTCAGCAGAGGAATTCCGGGCCCTGGCCTTTCCTGAGGCCACCAGAGCGGGTCCCTGAGGGCCCCGTCGTAAGTCGACAGCACCTGCCGCAACTCGAGAAAATCCAGGAGGTTTTGCCCTCCAGGCGAGATGAGGCCCATTTCCGCTGAGGCTTCTCGAGGCTAATCACATCCAACCCCTGGAACTTCCAAAGGGTCCTTCACACCCTTTCTGCAACTCAAGAAGTTCCCGACACACCCGTCTCCCCTCGAGAGGAAGCACGAGGGTCCCGACCACATCCAGGGGAGCCCCGTTTCCGCCTCCGAGCTCGAGATGAGGGATCCTTTCCCTGTTTCGTAGGGAAAGAATTCCCGGCGTTCCCGTCGCATCTCAAGAGGAGGCGCTCTCCACAGGAAAGGCGAGAGGAACTCCAGGGTCGTGCCACCATTCCAAGAGTCCCGCAGATGTGTCAGTCCATTCCAGAGGAACCTGTTTTCCCTGCACTGCCTTGACGTTCAAGCCGAGGATCGACTCCCACCACGTGTGCACCTGGGACAGCCCTGTGGGAAAGCCTCGTGGGAAAGCCTCGTGGGAAAGACACGAGGGAAAACCATAGATGCTTTGATCCACGGGGCGGACTGCGTGACACTGCTCCTACCGCTCTGGAGGAAAGCGCAAGTGCATGCCCGCATTCGAGACGAGGACTGACTCCCCTGGGGAGACTCCAGAAGTACCCCAAGATCCATGTCAGCACTGGAGAGGAATCCTCAGGTTCCGGCCCTGAGTTCACACAAGGTCTTAGGCCCCGGCATCAGCGGGAGAGGAATTCCGAAAGGCCCCGAGGAACTCGCATGGGGACTGGCCTTTCCTGAGGCCACCAGAGCGGGTCCCTGAGGGCCCCGTCGTAAGTCGAGAGCACCTGCCGCAACTCGAGAAAATCCAGGAGGTTTTGCCCTCCAGGCGAGATGAGGCCCATTTCCGCTGAGGCTTCTCGAGGCTAATCACATCTAACCCCTGGAACTTCCAAAGGGTCCTTCACACCCTTTCTGCAACTCAAGAAGTTCCCGACACACCCGTCTCCACTCGAGAGGAAGCACGAGGGTCCCGAACACATCCAGGGGAGCCCCGTTTCCGCCTCCGAGCTCGAGATGAGGGATCCTTTCCCTGTTTCGTAGGGAAAGAATTCCCGGCGTTCCCGTCGCATCTCAAGAGGAGGCGCTCTCCACAGGAAAGGCGAGAGGAACTCCAGGGTCGTGCCACCATTCCAAGAGTCCCCCAGATGTGTCAGTCCATTCCAGAGGAACCTGTTTTCCCTGCACTGCCTTGACGTTCAAGCCGAGGATCGACTCCCACCACGTGTGCACGTGGGACAGCCCTGTGGGAAAGCCTCGTGGGAAAGCCTCGTGGGAAAGACACGAGGGAAAACCATAGATGCTTTGATCCACGTGGCGGACTGCGTGACACTGCTGCTACCGCTCTGGAGGAAAGCGCAAGTGCATGCCCGCATTCGAGACGAGGACTGACTCCCCTGGGGAGACTCCAGAAGTACCCCAAGATCCATGTCAGCACTGGAGAGGAATCCTCAGGTTCCGGCCCTGAGTTCACACAAGGTCTTAGGCCCCGGCATCAGCGGGAGAGGAATTCCCCCCGAGGAACTCGCATGGGGACTGGCCTTTCCTGAGGCCACCAGAGCGGGTCCCTGAGGGCCCCGTCGTAAGTCGAGAGCACCTGCCGCAACTCGAGAAAATCCAGGAGGTTTTGCCCTCCAGGCGAGATGAGGCCCATTTCCGCTGAGGCTTCTCGAGGCTAATCACATCTAACCCCTGGAACTTCCAAAGGGTCCTTCACACCCTTTCTGCAACTCAAGAAGTTCCCGACACACCCGTCTCCACTCGAGAGGAAGCACGAGGGTCCCGAACACATCCAGGGAGCCCCGTTTCCGCCTCCGAGCTCGAGATGAGGGATCCTTTCCCTGTTTCGTAGGGAAAGAATTCCCGGCGTTCCCGTCGCATCTCAAGAGGAGGCGCTCTCCATAGGAAAGGCGAGAGGAACTCCAGGGTCTTGCCACCATTCCAAGAGAACCCCAGGTGTGTCAGTCCATTCCAGAGGAACCTGTTTTCCCTGCCCTGCCTTGACGTTCAAGCCGAGGATCGACTCCCACCACGTGTGCACGTGGGACAGCCCTGTGGGAAAGCCTCGTGGGAAAGCCTCGTGGGAAAGACACGAGGAAAACCATAGATGCTTTGATCCACGGGGCGGACTGCGTGACACTGCTGCTACCGCTCTGGAGGAAAGCGCAAGTGCATGCGCGCATTCGAGACGAGGACTGACTCCCTGGGGAGACTCCAGAATTACCCCAAGATCCATGTCAGCACTGGAGAGGAATCCTCAGGTTCCGGCCCTGAGTTCACACAAGGTCTTAGGCCCCGGCATCAGCGGGAGAGGAATTCCGAAAGGCCCCGAGGAACTCGCATGGGGACTGGCCTTTCCTGAGGCCACCAGAGCGGGTCCCGGAGGGCCCCGTCGTAAGTCGAGAGCACCTGCCGCAACTCGAGAAAATCCAGGAGGTTTTGCCCTCCAGGCGAGATGAGGCCCATTTCCGCTGAGGCTTCTCGAGGCTAATCACATCTAACCCTGGAACTTCCAAAGGGTCCTTCACACCCTTTCTGCAACTCAAGAAGTTCCCGACACACCCGTCTCCACTCGAGAGGAAGCACGAGGGTCCCGAACACATCCAGGGAGCCCCGTTTCCGCCTCCGAGCTCGAGATGAGGGATCCTTTCCCTGTTTCGTAGGGAAAGAATTCCCGGCGTTCCCGTCGCATCTCAAGAGGAGGCGCTCTCCACAGGAAAGGCGAGAGGAACTCCAGGGTCGTGCCACCATTCCAAGAGTCCCCAGATGTGTCAGTCCATTCCAGAGGAACCTGTTTTCCCTGCACTGCCTTGACGTTCAAGCCGAGGATCGACTCCCACCACGTGTGCACGTGGGACAGCCCTGTGGGAAAGCCTCGTGGGAAAGCCTCGTGGGAAAGACACGAGGGAAAACCATAGATGCTTTGATCCACGGGGCGGACTGCGTGACACTGCTGCTACCGCTCTGGAGGAAAGCGCAAGTGCATGCCCGCATTCGAGACGAGGACTGACTCCCTGGGGAGACTCCAGAAGTACCCCAAGATCCATGTCAGCACTGGAGAGGAATCCTCAGGTTCCGGCCCTGAGTTCACACAAGGTCTTAGGCCCCGGCATCAGCGGGAGAGGAATTCCGAAAGGCCCCGAGGAACTCGCATGGGGACTGGCCTTTCCTGAGGCCACCAGAGCGGGTCCCTGAGGGCCCCGTCGTAAGTCGAGAGCACCTGCCGCAACTCGAGAAAATCCAGGAGGTTTTGCCCTCCAGGCGAGATGAGGCCCATTTCCGCTGAGGCTTCTCGAGGCTAATCACATCTAACCCCTGGAACTTCCAAAGGGTCCTTCACACCCTTTCTGCAACTCAAGAAGTTCCCGACACACCCGTCTCCACTCGAGAGGAAGCACGAGGGTCCCGAACACATCCAGGGGAGCCCCGTTTCCGCCTCCGAGCTCGAGATGAGGGATCCTTTCCCTGTTTCGTAGGGAAAGAATTCCCGGCGTTCCCGTCGCATCTCAAGAGGAGGCGCTCTCCACAGGAAAGGCGAGAGGAACTCCAGGGTCGTGCCACCATTCCAAGAGTCCCCAGATGTGTCAGTCCATTCCAGAGGAACCTGTTTTCCCTGCACTGCCTTGACGTTCAAGCCGAGGATCGACTCCCACCACGTGTGCACGTGGGACAGCCCTGTGGGAAAGCCTCGTGGGAAAGCCTCGTGGGAAAGACACGAGGGAAAACCATAGATGCTTTGATCCACGGGGCGGACTGCGTGACACTGCTGCTACCGCTCTGGAGGAAAGCGCAAGTGCATGCCCGCATTCGAGACGAGGACTGACTCCCCTGGGGAGACTCCAGAAGTACCCCAAGATCCATGTCAGCACTGGAGAGGAATCCTCAGGTTCCGGCCCAAGGTCTTAGGCCACACAAGGTCTTCCGGGCCCCGAGGAACTCGCATGGGGACTGGCCTTTCCTGAGGCCACCAGAGCGGGTCCCTGAGGGCCCCGTCGTAAGTCGAGAGCACCTGCCGCAACTCGAGAAAATCCAGGAGGTTTTGCCCTCCAGGCGAGATGAGGCCCATTTCCGCTGAGGCTTCTCGAGGCTAATCACATCTAACCCCTGGAACTTCCAAAGGGTCCTTCACACCCTTTCTGCAACTCAAGAAGTTCCCGACACACCCGTCTCCACTCGAGAGGAAGCACGAGGGTCCCGAACACATCCAGGGGAGCCCCGTTTCCGCCTCCGAGCTCGAGATGAGGGATCCTTTCCCTGTTTCGTAGGGAAAGAATTCCCGGCGTTCCCGTCGCATCTCAAGAGGAGGCGCTCTCCACAGGAAAGGCGAGAGGAACTCCAGGGTCGTGCCACCATTCCAAGAGTCCCCAGATGTGTCAGTCCATTCCAGAGGAACCTGTTTTCCCTGCACTGCCTTGACGTTCAAGCCGAGGATCGACTCCCACCACGTGTGCACGTGGGACAGCCCTGTGGGAAAGCCTCGTGGGAAAGCCTCGTGGGAAAGACACGAGGGAAACCATAGATGCTTTGATCCACGGGGCGGACTGCGTGACACTGCTGCTACCGCTCTGGAGGAAAGCGCAAGTGCATGCCCGCATTCGAGACGAGGACTGACTCCCTGGGGAGACTCCAGAAGTACCCCAAGATCCATGTCAGCACTGGAGAGGAATCCTCAGGTTCCGGCCCTGAGTTCACACAAGGTCTTAGGCCCCGGCATCAGCGGGAGAGGAATTCCGAAAGGCCCCGAGGAACTCGCATGGGGACTGGCCTTTCCTGAGGCCACCAGAGCGGGTCCCTGAGGGCCCGTCGTAAGTCGAGAGCACCTGCCGCAACTCGAGAAAATCCAGGAGGTTTTGCCCTCCAGGCGAGATGAGGCCCATTTCCGCTGAGGCTTCTCGAGGCTAATCACATCTAACCCCTGGAACTTCCAAAGGGTCCTTCACACCCTTTCTGCAACTCAAGAAGTTCCCGACACACCCGTCTCCACTCGAGAGGAAGCACGAGGGTCCCGAACACATCCAGGGGAGCCCCGTTTCCGCCTCCGAGCTCGAGATGAGGGATCCTTTCCCTGTTTCGTAGGGAAAGAATTCCCGGCGTTCCCGTCGCATCTCAAGAGGAGGCGCTCTCCACAGGAAAGGCGAGAGGAACTCCAGGGTCGTGCCACCATTCCAAGAGTCCCCCAGATGTGTCAGTCCATTCCAGAGGAACCTGTTTTCCCTGCACTGCCTTGACGTTCAAGCCGAGGATCGACTCCCACCACGTGTGCACGTGGGACAGCCCTGTGGGAAAGCCTCGTGGGAAAGCCTCGTGGGAAAGACACGAGGAAAACCATAGATGCTTTGATCCACGGGGCGGACTGCGTGACACTGCTGCTACCGCTCTGGAGGAAAGCGCAAGTGCATGCCCGCATTCGAGACGAGGACTGACTCCCTGGGGAGACTCCAGAAGTACCCCAAGATCCATGTCAGCACTGGAGAGGAATCCTCAGGTTCCGGCCCTGAGTTCACACAAGGTCTTAGGCCCCGGCATCAGCGGGAGAGGAATTCCGAAAGGCCCCGAGGAACTCGCATGGGGACTGGCCTTTCCTGAGGCCACCAGAGCGGGTCCCTGAGGGCCCCGTCGTAAGTCGAGAGCACCTGCCGCAACTCGAGAAAATCCAGGAGGTTTTGCCCTCCAGGCGAGATGAGGCCCATTTCCGCTGAGGCTTCTCGAGGCTAATCACATCTAACCCTGGAACTTCCAAAGGGTCCTTCACACCCTTTCTGCAACTCAAGAAGTTCCCGACACACCCGTCTCCACTCGAGAGGAAGCACGAGGGTCCCGAACACATCCAGGGAGCCCCGTTTCCGCCTCCGAGCTCGAGATGAGGGATCCTTTCCCTGTTTCGTAGGGAAAGAATTCCCGGCGTTCCCGTCGCATCTCAAGAGGAGGCGCTCTCCACAGGAAAGGCGAGAGGAACTCCAGGGTCGTGCCACCATTCCAAGAGTCCCCCAGATGTGTCAGTCCATTCCAGAGGAACCTGTTTTCCCTGCACTGCCTTGACGTTCAAGCCGAGGATCGACTCCCACCACGTGTGCACGTGGGACAGCCCTGTGGGAAAGCCTCGTGGGAAAGCCTCGAGGAAAACCATAGATGCTTTGATCCACGGGGCGGACTGCGTGACACTGCTGCTACCGCTCTGGAGGAAAGCGCAAGTGCATGCCCGCATTCGAGACGAGGACTGACTCCCCTGGGGAGACTCCAGAAGTACCCCAAGATCCATGTCAGCACTGGAGAGGAATCCTCAGGTTCCGGCCCTGAGTTCACACAAGGTCTTAGGCCCCGGCATCAGCGGGAGAGGAATTCCGAACGGCCCCCAGGAACTCGCATGGGGACTGGTCTTTCCTGAGGCCACCAGAGCGGGTCCCTGAGGGCCGCGTCGTAAGTCGAGAGCACCTGCCGCAACTCGAGAAAATCCAGGAGGTTTTGCCCTCCAGGCGAGATGACGCCCATTTCCGCTGAGGCTTCTCGAGGCTAATCACATCTAACCCTGGAACTTCCAAAGGGTCCTTCACACCCTTTCTGCAACTCAAGAAGTTCCCGACACACCCGTCTCCACTCGAGAGGAAGCACGAGGGTCCCGAACACATCCAGGGGAGCCCCGTTTCCTCCTCCGAGCTCGAGATGAGGGATCCTTTCCCTGTTTCGTAGGGAAAGAATTCCCGGCGTTCCCGTCGCATCTCAAGAGGAGGCGCTCTCCACAGGAAAGGCGAGAGGAACTCCAGGGTCGTGCCACCATTCCAAGAGTCCCCCAGATGTGTCAGTCCATTCCAGAGGAACCTGTTTTCCCTGCACTGCCTTGACGTTCAAGCCGAGGATCGACTCCCACCACGTGTGCACGTGGGACAGCCCTGTGGGAAAGCCTCGTGGGAAAGCCTCGTGGGAAAGACACGAGGGAAAACCATAGATGCTTTGATCCACGGGGCGGACTGCGTGACACTGCTGCTACCGCTCTGGAGGAAAGCGCAAGTGCATGCCCGCATTCGAGACGAGGACTGACTCCCCTGGGGAGACTCCAGAAGTACCCCAAGATCCATGTCAGCACTGGAGAGGAATCCTCAGGTTCCGGCCCTGAGTTCACACAAGGTCTTAGATCAGGCCCCGAGGAACTCGCATGGGGACTGGCCTTTCCTGAGGCCACCAGAGCGGGTCCCTGAGGGCCCCGTCGTAAGTCGAGAGCACCTGCCGCAACTCGAGAAAATCCAGGAGGTTTTGCCCTCCAGGCGAGATGAGGCCCATTTCCGCTGAGGCTTCTCGAGGCTAATCACATCTAACCCTGGAACTTCCAAAGGGTCCTTCACACCCTTTCTGCAACTCAAGAAGTTCCCGACACACCCGTCTCCACTCGAGAGGAAGCACGAGGGTCCCGAACACATCCAGGGGAGCCCCGTTTCCGCCTCCGAGCTCGAGATGAGGGATCCTTTCCCTGTTTCGTAGGGAAAGAATTCCCGGCGTTCCCGTCGCATCTCAAGAGGAGGCGCTCTCCACAGGAAAGGCGAGAGGAACTCCAGGGTCGTGCCACCATTCCAAGAGTCCCCAGATGTGTCAGTCCATTCCAGAGGAACCTGTTTTCCTGCACTGCCTTGACGTTCAAGCCGAGGATCGACTCCCACCACGTGTGCACGTGGGACAGCCCTGTGGGAAAGCCTCGTGGGAAAGCCTCGTGGGAAAGACACGAGGGAAAACCATAGATGCTTTG
Organism: Ovis aries; assembly: GCF_016772045.2. Taxonomy (NCBI): domain Eukaryota; kingdom Metazoa; phylum Chordata; class Mammalia; order Artiodactyla; family Bovidae; genus Ovis; species Ovis aries. Next base: position 7,437,748 of record NC_056080.1, on the reverse strand, counting down.
ATCCACGGGGCGGACTGCGTGACACTGCTGCTACCGCTCTGGAGGAAAGCGCAAGTGCATGCCCGCATTCGAGACGAGGACTGACTCCCTGGGGAGACTCCAGAAGTACCCCAAGATCCATGTCAGCACTGGAGAGGAATCCTCAGGTTCCGGCCCTGAGTTCACACAAGGTCTTAGGCCCCGGCATCAGCGGGAGAGGAATTCCGAAAGGCCCCGAGGAACTCGCATGGGGACTGGCCTTTCCTGAGGCCACCAGAGCGGGTCCCTGAGGGCCCCGTCGTAAGTCGAGAGCACCTGCCGCAACTCGAGAAAATCCAGGAGGTTTTGCCCTCCAGGCGAGATGAGGCCCATTTCCGCTGAGGCTTCTCGAGGCTAATCACATCTAACCCCTGGAACTTCCAAAGGGTCCTTCACACCCTTTCTGCAACTCAAGAAGTTCCCGACACACCCGTCTCCACTCGAGAGGAAGCACGAGGGTCCCGAACACATCCAGGGGAGCCCCGTTTCCGCCTCCGAGCTCGAGATGAGGGATCCTTTCCCTGTTTCGTAGGGAAAGAATTCCCGGCGTTCCCGTCGCATCTCAAGAGGAGGCGCTCTCCACAGGAAAGGCGAGAGGAACTCCAGGGTCGTGCCACCATTCCAAGAGTCCCCCAGATGCGTCAGTCCATTCCAGAGGAACCTGTTTTCCCTGCACTGCCTTGACGTTCAAGCCGAGGATCGACTCCCACCACGTGTGCACGTGGGACAGCCCTGTGGGAAAGCCTCGTGGGAAAGCCTCGTGGGAAAGACACGAGGGAAACCATAGATGCTTTGATCCACGGGGCGGACTGCGTGACACTGCTGCTACCGCTCTGGAGGAAAGCGCAAGTGCATGCCCGCATTCGAGACGAGGACTGACTCCCTGGGGAGACTCCAGAAGTACCCCAAGATCCATGTCAGCACTGGAGAGGAATCCTCAGGTTCCGGCCCTGAGTTCACACAAGGTCTTAGGCCCGGCATCAGCGGGAGAGGAATTCCGAAAGGCTCGCATGGGGACTGGCCTTTCCTGAGGCCACCAGAGCGGGTCCCTGAGGGCCCCGTCGTAAGTCGAGAGCACCTGCCGCAACTCGAGAAAATCCAGGAGGTTTTGCCCTCCAGGCGAGATGAGGCCCATTTCCGCTGAGGCTTCTCGAGGCTAATCACATCTAACCCCTGGAACTTCCAAAGGGTCCTTCACACCCTTTCTGCAACTCAAGAAGTTCCCGACACACCCGTCTCCACTCGAGAGGAAGCACGAGGGTCCCGAACACATCCAGGGGAGCCCCGTTTCCGCCTCCGAGCTCGAGATGAGGGATCCTTTCCCTGTTTCGTAGGGAAAGAATTCCCGGCGTTCCCGTCGCATCTCAAGAGGAGGCGCTCTCCACAGGAAAGGCGAGAGGAACTCCAGGGTCGTGCCACCATTCCAAGAGTCCCCCAGATGTGTCAGTCCATTCCAGAGGAACCGGTTTTCCCTGCACTGCCTTGACGTTCAAGCCGAGGATCGACTCCCACCACGTGTGCACGTGGGACAGCCCTGTGGGAAAGCCTCGTGGGAAAGCCTCGTGGGAAAGACACGAGGGAAAACCATAGATGCTTTGATCCACGGGGCGGACTGCGTGACACTGCTGCTACCGCTCTGGAGGAAAGCGCAAGTGCATGCCCGCATTCGAGACGAGGACTGACTCCCCTGGGGAGACTCCAGAAGTACCCCAAGATCCATGTCAGCACTGGAGAGGAATCCTCAGGTTCCGGCCCTGAGTTCACACAAGGTCTTAGGCCCCGGCATCAGCGGGAGAGGAATTCCGAAAGGCCCCGGAGGAACTCGCATGGGGACTGGCCTTTCCTGAGGCCACCAGAGCGGGTCCCTGAGGGCCCCGTCGTAAGTCGAGAGCACCTGCCGCAACTCGAGAAAATCCAGGAGGTTTTGCCCTCCAGGCGAGATGAGGCCCATTTCCGCTGAGGCTTCTCGAGGCTAATCACATCTAACCCCTGGAACTTCCAAAGGGTCCTTCACACCCTTTCTGCAACTCAAGAAGTTCCCGACACACCCGTCTCCACTCGAGAGGAAGCACGAGGGTCCCGAACACATCCAGGGGAGCCCCGTTTCCGCCTCCGAGCTCGAGATGAGGGATCCTTTCCCTGTTTCGTAGGGAAAGAATTCCCGGCGTTCCCGTCGCATCTCAAGAGGAGGCGCTCTCCACAGGAAAGGCGAGAGGAACTCCAGGGTCGTGCCACCATTCCAAGAGTCCCCCAGATGTGTCAGTCCATTCCAGAGGAACCTGTTTTCCCTGCACTGCCTTGACGTTCAAGCCGAGGATCGACTCCCACCACGTGTGCACGTGGGACAGCCCTGTGGGAAAGCCTCGTGGGAAAGACACGAGGAAAAACCATAGATGCTTTGATCCACGGGGCGGACTGCGTGACACTGCTGCTACCGCTCTGGAGGAAAGCGCAAGTGCATGCCCGCATTCGAGACGAGGACTGACTCCCCTGGGGAGACTCCAGAAGTACCCCAAGATCCATGTCAGCACTGGAGAGGAATCCTCAGGTTCCGGCCCTGAGTTCACACAAGGTCTTAGGCCCGGCATCAGCGGGAGAGGAATTCCGAAAGGCCCCGAGGAACTCGCATGGGGACTGGCCTTTCCTGAGGCCACCAGAGCGGGTCCCTGAGGGCCCGTCGTAAGTCGAGAGCACCTGCCGCAACTCGAGAAAATCCAGGAGGTTTTGCCCTCCAGGCGAGATGAGGCCCATTTCCGCTGAGGCTTCTCGAGGCTAATCACATCTAACCCCTGGAACTTCCAAAGGGTCCTTCACACCCTTTCTGCAACTCAAGAAGTTCCCGACACACCCGTCTCCACTCGAGAGGAAGCACGAGGGTCCCGAACACATCCAGGGGAGCCCCGTTTCCGCCTCCGAGCTCGAGATGAGGGATCCTTTCCCTGTTTCGTAGGGAAAGAATTCCCGGCGTTCCCGTCGCATCTCAAGAGGAGGCGCTCTCCACAGGAAAGGCGAGAGGAACTCCAGGGTCGTGCCACCATTCCAAGAGTCCCCCAGATGTGTCAGTCCATTCCAGAGGAACCTGTTTTCCCTGCACTGCCTTGACGTTCAAGCCGAGGATCGACTCCCACCACGTGTGCACGTGGGACAGCCCTGTGGGAAAGCCTCGTGGGAAAGCCTCGTGGGAAAGACACGAGGGAAAACCATAGATGCTTTGATCCACGGGGCGGACTGCGTGACACTGCTGCTACCGCTCTGGAGGAAAGCGCAAGTGCATGCCCGCATTCGAGACGAGGACTGACTCCCCTGGGGAGACTCCAGAAGTACCCCAAGATCCATGTCAGCACTGGAGAGGAATCCTCAGGTTCCGGCCCTGAGTTCACACAAGGTCTTAGGCCCCGGCATCAGCGGGAGAGGAATTCCGAAAGGCCCCGAGGAACTCGCATGGGGACTGGCCTTTCCTGAGGCCACCAGAGCGGGTCCCTGAGGGCCCCGTCGTAAGTCGAGAGCACCTGCCGCAACTCGAGAAAATCCAGGAGGTTTTGCCCTCCAGGCGAGATGAGGCCCATTTCCGCTGAGGCTTCTCGAGGCTAATCACATCTAACCCCTGGAACTTCCAAAGGGTCCTTCACACCCTTTCTGCAACTCAAGAAGTTCCCGACACACCCGTCTCCACTCGAGAGGAAGCACGAGGGTCCCGAACACATCCAGGGGAGCCCCGTTTCCGCCTCCGAGCTCGAGATGAGGGATCCTTTCCCTGTTTCGTAGGGAAAGAATTCCCGGCGTTCCCGTCGCATCTCAAGAGGAGGCGCTCTCCACAGGAAAGGCGAGAGGAACTCCAGGGTCGTGCCACCATTCCAAGAGTCCCCCAGATGTGTCAGTCCATTCCAGAGGAACCTGTTTTCCCTGCACTGCCTTGACGTTCAAGCCGAGGATCGACTCCCACCACGTGTGCACGTGGGACAGCCCTGTGGGAAAGCCTCGTGGGAAAGCCTCGTGGGAAAGACACGAGGGAAAACCATAGATGCTTTGATCCACGGGGCGGACTGCGTGACACTGCTGCTACCGCTCTGGAGGAAAGCGCAAGTGCATGCCCGCATTCGAGACGAGGACTGACTCCCTGGGGAGACTCCAGAAGTACCCCAAGATCCATGTCAGCACTGGAGAGGAATCCTCAGGTTCCGGCCCTGAGTTCACACAAGGTCTTAGGCCCCGGCATCAGCGGGAGAGGAATTCCGAAAGGCCCCGAGGAACTCGCATGGGGACTGGCCTTTCCTGAGGCCACCAGAGCGGGTCCCTGAGGGCCCCGTCGTAAGTCGAGAGCACCTGCCGCAACTCGAGAAAATCCAGGAGGTTTTGCCCTCCAGGCGAGATGAGGCCCATTTCCGCTGAGGCTTCTCGAGGCTAATCACATCTAACCCCTGGAACTTCCAAAGGGTCCTTCACACCCTTTCTGCAACTCAAGAAGTTCCCGACACACCCGTCTCCACTCGAGAGGAAGCACGAGGGTCCCGAACACATCCAGGGAGCCCCGTTTCCGCCTCCGAGCTCGAGATGAGGGATCCTTTCCCTGTTTCGTAGGGAAAGAATTCCCGGCGTTCCCGTCGCATCTCAAGAGGAGGCGCTCTCCACAGGAAAGGCGAGAGGAACTCCAGGGTCGTGCCACCATTCCAAGAGTCCCCCAGATGTGTCAGTCCATTCCAGAGGAACCTGTTTTCCCTGCACTGCCTTGACGTTCAAGCCGAGGATCGACTCCCACCACGTGTGCACGTGGGACAGCCCTGTGGGAAAGCCTCGTGGGAAAGCCTCGTGGGAAAGACACGAGGGAAAACCATAGATGCTTTGATCCACGGGGCGGACTGCGTGACACTGCTGCTACCGCTCTGGAGGAAAGCGCAAGTGCATGCCCGCATTCGAGACGAGGACTGACTCCCCTGGGGAGACTCCAGAAGTACCCCAAGATCCATGTCAGCACTGGAGAGGAATCCTCAGGTTCCGGCCCTGAGTTCACACAAGGTCTTAGGCCCCGGCATCAGCGGGAGAGGAATTCCGAAAGGCCCCGAGGAACTCGCATGGGGACTGGCCTTTCCTGAGGCCACCAGAGCGGGTCCCTGAGGGCCCCGTCGTAAGTCGAGAGCACCTGCCGCAACTCGAGAAAATCCAGGAGGTTTTGCCCTCCAGGCGAGATGAGGCCCATTTCCGCTGAGGCTTCTCGAGGCTAATCACATCTAACCCTGGAACTTCCAAAGGGTCCTTCACACCCTTTCTGCAACTCAAGAAGTTCCCGACACACCCGTCTCCACTCGAGAGGAAGCACGAGGGTCCCGAACACATCCAGGGGAGCCCCGTTTCCGCCTCCGAGCTCGAGATGAGGGATCCTTTCCCTGTTTCGTAGGGAAAGAATTCCCGGCGTTCCCGTCGCATCTCAAGAGGAGGCGCTCTCCACAGGAAAGGCGAGAGGAACTCCAGGGTCGTGCCACCATTCCAAGAGTCCCCAGATGTGTCAGTCCATTCCAGAGGAACCTGTTTTCCCTGCACTGCCTTGACGTTCAAGCCGAGGATCGACTCCCACCACGTGTGCACGTGGGACAGCCCTGTGGGAAAGCCTCGTGGGAAAGCCTCGTGGGAAAGACACGAGGGAAAACCATAGATGCTTTGATCCACGGGGCGGACTGCGTGACACTGCTGCTACCGCTCTGGAGGAAAGCGCAAGTGCATGCCCGCATTCGAGACGAGGACTGACTCCCTGGGGAGACTCCAGAAGTACCCCAAGATCCATGTCAGCACTGGAGAGGAATCCTCAGGTTCCGGCCCTGAGTTCACACAAGGTCTTAGGCCCCGCATCAGCGGGAGAGGAATTCCGAAAGGCCCCGAGGAACTCGCATGGGGACTGGCCTTTCCTGAGGCCACCAGAGCGGGTCCCTGAGGGCCCCGTCGTAAGTCGAGAGCACCTGCCGCAACTCGAGAAAATCCAGGAGGTTTTGCCCTCCAGGCGAGATGAGGCCCATTTCCGCTGAGGCTTCTCGAGGCTAATCACATCTAACCCCTGGAACTTCCAAAGGGTCCTTCACACCCTTTCTGCAACTCAAGAAGTTCCCGACACACCCGTCTCCACTCGAGAGGAAGCACGAGGGTCCCGAACACATCCAGGGGAGCCCCGTTTCCGCCTCCGAGCTCGAGATGAGGGATCCTTTCCCTGTTTCGTAGGGAAAGAATTCCCGGCGTTCCCGTCGCATCTCAAGAGGAGGCGCTCTCCACAGGAAAGGCGAGAGGAACTCCAGGGTCGTGCCACCATTCCAAGAGTCCCCCAGATGTGTCAGTCCATTCCAGAGGAACCTGTTTTCCCTGCACTGCCTTGACGTTCAAGCCGAGGATCGACTCCCACCACGTGTGCACGTGGGACAGCCCTGTGGGAAAGCCTCGTGGGAAAGCCTCGTGGGAAAGACACGAGGGAAAACCATAGATGCTTTGATCCACGGGGCGGACTGCGTGACACTGCTGCTACCGCTCTGGAGGAAAGCGCAAGTGCATGCCCGCATTCGAGACGAGGACTGACTCCCCTGGGGAGACTCCAGAAGTACCCCAAGATCCATGTCAGCACTGGAGAGGAATCCTCAGGTTCCGGCCCTGAGTTCACACAAGGTCTTAGGCCCCGGCATCAGCGGGAGAGGAATTCCGAAAGGCCCCGAGGAACTCGCATGGGGACTGGCCTTTCCTGAGGCCACCAGAGCGGGTCCCTGAGGGCCCCGTCGTAAGTCGAGAGCACCTGCCGCAACTCGAGAAAATCCAGGAGGTTTTGCCCTCCAGGCGAGATGAGGCCCATTTCCGCTGAGGCTTCTCGAGGCTAATCACATCTAACCCTGGAACTTCCAAAGGGTCCTTCACACCCTTTCTGCAACTCAAGAAGTTCCCGACACACCCGTCTCCACTCGAGAGGAAGCACGAGGGTCCCGAACACATCCAGGGGAGCCCCGTTTCCGCCTCCGAGCTCGAGATGAGGGATCCTTTCCCTGTTTCGTAGGGAAAGAATTCCCGGCGTTCCCGTCGCATCTCAAGAGGAGGCGCTCTCCACAGGAAAGGCGAGAGGAACTCCAGGGTCGTGCCACCATTCCAAGAGTCCCCCAGATGTGTCAGTCCATTCCAGAGGAACCTGTTTTCCCTGCACTGCCTTGACGTTCAAGCCGAGGATCGACTCCCACCACGTGTGCACGTGGGACAGCCCTGTGGGAAAGCCTCGTGGGAAAGCCTCGTGGGAAAGACACGAGGGAAACCATAGATGCTTTGATCCACGGGGCGGACTGCGTGACACTGCTGCTACCGCTCTGGAGGAAAGCGCAAGTGCATGCCCGCATTCGAGACGAGGACTGACTCCCTGGGGAGACTCCAGAAGTACCCCAAGATCCATGTCAGCACTGGAGAGGAATCCTCAGGTTCCGGCCCTGAGTTCACACAAGGTCTTAGGCCCCGGCATCAGCGGGAGAGGAATTCCGAAAGGCCCCGAGGAACTCGCATGGGGACTGGCCTTTCCTGAGGCCACCAGAGCGGGTCCCTGAGGGCCCCGTCGTAAGTCGAGAGCACCTGCCGCAACTCGAGAAAATCCAGGAGGTTTTGCCCTCCAGGCGAGATGAGGCCCATTTCCGCTGAGGCTTCTCGAGGCTAATCACATCTAACCCCTGGAACTTCCAAAGGGTCCTTCACACCCTTTCTGCAACTCAAGAAGTTCCCGACACACCCGTCTCCACTCGAGAGGAAGCACGAGGGTCCCGAACACATCCAGGGGAGCCCCGTTTCCGCCTCCGAGCTCGAGATGAGGGATCCTTTCCCTGTTTCGTAGGGAAAGAATTCCCGGCGTTCCCGTCGCATCTCAAGAGGAGGCGCTCTCCACAGGAAAGGCGAGAGGAACTCCAGGGTCGTGCCACCATTCCAAGAGTCCCCAGATGTGTCAGTCCATTCCAGAGGAACCTGTTTTCCCTGCACTGCCTTGACGTTCAAGCCGAGGATCGACTCCCACCACGTGTGCACGTGGGACAGCCCTGTGGGAAAGCCTCGTGGGAAAGCCTCGTGGGAAAGACACGAGGGAAAACCATAGATGCTTTGATCCACGGGGCGGACTGCGTGACACTGCTGCTACCGCTCTGGAGGAAAGCGCAAGTGCATGCCCGCATTCGAGACGAGGACTGACTCCCCTGGGGAGACTCCAGAAGTACCCCAAGATCCATGTCAGCACTGGAGAGGAATCCTCAGGTTCCGGCCCTGAGTTCACACAAGGTCTTAGGCCCCGGCATCAGCGGGAGAGGAATTCCGAAAGGCCCCGAGGAACTCGCATGGGGACTGGCCTTTCCTGAGGCCACCAGAGCGGGTCCCTGAGGGCCCCGTCGTAAGTCGAGAGCACCTGCCGCAACTCGAGAAAATCCAGGAGGTTTTGCCCTCCAGGCGAGATGAGGCCCATTTCCGCTGAGGCTTCTCGAGGCTAATCACATCTAACCCTGGAACTTCCAAAGGGTCCTTCACACCCTTTCTGCAACTCAAGAAGTTCCCGACACACCCGTCTCCACTCGAGAGGAAGCACGAGGGTCCCGAACACATCCAGGGGAGCCCCGTTTCCGCCTCCGAGCTCGAGATGAGGGATCCTTTCCCTGTTTCGTAGGGAAAGAATTCCCGGCGTTCCCGTCGCATCTCAAGAGGAGGCGCTCTCCACAGGAAAGGCGAGAGGAACTCCAGGGTCGTGCCACCATTCCAAGAGTCCCCAGATGTGTCAGTCCATTCCAGAGGAACCTGTTTTCCCTGCACTGCCTTGACGTTCAAGCCGAGGATCGACTCCCACCACGTGTGCACGTGGGACAGCCCTGTGGGAAAGCCTCGTGGGAAAGCCTCGTGGGAAAGACACGAGGGAAAACCATAGATGCTTTGATCCACGGGGCGGACTGCGTGACACTGCTGCTACCGCTCTGGAGGAAAGCGCAAGTGCATGCCCGCATTCGAGACGAGGACTGACTCCCTGGGGAGACTCCAGAAGTACCCCAAGATCCATGTCAGCACTGGAGAGGAATCCTCAGGTTCCGGCCCTGAGTTCACACAAGGTCTTAGGCCCGGCATCAGCGGGAGAGGAATTCCGAAAGGCCCCGAGGAACTCGCATGGGGACTGGCCTTTCCTGAGGCCACCAGAGCGGGTCCCTGAGGGCCCCGTCGTAAGTCGAGAGCACCTGCCGCAACTCGAGAAAATCCAGGAGGTTTTGCCCTCCAGGCGAGATGAGGCCCATTTCCGCTGAGGCTTCTCGAGGCTAATCACATCTAACCCTGGAACTTCCAAAGGGTCCTTCACACCCTTTCTGCAACTCAAGAAGTTCCCGACACACCCGTCTCCACTCGAGAGGAAGCACGAGGGTCCCGAACACATCCAGGGGAGCCCCGTTTCCGCCTCCGAGCTCGAGATGAGGGATCCTTTCCCTGTTTCGTAGGGAAAGAATTCCCGGCGTTCCCGTCGCATCTCAAGAGGAGGCGCTCTCCACAGGAAAGGCGAGAGGAACTCCAGGGTCGTGCCACCATTCCAAGAGTCCCCCAGATGTGTCAGTCCATTCCAGAGGAACCTGTTTTCCCTGCACTGCCTTGACGTTCAAGCCGAGGATCGACTCCCACCACGTGTGCACGTGGGACAGCCCTGTGGGAAAGCCTCGTGGGAAAGCCTCGTGGGAAAGACACGAGGGAAAACCATAGATGCTTTGATCCACGGGGCGGACTGCGTGACACTGCTGCTACCGCTCTGGAGGAAAGCGCAAGTGCATGCCCGCATTCGAGACGAGGACTGACTCCCCTGGGGAGACTCCAGAAGTACCCCAAGATCCATGTCAGCACTGGAGAGGAATCCTCAGGTTCCGGCCCTGAGTTCACACAAGGTCTTAGGCCCGGCATCAGCGGGAGAGGAATTCCGAAAGGCCCCGAGGAACTCGCATGGGGACTGGCCTTTCCTGAGGCCACCAGAGCGGGTCCCTGAGGGCCCCGTCGTAAGTCGAGAGCACCTGCCGCAACTCGAGAAAATCCAGGAGGTTTTGCCCTCCAGGCGAGATGAGGCCCATTTCCGCTGAGGCTTCTCGAGGCTAATCACATCTAACCCCTGGAACTTCCAAAGGGTCCTTCACACCCTTTCTGCAACTCAAGAAGTTCCCGACACACCCGTCTCCACTCGAGAGGAAGCACGAGGGTCCCGAACACATCCAGGGGAGCCCCGTTTCCGCCTCCGAGCTCGAGATGAGGGATCCTTTCCCTGTTTCGTAGGGAAAGAATTCCCGGCGTTCCCGTCGCATCTCAAGAGGAGGCGCTCTCCACAGGAAAGGCGAGAGGAACTCCAGGGTCGTGCCACCATTCCAAGAGTCCCCCAGATGTGTCAGTCCATTCCAGAGGAACCTGTTTTCCCTGCACTGCCTTGACGTTCAAGCCGAGGATCGACTCCCACCACGTGTGCACGTGGGACAGCCCTGTGGGAAAGCCTCGTGGGAAAGCCTCGTGGGAAAGACACGAGGGAAAACCATAGATGCTTTGATCCACGGGGCGGACTGCGTGACACTGCTGCTACCGCTCTGGAGGAAAGCGCAAGTGCATGCCCGCATTCGAGACGAGGACTGACTCCCCTGGGGAGACTCCAGAAGTACCCCAAGATCCATGTCAGCACTGGAGAGGAATCCTCAGGTTCCGGCCCTGAGTTCACACAAGGTCTTAGGCCCCGGCATCAGCGGGAGAGGAATTCCGAAAGGCCCCGAGGAACTCGCATGGGGACTGGCCTTTCCTGAGGCCACCAGAGCGGGTCCCTGAGGGCCCGTCGTAAGTCGAGAGCACCTGCCGCAACTCGAGAAAATCCAGGAGGTTTTGCCCTCCAGGCGAGATGAGGCCCATTTCCGCTGAGGCTTCTCGAGGCTAATCACATCTAACCCCTGGAACTTCCAAAGGGTCCTTCACACCCTTTCTGCAACTCAAGAAGTTCCCGACACACCCGTCTCCACTCGAGAGGAAGCACGAGGGTCCCGAACACATCCAGGGGAGCCCCGTTTCCGCCTCCGAGCTCGAGATGAGGGATCCTTTCCCTGTTTCGTAGGGAAAGAATTCCCGGCGTTCCCGTCGCATCTCAAGAGGAGGCGCTCTCCACAGGAAAGGCGAGAGGAACTCCAGGGTCGTGCCACCATTCCAAGAGTCCCCCAGATGTGTCAGTCCATTCCAGAGGAACCTGTTTTCCCTGCACTGCCTTGACGTTCAAGCCGAGGATCGACTCCCACCACGTGTGCACGTGGGACAGCCCTGTGGGAAAGCCTCGTGGGAAAGCCTCGTGGGAAAGACACGAGGGAAACCATAGATGCTTTGATCCACGGGGCGGACTGCGTGACACTGCTGCTACCGCTCTGGAGGAAAGCGCAAGTGCATGCCCGCATTCGAGACGAGGACTGACTCCCTGGGGAGACTCCAGAAGTACCCCAAGATCCATGTCAGCACTGGAGAGGAATCCTCAGGTTCCGGCCCTGAGTTCACACAAGGTCTTAGGCCCGGCATCAGCGGGAGAGGAATTCCGAAAGGCCCCGAGGAACTCGCATGGGGACTGGCCTTTCCTGAGGCCACCAGAGCGGGTCCCTGAGGGCCCCGTCGTAAGTCGAGAGCACCTGCCGCAACTCGAGAAAATCCAGGAGGTTTTGCCCTCCAGGCGAGATGAGGCCCATTTCCGCTGAGGCTTCTCGAGGCTAATCACATCTAACCCCTGGAACTTCCAAAGGGTCCTTCACACCCTTTCTGCAACTCAAGAAGTTCCCGACACACCCGTCTCCACTCGAGAGGAAGCACGAGGGTCCCGAACACATCCAGGGGAGCCCCGTTTCCGCCTCCGAGCTCGAGATGAGGGATCCTTTCCCTGTTTCGTAGGGAAAGAATTCCCGGCGTTCCCGTCGCATCTCAAGAGGAGGCGCTCTCCACAGGAAAGGCGAGAGGAACTCCAGGGTCGTGCCACCATTCCAAGAGTCCCCCAGATGTGTCAGTCCATTCCAGAGGAACCTGTTTTCCCTGCACTGCCTTGACGTTCAAGCCGAGGATCGACTCCCACCACGTGTGCACGTGGGACAGCCCTGTGGGAAAGCCTCGTGGGAAAGCCTCGTGGGAAAGACACGAGGGAAAACCATAGATGCTTTGATCCACGGGGCGGACTGCGTGACACTGCTGCTACCGCTCTGGAGGAAAGCGCAAGTGCATGCCCGCATTCGAGACGAGGACTGACTCCCCTGGGGAGACTCCAGAAGTACCCCAAGATCCATGTCAGCACTGGAGAGGAATCCTCAGGTTCCGGCCCTGAGTTCACACAAGGTCTTAGGCCCCGCATCAGCGGGAGAGGAATTCCGAAAGGCCCCGAGGAACTCGCATGGGGACTGGCCTTTCCTGAGGCCACCAGAGCGGGTCCCTGAGGGCCCCGTCGTAAGTCGAGAGCACCTGCCGCAACTCGAGAAAATCCAGGAGGTTTTGCCCTCCAGGCGAGATGAGGCCCATTTCCGCTGAGGCTTCTCGAGGCTAATCACATCTAACCCTGGAACTTCCAAAGGGTCCTTCACACCCTTTCTGCAACTCAAGAAGTTCCCGACACACCCGTCTCCACTCGAGAGGAAGCACGAGGGTCCCGAACACATCCAGGGGAGCCCCGTTTCCGCCTCCGAGCTCGAGATGAGGGATCCTTTCCCTGTTTCGTAGGGAAAGAATTCCCGGCGTTCCCGTCGCATCTCAAGAGGAGGCGCTCTCCACAGGAAAGGCGAGAGGAACTCCAGGGTCGTGCCACCATTCCAAGAGTCCCCCAGATGTGTCAGTCCATTCCAGAGGAACCTGTTTTCCCTGCACTGCCTTGACGTTCAAGCCGAGGATCGACTCCCACCACGTGTGCACGTGGGACAGCCCTGTGGGAAAGCCTCGTGGGAAAGCCTCGTGGGAAAGACACGAGGGAAAACCATAGATGCTTTGATCCACGGGGCGGACTGCGTGACACTGCTGCTACCGCTCTGGAGGAAAGCGCAAGTGCATGCCCGCATTCGAGACGAGGACTGACTCCCCTGGGGAGACTCCAGAAGTACCCCAAGATCCATGTCAGCACTGGAGAGGAATCCTCAGGTTCCGGCCCTGAGTTCACACAAGGTCTTAGGCCCCGGCATCAGCGGGAGAGGAATTCCGAAAGGCCCCGAGGAACTCGCATGGGGACTGGCCTTTCCTGAGGCCACCAGAGCGGGTCCCTGAGGGCCCCGTCGTAAGTCGAGAGCACCTGCCGCAACTCGAGAAAATCCAGGAGGTTTTGCCCTCCAGGCGAGATGAGGCCCATTTCCGCTGAGGCTTCTCGAGGCTAATCACATCTAACCCCTGGAACTTCCAAAGGGTCCTTCACACCCTTTCTGCAACTCAAGAAGTTCCCGACACACCCGTCTCCACTCGAGAGGAAGCACGAGGGTCCCGAACACATCCAGGGGAGCCCCGTTTCCGCCTCCGAGCTCGAGATGAGGGATCCTTTCCCTGTTTCGTAGGGAAAGAATTCCCGGCGTTCCCGTCGCATCTCAAGAGGAGGCGCTCTCCACAGGAAAGGCGAGAGGAACTCCAGGGTCGTGCCACCATTCCAAGAGTCCCCAGATGTGTCAGTCCATTCCAGAGGAACCTGTTTTCCCTGCACTGCCTTGACGTTCAAGCCGAGGATCGACTCCCACCACGTGTGCACGTGGGACAGCCCTGTGGGAAAGCCTCGTGGGAAAGCCTCGTGGGAAAGACACGAGGGAAAACCATAGATGCTTTGATCCACGGGGCGGACTGCGTGACACTGCTGCTACCGCTCTGGAGGAAAGCGCAAGTGCATGCCCGCATTCGAGACGAGGACTGACTCCCTGGGGAGACTCCAGAAGTACCCCAAGATCCATGTCAGCACTGGAGAGGAATCCTCAGGTTCCGGCCCTGAGTTCACACAAGGTCTTAGGCCCCGGCATCAGCGGGAGAGGAATTCCGAAAGGCCCCGAGGAACTCGCATGGGGACTGGCCTTTCCTGAGGCCACCAGAGCGGGTCCCTGAGGGCCCCGTCGTAAGTCGAGAGCACCTGCCGCAACTCGAGAAAATCCAGGAGGTTTTGCCCTCCAGGCGAGATGAGGCCCATTTCCGCTGAGGCTTCTCGAGGCTAATCACATCTAACCCCTGGAACTTCCAAAGGGTCCTTCACACCCTTTCTGCAACTCAAGAAGTTCCCGACACACCCGTCTCCACTCGAGAGGAAGCACGAGGGTCCCGAACACATCCAGGGGAGCCCCGTTTCCGCCTCCGAGCTCGAGATGAGGGATCCTTTCCCTGTTTCGTAGGGAAAGAATTCCCGGCGTTCCCGTCGCATCTCAAGAGGAGGCGCTCTCCACAGGAAAGGCGAGAGGAACTCCAGGGTCGTGCCACCATTCCAAGAGTCCCCCAGATGTGTCAGTCCATTCCAGAGGAACCTGTTTTCCCTGCACTGCCTTGACGTTCAAGCCGAGGATCGACTCCCACCACGTGTGCACGTGGGACAGCCCTGTGGGAAAGCCTCGTGGGAAAGCCTCGTGGGAAAGACACGAGGGAAAACCATAGATGCTTTGATCCACGGGGCGGACTGCGTGACACTGCTGCTACCGCTCTGGAGGAAAGCGCAAGTGCATGCCCGCATTCGAGACGAGGACTGACTCCCCTGGGGAGACTCCAGAAGTACCCCAAGATCCATGTCAGCACTGGAGAGGAATCCTCAGGTTCCGGCCCTGAGTTCACACAAGGTCTTAGGCCCCGGCATCAGCGGGAGAGGAATTCCGAAAGGCCCCGAGGAACTCGCATGGGGACTGGCCTTTCCTGAGGCCACCAGAGCGGGTCCCTGAGGGCCCCGTCGTAAGTCGAGAGCACCTGCCGCAACTCGAGAAAATCCAGGAGGTTTTGCCCTCCAGGCGAGATGAGGCCCATTTCCGCTGAGGCTTCTCGAGGCTAATCACATCTAACCCTGGAACTTCCAAAGGGTCCTTCACACCCTTTCTGCAACTCAAGAAGTTCCCGACACACCCGTCTCCACTCGAGAGGAAGCACGAGGGTCCCGAACACATCCAGGGGAGCCCCGTTTCCGCCTCCGAGCTCGAGATGAGGGATCCTTTCCCTGTTTCGTAGGGAAAGAATTCCCGGCGTTCCCGTCGCATCTCAAGAGGAGGCGCTCTCCACAGGAAAGGCGAGAGGAACTCCAGGGTCGTGCCACCATTCCAAGAGTCCCCAGATGTGTCAGTCCATTCCAGAGGAACCTGTTTTCCCTGCACTGCCTTGACGTTCAAGCCGAGGATCGACTCCCACCACGTGTGCACGTGGGACAGCCCTGTGGGAAAGCCTCGTGGGAAAGCCTCGTGGGAGAGACACGAGGGAAAACCATAGATGCTTTGATCCACGGGGCGGACTGCGTGACACTGCTGCTACCGCTCTGGAGGAAAGCGCAAGTGCATGCCCGCATTCGAGACGAGGACTGACTCCCCTGGGGAGACTCCAGAAGTACCCCAAGATCCATGTCAGCACTGGAGAGGAATCCTCAGGTTCCGGCCCTGAGTTCACACAAGGTCTTAGGCCCCGGCATCAGCGGGAGAGGAATTCCGAAAGGCCCCCGAGGAACTCGCATGGGGACTGGCCTTTCCTGAGGCCACCAGAGCGGGTCCCTGAGGGCCCCGTCGTAAGTCGAGAGCACCTGCCGCAACTCGAGAAAATCCAGGAGGTTTTGCCCTCCAGGCGAGATGAGGCCCATTTCCGCTGAGGCTTCTCGAGGCTAATCACATCTAACCCCTGGAACTTCCAAAGGGTCCTTCACACCCTTTCTGCAACTCAAGAAGTTCCCGACACACCCGTCTCCACTCGAGAGGAAGCACGAGGGTCCCGAACACATCCAGGGGAGCCCCGTTTCCGCCTCCGAGCTCGAGATGAGGGATCCTTTCCCTGTTTCGTAGGGAAAGAATTCCCGGCGTTCCCGTCGCATCTCAAGAGGAGGCGCTCTCCACAGGAAAGGCGAGAGGAACTCCAGGGTCGTGCCACCATTCCAAGAGTCCCCAGATGTGTCAGTCCATTCCAGAGGAACCTGTTTTCCCTGCACTGCCTTGACGTTCAAGCCGAGGATCGACTCCCACCACGTGTGCACGTGGGACAGCCCTGTGGGAAAGCCTCGTGGGAAAGCCTCGTGGGAAAGACACGAGGGAAAACCATAGATGCTTTGATCCACGGGGCGGACTGCGTGACACTGCTGCTACCGCTCTGGAGGAAAGCGCAAGTGCATGCCCGCATTCGAGACGAGGACTGACTCCCCTGGGGAGACTCCAGAAGTACCCCAAGATCCATGTCAGCACTGGAGAGGAATCCTCAGGTTCCGGCCCTGAGTTCACACAAGGTCTTAGGCCCCGCATCAGCGGGAGAGGAATTCCGAAAGGCCCCGAGGAACTCGCATGGGGACTGGCCTTTCCTGAGGCCACCAGAGCGGGTCCCTGAGGGCCCCGTCGTAAGTCGAGAGCACCTGCCGCAACTCGAGAAAATCCAGGAGGTTTTGCCCTCCAGGCGAGATGAGGCCCATTTCCGCTGAGGCTTCTCGAGGCTAATCACATCTAACCCCTGGAACTTCCAAAGGGTCCTTCACACCCTTTCTGCAACTCAAGAAGTTCCCGACACACCCGTCTCCACTCGAGAGGAAGCACGAGGGTCCCGAACACATCCAGGGGAGCCCCGTTTCCGCCTCCGAGCTCGAGATGAGGGATCCTTTCCCTGTTTCGTAGGGAAAGAATTCCCGGCGTTCCCGTCGCATCTCAAGAGGAGGCGCTCTCCACAGGAAAGGCGAGAGGAACTCCAGGGTCGTGCCACCATTCCAAGAGTCCCCAGATGTGTCAGTCCATTCCAGAGGAACCTGTTTTCCCTGCACTGCCTTGACGTTCAAGCCGAGGATCGACTCCCACCACGTGTGCACGTGGGACAGCCCTGTGGGAAAGCCTCGTGGGAAAGCCTCGAGGGAAAACCATAGATGCTTTGATCCACGGGGCGGACTGCGTGACACTGCTGCTACCGCTCTGGAGGAAAGCGCAAGTGCATGCCCGCATTCGAGACGAGGACTGACTCCCTGGGGAGACTCCAGAAGTACCCCAAGATCCATGTCAGCACTGGAGAGGAATCCTCAGGTTCCGGCCCTGAGTTCACACAAGGTCTTAGGCCCCGGCATCAGCGGGAGAGGAATTCCGAAAGGCCCCGAGGAACTCGCATGGGGACTGGCCTTTCCTGAGGCCACCAGAGCGGGTCCCTGAGGGCCCCGTCGTAAGTCGAGAGCACCTGCCGCAACTCGAGAAAATCCAGGAGGTTTTGCCCTCCAGGCGAGATGAGGCCCATTTCCGCTGAGGCTTCTCGAGGCTAATCACATCTAACCCCTGGAACTTCCAAAGGGTCCTTCACACCCTTTCTGCAACTCAAGAAGTTCCCGACACACCCGTCTCCACTCGAGAGGAAGCACGAGGGTCCCGAACACATCCAGGGAGCCCCGTTTCCGCCTCCGAGCTCGAGATGAGGGATCCTTTCCCTGTTTCGTAGGGAAAGAATTCCCGGCGTTCCCGTCGCATCTCAAGAGGAGGCGCTCTCCACAGGAAAGGCGAGAGGAACTCCAGGGTCGTGCCACCATTCCAAGAGTCCCCAGATGTGTCAGTCCATTCCAGAGGAACCTGTTTTCCCTGCACTGCCTTGACGTTCAAGCCGAGGATCGACTCCCACCACGTGTGCACGTGGGACAGCCCTGTGGGAAAGCCTCGTGGGAAAGACACGAGGGAAAACCATAGATGCTTTGATCCACGGGGCGGACTGCGTGACACTGCTGCTACCGCTCTGGAGGAAAGCGCAAGTGCATGCCCGCATTCGAGACGAGGACTGACTCCCCTGGGGAGACTCCAGAAGTACCCCAAGATCCATGTCAGCACTGGAGAGGAATCCTCAGGTTCCGGCCCTGAGTTCACACAAGGTCTTAGGCCCGGCATCAGCGGGAGAGGAATTCCGAAAGGCCCCCGAGGAACTCGCATGGGGACTGGCCTTTCCTGAGGCCACCAGAGCGGGTCCCTGAGGGCCCCGTCGTAAGTCGAGAGCACCTGCCGCAACTCGAGAAAATCCAGGAGGTTTTGCCCTCCAGGCGAGATGAGGCCCATTTCCGCTGAGGCTTCTCGAGGCTAATCACATCTAACCCCTGGAACTTCCAAAGGGTCCTTCACACCCTTTCTGCAACTCAAGAAGTTCCCGACACACCCGTCTCCACTCGAGAGGAAGCACGAGGGTCCCGAACACATCCAGGGGAGCCCCGTTTCCGCCTCCGAGCTCGAGATGAGGGATCCTTTCCCTGTTTCGTAGGGAAAGAATTCCCGGCGTTCCCGTCGCATCTCAAGAGGAGGCGCTCTCCACAGGAAAGGCGAGAGGAACTCCAGGGTCGTGCCACCATTCCAAGAGTCCCCCAGATGTGTCAGTCCATTCCAGAGGAACCTGTTTTCCCTGCACTGCCTTGACGTTCAAGCCGAGGATCGACCCCCACCACGTGTGCACGTGGGACAGCCCTGTGGGAAAGCCTCGTGGGAAAGCCCCGTGGGAAAGACCATAGATGCTTTGATCCACGGGGCGGACTGCGTGACACTGCTGCTACCGCTCTGGAGGAAAGCGCAAGTGCATGCCCGCATTCGAGACGAGGACTGACTCCCATGGGGAGACTCCAGAAGTACCCCAAGATCCATGTCAGCACTGGAGAGGAATCCTCAGGTTCCGGCCCTGAGTTCACACAAGGTCTTAGGCCCGGCATCAGCGGGAGAGGAATTCCGAAAGGCCCCCGAGGAACTCGCATGGGGACTGGCCTTTCCTGAGGCCACCAGAGCGGGTCCCTGAGGGCCCCGTCGTAAGTCGAGAGCACCTGCCGCAACTCGAGAAAATCCAGGAGGTTTTGCCCTCCAGGCGAGATGAGGCCCATTTCCGCTGAGGCTTCTCGAGGCTAATCACATCTAACCCCTGGAACTTCCAAAGGGTCCTTCACACCCTTTCTGCAACTCAAGAAGTTCCCGACACACCCGTCTCCACTCGAGAGGAAGCACGAGGGTCCCGAACACATCCAGGGGAGCCCCGTTTCCGCCTCCGAGCTCGAGATGAGGGATCCTTTCCCTGTTTCGTAGGGAAAGAATTCCCGGCGTTCCCGTCGCATCTCAAGAGGAGGCGCTCTCCACAGGAAAGGCGAGAGGAACTCCAGGGTCGTGCCACCATTCCAAGAGTCCCCAGATGTGTCAGTCCATTCCAGAGGAACCTGTTTTCCCTGCACTGCCTTGACGTTCAAGCCGAGGATCGACTCCCACCACGTGTGCACGTGGGACAGCCCTGTGGGAAAGCCTCGTGGGAAAGCCTCGTGGGAAAGACACGAGGGAAAACCATAGATGCTTTGATCCACGGGGCGGACTGCGTGACACTGCTGCTACCGCTCTGGAGGAAAGCGCAAGTGCATGCCCGCATTCGAGACGAGGACTGACTCCCCTGGGGAGACTCCAGAAGTACCCCAAGATCCATGTCAGCACTGGAGAGGAATCCTCAGGTTCCGGCCCTGAGTTCACACAAGGTCTTAGGCCCCGGCATCAGCGGGAGAGGAATTCCGAAAGGCCCCGAGGAACTCGCATGGGGACTGGCCTTTCCTGAGGCCACCAGAGCGGGTCCCTGAGGGCCCCGTCGTAAGTCGAGAGCACCTGCCGCAACTCGAGAAAATCCAGGAGGTTTTGCCCTCCAGGCGAGATGAGGCCCATTTCCGCTGAGGCTTCTCGAGGCTAATCACATCTAACCCTGGAACTTCCAAAGGGTCCTTCACACCCTTTCTGCAACTCAAGAAGTTCCCGACACACCCGTCTCCACTCGAGAGGAAGCACGAGGGTCCCGAACACATCCAGGGGAGCCCCGTTTCCGCCTCCGAGCTCGAGATGAGGGATCCTTTCCCTGTTTCGTAGGGAAAGAATTCCCGGCGTTCCCGTCGCATCTCAAGAGGAGGCGCTCTCCACAGGAAAGGCGAGAGGAACTCCAGGGTCGTGCCACCATTCCAAGAGTCCCCCAGATGTGTCAGTCCATTCCAGAGGAACCTGTTTTCCCTGCACTGCCTTGACGTTCAAGCCGAGGATCGACTCCCACCACGTGTGCACGTGGGACAGCCCTGTGGGAAAGCCTCGTGGGAAAGCCTCGTGGGAAAGACACGAGGGAAACCATAGATGCTTTGATCCACGGGGCGGACTGCGTGACACTGCTGCTACCGCTCTGGAGGAAAGCGCAAGTGCATGCCCGCATTCGAGACGAGGACTGACTCCCCTGGGGAGACTCCAGAAGTACCCCAAGATCCATGTCAGCACTGGAGAGGAATCCTCAGGTTCCGGCCCTGAGTTCACACAAGGTCTTAGGCCCCGGCATCAGCGGGAGAGGAATTCCGAAAGGCCCCGAGGAACTCGCATGGGGACTGGCCTTTCCTGAGGCCACCAGAGCGGGTCCCTGAGGGCCCGTCGTAAGTCGAGAGCACCTGCCGCAACTCGAGAAAATCCAGGAGGTTTTGCCCTCCAGGCGAGATGAGGCCCATTTCCGCTGAGGCTTCTCGAGGCTAATCACATCTAACCCCTGGAACTTCCAAAGGGTCCTTCACACCCTTTCTGCAACTCAAGAAGTTCCCGACACACCCGTCTCCACTCGAGAGGAAGCACGAGGGTCCCGAACACATCCAGGGGAACCCGTTTCCGCCTCCGAGCTCGAGATGAGGGATCCTTTCCCTGTTTCGTAGGGAAAGAATTCCCGGCGTTCCCGTCGCATCTCAAGAGGAGGCGCTCTCCACAGGAAAGGCGAGAGGAACTCCAGGGTCGTGCCACCATTCCAAGAGTCCCCCAGATGTGTCAGTCCATTCCAGAGGAACCTGTTTTCCCTGCACTGCCTTGACGTTCAAGCCGAGGATCGACTCCCACCACGTGTGCACGTGGGACAGCCCTGTGGGAAAGCCTCGTGGGAAAGCCTCGAGGGAAAACCATAGATGCTTTGATCCACGGGCGGACTGCGTGACACTGCTGCTACCGCTCTGGAGGAAAGCGCAAGTGCATGCCCGCATTCGAGACGAGGACTGACTCCCTGGGGAGACTCCAGAAGTACCCCAAGATCCATGTCAGCACTGGAGAGGAATCCTCAGGTTCCGGCCCTGAGTTCACACAAGGTCTTAGGCCCCGGCATCAGCGGGAGAGGAATTCCGAAAGGCCCCGAGGAACTCGCATGGGGACTGGCCTTTCCTGAGGCCACCAGAGCGGGTCCCTGAGGGCCCGTCGTAAGTCGAGAGCACCTGCCGCAACTCGAGAAAATCCAGGAGGTTTTGCCCTCCAGGCGAGATGAGGCCCATTTCCGCTGAGGCTTCTCGAGGCTAATCACATCTAACCCCTGGAACTTCCAAAGGGTCCTTCACACCCTTTCTGCAACTCAAGAAGTTCCCGACACACCCGTCTCCACTCGAGAGGAAGCACGAGGGTCCCGAACACATCCAGGGGAGCCCCGTTTCCGCCTCCGAGCTCGAGATGAGGGATCCTTTCCCTGTTTCGTAGGGAAAGAATTCCCGGCGTTCCCGTCGCATCTCAAGAGGAGGCGCTCTCCACAGGAAAGGCGAGAGGAACTCCAGGGTCGTGCCACCATTCCAAGAGTCCCCAGATGTGTCAGTCCATTCCAGAGGAACCTGTTTTCCCTGCACTGCCTTGACGTTCAAGCCGAGGATCGACTCCCACCACGTGTGCACGTGGGACAGCCCTGGGGGAAAGCCTCGTGGGAAAGACACGAGGGAAAACCATAGATGCTTTGATCCACGGGGCGGACTGCGTGACACTGCTGCTACCGCTCTGGAGGAAAGCGCAAGTGCATGCCCGCATTCGAGACGAGGACTGACTCCCCTGGGGAGACTCCAGAAGTACCCCAAGATCCATGTCAGCACTGGAGAGGAATCCTCAGGTTCCGGCCCTGAGTTCACACAAGGTCTTAGGCCCCGGCATCAGCGGGAGAGGAATTCCGAAAGGCCCCCGAGGAACTCGCATGGGGACTGGCCTTTCCTGAGGCCACCAGAGCGGGTCCCTGAGGGCCCCGTCGTAAGTCGAGAGCACCTGCCGCAACTCGAGAAAATCCAGGAGGTTTTGCCCTCCAGGCGAGATGAGGCCCATTTCCGCTGAGGCTTCTCGAGGCTAATCACATCTAACCCCTGGAACTTCCAAAGGGTCCTTCACACCCTTTCTGCAACTCAAGAAGTTCCCGACACACCCGTCTCCACTCGAGAGGAAGCACGAGGGTCCCGAACACATCCAGGGGAGCCCCGTTTCCGCCTCCGAGCTCGAGATGAGGGATCCTTTCCCTGTTTCGTAGGGAAAGAATTCCCGGCGTTCCCGTCGCATCTCAAGAGGAGGCGCTCTCCACAGGAAAGGCGAGAGGAACTCCAGGGTCGTGCCACCATTCCAAGAGTCCCCCAGATGTGTCAGTCCATTCCAGAGGAACCTGTTTTCCCTGCACTGCCTTGACGTTCAAGCCGAGGATCGACTCCCACCACGTGTGCACGTGGGACAGCCCTGTGGGAAAGCCTCGTGGGAAAGCCTCGTGGGAAAGACACGAGGGAAAACCATAGATGCTTTGATCCACGGGGCGGACTGCGTGACACTGCTGCTACCGCTCTGGAGGAAAGCGCAAGTGCATGCCCGCATTCGAGACGAGGACTGACTCCCTGGGGAGACTCCAGAAGTACCCCAAGATCCATGTCAGCACTGGAGAGGAATCCTCAGGTTCCGGCCCTGAGTTCACACAAGGTCTTAGGCCCCGGCATCAGCGGGAGAGGAATTCCGAAAGGCCCCGAGGAACTCGCATGGGGACTGGCCTTTCCTGAGGCCACCAGAGCGGGTCCCTGAGGGCCCCGTCGTAAGTCGAGAGCACCTGCCGCAACTCGAGAAAATCCAGGAGGTTTTGCCCTCCAGGCGAGATGAGGCCCATTTCCGCTGAGGCTTCTCGAGGCTAATCACATCTAACCCTGGAACTTCCAAAGGGTCCTTCACACCCTTTCTGCAACTCAAGAAGTTCCCGACACACCCGTCTCCACTCGAGAGGAAGCACGAGGGTCCCGAACACATCCAGGGGAGCCCCGTTTCCGCCTCCGAGCTCGAGATGAGGGATCCTTTCCCTGTTTCGTAGGGAAAGAATTCCCGGCGTTCCCGTCGCATCTCAAGAGGAGGCGCTCTCCACAGGAAAGGCGAGAGGAACTCCAGGGTCGTGCCACCATTCCAAGAGTCCCCCAGATGTGTCAGTCCATTCCAGAGGAACCTGTTTTCCCTGCACTGCCTTGACGTTCAAGCCGAGGATCGACTCCCACCACGTGTGCACGTGGGACAGCCCTGTGGGAAAGCCTCGTGGGAAAGCCTCGTGGGAAAGACACGAGGGAAAACCATAGATGCTTTGATCCACGGCGGACTGCGTGACACTGCTGCTACCGCTCTGGAGGAAAGCGCAAGTGCATGCCCGCATTCGAGACGAGGACTGACTCCCTGGGGAGACTCCAGAAGTACCCCAAGATCCATGTCAGCACTGGAGAGGAATCCTCAGGTTCCGGCCCTGAGTTCACACAAGGTCTTAGGCCCCGGCATCAGCGGGAGAGGAATTCCGAAGGGCCCCCGAGGAACTCGCATGGGGACTGGCCTTTCCTGAGGCCACCAGAGCGGGTCCCTGAGGGCCCCGTCGTAAGTCGAGAGCACCTGCCGCAACTCGAGAAAATCCAGGAGGTTTTGCCCTCCAGGCGAGATGAGGCCCATTTCCGCTGAGGCTTCTCGAGGCTAATCACATCTAAACCCTGGAACTTCCAAAGGGTCCTTCACACCCTTTCTGCAACTCAAGAAGTTCCCGACACACCCGTCTCCACTCGAGAGGAAGCACGAGGGTCCCGAACACATCCAGGGGAGCCCCGTTTCCGCCTCCGAGCTCGAGATGAGGGATCCTTTCCTGTTTCGTAGGGAAAGAATTCCCGGCGTTCCCGTCGCATCTCAAGAGGAGGCGCTCTCCACAGGAAAGGCGAGAGGAACTCCAGGGTCGTGCCACCATTCCAAGAGTCCCCCAGATGTGTCAGTCCATTCCAGAGGAACCTGTTTTCCCTGCACTGCCTTGACGTTCAAGCCGAGGATCGACTCCCACCACGTGTGCACGTGGGACAGCCCTGTGGGAAAGCCTCGTGGGAAAGCCTCGTGGGAAAGACACGAGGGAAAACCATAGATGCTTTGATCCACGCGGCGGACTGCGTGACACTGCTGCTACCGCTCTGGAGGAAAGCGCAAGTGCATGCCCGCATTCGAGACGAGGACTGACTCCCCTGGGGAGACTCCAGAAGTACCCCAAGATCCATGTCAGCACTGGAGAGGAATCCTCAGGTTCCGGCCCTGAGTTCACACAAGGTCTTAGGCCCCGGCATCAGCGGGAGAGGAATCCCGAGAGGCCCCCGAGGAACTCGCATGGGGACTGGCCTTTCCTGAGGCCACCAGAGCGGGTCCCTGAGGTCCCCGTCGTAAGTCGAGAGCACCTGCCGCAACTCGAGAAAATCCAGGAGGTTTTGCCCTCCAGGCGAGATGAGGCCCATTTCCGCTGAGGCTTCTCGAGGCTAATCACATCTAACCTCTGGAACTTCCAAAGGGTCCTTCACACCCTTTCTGCAACTCAAGAAGTTCCCGACATACCCGTCTCGACTCGAGAGGAAGCACGAGGGTACCCCACACATCCAGGGGAGCCCCGTTTAGGCCTCCAGGCTCGAGATGAAGGATCCTTTCCCTGTTTCGCAGGGAAAGAATTCCCGGCGTTCCTGTCGCATCTCAAGAGGAGGCGCTCTCCACAGGAAAGGCGAGAGGAACTCCAGGGTCGGGCCACCATTCCAAGAGTCCCCAGATGTCTCAGTCCATTCCAGAGGAACCTGTTTTCCCTGCACTGCCTCGACTTCAAGCCGAGGATCGACTCCCACCACGTGTGACGTGGGACAGCCTGTGGGAAAGCCTCGAGAAAGCCACAGATCCTTGATCCAGGCGATGGAGCGTGACACTGCTGCTACAGCTCTGGAGGAAAGCGCACGTGCATGCCCCATTCGAGACGAGGACTGACTCCCTGGGAGACTCCAGAAGTACCCCAAGATCCATGTCAGCACTGGAGAGGAATCCTCAGGTTCCGGCCCGACTCCACACAAGGTCTTAGGCCCGGCATCGAAGGGAGAGGAATCCGAGAGGCCCCAGGAACTCGCATGGGGACTGGCCTTTCCTGAGGCCACCAGAGCGGGTCCCTGAGGTCCCCGTCGTAAGTCGAGAGCACCTGCCGCAACTCGAGAAAATCCAGGAGGTGTTGCCCTCCAGGCGAGATGAGGCCCATTTCCGCGGAGGCTTCTCGAGGCTAATCACATCTAAACACTGGAACATCCAAAGGGTCCTTCACACCCTTGCTGCAACTCAAGAAGTTCCCGACATACCGTCTCCACTCGAGAGGAAGCACGAGGTCCCGCCCACATCCAGAGGAGCCCGTTTCCGCCTCGTAGCTCGAGATGAGGATCCTTTCCCTGCTTGGTCGGAAAGAATTCTGGCGTTCCCGTCGCATCTCAAGAGGCGCTCTCCACAGGAAAGGCGAGAGGAACTCCAGGGTCGTGCCACCATTCCAAGAGTCCCCAGATATCTCAGTCCATTCAAGAGGAACCTGTTTTCCCTGCACTGCCTCGACTTTCACGCCGAGGATCGACTCACCAAGGTGGCGTGGGACA
The DNA here is from genome assembly GCF_016772045.2 of Ovis aries. Lineage (NCBI taxonomy): Eukaryota > Metazoa > Chordata > Mammalia > Artiodactyla > Bovidae > Ovis > Ovis aries. The sequence goes on along the minus strand of NC_056080.1, from coordinate 7,411,926 downwards.
GCCCTGTGGGAGGGGAAAGCCTCGAGGGAAAGATACAGATCCCTTGATCCAGGCGATGGGAAGCGTGACACTGCTGGTACAGTCTTGAGGAAAGCGCTCGTGCATGCCGCCATTCGAGACGAGGACTTACTCCCCTGGGGAGACTCCAGACATACTCGAAGATCCATGTCAGCACAGGAGAGGAATCCTAAGGTTCCAGACCCGACACCACACAAGGTCTTAGGCCCGGCATCGAAAGAAGAGGAATCCCGAGTGGCCCCCGAGCAACTCGCATTGGGACTGGCCTTTCCTGAGGCCACCAGAGAGGGTCCCTGAGGTCCCCGTCGTAAGTCGAGAGCACCTGCCACAACTCGAGAAAATCCAGGAGGTTTTGCCCTCCAGGCGAGATGAGGCCCATTTCCGCTGAGGCTTCTCGAGGCTAATCACATCTAACCTCTGGAACTTCCAAAAGGTCCTTCACACCCTTGCTGCAACTCAAGAAGTTCCCGACATCCCCGTCTCCACTCTAGAGGAAGCACAAGGGTCCCGCACACGTCCAGAGGAGCCCCGTTTCCGCCTCGTAGCTCGAGATGAGGATCCTTTCGCTGCTTGTCGGAAAGAATTCCCGGCATTCCTCGCATCTCAGAGAGGCGCTCTCCACAGGAAAGGCGAGAGGAACTCCAGCGTCGTGCCACCAGTCCAAGAGTCCCCCAGATGTCTCAGTCCATTCCAGAGGAAACTTTTTTCCCTGCACTGCCTCGACTTTCACGACGAGGATCGACTCCCACACGGTGGCACGAGGGACAGCCCTGTGGTAAAGCCTCGAGGGAAAGCCACAGATCCCTTGATCCATGCGACGGGAAGCGTGACACTGCTGCAGCTGGAGGAAAGCGCACGTGCATGCCCCCATTCGAGACGAGGACTGACTCCCTGGGAGACTCCAGAAGTACCCCAAGATCCATGTCAGCACTGGAGAGGAATCCTCAGGTTCCGGCCCGACTCCACACAAGGTCTTAGGCCCGGCATCGAGGGAGGAGGAATCGAGAGGCCCCGAGCAACTCGCATGGGGACTGGCCTTTCCTGAGGCCACCAGAGCGGGTCCCTGAGGTCCCCGTCGTAAGTCGAGAGCACCCGCAACTCGAGAAAATCCAGGAGGTTTTGCCCTCCAGGCGAGATGAGGCCCATTTCCGCTGAGGCTTCTCAAGGCTAATCACATCTAACCTCTGGAACTTCCAAAGGTCCTTCACACCCTTGCTGCAACTCAAGAAGTTCCCGACATACCCGTCTCCACTCGAGAGGAAGCACGAGGTCCCGCCCACATCCAGAGGAGCCCGTTTCCGCCTCGTAGCTCGAGATGAGGATCCTTTCCCTGCTTGTCGGAAAGAATTCTGGCGTTCCCGTCGCATCTCAAGAGGAGGCGCTCTCCACAGGAAAGGCGAGAGGAACTCCAGCGTCGTGCCACCATTCCAAGAGTCCCCAGATGTCTCAGTCCATTCCAGAGGAACCTGTTTTCCCTGCACTGCCTCGACTTTCAAGCCGAGGATCGACTCCCACCACGTGGCACGTGGGACAGCCCTGTGGGAAAGCCTCGAGCCACAGATCCTGATCCAGACGATGGGAGGGTGACAATGCTGCTAGAGCTCGGGAGGAAAGCGCACGTGCATTCCCCCTCTCGAGACGACGACTGACTCCCCTGGGAGACTCCAGAAGTACCCAAGATTCATGTCAGCACTGGAGAGGAATCCTCAGGTTCCGGCCCGACTCCACACAAGGTCTTAGGCCCGGCATCAGGGAGAGAATCCCCAGAGGCCCCGAGCAACTCGCATGGGGACTGGCCTTTCCTGAGGCCACCAGAGCGGGTCCCTGTGGTTACCGTCGTAAGTCGAGAGCACCTGCCGCAACTCGAGAAAATCCAGGAGGTTTTGCCCTCCAGGCGCGATGAGGCCCATTTCCGCTGAGGCTTTTCAAGTTTAATCACATCTAACCTCTGGAACTTCCAAAAGGTCCTTCACACCCTTGCTGCAACTCAAGAAGTTCCCCGACATACCCGTCTCCACTCTAGAGGAAGCACGAGGGTCCCGGCCACATCCAGAGGAGCACCGTTTCCGCCTCGTAGCTCGAGATGAGGTATCCTTTCCCTGCTTGTTCGGGAAAGAATTCCCGGCGTTCCCGTCGCATCTCAAGAGTAGGGCTCTCCACAGGAAAGTCGAGAGGAACTCCCGCATCGTGCCACCATTCCAACAGTCCCCAGATGTCTCAGTCCATTCCAGAGGAACCTGTTTTGCTTGCACTGCCAAGACTTTCACGCCGAGGATCGACTCCCACCAAGTCGGCACGTGGGACAGCCTTGTGGGAAAGCCTCGGGGGAAAGCCTCGAGGGAAAGCCACAGATCCCATGATAGACGGGACGGGAAGCGTGACACTGCTGCTACAGCTCTGGAGGAAAGCGCACGTGCATGCCCCCATTCGAGACGAGGACTTACTCCCTGGGAGACTCCAGAAGTACCCCAAGATCCATGTCAGCACTGGAGAGGAATCCTCAGGTTCCGGCCCGACTCCACACAAGGTCTTAGGCCCCGGCATCGAAGGAGAGGAATCCGAGAGGCCCCGAGCAACTCGCATGGGGACTGGCCTTTCCTGAGGCCACCAGAGCGGGTCCCTGAGGTCCCGTCGTAAGTCGAGAGCACCTGCCGCAACTCGAGAAAATCCAGGAGGTTTTGCCCTCCAGGCGAGATGAGGCCCATTTCCGCTGAGGCTTCTCGAGGCTAATCACATCTAACCTCTGGAACTTCCAAAGGTCCTTCACACCCTTGCTGCAACTCAAGAAGTTCCCGACATACCCGTCTCCACTCTAGAGGAAGCACGAGGTCCCGCCCACATCCAGAGGAGCCCGTTTCCGCCTCGTAGCTCGAGATGAGGATCCTTTCCCTGCTTGGTCGGAAAGAATTCCCGGCTTCCGTCGCATCTCAAGAGGAGGCTCTCCACAGGAAAGGCGAGAGGAACTCCAGGTCGTGCCACCATTCCAAGAGTCCCCAGATGTCTCAGTCCATTCCAGAGGAACCTGTTTTCCCTGCACTGCCTCGACTTTCACGCCGAGGATCGACTCCCACCACGGTGGCACGTGGGACAGCCCTGTGGGAAAGCCTCGTGGGAAAGCCTCGAGGGAAAGCCACAGATCCCTGATCCACCAACGGGAGCGTGACACTGGTGCTACAGCTCGGAGGAAAGCGCACGTGCATGCCCGCATTCGAGACGAGGACTGACTTCCCTGGGGAGACTCCAGAATTACCCCAATATCCAATTGAGCACTGGAGAGGAATCCTCAGGTTCCGGCCCCGACTCCACACAACATCTTAGGCCCCGGCATCGATGGGAGGAATCCGAGAGGCCCCGAGCAACTCGCATGGGGACTGGCCTTTCCTGAGGCCACCAGAGCGGGTCCCTGAGGTCCCGTCGTAAGTCGAGAGCACCTGCCCAACTCGAGAAAATCCAGGAGGTTTTGCCTCCAGGCGAGATGAGGCCCATTTCCGCTGAGGCTTCTCGAGGCTAATCACATCTAACCTCTGGAACTTCCAAGGTCCTTCACACCCTTGCTGCAACTCAAGAAGTTCCCGACATACCCGTCTCCACTCGAGAGGAAGCACGAGGTCGCCCACATCCAGAGGAGCCCGTTTCCGCCTCGTAGCTCGAGATGAGGGATCCTTTCCCTGCTTGGTCGGGAAAGAATTCCGGGCGTTCCCGTCGCATCTCAAGAGGCGCTCTCCACAGGAAAGGTGAGAGGAACTCCAGCATCGGGCCACCATTCCAAGAGTCCCCCAGATGTCTCAGTCCATTCCAGAGGAACCTGTTTTCCCTGCACTGCCTCGACTTTCACGCCGAGGATCGACTCCCACCACGGTCGCACGTGGGACAGCCCTGTGGGAAAGCCTCGTGGGAAAGCCTCGAGGGAAGCCACAGATCCTTGATCCAGCGACGGGAAGCGTGACACTGCTGCTACAGCTCTGGAGGAAAGCGCACGTGCATGCCCCCTTCGAGACGAGGACTGACTCCCTGGGAGACTCCAGAAGTACCCAAGATCCATGTCAGCACTGGAGAGGAATCCTCAGGTTCGGCCCGACTCCACACAAGGTCTTAGGCCCGGCATCAAAGGAGAGGAATCCCCAGAAGCCCCGAGCAACTCGCATGGGGACTGGCCTTTCCTGAGGCCACCAGAGCGGGTCCCTGAAGTCCCCGTCGTAAGTCGGGAGCACCTGCCGCAACTCGAGAAAATCCAGGAGGTTTTACAATCCAGGCGAGATGAGGCCCATTTCCGCTGAGGCTTCTCTAGGCTAATCACATCTAACCTCTGGAACTTCCAAAAGGTCCTTCACACCCTTGCTGCAACTCAAGAAGTTCCCGACATACCCGTCTCCACTCGAGAGCACGAGGGTCCGCCACATCCAGAGAGCCCGTTTCCGCCTCGTAGCTCGAGATGAGGGATCCTTTCCCTGCTTGTGGGAAAGAATTCTGGCGTTCCTCGCATCTCAAGAGGCGCTCTCCACAGGAAAGGCGAGAAACTCCAGGGTCGTGCCACCATTCCAAGAGTCCCCCAGATGTCTCAGTCCATTCCAGAGGAACCTGTTTTCCCTGCACTGCCTCGACTTTCACGCCGAGGATCGACTCCCACCACGGTGGCACGTGGGACAGCCCTGTGGGAAAGCCTCGTGGGAAAGTCTCGTGGGAAAGCCTCGAGGGAAAACAGTAGATCCTTTGATCCAGGCGGCGGAATGCATGACACTGCTGCTACCGCTCTGGAGGAAAGCGCAAGTGCATGCCCGCATTCGAGACGAGGACTGACTCCCTGGGAGGCTCCAGAAGTACCCCAAGATCCATGTCAGCACTGGAGAGGAATCCTCAAGTTCCGGCCCCGACTCCACACAAGGTCTTAGGCCCCGTCAACGACGGGACAGGAAACCGGAGAGGCCCCCGAGGAACTCTCATGGGGACTGGCCTTTCCTGAGGCCACCAGAGCGGGTCCCTGAGGTCCCCGTCGTAAGTCGAGAGCACCTGCCGCAACTCGAGAAAATCCAGGAGGTTTTGCCCTCCAGGCGAGATGAGGCCCATTTCCGCTGAGGCTTCTCGAGGCTAATCACATCTAACCACTGGAACTTCCAAAGGGTCCTTCACACCCTTGCTGCAACTCAAGTAGTTCCCCGACATACCCGTCTCCACTCGAGAGGAAGCACGAGGGTCCCGCCCACATCCAGAGGAGCCCGTTTCCGCCTCGTAGCTCGAGATGAGGGATCCTTTCCTGCTTGGTCGGGAAAGAATTCTGGCGTTCCCGTCGCATCTCAAGAGGAGCGCTCTCCACAGGAAAGGCGAGGAACTCCAGCGTCGTGCCACCATTCCAAGAGTCCCCCAGATGTCTCAGTCCATTCCAGAGGAACCTGTTTTCCACGCACTGCCTCGACGTTCATGCCGAGGATCGACTCCCACCACGGTGGCACGTGGGACAGCCCTGTGGGAAAGCCTCGTGGGAAAGCCTCGAGGGAAAGTCATAGATCCCTTGATCCACGAGGCGGAATGCGTGACACTGCTGCTACCGCTCTGGAGGAAAGCGCAAGTGCATGCCCGCATTCGAGACGAGACTGACTCCCCTGGGAGACTCCAGAAGTACCCCAAGATCCATGTCAGCTCTGGAGAGGAATCCTCAGGTTCCGGCCCCGACTCCACACAAGGTCTTAGGCCAAGGCATCGACGGCAGAGGAATCCCGAGAGGCCCCCGAGGAACTCGCATGGGGACTGGCCTTTCCTGAGGCCACCAGAGCGGGTCCCTGAGGTCCCCGTCGTAAGTCGAGAGCACCTGCCGCAACTCGAGAAAATCCAGGAGGTTTTGCCCTCCAGGCGAGATGAGGCCCATTTCCGCTGAGGCTTCTCGAGGCTAATCACATCTAACCACTGGAACTTCCAAAGGGTCCTTCACACCCTTGCTGCAACTCAAGAAGTTCCCCGACATACCCGTCTCCACTCGAGAGGAAGCACGAGGTCCCGCCACATCCAGGGAGCCCGTTTCCGCCTCGTAGCTCGAGATGAGGGATCCTTTCCCTGCTTGTCGGAAAGAATTCCCGGCGTTCCCGTCGCATCTCAAGAGGAGCGCTCTCCACAGGAAAGCGAGAGGAACTCCAGGGTCGTGCCACCATTCCAAGAGTCCCCCAGATGTCTCAGTCCATTCCAGAGGATCCTGTTTTCCCTGCACTGCCTCGACTTTCACGCCGAGGATCGAATCACAACAGGGTGGACGTGGGACAGCCCTGTGGGAAAGCCTCCTGGGAAAGCCTCGTGGGAAAGCCTCGAGGAAAGCCACAGATCCCTTGATCCTGCTGATGGGAAGCGTGACACTGCTGCTACCGCTCTGGAGGAAAGCGCACGTGCATGCCCCATTCGAGACGAGGACTTACTCCCTGGGGAGACTCCAGAAGTACCCCAAGATCCATGTCAGCACTGGAGAGGAATCCTCAGGTTCCGGCCCGACTCCACACAAGGTCTTAGGCCCGGCATCGAAGAGAGGAATCCGAGAGGCCCCCGAGCAACTCGCATGGGGACTGGCCTTTCCTGAGGCCACCAGAGCGGGTCCCTGAGTTCCCCGTCGTAAGTCGAGAGCACCTGCCGCAACTCGAGAAAATCCAGGAGGTTTTGCCCTCCAGGCGAGATGAGGCCCATTTCCGCTGAGGCTTCTGAGGCTAATCACACTAACCTCTGGAACTTCCAAAGGTCCTTCACACCCTTGCTGCAACTCAAGAAGTTCCCGACATACCCGTCTCCACTCTAGAGGAAGCACGAGGTCCCCACATCCAGAGGAGCCCGTTTCCGCCTCGTAGCTCGAGATGAGGATCCTTTCCCTGCTTGGTCGGGAAAGAATTCCCGGCGTTCCCGTCGCATCTCAAGAGGAGCGCTCTCCACAGGAAAGGCGAGAGGAACTCCAGGTCGTGCCACCATTCCAAGAGTCCCCAGATGTCTCAGTCCATTCCAGAGGAACCTGTTTTCCCTGCACTGCCTCGACTTTCACGCCGAGGATCGACTCCCACCACGGTGGCACGTGGGACAGCCCTGTGGGAAAGCCTCGTGGGAAAGCCTCGAGGCAGATCCCTTGATCCACGGGACGGAAGCGTGACACTGCTACCGCTCTGGAGGAAAGCGCACGTGCATGCCACCATTCGAGACGAGGACTTACTCCCCTGGAGAGACTCCAGAAGTACCCCAAGATCCATGTCAGCACTCGAGAGGAATCCTCAGGTTCCGGCCCCGACTCCACACAGGTCTTAGGCCCGGCATCGAAGGAGAGGAATCCCGAGGCCCCGAGCAACTCGCATGGGGACTGGCCTTTCCTGAGGCCACCAGAGCGGGTCCCTGAGGTCCCGTCGTAAGTCGAGAGCACCTGCCGCAACTCGAGAAAATCCAGGAGGTTTTGCCCTCCAGGCGAGATGAGGCCCATTTCCGCTGAGGCTTCTCGAGGCTAATCACATCTAACCTCTGGAACTTCCAAGGTCCTTCACACCCTTGCTGCAACTCAAGAAGTTCCCGACATACCCGTCTCCACTCGAGAGGAAGCACGAGGTCCGCCACATCCAGAAGAGCCCGTTTCCGCCTCGTAGCTCGAGATGAGGATCCTTTCGCTGCTGTTCAGGAAAGAATTCTGGGCGTTCCCGCATCTCAAGAGGAGCGCTCTCCACAGGAAGGCGAGAGGAACTCCAGCGTCGTGCCACCATTCCAAGAGTCCCCAGATGTCTCAGTCCATTCCAGAGGAACCTGTTTTCCCTGCACTGCCTCGACTTTCACGCCGAGGATCGACTCCCACCAAGGTGGCACGTGGGACAGCCCTGTGGGAAAGCCTCGTGTGAAAGCCTCGTGGGAAATCCTCGAGGGAAAGCCACAGATCCCATGATCGTCGCGCTGGGAAACGTGACACTGCTGCTACAGCTCTGGAGGAAAGCGCACGTGCATGACCCCTCTCGACGCGAGGACTGATTTCCCTGGGGAGACTCCAGCAGTACCGCAAGATCCATATCAGCACTGGAGAGGAATCCTCAGTTTCCGTCGCCGACTGCCCACAAGGACTTAGGCCCCGGCATCGAAGGGAGAGGAATCCCGAGAGGCCCCTGAGCAATTCGCATGGGGACTGGCCTTTCCTGAGACCACCAGAGCGGATCCCTGAGGTCCCGTCGAAAGTAGAGAGCACCTGCCGCAACTCGAGAAAATCCAGGAGGTTTTGCCCTCCAGGCGAGATGAGGACCATTTCCGCTTAGTCTTCTCCAGGCTAATCACACCTAACATCTGGAATTTCTAAAAGGTCGTTCACAACTTTGCTGCTAATCAAGAAGTTCCCCGACATACGCGTCTCCACTCGAGGGGAAGCACGAGGGTCCCGCCTACATCCAGGGGAGCCCGTTTCCGCCTCGTAGCTCGAGATGAGGATCCTTTCCCTGCTTGTGGGAAAGAATTCTGGGCATTCCGTCGCATCTCAAGAGGAGCGCTCTCCACAGGAAAGGCGAGAACTCCAGCGTCGTGCCACCATTCCAAGAGTCCCCAGATGTCTCAGTCCATTCCAGAGGAACCTGTTTTCCTGCACTGCCTCGACTTTCACGCCGAGGATCGACTCCCACCACGGTGGCACGTGGGACAGCCCTGTGGGAAAGCCTCGTGGGAAAGCCTCGTGGGAAAGCCTCGAGGAAAGCCACAGATCCTTGATCCAGGCGGGAAGCGTGACACTGCTGCTACCGCTCTGGAGGAAAGCACGTGCATGCCCCCATTCGAGACGAGGACTTACTCCCTGGGGAGACTCCAGAAGTACCCCAAGATCCATGTCAGCACTGGAGAGGAATCCTCAGGTTCCGGCCCGACTCCACACAAGGTCTTAGGCCCGGCATCGAAGAGGAATCCGAGAGGCCCCGAGCAACTCGCATGGGGACTGGCCTTTCCTGAGGCCACCAGAGCGGGTCCCTGAGGTCCCGTCGTAAGTCGAGAGCACCTGCCGCAACTCGAGAAAATCCAGGAGGTTTTGCCCTCCAGGCGAGATGAGGCCCATTTCCGCTGAGGCTTCTCGAGGCTAATCACATCTAACCCCTGGAACTTCCAAAGGGTCCTTCACACCCTTGCTGCAACTCAAGAAGTTCCCGACATCCCGTCTCCACTCTAGAGGAAGCACGAGGTCCGCCCACATCCAGAGGAGCCCGTTTCCGCCTCGTAGCTCGAGATGAGGATCCTTTCCCTGCTTGGTCGGGAAAGAATTCCCGGCGTTCCGTCGCATCTCAAGAGGAGCTCTCCACAGGAAAGGCGAGAGGATCTCCAGGGTCGTGCCCCCATTCCCAGAGTCCCCCAGATGTCTCAGTCCATTCCAGAGGAACCTGTTTTCCCTGCACTGCCTCGACTTTCAGGCCGAGGATCGACTCCCACCACGGTGGCACGCGGGAGAGCCCTGTGGGAAAGCCTCGTGGGAAAGCCTCGTGGACCTCGAGGGAAGCCACAGATCCCTTGATCCACGCGATGGGGCGTGACACTGCTGCTACCGCTCTGGAGGAAAGCGCACGTGCATGCCCCCATACGAGACGAGGACTTGTTCTCCTGGGGAGACTCCAGACGTACCCCAAGATCCATGTCAGCACTGGAGAGGAATCCTCAGGTTCCGGCCCTGACTCCACATAAGGTCTTAGGCCCCGCATCAGGGAGAGGAATCGAGAGGCCCCGAGCAACTCGCATGGGGACTGGCCTTTCCTGAGGCCACCAGAGCGGGTCCCTGAGGTCCCCGTCGTAAGTCGAGCACCTGCCAACTCGAGAAAATCCAGGAGGTTTTGCCCTCCAGGCGAGATGAGGCCCATTTCCGCTGAGGCTTCTCGAGGCTAATCACATCTAACCTCCGGAAATTCCAAAGGGTCCTTCACACCCTTGCTACAACTCAAGAAGTTCCCCGACATACCAGTCTCCACTCGAGAGGAAGCACGAGGGTCCCGCCCACATCCAGAGCAGCCCCGTTTCCGCCTCGTAGCTCCAGATGAGGAATCCTTTCGCTGCTTGTTCGGGAAAGAATTCCGGCGTTCCCGTCTCATCAAGAGGAGGCTCTCCACAGGAAAGGCGAGAGGAACTCCAGCGTCGTGCCACCATTCCCAGAGTCCCCAGATGTCTCAGTCCAATCCAGAGGAACCTGTTTTCCCTTCACTGCCTCGACTTTCACGCCGAGGATCGACTCCCACCACGGTGGCACGTGGGACAGCCCTGTGGGAAAGCCTCGTGGGAAAGCCTCGAGGAAAGCCACAGATCCCTTGATCCACGCGGCGAAGCGTGACACTGCTGCTACAGCTCTGGAGGAAAGCGCACGTGCATGCCCCATTCGAGACGAGGACTTACTCCCTGGGAGACTCCAGAAGTACCCAAGATCCATGTCAGCACTGGAGAGGAATCCTCAGGTTCCGGCCCGACTCCACACAAGGTCTTAGGCCCCGGCATCGAAGGAGAGGAATCCCGAGAGGCCCCGAGCAACTCGCATGGGGACTGGCCTTTCCTGAGGCCACCAGAGCGGTCCCTGAGGTCCCGTCGTAAGTCGAGCACCTGCCGCAACTCGAGAAAATCCAGGAGGTTTTGCCCTCCAGGCGAGATGAGGCCCATTTCCGCTGAGGCTTCTCGAGGCTAATCACATCTAACCCTGGAACTTCAAAGGGTCCTTCACACCCTTGCTGCAACTCAAGAAGTTCCCGACATACCCGTCTCCACTCGAGAGGAAGCACGAGGTCCCGCCACATCCAGAGGAGCCCCGTTTCCGCCTCGTAGCTCGAGATGAGGATCCTTTCCTGCTTGTTCGGGAAAGAATTCTGGCATTCCCGTCGCATCTCAAGAGGAGGCTCTCCACAGGAAAGGCGAGAACTCCAGCGTCGTGCCACCATTCCAAGAGTCCCCAGATGTCTCAGTCCATTCCAGAGGAACCTGTTTTCCCTGCACTGCCTCGACTTTCACGCCGAGGATCGACTCCCACCACGGTGGCACGTGGGACAGCCCTGTGGGAAAGCCTCGTGGAAAGCCTCGTGGGAAACCTCGAGGAAAACCACAGATCCCTTGATCCACGCGAGGAGCGTGACACTGCTGCTACCGCTCTGGAGGAAAGCGCACGTGCATGCCCCCATTCGAGACGAGGACTGACTCCCTGGGAGACTCAGAAGTACCCCAAGATCCATGTCAGCACTGGAGAGGAATCCTCAGGTTCCGGCCCGACTCCACACAAGGTCTTAGGCCCCTGCATCGAAGGGTGAGGAATCCCGAGAGGCCCGCGAGCATCTCCCATGTGGACTGGCCTTTCCTGAGGCCACCAGAGCGGGTCCCTGAGGTTCCCGTTGTAAGTCGAGAGAACCTGCCGCAACTCGAGAAAATCCAGGAGGTTGTGCCCTCCAGCGAGATGAGGCCCTTTTCCGCTGAGGCTTCTCAAGGCTAATCACATATAACCTCTGGAACTTCCAGAAGGTCCTTCACAAACTTGCTGCAACTCAAGAAGGTCCCCTACATCCCCATCTCCACTGTAGAGGAAGCACGAGGGTCCCCCCCACATCCAGAGGAGCCCGTTTCCGCCTCGTAGCTCGAGATGAGGATCCTTTCCTGCTTGGTCGGTAAAGAATTCCCGGCGTTCCCGTCGCATCTCAAGAGGAGGCGCTCTCCACAGGAATGACAAGAGGAACTCCAGCATCGTGCCACCATTCCAAGAGTCCCCCAGATGTCTCAGTCCATTCCAGAGGAATCTGTTTTCCCTGCACTGCCTCGACTCACACCACGGTGGCACGTGGGACAGCCGTGTGGGAAAGCCTCGTGGTAAAGCCTCGAGGTAAAGCCACAGATCCCTTGATCCACGCGACGGTAAGCATGACACTACTATTACCGCTCTGGACGAAAGCGCACGTGCATGCCCCCATTCGAGACAAGGACTTACTCCACGGTGGAGGCTCCAGAATTACTCCAAGATCCATGTCAGCACTGGAGAGGAATCCTCAGGTTCCGGCCCCGACTCCACACAAGGTCTTAGGCCCCGGGATAGAAGGTAGAGGAATCCTGAGAGGCCCCCGATCAACTCGCATGAGGACTGGCCTTTCCTGAGGCCACAAGAGCGGGTCCCTGAGGTCCTGTCCTAAGACAGGACACCTGCCGCAAATGGAGAAAATCCAGGAGGTTTTGCCCTCCAGGCGAGATGAGGCCCATTTCCGCTGAGGCTTCTTGAGGCTAATCACATCTAAGCTCTGGAACTTCCAAAGGTCCTTCACACCCTTGCTGCAACTCAAGAAGTTCCCGACATACCCGTCTCCACTCTAGAGGAAGCACGAGGTCCCCCACATCCAGAGGCCCGTTTCCGCCTCGTAGCTCGAGATGAGGGATCCTTTCGCTGCTTTGTGGGAAAGAATTCCCGGCGTTCCCGTCGCATCTCAAGAGGAGGCGCTCTCCACAGGAAGGCGAGAGGAACTCCAGGGTCGTGCCACCATTCCAAGAGTCCCCCAGATGTCTCAGTCCATTCCAGAGGACCTGTTTTCCCTTCACTGCCTCTACTTTCAAGCCGAGGATCGACTCCGACCACGGTGGCACGTGGGACAGCCCTGTGGGAAAGCCTCGTGGGAAAGCCTCGAGGGAAAGCCACAGATCCTTGATCCACGGCGGAAGCGTGACACTGCTGCTACAGCTCTGGAGGGAAGCGCACGTGCATGCCCCCATTCGAGACGAGGACTTACTCCCTGGGAGACTCCAGAAGTACCCCAAGATCCATGTCAGCACTGGAGAGGAATCCTCAGGTTCCGGCCCGACTCCACACAGGTCTTAGGCCCCGGCATCGAGGAGAGGAATCCCAGAGGCCCCGAGCAACTCGCATGGGGACTGGCCTTTCCTGAGGCCACCAGAGCGGGTCCCTGAGGTCCCGTCGTAAGTCGAGCACCTGCCGCAACTCGAGAAAATCCAGGAGGTTTTGCCCTCCAGGCGAGATGAGGCCCATTTCCGCTGAGGCTTCTCGAGGCTAATCACATAACCTCTGGAACTTCCAAAGGTCCTTCACACCCTTGCTGCAACTCAAGAAGTTCCCGACATACCCGTCTCCACTCGAGAGGAAGCACGAGGGTCCCCCCATCCAGAGGAGCCCGTTTCCGCCTCGTAGCTCGAGATGAGGATCCTTTCGCTGCTTGTCGGAAAGAATTCCCGGCGTTCCCGTCGCATCTCAAGAGCTCTCCACAGGAAAGGCGAGAGGAACTCCAGGGTCGTGCCACCATTCCAAGAGTCCCCAGATGTCTCAGTCCATTCCAGAGGAACCTGTTTTCCTGCACTGCCTCGACTTTCACGCCGAGGATCGACTCCCACCACGGTGGCACGTGGGACAGCCCTGTGGGAAAAGCCTCGTGGGAAAGCCTCGAGGGAAAGCCACAGATCCTTGATCCAGCGATGGGGAGCGTGACACTGCTGCTACCGCTCTGGAGGAAGCGCACGTGCATGCCCCCATTCGAGACGAGGACTTACTCCCTGGGAGACTCCAGAAGTACCCCAAGATCCATGTCAGCACTGGAGAGGAATCCTCAGGTTCCGGCCCGACTCCACACAAGGTCTTAGGCCCGGCATCGAGGAGAGGAATCCGAGAGGCCCCCGAGAACTCGCATGGGGACTGGCCTTTCCTGAGGCCACCAGAGCGGGTCCCTGAGGTCCCCGTCGTAAGTCGAGAGCACCTGCCGCAACTCGAGAAAATCCAGGAGGTTTTGCCCTCCAGGCGAGATGAGGCCCATTTCCGCTGAGGCTTCTCAAGGCTAATCACATCTAACCTCTGGAACTTCCAAAGGTCCTTCACACCTTGCTGCAACTCAAGAAGTTCCCGACATACCCGTCTCCACTCGAGAGGCACGAGGGTCCCGCCACATCCAGAGGAGCCCGTTTCCGCCTCGTAGCTCGAGATGAGGATCCTTTCCCTGCTTGTAGGGAAAGAATTCTGGCGTTCCTCGCATCTCAAGAGGCGCTCTCCACAGGAAGGCGAGAGGAACTCCAGGGTCGTGCCACCATTCCAAGAGTCCCCAGATGTCTCAGTCCATTCCAGAGGAACCTGTTTTCCTGCACTGCCTCGACTTTCCGCGAGGATCGACTCCCACCACGGTGGCGTGGGACAGCCCTGTGGGAAAGCCTCGTGGGAAAGCCACCAAATCCCTTGATCCACGCGTGGAAGCGTGACACTGCTGCTACCGCTCTGGAGGCAACGTGCATGCCCCCATTCGAGACGAGGACTGACTCCCCTGGGGAGACTCCAGAAGTACCCCAAGATCCATGTCAGCACTGGAGAGAATCCTCAGGTTCCGGCCCGACTCCACACAGGTCTTAGGCCCGGCATCGAAGGAGAGGAATCCCGAGAGGCCCCGAGGAACTCGCATGGGGACTGGCCTTTCCTGAGGCCACCAGAGCGGGTCCCTGAGGTCCCGTCGTAAGTCGAGAGCACCTGCCGCAACTCGAGAAAATCCAGGAGGTTTGCCCTCCAGGCGAGATGAGGCCCATTTCCGCTGAGGCTTCTCGAGGCTAATCACATCTAACCTCTGGAACTTCCAAAGGTCCTTCACACCCTTGCTGCAACTCAAGAAGTTCCCGACACACCCGTCTCCACTCGAGAGGAAGCACGAGGTCCGCCACATCCAGAGGAGCCCGTTTCCGCCTCGTAGCTCGAGATGAGGATCCTTTCCTGCTTGTTGGGAAAGAATTCCCGGCGTTCCCGTCGCATCTCAAGAGGAGCGCTCTCACAGGAAGGCGAGAGGAACTCCAGCGTCGTGCCACCATTCCAAGAGTCCCCAGATGTCTCAGTCCATTCCAGAGGAACCTGTTTTCCCTGCACTACCTCGACTTTCACGTCGAGGATCAACTCCCACCACGGTGGCACGTGGGAGAGCCCTGTGGGAAAACCTCGAGGGAAAGCCACAGATCCCTTGATCCAGGCGATCGGAAGCGTGACACTGCTGCTACAGCTCTGGAGGAAAGGGCACGTACATGCCCCAATTCGAGACGAGGACTTTTTCCCCAGGGGAGACTCCAGAAGTACCCCACGATCCATGTCAGCACTGTAGAGGAATCCTCAGCTTCCGGACCTGACTCCACACAAGGTCTTAGGCCCCGGAATCGAAGGAAGAGGAATCCCGAGAGGCCCATGTTCAACTGGCATGGGGACTGGCCTTTCCTGAGGCCACCTGAGCGGGTCCCTGAGGTCCCCGTCGTAAGTCGAGAGCACCTGCCGTAACTCGAGAAAATCCACGAGGTTTGGCCCTCCGGGCGAGATGAGGCCCATTTCCACTGAAGCTTCTCAAGGCTAATCACATCTAACCTCTGGAACTTCCAAAATTTCCTTCACACCCTTGCTGCAACTCAAGAAGTTCCCGACATCCCCGTCTCCACTCTAGAGGAAGCACGAGGTCCCGCCCACATCCAGAGGAGCCCGTTTCCGCCTCGTAGCTCGAGATGAGGATCCTTTCTTGCTTCGGGAAAGAATTCCCGGCGTTCCCGCATCTCAAGAGGAGGCTCTCCACAGGAAGGCGAGAGGAACTCCAGGGTCGTGCCACCATTCCAAGAGTCCCCAGATGTCTCAGTCCATTCCAGAGGAACCTGTTTTCCCTGCACTGCCTCGACTTTCAAGCCGAGATCGACTCCCACACGGTGGCACGTGGGACAGCCCTGTGGGAAAGCCTCGTGGGAAAGCCTCGGGAAAGCCTCGAGGAAGCCACAGATCCCATGATCCACGCGATGGAGCGTGACACTGCTGCTACAGCTCTGGAGGAAAGCGCACGTGCATGCCCCTTCGAGACGAGGACTGACTCCCCTGGGAGACTCCAGAAGTACCCCAAGATCCATGTCAGCACTGGAGAGGAATCCTCAGGTTCGGCCCGACTCCACACAAGGTCTTAGGCCCCGGCATCGAAGGAGAGGAATCCGAGGCCCCGAGGAACTCGCATGGGGACTGGCCTTTCCTGAGGCCACCAGAGCGGGTCCCTGAGGTCCCGTCGTAAGTCGAGAGCACCTGCCGCAACTCGAGAAAATCCAGGAGGATTTGCCCTCCAGGCGAGATGAGGCCCATTTCCGCTGAGGCTTCTCGAGGCTAATCACATCTAACCTCTGGAACTTCCAAAGGTCCTTCACACCCTTGCTGCAACTCAAGAAGTTCCCGACATACCCGTCTCCACTCTAGAGGAAGCACGAGGGTCCCGCCACATCCAGGGGCCCCGTTTCCGCCTCGTAGCTCGAGATGAGGATCCTTTCCCTGCTTTGTCGGAAAAGAATTCCGGCGTTCCGTCGCATCTCAAGAGGAGCGCTCTCACAGGAAAGGCGAGAGGAACTCCAGCGTCGTGCCACCATTCCAAGAGTCCCCAGATGTCTCAGTCCATTCCAGAGGAACCTGTTTTCCCTGCACTGCCTCGACTTTCACGCCGAGGATCGACTCACCACGGTGGCACGTGGGACAGCCCTGTGGGAAAGCCTCGTGGGAAAGCCTCGTGGAAAGCCTCGGGAAGCCACAGATCCTTTGATCACGCGGCGGAGGCGTGACACTGCTGCTACAGCTCTGGAGGAAAGCGCACGTGCATGCCCCATTCGAGACGAGGACTGACTCCCTGGGAGACTCCAGAAGTACCCCAAGATCCACGTCAGCACTGGAGAGGAATCCTCAGGTTCGGCCCGACTCCACACAAGGTCTTAGGCCCGGCATCGAGCGGAGAGGAATCCCGAGAGGCCCCGAGCAACTCATGGGGACTGGCCTTTCCTGAGGCCACCAGCGGGTCCTGAGGTCCCGTCGTAAGTCGAGAGCACCTGCCGCAACTCGAGAAAATCCAGGAGGTTTTGCCCTCCAGGCGAGATGAGGCCCATTTCCGCTGAGGCTTCTCGAGGCTAATCACATCTAACCTCTGGAACTTCCAAAGGTCCTTCACACCCTTGCTGCAACTCAAGAAGTTCCCGACATCCCCGTCTCCACTCAGAGGAAGCACGAGGTCCCGCCCACATCCAGAGGAGCCCGTTTCCGCCTCGTAGCTCGAGATGAGGATCCTTTCCCTGCTTAGTCAGAAAAGAATTCCGGCATTCCGTCGCATCTCAAGAGGAGCGCTCTCCACAGGAAGGCGAGAGGAACTCCAGGGTCGTGCCACCATTCCAAGAGTCCCCAGATGTCTCAGTCCATTCCAGAGGAACCTGTTTCCCTGCACTGCCTCGACTTTCAAGAGGATCGACTCCCACCACGGTGGCACGTGGGACAGCCCTGTGGGAAAGCCTCGTGGGAAAGCCTCGGGAAAGCCACAGATCCCTTGATCCAGCGTGGGAGCGTGACACTGCTGCTACGCTCTGGAGGAAGCGCACGTGCATGCCCCATTCGAGACGAGGACTTACTCCCTGGGAGACTCCAGAAGTACCCCAAGATCCATGTCAGCACTGGAGAGGAATCCTCAGGTTCCGCCCCGACTCCACACAAGGTCTTAGGCCCCGCATCGGGAGAGGAATCCCGAGAGGCCCCGAGCAACTCGCATGGGGACTGGCCTTTCCTGAGGCCACCAGAGCGGGTCCCTGAGGTCCCCGTCGTAAGTCGAGAGCACCTGCCGCAACTCGAGAAAATCCAGGAGGTTTTGCCCTCCAGGCGAGATGAGGCCCATTTCCGCTGAGGCTTCTCAGAGGCTAATCACATCTAACCTCTGGAACTTCCAAGGTCCTTCACACCCTTGCTGCAACTCAAGAAGTTCCCGACATCCCGTCTCCACTCTAGAGGAAGCACGAGGGTCCCGCACATCCAGAGGAGCCCGTTTCCGCCTCGTAGCTCGAGATGAGGATCCTTTCCCTGCTTGTCAGGGAAAGAATTCTGGGCGTTCCGTCGCATCTCAAGAGGAGGCGCTCTCCACAGGAAGGCGAGAGGAACTCCAGGGTCGTGCCACCATTCCAAGAGTCCCCCAGATGTGTCAGTCCATTCCAGAGGAACCTGTTTTCCCTGCACTGCCTCGACGTTCATGCCGAGGATCGACTCCCACGACGGTGGCACGTGGGACAGCCCTGTGGGAATGCCTCGTGGGATAGCCTAGAAGGAAAGCCATAGAACCCTAGATCCACGCGGCGGACTGTGTGACACTGCTGCTACCGCTCTGGAGGAAAGCGCAATGCATGCCCGCATTCGAGACGAGGACTGCCTCCCCTGGGGAGACTCCAGAAGTACCCCAAGATCCATCTCAGCACTGGAGAGGAATCCTCAGGTTCCGGCCCCGACTCCACACAAGGTCTTAGGCCCGGCATCGGCGGAGAGGAATGGAGAGGCCCCCGAGCAACTCGCATGGGGACTGGCCTTTCCTGAGGCCACCAGAGCGGGTCCCTGAGGTCCCCGTCGTAAGTCGAGCACCTGCCGCAACTCGAGAAAATCCAGGAGGTTTTCCCTCCAGGCGAGATGAGGCCCATTTCCGCTGAGGCTTCTCGGGCTAATCACATCTAACCTCTGGAACTTCCAAAGGTCCTTCACACCCTTGCTGCAACTCAAGAAGTTCCCGACATACCCGTCTCCACTCGAGAGGAAGCACGAGGGTCCCACCACATCCAGAGGAGCCCGTTTCCGCCTCGTAGCTCGAGATGAGGATCCTTTCCCTGCTTGTCGGGAAAGAATTCAGGCGTTCCGTCGCATCTCAAGAGGAGCGCTCTCCACAGGAAGGCGAGAGGAACTCCAGCGTCGTGCCACCATTCCAAGAGTCCCCAGATGTCTCAGTCCATTCCAGAGGAACCTGTTTTCCCTGCACTGCCTTGACTTTCACGCCGAGATCGACCCACCACGGTGGCACGTGGGACAGCCCTGTGGGAAAGCCTCGTGGAAAGCCTCGGGAAGACTGGGGAAAGCCACAGATCCCTTGATCACGCGATGGGAAGCGTGACACTGCTGCTACCGCTCTGGAGGAAAGCGCATGCATGCCCCATTCGAGACGGACTTACTCCCTGGGAGACTCCAGAAGTACCCCAAGATCCATGTCAGCACTGGAGAGGAATCCTCAGGTTCCGGGCCCTCACACACAAGGTCTTAGGCCCGGCATCGAGGGAGAGGAATCCCGAGAGGCCCCGAGCAACTCATGGGGACTGGCCTTTCCTGAGGCCACCAGAGCGGGTCCCTGAGGTCCCGTCGTCGAGGCACCTGCCGCAACTCGAGAAAATCCAGGAGGTTTTGCCCTCCAGGCGAGATGAGGCCCATTTCCGCTGAGGCTTCTCGAGGCTAATCACATCTAACCTCTGGAACTTCCAAAAGGTCCTTCCCTTGCTGCAACTCAAGAAGTTCCCCGACATACCCGTCTCCATCTAGAGGAAGCACGAGGTCCCGCCACATCCAGAGGAGCCCGTTTCCGCCTCGTAGCTCGAGATGAGGATCCTTTCTCCTTGTCGGAAAGAATTCCCAGCGTTCCGTCGCATCTCAAGAGGCGCTCTCTACAGGAAGGCGAGAGGAACTCCAGGGTCGTGCCACCATTCCAAGAGTCCCCAGATGTCTCAGTCCATTCCAGAGGAACCTGTTTTCCCTGCACTGCCTTCGACTTTCAGGCCGAGGATCGACTCCACCACGGTGGCACGTGGGACAGCCCTGTGGGAAAGCCTCGTGGGAAAGCCTCGAGGGAAAGCCACAGATCCCTTGATCCAGCGGCAGGCGTGTGACACTGCTGCTACCGCTCTGGAGGAAAGCGCACGTGCATGCCCCCATTCGAGACAGAGACCTCCTGGGAGACTCCAGAAGTACCCCAAGATCCATGTCAGCACTGGAGAGTCCTCAGGTTCCGGCCCGACTCCACACAAGGTCTTAGGCCCGGCATCGAGGAATCGAGGCCCCGAGCAACTTCATGGGGACTGGCCTTTCCTGAGGCCACCAGAGCGGGTCCCTGAGGTCCCCGTCGTAAGTCGAGAACACCTGCCAACTCGAGAAAATCCAGGAGGTTTTGCCCTCCAGGCGAGATGAGGCCCATTTCCGCTGAGGCTTCTCGAGGCTAATCACATCTAACCTCTGGAACTTCCAAAGGTCCTTCACACCCTTGCTGCAACTCAAGAAGTTCCCGACATACCCGTCTCCACTCTAGAGGAAGCACGAGGTCCGCCCACATCCAGAGGAGCCCCGTTTCCGCCTCGTAGCTCGAGATGAGGATCCTTTCCCTGCTTCGTAGGAAAGAATTCTGGCGTTCCCTCGCATCTCAAGAGGAGCGCTCTCCACAGGAAGGCGAGAGGAACTCCAGGGTCGTGCCACCATTCCAAGAGTCCCCAGATGTCTCAGTCCATTCCAGAGGAACCTGTTTTCCCTGCACTGCCTCGACTTTCACGCCGGATCGACTCCCACCACGGTGGCACGTGGACAGCCCTGTGGGAAAGCCTCGTGGGAAAGCCTCGAGCCACAGATCCCTTGATCCAGGCGATGGGGAGCGTGACACTGCTGCTACAGCTCTGGAGGAAGCGCACGTGCATGCCCCATTCGAGACGAGGACTTACTCCCTGGGAGACTCCAGAAGTACCCCAAGATCCATGTCAGCACTGGAGAGGAATCCTCAGGTTCGGCCCTGACTCCACAAGGTCTTAGGCCCCGGCATCAAGGGAGGAATCCCGAGGCCGAGGAACTCGCATGGGGACTGGCCTTTCCTGAGGCCACCAGAGCGGGTCCCTGAGGTCCCCGTCGTGAAGTCGAGCACCTGCCGCAACTCGAGAAAATCCAGGAGGTTTTGCCCTCCAGGCGAGATGAGGCCCATTTCCGCTGAGGCTTCTCGAGGCTAATCACACCTAACCTCTGGAACTTCCAAAGGTCCTTCACACCCTTGCTGCAACTCAAGAAGTTCCCGACATACCCGTCTCCACTCGAGGAAGCACGAGGGTCACGCCACATCCAGAGGAGCCCGTTTCCGCCTCGTAGCTCGAGATGAGGATCCTTTCCCTGCTTGGTGGGAAAGAATTCTGGCATTCCCGTCGCATCTCAAGAGGAGCGCTCTCCACAGGAA